>NC_084492.1:14567260-16967260 GCF_030035675.1 Rhineura floridana | reverse complement strand
AGTGAAATAAAGATCTGGAGTGGATGTGGCCAGGAATTTAAATATGGGTGGGTCATGTCAAATCTTAACGCTAGGCGCCATAGCATGAAGATAGAAAATAAGCTTACTACTTAGATGGGAGACCACAGATCTCCCTGCTTGACATCAGATGCTAGAGGCCTTGTTGGCCTCTAACTTCTTCTGTTTTAGATTGTGAACTCTTTTCTGTAGAGTACTCCGTAGGGATAGGGGTGGGTTGTACATGCCATAAATAAATATAAAATAAAAGATGGACCAATATTCTGACTTAGGGACCAGTCCAAACCCAAGATCCACTGAGATAAGTGAGTTAAGATCTGGCAGATCTCCAGTTCAAGTGTGGCTAGCCGGGCTAAGTCCCCAACTCCGGCTCAGCTGGAGATACACTGGCATAATTCCCTCACTCTGGTTCAGCTGGGGCTCAGCTGAGGCTACCATAAGCCCCCCCAAAAGGGATGTTCTGGAAGCATGGCAAGGGTGGGACTAGGCAGGGGGAATTTGTTTTGGATCCCAACTCTATTCAGGCAAGTCACATGACCTGGCCACCTAACAGAAGTTACACCAGTAAAAAAGGGTGGTGTAAGTCAAACTCTATTTTAAAGGATTGTTTCTCCCCCCCCCCCCATCAGGCTTGGGCTGGCTCACAGACATGAGAACCTTGGTGCTGAATATGGTTCGGATCTGGTGTATTTTACGCCAGTTTAACTTAAACTGGTGTAAATTATGTCGGTTTCCCATTGTTAGGATTGCATCCCAAAGCAGCTTCATATTACAACACTCAACACACTATAGAGCAGCACTCTACAGTGTTGCCTTTTTCCCCTGTGAAGGGGTGGCAAATGTTGCTTCCCACTTTCTAAGGGTTGCTTTGGCGAGCGGTAACCCAGAAATGACAAACTGGAAGCAAAGTATGGCTCAGCATATAAAACAAATCGTTAAGAGGATTTGTGAATGTGTCAGATGGACCTAACGGAACTCCCTGTCATCATTGTCTTTGGAAGATTGCCCCCCTCCCTTTCATATGGAAACTTCATCATTCAGCCCACTGACTTCAATCTGTTTGCCTCCCTGGGGTGGGTGAGAGAATTCTCACTGCAACACCCACTCTCTCCATGGAACCTTATGGACCTCTCATTCTGTCAGAAAGCCTGAATCTGTGCAGAATGTCCTGAAATTAGTTTTTTTTTTATGTTGTTATAAATTTAATTTGATAGCTTGGAGGAATACACACACACACAAACAACATTACATTAGTATGGCAATGTTGAACAGGAGAGAGGAACCTTTTTTCTGTTGAGGGCCTTATTTCCTTGGGGAGTAAGGGAGCAATCAAACCCAAGATCTGCTTGGATGAGGGGAGGTGTTGGAATAGGCAAATCTCCAACTGAAGTCTCCATCCTAGCTCAGGTAGAGATACACCATTGTTAAGTCCTCCATCCTGGCTCAGCCGAGGTAAATTCCAAAAAAGGGGTGTTCTGGGGGTGTTGCAGAAGTGGGGCAGGGCAGGGAAGACTTATCTTTATTCCAAACTCATTTTGGCTTGATCACATTATCCATATGATGATGATGATGATGATGATGATGATGATTTATTCGCCCTTCACCCAAAGGTCTCAGGGAGGGTTACAGCAGTTTTAAAACAGTTAATTAAAAACAGTTAAAAGCAACATCAACACAGCATAAATTACTCTGGCAAAAAGGGTGATATAAATCAAACTCTATTCTAAAAGCTTGCTTTCTCTCTCCCATGCTCGGGGGCTGGCTCAGCTGGCAGTAGCCCCACTCCTCAAAGGAGTTTGCATTGGGGTAACTTACACTAGCTTAATTTAGGCTGGCATAATTTATGCTGCCTTCCAGTAGTCCAGTGCGGTGGAGTGGTTAAGGTGTTGGATTATGACCTGGGAGACCAGGGTTCGAATCCCCACATAGCCATGAAGCTCACTGGGTGACCTTGGGCCATTCACTGCCTCTTAGCCTCATGAAAACCCTATTCATAGGGTCACCATAAGTCGGAATCGACTTGAAGGCAGTACTTTTACATTTTATTTTTCCAATAGTCTGGATTTCTCTGTAATGTGATGTGAGCTGCCTGCTATCAGTGGGCAGGGCAGAAGGCACTGCCTTTATCTCCCTCTCTGACACCCATATTCTCTCTTCTGCCCCCCGACACCCCTTCTCTCTGTCTTCCTCCCCACTAGGGATGGGCAAGAATTTTGATTCAGTTCGCATTTCAAGCCAAACTTATCAAATTTGCACTTTCCGAAACAATCTGAAAACAGAAACATAGCCATCCTTTGAAATGCAAACTTATTTGAAAGTTGCGATGCAGTTCACCAACCAACCAATGTTTAATAAAATGCATGTGTTAGGGAAAAGCATACCAAATATATATATATATATGACTGAAAATATTGTGCCAAAATGCATTATATGATAAGAAATGGCTTGTAAAAATGTGTATGTTAGTCAAAATTGCCTACACAAAAATGTGCTTATTCAGAGAAAGTCACACTAAAATGCTGGAAAATTTGCAAATTGCTACAGATATGTAGAGAAATGAATTTCAGATTAGAAAAATGAGAAACTGAGAGAACAGAAATGGACAGATCTTTCCATCCCTACTCCTCACTCAGTGGCCTGTCAGGGAAAAGTCATATAGCACTTCCCAGAGGTCTGAACTGATCATTTACAGAGGGCTTTTCAAATTAGGCCAGGAACCTCATGCAGACCTATGGCTAGAAATTGCATACACCTGATTTAGATGATTCCAGAATTATTAGAACCTGATTTATGGACAGTGATGAATTCTTTTATAATTGGAAATACAGGGGGGATTAAACCTCCATTAAAGTAGAATATAACAGATGGTATAGCACAGTGGGGAGGATAACCTGGCTGGGAGTCCAGAGTCTATGAGTTCAAATCCCCACTTGTGTCTCCTGGGTGTCAAGGGCCAGCTAAAGATCACCTCCACAGTGAGTGGCTCAGGAGATATGTGCCCTGCCACCTGTGCAGCCGTGGGCAAGCTGCATAATCCCAAGGAGCCCAATTGCCCCTCAACTGGCAGTTGCGGACAAGGAAGGGGCTGGCTTGTGTAGCTGTGGCAAGCTGAGCAGGCCCTAGCCAGCTGGGGAGGACTAGCCTCAGAGGGAGGCAATGGTAAACCCTCTCTGAATACCACTTGCCATGAACACCCTATTCATAGGGTTGCTATAGGTCGGGATCATCTTGAAGGCAGTCCATTTCCATTTTTCAAAGTAGAATAAAACAGTCTAAATCTTGGAATAATAGTGAAAACTCACAGTGTCCTATCAAACATACTTCATGTTCATTTTCCAGATCACATCACATCAATGAGCATTGTGTGTACTTATCATTGCAGTATTCTAACTCTTTCACAACAAACTACCTCCAGTAATCTTGTTGAATCCCAGGGTAAACATTCAATCAAAACCCACTTCCTCAATGCCCTTACATTTATCTGTGCGCCTGTGAAATGCAGCATAGATGAAACACATTTTTTTCTTTTCTGTCCATCAGTTTATGCAACCTTAGACTGCGAAATTTAGTGTGCAGTTTGACTATGAGTAAAACATTCGTGCACTGACAAAAGGGATGGGGGAAAATGGTTCAGTTCCCTTTTCAAGGCAGATCTGTCAAATTTGCACTTTCTGAAACAATACAAGAACCCAAACAACATAGCCAACCTTCAAAATTTGCACTTATCCAGATTTTGCAGTGCAGTTCTCCAGCCAACTGGTATTTACAAAAATGCATATATTAAGGAAAGTGACCATAAAAATGAATTTATTAATGAAAATAATACAAAGTGCATTATATCTGGGGAAGCTGTTTGCAAAAATGTATACGTTGCTCAAAAGGCATGCAAAAATGTGCTTATTAGGAGATATTCACAGCAAAGTGCTGAAGAATTTTCATTATGATTTTTTTTAAAAAAATGCAAATTACTGCAGAAACGTGGAGAACTTCATTTAAGATTAGAAAAATGAGAAACTGAGAGAACTAAAACGGACATACCCCCCCATCCCTCACCAACCACCATTGATTAATGCATACTTAAAGATTATACAGATTTGCACAAAAATGTGCAAAAAGACAACCAACAGCCTTTATTTAAAGTATGCAATTAAAAACAGGGAAGGAAGGCAGCAGAAATAGAGCCATCTAAAATAAGAATGTATAACAAGGGTGTTTTTTGTGTGTGGGGGTTACTTACAACAACAAAACCAGATTTCAGATTACACAACCCTTAATCTGCCAGGTGGATGGTGACACACACACACACACAGAGTTTTCATACTATATAATATTCTCCACAATGTTTTTTTTTTCTCCCCATGGAGGGAATCATAATTTTTCATCCAACCCTCAAACTACATCATTTCTTAGATACATAGAGGGGAGAATCCTTGCAACACCTTATGAAAGGGGAAGAAATCAGTTGTTTCAATGTGACTGCATGGAATATTTACAAAAAATCACAGTGTGATTATTTGTCTTGGCATTTAAGCTTTGGCAGAGCTTGCTCCTTGTGGATTCTATTTCTTGGGATTTCTTTAAATGTCTCCAGTAAGGAGTGGGAGGGGGGAAATGGAGATCAGAGAAAAAACTCTTCTGGGACATAACATAAGATCACTGAGCACTTTGACAGTAACCTATGCAACAAATTCAAAACCATACTGAGTTCAAAGGATGCTGATAAAGATCATCTGAAGTCAGAGGAAGCTAAAGGACACACATACAGTAGCTCTGCATGAGATTTGCAGTCTCCTCATCTACAGTATGTGACAGATACTTGTACAAAACTTACCAAGTCTGAAATTCAATATTTTTGCGTCTGTCAAACTGGACACTGATTGACCCTTAATCTCCCTGTGGGTCTCTCAATATCATGTTTTGAAGTTGTGCATGGAGAGAAACCTGGATAAGCTGGAGAGGAATCATCTCCTAACAATCATGACTTCTTAGTGATTTAGTGGACCAATTACCTAGGGAGGTGGTGGGCTGTCCAACCCTGGAGGCATTCAAGAGGCATCTGGACAGCCATCTGTTGGTATGCTTTAACTTGAATTCCTGCATTGAGCAAGGGGTTGGGCTCAATGACATTACAAGCCCCTTCCAACTCTACAATTTTATGTTTCTATTATTCTATGATTTTATGTTCTCAGTCAATGAACAAATTTGTGTTAGCTATCTGAACAATTTTCCCCATTTCTCCATTCTATGTTGCATTTTGAGAAGCTGCCCATAGCCCAAACAAAATTCAAGAATTCTACTTAGAGACTACACATGCAAAAGATTTTTTAAAAGAAAAAAAAAGTTGAATCAACAGAATTGAGCTGTATGTACAGTGGAGGCCTCCTGTTTTCAGCGGATGAGAAGGTAAAGATCAGAAAATGCAAACAAGGAAAAAAAGGTGAATCCTTAATCATTTTATATAGAAGTCATATATATTATGAAACACTAAAAACTAAAGATTCCATAAGCAATTATATAGAATGTAGAGATCTCCCCATAGTTGGCTGTTTCACAGCTCAACACAAACTTCTCCAGATCGCAACGTTTGGTCACATTATGAGTTAAGCACCATGCCCCAAAGAAGTTCTTTGTAAGCTTGAAAAGTGAACCAATTTTCTGTCCATGCTCAGAACAAGGATACCTGGGAGATTTCCAGGGTGTCTGTTGTCTCTGCTGACTGCTAGGAATGGATGAATCTGTCAGTTTCTCATTTTTCCAACCTTAAGTTCAGTTCTCCACATTTGCATTTTTAGATCCTCATGAAAGTTCATCAGCATTCCTCTTAATACATACATTTTAATGCATTTTTGCCTAATATACACATTTCTGCAAAGCAGTTTCCCCACATATAATGCACTTTGTATATTTTGTTGTTGTTATGTGCCTCCAAGTCGACTACGACTTATGGCGACCCTAAGAATCAGCAACCTCCAAGAGCATCTGTCATGAACCACCCTGTTCAGATCTTGTAAGTTCAGGTCTGTGGCTTCCTTTATGGAATCAATCCATCTCTTGTGTGGCCTTCTTCTTTTTCTACTCCCTTCTGTTTTCCCCAGCATTATGGTCTTTTCTAGTGAATCATGTCTTCTCATGATGTGTCCAAAGTATGATAACCTCAGTTTCATCATTTTAGCTTCTAGTGATAGTTCTGGTTTAATTTGTTGTAGCACCCAATTATTTGTCTTTTTCACAGTCCATGGTATCAGCAAAGCTCTCCTCCAACACCACATTTCAAAAGAGTTGATTTTTTTCCATTTTGGTTAATGACTGTGCCAAGGTACTGATAATCCTTGACAAGTTCAATGTCACTTTGTATATTATTTTCACTAATATTTGCATTTTTATGCACACTTTACCATAGTATATACATTTTTGTGCACATTTTTTGGCTGGAGAACTGCATTGCAATAAAATGGGAGAAATCCAAATTTCAAAGGGTGGCTGTGTTTTGCTTTGCATCTTGTTTCAGAAGGTGTGAATTAATAGGTCAACCTTTAATGTAGACTGAATCAAATTTCTCCCCTATCCCTACTGAGTACCCATGTAAGAAGTGTTGAAATCCTCAATGGGTCTTATTCCCTATTAAGTGTTCTTTAGATAGCAGTTTTCATGTTCTTTTAAGATACATCTAACTAACTTGGCATGGCTCTCCAATTAAAGCCACCATGTCTGGTGCTGGAGGAGGGAGAAAGTCCTTTTTGCTTCTCCTCTTCTACAGCTTCTGCTTTAGAAAGTCCTTCGGCTTCTTTGCTAAGTCAACACAAATCAAACATAATAATACAAGTTTGTCCTTTATGTTTCATTGCACATGTTCCACTCAATTAGCCAAGGTTTTTTGCTGGTGCTGGGAGCATTTTATCTTGGCAATGAAAGGAACCTTTTGCTCTTACATCTGATATTGAATGTCCAAACTGATCATAGATATATGGGTTTAGATCATTCTGAATTGTATAAGTTAAGTGTTTTAGGAGGTACACATTTACACTTCGTTTTCCTCTGTTTGATGAAACAAACAGTCTCCTCTCTATGGTACTTCAAACATTTTCACAGCAGTGCCAGATATGCCAGGAGAGAAGGACGAAATACCTTCCTTCTTGCTGAATTCAGATAATTTGAAGGAGAATCACTTTGTGACTCCACCAAATTTGTATTCCCCATGATGAGTGGGAAAGGTCTGCAGGTAGCTTCTACTTGTGTACCCTATTGTGCAAATAGAATGCTTTGCTCACTGGGGACCATACTTTATCATGGCCCCCAGTCATGCAGAGGGTTTTACTGATGTTCAAGCAAATGTGAGTAGAAGCCTTCTACTCACCTTCCCTGCCCAACACAGGGATGGTCAGGGACTGAGCATGTTCGGCGACATACATGGGGACACTGGAAGCGGGTCTGGTATCCTTCCATGAATACAGAATCTGCTTTCTCAGTTCAAAGTGTTACATTGCCCCATATCCCCCCTCCCGGCAGATTCTAAATCCTGGTTCATGGACTGGACCAAACAGCATTCTACATTTCTTTATGTTAAGTAAGATATTGATATATCACTTATCATGTGATCCTTACAAAGCAATTTCCCAGGAAATATTAAAATTATATAATAAAAATGATGAGCTTTTTTAAAAAAAAGTTTTGAAAACTGGGTATCTCCCCTAGTCAGGGCAAGATGGCTCTTGAGGAACCCTCTAGTGATTGTTGAGGGAAGAAGTACCATCCTGGTCAGAGCTGTGTATGCTTTCTCTTCCCCTCTTGGGGCAAAATAGTCCTTTTCAAATGGGAGGTTGAAGCCAGCTTAGCTGGCATAGTAGGAGGTTAGTTGATGGACAACTCTCCAGGATGTTCTTTCTTCTCTCTCTCTTTCCGCTTAGAGCAATATGGCTCCTGAGCAGTTCTATGGTGGAAGCTGGGGGCCAGAATGCCCATTTATTTATTATTTATTTATTACATTTATATACCACCTTTTCCTCCAAGGATCTCAAGAACATGGTTCTTACCTCCCCATTTTATCCTCAACATAACCCTGTTGGGCAGGATAGGCTGAGAGACACTGACTGGCCCAAGGTCATCAATTGAGCTTCATGGCTGGTGGAGATTTGAAGGAACCCTGGTCTCCTAGGTCAGAGTTCAACACTCTAACCAATAAATCAAATTTAAGCTTTGTGAATATATATGTAGTTCAGATTCTTGGCATAAATTGCTTTCTTCTTCTGAATCACTGCAAAACTAACATAACAATCTCCTGTTACATGCTTTGCTACGGAAATTCAAATTTTCACTGAAACTCATACTGTCTGACTGCTTCTACTAATTAGCAATTCCTGACACTTTGGCAATAAATTAAATCATATATGAAAAAGTTAACAAACTACCATTGTCAAGCCACTGCCAATTTAATAAGTAAAATCTTAACAGAAATGCTTGCTTTAAACACAGCACACTCAATTACTTTTCACAGTTTAGGGAACATGATCATCACTGAAAATAAAATTTCTGATCATAGTCATGTTGCATATATTCACTCTGTGTACCTTTATCTCATTTAGGGCAAAACTAGATGTGATATTGGATATGTAATCTGGTACTATGTAACTTGAGTTTTGTTTCACAAATAGCTCATGCTAGATAGAATGAGATGGATTATTATTTATCGAAGGTCTTTTTTTAACCTGCCCTTAATTACATTTTCCAAGGTTTGGTTTCAACATAATTGAAAAGTGGTTATAAACAGGGTTGGAGAACGAGTGGCCTCCTTCTCTTGAACTACTCCCATCATCCCTGACCATTGGCTATGCTGGCTGAGCCTGATGTGAGTTGGAGTCCAGCAACATCTGGAAGATCACAGGTTCCCCATCCCTCTTAAAATAAACAAACACCAATCCAGTCAAAATTAGAGCAGGTCATAATATAAATTAAATGCAGTACAGAAAAAAAAAAAATCTAGCACGCCAATTGTAGCAATGGGCTAACTTCCCATAAATGCGTGGGCAAACAGACAGGTTTTGACTTAGTGCCAAAATACCAGCTATGGCAGTGACAGTTGTACTCCCAAGGGGATACCATAACCATGAGGGTCCTATCCCAATGGCAATGGAACCACAAGAAGATTTTCCTCCCCAGATCTAAGGATGTGGGCAAGTTGATACAGGGAGAGGCATCCCTTCAGATAGGGATGAGGGAGAAATTTGATTCAGTTAGAACTGAAAGGCAAACCTACCTAACTTGCACTTTTTGAAATAATATGTGAACTAAAACATAGCCATTGTTTAAAATGCACACTTCTCCAAATTTTGTCATGCAGTTCTGCAGACAAGTAATGTGTCAAAACTGCTGATATTAGCAGAAATAGCATACAAAAATGAATTATATTAGGGGAAATTGTGTATTGGGTAAAGATGCATATAAAACTCTGTATATTAGGATAAATTTGCACTAAAATGCTGGTGAACATTCATGAGAATTTTTTTAAAGAAAGAAATAGCAAACTGAAGTGGAAGTGGAAGTGTGGAGGAATGAACTTAAGATTGGAAAATGAGAAACAGAAGCAAACAGATTTGTCCGTCTCTGCCTTCAGATACCTGGCCCTTAGGACTGCTTAGGACTGTAGCATCAGGGAAGGGGAAAAGCTTTAGAACTTTGCTCCCATCCCAGTCGGTCCCAATTTGAATTGCTAGTTGACATACTATTCTCCTGGTATTATCATTGCAAACAGCAGGCATGGGGTGATTCAATACAGCACTGCTGTGTGAGAAAGGGTAAAAAGCCCCTCAATCCATACAACATGGTCCTGATCAAGCTTGTATTCACCCACCTGTGCACTAGGTATTTGTTAAAAATCAACAATGCAATGCCAATTTGTGTGACAAATATCATGCCTTCATTGGCCCATTGTCTCATCAGGTTTTACACTTTTATCTGGATGTAATTTTTATTTTTTTTAAAAAAAATATTTAAAATACTTTTATTCCACTTCATAGAACAGCTTACAAAATATCAAATCTATTACAGGAACAGAAATGGCATGCTGTATATGGCCATATCCACACTATACATTTAAAGCAGCATCATACCACTTCTAAGTCGTGCTTTTCCCCAAAGGATCCTGGGAGCTCTGGTTTGTGAAGGGTGCTGAGAGTTGTTAGGTGACCTCTTTCCCCTCACAGAGGTACAATTTCCAGAGTCCCCTGGGAAAAGGGTTTGGCTGTTAAACCACACTGGGGTTGGGTTGGGTGGCATAGGGGTCTCCTAACAACTCCTAGCACCTTTAAACTACAGCTCCTAGGATCCTTTGGAATCCTTCATTAAGCAGCTTACAACAGGACCTCTGCTTCTGCTGTTGCTATTGGCAGTGGCAAACCAAAGCAAGTAAAACAATGAGAAGAACAAATGAAAGAGAAAACAAATGTGAGTACTGTAAGAAAACAAATTTGAATACGATGAATGAATAATGAGACGAATAAGATTTTCAGCAAATACCAAAACAAATGTTTGTTTATTAAGAAAATAGAATTATGAAACAAAAACAAAGCAGACTCCTGCACAACTTTCCCTGAACTGGCTGAACAGCTATTTCCTGCAATTCATTTTAAATGCACTGAAGTCCCCAATCTCACCTGTCTTATCCTATACAGCAAATGACCCTTTAAGGTCAAAGGCACTTGCAAAGCTGAATCTCTCTGGCTGTGGAATGAGATGCATTTCCCTGTGACGCTGACTCACAGCACCCAAGAAGTTAATGAAACCATTCAAGTTCAGTTCTTTAATCTCTCAAATTGGTTTATCTCAGCCTTGTGGCCGCTTCTTATTTCATAATATGCCTAACACAAAATATCTGCAAAGGCTTACAAAATTAAACGAAGGAAAGTGTGTACAATTTTGAGCTCATTAGGAGCCATTCATATGCTCATCTGTCTCATTAGAGATGTTTTCATGAACAGGGAAAGTGCTTTGGAATCTGCAATTTTTAATTTCCCTGCCAACTGGTGTGAGATTTTTGGACTGTTACTTCCCCCCCCCCTTTGGTTTATTTTAACACTTTCAAGGAGAAGAAAGAGCATGTAAAAAAGTGTTCTGTTTCAGATGTACAGTCATTAGTCTCCCTGGCTTTCCACACTTCAGTTAAAGCCGAGAATAACATGGTATGAGGCAACTGCTCCCATGAGGCTTTTTTTTTCAGAACAGGATGCATGGGCTGTTGGAGAGGCTACAGAATGCTGCAAAAATATTTAATGGAAAGGGGAGGGGAAAACAATTCTATTGTTGCTTGCCATCCCAATCTCCAAGCGATGAGAGATCCCCAGGGGTCTCTGCTCTTGCCGCCGCTTTGCTTCCTTGGAAAGAAGGCCAACGGAGTCTGTGGTGTCTTTATGAAGTGTGGCTTATTTAGCTACACACATTCCAACCTGAACTTAAGATGTTCAAAGCATCAGCAGTCCAGCAGATCTTTCTCTTCCATCAGGCTTACAGAAGGCATCCTAAAGCCATGGTGCAGGGAGCCAGCCTCTCTGCCTGTCTCCAGTTCCCAGCCTTTCCTCAGACTCAACTCAAAACACAAGCCTCTCCTAGGTTCCTGATGGAAGGGGGGCTTTCCTGAAGAGTTTCAATAACAATAGGAACTCCTTGGCCCATTCATCAGTTAATGGGCACTTGGCAGACCCATTAGCCCATCATTAGCCCATCTATTTGAGTAACAAAAGAGACTCATTTGACCAGCAGTGCAGGTTTCTCAACTTCAGGGTGGAGGGTTCCAAATCAGAGGCTGGAAGGGGACCCATAGAAATCATCCACCTCAACCCCAAACCTGTAACACTACCCTTGGACATCTTCGGTCACATCCACACCATGTATTTAAAGAACATTGGAATTGCTTTTTAATATGTTTTTAACCCCCTTTTTAAAACAATACATTTTTTAAAAAAAATTAAAGATGTCTTCAAATCTTTTTTAAAAAAATGTTTTTAAAATTGTTTTGTTTTAATGTATTTTAAAGTCAGCTTTTATGATGTTTTAAAGTGTTTTTAGTGCTTTTGTTTGCTGCCCTGGGCTCCTTCTGGGAGGAAGGATGGGATCTAAATCAATCAATCAATCGATCAACCAATAAAACATTTATGCCACATTTGTCTTTTATTTATTTAATTTATATTCTACCCTTCCTCCCAGAAGGAGACCAAGGTAGCAAACAAATGATAAAACAATAAAAATGTCTTTAAAACATCTTTAAAAACATCATAAAAAAACAGTGCCAACACAGATGTGGACTAGGATGAAGTCTCTACTTAAAAGGTTGCTGAAAGAGGAAGGCCTTCATTAGGTTCCCAAAAGACAGCACTTGTGTAATATTTAAAGGGAGTGAATACCAAAGGGTAGGACCATAGGGTCCATGTGAACAATCATGGCTTCCCCCAAAGAATTCTGGGAACTGTAGTTGTTAAGGCTGCTGAGGGTGGTTGAGAGACCCTCCCAGAGCTTCTTTTCTTCTTTTTAATTTTCTTTGCACAAACATGCCCAATACTTTTTCACTTTCTTCTGTTTTCTTGCACATTAAATAGTTAAGAAACCTATGTTGAAGCCCGTATTAAGAAACAGGGTGAAGACAGACACCTTTATCGATACAACATCTTGGTATGAATTCACCACTCCCTTGCTGGAGCACAGTGGTTTACTCTGAAATTTTACTTTCAAGTTCAGTCATGTAGGACTTAAAAGGAAGGCCAAAGACATTTTTACATACTCAATGAACATGTGGAGAAACAGAATCAGGATCATGCCTGCTGTCTTGCTAGATGCGGCATCCTGCTGATGGTCTTGGCAGACCCCTTAATGATTTTTTGTGTGTGTTGTAGCAATTGTAACATACTGTGCAACATACTGTGCAAGATACTGTATGATTTAATTGTGTTTTTATTGCTTTTATTTCATATCTTGTGTTTATTGCATTGCAGTCTGCATTCCATACAATTTACACAATAGTACAGTAAAATGCAATATAAGAAAGAAAAGAAGCACAACAAATACAATTAAAATCAGTATGAATATTTAATGCAGACTTACCACAGACTACCGGAATGAAGCTTGCGGGCCACTGGTGGGCCACAGACCACAGTTTGTGAACCCCTGACGTAGCACCATCACAAAACTGTCAGACTTACAGCACCACCATAGGGCCCTCTGACAATAATGCTTGCTCTTTCTCCCATGCTGGGTGGCTGGGTCTGTGAGCTGTCAATGTCGGGCTGCTCAGGAGCATTGTGGGAACTGTTTAAGGGTGGCTCGTTACTTTGCCAAGGGCCCCTCAAACCTGGGACAGGCCCTGGCCTCCACTCCCCATGCATAATCTCCACATACCCATTTGAAATTTGGGGAAGGGTCATAGCTCGGGGGTTAGAGCTGTTGCTTTGCATGCAGAAGGTCCAAGGTTCAATCCCCAATGGAATCTCCAGGTAGGGCTGGAGAGAGCCACTGTCATCAGTATGGACAATACTGAGTGAGAGGAACCAGTGCCCTGACTCTGGAGAGCTGCTGCCAGTCAATGTAAACAATACTAAGCCAGATGGGCCTATGGTCCAACTCAGTATAAGGCAGCTTCCTCTGTAAAACCAATGTTCCCATTCAGGCAAATAGAACCTGTGTGTGTTCGGTATCTAGAGTTTTAGACTTCATTAAGGCACTCCAGTAAACACAAGAAGGTTGGGAGCAAAGGCAGATGACACAATCATAATCTCTCTCTCTCTCTCTCTCTCTCTCTCGCACACACACACACACACTTTAAGTATGAAAATGGCTGGTCATGTACAGTAAGGTTTAGTGGAAGACAAACACACACTTTCTGGATGCCTTTCTCAATTCTATGTTTTCAGGGTTGAGATATGTATTCAAATCACTCCCATCACACTGATAGTACTACCCCAAGGGTCCCTAATGTAGCTTCCATGGGTACAGATGTGCCCACAGGGCCAGCACCAGGCATGACTGGGCCCTTGGGCATTAGCCTGTCCCTGGCCTCCAGCACCGTAGCCCAACACCCCACAGATACAGGTGGTGCAGGGTTAATAAACCCACCCACATGCCCCACCTACCTCTCATGTTGTGTGAATGATGTGCACATGTAGTGTGCATTTTATTTTATTTATTAATTTAATTTAATTTATACACCGCCTGAAGCCCGAAGGCTCTCTGGGCAGTGTACATAAAAGGTAAAAGCAAGGACAATATATAAATACAATAAATACCATAACTCAAAAAACAAAAACATACAAACAATGCAAGAACCAAACAACATCCTGAATACAACATAGTAATAAAATACTATAAAAATACACTTTAAAATGCCTGGGAGTATAAAAAGGTTTTCACCTGGCGCCGAAAAGATAGCAGCGTCGGCGCCAGACGCACCTCATCGGGGAGACCATTCCACAGTTCGGGAGCCACAACCGAAAAGGCCCTATTTCTAGTCACCATCCTCCGAGCTTCTTGATGGGATGGTACTCGGAGGAGGGCCTTAGATGTTGAGCACAGTGTACGGGTAGTTTCATATTGGGAGAGGCGCTCCACCAGGTATTGCGGTCCCATGCCGTGTAAGGCTTTATAGGTCAAAACCAGCACTTTGAATTTAGCCCGGAAACAAATAGGAAGCCAGTGCAGACGGGCCAAAACAGGTGTTATATGAGCGGACCTTCTGGTCCGCGTCAACAATCTGGCCGCTGCACTCTGGACTAACTGTAGTTTCTGAACTATCTTCAAGGGCAGCCCAATGTAGAGCGCATTGCAGTAGTCCAATCTAGAAGTTACCAGAGCATGAACGACTGAGGCGAGGTCGTCACTGTCCAGATAGGGACGTAGCTGGGCTACCAATCGGAGATGGTAGAAAGCATTCCGTGCCACTGAGGCTACCTGAGCCTCAAGAGAAAGGGAAGGGTCGAAAAGAACTCCCAAGCTACGAACCTGTTCTTTCAAGGGGAGTGTAACCCCATCCAGAACAGGGTAAACATCCACCATCTGGGCAGAGAAGGCACTCACTAACAGCGTCTCGGTCTTGTCTGGATTAAGCTTCAGTCTGTTAGCTCCCATCCAATCCATTATCGCGGCCAGGCAACGGTTTAGTATGTTAACAGCCTCACCTGAGGAAGATGCAAAGGAGAAGTAGAGCTGCGTGTCATCAGCGTACTGGTGACAACGCACTCCAAAACTCCTGATGACCGCACCCAGCGGCTTCATATAGATGTTGAAAAGCATGGGGGACAGTACCGATCCCTGTGGGACTCCACAATGGAGAGTCCAGGGTGTCGAGCAGTGTTCCCCAAGCACTACCTTCTGGTGACGACCCACCAAGTAGGAGCGGAGCCACCGCCAAGCAGTACCCCCAACTCCCAACTCCGTGAGCCGTCCCAGAAGGATACCATGGTCGATGGTATCAAAAGCAGCTGAGAGATCAAGGAGAATCAACAGGGTCACACTCCCCCTGTCCCTCTCCCGACAAAGGTCATCATACAGGGCGACCAAGGCTGTTTCGGTACCAAACCCAGGCCTAAAACCGGATTGAAACGGATCAAGATAATCAGTGTCATCCAAGAGTCCCTGGAGCTGGCCGGCCACCACCCGTTCCAGAACCTTGCCCAGGAACGGAACATTCGCCACAGGTCTATAGTTGTTCAAGTTACCTGGGTCCAAGGAGGGTTTCTTCAGGAGCGGTCTCACTACCGCCGCTTTTAGGCAGTCAGGGACCACACCCTCTCGCAAAGAGGCATTGATGACCTCCTTGGCCCAGCCGGCGGTTCCGGTCCTGCCAGCTTTCACCAGCCAAGAGGGGCAAGGATCCAGCACAGACGTGGTCGCCCGCACCAGTCCAAGGATCTTGTCAACATCCTCAAGCTGCACCAACTGAAACTCATCCAATAAATGAGGACAAGACCATGGTCTGGATGCTTCATTGAATCCAGCTGCTATAATATTGGAGTCTAAGTCCCAACGAATGCAAGCGATCTTAGTTTGGAAGTGTCCGGCGAACTCATCACAATGCCTACCATCAACCTCAGGGAAGCCCCTGCCACCATCTTGAATGATGGCAGGCATCTTGGGTGATAGAGGTAGGTGGGACATGCGCATGGACATATTAAAGCCTGCACTGTCTGTGCTGGGGAGGGTGCCTGGGAGCTCCATCTTCGCAATCTTGCTGCAGTGTCAGGTTGCAGGACTCAGTGCTGCCACAGATCAATGCATTGGAGTGCCACACTACTATCCTAACAAAGAGCCCTTCAGGGACATCTCTTCACTGCTGGGGCTCCCAGCCATGGCCCAACCAGGGTGGCCTCTGGCTCCGGCCCTGTGTGCCCATAGGGGCCTCTCTACTCCTCCCTCTACTGAAAGTAGGTTTGAAAACAGCATTCTATTGTTGTTGACAAACTAAGTTGTGATGTGTGCTTCGTTGCAGTGTGGTGTGATGTCCACAACAGTTTCTCTAGTTTACAAGTGCCCATATGTTAAAAAAAAGGTGCCCCCTGTGCTATCCTACTCTACTCTATCCTAAGTCAACTCAGATGAAAGCACCACTGCATTCAAAAGAGTGTACTACCAGGTGAGTGTAGGATTGTAGCCTTAAAATACTCCTATTTGGGCATTAATGTTTCTGCATTCATCAACTTGCGAGCAGAAATGAGAATATGGGATCATTAAAACCTGATAGGGCAAAGCTCTGGGGGTGTTCTAGGAATGGAAGGGTCAGTCCATTTCAGTTCCCAGGTTTGTTTGTTTTTTTATTTTTCCAATCTTAAATTCAGTTCTCCATAATTTTGCATCAATGCGTGATTTCTTTTAAAAAAATCCTCATGAAAAATTCTCCAGCATTTTAGTGCAAATTTCTCCTAATAAACACATTTTTGTATGCAATTTTAACCAATGTACACATTTTTGGAAGCAGTTTCTTCTAGTATACTGCATTTTATGTTCTTTTCACTAATAGATCCATATTATGCATATTTCCCCCTAATATATGCATCGTTGTAAATATTGGTTGGAGAACTGCATCACAAAATTTGGATAAGTGTGAATATTTAAGGAGGGCTGTGTTTCAGTCCTCATATTGTTTTAGAACGTGTGAATTTGATAGATTCAGCTTTAAGTGTGAAATGAATCAAATTTCTCCCCCATCCCCAGAGTGTTCACATGTTACTTTCAATGAGTGTACAGTTTGTGCACACAAATAATTGAGCTGCGCATTCATACAATAATTCATATGTAACATTCAATGAGTGTATAGACTATGTATCTGTATACCCAATAGTTAAACTGTACACTCGTACTATCCAGATATAATGTTCAACAAGTGTGCAGTCTGTGTACACAAATATTTGAGTTGTACAAATAAACAGATGTACACTCTTTCACACAGACATGTGTTCCTGTGGAGGGACAGCTTGTACCTATGTTCATTGTAATATGTGAACAAGCCTTCCGTCTCCCTTCCCCCTTTCAACTGGTTTTGTTGTCAGAGATCTGCTATGCTCTACTGGACTATGTACAAATAATAACTGGCAATATAATTTTCTTACTTTCTAGGAGGGAAATACATCCCTCTCCTTAAGAGCTAATGTCTTTCATTATGCTAAGAAAATGCTAATTCACCACTGAATTAATGGAGGTTTAATCACATCTACACAAATTGCTTAGTGCTTCCATTTCTCAAATAAAATCCCAACATTCTTTTTTTTAAAAAAAAAGGAAAAAAAGGAGGGAAAGGAAAATATGTTTCAATTTTCCATTCTGGAATTCTATTTCAGCTTTCAATTGAACTTGTGGCGTGTGCAACCAACCGAGAACACTGCTACCACAATGGCTTGAAATAGCATCAGGAGAACAAATCTTTGTTTCACCCTGAAAGAAAAAGTATTGAAGCTATGTCAGAAAGGATGGATGGACATTTGTGCTGAAAAGTATCACACATACACACACCCAGGGAATTCCAGTTAAAATACAAACATATTGCATACATGCATAGCATGTTTTGGGTCTGCACACATAAATATTTCTTGTGGAAAGGTAATTTCAGATTTGGGACTAAATTTAAGAGCCTAGCCAGGCATTCAGCAAAACCACATAGTAAAGTCTATGAGCGGGGGAATACTTGGGGAAGTAAAAGGTTGATAAAGACCAGTATTGGACGGCCATAATACCATTCCTACCTCCACCAGGATGCATTTGCCTCCCCCCTTCCCCCTTAGGAAAGAGTATATAGGAGGTTGGCCTCCCAAAGAGAGAGGGTAAGGGGTTTCCATGTTGGCTGAAAGCCCAATCAAGAAGTGGGAGAGTGTACCTTAAAAGCCAGCTCCACCCCCCCAATTCTTCTTCTTCACTGTTTTTTCTGTGTTCATTATGTAGTATGGGCTTTACAAGTTGCCATTTAGGAACAGAGTAGGGATTTTCCGGTTGGATTATCTCTTTTCAGATCCTTCATTTTTTTGCTTACTTCAAACTGTTGGGGGAATGACTCATTTGGCTTTAGGAGCAGTGTGGTTGTTTGCCTGTTGGAGTGGAGTTCGAGCAGATGAGGAAAGTGGAGGGGGTAAACAAAATGTATACTGAGGGATTCTTGGGTTAAGGGCACCCCTTGGGGAGCTGCCAGTGCTTTATTCCTGAGGTGCCCTGGAGGGGGTACCCTTATGACCTGACTTGCACATTAGGGTGAACACCAGTAAAGTGGAGCCTGGATGCACAGGCTGGGTGCACACCCAAGGCTCACCTAGAAATGAGAGAGGATTTGCTTCCCCATCCTTGGCTGGGGAGCCACAGCTTGAGAGTGAATTACATGCCCAAGAGACTGGAGGGATCTTTCCCTACCAGAGGAAGTTAAACCCTCACCTGCCTTCATGGTCTGAATTTGGTTAATTTGGTTGACTTGGTCTGCATGTTCTCCAACAATTTGGTATATTTTAATAAATATAACATTATTCCAATTTTAAGTCTCACATGTCTTCTTTCTGGGGTTCCTTTAACACTGCACTTTATTCCATTATTCTGACAATTTCTTAACTGGTAATTTGTGCATTATATTTGATCTTTCACATGACGTGCAAGCTAGCTCTAGAATTCTAGTGGAATACAGTTTAGCCCTAATTTTCATGATAAATAATACCAGAAATAATCTGTTTGCAAGCCCGGGAAGCTTAACAACATGAACAATTTTCATGGCAATACACAAAACAGTCAGAGAGAATCGAGAGTTCAAAGTCTAAAAAGAGGGGGGGAAATCCAGACCCCTTTTGGACATTTTACTGTCAGAGTTCTCATAATTTGTTGAAATTAATTAAAAAATCATCCATGTTCACTGAGTACCTGTAATCCTATTACTGACCTTGGCCCATACTCTGACCTTCATCTTCTGCAGTTTAAAACTTAAAAAAAAATGTCTGGCTGATTTTTAATTAATTTAAGAAATTTAGCATTGAACTCAATGATCATGCTGGGCATGCTTAGTAAGAACCAACTGTCAGTGTTCTCAAAGCCAGACTCACAGCTGCTTGGCTTGCCTAATCAGAAGGACACACCCACACAGGCCTTTGCCTTCCCCCAAAGAATCCTGGGAAGTGTAGTTTGTGAAGGGTGCTGAGAGGAGACTCCTATTCCCCTTCAATCAGAGTGGCTGACTGTTAAACCACTCTGGCCACTGGAGCTCTGTCAGGGGAATAGGAGTCTCCTAATAGGATTATAGGTACTCAGTGAATATGGCTGATTTTTAATTAATTTCAACAAATCACGAGAAGTCTAACAGTAAAATGTCAAAAAGGGGTCTGGATTTCCCTCCTCTCTTTTTAGACTTTGAACTCTCAATTCTCTCTGACTGTTTTGTGTATTGCCATGAAAATGTAGAGAGCTGTTAAGCATGTTTTTCTGAGTTCAGGACTATACATTTTGTAAGGTTTTTGTTTGAACTGAGTTTATGGGAAGCATCAGAACGGCATGAGGGTATTTTCAATTTGACATTGCGGAATGAAAAAAATCTGTGCTGGCTATAGTATATAGCCACTCTCTTGGTTGTATAATAAAGGAAAGTTTTTCTCCCTCTCTTGTTAACACTATAACTTGGGGACATCCAATGAAGCTCAATGTTGGAAGATTCAGGACAGACAAAATAAAGTTCTTCAAACAGCACATAGTTAAAACTAAAGAATTAGCTCCCACAAGAGGCAGTGATGGCCACCAACTTGGAAGGGTTTAAAAGAGGATTAGATAAATTCATGGAGGATAAGGCTATCAATGGATGCTAGCCATGATGCCTACGGTCTGACTCTGGAGGCAGATATGCTTCTGGAAACTGCAGGAAGGGGAGAATGCTCTTGCGTTCAGATCCTGCTTGCAGGCTTCCCATGCGCAACTGGTTGGCACGTGTGAGAACAGGATGCTGGATTAGATGGGCCATTGGCCTTGTCCAGCAGGCTCTCCTTGTGCTCATATGTTGAGAAGCCCCATTTAAACTCCCCAGAGTTTCATTCTATACGAATTGTGATGTAATCAAAAACAGAGCTAGTAAGTATAATCAATGTTTAAAATGTAGCAAATTTATCTGATAAATATTATTTTTGGAATGTTGTGCCACTCATTATGGGACCGCAATAATGCCAATATCCTGAACTCTACTACAATAAACTGCCTATTTCATTTGTTTCATAACATGGCATATCTTCTTGATTTAATATTGTCACTTATTCTCATATTTTGTGTGTGTGCATGTGTATAAGGAGATGTCATGTTCTGTAGGGGATACAATGAAATACTTAATGTGTTATTTTAATATGTACTTGTTGGTAGTGAAAGGAAAGCTTATACAGGAAAGTCAAATTTCTCTCTGCAAAGTATTCGACTTTCCTAGAACTGTTTGCTTTATGAGGGCATGCTACAGAGGATAGATTAAAATGCCTGCTACTCTGTGATTCTTGCAAAATACACCTTGGCAAATATAAAACTGTCAAATATTGCAACTTAGTTTGGTATTATATTCTAGGAAAATAGCAATATAGCATTACTTTCCAATATAACTGATCTTGAGGAAACATCTAAAAACGCACGGAGGACTAGAGTTCAAATAAAATCTAAGTATCTTAGATATGAAGAAGTTTATGGTGGCACAATGTTTGAGACTGGTATTTCTCTTTTTATTAATTCTTGTGGATTCCCCTTCAATATTATTCTTTGTCCTCCAGTTTATCATTTCAGCTTTCACTGTACCTCCAATAGCCTTACAGGGACTCCCCCCTCCCATTCCTTTCATTTGAAGATTCACCATAACTTGTTTATTGTTACAGAAAACTTGATTTGTATCACTCCCAATTCCTGCTTTTCCAGATCCACTTTCAGTCACAAAAATATTAACAAGAGTATTTACTCCTGCTCAGACATTTGGGGAATATCCACAGATTGCTGAGAAAGATGCTTTAGATTTGTTTCAATGAGATTAACAACCCTTTTCGATTCGGGACCTGATTTGTACCTGTGCCTCTATTTCCTATTTTACATACACCCTGAACCAACAAGTGACAAACAGTATGGAAACAACTTCAGAAGCCGGATTGAGAAAAGTTTGTCCGGGCTTATTGTGCGAGAGCAGTGATATATGCATTTGGATGGAAGACATCTGGTGATGCCATGGGACTTCATAATGACCTGCTCTAATATATTCAGGCAATAGAGCTCCTACATAGAGCAACATGGGGACAGGGAGTGAGGCTATGTCTAGTAGTCATGACCCCCATTGGCATCCACATGTACAGCATAAACATCTGCAGGGATTGGGCCTTCATGGGCATGCCAGTGTGCATGAAGACTTCCATGGAACCTGGAACCCCAGTTATGTACAGTTCACATGGAAGCCTTAACAACATACAGGGATGCACATAAAGGCCCTTCTCTGCAGACATCCATGCTGTACACATGGAATAAAGGTGGCAGGGCTTACTGGTACATGCAACACCCAGGGCATGGCTACTCAGCATGGCCCCACTTTCATGTTGCTCAATCACAGGTTGTGTCCCTGTGTTGGAAACCTTACACACAAGTAAGGCATTCCCTTCAGAAGAATGCCAATCACATATTGGTGGGGGAGATCACCCAGACCATTCAACATCATTAAGGGGATGCAGTTACTCCACATAAGAACAGCTTGCTGGATCAGGCCAGTAGCCCATCTGCATAGGAAACTGAACACATGAAGAGGTCTAATGACTAAGTAGAATAGCCACCAAGAAACAGTTTTATACTGGAGGAACTACATGACAATTGTCCTCCACCAGGCAGATGCAGTGGGGCCTGATTGTGTTACCTCCAATGCAGCTAGGTAGAACATATTGGCATCTCACTCAGCTTAGTTTGAAGCTGAACCAAGTTTTCCAGCTTCAACGTCCTGTTCACTAGACTTCATGGATCACAATATAGGCATTGCATTGTGTAAAAGGGCATTACACTTCAATTGTCATCAGCTTGCAGTCTTTAAAGGGAATCTCAGCCAAGGCATTTTCACAATGTGCTAAAAATGTTTGTAGGTGCTACGCTTAGTTTAATAAGAAGGGTTTGCAATGAAAATATCTATGCCATAAATAAATGCTGTCAGTGAACCAAACCACATTTGAAGAAAATCAGGAGTGTGGATTTAACAAGGATTATAACTGCAAAGACAATGTAAAATGCTGGCAAGGTACAAGCGATCAATTCCACCCGGGCATTTAACTGTATTCTTGTGGTAACACTTTACACAGGTCACAACTGACTCAATGCAAAACTTCAAATAGAAGAGAGCAAGGTTATTGACAGTCAATGGTCTCAAAAGCTAACAAAAGATGCAGAAGCAGCAACTACTGTCTTAGCAAATACAGGAGAGTTGCTGGATGTGCTGGCAATCTTAAAACAGTTTTTTCACCAAACTTGATTATTGGGCCAACAGAAATAATAGTTAAGACACTTTACTAGGGATGAACCAATTTCCCCTCTTCTTTATTATTTGTTTCTATAGCTTTTTATACTGCTTATCATGAAAATCTCTGAGTGGCTTTCATAAAAAAGAATAAAAACAGAGTAACTTTCAATTAAAAAAAAAAGATAAAAATGAGATAAAACCCAAATGTGATTGTGTATCTTACAGCTAAAACTGATCAGGGCACCAAATAAAAACAACAAGAGTCAGAGCTCAGAAAATTTTGGGTAAACATATATGTTTGTAAGAGGCATTTAAAGGCCATTCATGTCTCTGCTTCATGAATTACCCAAGGGAAGGCATTTCATTGGGTGGGTTTTGTCACTGAGAAGACCCCCTTCTGCATTGTCACCATGGTCCTAAAGATCCTAAAAATCAGCTTAGACCTATCACAGGAGACAGTCTGCTAGGTATCCTGGTTCAAATTTGATTAGGACTTTAAACACTGGACAAGTTAATAGGCAGCCAGTGCAGATTTTTCAACACTGATGTAATATGTGCAAAGCTGGGTGTCCCTCTAAGCACCCAAGGAGCTGCATTGGGCACTAGATGCAGCTTTAGAACCAGGCAAAAGTGTAGCTCCATGTACCATGCATTACAAAACTCTGTACCTTTATTGTCCTGTGGATTCATTTTGCCTTGAATTGTACTCTGATCCTGAATTCTGATTGAACTAGGAGAATTTCTAAACTTAATTCTGAAAATGGAACCTGCACAGTTTCTCGTGTCCTTTATTTCAATTACCTCTCACCCCCACCTCCAGACATCACCAATTTTCACATGCATGTTGATTAAATGTTGCAAAAAAGCAAACTTGATGTGCTATGTATGATTCTATACAGATTCTTCTTGATGTGATATCCTATTAATGTGCACAAGTGCCTATTCACATAGGCTAAAAACTGTACAAAATAAAATCCTGATGTAATCAAACATACAATTTAATCAAGATTACTTCTCTCTCCCATGTTTTTTTCTCGTTGTGCATGTATGCATCAATAATGTAGATCAGGAAAGCATTATGAATGAGATGGGGAGGGTGATCATAGCCCAGATCTAATGGGATTTTATTACAGGTGGGTAGAATTAAGTCAAAACCTAATGGAGAAAATATCTTGACAGAAAAGCAGTCTGACAATGGAGTCAGCAACTAGGTGCATATGTGGGAGTGTCTCCCTCAGAGGTTGTCCAGCAGAGGCTGGAAAGGGGATAGCTGTTGAGGATATTCTAGATCTGCTTTCTGTGCATCAAATAGGAGAAGTGGACTGGATGGCCCACAAGACTCCTTCCAACTCCAGGGCAATCTCACAAGTCACACACAAAAAAACCGTTTCTGCCTTAATTAAGGGCAACTAAGTCTGGGGACAAAGGTCCAGAAACCTACGTTTTTTCCAGCATATGGAAGGCTCCTAGACCACACCTGAACCACAGTTGTTGGTAGGGAAGTACCAAGATAACGTACTCACAAGAGCCTTGATTCACAAGAAGGCCCCTGACTTATGAGTTGTAATGCAACCCTGGGTCTATAGATATATCCTATGTTGTTGCTCTTCAGCCCAGACCTTTTGGGGTCAGTGTTCTGAAGGACTGGCGTGTGGCTCCACTTACTCCTCCTCTGACATACCCAAAGATTCTTCAGCAGGTCTCTCCCCAGTGTCCTAGACTTGTGGGGTGCCCTGTCTGTTCTCTCAGGACTCTTTGTCTATGTACAGGATCAAAGCTAGACAGTTCTACAAAACATGTTGATTTTTTGTGGTTCTAATAAAGTTATGTTGATGGATGATGATAATGAGGATGTTCTGTCATCATAGAATTATTTGTTCTATCATCATCCAATTATCTGGAATGTTGAAATCTAGGAAGAATTCAAAGGAGGAATATGTCAGATTGTCTTTAAGAATTTATTATCACATCAGAGAATGAGCAGCATTCTTACTGGGTAAACATAATAATCAGAACACAGGTCAGTCTGCTTTCCAACTGACCACCATCTGCATAAGTCTGGTCCTATGTGGGTACATATGGTCCTCCAGATGTTATTGGAGCTTCATTACCTTCATTACAGACCATTGGCTATGTTGGCTGATGGGAACTGGAGTTCAAAGACTTCTGGAGGGCTACAGGATTCCCATCCCTGATAAGAGCCTTTCATGCGAGTGTTTACAGGAAACAATACACACAAATCCTTGTACTAATCTGAGCTGTAGGAAAAGCTTAGCCCTTAAAGAATTGTATAATGATTTGGTCAGAGCTTGGAAAAGTTACTTTTTTGAACTACTACTCCCATCAGCCCCAGCCAGCATGGCCACTGGATTGGGCTGGTGGGAGTTGTAGTTCAAAAAAGTAACTTTTCCAAGCTCTGGATCTGGTACTAATGATAAAAGAAGCTGATAAGGGAGGAGTTATAGCAATTATGGATAAATGGGAATACAAGGGGAAAGTAATGAGACAGTTGGGGAATTCATCTTCTTACATGTAAAT
Source organism: Rhineura floridana (assembly GCF_030035675.1). NCBI lineage: Eukaryota > Metazoa > Chordata > Lepidosauria > Squamata > Rhineuridae > Rhineura > Rhineura floridana. The sequence goes on along the minus strand of NC_084492.1, from coordinate 16,941,777 downwards.
TCTGTACAAAGAATCATTAGCTTATTAAATGAAGGTTCATCAAAGGGGCACATTACAAAATCAGAAACAGAGATTTTTATATAATGTAATTTTTTGCACAAAAATACAAATATTTGCTACTCAAACTTCATAAAAGTATTCACCCTTATAGCATAGAATACTGCTTTATACTGAGATGAGCCATTTATCCATCTAGTTCAGTACTGTCTACACTGACCAGCAGCAGCTTTCCAGAGTTTCAGACACAGATTTCTCCCAGCTTACCTTGAGATTGAACCTGAAGCCTTCTGCATGTAAAGCAGATGCTCTACCGCTGAGCAATGGGGCACTCATTCTTTTGTGGAGAACTTTCGTTTTTGAGTCATGATCTGCCTCAGGCCATTCATCACTAAAATTAACTCCTGTGTTTTAGATATTGTATCAGGAAACTCTCATGCTGATAAACTATTTTCGAGTGATGTGACCCTCTGGACTTTGTTTTTCATCTTTCTTTTTACCAATCCCCTCATTTTTGTGAAGTTTCCTCTTTTGAAGTCAAACGTGACCATGTTGGATTTTCTTGGCAATTGGCCATTTACATGTATGTTTAATTTAATAGCACTATGGTCACTGCTCCCAATCGGTTTGACAACACTTACATCTCACACCAGGTCCCGGTCCCCACTGAGGATTAAGTCAAGGGTTGCCATCCCTCTGGTCCAATTTTCTCTTCCATAAGAATTTAATCTAGGATTCTGTGTGTCCTGAAACCAATTTGACCATACACTTTGTCCTGTGAAGATCAGAATGTGTGGACCAAGAGTTCAGTCCAAGAGTTGGCAAAGGCTGGGTAGAGGATTTGCAGCATAACAATATGTGGAACATGGAAATCTGCTGTATACCAAATCAGACCATTGGTCCATCTAGTGCAATCATGTCTACACTGATTGGCAACAGATCCCCAGGTTTTCAGGCAGCTTCATTCCCAGTGCTGCTTGGATATTCAGGGGGTTCAATCTTATACACTTTGCATGCAAAACATGCTCTTCCACTGACATATGGCTTTTCTCCAAGTTGGGGATGCTTCCAACATTTCCCCACATTATAATCAGTGGTGCCATAAGTGATGCAGAGGTCTAGAACCCTATTCATCAGAATCAATGGGGGGGTCCCAAATACAGCAGATTTGGCTTGCATTTTAAAGGAACCAGCATGCTTGGGTGGAGACCACACCACCTAAGACCATTAGGTCTAGAGTCTAAAATTACCTGACTCTGGCACTGATCCAAATGTCTCCATTAACTTAGAAGTTCTGAATTACTAGGTCACTAGTGAAAACCAAGCACCCCATTATTATAACCCATGGTTGAAGCACATTTAATTCCTCCATGCAGTTGCATGCATTGATCTCTGTGCCACATGTGCAAAACACTGAATCTATGCCAGTGCGTTATAAGGACCAGTAGGACCAATATCAGAACAGAGCATTTTTCTGTGTAGGGGAAACCAATAAATTGAGATAATAACCAACAATAAGTAGGGATAATTCATTCATTCTTTCTCTTTCTCTCTCTCCCTCTCCCTCTTATTTAACACAGTATTGTAGAATATTTCTTAATAGGCTTCATTCCTTCGTGGTGAAATGTCAAAGACTAACAAGGGTCTTTTGACTTGGAATAATGGACAATTGTGTTGGAATTATGGTGCCATCTTCCTAATTATTAATTACTTGTTAATACAGTCTATCTAAGGCAGCCACTAAGAAGCCTCCCTAGAATGTCAAGAGGTTCCCCCAAATATTTCTGTGCCAAGTTGATAAGTGAAAATTTAATTTTCCAGTGCAAATAAGTGTGAAATTAACTATATACAAAACACATTTTAAAAGCAGGCAATGGGCCTTTTTAATGCTTGTTTTCATCTGAAATTTACTGAGCAATCTGTTTTATAAATACTGGCTTGGTATTTGATGCCAGTCAGGTTAAAGAAAAGGTCATCTCAACATTCAAGCAGATGTTGGAGATGGAAAATGGTAAGAATAGTTTGCTCATTTGTGTAACTTGTTCCTGGCAACAAGAACATCACACTAGATAGGTTTGAAACACACACACACAAACAAACAAACAAACTAGGGATAGAGATCTTTTTGTTTCTCGCTTTCTGAATCCATATGCTCAGGGAAATGCAGTTATCCTTCAACATTTGTCCTTCTCAGAATTTTACAGTGAAGTTCTACAACCAAAAATGCATACAAGACAATAGCACACATATATTAGGGAAATGTACACACAGAAATGCATATGAATTATATACATCATGTTAGGCTTGCATCTAAAATGCCTTATATGGGAGGAATTGCTTGCAGAAAAATGTGGTCATTAGGTCAGTGCTCTTCAACTTTGGGTCCCCAGATGTTGTTGGACTACAACTCCCATTATCCTCAGCCAATTTAGTGAATGACCAGGGATTATGGCAATTGTAGTCCACCAATATCTGGGGACCCAAGGTTGAAGAACACTGCATTAGGCAAAATTGCATACAAAAATGTTTAGATTAGGAAAAATGTGCACGAAAATGCATATGAATTTTTATGCAACCTCTTTTTTAATGCAAACCAATGAAGAAATCGTGCAAACTGAATTTAAGACTGGAAGAAGGAGAAACAAAGAGAAACCAAAAATGATGCTTGATTTTTAGCTCATTTATTTACATCCCCTCTCTGTCTTCCATCTTTCTCCTCCAATATCATGGAAGGTCTAGTAATTAGAATCAAACTACAGAAATTCTAGAGAGATACAAATTTCTAAACACAAACAGAGAGAATGAACACCTACAGTTTATAATGGAATTATACAAAGCTAAAATCATTTTTGACCAAGGTAGCTACAGTGAATGATATTCTTGAATGTGAAGTCCTTCTGTTACTGATTCTTTTCTTTTGGGTTATGTTCAACCTGCTCTTTATGGACTCAGAGATATTCTTTTAATTGCAGCCAGAAACTGCATAGCTAGACACTGGGGAATGAATTGATTCCCTTCTGTTAAGGAATGGTTACAAAAAGTCATCTTTGTTATGGAGATGAAGAAGCTCATGAGATATAAATAGTTCTCCCAAGCTATACAACGTCTGGAATCGTTTAATACTTTGTTCTGTTATAGAATAGACATTACAACTTCTTCTCATACTTCTCATTCGTAACCTATGCTATGTTTGTTTTTATTTATTCTTATTTTTTAAAAAATCTAATCATGGATGATCAGCATAAGAAAACATTGGACTCTTTTCTGTTTTCTACAGTAATTGATAATGTAATCAATTTTAAGACTAATGAAGCTTCAAAATATCACATAATAAGGTATATCTAGGCATGTTGGCTCAATTCTTGGACCATATGCTGTCAAAACAAGCAACATCTTAAATGACATCACAGAGTTCTCAGAGCTGAGTCGTCCACAGCTAGCCAGTGGAAGCCAGAAGCCAGAAACTGGTGCAGTCAAGCTAAGAGAGCCAAGTGTTCAGTACCAGAAAACAGGCCAAGGGCCTGTAAACACTCATATCCTAGGCAAAGTCCCAGCCTGAGCAGTAAGACTTTCTTCACCTGCTCACCCTAATATTTAATTGAGGTAGTTTTGGGTTTTACCCCCACTAGCCAGTGTTCAGTGGGCTACATCCTTCAAAATGCAGGGGCAGTTCCCTTCCAACATCCCTTAGTTGGCTAGCAATAAGAGGCATGCTCTAGGTGCCTCAGTGTGCTGACCAGTATAGCCTGCCATTAAGGGATGGGCAAATATGTCAATGCCACTTTCTCATTTTTCCAACCTTAAGTTCAGTTCTCCGTATTTCCACATCAGTTTTTTTTTAAAAAGTCCTCATGAAAATGCATCATTGTGTGAATTCATTTTAGTGTGAATTTCTCCTTACATAAACAGTTTTGTATATAATAGTTTCCCTAGTATACACATTTTTGCAGATTAATTCCCCCTAATATAATTCATTTTGTATCTTATATTCAAATATATATTATTTTTTATGCACACTTTACCCCCAATATATGTATTTCTGTACATATTGTTTAGATGGAGAAATGCATTGCAAAATTCAAAGTCTGAACTTGGAGAGGTGGCTGTGTTTCAGTCTGCATATTGTTTTGGAAAGTGGAAATTTTGTATCTTCACCTTAAAGGAGAAATGAATCCAAATTCTCCCCCACCCCTACCTGTCATCCATCATGCTACCTATGACCAAAGCAACAAGAGCTGAATGAACCAAATCAATGAAGACAACTGGACAGTTTGGATAGGTGAAAAAAGAAGGATGTACAACCAATCAGGGAGCCTCCCAAAATATTCCTCCCCAATTTCCCATGAAGGACTGACTAGCAAAACTCATATTGGATATATGGGTTTTTTTATTGCATTTATATCCCACCTTTTCCTCCAGGGAGCTCAAAGTGACTTACATGGTTCTCCCCCTCCTAATTTAATCCTCACAACAACCCTTTGAGATAGGTTAGGCTGAGAGGCAGTGCCTGGCCGAAAGTCATCCAGTCAGCTCTATGACTGAGTGGGGATTTGAACCCTGGTCTCCCAGGTCCTAATCTGACACTCTATCCCATTTCCACATTGGCTATAAGGAGGGAGGATGGGTTGCCATGCAAAGAAGGGGAGTGCTGCATAATATAAGGCAGCCCATGTGCCCTGTGACTGGCCAAATGTTCCCTGGGCTAGAAGACAAGTGTGTCCCTTCTGTATGACCTTCATTTTGGGTTCAAAAGGGGGGACATTTTTTCTCTCAACAAAAAGTGACAAAGCAACATTGTGTGAGCCAAAGTTTCCATACAGACTATGGATTCCCCCAGTGCAACATCCCGTATTACAAAATCTGATGACAAAATTAAGATATATCACTTTAAAATGAAGATTCCATGGAGAATTAAGCAATGCTTGGAAGCATCCCAATTTTTGCAAATGGATAGAACCCTTGGTAAACTAATCTTGAATATCAAGTTCACTATTACACAGATGATTTCAGATGGGAGTGTGACACAGTTTTCTTCATGCAGGCATGTTGCCAGTGGGTGGCCTGAATGGACATTGGCCAAGAGCCCCTGTGGCTGAGAAAGGCCTCTGCTTCTAGGGCTGGGTGGGTGGGTGTAGCTCCTGCTCCATGATCTGATGCTGGCACAAATCGCAGAGTGGGAGTCACCCTCCCAGGCAACCTCACCACTGTTCCCCGTGTTGCACTACCAATGCCACTGGGGGCTTAAATAGACCTAGCTGCATCAATGTGTTAGTGTGCTGCACATGCATGCTTGCATCACCCAATATGGCAGCAGGAGCATCAACACAACCCTGTTACCATGTTGGATAATTGCAGGTATGCACACATAGTGCACTGATACAGCCAAGCCTATTTAAGCCCCCAGCAGTGGTGGTAGTGCTTCCGTACCACCACTGCTGCCCACCACCACCACCTCTGAGGGCCCACTGCAGTCTGGTGCCAGCCCTGTCTCAGTGCAACATCTCCATGCACCCAACCACCAAATAATCAATTAGGAAATTGGAGTGGAGGTCCCCAGAACTGAAAAATACATTTTGACTAGGAGGAACTCCTAAATCCAAAAAAAGTTTAAGGAAAAACTGCATTAAGTTCAAAGGCAGGCAAAGTATTCTCTCATAGACCAGGGCAATATGGAAGGGCAATTGTTGAACTTACCAATGAACTTACCCGTGTCCACTCCATTCCTCTGTTGTTTTTGTGTCTGTTTTGATTGTAGGCCCTTGTAGGATATTAAGCCTTTGTGGATTAGAGACCACTAGATCACAAGAACACAAAGTGTTATCTGTTTGCAACAAGTGTGTTTGTGTGTGCAGTTGCTCAGTGGTAAAGGGCCTGATTTGCAGAAGGTCCTAAGTTCAGTCCCTGGCACCTCCAGATACAGCTGGGAAAGACACATGCCTGCAGTCTTAGAGAGCTGCTGCCTGTCAATGTATGTGATACTGAGTTAGATCAACATATGGACATAAAACAAGCCTTTTAGATTAGGCCAATGGCCCATCTAATCCAGTATTCTGTTCTCACAGTGGTCAAAAAGATGCCTATGGGAAGCCTGCAAGCAGGACCTGAGTGCAAGAGCACTCTCCCCTCCTGCAGTTTCTAGCAACTGGTACTCAGAAGCATGCTGCCTCCGAGCATAGCCATCATGGTTAGTAGCCATTGATAGGCTTATCCTCCATACATTTGTCTAATTCTCTTTTAAAGCCATCCAAATTGGTGGCCATCACTGCCTCTTGTGGGAGCAAATTCCACAGTTTATACACCATGTGAAGAAGTATCAATGGTATGAGTGTATGACAGCTTCCTGTGTTCAACATCTGGTCCCAGGCTATGATCTGAAGGCACATGAGGCCACCACCTTGCTGAAGCTAAGCAGGTCTGGGTCTGGTCAGTGCCTGGATGGGAGACCGCCTGGGGACCACATGTATGCCACCTTGGGTTCCATGGTGAAAGAAAGGCTGGGTATAAATGTAATAAATAAATAAATAAATATCTGCATTCAGAACCCTTGTGGCTAGGAACCTGACAAACCAGGTTTTTTTTGGTAATATGGTCATAGATGATGCTATGGAAATGCATACCTACACACCTCATGTTAACTAACTGGTAACCTCATGGCTGGATTACTGTAATGGGCTCTATGTGGGGCTTCCCATGGGATTGGTGCAGGAGCTGCAGCTGGTGCAAAATTCTGCAGCTAGGTTGTTAGCTGGACCACCTGGACATGAACATATCACACCTGTGTTGAGGGAACTGCACTGGCTTCTGATCAGCTATCAGTTCTGAACAACTCAGGACCAAGTTACCTGAAAGACCATGTGCCCCCTTATAAACCTTGTGGTACTGCAAAATATCATAGGGCAGAGACCCAGTAACAGACATTTTCTGCTGTTGCTGCTGTACGATGGCATGCCTTCTTCCTGGCATACAGGAAGCAGCATGATAAGATCAGACCCTGCGTTGTGCCCAGTGTTAGTTCTGTTCAGGTGCGCCCGTTTGGAATTGATAGACATATATTAGTCATGTCCATTAATTTCAGTGGGTCTACTCTGAGCAGAATTAACATTGGATACAACCCCTTGCTATTTATTTGTTTGAATTCCTGTTTTTATACTATTTTTATGATTTTTTACTACTATCTTATTGGCATTTTTTATGATATTGTTTATTGCTTTTATGTTGCACACCACTTAGGGAGTCATTAAAATACTAAGTGGTTTATACATGCTTTTAAAAAAATAAATACAGCTGGCATGAGAGGGTTCTATAGAACTGGAAGAAAGAGCAAAAGAGCAGCATTTTCCTTGAAATATCTAATTCATCCAAGCTACAGTTCTTTTCACTCAGTTCTATTAACAGAGTGCTGCCAGTTTACCAGCATTTCTGTCAAAGCCTCTTTTTTTATTTTCTTTATAACAATGCATTTGATGTGTTACTAATCTAATTGCTAGCTACACTAGTTACAACAAAATCTCTCTCTCTTATTGCAATAATTCACTGGACGAATGGTAAAGAGAGTTTGGAACAATTTAAAAATTACATCAACTCTATCCATCCCTCTATTAAGTTTACATTTAATAGTACAAATGACAATCCGCACATCCCTTTTCTGGATGTCCTTCTTACCATTGAAAACAACAAAATAGCCACTGATCTCTACAGCAAACCCACTGATGCCCACACCTATCTAAACTGGAAATCCTGTCATCCTAGGCATATAAAGAAGAGCATTGTGTATAGCTTAGCTCTGAGAATCAAACTTATTTACAACACTGAAGATAAATACCAGAGAAGGATCAGTGAACTTAAAGAACACCTTCTTCAAAGAGGATATTCTCCACATATTATGAATTGCAACATCCACCGAGCCTCCATTCTGTCCAGAGAAAACCTCCTCCATTATACTGAGGTGTCAAAGAGCAGAGAGCAACGGCTTCCATTTGTGGTAGATTTCCATCCAGCATCTCCAAACTATCAAGGAGCAATCATGGAGAGCTACCCATTGCTGGCAAACTCTGAACATCTTACCAGAGCCATCAGCAGACCTCCTTTTATAGCATTTCGCCAACCTCCTAATTTGCGCAGACTGTTGGTGAGAGCTGTGCTTAAGCCGCCTATCACCAATCCAGGGTCTCATCCTTGTCACTCCAAACTCTGTATCACCTGTGTGTACCTCAGGGAGACAGCCACTTTTACAAGCACTAGGACAGGCATATGTCCATATTATATCAAACAGAAGACCACCTGCAGGTCCTGCAATATAGTTTACATCATTGAGTGCAAAAGACCAGGATGTCATATCCAATACATAGGAAAGACCACAACTGACCTATGCATGCGCTTCAGGAACCACAAGTCGGCAATCATGACAAAAAAAAAAAAATGGAGCAACCAGTTGCAAAGCATTTTAACATCGAGGGTCACAGCCTGTTGGATTTTTCCATTACAGCGATAGAGATGCCAGCAGATCCAGCAGCATTGACCAAAAGGGAGACTTTTTGGATTTACTCTCTGGACACATTGGCACCACATGGCCTGAACCTGGAGGACAGTACCAGCATCACTTAGCTTCTGCAAATGAAGCCCCTCTGAGCATTCCATCCTCAAAGCTCTATAACTGCCACCTTGGTAACAGCATTTGTATGTTAGCAGTTGATGAAGGCGGAAGCTGAAACGTTTTGTTAATATAATAAAAACCTCTGTTTGGTTAATCACAATTACATTCATATAAATATATTCACTAGCAGGCAAAAAAACCCTTGCAATTTGAGAACATACCAATAGACAACAGATATTTATATCAAACTTTAAGAAGCAGGGAAATTGGGCAGCTATAGTGAATGCACCAGGGGAGCAGGAGACCTGATCTCATCTTTGAGATATTGTATTGCCCTACAAGTTTGTAAAAATGCAAAAACAAATTGGATTGGTTTTCCACAGTCCAATTCACTTCCTGTGGAAGAATTTAATAACATGTGCATCTGAGCACATGGTGAGTGATAGCAAGACCTGAAATCAGCCCAGATAAAAGAAACAAGACATATGCTCTGCTGATCTTAGCAGGGAGGAATCAACAATATTAAGACAGTTGATATAGTTCTGACGTTTGATTTACTTTGCAATTTTAGTGAAGTTTCCTATAGTAAAACATTTTCTTTTGCTTCTGTTTCTGTGACTATGTGAAGTACAGCAACACTTTGCATAATTTAGATTTTAAAAAATCCAAAAACAATTGTAGACTAATGGCACTGACTGATCTGCAGAATAGTATCCAGTGGACATGATGAGTGCACAAGATAAAACAGTGGGAGGTGATTCTAGCAAATTTCTAGGTGCTCTCTATGATTTTAATTATCCAAGCTCACCCTTCCTTAATTGGAGTAGTTTAAGCATAGCACATAGGCTGAACACATACATCTTGCGCAGGCCATGTTCATTTTTTCCAACAGCCAGATTCATTGCTTAAGTAGAAACATATTTGCACTCAATCTAATTTTACATCAAACTGCAGTTACAGATACAACTGTTAATGCATCAAACTAGAAACAGAATATAACCTCCAGTTTGAAACATAAAAGGCCATCTTGACCATCATATGACATTGACCAATGAAAATACTTTGAAATTAATTAAAAATAAATTTGACTCAGATTTCTAGGATGAATAATGAGAGAAATATAAATTTCTAGGTTAGATTTTTAATCCAAGAGGTTAGAAATGGGATCCTGTGCAAGTTTGCTGAGGATGGATTGATCATTTGCATGCTTATTGAGTTCAATGGGATTTACTCCCCTACAATCTTGCTTAGGATAGTTGAAATTGACCATGGGGGAGGAGGAGGGAGGGAGAGGGGAGGAGGAAGGGCAGAGGGGAGGAAGGGCAGAGGGGAGGAAGGAATGCGAAGAAGAGGGAGGGGAAGGGGAATGTTTTTTAGTTCAGTGGGATTTACTCCCATGCAGTCATGTTTGGGATAGGTGAAAATGACCATGGGGGGAGGGAGGGAGAGATGAAGTGGGCAGAGGAGGAGGAAAAAAGAAGAGGGGGACAAGAGGAAGAAGGAAGGAGAAAGGGAGGGGAAGGAGGGGAGGGGAGAGGGAGAGGGAGAAGAAAGGTAGGTCTGATCATTTGCATGCTTATTGAGTACAATAGGAATCACTCCCCTGCAATTATGGTTAGGACACGTGAAATTGACCATGGGGAAGGAGGAGGAGAGGGATGGAGGAGGAAGGGAGGAGAGAGGGAGAGGGGAGAGGGGAGAGGGGAGTGGGAGGGGAAAAGTAATAGGGAGAGGAGGGGAGGGGCAGGAGAGAGGGGATAGCAGGGAGGAGGAGGGGCGGTTTGATAATTTACATGCTTATTGAGTTCAGTGGGATTTATTCCTCTGCAATCATGCTTTGGATATGTGAAACTGGTGGAGGAAGGGGCAGGGGGAGGAGGGGAGGAAGGATATGGGTAAGGAGGAAGGTGGAGGGGAGAGGGGGTAGGGGTAGGAAAGACTGGAGATTGGGTGGGTGGCACTTGGCAGAGGGGAAGACCTTTTCCTTTCCAAAAGAAAAACATTGTGAACAGTATCATTATTTTTCAGGTTTTCCCCACCTTTTTATTCTACAGCCGACACATTGTTTCCCACCTAAATGCACACTAAAGCTGACCTTGGGCACATCCACACCAGTTCTGTGTGTGTGTGTGTGTGTGTGTAAGTGAGAGAGAGAAACTTGAGAATTCTGCCTTGTTTCTATATTAATAATACATGTTCCATCAGCTATAAAATATACCAAGAGCAATCTTGCATTGCTCTTACATTCAGCAGCCTATTCTATTTATTTATTTATTTGTCAGGACCATAAAGCAAATGCATGGACTTTGTGAACACAATTCTCAAGACAGTAATAAAAGTACAGAAAGTCATGTTTGCTTGCTAAAACCATTCTCAGTTATATTTTTCAGAAATGCCAAGTTATCAATAGGCCTTGGTGAAATGCTTTAAATGTCACCCCTTAAATTAGTTTTTGTTGTTGTTTAGCAAAAGGCTCTAAAATATGTGTGTGGGCTGTGCTGAAAGATGAATATTCACTCTTCAGAGAGAATATAAAGCAGTCTTGGTCTTAACCATTAAATTCATTAGACTCCCCTCTGTTAAATTATTAGGTATGTAAAAAGATCAGTCAATTGCACTACTTTTGAATAGTAAGTGGGACATTGACAAGAGATTCAGCCCATTAAGTTTAAAAGTATTGAATTTCTTATGATTAATGTTGTGAAGGAAGGTGGTTTTATTGTTAAACCAAAAGTTTTGATAACATGGCACCGTTCAGTGTGTTCTGATCATTAATGCCTTGCCATTCCCCATCTTTTTCTTTTTTAGCCCTATCTGCATTATCAGTGCAATCCGCTTAGTATTGTGCCAAAGACAGTTGGACATTTTCTCAAAAGTTTGCTTCCCCTGTGACAGAAGCCTCCATTTCTTCTTCTTTCACATGACACTTTAGTTTTTTTTTTTTTAATAATTTCGGTGCCTGTGGGGTTGAGCTAGGGATGAGGGAATCTGACAATCTGGTTTCTCATTTTTTTCCAATCTTCAGTTTAGTTCTCCCCATTTCCACATCAGCTTGTGATTCTTTTTAAAAAATTATTTATTTATTTATTGTATTTGTATCCGCCCCATAGCCGAAGCTCTCTTAAAAAGTCCTCTTGACTATTCATCAGCATTTTAATGTAAATTTCTTCTAATGCACACATTTTTGCAAAACAACAGCTCCTAATATAATGCAATTTTGTTGTATTATTTTAACTAATGTATGCATGTATACTGTATGTGCACTTTATCCTGGTAGATGCATTTTTGTGTGCATTATTGGCCGGAGAAAGTTGAAGCAGTGAATATTTGGAAGAATGGCTGTGGTTTGGTTCTCATATTGTTCTGGAAAGTGTGGATTAGGGAGGTTTTCTTTACATATAAACTCAGTACAGTGCTCCACTGAATCCCTAGCTGCACTTCCTGATCTGCAAATGCCCCCATGGGATAAGCCACCTCATGATGGGTGACCCTGCACTTTAACTGAAGTACTGGAAGCCAGGGAGGCTCCTACTGACTGCTTGAGATTGATATTGTTTTAAGGAAAATCCTTGCCAAGCAAAAAATGTCCCCATTGATTTCTTTAAAAATAAAGCATCTTCACTTAATATAACAACAATAAATAGCTGTCAGATGAATAGTTAGGCAGCTTCCTGACCTTCCTGTGCTTGCAGGAAAGCCCAGCTGAGGATATCATGTGGCTTTCAGGAAACACAAGCATCCAAGAAGCCTGCAGAGTGCAGGTCACTGGAAACATGATTTGCAGAATGCAAGAAAGGACACTAACACGCACCTCCTGACCACCTTGAATGTAAGGTTAACTCAACAAGAAACTCTGCAGCCCATGCATGAGAATTTCACCAAACTTTTCTCTCACTTGTAATAATTGAAAATGAACATAAAAACAGAAGAAGAGCCTGCTGGATCAGGCCAGTAGCTCATCTAGTCCATCATCCTGTTCTCACCGTGGCCAACCAGATACCTATGGGAAGCCAAGCCTGCAAGCACTTTCCCTGCATTTTCCAACAAATTGGTATTCAGAGGCATGCTGCTCCAACAGTGGAGGTAGAGCATAGCCATCATGGCTAGTAGCCATTGATAGCCTTACCCTCCATATTTTTGACTAATACTCTTTTAAAGCCATCCAAGTTGGTGGGCATTTTCATTTATCATAATTTGAGGAGCAATGTGGGTTAGGGGAGGAAGAAAGTTTTGGCACAGCACTAAATCCAATGTATGCCTATGCAGTAGACATATAGTTTAGTCCCACTAAATCCAAGATCCTCTGTGGCACAGAGTGGTAAGTGGCGGTAACACAGCCGAAGCTCTGCTCACGGCCGGAGTTCCACTCCAACGGAAGGAGGAAGTCGAATCTCCAATAAAAGGGGTCGAGGTCTACTCAGCCTTCCATCCATCCGTGGTCGGTAAAATGAGTACCTGGCATATGCTTGGGGGTAAAGAAAGGCCGGGGACGGAACTGGCAATCCCAGTAAACTGCCTAGTAAATGTCACAAGACGTCACCCTAAGAGTCAGAAACGACTCGCACTACAAGTGCAGGGACACCTTTACCTTTAAATCCGACGGGCTTTAATCTCATGTAAGTGAATATAGTTACTCCCCGGGGAATACTTAATTTGGGGCTTACTCCCAAGGTTGAAATCCTATCCTGACTTACTTAGGAGTAAACTCTGTTAAACTTGCTGGGCTTTCTTCTGAGTAGACATGCATGGGATTGAAGTCTCTCAAACCCAATGGATATATTTTTATTACACTTGTCTAGTGATTTGTGCCCTGAGAAGTCCTTGATCTTGAAGTATAACAATAAAACATTATATATATAGTGGTGCACTATGCCATTTTATCTTCATTACCACTCTCTAAGGTATGTTAGGCTGAGAAAGTCTATCTCAAGTCTACTCACTGAGGTTTGTGAGGAAAGGGTGCTTCATAATTTGGTGGTATGGAACATGGTTTGCATCAGAAGGTCTAGGGTTCAATCCCCAGCATCACTAGGTAGGGCTGGGAAATGATTCTATCTGAAACACTGGACAGTCAGTGCCAATACCATTAGTCTTCAACACTTTCAGACCTGCCACCACTTTGAGTCCAAACATGCATAGAATACCTTCTTAATATATTACCATATATGTGTATGTCCTAATATTGTTACTATAACCCATCTTAAGTCAGGTTGTGATCCAGTAGTGTTGCCCCCTTCCCCGCAATCCATCAGTTGAAGACCAATGACAATGAGATAGACTAGAGATAGCCAGCATGGTGCCCTCCAGATGTTTTGGACTACCACTTCCATCTGTCTCAGCCTGCATGGCCAATGGTCAGGGATTATGGGAGTGGTAGTCCAAAGAACGTGGAAGAACAACATTGACTATCCCTGAGCTAGATGAACCAATGATCTGATTGTATATAAGCACCTTCCTACATTGGGTCCTCTTACTATGATCTATGATTGGGCTCTGAATCCTCCTGCCTTGAAATGATTACATCCTCCTTGAGGTCTCCAGCCACCAAGAATCACCTTCAGCCTGGCACATCATAGCTAGGGCCTTGGCAGTAACATGATCAACTAAATGCATGGCATTGTGACAAAAGATCACAATGAGATGTACAGAGATATCCTGCTAATAGATTGTTAGCATGGTATAAATATGTATAAATATAAATATGGTATAAATATAATCAAAAATCTATGGCCTGTAGTCATCCCCCCCAAAAATAATTGTACTCAGGTCATTTTTCTGCTAAAGAAGTGATTCCCCACCCCCTCTTTGCTCCTCAGAGAGTCTTTACATTTCTTGGAATTTACAGAATTAATTCACCATGCATGGAAGGTGAATAGTTTGAAACTCTGGGGACCTGTTACCAGGTTCCTACATGGCAGGAAACACACAACAGTACCAAAATGTCTCTGGAGGTTGTAAAAATTACCATCCAGTGATGTATGGCACCTGCATTCAGCAAATGTATGAAGTTTAGCAAAAGCCTATTAGCTGCTTCTCTCCCCTAGACTCCAAGGGGAAGAAGAATACATGGAAAGTAAGGAGCAGTTATGAACAGTGTCATCACTCATAATGCTTGTAGAAGGAATGGTCTTGCTATATGAGAAAGGGTGGGGAACCACAAGCCCAGGGGCCAAATGAAGCCCTCAAAGCTATATGGCTCTCAGAACTCTTTCCAGCCACATTCTTAATTGGCTCTACTTCATACCCTGAGTATTGCAGGAATGTGCCCTTGAAGTCTGATAATGGCCCTTGCTTGTCTAGATGGAGGATAGACAGGTGTGTGTGCATGCATGTAGAAGCTAGCCTACTGTACAAGCAAAAATTACATTTCTTGCTCCACCCACTTTTTCTGGCCCCACCCCTATTGGCATCTGGTCCTCGAAAAGTTGCCCAGAAGGGAATACGACCCTCAGGCCCATCTCTGATATAAAATGTGCATCCCTCTCTGATTCTTTCAGTGTAACCTTTTTTCAGATCTATCTGAGCCCTTTTCAGAACTCCTTCATATATACACTACATATATGGTACAGGGTGGGGTCTACGGACTCCACCTAGACTACTGCATGCCCTGCAGGCTCCACCCTCATGTTCAGTGGGAAGGGAGTCAGCAGTATCAACACTGTGAATGTATGTGGGGCTTAAAGGATGAGTGGCATCCTTTGTCTGCCCAGGTGAGAGACAGGAAGAAGCTACAAATGAGAGATATGTCTGTGTTGTATAATAAGAAACCCCAAATGCCAGAGACAAATGCTTGGAGCTTCTGTGTTTTAGCACCCCACTCAAAACAGAAACTGAAACGAAACACAGCCATTCTGTACATGGGTCCTTAATAAAACTGTACTCTGCTTTTATATATTCGTATGCCCACCCGCCCAGATCTCAAAGCAGTGAGAGACTTCATGGGTGACAACAAATAACTTGAGTCAGGTTTTGAATGTGGCTGGTGACGATGGTGTCTTTGCTACATATGGCTTCGTTTACACACATATGCATGTTGACTATAAGACAGAAGAGCTTACAGCATTAAGACTCCAACAGATTTTCCTCCTCAACTAGGTTTTGAGTTTGGGGGGTCCCCAAAGTCATCGTTTTGGTTTCAGCACAGAGAGAAAGTCAGGCCTGTATGTCTCCCCAGGTTCAGAAAAGAGTAGACCAGCCAAGACTCTGGGTAGGGATAAGCAAATCAGTCAATTCTTGTTTCTTTCAGTTTCTTAGTTTTTCCAGTCTTAAGTTCAGTCCTCCATATTTGCATATTAGTTTGAGGGTTTTTTTTTTTTTTTTAAATGCCCTCATGGAAATTCATCAGCATTTTAGTTTGAATTTCTCCTAATATATACATTTTTGTATGAAGTTTTGCCTGATGTATACCTTGTTGCAAAACAATTTCTGCCCATATAATACATTTTGGTATGTTATTTCTAGAGATGGGATTTGCTTCTTGGGACCAGTTCAATCACATTCCAGCAAACTAGCAGGCAGTTATTTTCTGCTAACTTCTGCTTTTACCACTTAACTAAAGTCACTTTCATTAGCAAAGCAAAGATGCAGGCTGGCCAATTTCAGGTTCACAAAGCAAAGAGCATGCTGGTCAATTTCACATTTGCAAAGCAAAGATGTATGCTAGTCAGTTTCACTTAAGCAAAACAAAGCCCCTGTTTTGCTCCCACCCTCCCACACATCTTGGAAAGAGAAAACCTGTTGGATCCACTGTGCACCTGAACTTTCAGTGGAGCTTAGGCACACATTTCTGCAAATTCCTGCAGAAAGCAGGTTACTTCTCTCCTTCCTTGAAAGTCTTTGCCTGAGGAATGTGCTGAAGATCTCCCCCCAATCAGCTGTTGTGTGGGACAGGCATTGCCTGCTGGATTGGCTGCACTCATAAGATGCATGTGTGAGAATGGGGACAGGAAGTCTGATGCATCTGCAGCAGCTCCCACCCCCAATAGCTATTGGGCAGAGAGGCTTTGCCTATTGGATTGGCTACATTCTGTGGGACATTCATGTGAGAGCAGGGAGAAGAAGCCTGCTGGACCTACTGCAGATCTCCTCCAACCCACCCATCAGCTATTGGGCAGGAGAGGCTTTTCCTGCTGGCTGACTCACCATGGGGAACTGCTGAAAGCAGTACAACCTGCTCACCTGTTAAATTTGGCCATACTCAGACGGCCTACAATGGAGGGAGGGGGATATGATGGGAATGGGAAAGAGCAGATTAGGCTGAATGATTCAAGTGTAAATGCCCCCATGTACAGATGAAAAGGGTCAAATAGGAAGAAGGAAAATGTGGATTTTAAGTGAGATAATGCAGCCGAAGCTCTGCTCATGGCCGGAGTTTGATTCCAATGGAAGGAGGAAGTCGAATCTCCGGTAAAAGGGGTCGAGGTCCACTCAGCCTTCCATCCATCTGTGGTGATTAAAATGAGTACCCGGCATATGCCAGGGGGTAAAGAGAGACCGGGGAAGAAACTGGCAATCCCACCCCATATATGCCTAGTAAACCTAAGAGTTGGAAACAATGAGCACTATAAGTGTGGGGACACCTTTACCTTTACCTTTAATCCTCATCTGGGGACAAACCGAATCACACAGGCTGGTCAGTTTCATGTTAGTGTAGCAAAACTACAGGCTTGTCAGTTTTATTAACTGGTGTTGGGAAAAGCCAGGGAAGCTTGCACGATTTAGGATCTATCCACAATGATAGCAATTGTGCCAAGTTTGATTTTACCATAATTCACACCCATCTCTAGTTATTTCCCATAATATAAACATTTTATGCCCATTTTACACTAGTATTGTTTTTATTTAATTGTATTTTATTTTATTGTTCACATTATTTGGCTTTAGAACTGCATAGGAAAATTTGGTGAACTGTAAATTTTGAAGGATGGGGGTGTTTCAGTTCACATACTATTTCTGAAAGTGTAAATCAGGTAGGTTTCCTATTAAATGTGAACTTAATTGAATTTTTCCCATTCCCTCATTCCTGTTGTTCTCCTCCCCCTAAGATGACATCATATCCAACCAGGTCTGGAAGACCTGCCCTCTCCTTCTGGAAGCCTCACTAGCTAGTTGTTTTGGATGAAAGCTATAACAAACCAGTCTCAGGCTACTTTAAAACCTATGGTATAGACATATCCCTCTAGGAATCAGATAGGATAGAGAAAAACGAGTCCACAGCTGTTCTGAAAACACAATAGAATTTTGCCTTTAACCCTGATTTTGTCATGGTAGTGTAATCAGTCATGCCATGCTTGTCCCCATATTTCTTTAGATATTCTTAATTTCCTGTGTTGCTTCTGATAAAACTGAAGGTTTTCTTTTGAAATACAAAAACTTAAAATGGATGATATCCCCATAAAGGACAATTTCCTTTTACTTTTCACAATGCTGAAGTTTTCATGAGGACTTCTTGTTTGTTTGTTTTTTAGGGACATCTGTTGTCCTTTTCAGAGTCCATAAAATAGAAAGCATTAGATATCAATGGTGACACCCATAATGGTTGAACTCCAATGCATTAATATTGAAAGTAAGATGCATAAGGAAGGAAAACATAGGCCCCATCCGCACGATACATTTAAAGTAGTAACATACCACTTTAAACAGTAATGGCTTCCCCCAAAGGATCCTGGGGACCATAACCTTTTAGGAGTGCTGAGAGTTGTTATTCCTCTCACATTACAATTCCCAGAGTTCCTGAGAAGAGGGATTACTTGTTAAACCACCCTAGGAATTGTTCCAAACTCTGTTTTGGAGGGATTTGACTTTCATTACTCTTTTTTAAAGTCTCTCCTCACCCTGTTCCACCTCCATCTTATCCCCATCCTACTCTGTTTTGGAGTAGGCATATGTTATCCTGGCTTAGGTCCTGCTGGTTGAGCCCAGGGGGAGCTGGAGTAAGGGACATACACTGGCATAGGCTTGACTGAGCCCTACTTCAGTTGGACAAACCAAAGATCCACCAGAGTCAAACTCTCTCATTTCGATAGATCTTGGGTTTCTATTGTGCTGTTAGACCAGAATTTTGATGCAGAAATGTGATGCTTGTAAAGCAAATCTACAGAAGTCACCATGTCAAGGGCTGTAGCTCAGTAGCAGAGCATCTGCCTTCCATGCAGTAGTCCCAGGTTCAATCCTGGCATCTCCAGGTAGGGCTGGGAGAGACTCCTGCCTGAAAACCTGGAGAGTTGTGACAGTCAGTGCAGATAGACAATACCGAGCTAGATGGACCAATAGCCTGACTTGGTATACTGCAGCTTCCTATTATTCCTGTATCACTTTAGCTTTCTGAATTTGTGCAGTCCCATTTTTGGTAAGCCATTGGTGGTCCTCACTGCTTGCCACTTTTGCCAAGCATCTTATTATCTGACACTATACACAGGGATGGAGGAAATAATCACCTTTGTTTCATTCACTAATACTCACACGAGAACTTAGGGAAATACAAACCGTATTCCTGGGTCCTTCAGGGAAAAACAACCACCACCACCACCTATTTTGATCATTGTCCAGTTGTTATCTGCATTCTTTCAGTATTGTATTCTTCAGTGGGGGGGGGAATGAAAAAAGTGGGGGGGAATCTAAAATCCAGCAGGTATGGATGCTGAATTTCTAAGACTTTTCATTAGCAGGTTTGCTTTATTTGCAAGTAAGTAAACAGACCATAAGTGGTAAAAAACAGAAGGCACCCCTGCATATATAGATCTGTATTCCCCAGAGGTGCCATAATCCAACTACCATCTCTCTCTCTCTCTCTCTCTCTCTCTCTCTCTCTCTCTCTCTCTCTCTCTCTCTCACACACACACACACACACACACACACACACACACACTTGTTCTGCCCCTTTCTGTAGCTGAATGGCAGCTGTCAGCTTATTCAAGCACTGACGGGTCTCTCATTCAAATACATAAAGAGATTCTCAGCCATTAGCTCTCCCCTAGGAAACATCAACCAACCCTTCTGGGCTATATTCATCAGCAATCTGCCTATCAAAAAAATGGTCAGACGAAAGCCGTAACAATATTTACTTTAAACTATAGCACAAGTTCTTTCTGAATAAAAGCCAAGGGGGGTTGTACCTTCTGAGAGACTGATTACAGTGATGCTGCTTAGCAGGTTCGTAGAGGTGGAACTGGGATATCTTTTAAAATATAAGACATCAAAATTTGTCATTGTTGTTTAATATGTTTTGTGAAAGTAATTAATTCACTTTGAAATGCACATAATACATTTATTTCAGAATGTGAGCATTTGTTTATTTTTATTTTGGGGGTAATGTAATACTTCTCGTAGATCTATCAAAGAATATATGGTAGATGTGTCTACATCCTTTTTTGAAATTAACAGTTGTGAATCTCTCTTCAGGGAGAAGAAATTGTCCTTTTTTTAATGCTATGACAGCCAACCAATGTTCTAAAACCTTGGATATGTGAGCACATAAATGCAAAATCATTCAAACACCCTTGACTCTTACTATGATCAAAATGTACAAATGTAAAATTAAATGGGCATAAGATCTCAGGCTTTTGAAATATTATATAATAAGCTAAATAGGAGGCTGATGCTACTGTAGTCTCTTTGGTGCATGAATGAAAATAAATACACTAAAATGAAATTATCTCAGTGCCTCTTTCTTTCCGGAAATGTGTAATACTTGGGGAAAAACATTTCTGATAAAAATGAAGACAAACAAGACCCTTTCGGATCTGCATTAACTGCTAACTTCAATCTTTGTGTATGTGTTGTAGCATAACTGTTCAATATTAAAGCTGGTACTTAACACATTTAAGATTGATTGAAAATGTTTGGGAAGGATAAAAGCTTAGCAAACTAATTCAGGAAAAAGTCATATTTATCCGAGCCAATTTCTATAGCTTGGCATGTTATGAAGTACCTCTAAGCTTCTAAAAAAGCTTAGAAAACCTTTCTCCTCATAGTTTGACTGATTTCCTTCTATGAACACTACTTAATCCCTCCTGAGAAAACAATTAATATTGAAGCAAACACTGCATATATTTACTATGATAAACTAAAAGATGTGTGAGATTAGAAATGACAATGAACACACAGCTGGATGGTGTGCCTTAATGAAAGAGTCTTGGGCCTGAAAATGGAATGGATGCAGTAGAAAGAAAGAGTTTTCAATACTGGGTGGTATTTTGGGGTTGATTTAAATCCCATCCCATCAAATTCAGGTTGCACAATTAAAGCTGATTTGGAACTCTTGCACAATAAACCCAACTCCCCCCAAAACTAGAAAGCGTGGGATAAGACTTGCTTGATGCAATGCCATCTAACCTCCCTGCAAACAAATCAGGATGAATAAGCAGGGTATTTCGAAGCAAAGAAAGAAAGTCAGAAAGTAAGAGAGACATGTTTCAAGTGCCTACACAAAACTAATTTAAAGGGGGAAGGGCTGTAGTTTGGTGGTAGAGCAAATGCCTTGCATGCAAAAGGTCTTAGGTTCAATCCCTGGGTTGATGAGGACAGCTCCCCACCTGAAGCCCTAAGAACCATTACCCAGTCAGTGTCATCGGTACTGAGCAAGATGAATCAATGGTCTGCCTCAGTATAAGACAGCTTTGTACGTTCCTGTGCTCCTAGTATTCTCTCCAGCAATATTTGGGGGGGGATCCTACCAAATACAATTGTATAGAAGCCTTCTCCCCAAAAAATCCTCTCAACATGACTTCCCCCTAAATTCCTCATATATCAGGAACTCTCCTATTATCTTCAAATTTCACTTTGTTTCACTGGCTCCACTTTTGGCTCCATCTGCGCTATATATTTAAAGCACTATATCTGCACTATATATTTAAATACTGCTTTAAACAGTCATGCTTTCCCTCAAAGAATCCTGGGAAATATAGTTTGTTAAGGGTGCTGACAGTTGTCAGGAAACCCCTATTCCTCTCACAGAGTTACAGTTCCCAGAGCTCCCCAGGAAGTGGGATTGATTGTTAAACCAGCTCTGGGAATTGCAGCTCTGTGAGGAAAATAGGGGGTCTCCCAACAACTCTTAGCAACCTTAACAAACTACGGTTTCCAGGATTACTTGGGGGAAGGCATGACTGTTTAAAGTAGTATGGTATTGCTTTAAATGTATAGTGGAGCTGGTACCTACACTGTAAGTTCCTTGGGAAGAGACATATCCTCTGTAAACTGACATGAACATTGATGGCAAATAAACATGAACAACAATATTCATGACAGTATTAGACTGGGAATTTTGGTTCAACTCCTTGCACAGCCCTAAAGCTTACTTGGAGACCTGAGTCAGTCATTGTATCTCAGTCTAACTTACCCAACAGTGTTGATGTGAGGATAAAATGAGAGGGGGGAAACTACCTACGCTGCCTTGAGCTCTTTAGAGAATAGGCTAGGATATAAATACAGTCGGCACTGATCAATAGTCTCATGAGCTCTGACTTTTGGAACTGTGCTGTTTATCTCCTACTGTGGTTAAAGTTGGCCTTTAGAAGGTTGTGATATGACAAATATAGACTAGGATGGTTGCAAAATATGGCTAGCTACAAGACCAGAGCCTGCTGATACAGTATTCTAGACAGTCTTGTAGATTTTTTGTTTTAGTTCCTAATCAGTGAGGACATATTCTCTAAATCTGGTTCTGGCTGGGCAGAACTTGGTATCTACTACACCTTCCCTGTCTTTGAGCACTGAGCATGTGAATGTGTTGATTAGTCATCCAGTGCATCCACAGTTGCACAGTTTTAGACTACAACCTAGCTTTAGGATTAACCCAAGACCAAGTAGTGTGTTGAAGCCCCTAGAAAGTGACACTCTGATGCGTTTTGGGTTTGCCCCTAAGGAAACAGTATGATCTTTCCTTGCCTACAGTGTAAGACCTCCTGCCCTAGGGATGCTCCCTGCACTGGCTTAAAGATTGTTTTTCATAGTCAGAGCAGCCTCAGATATGGATGGGTGGGTCCTAATTTTGGGTGATCAAATCTGTCCATTTCAGTTCCTCATTTTTCCAATCCTATATTTAGTTTGCCACATTGCTGCTTCAGTATGTGTAGGGTTTTTTTAAGTCTTCACAAAAATTAAACATGTTAGTGTGTTCTTTCCCGATATACATATGTTTGTATGCAATGTTGCCTAACGTAATGAATTTCTGTATGCTATTTTCACTGACGTTATGTTCCCTTTGTATTCTCTTTAAATTCACCTTCTGTTATGTTTGTGTTGCTTTAATTATATTTTGTACATGGTTTGGGGACATATGTGGAAGGTGATTAATAAATAACAACGAATTTTATCCTGTGTTAGTTCTATTCAGAATAGACCTATTGAAATTACAAAACAAAACACCATTACTAACCTAGGTACATTAATTTCAATAGGTCTACTTTGATTAAAACTTTCTGGTAGAAATAATAATATTTGCATTCACATTTCCCCTTAATATACACATTTTTGTACACATTTGTACAAAAGAACTGCATCACAACTGCATCACAAAATTTGGAGAACTGCAAACGTTGCATTTTTTATTTGCGTATTGTTTTGGGACATGTGAATTTAGTAGGTTCACATTACTGAATCAAATATTTCCCACATCACTAGTGCCATCTCAAATCCTCCTTCACAAGGCTGGAGCTGGGCTGATCCTTATTGGCAAGACAGCCTGTCTCTTTAAGCAAATGCGGCAAGTCACACATGCCTTCTGCAAGATGTTCAAGAGACAGACAGAACAGAGAGACCCTGATCTCATATCTCCAGGGAAACTGGAGGCAGTAAGCTCTCTTCAACTCTAGCATTGTCCTGCTGTTCCCTGGCCACTTCCCTCAGTGTCAACTAGGGACTGACAAATCTGTCAGTTTCATTTCCTCTCAGTGTCTCATTTTTTTCCAGTCTTAACTTCAGTTCTTCAAATTTCCACATCATTTTTTTTAAAAGGCCTCATAAAAATTCATCAGCACGTCAGTGAAATTTCTCCTAATAGACCCATTTTTGTGTCTGCAATGTTGTTTGATATACACATTTTTGCAAAGCAATTTTCCCTAATATCATATATGTTTGTATTATATTCTCACTGCTATATTATTTATTTATTTGCCTTCGTTGTTATACGCACACTTTATCCTAGTATATGCATTTTTGTTGGCGTTATTTGGCTAGAGAACTGCATTGCAAACTTCAGAGATGTGCAAACTTTGAAGGATGGCTGTGTTTTGGTTCTCATATTGTTTTGGAAAGTTCAAACGCCGGCGGGGGGGGAGAAAAGTATGATCTAGGTAGGTTCACCGTTAAATGAGAACTGAATTGAATTTCTCTCCCATCCCTAGGGTCAACCGTCCTCAGGAGCCTGACTGCATGATGACCCAAATCTGGGCTAGTTTCTCAGAGAGTGATCTCAGCACATTCTCAGGGCCCTGTCTGTTGAAACCCGTGCATACAGTAACTAAGATTTAGCAAAATCTGGCTTCCATGATGGTAGCAATGAAACAGTACATTCAAATGACACCATCTTTCAAATGTGGCGTGTGGATCTCTTGCATCTCCCCAGATAACTGTGACATTGTTCTCTTGTATGAAAGCAATGCTCACCATTTAGCTATGTTCATAACGAAGGAGATCTTGTCATGTTCAGCCTCCCCTCTGCCATAATTTAGGAACAAGCATGACTTGGTGATAAAGTTTTAAATAAGAACATTTACACCTTGACAGAGAACTGGAGAAAGAAACGAAGACACAGCCCCTTGTG
The DNA here is from genome assembly GCF_030035675.1 of Rhineura floridana. Lineage (NCBI taxonomy): Eukaryota > Metazoa > Chordata > Lepidosauria > Squamata > Rhineuridae > Rhineura > Rhineura floridana. Next base: position 16,917,424 of record NC_084492.1, on the reverse strand, counting down.
TGCTGTATAATGAGTCGCTATTCTCATTTTTCACCTGAAATCAATCGTTACGGTGCAGCGGCAAACACTGCCTCATCTATACATATATATCATTTTTCCAAAGGATGCTCTAGAGAGGACATAGATCAATATGAATTCATTTTTCCTGGTAATGGAAAATATTTCAAATGTTCACTTATCAGAAACTATCGAGAACTTCAAGGGATGACATGCTTATACCTCTCCCCAAAGTCCAGAACATATGTAAACCTCCTGCATTCAGTGCATACTTGAGTAGCCCACTAAAAAGTTGAATGATTTACCATATCAAATATGTCTAAGAAGAAATATATATATCTCTTTTGGTATCTCTTTCTGGTTAATCTCTGCTGGGTCTGGAAGGTTCTATCCATTTTGGTTTTCTCAGTTTCTTTTTTTTCCCAGCCTTAAATTCTGTTCTCGACCATCTCTGCAGCAATCTGAGATTTATTAAAAAAACTCATGGAAATTCTTCAGCATTTTACTGCAAACTTCCCCTAACACATTTTGTATGCAGTTTTGACTAATGTACACATATTTGCAAGCAATTTCTCCTAAAAGAATGCATTTTTCTACATTCTTTTCATGAATATATTCATTATTATGTAAATGTTTCCCCGATATATCCATTTTTCTAAATGCTGCTTGGAGAACTGCATCACAAAATTAGGATAAGTGTGAATTTCAAAGGATGGCTGTGTTTTGGTTCTCATGTTCTTTTGGAAAGTACAAATTTGATAGATTTTGGCTTTAAATGTGAACTGAGTCGAATTTCTCCCCCATCCCTAATCATAGCCCCCATTTTGTCCCTATTTTTGCCTTTTTGAAATAAACTTAAGAAAGTAAGAGCCCTCCTAGATCTACCCAAACACCTAGTTAGTTGTCCAGCATTCTGCTTTCCACAATAACTCAACCAGAAATTTATGAGAAGCCCACATGCAGACCATGAATGTAACAGCCATCTCCCTCTGTTGTTCCCTGGTATTCAGATGCATTCTGGTATTCTGATCCTGGAGTTAGTACATAAGAACATAAAGAACCCAGAGCGTTCAGACCAAATGCCTATCCAGTCCAGCAGTGGCTAGCAATGGGTGAGAATTTTGATTCAGTGCACATTTCAAGCAGAATTTATCAAATTTCCAAACTGATATGAGAACTGAAACACAACCATTCTTTGAAATTCACTTTTATTAGAATTTGGGAATACAGTTCACCAACTAAACAACATTTACAAAATGGTGTTCCCACCTTGTGCGGGGGGGTATTTGCCGCCCCCCCATGCTTTGGGAAGACTCGGGAATATTCCTGAAGATTGAGAGGGGGGTCAGGTGGGGTCAGATAATCTATAGAAAGAGGGGATGAGCGGGGGTTAAAAGCCTGCTCCTCCCTTTGATATTTGCCTTTTTTTGCCTTGCCACACCCTCCCTCCCTCCCTCCCTTCTCAGTATGGGCTTTGCTAGTCACCAGTTGGGGCTGAGTAGGAATTTTTTTGGGGGGGATTCTGATTTCAGAGTCCTTTTCATTTTGCCTACTCCATACTGCTTGGATTGATTCAATTGGCCTTGAGGGAGGGTTGAGGTCATCTAGCTTTGGCTGGCATAGAATTCGGCCAGGAGAGGAAGCAGGGGGTAAAAACAGGAGACTGAGGCATTTTGGTAAAGGGCACTCACTAGGGAACCATCTGTGCTGAAGGTCTGGTGGGGATCTGGCGAGTGTCCTTGTGGGACCAACTTGCGCAGCGGGGTGAACACCTGTACAGCAGAGCCACGCTGCAGAGGTTGGAACCACATACCTGGCTCTACTAGGAAGGAGGGACTGGTTCTCCCACATTCTTGACTGGTGGGTTACAGTCCGTGGTGACTGACATACACAGAGGAATGGAGGAAATACTCCCTTACAGTTAGGTTTATCCTCACCTGCCCGAAGCTGTTTGAATCTGGTTATTTGGTTTAAATTGGCTAAGATTTCACTATTTGTTATATTTTAATAAATATAACATTATTCCATTTCTGTGTCACGAGTCTTCCTTGGTGTGGTGGCGAATGCATATATTAGGGGAAAGTGTGCATAAAAATGAATACGTGAGTGAAAATAACATGCAAAAAGTTACATGTGACGAGAAGTGGTTTACAAAAATGTGCACCTTTGTCAAAACAGCCTACAAAAATTTGTTTATTTGGAGAAATTCACACTAAAATGGTGGAGAATTTTCATGAGGATTTTTTTTTAAAAAAAATGTAGATTGCTGCAGAAATGTAGACAACTGAATTTAACATTGGGAAAAGGAGAAACTGAGAGAACTGAAACAGATCTTTCCATCCCTATTTGTGGCCAACTAGTAGATGCCTAGTAGTAGTTTATAGGCAGTGCATGGGTTCAGTTGGTCCTCTCCTCCTATTCCTCTCAAGAGACGTATTCTACTGCAACCTCCGATTTTGGAAATAGCACACTATCAATCATGACTAATAGCAGCCTTACCCCACATGAATCCTGCTCTCTTCTTAACGCCATCTAAGGTGACACCCACACCATCCATCTAAAGCACACTTAACACACATGACTTCCCTCAAAGAATCCTGGGAACTGTACCTTACTCCCCCCACAGAGCTACAATTCCCAGCACCCATAACAAACTACAACTCCAAGGGTTCTTTGGGGGAAGTCATCTGCTTTAAATGTATGGCATGTATGTGACATAATTTGTTGGCCATCACTACACCTTGTGGGCATGAAATAGCTTAACTACATGTTGTGTGGAGAAGTTTTTCCTTTTGTCAATCCTGAATCTTCCACAAAGTAGCATCCATGGATGACCCTCAGGTCTAGCATTATGAGAGAGGGACAAAAACACATCTCTGTCCGCTTTCTCCACACCATTTAGGAATTTCTGTCACCCCTCCCCTGTTTGACTTATTTCTAAACTATAAATCACCAAACTTTTCAACCTTTCCTCAAAGTCCATGTGTGATTCAATACACTGATCCATCCCCCCGGTACAAGCAAAAAGAAATATCATAGCAATCCACTTACACCAACATAAACTAATATATCTCTGCTCTCCCTGCCCAACTCCAGGTCACAGCCCCCAGGTTTCAGCCCCCTTCAGGTATCAAAACATTGCTCAGATAGTCAAATAGACACATCTCTGTATTGGCAAGGGAGCATGGTTTCCTTGTTCCAAGTAGTGAAATGACTCAGTAAAACTGTGCAATGTGATATAGCATTTGTCTGGGTCTTCTTTGCCTCGTAAAACCCTTAGGTGATGAGTCAGTCTTTCAGTCAGTGCAATAGTCCATACATCTGTCACTTGATCAATTTGGTTGTTTTTCTTTGCACTTTTTTCAGCTCTGCGAAATATCCGTCTTGAGCAGAGCTTGGAAAAGTTACTTTTTTGAACTACAGCTCCCATCAGCCTAATCCAGTGGCCATGTTGCCTAGGACTGATGGGAGTTGTAGTTCAAAAAAGTAACTTTTCCAAGCTCTGGTCTTGAGGTGCAACAACTGGAATGCTGCACAATGTTGCAAGCGTGATTGCACCATAGTTTTGTATAAAGGTACTTATATTTTCAGTTCCTTTCCTAATGATCCCTAACATGAGATTCACCTTTTGGATGCCTGATCAAAATTTTCTTCCTGTGAGTCATTAGCAGTGTCATTCTTCAGAGTTCAATTCCCTCCCTGAATCTCTAAAATTGAAATTTGACTGTGTGGGTGGATGTCTTTAGCACTCCATGTGTGTTAATTACGGATGGGTAAATCAGTCAAATTGTTTCTCTCATTTTTCCAAACTTAAATTCAGTTCTCCACATTTCCACATTAGTTAGTCATTTCTAAAATAAATAAATTAATAAATAAGAAGTTCTCAAGATTCACCAGTACTTTAGTGTAGATTTCTCTGAATACCTTTATTTTGTATGCAATTTTCCTAATGCAATACATTTTATGTTATTTTTACTAATATATGCAGTTTCACTAGTATATGTATTTTTATACCTATGACTTGGGTGACAAACTGCATTGCAAAATTTGCAGAAGTGTGAGTTTTGAAATATGGCTGTGTTTCACTTTGTATGTTGTTTCACAAAGTGCAGATTAGTTTTACCTTTAAATGCAAACTGAATCAGATTAATCCTGCATCCTTAGTGTTAATTATTTTTTCTTAGTATACCTTAAGCAAAATTGTCTCCTTAGTTTCTACATTGTTGAAGGATACATAGTACATGAAAGCAGCATATTTAGTTTTATTTATATGCCAACTTTCCTCCAAGGAATTCAATGGAGCATTTATTATTTATTGTATTTATATCCCACCTTTCATCCAATGAGCTCAGTGCAGTGTTCATAATCTTTATCCTCACAACAAACCTATGAGGTAGATTAAGTTGAGAGACAACCAGCAAAGGAGTGGAAATTTGAAGCTGGTTTCATAGGAAGCTGCCTAAACAAAGTCAGGGCATCAGTCCATCTAGCTCAGAATTGTCTATATCAGGGGTAGCCAATATGGTGCCTCCAGATGTTGTTTGACTACAACTCCCAGCATGCCTGACTATTGGTGATGTCGGCTGGGGCTGATGGGCACTGGAGTTCAACAGCATCTGGAAGGCTACTCCTGGTCTACACTAGGGATGGAAGGATCTGTCAAATTTGGTTTCTCATTTTTCCAATCTTAAATACAGTTCTCCACATTTCTGCAGAAATTTGCAATTTTTTTAAAAAAAATCCTCATGAAAATTCTTCAGCGTTTTTGTGTGAACTTCTAATAAACCCATTCTTGTATGCAGTTTTGACTAAGGTACACATTTTTGCCAGCATTTTTCCTAATGTAATTTGTATGTTATTTTCACTAATATGTTCATTGTTATGCACACTTCCTCCAGATATGTGCATTCTTGTAAATATCATTTGCTTGGAGAACTCCACTGCAAAATTAAGATAAGGGCAAATTTTGAAGGATGTCTGCATTTCAGTCCTTTTGGAACGTGCAAATGGGATAGATTCAGCTGTAAATGCAAACTGAATTTCTCCCCCAACCCCAGTCTACACTGAAGGGCAGTGACTCTCCAGGATTTCAGACAGGAATCTTTTCCAGCCCTAAATGGAAATGCAAAAGAATGAATCTGGGACCTTCTGCATGCACAGCGTGTTCTCTGTCATAGAGCTAGAGTCCCTCTTCAGTCCTATTCCGACACTCTAACTGCTTCACTACACTGGCTGCGCTGGACAATGTTTCATAGTGGAGAGTGTGAGGCATGGGAACTGATCCTTGGCATGAGCACTGGAGTGTTACAAGCACATAACCATTTTCATCTGTGAAATATAGAAGCAAGTTTGCTACTAGAATTGAGTCTGCAAATAATTTGGCAGTGGCTTGCAGTCCTACCTAAGACAGATGGGCAGTGTCAAAATGGAACAGGAAGCTCACTAGAATCCATTCTGTGATTGGTCTCAAGGCTTCAGGGACATTGTCGGCCATACTGGGTATGTGGATGAGCCTTCAGCACTGACAAGATGCAATGATATGTAATGAACAGTTTAGGATACTGATGATGGCTGTGTAACTAGTGTGGACACCACTTTAATATGTGGTCCTGTAAAGTGTTGGACTACGACCTGGGAGACCAGGGTTTGAATCCCCACACAGCCATGAGGCTCACTGGGTAACCTTGGGCCAGTCACTCCCTCTCAGCCTCAGAGGAAGGCAATGGTAAACCACCTCTGAATACCACTTACCATGAAAACCCTATTCATAGGGTTGCCATAAGTCAGAATCGACTTGTAGGCAGTCCAGCTTTCCAGATATTTTCAGTGTAGCTGAGATAAGTAATTGGGAAAATGAGGTGATGGAAAAATTGTGCTTGTGGTTGCTGAGCAACTAAAGAAATATATTCTAAAGTTTCCTGTTAAGTCTCAAAGAAACAGGGAATTGGGCATAGTTGCCCATCAACCAATACCTGTTTTCCTTCTTTTTCTCTCTGAAGTTTCTTTCCACTTTAACACTCAACTCAGCTAGCCCCTATGCTGGCCCCATCTGTCACTGTATCTTGAACTGAAATGGCTATAGTGGTGGATCTGCAACCAACACTTCCCTCTCTGACTAAGGGGTAGGGAATTGGATTGGCCCACATATCACACAGGCTAGCCACCTGTCAATCACCTGAAGTTAGAATGACATCAAGTGACCTTTCCTTGCCCACATGGTTTGAAATCAAACTGGGTTGGGGGGGAGTGTTTGTTTTAGTTCCAAAGCAGTGTTGAAATGCACTATAGAAGGGGCTTTCTGGGCACCACTTGTCAGCTGATCAGCAATGCCGGCAAAGCCACTTTTGTTCAAATCCCTCCATCATCTGCCCCACAAGTGTAGGGCAGGTGGGTGTGGCTTAGTAGTAGTACCACTACTATTACTTCTTCTTCTTCTTCTTCTTCTACTGCTGCTGCTGCTACTACTACTACTACTACTACTACTGATAACGATAATGATAATGATCCACACTGGAGGTTCCCCACTCTGATTCTAACTGGATCAAGCTATCAGTCCTTCTCAATCTGTCAATTGCTGCTCAGTAGCCTATATCAAATCTCTGTAGCTTATATAAAACTTTTCACTTTCTCCATATAATATATGGACCTTTTTATCATCCTGCTTCCTTTGCCTGTAGCCAGGGCCAGCCCAAGACATTTTGCTGTCTGTGGCAAAGGGTAATATGGTACCTTCCATATGATGTACAGAATCCAACCAGGACAGTAACTGAACACATGATGGGACAGTATCCTCCACTGTATCTGAGGGCAGCAGGGTAGTTTAGGGAACTGAGAACATGCTAGCTTGGGGGACTCAGGTGGCTTGATGCAGAGAGCTGCTGCAACCCCTGACATTTGCCACATGAGGCTCTTCTTCTTCTTCTTCTTCATTATTATTATTATTATTATTATTATTATTATTATTTCTTCATTAGCAATATGATAGCAATTAGCAATCATTTTCAGACTGTCATAGAGTGAGTTTTCCTTTATTTGCAGCTATCAGCTTAATCCTTCCATCCCATTTTATTTATTTATTTTTGGTTACTAATTTATCCTGTGCTGTCCTTTACTATCAATTTAATGCTATGCATCTTGCTAAGATTGTGCTCTTTATGTGCAAGGATGGTGTCACATCTGTGCCTTTGGCTGATTCTAAATAAACAAACAAATGTTGGCTACTGCTATTGTAATTAATATTCATGTTATTGATGCAAACACAAAGACTTACTGGAGGAAAAAATTGGGAAAGTTCAAAACTTCATCAAAGATTGTTTTATGGTGCTAAGCTCACTATTTTCAGGCAGAAGCTTTCTTAGTCACTATTTGTACAGAATTGTACTGATAATTGTAACCCAGTAGTTAGGATCTTTCCCCACAGCAAATCACAAATTTGTTATATGTGATTTCCAAATGTCTGTTTCACACACCTGGTCTCCTCTTCTTTATAAGCTCAGTTTAAAATATAAAGATATGTTTATGAAATGACAATTTATCTGATTCAAATCACTGGAGTTGAAAATTGACTTGGACATACCTCAGTTGGAATACCACATGGCAAATAGGACTACTTATTAAAGCTGAGACTGCATTAGAAACTTGAATGTCAATCTAAAAATTGCCCTTCAGAAAGAACGGTTTTGTTGAAGAAGTCAATTTTAGCTTCATTTGGAGAATGTTGTCATAATATTGCCTACAAGAGAAGGGACTGGTGTTCATAGTAAATAGTCAAGAATTATGAGAGTTGTCAATCAGTGACATCTGGAGGACCACAAACTCCCTCTTTCTTTCTTCCAATACAATGCAATGCATTTCATGTGCTATTTTCATTAATACATGTATTTCCATGCACATTTCCCCCTAATATATGCACAATTGTAAATACTGTTTGGTTGAAGAACTGCATCACAAAATTGAAATGAGTGTGAATTTCGAAGGATGCCTGTGTTTCAGTTCTCATATTGCTCTGGAAACTGCAGGTTTTATGGATTCACCTTTAAATGTGAACAGAATTGCTCTCCTATCCCTAGGTGAGGTGGTCATTCATGTATATTTCTATACTGAAATGTGGGAGGTATCAGCAGGCTTAAGAACAACCCAAAGTTTGCAGCAGTACAAAAAAGTTTAGGGAAAACAAAACCTAAGTGTATGTGTGTGTGTGTGTGAGAGAGAGAGAGATGAAACAGTCCTGTAAGGACTGAGGATGTTCAGTGACCATGGCATGCTGGCTGACTGCTGAAGAAGAGAAATGGACAACTTGCATGTGGAATACAGTATCCTAAAAAAGTGAATGGCTGGCTTGCTGCAACCCTGAAGAGGAACACTCCACATTCACACTGACACATTTTGTTGCAGATCCCACTTGCTGATTCCTGGATTTCACATTAGAAGCAGGCATCAACACATATGAACCAGGTGGATAGGTGGACAGTAGATGTAAGCCATCACAAACAAACAAAAATCAGGTTGACTAATAAAGTCATAGGCCTTGTTTCAATCCATAAACTGTGTCTCTTGTCTTCATTCTGGGTGTGGGTAGAATGCAACACACAGGACCGCAGCAAATATATTTATTGTTCAATAAACAGGTTATGTGAAGAGAGGCCATAATAGGCTCCTAAAACCACTTACTAATTACCATCCTTTGCCAAAAGAGCAAGAAACCTGAGTTGAGCTTTGGGGAGTCATCTTTTAATATGGGGAACTGCTCTCACATGCTGCAAAACGTGCTATGAATATGCCTGAGAATAAAAACAAGGCAAAATGATTTAAAGGAGGAGTGTTATTGGAAGCAATTGAAATTAACCAAGGATATTGATAAGTGAATAGAAGTCATTAAACTAGTGAGAAGGACTTTAATGTAATTGAAATTTAATTGGGAACTAAAAAAATGACATACATTTGCTGGATTTGCTGACTGCTGATTCTGCAGAAGGCTGATATTAAAACCTGACATATCAAGAGAGAATATTTATCTAGGGAAATGCATTAATGATAACAAGCAAATGATAGAGTTATTAGTAACATGGTCTTTGTACAAGAAGTTTGAAATGTAGTCGTGTGCATGTGTGTGTGGCTAGATAATTAGATACACAGATTAATAATAATAATAATAATAATAATAATAATAATAATAATAATAATAATTCTTACTCACTTGTCACCTGAAGGTCTCCAACCAACTTACAACACTGTTAAAAACAAAGGTAAATATACAATACAATAATAACAAAATAATGAAACAAGAACCACCCCATACACCTGATTAGTTCACAGAAAGCTTTGACAGCACACTAATACAACCTAGGTCATCTCAGTCTGCTAAATGCCTGGGAAAAAAGATAATTCTTTATCTTGCACTGAAAAGATGTCTATGAAGATTCCAGGAACCCTCACTGGGGAGCTCATTTCACAGATGGGGAACCACAATTGAAAAGACCCTCAGAGGAGGGATCTGGAGAAAGGCATCAGAAGAAGATCTAAGGGTCCATTAGGTTCATATTGGGAGAGGTGTTCCAGAAGATATTGGAGTCTTGAGCCATATAGGCTTTATAGTTCAAAATGAGCACTTTGAATTGGGCTCAGAAGTATGCAGGCAGCAAGTGTAATTGGAACAGAATTAGTGCTACATCATCTTTTTGCCTTGAATCCATCAACAACAGGGTAGACATTTTGCACTAACTAAGGCTTCCATACCAAAAACAGCTGAGGAATCTCGCCAGATAAAAGACTGATCCAATAGATTGCAAATGTGCAAAGTATGGGGGGAATCCTGTACCAAATTTGAAATCATAGAAATTGTCTCCCATCCCTAGGCCACTCACCACTCAGACAGTAGAGGAACCTCCCACCAACAGAATCTCAATCTTGTCTGGATTAAGCTTCAGTGTATTGGCCCTCATCCAGTCCATTATTGCAACCAAGCACTGATTTAGCACATCCACTGCCTCACCTGCAGATGAAAAGAAGAAATAGAGCCCTGTGTCATCAGCATACTGATGGCAATACACTCCAAAGGTCCATATGACCCCACTCATTGGTTTCATGTGGATGACAGGCAACATGTGAGACATAATTGACCCCTGCAGGACCCCAAACTGGAAAACCCACAGAGCTGAATAATGCTCCCCAATAATTACCTTCTGGAACCAGCCATCCAGGTAAGAACAGAACCACCGCAATGCAGTGCCCCCCAACACTCAGATAGTTGCCCCAGAAAGATGCCATGGTCTATGGTATGTACAGCCACTGGAAGATCAAGAAGGAACAACAGAGTCACACTCCCCTGTCTCTCTCATGACACAGGTCATCATACAGGGCAAACAAGACAGTTTCTATACCAAAACCAACCTTGAATCCCAGCTGAAATGGATCTAGAAAATCTGTCTCCTTGGAGAGTATCTGGATCTTGTTGTCAACCACGCTCTCAAGAACCTTGCCCAGGGTTCAGGGCTCTGTGTCCAGGGGAGGCTTCTTCAGGAATGGTCTCACTACTGCCTCCTTCAGGCAGCCTGAGACCACTCCATCCATTTGTCCCCTTCCTCCCAGATTTTTTCATCCCATAAGGGCAAGGGTCCAAGACACAAGTGGTGGCACGAACCCAAGCAAGTACCTTGTGTCCATGTCCTCAGGCCGCAGCATCTGAAACTCATCCAATGACATCAGGCAAGAAACTGCTCCAGACAATGAAGTCCAAATCCCAGCAGATACCAGCAGATGGGAGAATTCTATCATCAAAATGCTTAGCAAACACATCATAGCAGGCTTAAGATGGCTCTACCACCTCTCTAGGGCCAGTACGTAATAAGCCCTTAGCCACTCTAAACAGTTCTGCTGGATGACAAGCTGAGGATGCAATGGAGGTGGAGAAGTAAGTTGCTGAGGAGGTTGGTTGGTTGATGAGAGAGATTTTGGAGGAGTTGGTTGGCAGAGTTCTGAGGGAGGCTTGGATTGTATTTGGCTGATATTTAGGTAATATATATATGACCAGAAACATAAAGAGTGACACTATATGAAACCATACACTTGTTAAACATACCTTACATAATCTTGCTATTTCCTGGTGTTTATAAATAAATATTCTATTGGTTTACCAAAAGCCTGATCCTTGGCTGGGGCTTTCACAGACCAGAAGGGTGGGCAGAGTATTTACCAAGGTGGAGAAACAGTATCAAATGGTGGCAGCAGTGAAGAGATAGTGTACATCAAGTATCCAGCCAGGGCTGTATGCTTTATTGGCACAAAGATACAGGGGGTTGTGGCCTGCAAGTGCACCAAGACACAAAGTAACAATAAGTCAAAAGGGAGACTAAGGCAAAGTCTCTAGCAGTATTGTTTACAGGGAGTGACTGGTGGTGCTGCCTAGCAGTGGGATCTTGTGAGATCTGTGCTAGGGTGAGCTAAAGAAAAATAAAACCTATGCTCCTCCCTGGTGGTAGCCAGGGGTGGGAGTATCACAGGTGGTGCCAGGGGAGGAACATTACAATGGGCAGGCAGCTCTTGGTGGCTCTGGGGCTTTCAAAGGTGAAGATGGTATGGTTGCCCCTCCACCAACCTGGACAACAAAAAGCCCAGCAGGGAATGGCACACACAAGAGCTAAACTTTGTATTAAATTTGAAGCTTTTACCATTGCGATAGACTTGCAAGGTTCATACTTCCTACCTTCCAATCTGCTATTTTCCATTCACACTGATGGGAAAGGATCAATCACACAGCTTCCCAATGACCACTCCTTCTTAAGGTCAAAATTCCAGTTCCTCTGGTTACCTTGGCAACTGAGCATGCTCAGTTTGTCTCAGAGTAAATTTCATTAAAAAAAGGAAAAAAAACCCTGAAGCGCAATTATTTCTATTTTCATTGCTACAATCCAGCTGAAATACAAATATTTGTCTGAACAGTGTTGTTTTTTGCACAAGTTGGGGGGAGGGGAAGAAAAATAAAGCACCATTTGTAGCAGGCTTGCAGAACCGGAGCCAGGAGGAGGAGGAGGGAAAGGGCATGGAGAGGAGAATTATTGACACACCCACCTAAAAGCATTGGAGCACAGCATCTGCAAGCACTAGAGACACAAAGTGGAGACGTTTTCTCCTTCCCTTTTTGGAATATCAGAAGATCGTGTTGCTATGGATTTACAGGGGGGAAACTGCCTGATAGCTTCTGTTTGCCATGTGAACCATGAGGATTAAAAGGGGCTGTGAGTAGCACGATACACATACTAAACCTCGTGTGAACCAGCCCACAGTCAAACAGCAAATATGAATGAGTTCATGTTCCACAGTGGGTTCATATTGCTGCCCTGGGCTCCTTTTGGAGGAAAGGTGGGACATAAATATAACATTCTTCTTATTCTTATTCTTCACTAAGAGAAGTATGAAGCTGTATGCATGTTTACTCTTATTAATTGAAGTGAAGCTCATAATCATTGTGTGCCTGGATAGCCACACCCGAAGTATGTGTCAGTCAAGAAGCAACCCTCATGTTTCCTCAGTTTCCATCATAACAGAGTACTGAAGGAGACCAAGAATGACTGTTAACAGCACTCTTGGTGCACAAATAACCCTCCATATCATCTTCTGAGCAAAATGATTTATCATAATTATGGCCTGACATCCATTGGTTCCAATACACTTGAGAGCTATAAATTCTCATTTGAAAATGACCCTGTGGTTAGAAACGGCACAGCAGAACAGAAAGAGTTGTAGTGATGTTAAAATATGAACACATAATTCCCAGTCATGTAAATATGCCCTTGTCCAGTGGTTCTGAATGTTTGCAGAATGATGTACTTATAAAGCTCTGAGTGAGGAACATGCCCAATTATTTTGGATGCCAAAGAATGCTTTATTGCCCCAATGCAGTGGCCCTGTCGTGAGCATAGGACAAATGTTTGTGATCACACGCACCATCAATTTATGTGGAGGGGCACTGTAAACTAAAAGGATACCCTTAAACTAAAAGGATAGCTGCCCTTCCATGGAAGTAAATGGGAAACCTTTGTGTGAGAGAAGAACTCCATGTGCACATCAGAGCCTAGGAATCAATAGCAAACACACACACATGGATTGCCATGCACATGATCTGAGATCTTCTGGCCACATTCTGCTGAACTTCTGGAATACAGTATTGAAATATGGTTCAGATTGCAGATACTCATTCCACTGCTGACTGTATCATAATCAGGTAGGATGGATACCTTCCATGACGATGCTTTTGTGCAATATCAGAACAGTAGATCTCATGATATACATAGCATTGGTGAAGACTTTTCAACCATTATCATTTCATTACAGACATAAATAAGTCCATGATAGCTTTGAGGGTGTTAAAAATTGAATGTGGCATTAACTTTAGTACTCAATAAAATTATGAGGTGTCTTCAATCAACAAAATGCTTGTCTTCTAATCAAGGATGTGTTCCACCACTTTCATGGGCAGCTTAAATACATAAATGTAGGTGTGAGAGAAGGCCAACCTCACTCCAACCTTCCTAGCAATCATCTGAGTGAAGAATCATGCTTAGACATGCCCAGACATCTGGAACCACCAATCATTTGCATCTTTCCACATCCTCCATCCTCCCTTCTCCCTCCACGGTTCAGCAAATTGTTAATTATGTGCAGAATCTGATTGGAGCTCCTCCCCCTTCATACAAACAATAATAATACTTTGACATCTGAGATGTATATTTTTAGAGCCAATAGTGTAGCGGCAAATTCAGAAGCACGGAGTTCCTTCTTCTTAGTCACAACCATGCCTTCTCCCCCTTTCTTGCTGCTGAGTTGAGAATGAGATCCTTGTTAATGCCTTCTCCCACAACAGACATCCTTAGGAGCCAATAAGCAAAAAAAGAAGAAGAAAGGGAGAGTGTTAGCTACTGAGAAAAGTCTTCTCAGTGGCAGCTTCACCTCATTTCACTCTGATTGGCTCCAATCAGCAGGAAACTCAAGGAAGCATGTTAGAAGAGTCTTCTCAGTGGCTAACACGGTCCCCTTTCATGCTGATTGGTTCACAGGATGCTGGAGCCATAAGGACCCTGCTGGGACCCTGCTCCCTAAAAGGTAAAGTGTCTTAAGACTCCCTGAGACCCTGAACGACTACACACCTGTTTAGAATCCACCCTAGTTTTCTGTCTTGTTTGTGATTTGTAAGATGTTTTAAATTGTTTTTAAGAATATATCTTAAAATGCTGTAACACACCCTGGGACCTCAAGTTGAAGGGTGGATGATGATGATGATAATGATGATGATATGTGGATGGTGTGGTGGGGCAGAGGAGCTTACCTGACTTCTAGGCAGTGGAGTCATTGCTGCTTGGTGGGAGGAGGAGTGGTGAATTCAATCCATCATGCTGCACTCCCTGCTGCCTCACCTCTCTCCATCCTCCTCCAGAGAGGCCAGGGAGGCAATTCACCCTGACATGATGTCCACTACTGTAGAAGTACCTGGGGTTGCCCAAATATGTTTGTTCTTTGTGTGATAGACAGAGAGTCAAGTAATCTGTTATGAAATGTGAGTTGATCCATTTTACATATAGGTTAATTCATTTGTTCTGTGTTTTATTTTTTTCCCCAAAAAATCAGTTTCACAGTTTTGAATCTCTAGCTAGCATCAAAGCATGGATCTATGGAAAAATACAGACTGACACATGGAGGTTGTGCACAAGGTCAGTTAGTATGCTCTCAACCCCCTCTGCACACATTGTTTGTACCCATGCTAAGAACATCTGAACAAAGGAGAATGAACAAAGAAGGAGAGAGCTTGATTTAAAAATTCCAGAATGGTCAGTGCTTACAGTAGATTGGTAAAATTTGTCTCTCCATGTTTCTCATATAAGAAATGTGATTTTCAGTAGACTCTGCCAATGTCAAACAATAGTTGCTATTGATTAATAGTCATCTTTCAGCTGCAGAGCTTTTGGAATAGAGTGCCATTCATTTGGTTTAGATTATGAAAAGCAAGCTATCCAATGTGTTTCTATTGTTGTTATTAGTTAAGCCTTAGGCTTCCAATATTCCTGTTATTCAAGCTTTTATACAAATGGCCATCAAAACAGCTTCACATGACTCCAGTACAATTCAAAACAAGCCTTTTGACAGATTCAGATATGGAGCAAAGGAAAGGAATGTTCAAAGGCTGTATACATATACCACAACTTTTCATCTCTGGTCCATAAGCTAAAATTAGGGATGGGGAGAAATTTGATTCAGTTTCCATGTAAACTCATATTGATCAAATCTGTACTTTTCAAAGCAATACGAGAACTGAAACAGAGCCATTCTTTGCAATTCACACTTATCTGAATTTGGCGATGTAGTTCTCCAACCAAACAGTGTTTACAAAATGCATACATTAGGGAAAAGCGTGCATAAAAGTGAAAATATTGATGAAAATAACATACAAAGAAGCATTATACAAGGAGAAATTTCTTGCAAAATGTGTACATCAGCCCAAAATGCCTGACAGGACATGGACTGCCTTCAAGTCGATCTCGACTTACAGCGACCCTATGAATAGGGTTTCCATGGTAAGCGGTATTCAGAGGTGATTTACCATTGCCTTCTTCTGAGGCTGAGAGGCAGTGACTGGCCCAAGGTCACCCAGCGAGCTTCATGGCTGTGTGGGGATTCAAACCCTGATCTCCCAGATTGTAGTCCAACACCTTAACCACTACACCACACTGCCTACCAAAATGTTTTCAGCAGAAGAAATCCATGCTAAAATGCTGAAGGATTTTCATGAGAATTTTTAAAATTAAAAATATGCAAACTGCTGCAGAAATGTGGAGATCTGAATTTAAGACTGGAAAAATGAGGAAGTGAGAGAACGAGCATTGACAGATCCCTAGATGAAATGCAGCTCCTGGAGACAGTTTTAAAAATTGCCACTCTGTAGGCTGTCATTTGTCAGGCAGCAGAACAATCCTATTCTCACATTATGCCAAGTCTGGAGATACTCCATCACTACAGGGCAGAATTCCCACTGTATACTACTCATGTTCAGCCCAGGAGGGGAAAGGAAACACACACAAGTAGAAAACGTTTTTTTTAAATGCTTAAACCCCCCATAAGTGCACCCACAGGGTCATTGGAGACACCAGAATGGCCATAGCTCAGTGGAAGAGCATTTGTTTTGAAAGCAGAAGGTCCGAGGTTCAAATCCTAAAATCTCCAGGTAGTGCTGAGAAACTCCTTTGTGAAATCCTGGAGAACCACTCCCAGCCAGTGTAGATGATACTGAGGTCGATACACCAATGGTCTGATGCGGTATAAGGCAGCTGCTTGTGTTCCATCCATCAGTCAGGTAACGTTGACAAGATGTCACCAGAGTAGTCATGCAGGGCCGATTCTAAAGGGCGGCCGGTGCCCAACGGCCCCTGGAGCTACAGGGGGCCCCCTAGCTGCCCCTCCGCTCCCCTTCTGCAATCTGCAGGGGCCCCATACACCCCACACCCCCACCTACCTTTCTGCTGTCTTTTACCATTGCCCTTAACTAAGATGGCGGCCGCGGTTTCCCTGAGGTACTGAAACCCCTGCCACCATCTTAGTTGATAGCAGAGATGTGTGCGCATAGCACACACATGTGCCATCAACAAAGATGGCGGCGGAGGCATCATCCCATTAGGGAAACCACAGCCACCATATTCGTTAAGGGCAATGGTAAAAGGCAGCAGAAAGGTAGGTGGGGGTATGGGGTGCATGCATGCGTGCGGAATGCACGCACATGTGCACACACACACCAGAAGCCAGGGCAAGCTGATGCCCAAGGGCCCCGGCATTCTTGGAGCCGGCCCTGTAGTCATGACTACCACACAGGGTGGTCTGAGGAGGACTTCTGTGGGGACAGTTCAGCTTGCAGGGATCCGGTAAGCACTGACTCAGTGCATCAAATTCAGAGTCTATGATCAGTACAAGAAAGAGATCAGCTTTCATATTGGGCATGTCCTCACAAACTGGTTGTTTTAAATACGAACAAATATAGTTTTATATTTGAGATCCATGTGTTGTTCTCAGATATATGTAGATTAGTGGTTTTAATGGTTACTGTAAAACTGGTTTTGTTGTATTATTTTTTTATGTTGAGTTTTATGTTGGGTTTTATGCTGCTGTGCAGAGCCCCGCAGGGTAAAATATATATCTGTGTGCACATATGGGGAAGATAGAATGAATTTGCAAGATTAGATGACCCTTTTTATCCTTCTCTCATAATGCTAGAACTCAGGGTCACCCAATGAAATTGATTGTCAGTCAATTCAGGACTTCTTCACAGAATGCATAAGCAGTTTATAGAATTCACTGTATCAGGTTCTGAGCATGGCAAATAGCTTTTTGTGGCTTCTCAGAAGCTTCGGGCTAGTCACTTGGGCAAACAGGATGTTGGACTAGATGGTCCTTTCATCTGATCAAACAGAGATCTTTTTTTTAAAAAATGATCACGATTAAAACTAAAAGGCAAATAAAGAACACAAATTCTAATAGCCTAAAAACGGTGGCAAGGGATGGGCAAATATGTAAATTTCAGTTTCTCTTAGTTTCTCATTTTTCAGATCTTCAGTTCAGTTAGGCACATTTTCACATCAGTTTATGATTTCTCAAAAACAAGAAGTCGTTACAAAATTCATTGCATTTTAGCATGTATTTTTCTTAATATTTTGTATGCAATTTTGCCTATTAAAAACATGTTTATAAGCATGTTAGTCACTGTAATGGATTTTGTATGCTACCTTTACTAATATACAGTATGCATTTCTATGCAAACTTTCTCCTAAAATACACATTTATGTACACATTATTTGGTTGGAGAGCTGCATCACAAAATTAGCTGTGGTTCAGTTCCTGTATTGTTTTGGAAAGTAGAGATTAGCTAAATTCTCTACAAAACTGGGCTCCGACTGGGAGGAAGGGTGGGATATAAATCAACCAAATAAATAAATAATAAAATGACAACTTTAAAAGCACCTTCCTCTTTCAACAAGCCTTCTAAGTAGAGACCTTATCCTAGTCTGTGTTGGAATGCCTTTTAAGATGTTTTTAAAGATGTTTTGTTTTAATATGTGTCAGTGTTTGTTTTTATGATGTTTTATAGTGTTTTTAAAGTTTTTGTTTGCCGCCCTGTGCTCCTACTGGGAGGAAGTGAGGGATATAAAACAACAACAACAACAAATTCAAATTGTACCAAATTTCTTTCCAGTCCTGTAGGGGTGGCTAACTTGTGGCCCTCCAGAAGTTTATTTATTTATATTATTATTACATTTACATTCCAGTTAGCCACACTGCCCCAATTTAAATCTTCTCTCTTGTGATTTTGATGAAATGCGATTTGCTCAGCTTCCAATTAGTGAGAAGGGCTCCCACATTCCATATTCCATATGCACCCCAAGCCTTTGTCAATTTTGACTTTGCAGCCCTGGTTACAGGGTCTGGTTCCCTCCTCTAGAAAGAGGTAACAGGTGTCCAATCCATACTGTTAATGTATTTGCAATGGATCTCATATTTTAAAAACAGGTAAATTAGAATTATTCACAGATACTTTGAAGCTATGAATAATTCATTGCCTGCACATCAATAAAATAATTATTGCATATTATCATTCATAGCTTTGTACTTCAATCTCACTCATATCATGTCACTGTCAATTAATATGCCCTTTTATTTTTCATATTAATAAAAATCACTAATAGAATGAGGGAAATAGAAATAGGGTTTACCTTTAACCATCATTTCTGCAGCATTCTAGTGGGGTGGCAAGAACTCAGAATGCTGACTAATCACAATGAGACACAGTAGTGTAGTGGCAAATTCAGAAGTACAGGGTCCCTTCATGATAGTCACAGCCATGCCCTCTATGCCCCTTCTAAGATTATACAACCTTCTAAGATTATATAATAATCTGCCCAGGTCTAAATACTGCTTTCTGCTTCTCTATCCTTGTTAATGCCTTCTCCCACAGCAGCATATATCCCTATAAGCTAATCAGCATGGAAAGAGGAGTGTGTTAGCTACCGAGAAGAGACTTTTTAGTGGCTGACTCATGTCCTTTCACTCTGATTGGCTCCAATCAGCAGGAAAAGACATGGAAGCATGTTAGAAAACTATTTTCACTGGCTAACACACATGCCCTTTCATCCTGATTGGCTCATAGGATGCTGGAGACACAGGGACCCTGCTAGGACCTGGCTCCCCAAAAAGTAAAGGGAGTAAGACTCTCTTGGACCCTGGACAACTACTTCATTGATTCTTGTCCACTGCATTTTTGCCCACTGTGATATATAGTATAGAGAGAGAGAGAGAGAGAGAGAGAGAGAGAGAGAGAGAGATCCCTCCCTCCCTCCCTCACCCAAAGACCTGCACACCTTTAGCTTTTCAAAGCAATTCTAATTTCTATGGACTAATTTGTTCTATGTATGTGGAGACAGTTTCCCAGATTGGTTTAATAACCAATCCCTCTTCCCAGAAAACTCTGGGAATAAAACTTTGTGAGGAGAAGATGGGTCTCCTAACAACTCTAAGCACCTTTTACAAACGACAGTTCCCAGGAATCTCTAGGGAAAGCAATGACTATTAAAATGGTATAATGGTGCTTCAAATGTATAGTACAGATGGGGCTTTAGGCTGCAGTCTAATACACACTTATGAGGGAATTAGTCCCATTGAACCCAATGGAGCTTACTTCTGAGTAAACATGGATTGGATTGCAGTTAGATACAACCCCATGTGCTTTAAATGCATGGTGCCAGTGTGATCTTCACCTCTAAACTGTGGAAATTGACAACTCTAGCAAATCACAGTAACAACATTTCAAAAGGTATTTCAAAAGGTATTTCCAAAAGGTCAAAGAAAGAGAGGACGTATTAAATAAGGGAAGTGATTTACCTGACACAGATATGATGAAACAGGACTGTCCCAGCTAAATAGGTAGCATTGAAGCATATGGAATGCTTGTGCTTTGCCACAGCCTATAGGCAGCCAATTGGAGACTTGGACCATGACCTAACACAATGAGTAAATCTGGCAGATCTCAGATAATCTCATTTCTGTCCTGAAGACTGGAAGAATGTATTTCTTTGAAAGCCATGTGAAGGCTCATCTGTTTAATTTGTTTTGGGGCTTAGTCACAGAAATGCTGAGAACATGGTTCAGTAGTAATTGAAATCACTGATAGTACAGGCACACAGTGGACACAGGATCAAGCTCTTAATTAAAAAATACACTAATCATACACAGTTCTAAATCCTGTTCTTGGGTGTACTGACTCCATTCTAAGTGAAGCTAATCAGAGCTGTGCACTGACTTTCACAGCTGGAACAGACTACATTTTACGCTATGTGATTGTCCCATTTTAAATACATTTAAACTTTCAATATAAGAATCCACCTTTTTGTCACCGCCTTTCATTAACTTCCATACTTTCTAGGAACATATGAAACCCACTGGAGGAATTCAATTTTGTGGCTGCATTTCCTTACTAGCAGGCTCCCCTCTCTTATCTTACTTTTCTGTTTGCTCTCCATAAAAACATAAGAAGAGCCTGCTGGGTCAGGCCTAAGTCCCCTCTAGTCCAGCATCCAGTTCTCACAGTGGTCAAGCACAGTAGCAGATGGTGTGGTTGGGCTGTGCTGTTCATCTCTCCCTCTGGCTGAGTCATTGCTGCATACTGGGATAGAAAAGGGAAGGGTGAGATGGCAGTGAGGTTGGAATGGTGCATCATGCCGACTTTGCTGCCACCTTACCTCACCCCCTCTAAATCCTGGTATGCAGCAGCAACTCAGCTGGAGGGAGGTCAGGTGAGTGGTACAAGCCCACCATCTCATCTGCTACTGATCAACCAGATGCCCAGGACCAGGGATGGGCTATAGCTCAGTGGTAGAGCATCTGCTTTCCATGTAGAAGATGCCAGGTTCAGTCCCCTCCATCTCCAAGACTCGGAGAGAACCCTGTCTGAAATCCTGGAGATCCATTGCCAGTCAGGATGGACAATACTGAGCTATATGGACCAAAGGTATGACTCAGTAAAAAGCAGCTTCCTGTGTTCCTATGACACTCCCTCCAATTGAAATGTTGACTGTAAGTTCTTTAGGACAGAAGCCCATTTTTTTCACTTAGGTCACTCTGCAAAGTTCAACATGCTGTGGCAGCATTGTATTGATTTCCACACATCTTAACGTTCTACATCAATACAACCTAGGAACTGTGATATTATTATTTCAGTTTATTAGTTGCTTGCCACATAAGGAGTCTCCATGGTGATGAGCTACGGGTAGTAGCTCTGCTGTTGCTTGAAGCAATAGCAAAGCTTTTTGTATGGCAAAAGGGGCACTAGAGCTACCTGCTACCACCTCTACAAATGGTAAACCCCTGACCCTCCAAAAATAGCACATTTTGCCTACCCACAGAAGTAGCATTAATTGCCCACCACCACTTTTTAGCAGAAAACAAATGGGCCCCAGAATTCAGTAAGCGATGTTCAGACCAGGTCTCTGCAAAATGCTGCAGCTGCATTACTGAACTGAACTATACTTCACTAGTCTTGAAGCAATTGCCATGGCTTCCAGTCCACTTCTGCCTCAATTTCAAAGTGTTGCTTCTGACCTTTAGAGTCAAATGCAGCTTAGGTATGACCCATATATCTTAAGCTTACATCCACATACTTGGACGTTGAGATCAGCTTTGGAGGCCCTCTTCAGGCCTCATAACCAGCCAAGATATGGTGGGTGGTGTCACACCACAGGGGCCTTTCTGGTAGTGGCACCCCATTTTTAATCCCCTCCACAGATAGCAGTTAGCACCTGATGAGCTACGCGAAAGACCTCCTATTTGCTTATCTCTTTTAGAATTTGTGTTACTTGGTATGGTGATTAAATGTGTTTTTTTAAATCCACTTTTTATGATTGAAGAGTACTGTGTAAATACAATACAATATAACAATGACCTGCTGCTCAACTAAGGATTACCCTATCTTTGGAGGCAGGGAGTGGGGAATTCAGAAGGATTGATAGCAGTGCCCAGACGTAAAGTACTGAAAGAAGACATGACTAATAGTACTAACAGACATGACTAACTTAGGTTCACTAATTTCAATGGGTCTACTCTCAACAGGACTTATATTTATTCACAAAAGTGACCCAAGGTAGCTTACATTAAAATCAATTAAAACTTTTTTGAATACCAGCCATAGACATTTTGGAAACACTTTGACATGCAAATCTCTCTCTCTGTGTGGGAGGGTTCTGTATGAAGTTCAAAGCCAAAAACACATCTTCCTTTAAAGCAGCATTCCCCAACCTGGTGCCCTCCCGATATCTTGGACTTCAGCTCACGTTATCTCTGACCACTGGCCAGGCTGGCTGGGGCTGATGAGAAATGTGGTCCAACAATATTCAAAGGATACCCATTTGAGGACAACTGTTTTAAAG
The DNA here is from genome assembly GCF_030035675.1 of Rhineura floridana. Taxonomy (NCBI): domain Eukaryota; kingdom Metazoa; phylum Chordata; class Lepidosauria; order Squamata; family Rhineuridae; genus Rhineura; species Rhineura floridana. The sequence goes on along the minus strand of NC_084492.1, from coordinate 16,894,979 downwards.
CATGCCATAGCACAATACCTCAGACAGCTAATGTAGGGAGTGATAAAGGCATTTTGAAAAATCTTCTCTGTTGAAAACATGGTATCTCTGAGGAATTCTGTCTCTAGCAGTGGCAATTATTTCATGCAGCTCAAAGTACACTTTTGGGTTTTTCACCTATAGATCAAGGTTGAAAAAAAATTAAGGCTCTCTGGTTTCTGTTTTTGGATTTAATTGCATGGTCTTGACGCACTATCGGTTTTCAGAATAGAGCCAATCTGTTGGAAGTGCCAACACTGTAAACAAAAGCCTCTCTTTGGACAAACTTAGGAAATACCCCTTTGAAAGTAAGGCATAGTGTACCATTAAGTATTTTAATGCAGAAGTCTTCCAAAACTTGTAAAGAGAAATATTAAGGCCTCCCATGTGAAATTTCATAAACTATTTTGCATTTTTCCTTTTCCATGATTGAAAATTGGTCTGGAAGCACCCATTTTCAAGATGCTTCCCTTTCAAGCAAAGAATGTAAATTGTAGTTGAAGGGGAGTGGATCCCTATGAAAGAAAAGTCTCAGTCCAAAAAACCCCAAGAAACCCTTTACAGTAGGTTAAGGGACCCTTCTCAGTTCAAGTGTTACATTTCCTTCCCGGCAGCCTTTCAAGGGCTACATGCCAGTAGGAAGGATTGGAGAGACGCTGGATTCATTCATATTTAAAACCAAATCTATCAAATCCACACTTTTTAAAATTCATTCTTCAATAAGCAAAACAGAATCAGCACAGCCATGAGAAAAGAACAGCAAGAACATACTGAGGCAATTTACTTAAAACAGGACAATCATGAGTATGGAAATAGAAAAGGAAGATCCAAGGAAGGCAAGCATGGGTATAAGTCACAAATATCTTCATATAATAACTTGCCTGGCAGGTATACAGAGTCTTTGAAGGTGACCATTTACTGTATATACGCAGCGAAAGTCAACCACACTGCCATATAGTGCTCCAGTTTTGTGTCTCCTTGCAGGGTCCTGAGCTGGAGTGGAAGTTTTTCTAGAAGTGTAATGTGAATTGCTTTGCAGAACCAATTGTCCAAAGTCATGTTTGCAGCATCCTTCCATCTCTGGGCCACTACAAACCACCACCAGAAGATATATAGCCAAAGCTTTTAGTACAAGGTCTGAATTGTTACCCATGAGTAATGATAATAAACATAAAGCAGGATCAGGGTGTACTGACTGACTGGTGATGGACCCTAATTCAGATATCACCACCCTCCAAAATGCTTTAAACTGGAGGCAATCCCATCAAATGTACCTATAGGTCCCTATGGCCCTGCAATCACACCAACAATGCCTACCAATACTTTTCTGAATATGTGCCGTCCTAAAAGGGGTATAAATCCATATATATAAAAAATTGTTCTTTGGCCAGAAAAAAAAATCAGCATATAAGTATTTTAAAGAAAAAAAAATAAGATAGAGAACTGGGTAGTATTTGGGTCCTGGGAAAGAATTTGTTATTTAATATTTTTTAAAAAACGTATTGTAGAAGTAGTTTAAAACTGTAAATCTAATTTTATGTACAAGTTCATTTGAAAATCAAAAGGACTTGCAGAGGTTTTGCATATTCATATTTATGTATGTGTGTGATAAGTGTGATGCTCTATGAATGTCTGAAGGGCGAGTCTGGTCATTTCCTATAAAATGCTTACAGCAATGTTCAGCATTTCAAACTGGAACCTAGGTATGGGCAATAATCTGTTGAGAAATATTGCTACTCTTAACAAAAATCATTCAACATTCCTTGAAATTCACTTTGGATTTCTCTTTAGGCAAACTGTGTGAACACTAGGGAAAATTAAGAAATTCACTTTTTGTGAATTCTGATATGAAGTAAACTGATCAACACTAATATATGTCTCACAACTTAGTGATCCATTAGCCTTTGCAATTTCTGAATGGAAACTTGCCTCATACAGAGTTATACCATTGGTCCATCTAACTTAGTATGTCTACACCAGGGGATCCCAAACTGTGGTCCATAGACTACCACTGGTCCATGAGCTTCATTCAGATGGTCTGCATCATGCCTGTGAAGAACACTTTCAATCTGAATCTTATAGAATTCAAATTGTGATGCAATATAAGAAATAAAAGCAGCAATAAATATACATTTAAAAATCATACCACATCTAACACAACACATTACAATTGCTACAACAGGGAGAAAAATAATTAAGATGTGTGACAATGCACTCAGTAATTTTCAAAGGATTGGGAAAAAGGATTGGGAACCACTGGTCTACACTGACTGAAATTGGATCTCCGTGGTTTTAAACAGGGTACATTCCCAATCATACCTGCAGATGTCAGAAATTGAACCTGGGGCCTTCTGGATGCTGTACCACTGAACCTCTGTTGTTTACCCTCTGGTAACCTTTAGGCAGAGCTTGGAAAAGTTACTTTTTTGAACTACAGCTCCCATCAGCCCAATCCAGTGGCCATGCTGCCTGGGGCTGATGGGAGTTGTAGTTCAAAAAAGTAACTTTTCCAAGCTCTGCCTTTAGGTTAGATTACTGCAATGCATTGCACATGGGGCTCCCTTTGAAGCTGGTTCAGAAACTGTAGCTGGTGCAGAATTCAGCAGCCAGACCACTGACTAGGGATGGAAAGATCTCTCAATTTCGGTTCTCTCAGTTTCTCACTTTTCTAATGTTAAATTCAGTCCTCTACATTTCTGCAGCAATCTGCATTTTTTTTAAAAAAAATCCTCATGAAAATTCTCCACCTCTTTAGTGCGAATTTCTCCGAATAAACACATTTTTGTAGGCAGTTTTGACAAAGGTATATATTTTTGCAACCCTTTTTGCATGTTATTTTCACCCACGTATTCATTTTTATGCACACTTTCTCCATATATATTCATTTTTGTAAATATTCTTTAGTTGGCGAGCTGCATCACAAAATTCTAATAAATATGAATTTTGAAGGATGGCTGTGTTTCGGTTCTCATATTGTTTCGGAAACTGCAAATTTGATAGATTTTGCTTGAAATGTGAACTGAATCAAAATTCTCACCCATCCCTACTACTGACAGGGGCAAGACAGCTAGAACACATAACACCAATTCTGGCATGGCTGCACTGACTACCAATTAGTTTCCAGGCAACATTCAAAGTGCTGTTTTTGACCTATAAAGCCTTATGCAGTTCAGGATAACAATGCTTCGAGAATCATCTCTCCCCACATGAACAAGCCTGGACCCTGCATTTGACATCTGAGTCCCTTCTCCTTGTGCCCCTTCCAGAGGGAAATGCAGAGGGTGGCAACATGAGAACAGGCTTTCTCAGTGGTGGCTCCCCATTTGTGGAATGCTCTCCCCAGAAAGGCAAGTCTGGTGCCATCACTGTCTGTCTTTAGATGCCAGGTAATACTTTTTTTTGTTTACCCAGGCCTTTGGAGTTTAATTCTCTATTTGTTTTCAGTCAGGTGGCAACAAGTTGGATTTTGTTTTTGATGTAGTTTGAGTATTTTAGGATGTTTTTATTCTTGTTTTATATCTGGTTTTAAGTTGATTTGAATTTTCAGTTATGGACCTTCCCTGACAGACTGTCAGAGTTGTCAGCTCAAAACAACATATCAAAATAAAGAGATTAATATATTGTATCTTAAACTATGGAAAACAGTGGAGCAAAGTGAACCATGCCTTCCTGTTTCCAGAGTGTGCTGACCCGTTAGCAATGGAAGCAGGCATCAGAAAAGAGGGAAGCTGCTTTGGCACTGGTAGTGCAGCACTGAAAAATGCCAGTAAATTGTGTTGGATGTTCGTGGGCAAAAAAAAAAAAAAAAGCAAATTCCATGATGGCTATGCTCTGCCTCCATTTGGGGGCAATTTGCTTCCAATTACCAGTTGCCAGAAATCTCAGGAGGGGCGAATGTTCTTGTGCTCAGGTCCTGCTAGCGGGCTTCCTGTAAGCATTTGGTTGGCTACTGTGAGAACAGAATGCTGGACTAGATGGTCCACTGGTCTGATCCAGCAGGCTCTTCTTATGGTTTGCCCCCCTCCCCAATCTAAACCTAGGCCACTTTCTGACCCAAATTTCCTGGGTCCAGGTCCTCTTCTGTGACTAGGGATGGGAGATAAATTTTATTCCGCTTGTGTTAAAAGGCAAACCAACATAATCTGCATTTCCCAAAGCAATATGTGAACCAAAATGCAGGCATCCTTTGAAATTGGGACTTTACAATGCAGCTCTCCAATCAAGTTGTGCATATAAAAGGCATATACAAATGCATTATATAAAGGACACTTGCTTGCAGAAAAGTGGGTATATTAAGGTAAGTTTCTATTAGAATGCCTATGAATTTTGAAGATTGATGTGGTATATGTATAACTCAATTTAAGCCTGGAAAAATGAAAAACAGAGAGATACCATGATAGATTCACCCATTCCTATGCTTTCCAATGTTATGTGAGCAGCATGGGAAGGACAAATGTTGCAGTGAGTTTCGTTATGCCAAGGGGAAAAACAATATTGCAAGTTGCTCTTAAGAATATCCTGTTTTCAGATTATATATAATTCGATTTTCATTTGTTCTCAAGGGTGATTATCTGACAGTATTTTTTCCTACCAGTTAAATGAAAGACCCAGGGCACTTGTTCTTGGATGTTTTAAAAGTTAAGATGAAACCTAATTCTCCTAATTTGTCTTCCACTCTCAGGCACTGCTGGATTTATATCTTCCCTTCTTTCAGAAGTGTGCACTATGGGGTAAGAAAGGGGATGCATATGAAAAGCTGCCACATTTTTTTTAAACAACAGTCATTTAATTCTCTCTCCACTGAATACACAAAGAGCTGGACACAAAGCAAGCCCTACCCAGACTAGACCCATTGCAGTTAATGGACATGACAAAGGCCGTGTTCACACTACACATTTATTCCACTTTAAACAGTCATGGCCTCCCCTAAAGAATCCTAGGAAGTGGTAGCTTGTTAGGGGTCCTGAGAGTTGTTAGGAGGCCCTTATTCTCTTCACAGAATGATTTAACAGTCAATCCCTCTTCTGAGGGAATTCTGGGAATGGTAGCTCTATGAGGGAAAGAGGGGTCTCCTCACAACTCTTGGCACCCTTCACAAACTACACTGCCCAGTATTCCCTGAGGGAAGCCAAGCCTGTTTAAAGTGGAATAAAAATGAAATAAATGTATCATGTGAATGTGGCCAAATTTAGGTTCATTAATTTAAATGGGACTATCCAGAGTAGAACTTAGTTGGATTCAACCTTTGAACTCAACTGGATTTACTTCTGAGTTAGACATGAGAACATGCAAGCCCTGCTGGATCAGGCCAGTGGCCCATCTCATCCAGCATGCTGTTCTCACAGTGGCCAATCAGATCCCCAGAGCTTAACAGCACTCTCCCCATCTGCTTTTCCCAGCAACTGGCATTCAGAGGGATATTGCCTCCAACAGTGGATGTAGAACAGAGCCATTGTTGCTAGAAGCCATTGATAGCCTTATCCTCCATGGGTTTGTCTAATGCTTTTTTAAAGCCACACAAACTGATGGTCATCCCTACTTCTTGTGGGAGCGAGTCCCACAGTTTAACCATGCACCACGTGAAGAAATCCTTCCTTTTGTCTGCTCTGACATTCAACCATGTGTGTAGGATTCAACTGTAAAGGACCTGTTCTTCATGTCAATGGAAATGACAGAGGAAAAAAGAGAAAGCAAAACTGCACCTGCACTAGGGGAAGATTAGGAAAGCCACTTGGAGATGTGCAGTTGTGTGATAATTAGCACACCATATACCTGGTGAGCATCTCATAAATCACCATCACAGTCATTTTGTAAATTGTCTTACATTACACTGTCAGAGGTCATAGGCAAAGCAAAACGTAATATTTATTTTAAGACCATGAGGCAGTGGCACATTTTGCTTCAATGGGAAAACAAAAACAACTCTTGTACATGGGCAAATGCATCCACTTTATAAAGATTCAGCATCTAGTGAATGAACCACTGACTACTCTGAGTTGCCAGTTGCTTGCACATAAGTTGATCACACAGATTTACCTCTGATCCAGTCAAGGGCACATGCAAAAGCAATTTTATTTATAAGATCCTCTGTACACACATATAGAAGTGACTTGTGGGGCAGAGGTGGCTATGCTATCTTCCCCACAGGTGGGTTGCTGATGCTTACCGGGAGGGAGAGGCAAGACAGTGGGGAGGTTGGTGCAATGCAAATGCACCAGTGGAGCTCATCTGGCATTCCTGTATTTGTGCCTCCTGGCACCTTGCCACTCCCCTTCTTCCTCCTGGTAAGCAACAGCACCAGGGGTATAGTCACAGGAATCACAGGCAGCTGGGGAGGCTGTAGAACATTGGAGAAATGCTCATTGGAAAGAGAAAAAACCCGCACCCAACCATTGACCACCTTGCAAGGACTAGGCTTAAAACCCAGAATGTGCAGTAATTTTAAAGTGCCCTGAGACAGAAAAAGAAAAGTACTTCACAGGGGAAGCAGTCTTTTCAGACATTTGAGGGCAGATTTCAGCACAGACATAATAAAGGTGTCCAGAAGAGTTTCTTTTACTCCATAGAAGGGAGTAGAGCATTGATTCTGGGCTCTACTTGAGGTAGAGTATGCAGTTAATTGTATAAAGTTACCCTCATCCATTTATTTTTAAATAACAACAACAACAATAAATAGCAGCCAAACCTTCACCCTAAGACCCCAGGACAGTTAAAACAGTTTAAAATACAACATTAAAAACAGTTTAATACAATTTGTACATTTACAAAAAAACATAAAACAGCTTAGGGAGCATTGGTGGCTCCATGTCAGTAGGGCAGTGGAATCTGCTCTGGGTTTCAGGCTGCTTTCACACTGCAATTTATTCATTTATTCTGACTATTTCTTACCTGGTAATTTGTGCATTATATTTCACCTTCCACATGACGTACAAGATAGCTCTGGAATTCTAGTGGAATGTAGTGCAAGTTTAGCGCAAATTTCCAAAATAAATGAAACTAGAAAAAAATCTGTTCACAAGGCTGGAAACCTGGAAAATTGCGGGAGTTTTTTGCTAGCTGCAGCTGCTCATGTGACAAGCATCCCAGCATGCAGTGCGTTCCCACCCTTTAGTCATACAGGGTTATTTTTTGCCTGACAAAAATTGTACTGGTATTCCAGCATCAGCGCAGATATCAGCAGCATTTCCCACAAACAGCTCTGTGTCAATACAACTAAAATAATTTAAAAAGTCAGATCCTAAAGGGAGAGGGCTCACATGGCAATGGGACAAGATCTTAGACCTCCTACACAGTGGGGAACAGTGTGCATGTGTGCAATGGATGAGGAATGAAAACAAGCTGTGTGAAAGACAGTTGCACGAAATGGCATATCAGCTGAAAAAGCTGCTGTTCCTCAATGCAAAAGCTACTGCAATGTGAAAGGGATTTTAGAAATCGGGACAGAAGTACTACCTTTTTAATCTGTTAAACTAACATAATGAGTCCCATGCATGAAAGCACCCTTAGTCTGAGCTTTCAAAGAGCTGTCCAAGGTGCTGAAACATAGGGAGGAGGAGAGGGAGGAAGTTTCCTTGTGTAAGGACAAATCCTTGCACCAACAGAACAAGAGAGTTAGCATTAGTTTGGATACAAGCCTTACAGTACATAGTGAAAATGAAGCAATGAAAAATAAAGTCCAAAAATAAACAGTAATATATATACATCATTTATAAGATTTTAGATGCTTTATATTATCTTTATCACTTCAGCAGTAATTTCTGTGCATATTTTTTTTTTAAAAGTTTTGTTCAGGAACCTGAAGCTCATTTGACCAGATATCTGGTGAACAGCCTTGAGAAGAGTCCTCTAAAGTCAGGATGCCATGAAGGACGTGGGTTTCTCACCTGATTCCCAAAAGCAGGGGTACCTGGAAAAAGGTCTCCAATGATGGACATAATGATGGGCAAGCTGATTTTGTCAAGTGCTGGAGGTTATACAATTTCCATTGCTCTTTTTAAAATCTGTAATTGCACTGAAGAACTACAAGTACAATTGTTGACTTCTATTTAAAAGCAAATTGGTAATGGGATTTCCACAGTCACAACAGCCCCCAGCCTCAGCTACAGACAGGAACAGAAACCCCCAGTGCTTCTTTTTTCATTCTCACAAGTGATGATTAAAGGATTTATTTATTTAAAAGTATGTACATACTACCTGATGTTTGAAAAATCTGTATTTTTACTCTAATTATAGTAATTATTTTAACTTTGTATCTATATACATGCACATACTATATAATTAAACACATATTTGTAGAAAGCTGTGTCTTTTTTGGGGGGATGGCAGCTTTTTATGATCTCACGTGTCCACCTTAGGCCTTGTCTATAGAGTTAGCAGAATGAAACAGTAGAAAGCAAATCTGGAAGAAGTGTAAGTAGGAAGTACCATTTTTAATGCTCTTCCAAGAGAAAAAAAATAACTGGCAGTTAGAAACTGGGGAGAGAATTAGAGATCTAGTCTTATCTTCCTGCTGTGTAGTTTTTATACTTAAAAGAAAATATTGTTCACAAGTGTGATCCGACATCTGCACTCAGAAGCAATGTAATCCATTCTACCCTGAAAGACCTACAAAATGATTTAGATTTATGAAATTCTATTCATGATACCACACCCTACAGAATATCATAGGCCAGTGACATGGAAACAGGCATTTTCTGCTCTTGCCCCTGTACTATGCAACACCCTTCCCTCTATCATACATGAAGGAGCAACCATCAGTTGCTCTTTGTTCATTTTTGCTGAGGCTTTCCCTGACCCATAAGGTCAGACTCTGTTTTTGTTGGTTTGCATTTATTGAATTCCTATTTTTAATATGCTTTGTTACTGTTTTATTGGTTTTATGCATTTTTGTTTTAATGATATGGTTTATTGTTTATGCTGTACAACCCTTAGAAATTTTTAAGATACTAAGTGGTTTATAAAAACTGTTAAATACAAATGAAAAAAAATCCATCTGTTTGGGTCTACATTAGGGATGGGTGAAAAATTTGATTGTTTCCACTTCAAGCCAAATCTATCAAATTTACATTTCCTGAAACAATATGAGATCCGAAACAGCCATCCTTTGGAATTCACACATACTCAAATTTTCCAGTGAAGTCTGCAGTGCAGTTGGTCAACAAAACAAAACAAAACAATGTTTATAAAAATGTATATACGAGGGGAAAGTGTGAATACAAATGAATATGAGTGAAAACAACATACAAGAATGCATTATATGACAAGAAATTGTTTGCAAAAATGAGTTCATTAATCAAATCTGCATACAAAAATGTGTTTATTAGGAGACATTCATACTAAAATGGTGGACAATGTTCATGAGGATTTTTTTTTAAACCAATTTCTACAGAAATGTGGAGAACTGAATCTAAGACTGGAAAAATGAGTAACATAGAACTGAAGTTGATAGATCCTTTCATCCCTAGTCTATACATAGAGCTGGATGAGATGGTAGAATGTCTGTTGGGACAATAGAACAGCCTGCACAACTCTACAATCGGACAGGCAGGGGAAAACAAAGTGAAAAATGCCCCCAAAAACTTGTTGGCCAATGATTAAATTACAAATAATGTTTGTTCATCCCTTGCAATAACAATTTCTGAAAATATCAGGAGTATCCTTTGTCATAAAAAACACAGTTAGAAAACATATTAAATGCATTGCAAAAAAAAACCCACTGTAAGAGAAAGTTGTTTTTAAGCCAGCAGTCATTGACAGGGGCCAAAGGAAAGAAGACGGGAGTCATATTTAAGTAGTGTCAACTGCTAAAAGTAAGTTATTCAAATAAGACAGTTACCCAATTTGAATAATAAAAAAGCAGTTGACAGTATTTGCTCTGGAGCACAGGGGAACCATCTGTTCTTCTATAAGTTTTAACAAAGCTATAAATAAAGCAATTGTGTGTAGTCTTAGCAGTCTGTTGCATCATTCCATAAAGGTAGCAATTTCTAAGGGAGTTTGGTATAAGCATTTGCCTATAGACGAGGGGGGGTGCAGGGGAAGTAGGCAAGCTTTGCTAATTCCAAGACAGATGTACCTGATCCGCACCTCCTGAACTAATATGCAGATCAGAATACACCTATCCTTTGGACTTTGCACTTCTCCAGATTTTGTGATGCAGTTCTCAGCTTTAAAAAAATGCATACAGTAGTGTGTGTTTTAGGATAAAATACATTCAAAAATGTGTACTTTCAGAGAATATTTTTTTAGGCATTTGTATTTTGTGAATACATTTAATATATGTGTTTAAATATGGATCTTCTTAAAGATACTGTTTTAAAATCACCACCTGGGCTGCTTCCCAAAGCTACAAATACAGATCTGAACTGAATCTGGTCCAATGCATACTCTTGCTTTACTGCTACTACTTGCTGTATGTCATCATTTTAACCATTTCTAATATTTCTGCAACAATGAATTGAAGTTACTGGTTCTTATACAGACGAAAAAGCCTCTTGTCAGTTTATGATGAAAAGAAAACTAACAACATATTTAGCACTTACTTTGGACTGTATCCTACTGATTTCTATAGAGTGTAAGTGATTTTAAGATTGCTGTGATGGGTCTATATACTAGCTAGGATGGAGCAAAAATGGCCTCCCAAAAAATTTCATGTTATTTGTGGTGAAGTTGGAAGGGAGGGACAATTTTGCAGAATTTTCATGGAGGAGTGAAATTCTCCAGTAGTTTTTATTTTGCATACCTGAGATCATTCTCTTCTGAGAAATTTCAAATATGTTAATGTTAAAACCAAGCACCATTATTCCTGCTGGTGGATTAAAAATGCAATCGGTCAAGAGACGAGAACTGGAAGAAGTAGAGATTAAGGCCTAAGGCTTTAATGGGCCCTTAAGACCCATTGCAATTAATAAACTTAAGTCAGTCTGTCAGACTCACTTTTTCATGGTAATCATGAAAAAAAGACCTTATTAATTCACTTGTTCTGAACAGGCATTAAATAGATTGCATCACAAAGTTTCATACAGAAGGCTATCTTGACTTTCAGCGTAATCCTTTGTGTGGCTACTCAGAAATGAGTCCCATTGGGTTCAATGGGACAACACTCAAATTATTTCTTCTCACAGCTTGTTCTTTCTGGCTTCCATATATATACATATATATTAGAGTTCCCTCTGAATTTTGTATCAAAAAAATATTGCAAACAGCTTTGAAGTTCCTACTTAGCAAAACCTGCAGAAAGAGTGGGGGGCCTTTTTCACCTTGAGGTTCACATTGCCTTCTAGGCACCTTTCAATGGACCACATGTCAGCAATGGGCAGGCCCAGAAGGAAAAGCATACAGAACAATGAATGTTCTTTTGTCATACTCCAGGGGATGCCCTTAGGTACTAAGGTCCCAGTTACAGGAAAGAGAAGCCTTTCAGCAAAGTACTTAGCAACAAGGGTTGCAGATATACTTAGCACCATCCAAACAAAACAAGGTCAAGCACGGAGATTTCATCTAGGCCCAAACAAAGTCAGGCAACAGTTTCAAGTGAACATAACAATTTCTAAAATATAAATTAAATAAATAAAGGTATAGCAAGCCAGGAATTCTAAAACAAAGAACCAGACATCTATACTGTTTCCAGCCTCTAGAAAGCTCAAGAGGGAGACATATCTTCTGGCCTCCTAAACCACACCTTACCTGCAGCTGCTGGAAATGAAGTAGTATCAGGGATTGCTTACACATGAGTATACCATTACCTCAGGGTCCACAGGTGTATACTTGCCATCACTCTTTGGCCTGGAGCTGAAGCTTAAGTGCTGGTGCTCTCCAGGACTGGTGTGTGTGTGTGGCTCTACCTCCTGCCCTTGCAGTCTCAGGAGTTCCTCATCAGATATTAACCCAGAGAGCCCCTCATGATGATCCTCTGTAGTGAGTTCAAGGGCTCCTGCTGGCTCCTTAAGCTCCTCAGGTGTCTGGTTCACCCACTAAAGACTCTATACCAGACATAACATCAGGACTAGGCCTGACATCTTTGTACAATAGGCTAGTTTCTACACTCACCCCTTTTTATCCTCTATTCCAGGGTTGGGAAACTGGATATGGCTGGTGGCCAATTTATTATCTATCCTACCCCACCCCATGAGGAAAGTATGACAGGTGGGCAGGATGTTAGTCAAATAATGTTTGCCACATTGATTGATCAGCTGATTGGTGGTACATGCAAATCTCATTTTGGCTAAGCCAGATGTTTTGCCTGTCTGCCTGACCCAGACTTGCCATCTTTTATGACATCGAGAGTACAGCAGAAGGGCATGGCTTGGCCAAAATGGCCTCACAAGCCAAATGGGGAGACTTAATTAGGCCCATGGGCTGAAGGTTTCTTGCCCCTTCTTAACCCAGACAAGCAAGAAGCATTAACAGAGTCCAAAGACACATTGCAGCCAAGCAAAAACATTCTGGGAGGCATTTATTGCTGGTCCTACTCAGTGCAGACCCACTGAAATTAATGGACATGACCAACAAATTATGAGTAGGAATTATGAGAGGTTGAAACAACCCTCTAGGTGCAAGGCAGGACCAGTAAAAAGTGTGGCCTGGAAAAAAAAATCTATGGACCACATAGAATGGCCTAGAGGGCCACATTTTGCCCTTGGGACTCAGATTCCCTATCCGTGCCCTGGAGGGAAGCAAAAAGAATTTGGGTAAGATTTGGGAACTTCTGAGGAATGCTCAGTATACATGCTTGCTGGGGACGCACAGCAAACAGTTACACATGGTTAGTCAAACTATGCAGTGCGTGATATGTCCCTCAGCATTGGATGCACAGTTTGGAGTCTGGGGTTGATGACGTAAATTTGGGCTGGTTAACTATTAGCACATGCATTCATGGCCAGACCCTCTGGTTTAAATTGTATTTTCTATCACTGTGGCAAAGCATCAGAGGCACTCTTCAGAGCCACTGCTCCCCTCATGCCTCCTTCTGGAAGGACTCTACATTCCCTAGGGACCTTCTTCAGATTGAGGCATTCTTGGGTGGTAGTCCATGGAGAGACTTGGCACACCAGCGAATCCAGTCAGTGTACAGACATGGCACACACATAAGTAGCAGTGGTGGTTCAGCCTCAGCAGCAGAATGACTTGCATTGGTCATGTATTTCATCATGGTCCTTTCAGCACATAGATGCCTCAGAATATAACGGTGAAGCCTGATTTGCATACATTGCCAAATAAAACCAGTCCTTCTGTTCTGATAGATCTGGAAGTAAATCTACCACATCAGAAATGTTCATGTTGTTCACAATTATTCTTATTCTTATTGTTTTGTTTTTTGAAGAACTTCTAGTATGCAGTTCTTTTCTGAAGTCCTCTTTAGCTACCTAATTACAGTCTTCAGTATTTGTGCTGTCACTGAATGGCTTCACAGTGTGGAGCCGCATCAGTTCTTTGTTTGATTTTCACAACTTCAATTATTGCTAATAAAAGCTGATCTTGTTCATGGACTATAGACTGTGGGAAGCACACAATTAAAACCTCCAGGGATCCTGCTTTAATTCAAAATGGAGTCCTATGGCATCCAAAACCCCTCAGCACTCAACAAAAGATTGAATAGAAAATGTCAACTATTGGGCCAAGTTCAAATTTGAGAACGTGAAGGGGGCATTCAGACTATCAGAGGGCTATTTTTTAAAAAAAAAAAATCATAGTCAAATTACTGTGAGATGTGGTGCCAGTATACAATTCAACAGGTTCCATTGTCTTTTAAGTTTAATGTATGCAAAATACAAAGACACAAATATAACATGCTTTTATAAGTTGTATACAATTTTAAAAAGTCATATGGGTAAGCATTGGAATGAAAACTTGACAAGACAGGAATTGGGGAAAATACTATTTATTACAGAAGAACTTGCACCAAGCACATCTAAGAAGTGTGGGCAGGGATGACCTGCACAGGCAGGTAGAAAACATCCTGCCTGATGCTACAGGCCAAACCATTCCAGATGAACTCCATCCCCTAGCTGGCATGACAGGAGGCCAATGACACCTTTCCATAAAAGGAAGCCATGGGTGTGTGATGTGACAGTTAACAGCTACCCCCACTGTTCAGCATTGAGCTGAACACATGTCAGTCCCTGAGAGCACCAAACCAAGCATACCCCAAGCTGTCTAACAATAAGAGGTAGCTAGTGAAGTGAGCCCCCCAACATACATCAGGGTACTGACCATACTTTAAGCCTTTTACCTGCGTGCACTAAATGCCAAATAAACTGAACAGCCAAAACAAAACACAAGCCCATTACAAACCAATCAAATTAAGAGCAGCAGGCAAAAAGAAGGTGTAAGCAAAGGCCAATTAGGGTACAGCCCAAAATTCCTATTCAGCTCCAAGTGACAATTGGTGAAGCCCACAATGATCAAAGGCTATGAGGGTGAAATTCTGCAATGAATAAAAAGTAAGGTTTTGAGGAGGGGCTGCCTTTTATAGGTAACCCTTCCCCTGAGTCTATTGGCTAGTAAAGGTGATGTGAAAGGAGTCCCTTGCCCCCTCCTTTCAGGAGGAAGCCTTGAGAGGCTACCTCCTTCATTGAGGTGGAATGAAGTTATATGGGATTACCATGATACAAATCCAATACTATATTTCTAGTACACTGGTAGAGAGCCCATCACTCTTCATTCCTCTGTGACTCAGAAACATTCATACTCACATGCACACCACTGCCAACCACATGAAAACTAGATTTGCTACCTAAGCAAAACTTCAAGGAAAATGTGGATGTCCTTGTTCAATTGAATCATCCAAAGGGATTCTAAGGAAAGATAAACATTTTGATAAATAAGTGAAACATCTCAGGATGGGCTTCACATGTATCTGACAGTCAGGGTACAAGTTGCATGTGCACATTATTTATTATTTATTACATTTATATCCCTACTTTCTTCCAAGTCATATCAATTGCTCTTCCCGCTTTTGCATATTTCCCTGCACACCACTGGAATGTATGTCACATTAGGTTCCATGAATATAAACGCAAGAAAAAAATAACTACATAATTAATTTTGACTGTAACTGTGGATGGTACCCTGCAGTTTTTATTGAAATCTACCTGTGACAAGCAAAATAGATCTCATTTCACACAATTTTTATTTTATTTATTTAACAAAAATTATATACACTTGAATGTAAAGACCTCTAAGTGGTTTACACAAAACATCAAACTCATCAATAAAACATATACAAGTAAATAAAACATGTTTAAAACAATTTAAATAGTTTATTAACTAAAAAAAAGCTAAAACAGACCAACATCTACTGTATGTGTCTGGATAGGCTTGCTAAATAATTTTTTTTATATATAGCAGGTGCCAAAAGGAATACAGCGAAAGTGACTGCCTGATGTCAATAGGCAATGAGACTTTACCTTCCTCTTCTCCCCCTGTAGCCCCCAAAACACTATCAAAATCTGTTCTGGAAGGTTGGGGGCTCACAGAGTGTTGGATATTGCCCAATATATTTTAATATTGTTTAAGAACACAACAGACTAGGGTCATACTTCTTCCAGCCCTCCTCTCATAACCCATTGGTTCCTTCATTCACCAATATGAACATGAACAATTTCCAGAGGGGTAGTCATGATAGTATTTTCCAGCAAAAAACAACAAAGAATCTTGTGGGACCATAACAGCATGAAGTTTCATTCATAGAAACATAAGAAGATATGAAGATCCTGCTCAATCAGGCCAGTGGCCCAACTAGTCCAGCATCGTGTTATCACAGTGGCCAACCAGATGCCTAAGGGAAGCCCACAGGCAAGACCTGTGCACAACAGCACTCTCCCGTCCTGAGGTTTTCAGCAATTGGCATTCAAAGGAATGCTGTTTCTGACTGTGGAGGAAAACATATCTATCTGGGTTAGTAACCAATTATAGCCTTGTTTGAAGAAGTGCTTTATTTTGTCTGTCCTAAATGTTCCAACATTCAGCTTCATTGGATGTCCACAAGGTCTAATGTTATGATAGAGGGATAAAACCTTTTCTCTTCATTCTCTCCATACCAGCCATAATTTTATACATTTCTATCAAGTCACGTCTTACTCACCTTTTCTCTAAATTAAAAAAAAAAGAAAAACACTTCCCAATATTGTAACCTTCCTGATAGGGGAGTTCCATCACTTTGATTCAATGTTCAATGTTCAGCGAGCGAAAATTTGTCCGGCTTTTTTTCTGATAAGCTTTCTAAAACATTTATTTTTTGCCCACATCCAAATTGTTGGAATATCTGGCTTCATCCAAGACAATATTCCGCAAAATGCTCCCCCTCCCAATTTTGCCACCCAAACAGCATGGAGAATTTGGGATGACTATTTCCCTCCATCCCTAAGCAGACGTTTCTACTCTGCCTTTTGTCCAAAGAAATGAAGATATTTTATAATAAAGAATTTTTTGTCCCAGGGTATCTCAGTTACAGAAATAGTGATGGACTTCAAAGCTTATGGAGCCACATGAATTATATGAGAGTGGGATGCATGGGACATTCTATATCCAAATGAGGGGGGGATCTCTATGCCTGGGCAGAAAAAGTGAGTCAAAGTGGTATGGAACTGGATCAGGGGATCTGTCCAAGCCTAAATATGCCCACAGTTGTTCACCACATTATGAATCAACCTTTCCTTTATTGGGTGTTTTTTAAAAAGAGGATTAAGAGACCTAGGATGAAATCTAAAATGATGTACACTAACAGGAAAGGACAGCTTTTCATTCTCATGTAAGAAAAGAAGGTATAAAATTCAGTAGATATATGTACATTACCCAAGGCCTGCTGGAGATCATTCATATTGACCAGGAAATGTGCATAACTCCCTCTTTCTGGATGGATTATGTGCACATTCTCCATGGGAGCTGGTGAATGTGCCTGATGGCCAGTTGTTATGATTCTGGGGCAGAACACAGCAGTATAAAAGACAGTCTAACAATAAAATATGATTCAGACCTATCATGAATACATCCTTCTTTCACAGGTTCCTCAAATATTCAAAGCCTTACTCAAAGGTCTGGAGAAAGACAACCATCTTCAGCTGGTGCCGAATTATGGGATGATGTTCCTGACGAGGTGCGCCTGGCGCCAACACTGTTACCTTTTTGGCACCAGGTCAAGACTTTTCTTTTCTCCCAGGCATTTTAGCATGTGTTTTTAAATTGTTTTTCAAAAGTATTTTTAAATTTGTATATCTGTTTTTAATGTTTTTAATTGTTGTAAACCGCCCAGAGAGCTAGAGTATTTAGATGCTGGTTGGACTTCAGGGAGAGAAGGTGTTCTATAACCTGGAGAAAAGATGTGAGAAGTCCATCTTGTTAGCTTTCAACAGATAATCCAATATTTGAGAAGCCTTGAAACTTGGTTTAATTATAGTTGGACGTTCTTGACAACATCAGCCTTTAATCCTGGAGTTACTCAAGATATTTGCCTATGGATAAGAGCTAAAACTTTGAACCAGTTCACAAGCTTGCACATCACTGGATTCTCTATACTTGTTGAGTGATAATTAAAAGAAAAACTGCCTCCATTGAAATAACTTGTGTGTAATATAATAAATTATAATAATAATAAATTTTATTTGTTGGTCGCCTATCTGTCCAGGTTAGTGGACACTCTAGGCGACTTACAATAATAGACAGCAGTACATAATACAAAATAAAATACAAGCAAACACAATCATAATCAATTTAAAACCAATTTCTAAATAGAAATTAGTAAAAATAAAATTATTTATTAGATTTGTTAGTCCTTTGTTACCCAAAGGTCTCCAAGTGACTTACAATGCTACTAAAAACAAGCTGGTGGAAGGAGCTGCCATATCCAGCTGTTGCTTGGATGCCTCAGGAAGGGAAGGATGCTGGATGCACTGGCAATGTGCAGTGGAAGGAAAAAATACGTTACCTTCCACCATTCCTTTTCCTAGCATACTGTCTGCCATGACAGAGGGCCACAGGAGGGAGCCAAATGGCACCTGGATATTGCATAAGTCCCCCCTCAGCCCTCTCCTCCAACCCTCAAATATCCCTTTTTCACGGTTTCTGCTGGCACCCCTTATGCCAGGCTGGGCTTCCCCAGTCGACCTCTGGCTTAACTGGCTGGGTCCTGGCTCAGCCCAGCTGAGCCGGAGTGAGGGGCTTATGCTGGCATAGCCCAGATCAGCCTGAGGTCCATTATATCCAACTACCCTCAGCCCTGCATAAATAGTTGGATTGCACCCTCAGTCTATCAAAAGTCTGGGTAGTCTTTTCCTGGCACTAAAAATATGTCAACAAAAGCTCCAGGTGGACCTCAATGGGGAGACATTCCAGAGATGCAGAGCCAACAACTGAAAGGCCCTGT
Organism: Rhineura floridana; assembly: GCF_030035675.1. NCBI lineage: Eukaryota > Metazoa > Chordata > Lepidosauria > Squamata > Rhineuridae > Rhineura > Rhineura floridana. The sequence continues at coordinate 16,876,600 of NC_084492.1, read as the reverse complement.
TCCGTGTCACCACAAACCAAGACTTCATCAGAGGGAGGATGTGAAGAAAGGTTTCATATGACAATACAAAAATGCATTATATTAGGAGAAATCTCTTGCAAAAATGTGTGTGTTAGTCCAAACTGCATACAAAATGTGTTTATTAAGAGAAATTCACACTAAAATCCTGAAGAATTTTCATGAGGATTTTTTAAAAAATCGCAAATTGCTACAGAAACCTGAAGAACTGGATTTAAGAGTGGAAAAAAGAGAAACAAAACTGACAGAGCCTTCCCATCCCTACTTGGATCTATGATGCCTTATTAACACATGCAAGTCATCACTTCCATCATCAAGGGATGAATTTGTATGTGTGAATCAGTCCAAGAGTTAGGAGTTAAATCTGGCTCTCCATATTTGAGACTAATACTGTAGCCACTACCCAAACACTTACATACCTTACTTTGTGGGGCATGGGGGGCACAATATAATATAGATGAGATCTCTCACACAAGGGCTGTTTAATTAAAAATAACTGGCTAAGCTTTAGTAGCATTAATTATCTCAAGGTTTTTGCAGCTTGATTACTTTCTGATGGGAAAGAGCTTCCCAGTCAGACCTATTCAAATCAAGATTCTTTTGTTTTTCTTTAGAGAGCCAAGAAAGATTTCCCGGGGGAGTATACATGGAGGCCTCGGAGAAAGCAAAGCAGAGATGCTCAGAGTAAGAGTGACAGCTGAAGACCGAGCATTTGCAGCATGAAAAATACTTGATTTTTCTAAAGTGAGTCTAAGACAAAAGGAGAATGTTTCTAAACAGGAAACAAAAAATGTAATGGTGTCAAAGAAAATAGAAGATTTGCTATAAATTGTCAAATGGAATGGTTACTTCTAACAGGAAATGGCAGACCACATGTTGTCATGTCTATAGAAAATCCTTGTACGATTGGACAATATCCAGTCAGTGCTGAGCACTCTTAATCATGGCCGTTTGCAGTGAGAGACTGAGCTTCACTGTCTTTTCAAATCAATAGGACAAACACAGAGAACTTGTGGCCCTCCAGATGCTGTTGGACTGTAGCTTCCATTGAAAAATGGAAATGGACTGCCTTCAAGTCGATTCTGACTTATGACGACCCTATGAATAGGGTCAGCGGTATTCAGAGGGGGTTTACCATTGCCTCCCTCTGAGGCTGAGAGGCAGTGACTGGCCCAAGGTCACCCAGTGAGCTTCATGACTGTGTGGGGATTCGAACCCTGGTCTCCCAGGTCATAGTGACCTTTTTCCATGCTGGATAGGGCTGATGGGAGGTGGAATCCAACACCCTCAGTCATCTACAGGTTCCCAGCCTCTTCAGTAAGACTTTGAAAGTGTCATGGATCATGTCCATTGACTCTACTGGTTTGTTATTTTGGGAGCCTGAAGTTTTTACATTTTTCTACAGGGGTTAGTAGAAATTAGACAAACTATAGCTTATGACGATGATACTATAATAGCATCACTGATTAAATCTTTCTAATCCAGAGTCTACAAATCAATGGAGGCTTGTCCATTAGGGCAAGTAGGGCACTTCCCCACCTGTTATGCATATGCAGAGTAACAATGTTCTGAGCTGTATGTGCCAGTATGTGTATTTAGATAAGAAGCAGGCTTTTACCCTGCATTTAAATCACTGAGACTTGAGACTTAGTAAAATAAGAGAAAACTACTTTATTTATAGAAATACAAAGTAGATAGGAAAGTCGTAACCTAATTCTAACTAACTAAGTTGGAGGTGCAAGGCCCAGACTTGGGTACTGCCCTCATTGTTCAGAAGAGAGAACAAAGACAGAGATGTCTCCTCTCTCCTTGAACTGTCGAAGAAGACAACAAAGGAAGGAGGGGCAGATCAGCTTCCCTGAGCATATGAGTTTACACTGGAAGGAAAGTTAGGTAGAGAACAGCACAGGTAAAGGTAGGCAAGCCTAACCAGCTGGAGGACCCTAACTCGATCTTCTTTCTGGAATACAAACAAAAGAACCCAAACAGGAGTTGCTTTGCCCCATTTCCAACACCACCAAGCTCAGTCTGCCCTCAGCCAGCCCCCAGCTGCCAACTTCCTTATTTACATCTAGTCTAGCATGTGGAACTGCTTGCCATCTTCCTCCTGCTCCTTAGTCTCTGTGTTGCCTTTGTAGAACTCAGTAGGGAGCAGGATGGGGACAAAAGCAGAATTAGCTGGCTCTGCCTGTCATTAGCTCTGGATCCATCTGCTGTTGGGTTCCTTGGCTTCTGTCCCACCAGTCCCCATGGGCACTAGCCACCACTGCTACAACTGTAAATTGTACAATCGCCTTGTCCCTTATACACCAGCCAGATCACTGGGAACATCTGGAGAAGCCCTCCTGATTGTTCCTCAGTCATTCCATATTCATTTAGTTTCTGTGTAAGCTAAGGCTTTCACCGTCAATACTTTGGACACTGTTCCCATTGAAATCAGATAGGTGCCCCCATTCTGATATTTCACCACCTGCTGAAAATATTTCTGTTTCATCAAGCACTTCTAGAGAATTAATGAGATTCACTGTTGGCCACCTGTTCTGTATTTTATGACTTTATAATTTTATGATGTTTTAATGAATTTACTTCATACTGCCATGGTATTTTTTCTAAATGATTGAAAGATTAGAAATACTATTATAAATACAGTACATGCATACTGCCAGCTTTTGAGGTATTAAGATTCTCTCTCTCTTTACCTTCAAATGCATTCTAACATGCTGTGATGCAACCCTCTCATCTATTATCAAGAACCTGTTATCCATGACAGGTTGGAAGGTGAATGGCTTATTTTTTTTAAAAAAACCATGCAGACACAATTATGTTTTGCTAGACTAATTAAGCTTAAAAACAATTCACAAAGATAGAAGCATTGGTGGAAGAGTGATGGAGACTTTCTGGGTTATTTTCCTGATGACTCAGCGAAGGATGAACCACAGGCTGGAACATTAGATGGACAAACACGAACACAAAACCTTGCTTGACTAAGAAGTATGCCAGTTAACCATTGGGCCATGTTCAAGGTCTTCTTATTAAGATATAAAATCCTGAGCAATTTGGGACCAGGTTACCCAAATGATTACCTGCTGCTGTATAGACCTGTAAAGTCACCTAGATCATCTGGGAAAATTTTATTCATTTCAGCACACCTTAAGGAATATCACCAAGAGGGACACCCAAAATAAACTTTTTGCGCTATTGCCCATATATTCTTGAATTCCCTTTCTGCTATCACATATAAAATATCTTCCATCAGTTGCTTCAGACATCTTGTAAAGACAGATCTGTTTGCCCAGACTTCCCTTGACCCATAAGATTAGACCCTGTTATTAGTGAACTTCTGTTTATATCTCTGTACCTCTCTTTTTATGAAAATAGTGTTTTATTGTTTTATGTTGTATTTTTAAATGCTATTTAGAAATTTTTAAAATATTAAGCAGTTTAGAAATGCTTTTAAACAAACAAACGTATGTATTCCAAAATGTTTTATGAAACAATTCTGCATTTTAAAATATTGTAAGCTGCTCTGTGGAGGAGTTCCTCAAAAAAAGTGTTAAACAATCTCTTAAATAATCAAATAAATATAACCTAGGTCATGGGTGGGCAATACCTTTCAACCCAAGAGCCACATTCCCTTCTGTACAACCTTCACCTTACCCCTTATATACCTATTTGATTGCTGCACTCTGCAGTTGAGGGCCTCCTGCAGATACCATCTTATCAGGAGGTTTGTTCTGCACAACATAGGAAGCAAACCTTTAGTGTAGTGGCATCTACCCTGTGGAATTCCCTTCCCTTAAATATTAGACAGGCACCATCTCTGTTATCCTTTCGGTGCCTACTGAAGTCTTTCCTCTTTCAACAAGCCTTTTAAGTAGTCTGCATCTATGTTGGAATTGCTTGTTAAGAAGTTTTCAAAGTTGTTTTCTTTAAAGTTGTTTTTAAAGATCTTTTGTTTAAATATCTTTTAAGTCTTTTGTTTTTAAGTTGTTTTAAAGCATGTTTAGTGTTTTTGTTTGTCACCCTGGACTCCTTCTGGGAGGAAGGGCAGGATACAAACAAACAAACAAACAAATGTGTCAGTGGTGGGCGGAACCATAGGGAAAAGTGGATGAAGCAATACATGTGGATTTTGCCTTTGCACAGTAGGCTGGTTCCTTTATACTCTATACAGCCCTTTCTATCCTCCATCCAGGCAAGCAAGAAACAGTATCAGTAGTCAGTAACAGAGCACATGCTTTGCATGCAAAATGTCCTAGGTTTAAACATCTCTTCCTAGTGCTTGGAAAGTTTCCTCCCTGGAACCTTGAAAGGACGCTACTAGCCACCGTAGATCAAGGGTACAGAAACTGTGGCTCTCAAGATGTTGCTGGACTCCAACCTCCCATTATCCCTGACTATTGGCCATGCTGCCTTGAGCTGATGAGAATTGGAGTCCTCCAACAACATCTGGAGAGGCACAGGTTTCCCATCCCTGATGAAAATAATGAGCTGGATGGACCAATAATTATTTCACTTGATATAAAGCAGTTTCCTGTGACCAAATGGAAGCATCATATCATGCTGCTCAGATAAGGTAAGCGCTGACATCTGTTTAAGTGGAAACATGCTGGTTATGACCTTTAAAAGTTTGGGTCCTACAAATATTCAGAGAGTGCTTCTACCTATATGAGCCCCCATATACAGATCTTACCACCCTGCTTAGGAAGACAGTCAATCCCTGCTGAGAATTCTGACAGTATTTGAAACCTTGGTCTTTTATCTTCTAGAGAGCGGAAGGGGGGGTCAAATGCAGTGCTCCAGGGGGATTTACAGGCTTGGTGTTGCATCCTCTTGTACAGCATTATGAGTACAGCACACTGACTGATAGACCTACTACAACTTTTTAGTTCTGATAGTAACAGAAGCAAAAGAATCCATAGGAAAAAGTAGGACTTTCGGGGGGAAAAGTCATAAAATAGCATTCCTAATTTTGAGTGAACACTGGAAAAGAGGAATAAATTTGACTATTTTCTCTTAGTACTATTCAGTTTCACTAACAAATATTTGGAATGGTAAATCATGCTGAAATAAAGTCTTGTTGGGGAAAGAGAGTGTATACATTCTTAAAATGTATTATAGTTCCACAAGAGACAAGATATGGATATGCTTTTAACTAACTCAGGTGTTAAAGTAATTTATACAGTATGGGTTAAATTATAAGATAAACAGTGCAATCCAGTCACACTGAGTTCAATGGGACTTACTACCAGGCAAGTATATATGGGATTACATCTTAAATGTGCCTCTGCTTGTAATTATCATGAGTAAATTAACCATAGAGAAGGAAAAAATGTCTAGTTGAGAAATAAATATTTGTCTGGAAATATTTCTTTGATTTGATACATGACATAATATGTATCTACAGCTCATAAAGGTTTCATTGGTAAGATATATACAACAATAAGAGATACATGGAATTAGAGATGGAAAGACCTGTCCATTTCATTCTCTCTGTTTCTTATTTTTCCAGTCTTAAATTTAGTGATTTTTTTTTAAAAAAAATCCTCACAAAAGTTCTCCAGCATTTTAGAGCAGATTTCTCTTAATAAACACATCTTTGTAGGGTGTTTTGATTAATATATGCATTCTTGCAAGCCACTTTTCATCATATAATGCATTTTTGCATGATATTTCCACTCATATATTCATATTTATATTCCCCAATATACACATTTTTGTAAACATTGTTGGGATGGCTAACTGCATCACATAACTTGAATAAATGTGAATTTCAAAGGATGGCTGTGTTTCAGTTCTCATATTGTTTTGGAAAGTGTGAATTTGATAAATTTGGCTTGAAATGCAAACTGAATCTAATCTCTCACCCATCTCTACATGGAATAGATAGCTTGCAATATATTATTCACCACTTTTTTCGAACATGCCCAATCTTGTTTGATCTTGGAAGCTAAGCAGGGTCAGGATCAGTTACTACTTGGATGGGAGACCACCTGGGAATACCGGGTGCCGTAGCCTTAGAGGAAGGCAATGATAAACCACCTCTGAATACCTCTTACCATGAAAACCTTATGAATATATCCAAAAAAGATTCATAGGGTTGCCATAAGTTGTAATTGACTTGAAGACATATACAAAAAAAAAACACCTTTTTTAAAAAATTAACTAGTTTAGAAATAATTTAAAACAAATATAATAAATTAGAAAAAAATTGGAAATGGCATAGAATAAGATTTAACAATGAATTAGGAAGAGTGTTGGGAAGAATCTGATCACAATGAATTTAATACATTTTAAAACACACATTATACCAAAGCAGATAGAGTGAAGTTCTCACCCTCTCATAATCCTAGGCCTCAGGATCATCCATTTAAGCTGAATGCTAGGAGATTCAGTACAGACAAAAGCACATAGTTTAACTGCAGGAATTCACTATCATAAGATGTACTGATGACCACCAATTTGGATGGCTTTAAAAATTATTTTGACAAATCCATGGAGGACAATGCTGTGAATGGCTACTAGTCACAATGGCTATATACTATGTCCAGGATCAGAGCATGCCTTTGAACACCAGTTGCTGGAGAACCTGAGTGGGTTTTCCTGCTTACGGGCCTCCCATAGATATCTTGCTTTTAGGTTTTCCATAGATATCTGGTTAGCTACTGTGATAACAGAATGATCATCTAGGTGGGTTTTTAGTCAGTTCTAGTAGGGCTCTTTTTAAGTTTCTTCATTTTGAGCAACTTATTATTGAGGAAGCCACTCGGGGAGGCCCAGCAGATCAGTGGTAGGGAGGAGTGAGAAATTGGATTCAGTTTGCATTCAAGCTGAATCTTTCAAATTTGCACTTTCTGAAACAAGATGAGAACCAATATACAGCCATCCTTCAAACTGCACACTCATTCAAATTTCACAGTGCAGTTTGCCAATCAATGTTTATAAAAAATGCATATGCTAAGCAAAGGTGTGCATAAAAATGAATATATGAGTGAAAACAGCATACAAATGTGCATTATATGACAAGAAATTGAGTGCACAAATGTGTACATTAGTTAAAACTAACTTCAAAAGTGTGTTTATTAGGATAAATTTGCACTAAAATGCTGAAGAATTTCCATGAGGATTTTTTCAAATAAAAATTTGCAAATTTCTGTGGAAACATGGAGAACTGGGAAAATGAGAAATTGAGAGACCCAAAATTGACAGATTTTTCCATCCCTAATCACTGGCAAAGCACATCCTGTGCATTCAGAGGGTCAAAGGTTCAGTTTCTAGTATCTCTGCCTAAAAGGATCTCAAGGACAACTGAGAAAGACATCTTTGCCACTGCCAGTCATAGTCCTGGGCGAGATAGACTAATAGTCTGATCTGTGATAATGAAAATTCCTATGTTTCCAAACTATATTGTTTCCACTGTATTTGCCATCTGATATCAAAGGAGATTTGGTGTTTCGAGAGGCACCTGACCACTATTTTTAAGGCTTTATATTTTTTATATTGTTAGTCGTCTCAACTAGAAAGAAGAGCCTTGTTGAATTACACTGCTAGAGGTGGCTTGTACATTAATATTATTAACAGAAGTGCACATGCACACATGCACACACACACATCCTTCTACTGACATGTTCTACAATCATGTAGGATCCTAGTCTGTGTAACGTATAGCGATGGCCAAACATACCCCACCAGGAATTGTGGCTAGTTTGTCATGTTATGAATCTGACATTTCAACCTTGGATGAAAAGTTCATTATTCTGAGATCTTGTAGTATATCTACATTTTTGCCCATGAATATCAGCAAAGGGAACTTGTTGCACAGTGTACACAGTATGGCGTTACAACATAATGCATCAGTATGTTCTTTTCTCCAAGCGACAGTTTTCACTTTTCACATGTCAGCTTGATATGGAGTTCCTAGAGCCGGAGGGAGTGGCTACAAGTCAAGAGAACCAAACAGGCAGTAGCAGCAACATACAGGAAGATGCCAAATATGTGCATTGCAAATGGGAGATTTACTAGTCCTTCAGAAAGTAAAGTGGTACAGCAATTAGGGATGAGTGAATATGTCAATTTCTGTTTGCAGCCACAGTCGGAAAATGAAAAAGTGAGACAAGGTGAAGTGTGGGTAAAACAAGGGTCACGCTTATTTAGATAAAACCGTATAAGTGATTGATTATACAAAATGATTTGCAGAGATAAAGTGCTGGACAGAACTCTTAACCAATTGGGCGAGGACACCCCGCCATGGGAAAGGCGGTGGTCCAAGCCCAGTCCCTTTCCCCGGGCCCCAGCTCCACAGGGTGGATAGGGAAGCCTTCTTGCTCCAACCACCCAGGGCCTCACAAGTCTGAGTGGGTGTTGCAAGTTAGTCTCAAAGGTGAACCTTATCCTGCCTATAGGCCTCACCAACCCAGAAGGCAAGCCTCAGAACACGCCTTTCACCTTAAAGGGTGCCTAAGGGTGCTCACCAAATCCTACCCTGTGAAATTCCCGCACTCGTCCGCACAAACTATTTACAGTATTAAACTACTGGGCAAACAATCAGCCAAATTGGAAGAACAGTACAGGGTAGGCAAAAAACTTGTCAGCAAATGAAGGTGGTGGTCTGAAGGCACATGAGGCCAGCTCCCTGCTGAAGCTAAGCAGGGTCAGGTCTGGCCAGTGACTGGATGGGAGACCACCTGGGAACCATATGTAAGCTGCCTTGGGTTTCACGAAAAAGAAAGGCGGGGTATAAATGTAATAAATAAATAAATAAATAAATGAGCTAAAAATTCCTACTGGCTCCACAAGGCAACCAGTAAAACTTGTGCTGCCCTAAGGGAGGGTGGGTGGATGTCACACAAGGCTGGAACGAGGCTGAGAGAGGGCAGAGCAGGGCTTAAATAGCCGCCCTGCCCCTCTCCAGCGTGATGTAGCATACATGACTACACTAATGCAGGGATTTTGCAGCCATGCCAGGACTTCCTCTGATGTGGCTGCAAAAGCCTGCCACTGACAGAGCCCTGTCAGCACAGCAGGAATTGTCTCAGGTCCCCACATGTGCATATCAGCTTGGGAAAAAAAGAGAGGAAAAAATCCTCATGAAAATTCATTAGCATTTTAGTGCAAACTTATCCTAATATTTATCTGTGTTGGACTTGCTTTTTAATATATTTTTGACTTTTTTAAAAAATATGTTTTTAAAGCTTTTAAAAAATGTTTTTAAAGCTGTTTTGTTTTAATATGTTTTTAATAGTCGTGTTTTAATATATTTTGAAGTCTGTTTTTATGATGTTTTAAAGTGTTTTTATTGCTTTTGTTTGCTGCCATGGGCTCCTACTGGGAGAAATCTATCTATCTATCTATTGTTAGGTCCAAACCCAACACGCAAGTCGCCCTGTCAACCCCAGCTCGCTTATTACACCCGGGAAGAGTGCGGAGTTGAGTGCAAATGAACCCACTATCAGAGATCAAGTAACACAAGACAAAAACCTTTGCAAAGGGGACCCAATACTTACAAGCCGAAGTCGGCCAGCATGGGAACCTCATTTATTGGTGTCCAGGGGTTTATATAGGCTTACCCCGAAGTTTACAATATCGGGTTCACGTCATAAAATACAAAAGAAGCAATTGCTAACTGTTATAGCTTTGGGGCATATGTAAAGGAGGTAAAGGGGTACAGGGGGAAGGACAAAGTGGAAACATCAAGGCTATCTCTCAGACTCTATGTCTGCATACTTCGCATGTCCTTGAGATAAGCACTATGCAGGAACAGACAAAGGCAACTATCGAGGGGAGGCCCAGCTGCAACCGGGCGCCCCCTAAACTGGAGACAGACATGATATTACTTTGCTTACATATCAAAGGAGTTTTATAAGTCAAGGTTTGTGGGACATTGGAACAGCGTTTGACATTTCTATGCAAGGCGCATTAGTAACAATAAGCAAGGTTATAAGCATAAATGTGATACAAGAAATGCATAGTAGGGAAGTTTCCAGCTTAAACCGGCTTTTATTATGCGAGCCACTGGAATGTAGGTAAGGGTCAGGTCACCAGGAAATAAACCGACATTTTATATCAAAAGTCAACTAAAGGCCACTTTGGTTCTATTTCCCGTGAAGCCCAAGCTGGTTTAGGTAGGACAAGTGAACTATAGTTTGTACAAGCACTGAGAGTTTCAATTTATCCCTAACACTATCTATCTATCTATCTATCTATCTATCTATCTATCTATCTATCTATCTATCTATCTATCTATCTATCTATCTATCTATCTATCTATCTATCTATCTATCTATCTATCTATCTATCTATCTATCTATCTATCTATCTATCTATCTGTCTGTCTGTCTGTCTGTCTGTCTGTCTGTCTGTCTGTCTGTCTCTATATCTATATCTATAATATACACATTTTTTGCTGAGCAATTTTCTCAAATATAATGGGTGGTATTCAATGCTAGTCTTACTCAAAGTAGTGCCATTAAAGTTACTCGACATGATTAACAGATTCATTAATGTCAATGGATCTGCTCTGAGTAGGACTTAGTTGAATACACCCCATGCATTTTGTACCCTGTTCTCACTAGTCCATGCATTTATATCCACACTTTACCCTAGTATATGCATTTAAACACATTACTTGGCTGGATAACCACACTGAACTGCACTGCCAAATTCAAATAACTGCAAATTTCAAAGGATGACTGTGTTTCAGTTTGCATTTTGTTTCAGGAAGTATGAATTGGGTAAGTTTGCCTTTAAATGAGAACTGAATGGAATTTCTCCCCCATACCTAACAGCAATCAACATACCAGCAAAGAGCATGCTTAGTCATGCAGAGCAGACAAGCACAGAAAATAGAAATTAATTTGTAGTTAATTTAGGTTTAAATTATGCAAATATTAAAGTTTGTTAGAGAGAAAACTGGGGTTGGTTGACATCCAAGTGTTTACAGGCCTAACAGATTCGGCCTATGTATCACCTAGATTTGAGATGTGGCAATATCCCAGTAATGTAACATTGTACCATTTAATGACACCAGCTAGTCTTCATGTAAAGCAAAAGTTCCTTTCCAACAGGATTCTTGGGAAGAACTTCCATTCTTACCTTGGTGTAGCCCTTTCTCACACATATATCTTTCTTCTTTTTTAGGGTTGAAAGAACAATACTTCAGGATCTTGGCAGAAATGAAATTAACTCAATGCAATGCGCTCAAGTTCCCATAACTTGTTGTGGGGTAGGAGCAGGACTGATTGAGCTGAATGCAATTTTCTATTCCTGTTACATTTTATTAGGAGGATGAGTCACCTGGCCTATACTACATAAGAGGGTTAATGGAAAAATGCCAACGACCATATTTTGGTGCTCCTGGTATTTGTAATTTGATAGCTTGCATTCCCCATAACTCTTACTGTGCATTTATTGAGCTATAAAAGGATTAAGGGGTGTGTACTTTGATCCTAATGGGTAAATGCGTTTTTGTTTGTTTGTTTTAAAAGTCTATATTCCATTTTTACGTAACAATCTTTTAAAAAAAGGTCAAAGCTACTAGGTCATTTTATGTGATGCTAATATGAAAAAAAAGGCAATCTGAAACCAACATCTTCTTATAGGTCTCCATGTCTCACTCTTTCTCTTTTTTTTTCATTAGTTCTTTGGTATTATTGCACTAAATCAATTGTCACTTCTTCTCCCTCCCGTTAGAGCTACAGAGGCAACAGTTTTGAGATAGAGGTAATCACTATTCGTTCTTGTCTGTATCGCAATTGGTTATTCAGTTCCAGTGACAAGTCAAGCCAATTGCTTCTGTCCACATTCATTACAGACAATTGGAGTGTGCAAGAGAAAGTGAAAAGATGTTTGCAGACAATAAGCATGGGAAGGTGCTACTAACTAAGGGCAGGACTATGTCTGCAAAATCTCACCTGGGTACAAAAGAATCCAGATTGATTTTTGCTGATTTGGGCCACGTTTTAAAGCACAACAGTTAGAAAGGTAAACCAGCATCCCAGCTTGACATCAGGTAAAAAAAGAAAACATCAGAGAGAGAGAGAGAGAGAGAGAGAGAGAGAGAGAAATCAGTGAGTACTTTTTTAATGGGAGCATGTTGTCTCCTTCTGGTCAGAGTATATATTGATACGGGGCACTGTCTGTTTGGACATTTATTTGGCAGATCCTTTTGTAATGGATGGGATTTGTGTCTGGGCACTGATGTGATTGTTGATGGCTCTCTTTCATTCCAATGGATCTTGTGCAGCAGAATGCCCCTATACATTGTGATCGCAGTCTCAAAGTCAAATAGAGACTTCTCTAGCACTTACCTATGGCAGGTGTCACCAACAGTTTTGGGCCTGTGAGCATATTTGCAAATGGGAGAAACTGTCATGGCACTACACCACAACCAAGCACACATTGCAACCTATTCTACTGGCAACAGCAATATGCCTAATTCCAAGTGGAGAGGGGACCCCATGAGCACCAGGGAAGGCATCTGTGGGTACCTGGGCACCATGACAGCCTATGCATAGAGGAGGGGAGAACACCTTTACAACCTTTGAAGGCCAGATTCTCAAGAACCATCTAGGAAACGCATGCATCAATGTAGTCTTTGGGAGTTTCCCCACCCCATGATGATCACCCCAACAAAGGGAAGACTAACTGGCCTCATTTGCCAGCCAGAGAGGGAACAGCTGCAGAGTGTTTATCTTGCTAAGACAAACTGGCTAGCTAGCTTCAATGGCCAGTTTTTCCAGATTTCAAAAGTATGGGGAGAAACACCCTTGTGTGTCACAAATCAGAGTAACATAGGAAGGTACCGTATACTGAATCAAAGCATTGATCCATCTAGCTCGGTATTGTCTATACAGACTAGCAGTGGCTGTCCAGGATTTCAGACAGGGTGCTTTTCCACTCTACCTGGGGATGTCATGGATTGAATCTGGAACCTTCTGTATGCAAAACAGAAGCTCTACCACTGAGCTATAGCCCTTCCCCAACTAGAATAGTTCAGCTTCTTTTGTTGGTTGCATAAGTTGCCTTGGAGATAATTTGATTTTAAGGTATACATCTATTTTTTAAGAAAAGTAAAGTGACAGTAGATCAGGATTTTTATTCTTCAACCAATGCCACTACCAGCAGTAAATAAACATGCACATATTTTTTTAAAAAATCTTATTTATTTATCTATGAAAAAACAGATGTTTCTCTGAGAGTTGGAAGCAAAAGGTTAGGCTTCACAGCCTTTTCTGCCTCATAACCATCCCCACTTTATTTTTGCAACTTAGCTGCTGTATCGACTCATGTGAGATCACATACTTCTTCATTTCTTTTTAAATATCTATATCCTGCATTTCCACCAAATGATCCTGGCCCTTGTAGCTAATGGACAGCCAGTGCAATTCTTTCAGCAGTGCAGGGACATGTTGGCGATACCCTGCCCCAATGAGCAGTGAATCTGCTGCATTTTGCACCAGCTACAGCTTCTGCATCAACCTCAAAGGCAACTCGACACAGAGGACATTACAGTAATCCAGCCTGGAGGTTACCAGTGCATGGACAACAGTAGTCAGGCTATTCTGGTCCAGAAATGGCCGTAGCTATCTTACCAGCCAAAGCTGGCAAAAGGTACTCTTAGCCACTGAGGTCATCTGGGCATCTAGCAACAACAATGAATCAAGGAACAACCCCAGACTATGAACCTGCTTTTTCAGAGGGAGTACAACCCCATCCAAAGCAGGCAACTGACCAATTATCCAAACTCTTCCCCCTCCCTATACACACACCATCCTTTCATCACTTCCGATCTGCCCCCTGAGGCAGCCGACCCACTCTACCTAAAGGTAGGGCATAGCTCTTGTGCAAGCTCTTCCACAAGCATATGCAGAGAAGTACTGGCAGCTTATTTTCTTTCCGTTCACAGTACTTTAAATCCAGCCCACAGTTCTATGCAAAACGAGTCGCAGACTACAGAGTAGAATTGTCATGGGAGAAGAACAGCAGCATTCTATACACATCGCATTTGCTCGTAGTGGCTCTCATCACCGCAACGGTAAACATGACAACATTCAAGGAGGTGATATTTAATGGGCACAGTTCAAAAGCAAATAAATGAATAAGAGTAAAACAAAAACAAAAATGGAAAAAAAATCAAAATCTTGCTGGCGTGTCTGGTTAGCCAGCTTATTAAGTAGTTCTGCAACTTTCCCAGCAGCAGCACTTAATGACAGACAAAACTTGAGATGCAGTAATTTCCACGCATTCAGCATCACTTTTAGGCAAATTAAGTACGTTTGCAAGTCCTCTCCTGTCACTTAAGAACATCTTTAAACATTTTGTAGCTTTTATTCTCCACCGTGTCATTTCCCTTCTGTTCTTTTGCTCGGTATTTTGTGAAATTACTCTTGTTCCAGCAGAAAAGACATCTAGGGGGGGTGAAGGGAAGTGGAGGGATCTAGAAAATTACATGCCAAGGCTGCAAGCCATCTGTATCAGTTGCTACACAAACATCCACTCTTAACTCCTCAACATAATTGGGCACAGTAGTAAACAGTGACCTTGAGGTAAAGATGCTTCTCAGCTTTGAAGCTCCCATACAGCTCAGTTGCTCTGAGAGTCAGTAAAATGCTTCTTAAAACTCAGGCTTCAGCCATTACCCAGAATCTCCAAAAAGAGGAAAGGAATTTCCCTATGGGAAACTGCTAGGGATGTGGAGAATCCCCTGAGAAATTTCAGAAGGTTGATCAAAGCTCTTTTTTACTTCCCTCAACATTCCTCTGATGTCTTCCTTGAGCAAGAGCCTTCACATTCGCCAAAACCTTTCACGTGAGGCAAAACTCAGTGTCAGCTCTGCCCAAAAGGGTCATAGCTCAGTGGTAGTGCATCTGCTTTGCTTGCAGAAGGTCCCAGGTTTAATCTGCAGGTAGGGCTAGGAGACACTCCTGCCTGAAATGCTGAAGAGCTGCTGCCAGTCAGTGTAGACAATACTGGGCTAGATGGATCAATGATCTGATGGTTTAAGGCAGCTTCCTATGTTCCTGTATCCTCTCCAGACATTACCAGAAGTGTGGAAAGAGAATGTGTGTGAGTGACCTGCTCTTCCTGTTAGTGGTCCTGCTCTGGGAGGTGGGATGCATTTTTTTTAACATGAGGAATTCTAACAGTTTATGTAACTGGCCAGTGGCTGGCTCTGTTCACATGACCCCATCCTGAAAAATGGAACAGAGAGTGAAAGTTGTCTTCAAGACATCAGCAGACACAGTGAACTTCCCCCATGGTGGCTGCTCCAGACTGCAGTAAAAAAAAGTAACGTGTATCAGTTTGGAGGAGCACTCGAACAACTGGTGGAAGGAAGGAAGGCTCTTCAGTTTGGGGTGGGATGAGGGGTGGGGCAGGGCAGGGCAGGGTGGAACAAAGCAAAGGGTCTTGCATGAGATTAATGGAGTCCGGATTGGGCAGCTCTCCCTCAGCCAAGGGAGGAAGAAGCAACCAAGGCATCCCTTAAACCTAGTGAGAAAGGAGACAAGTGTCATATTTACCTTTTATCCCAGAGACTTTGTTTTGGTGTGCCTTCCTAGGGGGTGGAGCAGCAATGGTACCTGCCTCCTAGCAAAGGCATTCTTAGAGGGTGATCCTGAAGGCCAGAGCCCCAGATTTCCTGTTTTTCTCTCCTCACTTTAAAAACTTTTTAAAAGCTGTGTTTATAAAATAGCTTATGGATATACTATAAAGCACAGTGCTGGGAGATCTCACCCACCATAATTCCTCAGAAGCACCTATGCATATTGATTAGCATGTGTACAGTTTATTCAAATGTGTGTCATGCGACTTAATTCTTTCAGGTTCCTAGCATGATTTGTTATACCGGGGGGTGGGGGGGGTGGGGGGCAGGCCAGAGGATACCTTTTTTCTGTTTGGAAAGAGCAAGGGACAACATTGCTGCTTTTTCCGCCCCAATTCACTAAGTTTCCCTGGTACCACGGGTGTAGTCATCTGGGATCACAGGGCTCGTAACCTCCTTACTTTTGGGACAGCAGGTTCCCAGCCCTATGACTCCAGCTCCTACAGAACAATCAGTATGAAAGGGGAGAATGTTACCCCCAGAGAAGAGTTTTATGGAAGCTATAATTGTTTTCTTCTTGCTGAACCTCACAAAAACATACTCTCATCCTGCATCCGTCACTCAACAGATATCCAAACAAAGGAAGAGACTGAAAGCTCATTTTATTGCATAATATCAGAAGGCTGTAAAAACTTAGAAGAGGGGTGACTGTGAGGGGGTGTGGTGTGACTATCATGAAGGGACCCTGCACTTCTGAATTGGCCACTACACGGGCACTGAGAAGTTCTGGACCTGGGGGCCCATGCCTGACAATATGCCATCTGTTATCTGTGACTATCAGTCTGGGCGCTTCTATCCTTTAGGTAAAAAAATGGAGGTAGAACTGGGACAGTCATAGCCATGCTTCTCCTGTGGATTGCCGACCATTCAACCAAGGCTGCTTTTGGGCACAGAGACCACTGCTGGGTCTCAGGTTGGGACAGAGGAAAAATTCTATTCAGTTTGCATTTAAAAACACACCAAATTCAAACTTTTTGAAACAATATGCGAACCAAAGAATAGCCATCCTTCGAAATCCACACTTTGTAGAATTTTGCAGTGCAGTTCTCCAGCCAAGTTATGGGCATAACAGTATATCTGCGGGATAAACCGTGCATAAAATTGCCTTACGCTAGAGGAAACTGATGCAAAAAAAGTGTTTATTAGGAGTTCTCACAAAAATGCTGAGGAGTTTTCATTAGTTTTTTTTTAAAAAAAATCACAATTTTTTGCAGAAATGCATAGAACTGAATTTAAGATTGGAACTATGAGAAACTGGAGAACAGAAATTGGCAGATTTGTGCATCCCTGGTCTCAGGCAGTACAGCTTGCAATACCTTTCCATGAAGTTACTCCAAACACACACACACCCAAATTGCTCCTTTTGACCACTTCCTGATTTTCACCTGATAAGCTAGGCCACACTTAAACCAAGAGTCGATACACCCACATTCAGCACCCAAAGAGCTCGAGGCTCAATGTTCTACAGGAGCTGTTAGCAAGATGTCATTCTCCTGATGACAAAACTACAAGGAGGCTGGAGAGGGTGGGCTTAAATAGCCCTAAATTTGCCCCCTCCCTCTAGTGTAAATGTAGCATTCTAACGCATGCTACACAGGTACTGTCCTGCCTTCTCGTTCATGAAATGGTCACAAATGTTATCTCCCACTCCACCCCTGTGACTTTAACCCTTTGGACTGGGTGGCAGAGCACTATTGGGCATGGGTAAATTAACACATTGGATCCCAGTCTAGATTTTACAGAGATTTCACTGTCAGTAGAAAAAAGTGAAGGATAATTGGGACCATCTCTTTGGCCCACAACTTCATTGATTTATTCCATTTATTACTTGCTTCCCATAAAACAACTTCACATGATTTAAAAAAAAAAAAAACATTGGGCTATATCCAACCAAGTTCAACTCAGAGTAGGCCCATTGCAATGAATTGGCCTAAGTTAGTCATACCCATTAACTTCAGTGGTCTACTTTGCGTGTGACTAATACTGGATGCAACTCGGGGCGCAAACCAACAGCTATTTATGCTGGGCTGAAGAGAGTTGGATATGGTGGACCCCTAGCTGAGCAGGCAGGGTCCCAGCTCAGCCAGCTCCTCTGGCAGAAGCCCCTTATCCTGGCTTAGTCATGGCGCAGCTGGGACCCAGCTGGCTCGGCCTGGGTTCCACTGCTGAAGCCCAGCCAGCAGAAAAGCAGCCAGCGGAAGCTGGTGTAAGGCCAAACAAAGGGGTGCTTAAGGGGCATGTTGGAGGTTGAGACACAGGGAGGGGACTTAGGCCACATCCAACTCATGTTATGCTGGGGAAAAGGTTAGTCTAAAAAAATAATTGCAATGGAAGTCTATGGAGAGTGCTTACTCCCCGGTAGAGGTATTTGTGAGAGCCAGCTTTTACTTTCCTGTCCCTGCAGGCAGCTCCAGGCTGAGCCAGTGTTTACCCAGCCCAGAAGCTCCCAAATGGCAATTGGATGCCTTGGACATTCTTGCTGGCTCTTCTTCTGCCAGGACACCTTCTGCTGGATTCCCCTGGGTTGGATTGCTCTGTTAATTTCCCCATTTAAAAGACTTGTTGGGATAGGAAGGTCTTAAATAGGCATCAACAATTTAATGGAAATTATGCCTGTCTGAAATGTAGTGGGAGGGAGTTCCAAAATGTAAGTGCTGCCCCACCAATGGCTGGATTCCTACATCAAATGGAATGGACCTCCTGATGAGATGCTATTTGCAGGAGGCGCTCTCCTGTAGAGTACAATGGTTAGTTGGATATATAAAGGGTAAGATGATTTTTAGGTATTCTGGTCCGAAGTTGTATAGGGCTTTGCACACCAGTATCCACACTTTGAACTTAGCCCAGTAGCTTATTGGCAGCTAATGCAATTCTTTCAGTAGCAGCATAGCATGATGGCGACATTCTGCTCCAGTGAGCAGTCTGCTTTTTAATGTTAGATATTACCATTTTTAATGCTAGATATTCAATAGCTTTAGATTTGGAGGGAACTACTACAATATATATGCCAAGGGCACTTCCATCTCTGCCTCTGGCAATATCTTTCCAGGTCCAGAGCACTGGGAGAAAAAAAGCTAATACACAGAAGCAAAATGGAAAATCATAATTACTTAGCTACGGTTTGGCCTATCAGATTAGCATGACCTTAGAAAATAACCCGCACCAGTGCCATTTTATTTCTTCTCTCTGAATCATGAGGTGACCTGAAATAGAGCTATAGAAATAATGTAATATAATGATCCAGGAAATGAATGTTGCATTTCACGGAAAATCCAATGACTGTCACCTTATTAATATCAAACTAGTTCATCAAGATTAATGATAGTACAATAAACTGCAGGAAAAATTAATAACCAGTGGGATATTATTTGTTCTTGTGGTACGTGCTAGAAGATCATTACTACAATGAATTTGTTTGCCCAATAAAACATGTATATTTTGTTCCACTACTATACAAATATGTAGGAAATGCCAAGTATATAATATCTTCTTACAAGACCACCATCAATATATATATCCCTTTGTATCTCAAATACCAATCTTTCTATACTGCCACCCATTGGAATACAACCTTCTCCTGAGCTCATGTGTAGATGTTCCAGTGCTATGTTAAAATAGCCATCAAAAACATCCCCCCCCTTTGGAGTATTCATTACAGCTCATTAAATCCGACTTAAAAAAAAAAGGTGTCCCCGCACTTGTAGTGTGAGTCATTTCCGACTCTTAGGGTGACGTCTTGCGACGTTTACTAGGCAGACCATATATATGGGGTGGGGTTGCCAGTTCCTTCCCCGGCCTTTCTTTACCCCCCAGCGTATGCCGGGTACTCATTTTACCAACCACGGATGGATGGAAGGCTGAGTGGACCTCGACCCCTTTTACCGGAGATTAGACTTCCTTCTTCCATTGGAATCAAACTCTGAACGTGAGCAGAGCTTCAGCTGCGTTACCGCCGCTTACCACTCTGTGCCACTTAACCTACCAATAAAGCAGAGCAAGAAAAGAAAAGAAAAGAAAAAAAGCCCTCTTTTTTATGAAGACATTATACTACTTCTGCATGGTGTCCTTTCTTAATGTGCTTTCTTAATCTTGGGCATTATTTTCCATGTCTCTCACAACTGATTTATAAATGTCTCATCTTTCAGTCAATTTCCAGAGTCTAGACATCAGTATGCAGTTTGTCCTACAGAAAGTCATTCTATCCATCAGTAAATGGAAACACCTTCTCATGGAGCATTCATGGAGGATAAGGCTATTAGGGGTGGAAAGCTCTGTCAGTTTTGATTCTTTCATTTGTTTCATTTGTCCAATCTTCAGTGCTCCACATTTCTGCATTTTCTCCTATAGAAAATCATTCTATTAATCAGATATCTTAAACTGAAGAACCTTCTCATGGAGGATTCATGGAGGATTCATGGCTATACATGGCTAATGACCCTGATGGCTATGTTATACCTCCACTGTCAGAGGTAGTATGCTTCTGAATGCCAGTTGCCAGAAAGTGTAGCAGGGAGACTGCTGTTGTGCTCAGGTCCTGCTTGTGGGCTTCCCATAGGCATTTGGCTGGCCACTGTGAGAACAAGATGGGCCATTGGCCTGATCCAGCAGGCTCTTCATGTGTTCTTATGTTTTAAATGCCATCAAGAATGTTAACTGCTATCATGAACAACGATGGTCTCGGGGAAGGAGAGCATCCAGCTGAGGAAGAGGGAAACGATCCCTTAGAAGGGACCCATTCCTTGGGGGATGAGCAGCTATCCTCTTGTGCCGAGGATATATCTCCAGGGGGTGGAGGGATCCTTGTAGTGGGTGATTCGATCATTAGGAACATAGACAGTGGGGTGTGTGATGGGCGTGTAGACCGCAAGGTGTTTTGCCTGCCTGGTGCGAAGGTTGTGGATATCACCCGTAGTTTAGATAGTTTGGTAGACAGTGCTGGGAAGGAGTCAGTGGTCGTGGTGCACATTGGCACCAACGACATGGGGAAATGCAGCCGTGAGGTCCTGGAAGCAAAATTTAGGTTGCTAGGTAGGATGCTGAAAGCCAGGACCTCCAAGGTGGCTTTCTCTGAAATGCTACCGGTTCCACGCGCAGGACCAGCCAGACAGGCCCAGCTTCGCAGTCTCAATGCGTGGATGAGACGATGGTGTCGGGTGGAAGGGTTTGGATTTGTTAGGCACTGGGGAACATTTTGGGACAAGCCGGGCCTGTACAAAAGGGACGGGCTCCACTTGAACCAGAATGGAACCAGACTGCTGGCACTTAAAATTAAAAAGGTAGCAGAGCAGCTTTTAAACTGACTGAGGAGGGAAACCCGACAGGAGCTGAGAAAGGTCCGCTTCGGAATAAACCTCCCCCCTGGGATAAAAACCAAAGAAATGATGAAATGTTAAAAGGGGTAGGCCTAGAAGTAGGCATTGTGAGAGCAGGGGCACAGGATATAAATTCAGAAGGGCAAAATTACCACAGGCCTAACCACAAGTGCCAAAGACACTTGAAGAGAGACACTGCTTACAAGTGCCTGTACGCTAATGCTAGGAGCCTCCGAACCAAGATGGGAGAACTGGAGTGCTTGGTCTTAGAGGAGAGCATTGATATAGTGAGCATAACTGAGACCTGGTGGAATGGAGAAAACCAGTGGGATACGGTTATCCCTGGATATAAACTATATCGGAAGGACAGGGCAGGACGTATTGGTGGCGGAGTCGCTCTATACGTGAAAGAAGGCATTGAATCCAGCAAGCTGGAAACCCCAAAAGAGGCAGACTCCTCCACAGAATCGTTGTGGGTGGTGATACCGTGCCCCAGGAGGGACTTAATACTGGGGATGATCTATCATCCCCCTGATCAAAATGCTCAGGGAGACCTTGAGATGAGATATGAAATTGAGGAAGCATTCAAACTAGGAAAGGTGGTAGTAATGGGTGACTTCAACTACCCGGACATAGACTGGCTGCATATGTGTTCCAGTCATGACAAAGAAGCAAAATTTCTAGATATTCTAAATGACTATTCCCTAGACCAGTTGGTCATGGAACCGACCAGAGGGATGGCAACCCTGGACTTAATCCTCAGTGGGGAC
Source organism: Rhineura floridana (assembly GCF_030035675.1). Classification (NCBI taxonomy): domain Eukaryota; kingdom Metazoa; phylum Chordata; class Lepidosauria; order Squamata; family Rhineuridae; genus Rhineura; species Rhineura floridana. The sequence continues at coordinate 16,854,899 of NC_084492.1, read as the reverse complement.
CGGGACCTGGTGCGAGATGTAAGTGTTGTTGAACCGATTGGGAGCAGTGACCACAGTGCTATTAAATTAAACATACATGTAAATGGCCAATTGCCAAGAAAATCCAACACGGTCACATTTGACTTCAAAAGAGGAACTTCACAAAAATGAGGGGATTGGTAAAAAGAAAGCTGAAAAACAAAGTCCAGAGGGTCACATCACTCGAAAATGCTTGGAAGTTGTTTAAAAACACTATATTAGAAGCTCAACTGGAGTGCATACCGCAGATCAGAAAAGGTACCGCCAGGGCCAAGAAGATGCCAGCATGGTTAACGAGCAAAGTCAAGGAAGCTCTTAGAGGCAAAAAGTCTTCCTTCAGAAAATGGAAGTCTTGTCCGAATGAAGAAAATAAAAAAGAACACAAACTCTGTCAAAAGAAATGCAAGAAGACAATAAGGGATGCTAAAAAAGAATTTGAGGAGCACATTGCTAAGAACATAAAAACCAACAACAAAAAATTCTATAAATACATTCAAAGCAGGAGACCATCTAGGGAGACGATTGGACCCTTGGATGATAAGGGAGTCAAAGGTGTCCTAAAGAACGATAAGGAGATTGCAGAGAAGCTAAATGAATTCTTTGCAGCTGTCTTCACAGTGGAAGATATAGGGCAGATCCCTGAACCTGAACTAACATTTGCAGGAAGGGATTCTGAGGAACTGAGACAAATAGTGGTAATGAGAGAGGAAGTTCTAAGCTTAATGGACAATATAAAAACTGACAAATCACCGGGCCCAGATGGCATCCACCCGAGAGTTCTCAAAGAACTCAAATTTGAAATTGCTGATCTGCTAACTAAAATATGTAACTTGTCCCTCGGGTCCTCCTCCGTGCCTGAGGACTGGAAAGTGGCAAATGTAACGCCAATCTTCAAAAAGGGATCCAGAGGGGATCCCGGAAATTACAGGCCAGTTAGCTTAACTTCTGTCCCTGGAAAACTGGTAGAAAGTATTATTAAAGCTAGATTAACTAAGCACATAGAAGAACAAGCCTTGCTGAAGCAGAGCCAGCATGGCTTCTGCAAGGCAAAGTCCTGTCTCAGTAACCTATTAGAATTCTTTGAGAGTGTCAACAAGCATATAGATAGAGGTGATCCAGTGGACATAGTGTACTTAGACTTTCAAAAAGCGTTTGACAAGGTACCTCACCAAAGGCTTCTGAGGAAGCTTAGCAGTCATGGCATAAGAGGAGAGGTCCTCTTGTGGATAAGGAATTGGTTAAGAAGCAGAAAGCAGAGAGTAGGAATAAACGGACAGTTCTCCCAATGGAGGGCTGTAGAAAGTGGAGTCCCTCAAGGATCGGTATTGGGACCTGTACTTTTCAACTTGTTCATTAATGACCTAGAATTAGGAGTGAGCAGTGAAGTGGCCAAGTTTGCTGACGACACTAAATTGTTCAGGGTTGGAGCAAAAAATCTGAATTTCACATATACGCTCATGGGGTCTGAACTTGCGGTGACCAACCAGGAGAGAGACCTCGGGGTTGTAGTGGACAGCATGATGAAAATGTCGACCCAGTGTGCAGCAGCTGTGAAAAAGGCAAATTCCATGCTAGCGATAATTAGGAAAGGTATTGAAAATAAAACAGCCGATATCATAATGCCGTTGTATAAATCTATGGTGCGGCCGCATTTGGAATACTGTGTACAGTTCTGGTCGCCTCATCTCAAAAAGGATATTCTAGAGTTGGAAAAGGTTCAGAAGAGGGCAACCAGAATGATCAAGGGGATGGAGCGACCCCCTTATGAAGAAAGGTTGCAGCATTTGGGGCTTTTTAGTTTAGAGAAAAGGCGGGTCCAGAGGAGACATGATAGAAGTGTATAAAATTATGCATGGCATTGAGAAAGTGGATAGAGAAAAGTTCTTCTCTCTCTCTCATAATACTAGAACTCGTGGACATTCAAAGAAGCTGAATGTTGGAAGATTCAGGACAGACAAAAGGAAGTACTTCTTTACTCAGCGCATAGTTAAACTATGGAATTTGCTCCCACAAGATGCAGTAATGGCCACCAGCTTGGATGGCTTTAAAAGAAGATTAGACAAATTCATGGAGGACAGGGCTATCAATGGCTACTAGCCATGATGGCTGTGCTCTGCCACCCTAGTCAGAGGCAGCATGCTTCTGAAAACCAGTTGCCAGAAGCCTCAGGAGGGGAGAGTGTTCTTGCACTCGGGTCCTACTTGTGGACTTCCCCCAGGCACCTGGTTGGCCACTGTGAGAACAGGATGCTGGACTAGATGGACCACTGGCCTGATCCAGCAGGCTCTTCTTATGTTCTTATGTTCTTAACTGGTAGCATTGAAGAGGCAGATCTGAACATCATTCAAATGGAATTGCGGACAACATTTTATTTCCCACTTTCTAAGAATGAACTGATGTAAACGGTCATATTGGTCAACTTGCAATATTTGGAACTGCTCACTGAAGTTTATATCCGCCAGTGGCCATTTCTTCTTAGTGAAAGGGTTAGTAGAGAGATATGAAACTTGTGTCCTACCAGATTTTTGTGGATTCCAACTCCCACTAGCCCTAGCCAGCAGGGCCAATGCTCAGGGATGATGTGAGTTGTTGTCCAGAAGCATCTGGAGAGCCACTGGCTCCCATCCATGAAAAAGGGCTCCTCCAGATGATCTGTCTATTCAGCAATCATTGAATGCCACCGTTAGACTATGTTCCATCTTTGTTGATTTGTTCTTATTTCTTTATGGGGTGGTTATATGACAAGGAACATTCATCCTGCATTTGTCCTGATACGCTTGTGGAGTGTTTACATGGCTTCACTCATTCATCCATCACTTTCTGAACCACTTTTTTGTTTTTCAAAAAAAGTGGTTTTGTTATGTTAGGACAACAGAACACTTTACTCCATTTTAAGTGCACAACCCTAAAGTTATGGCACACACTTGAATCCCTCCCACAAAATACAGTCTGGAGACTCCCTTGTGGAACATTGTTGCTATTACACACAACAGCATAATAGAGCTGACATCAAATAACAGCAGCAATCAAAGTGAATTCCCCAGGATTTTACTGGCTCTTATCTAAAGCAAATTTCACAGCTAATCTGAAGTTGATTCTTGGATGAAACATCAGAAGAATTTCAAGGAAAGCCAAGAGTTTCACTAGGGAGGCAAGGAAGGCTTCTTGTAAGAAGAGCAGGATTTCATACATCCCTACATATTGTTTCACAGCCAAAACACTTCCTTTGGAGCACTTCAAACTGCCCACTTCTTCCAGATACAGAAGTGCAACATTTTCTCTTTCCTCTCCCCTCCCCCCACATTATTATATGTTGTGTGAGACTGGAGATTGCCTCCCTGCCAAATGCCCAAGACTCAGAAGAAATTTAAAAGCAATAACGCCTATGCTATGTGCAAACAAAGAGAAATGTCACGCTTGAAGAAACTTCTTTTTTTCCAGGAGTCAACAGAAAAAGAAAGGTGAGCATTAATTCACGTCTGAGGTATCTGAGAGAGAGAAAAGCTGCAAATGAAGCAGCTCAGGAAAGAAACAAATGGATTTGCCTTATAAATATTCTGCATCAGAAATATCATAATAGGAAAAACTATCGATCCAGACAGGAAACGTATAGGAACCTGCCCGGTCTGATATCTGTAATTTAGGCTGTTTCCCCTACAATCCTGCTGCTGTCAGATTACATCTCTGCATGCTTCGGGCATTTTATATATATTGGGGTAATGCTTTCCAGAAGCATCTCATTGACGGCTCTTAGAAGCTGGGTGTTGGACTTGACCTGGGGCACGGGGGGAGGGAATAGCTCAGGACCAGAGTCTGAATGCAGCATCCCAGACCCCTCTAACAGTCCCACAGGATTCTTCCCAGGCCACACCTCCTATCCCCAATGACCCTGCTGAAAAAGGTTCTCTACTCCTGGACTAGATGGTCCCCCAGTCACCTCCATGCAGATTTCCCTCATGCTCTTAACAAGAAATCTTCAAGGCTACGTTATTGTTTTCGCTTTATGCAATATCATCTCATTTTGTCACCTCTCACCCTTTGTTTGTTCTCCAAAAATGCTGAATGATAGACTTGAAGCATCTATAATGGCAATCAAATACTACACAAGACACGTTTCAGCATTTGCAAAAGGGATACATGTAAGACTTTTCCCCTACCATAGTCAGTGCACAGCCTTGTGGGCAATGATGTCATGATATTTTTTTTCTGTGTTTGTGGTACCTTACTTGATATTTTCCACATTTTGTTTGATCTCTTACATGAGGTAAAAGTCAATTCTGGAAATCTAACATAATACAGTGAAAGTTTAGCACTCATTTCCGAGTTAATTGCTTCCTCCCAAAATCTGTTTGCAACTCCATTAAACCAGAAAACCGCAGGAGTAAACTGACAAAATGTGGGGCAGTATACCAGCATGCAATTCTTTCCTGCCTTTTTCATGGGTCAATCATGGGGGAACAGAAGTGTGCATGTGCAGAAAAAGTGGGGGAGTATTGGCATGTCTATGGACATTCATCGCTGTGTCACACCACATCTACTGGCTGGCACCAGGCATGAGTGGGCCCTCGGGCAAAGCTGGCAAAGCTGGCACCAAACTTCAGGGGGCCCTTGGCACAGGGTCATTGATGCTCCCCTGATGCAGCTGGAATAGGCTTAAATAGGTCCTACTGCCATGCCTCCCACCCCACCACATCATCACACTAGTGTGCTGCATACACATGCCTGCCATCACCCAAGATGGTGATGGGGATATCAGTCCCAGGCCAAAAATCATGCCCTGTGACCTGATGCTGGGGCAGATCACAGAGCGGCAACCCCAGTCTCCCAGCCACACATTTTTTTTCTGTCACCGCTGCCCTTGTGGGGGCCACCAACATCACTTACCATCCTCATTGCTGGGCTGTGTCTTAGCATTGTGTAGTAGGATTGCCAGGTGTCTGATTTTTGCCCAGAGACTATAGATTATTGGGGTCCTCTCCAGGTGTCCAGGTGTACCTTAATCTCTGGACTCTCAGCTTTCATTTTTAAAAAGTATTGCATTTCTAGGTGGTCTGGTTCACAAGATATACACCAAAACATCAACCACTCCCCCACAACTTCTGTTAAATGACCTCGTAGCTGGCTGCTCTAACCCTGCCCCTTCAGGTTTGTAGCCAATAAGTGAAGTTAGGGTTGTGACTGACAAGGGATTTGTCGACCTCCAGGCAGTAGCTAGATCCAATTGCAAAGCCAGGAAACTGTTGTTTTTCTTGCTTTTCTGAAAATCTCATAAATTGAGTATTTCGCTTTCAGCAGTACCAAAAGTCTTTTTCTCTCTTGTGTACAAGAGTCAAACAAGTTCAAATTTTCCTGGGATGCTGAAGAGGGCAGTATTGCCAAAATCTTCCCCATATGAAGATTTAATCCAATAGTTGGTTTTCTGGGAGTAAAGCTGCAATGCTAATCCCACATACCCAGAGTAAACCCCATTGAATTCAATAAAACCAACAATGAGTTAAAAACAGGTAAGAAACACAATAGCTTCTATATAACTGGGAAGCCTTGCCTAAACAAAAATGTTTTTAGCAGGCGCTGAAATGAGTACAATGAAGGTGTTTGCCTAATGTCAATAGGCAGGGACTTCCAAAGCATAGGTACTGCCACACTAAAGGATCAATTTCTTACAAGAGCAGAAGAAGCACTGTGTGGAACCCGTAACATGGAAAGCAGACCTTGAACTTGGCCTGGTAGCAAATCAGCAACCAATGCAGATTTCAGAGCAGATGTATTATGTGCTGATAGGGTCTCACTCATGTCAGCAATCATGCCACAGCATTCTGCACTAAGTGCAGCCCCTGAGTCACGTTGTGCTGCATGGGGATTTCTGTGACCTTGGCTGATTGGCTGCCAGGATTTGTTTAATTTTGGTTTTTGGTTAGGAATCCTGACTGGTTGTGGGATACTGAGTTTTCTGCCTTACTCATAGGAATCTTGTTGTGGTTGGTATGGTATTCCATTTAGGAAATCATCACTGTCTTTTGTTTTTATTTTCCTATTTGCATTTCATTTAACTTTAACCTCACTCCCTTTCATCCATAGAAGCAACAACAGTGGTTCCATGTGCTCCGCTCAACCCCCTAAAACCCACTGATGATGCACCGTGTTGTTTGTTTCTTGCCCTGTAGTAAAAGAGAATTCACATACTGGGCACCGTGGCTGCAATTGTTGTTCCCAAGCTTCTGCCTATGAAGATAGACCAAACCATGTGTGTTTTCTCTCTGTCAGTTATTATTCACTGGAATTGGGTTGGCTGTCAAAGTGAGTTTATAGTACAATAGGGCCTCGCTTTATGGTGCTTCACTTTAAGGTGCTTCGCTAATGCGGTGGTCTCAATTAGATGCAATTAGACTAAAGCCCCACTCATACTGCACTTGTTCCGCTTTTACGGCAGTTTTCGGACGTTGTGTGCCATTCTATTCAATGAGTACCGCTTTTCAGCAGTTTTTGCTTTTCGGCGGCGGTCCGGAATGTAACCCGTCATATGAGTGGGGCCCTACTGTAGTCCACAGGGTAGACAGAAAAGAGTAGAGAATCTTCTTCCTTTTCCTTATTTCTCAAACGTCTTTCTGAAGTGAAGGGTGAAATCTGTGAAGAAATTTGGAACAGCCATGTTGAAAGGTAGGGTCAGTGCATTCCAGGCAGGGCGTTGCCAGCCCTGCTTGGATATGGATATCTTTGCAGAGGATCCCTAGTCAAGCTTTACCAACAACACAATCCAAACCATATCTACTGTGAAGTAAGTCCTGTTGAGTTCTATGGGGCTTCATCCCTTAGTAAGTGTGTTTAGAATTGCAGTCTCCAGTCTTGCTGAACTACAATTCCCATGAGCCCCAGCAAGCATGGCCAATGACTAGGAATGATTGGAGTTGTAGTCCAGAAACATCTGGAAAATCAAATGTTCCCCACACCATACATGTGTGTACACATTACTTGGCTGAAGAACTTGCACTGCAAAATTTAGAGTATGAATTTTGAAGGCTGACTGTTTTTTTGGTTCATGTACCATTTTAGAAAGTATGAATTAAGAAGGTAACCTTTAAATGTTAATCCAAAACATATCTACTCAGAAGTTAGTCCTATTGAGTTCTATGGGGCTTAGTCCCTTAGTAAGTGTGTTTAGAATTACAGCCTTCAGGGGGATCCACTTTACTTCTGAGTGTTTCCAACTAACATCTCCACAACACTAGGTTCCTTTCTTCCTACAGTGGCCTTTGGGTGACTGGCCTGGCCTGAGGGCACTTAAACCATTCTTGCCAGAAGCAGGTAGGCTAGATTAAATGTTCCCTACCCAGGCTCCATCTTTTAACTATCTTAATTTCCAATCAAATAAATGTTTTTGTTTTAATTGTATGCTCCAACTGTAGTTGATGCTTAATGTACCATGCTTAATGACATCACTAAGGCCCACCTCTGTGACATTACTAGGGCCTGCCCTGCGATATAACTAAGGCCTGCCCTGTGATATAACTAAGGCCTGCCCATGTGACATTATTTGAGCCTGCCCCTATGATATCACTAGGGCCTGCTCCAAAATGTCAGGGTTTGGGATGCTTCTGACTTAACAACCCTAGTGGATAGATAGCAATGCCCTGGCCTCCTGCCATTTTATTTTACTCACAATGTAGTGCCCCAGCCTACAGATATAAGAGAGGCCCTTTTAAGCCTCAGGGGCTTTCAGCCTGTGCCTGACCTGGCCACCCACTGGCACCGGACCTGCTCCTAGCCTCCTCCCATCTTAATTTACCCACAATGCAATGCCCTAGCCTTTAGATTTAGGAGGACCCCTTCTGAGCCACAAGGGCCCTTAGCACATGCCCAACCTGGCTGCTTGCTGGTACCGGACCTGCTTACTAGTGTGAATGAAATTTAGTGTGACATAGTGGTATATTGGTCAAAAACCTACAGTTTCATGAAGCAACAGGAAAACAATGTTAGAAATTGAGACAGAAGTGTTCCCATTATAATAATTAAAACTAATGTAATAAATGGGACATCTAAATGCAGCCCACTTCTTGTGTGCACGGGAATGCCATACTAGATCCTAGATAGTTAGCACTGAGTGTCATTAAAGTGAATTTCAAAGTGAATTTAGAGGTTCCAGCTCAGGCAAACATGAAAAGAATGTTGAGAAGAGCCAGAAGAGTTTTTATTAGGTGCATATCATCATTTTTAGGCAGTCTGAATTTCCCTAGATGGCCACTGAATTCTACTTAAAGCAAATTGCAAGGGGAATTTTTGGGTTCCTGCTTAAACAACTGGGGGATTCTGATAGAAGCTAGAAGTGATTTATGAAGATAGGAACATTTCTCAGAGGGTTTCCCTACCCTCTCTAATCACAGATGTAGGGTTTTTGTGTGCTAAATTGAATTCTTTATACTACACTGCGGCCAGCATATACCAGCTTGCTTGTGGGATTTTCACTGGCTGCCAATATGCTACCAGGGCAAGTTCAAGGTGTTGGTACAAATATGTAAGTTCATATACAGTTCAGGACCAGGTAAATTGAGAGACCATCGCTTTATCCCTTATACACCCAGTATGTAGCTGAAGTCTGCAGGATAATTTCTCCTAGACTTTCCAAAGATCTCAGAAGCCTGCTCCAGAGTAACTCAGAGCAGTACTTTCAGCGTGGCTGCCCTGTTCTATGAAACAGCATTTCTGTCAAGCTATGACAGGCACCAGCTATTTGCACTTTCCGTAAACAATTCAAAACATTTTTGTTCTGACAAGCTTTCCCAGCTGGATGAGTGGGTCTCTGCCATGGGTGTCTATTTTGTATTGTTTTTGTTTGTTTGATTATCTGTTGTTTTTAACTGTTTCTAGCTGTTTTTACTGCATTTTGTACATTGCAATGAGGCATGCGCATGGAAGGTGAATATGAATACTAATACAACATCCACATGATTATCCCGTCCTCTGTATATTGGTGGTAACAAGCTAGTGTCAGTCATGCCCATGTTCTGTTTTTAATGCTCAGTTCTCCCTATCCCCTCCATTTAGGGCTGTGTCACATTGGTGTGTAAATTGCACTTGTAATTCATTCATTTACTGAATTTCCATAAATGCATAACAGCAAACTCTTTTTTTATGAATCAGCTTTATTCTGGGGAGGACAGATGGTTTGCAACTTCCCATAGCATGTAAACATACATAGTTGTAAACATAAGCTGTGCTGTGTCCTGATCCCCCTGCAGCCAATTGGCTAGATCCACAGATGCACTTTCAAATGTTGAAGGCTTGGTATCTTCATAGCAGGACATAACATTGGTATGCGAAAAGTGAAAGTATAGTCAAATATGTTTGACATTTGCGCAAGTGGAAGCATGAAACTTGTATAACTAATCTGAGAAAGTATTCTGTGAACTCTTGCACAGTTCGCCACTCTGAATTCTATGAACTAGGGCGGGATATAAATTATTAAAATAAAATAAAAATAGAAGTGATTGCACATCAGCAGTAACTGTCTTCCGACTCATTGGAACAAAACCAATAGGTTGGGTTCAATGTAGCACTAAGGAAATGGTTCTGTCAGTGCAAGGATTTCACCATGTGCAAAGGAATTCTCTCTCCCTTCTTCTTCTTTGGTGCACCCCCTACATCTGTTGTAGGTGTTTCTGCAACCCTTGAGAGCAGATGTGAGGATGGTATAGGATGTGCATGGGGGGAGGAGAGAGGGGAGGAGAGAGGGGAACCCCATCGCACTAGCTCTAATTCTAGCACTAGTACAAGAAGTTAGTTGAAAACTGCCCAATATTTCCAGGGTCTCCCAGAGACACTGGGTTTTCAATTGTATGATCGAAACCAGCATATGAGTCCTTAGGAGCAGTTTCAGGACAGGTAAGCATGAGCCCTAGTGTTGGGCATTAGCTGAGATGGTTGTAAATTGGGTTAGAGAAATTCACAGATGATTGTTTTGTCAATTGCAATTAGCCATGATGGTTCTATGAAACAATTTATCTTAACAGGCAATATGCCATTGAATGACAGTTACTGGGATGGAGTGGGAGTATCTGTGGAAGAAAACTAGCTCATTCATGTTCTGTTTGTGAGCTTTTCAGAAACATCTGGTGGGTCATTGTGAAAAGCAAGAGAGCAGACTAAATGGAGACTAGTCAGATCCACCAGGCCTGACCCTTGTAGGGCTAGGCAAAACTGTCAATTTCAGTTTCTTTCCATTGCTTATTTTCCCATTCTTTAGTTCAATTCAGTTCACATTGGTCTGCAAATTTTAGCAAAAAAACTCATGCATTTTTGTGTACATTTCTTAGTATACACATTTTGTACATAATTTTGCCTAATATATGCATTTTTGCAAGCAATGTCCTGCAACAGAATGCATTTTTGTAATATTAATTTCACTAATATGTGCATTTCCGTGCACCCTTTCCCCTAACAGATGCAATTTTTAAAACCCAAATTTGGTTGGAGATCTGTATCAAAATGTGGAGAACTGTGAATTTGGAAGGACAGCTAAGTTTCAGCTTGTGCATAGGTTTGGGGAGAACAAATTAGTTAGGTTTCCATTAAAATGCAAACAGAACAAATTTCTCCTCAACTCTAGATCTTTATATTGTAGGTCACAGGATGGGGAATAGTCTTTAGGTGATGGAGAAGCAGTGACAGCATTTTGTGTGACTGATTGGTTTGCTGTTGTTGTCTGGTAGAACTGGCCTGACTAAATTAATTCATTATCTATACATGGCTTGTTCACATTACTGGCTGGCTAAGTTAATGAGTCACCTGTGTAAGAGTAATGAATGCTTCAAGCCAGTCATTAGTGTGTCTGTGTGTATGTTAGAATGCCTGGAGCTTTTTTGGACAGAAGCTTCTTTTTGGCATTAAAGCCTCAACTGCAAGCCTATGCACTAAAGTGTGAGGCCCATTGATCTGTATAAGTGTGAGCAGTTTTGCAACCAAAATGGATGAAGCTGCTCTCTCTCTCTCTCTCTCTCTCTCTCTCAGCATGACCTGGATCCATTGGCTTGTGAATAGTGGAGAGGAATGGGAACCTCTAACAGTGAGAACATAAAAACTGGGACCAAATGGCTTAGCTGTTGGGTGCAGGGGAGATCATTATTGTTCCCATCCCTTGGGATGGAAAGATCTGTCAATTTTGGATCTTACAGTTTCCCATTTTTCCCAATATTAAATTCAGTTCTGCAGCATTTTGCTTTTTTAAAAAAAACTTTATGAAAATTCTCCAGCATTTTAGTTATACAAACACATTTTTAATGCAGTTTTGACTGAAGTACACATTTTTGCAGGCAGTTTCTTTTAGTATAATTCATTTGTGTATCTTATTTTCACTAATAGATTCATTTTGCCATTTTTAATAATCAAGTTTTATTACAGTCAGCAGATCATTGAATCGTCAGATAAAAACAGATAATATTATTACAACCTCATTTACAAATAAATAAATGGAATATATACTAATAGATGAAATCATACTTTAAAAAATTACAAAGGACCAAACAACACACATAGATTCATTTTGCCCAATAAATGCATTTTTGTAAACTGTTTGGTTGGGAAACTGGATCACAAAATTCAGGTAAGTGTGAATTTTGAAGGATGGCCATGTTTCAGTGTTCATATTGTTTCAGAAAGTGCAGATTTGATAAATTTGGCTTTAACTGCAAACCAAACTGAATTCCTCCCCCATCCATCCCATCCTATTATGGGAAGGAGTGGGGCCAGGCTCCACCCAAGGGAAGATGGTGTGGCAGTGAAAGGGGGCCTACTAAAAATATGGATCCCTAGATGCAGATGGAATGGAGGGAAGCCAGCAACAACAGTTAAAGCCAGTTCTGCCACTTAGGGCACTGCCTCCCCAGTGAAGCTTCTGGAATGGCAGAAGCCAGCATCGCAAAGGTGAAATAGCCCAGGGGGCAGAGCCCAGCAAGGCCAAGCCTGAACCAAACACTTCAGAAGGGCTTGCTTCCCTCCTCCCTTTCTGTACAGACAGAAACAGCAGTAGGGAGAGAGACTGTACAGAAGTTATCTTTGACATCTTTTAGCATCTTCAGGTGAAGACCTTCCTCTTTTCCAAGGCATTTGGTGGATTGTGTGATCATGGCCTGTTTAGCAGTTGCTGTTATTGGCATAGGGATACACCGGGGAGGCAACTCCATCCCCACCCCCAGATTCCCAGCTTTCATTATAAAAAATAACAGTATCTGTAGAGCCTTAGAAAATAGGCAAAATGTACAGGCACTAGTCTCGTCATTGCTTAACATTTTTTATTATTTTTGTATGAGAAATTAGCTTGTTTCACCTGCCCCGCTTCAAATGCCTGTGCTATTGCTGTGATCCTCTATGTTGTTGCTTTGTTAGTGTATTGATGGTTGCTAAGTTTTGTTAACTCTGTACTTTGATTCTCATTGTTAAGCAGCCTATTGACTAGTTTTGTAGTAGGTGACTAATAAATAAAATTAATAAATACTAGTAGATTTATGAGTTATAGGAATTGTCAGAGATCACATTACTCAAGCCTATGTAGTTTGGCATTCTCTGTTCTATGCTGGATGCACGGAGCTCAGAGGCAGGGCCAGGAAAATGAGCACAATAAGAGCTTGGATATATGCATCTTTATTTATGTCAGAAGTTGCCGACTTTGTATGTGTGTGTGGCTGCCCCATGTAGTAAATCACTGAACTACAAATAGCAGCCTTCCTACTGAAGAAAATTCTGGATTGACTCCAGTCACCCAGTCTAACCATTGGGTCTTTCAGCACATAAAAGTGTAAACAACAATACAGGCCTTCCTTTTGTAACTTTCCCAATGACTAGCCATGATGGCCATGCTCTCCCTGCATGGTTGGAGGCAGTATGCTTCTGAATACCAGTTGCTAGAAAGGAGAGAGTGCTCTTGCACTCATGTCCTGCTTGTAGGGTTCCCACAGGCATCTAGTTGGCTACTGTGAGAACAGGATGCTGGACTAGATGGGCCGTTGGTTTGTTCTTTGCCTTGCTCATGAATTCTGACTACTGGTCTCATGACTCCAACAGTTTGAACACCCTTACCGTGAATATGATAAGATCACAGTATTAGGTAGGTAACTGGATATGACTACAGGCTTCTCTGTATGTTACACTGGACATAGGTTCAAGCAGTCTCTACACCTTTGCAAGTGTTTGTATGAAAAGGTGTACAGCTTAACCACCATGTACACAGACTGTACATTCATCAAACACTGAAATATTGAAATAATAATAATAATAAGTAGTAGTAGTAGTAGTAGTAGTAGTAGTAGTAGTAGTAGTAGTAGTAGTAGTGAATAACTCATGAATATTCCATTCAACTGGACAGTGCAAAGAACATGGTTGCATGCTATTGGTCCCTCAGCCTGCTACTCAAGCCTGACACCATCTCTTCTTGTTCTGTGCTGGGATTTAGGATGGGACAGCTAGAAGAAGCATCTCTGTGTCACACAAAGTGTGATCCTAAGTGTGCACTTGGCATTGCAGTTGCGGATGAATGTGAGGTGTGCTGGATGACTTGGAAAGCATTTTTGATGGCCCAGCAGCTAACATTCTATATACGAAAAAAGTCTGTATGGTGATTCTGATTACTTCCTTGCTTCTGCAAAGATGCCGAGTAGAATGGCAGATTTCTGCCACCTCCAATGTACCATACCTCTTAATAACTAAATCCTGTTACAAACTGTATTCTTGACCTAATGCCCATGCTGTTTTTATTTTATATCGCTTTGATTGAGCTATTGTATATAATTCACTTTTATTGTGTATTTCTTTTGTCATTTGCATTAATGCTGTTCACCACTTTGGGGCCTTTGGGCCAAAAAACAGTATAAACCGTGTCAACTATTTATTGAATGTAATTGTGAACACCCCTGATGTGACAACATCAGCTAAGGGAAGGGATGGGTAAGAAATCTGATCCAGTACACATTGAAAGGCAAATTAATCAAATCCACATTTTCTGAAACAATATGAGAATTGAAACACAGACATCATTCAAAATGTGCACTTATCAAAATTGTGCAATGCAGTTCTCCAGCCAAACAATGTTGACCAAAAATGCATCTATTTGGTAAGGTGTGCATAAAATGAATATATTAGTGACAATAACATATAAAAATACATTAGGAGAAATTGCTTGCAATAAGGTGTCAATTAGTCAAAACTGCATATAACAACATGCTTATTAGGAGATTTTCACACGAAAATGCTGGCACATTTTCATGAGGATTTTTTAAAAATGAATTCACAAATTGCTGCAGAAATGTGGAGAACTGAAATTAAGATTGCAACAATGAGAAACTGAGAGAACCAGAATTAACAGATCCTTCCATCCCTCACTAAAGATAGGAAAAAATAATTGAGATTGAACACTGGCAACAGGAGAGAGCAATGCAAATGAATGGGTTACTTTTTTTTTCTTGCAAAGCATGCCAGAAATATTCAAGAAGTAGTAAAACAAAAACAAAAAAAACTGACGCTTTCCCTGAGCCCTACCAGTTACTCTATTCAAAAATAACTTAAAATACATACCTCAGATTTCATGTCTCAGAATTGCTAATTGCCTGGTATCTGAACATGATCTATCTGCAGTTTTACTATAAGGCAATCTGAAATTCCCTCATTCATTAGAAATGATTGTAATGCATCTTAGCAACACCTTAAAAAGGTGTTGAAGTGATGTCACTTTAAGAATACGATGAGAGATACTTGTATTGACGCAAGCAGCTAGTTTGGATCTTCTCATTTGATCAGTGTTACGTTGCACTAAAACGGCCCCCACCCGACTTGATCATTCAGAGTGCCATTAATTTTCCAGGCCTTTCTTTGAAAATATTTTAATTTATTTAGCTTTTTTTCCTTTGTACAAAAAAGTCAAGATACTTCAGTGATTTCCTCCTCATTTGACTGTTTCAATATATTTCTCCTTCCTTGTTGCTTAGCAGTATTACTTCAAGTCAACTGAAATTGCCAGTGTTGTGTGTATTTTCTAATTCCCTGTGTATCTGCCATACACAAATGAATGCCAAAACGGTTCTAATCAATAGAATTAATTCAACCTCCAGCTGAAATTGAGCTTGTGAATGATAAATGCTTCCCTGATCATTATAGCTAGGCAAATTTGAGATTACCTCCTTGACTAGTCAACAAGAAAAGTTGCCCAGCCAAAATTGTTATCGCATCATTCTGATCAAGTAGTTCATTTGGATTTTGTGTTACGACAGATCCCTAGATATCTAAAGAGGACATTTGCCCATTAAAATCTGAGAGATGGAATTATTATTCATATTTCCCTGGTGGAGATTAAATAGGAGATGAGTTCTGATTTCTCAGCATTCATTTATACCCTGCTAATTTACCAAAGTCTGTGAGAATCTTCTGTCATTCTAAATAATTGGTCTCATTTGAATATAGCTTGCTATCACAAGGTACCAACCATTAAAAATGAATGTTTTATCAATATTTGATTTTCTGTTTTAAAATTTACCTTTAGTGGTAACAAAAGCCATCTTGAATTCTTGGGAGAAATTATTAATATATTAAATATGGATGTGAAGGCTAGGCCATGGGCAGTGCGCTGAGATGATCTGGGAGACAGAAGGAATGTACTGATCAATTACGTTTCAGTCTTACTGGCACTCAGCCACAGGTTTGTTCCAGCCCATCTTCTGTGCATTTTTTTTAAAAAAAAGATGACATAGAAAAGATGGTTCCTCTGGGCCATGCCAGCAGTCAAATGTATAATCCTTCAGCACTGGAAATCCCAAACCATGCCAGACATGGATGGTTGGATGCAGAAGTGGTTTACTGGGTGGAGTAGAACCACTATGCCACCTTCCTGACAGATACATTGCTGTTGATTACCAGCAGAGAGAGGGTGGTGAGAGAGATGGCAAGAAGATTGGTGCAGTACAAATGCACTGGTAGAACCAGTTCAGCCTCCCTAGGTATTTATGCCTCTTTCTTGGCTAGAACTGTTTGTGAAGGATGGGGCTGGGCTGTATTTGGAAGGAGGTATAGCTGACTGATTAGTATGCCCCCCCTCTCCAACGTCCCCAGGTATTTGAACTTCATGCCTGGCAAGGGCATGAGACTTTGGCGTGAGCTGAAGAGCAAAAGCAAAAGGACTGAAGATGAGCAGTCCAAGCACAAGATGCTTGTTGACATGATGGAGCAGAACCAAAGCAGAGCATAGATGCTGGTTGGCTGTAAACAATCTCAGGCTTCTGATTGAGTATGCAACAAAGAATCATAAAATCATAGAATAGTAGAGTTGGAAGGGGCCTATAAGGCCATCAAGTCCAATCCCCTGCTCAATGCAGGAAGCCAAATCAAAGCATTCCCGACAGATGGCTGTCCAGCTGCCTCTTGAATGCCTCCAGTGTCAGAGAGCCCACTAACTATCTAGGTAATTGGTTCCATTACCTCATCAACTTCATAGGAGTGGCAACAAGGATGATCAGGGGACTGAAAACAAAGGCCTATGAAGGAGAGACTGAACAAAAGAGAGCCAGTGAGGTGTAGTGGTTAGAGTGTTGGACTATGACCTGGGAGACCAGGGTTCCAATCCCCACATAGCCATGAAGCTCACTGGATGACCTTGGGCCAGTCACTGCCTCTCAGCCTCAGAGGAAGGCAACGGTAAACCCCCTCTGAATACTGCTTACCATGAAAACCCTATTCATAGGGTCGCCATAAGTCAGAATCAACTTGGAGGCAGTCCATTTCCATTTTTTATCCTTGAGAACAGAAGACTGAGGGGAGATATAGCATTCTTCAAGTACTTGAAAAGTTGTCACACAGAGGAGGGACAGGATCTCTTCTCGATCATCCCAAAGTGCAGGACATGGGATAATGAGCTCAAGTTACAAGAAGCCAGATTTCAGCTGAACATCAGGAAAAACTTCTTAACTGTTAGAGTGGTATGACAATGGAACCAATAACCTAGGGAGGTGGTGGGCTCCCCAACATTGGAGGCATACAAGAAGCAGCTGACACAGCCATATGCTACATATGCTTTAAGCTGGATTCCTGGATTGAACAGCAGGTTGGACTCCCTCCAACTCTGCTATTCTACGATTCTATGAGACAGTGACCCAACATTCAAGATATTCCCAGGCCTTCAAAAACTGTCCTAAATGCTATCTTCAGGATCCCCGGGGAACTATCTTTCCTGTGAGACGTTTCAGGTAATTTGTGTTTGTTGGGCCCTGGGTGAGAACCTGTGTGGATGGGTGGAGTCCTGGGTGAGAGCTAGGAGATTGAGAGATGTTGAATGGGGAGGTGCAAGCGAATTATTGTGGCATTTATTTGTTAATTTGTATTATGTATGCATTTGCATTATGGTTTTATTCATCGTTGTTATTTTACCCTTTGTACACTGCTTAGTGTGTGTGTGTGTGTGTGTGTAGCAGTATAGTTTTTTTTAAAAAAAAATCCATGGCTCCTGCTGTTGTGTTTGGACCATTCTGACCTCCCTGCTGTCCACCCCTCTCCATCCAGGTAAGTAACAGCAACCATCTGCTGAGAAGGTAGTGTAGTGGCTTTGCCCCACCTGGTGGATGAGGGACTTTTTACAACTATCAGCTCATGAGAACATCCTGTACAGCAAACTGCATAAAAATGCAAACTTCCAGGAGAACTGAAGTGAGTTTCTGGAGCTTTTTCTTGAGTAAACCCTAAAGTCATGAGAAACAAGAGGCACCGTGTGAAAACAGCCATCTCTGCAACATACCTCTGTTCTATAGATATTTTGGCTTGATGTGGCAATGCAATCGCTCTGTCACTTTATTAGCACCAGAGCTTGGAAAAGTTACTTTTTTGAACTACAACTCCCATCAGTCCAATTCAGTGGCCATGCTGGCTGAGGCTGATGGGAGTTGTAGTTCAAAAAAGTAACTTTTCCAAGCTGTGATTAGCACACATTCAACCATGATGGAAAGGGACAAGTAATTGGTCAACAGAAATGAAAAGACTGCTGGAAAAGAGATTAAGGGGTGAGCAGAGGGGAAAGGAGTGAGAGGGGAGAAACCAGCCCAACAGGACTGTATCATTGAGGAAGTGCCAAAATTCAAATAAATTGCACATTTTAAAATTTCACATTTAAATTATATACATTTTGTACATACTTTGTATGTTTTTAAATAAAATACACACTTCTAATGTAAAGTATGCACTTTTAAATTCTTTTCAATGCATTCATCTGTAAAATACACATTTTGTAAGCATCTTTTGAGTAAAATACACACTTTTCCTGCACCAGTACTGGATTGCAAAAGCTGGAGAAGTCTGTAATCTGACTGGGAGTTCCATTCTGCAAGCAAGCTCAAGAGCACCGGATAAGTTTGGTCCACTGAGAAGAGCAGACCAAACAAAAGCTGGCCTTCCCCATCCTTCGCAGCCAGGAAGCAGGAGCTGTGGGAGAAAGACAGTAGGCAGAACTTCAGAGAAGTCAGTACCCAAGCTACATCTAGAAGGGAGGACTGAAGAGCAAGCCAGAACCAGGACTAAAGGATACAGGAAGATGCCATAACTCAAAAAAAGTTGTTCCTCAAGGAAGACTTACATGGAACTAGAAGCTCTTCTGTATGTCTGTTCAGGACGATCCAATGGCCAGCCTAGGTGGGTGGGGTTAGCCTAGGGCATGAGGACTCTAAACCACCTGGACCAGGGACACCGAATATGGTGTATTGTTGGACTACGAATCCCATCACCCCTGAAAAATGGCATGCTGATTGGTGGGAGTAATAGGAGTTGTAGTCCCAATGTGGAGGGCACTATATTGGCCGTCTCTGGCTTAGCTTGATGCTGCAATAGTCAGTTCAGTGGCTCCACTGCATGTGGGGGGGGTATACATACACAGTTTTGGCAGCTCCTAACAGTGAAAGAAACCAAGATTTCCCATGAAGTCATTTTCTGAAAATGTATTTGTTCTGCCTGTCCTTTGGTGTTTCATATGATGGCTGGCTCTTGCGACTGCTGCTGGATTATATTCTGTACTGTTGCTGGTTTTGTGATAGCTGCATTTTTACGCTTTTATGATGGATGCTTGACTCTGTCTTTTTATTATTATTATGAACTGTACACTGCCCTGGGAGCTTCATTTGAAGGGTGGCTTAAAGGTACAACAAATGAATAGGCAAAAGAAGATGCAAACCTTTACCCAAAATGGCCCACCCATCCTTCCACCTCAGAAGCCTTAGCTGCACATATAGGACAATCAGGTATAGAATGAGGACTTTGGGTCACCCTGCTGGCTCTGTTCCAAATATTCTCCATGGCTGCAAGTTAAGTGCAGAGGAAAACCTACATGTATAGGCACTCTATGTGATCTGCAATCACAGGGCACCCTGATCACATGCTCACATTTAGGCTTTCCTCTTCAATGGGCAGATGCAAGATAATGTACCTGTGAAGGCCTATTCAGTAGCAGTTGGTGGGGAAGGGAGGTAGCTCTTACCTGAACTCCCATCAGCAATGTCACTGTCGCTTACCAGGAGGGAGAAAGGTGAGGTTGGCACAGTGCAAATGCATTGGTGGAGCCAATCCAGTGGTGCTACCACTGTATTTGAACCAGTGCACCAACCTCCCTGCTGCCTCACCCCTCCCTCCCAGTAACCCTCTGCAGTGCTGGTAATCGGAGGTCAGGTAAGCACTGCCACTCCTCCCTGCTGACCGCTACTGGTCCTGGTCCTCCTTGTTCATATAATTGCTTGACATGTGAGCCACATGTGAATAAAGCTTGGGGTTATCAATTCATGTTAATATCATACCTATCTGATCAGGTTCTTTCTCCTCCTTTCTGGAACAGGGAGCTCTGTGTTTCATTGTTTGATATCACAAGCAGAGTTAAAATCTAGCTCAAATCAGTTTCCAAACACAAGCATGCAAAGAACTCTGTTCAAGACATTAAGATTTGTGTGCCTTGCTCTCTTCTGCAGGGTGCTGTAAATATCATCTAACAATTTGGACTTAAGCAAAGAGGAATTAAGAAGCTGACTGCAACTAATGAATAATAATGAGCCTTGGAAATTTGATCAATGTGAAGCACATATTATGGTAAGGGTGCTCTTATTAATCACCAGGTTACCTTGATGAAATGAGAATGAAACAAACAAACAAAACAGTGAGTTGTTTTGCAAGAAGTTCATTTCTAGCATTCTTGCAGGGACTCAGTTGTGCAGCCAGTCTGAGATGGAGGGGGGTGGCTTCATGGGGCAGCACATTATGGCAAACTGCTGTTGTTAGCTAGGCCTCACCGTAGCGTGATATTGTGGTGGACTAGGAACTGGGAGACCAGGGTTGAAATCCCCACTCGGCCATACAGCTCAGTAACAGACCTTGGGCCAGTCACAGTTTCTCACCCTGACCTACCATAAGGGATTGTTGTAAGAATGAAAACGGGGAAGAGGAGAATCACCTTGAGTTCCTTAGAGGAAAAATTAGATATAAATGGGAAAAAAACCCAACTTCTCCTTAATATATGCTTTGTATGTTGTTGTTACTGCTGAACTGTGTTGCAAAATTTGAAGAAGTGTCAATTTCAAAGGATACGTGTGTTTTGCTTTGCATATTGTTTCAAAGAGTGCAAATTAGGTAGGTTTGAATTAAAATGTGAGCTGAACTGAGTGTCTTTCCCATCAATATTCCTCACCACTGTTGCCATGTACATTCACTTTCCTCTTTCTCTAGGCCAGTCAGCTTGATTGCTTGAGCCATAGGCCACTGCAAATGCAGAACAAAATTGAAGAATAAGATTTTCACTTATTCTTCTAATAAAACTACTAATCAGCACCATCTCCCAGAGAGAGAGAGGAAAGGTGTCTTGTTCCTTCTCCTTGATCCTCTTACTACTCATTGTTTCGTAGAGGGTTGATGATTGGAAATCAACAGAAAGGAGAAGAAACAGTGCCAGGGCCCTCCAGGGATTGGCAGTTGGCCCTCTAGTAGGTTGTGGGCAGAGCCAATGCCAAAGGGAAGCCAGGTCAGGCCCTGGCTGAGGACCGTGAGGCCCAGAGGGGCCCCTGAAGGGACCCCTCAGGGTGTAGGGGTAGCTCTCCCCTTCTGCGATCCTCAGCAGGGTCAACTCCCAACCCTGCCGCAGATCACAGAAACAGAGCTCTCAGCCCCCACCCCTACAGACCGTGAGGACCCATGGCACCCGCCTGCTCCACCTACATCTCCTCCCTATATGTGAATGCCTTGTATGCTATGTGTGCAGCTGCCATCAACCAAGATGTCACCAGAGGCTTCTCTAAGGGGCTGATAACCCAACTGCCATCTTGATTGATGGCAGGCATGTGCATGCACACAGAGTAGCATTCATGTATGCCATCAACAAAGATGGCAGTGGGGGTAGCAGCCCCTTAGAGAAGACTGCTTGGTTGATGCCAGAGACCTGCGTGCCCAATGAGCAGGGCATTCACAGAAAGAGAGAAGATTATGGTCACCATTCTAAAGATTAGACCTGACATATTTTATTCACAGAAACTTAAGAATCAGCCTTATACTAAGCAGACCATTGGCCCATCTAGTATTGTCTACAGTGACCAGCAGCAACTCTCTAGGATTTCAGACAGGGGTCTCTCCCAGCCCTCCCTGTTGGGAATTGAACCTGGAACTTTCTGTATGTATGTACGTTATTACATTTATGTTCCACCTTTCCTCCAAGAAGCTCAAGGTGAGGGGCAAACATGGTTCTCCCCCTCCCAAATGTATCCTCACAATAACCCTGTGAGGTAGGCTGGACCAAGAGACAGTGACTGGCCCAGGGTCACCAAGTGACCTTCATGGTAGAGTGCAGATTTGAACCCTGGCCAAATCACCAGTAGCCTGCCCCAGGCCCACAGAACCCACCCTCCTGCCCACCCAGACTACCTCTCTGTCAATTCTTAGGAAGGTCGCCCTAAGCGCTGCACACATGGTTACCATCAACCAAGATGGCAGCAGGGTCTTCCCTAAGGGGCTGGTGTCTCCACCGCTATAT
Organism: Rhineura floridana; assembly: GCF_030035675.1. Lineage (NCBI taxonomy): Eukaryota > Metazoa > Chordata > Lepidosauria > Squamata > Rhineuridae > Rhineura > Rhineura floridana. Next base: position 16,832,872 of record NC_084492.1, on the reverse strand, counting down.
TGGTTGATGGCACACATGTGTGCTATGCTACGTGTGCACAAATGCCTGCCATCAGTCAAGATGGAGGCAGGGGCATCACCCCCTTAGAGATGCTTCCGATGCCATCTTGGTTGATGGCAGGTGTGCACATGCAGAGCACACAGCATTCATGGCAAGGGAGGGGTAAGTAAGGTGTGCAGATGGGCATTGTGGGCCCTCACAGTCTATAAGGGGGTGGCTGGGAGCTTCCACCTGTGATCTGCAGCAGGGTCGGGATTCGACACTGTCACAGATCATGGAAGTGGAGCACTTCCCTCCCACCTTAAGGAGGAAACTTTCAGGGGCCCCTCTGGGCTGCAGGGGCCTTTGGCCAGGACTCGACCTGACCAACCTCTGGTGACAGCCCTGCTCCTAGGTCCCAGTCCAACACATGGATCACTAAGCCACACTGCATGCAAAGTTGTGCAACTGTTTCTATGAACGCTCAAATCATCCAATCTACTCTCTCTGTCTCAGTATTTAGTTCCTTGCATAATTCTCTTGTTCACTGATCTCCCAGGAGGCCCATATCTGTGTTCAGAAGCCTCTGTCTCTGTGGGAGGCTCTTAATGCCAAACTCCTGGAGAATATCCTTTACAGAACTTCCCTGTTTCAGAAGTTCTTTTTCTCTCTCTGTTACCTTTTTCTCATTTAAACTTTCTGTAGTCTAATAACTTGCAGTATGAAAGAACACTTATGTTTGCATACACAGATGATCAAATGCAGCTGTATTTCAATCATTTCCTAGGAGTGCATTCAAATTATTAGGGCCGATTAGGGTAGATCCCAGAAAAAAAGACTATGACTCAAGTTTTGGATCGAAAGGGAAAAAAATATCTATACAAAAAAAAACTGACACAATCATGTGCACAAAATTCCCTTTGTGCCTACAGTTATCATCATCATCACTTTATTTGTATGACACCTTTCCATTTTTTTAACAAAGTGGTTTACAATGCAGGAATAGAGGAAGCTAACTTATATTGAGTCAGATCTTTGGGTCTGGATCCATTTCAATCTGGTTTCAGGCCTGGTTTTTGCACAGAAACAGCCTTGGTTGCCCTGTATGATGACTTCTGTCAGGAGAGAGACAGGGGGAGTGTGACTCTGTTGATTCTCCTTGATCTCTCAGTGGCTTTTGATACCATCGACCATGATATCCTTCTGGGACGACTGGCTGAGTTGGGAGTGGGAGGTACTGCATGGCAGTGGTTCCGCTCCTACTTGGCGGGTCAGCTCCAGAAGGTGGTGCTTGGGGAGGATTGCTCGGCACCCTGAACTCTCCAGTATGGGATTCTGCAGGGGTCAGTTCTGTCCCCCATGCTGTTCATCATCTACATGAAACAGTTGGGTGTGGTCATCCAGAGCTTTGGAGTGTGCTGCCATCAGTATGCTGATGACACACAGCTCTATTTCTCCTTTTCATCTTCATCAGGTGAGGCTGTCAATGTGCTGAACCAGTGTCTGGCTGAGACAAGGGACTGGATGAGTCCCTCTCCTTCAGCAGTTTGTGTACAACAGTGAGATGAGCACCTTACAGAGACTGTAAATAGGTTTAAGCAGGCCAGAACTGTATTTGCTTCACCTTCCATGAATTTGGTTGACCAGGCTCGGAATGCTCATTTTTGTTCTGACAGCCATCTACAGGAAGAGGAACACCCAGCTTGACTGCCAGAAAATGCAAAGGAAAAAGATGGGCTTAAACCAGCAGATGCCAAGACCAATTTAAGATGCTCACCAGTCTGAGGGTTGGTGAGGCCCCACTGACAGAATCCAGTGCCTTAACCCTCTTGTCAATATATTTCCCAAGAATCCTGTCCCAACATAATGGTAAGGCACCTGAGGAACATAGCGTGAGCTTTGCATAAACCTACAAGACAGTGATTTTCTGGATTGATCCCATCTGCAGCAAGGGAAGGTGATAAGCTTTGTCCTTCTGTCTGTGTGCTAAACCTGAGAAGCTCCAGGTCCTGATTGAATGAATGCTTGCTTTCCCCTAACCCCATCCTCCTCCTCCTTGACATAAACAATACAGGAATAGATAGTTTGAATGTGCCTTTTTCTTTGCCATTATCTGAAGCTTCTCTCAGGAGTGGGTCCTTCTGAGCTACTCCCTCATCAATGGAGGTTATGCTTATGTAAGCCAGATGACTCTCGGGGACAGCTACATGTGGTCAAATCACCATGTGAAGACTCTTTCTCAAGAGCAGCTGAACCGAGATACAGGGAGTTCATACCTAGGTACAGAGCAACATGTGAAAAAACCCATGTTAATATTGAAACAGTGTTAACCTTAGTTCAAAAAAAAAATCACAGCCTTATTTATTTTCTGGAACTCCAGTTTCTCTGCTTACTTCTTTTTGACATTTTTAAATAACAATTCTTGAATTAGAAGCCTGGGATTGACAAATCATCCAACTGGCCTGGATTGGCCATACTCACTGTCTAACTGTTTGCACATGCCACAAGCTTTGAGGACAGGTAGGAGGGGTGGTATGGATTGGGTCCTTGCCTGGCCATTCAAGAGGGCTAAAACTAATTATCTTCTTTCATAATAATTCCCATAGCAATCAAGTCCCTCCTGCTTGGGAATTAAGGGAAGAGGTTGTTGCTACTCATGTGCAAAAAACACCAAGAACTCATTCTAGCCAGCTCTTCTGTCTAAGAAAGGTCAGAGTCTGTGCCTATTGGTTACACAACACCCTTAGGGATGTTGAGGTAAGCCAGCTTCCACTCACTCCTTCATTTTGGTCCCTTCCCATTCCTACCCAAGCACTACCAGGAGATGGTGTTTCATCAAGTCTCACTTTGCCACCAAACCAATGGAGGCTTCTGAAGATCCACTACCCCAGTATGGATATCCCTGACTCAAAAGAGACTGGTTCATATATTACACTTGTACACAGGTACAAGCTGTCTCCATACATGAACAAGAATTTGTGTGAAAGAGTGTACATTTGTTGATGTGTATAGCTCAACTATTATGTACAGAGGCACAGGGCTGGTGCCAGAGGGCAAGCGGGTTGTCCCCCTCTTTAGGGTGAGAGGGTGGTGATCCTGTTCTGTGATCCACAACCTGATCTTGCTGTGGATGCAGAGAGGGAGCTCTTAGGCACACATATCCCAATGCAGACAGTGTGGGCTTCAATAAGTCCACTCACATGCTCCACCTACCTCTCCCATAAGTGTGAATTTTGTGTGTGCATGCCTGCCATCACCCAAGATGGAAGCAGAGGCTTCCCTCAGGGGCTAATGCCCCTGCCACCATCTTGGTTGATGGCAGCCATGCATGCTATGTGCACACATCATTCACATGACATGAGAGGTAGGTGGGACATGTGTGCAGGCTTATTAACCCTGTGTGCCTGTATCATGAGGAATGTCATGCCTGGCACCAGCCCTGCAAAAGTACATGGACTGTACACCTGTGGAATGTTACATGTGAAGAACTCAACTATAGATTGTACACTTGAATCTAATGTGTAATCACCCCTAAATATAGCAATTGATTAATCCGTCTCTTTCTGGTGTGGTTCAATTTTGAAATTTTCTAAGTCCATTCCTTCCCATTTCCACATTAATCTATATTTTTTTTAAAAAAAATTCCACCAAGAAATTCAGCACCATCTTCTGGACTAAAGTCTTTTGGATTTGCATTTCTCTAAATTTTGCAGTGCACTTCCATGATGATGATGATACACCCCATTTTTATTTTTGCAAGTAATATAATTGTCAGTCCAAGCAGCTAGAAAGCCTGGTTGTCACTGTAACCAGTGTGTGACATTCAAAAAGTTTCTGCAAATGTCTCTGAGAATGATGGGACATGATGATGGGCTGTCCCAGGGACATAGCACAGAATGCTATACCCCCATGGGGGCAACCATATTTTTTCCCTTCATGCAGTCACTGGAAATAATGGGTCATCATTACATAATCCCAGAGGCACACACATTTCGAAAGTGCTTAGTAGTAGCAGAACATCTTAGTCATAACATGTATTTATTTCCTAACGTGAATTAGGGATGGGGGAAAAATGATTTAGTTCTCATTTAAAGCTTAATCTATCAAATTTGCATCTCTCTCTCTCTGTCTGTCTCTCTCTCTCTCCTCTCTACGTACATACATATACATACATATGAGAATTGAAACACAGCTATCTTTTGAAATTCATAGTAATCCAAATTTTGCAATGCAGTTCTCCAACCAAACTATTTTTTTTAAAAAAAATACATACATTAGGGGAAAGTGTGCATAAAAATGAATATATTAGTGAAAATAACATACAAATACATTATATTAGGAGAAATTGCTTTGAAAAATATGCACAGTTTTGTACATGTGGACAAATATGTACAACTGAATTTAAGATTGGGCAAATAAGAAATGGAGAGAACAGAAACTGACAGATTATGACATATTCTTCCATCCACAACATGAATCCAGATATCTGAGGGCATGGAGGTGGGGTGGGGGATTCACAGTGATTTACACTTACTATACTTTTCTGACATAACGAAACTCAGCACACATGCAAATAAAAAGATTTACATTTCCTAGCCATGTTTTCCCTGTGACACAAGTTGTCCTACTCAGTCCTTGTCACTCATGTGTCTCATAGTATTAAATATGTAATTAATTGGTAATGAAATATTAATTTAATGAAATGACAGGGCCCACAGAGTGGCATATAATTAACAATTAATTAATGATGAAATATTTAATATACAACATCTGATGATGACAAAATATTGTGTAACAAAATCTCCATTCACAATGATGCTCTTCAAGTGTCTACTATTTCTAACTTACTGATTAGACAAGCCCTCTCCAGATGTCCCTTTGTCCGCATGATTAACAGTGTTTGGAGAGGAAAGTGGGATGAATGTGCACACACTACTTGTGGCTCAGTGGTAAAGCATCTGTTTTGCATTCAAAAGTTCAATCCCTGGTATCTTCAGGAAGGGCTTGGAGATACCCCTCTCTGAAATCCTAGAGAGATGCTGCCTCTCAATGTAGACCAGTGTTCTTCAACCTTGGGCTCCCAAATGGCCAATGGCCAGGGATAATGGGTCCAACAACACCTAGGAACCCAAGGTTGAACACTGACGTAGTCAATGCTGAGCTAGATGGACCAATGGCTTGACTCAGAATAAAACAGCTTCCTAAGTTTGAGAGTGACTGTTTGCAGGTTCCCCACACATTTTAGAACTTTGGAAAATCAGGATTCTAGAATGTACAGTGAGCTTACATGAGTTGCTCAAATGCTGTTGGGCTACAACTGCTCATCTCCTCTTCCTCTTTCTCCTCCTCTCTTCAGTGTTAATTGCATGGATAAAGGAATTCCTGAAAAGGGCTACTTGGTGTCATTATGCATAGTCCACCATACAGCCAATTTAAAACATATATACTACCATAATTTAAAAAAGGTTAACGTATCAGTGTAAAGATTTATGAGAACCTCCTTAGACATTTCACTAGCCTTTACTGAAACACTTTTGTCTTCTCTCAAAGGTGTGATGGTAGCAGCCTTTCATTTTTAAATTTTAAGTTTACCCTCAGTTGTGTGTAATTCAGGAAGTTCAGTTTACAGCTTAATGCTGTACATATTCTAAGTGTCATGACCCCCAAAGAGAATCTCTGGCAAGGTTGGGAGGATTGAGAAGTACCAGCAATGATGAAAGAAATGAGGAGGTTACAGAGAATATGTTTCCAGAAGTCTTGAAGCCAGCTGCTGGAGTTACTAAGGAAGGCTCAGACAGCCTTTTCTGGTTTCAGCTGGCTAGTGATGACTCTCTGGCAGCACCAAGGCCAAGCATAATGGCAAAAGAGATAACAAAAACATTGGAACTTCTCAGGCAGGAGAAAATGAAAGTGACTCAGCAGAATCAGAGACTGGCATGTCTCCAAGGTCATGGAGGATAGAGAAGTGACAGTTACAAGTAGCCTAATTTCATACACTCTCCCATCGTAGTCCCTGCATTGTGCTAGAAAGAACCTGAATTAATCCATAATGTCGTGTTTTCCCCTTTTCTATATAAATAGAAGTAGCATTAGCTTTATTTGCTATTACGACAAATTGTCTGCTGTTGTTCCCAACATTTAGATGCCTGCTCCTGTTTGAATCCTGGTTTAGGCCTATCATGAGATGCTGGATCCCTATTCTGATTTCTGGAATAAAACTCCGATCAGAAAAACCCAGTCTTTGTGTCCTGAGTCTGCTTCTCTGGTTGGGAGCCAGTACACTAAGTATGGCAAGGGAACTTGCCTTATACTGAGTCAAACCATTGGCCCATCTAGCTCAGTATGTTCACATTGACTGACAGTGGCTCTCCAAAGCTTCTGGCAGGAAATCCACACCCAACCTTACACAGAGATGCCAGGGATTGAACCTAGGACCTTCTGCATGCAAAGCAGACATTCTGTCTATGGAGCTATGGCCTGTCACTGAGGATAGGAGTTGGGCAGGCCAGCACTCCACTACCTGTTTAACAACCTGAACCACCTTTCCTCCACCTAACATTCCTACCCCTACCAGGAAATGGTAGGGATTTAATTTGGACCTTGTACATGAAAACATCTATATATTACTCAGGGTCAAATTAGGCATGGCACAATTTACAAGATTTACAATATTAGCAACTAGATGAATGATATTGACCATTTTAGTAAATATTAGGTTGTGACAACCCTGACCTGGACCCTTGCAAAGGACAGGGGTCCTTTAACCCCAGGCTATCACATAAGGTCCCAATCCCCCTGTGCTTTCTATGTACATGAGGAAAAGAGCTCCCATTAGTGTCTTCTATTTACTTAAAAATCACATTGCACCATCAAGTAGTTTGGCCCTTAGCTAATGGTCCTCTTATAGTTGTTGCTAAAGGAAGTAATTCCATCAAGGCTCAGTGACCAGCTCAGTGGTTAATATGAGTGGGAACTCACAGTTTTTGAAATGTTAATAGCTGCTAAGGCAAAAAGACCACAATTAAAAAGGGAATGTTAGAACAGTTCCTACCCTCTTTTTAATTCATTTTGATTTATGAAACTTCAAGATGAATATGATGAATGCTACAGCTTTTGTCTGATCATAATGGCATATCTATTCTTAACTGGATGTGGGACTGAGTAGTGTGCATTATTCTCCAAGGAAGATTGTATCTCTCCGTGTACAAATGATGTGTTGACATTTGGGCACACCAATGTCATACTAATTCTGATTATTACAGAAATAGCTGGGGAGGTATATCAGCTGACATTTTCTTCGGGTGTGTGAACAGCAAGTCTTGAGTTCAGCCTGAGAGTATTGTGGGACAAAGCAACAACTTTTCTGATACTGATATGCACATAGACATTTTGGCAACACATAATCAAACAATAAACATCACTGCAGATCTTAGGGTTTTTTAAATGGTAAAAATCAAAGAATTTGGAGGCAGCGGGACTACAGTTCCCAGAGTTCCTTTGGAAGAGTGCTGGATTGTTATACATTTCTGGAAACTCCAACTAAGCAATGTTTGCAAAAATATATGTACTAGGGGAAAGTGTTCATACAAATGAAAATATGAGTGAAAATGACATACAAAAATGCATTATATGATGAGAAATGGCTTGCAAAAATATGTACATTACTCAAAACTGCATACAAATATGTGTTTAGTAGGAGAAATTCTCACTAAAATGATGGAGAATTTAGATGACAATTCGTTTAAAAAATGAGAAATTTGCAAATTGCTGCAGAAATGTGCAGAACCAAATTTAAGGCTGCAATTAAATACACATTTACTTGAGAGTAAGTCCCATTGAACCCAATGGAGCTTGCTTCTGATTAGAGACGTATTGGATTGTAGTCTAAAACTGGGAAAATGAGAAACTGAAAGAACAGAAATTGACAGATCCTTCAATTCCTACCATTAACAAACTACATTTCCCAGGATTCTTTGGGGGAAGCCTGGGGCATTTAAAGTGTCATCATAGTGCTTATAAATTATAATGCAGATGGGCCATGGATAGAAGTTTTCCTGATTCAGAGATTATCCCTCAACACCTGAGTGGGTAGGAGAAGTCACAGAACTGTAGATATGCCACTGGACATATGTGCTTGCATGAGTAACACATGAAGACGGCTCTTGTGCCCAATATGTAAAGACATTACACTAGAAGTGCTACGCATCCTTCATTTATTTTTAATCTGGATTTCTTTTCTTCCATGAGAAATATGCCATGTCTCATTTGTCAGAAAAGATATCACTCAAAATATCACCTAAAATGTTCCAATCTCAAAGTCATAGATCATCTCCAAAGTTAGCTAAAAGCATAACTCTTTTAAAAAAAAGACAGCCACAAACACTAGCAGCTACTGAAAATGAGATATGCTGCCAGCTTTTTTTTTCATCCTAGGCATATTCTAATATATATTTTAGTTAGAAAAATTGTAGGTGAATTCATTCCTCCCCTTGCCCCTTCTCATATATTTTGTTGCTGCTAATAAAATGACTGAATTCATACCTTCTACCCAGAATTCCCAGATGGTACCAAGAAGAGCCTTTTACTCTAGTGAAATAGTTGTTGCTATTTCATAAACCATTTCCCCACCTCCTGGTGCTAGAGTTTCTTATCAATCAGCTGCAGTTGGATAATTTAGGCTGCACATTGGAAGCCATTTTCTGTACACTCTGTAAAAGGGCAAACACCTTAAGCGGTTTTGAAGTCTACATTAATGATTTTATTTCCACTTTCTTTTCTGTGAAGAAATATTCGAAAGCCAGAGCCCTTTGGGAATAATAGTTTTCTGAAGACAAACCAAAGGGGTAAGCTAATGTTTATCGCTGTTTGATGAGTTGCCCATTAAGAGGCCACAAATAAAAACACTGCAGCAGCAATAGCAATGGTCATTGTTGTAGTTCAGTTGATATTATATATATAATAAATGCAATATGTTGTTTAAATTGCCTTCACATCTTCACAGAATCAGTGGTATTAAAAATACTCAAATTGATTTGCAATTTGCAATGTGTTTTTTGGGAGGGTTGCTGTAATGCCCACTGCATAACAAAAAGAAATTGACACCTTAGGTTAAAGAAGTAATGAAGATCTAGAGATTTCATGTTACTTAGTAACATAAATCTGTATGCAAGACCTCTTGTGGAGGAAACAAAAATGAAAGCAGTTATTTATAAATGATCCTGTGCGGGTACATAAAATATGAATTAGCATGGGATTTCTAAAAGAATTCTCTAAACTGATGTGATGGCTGATTAATTGGAACATGCCTTATAGGGGGGGAAATGGGAAAGATATGGGGGCAAGTATATTGTGGGCTCCCTAGGTGACCTGTTTATTGAGCATTCATCCTGATTTGCTTGCAGAAGAGTTCCACAGAGGTTAGACTATGCCCAGTCTTCATTGAACAACTGCTCTGACACAGTGAAGATTCATCCTGAATTCTTCATGATTTGCTTGTGCAGTGGTTATATATTTCCCATCAATCATTCATTCATCCCATACTCTTCAGTGCACTTTCCCATCACTTTCTAACAACTTTGTGTTCTTTTGCTTAGAAAAGAAAAGAAGTGGTATCCACTTTAATTGCACAGATCTAAATTTCTGGTAGGTGCTTGAAACCGTTATGTAAGATACTGACCAATCTGGAGGCAACCTGTGATGACTTAGCACAACACAGCACACTCTCCAGCAGAGTGAGAGAAGGGAAGCAGGGCATCTCCACCGGCATTGCTGAGATACCAGATCCACTGAGCGCCTCCCTCGCTCAAGTGTCCCTGCAACAGCCATTCCATCAAGCTGCAGCAGAGCAGAGATGGGAAGCAGATCCATTTAGCTCTTCCTTTCTCTGAAGAATTTCTGTAAGAAATAGTCATTATGATAATGTAATTCTATATCCCAGATTCGCTGTTGGATAGTAGTTCTCACTATGATCAACCAGATTCCTACATTATTGGTCCATGTATACATTTCTGTGTTCTTTTGAAAAAGCATGCAAAAAGCAAATGACTGTTATAGACCAATCACTGAAAAGGGATGGACTTAGGAGAGTGCAGAGGAAGGACTGTAGCTAAATGGTAGAGCATTTGCTTTGCCTGAAGAAGATCCCAAGTTCAATCCCTGTCTTCTCCAGGTAGGTCTGGGAATGTTCCCTGCCTGAAACCCTGGAGAGCTGCTGTCAGTCAATGTAGATATAGAATTACAAAATCATTTGAGTTTTGCTGTCAGGCACCCCAAGTTCAGGGACAATGGAGGCCATTGGTTCCCATGCATTGCTTGACAAATCTGAATATCCCTAAGTACAGAAGAGCTTTCACAGCAGCTAGGTCCAATGTTCTGCCATCTGCCCTCCTTGATAGAAGGTATAGAAGGGTACCCCCCCCCATGAACGGGTCTGCCCATGTGGAATGGGAGATGTAGAAACTGTGGGTCATGTTTTATAGGGATCTTCATTATTCTTTTATCACTCCAATTTTACAATGCATTCTGGATAAAACTCCAACGAGTTTTATGTAACACATTTATTAAAGGTAAAGGTGTCCCCGCACTTATAGTGCGAGTCGTTCCCAACTCTTAGGGTGACGTCTTGCGATGTTTACTAGGCAGACCATATATATGGGGTGGGATTGCCAGTTCTTTCCCCGGCCTTTCTTTACCCCTCAGCATATGCCGGGTACTCATTTTACTGACCACGGATGGATGGAAGGCTGAGTGGACCTTGACCCCTTTTACCGGAGATTCGACTTCCTCCTTCCATTGGAATCGAACTCCGGCCATGAGCAGAGCTTCGGCTGCATTACCGCCGCTTACCACTCTGTGCCATGGAGGATCTGTAACACATTTATTAGCAGACACGAATCCACAGGTTACAGCAAGAGTGGCTAGTTTTTGTGCTGCTGCCATTGTATGCAGGAAATCAGTAATAAATGATTTTATATAGGAAGCCTGTACTGATTGTAACCTTTTATTCAACCCTGATTTTATGTATTTGACAAACCCATATATGGGTTTGATTCATTTATGATGTCTACATACTGGTCTGTGACTGAAATAAAGTTTTACTTACTAGCATGGTTGGTCTTGTGTTCTTATGCACCTATGAACATGTATATTATTATATTTCTGAAAATCTTGAATTAGGGGTCTACTGAAATGGCTCATATAAAATGTTTTGTTCAGATACCTGTGAATGCCGTTCCTGTAGGGGGCGTAATTTGCCTCCACCCTAATTAGGGAAGACGCGGGAAGGTTCTCGAAATTAAGGCAGGGTGCCACGTGAGATCAATCATCCAATTAGAAAGGGCGTTGGAGCAGCGGATATAAAGCTGCTCCTACCCTCACACGCTTGCCTTTTTGCCTTGCAGCATTTGCGGTTTGTCCTCGATTCCAGTGGCTCCTGCTGGCGTGTTCGATTGATCGCTTGAGTACTCTGTCTTTCTCTTGCCTGGAAACCTTACCCCCCCTTTTTTCCCCGTTCTTGTTTCATACGTTTATTTGGCGTTTCTCCGATTCCCGCTACTCAGCTGGGCTTCGGGCGTCCGCCCACGCGGCTGGCAGCTGCTTGCCGACTCGCAGTTTGTTTCACCGCTAAATTCGATTCTTCTGTGCTTTCAAGCCTTTGATCTTGCCCCGCTGCTCAGCTGGGCTGCGGGCGTCCGCCCACGCGCCCAGCGTGGCTTGCCGCCTCCTCGCCTGAGTATTTTCTGATAGCGTTTCCCTTCCTGGTTTACCACTTCAGCTTTCTAATTGTGTTTTTATAGTTTTCTTTAAGGGGTTGGGAGTTTGTCGTTTCTTCTTCCTTTTGTAATTTTGATCTTCGTTCGTTCCCCCCCCCTCATCGTCTTTTGGTGTAATTGCAGTTTGTGGTTTGATTCTGTTTGTTTGTTCAATATCCCACGCACCCCCCCTCCCCTTCCTTTTCTTGCATAATTTTAGCTTGTTAGTTGATTTAGTTTTGCGGTTGGGTAATTACTTAAGTCTTGGATTGTTTATTGGGTAGTGTAAATATAGTTTCTGCTTCTTATCATTTCATTGATAAGGTGTGGTATTAATTTGATAATTGGGTTGGAGGATTCATTGCATTTATTGGATCAAGTCAAATAACCCCCCTTTCCCTTTTACATAACCCCCCCTTCCCTTCTCTTTAATTTTAAAACAGAATTATAATAGTTATTATTGTTATTATGTAAATATCCAAATAAATGAGTATAATAACTCAAAAGTAAATAAAATAACTTAAATAAACAGAATTATACGACACTATATCAAGAAATCATATATATATATAGTTTAAAATATTTAATTCAAGTTTCCTGGTTATAGTTTTTTAGTTTCTTGGGCGATTATTATTATTACTTAAATTTCCTGAAGGTTGCTTATCCAAATTCTGTCTAGATTTCAGATTCATTGCATATTTGTGGTTTATTGCTGTTTTTTCTAATCATGCCGCCCAAGAAGGTTCAGCAGAAAAAAGGGGTTCAGGTGGTGAAGCAAGCTACGAAGCGCCCTCCATCACAGCAGACTTTATCTTCTGACGAAGAGGAGGATCTGGGCACTGTTCGTGCTCTGGTGGCTCGCGTGGAGGCGTTGGAAAAGGAACGCAGGCAGCCAATGGACGTCGAAGCGGGCCCAAGTTCTGCCCCTGCAGGTAAGAAATCTGCCCGCTTGGCAGCCAAAAAGCCTAAATCTAGTATTCTTGCCGATCTTGTTTCCAGGATTGGTGTTCTTGAAGCTGCAGCACACATCGTGGAGCCAGTAGTTGCGGTTCCTCCAACTGGCTTGCATGCGGTTCCAGCTACCATCGCTTCTCCCGGGGTTCAAGTTCTACCTGCTGTTGGGCCTCCTCAAGTACAGCCGCCGTTTCCACTTATGGCGGCTACGGCTCTTCCTGCTGGAGATTCGGGGTTCATGGCACCCCCAGTGGTTGCCTCTCCAGCTGCTTATGCAGGTGAGCAATTTGCACAGTCACGTCTTCTCAACACACAGGTTCAAGATTCAAGTCCCCCTCTTCGGGACCCTGTAATGGTGGGTTCTCAGTTGTCAGGTGATACTACCCACCCGATGGTGTTTATGGGTGGGGTGTTGGTTCCGCAGCAGCCCCAGCTTCCTTGGCCAATGGCTGCCGTGACTCCTTGGCAGCCGCCTGTGGCTCCCTCTGCTCACTCTCCTGCCTATTTTCCTCTCCCTCAGGGTGTTTATCCACACGGTAATACTTCCCTTCCGCTTGGTGACCATTTATTGTTAGCTACTAAGGAAAAAATTTGGAGAGGAGAGTATATTGACCTGTTTACTCTCCTGTTTCGCGAAAATGAGATAAAGCCCAAGGAAGGTCATGAATTTAAAGAGCGTGAGGCAGCCATGAAGAAAAAAGTCGATTGTGTATGGCCTAACTGGTTGAGTGCCTATACTATCTATATGGGCGTTATGACTCAGGCTTACCCATCTAGGGCTTTGTCCATGATTAAATATCAGGACATTGTGCATCGTGCCTTTCGAGAATTTTCTGGGACTGCATGGCTGCGGTACGATGAAGATTTTAGGCAGAGGGCGGCGTTGGACCCCACCCTTCGTTGGGACATTGAGCATGTGGGCCTGTGGCTCCGCTCTATGACTCCAGCTAGGCCTACTTTAGGAGATAGAGCTGATAGCGGACACATATTAGCATGAGCACAGACTTCCGCCTTTGGCTCTGGCCAGGGCGGGCGGTGGGTTCAATCCCAGCATGTCTGCTGGACATTTAACAGTACTGGCCGCTGCCTCAGATGGCCCTGTAAGTTCAGACAGGTCTGTGGTTCATGTGGGGGTAACCACCCCAGCTCATCATGTCCACGACCGTGTGCAGCTCGCCAAGGTACAGGGGAACATCAGCAGCCCAAAAAAGGGTCTGGCAACAGCGGCAGTACGTCGCAAGGCCAGTAGCCCGATTAAGTTAATTCCATTGGCTGGGTTGTTGAGATTTTATCCCAATAGGCGAGCTGCTAGTTTTTTGCTCCAGGGTTTCACGGAAGGATTCCGTATTCCATTTGAGGGTCCTAGGATTGCTACTTCTTCAGCAAATCAGCCTTCTCTTAGCAGTATGGCTCCTGTGGTGTTAGCAAAACTCAATAAGGAGATAATTGCTGACCGGATATCAGGCCCATTTTCTTTTCCTCCCTTACACAATTTGAGAATTTCTCCGATAGGTATTGTTCCTAAGAAACAGCCTGGGGAATATCGTTTAATACATAATTTGTCATTCCCGAAAGGTGTCTCTGTTAATGATGGAATTTCTCAAATATATGCTTCAGTGAGATATACCTCTTTTGACGAGGCAGTAAGAGTAATTCGTAAGGCTGGTAGGGGTGCCTTAATGGCCAAGTGTGATATAAAATCCGCTTTTCGCCTCTTACCAGTTCACCCCGAGGATGTGGATTTGCTTGGTTTTAAATTTCAAGGCCAGTTTTATGTAGATAGGGCTATGCCAATGGGCTGTTCCGTGTCTTGCGCTGCTTTCGAAGCATTTAGCACATTTCTTGAATGGGCATTGCGGAGAAAAGCTTCTTCCTCCTTATCTGCTCATTATCTTGATGATTTTTTGTTTATAGGGCTGGCAGGGTCTTCACATTGCCTCCACTTGATGCAATCCTTTACAGCTTTAACTAAAGAACTGGGTGTACCTTTAGATCCAGAGAAGTCTGAGGGTCCTACTACTTCCCTTATTTATTTAGGGATCCAGTTAGATACTGTGGCACAGTCTTCCAGTTTGCCACAAGAAAAACTGCTTGCCCTTCGGCAATGGCTTCACCTGGTCCTAGGGCTGAAAAAGATCACATTAGCTCAGCTGCAGGAAATTGTAGGTCATTTAGTATTTGCATCCAAGGTTATTTCACCTGGCCGTGCATTCCTCAGGCGTCTTTGTGACACCATGCAGGGAGTTCGCTCTCGTTTTCATTTTGTCAGGGTCACTTCAGGGATGAGAGCAGATTTATGTATGTGGCTTGAGTTTGTGAAGGATTTTAATGGCCTCTCTTTTTGGTGAGAGGAATTATCACTGGAAGCTGAATTACAGGTGCATTCCGATGCTGCGGGAGGCTTCGGCTTCGGAGTAATTTTTAGATCCCAGTGGTGTGCTGCAAGATGGCCAGCCAAGTGGCGTGCCTCTGGGATTACTTCTGACTTGACGTTTTTGGAATTTTTTCCAATAGTGGTAGCGGTTTATATTTGGCCGCTGGTATTTCAAAATCACACAGTCCGTTTCTGGTGCGACAATTCGTCCACTGTTAGCGTTATCAATGCTCAGACTTCCAAGTCTCCTCGCGTTATGCGGTTGGTGCGAGCCTTTGTCTTGCAATGCTTGCGTTTTAATATTTTATTTATTGCCAAGCATATTCCAGGTTTACAGAATTGCGTTGCTGATGCTCTTTCCCGCTTACAGATGTCGCGCTTTCGGGAGCTTGCACCTGGAGCGGCACTGGATCCAGTCCCAGTCCCACCATTCCTGTGGAACCTTGGCAATTAGAAGTCAGGGCCGCTATTGCAGCCGCCCTTGCTCCCAGTACTCAAAAAGCATGTGAGCGTTCTTTTGCGAAGTTCCAGGATTTTTGCACCACTTCTGGATTGCCTATGGCGTGGCCTATTCCTGTTTCGCACTTATTGCAGTTTATGTTATTCTTAAAAGGGCACAATAATGCTATTTCTACTATTGCTGGGCACCTTTCAGCGCTGGCCTTTATTTCTAAGGCGCGGGGACTGCCGGATCATTCTGTAGATTTTAGGGTCAGAAAGGTCCTTGAGGGTTGGTCGCGTTCCGCTCCCAGGTCCACTGACCGGAGGAGGCCAATCACGCCCGATGTCCTCCTCCAGATCCTGGCATTGTTTCATTGTTTATGCTCACCTCAGTATGAGTCGCACCTTTTCGCCACAGTATCTTTGACGAAGTTCTATGGTGCTTTTCGCCCTAGTGAAGTTCTGGTCCCCTCCAAGCGCGATGTGTCCTATAGAGCCTTTTGCTTTGGTGATTGCACGCTAGGTGCTGATATAGTTAGGTTTTCCCTACGAGTCTCTAAGACTGATCAGAAGGGCCGTGGCAGTATCATGTGTTTGCGCACTTGCCAGGTCCCTGAATTGTGCCCTGTGTCTGCAATGCGACAATTCTTGGCTGTTAGGCCAGCAGGCCTGCGTTAAGAACATAAGAACATAAGAAGAGCCTGCTGGATCAGGCCAGTGGCCCATCCAGTCCAGCATCCTGTTCTCACAGTGGCCAACCAGGTACCTGGGGGAAGTGTTACCTATTCATACATGCGGATGGTACTGCCCTGACTCAATTTCAATTTTGGGCCGTTGTTCGGCGGGCCTTGTTGGCCAGCGGTCGCGATGCTGGAGTCTATGGGCTGCATTCATTTCGAATTGGTGCGGCTACGGCCGCGGCCCTCGGGGGCTTAAGCATTAGTGATATCCAGGCAATTGGCAGGTGGCGTTCCGATGCATATAAGTTTTATGTCCGGTTTTAATTATAATGCATTGTGTTTTTGTTTCCATTAGGTTTATTGAGCTTCCCAGTGCCCGTGAGGATCGTCCTGTGTGGCCACTCAATCTTGTTTTGGGCGCACCGGCATGCCTCTTCATCGATACCTGGAACACAGCTGCAGCTTTTGGCCGTAGCTACAGTTTGATGGGAAGCCTGTAGGGGCATGCTTTGGGATGCGCTGCTGCCATCTGTTTGTAGGATTATGTCTTTGGCGGACCGGCCACATGTATTATTGATCCATTTGGGGGAAAATGACTTGGTGCAGCGTCCAGGGATGGACCTGCTTCTCAAGGTCACTCGCGATCTCACATGGCTTATTAATTAATTCCCCAACCTACTACTGGTGTGGTCGGATATGTTAGCTAGGAGGGTGTGGCGGGGTGCTTTTCATCCTAATAGGATCGACAGATCTAGGAAATGGGTGAATAGGAAAGTCAGGGCTTTGGTTTTATCTCTTGGTGGGGCATACATTCCTCACGATAGGATCAGGTTCCATGCCCCACAATTGTTTCGTGATGATGGGGTTCATCTTTCAGAGCAGGGGTGTGATGTCTTTTTAGAGGATCTTATGTTGGGATTAAGGAGTTTGTTATCTTCTTTGGGCTGAGTGGACCAAGCTTCAGCTGATCCCCTCTTGTGGCATAGAATTCGGGCAGGTGAGGTATTCGGGGGTAAAAGTGAGGTGATTAAGGCATTCTGAAAAAGGGGCACTCCCTAGGGAACCATCACGGCTTCATGTCTGGTGGGGATCTGGGTAGTGTCCTTGTGGGACCGGCTTGCACTTCATGGTGAACGCCTGTACGGCGGGGCCATGGTGTGGAGGTTGGAACCACATAACAGGCTCTAAGAGCAAGGAGGGAGGAATTCACCCACGTCCTTGACTCTGGAGTTACAGACTGAGGAGAATTGTTGCCTTTAGAAGGTGAGGGTGTAATCCCTCATAGTAAGGCTTAGCCTCACCTGCCCGAAGTATTGCGATAGGAATAATTGGCTGTATCGCATTTTATTTAGTGTGTTATATTTAATAAATATAACATTATTCCAGACTTGTGTCACGTGTCTTCCTTGGTGTGGGGGCAATGCTTATTCGCTGATGAACTGACACTCCACAGATAAATGTGAAGCCTACATCATTCGTGGGCAAACCCAGTATATTTTTCTCTGAGCTTGCTGCCTTTTCTCAGGTTCTAAGCTATGATATAGTACACTGTAGCTACAATTTTGGCACATCTGGTGAATGTATTTACACTGGGGCACAATTGACTGTTGCTCAATTTGTCAGTTTAGAAAGCACCAATCAAAAGCACCATTTTATTGCTGTTGCTAAGGCAATGACAAGTTGCATGCTACAAAAGTTTGCTTTTCTCCGGCTGTTGCTTCATAGCATTTCCATTTTTCAGCTCACTTAAACAGCTGTTGCAGAAACAAATAGATTACTTCCACCATAGAAGATAGCCTTGGAATTTAGATCATCACCCCAAATCCAATTAGAAAGTCTTCTCTTAGTTTATGAGTATTCAAGGATAATTACTAGGGCTGAGAAGGAACGGGTATCTCAACTTCACAAAGGGATCCCACAAACCTTGAAATCAGGTGCCCCCTATGAATGCTTGATGAATTTGATTTTTGCAAATTATGAACTGACCTGATCCCTCTCTAATGTGCAGTTCAATTTATCAGTGTATGTATAAGTTGCTTTCCAGTTGTTTATAATCTGCTTCCCAGCCTGAAGGCATCAAAGTGATGTACGAGATTAAAAAAAATAAGATCAAATACAAAACAAAAAGACGTTCTAAAACAATTAAAACCATTTCTACCAACCCTAAAAATAAGAAAACCATTCTTATGGACGTACAATTAATATTTCGCAAGTGACTGGGTTAAACAGAAACATCTTCAGTAAGTATCATCAATATCATGATACTGGGCATGTGTCTCATTTCAGCTAGTAATTGACTCCAGAGGGCTGGAGTTGCAACACTAAGTGTACCTCTGGGGCATGCAGGACATTCAGCAATGCCTCACTTGAGGAGTGCAGCTGCTGGGCAGGGATATCTGTGGTGAGGCAATCCTTTAAATAACCCGGTCCCAAGTATCCCACTGGTTGTTTTTTTTTACATTTATATGAGTGGGATAAAAATTCAATTAACAACAACAATAATATAATTTTCTAATATATGTGTGCCATAAAAGCCAACAGCATATATCAAATCACAATATAAAAATAAAATATGACAATTGCAAAACGTACTAAGGATAAGCACAACAGTTTAAACAGGGCTGGCTCAAGACATTTTGCTGTGTGAGGCAAATGCCAAAATGAACAGAAGCTGACTGGAAGGGCATTTGCATCTTACTTCACCACGGGTGACAGGACAGTCTCCTCCATCTAATGTGAGGCCAGCAACCTAGATTAGGGTTACAGAATGACCATGTGGAATAGTTCTGTTCTCCAACATCTTGCCTCCACTCTCCCTGCACCCCCCCCCCCAGGGTCTGGCACCTGAGATGCCTGCTTCACTTTTTACAATGGTAGGATCAGCCCTGAACAGGGTGGTTCATGACAGATGCTGTTGGAAGTCACTGATTCATAGGGTCCCCATAAGTCATAATCGACTTGAAGGCACATAACTGTTGACCCATAGGCATGACTGTCTGGTGCTTTTCCATGAAGACTAGAGCAGAGAAAAGCAGAGCATGGGTTAAGCTGCTTGCAGAGGCTTGGAAACCTGTCAAGGCCAACACCTGGCGGTGCCAAGGCAGCCAGGGAGATAAAGGCTGGAGAGCAAAGCCAGCCGAGTGTGGGGGGAAAGTCTATGGAGAGGAAAGCGGAGCTGGTTTGTAACTGTCTGAGGCTTGTGTCTATGTCAAGTAAAGGACTCTTAAAACTTTCCAAAGTCTGCACTTGTTTCTGTTCTCTGGTTCTTCACTGCCGGCGAACACTGGAACTGGGCACGCACTTATTCACACAATGGCAATAACAACAACAAAGGATCAGCCCTCCAGATTAAACACAGTTACCTTTTGGTTACTAATATGCTCACACACTTCTGAGCTCAAAAGGCATCTCAAAATATTTTAAAATATGTATTTTGAAGGAGAGCACATTTAGAAATACACATTTTGAGAGTGCCCATGTTTACAAACGCTGATACAGATTGTTAAGAATCTTAATATTCCATGGATTAATACAGGAACAGAACAGAGTTAAAGGCGAATACATGCAAAAGGAACAGAAGCTAATTTATGTGTTCCCGAGGGACTTCATCTGGCTTCTTTCATTATCCCCTGTTAATGTGTTACCTGCACTCTGAATTATGATTGCTTTCATTTTCTTCTTCTGAGATCAGCATGACATCATCATATGACTGAGAGACAGCATTTACCTTTGCCAACCCAACATTAAATTTGCTGCTAAAGGTAAAATCTCCTAGCATTTCAGCCTAAATCACACAGTTCCTTCTGTCTATACATTGCCAAGATTGCCATTGCTGCTGCAGTTGTAAAATTCATGATCATTCTGTGAGCAGACACTTGCCACCAGAGGCTTCTCCAACCAAGTATCATGGTAGAACGTGGAGAGCTTTGGATCTGACTTCCTGTGCAGTGACACTAGTTGCTACTTGTACTCCTGCTCCTAAAGAAGAATATATACAATTTGATGGTAAGAGCAATTACTTTAGCTTAGCTTAGCTGTAGATGTGGCTGCAAGAATGTTTTCGACACCTTTTAATTCCTTGCTTCAGATTTCAGGGATATAAAACATCTCTGCAAAGTCATTTATTTGTTGCCATTTACACTTGCCCTGGCATTTGCTCAATGAAATCGCTTTCCAAAGGCACAGAGCAACAGCACGTTGTGATATTCTCACTATTTCTCTCTCTCGAGTATACGTAAGTGCTCCAACAAATAATTTTCGGGGTTTAAGATAATTTCTGCAAACAGCCCCTCTCCCTTCTTTACACCAAAATCCATTTCCCATCTTAAACAGATTGCTCTTCAGCCAACACTATATTAGGAAGCCCAGTATGCGAAGCCAATACACAGTAGCATGACCAAAGTAAATCTCAGGGAGAGCACAATTTGCATCAGTTGTTAGTGTTAATTTATGATCACACTTTATTAAATCCATCTCGCTTCCCGACAGGACTGTAAATTAATTCTGTGATTTGGGGATGCTCTGAAGTTAATACCGCACAGCACCCTATTAAAGCATTTGAACATCCCTTTGCCTCTGCAAAGAGCTTTGCAGTGCTGTGAAAGCTTTAGGAGGATGGCAGCTCTTTTCCTCCACTACAGCACTGAGAGGTTCCTTCACTACCAAAGAAAATCCAGGTGCTAATTGGATATTTTCTGTTTAATTATCAGCTACTCTTTGATTATATTGCTAGACATGAACCCTAAAGAATGCTTAAGGGAACTAGTTCTTAGCTCAACCTTCTCCCCTCCCCCCTTTTTATTTTTGCAAAGTTACTTATTACAGCTATGGCATGAAGAGGTAATAAGCGAATGCAATTAAATAAAAAGAAATCTGATAGACTCCAGCTAAACGTGCTGTCACTGTTTCAAGTACGGTGTTTCAAGCACTGCATTTCAAACTTGAGTGAAAAGCCCATCAATTTTTTGATCATTCTTGATTCCCTGTTCAAAAATTCTGTAGAGGGTGGCAATTTATACATGGCTGGTAGGGCACACAGTGAATGTGTGTGTTCATCTGGGCCAATTAATGTCCCTCTATTCTGCACTGCTAACCATGACAATTTGTGAGCGTGATTTGAGGAACATTTCCTCCCACTACCATATGAAGGAGAAGGACTCTAGCTCAGTGATGGAGCACACACTCAGCCCTTGGCCTCTCCAGTTAAAACAATCTGATAGGAAGTGATGGGCAACACCTCTATTTGAGACCACCAAGAACCACTATTGGTCAAGGTAGATGAGACTGAGTTAGGTGGACAAATAATATGACCTGATAAAAAGCAGCTGTTGTGACCCCTGAATCTAACAGTGGTCAGGACATGGAGTCAGATGTGTAGCAGATGAGAAGAGGAAGAACAGGCATGAGGTTGCACATCATTCTCCTCCTCCCCCCCCCCAAGCTGGAGCTAGGATGAGAGATCTTGGTTCAGCAACAAAGCAGCTCAGTTTGGCAGCTTATATAGGAGCTAGAGCCCCCTTCCTGGCTTTCTGTCAGGCCCTGATCTGAACAGGTGTTCCATGCACTTCCCTCTTCTCCTGAGTAGCCTCATCTGCAAGTAGCTCAACTCTGCAGGATCAATTCTGAAATTCTTGATGGCTTACCATCCCTTCTACTTATGTAGCCTTGGGGGATACTGGGGGTGGTGATGAAGGGACAGGGGTCAGATAGCTGGCCAGTAGTCAGCTGGTGTGATGATCTACAGTCCTGGGGCAGAGATGTCCAGATGGCTCCTCAGGTCATTGTCAGTGTGGAGATCTGCTGGAGGGTCCTGTTTCTCTTGTTCCTAATCTGGGACAACCTCAGGTTCAAAGTCTGGGGCAGTGAAACCTGAAGAACATACCATTGAAAGTCATGCAGTGGATGGGTAGAATGAGAGTGCTATGCTGATGTAGGGTCTTGATGTGACTGAACATTTCAGAAATCCATCCCCTTCATAATCATTTTCTTCATCAAATGAATTCTGCTGTGTAAGCTATTACTACCTTAAGGCATGCAAGATTGAACTATGTATATGTTTCACTAACACAGAATAAAGTTTTTGGGGGGATGGATGGTAGAAAGTTGCCCTGTGCATTAGACAACAACAGGGGGGTATAAACACATATTTCACAGCACTAATGTTGTGTTGCTGTTGCTGTTGTTAATTCTTACTAACTGATCTAGTACTTTGAGGATATTTGCACAAACTATGAGTTAATTAAGATCAGTTGATCCAACTGTTTAATGATCCTGAAACATGTGTTAGATTAATTGGTTAAACAGCCCATCAAACTCAGTCAGTTTTGTTAAAATTAACTCATTTACTCATATGTCATACCCCCTGTGTTAGCGACAAACCAATCAGAACTGACAAATCCATTTTTCATACTGATCAGCAACTTTAAAATAAAAACATGAAGGCTGAAGCATGAACCGACAAATGATGCTGAACAGATTTACAAGTTAGGTTACTATCCTACAGGGAATTACTTGATTAATAATCATTTAGTATATTATTTGTGAGTTGAGTGGGTATTATTTACCCATCAACTTCTTGAGATTCAGCAGAAATCTTGAGTTGGAAGAAAATTTAAGGGTCAGCCTTCATTTTGTATTCAGTAACAAGGATAACGCTGAATATCCTTTTTGTCAGTGGTGGCTGCTCCATTAGAGCAAGTGGGGCAGTGCCCCACTACCTTCAGTCTGCCCTCCTGCCTGCCTTCTTACTTAGAACGAGTCCAGGAAGCAGCACTGCTTCTCAGCTTCCTCCTCCTTAGTCTCTGTTTTGTCCTTGTAGAACTCAACAGGGAGGAGAAAGATGAGGACCACTGTATTGGTTGACTCTGCCTATTTGGCTGCACCTGCTGTTGGCCTCCTTGCCTTCTGCCCTTCTAGTCTCAATAGGCACCAGCCACCACTGCTTTCAGTTTTGTTACTATGAAAGACTATTGACTGAGTAGGCCGCTAGAAGTGTGGATGCAGAAAGGACAAAAGGTAACGGTATGAAGCAGATTGGGATGAATCTAAACCAAAGTGGGGTGCTTTAGTGGAATTCTGGAATTGTGTGAGATGGATGTTGGTCTGTTTGAGGTGCCCTGAAACAAAGATCCCTCCCAAAGTATATTGTGGTATTTCATCCCATGGAGCAGGGCTGAGGAAACTTTGGTCCTCCATATGTTGCTGGACTACAACTTCCACCATCCCTAACCATTGGCCATGCTGTCCAGGGCTGATGGGAACTGGAGTCCATCAACATCTGGTGGGCCAAAGGTTCCCCAGCCCTGCCATAGGTAGTCACTTGGGACTGGTTATTTATATAATAGTTACTGACAGGTTTGGCTCAGTTCCTGTTGGTTTTGCTAGACCTTTCAGTGCCTTTCAATACCATCAGTCATTATATCCTTCTGGATTCCAGGTATGGAGCTTCGAGGCACAACCTTCTGGGGTTCTGCTTCTACCAGAAGGTAGTGCTAAGCCACTACAATTTGATCTCTTAGCCATTGTCTTATAATGTCCCAAAGGGTTCCTTCTTGTTGACCAAGCTGTTCATCAACTACATGAAACCACTGGGAGATGTCACCTGGAGTGATGTCATCAGTATGCTAAGGACAACCACATGTATCTCTTCTTTTCATCGGATTCCAGCAAAGCTGTCAAAGTCCTAAATCAGTGTCTGAGATCAGAGACATTTGAACTACCAAAGTGAAGTTTAATTCAGAAAAGTTTGAAGTACTAATATTGGATACAAGTGAAATCTGGGAAGAGGTGTTCAGCCTGGCCTAGAAGGGGGTTGTACCTTATTTGAAGGAACAGTTATGTAAGCTGGGAACATGTCTTTGCTTCTGGATAGACAGGTGATGACTGTGGCCAGGGATGCTGTTGCACAGCCTTCGCTAGTGGACTGAATTGTACCTTTTTTCAGGACGCATGATCAAAGAAATGGCTGACAGCTCACTGCAGGCATTAGGATTTCTCCATGTGGTTGTATGAATTGTGCTTTTGCAATAATCTACTTACTTGCAGGTATGAATAGCAGCTTCAAGCCTGGGGGCCAAATACAGTCCCCCCAGGCCTCTCTATCTGGGCCTTGAGACTCTCCTCAGCCACACCATCTCTCCCCAGGCCACACACACACACTGACCTTCCTTTACACTCTCCTTCAATATTTTTGCACCGCTGGAACATGTCCTTGAGCATTGATAATGATTCTTAATTTATTAAAAATTCTTAAGGATGGCTGGCAGAGGGTTGTGTGTCTATAGAAACTAGCCTGCTGTACAAAGGTACAAAGGTATATAAATTGGTTCAATCACTTTTACCTCTAGGCTAGAGATGGAAGGATCTGTCAGTTTCAGTTTTCCAATATTTGGTTCTCTTTTCCAGTCCTAAATTCAGTTGTCCTCATTTGTGCATCAATTTACATTAAAAAAAAAAACCTCATGGAAATTCTTCATCATTTTAGTGTGAATTTCTTCCAGTAACAGAGTTGGAACAGAGCAGGGCAGGGGATAAGTGGGGAAGTGTGATGGAATTTGCTGTGTTGGTGTATTTTATTTGTTAATTTGTATTAAGTATGAGTTTATTTGTATTATGGCTCCATTGTGTACTTTTTATAATACTTTTATAATACTTCTTGTGTTCTTTTTTTCTTGTACACTGCTTAGAGATATTTTTTATATATTAAGCGGTATAGAAATAGTCTAAAATAAATAAATAAATAATAAATAAACAATAACCACATTTTTGTATGCAGCTTTGACTAAATCCACACTTTTGCAAGCAATTTCTCCTAGCAGACTGCATTTTTGTATGTTATTTTCACTAATATATTCATTATTATGCACAATTTCCTCTAATCTATATATTTTTATAAATACTGGTTGAGAACTGCATCACAAAGGTTGAATAAGTGAGAATTTTGAAGGACGTCTCGTATTGTTTCGGCAAGTGCAAATTTGATAGAGTCTGCTTCAAATCCTAACTGAATCTAATTTCTCCCACATCCCTACATCTAGCTCACTCACCACTGGCATGTGATCCCTGGAAAGTTGTGCAGAAAGAAATGCAGTCTTCAGGTTTCCCAACCCCTGGCGTAGAGATTACACATGATTAAGGGCTGTGGAGGCTGGTCCGCTGAGGCTAGTGGAGCACAGCCCTCCCAATGTCAATTTTAAAGCCACACACTCTTTCTTGTTCCAGACACATTTTACACTTCTGTTTGAACTCAGGGAAGCTCTGCAAACACTTCTGTCAATCTACTGTTTTCTGGCCAATCAGCTCTGTGCACCACTCAGCCAATCCTAATCCAAAAGTGTAGCTATAACAGAGAGGTCCCTCCCCTTGGTCTGCCTCCTTGTCAGCCCTCCCAGGAAGGCACCATCTCCATCTGTTATTAAGAGGCCCATCTAACACAGGCACTATAGCAAATTAGGGACGAGCCAGGAAGGAGTCTAGGCAGCTTCAAGAACAACCCCATTTTGCAGTCTTAGCCTATATCAGAATCATACATAGGTTCTGCTCAGAGCTTTGCAAGTAAAATGCTGGAGATAGTGTGAGTCTCAGTCTTGTCTTTCTATAATAATTATGAGACTATTTTTTATTTTATTTGCATTTATTTTTTTGAATGGATGGGGAAATAATTGAGAGGAGAGATGTCAGCCTGCCTCTGTCTGTGTGTGCTTTGCTGCAACAGCCCGTTTTGCTTGCAGAGCTGAGGTGGGGAACGAATGAGGGTTTTTAATTTTTAATTTTAATTGGCTGAAGGTATTTTACAGTTTCCCTGCATGCTCATCCTCCATGTGCTTGGCAGTTGTCTTCCTCTTCTGCAAGCATGTTTACTCAAATGCTTTTGGAAAGTTGGGAGTAGGAGGCTGCAGTAATTTTCTCCTTTCCTAATATCCCACCCACCCTTCTGTTCTCTAAGAATGCTGTCAGAAAGTTGGTAGGGGTAGAGATGTAAAATTTCCAGAAATTTGGAAGCCATGGAAAGCCCCCTTTTTTTCCCGTTTTTCTCAGAAAAAGGGAAAAATTTGGAAAAATTGAAAAAAAATAATATTAGCACTTTTTACAGATTGAAAGTCACTTAGTTACTTCAGGAACATCAAATGTAATTATGTACAAGTTGGTTTGGCATAAAATTATCACATCTGGTATATTGAAAGTACGCTTTATTTAAACAATTATTACAAATTGAATTTACTTTTTTAATTTTATACTTTTTTTTAACAAATGGATCGACAAGATCCTGAACTGTAAGGAACACCTGAACTGTAAGGAACCTCTTTCATTTTGCCAGTTTATAAGGAGCAGGCAAAAAACAATTTAAAGAACAGAAGAAACCATCAACATTAATAACAAAGAAAATTATTTATGTCTCCGCTAGAACTCCACAGTGTCAAGCAGACATAAAGCATCCATTCCCATAAAAAGAACTGAGAAAAAGGGGGGGGACACCAAGATTCAGTGAAACATTTTATTCATCATGCTAAAATAGAACATTCCATAATCCATTTTTCTTCATTTTTTTTAATTTTTCAGAAAAAAAACTAAAAGGGTTCAGAAAAAACCCCCCCAAAACACAATTTTTCCTGTTTTTCCCAGATTTTTTTCCAGGCCTTCACATTTCTAGGCAGGGGGCTCCAATTCAGCTTTTGCTCCCCTGCTAAAGTTGCAATCTGAAATCTATTTACATGGAAGTAAGCCTCACTTAATTCAATAGGCCTTAGTTCTAAGTGGTTAGGATTTCACTGTAAGGTGGTGACTTGCTGAATTAAAGACTCTTCTGTTAGCTTGTTTGCTCACAAAGGCTTTTGGACAGTTAAGGAGAGGTTACAGTAAGTACATATCCTGAAGTCCCACCTGGACTCCTCTTTCTGCAAGTTTGCTCACAGGAGCTTTTAGATAGTTGGAAGAGGGAGGATATTGTGGTCATAAATCTCTGTTCTCCCATGTCCCATCACCTTCTTCTTCTACAAGATTTTTGTGGCTGCCTTCCTCCCCTGTAAGTTTGTTTGCCCAAGACAGCCATTAGAAAGTTCGGAGGAGGTGGGTGAATCATTGTTCCATTCCAGTTTTGGTTCCACTTACTAAGACTGCAGTACTAAACCCATTTCCCTGACAGTAGTCTCTATGGACATACTTATCAGCTAAACACTGTGGTGTTCTTTTCAGATCTCTGTCTGCATCAAAAAGGGTCCTATTTTGGAATCTGCACCAGGGTTGTTTTTTTAAGTTGTTTTTTCATGATTCCAAACCTGTACACCCCACCCAAGTTCAAAATCAGGGACAAGCAGGCTGGAAATATCATCATCATCATCATCATCATCATCATCAGTACTACATTTCTATCCACCTTTCTTCCAAGGAGCTGAAGTTAATATTCATAGGTCTCCTTTTCTCCATGTTATCCTCACAACAACCCTGTTAGGTAGATTAGGGTGAAAGACAGTGACTGGCCCTAGGTCACACAATGAGTTTCATATCTGAGTGGTGATTATAATCCTGGTCTCCAGGTCCTAGTCCATTTAATTTCCCTTTGTTTTATTACACATTCTGGAAAGGTTTAGAAATGAATAAGCTGGTGAAGGGAAGGGGAATAATATTTTCCCTTAGATCTGGAAATGTATGGGGTCCCTTGTTAACACCTTTCAGACCAACCAGGCTTCAATCCGGTCCATACTTACAAGGGAACAATCCCCATGGGACTCAATGGGAACTTACCTCTGAGTAATACACAGTTATTATGGCATGAATTCACACTAGAAATTGAGACAGCAGGGACCACTTCTCAATGAAGATAAGACACTTAGGCAGTATATATTAATAAAGCAGCAATGTTTAAGTGTCCACTTTTCTTTGCAAAGGAGGATAGGGAGACAACAAGAACAGGTGGAGGCCACACAATATTTTTCACAGCAAAGAAGTAATTATGACAGCAGGGACCTTTTCTGAACCAAAATAAGACATTTTTCAGCTGAACCAAAATAAGACATTTTTCAGCTGAACCAAAATAAGACATTTTTCATTTTTCAGTCGCAGAGCAATCCAACTCATGGGAAGCTGGGGGAAGGGAGCTGGGAGAGGAGGAGCTGGTGGGAAGGTCCATGGCATCCGTTTTGTGTTCAGGAGCCTCCAGGCTGTCTGAACATGGGCTCAGGTGGGAACTGTGCACATGGACCAGAAAATAAAAGCCAGCTCTCATGAATACCCCTACCAGGGACTAAGTGCACTCCACAGACTTCCATTGTAATTATTTTCTTGAAAGGAAATGGACTGCCTTCAAGTCGATTCCAACTTATGGCGACACTACTAATAGGGTTTTCATAGTAAGCGGTATTCAGCGGTGGTTTACCATTGCCTTCCTCTGAGGCTGAGAGGCAGTGACTGGCCCAAGGTCACCCAGTGAGCTTCATGGGTGTGTGGAGATTCGAACCCTGGTCTCCTAGGTCATAGTCCAACACCTTAACCACTATGCCACACTGGCTCTCAATTATTTTCTTAGACCAACCTTTTTCCTGGTGTAACTTTGACCCAGACTGGAACCTGCAGGAGCACTCTGAATGGGAGATGGATGTTGAGTAAGTCCCCCCCTCGGCCCCTCCTCTGACACACTCCAGAAATGCCCCTTTTCAGGCTTTCAGCCAGCTTCTGCCAGCCCTCATTTCCCTGGGCTGGGCTTCCCTGGCAGGCCCCTGGCTGAGCTGGCAGGGTCCTGGCTTTGCTGCGGCGGAACTGGAATGAGGGACTTCTGCTGGTGGAGCTGGGACCTCACCATATCTAACTCCTCTCTGCCTGGCATAAATCAACTCATATTTATGCCAGGCAGAGGGGAGTTAGATATGGTTTGCACCCTTAAATGCTAACTATTTGTAAAACAGCAGTGCTTCAGGGTCTACAGTATCTTTGCAAGGGAGGATGGGGAGAAAACCAGAACAATTTGGACAAGCCAGGACCTCTCAGTAGTCCCACCAGGTCTACTAGGCACCAGCCATCACTGATTAAGAGAATGCAGCAATGTAAACACAGGCAATACTATTTGTTTGTTTGTTTGTTTGTTTGTTTGTTTGTTTGTTTGTTTGTTTGTTTGTTTGTTTGTTTGTTTGTTTGTTTGTTTGTTTGTTTGTTTGTTTGTTTGTTTGTTTGTATACCGCCCCATAGCTGAAGCTCTCTGGGAGGTTTACAGTAACTAAAAACATTAAAACAAATGTACAAATTTAAAAACGCATCTTTTAAAAACAATTTAAAACACAATTTAAAAATTCTCTTTTCATTTCCCCATAATAGTATTTTAGTTGGCCAGAGGTTATTTGAAGCAATCCTATAATGCTAGGTACTAGGGAGAAATTTGATTCAGTGCACATTTAAAGGCAAATTTACCTAATTCACACGTTCTTAAACAAGATGCAGACTGTTAGCACAACAATCCTCTGACATTCACACTTCTCAGATGTTTGCAGTGCAGTTCTCCAGCCAAGTAATGTGCACTAAAATGCATAAGCTAGGCAAGGTGTGGGGAACCTTTAGCCTTGCAGATGTTCCTGGACTACAACTCTTTATCAGCCCCGACAAGGATGGCTAGTGACCAGGGGTGATGGGAATTGTAGCTCAGCAACACGTGGAAGGTGAAAGCCCCACATCTGTAAATCAGGTAAAGTATGCATATAAATGCACATATTAGTGAAGGGAATAGGGGTTTCCTAACAACTCCAGTGCCCTTAATAAACATTAAATAAGGGGAAATTGCTTTGTAAAAGCATGTATATTAGGCAATATTGCATATAGAAATGTGTACATTAGGAGAAATTCACACCAAAATGCTAAAAAAAAATAATGACTTTTTTAATGCGAACTCATGTGGAAATGTGAACTGAACTTTAAAATCTGAAAAATGAGAAACTCGAATTGAGAGGGGATCCCGGAAATTACAGGCCAGTTAGCTTAACTTCTGTCCCTGGAAAACTGGTAGAAAGTATTATTAAAGCTAGATTAACTAAGCACATAGAAGAACAAGCCTTGCTGAAGCAGAGCCAGCATGGCTTCTGCAAGGGAAAGTCCTGTCTCAGTAACCTATTAGAATTCTTTGAGAGTGTCAACAAGCATATAGATAGAGGTGATCCAGTGGACATAGTGTACTTAGACTTTCAAAAAGCGTTTGACAAGGTACCTCACCAAAGGCTTCTGAGGAAGCTTAGCAGTCATGGCATAAGAGGAGAGGTCCTCTTGTGGATAAGAAATTGGTTAAGAAGCAGAAAGCAGAGAGTAAGAATAAACGGACAGTTCTCCCAATGGAGGGCTGTAGAAAGTGGAGTCCCTCAAGGATCGGTATTGGGACCTGTACTTTTCAACTTGTTCATTAATGACCTAGAATTAGGAGTGAGCAGTGAAGTGGCCAAGTTTGCTGATGACACTAAATTGTTTAGGGTTGTTAAAACAAAAAGGGATTGCGAAGAGCTCCAAAAAGACCTCTCCAAACTGAGTGAATGGGCAGAAAAATGGGAAATGCAATTCAATATAAACAAGTGTAAAATTATGCATATTGGAGCAAAAAATCTTAATTTCACATATACGCTCATGGGGTCTGAACTGGCGGTGACCGACCAGGAGAGAGACCTCGGGGTTGTAGTGGACAGCACGATGAAAATGTCGACCCAGTGTGCGGCAGCTGTGAAAAAGGCAAATTCCATGCTAGGGATAATTAGGAAAGGTATTGAAAATAAAACAGCCGATATCATAATGCCGTTGTATAAATCTATGGTGCAGCCGCATTTGGAATACTGTGTACAGTTCTGGTCGCCTCATCTCAAAAAAGGATATTATAGAGTTGGAAAAGATTCAGAAGAGGGCAACCAGAATGATCAAGGGGATGGAGCGACTCCCTTACGAGGAAAGGTTGCAGCATTTGGGGCTTTTTAGTTTAGAGAAAAGGTGGGTCAGAGGAGACATGATAGAAGTGTATAAAATTATGCATGGCACTGAGAAAGTGGATAGAGAAAAGTTCTTCTCCCTCTCTCATAATACTAGAACTCGTGGACATTCAAAGAAGCTGAATGTTGGAAGATTCAGGACAGACAAAAGGAAGTACTTCTTTACTCAGCGCATAGTTAAACTATGGAATTTGCTCCCACAAGATGCAGTAATGGCCACCAGCTTGGACGGCTTTAAAAGAAGATTAGACAAATTCATGGAGGACAGGGCTATCAATGGCTACTAGCCATGATGGCTGTGCTGTGCCACCCTAGTCAGAGGCAGCATGCTTCTGAAAACCAGTTGCCGGAAGCCTCAGGAGGGGAAAGTGTTCTTGCACTCGGGTCCTGCTTGCGGGCTTCCCCCAGGCACCTGGTTGGCCACTGTGAGAACAGGATGCTGGACTAGATGGGCCACTGGCCTGATCCAGCAGGCTCTTCTTATGTTCTTATGTTCTTATAGATTTGCCCATTCCTAGCTATACATCACAGAAAGTCATCAAGTCCATAGTGATTCCTGGGGGAAGCCAGGTAGTACTCTTTGCATGCATATGATCATCCATGATATCTGTGAATTCCTTATGGAGATCTCCTGCCAAGGAGTGATAAATTTGAGAAAAAGAGCTGACAGTTGAACCAAAACAACATCAAAGAGTACCCTGACATATTAGAGGCTAACAAATTTACAATGAGCTGATGCCAGGCACATTAAGCCAGAGAGTCTTCAAGGTGCCACAGATGTTTGTGCTTTTCCATCAAGGATTTTGTCTTTTTGTCAAAGAATGAGTCTCTCTAATACCGCTGGTGAGCTGTGACAAGATCATAGCTTATGGCAGTAAAGTTAATATCCATATGTGTACAGCCTCAACATTGGAGATTCTCACCGTTCCACAATTTTTTATTCCGGACCATCCTTCAAGTTCTTGTGCAATAGCAACCTTCTTGGCAGAAGAGAGTTATAAAGGATTCCCTGTAGAGTCAATCAGTGTTACAACTTTATTTGGCAACAGGGATATATCTACAGACTGACAATATGCTCTTTTCCCTTGGAACAAATTGTGTTTTATGTGCTTTCAGCTCTTGCCCACAGAAGCATAATAAAAAGTTCAGAGGCAAATATTATCCCAGCCGCATTTGTACTATAAAAAACAACAACCTTTAAGTCCTTTTCATGGTTGGCATTCTTGGGTGTGATTCTGGCCCGTTTAAGTGAACAGACATTTTTGCCATGGGCTTCAACTGAATCTAGGTTATTTGTACATTCCACTGAGATCAACGGGGACTGCACACAAGGAAGTGTGTTTCTAAGGCATATCAGAGATTTATGACACATCTGTATGTAAGTATTCTGAACGTAGGAGGTATTATTTTTTTAATTTATATACCGCTTACATGCCAAAATAGTTTCTAAGCAGTTTGCAAGTATAAAATCAATTATAAAATCTATATATAATTAAAATACATGATAAAATTGTTCCATTAAAGCATTAACAACACCCATCATTAAAATATACATTTAAACAAGACAGTTAACAAGCATAACAAGACAGTTTAAAACATCTTAAAACAAATAAAGGAGTTCAACTTCAGGGAAATGCATGCCTAAACAAAACAGGCATGTCTTCAAGTGTCAGCGGAATGCCAATACTGATAGGGCCTCTTGTAGTTGACCATAATATTATTATTATGGACTCATGGCTTGAGCCAGTAATGGCTGGTGTGGTGGGAGAGAGCTGTCTCCTGAAACTGGCATCTTATTCCCCTCACAGAGCTACAATTTCCAGAATGGTTCAACAATGAATCCCTCACCCCAGGAAACACTGAGGAATGTAGCTCTGTGAAGGGAATACGGGTTTCCTAACAACTCCAGTGCTTTTAATAAACTACAGTTACCAGGATTCTTTGGGGGAAGCCCTGACTGTTTAAAGTGATGTGAGAGTGCTTTAAATGTATGGTGCAGATGAGGCCTCAGTCTTGCATACCATTTTCTACCATGCACAGTCACTGTTTCAATGTTTTAAGTTTTCATTGTACTTGACCAATAATCTATTCTTATGGTAGCTGATCTAGTTAGCATTGCTGGGCCCCCCCTTTCCCTGTCTGATGTTTGCTTCTGGATTTGTGCATAAAAGTGACAAGACTAGCTTGTTCCTAATGAAAAGTGACTGTGGGAGAGGGGGAAAGGATAAATTGCTATTGGCATCCTTCTTAAAAGTTATAATATCACTCTCTGTGTCTCAAGGCAGATCCACAGACAGATGCATAAAACATCTGCACTAGCGATCTTCACTGCCAGAAAACATGGCCACTCAAACCAGCAAAACATCTTAAAATGAGGCTAAACTGAAAAAATCCATTTTGCTAATTGAGAAGGGAATTGCTGGCAACCATCCTGAGAATAACGGGCTCACGGGCTTTAATCACTGAAACAGAAATGCTGAGTGTACGGCTTCTATAGTGTATCCTATAGAAGAATTATGTTTCCTAAGACCTTATTTTTTATACTGTGCAAATGTCCAGCAGGCAACATACTCTTATCTCCTTTAAAGAGTAAGAAGTTACCTGTACACCTTCTTCCTAATTGAAAGATAACCTGCTCTGTCCTTACAAACAAAGGATGGTTTTAAACACTTAGGATGCTATCATTTACACACCTGGATTATTCATTTAAAACAGTATCATACCACTTTAAACAATCATGACTTCCCCCCAAGAATCCTGGGAAGTACAGTTCTGAGGAAGGGTGCTGAGATTTATTAGGAGACCCCTATTCCCCTCAACAGAAATGTGCTTCTCTAATTCAACAGTGTTTACAAAAATGCATATATTAGGGGAAAGTGTGAATAAAATGAATGTATTAGTGAAAATAACAGGCACAATGCATTGTATTAGGGGAAATCACTTGCAAAAATGTGAACATTAGTCAAAACTGCATACAAAACAAATGTGTTGCAGTAGGATAAATTCACACTAAAACACTGAAGAAGTTTCATGAGGATTGGTTTTTAAAAACGCAAATTGCTGCAAAATTGAACTTAAG
This sequence comes from Rhineura floridana, assembly GCF_030035675.1. NCBI lineage: Eukaryota > Metazoa > Chordata > Lepidosauria > Squamata > Rhineuridae > Rhineura > Rhineura floridana. The sequence goes on along the minus strand of NC_084492.1, from coordinate 16,798,673 downwards.
CCTGGGAAAATGAGAAACCGGAAAAACTAAAACTGACTGATCTTTCCATTCCTGGGAATTACCATGGAGACTGTAATTGTGGTATATGCATCCAGACCTTTTAAATAACAACAACAACAAGGCTAGCTATCAGTCTTGCAAAACTTCTGAACCTATTTTAAAACAAACAGACAAATAGAGAATATAGCATGGAACATTCCATAACAGACCTCATGCTGGTGTTGACAGGAATATCCACAGAATCTAGGAATATTCCACAGCAGAATATGTGGACAGTCACTAGGTTCTAGTCTGAACTCTCATAAAGCTGTCCAATGTGCTGAAACTTACTCCCTAAATAGGTTCAGCACCTCAGACAGTTCCTTGAAAGTTTGGTTTAAACCTGGTGTGGATTCATTGCCCCACTGCCATTGGAGCCACCTGTCTCCATTGCTTAGAAGAAAAGAGAAAAGAAAATTAGAGCAGTCTTCAAGCATTCTGATGCTATATAATGGAATTTCACAAGAGGCTGGGAAGATCAGCATGCTAGCTCCATCCCCTCATCAATATTCCCATTTGTCTCCATGAGTTAGAGGGTGACTGTGTAAAGTGGTTGAAGAACCCCATTACAAAGTTCAGAATTGCAAATTTTGAACACTAATTGTGCTTTGATTTGCATATTGGTTCAAGAAGTACAAATTTTATAGTTTCTTATTAAGATGCAAAGCCAAATTTCTCCTCCATCTCTAGTTGGACTTTGTTCCCCCCCAATCATGTGATTACAGGTCATAGGCCTCATCTGTACCACACATTTAAAGTAGTATCATACCACTTTAAACAGTCATGGCTTCCCTCACAGAATCCTGGGAAATGCAGTTTGTTGAGGGTACTGAGAGTTGTTGGGAGATCTCTGCTCCCTTCTCAGACCTACAATTCTTAGAGTGGTTTAACAATCAATCCCTTTTCCCAGGGAGCTCTGGGAATTGTAGCCCTGTGAGGAGACTAGGGTTCTCCTCACAATTCTCAGCATCCTTAACAAACTATAGTTCCCAGGAATCTTTTTTGGGGGGGAGTCATGACTGTTTAAAGTAGTATAATGATACTTTAAATGCATTGTGCAAATGGGGCCATAGTGTCAGAATACTTGAAGAGGGCTTCTATCTGCAGTGAATGTCGAACAGCATAATTGTCACAGATTCACAAGATGAAAATTTAAATGTCAATATTTGCTTGAGAACATGCATATTGAGCTTGGGTGTCCAAATTTGAATACACTATTCACTTTAGTTTGAGGAAGAAAAGTCCAGTGAAAGAGATGTATTTACCTCACAGCATCATTATTTTTCTTTATAAAATACTGAGCATATTATCATGATATTGTTTAACTGGAAGCAAGCACCTGTGAATCTGTATCAACTCTCCATGAGAAATTTCAGTAGCATTACTGAAATGTTTTTCTCACCTGAGAAATGTTGGCAGTCTTATTGGACTTCCTTTAAATTCATCAGATTTTAGCCTAAGAAAGACTTATTTTAGGTCTTCAGGTGTTGGTTTAGGTAGTTTAGTGGCAACTCTAAGTAGGAAATTTCCATTCTTTTCCCCTTAAGTTTGTTCTCTGTTGCTCCAGAAGAAGGCACTAGAACTAATGAGCAGAAACTGAAGAGAAACACACTTTGGTCAAATATTAGCCCTTACCATTAGGAAGTTTATCCTATTTAACAATGGAATAGACTGCTTAAGAGAGCTGTGGGCTTTTTTTCACTGGAGGCATTTAAGGAGAATTTTGATGGTCATCTGTCAGGGATACTAAAGTGGCATCCTGCATTGACAAGGGGGTTTGACTAGATGACCTCTAAGATCCCTACCAATTCTGCAATTTTGTGAAATTATTAATTAGTGAGAAGGGCAACAACATGACCCAGCATGATAATTACTGATGGATGGGAGACCTAGCATCCTGTTTTATAATATGGAGGTAGCCTTCGTAAATGTTTGCAAGTTTAAGAAAGGTCTTGACTGTATACATACTTTACGTGAAGAAATTCCCAAAAGCATCACAAAGAGCAACATCAATTTTGCGTAAGATGACACATCTTTGTGTCCACTGTATTCCCCTTTGTTCAGGGCATGTACTCCGATCTACATTAAGCTGCTAGTTTTTTGCCCCCAGTAATTCTTTTAACACAGGATGAATGACACAAGCATTTGCCTTTGCTTACAAGTCAGTTGTTGCCTGCAGATCAATTCTGCTCAAGTTAATTTGGACCCTGCAGCATATCTTTAGTAAACATCATCTTATAAAAAATGCAAAATATGCCAGACCAGCATTTAAAAGATATCACTTCAGATGAGTGGAATCCACCATATTAAACTTTTATCTGTACATAGCTTCAAAATGAAGTATTAATGAAAAACAAAGTATAAACAAAAATGTCCAGTCTTCTAGACTTCCCAAGACATGCACAAATTCAACTGGAGATATCCCAGGGCAAATAAAGATCATTTAGATTTTTTTTCTTTTCTTTTTAAAGATAAATCATTTAATGTGTTTTCATACCTGCTAACTTTTGAAATTTTGGAAAAGGAAGGCTGAAGCACCAGTTCACACATGCATCTTGATTTCTTGATGACTGCAGGTGTAAGTGGTTTGCATGTTTGACTGAAGTATTATAGGTGAAGTGTATCACAGTAAAACGTTGCTAAAGAGCCAGTGCGATGTAGGGATGGAGACATCCATATATTTCTGGTCTGTGCCAGTTCTGCTTGTGTTTAATCTTAAGTCAATTCCATCCTGACTGGTGTTTTTGTGTGTGTTTGCTTGTATTTTTGTTTTAAAAGTGTGCACGCACAAATCTGTCACTTTGTTTTGTCAGTTTCTCATGCTCCCCTAATGTGATGAATTTTTGTATTCAACTTCCATTAATATATGCAGACTTTGCCCTAATACATGTATTTTTGTACACATTACTTGGCTGGAGAACTGCACTGGATCATTCCAGTAGATTTCACTGGATTGGAATATAAGTGGCTGCTGCACCATTTTTTTAAAATTCACACACACACACAATTTCTACCCATATAGAGACACCAAAAATGCAGTTAGAAAAATGTTATGTGGCACCCCTGATGTACAGGGGGTTCAGAAAGGGAGAAGGGTTATCTAAATACTGGCACGGCAACAGTTTAATTATCTTTAATTTCTCTGCTTCTATAAATGCTATCATCTTCAACCAAAACAGGTTTTATTCAACATAGTCTGATCATTTTATGTACTTGTTAACTATATAAAAGATAGAAAGTAAAGATAGAAAAAGTAAGAAAGAAAACTGAATACAAAAGAAAACCAAATATAGGGGTGAGCAGCAAGCAAGTAAAGCTAGAAAAAGAAGAAAAGGATAGTATTTTTTGCTAACTTTGACTCCTACATAAGACCCTTACTTTCAATATCACCAGAGCCATTATTTTTCAATCACATATTTGTTTGTTTTTTGTCTTGTTTGATTTGTTCTGACTCTCCCTTTAAACCAGGGGTGCCACATAATTGTTTCCCAATTATGCTTTTGGTATCTCAGTATGGGTAGGAATGATATATATAGACAGACAGACAGACAGACAGACAGACAGATAGGTAGATAGATTTTTTTAAAATGGTGTAGCAACCACCTCATAGTGAAAATATCTGTACTGGCCCCACTGCAAAATTTGGAAAAATATGAATTTCAAAGGATGTCTGTGTTTTAGTTCACATATTGCTTCAGAAATTGTGAATTAAGTAGGTTCGCCAATCCACATGAACTGAATTAATTTAATTATTGTTTAAAATCATTAATTAAACCACTTAATATTTAAAAATCTCAAAGCTTTGAATTTCAACCCCATCCCTACACATCAAATATAAATTGTATGCATTTTCCTTACAGTATTCTTTTAGTATACCTTTCCTCTCTAAAATACACATTTTGTATGCAGTTCCCCCACCCCTGTATTAAGAACTGCCTGCAAAATTTAGAGAAGTGCACAGTTTGAAGTATATTTAACTGCATTCTGATCCATATCTTAGGACAGGAAGTGCAAAGTAGGGCACCTGGCTTAAAAATGCAAACATTTCCAGCATCCTTAGGTGAGAAGTGGTTAGATACAGGGTCTGTTGTTGTTGTTATGTGCCTTCAAGTTGATTACGACTTATGGAGACCCTATGAATCAGTGACCTCCAAAAGCATCTGTCATGAACCACCCTGTTCAGAGCTTGTAAGTTCAGGTCTGTGGCTTCCTTTACGGAATTAATCCATTTCTTGTTTGGCCTTCCTCTTTTTCTACTCCCTTCTGTTTTTCCCAGCATTATTATCTTTTCTACTGAATCATGTTTTCTCATGATGTATCCAAATTATGATAACCTCAGTTTCATCGTTTTGGCTTGTAGTGACAGGTGTGGTTTAATTTGTTCTAACACCCAATTATTTGTCTTTTTTGCAGTCCATGGTATGCGCAAAGCTCTCCTCCAGCACCACATTTCAAATGAGTTGATTTTTCTCTTATCCGCTTTTTCACTGTCCAACTTTCACATCCATACATAGAGATCGGGAATACCATGGTCTGAATGATCCTGACTTTAGTATTCAGTGATACATCTTTGCATTTGAGGACCTTTTCTAGTTCTCTCATAGCTGCCCTCCCTAGTCCTATCTGCACTATATATTTAAAGCAGTATCATAACTCTTTAAACAATCATGGCTCCCCCCCCCCCGAATCCTGGAAACTGTAGTTTGTTAAGGGTGCTGAAATTTGTTAGGATACCCCTATTTTTCTCACAGAGCAATTCCCAGAGCTCCCTGGGAAGAGGGATTGATTGTTAAACCACTCTGTGAGCTGTAACTCTATGAGGGGAGCCCAGTATTTTTATCATGACGTATGAAGATCACCTTTTTAAAGTATGCACTTTGTTAATATTTGTGTTTAGGATTGTGCACTAGATGAAAGTATATTTTAATTTTTAATCTGCTTAAACATCTGTACATAGTTTAGATACTTTATTATTAAACCATAGCAGAAATAACTTTGCACCCCCTAAATTGGGGACGGGCCCTCCAGATGCTGTTGGACTATAGCTCCTAACATCCCTGAGCAGTGACCATGCTGGCTTGTGCTGATGGGAATTGGAGTGCCACCGGGTCCCTTAAATAATCCTTATGTAACAGAAATGCCACTCGATAGTATAGACGTTTGGTGGCACTATTACTGATGCTTGCCATTTGGACTGGGTTTTCTCTGGTTTGATGTTTTCTTTTGTGGGTGACAATAAAATTATCAGAGAATATAATCACCAGTCATGGTGACTGTTTCCTAAGCCTTCCAAGACACCTTTCATATTTCACAAATTACTGCAATATTCATGCTACTTAAGTGCAGGTAGCGAGTCAAGAGTAGAACTCTTATGTAGCACTCAGTGTAAATTCCACTGAATCAGAAAGGCATTTACATGTTTTTAAGCAACAGAACCAGAAGAAAAGTGTAAAAAAAAGAAATCCTGGTGTGCTTTGGAGACTTGTGTTTTGTCATAGCTGATAGCACTTATATTACATTTTAGAGTAATTCAATTATCTTTCCCAAATTGTATGTTGCCTGTTGGAGAGAGGTGGCCCTATTAATAGCATTCAGTAAAAAGGTTTCTCACTTGATTGCTTTATCCCAAATCTTTACTTGAAACTCAGTATTTGCTGGCTTACCCTCCATCCTTGATGGTAGCACTTTTCTGGTAGTGTGACTAAATCGGAAACAGTGACAATTCTCTTTTTACAGTTCTAGCAAGGCAGCTTCCCCATTTTAGTTTCATTTGCTTTCAAATCTAATGGTTAAGTCATGTGTAAATCCTAATCCTCAACATGAAACAGCACTGTACATTATCGGACAACATTGCTACATCATGTAATAAGTTTAAAGATGGACTGTGACTGAAAGGGAAGAAGATTTTTAAGCTTCATCCTTGAACATATAACAAAGGTGAGATTTACCCAGAAATAGTAGCAATCTTATGGTGCTCACCATCATCTGTCTTTCCACATTGCTTAATATTAACTCTGGAGGCTTGCCACTGGGTGTCGAGAAGGGCTATAAATGCTTTCTGTTTAGGGTGGAGTCTTTACCTGAGCCACAATAGTCTTTATTGGTTCTCAGCTTGTTCTCTTTTTCTATCCCTGAGTTCTAACTCCTGGCCTTTAAAACACACTCATATGCATATAATTAGACTCCCAGCTTCCAGTTTCCAGTTCCTGGTTCCCATTCAATGGATGGCTACAGCTGAACTGTGTCAAGAAGCTTGCTTGCCATTATTGATCATCTCAGCAAGGAATCCCCCAATAAATTTCTTCAAAATCTCATGTTGCCTGGGTAGAACACAGTATGAAATTCCATTGACACAATTATTGGCTTTATCTGCACTTAATTCCTAAGAAGGACAATGATGATTAGTCAGTAGAGAAGATACAGTGAGGAAATTGTTGTAAGTTGCTCTTAGCCCTCTTTGGGTGTTCTTGTTCCCCTTTGAGTCAAGAAGGGTGGGGATGGAGACAGGGACATGTTGAATAGCTTTGCCCTCTAGCCTTTACACACAGTGTCCTTCTGTCTGCAGTGATAGATCAAGAGCAGGCCCAGGACAGAATGTGGCCCTCAAGATCTCTCTTTTGCTCTCAAGACTCTTTCCAGGCCATGCCCCTCAACAGCCCTGCTCCATTATCTTCTTGAGTACTTTTGCCTGGCTGGAATGTGTCCTTGTTCTGTGGTAATGCCTATTCCTTATAGGGATGGAAGATGGAAAGATGTGTGTGCCTTACGTTTGCCTGGATGGAAAGTTCTACCTCTACTATTGGAGGCAGTATGCCTCCAAATACCAGTTGCTGGGAATCATCAGTGAGGAGAATGCTGTTGAGCCAAGGCCCTGATGTATTGCCAAATGCCTCGCCCTGGCAGGCACCAAGCAAATTAGTTCAAAATTTCAGGGGACAATGAACACTCTGGTGGTGAAGAGGTTAAATGATCTACTGAAACAAAGCTAAACAGCATTGGCTGGTGTTTGCAGGCAATAAAACACTAAAACAAAACTGATGGCTAATGGGATCCTGTGCCTTTGCCCTTATCTTAAGTTTGTCTCACTGGCTGAAAGCCTTTGAACAGCCGGAGCAAAGGATCTCTTGTTTAGGTGGAGTTACGGTTCCTTTTCGATTCAAGCTAGTGTTGAGTTTTGTGAAGGCTTATCTCTCTGATCTAGGGGCCCTGTATTTATACCCAAAAGACCTTCCTGGAGGGGGCACCTTATACCTATTAGATCATTATCTTCACAGCATCCAGGTTGCTGGGTTCTCACACTGGTGACTTTTGTTTATCTCTTCTGATCCTGTATGTGCTACTCAAGGGTATGGGAATACAGCTGTGACATTTATTCCCAGCCTTTGTCCGTGCCCTCCTTCCATGGGTATAGCTGCTTATTTTGACTAATAAGCAGGGTGAGAACATTTACAAACCAATTAAGCTCACTGTCCCTTCCTAGCTTGGGAAATCCATAAACAAGCCCACCTGGGCAAGCAGGAGTGTGAGACAAGCTGATTGTTTTGGTTACTTGAACAACTTTCCCCAAGTCTTGCTTTTGAACATAGGCAGAGTGAAAAACTTATTTCTCAGCCTATTATAAACCATGTCAGAAAGCCTGTGCTTTGAGCTTTCCAGACTTCAATACTATACAATGACAGTGTGCAAGCAATAAGCATCCCAATAAATCAGGGGTATGAGACATGAAATATGGGACAGGGGAATGGGGCATGCCATACTATCTCCTTGGTCCTCACATCAAGATGTCTTGCAGAGATATTTGAGATTACACCTGTTTGTGGGCTTCCCACGGGCATCTGGTGGGCCTGTGTAAGAATAGGATATAGGATTAGATATGAGTGTGTATATAGAAATGTCTGACTTATGTGTGGCTGGAATATAAACTACTGTACAAAGATATAACATCCACTGCTCCACCACTTGGACACCATCCACCACTGTCATGTGGCCCTCTGGCTGAAAAAAGGTCCCCCACTCCTGTGATAAAGTCTTCATGTATACATGTTTGCATAACCCCTGTGTGATTAGATTCCAAGTGGACAGGAAGCCTTTGCATGGACAGCTGTATGCACAAAGGCTTTGTAGCTATAACCACTCATACTCTTCCTGTGAAGGCTAGGGCTCCTTGATGCACCCCTGCTCCTTTGTTAACCAACAGAGGAGCAAGATCCCCCAAACAGGGCTGTTGCTTTGACTGTTGCTTTTTAACATAGCTTTGGGGAAAAGATATACACACTTTCCTGTCAAACCATTTTTTGGGGGGAAAGAGTGCCACTCTTGCCATCTAAGCATAAAGCCGCTTCTTCTTAAAGCTGCACCAAATGACTAGAATAGATAATGACCTGAAGTTGTCATCTTCTTTCATATCTGGCAAGTCCTAGAGTTAAAATTTAAACAGCATGTTTTCAAAGGCAGTTTTAATCAGCTACAGTGCATGAGCGCTAGGGATAGCCTTGGGCTTCTGTCCCTTAGCAAATCTCTTTCCTGTTTGATGCTAAATGACTTTGTCTGGCAGTTGGAAGGGCCTTCTGCTGGAATTTTACACAATTTTGTAACATTTCTTTGGTTGAGTTGCATAGTATGGATGTATTCATGCAGCACTGATGAGGGAAGGAGAAGACATTCAGTTCAGTTTGCATTTAAAGACAAATCTACCTAATGCATACTTTCTGAAACAACATACAAATCAAAGTACAGCCTTCAAAATATGAACTTATCCAAAGTTTGTGGTGCAGTTCTCCAACCAGTCTATACAAAAATGTGCACACTTAAAGTGTGTACAAAAATGCATGTGTCAATGAAAATAACATTTGTTGCTGTTGTTGTTATGTGCCTTCAAGTTGATTACAACTTATGGCGACCCTATGAATCAGTGACCTCCAACAGCATCTGTCATGAACCACCCAGTTCAGATCTTGTAAGTTCAGGTCTGTGGCTTCCTTTATGGAATCAATCCATCTCTTGTTTGGCCGTCCTCTTTTTCTACTCCCCTCTGCTTTTCCCAGCATTATTGTCTTTTCTAGTGAATCGTGTCTTCTCATTAAGTGTCCAAAGTATGACAACCTCAGTTTCATCATTTTGGCTTGTAGTGATAGTTCTGGTTTAATTTGTTCTAACATCCGTTATGCACAAAAGTATTGCTGGAAGCATTACAATTACACCTCAAAAGTAATAAAATTAGTCCTCATTCTATTACAATCAAAATGTAAAGAAATTACCCACTCATTCCTCAAAAAAACAATAAATTACAAGTAAATTCCTAACTAATTACTTCCAAGCTCTGATACAGGCTATGACCTCACCATTGCCCTGCCCCACACTTTCCAGATAACCTGCACCAATGCTCATGCTGAGTGGGTAGCTCTGCTACTAAAAAGGAGTCAGCAGAAATTAAAAATAAAAATAGGCACTACTCACTTGGGATGGAGGAGAAATTAGATTCAGTTCTCATTTAAAGCCAAGTCTACCTTATCCTCACTTTCTGAAACAATATGAGAACCAAGACATAGCCTTCCTTCAAAATTCACTTATATAAGTCTTGCAATGCAGTTCTCCAACCAACCAATGTTTACAAAAACACATATATAATGGGAAGTGTGCATGATAATGAATGTATTAGTGAAAATAGCATACAAAACTGCATTATGTGAAGAGAAATTGCTTGCAAAAATGTGTACTTTAGTCAAAATTGCATACAAAATGTGTTAGAAATTAGCACTAAAATGCTGAAGAATATTCCTGAGGATTTTTTTCAAAAAAAAGGAAATTGTTGCAGAGATGTCAAAAATGTTGGACAAAAGAGAATCAGAGAACCTCATATGACAGATCCTTCCATCCCTACTATTCACCATTAAAGCAAGGGGGAAGGTATTTGCCTATAATAAATACAACATCAATGAAGGTGCCAGATGAGCATCCCAAGAAACAGCATCCCACAGTTAGGGTTGCCACCACCAAGTAGACTCTTTCCCTACAGCCAGCTGCTGTGCCTCATATGATGGGATGGCACTCACATAAGAGCCTCAGTTGAAGACCTCAATGCATGTGAAAACAAATGGGAGATAAGCCATGCTTTGGTTATGTTGGTCCCATGCTTTGAGTGGCTTTAAAGGTCACAAATGTCACTTGGAACTGAGCTCAGAAGTAATGTGGGAGCCAGCTAGCAAAGGACAGGCAAAACATGATAGTGATGGTCATCTCCAGTCAACTGCTGTGCAGCTGAATTTTGAACTATTTGCAGTTTCCGTTCCATCTTCAAAGGCTGCCCCAAGTAGAACACATTACAGTAGTCTAATCTGGAGGTTACCAGGACATGGACTACAGAGGCCAGCCCATCTCTGTCTAGGTAGGTATGCAGCTACTACACCAGGCCAAGCTATTAGAAGGCACATTGTACCATAGAGGAAACCTGCACCTCCAACAACAAAGATGGATCAATGAGTACCCACAGATGGCAATCTTCTTGCAAGACCACTACATGTAAGAAGGCTTATATGTGGGAAAATCATTATGTTACCTAAACACCATAGGAAAGGTTGTATCTGATATAGAACTGGTGTTGTATGATCCCTGTGCTTTGTCCTAGAGATAGTCATTGAACTATAGGATGGGCAGAGGGGGCCCTATCCTCATATTTTTTTCTGAAATGCCCTTAGCCATTTTTAAAGGCTGGGGGACATAACTTGAAGAAATGTTGGGGGAGTCATGGGATGGGGCTTGTGGATTTCATTAACAGCTTCCTAACATCATCCCCTCCTCAATACACAAATAAATACAAGAATACCCCACTATATGGACCTTCAATTTACGGACACTCTCGAGTACGAACATATTTACAGTAGCACCATTCCCCTGTTTATGTACGCTTGCTTCGCAAGAACGGACACTTAACTGTTTTAATTTTACTAGTGTAGCGTTATAGCTAAGTTTTATGAGTGATTGAGTGTGTGGGACTGAACCCATTATTCCCTTTTCCTTGTTCCCTCCCCTCTCTCACGGTTCTGTTTTGTCTGGGGCGTTTGTTGGCGGATTTTTTTCCTCTTCCCTCCTCAGCCCTGTTGAGGGCTCCAGCGGCTGCCATTCCCCCGAGATGAGCCTGGGCTGGGAGCCTTCTTCCCTTTTGCCGCCAGCTTCGTTTCTTTCCAGGTGGCGGTGGGTTTTTTTTACTTTCCTTCCCTCCTCCTTAGGAGGGCTCCTGCGGCTGCCGTTTCCCCATTCAAACATGTTTGCAATTTAATGGCAGATAAAAAGAAAAGGTAGTGCTTCACTATAAGTACATTTTTTATTTATGTACTCGCTCTGGACCCATTGCGTACATTAATGCGGGATATTCCTGTAAAGCACTGACTGAAAATCAACACTGCCATAACATTTTAGCCACCTGGAATTGCCACTTGCCACCATTTGTATTCTTTAATGGTACAATGTTCATCTTGATGCATTTGCATTTAGGCCACCACTTTTCAGCATGAGGATAGAAAATAAACATTACTTCTCTCTTTCAGGAATTTTCAGAATTATGGACACTGAAATGGGGGAGGGGGCTCTTGTTATAAGTTATTTCAATTATTGTGTTTTTTTTCTTGTTGTAAGTCGCTTTGAGTTCTACTGTTGAAAAAAAGCGACTAACAAATGCCAGTAATAAATAAATAATAAATAAATAAAACATATCACAACCTATGAAATCACATCTGTTTAGCAGATGGGGGTATCCCTGTGGAAATAAAGCAAAAGTCAATACAGATGGTTTTCCAGCTAATAACATTTACACCTCTGTGCTCTCAAAACTAGAATCATCAAAATTATTAGAGATATCCTCAATCATTTGGCCCTGTCTGAGTAGATATGTCAGAACCTAATTGTTAGCATGATATCACTACTGGTTGTTAGCTGCAAGACACCCTGCAAATTTTTCTAAGATTCTGAAATGAGTATATTTGAATGCAGGGATCCTTTATGATTTCTCACTTTTATTCATGTAATGTATTTATGTAGCTGATATAAAAGCTACCAAAGTGGCTTACAAATATCAGTAATAGACAGTCCTTGCCCAAGCACTTATAGTCTAAAATGTGCCACTCAAAAGGAAAAGAGATTGGGTTGGGAAGAAGAAAACAAGCAAACATAGACAATAGTTCCTCCTAGGGATGGTCAATTATGTCAACTTCTGTTTCTCCCTTTTCCAGTCTTAAGTTCAGTTCTCTACATTTCCACATCAGTTTGTGATTTTTTTAAGTGCTTATGAAAATCCATCAGTATTTAGTGCATATACATCATATATGCAATTTTGCCTGATATGCACATTTTTCGAAAGCAATGTCCCTTAATATTTTTAACATTATTTGCACGAATATATGCATTTCTACACATCCTTTACCCCAGAATATGCATTTTTGTACTTGACTGAAAAACTGTATTGCAAAATTTAGAGACGCGCATATTTCGAAGGAAGTCTGTTTTGTAAAGTGAAAATTTGGTAAGTTTGCCTTTAAATGAAAGCTGGATGATCACTCATATGCATTCCATTCAAGACAGTAATTATAATATACAGTGAAATTTAAAATAAAGGTGCCTCTGAGTTCAGTATGTAGCAGTAGTAGTAGTAGTAGGTTTATTACGGTCAAAGGCCAGACTAAATACACTCAGTGTCAAATAATCATAAAACAAATAATTATGACAGGACACACATTTTTTGTATAAAAATAATCACTAAAAACCCAAACTCAGGTCTGTATTGGCAGTTGAGTTAATTGTGCTCTTCGGAGTGAAATAGCAGCGGCACAAAATCTCGCTACCTTAATTGTGACCTGCGAAATTTGGTCAGATAAAAGATATCTAACATGGAAAGCAGATTCCCTGCCTGGGAAATTTTGCGTGATCGGGGTGATCAACGTGTGTCGGAGATCATTATAAAAAGCACAGTGCAAAAGAACATGTCCCACGGTCTCTACGGCACCCACTCCACAGGGGCATAGTCGCTTGGCATAGGGGATTTTTTTAAATCTGCCATCTAAAAAGGCCGAGGGTAGTACATTAAACTTGGCCATCGTGAATGCTTTCCAGAGCCTCGGGGTAGGAAGGGAAGCAAGCTAACATGCAGGGTAAAGGGTCCAGGGCACGGTATAACTCCAAAATTGGGCACTGGTTGAGAACGATGATTTTGGAGTTCAGTGTTGAGGATTCATTCAGAGATTGCCTCCAGCGCCTTGGTATGGCCCAACAAAAGCACACCAGTAGCCGAAAATCCTAGACTGGAAAGTTTCATAGTTAAAGTTTTCTTCCACCTCGACTGGAAGACGTCTGACAGGACAAGAGGGGCCAGACCCACAGGTAGAAACAGGAGTTTTAACCACTACTTAAACTTAAGTGTCCATATACAGGCATCTATTGAGGGAAGCCCAGTTTCCAGGCAAAGGTAGGCATTAGGGACGCAGGATGGAATGCCCAAAATCGTCCTCAGGAATTTGGTTTGGATCACTTTGTATGGTGTGTATTTATCGTATACACTAATCTGGGAGCTGTGTGTCATTTGTGAGATCACTTTGGCAACAAAGACTTGTATGACAGAGGGAACATGTTGCCCACCTTTGGTGAAAAAAAAGGACAGAAGAGCCTTGATGTTCCTCTGTGCATTAGTAATGACAGTTTTAGTTTGTAGTTGCCATGATCCCGTAGAATGGAAAGTTACTCCCAGATACCTAAACAATGGTACTTGTTCAATTTGGCGACCATTTAAGAGCCAGCAGTGCTTCAGCTTCTTTTTGATAAACACCACTACCTTTTACTTGGCCTCGTTAATTTCTAGCAGATCTTTTTTGCAATAGTTCCCAAGCGCCCTCAGCAGGCAACGCAGGCCAACACTAGTTAGAGATACAAATACTGCATACAGCATACAGGAGAACTGACAGGGGTTTATTTGCCAGAGTGGGGTGATGGGAGGAGACCGACGTCAAGCTGCTGACCAGGGAGTTGATGTAAAAATTGAACAGGGAGGGGCCCAGGATACAGCCCTGTTTAACTCCCTTAAAAGTGGGAATGGGTCTAGTCAGGCTACCAAAGTTGTTACATCTTATGCGCAAGTGAGTATTTTCATGTAGCCGCCGAGTAAGTAATAGCAGATGCCTGTCGATGTTTGTGGCCTCAAATTTTCCCACAGCCTATCTCTGGGAATAAGATCGAAAGCTGATTTAAAATCTATGAAGGTGGCATAAAGGGCTTCTCCCGATTTGGTTCCACCAAGTGTTGGAGCACCAGACCATGATCAATAGTGGAACGTTCCGGCCTAAACCCAGCTTGTTCCTCTGCCAAGATGTTTTCATGGTCCAGCTAGCTTTGTAGTTTTTCCAATAGGTGGCTGGCGTATAATTTACTGATGATGTCTAACAAACTAATAGGTCTCTAGTTGAGGGGATCTAAATGGGAACCTTTTTTGTAAATTGGGATAATAATTGCTGAGTCCCAGTCATCAGGAATATCAGCAGTGCGATCGATATACGTAAATAACGCTGCTAGAACCGGTGCCCACCATTCAGTGTTTGATTTAACAGCTTCCAGGGGGATATTATCAGGCGCAGGAGCCTTAGCCGGCTTCAGCTTTGCAATTAATGTAGTAACTTCCTTAGTTGTAACCAGAGGCATTATCTTTTATAATTTCAGCAAAATGAGAACGAATTTGGCCTCTAGCATAAGTGTTATAAAAATGCAGTTCCCAGGAATACACAGGAATATAATTGTCCAGATTGGTGGAGATTTTGGGCCAGCCCCTAGATACCAACCTCCAAAAGGTGGCTGAGTCCTTAGATCTAGAGGCTTGTATCAGAGACTGCCAAAGCTGATTCTGGGCCAGAATTTTTCCCCGTCTTAATTAAAAGTTTGTATCTTCTCTTTAGATCTAAGCATTCAGTGGGTAATACTGGTAAATTCATGTCTCTGTACAATCTGTATTTCTTAATTAGCATTTTTTTCATGTCCATACATTCCCTGTCAAACTTGGTTTGGAATTGCACAAGCACGGATGGAGCCTCGTCGAGGGCATAACAGATAGACAATTTTGGAGGTCTGCCAACAGGGCTTGATATGCAACAAGCAGGGATTCTGTAGATACTGCAGTCGTCAAGAATTCACGATGGCGGAGGCATCGAGGAGAGTATAAACTTCTCTTTAGATTGGTCTCTAGTTTGGTGGACCATTTAACGCGGGCAGCTCTTATTTCATATTCCTCGTCTGAAACCGGCACACAATCAGCGTGAATGATTTGATTACCACAAAGAAGGGATAAAGAAAGGGGTAGGTGATCCCTTTCGGTGTGGTTACCTACTGTGCAAGAGGATATGGCGCTAAGCAGCTCGGGGGAGACAATAAAAAAGTCTATGGAGGATGCCACAGAGCCTGAAAAATAAGTAAATTCCCCATAACGGTTGCCTTCCACTGATCCATTTAGCAGAACAAGGTTCAGTCTATGCAGCATTTGGAGTAGACAAAAGCCGGCATAATTGTATCCCAAGTCTTCTGATCGGTGATCTAGTAAATTTAGGGTCTCATCCGGAGCAGGTGGAATTTCATGAAAATGGGCAAATAGCCATATATCGTTTGGGCCTAGCCTGGCATTAAAATTGCCAGCGATCATTATCACAGCTTTTGGGAATAATGATGTTAAGTTAGTAATATAGTCATCCAAATTTTGATTAATAGTTTTCACCAGGTTTTTTTGACGTAGGGGGGGAAGGTAGACATTAATCAATAGTAGCCAAGCCCATTTAAACTTGATAACAAGTGACATAGCTAGTCCTGGCCGCACCATAGATTTATACAACGGCATTGTGATATCGGCTGTTTTATTTTCAATACCTTTCCTAATTATCCCTAGCATGGAATTTGCCTTTTTCACAGCTGCCGCACACTGGGTTGACATTTTCATTGTGCTGTCCACTACAACCCCAAGGTCTCTCTCCTGGTCGGTCACCGCCAGTTCAGACCCCATGAGCGTATATGTAAAATTCAGATTTTTTGCTCCAATATGCATAATTTTACACTTGTTTATATTGAATTGCATTTGCCATTTTTCCGCCCATTCACTCAGTTTGGAGAGATCTTTTTGGAGCTCTTCGCAATCCCTTTTTGTTTTAACAACCCTGAACAATTTAGTGTCATCAGCAAACTTGGCCACTTCACTGCTCACTCCTAATTCTAGGTCATTAATGAACAAGTTGAAAAGTACAGGTCCCAATACCAATCCTTGAGGGACTCCACTTTCTACAGCCCTCCATTGGAAGAACTGTCCATTTATTCCTACTCTCTGCTTTCTGCTTCTTAACCAATTCCTTATCCACAAGAGGACCTCTCCTCTTATGCCATGACTGCTAAGCTTCCTTAGAAGTCTTTGGAGAGGTACCTTGTCAAAAGCTTTTTGAAAGTCTAAGTACACTATGTCCACTGGATCACCTCTATCTATGTGGTTGTTGACACTCTCAAAGAATTCTAATAGGTTACTGAGACAGGACTTTCCCTTGCAGAAACCATGCTGGCTCTGCTTCAGCAAAGCTTGTTCTTCTATGAGCTTAGTTAATCTAGCTTTAATAATACTTTCTACCAGTTTTCCAGGGACAGAAGTTAAGCTAACTGGCCTGTAATTTCCGGGATGGCTTTATATGCCTCTTCCAACTCTATGATTCTATGATTATCTGACCATATTGCTCCAGCACACAGCTCTACCACTGAGCTATGGCCTTCCGCAGGTAAAGATTCCAGTTCTCCCAGACCCTTGGAGAATGGTCTAGTATCCTCTCCTCTTGGGGAGAATGCTATACATCTAGAATGGATTTTCCCAATGGCTTACAGCATGAAAAACTGGTTGCATCTACATTTAAAGCACATGGCTTCCCTCAAAGAATCCTGGGAATGGTTGCTTGTTAAGGGTGCTGGCAAGTTTTGTGAGGGGTAAACCACACTTCTAGGAATCTGTGGGGGGATCCATGATTGTTAAAGTGCTATAAATGTAGCCCTCCTATAAATGGGCTTCTACTGGGAGGAAGGGTGGGATATAAATGTAATTAATTAAATCTAATTATTTAAATCTAATTAATAAAATAAATAAAATATTTGGTGTGGAATGTGATTTGTTTCCCCCCCCTCCTTTCTAACTTCTCAAAGGTGTACAAAGCTTTGACAGAGAATCAGAGGAAACTGATTTATGATAATGGGATACTAGGAGTATTTATTTATTTATAATAATAATAATAATAATAATAATAAATTCAATTTCTTTGTTGCCTATCTGGCCGATGGCCACTCTAGGCGACTTACAAATTTGTTAGAATACAATTGATAAAATATAATAATACAATATAAAAACAATACATCTGCAGCAACAATATTAAAACTGGGTAGGAGGCATTACAGTTATAACAATTAACCCTCCCCGGATACCCCGAAGGCCTGCTGAAAGAGCCAGGTCTTTAAGGCTTTCCGAAACACATTTAGGGAAGAGGCATGCCAGAGATCTTGTGGGAGGGAGTTCCAGAGAGTGGGGGCCACCACTGAGAATGCCCTCTCTCTAGTACCCGCCAATCTGGCTGTTTTTGTTGGCCGGATTGAGAGAAGGCCCTGTGTGGCCGATCTTGTCGGGCGGCATAATTGGTGGCGTTGAAGGCGCTCCGTGAGATAAACTGGGCCGAAACCGTGTAGGGATTTAAAGGTCAATACCAACACCTTGAATTGGGCTCGGAAAACAACTGGTAGCCAGTGTAGGTCGAACAACACTGGTGTGATGTGATCTCGACGGCGACTATTCGTAAGTAGTCGAGCCGCCGCATTTTGTAACAGTTGTAATTTCCGGACCGTTTTCAGGGGTAACCCCACGTAGAGCGCATTACAGTAGTCCAAACGAGAGGTGACCAGGGCATGTACCACTAGTGGGAGCTGGTGAACAGGAAGGTAGGGTTGCAGCCTTCGTATGAGGTGTAGTTGGTACCAGGCTGCCCGGCTCACTGCCGAAATCTGAGCCTCCATGGACAGCCTGGAATCAAGTACAACCCCAAGGCTGCGGACCTGGTCCTTTAGGGGTAGACTCACCCCGTTGAACTTCAGGTCAATGTCGCCCAACCTTCTCTTGTCCCCCACAAGTAGTACCTCAGTCTTATCAGGGTTCAACTTCAGCTTGTTCCTTCCCATCCATCCACTCATGGATTCCAGGCACTTGGACAAGGTCTCCACAGCCAACTCTGGTGAAGATTTAAACGAGAGATAGAGCTGAGTGTCATCCGCATATTGATGACACTGCAGCCCAAATCTCCTGATGATTGCCCCCAGTGGCTTCATATAGATGTTAAATAGCATGGGAGAGAGGATAGAGCCCTGTGGCACACCACAATTGAGAGGCCAAGGGTCTGATACCTCCTCCCCCAATGCTATCTGTTGGTACCTGTTGGAGAGAAAGGAATGGAACCACTGTAATACAGTGCCTCCAATTCCCAATCCCTCCAGGCGAAGCAGAAGGATACTGTGGTCGACAGTATCAAAAGCCGCTGAGAGATCGAGGAGGACAAGAAAGGTGGATTCTCCCCTATCTAATGCCCTCCTCAAATCATCTACCAGAGAGACCAAGGCTGTTTCAGTTCCGTGACCAGTCCTGAAACCCGATTGGTATGGATCCAAATAATCCATTTCATCCAAGTGTGCTGACAACTGGTTGGCCACCACTCGCTCAATGACCTTGCCCAGAAATGGTAAATTCGAAATTGGGTGGAAGTTATCGAATACTTGGGGATCCAAGGAGGGCTTCTTTAAGATGGGCTTTACAATTGCCTCCTTGAAGGCTGATGGCATCACCCCCTCTTTCAAGGATGCATTTACCACCGCTTTGATCCCCTCGCCCAATTTCTCTCTGCAGCTCACAAGGAGCCACGAAGGGCAAGGATCAGTAAGACAAGTGGTTGGCTTCACAGATGAAAGCGCCTTGTCCACTTCCTCAGAAGGGAGAAGCCGAAACCGATCCCAGTTTACCGGCATGCAACTGGCCAACTCTGGTTCATCCACTGTGTCCACGGCGCACGGGATCGAGCTCCGTAAGTGTTCGATTTTATCGGCGAAGTGTTTTGCTAATAAGTCACAGGAGGACTTTGACTGTTCCAAGGGTTCCTGAGCAACTGGACCGACCAGGCTTCGGACCACCTGGAACAGCCTCATGGGACAGCACTCCGCAGACGCAGTAGAGGCAGCAAAGAAAGCCTTCTTTCCTACCTTTATTGCCACTTGGTAGGCAGCTACTGCTGCTCTAACCTGTGTCCGGACATCTTCGGAGCGGGATTTCCACCACCGGCGCTCTAGTCGTCTCACCTCCTGTCTCAGACTACGCAACCGCGGTGTATATCATGGTGCTAGCTAAGTTCTATTCAGGGGGAGAGGACATTTTGGAGCCACCCGGTCTAATGCCCTGGTGATCCCCATGTTCCACTCCTTCACCAGGGTTTCGACCGGGCGACCTTCAGCAGGTTCCAATTCCCCAAGCGCAGTCAGGAATCCATCCGGATCCATCAGGCGTTTGGGGCGGACCATTTTAATAGGTCCTTCACCCCTGCGGAGGGGACATGGCAACGAGAAGTCCATATTTACCAGGTAGTGGTCTGACCATGACACAGGAGTTTATTTAATTTATTTATTTATTTAATTTAATTTATATACCGCCCTAAGCCCGAAGGCTCTCTGGGCGGTGTACAAAAAGATAAAACAAGCACAATGTATAAATACAAGAAATACAAGAAATCAAAAAAACAGAACAAACAAACAATAAAAGAACCAAACAAAGTCCAAAATACAAAATAATAGTGAAATACTGTTAAAATACACTTTAAAATGCCTGGGAGTATAAAAAGGTTTTCACCTGGCGCCGAAAAGATAGTAGCGTCGGCGTCAGGCGTACCTCATCGGGGAGACTGTTCCACAGTTCGGGGGCCACCACTGAAAAGGCCCTAGTTCTAGTCACCACCCTCCGAGCTTCTCGATGGGATGGCACCCGGAGGAGGGCCTTAGATGTTGAGCACAGTGTACGGGTAAGTTCATATTGGGAGAGGCGTTCCACCAGGTATTGCGGTCCCATGCCATGTAGGGCTTTATAGGTCAAAACCAGCACTTTGAATCTAGCCCGAAAACAAATAGGAAGCCAGTGCAGATGGGCCAGAACAGGTGTTATATGAGCGGACCTTCTGGTCCGCGTCAGCAGTCTGGCCGCTGCATTCTGGACTAGCTGTAGTTTCCGAACAGTCTTCAAGGGCAGCCCAACGTAGAGCGCATTGCAGTAGTCCAATCTAGAAGTTACCAGAGCATGAACAACTGAGGCGAGGTCATCACTGTCCAGATAGGGACGTAGCTGGGCTACCAAGCGAAGATGGTAAAAAGCATTCCGTGCCACCGAGACCACCTGGGCCTCAAGAGACAAGGAAGGATTGAAAAGAACTCCCAAGCTACGAACCTGTTCCTTCAAGGGGAGTGTAACCCCATCAAGAACAGGATGAACATCCACCATCTGGGCAGAGAAGGCACTCACCAACAGCGTCTCGGTCTTGTCTGGATTGAGCTTCAGTCTGTTAGCTCCCATCCAGTCCATTATCGCGGCCAGGCAACGGTTTAGCACGTTAACAGCCTCACCTGAAGAGGATGAAAAGGAGAAATAGAGCTGCGTGTCATCAGCGTACTGATGACAACGCACCCCAAAACTCCTGATGACCACACCCAGCGGCTTCATGTAGATGTTAAAAAGCATGGGGGACAGTACCGATCCCTGCGGGACTCCACAATGGAGAGTCCAGGGTATCGAGCAATGTTGCCCAAGCACTACCTTCTGGTGGCGACCCACCAAGTAGGAGCGGAGCCACTGCCAAGCAGTACCCCCAACTCCCAACTCCATGAGTCTTCCCAGAAGGATACCATGGTCGATGGTATCAAAAGCAGCTGAGAGATCAAGGAGAATCAACAGAGTCACACTCCCCCTGTCCCTCTCCCGACAAAGGTCATCATACAGGGCGACCAAGGCTGTTTCAGTGCCAAAACTGGGCCTAAAACCGGATTGAAATGGATCAAGATAATCAGTGTCATCCAAGAGCCCCTGGAGCTGGCCGGCAACCACCCGTTCCAGCACCTTGCCCAAGAATGGAACATTCACCACAGGTCTATAGTTGTTCAGGTTATCTGGGTCCAAAGAGGGTTTCTTCAGGAGCGGTCTTACTACCGCCTCTTTTAGGCAGTCAGGGACCACTCCCTCTCTCAAAGAGGCGTTTATTATCTCCTTGGCCCAGCCGGCGGTTCCGGTCCTGCCAGCTTTCACCAGCCAAGAGGGGCAAGGGTCCAGCACAGATGTGGTCGCCCGCACCAGTCCAAGGATCTTGTCAACATCCTCAAGCTGCACAGACTGAAACTCATCCAATAAATAAGGACAAGACCGTGTTCTGGATGCCTCATTAGATCCCACTGCCATAATATTGGAGTCTAAGTCCCAGCGAATGCATGCGATCTTATCCTGGAAGTGCCTCGTGAACTCATCACAGCATTCACTTTGTCCTTTTAGAGTAGTCCAATCACATTTGGTCAGTCATCTTTACAACAGCTTGATCGGGTGGGTCAGGATATAAATCCACTGCAGATCTGAGGACTGAAAAAATGGCGGTCTGCCAATGGAAGCCTTTGGCAAGCTTGCATCAGATGTGAGATCTGAAGTGTTGGATTTGCTGCTGGGTTATCTGAGAGAGCAAAAGATAAAGCCTCAGTTTGCAAATGGATGCATACAATGCATTTCCTGAAGCAATAAAACTTTTTTCAGATAAAAGTTGCTATTCTCCTGAAAAGCTTTTCATGGCCATAACAGTGCAAAGGAAAGGGTTGAGTGGAAAGTCTGAAAGGCAGGGAGAAGTTAGCTTCTATCTGGCAAAGCAGATTGCTTCTGGGTGGGACCTCTTCTCTCTAGTTTAACTGGAATGGCAAAGTATGATTTGCAAATCAGAGTGAATTGTGTGTGTAATCAATCTAATGTGAAAAGCAAAGTGTATTTAAAAGAAACGCTCCTCAATATGTCCCTGGTCATTTGGGCAGAGAGAAGCCCTGCCAAGTACAAACCTATTGCCTAGTAATGAGGCACTAATTTTCCTTTTCTCTCATCAATCTGTTGGCTTTTCAGCTCTCTTGGCTATCTGTCAATTGATTTCTTCTAGCACAAGCAGATTTTGTTCTTGTTCAGGCTAGTCTCTGTCGATTTTAAAGCCCTTCTCCTTCTTTTCTAAGAGCATTTGCTCTCTCCACCCAAGGTTGTCCCAAATGCTTTGTGAAGACCCAGGCAGCAGCTGGTGTCCCTTGGCGGCTACATGAATAGAACAATAAGATAAACAGGGGCATCCAAAACCTGATGTTCCACTTTCATGAAGTTCTCCAAATCAAAGATATATTGGCTAGAAAAGAAGTGACTCAGAAGAGAAAGTCCTGCCTGTTCTAAACCACATTCATTTCAACAACGGTGTTGCCCATTTACAGTGATGTTATACATTGTGCCACTTAATCCTTTATCCTCCACTCATTTATTTATTTTATTTATTTATTTTATTCGATTTATTAGTCACACATCTGGCTAGAAACCCAGCCACTCTAAGCGACGTACAAAATGAAGGCATATAAACATCAAACATAAAAGTATATAAACATAAAAAACAAGCAATAAAACTAAACAACAAAGTAGAAGCTATCCCCCAACCCACACAGCCCAACCCAAAGATCAGAAAGTCCTCCTAAAGAAGCTGTGTTTGAGGGCTGGAGGGTGGGGCAAGGCAGGTGGAAGCAGCCTCCCCTGATGACAACAGAGTCTCTCTCCCCTCATCATTTAATAGTCAATGACACTATTTCACTCTGTAGTAGGGATGGCTGAAGACATATTTCTACCTAAGGTGAAGGACAAGATGTCCCCTCCCCTTATTCTATAAACTGAAGCCAACTGGACTTACTAATTCAGCAGTAGAATATAGGAAGCCGCCTATTATTATTATTATTATTATTATTATTACATTTGTATACCGCCCCATAGCTGAAGATCTCTGGTGTTTTACAACAATTAAAAACATTAAAAACAAATATACAAATATACAAATTTAAAAACACTTAAAAATAATTTAAAAACACATGCTAAAATACCTGGGAGAAGAGGGAAGTCTTCACCTGGTGCCAAAAAGATAACAGTGTTGGCGCCAGGTGCACCTCTTCATAAATATCATTCCATAATTTGGGGGCCACTACTGAGAAAGCCCTCTCCCTTGTTGCCAGCCTCCCAGGTTCCCTCAGAGTAAGCACCCAGAGGAGGGCCTTTGATGTTGAGCGTAGTGTATGGGTGGGTTCATGTTGGGAGAGGCGTTCCATCAGGTATTGTGTTCTCAAGCCCTGTAAGGCTTTATGGGTTAAAACCAGCACTTTGAATCAAGCTCAGAAACATACAGGCAGCCAATGCAAGTGGGCCAGAATCGGTTTTATATGTTCTAATGGTCTGGTCCCTGTTACCAATCTGGCCACTGCATTTTGCACAAGCTGCAGTTTCCGAACTGTCTTCAAAGGCAGCCCCACGTACAGTGCATTGCAGTAATCTAACTTGGAGGTTACCAGAGCATGGACAACTGAAGCCAGGTTATCTCTGTCCAGATAGGGGCATAGCTGGGCCACTAACTGAAGTTAGTAGAAGGCACTCCCTGCCACCGAGTCTACCTGAGCCTCAAGTGACAGAGATGGTTCTAGGAAAACCCCTAAGCTATGAACCTGCTCCTTCAGGGCAAGTGCAACCCCATCCAGGACAGGTTGAACATCCACCATCCGGTCAGAAGAGCCACCCACTAGCAGCATCTCAGTCTTGTCTGGATTGAGCCTCAGTTTATTAGCCCTCATCCAGTTCATTGCTGCAGCCAGACACTGGTTCAGCACATTGACAGCCTCACCAGAACAAGATGAAAAGGAGAAATAGAGCTGCGTGTCATCAGCATACTGATGGCAGCACACTCCAAAGCTCCGGATGACTGTGATAGAGAACCCCTTAAGGGGCCCTGGCCCCAAACGATTTAGGCCCTTGAAAATTAATGAAGAAAAAAATGGATTTATTTCCCCTTTGTTAAACATAGCAGGCATTAAAAGCAGCCCTGCGTGTACCAAGCAGAAAAAGGGTTAAGCTCACCCTGTTATAAAATTCCTGAGCATCTTTCGGTGCCAAATGGCTAAATGCGTGACCGCAGATCATTTATTTGGTATTGTTTCTCTTGATTAATATACTTGTTACTATGTGATCTTGGAAACCAGGTTTCTGAGATTATAGAGCAGCTAAGAGAAAATCTTCATAACAGAATCAGAAGTGGAAGACAAGATAAAGTTTTAGTTTGATATTCAATTTTTATAATAGCATGATATCTATTATTATTCCATAAATGTAATAAGTGTGTGGGCCACTTTTCTGCTTCCCTCTGTGTTTGATGGAGAGTGGCTTGCTGCCATTTACCCCCTTTCCTTCACTGTGTTCCCTAATCATTCTTTGTATTATATTTTTTATATTATGTGGCTTTGGGTTATAATATGGTGATTAAAATTGATCTTTCTCTATAGCAAGGTAGTAAGAAGAATTCTCACATGGAATTTCCAGTCACTCTATGTGAACCAGAATTGGCCCTGCATCATGGTATTGTCTAGAGGAACATGCCGTTATGTCCTAGATATACCGTTGTGTCCTGTGGATATTTCTTCCCAGAGTGGCTGATCAGAAAGCCATGATGGGAATGGAATGCATAGTATAATATAGTACAAAATCATCAGTAATATATGACAGTAGAATGGTGAGATCTGAAAAAGGGGACAGGTTGACATCAATGAACACAATGGGAGATGAGAGGTATGAATATACATGCATTCATTTTAATAAAGTTAACTGGTTGGTTGGAAATATTTCAAGAGGGAAGAATCTGTTTTGTTACGTAGAAAAGAATTTGGGGGATTGGTTAAATGATTGCCACATGCTGAATAATGAATAACCTTCATAGATTTGATAATTGGATTCCGCCCAATTTTTAACTTGAATATGTTTTATTTTAATAACTGTTTTATGATGCTTGTTTTATATTTGTATACTGGTCTTTGACCGTAATAAAGATTGGATTGGATTGCCACATGCTGAAATTGTACTTCATAAAAGGAGCTTGCAGACAGTGTCTCTTTACAGTCCCTCTCAGATTTCTGATGGGCTGTCCCTGCAGATGCTTGTACTGGAAATAAAGGCCTACCTTTTTGCTTTAAGCCTGTGTCTTCAATTTACTTAAAGGACCCCCAGCAAAGATCCCACAGGAGAAGATAACATCAACCACACCCAGTGGTTTTATGTAGATGTTGAACAGCATGGGGGACAGAACTGACCTCTGCGGAACCCTATACTGGAAAGTCCAGGGTGCCAAGCAATGCTCCCCAAGACCACCTTCTGGAGCCGACCCTCCAAGTAGGAACGGAACCACCGCAATGCAGTCCCTCCCATTCCCAACTCAGCCAGTCTTCCCAGAAGGATACCATGGTCGGTGGTATCGAAAGACGCTGAGAGATCAAGGAGAATCAACAGAGTCACACTCCTCCTGTCTCCCAACAGAGGTCATCATGCAGGGTGACCAAGGCTGTTTCCGTGCCAAAACCAGGCCTGAAACCCGACTGAAATGGATCAAGATAATTGGTCTCATCCAAGAGGGTCTGGAGCTGGCGTGCCACCACTCGTTCAAGGACCTTGCCCAGGAATGGAACATTTGCCACTGGCTTATAATTATTAAGATTTTCTGGGTCCAGGAAGGGTCTCTTCAGGAGTGGTCTCACTACCGCCTCTTTCAGGCGGCCAGGGACCACCCCCTCTTGCAGACAGACATTAATCACTTCCCTCTACCAGTCACTACACTAATTGGGGCCCTCTCAAGTCTCCCCACTTGGCTCTGAGTCCTCTCTCCCAGGCACATGACTCAAGACCCACAAAAAGCCAGGCAATCTGCAAAGCAGGAGCCACCTCAGCCAGCCGGCTTATGTATCCCCTCAAGGGAAGGGACAGGAGGACAATATCAACAACAGCTGGCTGACTACCTGGGGGCCTGATCCTGCAAGGCATGACCCCTGCAGAGCAGAAGTCCAACAGGGAGAGGGTGGTGGTGGTAGCTGAGCAGCAGCAGCAGCAAGCAAGCAAGCAGTCAGGCAGGCAGGCAGGCAGGCAGCAGCAGCAAACAGTTCTCCTTCTTTCCTGGGCGGTGGTGGTCCCCTTCCTCCTGCAGGCACTGGGTCTTA
Source organism: Rhineura floridana (assembly GCF_030035675.1). Classification (NCBI taxonomy): domain Eukaryota; kingdom Metazoa; phylum Chordata; class Lepidosauria; order Squamata; family Rhineuridae; genus Rhineura; species Rhineura floridana. Next base: position 16,772,291 of record NC_084492.1, on the reverse strand, counting down.
TAGTGAATCAGATCCATTGGTCCATCTAGGTCAGTCTTTTCTGCACTGGCTGACAGTGGCTGTCCTCATTTCAGACTACGGGTGCTCTCAGCCCTACCTGAAGATGCCGGCAATTGAACCTTGGACTTTCCCTGTGCAAAGCAGATGCTCTGCTACTGAGCTATGGCCCCTCCCCATAGGAAGGTGATGGAGCAGCACTCTTCACCATATCCACGAGCAGCAAAGGAGCTTTGAGGGGAGGACATGTACCTCATACAGTTCTGTTCAACACTCTTCACTACTGTTGCCCACTGTGGCGGTTTCAGGGAGGATGGGCACATTGAAGCACCTAGGGTCCATCCTGCTTCCCACCAAAGAACACCAAACTCCTGTTGCCTTCTATCAGTGCTCCTTTATTGGCATGCATTGCAACATGGAGTCTCACCCCTAGAGATCCTTGGAGGCCCATTTACTTCACAGCCCCCCTTCAATCCACCCGAGAGTCTCTGGTTTATGACACTCTTTAAGGCAGATAGCTCCTGCAGCTCAGCCTGGCCATCACTACTTCTTTACTTGCCTTCCAGTTGGCAGGGTGGGGGGCAGCAACCTCTGCCTATCTTGTGGTCACACTCCTTCCTCCACAAGCTCTGTTCAGCTGGCAGCACCAGCCCTTGCCCTCTGGAAGCTCTCAGCATGCCTGCAGATTCTGTCCGTTGCTATTCCCTACTTTTCTCATCCAACAAAGAGGGGGATGGTGTTGTGCCATGCCATGCCATGTCATTTAATGTTAAGGGCAGCCCTGCTTTGGAATCCCAGGCTATGGTATGAAGGCATATGAGGCCATCACCTTGCTGAAGCTAAGCAGGTCTGGGTCTTGTCAGTACCTGGATGGGAGACCACCTGGGAAGTACATGTATGCCACCTTGGGTTCTATGATGAAAGAAAGGTGGGAAATAAATAAATAAATAAATAAATAAATAAATAAATAAATAAATAAATAATAGTTTCACATGACACCTTTCTGGCTATGAGCAATTTGATGCTGATGTACACTTAAGTCCCACTGAAATCGAAGGCACCTTAAGCACATATATCCTTATAATTCAATAAATTCAGGAAAGAGAAACAAAAATGACCCCCCCCACACACACACAATGCATAATTAATGTATGGAATTCAGGGATGTATTCAAATAAGTTGTACTCAGAGTAGACCCATTGAAATTAATGAGCCTAAGTGAGTTATGTCTACTAATTTCAATGGGCCTACTTTGAGTAAGGCTAGCATTGCATAACACCCTCGGCATCACAAGATGTGATAATGGCCACTAATTCTGATAGCTTTAAAAGAGGATTAGACAAAAACTGGCCATTGCTATTATTCATGATGGTTAAAAGTGTTATATGTACAGGCATTATCTACCACTGACTACTGAATGATGTGAACCAACAGTGGAAAGAAGTGATTGCCTTCATGCCCTTGGCTTGCGAGCTTCTCAGAAGCATTTGTTTCACTTAATGAGGCTTTGGTCTGACCCAGCAGGACTTTTCATCTGTTTCCTTAATCTCACAAACAGGGCTTCCATATTGCCTCAGTCACAAAATACACAGTAGATTGTAGTTCATTCACCTAAAAGCCACTGAGTGAGAAGTACAATTTTGAAATGACTAGGTGAAGCTACCACTCTTTTGTCTGGGCAACAGTACCCCAGGTCTAGGCTCTAGATCAGTGATTAACAGATTGGTGCCATTCCTTGCCTGGTGCCATTCCTTGACCACTTCCCATAAAGTGGGAAGCCAAGCAAGGGACAACCAAGAGATGCATCCCAATTTGGGAGGGTTTTAGGATACTGTCTGTTGCCCCAATTTGTCACCATGTGTCCCTGAATCAGAAGTCAATTCTGGTCATCTAAAGTATAGTGGCTAACAAGATATATAACGAGATTGAAGTGGGATGGGTGGCTGGTCCCTTTGACAGATTAGTCTGCCCTATCTGAGAATATTGTCTCTGGGTATAGTCCCCCAAAACAGCTGGTATAGAACAGAGGGGAGGAGTGTCTGGCTGGGAGTTCAGAGTCTGTGAGTTCAAATCCCCACTCATGTCTCCTGGGTGTCAAGGGCCAGCTAAAGATCACCCCACAGTGAGTGGCTCAGGTGTTACTTGCCCTGCCACCTGTGCAGCCGTGGGCAAGCTGCATAGTCCCAAGGAGCCCTGTTGCCCCCCAGCTGGCAGTTGAGAACTAGGAAGGGGCTGGCTTGTGTAGCTGTGGCAAGCTGAGCAGGCCCTAGCCAGCTGGGGAGGACTAGCCTCAGAGGGAGGCAATGGTAACCCCCCTCTGAATACTGCTTACCATGAAATCCCTATTCATAGGGTAGCCATAAATTGGGATTGACTTGAAGGCAGTCTATTTCCATTCCATTTTTCATAGTCCCTCAAAAGGTTCTGAGTTAATTTTGCCTGACTGAGCTCTGAAAAAAGCTTTTTTGGGGTGCAAAAATTTATATGTCCCCCATTTTGATTTTTTTGGGGGGGACATTCCTCAGCTATCAAAACTGGGAAACACTCACTTATGTATTAAACTGGATAAGATCATTAGCCAGATCCTATGTACTTTGGTGGAGATTGGACTCCACCATGTTTGTGTGCTTTTCACCACACACACTTTAATAAGTATAGTGTAGCAAGAACCATGACATTAAAAATGATGGACAAATCAAAGTATTCTCATGAATGACATCATCTTGCATCACCTCCTCCTTGATGACTGGCAGCAAATCCATCAAAATCCAGGATGGTGGAGGTGTTAACAAGTTCCTAATTGGGAATTATTCAGCAATACAAATAATATATATTGCTCCTCACTCTATCAACCCAAGGACCCAACTTAAACAGCCAGGTGAGGCATGTCTGTTTAAATCTATGACCTTGACTGCTAATTATATTTCAGTTTTTCTCTCTTTCTGACCAATGTCATGCCTAATATTTTTTTAAAATAAAAAAGGATCTAGAGCAGAAAAGCTATGTTTAACTATCCATTATTCATTCATTCATTCAAGACTTGGATTGGTTGTTGACATGACATAATACAACCTCACTGAGCAAATTACAAACAGTCAACTATGTTTCTATTTGTTGATTTACTGTTGACATCATTGTTATGAAGAAAACACTTTCATTTAGCAGAAGTTGATTAGATGAGTATAAAAATAATGTGTAGCTGTTTAGGTCTATGAATTGTAGTGATTACAGTCTGAAAGAGCATATTTGATTAAAGCCTAAGTTTGATCCATGGGAACTAATAGATCAGGAGGCTCAGGGGTGCAGGGATGGGGGAGAAATTCAAGCTTGGGAGATCTTAAGCATGTATCTTCTGCCTGCTGATTCCGTCCTGGAAGTAACAGTATTTTCCTTGTAATATGTAGTTCTCCCCAACAATAAAGACCAGACCTAGTTATCTAGCATGGATGGATGAGACTCAGTTCTCTCCATTCCTAGGTTTCATGTGACCAGTGTTAAGTCTGTTCCATTACATTTCAAGCTGTATGTGCAAAATCATTTGAGACGAAGGGGCAGGGAAGGTACTTAGCTTAATTTATAGTTTATTTATATACATTTTTTTGTCCAAAAGGCCCCCAAAGTGGTGAACAATATATTAAAACATATTACAAAAAAAGAAAGAAAAGAAATTACATAAGAAATAACCAGTAAACATATACAGTAAAACTACAATGCAACATAAATGATGCAAATACAATGCAACATTAACAATGCAACAAGAACAAAGTAAAAAATAATTGCAACACAAACAATGATTTCTTTACAAGTACACAAATGCTCCTTGTACAGCTGCTGTACAGGGTAGAAAGGGGGCTTCTCTCATGTAGCAATGGGGGCAGCCATATATTTTTGTCCATACAATACTTGGGAAAAGATGACTACCCTATTGTTGCATGAAGCCAACCATATTTTTTCCCTTTCAAATGATGTGGGTAACTTTTAACCCTCCAGATATTGCTAAACTACAACTCCCATCATCCTTGGCCATTGGCCATGCTTGCTGGGGCTAATACAGTCCATCAACATCTGGAGGGCCAAAGGTTCCTGACACCTGCCTTTCAATGTCCTTATGAAGAATAGTATGTCATGACTACAGATGGAAGGAAGTGTTAATGTCAGTTCTATTAGTTTCAGTTTTCCAAACTAAAATTCAGTTCTGCAGGTTTCTGCAGCAATTTGTTATTTTTTAAAAAAAATCAGAATTTCATTGCAAATTTCTCCTAATAAACACATTTTTGTCTACAGTTTTGACTAATATACACATTTTTGCAAGCAATTTCTTCTAGTATAAAGTATTTTCGCATGTCATTTTCACTAATACATTCATTTTTATGCACATTACTCCTAATATAACTACAATTCCCAGAGTGGTTTAACAATCAATACCTCTTCCTGGGAAACTCTGGGAATTGTAGCTTTGTGAGATGAACAGGTGTTTCCTAACAACTCTTAGTACCCTTAACAAGCTACAGATCCCAAGATTATTTGCAGGGAAGCCATGACTGTTTTAAGTGGCATAATAATGCTCTATGTATAGTTCAGATGGGGTCATAGATCCCATTTGCACATTAGTCCTAGAAGCAGGGACCAGGTCATAATTTGCAAACATCAAATTTCTCAAGCAACTCCAATGCAGATAAAGATTTACTTTAAAAAAAACAAAAACATTTTCCCTTCCTTTTTCATGCCTTTAAAATACACTCCCCCACCCCGATCAGTTTTGGAATTGGACAAGAAGAAGAAAAAGAGCCAGGAAAATGCTGATTCCATTTGATAAATGTGTCCTGCTGTTTCCTTTTGTTCTTCTGTTTTCAGGATGATGGGGCTTTGGAAATTCTATGCAATTGGAGAATTGATTGAGACTTTTAGGTGAGCTCAGAGGAACAAATGAGACTGTTGTGGTCAATATTTTAGCTTTAATAGGAAATTGCATATTCTAAAGGTTACTCCATTTCCTTTTAATGAGCTTTTTTTTTTTGGCCTTCACTTCAGCCAAAACTAATGCACTCTAATTCTCCCAAACAAATATTTTGTCCTATGTTCCTCTTGAGAAGCACTTGGGCAATTGAAATAAAGTCTCTGCATTTAATCAGCCCAATTAATTTTAATTGTAAATATCCATTTCCAGTGGAAAACGTTATTGGAAGGGCCTTAATACCTTTTGAGTTTTTCAGAAGGCAAGCAATGAATCTTGGTCTTAGGTCCTCAGAAAACAACAACTAAAAGTCCCATAATTGCTGATTTAGGCTACATTAAAGTTGAATAAACTGTTAATGAGTAAAAAATAAACCAAACTGACTAACTCATTAATCTTGCTCTAGATAAGTAAAAGTAAGACTCAGAATGTGTTGGTTTCACATCCAAGCACTGGGGAAGCATCTGTACAGTCTTACATCTTGGTTAGATGATGGCAAGGAACTTCACTAATGCAAAGAGGAATGAAGAATCTCTGCAGCAGTGTCATTGACCTGATAATTTGTTTTAGTAATATGGCTCTATAAGTGTTAAAGTCAGAACTTGACTATCTAAACTAGTCTTTGTCAACCTAGTTCCCTCCAGACATTTTGGACTATAACTCCTATCAGCCACAACTGTGCTGGAGAATGGAAGATACTAGATCACAAACAACTAGATCACTGGGGTATGCATCTTTTGTCCCAAGCTATTTAGGGCTTTAAATGCTAGTACTTAACACCTTGAATTGCACCTTGTAGCCAGTTTTAGCACTTTCAGGACTGGCGCCACAGGGTTACCAGCAGCATTCTTCCCTTGCTGCAGTCTCCAGGCCATCTTCAAGGGGCAGCCCCACATACAGCACATTACAGTAGTCCAGATGGGAGGTCACCAGAGCATGGACAACTGAGGCCAGTCCAGGAATGGCCATAGCTGGTGAATGAGTCAAACCTGGGGGGAAGCATTCCTAGCCACAGAGCCTACTTGAGACTAGCGACAAGTTGGAATCCAGTTGTACTCCCAGAGTCTGAACCTAATGGCAGTTTCCAAGTGTTCTTCAAAGGCAGCCATGTGCACAACTCATTGCTTTTGCTCCATGATAAGTAAATGACTAGTTCTGCTTTGCCACAGCCAGTCATGGTGTTGGAGAAATTTTCCTCCTTTGGGTCTTTTGCTGGGGGTCCTTGAATAGAATTTGAAGACACAGGCTTAGAGCAAAAGGTAGGTCTTTATTGAAAACAAGCAATTGCTTGAAGGAGTTACACAGAGAACAAGTGCAAGCCCCCATCATGGACTACCTCGCGTTTGGACTACTGCAATGCGCTCTACGTAGGGCTACCTTTGAAGACAGTTCGGAAGCTACAGCTAGTGCAAAATGCGGCAGCCAGATTGTTAACAAGGACCAAGCGGTCCGAGCACATAACACCTGTTCTGGCTCGCCTGCACTGGCTACCAATATGCTTCCGGGCCAGATTCAAAGTGTTGGTATTAACCTATAAAGCCTTATACGGCGCGGGACCACGATACCTGTCGGAACGCCTCTCCCGATATGAACCGGCCCGTACACTATGGTCTACTACGAAGGCCCTCCTCCGGGTTCCGACTCATAGGGAGGCCTGGAGGGTGGTGACAAGATCTAGGCCCTTCTCAGTGGTGGCCCCCAAACTGTGGAATAGTCTCCCCAAGGAGGTACGCTTGGCGCCAACATTGTTATCCTTTTGGCGCCAAGTTAAAACCTTCCTCTTTTCCGAGGCATTTTAATTTAAGTTAACTTAATTTTAAATGTGTTGTAACTGATTTTAGATTGTTTTATTTTTATATGTTCTGTTGTATTATATTGTGTGATTTTATTGTATTTCTTGTGTTCACCACCCAGAGAGCTATTGCTAGTTGGGCGGTATAAAAGTCTAATAAATAAAATAAATAAATAAATACACACCACTCTTATATACTGTTTTCAAGGATACATGGATTACACAATTATCACATGATGATACATAAGCATATGTCATTCAATACAATAACTTGGCATCAACATTCCTAACTTAGCATAAACATAATTATCTCCTCTAAAATATACAGGTCAAGATAACTTTTCTCTTCCTTTTCCATGAAACAACTACTCCAACCCCTTCCCTACATTTTCTTCATATCTCCTTTGATAAGTATTTGACCTCTAAAGCAAGCATATATTTATAACCTTTACTCTACTTCTTCTCCTAGCTTTGTAAGTGCAATTTCAGCACTTCCACTAATACATTTTACTAATACTTTTTGGGCCTAGCCACTTTGGAGAGCTCACGCAAATCTGAACCAAAAGAATTCTGCAACAATGGAATATAAGGTGAGGTGATGCTGCTGTGCTATCCTCCCAGCTGTGACAGTGCTAGTGCTTGCCAGGACCAGGGCAGGGCAGCAGCAAGAGTATGTTTTTTTAAGGTCTGTTTTTATTATTATTGGATTTTACTGAATATTTTATACATTTTATATAAACTGAATCTGATAAGCAGTATACGAGCCTTGCTAAATAAAAAATAATCCTACTCATTCATTGAAAGAGTCCTTTTTCAAGTGCCCTCACATGCACTCAGAGCTTGGAAAAGTTACTTTTTTGAACTACATCTCCCATCAGCCCCAGCCAGCACCATGCTGGCTGGGGCTGATGGGAGATGTAGTTCAAAAAAGTAACTTTTCCAAGCTCTGCATGCACTGATACTATGGGTGTTAGCCAGAAATTTGAGGCTTCTCTGTGGTGGAAACAGATTATAGAATTTCCTCCCCAGAAATTATGCTTTGTTGTCATTTTGGCACCAGGCAAAGATATCTCCCCCACATCTCATTAGACAGTTGAAGGGATACTGAGGCATTTGAAAATTCATCAGCATTTTAGCACAATTTTCTTCTAATATGCACATTTTGCAAAGACATTTTCTCTAATATAATGCACATTTGTATGTTATTCCCACTAATATATTCACTGATATGTAGACTTTCCCTTAATATGTTCTTTACTCCAGTATATGAATTTTCGTACACATTACTTGGCTGGAGAACTTCCTTGCAAAATTAGAAGTATGAGTTTCAAAGGATGGCTGCATGTTGGTTTCTGTATTGTTTTGGAAAGTACAATTAGGCATGTTCACCTTATAAAATCATCATCATCATCAATTATCAACCACAGCAGAACACACACACACTTTCCTCAGGTCTGTATCATTCCACTTGTCTTTGGTGAGTACATAACAGGCTTCTGATGTCATGTTTCAATGTCTGAGAGAGAGAGAGAAACAGAAGCAGGGTCTTTTCCCATTTAATAAAGTTCTAGAACACTTTCTTTTTTTCTAACAAGTGCATGAACACAAATGTCATTAGATGTGCACCATGCTGTTTGATTTCTTTATGAGTGTTCTGAGGGTTTCACCTTGCTACTGACCTAATCATTTGTCTGCTATTCCTCACCTTTCTTCTTTTACAAAATCTTTACTTATTGACTTTGGGAAAAAAATCTAGATAGATAGATAGATAGATAGATAGATAGATAGATAGATAGATAGATAGATAGATAGATAGATAGATAGATAGATAGATAGATAGATACTCATAATCCCTGGAATCTGGAACTGTTTGAACTTATTTGATATCTGACCACATTTCTATAAAACCAAGTGTTATAGGGCTAGCAGAAAAAGACATTGTGTGGTTGCTCACTAAATGCCTTCAAAGAATAAAGGATGGACATAGGTGGTTTTGATAGCAGGGAAATGCACATTTACTTTTTTCAGCTACGCCGGGATTTCTGGCATTTTTATTTCTGAACATTAACCCTGGAAAATGGTAAAGAAAATGTTGTGTTCTGGACCACATCCCTCCTTACTGGGTAAGTATCATTGAGTATTCAAATATAAAGGGTACAAAACATCTTGATAGTCACAGTAAAATGGCGTAGCAACTCCCTCCCCGCTACAACACACCCTTAAGACTGGTTCACCCATTCCTGTTCATTACGTATTAACAGTAGCATCAAAGGTTCACTTCTATGTCTCAATCAGCCATCATGGATTAATCAATACAGACAGAACTTTGATCACTTGTTAATCCATACAAAGGATTTGGCAGCTGAGAGTTCTTTGCTAGGGATAGGGGAGAAATTCAATTTAGTTCTCAGTTAAGGTGAATATACCTAATTCATACTTTCTGGGGGAAAAATACATGAACCAAATTTTGCAGTGGGGTTCTCCAGCTACATTTCATAAGTGTAAGAAAACACATATACTAGGACAACGTGTGTGTGTGTGTGTGTGTATTAGTGAAAATAACATAAAATGATTATACTGGGGGACTTGCTTTGCAAAAATGTTTATATTAGCCAAAATTGCATACAAATATATGTATATTAGGAAAAATTGTAGTAAAATGCTGATGAGCTTTCATGAGGACATTTTTTAAAATGCAAACTGATATGGAAATATGAACTGTCATGAGCCCGGTGTTTCCAACAGCTTCTGGGTTAGGGTGGCAGTATTTGACAAACAAGGAGGAGGAAGCAGATGGTGCAAGTGAGCTGGGACAAACAGAGTGAGGATGAGGATCTCGTCCCTGTGACTTTAGATGTGAGGGAAGGGGATTCAACTGCTCTCTTCACCACCCCACACAGAGTGGAAAACTTCAGAGGGAACTGGGGAACTCATCAACCAGTTGGGAGGGGCAGCAGGGCAGGAGAAGGAGCCAGGAAGGCACAACACCATTCTGTCGCCAAGGACTCATATGGCATGAGAGTTGCATAAGTGATTTCACCTCAGTTTGATCTTTAAAAGCTTGGCAGGAAGGGTGTCATCTTGGCAGGCATCTTTTTTGCTACCACCGAGTCATGAACTCTGGGCCCTGCTCTTACACTCTTGTAAGTCAACCCTGTAACCCATGCCTACTGACTGTCAGGCCCAGGATGTGACTCAGGAACCAGACCAGCGGTTGTAGTTAATTTGTGTTTTATTAGGGTAATGTCCAAACAAAGACTGCATTTTCTCATGAAGCAATACAGGGATACAGGTCCTGCGGCATTGGGAGAAAGTTGACAGAGCAAGGGACTTCTTCCCGCCTGTTCTTTAAGAAGGGGCCAAACGGGCGCGCAATCTTTCGCTCCTCCTTAACTGCCCCTCAGGTACTGCCCGCCTTCCCCCCTTCTCTCCTGTCTTTTCAGCTGTCTGCACGTGCGCGGTGAGGGGGAAAGCATCACCCCCTCCTCTTCTGAAGTTTCCGATTCCAGGATGGGGGATAGGGGAGGAGCTGATGGTAAACTGCCTCCCCGCTTTTCGGCTGTGAGCAGCCCTCCCTCTTCCCCCTCTTGCTCTGAGCCTGAAAGAGGGGGAGGTGTGAGAATGTCCAGGGAGGGCTCAGGCTCCCTGTTGCTAAGCGACCTTATCACTGGCAGTTCCTCTGTTTCGTCTTCGCTCCAAAGGGGGGAAGTTCCTCCCCCTTCCCTCTGCCATCCATCCGAATACTCTTCTCCCAACTCTCCGGGATCCAGCTCCCCGGGATTGGGACCCCAGCTCTGCCTTCCGACACTGACGAACCTTTATTATAGCACACTTGAGTAAAGCTCTCTCTTTTACTTGAAAGAAAGAGCCTTTGTTGTGGTGTTTTGGCAAGATGATCCAGGACGTGAACTGAGTTTTAAGATATGGAGAAAAAATATATGGGAAACTGGGAGAAACCAAAATGGACAGATTCACCCATCCCTATTCTTCATACACTTGGCTGAGAAGCACCAAGTGATAAGTCATCAGGAGATGAATCATCAAGTAATAAACATGCATATGTGAATCAGCTTCCAGGGTAAACAGACATTCAACAGACTTTTTTTTTCATTGGTTGCCTTTTCTTACATAGACAGAATATTCACCCACTGTCCATGGCCCAAATGCAAGCACAATTCAGACTCTGAAATAAATTCTAGAGTAAACCATGAGGGCTAGATAGCAGGAAATGATATTGTGTTGGTGGGAGGTTAATGCACTAGATTATGATGTTAATTTTCCACCTATGGATGGATTTTATTTTCAGTAGAATAAAATAGGTCTATCTGAAATGCAGAAGAACCATCTGTCTTGTACAGATGGCCATTATCCTACTAGGCCATTTCCCCTCTGCCTTCTGAGAAAAAGAAAGCCTGCATATTTCCCAAACCTTGCACGAAACACCTTAACTGTTCAATAGTATTTCAAAATGATTCAAATGAAATCTTCTTACATTTATCTGCCTTCCAAACCACTCTTAATAATATAAAGGTAAGGATGTCATCACACAGCAGTTTGCTCGGCCACCGACAGGTAGTGCTGTGAACTACATCATGACAATATATTTCTGGGCCAGCAGAGGAGGGAGACTGAGGCACGCAGGCAGATGTGGCTTTAGTGAGGTGCAAAGGGAGGGAATGGGTGGTTTTGACAAACTACAAAGGGAGGAGGAGAGTGGCTTTGGGGAACTACAATGGGGGTTTGCTTTGATGAAGGGGGTTGGGGTAGGTGAGATTGGTGAGTAAGGTGGGCAGGGGTGCAGCCCCTGGCACCAATATATGTTGACAATCCCAGTCAAATCTGAATAGTAAACCTGCATGCAGATAGACAGTGGAGAGAACTAGAGTTGTCTCTTTTAGGGCGGAAACAAAATATCCCCCCCCCCAAATAAAAATCCCTCGTCATGTTTGCAGCTGGCAAATTTGAGAGGATCATATTTGGTGATTTTTCTGGAGGTACCATTTTGGGCTCCTGCAATGTTTCATGGGGAAGCTTACCATGGTGGTGGCAGCTTATTCTCCCCCTTCACCCCTTTTTATTAATCAGTTCAGCATCAGTTCCCCTGATGGCTTCAGTGCTGGCAGCAGTAACAGAGCTCTGGCTGCTGCCACTACAGACTCACTACAGTCATTCCAGGTGCATTCTAAGGAAGAAACATGGTGGCTTGATGTTTCATTAACAACTTAAGAATGTAAGAAGTGCCCTGCTGAATCAGGCAATGACCCATCTAGTCCAGCACCCTGTTTTCACAGTGGCCAACCACATGCCTATGGGAAAGCCACAAGCAGGACCTGAATTTACCACTCTCCCCTCCTGCAGTTTCTGTCAACTGATATTTATAAACATACTGCCTCCGACCATGGAGGCAGAGTATAGTCATCATGGCTAATAGTGATCAATAGCCTTATCCTCCATGAATTTGTCTAATCTTTTAAAGCCATTCATTAAAACAATTTAACATGGTTGATAAGCACCCTTTCCCCAAAAATGCACCCACCAAAAAAAAAAAGCCTTCCCAAATAAGGCAAACAAAACATTGGGGAGAGGATTTTGTGACAACTCTAGTGCAGTTGCACAATGCCTACAGTATTTATCAAGTACTTATTTATCAGATATTTATCGATGCCCTCCCCGTTTGATTGGTTTTTGAATGGGTGATTTTTGGAAAGGGCAACAATGACTAGAACTCCTCAAAGCTCCATGGGGCTGCCAGCTGCCATTTCAAATTCTCCAGAATTCCCTGTTTAAGGGGCATCTGAGACCAAAAAAAGTTGAATGCCTTTCACTGTATTATTTTTGTGTTTGGAAAGGCACTACGGGAGAGGTGAGAGTACACTCTGTGCACTGAAATTTATTGTTTCTATCAAACAGTTCTAGGATGGATATTAAAATCATGTCAATCTTGGTGAACGCTCAAATTAAGCTTGGAATAGAGTAACGGAAGCTCTGTGACATAGAATAATATCATAATAATCAGGCTATTGGCCCATCCTGTCTCACAGCGGCCAACAAAAGGAGTCATGCTTTAAAATTCACACCAACTATTGCAATGCTGTGTTAGGGAATTTCTCTTATTTTCCTCAGCCCTTGCCATCCAGGTAAGCCTTAACTCCCCTGTGCAACTTTGTTTCTTTGAAAGTCAGCAGCCCTTGATTGATCTCCTGAACCTGTTACTGTTTTAGTATTTCTGGTACTTGCTGCCACCAGAGATTCCAATGACCAGGCATGTGTGTGTGTGAAAGGTAACAGACATTAGAATAATAAGCAAGTACACTCTGTTCATAAGCATCCGGTTTCAGTATGTTACTTACGTTTCTCAAAGTCTTTAAACTATTAATATCCCTGTCTACTTTGCCCACACAAAAATATTCCTAAACTATCTCCACCCCCTAAATCTAATCCCAAAATAATAAACATATGTTGAACCTACACTGACTAATTAAGAAGCTCTGAAAATAAAAGAAATCTGTTCACTCTTCTAGATCATAATCCTATCCCCCTGACAAACAGCCACACATTCACATATAAACTTGGGATGGGATTCGCCCGCTGCTAATCCAATCCGCCCTGTCCCACTCATCATGGAGAAGGAGGAGGCAAGAGAGAAGTGGCCCTCTCTGAATAGGATAGAGTGGCAGCCATGGCAAAAAACCTCCCTGGAAAGTGCCAGACTGAGGAGGAGGAACAGGAAGAGGAGGCTCACAGTGTGGGACAAGCGAAAGGCTGCATGCTAGTGTGGGTGAAAAATCTGCTGAATCCCAACTGCAAGAATTAAGTGGATATCTGCCCATTGCAGCCTGCAGCCTGTTGCTTACTCCACAGTGTGGCACCTCCTCTTCCTGTTTTTCTTCTTCCTCCACTGTCTGGCCCTGCTGGGGAGGTTTCTGCCATGACTGCAACTCTATCCTTCTACCCAGAGAAGGTCTCTTCTCTCCTGCCTCCTCCATCTCAGTGATGCCGGGGGTGAGCGAGACAGGGTGGATTGGTGGCAATGGGGGTAAATCCCATTCCCAATATAAATTCAACCCCCAGTCACTCAGCCAATCACCAACCAGCACACTCCAATGTCCTACTCCCTCATTTCCCCCTCCCAATACTTACCACTTACCTTAAACATTCTAATACACACCTCTTACTGTAAATAGTACAACTCCCCCCAGGACTCCCAAACAGACACAGTGGGATACACACACACAGAGAGGGGGGGCTGTTAAACTGCCTTCATTTCTCCCCTTCCCCTCATCACCCTGCCAGGCACCCACACTCCCCACCCCAACCTGCTTGCCTTAGCTGTTGCCGCTGCCAGCCTCCTGATAGATTGGTGCCCCTGCTGCCACGCAGCCCACTGCCTTGCTTGCTTGCTTTCTCACTTGCTCATGTGCTGCCAGTGGCCTCCAGCCTTCTTGCCAAGGGTGCTGCCGCTGCTAACCTCCCATCGACCTGCCTAGGCTGTTGCTTCTGCCATTGCCGATGACCTGGTGAGGCTGCTGCTGCCAAAGCTGCTACTTCCTCCAGTAAGGCTGCCACTTCAGCTGCTGCCACTGGCCTCCCACCAATCCTGCTGCTTCCACCTCCAAGGCTGCTGCTTCCGCTGCCATACCAGCCTCCCACTGAGGTTGCTGAGGCTGTCGCTGCCATGTAGCCCACCTGCCTGGCTAGTCATCTTTCCCATCGTGCCTTTTATGTAGTAACAGGTAAATATGGAACATTATAACACCTAAGTACAGAACATCACAGAGGCCAAGAGGAAGCCCACAAGCAGAATCTGAGCACAACTGCACTCTCCCTATCTGTGTTTTCCAGTAGCTGGTGTTCAGAAGCATACTGCCTCTGACAGTGGAGATAATATATAATATGGGCTGGGTTTCACAAGGAGAAACCATGCTCAGTGGTAGAGCACATGGTAAGCATATAGAAGGCCACAGGCTCTGTTCCTGGTATCTCCAGAGGTGAGGGCAAAGACCTCTGCTCAAGACTGAGGTGTCTCCTCCAGTCAGACTAGACACGGGATGGGGAACGTCAGGCCTAGGCACCAAATGTGGTCCTCTCTGTGTGGCTCTTGGGACCCACCCCAGGCCACACACCCTCCTGAGTGATGCCAGCCCTGCTTCACATGTGCCTTGAGTGTTCTTCTCTTCTCAGGTAGGGCCGTCACAGACTTCCTGACCAAAACCCTAGAGAGCCTCTACCAGTCAGTGTAGGCAATGCTGACTAAGTGAGCCGATGGTCTGACTCAATATAAGGCAGCGTCCTATGTTTTAATCACCCCTTTACTGCTAACTAGGAGGACTGGAATCTTTCTCTGGGGAGGGCCATAGCTTAGCGGCAGAGCATCTGGTTTGTGTGCGGAAGGTCCGAGGTTCAATCTCTAACATCTCTAGGTAGGGCTAGGAATGCATCCTGTCTGAAACCCTGGAGAGCCACTGCCAGTCAGTGCAGACAATACTGAGCTAGGTGGACCCACTGTCTGACTTTGTATATAGCAGCTTCCGAGGTTCCTGTGTTCCTTCCCTTCAAATTCTTTGCATGTTCCTCCTGATGCGAAACTTTCACATTCTCCTCGCCACTTTGGCATCGGCCGAAATTCAGAGGCAACCCAAAGAACAGAATTAATGCAGAAATGTCTGCATTGTGCTTTCTCCCCTCCCCTGACCCCCATAAATCCCATTATGCAGCCCATCATTTTGGTTGTTCAAACAAACCTGCAGGCTGAGTCAGCGGCAAGTGTAATTGCCTTGTAGCAAGGGGTATGTATGAAAATCTCCCACCTGGCACCATCCTAATCCACAGCTTTCGCTCTGAAAGACTCAAATACATCCAAATGCAGGAGGTCTAACTGCATTTTCAGAATGGTTGCCCTTCTCTGACTCTCCCCTGCATGCCGTTTACCTCTGGCACAGCTATGAGCAGCATGATACCTGCGAGAAATGCCTGCCCTGAATAAAAATGTGTGGCGCTTTGACAGAAATCATGCCTTCACTTTTGAGATTGTTTCTGCTCGACAGAGAGATGTTCACAGCGGTGGAGAGACATGACTTCACTGATTACAGTTATGCTGCAGTAGGATGGAACACATGAGATGGCAAAATAATCCTGATGTGATCCGTTCTGGGAATGAGAAGGACTGTGATTTAGGGAAGCAGATGACTTACCCAACACTTGAGCTTCATTCCATTTGTGATTATTATTAGGAACATAGGAAGTGGCCTTACACTGAATCAGGTCATTGGTCTGTCTAGCTCTATATTGCCTACCCTGAATAGAAGAGGTTCTCCAAGATTTCAGATAGGGAGTCTTTCCTACCCTGGCCAGAGATAACAGGGATGGAACTAGGAACCTTCTGCATACAAAGCAGATGTTCTGCTGCTGAGCTATGCCCCTTCCCTGTAGGAAGGTGATGTGACAACATCCGTCACCACATCCAAGTGCAGCCGACTAGTTCTTGGGGGAAGGACATGTAGCTCACACAGCACAGTTCCCCATATCTCACTACATTCCCCAATGGCTCCTATTCTTCAGGAGCCTGTGACTCTAACCAACTGAATGATACTAAACAGAAAGTGTTTATTATACACAGCTCACAATTGTGAGAGTCAGATGTGGGTCTTTATATTGCACAGTGGGTGTGCATATTGCAGACATCTCCCCCTAAGGTGAGGTGTGTTTATTTTCCACCCAGGAGCTGGGTGAGGGCCCAGCTACAGAGTGTCACAGCTGGAGAGCAGATGTTGCCCTCATTTGTCACAAGAAGATCACTTTTGTTTTCCTATAGGGAGAAAATGGCAACCATTCATATATATCATTCATGTATATGGGAAACGGCATTGTCTCATGGCCACCATTTTGCTAAACATACTCCCTGTCTCTTGTGTCCAAAGCCATTAAGAATTCATCAGTATATCCCTATTCTGGGGTTCTGTTTCTTGGTCCCATTGGAACAGAAGTAGCCAACATGGTGCCCTCTCCATGTTTTTGGGTTCCAGCTCCCATCAGCCCCAGCCAGCATGGACACTGGTCAGGGATGATAGGAGTTGTAGACCAACATCATCTGGAGGGTGCCACATTGGCCACCCTTTCATTAACAAGTTATGGAATGTTGGGAACTAGCATGTTATGGCAGGTGGACCTGCAACAAAATGTTGCAATGCATCTCCACCCCGTAATAGGAGTGATCTTGATAGCAATCCATACTCTTTGACCAGGATACAATAAGTTGTTCAGAGCTTGCCCCCACACCCCAATTTCCAGATTATCTTTGACCCACTTTGGGCTATTTGAGGGATCTGTTTCTTTCCAAAAATATAGACTCCTGCATACCTAAGAAGCCTCCAGAGTATGTATAAACAACTACTTTATTTGTTTGCTTTTCGAAGGAAAAAGTAGAACAGCAGCTAAATATTATAGTGTAGCCTTATCTCGCAGCAGGAGAGTTCCTATTCAAGGTTCCTGGCAGCCAGTCATGCCCACCTTTGGAATATCACAAGCTATATGGAGCTCAACCAAGGAAATCCACTCCTGCCTGTGAGTATGTTGAGTGATCACAGGACTATTCTGGGTTGTTGTTTTTTATCCCCTTCCCTTAGCTTTTTTTTTTTCTCCTGACAGCTTTGGATTCCATTCTTTATCCATTGGCAGCTTATTTGCTACCACTGGAACTTGACCTGTTGACCAGTTGGTGCATGTAACTTACCTCTGGCTGTTCTAATCCATGGAGCCTACTACCACAGACAGGCTATCCCAGGCAGACAGGAAAGCAAGACAAAGCAGGTTCAACACCTTGGAAAGGGACAAAGGTCTGGATTTCAAGACTTCTGATAGTGATTTTGGAAGTTAAGGCAGGGCATGCAAGTTGTCTCAGCAGAAACCAGGAGCAAGTGACAGATCTTTATAGGTTGGGTCATTGACTAAAGGGCCCATCTCCTGAGTGCTACATTTGACCAATTAAAGGTCTGGTGCCTTCTTTTGCAACTGTTGGCTTCTTCCACACCCTGGGGCTTCAAGCTGTGGGGATGTCTCCTCAGGGCTCTCCTGATTCTTTCAGTTGTGGGGGGAGGGGGAGAGAAACAGGCCATCCCAATACTCTAACTCCACCACTCATGCTCTGATTTTACAGATGGAAATTCAAAAGTTGAAGAATGACTCTATGTGATTGCTCCAACATCCTTCCCACAAATCACTGTGGCCTCAAAAAACAATTCACTGTGATGAAAATCTAGATCTGTACATCAAAACAAAATAGCTCCCCAACTCTCCACCCCATCCCATCTCAAATGTTGGCCGTTCTGCCACTCAGCTTGCTTTTGTTTTCTAAGGAAAAAAAACTGTCATGCTTTTTTTGGGAGAGCCAAAGCCACAGAGCACTCACAAGCTTAGGGAGTCCCTGATCCCCCTCAGCTTGCCTTGTTAATGACATGATATGACTTGGAAATGTGTGAACCATGCTCAAATCACTCTGATTCATTTTGTGATTCAGAGTACATACAAGGCTGATACACACCTCTAGTGTATAATTATTGCTTGGCCATATTATTTCACCCCAAGAATCTGAAATCCTAGAAGAGTAATACAATTTCAGCTAGTATTTCAAAAACTCTGAATTTCCCCTGGTTGCAAATCAGAAGTAATCAGGCAATTTGAATTATTATTCAATATTGTGGGAGAGCCAGTTTTGATTATCTTTAAATCTATTAATCAAGGAACTATTAATAGTGGAAATAATGCCATTCAGCTCACCAAGACTGGAAAAAAATCTTACAGTGCTCACTTCAATTATACCCTTTTTTGTATCGATGGAATATATAGTTTGTCACCCATATTCTCTTCTTTCTTTCTGTTGATTAGATTATTGAATATGATGCTCACAAGAGTAAATATGATTTCATTCTGACAATGCAAGGTGATTCCCCACCACCACACACACATTTTTTTTATTTAATTTTTGCTGATAGGTTCAGGCATACACAAACATTCATTAAAGAAGTACAAAAAGGTTTTATTTTATTCAGAGCAGACCCGTAAGTATTAATAGACCTAACTTATATCTATTAATTTCAATGTGTCTACTGTGAGTAGAACATAGTTAGCTGCAACTAGGTATCAAGTAGCCACTGACATATATGAAAATAGTCCAGAAATGAGGAAACAAACAGGAGGAAAAGACCATCATCATAACTTCAGATGGCTTTAAAGGGTCATCAATATATGGACAAATTCATGGAAGAAAAGTCTACCAATGGATATTAGCCATTATGACTATATGGAAAAGTCATGCAAAGAAGCACTATGCCACTGAATACAAGGCCTTTCCAAACCAGAGCTTGGAAAAGTTACTTTTTTGAACTATAACTCCCATCAGCCCCAGCCAGCATGGCCACTAGACTGGGTTGATGGGAGTTGTAGTTCAAAAAAGTAACTTTTCCAAGCTCTGTTCCAAACCTTGTGCCCTCCAGTTGTTATTGGACTACAACTCCTCCCTAACCATTCACCATGGCTGACAGGAATTGTGTCTAACTTCTGGTGGGCATCAAGTTGGAAAAGGCAAAGAGTCCAGTTGCTTGTGGATGGAGCATCGCTGAAGAAGGACTATCACCTTCATGTCCTTATTCTGGATTTTCAAGAGGCATCTCCTTGACCACTAAGAGACCACAGGATGGTGGACAAGATGGGTCCGATCAAGCAGTGTTCTTATATATTTGTAGGCAACTTACAAGAAACCAGTCCCATCACAGAAAGACGAAAAAGCCAAAGAAAAGAGCTGAAAAGAACTATTTTTTTCCATACAAAATGTTGGTGAAGGAAACCTAATGAAGTAGTCAGCTATCATCATCAAGAAGACTGGTTTAGTCTCCCTACCTTTGCCATTTTTGTGCATTTGTTAGACTCTTCTATTTAGAAGGCTTCAGCATTGTCACTGTCTCTTACAAACAGCCTCATAGCTACAAACTAGCATTATTTAGTGTGTGTCAAGCATATGTGCCCCATTAACACCATGTAACTATGGCTGCATGCACTGACCACACATATTAATATATTGTGACAACTGCCATCCTGCAAACTACCATATCTGGGCATTTCAGTTCACCATTCCTTTTGGCTTTGCTTTCCTTTTCATCACATTATCATCAAGTGCCCAACATTTATCCTTATTAATACTAAAGCCATGAATACTAGAACATTTCGACATTCAAAATGTTTTTTTCTTAAAAACAGATTTGTAAGTAACCTATTTATTTGTCATAGAAGGTAACCTTGATGTTCCCTCTCAGGAATGTATTGTTTGTTCCATTTTCCACAATTCCCACAACTGATCCCCATGCTTCAATATTCATACAAATGTATTGGGCCAGAGATGTAAGTAACTAACCCCCCCCAAAACAGATGTATAACAGATTGTTGCTCCTCATAAGTTCACCTGGAAGTAAGGAAGGGATCCATTGTCCAGTGCCAATTCAAAAGCACTCCATCAACCTAATAGGCCAGTATTGAATTGAGTTATTTGTCCGCTAGCTGCTGCTTTTATCAATCTTTCAAGGAAATATTGATATTTTTAAAGGAAATATCAATAAGATAATTATTCTTCATATTGATATTTTAGAGGCATTTTTTTTTTAAAAAAAACATATCTGAAAATAGCCACGGAAAATCGCTCCATAAAAATCTGATCCGCAATAACAGATGATAAGCGAATTAATGGGAATTTTGGTACCAAATTCAAATTGGGCAGAATTCTAGTACATCCCTACCTAGAAGGAACTAAACGTATGGATTCCAGGGCTTGAACTAGGGATTTTGTGTCCTGAGGCTGTGTCTAGTGAGCTGTTTGGAAAGAAGATACCTCAAGCCTTAGAGCCTCTTTATTTGCAGTCCAGTGGGTATTCCAGAGCTTGAATTAGGGCTCTTGTGTCCCAAGGCTGAGGAGCCTAGAGAGTTGGCTGGAAATGAGACAGCTCAAGCCTTTAGATGTAGTGCAGCAGCAGGGGAGGGAGTGTACCTTGTGTAAGTGGAACGGACTTCCCCTTAGGGATGGGGGAAAAATCTGGTTCAGTTCACCTTGCTAGGTGAACCTACCTAATGCACACTTTCAATAACAATACATGAACTGAAGCACAGCCATCCTTAAAATTCTTCTCTGAATTTTGCAATGTGTACAAAAATGCATAGAGTGAAGTGTGCATAAAAATGCACACACAGGTGAAAGTAACATACAAAGATGCATTATATAAGGGCGAAATTGCTCTGCAAAATGTGTGTGTGTTAGGCAAAATGGCATACAAAGTTGTGTATATAAGGAAACCTCATTAAAATGCTGCTAATTTTTTGAGGGCTTTTTTTAAAAAAAGCATACTGATGTGGAGATGTGGAACACTGAATGTAAGTGTGGAACAATAAGAAAGTAAAAGAAACCAAAACTGACAGCTTCATCCATCCTTACTTCCTCTTATGCTCCATTGTCTGTGGACCATATCCATTTCTCCTCTATAAGATAGATAGATGCAATAGACATATTGGCCCTATTTGTGTTTTATCCAGAGATAGTGCTATCATGTGGATGCCAAGCTTATGGGACCACACAATCAGGACCTCCTGTGCAATCAGGGATTTCAGATGGAGGATATTCCCACCCCTACCTGGAGATGCCATGGATGGAACCTGGGACCTTGTGAATACAGAGCAGATGTTCTACCACTGAACTATGAATGCATACTTCCCCTCTCCCTTAACAATGTTTTCCTTGTATGCATGGATAAAGTGGACATGGGGCTTTTGTATAAAACTGATATAATGACTTTATCGTGTCAAAGCCCAACATCAGAACCTTGTCATTGAGACATAGGAACAGGAAAGAAATTCAGTTCAGTTCACATTTAAAGATGAACTTTCCTAATTTGTGCTTTCCAAAATAATATGTGAACTGAAACATGGCCACCTTTGGAAATTCACATCTTTGAAATTTGCAGTGCAGTTCTTGAGCCAAGCAATGTGCACAAAATTGCATTTACTAGAGTAAAGTGTGCATATGTTAGTGAAAGTAATATACAAAAATGCATTATATTAGGGCAAATTGCAAAATGTATATATTATGCAAAATTGCAAAAATTGTGTATATTGGGAGAAATTCAACTAAAATGCTGATGAATTTTCGTGAGACCTTTTTTTAATATAAACTGATGGGGAAATGTGGAGAACTGAATTTAAGATTAGAAAAATGGGAAACCAAGAGAAACTGAAATTTACATATTCATCCATCCCTGTTGACCAGGGATGTAGTTGTCTGGAGTCTCAGGGAATCTTAGACCCTTTACTTTTTGGGGAGCAGGGTTCCACCAGAGTCCCTATGTCTCCAGCATCCTACAAGTGAATCAGCATGAAAGGGAGTAAGTTAGCCAATCCGAGTGAAAAGAGGCACGTCAGCCACTGAGAAGACTCTTCTCAATGCTAGCACTCTACTCTTTCATGCTTATTGGTTCCCAGGCATTAACAAGGATCTCATTCTCAACCCCACAGCAAAAAAGGCAGGGAGGGGGCATGGCTGTGTTCAACATGAAGGGACCCTGCACTTCTTAATTTGCCATTACACTACTGCTGTTGATTGGCTTATAATGATGTGATGACATCAGGGAGAAGAGAATGAAGCTGCAGTCATTTGTACACAGGTACTGGAAATGATTTGGAAAAGGAAGGGGGAGGATTAGTAGCTTTCCCCCTCCATCCCCCAGAATGGATAGACAGGGCCTACACTGCTAAAACACAGAAGAAAATAGATTGGTTTTTACAGGTTCTTTTTTCATTGCTCTTGCTTCTAAGCACCCTATTAGTCAAGGTGATGAAGATATTATCAATTAGATTACAGAAACAGTATAAATATTTGATCCAGTCCATTTTCCCCATATTCAGTCACACTAAAATAACCTTACGAGGCCCATTCATTACAATACAGTCAAAGTGAAATCAATGGGTCTTAAGCACCCAGCTTGTGTGTCTGTTTGCAGTCATTATGTTTTCTGCGGAAAGAATTATTATTTATTAGGGCAGAGGCCAGATTTTCCCTGTCTCAAATTTGCCTCGTGCCCAGAATGAAAACACAGCACTTTAGCTTTTGGTTAAATGCTATATTTCTTAAAATGCAGCAAAGATGAATGTGAACCAATCAAACCAAACATGTGGCAATCTGGGAGGCAGGGCGGCCAGGCTTATTTAAATTCATGCTGGCTGCATGGAGGGGAGTTATCTGGGAGGGTGGAGGTCCCATTCTGCTATCCACACTAGTGTCAGACTGCAGGGCATGATTTGCAGCCTGGGGTAAGGGGTAGATGCCCATCTTGGAGGCATCAACCCCTTACCCCAAGCCACAAATCAAGCCCTGCAAACCAACACTGGGGTGGATAATGAAGCCCCACCATCCCAGCCCCAGCCTATAGATTTAGCCAGGGGCCCTTCTGAGCCACAGGGGCCCTTCTAACCACCAGGAGCCCTTGGGCCTTTGTCCAACCTGGCTGCCTGCTGGTGCAGGGCCTGCCTCTGTATATATATCTGGCAGGGTTTACACCTTTTTAACCTAACAGTGCTTTATATTTTTTTTAATGTCCTTTCAAAGATTTTTTTTTTAAAGTAAAATACAAGCTACTTTGGGAGTTATTTTTGACAGGGTTCTGGTACCATTAAGAAGCAGAATTGCAGACCGAAGAGAGAGGGATAGAAGTCATTTCCCTGATCATGGAGATATAGCAATGTAAAGGGCTTTTCCTACCCCATTTATGCAACCTTTTAAAGACACAGGGCTTTTCTTAGTCAAAACTTGACACAGTACCTTGTCCAGATATTGTTGGACTCCAACTCCCATCAGCCTTAGTCAACAAGCCTAATGGTCAGGGATGATTGGTATTGTAGTCTACCAACATTTGTAGGGCCACAGGTTTCCCATCCCTGCTGTAGGTTTATTGAAACTTATGGAATGGTGGGCAGGAGGATAGTACCCACTGTGTTGTATCCAGCTAAGCCCTACTAAGAGCCATTGAAATGAATGAACCTAAATTAGTCAGGTTCATTAAGTTCAATGGGTCTACTCTGAGTAGAATTTGTATTGGATACAACCCACTGCCATTTTCCCCAAACTCTGCATGTTCCTCAGATCTTCTATGCAGAGTCTATGCAAGTAAAACTTGTATGAGCATTAGGGCGCACATCAACACATTTTTCATCACCAAATATGACAACCAAAGAGACGTAGATTTATGAGCTTGCTCAGTCTGCCATGATGGTGTTAGCTGTTGATGAGAAACTTCCCATCCCTCTTCTTAGACTTCCTTATCTTTAAACAAGACTTCAACCAGATAGTTATCAATATGCAAGATATGTTGCATATGTGCTCTGTGCTCTGAACAGTAGGCAACAATTCCACCCTAGAGTTCATTGATAGTGCAGAAGATCAAATTGATATGTAACAGTTGAGAGCGCATGTGAGATCGTGTTCCATCATTTATGTGTTGCACCACACATTCCAGCATATCTGGGGATCTGGATAGAGCTTGACCTTCTAATATAAAACCATATAGTCTTGATGCCGACCACTGGCATATGGCCCCCAAAAGGTTGTTCATGAAGAAATGTGCCCCTTGGACTGAAAGAAGTTCCCCATCTCTGGTTTAAAAGGTCAAAAGGGATCCAGGCCCAATCCTGGGCATGCTTACTCCAAAGTAAGTCCCACTGTGTTCACTGGAGCTTATTGCCAGGTAAATATGCAGACAATTGTAGCTGTAATATCATAAAGATCTCCAGCCAATCCTTTTCTGGCTAGGTATCTTTTTTTCTCTTTTCATGTTGTTACTTTCAGTTCCAGCCACCCAGTTACAATATCTATTTTCTGTCTTTTCGGCCCATCATGTCATTTGAATAGGGACAAAAGGGTTGCTTTCAATTCTGCAAGTTGGCTGCTATGCCATAGATCAAGAAGAAACGGTGAGTGTTCAAAAGACTTCTTTATAACATGTATAATCAAAGCAAATTAAACTCTTAGACTAACTGCTAGTTTTTAACAGTCTATCATCTTCCTCCCCGCACTCACTGACAACCTAATCATTTTTTTTCTCTTTCCTGCTTTTTAAAATCTTAGTGTTCTATTGCAAAGACGAAACAAGCTCATCCAAAGAAATGGAGACTTTTTGAGGGGATGGTGGATATGGTTATTTCAGTTCAAATCACTGCAGCAAAATGATGCTTTACCAGTTCTGAGTTCTATCTATCTATCTATCTATCTATCTATCTATCTATCTATCTATCTATCTATCTATCTATCTATCTATCTATCTATCTATCTATCTATCTATCTATCTATCTATCTATCTATCTATCTATCTATCTATCTATCTATCTATCTATCTATCTATCTATCTATCTATCTATCTATCTGTCTGTCTGTCTGTCTGTCTGTCTGTCTGTCTGTCTGTCTGTCTGTCTGTCTGTCTGTCTGTCTGTCTGTCTATCTATCTATCTATCTATCTATCTATCTATCTATCTATCTATCTATCTATCTATCTATCTATTAAATGCATATACCACCCTGTGTCAACATACCACAGGGTGGTTTACAACATAGATATATATTTCAATATATTTCAAGACATAATATCTATACAATACACAAATAAAATGCGACCTTTTAAAATAAAACGTCTGTTTCCTGCCTCTCGCTTAAGGCCCTCCCTCCCTCTATCTGCCACTTTCATGTGGGTGACGTCCTTGCCCCCAATGGCATCCCAGAAGGAAAGACACCAAAGGAATTATCTCCTGTAACGTCTCCTCTTGAGGTGACTCCCACTGACATCAGTTCATATAGATTCCCACACTGGTTGCCCAATACATAAAGGAGTCCATGAACAGCAATCGGGAACCTGAAGCTTGCTGTGTTTGAGATTTGTGCTGTTCTTGTTGTTGTTTTCCTTATGTGGTGATGATGATGAATCACCTTTTATATATGTATCAAGGTGATTTACAAACACCTGAGGTGACACTTGGCAGTAGGTTGCTTCACACAAGTGTACAGAATGGTACTTCAAGTATTCAAGTGGTGTGTGTGTGTGTGTGTGTGTGTGTGTGTGTGTGTGTGATAGAGAAAGAGAGAGACAGAATTTTATTGTTGTGTGCAGCAAGATTTTAAAATTATACTGGTCCTGCCTACAGGCTTGCAGTCATGACACAAAAGGTAAAGCAGATGGAGAGAACAAAGCAAATTCAGGTATCAAAATGTTCCAGTTACATAAAGAATAGGTAGAAGGCCAGTATGGTGTAATGCAAGGTTAGCCACTGTGGAGCTCTCCGGTTGTTGATGGTCTCCAACTCCCATCAGCCTCAGTCAGGATGGCCAATGGTCAAGAATGATGGGAGAGAGAGCAGCACGTTGGTGTAATGATTAGAGTGTTGGAGGAGGACTAGCGAATTCCAGGTTTAAATTTGCAATCAGATATGAAGAACAATGAATGAGCTTGAGCCAGTCACCTTCTCTCAGCCTCACCTACCTCACAGGTTGTGTATGTGTGTCACCTTGAGCTACAGGACATTCACACACAAAGTTGCCCACTGATTTTGCAGTCACTGTGTGATTAATATGGGTGAACTAGAGGCGTGCATATAACTGGATTTAACTTCATCCTCTCTTACAGGCTGATCTTGCCTGTAAATTTCATCCAATTCTGCCCACTTTTTAGAAAAGTTATGGATAGTTCACTTATTTTTATTAAAAAAGGCAACCTGTATAGGTGCTTAGTACAGAAGCCCCTGGCCCTATTTGTCTGCAAGATGGCAGTTTTCTTGTCCAGGGGCACCTCCAAGTTTCAGACCAAAGTCTCACAAAGCACTAGGCACTCTTTTTTTTAACCATGTTAAAAATGTAATAGCTGCCCTTGCAGGAAAAACATTGCAGATATCCTCCTGAAATTTGCAGGATTCATGTTCTCAGAAGGGGAGGTCTTGTCTGCAAACTTCATCCACTTATGCTTCAAAGTAATAATACTTTTTTATATATATAAAGGTATAGGTTTATAACTTTTAAAAAACATTTAAAAATGGAGGTTGCCAGTACAAAACCCCCTCAACCCACGCAGCTGCAATTTGGCAGGCTTTATCCAGTCTGGATGGCTAACATTCTTGCAAATTTCATTTACTTCTGTCAAAAAGAAAGGGAAAGTTTTAGCTATTTTACACCAATAGTATTATTTTTTTTTGAGGGGGATAAGGCAAACTCTGATGGAACCTAAGCCAAAGTGCTCTATGGACCAAAGCAGGATGTTTTCCAAATGACAACAATCGAGGTTCAAAGTAAATATTGTGGTCAGTGGTCCCAGTATGAACCAACCTCTAATGAATCTCAGATTCTATCTAGATAACATGCCCTGGGATATGAATACCATGGACTGGAGTGTGGGGGGATAGGATTGAGCCCAATGGTCCTCCTCCACCACCATCATTCAGTTTTTTTCAAAGATGTTATTTGAATATGGCTACCATATACCCCCTTTCAGGTGTACAATGGACATGGAATCAGTGGTTGGCAGGGTCAGGCTCCTCCCTGACCTATACATTTCATTAGAATATCTATAGGGAGCCACCATACATATCCATGGGCAGAAGGCTCTCTCCATGCCTTCATAAGCAACTTTCTACATATGTTCTAGTGAACTACGCAGCATGCTGAAGCCTGCATCTGCTGCTGCTACAACACCATTCCCTCCCTGTATGTTCATTGTGGACTTCTGAGGGATTTTGTGTCATTTCCATTCTTCTGACCCTGAAAGTCCATGAGAATCAAGGAGGTTTCACATTCCATTGTTAAGTAGATGCCTAGTATTTAAGGAAATATCTATATGTCATGTTAGGTCCTGAGAGCATCTTTATTTCAAATCCTCTATAGTATTTGAGTCAGCTAAGACCGAAGTCTTTATTTCAAGGTAAAAATAAATAAATCTGCCTTTAACAATCTTTTGAAAAATGCCAACAAGAAAATACTCTTTTTATTGTGCACATAAAGGGAAGGGGGGGGAAGGAGAGAGAGAGAGAGAGAGAGAGAGAGAGAGAGAGAGAGAGAGAGAGAGAGAGAGAGATGCTGGCTTTTTGACTAAAGTGACACCATAATTATCTAGCATATATCTTCCCAGAGCCTGAAATATTTTTCATGCAATTTTTTTTATAAAAGCTTTGCCTTCTCCCACTACAGTTTTGACATGATCCAATGTGATGTCTTAAAGAGCAGTACAGCTACTAACGACAAAATAGTTCAAGTAAAGCAGGGCAGGGGGCAAAAAAAAGAGAGAGACTTTCAGAAGGTTTTAATTTGCCTTCTCTCCCTCCTGTAATTATGTTTAGATGAGGCATCTTGAGTGGTCCAGCGAGAAACCTACAATTCCTGCACAATTATACTACAGACCTATGCATTGTCCGCAGACACCAGAAAATGCATATATTTTCTAAAGACATTGTCATCTTGGAAGGTGCAGGAGCATCGATAGTTTATTCCGAATGCCAATAGTGGTCAAATCTGTATCCAAGAAGGAAAACAGATATGGAAGTTGAGGCAGGGACACTTTTGCTGATGCACGCTACACGGAGCGCTCTGTTCCTCCCCCTCTCCCTCTTGATAAGCAGCAGTGACCCATAGGGTTGGGAAGCTAGGAGAGCAATGCAGACTCACTTGCACTGACCTGCCAGCTGACTCCTGAGTTCAGAAATAACAAGCTTTTTAGGATCCCAGTCAAAATTTCTATGCATTTATTGGCAAGGGTTGTGAATAAATTTGGGCTAGGATATCTTAAGGATGACCTTCCATATGAACCTGCACACCTATTGAGATAATTCACTAATAGGCAAAAAAACCCTGCAGTTTAAGAACATACCTATAGCCCACAGATATTTCTATCAAACTTTAAAAAGCAGGGAAATTGGGCAGCTATAGTGAATGCACCAGGGGAGCAGGGGACCTGACCTCCTCGCTGAGATATTGTACTGCCCTACACATTTCTAAAAATGCAAACACAATTTGGGTTGGTCTTTCACAGTCCAGTCCACTTCCTGTGTAACTTGGAAGACTTTGGTAACATGGGATGGGAGGGAGGAGGAGGGGAGAGCAGGTTTGATCATTTGCATGCTAATTGAGTTCAATGGGATGTACTTCCATGCAATCATGGCTAGGATAGGTAAAGCTGACTGAGGGGGGAGGGGGAGGGCAGAGGGGAGGGAGAGGGAAGAAGGGGGAGGAGGAGGGGAGGAGATTGGATGGATGGTCACTGGGCAGAGGTGAAGCCCCTTTCCTTTCCAAAAGGAAAACATTGTGAACAGTATCATTTTTTTCAGGGTTACCCCCTCCTTTTTATTCTACAGCAGGCATATGTAGCCTCCCACCCAAATTTGAACCAAAGATGTCACTGGCCACATCCACACCAGGCCTTTCTTTCACTTTAGACAGTCATAGCTTTTCCCATAGAATCCTGGGAAGTGTCATTAGTGAAGGGTGTTGAGAGTTGCTAGGAGATGCCCTGTTCCCCTCACAGAGCTTCAATCACAGTGGCTGACTGTTGAGCCACTCTGGTGGCTGGAGCTCTGTCAGGGGAATAGGAGTTTTCTCTTAGCATCCTTCACAAACTACACTTCCCAGGATTCTCTGGGGAAAGCCATGACTGTCTAAAATGAAATAAATGTCTGGTGTGGGTGTGGCCTCTGATTAGGTAAGCCCAGCAGCTGTGAGTCTGGCTTTTAGAACACTGACAGTTGATTCTTATTGAGCATGCCCTGCCTTATCATTCAGTTCAATGTTAAATTTCTTAAATTAATTCAAAATCAGACAGGCTTTTTTAAACTTTTAAACTGCAAGAGATGAAGGTCAGAGTATGGGGCAGGGTCAGTAATAGTATTACAGGTACTCTGTGAACATGGTTGATTTTTAATTAATTTCAACAAATTATGAGAACTCTGATAGAAAAAAAGTCCAAAAGGGGGTCTGTATTTTCTCTCTCTCCTTTTACACTTTGAACTCTCTGTTCTTTCTGACTGTTTTGTGTATCACCAGAAAATTTAGAGGGTTGTTAAGCAAGTATTTCTGAGTTCAGGATTATAATTGTAAGGTTTTGTTTTGAAATGAGTTTATGGGAAGGATCAGAATGTTTTGAGGATATTTTCAATTTAACAGTGCAGAATGCAAATGCTGACTCTCATGGCTGTATGATAAACCCTTCTGTTGCACTCCAAAGTCCCCTCTAGCTGGAACCAGAATGCTGATAGTGCTACTTCATAATGTTGCTTGCTCACTTGGAT
Source organism: Rhineura floridana (assembly GCF_030035675.1). Lineage (NCBI taxonomy): Eukaryota > Metazoa > Chordata > Lepidosauria > Squamata > Rhineuridae > Rhineura > Rhineura floridana. Next base: position 16,742,214 of record NC_084492.1, on the reverse strand, counting down.
GATGAACAGAGGATATGTGAAACTAGCCTCCATACAAAGGTGAAGGTCACATTCATTGCTCCACCCAGTTTTGCCTCTGGCTATACCCAATAATGACACATTAGCCTTGGAAAGTTGCCCAGAAGTGACATTTTGTGTTGTGTTCTGCCAGATCCCAAGGAGAAAGCAGTGAGCCTGAAAGCAAGGGTGGAGGTCAGTTGAAGGTTGCCAGCCCACAAATAGCTCCAAATGAGCAACTTGTTCCAGCAAAGGCAGACAGAGGCTTTTATGCCTCTGTATCCAGACTACCTCCAACAAGCTCCACCCCTTAAGAGATCTTCTGAGCCTTAGAAGGCCAATCCTCTAGCCTAAAGATGAACACTCCTCTTCTGTTCCATAGCCTCCTTCAGCCCCTTAGAGAAACCTCAGCCTCCATCTAGATTGATGGCAACCCTGTGCGCGCAGTGCGCACAGCTGCAAAAAACAGCGGAGAGAAAGGTTGGTGAAGCGGGGGGATGGCGGGAGGCTCGGAAGCTCCTGTCCTGTGATCACGGCTGGTTCCATGGATCACGGAAGGGGAGCGGAGGGGTCCAGGGCAGGCTGGTGCCCAAGGGCCCCGGCATGCCTGGGGCCGGCCCTGCTCAGATGCAATAGTTTTCCTACCTTCAACAGCCAGCTCCCCTTCTGATGACCCTGCAGCCTCTGCTGGATACAGGGGTCACAACATTTTGGTTGGATATGAAAAGTTGTGTTTTTCCCACCTCGCTGCTTATTCATCTTTAAAAAAAAAAAAAAAAAGATTACAGGCCTACAAGCGCCATCTGTGACTTTATCTGATTGGTGCTTATTTTTAAGGCTACGTAAATAATAAAATAGTTTTAAATATTATTACTTCCTGCCCTTATTGGCAGAGAGGTAAAGGAGTCTGGATGCTGTTTGGCTGGCAGACATATTAAAGATGCCACCATTAACTAAGTGACTGGATTTTTGCCCCACTGAATATATGCTTTGTCTGTCCTCTCCTATAGGATACAGAGCTTCTTTACTACATTCCCCCTCAATTTCACTACTCTTTCCACTGATAATATCAAAAGGCTCTCAGAATGTTCTTGTACAACTTGGTTCAGCATGAAAGCATGACAATAACTTCCCTCAGGGACTTTTCACTCAGCCTCCTTTGCCTCAGTGATTCTGCAGACATGCATGATATTCACCCATCAAACAAAAGCTAGATGGCACACTGGATTCCTCTTTCAGGAACTCCAATCTTTGCTAGCTTGTTTTTTACACTTCATCAAGAATTTGTTTTTAATAAAAGGAAGTGCATGTTAGTTATCACAAGCAAACTTTGGAGTCTTTAGTGGCAATTATAATTTGGTAGTCTGAGAAAAAAAGTAATGGGAGCTTGTCATTTGGAGATGTTTTTAGGAGGAGAAAGCTTTTCTGCTTACTCCTGTGAAGGAGATGGTTGAATGCCCCCCTCACACACACACACTTTGGAATGATTTCCTTCTTTCCAAGTTCTTTTCTTCTTCAAGAAAGTTTCCAAAGGAACTCAGGTGTTCCAATTTTTCCAACAGTTTCCTGAAATTTCAAAAAGACCCAGTCCATTCCAAAGGGGACGGCCAACCTACTCTTTCCCTCCAGCTATTCCTGAAGCCCTTTTTGCTCCTAAATGAACTCCCGCATTCCCTTTCCTCCAAACATACTTCCCAACAGCACCAAGGGAGAGCAAGGCAGCCAACAGAAGATGGAGTCAGAGCCACTGGCTGACAGAAACAACTAATTTTACTTTTGTCCCTGTCCCCCTTCCTATTGAGTTTTAAAACTCTTGAGACTAAGGAAGAAGAAGCTGACAAGCTGATTGTAAGGAGGTGGGGATTGGGGGGGCATTGCACATCCGTGGTCCTGCTCCAGGTAGCCCTGGGAGGCTATTGTTCAACACCATGGGAGCTGTCCTGTGGTGTTCTGCAGGGTTCCATCTTGTCTCCCATGCTAGTTAACATCTATATGAAGCCCCTGGGAGCTGTCATCAGGAGATTTGGAGTGAGGTGTCAACAATATGCAGATGACACCCAACTCTATCTCTCTGTTTCATTTGAATCAGGAGAGGCAATTGAGGTGCTGGACCAGTGCTTGGAAGCGGTGATGATGTGAATGTGGGCCAATAAACTGAGGCTAAATCCTCATTAGGGTGATGGCCTATTCTGGATGGGGTTTCTGGAAGGAGCACTTCAGCAGCTTGGGGGGACTCCTGGATCCAACATTGTCACTGGAAGCTCAGGTAGCCTCAGTGGCTTAGAGTGCCATTTCCCAGCTCTGGCTGGTTTGCCAGCTTAGGCCCCTTTTGGACAAAGATGACTTGGCCACTGTAATCCATACTCTGTACTCCATACTCCAAACTTCAAGATTGGATTATTGCAATGGACTGTATGTGGAGCTGTCCTTGAAGATGACTCGGAAATTTCAACTGATCCAAAATGCAGCAACCAAATTACTGGTTGGGTTTCCCTTTAGATCTCATGTAACCCCTGTTTTAAAATAGTTGCATTGGTTGCCAGTTCATTTCTGGGCCCAAGTCAAGATGCTTGCTCTAATGTTCAATGCCCTAAATGACCCAGGTTCCAAAAATCTGAAAAATTACCTTCTTTCCTATAGACCCTCTTGGGTATTGAGATCAGCAGAGGGGCCCCTTTTGGTAGTTCTACCATCCTCAGAAGCTTGGGGGGTAGTGACCCAGGAGAGGGCATTCAGAGTGCAGGACATGGAATAATGGGCTCAAGTTGCAGGAAGCTAGATTTCAACTGGACTCTAACTGTTAGAGCCATACGACAATGGAATCAATTACCTAGAGAGGTAGTGGGCTCTCTGACACTGGAGGCATTCAAGAGGCAGCTGGACAGCCATCTGTCAGGAATGCTTTGATTTGGATTCCTGCATTGCACAGGGGGTGGACTTGATGGCCTTATAGGCCCCTTCCAACTCTCCTGTTCTATTATTCTTTGTGGCAGCCGCTAAGTTGTGCAGCTCTCTCCCCACAGAGGTGTGTCTGGTAACTTCACCGTACAGCTTTAGGTGAATGCTGAAAACATATCACTTTACCCTGGCCTTGACAGACATATATTTTTAGGGCTCACCCTATTTTGTGATTTTTGGTTGATTTTAATTGCTTTAAATGCTGTATTTTAAAATTGTTGTTAGCTGCCCTGGGGCCTCTGAATGAAGGGTGGATAATAAATATTAACAATACTAATACTAAATATGAAGGCAGGTGAGCTTGAGGAATCAAGATTAAGGTTGATGGTGGGCCAGAATCCCATTTGCCCTAACAGTCATACACTCCTCCTCTGGCCTATCCTCAGTGTTCATTACACCACTGTTCTTCAACCTTGGGTCCCCAGATGTTGTTGGACTACAACTCCCATCATACCCAGCCATCATAGCCAATGGCCAAGGATGATGGGAGTTGTAGTCCAACAACATCTGGGGACCCAAGGTTGAACACCAGGGCACTACACACATCCCAAAGCCTTAGCACAGGAGTTTAGAACTTTTTTCAGCCTGCCTGAGGAGTGTATTCCCTTCTGGACAACATGCCATTGATGGATGGGTCAGAGGCAAAAGTGGTTGGAGCAATAAATTCAGTTTTCCCTTTTGTACAGTAGGCTAGTTTCTTCATGCATCCCTCTCTATCTTCCATCCAATGGAGCAAGAGGCATTATCAGAGTTCAAGGACACACACAAGGAGAGTGCAAAGCAGAGACAGTAGGGACATTTAACCTGGGAAGAATCTCGAGGGCCAAATAGAAAAGCTTGGAGGGCAGCATGTGGCCTCAGGGCCTGAAGTTCTCCACCTCTACTTTATCAATTAAAGGACCAGAAACTCCAACAAATTGCCATTCCCAGGGATCTTTCCTAATGAGAACATCCTATCACTATCGTTTTTATACTGTCCCATAGCTGAAGCTCTCTGGGCGGTTTACAAGAAGTTTGGGGTCTAACAAAGGCTTGAGGCACAAAGGCCTGGGGCACTGCTCATTGCTGCTGGTATTTTAGTTTGGGGGATGAGGAAAAGGAAAGAGAAAGGATTGGGGCAGCTTGGAATTTATCTGTTTGTTTAAAACCAGTGTGGGGAACCATTTACATGGAACTTATTTCATAGTCATTAGTCAAAATAATATCAAAAGTTCATGTAATAAGGATGTGTGTGAGTGAGAGAGAGCTGTAACTTCTATGAAATGGTCTTAACAAACTAGATCTAAATTTATTTTAAAAATATTTATCAATTTAGACAAAGTTTTAATGGGACTTAAAAGAAATATAAAGAAGTAAAATTTAACAAATTACATGTTATAATTTTTATGAAATATGATCATATGTCCATTCCCAACAATAAACCCCCCCTCTTTATTTAATGTAGGGAAATGGCTACAAACTGAGGATAACATTCTAAACAATTAAGACAGGAGAAAATTCTTTGTAAAAAAGAGAGATTTCTTCATTGTAAAACTATGCAGAATTTGATCTCACAAATTTGACCTGAAATGGCGGTTATAACTGGATATTTACAATGAAAAAAGTACAGAAGTCCCACCAGCAATAAATGATGATTGTGCATTTGCAAAACACATGCACTCTGTATTTTCTTTTAAAAAAATCCTAATTACATCCTAATTATGATGTGCAGCAGAGTGTTAATTCCTGATCTTTATTCCATTAGGGCATTTCTTTCACTTTAAGGAACATAAGCTTATTGAGATTCATAAGAGATAATTATCAGTAAGTAGGACCATCACATGACAGGCTCAGTGAAGTTCATTATGAAGGTAGAAACTTAAGAACAACTTCCTGTTTTATGTTAATAAGACATATTTATTTACATTTATTCACCAGGTTTTCCATAATTTTGCTTTGTGGCTTCCTCACCACTGTCAACACTTTGTCTTCCTCTTTTCCCTCATTGTTGTTAATGCTATTATATATCAAACCAGGGGTATCCAACGTGGTGCTCCCCACACACACACACATTGTGGACTATGACATCCATCAGTGCCAGCCAGCTGGCCAATGAAGAGGTATGATGGGAGTTGTAGTCCAATAAATCTGGAAGGTGCTATGTCGGCAATACCTAATGCAGTATATAATTATATAGGCTACCCAGAGAGGACCCTGTTCCTCAGAATATACAACTTAATCTAGGCAGTGAGGAAACAACTGGGATGGAGTGACAAGGGTAGGACAGAAACATATTGGCATATGCCACTACAAGTACTTAATGCAGGGATGAGGATCATGTAGTCTTGCAGATATTGCTGGAGTCCAATTCCCATCAGCCCCAGCTGGCATGGTCAAAAGTCAGGGATGATGGGAGCTAGAATCTAACAATATATGAAGGGCCACAAATTCTCCAAGCCTGACTTAAAGCTTGGCTATTACTTCTGCTGTGTGGCATCCTCTACATAAGAACATAAGAAGACCCTGGTGAATCAGGTCAGTGGCCCATCTAGTCCAGCATTCTGTTCTCACAGTGGCCAACCAGATGCCAATGGAAAGCCCACAAGCAGGACCATAATGCAAGAGCATTCTTCCCGCCTCCAGTTTCCAGCAACTGATATTCAGAAGCATACCACCTCTGACTGCCTACCAGTTTTGACTCCATGATTCTATCAGTAGACAGCCAGATGGAAAGCTTGAGTTCAGCACAGGTACAGAGCTTGCTCCAGGTTTGAGAGAGCTCTTGGTGGGTCCCTTCCTATGTCAGTGGGTGTTATGACCCAGATTGGGAGGGGAGGATTCGACAAGGGTGACACCCACATTGAGGAGTGGGGCAATTAGCTGGGGGAAGAGACTAGCAGCAAGGGGAGTTCACAGTGTGCCCAGACCCCTGTCACTGAGAGTTCAACTCCCCCTGATCCTGGCCCTCCTGCTGGAGCACAACCTAAATTGTTAGAGACTTCCCTATTAGAGACTGCACCATTAGATATGCACCCCTCACCAGTGCTGGAGGCACCACTTTGTCAAGCTGACATTCCCCAGCTGAGCTTCCCATTCTCAAGCAGGCAGTCATCCTCCACCAGTCAAAGGGGGAAGCTGAGATCCAACCCCTATAACCCCATGCTTGGAGGTGGGAAATTCAACAGAGTTGAGGAGGAGCCTTCATTCACATGTGAAAGTCAGGCCTACTTAAGTTGACTCAGGAGAGGGGCCAGTTGCTGAGTTAATGTCTGAGAGACATGAAGACATGCTTAGTCAGTGTAGTTGGGACAAAAGTTACTAGGAAGTGTAGAAAAGTCAATGAGCTGCAAAGCTTTTGATGTATCTATAACTTTAATAGAAAGAGAAAAATCACAGAAGTGAATGAGATTGGGTTCTTCAAGTATGGGCACGACAGTCGCCCTTCTTGCATATTGGAGAGCTCTGGCAAATGTATCTGGTGGTAGCATGAGTGGCAGGCAGCAATGCTCCAATCAGAGCTGGGTCTGGGATCCACTAATATGCCCATGATTTAGCATCACACTGGGACACTGTGAGAAATGTAAAATGGTGCATTTCAGAACATGCTTTCTGATGTTGATTTTTTTTTTAAAGGAGGGACCATTGGTAAATCCTGATGAACATTAAACCATGGTTAACACATGTTCCCTTTATTATACTTAAATCTGATTTAGGGTGATTCATGTCTGGAATTGGAGAGGCTGAGAGGAGTGCACATGAAATATTGCATTTTAATCCTAATGGATAAGTTATTTCACATTCTTCAGGATCTGTGCTTTCCCCCAGCTTTTGGGTTGGCTCAGATGTGTACATCACTTAAGCCCAATCTAAATATACCTACTCAGAAGTAGGGATGGGGCACAAATTCAATTCAGTTCACATTTAAAGGCAAACCTACCCAATTCACTCTTTCCAAAGCAATATACTAACCAAAACATAGCCATCCTTCAAAATTTGCACTTCTTCAGATTTTGCAAGTGTTCTCCAGCCAAATAATTCACATAAAAATGCAAATATTCATGAAAATAGCATACAAAATACATTATTTGCTGCCCTGGGCTCCTACTGGGAGGAAGGGTGGGGTATAAATCTAATAAGTAAATAAATAAATAACAGAGAAAATTGCTCTGCAAAAATGTGTATATTTTGGAAAATAGCATATAAAAATCTGTGTATTAGAATTGTTATGGATATGCAGGATAACTCAGTGGTCTGAGCTACATGTGCCGGTGTGTATGTATTTACCTAAGAAGCAGGCTTTAACCCTGCATTAAATCACTGAGACTTAAGACTTAGTAAAATAAGATATAGGAAAGGCACACCTAGTTCTAACGAGCTATGTTGAAGGTGCAGTGCCCAGACTTGTGTATTGCATTCATGGTTCAGGAGAGAGAACAAAGACAGAGATGTCTCCTCTCTCCTCAGACAGTCAAAAAAGAAAACAAAGGAAGGAGGGGCAGGTCAGCTTCCCTGAGCATATAAGTTTACAACAGAAGAAAGTTAGTAGAAAAGAGCAAGCCTAGCCAGCTGGAGGACCCTAACTCTCTCTTCCTTTTGGAATACAAATAAAAGAACCTAGCTGCTCTTGCCCCACTTCCAACAAGAATGTCAGTGTTGAATTTTCATGAAGATTTTTTTTTTAAGCAAATTGATGTGATATTGTGGAAAACTAAATTTAGGATTGGGAAACTGAGAAACTGAGAGAAACCACAACTGACAGATCTGTCCATCCCGACTCAGAAGTCTTACTGAATTCTTTGGTGCTCACTCCAATGTAAGTGGGGCTAGGATTGCAGCTTTAGGCTGCAATCCCGTTCACATTTACCTTGGAGTAAGTTGCATTGAACCCAATGGAGCTTACTTCCGATCAGACATGTATTGGATTGGATCAGACATGTATGTATTGGACATGTATTGGTGACTTTTTAATTTATTTATTGAAATATCTATAGCCCATACTTTCAGAAAGGTATATCAAGGTGGTATACAACATAGAAAACTACAATAAAATCAGCAAAAGCGTCCAAGAAAAAAAAACCATGTTAAAACATCAGTAAATACTGAGTGGTTAAAAACAGAAAAATTGTATTGTAAACGCCTGTCTAAAAAATATAGTTTTCAGAAGATGTCTAAAAGAAGGTTCCTGCTGAACTTGTACTGGTAGGGTTCCATAGGGCAGGGCATGCCACATTAAAAATTTGGTCACTTATGATTCTGAGCTGAATGTGTGGACCATTGCATGTTAGCTCTTTCTACAGCATATTTTACTAGTAGGATGTCATGCACTCAGAGTACAGCAGTGCTATGCGGCTGGTGGGTCAGTTGAGTGTACCTGAGACCTGTCCTGCCTGTTACATGTCACTCTGAACCTCTGGAAACTAGAAATCTGTTCCTAATTTTCCAGTCTTCTGTTTAGTTACACCCATTTCCACATCAGTGGAATATCAGTAATATGTTTTGTACTCAATTTTGTCTGATATACGATATGTTGCAAGCAATTTTCCTTAATACAATGCATTTTTGTTTATTTTTCACTCGTGTACATATAGGGATGGGGGAGAAATTACATCCAGTTCACATTTAAAGCTGAATCTACCAAATTCACACTTTCTGAAACAACCTGAGAACCCAAACACAGCTATACTTCAAAATTCTCACTTTTCTAGACTTTGCGATGCAATTCTCCAACCAAAGAATGTTTACAAAAATGCATATATTAAGGGGAAGTATACATACAAATGAATATAATAGTGAAAATAACATTCAAAATGTGTGATATTAGGATAAGTTGCTTGCAAAACACTGAAGCTTTTTCATGATTTTTCTAAATCACAAATTGTTGCAGAAATGGGGAGATTTTAACTGTCAAAATGAGAAACTTAGAAAATCACAACTAACACATCTTTCCTTCCCTGCAGACATATTTTTGTACACACTTTCCTCCAATATATGCATTTCTGTACACATTTTTGGTCAAAGCACTGCACTGCAAAATAGAGAGAAGTTCACATTTTTCAAATTTAGCTGTGTTTTGGCTCACATTAGTTCAGGAAGTGTGAATTAGGTAGGCTCCCATTCCCCTCCCTGCCTGAAACTGGCTTTGCATAGCAGCTATTTCATATGGAATAGAGTAGATTAGACATCTAATTAAGGAAATAAACTGGATGGGGGGAGATCTGATTCAGACGTTCAAATCATTAGTAAAATTTTAATATAGTTCCCTACATTTGAATGAATACTTTACATCATAATTTGTGGTGGGAGGATAAGCCTAAGGTCCACATTCCCTTCTGGGCAATCTTCCAGGGGGCAAATTGTAGTGGCAAGTGGGGCCAGAGGCAAAAGCAAACAGAGAAATAAATGTGAATTTTATATAGTGAAAGCTCATTATAACATGGGGGACGGAGGATAAAGCATGCACCCACATTATAGGGGTTCCACATTATAATGAAAACTGCTATACTATATACAGTATTTTACCTGGGGGACATCATCATACCCATGGTATATCCAAATGTGGGGTACAGCAAAACCCATTCCACTTTATTTGTACTAAGGATGGGCAAGAAAATAGATTTTGTTCATGTTTCAAACTGAATCTATCAAATTTGCACTTCCCAAAACAATATGAGAACTGAAACACAGCCATCCTTCGAAATTCACATAAATTATTCAATTTTTTCAATGCAGTTTGGCAACCAAACAATGTTTACCAAGTAAGCATATGTTGGGGAAAGTGTGCATAGAAATAAATGTGTAAATGAAAATAACATACACAAAGACATTATATGATGAGAAATTGCTTGCAAAAATGTATGTGTTAGACAAAACTGCCTACAAAAGTGTGTTTATTAGGAGAAATTCACACTAAAAGGCTGGAAAATTTTCTTGAGGATTTTTTGTTTCTCAAATTGTGACAGAAATGTGGCCTGAAATTAACAGGTCTTTTCAACCCTAATTTGTAAAGTAGGCCAGCTTTTTTTTTCACATGCAGACATCCCTCTCTATGTTCCATCCAGGCAAGTGAGTTCAAGCAAAACAAACTGTGGGTGAAAAGCAGGGTTGGTGAGGGCTGTGGTTCAGGAGGTTATGGAGCATGTAGAGAGTCCTGAAGGCCATGGAGAGAGGCCTGGAGTTTGACTCCTAGTCTGTGTTTGACTCCTAGTCCAGAGGTTCTGCATCCCTGCCTTAATTCTATATCAGAGAATGTTGGACTGATTCATTTTTAAATGACTTACTCAGTTGAAATGTTTAATTTATATCACTTTTTAAAAAACTTAGATGATTTTTTACTCCATTCAGTTCTCTGACTTGCTCATCTTATTTATTTATTATTTATTCAATTTATATCCCACCCTTCCTCTCAGTAGGAGCCCAGGGCAGCAATCTTAGACTGCAGATGCTGTCACCTCAAGTTATCATTTACAGTTCATTGAATTCTTTTCCTGAATGTCAAAGAGGGCTCACCTTTTCTTCTTCTTCATCATCTAAAAAGAGTTGTGTTTAGAAAGCCCTCACCAAACCTGAAAAACTTTGTTCCGATCTCCAACATGCAATTAACCTGAAAGTCATTTGAATGAACAGTTTGGCTGTTGAACAATGTAAAATCAATTGTCCTTGATGATAATTAACCTCAACTATAGTTAAAGGTTCCTATTACTGGGGGGGGTGTGATTGTGTTGTAGCTTTTAAAAAAATCAAATTTACAAGGATAAACACACTTTCCTTTGACAACCAGCATCTGATGACAGTTATGACAAGCTTCTTATGCCACTGGAAAATTGATACAAAAGGGAAAAATGCCAAACTTTTTTTAGCCATTCGTCCATACCTGTAGCACATTAAAATGCATATGCTATGGTAATGCTCTAATAGAATGCAGCTTCTAGAAAAAGGCCAATGGCAATTTTCCCTCAATGTTAATATTGATCCCATCATATCTGTGTGTGTCTAGAGTTATCCACTGCACCTCAATTTACAACACGGAAGATAAAACAAAGAAAACACACTTCTCAGGAGCTATTTGCAAAGACACAAAAGACAATTGACACACACAGTCGGTATTTGGTGTGGTGCATTCCACGCGACTTGACTAATTTCTGTTATGTTGCAATCTCCTTTGCAATCCATCTTGGGCTGAGTAGAATAGATTGTGCATTGCTTTTCTTTAGTGTGTATCCAGGAGAAAGACAGAAAAGAAAGCTTCATTTGGTTTATCTTATGGCAGATCTGCATAGCTTGACACAAGCCAGATGTTGCCCAATCGATAGGTAGGGCAGCCTGCCTGAGCTCAATAATACTCCTGAATTTGCATTCTACTTACATCAGCAAAAATTGGGGACAGTAGGCTGCACTACATAGCTGATGAGATGTACTTTGGTGGGGTGTATGGCTCACAAGAAGGGATGTAAGGAGGCTGTGATTTTTCATCCCATCCTGGGTTCATCACAATCAGTGCCATTTCTACCAGGCTACAATCTGGGGCCTGCCAAAAATCTACATTATTCATCTCACAATTGGATATGTAGTTTAAACAACAAAGCAGACATGTCCATTCTCTTCTCATATCATATGTGTGCTGGTGGAGGAGAGGGAAGAGAAAGCTCTTGAGGCTTAAAGCAGCACAATCCCCTAATTAGCTCAGCATTATGTTCAAACTGGGCCATTGTGCAATCAGTGCTTAAGATCACCTAATGAAGTGTCTACCATTACTACATCTTGTGGAATGCCACAACTATTTATTGTGTAGAACATGTGAAGAAAGAATTCTAGCCAACAGTACCACCAACTTAAGGCCAATGTGGATAAAGGAAGAAAAGCCATTGAGAAACTAAATGGTGGTTCATATCTCCTGCAGCCAGGTGAAATAGTCTGATCCTGTGTATGCACAGGACCGAGAGTTCTGACATACTCCCCTAATCTGTATCTATACAGACAATTTATATGACAAACCTTATAGTCACCTGAGCTTCCACAGTCTTTTGACAGCAGTTAGGTCTGTCTAGACCAGCGTTTCCCAACTAGTGGGCCACCAGATGTTGTTGGACCACAGCTCCCATCAGCCTCAGCCAGCATTGCCAATGGTCAGGAAAGATGGGAATTGTGGTCCAACAACATTTGGTGGCCCACTAGTTGGGAAATGCTGGTCTAGATGAAGTGTGGTTGGAGGCCCCACCATAGAACATCCTCAGGGTTAGGGCCATATCAGCTACAGAAATGGGATCTCCACAATAGATTAACCAAAACTATTTATTTATTCTTCATATAGTTCAGTGTTTGTTACAAAAATGAAAGACCTTATACATGATTAACATAATATAGTAATTATGTTACATAAGACAATATAAGTCCAGACATCTTGCACATATTTCCATTAGAATAGAGAATAGTGTAAGTCCTGGAAAGCTAAGAATCCACATCAAACAAAAAGAAATAAATCTTCCTCACCCACTAAATTTCAAAGCAAACATAAGCCTTGAATGTTCCACAAACAGCAATGGTAAGGTGAGTGACCAAGTCCACAAGACTGGTCCCCAATAGGGGTTTAAGCACCCTTTTTATAGTACTGGGTGAAGGAAATATGGCACGATGTAAGGAGGCAGTGATTTCTGTCCTGTCCTGGGTTTGTTGCAATCAGTGTTGTCTCCTACTACAGTTCAGCTTAAAATCACAAAAAAAGAATCTACTACTGTGGCAATGGGATAAGGAGCCCTGAATTTTGTGGTGAAGTTCTTCTGTTCCCTGAAGTTTCACCCTCCAACTGAACTTTGAGCACAATGTTTTTATTAGAGAACTTCTAGAAGAATGCTCGAAACTCAGCTTAAAGTGTGCATTTCCTTTACTTGGGAAGGGAAAGACAGAGAGAAGATCAATTGTAGGCATGAATATAATTTTCCCAACAGTTGTCTTTGCTTTTCACGTGTTTGGAAAAGGTAATTTCTGGAGACCGTGAGAAGGACTTACTTAGTGAATGCACCAGGGGAGCAGGAGACCTGACCTCCTCTCTGAGATATTGTACTGCCCTACAAATTTGTCAAAATGCAAACACAATGTGGGTTGGTCTTTCACAGTCCAATCAATTTCCTGTGTAGCTTGGAAAAATTTGGCAACATGTGCCTTTGAGCTCATATGGTGAGTGGTGCTTTTTAAAGTTTGATAGAAATATCTGTGGGCTATAGGAACATTCTTAAACTGCAAGGTTTTTTGCCTATTAGTGAATTTCTCTGCTTTTTAATCTGGGAGGTCAGAAATGGGATCCTGTGCAAGCTTGCTGAGAATGGGTTAATCATTTGCATGCTTATTGAGTTCAGTGGGATTTACTCCCCTACAATCATGTTTAGGGTAGGTGAAACTGACCACAGGGGATGGGGAGGAGGGGAGGAGGGGAGGAAGGGGATGGGAGCAGGCAGGAGGGGGGAGGGGAAGAGAAGGACAGGCTTGATCATTTGCATGTTTATTGAGTTCAGTGGGATTTGCTCCTGTGCAATCATGAGGAGGAAGGGAGAGGAGAAGGAAGGGAAAAGCAGGTCTGATCATTTGCATGCTTATTGAGTTAAATGGTATTTACTCCTATGTAATCATGCTTTTCCCGTCCCTCCTACCCCAAAGAAATGCAGGGAGTGAGCTGGCTGTGAAATAGCATCGGAGCGGCATTCTGGATCCCCCCCTTTACTCTGGAGAGGAAAGAGCCACCATGGAGGCAGCTCAGGGTCTGGTAACCTTTGAGGAGGTGTCCTTGCATTTCACTGAGGATGAATGGGCCCTGCTGAATCCAGGCCAGAGAGCCCTTTACAAGGAGGTCACGGTGGAGATTCATGAGATGATAACCTCTCTGGGTAAGGATCCCAATTAGATCACTTCAAGGGTGTTGATGGACTTACCCTGGAGATAAGAACATAAGAAGAGTCCCGCTGGATTAGGCCAAATGCCTATCTAGTGTGCCACGCTTGACCACATCTACTTTGTCAGGTCTCAGGCAGCGAATAATGAGCATCCTTTGGAACTCCCCCACTCTTTCTTGCCACTCCTCTGGAAATGTCTCGTGATGAGGTTCCTGCAAACGCACGTCAAGACATGCGATGTGATTCAGCTTTACCAGACCCCCCCCACACACACACCACTGATCAGAGTTGACCATATTGATTGCATGTAGGGAATTCTCATGAATGAAGGAAGCCGAAGCATCCATGCTTGCATTCTCTTTCCCTCGACACACACACTTAAACAGTTTTAAACATGTTGATGAAAACCAATTTCAGAAGGGGATGACTTTAGAGAACAGAAGGAAAAGATGCTTAACCCTGCCCGAGAGCAAAGTCCCATGAACACCATATATTTTGAACGTGTGGCTTTCCCCAAAGAATCCTGGGAAATGTAGTTTACCCCCACAGGTCTACAATTCCTAGCACCCTTAACAAACTACAGTGTTCAGGATTCTTTGGGAGAAGTCGTATGCTTTAAGTGTATGCCGTGGAGGTGACCCCATTTTTCCACTCCAAATAGTCCTCTCCAAAACTCCTTCTTTCCATGATAATGTTGCTTCTATTTAATTTAATTTTTGTATATTGTATTGTTTATATTGTGTATTATTGTATTTTTATATCTGTGTTTATTTTTCTTGTAAGCCGCCTTGAGGGCCTTTGGACGAAAGGCGGGGTATAAATAAAATTTAATAATAATAATAATAATAATAATAATAATTAAGATAGGAAAAACTAACCATGGGGGAGGGGGAGGGGAGGAGGAAGGGGAGTGGAAGGGGAAAGCGGGGATTGGAAGGAGAGGGAATTGGAGGGGAAGGAAGAGGCAAGTCGGAGGAGATAGGAAAGAGGAGAAGGGAGGGTGGGTTTGTTCAGTTGCATACTTTAGAGTTCAATGGGATTTATTTCTGTGCAATCATGTTTGAAAATGGAAATAGACTGCCTTCAAGTCAATGCCGACTTATGGTGACCCTATGAATAGGGTTTTCATGGTAAACAGTATTCAGAGGTAGCTTTACAATTGCCTTCCTCTGAGGCTGAGTCGCAGTGACTGGCCCAAGGTCACCCAGTGAGCTTCATGGCTGTGTGGAGATTCGAACCCTGGTCTCCCAGGTCATAGTCCAACACTGACCCGAGGAGGGGCATGGAGGGGAGGAGGAGGGGAAGGAGAGGGGATTGGGTGGGTGGGGAAGGGGAGGGGATTGGGTGGGTGGGCACTGGGCAGAGGGGAAGCCCCTTTCCTTTCCAAAAGGAGAAAATTGTGAACAGTGTCATTGCTTTTCAGGGTTTTCCCCACCATTTTATTCTATAGCAGGCACATGTAGCCTCCCACTCAAATTTAAACCAAAGCTGTCCCTGGCCATATCCACACCAGACCATAGTTCACTTTGGACAGTCATGGCTTCTCTCAAAGAATCCTGGGAAGTGAAGTTAGTGAAGGGTGCTGAGAGTTGCTAGGAGACGCCCTGTTCCCCTCACAGAGTTACAATCAGAGAAGCTGACTCTTAAACTTGTCTGGCCACTGGAGCTCTCTCAGTGGAATAGGAGTCTCCTCTCAGCACCCTTCACAAACTACACTTCCCAGGATTCTCTGAGGAAAGCCATGACTGTCTCACATGAAATCAAAGTCTGGTGTGGGTGTGGCCTCTGATTAGGCAAGCCCAGCATCTGGGAGTCTAGCTTTTAGAACACTGACAGTTGGTGAATGCACCAGGGGAGCAGGGGACCTGACCTCCTCGCTGAGATATTGTACTGCCCTACACATTTCTAAAAATGCAAACACAATTTGGGTTGGTCTTTCACAGTCCAGTCCACTTCCTGTGTAACTTGGAAGACTTTGGTAACATGGGATGGGAGGGAGGAGGAGGGGAGAGCAGGTTTGATCATTTGCATGCTAATTGAGTTCAATGGGATGTACTTCCATGCAATCATGGCTAGGATAGGTAAAGCTGACTGAGGGGGGAGGGGGAGGGCAGAGGGGAGGGAGAGGGAAGAAGGGGGAGGAGGAGGGGAGGAGATTGGATGGATGGTCACTGGGCAGAGGTGAAGCCCCTTTCCTTTCCAAAAGGAAAACATTGTGAACAGTATCATTTTTTTCAGGGTTACCCCCTCCTTTTTATTCTACAGCAGGCATATGTAGCCTCCCACCCAAATTTGAACCAAAGATGTCACTGGCCACATCCACACCAGGCCTTTCTTTCACTTTAGACAGTCATAGCTTTTCCCATAGAATCCTGGGAAGTGTCATTAGTGAAGGGTGTTGAGAGTTGCTAGGAGATGCCCTGTTCCCCTCACAGAGCTTCAATCACAGTGGCTGACTGTTGAGCCACTCTGGTGGCTGGAGCTCTGTCAGGGGAATAGGAGTTTTCTCTTAGCATCCTTCACAAACTACACTTCCCAGGATTCTCTGGGGAAAGCCATGACTGTCTAAAATGAAATAAATGTCTGGTGTGGGTGTGGCCTCTGATTAGGCAAGCCCAGCATCTGGGAGTCTAGCTTTTAGAACACTGACAGTTGGTTCTTACTGAACATGCCTGACATTATCATTAAGTTCAAGCCAAAATTTCTTAAATTAATTAAATATCAGCCAGACTTTTTTTTAATGTTTAAACTGCAGAAGATGAAGGTCAGCATATGGGGCAAGGTCAGTAACAGGATTACAGGTACTCTGATTCTTAATGAATTTCAACAGATTATGAGAACTCTGAGAGAAAAAAGTCCAAAAGGGCTCTGGGTTTTTTTCTCTCTCTCTTTAGAGCTTGAACTCTCAATTCTTTCTGACTGTTTTGTTTATCGCCATGAAAATTTACAGGGTTGTTAAGCAAGCATTTCTGAGTTCAGGACTATAAGTTTTGTAAGATTTTGTTTTCAAATGAGTTTATGGGAAGCATCAGAGTGGGAAGGGGGTATTTTCAATTTAACATTGCAGAACGTGAAAAATCCATGCTGGCTATAGTATACAGTCACTCTTGTGGCTGTATAATCTTCACAAAAATTTAGTATGAACAGATCTGTTTCATACATTTTGCATGTGGGTTGGACATTTGCTTTAACAAGTCCTTATGCAATCCTCAGCCCAAAAAGTGTATCAAAATTTGTTTAGAACTGCATATTTTGAGAGAAAGTACATTAAAAGAAAAGTGTTTAAATGCATTTGTGTGTGTGTGTGTTTTAAATTACATAGGAAAATAGGAAGCTGCCATACTGAATCAGACCATTGGTCCATTCAGCTCAGTATTGTTTACACTAACAACAGCTCTCAGGGTTTCAGGCAGGAGTCTTCTCCAGCTCTACCTGCAGATTCCAGGGATTGAACATGGGACCTGCATGCAAAGCAGATGTTCTACCACTGAGCCACAGCCATTCTTCCTGCAGATTTATGCAGAAACAGGATAGAATGGATTTATGGATGAATACCTGCAATCATGGCAGGAGACCGATTTGCCCATCCCTAGCTGCAAGCAATCCAGCCTTTCTGACCAGGTTTCAAAAATCCCTGTCCTAACTGTGAAACAGAGATTACAGTTTATCAAGAGGCATGCAATTCTGGAGTCTTCAAGTCACCTGGTACTTAAAAAGCTCTCTCTCTTCTTTCCTCATTTAATGAAAGTAACCTCTTGACTAGCCTAGCGTGAATAAACTTTTACACACCTCGGCTGAATAGTGTAATGGAGTATTGGATCTTCACACAATTGCTTTAATGTCATTCATTCCATTTCTGCAATCAATGGGCAACACTCTGAAGAGCTATGATATAGGATGCCGTTTAATATTTCATAAAGGGGAAATTCATTTGATCTCCAAGGTTAAGAGAAATCACTAATGAACTCCAAAGCTAAGAGACTCCAGAGGTAATGTCATGAGGTTAAATGGGCATCCTTTTTAAGAATGCTTTGTATCTTGCACAGTATTGTCTACCTGCCCCTTCGTTTAACTCTTTCTTTCTTTCCCTTCCACTCTTCACTTTGAAATTGCACCAAGGTATAGAACATAAGACTCCCCCCCCGAGAACAGGACAGTTTTGTTGGTGTTAGTTATTTCAATTTAAATGGCACTTTACAGAATCCGGGCCTTGCCGTCATCAGTCAGCAGGTTGACATCCACAAGGATCCATGGTGGCCCTAAGAAGAGCAATCCTAAGTACAGGAAACCTGTGGAATGTACGCTGTCTTAAATTAAACTGGCATAATTTAACCTTATTCCAAACTCCATTCAGGAGAGGGGATACTACTTTCTCTGAGCCTACCCAAGCCTTGCAAATTGAAAACAAGCCTTTAAAATAGAGATTGATTAACACCACTCAGTTTGCTGGTGTAAGTTCAGCCAGGTGACCAGGTCACATTACTAAGCTGAAAGAGGATTGGAATAGGCGTATCCTGCCCCTGTCTTGTTCCCACCACACTCATAGAACACCCCTTTGGGGGGACTTACGCCGGCTTACATTCCACCTCCTGAGCCCTGGCTGAGACAGCATAGCCTCAGCTCAGCCTGGCTGACCGCACACCTCTATCTGAAGTGGGATGAAGGAGTTATGCCAGCGTTAGGGGTGTGGTAGAATTTCACCCAATTAGGCATTGGTACCAAATGTTCCATTATTTCGTTTATTCTCTATCGCTGCATATCAGATTTTTAGATAGCGAATTTCTGTGCCTATTTTCAAAAATTGATATATTTTTTAAAATACATGAAATATCAATATTAACAATAATTTTATTGGCATTGCCGGATTGGTAAAAGAAGTTGCTAGCCCACAAAGAACCAATTTGAGTTGATACCAGCCTGTTACGTCCATGGAATGGTTCTGAACCGGCACCCACTAACAGGGTGGTGCCACCCAACTTCAGTGATCACAGGAAGAGGGAAGTATGTGGGGGTGAATTACTATAGAAGATGAGGGCAAGGCTATCTACGCCTTGTTCCTTGCTGCCACTCCTCTCATGGATGCATTCCTCGTTGTTAATCTGTTGTACCCACTGGCCTGTGTGTGTTGTTGTTTAATGCCAGATTAGTACACAATAAGACCACACTCATCCATGATTTCATTGTGGAGGAAGGTGCTGATTTAGTGTGCATTACCAAGACCTGGGTGGGTGAGCTGGGAGGAGTGGATCTGACCCAGCTTTGCCCACCTGGATACTTGGTGCAACACCAGCACAGGCTGCGGGGACAGGGAGGAGGAGAGAATTTCCACCTCTGTCACCAGGAAACCACTCTGTTTTGGATCTGGCTGTGAGGACCTGCACCTTGTGTCTACTAGTAAACTAGGGTTGCTGCTGGTGTACCTTCCACCCTGCTGCCCGGCAGTTTCACTGATTGAGCTGGCAGATGCCATCTCAGCTGTGGCATTGGAAGAGCCCAGTACAATAGTCCTGGGTGATTTCTGTGTCCATGCTGAGGCTCCCTCTAGTGTTCCGGCTCAGGACTTCATGGCCTCCATGATGACCATGGGGCTATCTTAAGTTGTCACCGGCCCGATGCATAGGACAGGGTACACCCTCAACTTGTTTTTTTCTCCAGATGGAAAAAGGGGTGGTCTGGAAATGGGGGGGGTGGATGTCACCCCACTGTCATGGTCAGACCACTTCCTAGTGAAGTTTAGATTTATGACTCCAATATTTCCTTGCAGGGGTGGTGGGCAGATTAAGATGGCCTGCCCGCAGAGATTAATGGAATCCACTGGATTCCTGAATGTCATGGGGGAGTTCCCAGTAGATAGAGCAGGTGACCCTGTTGAAGCCTTTGTCACACTGTGGAACAGCAAGCCACGTTGGGCTTTTGACATGGTTGCCCCGGAATTCCCTCTCTGGCATTGATGAACCCAGTTTGCAACCTGGTACACTAGTGAGCTAAGGGCAATGAAACAGGCTGGACGATGGCTAGAGCGCAAGTGGCAAAAGACATGCTGTGAGGCTGATCGGGCATGAGTAAAACGTTATAACCATGCCTACTGTATGGCGGTGAGGGCAGGGAAGAAAGCCCACTTCTCTGCCTCCATCACTTCATCAAGTAGCCGTCCAGTGGAGCTTTTCTGTATTGTCAGGGGTCTGTTGACATCAGCTTGAGGAAATGGAATTTTAGACCCTTCGGAGGCTCACTGTGAATTTTGCAAGGCACTTCGAAGGTAAAGTTGCTCACCTCCATAGCAGTTGTGATGCCCCATCCACATCTACTGTAGTCCCCAATAAGGTGCCCAGTGCAATGTCTGCTGCAACTTCTTGGGAATGGTTTCAGTTGATGTGGCCTGATGATGTAGACAAGGTGCTTGCGATGATGTGGCCAGCAATGTGTCCTCTCGACCCTTGCCCTTCTTGGATTATTAAAGCTTGCTGAGGGGGGTTGACCTAGTGGATGCAGGGTGTGGTCAGCACATCATTGTGGGAGGGAGTGGTTCCAGCTGCCCTGAAAGAGGCGGTGATTCGACCACTCTCAAAAAGCCTACCCTAGACCCATTGGTCTGTGACAGTTACCGACCGGTCGCAAATACCTCCTTCTTAGGGAAGGTGATTGAGAGGGTTGTGGCACAGCAATTGTAAGTACTCTTGGATGAAAGAGATTATCTTGACCTGTTCCAGCCTGGGTTCAGACCTGGTTATGGGACTGAATCGGACTTGGTCACCCTGATGGATGACCTTTATCGGGAGAAGGACAGGGGGAGTGTGACTCTTGAGTATGTCATCCTTCTGGGCCGACTTCGTGAGATGGGTATTGGAGGCACTGTTTTACATTGGTCTGTAATCACTGTAACATGGTCTGTAAAATCAAATCCTCCTTCATTACAAGGATTTTGTTCATGCAAATGGATTTGAGGCAGAGTTCTCTCCCAGTCCTTCCTGGAGATGCTGGGGATTGAACCGAGGTCCTTCTACATGCAAAGCTACAGTCCTTCCTCTGCATAGGAGGGAAGAGTGCTATTGCATTCAGGTCCTGCTTGTGGGTTTCACATAGGCATCTGGTTGGCCACTGTGAGGACAGAATGCTGGACTAGATGGCTATTGGCCTGATCCAGCAAACTCTTCTTATGTTTTTACATCTTCAAGAAATGCCTGAAAGTTAGCAGGGAGGATGCCTGCTGAATGTGTTCTGGAATATTCCAGGACATGGACCAGTGAAGCTAAATGCCTGACTTCTAGTTGAAGCCAGTCAGGCTTTTGAACCCAAGGGAAAAACTAACAGTTATGATCTCAGTGATTCATATAAAGGCTCAAGTGGTCCTCATGTTAACCTAGACCCAAGTTGTTCAGGGACTTGTACATAGTGGTAGTCTGTGGGATACTTTATCTACAACTTTGACACATCTTGAATTTCAATAGAATACAGCTCAATTTATCACATCCTGGATGAAACAGATTATCTTCACCATTCCAGTCTGGGTTCAGGCCTGGTTATGGGACTGAATTGGCCTTGGTCGCCCTGATGAATGACCTTTATCAGGAGAAGGACAAGGGGAGTGCAACCCTGTTACTCTTACTTGATCTCTCAGCGGCTTTTGATACCATTGACCATGGTATCCTTCTGGGCTGACTTGGTGAGATGGGTATTGGAGGAACTGTTTTACAGTGGTTCTGATACTATTTCCAAGGTTGCTCTCAGAGAATAGCATTGGGTTACTGTCTTTTGGCCCCCTGGCAGTTGTGCTGTGGGGTGCCGCAGGGTACCATCTTGTCCCCCATGCTGTTTACCATCTATATGAAGCCCTTGATAACAGTCTTCAGGAGATTTGAGGTGAGGTGTCAGCAGTATGCTGATGATACCCAGCTCTATTTCTCTGTAACATCTGAATTGGGAGATGCCATGCAAGCTGGACTGCTGCCTGGTGGTGGGCTGGACGAGGGCCAATAAACTGAATCCTAGCAAGATGGAGGTGCTGTGGGTTAGTGGTTCCTGAGTTCAGATAATTGTTCAGTTGGTTGCTTTGGATGGGGTCATACTCCCTCTGAAAGAGCAGGTACATAGTTAGTAACCTATTAGAATTCTTTGAGAGTGTCAACAAGCATATAGATAGAGGTGATCCAGTGGGCATAGTGTACTTAGACTTTCAAAAAGCTTTTGACAAGGTACCTCACCAAAGACTTCTGACGAAGCTTAGCAGTCATGGCATAAGAGGAGAGGTCCTCTTGTGGATAAGGAATTGGTTAAGAAACAGAAAGCAAAGAGTATGAATAAATGGACAGTTCTCCCAATGGAGGGCTGTAGAAAGTGGAGTCCCTCAAGGATCAGTATTGGGACCTGTACTTTTCAACTTGTTCATTAATGACCTAGAATTAGGAGTGAGCAGTGAAGTGGCCAAGTTTGCTGACAATATTATATTGTTCAGGGTTGTTAAAACAAAAAGGGATTGCGAAGAGCTCCAAAAAGACCTCTCCAAACTGAGTAAATGGGCAGAAAAATGGCAAATGCAATTCAATATAAACAAGTGTAAAATTATGCATATTGGAGCAAAAAATCTTAATTTCACCAACCAGGAGAGAGACCTCAGGGTTGTAGCAGACAGCACGATGAAAATGTCGACCTAGTGTGCGGCAGCTGTGTAAAAGGCAAATTCCATGCTAGGGATAATTAGGAAAGGTATTGAAAATAAAACAGCCAATATCATAATGCCGTTGTATAAATCTATGGTGCGGCCGCATTTGGAATACTGTGTATAGTTCTGGTCGCCTCATCTCAAAAAGGATATTATAGAGTTGGAAAAGGTTCAGAAGAGGGCAACCAGAATGATCAAGGGGATGGACCAACTCCCTTATGAGGAAAGGTTGCAGCATTTGGGGCTTTTTAGTTTAGAGAAAAGGCGGGTCAGAGGAGACATGATAGAAGTGTATACAATTATGCATGGCATTGAGAAAGTGGATAGAGAAACGTTTTTCTCCCTCTCTCATGAACTCATGGACATTCAAAGAAGCTGAATGTTGGCAGATTCAGGACAGACAAAAGGAAGTACTTCTTTACTCAGCGCATAGTTAAACTATGGAATTTGCTCCCACAATGATTTTGGCAGAATGAATGAAAATAATATTGCAACAATTTATCCAGGAAGATCAATCGGGGTTTTTACCTAAAAGACAATTACGTGACAATGTCAGGAATGTTTTGAATGTGTTGGAATATTTAGAACAACGAAATGATAAACAAGCAGCTTTGATTTTCTTAGATGCTGAGAAAGCATTTGATAATTTGAATTGGAAATTTATGTTTCAGGTTTTGGAGCAAATGGATTTTGGAGACAATTTTATAAAATGGATTAGATCGATTTATACATCTCAGAAGGCTCAGATAATTGTTAATGGAGATTTAACAGATTCATGTGAAATACAAAAGGGTACAAGACAGGGATGTCCATTATCTCCCCTTCTATTTATTCTGGTCTTAGAAGTGCTGCTTAGAGATATAAGGCAAGATAAAAGGATTTCGGGACTAAAGATAAAAAAAGAAGAATATAAACTGAGAGCATTTGCTGATGATTTGATAATTGTATTAGAAAACCCTTTGGAAGGAATTAATGTATTGATGGACAAATTAAAAGAATTTGGACCGTTAGCAGGATTTAAGATCAAAAAACAAAGATGTTGGTGAAAAAATTATCTTTAAGGGAACAGAAAGAGTTAATGGACAAGACAGATTTTACAATAGAGAAAAAGTTGAAATATTTAGGTATTATTATGACAAATAACAATTCAAAGTTGTTTCATAATAATTATGAAAAATTATGGACAGAGATTAAGAAAGATCTGCTAAGATGGGATAAACTACAATTGTCATTAATGGGTAGAATATCTGTGATAAAAATGAATGTATTACCGAGAATGATGTTTCTGTTTCAAACAATACCTGTAATATCCTCTGACTTACCTTTTAAACAATGGCAAAAAGATATCTCTAAATTTGTATGGCAAGGAAAAAAACCAAGAGTTAAATTTAAATTACTACAAGACGCCAAAGAAAGAGGAGGTCTGGGATTACCAAATCTGAGACTTTATTTTGCTGCCTGTTGTTTAGTCTGGATAAAGGAATGGATTTTATTGAGGAATAAAAGACTATTGGATTTGGAGGGCCATAACCTGAAGTGGGGATGGCATGGATATCTATGGTATGACAAAGTAAAAGTAAATGTAGACTTTAATAATCACTTTATAAGACGTCCTCTGTTGAAAATATGGAATAGATATAAACCAAGGTTCTATTCAAAAATACCATTATGTGTCTCAAGTCAAGAAGCTTTTTACAGAAGAGAAATGGCTGGAAAAGAGAAATGGTTAACTTATCAATAACTATTAGAAAATGTACATGGAGAATATATAATGAAAGAGAGAGAACAACTAATAAAGGAAGGATATAGTTCCCAATGGTTTGCCTATTTACAATTGTTAGAAAGATATAAAATGGATAAGAAAATGTATGGGTTTGAAATAAGTAAATCTGATTTTGAAATAGGTTTGTGTACAAATGATGAAAATATAATTGTGAAAATGTATAAACTCTTGCTGAAAATGGATATGGAAGAAGAACAAGTAAAAGAGTGTATGGTAAAGTGGGCAAAAAATTTTGGTTATAATATACAAATGGATCAATGGGAAAATATGTGGAAAAAAGGCTTGAGATTTACATTATGCTATAATCTTAAAGAAAATTTCTATAAAATGATGTATCGTTGGTACATGACTCCAGAAAAGTTGTCAAAAATGTATAGTAATGTTTCTAATGTTTGTTGGAAATGTAAACAACAAGAAGGATCATTTTATCATATGTGGTGGTTGTGTAAAAAGGCAAAATCATTTTGGGCACAGATAGGTAGGATGATGCAAAAAATTCTAAAGATAAATATTCAGTCAAAACCAGAATTTTTTTTATTGGGTTTTATGGATAAACAAATAGAAAAGAAATATGGAAGAATAATATTATATATGATTACGGCAGCAAGATTATTATATGCACAAAAGTGGAAAATGGAATCAACACCAACAACGGAAGAATGGCTATTGAAATTAATGGACTTAGTAGAGATGGATAAATTGACATGCTTACTTAGAGAAAAATCGACAGACACATTTCTTAAGGAATGGAAGCCTCTCTTAGACTTGTTGTTGAAAGATCAAAATAAAATGATGATATTGGGATTTGACGATTAACTAAGATAACCTATGGAGAAAAGTGATCCTGTATGTATATATTAAGGGACAGGTTTGATATATATTATATACTTATAGCTGATCTGCGACAAATCGGAAGTCAACTATTTTTTTCTTTTGTTGTATTGTTATGTTTTTGTTGTTTGACTTTGTTTTGTTTGTCTTTTGAAAAAATTGAATAAAAAAATATATTTTTTAAAAAAAGGATATTATAGAGTTGGAAAAGGTTCAGAAGAGGGCAACCAGAATGATCAAGGGGATGGAGCGACTCCCTTACGAGGAAAGGTTGCAGCATTTGGGGCTTTTTAGTTTAGAGAAAAGGCGGGTCAGAGGAGACATGATAGAAGTGTATAAAATTATGCATGGCATTGAGAAAGTGGATAGAGAAACGTTTTTCTCCCTCTCTCATAATACTCGAACTCGTGGACATTCGAAGAAGCTGAATGTTGGAAGATTCAGGACAGACAAAAGGAAGTACTTCTTTACTCAGTGCATAGTTAAACTATGGAATTTGCTCCCACAAGATGCAGTAATGGCCACCAGCTTGGATGGATTTAAAAGAAGATTAGACAAATTCATGGAGAACAGGGCTATCAATGGCTACTAGCCATGATGGCTGTGCTCTGCCACCCTAGTCAGAGGCAGTATGTTTCTGAAAACCAGTAGCCGGAAGCCTCAGGAGGGGAGAATGTTCTTGCACTCGGGTCCTGCTTGTGGGCTTCCCCCAGGCACCTGGTTGGTCAGTGAGAACAGGATGCTGGACTAGATGGGCCACTGGCCTGATCCAGCAGGCTCTTCTTATGTTCTTACGTTCTTATGGGGGTGTTCCTGGATCCATCTTTGTTGCTAGAGGCTCAGGTGACCTCAGTGGCTTGGAGTGCCTTTTACCAGCTTTGGATGGTAAGATAGCTGTGGCGATTTCTGGACAGGGATAGCCTGACAAATATTGTCCATGCACTGGTAACCTCCAGGCTGGATTACTGTAATGCTCTCTATGTGGGGCTTCTTTTGAGGTTGGTCCTGAAGTTGCAGCTGTTGCAAAATGCAGCTAAGAGACTGCTCACTGGGGCAGGTTATTGTCAACATGTCATCCCACTGCCGAAAGAATTGCACTGGCTGCCCATTTGCTACTGGGCCAGGTTCAAGGTTCTAGTTTTGGTGTAGAAAGCACTATACAGCTTGGGACCAGGATACCTGAAATATTGTCTTACCCTTATATACCCAGTCGATCACTGTGCTCTGCAGGTGAGGGCCTCTTGCAGATACCATCTTATCAGAAGGTCTGTACTGCACAACACGGGAAATGGACCTTTAGTGTGGCAGTATCTACCCTGTGGAATTCCCTACCCTTAAACATTAAACAGGCACCATCTCTGTTATCTTTTCCGCACCTATTGAAAACCTTCCTCTTTCAGTAAGCATTTTAAGTTGAGACCTTATCCCAGTCTGCCTCTGTGTTGGAATTGCTTTTTAATATGTTTTTAAACCTTTTTAAAATTTATTTCATTTTAAAACAATATGTTTTTAACCTTTTTTAAGATGTCTTCAAAGCTTTTAAAAATGTTTTTAAAGAAGTTTTGTTTTAATGTATTTTAAAGTCTGTTTTTATGACATTTTAAAGTTTTTTTAGTGTTTTTGTTTGCCACCCTGAGCTCCTGCTGGAAGGAAGGGAGAGATATAAATCAAATAATAAATAAATAAATAAATAGATAGATAAATAAATAACATATCCCATCCCTAGCCAGCATAGCCCTGCAAGCCCAAGTTTCACCTATTCCAATCTCACTCATTCTAGTGGATCTCGGATTTGGTTTGTGCTATATTTTCTGGAACCAGCTTCCAGCTGAAATGTGCCCAGTACAGTGGCTTGTTCCTTTTATATGGGCTGTAAAGAGTAGTTTTTGATGCTAAAGTCCAGGGCCTCACTCAGCAAAATGAGCAGGAGGGCCCCTAAATACAACAGGAATGGCTTGTTGCATTTTGCAGTTAATGAAATGATATGTATTACCATCTAAAAATCACCCCTGTAGATCATTAAGTCCAGAGTTTGAAATTACTTAGTTGGACTAGTGATGGTAATGACATTTTTACACCAACATTCTAAGCACCATCCCTTGATCATGATTTTTAATTGGTCCCAGCTCTCCTTGATTGTGATTTTAATGGCTATAGCCCCAACTTGAGATCCTGTTGAAAGGCAAGTAATAAACCTTTTAAAATATATACATAGATCATAAACTGGAGGGTAAAAAGGTTTCCAGAGCCAAGGAGCTTATAATCTAAATATTGCCAATAGGGCAAGCCAACAGAACACCAGGAAAGGAAAGGTGAAATTGATGAAAAGGCAGTGGTGTATAATTAGGTTTTGTTTCAGAATGTCGCATTGTGACAAGTTAAATCAAATGAATATGCAAAACTTGCTGTTGTAAAATTTTGGTGCAACCTTTTACATTTCTGCAAGTACAGAGAAGCTATAGGGATAATGCTACTGGGTTTAGTTTTCTTTGGATGAGGGAGCATTGGAGAGAATCCATGGCTTTTAAAATATTTGCTTTGTTGATATGTACATAAGTAGAACACAGGAGCGGAGATTTTAAAAAAGACACTACATCCTCTCTCTCTGAAGGAATCACCTGTCAGTTCTTGGGAGATCTCTCTCTCTCTCTCTCTCTCTCTCTCTCTGTGTGTGTGTGTGTGTGTTTGCACCTCTACAGTCAGGGATCAATGTCAGCTGCAAACTTGGTGTTTTCTAGTCACACTTGAGAGGAAACATCAGTCATGCAGTTTCCTAAAGACCACACACACCCTCTAATTTAACATTTCCAGTCCCTTTGTTTACTTGGCAACTAAGCATGCTCAATATGTTTTACCAGTAAGTTTCATTTAAAAAATAACCTGGAAGTGTGATTATTTGTATTTTCACTGGTACAATACAGATGAAATACAAATCTTTAACCAAGAAATTGGTTAAGAAGCAGAAAGCAGAGAGTAGGAATAAACGGACAGTTCTCCCAATGGAGGGCTGTAGAAAGTGGAGTCCCTCAAGGATCGGTATTGGGACCTGTACTTTTCAACTTGTTCATTAATGACCTAGAATTAGGAGTGAGCAGTGAAGTGGCCAAGTTTGCTGATGACACTAAATTGTTCAGGGTTGTTAAAACAAAAAGGGATTGCGAAGAGCTCCAAAAAGACCTCTCCAAACTGAGTGAATGGGCAGAAAAATGGCAAATTCAATTCAATATAAACAAGTGTAAAATTATGCATATTGGGGCAAAAAATCTGAATTTCACATATATGCTCATGGGGTCTGAACTGGCGGTGACCGACCAGGAGAGAGACCTCGGGGTTGTAGTGGACAGCACGATGAAAATGTCGACCCAGTGTGCGGCAGCTGTGAAAAAGGCAAATTCCATGCTAGCGATAATTAGGAAAGGTATTGAAAATAAAACAGCCGATATCATAATGCCATTGTATAAATCTATGGTGCGGCCGAATTTGGAATACTGTGTACAGTTCTGGTCGCCTCATCTCAAAAAGGATATTATAGAGTTGGAAAAGGTTCAGAAGAGGGCAACCAGAATGATCAAGGGGATGGAGTGACTCCCTTACGAGGAAAGGTTGCAGCATTTGGGGCTTTTTAGTTTAGAGAAAAGGCGGGTCAGAGGAGACATGATAGAAGTGTATAAAATTATGCATGGCATTGAGAAAGTGGATAGAGAAAAGTTCTTCTCCCTCTCTCATAATACTCGAACTCGTGGACATTCAAAGAAGCTGAATGTTGGAAGATTCAGGACAGACAAAAGGAAGTACTTCTTTACTCAGTGCATAGTTAAACTATGGAATTTGCTCCCACAAGATGCAGTAATGGCCACCAGCTTGGACGGCTTTAAAAGAAGATTAGACAAATTCATGGAGGACAGGGCTATCAATGGCTACTAGCCATGATGGCTGTGCTCTGCCACCCCAGTCAGAGGCAGCATGCTTCTGAAAACCAGTTGCCGGAAGCCTCAGGAGGGGAGAGTGTTCTTGCACTCGGGTTCTGCTGGCGGGCTTCCCCCAGGCACCTGGTTGGCCACTGTGAGAACAGGATGCTGGACTAGATGGGCCACTGGCCTGATCCAGCAGGCTCTTCTTATGTTCTTATGTTCTTATGTTCTTAACAGTGTAATGCTTTTGTGCGCAAGTTAGGGGAGAAAATAAAATAAAGGCACCATTTGCAGCAACATAAAAGAAGCTTACAGAACTGGAGAAAGAAGCAGAACAGTCCACAGGAAATGAAATGAAAAAAGGGAGGAGGAGGGAGTGGGCATGGAGAGGGGAATGATTGACACACACACCTAAAAGCATCGGAGCAAAGTGTCTGCAAGCCCTGGAGATACAGAGTGAAGGCATTTTTTTCTTCCCTTTTTGGAATATCAGAGGTTTGGGTTAGTATGGATTTACGGGGGGGATGGACTGTGTGATAGCTTCTGTTTGCCAGTAACATCATCTGAACCATGTGAATTAAAAGGGGATGCAAGTAGCACCGGACACACAGAAAACCCCTGTGTAGATGTCTCCTGAGAGAGAGAGAGAGAGAGAGAGAGAATTGCAACTTGGGGGAGGGCTGTGAGTTGGCTTAAAGCAACTTGGGGTGCACATCTGTCTCATGGAATCTGAGGCAGAGTGATTCCCACCTGTCTCTTAAGCATTCCTGCAGTCTGATTTCTGGCCTAGTAATCAACAATTGCCCAAACGAAGGATTGATCACCCAAAAGCCCCAACAATATAATGACAATTAAGAAACACACCATTGAAGAGAGATTTGTGATGAGCATGTATATATGAAGCAGCTCAGTTTATCTTACAGTGAAAGTACCTCTTTGAACCACTCTCTTTTTTTGTCTCTGGCCCTGCCCATCAATGGTATGAACTCCTCCCCTCCCAAGGGTACCCGCGATGGAAAATAGCACTCAGGTTGAAAAAAAGTTTTCCCACTCCTAGTACGAACAAATCGCTCTTCCGTAATTGACTTTTCCTTTCCCCTTCATCAAGGCTAAACATCCCAGAGGTGACAGTTGATGCCAGTGTTTCTCAAGGCAAAAAATAAATAAAATCCCACACCACAACTGCATTTTCTCTCTAGAGCATTTAATTGCTGCTTGATGAACTAGTAGCTCTGCTCCACTCATTGTATTTCCTGGTCTCTAGCCAAGCAGATTTCCTCTACGGGTAAAATGACTTAGATACAAATTATAGAACAAGACCTCAGGGAGAAAGGAACATCAAATATTTCTTGAAGGGTTTTCCTTTAGTTTCTCTCTTTACTGCTTTGTTGCCCACTATTTCTCTTTTATTGCCTCTAGTTATACAGGAGCATCCCAGTTATTTTAATTATACTTTCCTTTTTGCTGCTTACCTCAAGGATTTTTTTTTCTGCCCAAGCACTCCCTTGGATCTCCTTCTTTTGCCTCATCATTTGCATTTAGGACATAGATTTCATCAATGATTCCCTAATATTCTCTACTGGGCATCTTTAAAGATGATCATGTCATGTATCTCAATGCATGCATTGGGGTTATTTTAGGTCCCAGTTCTGTAAAAGTGCTGCAATAAACAAGTATCCCAAAGTCCTGTAAAAATCACTGTATTATAGGATAAGGCCCACAGTTTCATAAGCCCTAAGCTGAATTTAGTAAGGTTGTTTCAAATTCACAAGTCAACTTGCACTACTGGGATTCATTCATCAGTAGAGATGGGGGAGAGATTTGATTCAGTTTGCATTTAAACCCAAATCTATCAAATTCACACTTTCCAAAACAATATAAGAACCAAACCACAGCCATCCTTCAAAAATCACACTAAATGGGATTTTGCAGTACAGTTTCCCAGCCAAACAGTGCTTACAAAAATGCATATATTAGGGGAAAGTGTGAATAAAAGCATATATTAGTGGAAATATACAAAAATGAATTATATTAAGGGAAATTCCTTGCAAATATGTATACAGTGCTCAAAATAGCATACAGAAATGTGTTTATTAGGAGAAATTTGCACTAAAATGCTGAAGAATTTTCATGAGCATTTTTTTCTTTGAAAACAATGCAATTTGCTGCAGAAATGTGTAGAAGTGAATTTAAGATTGTGAAAATGAAAAATTGAGAGAACCACATTGACAGATCTATTCCATCCCTATTAATTAGATTTCTGCCCCACCTCAAATGGATGAAGAAGGTAATGTGGGGTACGGTAAATATTTTAAGTTACACCAGGAGATGCATTTATCCATTTATAATTGATTGGATCCACTGTGATCTTATACATATATACTCAGAAGGACTTACTCCCAGATAAGTATGCATAGGATTGCAGCCTAAAGGAGCAATACAAGCCTCTTGTAGGCAGCAGGGAGGGTTAAGGGGGCCATGAAGCCACTGTTGCAACTGGAGCTCCGACACTCACGGCAGCCAGGATGGAAAGTGAGGAGGGAAATAATGTATTTTTGTTGTACCAGCTCCAAGCTGTTGCAGCAGGGAGGCCCAGATCGGCTCTACTGTTGCTACCTGGATTGGCATAAGGTCTCATGGATCCTTAGCCAGCCCAGTCCTGCTGTCTCTCAGACCTGAAATGCTCCACTTTAGAGTCATACAGTGGCAGTAGCTTCCATCTGCAGTTTGGGTGGGTGCAGTCAGGAGCCCCATGGTGGTAGAACCCCCTTCCTCACAGAATCTGGTGCAGCCACACAGATCTAGATGGAGAGACACCTCTGCTTCATCCAGACCTCCTCCAGCACAGCAGGTTGTTCTGTGAGTTAGTTGCACTTAGTTGCCATTGAAATCAAAGAGACAAGCTTGTCATGATTTGATTTAAGACCCATTTGTTTCAGTCTGACTTCATGGCTAATTTAGTCTCAGTCCAACTCAATACCTTTATATCATTTCTTTATCCAAAGCAGTTCACAAAACTCAATTTCAAACATCAATTAAAATACATTAAAAACCGATATAATTCAATATTGTTATGGCTGCAAGTCAACCCTACTTTATTAGGGATATATATCTTCAATGGGAACTAATTATTGGGAGACAGTTTAAGATCCCACATGTCTATTATTTATTTATTTATTTATTTATTTATTTTGTTGCATTTATATACCGCCCATAGCAAGTAGCTCTCAGGGCGGTAAACATAATAGGATAAAATACATACATCATAATAGTAAAATCACAAAACATATAAGACACAATGAAAACAAAATAAAATTAAACAAAATATAAGATGATAAAAGGATTAGTATTACAAGATTAAAAAGATAAAAAGATTAAAATGATTAAAATGCCTGGGAGCATAAGAAGGTCTTTACCTGGCGCCAGAAAGATAATAATGTAGGCGCCAGGCGTACCTCTTCGGGGAGGCTATTCCACAACTCGGGGGCCACCACAGAAAAGGCCCTAGATCTAGTAACCACCCTCCGGGCTTCACGATGGGTTGGTACCCGGAAGAGGGCCTTAGATGCTGAACGAAGTGAGCAGGTAGGTTCATAGCGGGAGAGGCGTTCCACCAGGTATTGTGGTCCCACACCATGTAAGGCTTTATAGGTCATAACCAGCACCTTGAATCTCACCCGGAAGCAAATAGGTAGCCAGTGCAGGCGAGCCAGAACAGGAGTTATGTGCGAAGACCGACTGGTCCTCGTAAATAGTCTAGCTGCCACATTCTGCACTAGCTGAAGCTTCCGAACTGTCTTCAAGGGCAGCCCTATGTAGAGCGCATTACAGTAATCCAATCTCGAAGTTACCAGAGCATGAACAACTGAGGCGAGGTCGTCGCCATCCAGATAGGGGCGTAGTTGGGCTACCAAACGGAGATGGTAAAACGCATTCCATGCCACCGAGGCCACTTGAGCCTCAAGAGACAAGGAAGGGTCAAAAAGGACCCCCAAACTACAGACCTGTTCTTTCAGGGGGAGTGTAACCCCATCCAGAACAGGATGCACATCCACCATCTGAGCGGGGAAGGCGTTCACCAACAGTGTCTCAGTCTTGTCTGGATTGAGTCTCAGTTTATTAGCTCTCATCCAGTCCATTATCGTGGTCAGGCAACGGTTCAGCACATCAACAGACTCACCTGAAGAAGATGAAAAGGAGAAATAGAGTTGCGTGTCATCAGCATACTGATGACAATGCACTCCAAAACTCCTGATGACCGCACCCAGAGGCTTCATGTAGATGTTAAAAAGCATGGGGGACAAAACCGACCCCTGAGGGACTCCACAATGGAGAGTCCAGGGTGTCGAGCAATGTTCCCCAAGCACTACCTTCTGGCGACGATCCGCGAAGTAGGAGTGGAACCACTGCCAAGCAGTGCCCCCAACTCCCAACTCTGCGAGTCTCCCCAGAAGGATACCATGGTTGATGGTATCAAACGCCGCTGAGAGATCAAGGAGAATCAACAAAGTCACACTCCCCCTGTCCCTCTCCCGACAAAGGTCATCATACAGGGCGACCAAGGCTGTTTCAGTGCCGAAACCAGGCCTAAAACCGGATTGAAACGGATCCAGATAATCGGTTTCATCCAAGAGCACCTGGAGCTGGTTAGCTACCACCCGCTCCAAAACCTTGCCCAAAAAGGGGACATTCGCCACCGGTCTGTAGTTGTTCAAATTATCTGGGTCCAGGGAAGGTTTCTTTAAAAGAGGTCTCACTATTGCCTCCTTGAGGCTACTAGGGACTACTCCCTCTCTCAAGGAGGCATTAACCACTTCCTTGGCCCAGCCGGTGGTTCCAGCCCTGCTAGCTTTCACTAACCAAGATGGGGAAGGATCCAGAACAGACGTGGTTGCCCGGACCATTCTAATTACCCATTAGAACTTTGAGACATTCTCTTCTTGAACCTTAAGTCAATGAAACTTACTTTGTTCCTCCTATATTGTCAAATTCTTAAAGGCACATCCACAATTTTTAGGAAATGGGTATACTCTTTCCACATTTACACTTAAGATGATACTTGATACTGGTCAACTACTAGTTTATTACTACACTTTTACCAATCTTCCTTCCATTATGAAATTCCAGGTGACTTATATTAGGTTTGCAGGTGGTCTCCAATCCAAACACTGAATCAACTCAGACCTGCTAAATTTCAGCAGAACTTGCTGTATCACGTGTGCTCAAACCATGCCCTGTCCACTCATCCCAACCATCCTGCATGACTCAGCTATCTGAGCAGATGTTGTTTTCTAAGCAATGATAGCACAGCATTCCTGGGGAAAAATGTTTATATCATTCTGTGGGGCACATCCTACACTCTGTATGAACATGAGAAAGCAAAGATACTTTAGCAATGAGTTCCGCATTTCGGTGCTAGTTCAATTTTCACTCCATTGAACTTCCTTCCACTACCATTTTGTCAGAGATCAATGTTTGCTCTTTGCTATAAATATCGATTCAGTTTTTCCCCTCAAAAATATTGATATGAATATCAATATTTTTAAAAATAACAATTTTCATATATTTTAAAAATATCAATATTTTAAATGAAATATCAATATCAATGCCAATATTTTGCGGGAAATGTTATTAATATTGATGTTTTGAGGTAGCTTTTTTTAAAGAAAAAATCCACTTCAGCCACGGAAAAGTGCTAGGAAAGACCTGATCGCAAGGACAAAAAATAGTGAATAAACAGGAAATCCAGAGTAAAATTTGAATGTTGCTAAATTCAAGCACAGCCCTGGTGCCCATAGTAAAGGTACTGTATCATCCTGGAAAACCTGTTCAGAATGGCTGCTGTACAAGAAACAGGTATCTCCTTCATTGCTCCTTATTTCCTTGCCCCCTTTGTCTTCCTCCTTTGCATCTCTTTTTCTCTTATCTAAATCTATGTATGGATGCCAATTTGCAAAATTCAGCAAATATTAACTCTGCATCAAATATTCTATTCCATCTTTGTGTGGACGTATGAATCACCCCCACTGTCTCCCCCTTTTCTTCATCACCAGTCCAGAGAATCCCAGCTCTAACCCTAACAACAGATTTTCTGTTTGAATTCTGATCTTTAAGCTATGGGACTTAAAGTAAAACAAAACTCCAAATGGCAAGACAAGCCTTGTTCAAACAGAATGAAGAGAAGGTCAACATGTTGGAAGAAGCGGAGGATGCTATCTCTGCAGTGTAAACCTAACAAGAAGGAAGCTGAACACATTTTCTCTCCTCTCCAAAAAAAGAGAGAAAAGAAATAGACCAGAATATTAATCTTTGCCAATCACACTTGAAATATCACCTAGCAAACAGTTCCCTTCAATTCTCAAAGCAAGTTAAAATAAAGCCTTAAACAGAAAAAAAAAACAAATAAGAAAAAATGCAAATGGAAGATAACATGAAACATGACCAGCAAGCAAGCAAAAAAAAAAAAAGTATTAAAACTAGAATATTGGGGTTTTTATTTCTCAGCACAAGACTAGCTATGAAAGATGATTGTCAGGTACAAGAGAAGATCAGTACTTATTCAAGAGGTATCCTCCAACAAAGGTTTCTTCTGCAAAAGTTGACTGTAGTACTTTTTCCCTAATGGTACTCACCTGTATGGAGTACTGTTACCTCTTCTTCTTCTTGCTTCCCACGGTGGCCATTTTGGATTGGCACCCATGTCACAAAACACCCCTTGGCTGCCTCAAAAGTAAGGGAAGTACCCAAGAGAATTTCACTGACGTTTTCTATCTCCTTTATTTATTTTTGAATGGAATCCCTTTTCTCATAACTAGATGGAGGATGGTCAAAAGAACCACAGAAGTTATTTTTGACACAACACTCTGGCAAACCATGCTTCGTCCTCCACATACATGCATATGCCCCAAACATGGTGTAGTGCTACTCAGTGTTTTTTTTGTGTGTGTGTGTTTTCTGAAAAAAAATTGAGGTGCTGTCAAGAGTGTCCACAGGGGGAAGGGGTCCACTTGCCCACCCTGGAATTCTAAATGAAATGGTGAGTGGAATGGTTTGAAAATGACCTGTAAAGACAATTCTTTCTTGGGCCTTTGCCTCCTCTGAAAAAAAATTGACATCCTTAACTAGACTTTTATGTAAGCACAACAATGTGGGAAGGCTGCCTAATGTGCATGTGACAGCTATTCCTTTGGGGGGGGCAGGTGAAGTCTTTTTACTTCTAAAGAAATCAGTGAGAGAATACAGGATTTTATATTTCTTTAAAGGTAAAAGGGAGGACTTTCCTTAAAAACAAAATCATCAAGTGCACCAACCTCAAGGACTCAGTAGCTCTACTTTCTGGTTTCCTATACTCCAATTACATTTCAGAGGAAGATGTTGTGATGTAACTTCTTCCATGGGGCTTTTTCTGATCAGGAAGCACAGGAGCCTCGTGAGGCTGCAGAGCACTGGACAAATGTTTAATGGAAAACAACATGCACAAAGCACCCATAGCCACCTTGCAATGAAAAAGTAAGACCATTTCCACACCTGCAAACATTAGAGAAAATTCTAAAGTGTTCTGAGAAAGAGGCAGAAAAAGTGGAAACTTATTTCACAGGGGAAGGAAACATTTGAGAAATTGAAGGATAGGTAACTACACAGCATTAGTTTACTACTTAGAGTGGTCAACTTGGCCCCCATTTGTGCCATACTTTTAAAGCACTTTCATGCCATGGGAACTGTAGTTTGTAATGGGTGCGGGACACTGGAGCTCTGTCATGGGAATAGAGGTCTCCTAACAACTCTCAGCACCCTTCACAAACTACACTTCCCAGGATTCTTTGGGGGAAGCCATGACTGTTTAAAGTGGAATAAATGTCTGGTGTGGGTGTGGCTCCCTGATTACCCAAGCCAAACAGCTGTGAGTCTGGCTTTTACTACACTGACAGTTGGTTCTTACTAAGCATGCCTGTGCTATCATAGACTCCAATGTTAAATTTCATAAATTAATTAAAAATCAGCCAGGCATTTTTTAAACCTTTAAACTGCAGAAGATAAAGGTCAGAGTATGGGGAAAGGTCAGTCATAGGCTTACAGGTATTCCTTAAACATGGCTGATTTTTAACTAATTTCAGCATATTATGAGACAACTGACAGAAAGAAGTATTAACAATAACAATAACAATAACAACAACAACAACAACAACAACAACAACAACAACAATAATAATAATAATAATAAAATTTAATTTATGTGTCGCCTATCTGGCCAGTGGCCACTCTAGGCGACGTACATACAATAAATTACAACAAAATAGAATACAAAATACAGTGTAACAGTATAAATTATGCTAACAAACAATATATGGTAGGCAGTATCTAAATCATAAGGACATTAAACCTCCCCAGAAGTCCCAAAAGCCTGTTGGAAAAGCCAGGTCTTTAAGGCCTTGCGGAACATATTCAGGGAAGAGACGTGCCAAAGATCTTGTGGGAGGGAGTTCCAGAGGGTGGGGGCCACCACTGAGAAGGCCCTTTCTCTAGTTCCCGCCAATCTAGCTGCTTTGGTTGGCGGGATTGAGAGAAGGCCTTGAGTGGCTGATCTTGTCAGGCGGCATAATTGGTGGCATTGTAGGCGCTCCTTTAGATAAACTGGGCCGAGACCGTATAGGGATTTATAGGTTAGTACCAACACCTTGAATTGGGCCCGGAAAACAACTGGAAGCCAGTGTAGATCGAACAGCACTGGCGTGATGTGGTCCCGGCGATGACTGTTTGTAAGTAGCCGAGCCGCCGCATGTTGTATAAGTTGTAATTTCCGGACCGTTTTCAAGGGTAACCCCACGTAGAGCGCATTACAGTAATCTAATTGAGAGGTGACCAGGGCATGTACCACCAGTGGGAGCTGATGAACAGGAAGGTAGGGTTGCAGCCTACATATAAGGTGTAGTTGATACCAAGCTGCCCGGCTCACAGCCGAAATCTGAGCCTCCATGGACAGCTTGGAATCAAGTACAAGTACTTGGAATCAAGGGGATGGAGCGACTCCCTTACGAGGAAAGGTTGCAGCATTTGGGGCTTTTTAGTTTAGAGAAAAGGCGGGTCAGAGGAGACATGATAGAAGTGTATAAAATTATGCATGGCATTGAGAAAGTGGATAGAGAAAAGTTCTTCTCCCTCTCTCATAATACTAGAACTCGTGGACATTCAAAGAAGCTGAATGTTGGAAGATTCAGGACAGACAAAAGGAAGTACTTCTTTACTCAGCGCATAGTTAAACTATGGAATTTGCTCCCACAACATGCAGTAATGGCCACCAGTTTGGACGGCTTTAAAAGAAGATTAGACAAATTCATGGAGGACAGGGCTATCAATGGCTACTAGCCGTGATGGCTGTGCTGTGCCACCCTAGTCAGAGGCAGCATGCTTCTGAAAACCAGTTGCCGGAAGCCTCAGGAGGGGAGAGTGTTCTTGCACTGGGGTCCTGCTTGCGGGCTTCCCCCAGGCACCTGGTTGGCCACTGTGAGAACAGGATGCTGGACTAGATGGGCCATTGGCCTGATCCAGCAGGCTCTTCTTATGTTCTTATATTCTTACAACCCCGAGGCTGCGGACCTGGTCCTTCAGGGGTAGACTCACCCCATTGAACTTCAGGTCAACAAATCCCAGCCTTCTCTTGTCCCCCACGAGTAGTACCTCGGTCTTGTCGGGGTTCAGTTTCAGCCTATTCCTTCCCATCCATCCACTCACGGACTCCAGGCACTTGGACACGGTCTCCACAGCCAACTCCGGTGAAGATTTAAATGAGAGATAGAGCTGAGTGTCATCCGCATATTGGTGACACTGCAGCCCAAATCTCCTGATGATAGCCCCCAGCGGCTTCATATAGAAGTTGAATAGCATGGGAGAGAGGATAGAGCCCTGTGGCACACCACAATTGAGTGGCCAAGGGTCTGAAACCTCCTCCCCCAATGCTACCTGTTGGTATCTGTCAGAGAGAAAGGAACGGAACCACCGTAACACGGTACCTCCTATTCCCAATCCCTCTAGGCGATATAACAGGATACTGTGGTCGACAGTATCAAAAGCCGCTGAGAGATCGAGGAGGACAAGAAAGGTGAATTCTCCCCTATCTAATGCCCTCCTCATATCATCTACCAGAGCGACCAAGGCTGTTTTAGTTCCGTGACCAGTTCTGAAGCCCGATTGGTTTGGATCTAAGTAATCCATTTCATCCAAGTGTGTCAACAAGTGTCTTGGTTTAGACTTTGAACTCCAGATTCTCTCCAAGTGTTTGTGTATCTCCATGAAAACTTAAAGGGTTCTTAAGCAAGCATTTCTGAGTTTAGGACTATAAATCATGTAAGATTTTGCTTTGAACTGAGGTTATGGGAAACAGCAGAATAGCATGGGGGTATTTTCAATTTAAAATTATGGAATGCGAAAAATCCATTCTGGCTATAGTATGTAGCCATTCTCGTGGCTGTATAATATAGAACAGAGATGGGCAATTATGTCCATTTCAGTTTCTCTCAGTTTCTCATGTTTCCAATCTTAAACCCAGTTCTCCACATTTCTACATCAGTTTGTGACTTTATTATTTTTTAAAAAATCCCTTGAAAATTCATCAGCATTATTTTACTATATGTTTTATATGCAATTTTGCCTATGTACATTTTTGCAAAATGATTTTCCTTAATATAATGCATTTCTGTATGTTATTTTCCTAAATGCATGCATTTATATGTTCACTTTACTCAAGTATGTACATTTTTGTACATATTACTTGGCTGGAGAACTGCACTGGTAGGAGTTACCAAAATGTGGTCTGCTGATTACCAGTGGTCCACAAGCTTTATTCAGGTGGTCCACAGTGTGTCTATTATTTATTTACTTATTAGATTTATACCCTGCCCTTCCTCCCAGTAGGAGCCCAGGACATCTGCAGATTTGTGATTCAAGATGGGAGATGGCACATCCATCACATTAAGTATCCATATTGATTTTAATTGTATTTTATTTCTTCTTTTTTGTTCCGTATATTGTAATTTATTGTATTATGGTTTAAATTCTATGGAGTCAATAAAAGCAATAAAATAAGCAATAAAATTACAATTTAAAGTAATACATCATCTAGCACAATGTATTACAATTGCTACAACAGGCATTAAAATCATTAAGTGATCCTCCAAGACCCTCCACTATTTTCAGGTGGTCCATGGGGGGGGAAGCTCAGGAAGCACTGATCTAGGGTGATGATTCTCAATTTCTCTGCTGTGGTCTCTAAAGTATTGTCATTTTAGTAGCTATTAGAGATGGATTGGCCTGGACTTGCAATGCTTTGTGTGTGAAGATATTCTCAACCACTATGCAATTTTGAAGAGTTACCCTGCATACTCAAGGATCTTACAGCTCCATTGTCTGCTGTGCAGTTTTCTGGATTCAGTTTAGTAAATCAAAGATACAAGTCCTACTCAACTGTTTTTCCCTCCAGAAGAGTAGTATTGTGGGGTCACACATGCTAACAACCCATTCCGCTAGCTCCACCCTGCTGTTTCATCCTCTGCTGATCCCAACATTTAAATGTGCATTTAAAGTACATCCAATGCACATTTAAAGCATATTTATTCATTTATTTTTTATGTTTATATCCCACCTTTCTTTTATCAAGGAACTTAATAAAATACATGTGGTTCCAGGTGGTCTCCCATCCAGGCACTGACCAGACCCTGACCTGCTCAACTTCAGCAAGGTGGTGGCCTCATGTGCCTTCAGACCATACCCTGGGCCATACATGACTTCCCCCAAAGAATTATGGGAACTGTGGTTTTTATGGGTCTACAATTTCCCAGCACTTCCCATGATTCTTTGGGGAAGTCATGTGCTTTAAATGTGTGTTGGATGCACTTTAAATGTACGGTGTGGACCTGCCATGAGTGTTGAGGGAAGGTCTGAACAGGAGGAAGTCTGCTGAATATATATAGCCTGTAGGTTTCAACTCTGATCAGCAGGAGAGACAATGGCAGGGTGGGGCATAGTACTCAGATATCATTCACATAGGGATAAACATGTCTGAATAAGGGTACAGTCCTACCTTCATCTGGCAACATGTAACACAAATATATGAGAAATGAATGCCACTGCAAAATACTTGCAAGCTGCATATTCTATGAAGTAAGTGCTATTTTCTTTTCCTGTTCTTTAAATATACAGCTCACGTGTATTCTCTTCTTTGGCCTTCTACAGAGTTGGAGGTATGCCATCTTCCTGATCCCTTCTCTACAGAAAATCCCAGAATACAAAGTCTGTTTTCATTTCATATTCACAGTCTAGGATTTATTCTAAGAAAGGCTTCCAACTGCCATACAGAGTCAATAAGCAATACAGCAGGAGGCTGATGTGAAAGACTAAAATGGAAGAAAAGGGAGATTCTTCTGGTGTATTGTTTATGGGCTCTGTATTGCAGTTGGAAGCCTCTCTTAGCATGGCTGATGAGAAGGGCTAAAACAGGAGACAAAAAGTAGATGAATTTGCTCCCTATGCTATTTCATGTGAGAGACCAATGCATAGCTTTCTTTGCAGTGGGGGCAAACTACAAGGCATGAGAACAAACAGCAGTGCTTTGCATTTGTGTATAAGAAGTTGAGACAAGCAGTCACTATTAGACTACTGCAATGCCGTATACATTGGGCTGCCTTTGAAGGCGGTTCAGAAACTGCAGTTATTTGTTTATCAAAATGTATGTAATCTGCACGTTCATGAAATATATCAAAGCAATGTACAGCATAGGAATAAAATAGATAAAAGTATCCATTAACTAGAAACATCAATAAAACACCAGTATATTTTTTTTATTTGTTGAAATAAATATTGTTAGTTTGCAAAACGGTTACTAGCTGGCTAACTGGGGCCAACCTACTGTGAGAGCCATCCTAAAAACCTCTGAATGAGTAGACCCAAGTACAGTCCCCTAGTGTTGTTTCACTGACTGGAGCTACCTGTCCTACCTCACCTGCTTTCTGTAACCCCAACCTGGCAACTGACAGTGCTTGAGGCAACTGTCCAAAGGAACAGTAACCTGAAGATTTAGAGTGTGTCCCAGCATGTCTGTAGGTGCACAACTAGTACCTTTTTGATTTTCCTGTATTCAGGAGAGTCAGGCGGTAAAGTATGTTATGTTATGTTAATGTTTATTTATATCCTGCCTTTCGGCCAAAAGACCCTCAAGGCGGCTTACAGAAAAAGTAAGCACAAATAAAAAAATACATCAACAAGGCAATACATCAATAAAGCAACACATCAATAAGCAATACATTGTACTAAAAATTAAATTAAATAGCATATAACATTATATTAAGAAAAAATATCCAGGAAAGACATTCCATCTCACCTGAACTTACAGCTATTTCAAGGGGCTGTACACCAGTCTGAAATGGCCATGGCCTGCTGCTCAGGCCAAGAGTAGTACAGCTTAATGCTAAGGGTCTCTGTCTGCATGCCCTGACCCATGATGACACCGATGATGCTGGTAGAGTGGAAACAGGGCAGTGGCAACCAGCAGGCCGATCAACTGGTCTGGTCCGTGGGCCCTCTGATGCTGCAGCGGTAGCTCCCAGGCCTCGTAGTCTTGCAGCTCTGTTGGGGTGGTGGGCACCACCATAGGTTCCTCTTGGGCTGGCCAAACGACTCCCCGGTGGCATCTGCGGGTGAAGCGAATAGACCAGGTAGACATGGACCTAGGTCGGCCAGTTGTCATTGGCTCGTTGTCATCGGCGGGCAACATGGGATCAAAGAAGCCACAGGCCACAGCATGGATGATGGTGTAAATGGGGCCAAGATGGCGCAGAGCACGCCTGCTGGGGCAGCTTGCTCTTGCCATCACAGTTGTAGTAGCATACCGGGTGGTGGCAGAGTAGGTAGTCCGGGCAGGGCCAGTGCCCAAACCGCTGGTGGTATTCCCAGCAGGATGGAAAGTGGAAAGTATGCAAAAGACGAAACTTTTATTTTTTAAATCCCAAACCATTCACACACAAGCATCCATAGCTGGATTGCAGGCATAAAGAATGCATTGTTTAAATCTTTAACCTCCCCTGAACTCTTATTTACCCTTATGTAACCTTAGTCCTTTACTAACAACTCAGAACATCTTTTATCCCTAACTTAATCCCTTTCTGACCACATCTACATCAGACATTTATTCCACTTTAAACAGTCATAGCTTCCCCCAAAGAACTCTTGTAAGTGTACTTTGTGAAGGGTGCTAAGAGTTAGGAGACCATTATTCCCCTCACAAAGCCCAATTCCCAGAATTCTCTGGGAAGAGGGGCTGACTGTTAAACTGCTCTGTCGGAGAATAGGACTCTACTAACAAACTATACTTCCCAGGATTCTTTGGGGGAATCCATGACTGTTTAATGTGGAATAAATACCTGGTGTGACTAAAAGTCCTTTCCACCATCCCTTCTCAACATACAAATTTTACGATTGGCTGGATACAGACATGGGTGGTTCCCAGCCCTGTCCATCACACATATCTTTCCAGAGACTAAAGCTGGAATCTCTAGCCACTAACCTGGGAATAAACGCCATTGAAACCAGTGGGATTTACTTCTGACCAGGTATGTATAGGATTGTGCTCTATTGGTATATTGGTTCTTGGTCCATTTCCAGGGACAATTCAAAGCATGGGAGGGAAAAGTGTGTCAAATGACATTGCATTACAGCTCCCATAATTCCGAAACATTGGTCATGTTGATTTGGGCTGATGGGTTTTAATATATGTGTGTGTATATTTCTGTTGCGGTTTTTGTATTTTCTTTGTACAGTATATGTTGTAAATAAGGATGGGGGAGAAGTATGATTCAGTTCACATTTAAAGAAAAGCTTACTTAATCTGCATGTTCTAAAACAATAGGCAAACCAAAACACAGGTATCCTTTCTGAATTTTGCAACACAGGTCTCCAGCCAAGAAATGTACACAGATTTTTTAGGGGAAATTGCTCTGTCAAAAAAGTATATTAGATAAAATTGCAATCAAATGTGTGTATATTAGGAAAAAAATCACACTAAAATGAAGATGAATTTTCTGATTAATTTTCATGAGGACTTTTTTAAAAAAATGCAAACTTATGTAAAAATGTCAAGAACCGAACTTATGATTAGGAAAGTAAGCAAAGTTAGAGAAACTGATATTAGCATATTTGCTGATATCTCGTTGTAAACCACCCTGGGATCCTTTGGCTGAAAGGTTGATTTGAAAATTAAATAAATAGGACTACTTGTTGTTATTTCAGATAATGAACATTCTATTGTTTTATTTGCAGTGGAGCCGACATTCAGCAACAGTACAATAAAGCTTTAAAGTTAAGAACCCTGTGAGTGTTGGGCCAATGAACAAACTGGAAATGCCATTATTTTACTGTTCATATAAAATGCCAGTGCTATTATGAGCTTTACTAATCTATTTGTCTTAGTAGCATCTTGTGGTTTTAGAGGTTAATTATAGGTCACTTAAAAAATAGGTTTTAAATTTGCTTCCTTTTAGCCATATTGAGTTTTCTCTTCCTCTATTAATTT
Organism: Rhineura floridana; assembly: GCF_030035675.1. Taxonomy (NCBI): domain Eukaryota; kingdom Metazoa; phylum Chordata; class Lepidosauria; order Squamata; family Rhineuridae; genus Rhineura; species Rhineura floridana. Next base: position 16,697,660 of record NC_084492.1, on the reverse strand, counting down.
GGGGCAGAGTAAATAGGAGCTCCCAGTTGTCTTTAACCAGATCATTCATTTTATATTTCTATCAATAGGCCAAGCTGCCACATGACAGAGGTTCATTACCATTCAGCAACACGGACATCAAGACCAAGATGAAAGATACAAGGAAATCCAGCTAAGGAAATTGCCATGCAAATGCACATATTTGCACAGTAAAGACTGCAAAAATGTAGTCCCCACCAAGGATCTCATTTTCTTTACATTGTTGACAGCCACAAGTTCCCAGAATGGTTTATCAATCAATCCTTCATCCCAGAGAAGTCTGGGAATTGTAGCTCTTTGAGGGGAATATGGGCCTCCTGACAACTCTCAGCACCCTTGACAAACTAGTCTTCTTTGAGGGAAGCCATTATGATTTAAAGTGGTATGATACTGCTCTAAATGTAACATGCAGATGGGTGCATTCTGTTTCCTTTTGAGGAGAGAGACTCCTGTGTTCTTACAGAGCTTTTAGAATATCTGCTTATTTGTATGTTGACCTTGCCAACTTGCAGTGTGGCATGGCATGCAGCAGAGCTGCCCCCCGCCAGCAGCAACATCACTGCCACTCTCTGGGATGGTGTGGGGGTAGGACAGGGCGGCAGTGAGGTCAGGATGGCATGGGCACACTGGTGAGAGTGCCAGATTGGCTCTGCTAGTGTGGTCATGCTGCCCTAACTTTGCTGTCGCCCACCCTCACACCATCATGGTAAGCAGAAGTGGTGCCTCTCCTGGGAGGCCAGTGCTGCAGCAATGCCACACTACGTTGGCTGCTCGTGAATAATAACCCTGCAGTTGAGCAGCATAATCATACTAGACTTTGATTTTATGTTATACTTAAAATGGCATCACTTTCCCCTAAAGCAGTGGTGGGGAACTGATTTAATATGGCCTTTTACACACTGTATGTCCTGTCACTCTGACCACCCATCTGGGAATTCTTTCCTCTTATATTATGTGTGTGTGCACATGTGTGTGTGTGGGGGGGAGAGACAGAGAGAAGGAGAAGCAGCTGCTACATGGTCAGCTGGGGTGGGTGGGGTGAGTAGGGGGGTAAGAAGGCATCATTTCCTATTCTGCCCTGTATTCATCATATGCAGCATTGTTTCTGTTCTGCTGCAGCTCCCGTATTCATCACATGTAACACTGTTTCTTTTCCACTGCAGTTCCATTCCACTGCAGTTATTACATAATTAATGACATAAATTAGGTTGTCATTATGGTATTGCACTCCATTCATTTCAATGCAAAGGAAACAATGCAAATGAGGGGGCATAATCAATTATGCATCATTTGCAGACTGAAAAGCAGCAACAGCAAATACCAATCATGTTTGCTGGATTGATTTCCATTCTAGAGAGGGGACAGATAAGCTAACATCAACAATTTCAGCTCCCATTTCTCTTGTCAGCAGAATTCTCTGCCATCCCTGGCAATGAGTCGCAAGGTGGGAGGAGCCCAAAGAAGGAAGGCAGTAGAGAGAAAAATGGAAATGGAGCCAAAATGGATGATGATGATGATTTATTAAATTTATACCCCACCCTTCCTCCCAGTAGAAGCCTATGGTGGCTAACAAAAACAGTAAAAACACAATAAAACATCATAAAAACAGACATTACAATATATTAAAACAAAATATCTTAAAAACCTTTTAAAAAAATAAAAAAGCATTGAAAACATTTTAAAAAGCAATTCCAACACAAACACAGACTGGGATAAGGTCTCTACTTAAAAGACTTGTTGAAAGAGGAAGGTCTTCAGTAGGCACTGAAAAGATAACAAAGATGGCGCCTAGCTAATATTTAAAGGGAAGGATAGATGGAGGGGTGGAAGGAATGGGAGAAAGCCCTCTACAAGCAATCAGTTATGATCTGTATTAACAGAAGAGAGAGAAAGGGAGAGGGAGAGAGAGAGAGAGAGAGAGAGAGAGAGAGCATTTTGCATTCCTGTAATGCTGCAAACTCCATTCCACTTTTTGGCTCTGTCCCCACCCTCCATTGACATGTAGCCTCCACATACATGCAGCAAAAGTGCTTCTCCATTCCTGCCCTAAAGCGAACAGTATATCTGGCACTGAAACAGCCTTGGTCGCCCTCTACGATGACCTCTGTCGGGAGAGAGACAGAGGGAGTGTGACTTTGTTGATTCTCCTTGATCTCTCAGCGGCGTTTGATACCATCGACCATGGTATCCTTCTGGGGAGACTCGCGGAGTTGGGAGTTGGAGGCACTGCTTGGCAGTGGTTCCACTCCTACTTGGCGGATCATCGCCAGAAGGTAGTACTTGGGGAACATTGCTCGACACCTTGGACTCTCCATTGTGGAGTCCCTCAGGGGTCGATTTTGTCCCCCATGCTTTTTAACATCTACATGCAGCCTCTGGGTGCCGTCATCAGGAGTTTTGGAGTGCGTTGCCACCAGTACGCTGATGACACGCAACTCTATTTCTCCTTTTCATCTTCTACAGATGAGTCTGTGGATGTGCTGAATCATTTCCTGACCGCGATAATGGACTGGATGAGAGCTAATAAACTGAGACTCAATCCAGACAAGACTGAGACACTGCTGGTGAGTGCCTCCCCTGCCCAGATGGTGGATGTTCACCCTGTTCTAGATGGGGTCACATTCCCCTTGAAGGAACAGGTTCATAGTCCGGGAGTTCTTTTCAATCCTTCCTTGTCTCTTGAGGCACAAGTGGCCTCGGTGGCAAGGAATGTGTTCTACCACCTTCGGTTGGTAGCCCAGCTACGCCCCTATCTGGACAGGGATGACCTCGCCTCAGTTGTTCATGCTCTGGTAACTTCTAGGCTGGATTACTGTAATGCGCTCTACATAGGGCTGCCCTTGAAGACAGTTCGGAAGCTTCAGCTAGTGCAAAACGCAGCAGCCAGACTGCTGACGAGGACCAGCCAGTCAGCACATATAACACCTGTTCTGGCCCGTTTGCACTGGCTACCTATTTGTTTCCGAGCCAGATTCAAGGTGCTGGTTTTGACCTATAAAGCCTTACACGGCGTGGGACCGCAATATCTTGTGGAACGCCTCTCCCGCTATAAACCTACCCGGTCACTTCACTCCGGGTACCAACCCATCGAGAAGCTCGGAGGACAGTTACTTGATCTAGGGCCTTTTCTGTAGTGGCCCCCGAACTGTGGAACAGCCTCCCCGAAGAAGCACGCCTGGCGCCTACGCTTCTATCTTTTTGGCGCCAGGTTAAGACCTGGCTATGCTCCCAGGCATTTTAAGCGTTTATGTTATAACTTAATTTTTTTATTTTTTATTTTTTTCTTTTGTTGCTGCTTATGTTTATTGTTTGATTTTATTGTTGATATTTTGTATTTTAACCTTTTTGTACACCGCCCAGAGAGCCACTCGCTATGGGCGGTCTATAAATGAAACAAATAAAAATAAATAAATAAAATAAATCTCCATATGTTTATCCTTGTCAGCCAGAAAACCCAGATTTCCACCTCCTTCATTCACCTCAGGTTATGTGCAATAGCTAATAACCACCAGCTATGAAAACGCTGCAATGCAGCTCTTGAACTACAGAGGGGACAGAGAGGAACCACACTTCTTGTGACAGATCATTTAGCTACTTTTTGCAAAAGGCTACAGGAGGGGCATGACTTGGCTATAATTAGGGGAGGGAGGATGGTTGTGGATTTCATGAAGGGCTTCCTTACCTTTCTGCCCATACTTCAAGTATTGCCTGAATATTCATGTAAGTCAACCTTTTCCAGTCACTAGCACTCATCTCTAGTGAATAGCTAAAGATGAAACCTAAGAAAAGGTCATCTCACATTTGTTCAGCTACATCTCACATTTGTACAGCGACAACAATACTTGTTTTAATGTAGACTTCCCTATGATTGGTGGGTTTTGCCGTTGTTGTTCTGTGTAAACTTGTTATTTGCTGGAATAGGCTTCTTTCTGAAATGCAACCTTGATTACTCATTTTCTGTTTTGTTTTCTCCAAGCTTTTTCTCGACTCTTGGCTGCCACTCAGGATCTTAGTTTGAAAAGGGCTTTGAATAGCTGCAGGAGGGGAGCAACAAGATACTAAGTCTAGGGGGAGGGGGGAGAGAAAAGCCACAATATTGACGCCAGCACATTTACAGGAAACACAACAAATGTACTATTTTTTTTCAACTGAAGATAATGGTAGAATCACTTTGCGAGCAGAATCCTTAATGTTGACCTAAGTGAAACTTGACCAAGATTCTTCAAGCACATAGATGGAACCTGACTGAGCCAGAGCTGTGAATTCTTGGCATAAGCCAAAGGGTAAGAGTTAAAGGGCATTTGCTCTGTGGCTCTTAACTTGGATCACAGCCTAGGGCCACTGACTGTGGTGAACAGTATGAAGGGATGCTTGGTGCAGAGACCAACATCAAGAGGCTGAGCATTTCCATCCCCACTGCTCCAACACTACGCTAGAGATTCATAAAGACTACAGTCTAGGACATAATGCTGGAATGGGTGTTTTCAATGGGTGTTTTGGAATTATTTCCCCAGCAGCTAAGAACTTCAGACAATATTCTCAGTGTAGATGGGGAGAGGGGCAGTGGTACTGTTCTTTCCTTGCACTTCATAAGAGAACATAAGAAGAGCATGCTGGATCAGGCAAGTGACCCATCTAGTCCAGTATTCTGTTCACACAGTGGCCAATCAGATGCCTATGGGAAGCCTGCAAGCAAGACCTTAGTGCAATACCATTCTCCCTTCCTGTGGCTTCTAGCAACTGGTATCCAGAAACATACTGCCTTTGACTGTGGAGGTAGAGCATAGCCATCATGGCTAATAGCTACTAGTAGCTTTATCCTCAGGCCAATGGCTCATCAAATCCAGTATCCTCTTCTCACAGTCTCAACCAGATACTGTCCCGTCCAGAGCTGGAACCACAAGACGGAGATGCGGGTGCAATTAAATCTTGATTTATTAGAGTAATGGATACATCTAAGACATTGCGCTTCATATAGAAACCTGCCTTACTCACTAGAAACCCCTAACTACACTCTAGACATGCTCTGTGGTGCGTGAAGGAAGTTGACTCAGTGACTCCCCTCTTTGAGAGGACAGCTTATGTAGGGAACATTTTTGATCGTAATCTCTGACTCCTTCATAAGTCCTGTCTCTGCCCTGTCCGTTTCTCATGGCGGCAGGCAAGAGGGGAGGGGGCATGTTTCCAACGGCTCGTCGGAAGACACCTGCTCTTGGGCTGCAGGCTCAAGGTCAGGAGGTGGCATCACGCTGGAAGCGTCCTGAGAACTGCATGGCAAGGGAGGAGCTGGTACAACCTCTGGGGCGTCCCTGATGGGCCGTCGGGAACGACTGGGGGCAGCGCACTCTCCTCTATGGAGCTCGCGCTACCTGTGGGAATTGGCTGGAGTTCAAGTTCACTGCTCCTTCCAAGGCCCCGAGCAGACTCAATAACTCCTTGGTCTTCCGCATCTTCTGGCAGCTGAGGTGCCTGAAACTCATGCCTCTCCCCTCCCTGCTCCTTCAGGGAGAGCCGAGGCTCAACAGATACCTATGAGAAGCCCTCAAGAAGGACCCAAGCACAACAACCCTATAACATCTTGTGATCCCCAGCAACTGGCATTTAGAGGCATAGTTCCTCTGACTGTGGAGGCGCAGCACAGTCAGCAAGGCTAGTCGCCACTGATAGCCTTATTCTCCATGAATTTGTCTAATCCTCCTTTAAAGCCATCTAAATTGGTGGCCATCACTGCCTCTTGTGGGAGCGAATTCCATAGTTTAACAGTGCGCTGTGTGAAGAATAAGGATGTGCTAGAATTCTGCCCAGTTCAGATAGGATGACAAATTTTCCATTAATTTGCTTATTCCTTATCATTACGGATTGGATTTTTATGTAGTGATTTTCCACGGCTATTTTCAGAAAAGGATTTTGTTAAAAAAATCTGAGTCTGTTTTATTGATAATTCCTTCAATTTATTTATATTTTCTTTAATGTATTGGCATTTCCTTTCATATTATATATATATTTCCTTTTAAAATAATATTAATATCAATATTTGTCCAAGGGTGGAAAACAGATGGGTAAAAACAGTGGCTAGCAGAAAAAGAACTAGCTTGATTTGATACCAGGCTGTTGGGTCGACAGATTGCTTTTGAACTGGCACTGTTCAACAGATCCCCTCCCTAGTGAATACTTTCTTTTGCCTGTCCCAAATCTTCCAATAGTCAGCTTCATTGGAGGTCCATGAGTTCAAGTGTTTTGCCATGCATGATTTTATACCCTTCTATCATGTCACCTCTTACTCGACTTTTCTCAAAACTAAAAAGGCCCTTGATGATTAATTAAGATAACTACTGGAGGAAAGTGATTTTGTAATATATTAAGAGACAGGTTTGTTATATATTATAGATCTATAACTGATCTGCGACAAATCGGAAGTCAACATTTTATTTTATTGTATTAGTTATTAATTTGTTTTTGTTTTGTTTTGTTTTGTTCTGTTTTGTTTTTTGAAACTTTGAATAAAAAATAATGATAAAAAAAAAAACTAAAAAGGCCCAAATGCTGCAACCTTTCTTCATAGGGAAGTCACTTCATTCTTCTGATCATTTTGGCTTCCTTTTCTGAACCTTTTCCAGTTCTACAATATCATTTTTGAGGTGAAGTGACCAGAACTGCACACAATATTCTAAATGCGGCTGCGCAGATTTGAACAACTGCAGAGGAGGCCAAGGGGTCTATCACATGCTGGCAGCAACATAAAACTCTGTATAATTGCAGCCTTTCTTCCCACAGCACTTCCTATAATCCCCTTGTGACCAAGCAACGTTACAAGGTTGTATGCGAAGAGCTCCATACCACTGCAAACACAAAGGAGACTCATTCTGTTCTTTTTAACTGTTAAAAACTAAGTGTGCATTCAACTTCAAATCTGAATTCCAGAGTTTCTAATGCGGTCTGATACCCAGCGTTACATTGGTTGACCCCTCAGAAAACATTCCGACATTTGCAACTCTTTAGACTCATTTGATCTCATCACTTGATATTTCATTTGCCCATGCTGCATTTCAGAGCTGCCCCATAATTTCTGTCTCCTCCGGTTCAGGCTCTCCGGATCTGTAGAGCCTCCAGCTATGTTATTCCCTACAAGGAATTCATTTATTTTAAAGGACATGGGGGTGTTTCTGTTCCAAGAAAACTTTATCTTGCAATATGTTAAATGGAAATGATCCACTTTTCCATTTGCACAGCCCTTAGCCAGAAGAAATGCAAAGAAGAGAAAATATGGAGGGGGGGATACAAAACAAGTCTTTTGCTAGTTCTTCCTTTTTAGAAAGTTCTGTGCTTACACATTTTTCATCAACAATAGGCAAGATGCTGGCTGTTGCTGTTATCATTATGTGTAAGGAAACTCTATGCTCCTTGACAGATGGGATCAAGGGAACTGGGCACTAAATCATTCATTGCCCTCAGTGTTAATATCATCCCTTTCCTCCATCATAAAAGAGGGGAAAAATAACTAAACCCACTAATAGTGGCTGTTTCCATCACTTTAACTGCAGCTGAATCCTGTTTCTATTTTGCCCTTCAATCCTACAAATCACAAAGGACCACCTGAGGTTTTATAACCTCCTAAAAACTGCAGACTGGGAGATAACTCCACTTATCTCCCCAAAATATTTCTTTCCACTAAAATGATTCATTCTGGCATTTGACTGAAGCTTGTTTCTACCAAGATTTTCAATGAGCCATCACATCTTTACCTAGATTTATTTTTTTCAATCCTGACATACTTTTAAAAGAAAAAGAAAACCAGTGCCTATTAGAAAAGAACAGAGTCCCAATTGTGTTACTGATCCATGTGCACATGCATTCACGCACATGCACATGCACTCTCTCACACACACATACACACAGAGAATGTGTTACATGTTCACTTTCAATTGGACTTAAAATAAGAATATAAGGATATTCACTAATAGACAAAAAATCTTTGTGGTTTAAGAAAGTACTTATAGCCAACAGATAGTTCTATCAAACTTTTAAAAGCAGGAAAATTGGGCAGCTATAATGAATGTACCAGGTGGGCAGGAGACCTGCCCTCTCTGAGATATTGTACTGCCCTACAAATTTGTAAAAATGCAAACACAATTTGGGTTGGTTTTTCACAGTCCAATCCATTTCCTGTGTAGTTTGGAATAATTTGGTAACATGCGGGAGGAGGAGAAGAGGATAGAAGAGGGGAGGAGGAAGGAAGGGGGGAGGAGGAAGGAAGGGGGGGAGGGAGGGGAAGGAGGAAGAAGGTTTGATCATTTGAATGCTTATTGGGTTCAGTGGGATTTACTCCCATGCAATCATGTTTAGGATTGATGAAACTAACCATGAGGGAGGAGGAGAAGGGGGAGGGGAGGGGAGGCTGGAATAGTCAGGGGAGCAGTAAGAAGGAAGAGGGGGAGGAGAGGAAGAAGGAAGGAGGAGGGGAGGGGAAGGTAAGGGAGGGGGAAGGAGGATGAGGGGATTGGAAGGGGAAGGTTGAGGGGGCAGGGAGGGGCAGGAGTGAGGGGTAGGAATTTTGATCATTTGCCTGGTTATTGAGTTCAATGGGATATAGTTTGTGAAGGGTGCTGAGAGTTGCTAAACTATAATACTGTAATGGACACTATAATAGACTTCAATGTTAAATTTCTTAAATTAATTAAAAATCAGCTAGGCATTTTTTAAATTTTTAAATTGCAGGAGATAAAGGTCAGAGTATGGGGCAAGGCCGGTAATACAGGTACTCTATGGACATGGCTGATTTTATATTAATTTCAACAAATTATGAGACCACTGACAAAACAAATCCAACGGGGTCTGGATTTTTTTCTTGTTTTACACTTTGAACTCTTGATTCTCTCTGACTGTTTTGAGTAACACCATGAAAACTGAAAGGGTTGTTAAGCAAGTGTTTCTGAGTTCAGGACTATGGGTTTTGTAAGGTTTGTTTTGAAATGTGCTTAGGGGAAGCAGCAGAACTGCATGGGGGATATTTTCCATTTAACATGATGGAATGTGAAAAATCCATGCTGGCTGTAGTATACAGCCACTCTTGTGGCTGCATAATAAAAAGTATCCTACTGGATAGGGGTGGAAGGATCAGTTAATTTTGGTTCTCACAGTTTCTCATTTTTTTCAAACTTCAGGTTGCTCCTCCACATTTCTGCAGCACTTTCCATTTTTAAAAAAAATCCTCATGAACGTTCTCCAGCATTTTAGTGAGAATTTATTCTACTGAACACATTTTTGTAGGCAGTTTTGACTAATGTACCCACTTTTGCAAGCAATTTCTCCTAATGCAATGCATTTTTGTATGTTATTTTCACTAATACTGTATATTCAATTGTATGCACACTTTCCCCTAATATAAGCATTTTTGCAAACATTGCTTAGGTGGAGAATTGCATCTCAAAATTTAGATAAGAGTGAATTTTAAAGGATGGCTGTGTTTCAGTTCTCATGTTATTCCAGAAAGGGCAGATTTGATAAATTTGGCTAACAGAATCTAATTTCTCACCCATCCCTACTGCTGGATCAGTCCAAAGGTCCATCTAGTCCAGCCCTCTGCACTCATAGTGGCCAACCAGATGCCTATTGGGAAACCACAAGCAGTACCTGAGTGCAAAGTCTTATCCCCTCTTGTGGTTCTCAGCAACTGGTATTCTGTCAATAGCTTTGTGTCACTTTTGTGGGGGGAGGAACCCTATAAATATTATTATTAATCAGAGACATGCTGCTTCCAACAGTGGAGGCAGAACACAGCCATCATGGCTCAGCCAGTGATAGTCTTGTGCTCTATGAAAATGTGATATAGTTATGATCTCTCAGGATAAAAGTAGGCAACATTAATTGCATGGTTAACCACTTTGAAAAAAATTAATACTATGGACTTCCGGGAAGGGTGACTTAGCCTGTGCCTGCTTTTGAGACGGGCTCCTGCCTCAAAAGAAGCTTATTCAGATATATCAGTCAGTTTTTTCTTTTTTTTTTTTTTTGACTGATTAAACTTCTCCCGGGTAGGGAGAAACGAAGAGATTAACCTCAAAGCCTATTTTTGTTGGGACGACCAGATCTCATTAATTTATGGGACGAGGTCCAGCCGACGAAGGTGGGACGGATTTTCAACAGCAAGCTCTATCTGATAAAGCGAACGTTCACCTTATCTTCTAAGAGAGAACGCACTAACAGGCAAGCACCCTTCTTTCTATATTTTTCTTTTATTTGACTTAAATTGTTGCTGTTTAAAAGAGATTTGCCAGATTGATCGGTTTTTGACATCTCACTGGGGAGCCGTAACTTCTCTCTGCTACGCACTAATTAATAGCTTATCTCTGTTTTTGTTGCAAAAAGCTGTCCTGGATTTGCATTCTAAAGATACACACAGAAGAGGGATTTCTATTCCAGATTTTTATTTTGAAAAATATTATACTGTTTTGAGACTACTCTCTTTTTGGTCTATTTTATTTTGACGAATCTGTTTCTTGACGATTGCCATTAACTGCTTCGATCCTGGGAACTGCATTTTGTTTACTTAACTATTGGAGAGATAAGGCTGTCTGCTCTGTTTATACTGTGATGTCACCAAGTTTGGAGTATTAACCCAATTGTTGCTGAAATAAGAAGTGGTTTTCCTATATTTTTCTTTTAAAATGGCAATTAAGAAAGTGGCTGAGAATCTGGAAATAACTATGTTTCAGAGAATAATGAATGAGATTGAGATAACGAAAATTGAATTGAGTAAAATGAAGCAGGAGATTAAAGATATAAGGGTCCCTGTGAGAGAGGTGACCCTGGAAGGGGTCCCTGTGAGAGAGGAGACCCCGGAGATTGGAATAGGGGTCCCTGTGAGAGAGGAGACCCTGGAGACTGGAATAGGGGTCCCTGTGAGAGAGGAGATCCCGGAGATTGGAACAAACGTGGAACAGGAACAAGATTTGGAGTCTATGGACTTTAGAAATAAAATCTATTGTTTGGAACTCAATGTTATCTCTGAAGAAACTAATGAAGATTCTAGAGATAAAGTTATCAATGGCATGGATTATCTTCTGGACTGGAATGATGTGATGGAGCCCAATATAGAGAAAATCTATGGAATTAACTGCAGCCATGTGACAATGGAAAAACTTTTAAGAGATGACCCAGTGTATTTTGAAAAAAAGAACAGAGATATGATTTTACAGCAGTATTTCAGCAACTTATTCAGAATGGATGGCAAGAAAATATTTGGGATAGAGGTAATTCCCATCAGACTCTTATTATATGACTATGGCTTTGACAGCAAGATTATTATGGAATACTGATAATGGAAGATTGGATATTGAAATTACTGGACTTAACAAGACTACTGAAGATGGAAGATGGAAAATGGAACTAATAGAGATAATAGAACAATGGCTACTGAAATTACTGAACCTAACAGACTCTGATGTGATGGATTAATTGAAATGTTTATTTTGACTATGGTTATGACAATAAGATTATCATAATTAGTAATGAGATGGATTAATTGATATGCTTATCTGGAAAAAAAAATTGATAGATATATTTCTTAAAGAATTGAAACCTCTCTTTGACTTTTTGTGGAAAGAATAAAGTAATGTTTATGAGATTTGATGATTAAGTAAGATAACTACTGGAGGAAAGTGATTTTATAATATGACTTAAGAGACAGGATTGCTATATATTATAGACTTATAACTGATTTGATCTTTGACAAATGGGAAGTCAATATTTTATTCTTTATTTTTTATTTTTGTTTTTTTTTTTTTTCTTCTTCTTTTCTTTTTTTCTTTTTGTTTAACTATTTTTGATTTTGTTTTTTGTCTTTGAATGTTTTATGATTTTGTCTTGTATGTTTTATGAAAATCTGAATAAAAATTATTGAAAAAAAAAAAAGAAAAAAATTAATACTAGGATCAGGGGCAATTTTCATTACAACCGTATCACATGAGGAGGAGAGGTTTAACCTTTCATTGCCTGGCATGATCCCAGTGAAAAATCTCCTTGTAGCCATTAGCTTTAGGGGGAAATGCTTCTATTGCCACCAATGGGAACTTTTTTTTCTGAAACTAATGGCAGGGAGGGGGAGGAAAACTTTCATTGCTGTCACTGCAGAGAGAAGGGTGGGGCCAAAGGCAAAAGTAGGTGGAACAACATGTGCCAATCTTTCCAGTTTCATCAGTTCCCATTAGCATGCTTAAGGGGATGGTATCTGAGCACAGGGGTTCCCACACTGTGGTGTGTAGACCACCAGTGGACTGCAAGCTTCATTCAAGTGGTCCACAGCACGTCCACATTAAATATTCATATGGATTAACATCATTATTGTTTCTTTTATTTCTTATATTGTATTTTATCATATTACAATTTGAATTCTATGGAATGTAAATCACAGCACAGTAAATGTAAGAAATAAAACTTGCCATACATTCTCAATTAAAAAGCATGCAGCATCTAGCATCATTACAGTTGCTTCAACAGGGAGCATAATAATAATAATAATAATAATAATAATAATGCAGTGGTTCATCAAGGCCCTCAGCAATTTTCAAGTGGTCTGCAGGAGAAAAAGGTTTGGGAACCATTCTCTTAGCACAGAATGGATGATATTCAATTAAGTTCTGTTAAAAGTAGCTCAGTTGAAATAAATGAACCTAGGTTAGTCATGTCCATTAACTTCCATGAGTCTACTTTGAGTCAGACTAGCATTGAACACCATCGATAGATTGGAAGAAAAAAATTATGTTTAGAAACGTTTGAAGATGTATATAACCACTCTAGAAATCTCTAAGGAAACTCTCAGAAAACTCAAAAAGGAGAAGGAAGAAGATGTAGATATATCACTAGCATATAACTGATAGGGCAACCAAACCTTTGCAACACTTTTTAAAAAACGAGATAAAGCCAATAAGCTGCTCACTTGAAAAATAGCTAATGATAAATAATGACCAGAGTAATAATGCAGCTAGTATGTCAAATATAAGAGACACACTTTGAGATAATTACAATTTTAACAGCCCTTTTAAAATGTTTGCATGCATTTGAAAATATCAATCATTTTGAGACCTTTCTTGTAGAGTTTAAATACTTGCCTTTTATCCTTTTATCGTAGAACAAAAAAGTCTGGGGAATATCTCCTGTCATTTTAAAACAGAGTTTGGGAAGACACTTGTAAAGATGTTTGTGTGACCAGTTTTTCCTAAGCTTCTTCCCTTCGTTATATACCTCTCTCAGACACGAAACCTGAAGGATAGCAACATGGCACAAATGAGGCATGTGGCATCTATCCATAAAGAACGGGGTAACAAACATTGATTGATTGGCTGATTGATTTAACACAGCAGTGCCACTCTCCCTTTACCAGATAATTGAATTAGGTATGGGCAGGCATGGATATAGACAAGGTTTTAAGCATATCCCTTTGATTTTAATGGGGCAATAGATCACAGCAACCATGGGGGTGCCTTTGTACTCTCTTCCTAAAAGATTTCACCCAAGATGCCTCCAAATTAAGAAGCTTATCTTTGTGTTCAAGCTTGTTTTTAATCTTTATGAGTAAAAAACATGTCTTTCACTGGGCTGCAGTGGCTGTCAAAACCTGCTTGGAAAAAGGAACTGCAACAGAACCACTTAAAAGTATAAAGAAACCAGCAGGGGGGCTGTGATAGTGAATAGTATCCCCTGGAATCCACTATAGACATTAGAAATACGGCTCTTTTGCAGTAGCAGTAAGCTTTAGCCTCTCAGATAAATATATATAATGAAGAGGAGAAGTTTGGGGAGGTGATCACACAAAAAGCTTTACAAATATCTCCCCATATTATGCTGTTTTAAATGACAGGAGATGTTCCAGGATCTTAGTTGCTTGAAGATAACAAAAGGATCGGGAAAAGCAAGTCTCGGCGTCTACGAGAAATAGAAGGCAATAATACAGCAAGCATCCGATTGTTCAAATCATGTTCTCCCCCCTGTAAAAGATGACAGTAAAGGCCAAATCACTTAGTAGGGTTTTTAAAACACCATTGAGAATACATTCTTCCAAGTAAAGATGAGACTTCTGACCGTTTTCATAGATGCCACAATGAATTGCATACACAATATGTGCAAGACACTAATGGGCCGGGGTTTTTTTTAGTCCTATAACGTTCAGGGCCAACCCAGTTATTGTTAAGCCCTATAGGTGAGTTAAGCAAGAGTTGAAATAACTCCTATTGAAATGGAGATTAAAAATGATCTTGACTGGTTCATAACTATGGTGATTAGTCAGGCCTTGAGAATGAGAGTACCCCATCCACAGGGTTATTCAAAGAGATATTTAAATACCAGAGACAATAATTTAAGTAGCAGACAAACCCATGCTGTGTAGACATGCAACCTCTAGACTCTAGAATCTAGAAGAGGAATAGCCATAAATTCTCCCTCTAGGTCTAGCCAGCATGATGGGAGTTGTAGACCAACAACAGCTGGAGGGAACCACATTGCTTACCCTACTCTACACTTTCCCATCTTTCTGCCTGTGACTGAGGAAGTAGGAAGGAAGGGGAGGTTATATGTGATGGAAGAAAGAAACATGCAATGGGCAACAATTTATATGTCAGAAAATAATGAACAACAAATAAATGTTTCTAACTCTGTTTTGGTGCCAGTGAATCTAACAAGGGCAATCCTGAAAATAATTAATATTTCTTCATTTAATTAAATTTAGCACATAATTTAATTCTTTGTTTTGTATATGTCTGTCTGTCTGTCTACCTGTCTATAGTCTGCCTGCTGATTAGAACCATGGATTAAGATTAAATACCAGGATGAGGTAGTGATTATACCAGTACGATTGGATTGCTACTAGACATACAGTTGTTGAAATCCCAGATTTAAGCCACTGGGTGACCTCAGGCCAGAAGCTACCTCTCAAACTGACCTACCTCACAAAAGTGTTGTGACGATAAAAATGTGAGTGGGGGAGAGAACCATGTACACTTGGAGGAAAGAATCAAGTCAATAAATCTGATGTGTTTTAATTGATTGACTGATTACTTAATCAAATAAATTGACATAAGTTTTCATCTGAATAAATAACTGTTTTTGGGGAAAACTGTATTTTTATGATGTGCACGTGTCATGATAGTCATCATCTGCAATGTTTAATACATTTGCTTACAAAAGCAGATGGCATTAAAATGTGTTCTCCTGATTAATTGGGGTATCTTTTTAGTTAATCAAAAGGTTTGTGGAAATGCTAATTTAACTAATTTATTTTTTATATAAATATCTGCCCTCTACCCCTCTGAGTGAGTGACCTAAACCTTACTAATTGGGCATGCCACACACCCATGGAATTTAGAAGCCCACTCTACACACACACATATAATCAATGGACTTTTTGCTAGTGCCATATAATATCAATATAACCGCCGTATCTCAACCGGTAGTGGGATAACTGAAGAATGCACACAGTAGCAAAGGTTTATCCATAACTTATACCTTGGGGCTTTGGGATGAGTTACAATGACTTAGTGGTGGCTGGTGCCTGTTGGGACTGCTGTGTCAGAAGGCAGGGAGCCCAAACAGCAGACAGAACCAGAGCTAATGAGAGGCAGAGCCAAAAAATTCTAGGTTTCTCCCCATCCTCTTATTTGCCGGGTTTTACAAGCACAAAACTGAGACAAAGGAGAAAGAAACTGATACTCACAACCAAACCAGGGAGTGGCAGTGCCTAAGAAGGCAGGCAGGCGGTGCCTGGGTGACTATGGTTGGTGGGGCATTGCCCCACTAGCCCCAATGGAGCAGCCTCCACTGGAAACATTGGATCCCTACCTTTCAGTGTGACAACTTTGGGTAGAGGCAGGGCCGGTCCCAGGCACGCTGGGGCCCTTGGGCCCCAGCCTGCCCTGGGCCCTGACACCCACATGCACTCATGCCCCACCTACCTACCAGGTGGGTGGAGGAGCGGAAGTTGGATGGTTGAGTGGGGGTGGGACGATGGACAAGTAAGTGAGTGAGCAAGTGGGGGTCAGGGAGGAGGGTGAGTGAGTGGGGGTCAGGGGGTCAGGAGACCGAGTGGGGGGAGAGGGTGAGTGAGCAAACAGGCAGGGGGAGTGGGAGTGGACAGGGGGAGGGGGAGTGACAGGAGGGGGAGCAAGGGAGCGGGCGGGGGCAGGATGGCAGGCAAGCGAGTGAGTGGGTGGTAGGACAGTGGGTGAGTAAGTGAGTGGGGGTGGGGGAGGGAGGGGGAAAGGGGGAGTGAGTAGACCGGGGGAGGCCAAGCATGTGGGGGAGGGGGAGTGAGGGAGAGGGAGAGGATGAGCAGGTGGACACAGAGGAGAGCAAGCGAGCGGGCGTGGGTGGGCCAGCAAGCAGGCAGCCAGCTTCCTCCCTGCAATCAATAGAAGGCTCTACCACCATAACAAGGAGCCCTTCAGGAGCCTCTGTGGGCCATGGGGCCCTTGGCCAGGGCCCCACCTGGCTGCCCTTTGGACCCACCCCTGGATAGAGGGTCTAGTATCTGAGGAATCTCCATTGTATTTTTCCATATAGAATCTAGTAGCACAGATCAGTTTACATTGAAACCAGTGCTAAAATGGGGGAGGGAGCTCCATGTTTGCAGCAGTGTCAATGCAAAACTCTTTGTGCTACTGGAGCAAGGCACACTCTCATTGCTCATCAGCTCCAACAAAGGAACAATCAGGAGCTTACTTTAAGCTCCCAATTGTTCCTTTGAAGCCACCTGACCCACACTTGCTATCACATACGACCTCAGGTGTGGGGTAAATGGCTGTTTGTGGAAAACATAAGAAGAACCTGCTGGATCAGGCCAATGGCCCATGTAATCAAGCATCCTGTTCACACAGTGGCCTACCAGATGCCTATGGAAGGTCCACAGGATGCCTATAGGAACAGCCTCACAGACCAAACTGGGACCCCTGCCAGACCAAATTTGGCTCAGAGGCTGGAGGTTCACCAGTCCTGGTACAGAGGCCAAGACATCAGTTAAACTGTGATGCCACACCTATGTGTTGTATCCAGTGCTCATCCCAACTAGGAATGGGAGAGAAATTCGGTTTCAGTTTGCATGTACCTCATTCACACTTCTCTGAAACAACATGAGAACCAAAACACAGCCACCCTTTGAAGCTCACACTTCTCTGAATTTTACAATACTGTTCTCCAGAAAAGTAATGTGTACAAAAATACATATACTAAGGGTTAATTTTGCATAAAAATGCAAAGGTCAGTGAAAATAACATACAAAACAGATTATATTAGTGTATATTGCTTTGCCACAACACAAGGAAGACTCGTGACACAAGATTGGAATAATGTTATATTTATTAAATATAACATACTAAATCCAAAGCAAGACAGCCAATCATTCAAATATAATTACTTCGGGCAGGTGAGGCTAATCCTAACTATGTGGGACTACACTCCCACCTTCAAAAGGCATTAATTCTCATTATTGCATAACTCCAGAGTGAAGGACGTGTGTAAAATCCTCACTCCTTGCTCTTGGAGCCATGCACGTGGTTCCAACCTCCACACCATGGCCCCGCCGTACAGGCGTTCACCATGATGCGCAAGCCGGTCCCTTAAGGACACCACCCAGATCCCCACCAGAGATGAACCCTGATGGTTCCCCGGGAAGTGCTCCTTTTATGATGCCTTAACCGCCTAAATATATAATCCCCCTATATACCTCACCTGCCCGAATTCTATGCCACAAGAGGGGATCAGCTCAAGCTTGGTCCACTCCACCCAACGAAGACAACAAAACCCTTAAACCCTTCATAATATCCTCCAAAAACAAATCATACCCCTGGTCTGAAAGATGAACACCATCCCCACGAAACAAATGTGGGGCATGGAACCTAATCCTGTCGTGGGGAATGAATGCCCCCCCGAGCGACAGAACAAGAGCCCTGATCTTCCTATTCACCCATTTCCGAGATCTATCGATCGTGTTGTGATGAATAGCACCACTCCACACCCTTCTAACAAGCATATCTGACCACACAATTATAAGGCGTGGATATGAATTAATAAGCCACGTGAGATCGCGAGTGACTTTAACAAGCAGGTCCACACCTGGACGCTGTACCAAATCATTTTCCCCTAAATGGATCAATAATATATGTAGCCTATCCATAGAAGACATAATACGGCACACAGAAGGCAAAAACGCATCCCATAACATGCCCCTTCAGGCTACCCAGTGAACTATAGCGGTATCCGAAAGCTGCAGCTGGGTCCCAGGAGCAGACGAAGAAGCCCTCCGAAGAGCCCAAAACAAAATTGAGTGGCCACACAAGACGATCCTCACGGGAATAGGGATGCTTAGCAAACCTAGGGAAACAAAAACAAAACCTTATTATTAAGGCCTGACATAAGATTTGAATGCATCGGAACGCCATCTTCCAATCGCCTGTATATCGCTAACGCTCATGCCCATGAGGGCTGCGGCCGTAGCCGCACCAATCCGGAAAGAATGCAGCCCATAGACTCCAGCATCACGACCACTGGCCAACAAGGCCCGCCGAACAACGGCCCAAAATTGAAATTGAGTCAGGGCAGAACCATCAGCATGAATGAAATGATAACACTGGCCCGCTGGCCGGAGAGACAGAAATTGCCGCATTGCAGCCACAGGGCACAATTCAGAGACCTGGCAACTGCGTAAAAACACAATAGTGCCACAGCCTTTCTGATCGGTCTTAGAGACCCGCAGGGAAAGCCTCACTATATCGGCACCTAATGTGCAATCGCCTATGCATAAGGCACGATAGGTCACATCACGCTTGGAGGGGGCCAATACTTCACTAGGGCGAAAAGCACCATAAAACATCGTCAGAGTTACTGCGGCGAACAGGTGCAACTCATACCAAGATGAGCATAATGAATTAAACAACGCCAGGATCTGGAGGAGAACATCGGGCGTGATTGGCCTCCTCCGGTCAGTGGACCTGGGAGTGGAACGCGACCAACCCTCAAGGACCTTTCTGACCCTAAAATTTACAGAATGATCCAGCAGCCCCCGTGCCTTAGAGATAAAGGCAAGCGCGGAAAGGTGACCGGCGATAGTAGAAACAGCATTGTTTTGCCCTTTTAAAGTTATCATAAACTGCAATAGATGATCCACAGGAATACGCCATGCCAAAGGCATCTCCTTGCTGATGCGGAAAGTCTGGAACTTAGCAAATGAACGCTCGTACGCATTTCGAGTACTGGGAGCCAGAGCAGCTGCAATCGCAACCCCAACTTCTAGTTGCCAAGGTTCCACAGGAAAGGTGGGACTGGCACAGGATCTAGTGCCGCTCCAGGTGCAAGCTCCCGAAAGCGTGCCATCTGTAAGCGGGAAAGGGCATCAGCAACGGAATTTAGTAAACCTGGAACATGCCTGGCAAGGAATAAAATATTAAAGCGCAAACATTGCAAGACAAAAGCCCGCACTAAGCGCATAACACAGGGAGACTTAGAAGTTTGTGCATTGATAACGCAAACCGTGGACCAATTATCACACCAGAAGCGCACTGTGCGATTCTGAAATGACAATGGCCAAATATGTACAGCTACTACAATTGGAAAGAATTCCAGGAATGTCAAATCAGAAGTAATTCCATTGGCAAGCCAAGAGGCAGGCCATCGCTCAGCGCACCACTGGGATCTAAATATTACACCAAAACCAGTTCCCCCAGCGGCATCAGAATGCACCTGCAATTCGGCTTCCAATAACAATTCCTGTCGC
Organism: Rhineura floridana; assembly: GCF_030035675.1. Taxonomy (NCBI): domain Eukaryota; kingdom Metazoa; phylum Chordata; class Lepidosauria; order Squamata; family Rhineuridae; genus Rhineura; species Rhineura floridana. The sequence goes on along the minus strand of NC_084492.1, from coordinate 16,677,889 downwards.
CAAAAGGAAAGGCTGTTGAATTCTGCCAGGAATTCAAGCCACATGTGCAAATCTGCTCTCATTCCTGCTGTAATACGCAGAAAATGAAAACGAGAGCGAACACCCTTCATGGCGTCACATAGCTGCCTGAGAAATGCACGACCAGGGGAAATAACTTTGGAAGCAAAAACTAAATGTCCTACCAGCTCCTGCAATTGACCCAGTGTAAGTTTCTTTAATACAAGCACTGATCGGAGCAGTTGTCGCAGTGCAACCAACTTATCCAACGGCAAACGTGATGACTGCGCTACCGTATCCAACTGGATCCCTAAGAAAATAAGGGAAGTAGCAGGGCCCTCAGACTTCTCAGGAGCTAGCGGAACTCCCAATTCCTCAGTTAAAGAGGTGAAGGATTACATTAAATAGAGGCAGTGAGAAGTCCCAGCCGGCCCAACAAATAAGAAATCATCAAGATAATGAACAGAGAAGGAGGAGGAAGCTTTCCTCCGCAGTGCCCATTCCAGAAACGTGCTGAATGCTTCAAAAGCAGCACAAGACACTGAACAACCCATTGGCATGGCCCTATCTATGTAAAACTGGCCCTGAAATTTAAAACCCAATAAATCTACATCATCAGGGTGCACAGGCAGGAGGCAAAAAGCGGATTTTATATCACACTTTGCCATTAATGCACCCCTGCCAGCCCTCCTAGCTACTCTCACTGCCTCGTCAAAAGAAGTATACTTAACTGACGCATGTACCGGCAAAATGCCATCGTTAACAGAGGCACCTTTCGGGTAAGATAAATTATGGATAAGCCGGTATTCACCAACCTGCTTCTTAGGCACAATACCTAATGGGGAAATCCTCAAATTTCTCAAAGGAGGAAAAGGAAAAGGGCCGGAAATAAGATCGGCACTTATCTCCTTATTAAGCTTAGCTAACACAACAGACGCTAAATGGCTAAGAGAGGGCTGATTGACTACTGATGTAGCAATCCGTGGACCCTCAAAGGGAATACGAAAACCATCAGTAAACCCTTGCAGTATAAAACTAGCAGCCTGTCTATCAGGGTAAAACTCTAACAGCTTAGCCAAAGGAGCCAGCTTGACCGGGCTACTGGCCTTGCGACGTACTGCCGCTGTTGCCAGAACCACATTTGGGCTGGTGATGCTCCCCTGTACCCTGGCGAGCTGTACGTGCACGCTGACAGGAGGAACTAGGGTGGTTGCCCCCACACATTGCACAGGCGTGTCTGAACCTACAAGGACGTCTGAGGCATCTGCCAGTGCTGTTGAATGCCCAGCAGACTTGCTGGGATTGAACCCAGTGCCCGCCTTGGTTGGAACCAAAGGCGGCAGTCTGCACTCGTGCTAACAAATGCCCACTATCAGCTCTATCGCCCAAGGTGGGCCTGGCGGGGGTCATAGATCGCAGCCAAAGACCGGCATGCTCAACATCCCAACGGAGGGTGGGATCTAATGCCGCCCTCTGCCTGAAATTCTTGTCATACCGAAGCCAAGCGGTGCCAGAGAATTCACGGAAAGCACGATGAACAATGTCCTGATACTTTATCATGGACAAAGCTCTAGATGGATATGCCTGAGTCATAACCCCCATGTAAATTGTATAGGCATTCAACCAATTAGGCCAGATGCGATCGACCCTCCGCTTAATGGCGGCCTCACGCTCCTTAACCTCCTGACCATCCTTAGGTTTTGTTTCGTTTTCACGAAACAGGAGAGAAAACAAATCGATGTACTCTCCACGCCAAATTTTTTCCTTAGTTCCTAACAATAAATGGTCCCCTAAAGGAAGAGATGTGTCACCCTGTGGATAAATCCCTTGAGGAAGGGGCAAGTAAGCAGGTGCCAGAGAGGAAGAATTGGCAGACTGCTGCCAAGGAGATACTGCAGCAGCAGGCCAAGGGAGCTGTGGGTGCTGAGGCACCAACACCCCCCCATAAAAACAGTAGGGTGCATAGAATCACCCAGCACCGGAGAACCAGCAGCTGGGGTATCCTGAAGAAGGGGACTGGAAGCATGTGCTTGTGTATTGTGAGGGTGTAATTGTTGCCCACCTGTATAAGCTGCGGGAGAAGCAACGACCGGCGGCATGGTGAACCCAGTAGACCCAGGAGTGAACGTGGCGGGCGCTGGAGGAACAGGCATCTGTACATCCCGACGCTCAAATTCAGGCAAGGTAAGATTCGTGGGCGGACCAGCAGGCAAACCAACTGAAGGAGTATGCACCGAAGACCCCTCCATAGGAGTAGCATCTTCCAGCACACCAACTCTAGAAACCAAGTCAGCGAGAAGACGAGATTTAGTCATTTTGGAAGCTAACCTAGCAGATTTCTTACCTACAGGTCTGGAACTGGGACCCGCATCAACATCCTGAGTCTGCCTGCGTTCCCTTTCCAGCGCTTCAACTCTAGCCACCAAGGCACGTATGGTCCCCAAATCCTCCTCTTCGTCAGAAGATTGATGCTGCATTGAAGGAGGGCGCTTGGTGGCCTGCTTCAGCACACGAACCCCTTTCTTCTGTTGCACCTTCTTGGGAGGCATGCTCAAAAGACCGGGATAAACAATTACACAATTAACAAAGTTTATATACCACCAAATATGTCCAAAAATTCTTCAATTTAACCAACTAACACAATTGCCAATTATAATAAAAAATCAAAAATTAAAATTATTTTAATTTTATGCTAATTAAATTTATTTATTTAGTTTTTATTTATTTATTAATTTTTTATATTTTTATTATTATTATTTATACATATAAGTTAAATACCATTTATTATTTGATAATAAATAACAGAATTAATACTATACTATAAACTATGGGAAAGGGTGGGGGGGAGGGAAGGAAAAAGGAGGGGGGGATGAATTTCAATCAACTAAATATAATTACAAACAGCAACTATAGGGTAAATAGTAATACCCAGAAAACAATCAAATATAAGAAGCTAAACTATTAATTTAAGTAAACAATACTCCAAATAATTGAAAGATCAACGAGCAAAAATATATAACAGCGATTACACAGAGAAAACGGAAAGGAAAAGGGGGGTTAAACAATGACAATAGCGAAAACTAAGGCAAGAACGAAGAATTAAATTCTAAATTGCCCCAATAACGACCAATGCAACAGCTCCAACCCCAAAATTAGACCAAAGAAACTAAAAAAACAAAGGCTTTACAAATAAAAAAGAGGGACAAACGGGGAAAAAGCCGCTAGGCGCGGGGGCGGCCGCCCGCCGCACAGCTGATCAGCGGGGAGGGAAATTTGAATCGTGAAAGCAAAATGAAAGGATCACAAAGATCGACCAGGGAAAAACCAAGCGATGTAACTTAAAGTAAGTAGACACAGTCACGCCAATACGCCGACGGAGCAACGGGAAGCACGAACCAACCGCATATGCCGCGAGGCAAAAAAGGCAAGAGCGGGAAGAAGCAGCAGCCTTTTAGATGCTGCTCCAACACCCTTCCTGATTGGGTGAACGATCTCACGTGGCTCGAAAATGTTTATATCGCGAGCATTCACGAGCCTTCCCTTTAATAATGGCGGCGGCAAATCCGTCCCTAAAAGGAACGACATTGCGAAAATGTGTATATTATGCAAAATTGCATACCAAAAAGTATATTAGGAGAGATTTGCACTAAAGGGTTATTGACTTTTCATGAGGACTTTTTCATGCAACATGATATAGAAATGTCAAGAACTGAATTTAAGACTGGAAAAATGAAAAACAGAGAAACTGAAATTGTCATATTCCATCTGTAAGAGCAGACCCATTGAAGTTAAAGGGCATGGCTAAATTAGTTTTATTGGTTGTTACTCAACTAAGTCCTGCACAGAGTTGATCAGTTGAAGTCAATGAACCTAAGTGAGTCATGTCCATTAACTTCAAAGAGTCTACTCTCAGTAGGATTTAGTTGAACAACTTTCAGTAATTTCAGTGAGTCTACTCTGAGTAGAGCTTAATGAGATACAATGCGGTGCTATTATGTTTAGGCTTCAAGCATAAAAAACATTACCCATAATTTTATACAGCTGAACTTTGTCAACAAAACCCAATGTACCACCATGCTATTTGTTACCAAATGCCAATGATGTATGCGAAGCTTCAGTGTTAGAGTGATGCTGCCATGACTGATGTCAATTTAATCAAAGGTGTAAGTATAATAACACTACATGAGAGTTATACAAACTAATTGTAATGTTTGCTGGAGGAGATTCCATTTTCTTGAAAATATACTGTAACAAAAAGTGGAGCTTCTCATCTGGGTTTTATTAATATTCCTGACCAATCAGTTTTAGATGTTTTCTCCCATTCTCTTTCTTCTTCTTCTTCTCTCTCTTCTCAATCTAAATATTTTAACTCTTTTTCTGAAGGCAGTATGAGATCCACAGGAGGAAGTCTATAGCTTTCATGTTGATTTATAGAGATGATGATAAAAGTTTAGTCTCACAGCTTGTTGTCCATTTCTTTGCTAGATTGCCGCCTACAGCATATGTTCAAAGGCAGGTTACCCGTAGCTGAATGCAGCTGTATTTCAGTAAACATAGCCCTCGGTGGAAAGATATTGGATTTGGGCTAAAAGTTGTGCCAGCAATGGAGATGGAGGAAACCTGATGACACAATTAACTAAATGCCAGACTTTTAGGGACCTGCCTAGCCATTCTCCAGAGGAACAAGGACACCGGCAGTTTACTGTAACATCATCTTGGGAAGCAGTGTGATTTGTTGTTGTGATACTTGTCTAAATAAGCTGGAATGATATTGCTACAACAGACAACCTACCTTATAATAGATAAACTGGTGTCTGCCTCAGTTTCTCATAATGCCCACTTTCCTTGGAAAAATATTACAAAAAAGATGCTGGTGTTTAGAAAGTGTTCAGATCTTGAGTGGTGTAGCACAAGGATCTTATTACAAGGTAGGCCAGGGGGCTCTAGCCCCTAGTGTTTTGTGTTAGCCCCAGATCTCCAGAAATCTAGATATTACCTCCCCTTTGTTTATGGGGTGGGTGGGCAAGGTACCAGTATATGAGACCCTAGCCACCCATCATCTTAATTTCCTAGGGGAGGAATTAAACCTTGATAGCAAGAGCCAGAGATGTTGCCCCACCAAAAGTGATCTCTAATATGCAAATTTTATGCAAATTATCTTCATGGACCAGTGACTTGAGTCTTTTAAGTACCCAGTAAGGCCCCTCATGAAGTGTAAGTTTGAGCAAAACCTACTCACTTATTTTGGGAAATACATTTCAACGTATGATTTTGGCAGCCTTTTTAAACCACTGCGCCAAATTGGTTGTTATTAGAACCCTGGATTGTATTCAATGTTAGTACTACACAGAGTAGACCCACAGAAATTAATGACCCCAAGATAGTAATTTCGATTAACTTCAATAGGTCTACTCAGAGTAGAACTAGCATTTAATACCATCCCTTATATATTAACCCTTGTACCTACTGGTGTTATGTTTTGTTATCGCATATTTTAATAATGTGATATTGTAACTATTATCAGCTGTGTTGAATAATACATATATCTATATATCTATCTATATCTATCTATCTATATATACTAGAAGGGTGGAGTATAAAACTTTTTTCTTTAAAAAAAAAAGTTATTGAAAACCACTGCTTTGCACATAGACCGCTAGAAGGCATTGCTTCTTAAAAGGAAGTGTTGATCTAAGCCTGGAAATTGGAGTGTGTGATGCTCCTGTGGCAGATTAAGCATCTATTTTTGGTGTCTAATTTTTAAATTAGTGCTTTCCATCGAGCCATGTTTACCGCTGTCACAGGAGAACAAGCTGGGATGTGCATAGGCTCATTGAGTGACATATAATTACAGAAATCTGAGTATGTGCAGTTATGCTTGCTAAATGAGATGATGGAAGCTTCCTCCTCTCTCCAGAGAAGCTGATGATCTCCCTTGTTATGTACAGGTTCATTGATATGTACCTTAATGGTTCCAACTTGGTCTTCTTTTCATTAATGACTAATCATCACAGAAAAAAAGCCTTCAAATTCACATTTTTAATCAAGCTTTATACACCTGCAATGAGGCCTCTCTCTAATAAAATGAATAAATGTGCTCTCGGTCACACGTGATCATTGGCTACTGAACCCCATTCTGCGACCAGAATGCAAGAAACAGTGATAGTGGCATGCCTATTCTGAATTTTGCAAAGCTGCTATCTCATATAACTTACGTGTGAGAACAAAGTTCATGGAAGGCAGCGGGACTCACTTCTGAGCAAACTTGAATAAGACTGGGCTGCATGATGATTAACAGGTCAGACTACTCAATTGAAAATGTCCCCCCATAAATAAAATCACATATGTTTTTATGTGATCATGGTGGATCCAACAATTACATAATTAGGAAAACATCCTAATAATTTTACACACTTCCGTCATGTCACTTCTTACTGTTTTTCTAAACCAGAATGTCCCAAATGCCATAACCTTTCCTCATAGGATCATTCTGGTTGCCCTTTTATGAACCTTTCCCAACTCTACAATATCCTTTGTGGGAGAGGTAACCAGAACTGTACAAACTATCCCAAGTGCGGACACACCATAGATTTGGATAGTGGCATTATGATATTGACAGTTTTATTTTTGGTGGCAGGCCCCAAAATAGGATGCTGTGGAGGTGGGGAGGGTGAGAGCCTAAGATGGCCTAGGATTCAGTGGATCCAAGCCAGTCCCAGTGCCACCACATGACTTCATTAGGCCTGGTCTCCCCCTCCCCATTTTTTGTGCCAGCCACCATGCATGGTAGGCAGTGACCTTACCATTGTTGGCAACCATGTCTTTAATGCCCCCCTCCTTAGTTGGTGGATTAACTGACTAAAATTCAAATGGGTAATCAACTAAGATTTCTTTAATTGAATTACTTATTTACCTTGAGAATTAAAGTGGCAGATGCATCCCTGGATTCTTCATTTAAAAGGATGAGGTGGCAAGTGATGAGAATCATAGCCGTTCTGTTGGAAGTGGGGCAAGAGCAACTCCTGTTCGGGTTCTTTTGTGTGTATTCCAAAAGGAAGATAGAGTTAGGATCCTCCAGCTGGCTAGGCTTGCCTACAGTTACCTGTGCTCTTCTCTACATAACTTCCTTCCGGTGTAAACTGATATGCTCAGGGAAGCTGACCTGCCCCTCCTTCCTTTGTCTTCTTCTTTGACTGTCCGAGGAGACAGGAGACATCTTTGTCTTTTCTCTCTCTCCTGAGCCATGAGGGCAATACCCAAGTCTGGGCATTGCACCTCCAACTTAATTAGAACTAGGTACGCCTTTCCTATCTACTATGTATTTCTATCAATAAAGTAGCTTTTCTTATTTTACTAACTCTTAAGTCTCAGTGATCTAAATGCAGAGTCAAAGCCTGCTTCTAAGGTAAATACACTCACTGTCATGCAAGCAGCTTAGATGCTGAGTATCTCTACATATTTCCATAAGACATTCAGAACAGACATTACTGAGCAAGCTGGACAAGTGATCTGACTGAAGGCAGCTTCCTAAGGCCTCATCTACACTGTACATTTAAAGCAGTGTTATACCACTTTGAACAGTCATGGCTTTCCCTGAAGAATCCTGGGAACTGCACTTTCTTAAGGGTTCTGAGACCAGTTAGATCCATATCCCCCACACAGAGCTACAATTCCCAGAGTGGTTTGATCCCTCTTCCTAAGGAACGCTGGTAATTGCAGCTCTCTGTGTAGCTCCTATAACAGCTGCACAGCTCAGTGGCCAGTGGAAGAACCCAAGGGTCTTAACCCCACCCACACCAGTCCATAGGACTCCATATGGCAAACTGCTCTTGAAGCTGAGGGAGCTTTCTAAAGTATTTGTGATATGCCATGTTGGGTGCTGTTCAAAAGGGTGGGAAATATATCTTGGTTTGAAGCCTTTGGGGATCTACTTGAACAATTTCATGTCTTCCCACCCAAAAATATTTGGTGAAATTCCACCCACAGTTTTCCCATCAAATGGCATGGAGATTTAGGATCCTTTTTGCCCACAGACCTGCAAGGAAGGCTCAAGAGGCCATATCTGGTTGATGTTATTAGTATTAAACTACAACTTGAGAATCTGCATCCTACTTAATTAAATGCAGCAGAAGGCAAAATCTTGTGAGTTGTGTTCAACTAAATCCTTCTCAGAGTAGACCCACTGGAATTAATGAACTTAAATTAATAATGTCTATTAATTTCAATGGATTTATTCTGAATAAACCTAGCATTGAATACCACACTGTATCTGCTAACCAGGGGCAAAATCACCCCAGCAGATTTCCATCAGCCTAATGGCATGAAGTGAGGGATTTTTTAATCTCTCTTTTTTTTTTAATCTTCTGGGTAATGTGCCCCCACTCCTGCTGTTCTGCATTCAGTAGAGGGCATCTGCCAAATCCTAAAAAGCATCAGTCCAGGTATCCTCCCAACGGGGTCTGCAATGAAGGAAGAAAGTGCCTTGGGTGCTTAACAATGACCAAATGCACTTACCAGCCAAGACCAACTGCCAAGAGAACATACAGCCCACTTCAAAAGCCCATACCCATCATAAGCCAATAAAATGAGGGCAGTGTGAAGTAGACCAAAACAGGTCTACCATAGCCCAATTAAGGAATACAAAAATTAAAAATCCTACCCAGCTCCACATAGGGCAAGTGTGCTTTTAGTGTTTTTGTTTGCCCCCCTGGGCTCTTCCTGGAAGAAGGACGGGAAATAAATAACTAAATAAATAACTAAATAAATAAAAGCTGGCTAACCCCACACTGCCCAGAGGGGGGAAAGTGGATGTTGTGAAGACAAGAAGGACATTGGAGGGTGGGGCTTCCCTTAAGAAGGAGGATGCATGCCAGCTTTGATTGGCCACACAGGAGCCAGCGATTTCCCAGTCACCCTATCCTTCTGGAAGGAAACATCTTGAGACTTCGTCTGAAAGGGGGGAGAGGCAAGGCAAATTCATCCTCATCTTAATGACAGGAAATGGCATTAATTTACTTTCGGGGGGACATCCACATTTATGGAGTGGCACAAGCTCTTTGCATTTCTATGAGCACTTTTATTTCTTAACCCCCCCAAAAAATCATTTTTTCCCTACACCTTTTTTTATTCTTTATTTGTCTGTATTTGTCTTTGTCTGTATTTGTCTTTAAGGGGGGGGAAGCATCACTCGAAAATGGGGTTTTGCCCCTGAAGAAAAAGCAGAGACACACTGAAAAGGACTCATCTTACTTCTCTGGATTTCTTGAGATGTGTTTGCTCTACTCCACAGGGACCCTTTTGAAATCCTGACAACTCAGGTTTGTGCAATGTGTTTGCCAAGGATATTGTTTGGTCATAAAGACTACGGTGTGTTTTCCCTCTCCAATTGTCCCTTGAAGCTTCCTTGGCACACAGATATCTACAGCTGGGAAAAACAAAAACACAAAATAGGATCAGGAATATGGTTAACAGACATTTTGAACACCTCTAATGGGGGAGGGGAAAAAAGCTCACCATGAAATGGTAGAGAAGACTCGTCACATTCAGAGAACTTGAAACTGATGTATTGTACTGCCTTTAAGTAGATTCCGACTTATGGCGACCCTATGAATAGGGTTTTCATGAGGCTGAGAGGCAATGACTGGCCCAACATCACCCAGTGAGCTTCATGGCTATGTGGGGATTCGAACCCTGGTCTCCCAGGTCCTAGTCCAACACCTTAACCACTACAACTGATATCTGCTGATGGTCTGTGGGCAATGAACTTCTAGTACAACTTTGCAAAGCGCTTATCAAGAAAAAGCTCCGTTTTGCGAATAACTAATTTGATACATCTCAGTGGCTGCTTAAAAAAATTAGAAGAGTCCTTCTGGATCAGACCAAATTCCCATCTAGTCCAGCATTCTGTTCTCACAGTTAGCAACCAGATGCCTGTGGGAAGTGTGACTACCAGCATAAACATCATGCCTAAGTCAGTGATAGTGTTATGCATCATGGCAAATCTTTGTGTGCTTACAAATGTAAAAATTTCTTTTTAAGCACACTGACTACAGTCTTAATTATTTAACTATGAGAGAGAGAGAGAGAGTCACCCCAAAGCCATGGTGCAGAGAGCAAGCTTCTCTGTGGGACTTCCTAGTTCCTAGCTTCTCCACACTAGACTAAAAACACAAACCTTTCCTGGGCTCCAGGATGTGGGGAGGAGGACCTCTCCCCTGACAAGAGTTCCAATAGCAACATGATCTCTGTTTGGATATGCAGGTTGACCTTTCAATAAATCCATTAACTCACAGCCTGATTTGGCTAAACTACTAGTTTAACAAAGAAAACTAATGGAGCAGGTTTATTCCACTGCAGATGCCATTTCCATATTCAAGGTTACAAGCTTGAAGGGGACCCAAATAAAACACCTATCTCAATCCCCAAACCCACAACACTATTTATGTTTATGTTTTTAAGTGTAAGTCACTTGGAGACCTTTTAGATAGCAAGCAACTACTAAGTCATAATAAGAATATTCAGTCTCTACCAGAAGTATGGCACTTGGTGTGCATCGATGCCAGTCCTCTGACCACCCTCATGCAGATATAAGAGGTCAAAAAGGATCAGTTTGTGGGTGAGAGATAACACATAGGGAAGACTGAAAATCATCCTGCAGTATGCCACCTTTCCTTTCTGTCAAATCTTCTCACGTTTTGTGCTACAAATCAGACCACAGACTGGGCTCTGTATTTCTCATTTGATATCCTAGGCTGGTCTTCAGTTTCTGTTACCCATCAGTCATATAAAAAATCTAGAAATATTAAAGTGAAAGGATAAAAACACAAAACTTTGTCGGCCTTGATAATATTGGGAAGTTTGCTTTCTGAGAAAGAAAGAAAGAAAGAAAGAAAGAAAGAAAGAAAGAAAGAAAGAAAGAAAGAAAGAAAGAAAGAAAGAAAGAAAGAAAGAAAGAAAGAAAGAAAGAAAGAAAGAAAGAAAGAAAAAGAAAGAAAGGCTGTTCATTTCCCCTTGTTTTATCTCTGAGGAAGGCACCAATTCACTGGGAGACTTTTGTTACAAAGAGCTTTCCAACAATACATCTTTAATCAAAAATCTATTGGCAAGTACACATGAGGGTACCTGAATGTGTACTAAGCTGACAGGTGCAGACAAATAATTGCCAAATGAGCCTTGTCACAGAGAGTTAGGAATATACTGTTTAAAGCAGTTTGAGTTAAATCTAAGCCACCATCATGTTGGGGTTTATATAGGGCACAGTGCTTCTTGAAACCAACATGTTGTTCCAAATTTGTACCTTTCTGCAGAGTCGATCCTATGACATGTCCTATGTTCTACACATAGATCACCAATGTGGCACCCTTGGGAACTCGTGTGCTCACAAAGGCCTTCCCTGGCACACACAACCCTTCCCCCAGTTGAAATTACACTTGAACAAAGCATTCTGCTGTAGCCAGTAAAGATGCATTATATTTGTGGTGCCCACAACAGTTTATTTGATTTCAAATGTGCCGATGGGCACAAGTATTTGCAATCCCTTTAAGTGGCTGGAGATTGGGAGGGCACCACTATCTTTTAAAACATCTTACAACTTCAAATAAGTTTAGGAGCAAAGAGGAACTGTATTTCAGTGATGGAGTCCATGCTTTGCACACATCAAGTCCCAGAATCAATCTATAGCAGTGGTTTCCAAACTTCTTTTCACCATGGACTACTTGAAGATTGCTGTGGGTCTTGGCAGACTACTTAATTATTTTTCTGCCTCTTGTATTAATTGTAATGTACTGTGCTAGATGGTCTATGATTTTTTAGTTTATGTTATTGCTTCTTTTATTTCTTATACAGAAATACATTGCTATTCATACGAATTGTATAAATGAATACCATTTATATTGGATATAAATAATATAATTAAATGGGATTTACTCTCCAATAGAGCCAGTGTGGTGTAGTGGTTAAGGTGTTGGACTAGGACCTGGGAGACCAGGGTTCGAATCCCCACATAGCCATGAAGCTCACTGGGTGACCTTGGCCCAGTCACTGCCTCTCAGCCTCATGAAAACCCTATTCATAGGGTCGCCATAAGTTGGAATCTACTTGAAGGCAGTACATTTACATTTTTACTCCCCAATAAGGCTTACTGATATAATTAATATAATTAATACTACATTTTGTTTATAGAGTTGATACAAATTGTAAATATAATATAAGAAATAAAATAAATAAAATACAATTAATATTAATATTTAATGCAGATGGGCCACGGATTACCTGAATGAAGCTCAAAGACCACTAGTGGTCCATGGACCACAGTTTGGGAAACCCTGATCTATAGAATCTTTGCCCAGTAAAAGGATCAAGTGATTCAAAAAAACTCAGCCTGTGACCTTGGATAACCACTACCTGTCAGAGTAGACAACACTGGTCTAGATGGACAGTAGTCTGAAAAAAGGTGGCTTTCCTATGGTGCTGTCCCAGTCCTTCTGGCCTGATACTATACTATCCTTTATCACTTTGTGTCTATGAGTTAGTACATAGATAAGTCAAAGACGCTGCAGAAAACAAATACAGTACAGTACAACCACAAGAACAGAGAACTAACACTGATTGTCTGAAGTCTGTGTCAAAAATAGGTTCTTAAGTTCAAGGCAAATGTGAGCTTTGCTCTCATCTGTTGATGTCAATGGTGCACAATTTGAATAATAAAGATTTCTAGGTTTTCATATATTACATTCCGGATGGGTTTCCAAAAGGGTGAAGAGGTTGAGATATAAATATTTTAGAGGGGAGATCAGAGATTGTGGGTGCTTGTAAATAAAGCATAAGGAAAAGACCTTGTGTAATTAAAAGAGATTGTGGGGACCATGGAACATTTAATAAAGACCAACAGAAGAGAAATATTAAATGCTTCTGTATCATTGGAAGATTGCAAAGAATGCCCTGATGTCTCTAGAAAGCTGAAGTGAGGAAGCTAACTTTGCTATTCTAGTGCACAACTTCCTGTTCTCACAGCAACCAGCCAGATGCCTATGGGAAGCCTGCAACCAAAAGTGCAATAGCATTCTCTTTACTTGTGAATCCAACCAAATGGCATTCAGAGGCATACTTCCCCCAACAATGGAGGGAGAACGTAGCCTACTCCATGATATGCTAGTGAATTTGTATAATCCTCTTTTAAAGCCATCAGAGTTGATGGTCATCACTACCTCTTGTGGGAGTAAAATCCATAGTTTAAGTATGTGCTGTGTGAAGAAGGACTTTCTTTTCTCTGTTCTAAATCCTCCAACAGTTTTGGTTTCATTGGAAGTCCACAAGTTCTAGTGTTATGAGAAAAGAAGAAAAACCCCTCCCTATTCACTTCCTCCACACCATGCATAATCTTCTTTACCTCTATCATGTGTTGCCTTCATTCTAAACTAAAAGGATTTTTCTCAGTCTACTCTACACCCTTCTTTCAGCCCCAGTGCCTCCAAGCTTTGTGTCATTCACCCTGACTACTTCCTGTGCCCTTTTCCTAGTCCTCAGCCTGGTTAATGAAGCGACTTCTCTAACCAGAGCCTGTGTGAGCTTTTAAACCATCAGAACCTGCATTGAAAACCTTCTGACTGCTTTGTTTGTAATTTTCAGAAATCTTCTATGCTGTTATATGAGACATGCAAATCAGCACCAAAGGTTTTGTCAGTATAAGAGTAATGCAATAGAGACAGACACTGAAAGATGAAGATAAGTTTTTAAAAGCCATGCTTGTGCCAACATGTGCATAGCTCATGTCTCTTCCACCATGAAATCTTGACCGCCAACCTCTGAGCACTTAGAGCTGTTCAAGCCATCCCTTTCAAGATGTACCAAGGAGCTCCAAATGTATATGCTGAATAGCTCCAAACATATACCAAGAAGCTGTTGAGAATGAAACCCTGGAGACAAGACTTGGTGATGCATAATCAATGTTTTTCCGTAAATGGAAAAGGCAATAAAAAACATGAAATTGTGTCAGCAGAAAAGATAGCAGTTATCCAGATATTGTTTAGTATGGCCTAATTGATACTAGGGCTGTGCACGGAGCCCCCCCATCTTATTTGTGGCTCTGATTTGTAAATGCAGATCAGGGCCAATCCAGTCTGGACAGATGTGGACCTGACCCAACCTGATTCGGATTCGAATTGAGATCACAATCGGGATATTACAAATTTCCACAAATCCTGTTGACTTACATTGCAAAACTAAAATGGCCACAGCTTTCTTGTTTTTTGACGTAGAGATATGAAAGTTGAAGACATGGTAGCTGATGCACAGTGACATAAACCTGCCACGTTTCAGGTAGATATCTCCAGAGGCTTTCATGCTAGTCACCTTTAAAGTTTAACATGATTTAAAATTAAAACGTAACTTTTTTCACATATGAAATGTGGTGACTTAGTAGCCCCTATTGGGGGATTAACTCTGACAAATTTCAGGTGGGTAGCTCCAAGGATGTTCATGCTAGCCACCTTTAATGTTTGCTTTTTCTGATTTTTTTTTTTTTTACAAAAAGACTGAGTGCACTGCTCAGTCATGTCATACTCTTGTGTTTCCCCTATTTCTTCCTTCAGGATTTTGAAAAAGTCTGAGGATTTTCAAAACTTAGGTTTGTGATACTATACACAGGTAGGTAGCATCAGGCCAGCATGGGCTGGTAGTAGCATGGAGATCATATGCACATAGGGACATGAAATTTGGGGACAAGATAACACCTATCAAAGAGATTAATCCTGGCAAATTTCAGGTGAGTAGCTCCAGGGGGTTTCATGTTAGTCACCTTTAAAATTTTATTTTTCCAAGAAAGATTTGTGATAATAACACTACTACTAATACTACTACTAGTAGTAGTAATAGTAATAGTAATAATAGTAATAATAAAAGAGTTAAGAAAGCTGTGACTAAATATGCCCACAAGGTTTAATAATAATTATTTGCAATGAGACTCAAGTAAAATAAAAATAAAACAAACAAACATCTTTTTTTTTTAAAAAAAACATAATGTAAATAAGAATAGGACTGGGATTGATTGGGAAAGAACAGAAAACATGCACAAGCCGAACAAATGCCACCCAACCCACCAAACATTTCTAAGAGACAGAACTTAGAAAAGATTTCTGCATTGTAATTCTTCACCTCTTCCAAGCATTGTGATTGGAGAGTGTTGGGTGGTGTGATACCATTCTAGCGTCCCTCTCTCCCCAACCTGGTGTTTCCTTTATAGTGTTGTAATTGTTCCATTTCACATATACCCTGTCTGGGTTTATTACAGACTATTTTGAGCTACAGATCTGTACAAATCTCTACAAATCAATTTGGGACTAGTCAATTCACTCTGTAGAAATTTGTAGCTGCTTCACCCCGATGAGGACAGGATACAAATAGGCCTGAATTGACCCTATTTGGTTTGTTATTTATGATTTGTACAAATACAGTGCACAGCCCTAATTGATACATGCAAAATTCTAGAGATGTGCAAACCAGTTCCTTTATTTCTCTGTAGGTCTCCACCATCACAATTTTTTCTCATATATTTATGGAGTACCCCTTCAATATCCATGCTTTTAGGAACCATGGAAATAAATCAATTTCAAATTTCAGTGTGCATCTGAATGCACAACCAAATGTACCATGTAGCTTCCCTGTTGCTTTGCATGAGATGGCCATGCAGACATACATCTGAATGCCTGAATACATATTGTTTATTGTCTATTTTATTACTTTCAGAGAGATGCATATTTGCATGTAGGGATGGAGGGATCTGTCAGTTTTTGGTTCTCTCAGTTTCTTATGTTTCCAGTCTTAAATTCAGTTATCCAGCAATTTGCGATGGATGGATGGATGGATGGATGGACGGACGGACGGACGGACGGACGGATGGATGGATGGATGGATGGATGGATGGATTGCAGAAATGTTGAGAACTGAATTAAAGATTAGGAAAAAAAAGAGAAACTGATGGAAAGCAAATCTGATGGATTCATCCATTCCTAGTGCTGATGAGTAGAGGATGCATAGAAGAAGATATGATAGATCTATGCAGTTCCATAGTGTTAATTTGCAAGAGTACAACAACACAGTTATTGGGATGTATTCAACCAAGCCCTATTCAGAGTAGATCCATTGAAATTAATGAACCCTAAGTTAGCCATGTCCATTAATTCCAATGGGTCTATTCTGAGTAGCATTGAATACCACCTGTTGTTCTTTTCTTACCTGCTCTACCCATGCACATCCCCATTAGGTAACTGTGAGGTCCAATTAGTTCATGCATTACCCTTTTCCATGCAGCCAAGGCCACAGGCTTTGTGTGGGGAATTTTAGCACTTATTAAATCAGCATATGTTTTTTTCACTAACACCATTTTCATTACCAGCATATCTCTTGGCCTGCTGAAATGTGATTGTCTCATCATTTCATCACCTTGAAACAAGATCGTCTTCTGCATCATTAGCTCCATGAGACACTCAGCTTTTCAACCACCTACAGTAATAGCTGCCATACATAACACATTTAATTATTTGTGTGTGCAAGTCATGTGCATGTGTGTGTGTAGGGACTCCTAATATAAATGAATTTTGTCAGTTTCAGTTTTTTTATTTGCTTATCTTCACGTTTCAGTAATGGGGAGATACCTGTCTAATCCAATTCAATCTCTCCCAGAAAAGAAGCTCATCCACAGAGTAAAAAATGCTATGATGAAATGCTGACAATTTTGAGTTATATAATTCCAGAAGAAGTAAATGGCATGCCTAGTGGATCATGTGCCAAAATAATTGGCACATAATGCTTTAATAGTTGTAAGATTAAACTTCTTCAGACAATGATTAATTCATAGCATTCAGTAGGATCATGTGACTGAATACATTTTTTCTGTTTACCTTTCTTTCACGTTAATATTGTTGACTTTTTTGTAATACAATCTGATTAGCTATATTTCCATAAATAGTATTAATGGGGCAGATGTTGTTGTATGGTGTCTCTCTTTGTCAGCCAAATTAGTTTTAATTTGCGGATTTGCACTACAATGGTTTAATAATTAGAGCAAATAACGTCGCTCAGGAAGACTTGTCTTTCCTTATGCTAAAACAAGTTTTGTCTGCTCATTTGTACTAAGGAAGTTTATTCAGGCCCTAGTGCAGATGGGAGATATGGGCAATCGCAATACAAATGGGAGATATGGGCAGCTTCACTCAGCAATACAAATGTGACATCATCCTTGCAAAATGCAAAATTTAAAACAATAAGAAAAAAGCCTTTGTATGTGCAGTTATGTCAGGGTTGGACAGCCTTGGGCACAGGGGTCAAATATGGCCCTGTAGGCCTCTCTATCTGATTCTCAGGACTCTCTGCAAGGAATGCTCCCTACCCAGGCCACGCCTCTTACTGGCCCTGCTTCACACCATCCTCAAGTACTTTTGCCTTGCTAGAATTGTGCTAATGCATCTTGCTTGCATGGATGGAGAAAGGTGTGGACAGGGACCTTTGTCTTTTGCATGTCTGGAATGTGCAAAGCAAAGAACTGCATTTGTTGCTCCATGTACCTTTGTCTCTGGGCCTGCCCACCTCTGGCATGTGGCCCCCAGAGGGTTGCTCATAAGGCAATGTAACCCCCAGGTTGAAAAATTTCCCTACCCCTGAATTATGTAGTTCCCTAGTTTAATCCTGCAGTCTTGACATCTTGTACATATGCCAAGAGCCTCCCTGCTTATTTTACTCTTGGGAAATGAGATGTAATAAGCACTGGAACTGCTGGTCAGAGGAAGGAACTGCAAACAGTTCAAAGTCCAGATGCTATCCCCTTAGCATTCTCCTGGCCCTGGGAAACAGGTGACTGCGAAGGACCAATCCTGTGCAACTAATGATGTCACTGAAGCTTGTAATGACCAGGGGCAGAATAGAAATTTATCCAGCTCAGAATGTTCAGTTGCATTATGAACTGATTGATATTTGTCAAATAAATAAATACATAAATAAATAATCTTCTATGCATGCCCGGTCAGGATTCAACAAACTGGGTCCTCAAAGCTGGCTTCTTCAGAGTTACATACACAAAAGTTCTTTCATGCTAAAACCCCTTGCATCTGCTAAAATTCTATTTGATTGCTGTGAAAGACAGATGTTTTGTAGATGCATGCATGGAAACCATTTATTGTTAAGCTCTTACTGTCACTGAAACGCTCATTGATTGCTGTGAATTAGAAAACTAGATCACATGACATTATTAGTGTTCCTTACAAAATTTTTCTGCTCCTTGTAAAACCTTCTTCTCCTCCTCCTCCTCCTCCTCCTCCTTCTCGGGAAGTTGATTTTCCATGTTGCTGGTGCTGAAAACTACAGTGACTAGAGGCCAATATGACAATGTGCGTGTAGATGACATCATGCCAGGATTTTAAGGCAGAAGAGAAATCTAGGGAAACAAAGGTGTGCCCCACAAACCTTGGATGCTCACTAAGAAAGGTCACAATTACCACACCATTTTGAAATCAAGCCTGAAGGGTCAGCACCATGTTCAATTACAGCTGTAAAGCTTCAGTGTTTATTGCACTCCTTCTGTTGGGGCAAGTTTGTCGGTGAGGGAAGATACTAACTCTAGTCTCTAATTCCTTTCCAGAAGACTTACTAAGCAAAAAAGTTTTCAGTAGAAAACTTTGGCCTTAAATGTGGAGGGAAGAAATCTGGGCTTCCTTTCACATTTTGCCAAGTGACCAGGAGTATGTGGAATTCATGGAGGATAAGGCTGTCAACAGCTACTAGCCATGATGGCTATGCTGTACTTCCACTGCTGGAGCCAGTATGCCTCTGAATGGCAGCTGCTGGGAATCACAAATACAGATAGTGCTGTTGCACTCAGGTCCTACTTTTGGGCTTTCTACAGGCATAAAGTTGACCACTGGGAGAACAGGATGCTGGACTAGATGGGCCATTGGCCTGATCCAGCCGGGCTAGACTGCTTTAGGCTGAAAGCAAAACCAGGGGGAGAGAACCTAGGACTGGATTGTTGGAGCCATAGCCATCCATACCCTAGGCAGGATTTATTTCCCTCTATCTAAGCTAGAACTTCCAACAATCCATACAAGTGACAAGGATTAATAGAAAGTGACATGTTAGACTCTGCAGTGCAGGGAGCACAGGGGAGGAAGCGTGTGTTTGGGAAAAATTAGTCCTATGCAGAGGGACTTATTAAAACTGCCTCAGTAGTCAAGCCTTTGTTCTGAGCATGTGTGACTTGCAATGCAATGCAGACCTGTCAGCATTTGTTTAGCTAATGATTCTAACTTGTTAAAATTTTAACCATGGCTTCTTTTGTTGTGCTTCAAAGGCGTCATCACTATATTCTTTTTTTTATTAATTTGTATCCTGATCTTGAAAAAAGGGGGGTATTTGTTTAGTTAGGTTATTTGGACAGTGATTTGACAATGTTGTGGCAGGTGCTCTTTACAGGTGTGGATTTCTCTCATCTCCCATCACACCTGGTTTTTCATTTAATTTCCACCTACAATTACACTTGGTTTTCTGAGCAAACAGCCAATGTTCAGAGATCTGCCTTGTAAACAATTATTCTGTTGTGTTTTTTTAAAAAAAAGTCTTTGTTTTTCATTTTTAAAAGGACTTGCTAAACATGCATGATTTCAGTTAGCACCTTGGCTTTCTCTCATCTTCCAGAATAGCCAGGAAGGCACAGCTTCCCTGTTTGACAGCCAGCCATTCCAACTGAAGAGCTAGTGTGGCAATGTCCCCTAACAGTTCTCTAAAGCAGGTGTGGGGAAGCCTTCTAGATGTTGCTGAACTACAACTCCCATAATCCCTGACCATTGGCCATGCCTGCTGGGACTGATGGAAGTTGTAGTTCAGCAGCATCTGGAGGGCAAAAGGTTCCTCACACCTGGTCTAAGGAGTCCTTTTGCTGAGGGGGCCCTGGTTCAATTCCAGTTTAAAAATAAAGAACCATAAGAAAGGAGATGTATGTGTGTGCATGCGTGTGTGTGTGCGCGTGTGTGTTTTGAAGTTGCCTATTAACAATCAGCACCTGAGCAGGCACATACAGTAGGTCATCACAGTCTTTGTTGGCAATACAATAGCAGGGATCTTTCAGTTAGTAACCTAATGGTTAATTCTGTTTACAGTTAGCTTGTTAACCAGGGGGGGATGATGGAAGAGGTGTGCCTAGCAACCAGTAAAAATGGTATGATCCTTGCTGAGGTAACTACTACTTTGATTGGCTGTGCAGTTCTGAGGGAGGTCTCCCCTGTATGCTTCCTTGTTTATGTCTTCCTGCTATGTACCTTGTTTATGTCTTCCTGCTTGACCTAAGAAAGACAAAACTCTCTCTTTATTTCTCCTCTGGTTATACCCTGTACTTCTTCAATTTATGTAGTAAAGTATTATCAGGAATTCTTTTCTCTCTAGACTCTAACAGCAATGATGAGATGGGTTCATTTTAGAGGAAGGAGCCACTGTGATACAATGGCTTTTTGTGGCCATAGTTGCAGTTTCAAAGCTCCCCGAGGAGCAAAGGCAAAGACTTTTCAGATCACTTTATTTACTTATTTATTTCAATATTTGTTCTTAGTTTCCATAAAGTATAAACAGGTGATCTGTTTGTAGACATACTTTGCTAGTAGTTAATAAACAAACCAGTTCTGGACAGATTTATTGCTTGGGTGTTTTCTTTCTTTTGTTCTACTGTAAGAGGTATTCACTTGTACATTCAATGCTTGTACATTCAACTAGTGTACAATCTCTGTAACTGTGTACACAAATAGTTGAGCTGTGTACACTAATATAGCTATTCAAATGTACTGCTCCACGAGTGTACAGCCTGTGTACCTGCGTACACAGTGCTTTAGCTGTACAAACCTACAAGGGTCAACTCTTCCACACAAACACATGTACATGTGTAGAGGCAGATTGTACCTGTGTTCAGTGTAACATGTGAACAAACCTATAGTTTGGACAAGATGACATATTCATGTAAGGTTTCATTGTTGTTGTTAATCCCATTGTGGAAACTAATGGCCACTGTTTTACGGGGTCTCCTGGTGTAGTGGTTAAGATGATGGACTATGACCTGGGAGGACCAGGGTTCGTTTCCCCACACAGCCATGAAGCTCACTGGATGACCTTGGGCCAGTCACTGCCTTTCAGCCTCAGAGGAAGGCAATGGTAAACCCCCTCTGAATACCGCTTACCATGAAAACCCTATTCATAGGGTTGCCATAAATTGGAATCGACTTGAAGGCAGTGCATTTCCATTTTTTACCTGGCAGTGGTAACTCTCTATAAGGCTCACTCAAAATAATTAAATGGTATCTCAGTAAGAAAATAGGAATGGGCTCCTAAAGATCGATCATATTTTGTACTACGAAGGCTGTACAGTTGATGAAGCGATAAAAGACCCAAGAAATTTCAAGCCAGCCTTATTTATTATTTTATCCCAGTGGTAGCTGGTGCCCATTGGGACAGAAAGTAGAGAGATCTACAGTAGATGGAGCCAGAGTCAATGACGGGCAGAGCCAACTAATTCTAGTTTTGTCCTGTTCTTCTCCATGCTGAGTTCTAGAAGGGCAACACTGAGCCTAAGTTGATGGCCACAGCGGCCCCTCTGGGCTGGATATAAATAAGAATGCAGGCAGGTTGGGCTAGCTGAAGGCAGACTGAAGTTGGTGGGACAGTGTGCCATTTACCTAATAGACCAGCCTCCCCTGCTTTATCCTGTGATGTTCTGATAAAGAAAAGGGGTTGCCTTACTTATAGGCTGCTTGTGTTTCTTGCTTGTCCACATAGGCCAGTGTCAAGATGTGAGTTAAAGTCATATAGTCTAAACTGAGCTGTATGCAACTGAAATTCAAGATGTGTCAAAGTTGTAGATAAAGTATCCCACAGACCACTATGTACAAGTCCCTGAACAACTTGGGTCTAGGTTAACATGAGGACCACTTGAGCCTTTATATCCCAGCTGAATCACTGAGATCATAACTGTTAGTTTTTCCCTTATGTTCAAAAGCCTGACTGGCTTCAACCAGAAGTCAGGCATTTAGCTTTGCAGGTCCCATGTGCTGGAATACTCTTCCAGAAGAGATGCAGTAGGCATCCTCCCTGCTAACTTTCAGGCATTTCTTGAAGATGCAAAAACACAAGAAGAGCCTGCTGGATCAGGCCAATGGCCCATTTAGTCTAGCATCCTGTTCTTACAGTGGCCAACCAGATGCCTATGGGAAACCCACAAGCAGGACCTGAGTGCAATAGCACTCTCCCCTCCTGTGGAGAGGAAGGACTGTAGCTCAGAGGCAGAGCATCTGCTCTGCATGTAGAAGGTCCTAGGTTCAATCCCCAGCATCTCCAGGAAGGACTGGGAGAGAACTCTGCCTCAAATCCATTTGCATGAACAAAATCCCTGTAATCAAGGAGGATTTGACTTTATGGACCATGTTGCTTGTAAGCATAGAATATCAAACCTCTCCCCCCCCCACACACACACAAGGAGTAAAATCCAAATGAAATAATTGGTTTCTCTAGCCCATAAGGTTCCAGGAAAGAAATGTTAAATGTCAGTGCAAAGCAATTATTTCATCAAGGTCCCCTTTAGCATTTTCAAATGCACTTTCATTATGACGTGGTAAAGTGTGATCAAGAATCAGGGAATTACTAGAACATTTTTAAAGCTGTTTAACCTACTTCATGTGCTCCCCCCCTCAAAAAAAGCTCCCTGCTGTCCATTCTTTGTATCAAGGGTGGGTAATGATTTTTCAGCCCAAGGGCCACATTCCTGTCTTTCAGGAGCCACATGCCAGTGGTGAGTGGACCCAGAGGCAAAAGTGGCCAGATGTAAATTTTACCTTTGTACAGAATAGGCCAATTTCACACACCCCTCTATTTGTCCTCCATTCAGATAAATGTAGAAGAAACTATGGATCCACCTTATGCACACAATAGTAAAGTTGCTTCTCTGGATCAGAGTGTCAGGATGGATGGAAACTTCATCTACAAATGGTAATCACATGTGGGCAGTTCACAGGGAGTATGTATATCATGGGTTGTATCCAATGTTGTTTCTACTCATAGCAGATCCTTTGAAATTCATGGACACAACTCACTTAGGTCTGTTAATTTCAATAACCTGCTGTGAGGAAAACTTGGTTGGATTCAAACCCGTATTTGTTTGTTTCATTTTGTTTTTCTTCCATCCATCTTCCAAGGAGAACATGGCAGCATGCATGGTCATTGTATAATAGGCACATATTAAAAAGTCATATCAGAAGTCACATTGAGTAGCAAAGTCCGGGGTGGGGCTTCTGCCTTACTGCTGTTGATCACAGCAAAGGCTAAAGATTTATCTTCAACTTTCCCTGTGAAACCTCAGGTCTTGGTCCTTTCTCAAGTTTTTTTTTTTTAAATCTCATTGCAATTTTGGTCAAGCAGAAATATGCAACATGTTTTGCGCCAGCTATAATAACAGTGTCATAACATGTTGCATTTGGTACAAAGGATTTCAAATTTGTGTTATGGTTAGGAAAGAAAGAGATGAGAAACAAATAAATGGGATGAACAAAGGCCACATTTATTTATGTGTGTACGAACAGATCTGCAGAGCTGATGATCTGGGCAGGAAGTTAGAGGGAAATATTCAGCTGTTAATGAGATGAGCTTGCCCAGGAAGAGGGGGGGCAATATTTTGCCCAACCTTCTTAAGCCACACCCTTTCAAGTGAGTAAAGGAGCCTTCTTGAGCCACCCCTTCCCATGGCCCTGTAACTTGGAGTGAGAGAGACATGTTGGAGTTTAACCCCACAGGTGATCCTTACCCTGACAAAGGGTCCCCCAGCCCTGAAGGCAAGTCTCAGGACTGCCCCTTCACCCCCAAAAGTACCTAAAGGTGTTTACCTACCATTATCCTTCCCTAGTGAATTTCCTGCACATACCTGCAAATTAACCTATTTATGCAGCATCCTGCACTGATTGCCTCTAACCACCACAGTATCATTAAGGGGTTGTAGCCAATGTTAGTCCTAGTCCGAGTAGACCCATTGAAATTAATGGACGTGGCTAATTTCGGTTAGTCCAGAGGAGCCCACAGTCCAGAAGGTGAGGAAACCCTCTTGGCAAGGGCAATGCAGCAGCAGGCAAAAAAAAAAAATCCTACTGACATCCCCTGTCAGCAATCAGGCATTCCTGCACTGAAAGGGAAGATGAGTGGACCCTGAAATTCCAAAGGGGCTGAGACAAGGCCGGTGGGTTTAAATAGCCCATAGGCCCCACCCCTTCCTGCTGTCATCATGGCATGCATCTGATGCTTCAGAAGTCACATACCTGTCCCTACTTGCTCACAACAGCCATACCCTGCCTGTAGTGTGGCAAAGTGGTCTTCTGGGGATCCTAGGGCTTCTAGCATGCATATTACAATGATAAAATCATGCTTCACTGTCATTAGCCTAAAAAACCTTAAGGAATGAAGAAAAGCAATGACAGAAAATCATCCTCGCAAGACATCTTGCTATTGTCCCTGTCATCCAAAGTTTCAGGGGTGTGGTGGTTGTGCTCTAAAGCACCCTTTCAAAGGATGTGAACCAACAGTGAGGTCCAACAAGAGCATTCTGGAGCATGCACCATAATTCTTTTCCATTTGCATGGAATCCATGTTGAAAGGTGCCAAGGGGTTCCTCAGCAAACAAGTAAATGTGGAAAGGAATCCCTGACTATGGAAAGATCAATGGTAGGACCATAGGCGAAGGGCCATAGCTCAGTGGTAGAGCATCTGATTTGCCCACAGAACATCCCAGGTTCGATCCCTGGCATCTCCAGGTAAGGCTGAGAGAAAGCCCTGTCAGAAATCCCAGGGATCCACTGTCAGATCAGTGTGGGCAAAACTGAACTAGATGGACCAATGGTCTGACTCAGCATAAGGCAGCTTCATATGTAACTGTTGAATACTTGAAATCCTGGAAAGCCACCGCCAGGCATTAAACAAATAGTTTAAATTTACCTAAGACAGCTGCCTTCTTTTCTTTGAAATGTCATGTGTGTTTCACCAGTCTCATAGGCACCTGATCCTGGACTGAGTACACTATGTCCTAAGAAAACCTGGACCAGGGAAAGTGCTATCACTCAGTGGTAGAAACATCTGCTTCACAAGCAGAAGGTTCCAGGTTCAGTGCCCAGCATCTCCATGTAGGGCTGTTGGAACCATTGGAAAATCCTGATGCTACCAGTCAGTGTAGACAATACTGAGCTAGATGGACCCAATAGTCTGAGTCAGTATAAAGCAGCTTCCTATGTTCCTAGATGTTGCATTAACTTTGTTCATAAAGTTCTTTGAAGAGTAAAGTTGGCTTGCAGTGTTAACTTACATGCTATGTCCTAGACAACAGTAAGGGATTCTTAATTCTCAGACCAGATTGGAAATTCATACTCAGGTATGTATTCAGCCCAGGATTCCTGTATGCTCCTGCATACTTTTGAAGCTCTTTTTGATTAATATCATGCTCCAATGCACCCATCTGTCTGTGTGCTAAGCGTGAGTTTCAAAATATGCTATTATGTAATGTACATCCATAATGAAGGTAATGTTTGAGATATTTTCCACTTCTTGGTATCTTATAGAGTGCCTTGCCAAACTGAACTGATGGAAGATGCTAATTTAACTGCAAAGAGAATGGGCACAAGGCAATGGATCCTTTTATCTTAGTTTAAGATAATGAAATTATTCTCTTTCTGAAGAACATCTCCAACTCTTCCTGTTTCAAGTGCTCTGGAAAGTGCCTCATTATTCTGTGTTGGATTTTTCTGGATGACAGGAGTAATGGTTCACTGGCTAATGAAATCATTTCACCCACGTCAGAATATCTGTAGTTCACAGGATTGTCTGTTATTACTATTTGTCATCCATTTAGTAAGATGCTCAAGATGTTTTAGGGACACTGTGACATTGAACTCACCATTCCAATTTGTACAGTTGTGACGCTCCCTTTTGAAACAGGCTGAAGTGTATTCAGTGTAACACTTGAGATACCTTAGAAGAATAATTCTACTTTTCTATTTCAAATGGCAGAGTCCAAAGAGAACTATAGGAGTCCTATTTATATGTTTCTCATGTATAGGGCATAAGCATGTATAGCCAGAGTCGGGAACCTTTCTCAGCCAGAGGGCTGTACTCCCATCTGGGCAAGCTTCTGAGGACCACATGCCAGTGGTGGGCAAAACTGGTCAAAGCAGCAAATGCAAATTTTACCTTTGCACAATAGGCTAGTTGTTCACACAAGCTCACAGACCCCTCTGAATCTTCCATCCAGACAAGCAAAATGCATTATCAGAGTTCAGGGACCTATTCCAGCTCAGCAAAAACATTGCAGGTGCAAAGCAGGAACAGTGAGAGGTGTGGTCTAGGGAGAGTTCCCAGGACCAGACAGAGGGCACGGAGAGCCACATTTGGCATCCGAGCCTGAGGTTCCCCACCCTTGATGTAGATGGTGGAGTGGGGCAATGCTTTTAACCCCTGCCCTAATGCTGCATCTTGTTTTAAGAACTGCATGTTTTGCAAAGCTGTGGCAAAATTAGGATCAGTGAAAATTTTGAAGAATGGTTGTGTTTTGATTCTCATATTGTTTTGGAAAGTGTGAATTTGATATATTCAACTTTAAATATTCTCCCCCATTCCTAGGTACAGGTTTGAATGTGTGCT
This sequence comes from Rhineura floridana, assembly GCF_030035675.1. Classification (NCBI taxonomy): domain Eukaryota; kingdom Metazoa; phylum Chordata; class Lepidosauria; order Squamata; family Rhineuridae; genus Rhineura; species Rhineura floridana. The sequence continues at coordinate 16,651,201 of NC_084492.1, read as the reverse complement.
TTGTCCCTCAGTGAGTCTGCAGAGTGATGTGTACCAGATGACCCATCTTTTTCCATTTTGGAATAGCGTTGCATATGACTTAAAACACAACCAACAAACTGTGCAAAACAGCCTGGACAGGTGGGAAGAATACTGCTTGAAACAACCAAACAGGCAAAAATGATATTATAATTGTGTGCAACATATCTCAAAGAGATTGATGTTGTTTCAATAAAACTGTAGTCTGGAACAGGGATGGGCAAATCAACCTATTTCTGTTGCATGGCAGTTTCACATGAATTCAATCATAAGTCAGTTCCATTCCATTTTTATAGATATTTTCTAACAACTGCATGAAAGAAGTCACATTTAAATTATATGCATTATTGTCTTGAACACCCACCTAAACATGCAATATTGTATCTTATTGTATTGTGTTTATTTAATCATTATCATGTTTAAGTGGTATGCATAAAAATAAACCATACAGAAAATAAAACAATAAAAATGACCATAAAACCAAACACCACCTTACATTATCTGCTGGAACAAGAAAGTCATTGTCCTGCACCTGGAGTTCAGCAAGTACAGTGCCTGTCTAATCTCAGCTGGGAGGGAGTTCCACAGGCTTGGGCCCACTTGAATGCTTTTCAGTGCATTCCCCATAAAATACCTATTTTTATAGGCATATTTTTTAATCAAAACTGTATCCCAAAATTCAGAGATGTGCACACTCTGATTGCTAATGTGTCCCATATACTGTATCTCCCTCTCCAGGGACTGTAAATTGTATCAGTTGGCTTTAGAATGCAAACCAAATGAAATTCTGCCCCATCCCTAGTCTGGAGATGTAGCACTAACCACTAATGTTCTGCTGAGATAAGCCATTGTTTCAGCACTGATGATGTTTAACTTATAGAAGGAGTTTTATCTTTGAAATAAATCAGGCTTCTTCAAAGGTTGAATGTTATCTGCTGTTTTTCCCCCTCTCCCTTATATCAGGCAAAGTAATGCAACCAATTAGACTTGGCATCAACCAGATAGACTACTACTACAACAAAGTTGCCTCTAGCCAAGGTGAAGTGTTCCATTTCGCCAGCCCCCAGCTTGTAATGATAAAAAACAAGTTCAAATGCATCTCAACTCCAGAATTGTCACTGAGAGGTTAAAAGAGAGAGACAGTCTATTTACAGCTTTAAAGGCTGGAGAAAGCAGTGAATTTATAAGCTCAGGCTTCATTGCACTTGTCTTTCATGCTACCAAATGTGTCCTTTTAAGATATTATACCGTTTCACACCTGATTGGCTAAAGAATTTAAGAAGATATCTCTTCCCACAGTTATATCTATTCTTAAGTCTCTTATCATTACTTAATGTTGGAATGTATACATTTCAGTATCCATCATGCAACGTGGAAAACATTTACAAAAAGTCACCATAGTTGATTTTTGGGGGGGGGGGAGAACTTGTGTGTTTTTTAATTTCTAAAAGAATATTTAGTATTCAGAGGGGGTTGTAGGAGAGTGCTTTTTAGATTGGCTTACTAAAGCTTTTTATGTCTGTCATATCCAAACAGTCCATCCTTCTATGCATACTGTGTGTGTGCTGAATTTTCCCCTTGTTGGTAGCAACATTTCATACCTCCTTGACCTTCAGGGACAGATTTTGGGGACAACATGGGGAGCAGCAGAAATTGGGGTTGAAAAGACCCCGGTGTACTTGATAGACTATGTTTAGCCTTTTTAATATTTGCCCCAAATTACCATTGTATATTGCTTTAAGAAAAATTATACTTTCCCCCCCAAAAAATAAAACAATCATCTGACAAAAAGGATAACCTGAACCAGCAAGTGAGATCGATTTCTTACTCAGAGTAGACCTGTTGAAGTTAATGGACATGACTAACTTAAGCTTATTAACTATTTCTGTGAGTTTACTATGAATAGAACTTAGTTAAATACAGCCCCAAATCATTACAATTATTAAACATGGTAAAACCATCAGGCTATATGGAGGAAAAATGAATTGTGGGTTGCATCCTGCAGGCCAAGATATGATACGTGACTAATTTGCTGCAATTCAAAACCATTTCTGAAAGAACAAGAAATTGTCCAGTGGGTCATGATGTGAATTCAGTGATCTGTGGCTTGTGCATTACAACCATCTTTTCTCATTTATATTGTGTCTAATTATTGTATTCAGCAATAACTTTTCCCTGGAATTTCTGTGTGACGAACTCTACATCTGAACAGATCCACACAAGCCAAGGCCTGAGATCCTGCCGGTGCATTTGCATTGTCCTGCCCTCCCTGCTGCCTTGCCCCTCTCACTCTCCTCCTGGTGCTGATTCAGGACAATCCTAGCAATAAATTTGCTGTTGTGACTATAGACTCCACTAATATTTAAAAGAAGAGCACTATAAGTTTTGTGAACCCTCTGACCTATGAATCTTCTTAGACTAATGACAACCCTTGCCAAAGGATCATTGAGGAATTATCAGGGCAATTGGGAAGCATAATAAATGTGCATGTGCATCAATATAACGATCCAAACTGTGCTCAGATCAACAATGTCTAGCTCAAGACCTAGTTGGCTCTTTCCCACTTATTTTTAAAACTGGCAACTACAGCACATTGACCTTTCTGTGAATAGGTCAACCTTCTATTGAGCCAAAGGACCTTTAGCTGGTGCAGTTCCAAAGCTCTACTGAAATCAACACAGCTTTTCCTCTTGAGCTGAATTTAACCTACAACCTCAGCTTCAAGATCTAATGTGTATTAGTTAAGGAAGATCTTATTAGCCAGACTCCCTGTATCTTTTACCCCAAGAGAAGAAAAGCATCTGGGAACACACCATTTCCAGTGGACAACTAAGGGAAGGAAAGAGGCCCAGCCCCTCCTGCCAGCTGCTTTTTCACTCTTACTTGTAGCCCCTCCAGAACTGATTTTCATTTTTAAAAAATCAGACACAAGAAACATGGGACTCCATATCATAGCTGGTTTGGTTCAAGAAAACCTACCGCATGTACTTCTGCTTCTCTGGGGCAATTAATTAAAGCAACATCTCAGTAAGCACACAATAAGTCAAATATATCACCATACCAAATGAAAAGCATCACTCTTCATTTGTTGAAAATGAATAGCACAGGATGGGGAATCTGTGGAGCTCCAGATGTTGCTGCTCTACAAGTCCCTTCATCCCTGACCATTGGCTATGGGTTAGTGGGAGTCCCACTCTTAAAGATGTTCACCACTGAAGATGGGTCCCTAACAAAGTGCAGATATGAAAAAATATTATTGACAGATTTGCCTGACCCAAAATGTGGTAGCTGGATTCAAAAGTTGCTGCTCACTTAACCAAAGGCAAATGAATAATAGTTCAGTTCCAAAATGCAACAGTGCTTCAAGACCTGCTTTATAGTTATGGAGGGATCTGTGCTTGTTGATGGAGGACATGGTGCACAATTAATTTCAGAGAGTGATCTAGATGTCATAGAATCATAGAATCATAGAGTTGGAAGGGGCCTTGTAGGCCATCGAGTCCAACCCCCTGCTCACAGCAGGAAATCCACAGCGAGAGCATCTCCCGCAGATAGCTGTCCAGCCTCTGCTTGAAGACATCTAGCGAAGGGGATCCCACCACCTCCCTAGGCAGTCGGTTCCATTGCCGAACTGACCTTACTGTCAAGAAGTTCCTTCTAATGTCCAATCTGAATCTACGCTCCTGCAACTTAAAACCATTAGACCTAGTCCTACCCTCTGGGGCAGCAGAGAACAAATCTGTACCCTCCTCTATGTGACAGCCCTTCAGGTACTTAAAGAGTGCAATCATGTCACCCCTCAGCCTTCTCGTCACCAGACTTAACATGCCAAGTTCCGTCAACCTTTCCTCATAAGACTTGTTCTCCATACCGGCTATCATCCTTGTCGCCCTCTTCTGAACCCGCTCTAACTTGTCTATATCTTTCTTAAAATGAGGCGCCCAGAACTGAACGCAGTATTCCAGATGAGGCCTGACCAATGCAGAATATAGTGGGACTATTACTTCCCTCGACCTGGAAACTATAGCTCTGTTTATGCAGCCCAAAACCGTGTTTGCCTTTTTTGCCGCAGCATCACACTGCTGGGTCATGTTCAACTTGCGATCCACTACAATTCCAAGGTCCTTCTCACACGCACTACTGCTAAGCTGAGTATTTCCCATCCTGTACCCGTGCATTTTGTTTTTGTGGCCTAAATGCAGAATCCTGCATTTGTCTTTATTGAATGTCATTTTATTAATTTCAGCCCAATTTTCTAGTCTATCCAGGTCCCTTTGGATTTTATTCCTGTCTTCCATTGTGTTAGCTATCCCTCCCAGTTTTGTATCATCCGCAAACTTCATAAGGCTTCCCTCCACCCCATCATCTAAGTCATTGATAAAAATGTTGAAGAGTATCGGCCCCAGGACAGAACCCTGTGGCACTCCACTCGAGACCTCCTTCCAGTCCGAAGCAGACCCACCGCTGACCACTCTCTGAGTACGGTTTTCCAACCAGTTGTGAATCCACCTGACAGTATTTCCATGTAGTCCGCATTTGACCAGTTTGCTAATCAAAAGGTCGTGGGGGACTTTGTCAAACGCCTTGCTGAAATCTAGATAGATGACATCTACAGCATTTCCACCATCTACTAAGCTAGTGACCCGATCAAAAAAAGAGATGAGATTAGTTTGACAGGATTTTTTCTTAACAAACCCATGCTGGCTCCTTCTAATCACAGCATTGTCATCTAGATAGTTGCCAATGGACTCTTTTATTATCCGTGTAATAATGTGTAATAATGTTCTATATCTGCAATCACAAACCACATGTCCACTTTTGAGACAAAGTTTCTTTTTTTTTTACAATAATTTTTTTTATTCAAATTTTCATAAAACATAGAAAACAAAATCATAAAACATTCAAAGACAAAAAACAAAACAAAACAAAAATGATTAAACAAAAAAAATAAAATGTTGACTTCCCATTTGTCACATATCAAATCAGTTATAGGTCTACAATATATAACAATCCTGTCTCTTAAATCATATTATAAAATCACTTTCCTCCAGTAGTTATCTTAATTAATCATCAAATCTCATAAACATTACTTTATTCTTTCCACAAAAAGTCAAAGAGAGGTTTCAATTCTTTAAGAAATATATCTATCAATTTTTCTCCAAATAAACATGTCAATTAATCCATCTCGTTAATAATTATAATAATCTTATTGTCATAACCATAGTCCAAATAAACATTTCGGTTAATCCATCTCATCAGAATCTGTTAGGTCCAATAATTTCAATAGCCATTATTCCATTATCCCTATTAGTTCCATCTTCCATCTTCAATAGTCCTGTTAAGTCCAGTAATTTCAGTGTCCAATCTTCCATTATCAGTATTCCATAATAATCTTGCTGTTGTAACCATAGTCATATAATAAGAGTCTGATGGGAATTTCCTCTATCCCAAATATTTTCTTGCCATCCATTCTGAATAAGTTGCTGAAATACTGTTGTAAAGTCATATCTGTGTTCTTCTTTTTTACAAAATGCACTGGCTCATCTCTTAAGAGTTTTTCCATTGTCACATGGCTGCAGTTAATTCCATAGATTTTCTCTATATCAAGCTCCATCACATCATTCCAGTCCAGAAGATTATCCAAGCCATTGATAATTTTATCTCTAATATCTTCATTAATTTCTTCAGAGATAACGTTAAATTCCAAACAGTAGATTTTATTTCTAAAATCCATAAACTCCAGATCTTTTTCCAATTCCACATTTGTTCCAATCTCCAGGGCTTGTATCTTCCCTTTATTTTTTCTTTTCTCATCTCTGATCTCATTCTCCTCTCTCACAGGATCCCCTATTTCTTTAAGCTCCTGCATCATGTTGCGCAGTTCAATTTTCAGCTCCTTACTACCCTGTCGCAGGGTTTGTTTCGTTATCTCAATCTCATCCATTATTTTCTGAAACATAGTTACTTCCAGATTCTCAGCCACTTTCTTGATTGCCATTTTTAAAACCACGAAAACAAAGCAAAATAAAAATAAAGAAGAACCACTTCTTATTTCAGCAACAATTGGGTTAATATTCCAGGCTTGATGACATCACAGTATAAACAGAGCAACCTGCCTTATCTCTCTATGTTCAAGAATGCAAAACAAATTTAGTTCCCAGCATCAAAACAGTTAGTGGCGTCGTGAAGAAGCAGATTCGTCAAAATAAAATAGACCAAAAAGAGAATAGTCCCAGACAATATAATATTCCTCAGAATAGAAATCAGGAATAGAAATCCCTCTTCTGTTTATTATCTTTAGAATGCACTTCCAGGACAGCTTTTTGCAACAGAAACAGAGATAAGCTGTTAATTTCGTGAATAACAGAAAAGAGTTATATCTCACCCAGAAGTTGTCCAAAGCCGATCAATCTGACAAATCTCCTTTTGCTGTAACAATTTAAACCAAGTAAAAAAAAATAATAGAAAGAAGGGTGCTTGCCTGTTAGTCCGTTCTCTCTTTAAAGAAAAGATAAACGTATCGCTTAAGCAGATAGAGCTTGTTAGAAAGTCCGTCCGGCATTGTTGGCTGGACCTTATCTCATAAATTAATGAAATCCAGTCCTCCCAACAAAAACAGGCTTTTGAGGTTGATCTCTACGTTTCTCCCTGCCCGGGAGAAATTTCATCAGTCAAAAAAACAATGTTCTGACTGATTTATATCTGAATAAGCTTCTTTTGAGGTGGGAGCCCGTCCCAAAAGCAGGCACAAGCGAAGTCACCCTTCCCGGAAGTCGAGAGAGAGACAAAGTTTCTGACTAGGCAATGCCAACCCTGGGGGAATGCAGAAATAAATATGTTTTCCACATCCTTAGAAGGCCATAGCTCAGTGGAAGAATGACTGCTTTGCATGTAGAAGGTTCCAGTTTTGATCTCCAGCATCTTCAAGTAGGTCTGGTAATGTTACCTGCCTGAAACCCTGGAAAGCCACTGCTAGTCAGTGTAGATAATACTGAGCTAGATGGATCAGTGGTCTGACTCCGCATAAGGTAGCTTTCTATGTTTTCTGCCTTGTCTTGTGTTTTGGTCAAATTATAAATGTACTTCAAATTGTCACTGGCTTCCTAGGTTTAGAGCATCCTCCCTCAACCTTTTGTCCTCTAGATGTTTGGACTACAACTCCATTTATTCCTGACCATTGACCCTGCTGGTTGGGGCTGATGAGAGTTGTCCAAAAAATCTGGAAGGCACCATGTTGGGGAAGGCTGGCTTGGAGCATTGGCTGCCAAAGGAATAGATGAATGATTCTGTCCATGCTGATTGCCTGTACATAAACAGAGGGTATTTGTTTCTTTTGCTGTGAGTTCTATATTCTTTTTTCTTACTTACTTTCTTTCTTTTTGAGAAATATTACAGCACAAGTTCTTTTTAAAGGGAAGGAGGGAGAGAAGTGATGGAAATAGAGCGCTGGTTGGGGAATTGGAGAAATGAATTGACTTTGAATTAAGATTTGATATCACTGACAGAATCTATCACAGGTAATCAGACCAGCTTTGACTTCACATCGTTCTTGACAATTTTTCATGTCATGGAAATTAAAAGAATTTAGGACACTTTCAAACAAAGCTGCATCTAATTCCCTCAAAATGGATGTCAGCCTGGAGGGACCTTCAGAAATGTCTATTTGTGATCAACTTCTTCAAGCATAAAGTTTTCAGACAAGCTGAAGCATTAGCAACCATGGAGGAAAATAGACATCTCTTAATAATTCAGCATAAACCTGCCTTTTTGTTTCTCTTTTAGAAGTTATTGTAATGAAACAATGCCCTCCTTTTTTTTCTTGGGACATCTCTCTGTCATAAACTTCTTCCACTTTCTTGGGAAGGCTTTCTACGTCTTAGAGAAACCTCTTAGCTTCAAGCACTGCTTTGCTTAAGTAATATTATGATATCCAAATTATATATTTAAGACCAGAAAGGCCAATTCAGAATAGATTGATTGAAATAGAACAGGCCTCACACAGAGTCCGTATTGCCAGTTTTACGTGGGGAGCTATTCATCTGCATGCCTGTCACGATCCCTACATCCAGCAGCAACCAAGACACTGAGTCTCAGGGGTTGCGGAGTCACTGGCTGAGAGTAATGGAAGGATCTTCCCATTTTGTTTCTCTCCATTTCTCATTTTTCCAATCTTAAATTTGGTTCTCATTTTTGCAGAAATTTGCATTTTTTTAAAAAAAAACCAATACTCATGAAACGTCTTCAACGTGAATATCTCCTAATACACATTTCTTACGCCGTTTTGAACAATGTAAACATCTTTGCAAGCATTTTTTCCTAATGCACATCTTTGTATGCTATTTTTACTAATGTATTCATTTTAATGCACACTTTCCACTAAAACATGCATTTTCTGAGATGTTGGTTGGAGAACTGCATTGCAAAATTCAGATAAATGCAAACTGAATTGAATTTCTCCCTCCATCCCTACTGGATAAGAATGCAGGCTGGGTTCTTGACACTGATCCTGACAGTGGTGAGCAGGGAGCCACTAAATACATGGTCAGGGGGTAGGAATCACCTGGATCAGATGCCACAGCACCATGGGTCATAAGACCAGGGTTGGGACCCTCATGGTCCTACATTGCCAAACCAGTGGCTCTGCAAGTGCACTACACAGAAGGCCAGGGAGCACAGAAGAAGTGTCTGTCTGCAAGCCATCAGGCTGACCCGCACAAAGAGGGTGAAGCCTAAGAGAGGTGGCCTAGAGGCAGAGGCCTCAATTCCCCTCTAGCTTCTGTCACAGCAAGTTGCTCACTCTAAGGTGTTGCCATGCTTCATGGGCTCCTCTGCAGGACCAGAACAGGACAATGTGCAAACACAATTTCCCACTTTTTCTTGTTTTCACCTGCATAGAACATGAAAATTGGACAGGTCATAATGAATGACAACCTGAGTCAATTTCTTCCACCCTAAGAAAGTTCTTGCACAGTTCAGATTGAAATTTGAATCACTGTGACTAACCCTTTCTTCCCTCCACCACTGATGCCCAGACTTCTGCAACAATCTCATGAATTAGATAGCCTGGGAAATGTTATTTTCCCAGGGCACCTGAGTTCTTTGTATAAGCAATAGGAACCCTGGGAATAGGGATGGAGGAGTAATTCAATTCAGTTCACATGTAAAGGTGAATCTATCAAATTTGCATTTTCTGAAACAATAAGAGAACCAATACACAGACACCCTTCAAAACGTGCACTTATCTTGCAATGCAGTTTGCCACCCAAATAATGCTTACAAAAATGCATATGTTAGGGGGAAAGTGAAAATAACATACAGAAATGCATTATATTAGGATAAATTCCTTGCACAACTGTCTACATTAGGCAAAACTGCCTACAAAAATGTGTTTATTAGAAGAAATGTACACTAAAATGCTGAAGAATTTTCATGAGGACTTTTAAAAAAAACAAATTTGCAAATTTCTACAGAAATGTGAAGAACTGAATTTAAGATTGGAAAAACAAGAAACTAAGAGAACTTAAATTGATAGATCCTTCCATCCCCACCTGGAAATGATATGTTTCTTATGGGTATTTGCTGTGTATTTAACTGCTTAGCATCATTAATATAAATGTGTGTTAAAACATATAAATTATTGAGTCCGACTGATAGTAATGTGAGTTAGACATGAGTACCTTTTTCAAGGCTGGGCCCAATACATCTAATCCATTACAAAAAAAAGCTTACTTTCCAAATCCCTTGATCTTACATCCTTTATTATGGGGATTGTTCCAATAATAGTGAAAATCTAGGGATTGGCACAAAATGCTGTCATTTGTTTGTTTGTTTGTTTGTTTGTTTGTTTGTTTGTTTGTTTGTTTGTTTGTTTATTGGTTATTTGATTTATATCCCACCCTTCCTTCCAGAAGGAGCCCAGCAAACAAAAGCACTAAAACCACTTTAAAACATCATAAAAACAGACATTAAAATACATTGAAACAAAACAACTTTTAAAACATTTTTAAAAAAGCTTTGAAGATTTTTTTTAAAAAAGGTTAAAAAACATATTGTTAAAAATGTTTAAAAGCATATTAAAAAGCAATTCCAACACAGAAGCAGACTGGGATTTATTGGCTCATTTTGAATTGAAACACATTCCCCCTAAGTTTTTGTTTTTTTAATCAGAGTCTATTAAATCTTTTCATGGAAAAGGACACCATATGAAAGGTTTGACAAATAAGGATCTTGCTTATTCACTAGCTCTAAGCTTCAGGAGCTAAGCATAAGGTAAGGTTTACTGATATTTTGATGATAGCCCCCTGATATATAGGCATTGGGTTTCCAAAAATAAAATAAAGCATCCTATTGAAATATAGGCTAAAGGTTGTCACTTCTCATCTGACTTAGTCTTACATATCTCCTTACTGGAAATCTTTGCTGTGATGCAGTCAATATGAAACTCATTTGAATTTTACCAGCTCAGAACGTAAAATAGCCAGTCCACTGAGGAAAGATTAATGTGTCAAAGTGACTTTTGAAGGGGAAGGGACTACAGAAGAGGAAGAGCAAACATAGCCTAATGCAATGTTTAAGCAGAGGATCTGTGGTTTGCCTTCAGTGAATTTGTTGCTGGCTTCACAACTGAAACCAAAGATTAGGCTGGGTTAGTCCAAATCTATATTCCAAATTAATTTCCATTCTCCTTACACACATACACTCCTTCATTTCTCTGCTTGAATTTAAACTTACCATACTACATTTTTTTTAAAAAAAAACATACACTAAAGGTTCTTGCTGGAAGAGAACTCCATATGCAGCTGCAGCACTAGAGGGACTGAAGAAGACCTTCCCTGTGAGTGAGTATCTGAGGATCTGGGTGCTTGCCACTTGCTCCTCTGGGTTGCTGTCTCTTGAGACAGCTGAAGTCCCTGGTAAGTGCTGCAAGGACTGGGAACCCCTGCTTGACCCTTGCTTCAGAGAGAGGTTGCAGTTAATCTTGCATCAGCTTCTAGCTGGATCAGGAGGCATAAAAGCCCAGCTGCACTTGGGGAGCCCCTTAGGGAGTCCCGAGGGTGAGGGCACTACTCTGGTCTATTTCTTTCTTTCTTTTTTTCTAATCAATCTGGAGGAGATTGGTAGTGGGGAGAGTGTATGGCTTGTGTGTAGTTCCTGCGCAGGGTGAGAGCCTGTGCAGTGAACTGAACAATAGGAGAAAGTCACCAGATGCCTTCAGAGTGAGAGTCTATCACTGGCAGAGGGCTGGTCCTCCCTGAGTATGAGACAGAGGGGGAGCAGATGTGCCATATGTGAAAAATATTGAGTGGGTCTGACTGTTCCTAATTCTCGCAGAGGCCTACTCAGATAATTGGCCCAGGTAGGTTTTGTTGGTGGGCTCTTCTGGGGTCAGGTGTTTAGGAAGAGTCTTAGTAAGGAGGGACATGGGTGGTGCCACCCCACTTCCAGTGATCATGGGTAGAGGGAAGTATAGCCACAGGGAAGTGGTGAATTACTATAGAAGATGAGGGTGGGGCTATCTATGTCTTGTTTCTTGTTGCTACTCCTCTCGTGGATGGGTTCCTTGTTGCTCACCTGCTGTGCCCACTGGCCTGTGTGTGTTGTTGTTTAATGCCATATTGGTACACAATAAGACCATGCTCATCCATGATTTGATCATGGATGAAGGTGCCAATTTGGTGTGCATTACCAAGACCTGGGTGGCTGAGCTTGGAGGAATTGATCTGACCCAGCTTTGCCCACTTGGATATTCAGTGCAACACCAACACAAGCTGCAGAGATGGGGGGGAGTTGCTGTGGTTGACAGAACTTCCATCTCTATCACCAGGAAACCACTGTGTCTTGGAGCTGGCTGTGAGGGCCTGCACCTGGTGTCGGGCCAAGGAGACAGGAAACTAGGGTTGCTGCTGGTGTACTATCCACCCTGCTGCCCGGCAGCTTCCCTGACTGAGCTGGTGGAGGCCATGTCAACTGTGATAGTGGAGGAGCCCAGAATGATAGTCCTGGGTAATTTCAATGTCCATGCTGAGGCTGCATCTAGTGTTCTGGCTCGGGACTTCATGGCCTCCATGATGACCATGGGGCTGTCTCAAGTTATCACTGGCCCGACGCATAGGGCAGGGCACATCCTCAACTTGGTTTTCGCTCCAGAAGAAGTTGGGGTCTGGAGTTGGGGGGTGGATGTCACTCCACTGTCCTGGTCAGACCACTTCCTGGTGAAGTTGACAGTTATGGCTCTGATCCTTCCTTTCAGGGGTGGTGGACAGATTAAAATGGTCCGCCCAAGACTAATGGAATCCACTGGATTGCTGAATGGCCTGGGGGATTTCCCAGTAGATAGAGCAGGTAACCATGTTGAAGCCCTTGTCACACTGTGGAATAGTGAGGTGCATCAAACTCTTGAAATGGTTGCCCTTGAGGGCCCTCTCCGGCATTGTGGAGCCCAGTTTGCACCTTGGTACACCAGTGTACTAAGGGCAGTGAAACAGGCTGGACAACAGCTAGAGTGCAAGTGGCGAAAGACATGCTGTGAGGCTGATCAGGCATGAATAATAATAATAATAATAAAATTTTATTTGTGAGTCGCCTATCTGTCCGAATTAACGGACACTCTAGGCGACGTACAATAGCATAGTAAAATACAATATACAAATCAAAAAGCCACAATCATCAGTTAATCTAAAACCAGCCTTCAATTAATACATCATAAAAACTAATCCACCCCAGAAATCCTGTAGGCCTGCCTGAATAGCCAGGTCTTTAAGGCTCAGCGAAAACCCATCAGGGAGGAGGCATGTCGAAGGTCAAAAGGAAGGGAATTCCAGAGGGTGGGGGCCACAATCGAGAATGCCCTCTCTCTGGTCCGCACCAGCCTAGCTGTTTTGACTGGTGGGACCGAGAGAAGGTCTTGTGTGGCTGATCTTGTCTGGCGGCATAATTGGTGATACTGGAGGCATTCCTTCAGATAAACTGGGCCAAAACCGTATAGGGTTTTAAAGGTCAACACCAACACCTTGAATTGGGTCCAGTAAACAACTGGTAACCAGTGTAGGTCTACCAACACTGGAGTGATATGATCCCGGCGACGGCTATGCTTGATCAAGCGTGCCGCCGCATTCTGTACCAGCTGCAATTTCTGGACCGTTTTCAAGGGTAACCCCACTTAGAGCGCATTACAGTAGTCTAAGCGAGAGTAGACCAGGGCATGTATCACTCGTGGAAGCAGATGCACAGGAAGGTAGGGTCGCAGCCTCTGTATCAGATGTAATTGATACCAAGCTGCCCGGCTCACTGCCGAGACCTGAGCCTCCATGGACAGCTGGGAGTCGAGAATGACCCCGAGGCTGTGGACCTGGTCCTTCAGGGGTAATCTCACCCCGTTGAGCACCAAGTCTATATCTCCCAACCTTCTCTTGTCACCCACGAGCAACACCTCGGTCTTGTCGGGGTTTAGTTTCAGCCTGTTCTCTCCCATCCATCCACTTAAGGACTCCAGGCACTTGGACATCGTGTTCACAGCCAACTCTGGTGAGGACTTAAATGAGAGATAGAGCTGAGTGTCATCCGCATATTGGTGACACTGCAGCCCAAAACTCCTGATGATGGCTCCCAGCAGTTTCACATAGATGTTGAATAGCATGGGGGATAGAACCCTGTGGTACTCCACAATTGAGCAGCCAAGGGTCTGAAACCTCATCCCCCAATGCCACCCGTTGATGCCTGTCTGAGAGATAGGAACGGAACCACCGTAGAACAGTGCCCCCTATTTCTAATCCCTCCAGGCGATTTAAGAGGATACCGTGGTCAAAGGTATCAAAAGCCGCTGAGAGATCCAGGATGACAAGGAAGGTATATTCTCCCCTATCCAACGCCATCCTCATATCATCCACCAGAGCAACCAAGGCTGTTTCAGTTCCATGTCCAGTCCTGAAGCCCGATTGGAAAGGATCTAAATAATCTGCTTCATCCAAGTGTGTCTGTAACTGTTTGGCCACCACTCGCTCAATCACCTTGCCCAAGAATGGTAAATTAGAGACTGCGCCTACTGTTTGGCGGTGAGAGTGGCAAAGAAGGCCCACTTCTCTGCTTCCATTGCATCCTCAAGTAGCCATCCAGTGCATCTTTTCCATATCATCAGGGTTCTGTTGACATCAACTCCAGGAAATGAAGTTTTAGACTCTTCAGAGGCCCACTGTGAATTATTTGCAAGGCACTTTGAGGGTAAAGTTGCACGCCTCTGCAATCTTGATGCCCCATCCACGTCTACTGTAGTCCCCAATGAGGTGTCCAGTACAACATCTGCTGCAACTTTTTGGGAATGGTTTCATTTGATGAAGCCTGAAGACGTAGACAAGGTGCTTGAGATAATGTGGCCAGCAATGTGTCCTCTCAACCCTTGCCCTTCTTATTTTATTTATTTTATTATTTTATTTTATTTCTGCGATTTATTTATCGCCCATCTGGCTGGAAACCGAGCCACTCTGAGCGATGTACAAAGTCATAATATATAAGTATCACATCACCAAAACAGCAATAAAACTAAAACAACAGGTAAAGGTTACTACAGTAAAGTTCAATAAAGCTTCTGGCCCGTATAGTCCACAAGGTGCGTCATTTGCGAAACCGAAAGCGGCATCTCCTCTCACTCTCAGCATCCAGCATCCAGCGTAGCAAACAGCGAGAGGCGGCACAAACAGGCCCCACAAAGACGCGACCAACAGGAAAGTTCTCCCCGAGAAGCCAAAAGCAAAGGCGACGAGAGGCAAAATGAGGCCGACACAAGGAGAAACGAGCAAGGCCAGCACGGCAGGACAATGGAGGCCACAGGGGCACGCCCCAACCCCAGCAGCCAGCGGTAAGCTGTTGCGGCGAACAACGCTGTCTCCCAAATAGAGGCCGCAGCCCCAGGCTCGCCGAAGGGCTGCAGCTCATCCCCAGCTCCAATCCCGCAACCAGGAAATGGCGGCGGCGGCAGCGGCGGCAGCGGCGGCAGCGGCAGCCCAGCGTAGGTGAAAGTCTTACATCGTATTTCTGATAGCTGGCATCCAAGTCGGGTCCAAGGGTGGTGACATAAGAGGGGGGGGAGGCTACCCCGTATTTTCCAATGCATTGTAACCTCCAACAAAGGAGAAATTACTGCATAAAAGCTGTTTGTTGCGGAGCTCCCTCGCCCGTAGCTGTTACTCCTGCCGCCATGATGTTGATGTTGGTTTATTAAAGCTTGCCAAGGGATTGTTGATCCAGGGTGTGGTCATTGCATCGTTGCAGGAGGGAGTGGTTCTAGCTGCCTTGAAAGAAGCAGTGATTCGACAACTCCTGAAAAAGCCCACCCTGGACCCATTGGTCTGTGACAATTACCAATCAGTTGCAAATACCCCCTTCTTAGGGATGGTGATTGAGAGGGTTGTGGTGCAGCAATTGCAAGTACTTGTGGATGAAACAGATTATCTTGACCCATTCCAGTCTAGGTTCAGGCCTGGTTATAGGATTGAATCAGCCTTGGTCACCCTGATGGATGACCTTTATCGGGATGACCTTTTTCAGGACAGGGGGAGTGCAACCCTGTTACTTTTACTTGATCTCTCAGCGGCTTTTGATGCCATTGACCATGGTATCCTTCTGGGCTGAATTTGTGAGACGGGTATTGGAGATATTGTTTTACAGTGGTTCCAATCCTATCTCCAAGGTTGTTTTCAGAGAATAGCATTGGGTGATTATTTATCAGCCCCCTGGCAGTTGTGCTGTGGGGTGCCACAGGGTACCATCTTGGGAGGAAGGGCAGGATATAAATAAATAAATAAATAAATAAATAAAATATGTGGAT
The DNA here is from genome assembly GCF_030035675.1 of Rhineura floridana. Lineage (NCBI taxonomy): Eukaryota > Metazoa > Chordata > Lepidosauria > Squamata > Rhineuridae > Rhineura > Rhineura floridana. The sequence continues at coordinate 16,635,363 of NC_084492.1, read as the reverse complement.
CACAGATTCCATTTGGCTTGGTGGGGTATTATAAGTTGCTTGGGCCTGATTTTGGGTTGTCTTTAAAAAAATCAATACATTAGTATGTGCTTTCTTGGATCAAGTCCAAGAAGGCTTTTTTCCCCATTGCAATGACTCTTTCTGAGACCCTTTTCCGTACCACAGAGTTAGTTGTTTAACAGCATGAAATGCAGTAACTTGTTACAAGCAGACCACCCACTGCGAGAGTACAAAGAATCAATCCTATGTCAATACAAAGCTGCAGCTTGTACTTGGCCTCCAAAAATAGCAGTCTCCTAAACTAGGATGAAAAACAGAAAAAAACATGAAGTCTTTTCCCCATTATTATTTTTTTACATCTCACCTGAGGGAAAACAAGTTTTTTTTAAAATAAATATGTAACTTGATTACTATGTTTAGCTCTGGCAGAAGCAAGTGGCATTGTTATTTAGCACACTGAATTCATGTGGCTGATTGCTAATTTCAGAAGCTGATGTTTTACATTTATGATCTCACACAATAAACTTATTTACACAACTCAGAAACCATGACTCTTCCGAACCATTGATTGACAATATCTAAATACTGCAAGAAAAGAAAGAACATATGGAACTAAATCAGGGGTGGGGAACCTGTGGCCCTCCAGATTTTGTTGGTCATCAAGTCCCGTAAAACCCAGTCAGCTTGGCAAATGGGCAGGGATGCTGGGTGATGGAGTCCAGCAACATCTGGAGAGCCACAGGTTTCCCACTCCTAGACTTTATAAATCCCTAGTGGCTGGTGGGGCTGCATGGTTTGGGTTGCATTGCTGCCCGAGCTTCCCAACACTGTGTGTTGCTGCTGCTTACCAAGAGGGGGAGGGGTGTGGCATGGGAAGGTCAGTGAAGTGCACCACATGGTGACAGGAGGAGCACATTGGCTCATCTGCACACTGCCACATCACACTGAGATCCCCACCCCTCAACCCTCTCCCTCTAGATAAATGGCAGCACTGTGAGGTGTTGGGAAGCCGGGAGAACAGCACAGCTCCACCGGCCACTATTGCCTAGTTCTTACATCACTGCATTAGGGCTAAGTGAAAATGGGTTGTATTCAATGTTAGTCCTACTCAGAGTAGACCCATTAAAATTAATATACATAAGTTAGTCATGGCTATTAATTTCAATGGGTCTGCTCTGAGTATGAGTAACATTGGATACTACCCACTGTTAGTCCCCATTTTCCCACCACATTTTTTGTAAAATGCAGAGGGATACCAGCTATTTATTATTATTATTATTATTATTATTATTATTATTATTATTATTACTCAGCGCTGAAGCTAAAATTTGCTGCCCAACTCAGGAGTCTCTAGTAGCCACCATTTGTGCCCAGAACTGGCACTACATGACCATGTTCTTGGGGGAAATCATGGTGGAAGAAGAATCTCTGCCCTACCCTGCTTCTGGCTGTACTGGCTGAGTAGCAGCAGTCTTGGCTCCTGGAGAGGCAGATTGGGTCACCTTTAAAGGGACAGTCCTACCAAAAGCTATTATGCCCTGGGACAATCCCTGATGGATTTTCACAATAAGGCCAGTTCCATACTATACTAGTTCAGTCATTCAGGCAAACTGAAGCACTAAGAAATGGAGGCCAAACCTGCTGTCTTAGCAATACAAGGGCCCCTTCTATCTGGCGCTATCAACTCTTAAAATTAACATTAAACAATTAATTGTAGACATATTTTCCTCCCTTTTAAATTTTTCCAACTTCTCTCCATCTCTTCAACCAAATGCTTGCTGAATCAATTCCCTATGAACATTGCTCCTAGTGAAAAAAACTGCATTTCCCACACAATCACATACACCAGTTTCTTGCACATCCACCCATCATTCATACCTCCACAGTTATACAGAAAAAGAGATAAATAAGAAACAAAGCATAAAAAGGATGGGAGATAAAAGAGAAAAATAAGAAAAATAAGAAAGATGAAGAAAGTAAGGATGCTTGAAGAGTTTCTTCTTTGCGAATTCCAGTATGAATGAAGCAGATCCTCACTTCGCAAACTAGTGTGTGCAGTGGAACGCTGCTGCCCTTGGATTTTGCATTTCTCTGAATTTTGTGATATAGTTCTTTCCTTGATAGGTATTGCAACATGTGTATAAAATATAAATGTTAGAAAAATTGTATTTTACTGGTTTTTAAGTTTTCATCTATTGTTTTATTGTTTTTATATATCACTTCAGAGATGTTTAAATACTAAGCACTTTAGAAATGCTAATAAATACATACATATAATGAAATACACTTACAGTTCCATTTTTCAAAATCAATTTTCTTTCCATTTTGAAAGGTTCATTTGATGCAGGACAAAAAGAAAGACCTTCACACTATGAAATTTGCTCCCACGAGAGGCTGTGATGGCCACCAACCTGGGTGGCTTCAAAGGAGGATTAGACAAATTCATGGAGAATAAGGCTATCAGTGGTGACTAGCCTTGATGGCTGTGCTGCACCTCCACGGTCAGAGGAATTATGCCTCTAAATGGCAGTTGTTGGGGATCACAAGAGGTTATAGGGTTGTTGTGCTTGGGTCCTTCTTGAGGGCTTCTCATAGGTATCTGGTTGGTACTGTGAGAACAGGATGCTGGATTTAATGAGCCATTGGCCTGATCCAGTAGGATTCTTCTTATGTTCTTATGATTTTAAAGGTGTATTTTAAAGTACATATTTGAAAACAAAACAAATATCCATGTGGTTGTTTTTAATAAATCCAACGCTGGAGGCATTGAAGACGCAGATGAACAGCTTATAGGCCTCTTTCAACTACTATGATTCCATGATTCTATGAAATAAATACATTACAGAATTTCATTTAATGCAGAAATGGAACAGAACACTGCAATCCTAACCCCACTTATCTGAGTCTAAGTGGACCTCTGAGTGGACATGGTTAGGATTGCAGCCTGACACTGATAAGAAATGGACTGATCCATCAATCCATCCCCAGAAGAATATGTGAGAGAAAGTGAAGAGAAAACAAAACATATGACCTTTAGTAAGACATTTCTTTTGCTCTGTATAAATTTGCATACTATTTCCTCATATTTCTTTCTATGGGAAGAATGCTTTTCTGGGAAGAATACAAACTTTCTTCTTACCTTACCTTCAAGAGCAACGGATGAACGGTTGTTCGTAATATATAGGAGGTGCTATATTTTCCACAGTCACTGTGTTTTGGGGTATGCACTATTTCAGCATGTGGTTCTCAGCAGAGCAACTAGCTTGAGGAAATCAGAAACATAACAAAGCACTAGTTTTGCATATAAATGGCGAGGCTATGTTAGAAAGCATATGAGCCTTATAAATTCTTAGGCAATTTTTAACCAAGCTTCTGTGGAGAACAGGTGCTCCTCACCAAAGGTGGCTTTTCTCTTCAGTCTCCTCCCCCCACTCTTTCATAATATATTCTCATGACGCACAGGTAGGAATGGGAGGAGCAAAATTATCTGAAGAAAACTTTCTTCTGTTCAAGGAGGAATACTTTGTGGGTAAAGTGTTTTCCCTCTCCTTGGAGTCTGCATTCAATGGGAATATAGTTTCCTAATCTCTCTGCTGCAAAAGACTCAATAAAATCAGCTTAATAAAATAAGGGCCCATACACAGACAGAACTGCAGATGGCTAAACCACCAACACCTTGAAACTTTTGTTACTTCAGTAGCTGATTCCACATGTAACACCAAGTAGCTAACTATTATATCCAACTGAGTGCCTGGGGGTATCGCCTTTACCGGCAGTGCTCACACCACCATTGGTGATAAATGTTGCTATTGAAGAGTAGTTTCATGTGTAGTAAATGTATCTTAAAAAAAAGAAAAAGAAAGAGAAAGAACCCTTGATATTTCAGCATTTAGCTTGACACACTCAACCCGTCCAGATTTTCTGTTCTGAATTACATGGCAGCACCATACAGCTTGTGACCTTCCAAGCAAGGTGCACGCCACCAGTCATAAAATGGCCACCAACCTGAATGGCTTTAAAACAGGGTTGGACAGATTCATGGAGTATATCAGTGGTTGCTAACTTTGATGGCTATGTTCTACCTCCACTTTTGAAGGCTGTATGGTTCTGGATACCAGTTACTGGAAACTGCAGGAGGAGAGAGTGCTGTTGCACCCAGCTCCTGCTTGCAGGCTCCCCGTGAGCATGAGCATCTGGTTGGCCACTGTGAGAATAGGATGCTGGACTAGATGGGCCAATGTTCTGATTCAGCACTCTTCTTATGTTCTCATGCTCTTACATTTCCTGTTCTTGCTTGCTCATCAAACCTTGAGGAATCCAATTCACCCCGAACCATTGGTCATGCTGATGGGAATGGAGTCCAACAATATTTTGGGAGGGCACCAGTTTACTAATTTCTGCTGTAAAACTAGGAAGTATACAGAATTCTTATTGTATTTTTTGGGGTCATAAAACATGGTGAGGTGGAAGAGGAATGATATGACTAGATATTTTCCCAGAAATGTGGCTGCCCAGAAAAGATTATTGTTTCTGTGTGTGTGTGTGGGTGGTGGTGCAATTAAGGCTGGACCTCAGGACCAAAGTCCAGGGTTACATAGCCTGGGATGGGATGACCACCTGAGAGTGGCAGATGATGGGGGAAGTGGGAAACAGATGTGGAATCAGGACTTGGTCCAGCATCTATCCTGCCTGATGACAGTCACATATTTTTCTTCTTCTTAAGATAGGAAGCTGCCTTATACTGAGTCTGACCATTGGTCCATCTAGCTCAGCATTATCCACACTGACTGGCAGTGGCTCTCCAGGGTTTCAGACAAGGAGTCTCTCCTAGCCGAACCTGGAGATGCCAGGGATTGAAATTGGGGTCTTTGCATGCAAAGCAGAGGCTCTACCAATAAGCTATGACTCTCCTGCTCTTCCTTCTTCTGAGCTAGCCAGGCAGATACATGGTAAAATCCTTTTCTACAGCAAAATGTTGCTTATACCCAGGTAAATGTGTTATGTGTTTAGCATCAGGGCAGCATACATAAATTCCATTTTATTGCTATAATCATGGTGGTGATATGATTAAATTGAGCTTAAAGTGTGAAGCTTTACACCCTCGGAGTATTTTGCTCTCCCTCTTAGACAGGCTTGGTAAACTGATCCTTCTCTGTTTGTTTGCTCATAACATATCAGGAATGTAGAAGCAGTTGTAATGCACAGAATGGCATTGGGTTGGAGAGAAAGAAAAGGGTTGATTGTGTGTTTCACAACTGGAGTAACAGACATGTCCATCTAAACCCAGAGCTTGGAAAAGTTACTTTTTTGAACTACAACTCCCATCAGTCCCAGGCAGTATGGCCACTGGATTGGCTGATGGGAGCTGTAGTTCAAAAAAGTAACTTTTCCAAGCTCTGTCTAAACCACACATGTGCATGAGACCCATTAAGTTCAGGGTCTAAAATTATCTAGCTTCTTCAATGTGTGTGGGGTGTTTTTTGTTTTTGTTTTTGCTGATTTCATGATAGCATGATGGCGTTCCCACCAAGGCGGGGGCGTATTTGCCGCCAGCCCACCTTGCTAGAAGGCTTGGGAACATTCCCGAAGGGTTCAAAATTGTGCCACATGGGCCCCTTGGGCCAATCCGAGTAAGGAAGGAGCAGGGCATATAAGCCAGCTCCTCCCTTGAATCTTGCCTCTTTTGCCTTGCGGCACCCACCCACCCCTCCCTAGTCAGTATGAGCTTTGCTAGTCGCCAGTTGGGGCTGAGTAGGAATTCTTTTTGGGGGATGCTGATTTCAGCATCCCTTTGGTTTTGCCTACTCCATACTGCTGGGATTTGATTCAACTGGCTATACAGGGTGGATTTGGGTTGTTTCGCTTCGGCTGGCATGGAATTCGGGCAGGTGAGGAAGGTGGGGTACAAAATAGGTGACTGAGGCATTGTATTAAAGGGCACTCACTAGGGAACCGCCAGTCAGGCGTGGCTGGTGGGGATCTTGGGGGTGTCCTTGTGTAACCAACTTGCGCATCAGGGTGAACGCCTGTACGGCGGGGCCAGGTTGTGGAGGTTGGAAACACATTATTGACTCTGCTGGCAAGGAGGGATAAATTTACCCACATACTTTGCTAGGGAGTCATGGTCTGAAGAGACTGACATGCCCAGTAAACAGGAGGGATAAATCCCTCTCAGATAGGTATTCTCACCTGCCCGAAGTAGCTTTAATTTGGTAATTGGCAGCAATTAGATTTAATATATATTTGTTATATTTTAAATAAATATAGCATTATCCCATAACTGTGTCACGAGTCTTCTTTGGTGTGGTGGCAATAGCCAGAGTAACAGAGTGTGATGATTTCACCTGAACCATTGTACTAATCAAGATTGTGCTCCAGATCTCTTTCTCATAGTCCTTTTAGCCAACTTCTCATCTGCATCTCAAGGCTTGAGTCTAGGGATGTGCTAGAATTCCACCCAATTTGGATTTGGTACCAAATCTTCCATCAATTGGCTTATCCTCTACCTTTACAGATGGGATTTTTATGCAGCAATTTTCCATGGCTAATTTAAAGAATGGATTTTTTAAAAAAAAAAGTCTCTAAAATATTGATATTAAGAACAACAATTCCATCAATACTTCCTTTCATTGATCAATATTTCTTTTCAAAATATTTGTTTCCTTTCAAAATATTGATATTAATACCAATTACAAATTATAAAAGCAGCAGCTAGCAGACAAAGAATGAACTTGAATAGATACCGTCCTTTTGGTCAATGGAATGCTTTTGAACTGGCACCAGCCAACAGATCCAATCCCTAGTCTTAACCTTAGGCCAGTGAAGTTTTTAAAAGATCTGTATCCACCCTAAGCTTCCAATCTGTGTCTAGATCCAATTTAAAATACTGGTTTTAAACAGTGAAGTTGTAAATGTCCACCAGTATAAACATGAATGAAAACTCTCCTGTATTTTGAGCATTTGAAATGTGGACAAATCTGTGGTGATTAATCACTTGATGCTACAGAGCTTGTTCATGCATTACACTGAACACAGGTACAAGCTGTTCTCTAAAATGTACAAGTGAAAGTGTATACTTGTTGATTTACAAATAGCTCAGCTGCTGCATACTTGGGTATACAGATTGTATAATTGAATTTATTGTGTGTACACCTCATTTACTGGAATCAACACATGTAAAACACTGCATTGATAGCTGAGTTAAATCATATCTTTGGCATACATACGTGAACCAGACCTGATTCAAATATGCTAATATTTCTGCATCCTCTCCAGATAAAGGCTCTTGTGTTATATTCAGAATCACCAGCTATTCCCATCATGGAACTGCAGTGACAAAAAAAGCAACTTCTGATTCATTTCTCCACATCTTGCTGCTGTTACAGGCACAGGAACTTTTCTTAAGAAAAGAGTTGGCATTCACATTATATCCTTGTGCAATTAGATCTAATAAGTAACTTTAAAAAAATTGATGAATATGAAATTAAACTTTTCTGCTTTCATAGATAAAAGTGTGTGTTTCCTCTAAAGCCCCATTTTAAACAAACGGGTCCTTTATAAATAGTTTATTAGTAATTAGTTGAATATTAAAATAAATTGTTGTTTTGTTATTAAGAGATCTGCTGAACAAACATTAATAAATTAGCATGCATTGCAGTACATAAGTGCTTTGTAATAATATACAACACTGTATATTTAGTAGTCAATTGTTATTTATGTGCATCTCTCTGAGATTATCATCCAGTCACATTCTTTTTTAAAAAAAATCAGTCTTTGTTATTATCATGTCAATTAATTTAGGACCCTGTTAAGATTTTGACTTTAGTTGAAATGGGTCAGAACTGTCTATACGCCCAGCTCCACAAGATAGGCTATTCCTCATATACGGCCCTATAAAGAAATCACACACAATTCCAATTACATGAGGGGAGAGGTGTGCATGCTCCCTATCCCCTGTCCTTCTGTGACATCACTAGGGATGGGGAGAATTTTAATTCAGTTTGCATTTAAAGGTGAATTCATTAATTTATACCTTCCAAAACAGTATGCAAACCAAAACAGGGCTATCATTTGAAATTTACACTTCTCCAAATTTTGCAATGCAGTTCTCCAGTCAAGTAACGTATAGAAAAGTGCATATACTAGAATAAATTGTCCATTAAAATACATGCATACAAAAATGCATTATATTAGGGGAAATCGCTTTGCAAAATTTTACACTAGGCAAAACTGCATACAAGCATGTGTATATTAGGAGAAATTCACACAAAAATGTTAATTAATATTAATGAGGACTTTTTTTAAAAAAAATGCAAACTGATGTGAAGAACTGAACTTAAGATTGGAAAAATGAGAAACTGAGAGAAACCAAAATGGCCAAATTCACCCATACTTATACTTCACTATTTCCGGTTTGGTTGCTTTCCTGATGTTGGGAGCTACACATCTGCCTTGGGGAGCCTTCTCTATTTGTGTTGGCTCCTTGTGAAGTTTAGAACCCTAACCTTCCAGGGGCGGTCCTCTAATGTATGGAGGGTGACTGGCAGTGTTGACTTGATAGAGGGGTCAGAACTAGGGAATATTCACCCACTCTTTCGCCTCTTGCAACTGGTATTATATGTAGGGGAACACCCAGGCCACATCCACACCATACATTGATTCCACTATCATTCCACTTTAAACAGTCATGGCTTCCCCTCCAAGATACCTGGGAAGTGCAGTTTGTGAAGGGAGACCCCTATTCTCCTCACAAAGCTATAATTACCAGAGTTCCCTGGGAAAAATGAATGATTGTTAAACTACTCTGGGAAGTGTCACTCTGTGAAGGGAATAGGGGTCTCCTAACAATGCTCAGCACCCTTCACGAACTACTCTTCCCAGGATTCTTGGGGGGAAGCCATGGCTGTTTAAAGTGGATTAATAGTGGAATAAATCTGCAGTGTAACTGTGGTTCTAAATAGACATTCAGTACAATGGTAATTGTTCTTATTTAATGTAAGGCAAAGTTACTCACTTTTGTAGGTCCAGATCAAGAGGTGGTTCATTGATGAACAGACTAACACACATTACTACAGCAATGTCATTTATGTGGGCCAGATCTGGGCTCAGCCTCACACTTAGCAGCACACTTAATCCAGACAACACCAAAGTACTCCTGGTCAGTAGGACGTTCAGTCATGGAATATGGTTGTCTCCTGGTTTGGATGGGTGGGGGAAACAGATCTGCAGTTGTTCCCAGGGAGAAACCTTTCTCAATGCAGGTCCTTGTTATGCTTGCTTTTATTTAAACCTAGATGGTCTAATCCTGGGACCTTTTGCATGAAAACACGCCTTTCTGTCACTGAGCTATCGGCCCTGGGTGCTATCGGTGGGAATACTGCACTGAACCAATCAACATAGAAGCATAGACAGCTGAGAATGAGTAAGTGGGAGAGGTCCTCAATGAAAGCCTATGGTGGGATCCATCTACTTGTGCTACACCCACTCACAACTGTCTTCCGGGCCTGCATTAGGAAAAGGCTTGTGCGGGCTTTTGCTTGTTACAAAAAATAATTAGCACTGTCCTAAATGGAACTCCTCCTTTTTTGACCCATGCAATATGCTTCCATTGGAAGGACCAACTTGCTGTAGAAAGATTTAAATAAAAAAACATCAGAAAATATATGAAAACCCATGGTTTATTTCTCTTTGGAAATAAGATCAAGGACAAGAAATGATAGGATTGTAGTTGTAGGTGCCAATATACTGTCATTTATTTGACGTTTCAAAGCCCAAAGCTTTATTTTTCTCTCTCTTTCTTATCTATATCTCTAATCATAATCAGATGGAGTTCTTTTATTTAACTTGCTAAAATTTATTGAATATGAAAAAAGCAGAAAGCAAGCTGTCTCCAACATAAAAGCTACCTAAATGCATTAGCAGTGAGTGGCCTGCAAATTCAAGCATTCTCAGTGTGGTTGTTACAAGAATTTGGTCTTTCCATCTTCAGAAGTTGTAAGATAGGATGAGTTGCACATTTTATTTATTGGGAATTCAATATCTGCCTGCTCACCTGGGAGTAAGTTCCATTGAAAGCAATGGGATATCTCTAAGAAAGGGTAGAGGAGAATTTGCTTTGGTTTGCATTTTAACTGAACCTACCATGTTAATTATGTATGGGTATATTTTTGTAATTGATATTACACAAGCCATTTTGGCAAGTAAACTGTATACATATTAACGTCGTCATCGTCATCATAATTTTACATAAGCCATTTTGGCAAGTAAGCTGTATACACCATCACCACCACCACCATCATCATCCATACTTTCTGAAACAACACAGCTATCTTTTGAAATTTGCACTTCTCTGAATTTTGTCGTGCATCTGTACAGAAATACATGCATTATGGAAAGTGTACATAAAACACGTATTTATTAGTGGAAATGCATTATATTACAGAATATTTCTTGCAAAAAATGTGCATATTAAAAAATACACACTAGAACACTGATTTATTTTTGTGATGCCCTTTTTTAAAAAATACACATACACACAAACTGATGCAGAAATGTGGGGAAATATTGGGAAAATGAAAAACTGAAGCTGACAGATTCATCCATCCCTGGTTTTGAGTAGACATGTATAGGATTGTGCTGTCACTGTATGTTCATGCCCACCTGTTGTGTCATTTGTCTCTAGACCACAATACATGGTTAATCAGCTGCAAGAATGGGTCAGAAGTTGTGACAGCTTGTGATGGACTCACCTTGTAGCTATTGTCAGCGCTGCCAACTTTTAAACATGCACTGCTTCTATCCCGGATTGAATAAATTAGAGCAAAACCAAAATTTCTCAGGATAATTGTTTCTCAGTGAAATTCTCTGGCAATTTTCTTCTTCAAACAATTGCTCCCCAACCCAGAATACAGGATCATTTAGCAGATGAAGCTTCCCCCACCACTTTCCATGTGATGAAACACTTTGTCTTTTGAGATACTTCATATCAGTCTGCTTTAAAACATGTAGGTTTAGGACCAGGTTTATTAAATGTGTACATTGCAGCCCACTAAAAAAGTCCAAGGGTGATTTACAATCAAAGAAAAGTCACTTAAGTATGATTAAAAACAGATTTAACAGTACAGTCATTCTGCTGGTGCTCTTGGTGCTGATACAATGATAAAACTGGTAACAGGTGGACCTCCCTAGGGAAAGCATTCCATAAACATGAGGAGGGTGGCATCTATAGAGAAGTCCATTCTCTTATTGTCACCCTCCAGAGCTTCATTGGAGGTGGCCTGCAGAAAAGAGGCCTCAGGTGATGATCTCAGAGTCTGGGCAGGTTCATATGGCTGGTTAAATAAAAAAAGGGTAATATTCGCTTCTGTGCCCCTTTAACAGCTTTGACAAATTTCAGTGGGATGTGTCCAAGAGAACTTCTTCCTGCTTATTCTGGAAGGGGGAAATTACAATTCCAAAAAAGTTCTTTTGAAATATTTTAATAACTTGCCACAGTGAGACAGCTAATTACAACTTCACAGTCTCCCATTTGAAGGCTTGAAATTGCTTCATTGTCTTAAAGAACTGTCCATAGTTTCTTGAGAGATAAGCCATTCTTTCAAAAAAAATGGAGATTGCAGAGTTTATTCTGTTTTTTTGTAATACAGTACTAAAAGTGAATATAGATATCCCTATAATTTTATGAGACATGCCATGGACCACACCAATTATCCCTGATTTGATAAATGTGAAGATAAAATGACATGAATATGATTTACTTTAAAAAAAAAAGGAACAAAAACAAGTGTACATATCAATCAACATACTACTCCATGTATAGCGTTATTCATATATTTTTCATCCTACATAGAGAAAAATCTGAAAATTATTTCAAAGAAATGTGTTGGGACAGATTTGTCAATTCATCCTCCTCATGTATCAGTTTGATTTAAATTGCAGCTCTTGTACTTTGCAGAACTGTCTTACAAATTGCTCCCTCTGTTTCCAATGTTCAGAAGAGTTTCATTGCTTATGTAGTCAAAACTGCACCATCCACACACAAGAGGGACATAAGGCTCAAGGTTTGCAAACACACAAAAAGGGGGAAAACCCTTGAATGGAGACTTGATATCTTGTCTCAGCTGGGGGGTTCATCAACAAAGGATGTCCTGGAGGCCCCAGCATTGCACCAAGCCCCAGACTGAACTCAGTCTGAGGACAAGGAGCCAGGATCCTTTAACCGGTGGTACATGCCCTGGTCACCACTCGCCTAGACTACTGTAATGCGCTGTACGTGGGGTTACCCTTGAAAACGGTTCGGAAGTTACAGCTGGTACAGAATGTGGCGGCTCGTCTTATTAAAGGCAGCCACCGGCAAGATCACATCACTCCTGTGTTGAAGGAGTTGCACTGGTTACCGGTTGTTTACTGAGCCCAATTCAAGGTGTTGGTCTTAACCTTTAAAACCCTATATGGTTGTGGCCCAGTTTATCTGAAGGAGCGCCTCCAGCATTGGCAGGGATGCCGCTCAACAAGATCAGCCTCAGAAGACCTTCTCTTGATCCCACCGGTTAAAACAGCTAGACTGGTGAGGACTAGAGAGAGGGCCTTCTCCATAGTGGCCCCCACCCTGTGGAATTCTCTCCCAACTGATCTACGCCATGCCCCATCTATGATGAGCTTCCGCCAGACCTTGAAGACCTGGCTCTTCAGGCAGGCTTTTGGGGTGGGTTAGGTTTTTACTGTTATGGTTTTAAATTTTAACGTTTTAATGTATTGTTTTTTATCTTGTACGTCGCCCAGAGTGGCTGGACAACCAGCCAGATGGGCAACTAATAAATGTAATAATAAATAAATAAATAAAATAAATAATGAGATCAAAAAGGGGCCATCCACACCATGGGGAAATTCAGCCTCTGATTTCGTTCTGGCCATTTAAGGCTACAAGCTCCTGGGAGTCAGATGGCTGATTGCTGTCACCTGAACCAGGAAGGGGAGTTTAAAAGGCAATGAGAGGCCTTTTGCCCTCCACGGAACCAATGTTGGATGCCAGTGTCAGACCCTTGCCAGCCATGCCAGACCCTGTCAAGTCTAGAAACCTGCATTGCTTTATTGGACTATTGAACCCCTTACTTGCTATTGACCTTGTTTTTGGAAGATGACCTGGTATGTTGAGCTCGAAGCCTTAGACCCATCGTTACTTACCCTCATTATCCTTGACTGAGTTCCAACTCGGCCCTTGTCTGGCCAGCTGCTGGCTAATTGTTTTACAGCACCTTTAATCACCTCGGTGTAGCCGGCAAAGACTGATACATTTATACCCCACCTTTCTTCTGTCATGGAACCCAAGAGAGTGTGCATGGGGTTTCCAGGTGGTCATCCATCCAGGCACTGATCAGACCCAGACCTGCCTAGCTTCAGGTGGTGGCCTCATGTGGTGGACCCTACCTTCTAATGTTTGCTCTTTGCTTGGTGCTGGAGCTCTTGCATGACATTGTCCCCATCATTTATTAGGCCCAGGCAATCTGTCAGTGCTTGGATGCTTAGCCAAGCCAATCATCATTAGCAGTTTGTTTGAAAGCCACTTTCCCACAACATTTTGCCCAAAGTCGCTCATAACTTTAAATGGACAATAAGTCAAACAATTCAAAAACATATTGGAAAAAACAGACATAATTGTAATATCAACAAGTAGGAAAAAATCAGCCCATATTAGTGTTGCATAAAACAACACAAAAAGGCTAACCTGAACAGCTTCAATTAAGCAATATTGTATAAAACAAGACAAACAAGTTAACCTAATTAAGGTAGCATGAACTAAATAGAGAGAATAATATCAACACAAAAATGAAACAATACCATACAAAACATCACTATGTTCCAGACAATGCACCTGTAGTAGCCAACGGTTTGGTTCTGGGTCTTCAAACATCCAAAGCACTACCTGGGATAGTGCAGGCCAAGCATTAGTGAGTGCTTGGAATGGTGCAACCAAGATGAGCTACCTCTGCAGGGTTTAGAATTGTATATAGGGAGATTCTATCTGTTGTGTTAAACAATTTTTTTATTAGGCTAGAATTATGGCACTCTAGAGGCCTAGCTCCCCTGGCTATAATGCAACTTCCTGTCAGGTAATATCACCCCCTTTTTTATTGGTCAGTCCTAACTAGTTTCCTGCAGTTAGTTTTTCCCTCCAAAACTCAGTTGGTTTCAGCCATTGGCAAAGCTGGCAGCAAGCCTGGTGGCTCCAGAACACTCCTTTTTTTCCCTGTCTCTGTCTCAGAAGCTATCTCTCTGCCAGAACTATCTCTCTCAGAAGCTGTCTCTCTGAAACCCCATCTTTCTCAAAGGACTATTTCCAAATGAACCTACCTACTCAACAATCCTATAGTCAGCAATAGAACTATCCACCATCAAACTTCTCCACCATTATCACTATCCTCAGTGCATTCTCCTGAGTGACTGTAAGAGTTTTTGGAGATTCTATATATCATTTGTTTATTTGGTTTAATAAAATAGTTACTGATTAAAGAGAGAGATTGAGTTGACTGTCTGATAAAATGTGTTTCAGAACCATAGGCCAAACTAACCAAAACAGATGACATAGGTAAAGAAAAGTGAAAATAGCCATCAGTGGTTTGGAATCAGGATTCGTTATTACATATGGAAATTATGAACTGCCTACCTTTGAAATGAGGAAGGCAATGGTAAACCACCTTTGAATACTGCTTACTATGAAAACCCTATTGATAGGGTTGCCATAAGTAGGGATCGACTTGAAGACAGTACATTTACATTTACCTCTGAAATATGGACTGAATCATTAGGAATTTCAGCAACATCACTTGTTTTAGTTGACCCTTATGCACATGATAAAGAACCACTTCAAATAATTCTAAGGTCATCATCATTGAAGGCCCTCTTCCCATTAAAAAATTAGTGGATGGAGACAGTGTTGTCTGTCATTATGTGAAGATTATGGAATGCCTTCCTGAAGGAGATCCGCTTAGCTCCATCTCTGCTCACCTTTCTGTGGGCAGTGAATGTGTATATGTACTCCAGCATTGGTATACCATTAAACTAAGATTACTGATAGCTGATAACTGATTTAACTGATGGAAATGATGTAAAATTATTGCTTAGATTCCTATTAATATTTTGTGAGTTCCCTTGGCTGCTTTCACAACAACAGAAAATGGAACACAAAAATTAGTCATTCAATATTTATATAATTGCATTTATATCCTACCTTTTCACCAAGGAACTCATGGTGGTGTTTATGGTTCTCACCTCCTCATTTAATCCCCACAACAAACCTGTGAGGTAAGTTAGGATGAAAGACAGTGACTGGCCCAGTGAGCTTCGTGGCTGAGTGGGGATTCAAACCTTGAAATCCTGGGTCCTAGTCCAACACTCTAACCACTACATCACACTGGCTTCTCAATATGGTGATACTATCCTAAAGAAGTTTTGGAATCCATTCTCCAGGATTCAGAAAATGGCTAATGATTGGAACCCATTTTATGGAATACATTGACACAGATTGTTCTTTCTCTTCTAATCTTGACTTATGCTACCTTTAAATATATATCTATTTAACAAGTGGCTGAAATATATTTATCCCACAAATTTCTTCATATGACAATAATTATCTTCCTATTCCATTGCTCCATGTAATAAAAAAAATCTATGTTGGATAGCTTGTGTTATGTATATTTTATTCAATGCTAAGCAAGGCTCAGCAAAGATAGCTCCACAATTTTATATTCATGTTTATCCACAGTGGGTACAAGCAGCATGCAAAATAAATGAAGAATGATGCCACATATTTCTTTAGAGAGGTATTAGAAGAGAGTCAGCAGAGGGAAGTTTATGAAACTTGCATGAGCTGTATATTATATATGCATATGCTTCAAGAACAAGAGCATTAACTATCTACAGCGCTATAGCAGCTACAAATATAATGTTGGGCATGTAATGAAGACTTGACTTTTGAAACAAAAATGTTTTTATTCAACAAGATGCTTACAAAAATAACTCCATGATCTAGGCTTAATTACCCTTTGACGCACACCTGAAGGTCACAGTTAATTTGATGGTAATTATCTTACCACTTCATCAGATCTTTGCAAATATCAGAAAGAATTGGTTTTAAATCATTTTTCATTGTGGGAAGAGCATCTTTCCTCAGCTGTGGTTATTGATTTCTTTTGGAAAGGGCAAGCATATGCTTCCTTTGGGGAATGTGGAAGCAAAGCATTGAAGATGTCCAACACAAGGGAAAAGCATAAATATTATTAACAATGGCTGTAGTTTTAAAAAAGAAGACTTGGCCTGTGAACAGGAGCCATCAGCATTAGATAGATTGTAAGGAGGCAGGGAAGCTTTTACATTACAGTGAACTCTTCCCTTAAAACGTCTTTGGCTTCAGTGCAAAAAGGGCTTTCAGCAACATTTTACAGAGTGTTGTGAGGGCTGAAAGAACTGTTCAGTACATTTGGATCATCTCACAAAAGCTTGGAAAATTTGCTACATAAGGCGATGTTGAAGCTTTACAGTGTCCTCTTGGGAACCCTTCATAGTATGCTGGAATAATGACACTAGAGGTCCCCAACTCACCATGGCCAACATCTTAGTTTGATTAATTGTATAAGCTCCTGTTGATTAATCAATTCATTTATATAAACTTGCTTAAGGGTAAACAGAAACAATGATTCTAGAAAGAGACGCAAACAACACTTGTTTTCAGAGGATAAGTAGTAGCAGCTAGGGATGGAAAGTACACATTTTTGCAAGCAATTTCTCCTAATATTTTTGTATGTTATTTTCATAAATATATTCATTTTTATGCACACTTTCTATGCATTTTTGCAGACATTGCTTAGTTGGATAACTACATCATAAAATTAGGATAAGTGTGCATTTTGAAAGACTATGTTTTGGTTCTTATATTGTTTTCGAAAGTACAGATTTGATATGGCTTTAAATGCAAACTGAATTGAATTTCTCCCTCACCCCAAGCTTCATCACAGAGTAATTCACAATTTTCTCTCATATAGGAGGGTTAGTGTCTTTTGAGATGCTTATCAGCTGCATTTTTATAGGTACCTGTATTTTTTTAAAAAAATGCTGCCTGATTAGTCATGAGCACATATTTAGTCAATTCAGATGCAAGTAACACAAAGTAACATGAATAAAAATGCCACAGACTAAAATAAAACTATGAACAACCTAAACAAATTTAAATTCTGAATATTCCTGACAAACAACAAACGTTGTCCCAAATCTAGCACATCTTAAAATAAAATGATAAAACCTGAATTAAATAAAAGGATGAGCAAACTTAAAATTCTGAAATTCCCTGAAAAGCCATTCATTCCCCACCCCTTTAAATGTCCCCGCTATCATCAGTTACTGCAGACTGAAAATGTTGCAAATGTATTCTTTCCCTGGGATTTCTTCTGTGTCCTTAACCTCCTTGGATGTTTTAGCATCCATGGTGTTATCCAAGGACAACTCCCACAATTCACTGCCACAGAAAGAATGACATGAAGCTGATATATACCAATCGAAGGAACAGGTCTAAGGTCAGCCAGGTACGTCAAAAGAAAAGCTGTTTCTGGCAGGGAAATGAAAGATAAATTTGCTCACCTGTTATCAGACACATGCATTGTTCATATTTGCAATTCATTGAAAAAAGAAAAGAAAGCAGCATGTGTGGAAAGAGTCCCATATTTCTCTCAGACAAAACCCTGGAATTCAGTTTGATTAATGTATACATTAAGAACAATTTATTGGTCACTTGATCAGCAGAAACGTCTCCGGGAAAGAATACACAGACTTTTTTCCCACCACTTGCATTCTCATAAAACATACACAGATTACAAATTGGACTATACTAGGCTAATTAACACAAATCAGCAGGTGTAGCTGAAGAGGTGACCCAGGAAGATTTGCAGCTGTTTCCACCAAAAGGACCTTATTGATATTGCCCTTGAAGAACATTAAAGATGTACTAAAATGCCCCATTTACATTCTTTGGGATGTTAAACAGATTATCTGTAAAAACTAGAGAATTGAAATCTATTAGATTGAGAGTCTGTGGGCAGGGGCTGCCTTTAACTCATTATTCTACTGTCCCCCAACAATTTCAGACATTCACTGATGTTGCTTAAGGTTGCAACAAAGTTGTATAAATTACCTCCAAGCCATAAACAGAAATTTCCTGTCATGTTTAGCAATCTGTACAATGTGTTCTAGTGATAGATGAATGATCCTTGGCTGTGCCAAAGTCACGTCTCCCTGATTTCCTGAAAAAACCCCAAACAGGAAAAAAATATATCCTTCTTCAGGTGTCCCCATTTTGTGGTGGAGGTGGGGGGAAAGCTGTAATTTACTTTACTTAGCCTTACAAGAGGATTGAGGGTTTCCCAGAATTTTATTTTAAACATTTTAAAGTCTCCACACTCCACATCTTCCTACCAGATACACTTCTCTGAATGTGTGACATCCTTGACTGGGCTGTCCTATAAGCATGGGAAAGTGAGGAGGCTACCTACTGCGCTCCAGGCACCGTTTTTTTTTTTTGGAGGGGGGCGTTAAATTGAAAACTTTTTTTCTTCTAAAAAATCAGTGTAGACTTTTTTTCCAAAAAGGTAAATAGAAGATTTCCTTTAAAACATTCATTAGCAAGCACACCAGTATGAGGTGCTCAGTTGTGATGCTCCCTGGCTTCTTGTGCATCAATTAAAGATGCTTCCATGTGATGGGAAGGCCTTACAGCACTGGAAAAATGTTTAATGCAGGAGTAGCTAACCTGTGCCTCTCCAATTGTTGTTGGACTCCAGCTCCCATCAGTCCAAGCCAGCATAGCCAATGGTCAGGAATGATGGGAGCTGTAGTCAAGCAACATATGGAGGATCAAAGCTTAGCCACCTTGGTTTAATGGAAAGGAAAACATATATACAACTCTTGGCTGCCTTGCGACAACATATGAAGTTGACCCATCACAGCCTAGGATCATCCCTTGGACACATTCATGTGATCTGAGGTCATGGGCATACTGGTGGTGTCAGACGCCCCTGATACATCAGAAGCTTGTCACATGAGAGGTAGAGAGCTAGCAGAGCTACCTTGTGCACACAGATTGAGATTTAACAACCCCCTCTCATTTTGGAAGAGTGGAATAAATGTATCCTGTGCTTTGACAACAGTTTTTCAAAATTGATCCAGGAGGTTCCACTTATATAAGCATAACTCTCCTGGCATGACACAACTGCACTCCACAGATAGATTAGCCTTACACTGACTCAGACTATTGATCCATCTATTATTATTATTTTATTATTACTACTATTACTATTATTTGAATTTATATCCCACCCTTTCTCCCAAAGGAGCCCCGGGAGCCAAACATAAACAGGGTGGGAAACAGAAACAATGTAGTCTTGCACCATCAACTCTAATTGTCCATGACTCTCTAAGATCTCAAGCGCTGATCTATCCCAGCCTTAGAACTTAAGATTTATCAATAACTGGACATGCCAAGAATTGAAGCTGTGATTTTCTTCATCTCATGCTTGTGAGCCACCACCAAGCTGGCCAAGTGTACAGGAAAGCTGTTGGTTCAGAAGTGCTAGTAATTTCTCCTCTAATGGAAGTAGGTTGTCCTTTGGATCTACTGTTGACAAACAGTGTGTTTGTTCTGTTAATGCTTTTTGTACTGGTTTCCAAAAATAAGCTGATTGTCGCAGTGGCCAGAAGGCCCATCGTAGTCTAGATCAGCCTTCCTCAACATTCATTTGCTAGGTGATCCTGAAGTATAACTGCCATCATCCTAGCCATGTAGCCAATAACATCTGGGGACCCTAAGTTGGGGAAAGTCTTGCCTAGGTCACAGATGGGCAAATTGTGGCCATATGGCCATATGTGATTTTCTGCCTTATTTTATACAGCACCTCAGCAGAACAATAAAATTCCACTCCTGTTCTAGATGAATATCATATGAGGCATGAAGCTGGTGGCTTTTTTATTTATTATTTGATTTATATCCCACCCTTCCTCCCACCAGGCTGAGAAATACCACTCAAAGTTCACCTAGAGTACAATTTAAAGTGATTTTAATGGTTTCTCAAGCAAAACTTTGCAAGAGGGAATTGTCTAATTCATTTATTCAAGGGCCACATTCAACAGTGAGCAGAAGGTTTATTATTTATTATTTATAAATATATTTACCCTGCTATTTCATTTTTTGAAAAAAATCAAAGTGGTTTACAAAAAAAAATACACTAAAACAAAGGTCAACTAAAAAAAATCTGCCTAAACCTGATGGAGCAGAAATGTTTTCAGCAGGCATTTAAAAGTTAAAACAGAAGGCACCTGCTGAATCTCTGTAGGCAGAGCATTCCAGAGAACTGGGCTGATGTCTCTGAAGTCTCATTTCATGTCGATGTCAAATGAGCTTCGCCAGCTCTAGGGACAACCAAAGCCACTCCCACAGATGATCTCAATTATTGGGCTGGGATATAAAGGTTCAGGTGATACCTAAGATACCCTGGACCTAAGTTGTACAGGGCTTTGTAAATTAAAAGAAAGACCTTGAACCTGGCTTAGTAGTGGATGGGCAGCCAGTGTAGATGTTTTAAGAGTGGTACCACTTGTTGTCGGCCATGTGCCTCCATCAGCAGTCTGGCTGCAGCATTTTGCCCCAGCAGAAGCTTCTGAAGCAGGGCCAAGTTTGGTGGCCACATACCAGCGGGAATGGCTGAAGCCAGCAGTGGGTAGGGCCATTCACATTTGCATGCCCATTCACACAGTGATGGGGAGGAAAACATGTAGGGGATCCATCTAATCCAGCACTCTGCTCTCACAGTGGCCAAACAGATACATACAGGAAGCCTTGAAGCAGGAACTGAATACAGCACCACTCTCCTCACTTGTGATTCCCAGCGTATGGCCTTCGTCAGTGGAAGACAGACATAACCATTATGACTAGTAGCCATTGATAGCCTTATTCTCAATTAATTTGTTTAATCCTATTTTAAAACTGTCCAAGTTGGTGGTCTTCACTGCAATGTGTGGGAGCAAATTCCATAATTTAACTATGCACTGTGCAGAGGAGTACCTCCTATAGTTTGTCTGATTCATCCAGCACTGGACGTTTTCTTAGATGTCCCTGAGTTCTACTACTGAGACAGAGGGAGAAAAAACTTCTCCCTAATTTTGCTGCCACAAATTATTTGGTGGGTTCAGATGAATGTGATATAGAGGGCATGCAAGGATTAACTTTCCTGTGCACCATCCTCCCAATCGCAGTCATACTCTTCCCAGACAGCAGCATTTGGTGGAGAGGAAGAATTTGGCAGTGGAAGCCTGTGAGAGCCACAAGTGTCTTGCAGGTTGTGGGGTTTCTCACCATGGGGTCTAACTTAATAGCTGATTACTAGTGAGCATGAAATGGACTTTAAAAAGAAACATGTTTGCTGGGATTGATGGGAGTTGTAATTTAGCAAAATCGGGAGGGCCAAAGTCTCACCATACCCGACTGAGAGTTTAAATGAAACATTTTGTTTTCCAAGAAACTTACTTGGATTATATTTTTGGTATTATTTTTAAGGGTGCAATCCTATGTCCTCTTACTTGGAAGCAAATCCCATTCAGTTCAGTGGGGCTTGTTTATGCATAAACCTACATAGGATTGTCTATCAGGGTGGAGGGCCTTTTTCAGTCTGAAGACCACATTCCTTTCTGGTCAACCTTCCCAGGACCACAGGTCCGTGGTGGGTAGGACCAAAGGTGCAAGTGGATGGAACCACTAATGTAAATCTCACCTTTGCATAGTAGGCTAGTTTCTATACACCCTTACACACCCCTCTCTGACCTCCAACCAGGCAAACAAAATGCATGATCACAGGTCCAAGACACACTTCAGCCTAGCCAAAACACTCAAGGAGGGATGCAAAGCAGGGTTGGTAAAGAGTGTGTCCTGGAGAGATGGCATGTGGCTGGAGAGGTGTGTGGTATAGGGAGTGTCCCTAGAGCCTGATAAAGAGGTTTGGAGGGCCACATTTGGCCCTTGGGCCTGAGGTTCTCCACCCCAGATGTATATAGTAGCAAAGTACATAAAACATGCTGAAAAATAATAATAGAAACACTCACAAAGAGATGCTAAATGGGAAGGGGACAAAAAATACAACAGTTAACTTTGTTGGCTTCATAGTATGACAGGAAGGGAAAGGGTGTGGAAAAGAAAATACATGATAGCCAAAAGCTTTGCTTTACTCAGGAACATTTGCACACGAACGAGCCATATGCTAGTCTGGAAGCAGGACAGAGGCAGATGTGGAGTTTTATGACAAAAACACGCAGAATGGATGAATTAGCATGAAAAAACGGCTGTTCTTACTCACACTCCGTAATCAGAAAAGAATGTGTCATTTCTATTTACTCATAGGTGATGCTGGAAACCGAATGGCATTACACATTCAGCAACATGATTCCTTTTCTGTGTCTGCATAAAATTTTTAACAGTTGTGGTGTCCAAAATAATTTGTATACATTTTCAAGCTCAGCAATGTGCTCATTCAGAGTGTGCATTAAGCTACACAAGAAGCGGGGGGGGGAGTATCCTGTCTGCCATTCACATTTAACTATGTTTTATTCAGTCATTTTATGATTATTATTGATGTCAGGTTGTCTCACTCCCCAGGCAAAACCCTCTGGGCAACCTACACACACTTCCCAGATCCTTCTTGTTTTAAAGAGGGACACTGCAAATATATGTGATTTTTCTGGTCCCAGAGAGAAAACCATATATTTACTGTGTTATGGATATGTAAGCAAAATGACCAGGAGGTTGTGGTTCCCAGCAGGGAACACACACACACCAAACTGAGCAGGATTTAACCCCCACTCACCAGTGGTAGAGTGGAGGGTTAAATCCTGTCATCTTGGCTGCTGACTCCTGTTCCTGCTGGGAACAGACACCCATAGCCAACAAGGAATTGAATCTCACTGATTGAATCCCAGCTGACTGAAAGGTGGACATGGTAGGAAAAATGGCTTCCTACATGGACCAAGACTGGTCTGTAGGCCGGAGGGTCCCAACTTCTACTTTAGGCTCATGGATACCTCAATTAATGCTATGTGAGGCTAGGGATTGGTGAGAGTCTTGATTTAGTTCTCATTTCAAGATAAATGTGTCAAATCTGCACTTTCTGAAACAATGTGAAAACTGACACACAGTCATCCTTCAGAATTTGCACTTATTGCTGCAGAAATGTCAAGAACTGAATTTAAGATTGGAAAAAATGAGAAACTGTGAGAACTGAAATGGACAGATCTTTCCATCCCTATGTGAGGCATGAAATAGATGAGTATTCTGAAAAGGGGTTAGAATTGCCATTCTAATGTTCAAGGATGTTGGCCTTGGGTACCTTCCTTGTTGGGAGGAGGACACGTTCTAGTCAATGGATGAACTCTGAAACCTCTTCCCATTCTACTCTGATTCCAAAAAGAAGTACAAGTGAGTACCTGTCTCTCAGTCAACCCAAGGAAAGCTTTCATGCAGTGTATGAGATGATGAACTTCAGTGTCCACAGGCTTCTACACAGTCACAACATTTTGACACAGTTCTTGGCTCAAAAAAACCTATGAAAGACATTTAAACATGTACCATGAAAGCTGTTAGTCTTCTGTATGAAAAGAAAGAAATATGTTCAATAGCGCTTGAGGTTATATATGCCACCCTTGCTCGCTTTGCTTGCTCAGCCACCCTGCCCCCTAACTCCCTTGTCTAAACCATCTCCCTCTCCTTAGAGCTTCCCAAACGTCTGTTACCTCCACTTATCCTCCCGCCCCAAATGCCAGTGCTGCAAAGGAACCCCACCTACCTCACCCTCTTGCCACTCTGCACTGCCTCCACTTGCCAAACTCCCCTCTCCTTAGACCTGCCCAAGCCTCCTTTCCCCCCACTCCCTCTATGGGTCACCAAGCTTTCTTCCTCCCCCTCTGCTCAGACCTTCTCCTACAAGGAAGAGGGAAGCAGGCGGCTGGCCAATGCAAGCTCTACAGGAATACTCAGGACAGGACAGGGATACTCCTCTGCAACTGTCCTGCTTTCCCGCTGCCTGCCACTTCCCTTATCCTTTCCCTCCACCGCTGAGGCTGAAACAGTATCATCAGTGAGGTGGGTGGCGGTGGAGTGGGACAGTTGCTGAAGAGCTGCCCTGGCCTATCATGACTGCTCATCTGTGGCTTGCCTGAGGTGCCTGCTGCCACTGCCTTCCAAAGTTGCTGTGGTGGCTCAGCCGAATTTAGAAGGCTGTTGTCATGCTGTATTTCAGATTGTGATGATAGCCTTGGAAAAATATTTAACGCAAGATACTGTATAGGGAGGGAAAGAGTGAGGGAGGCATAGTTTGTTTGTTGTGTTTTTGTAGGCAACGACCTTCTTCATCAGATGCTGAGTTGGAACTGGGAAAAGAAAAGTGGGAAAATCAGTTAAAAGCTTACCAAAAATAAACATTCTAAAGTTCTTAAAGGGCAATACTATGTTATTTATTTATTTAGATTCCACTCATTAATTGCCCATCCCTACATTTACTATCTTTTATTTATTAAATTTATATCCTGCCCTTCCTCCCAAAGGAATGGGAAGCAATGAGGATGGCAATGAAGCCTATAACTGCATTATAGTTAAGTTATATTAAGTTAGCAATTCACAAATGGTTGGACATAGCTGTGAACCAGGGACAAAACAAAAATGGCAGTCAACCAATTTTCTCCTTGTAGATTTATTTCCTTTTCTTCTCTCCCTCCCTCCCTCTCTCGCACACACAAACACATATACATATCTATGCTAGTCTTGAAATGACTTTCACTTGTCACCCCCCCCAAGATTGGCCTGCATGAAGAGAGATCTATTCTACAAAATGCCATGCTACTTGTTAATAATTATAATAAAATTGTGTATTAGAGGAGGGAAGGAGTAGGGAAGGAGTGCTTCAGTGCTGCAAACACTCAGACAGCAAGATCTTTGGAGAATATGTCTGAAACTAGGTTTCTAAATTCACAATCCTGCATAATGCATGCACCAGAGAACAGAGTTCTCTGGCATCTCACCCTCTTTTGAAGACATTATGTAATGTAATTCAATTAGGGATTTGTTTTTTATCCTCATTTTGGGAACTGGTCCCTAATGACCATCTATTTATAGTGGTGGTAGTGGTGTTTTTTGCTTTTTTTAAATGAGATATTAGTGCCCTATGATATGATTCATCTGGGCTAAGTTCACTGAAATAAAAATAACCACAAGGGAAATAAAGACAGAATAAAATCTGGTCTGTCCAAGACAGCAAGGAAAAAGAAGAAAATGAGCATATGTAGTAAAGATTTAAAATAGTGTCCCGCATTACAGGATAAGATTAAAGGCAAACTCCGAAAGGATAGTAGTCTACTGGATTGCATTTTTGATCAGACTCTTGCAAAAAAGGGAATTCCACAGCTTCCAGTCTGTGCTCATATTGAGATGCTTTAATAATAGCATATTCATTGGTGATATACTAAAAGATGAAGAAAAGTTTGTATAGCTGAATTTTGATGTTACATACTATATAAATACATTTCCCCCAATTCAAATGGGACAATCCAAGTTGTTAATATTCTTGCTATTGCTGTTGGCAGTTTCTCTGCTATCTAGCCCCAAATCTTTTTTAACTTTTCCGCAACAGCTAGGGACTAAGATGCTAAACACACACACATCATGCCATCAAATGTACATATTTAGAGACAAACAAATAAATAAATAAGCAAGCAAGCAATCCTGGAAGAGCAGAACATTATTTCTAGGCGATGAGCTTCCTTCACTATGAAAAGATCTTTAAATATTTACTGCTATTCTCAGTAGGGCTTTAAATACCTACCAGCATTCCACATTGGTGCAGAGGAGGGGAAATTAACCTTTGGGTCTGAAGAGAATATTTTATTTTCCATGTCTTTGATGTTTAATTGAAAGCAAAGCGGCTGCCAACTTTGGGGAAAACATAACTGTCTTGATGTTAAGAGAGTGCAGCTTTTCTCTCTTTTTTTACCCAGAGTTTTCTTGGTCTGAATGAAATTTAGAATGGTTGAAATTTAGATTCAGGGTATATTCTTATTTTGTTCATAGCAATCCCACATGGATCAGTGTACATGATCTAGGTGATGGTGTTTCAGAAACAACTTATTAATTTGTTAATTTATACACCACTTTATGCAAAAAAAATCCCTGCCCAAACATGTGATTTAGGCACCCACAGCTGTTTTCCACATTTATGCACAAATTTGCAATGATTGCTTTTTTTAGAAAAAAACACCTCATGACAATTCTTTAGCATTATGGTGTGAATTTCTACTAATAAACACATTTGTATATGCAGTTTTGACTAATGCACACATTTTTTGCAAGCAATTTCTCCTAATGTAATACATATTTTGTAAGTTATTTGCATGAATATAATTCATTTTTATGTACACTTTCCCCAAATATCTGCATTTTTGTAAATTTTTTGGTTGGAGAAATGCATCACAAAATTTGGATACAGTAAAATTTGGAAGGATGGCTGGGTTTTGATTCCATATTGTTTTGGAAAGTGAAAATTTGATAGATTCTGCTTTTACTGCAACCTGAATTGAATTTTCCCCCCATCCCCACTACTGGTGTAAATTATATGTGTGTATAATCAAGAAGTCTATACATTTTATAAATAAATAAATACTTACATAAAATAGGCTTACAAGTGTTGAAAACCATTACACAATCAAGATAGATCAAGATGAACACATTATGGGGGGCGGGGAAAAAACACTCCAAAATGCAGTTTGCTTTCTTCTGAAATGACTTTGCCTTCAGAATTCCACTCCCACTCTTGAGGCGGGCAAATTTGCCACATTCCCCCTCTTTGGGGAGAAACCTTGAGTGGTTTCTTCCACAAGAGGGTTGCTAGGTGACATGTGGGCTCTCGCACCTAATGGTGAAAGGACAGGTGTCAGGTTTCTTAAGTCAGCCCTGCCTCAAATTCTTTCTTCTTCTTGGAGAACCTGCTCTCTCTCTGTTTGCGTTGTCACTCGCTAATTCTGGGCCAAGTAGGAATTTTGGAAGAAGCCCCAAATTGGCTTTTGGGACTCTTCCTTTTTGCTTACTTCACACAGTAGGATGATTCTAATTGATGCTGAGATCCCTCTTCCCCTCACAGAGCTACAATTTCCAGAGTTCCTTTGGAAGAAGGAGTGATTGTTAAACTACTCTAAGAACTGTAGCTCTGTCAGGGGACGAGGGGTCTCCTAATAACTCTCAGCACCCTGAACAGATGATGGTTCCCAGGATACTTTGGGGGGAGTTGTGGCTAAACAGTGTTTTTATAGCTGTATGATCATGCTTTCAAAGTGTGATGTGGATGTGCTTCGTGTCTGAAAAGGGCTTGTTTGTGCATTCAAGCTCCCAAGAGAATCACAGAATTGAGCTACAAGTATCCAAACTTGTGCATTACCAAGCCATTGGTGACTGTAAAAATGCTAGAATATGATTAGGAAATTTGAAAAGCTTTATCTGCATGTGGAGGGACGTTAATGATGAGAGCAGAGATTGCTCTCATCCCTTTCCCTACCAATTTATAGTGATAAGGGAAAAGGGGTGGGTGAGTATCTGAACTGGGAATTCTGGTTTTTAGGGTTTGTATTTTTCTTGTAACCATTGCCAAGTCTAAACAAATAGCTCATTAGGCAGCATAACTGTGGTGGTACTGTACCATTGCAGGTGGGAGACTGACTTTCTAAATGCTTTCCAGTGACAATGATAAAAGATAATTCTTATACTTAAAAAATCATTAAGGGCTGGTCAAATCTTATTCTAAGCATGTGTATAGGAAGGCACATCAAACAAATCCTCATCGCGGCCATCTTCCATCTGGAAACCTATGTCCTCAGTGTGGGAGGCTGTGTGGATCCAAAATTGGCTTCCACAGTCACTTACAGCCCCGCTATTAAAGACCTTATCTTGGAAGACAATCTTACTTGGCCACAAGTGATCGCCAGTGAATGATGATAGCAGGGAGGGCAGAGTTGTGTCTCCTCCCACTCACCAGTCCTGGACCCAGTCTCACTCCCATCCAGGATTTTTTAAAAGTAGACGTTCCATCTGCACAAATCCCCCATCAGACACAACAAAGTGTGTTTTGTTCCTTGCTTACACACTGTATCAATGGCAGTTTCTCCAGAGGAGTCAATAATTCTTATGTACTATACACTGATGATTCATTTATGAATCTGCCTTAGCTCAGTAACTAACAGACAGGGGGGAAATGAGTACTTGAAGAGTATTTACAAGGATTCAGTGAAGTGTTACGTGCCTGAAGGTAAAGGTGAAGAACTGAAGGTTCTGACCACAAAGAAGAAGATGTTTTAGTATGGTTTGGGCAGTTTGCTTTAATCATGGAAACAGAGCACATTCTCCCCTTATATAATTTGTGTACAAGCTGTCCCTGACATTGCCTTTCATTTAAGTGCTTAACAAAGCTGCACATTATCAGCTTTACAATTGTACATTTTTTCTGACTCCACATTTTATGTCCAACTGCATACCAAAGCAAAAATTGCTCCCATCCTCTGTGCACATTTGGCATAACCCATGAAAGAGGATACACACAATTAGGAGGGCTTGTGTATAAGCTTTGATCAGAGCTTGGAAAAGTTACTTTTTTGAACTACAACTCGCATCAGCTAAATCTAGTGGCCATGCTGGCTGGGGCTGATGGGAGTTGTAGTTTTAAAAAGTAACTTCCAAGCTGTGGCTTTGATACAGAGTATGTTATCTCACTATCCCCACTACAGATATTCAATGCAATGAATGATCAGTCCTCCAGGTTTTTATGTACAGGAAGTTTTTGATTTTTATATGGGGAAACATTCATTCACAGAGGTGTTCTACAATTAGATGCCATATAGCCCTTAAAACAGTTCTCACTCATAATATGTGTAGACAAAGCCAATGATTTAGGATTAGGTTTATTAAACTTATATATTTCTTCCCACTACAAAATGTCCCAAAGCAATTTACAACCAGAGTAGTAGTAGTAGTAATAGTAGTAGTAGTAGTAGTAATAGTTTTTGTGCAAAACATTCAATCATTGGTGCTGCCCAAATGCATGGTTGGGTGTGTGTGTCTTTGCCTGGTACCACCCTCTGGACCTCCCTCAGTGGTGGCACACAGAGAAGGGCCTCTCATGACAATCTCAGGTTCTGAGCAAGTTCATATGGGGAAAGGAGAATCTTGAGGTATAGGGATCCCAAACTGTATAATGCATCTTATATTGCTTCCATATGGCCTGTTTATTGGGTATTCATCCAGATTTGATTGCACAAAGTTTACAGAGATTAGACGATCTCCACTGTTTATTGAGTATTCATTCAGATTTGTTTGCAGTGTTTTTCCACAAAGTCACATCAAACAATTGTTATTCCATACTTTCCAGTGCATTTTTCTGTCACTTTCCTTACTGCAAAAAGGCAGTTTTTGTTGGGAAGTTGGATAGCAGATTTGCTGTGCATGAGGGCCAAATCCACTTTAATTGCACAACCTACATTTACCAGCATGCAACTGAATCTAGGGATGGAAAGATTGGTCAGTTTTGGTTCTCTCAGTTTCTTATTTTTCCAGTCTTAAATTCAGTTTTCCACATTTCTGCAATAACTAGCAAATCTAGTTTTTAAAAAATCCTCTTGAAAATTCTCCAGCATTTTAGTGAGAATTTATCCCACTAAACATATTTTTGTAGACAGTTTTGAATAATGTACACATTTTTGCAAGCATTTTCTTCTACTGCAATGCATTCTTGCATGTTGTTTTCACTCATGTATTCATTTTTATGCACACTGGCCCCTAACACATGCATTTTTGCAAACCTTGCTTAGATGGAGAACTGAATCGCAAAATTCAGATAAGCGTGAATTATGAAGGATGACTGTGTTTTGGTTCTCATGTTGTTTCAGAATGTTCAGATTTGATAAATTCAGCTTTAAATGTGAACTGAATCAAAATTCTCACCCATTCCTTATTGAATCCCAGCCACAAAATAGCAACAGTTTGGAAGGGGCCATAGTGGTAGTGTTGGATGGGTATTTTTGGGGGGGGATAGACAAACAAATGATATTTCTGCAGCTGCCTAGCATAACTTACATGGTTTTGTGACTTCTTGTAATCCAATGTGTAAGTTAGCATTCCTTGAGGAACATCTAGTCTTCCACTTTATTAGCTGAAGTAGCCTACATCTTTCAATTCTAGGGGGTGAAAAAAGCCTTATATTGACACATCTGGAGTTTTTATTGAAGTTATATTAGTGCTATCTATCAGGGATGTGCTGGAAAATCTATACCTTCCACCCAAATGTGACCCATGTGAGCAATCCAGTTTATGAAGTTCAATCTTCCCAAGCTGGCTTGGTGTCTCCTGCTTCATTTTTCAAGCAATGTAATGTTTAATGATTTTGTCAAAATAAAAACTAATACACAGTTTCATGTCTATCATCAAATTATGCCTTTCAATTGATGGGCCAGCTTATGAAAAAAGACACTCACTTGAAGGCCTGCAAATGGAAAATATTGCAGGTCGCCTCTATTTCATTTCCTATTTTGACACTTCTTACTAGCCAAAGGCATCATTTATTTTGGTTACAATTACACTGGGAGTTTGTCAAGATAAAATAATGACACTGTTTCATTATGAGGAGCATGTAGATATTTGTCTGTGGCACAGTGTTGTGGCACTCAATATATTTACGGGATGGGGGAAATAAAGAGAGAGGAGGAAGGTTCTGATGACCTTGTTTAAAGCAATTTCAAATCCCATTTTCTATACTGCTAAACAGGGAGTCTCCACTTCATTCATTTCCCCCTTCATATTCATCTATATCAACACGTAGAAGATTAGCTACTTATTATTATTAAGCAGCTAGGCTTCCTCCCTCTTTTGCTTATACAGTATATAGTAATGGACATTTTCTTTCACATTGATAAGTGCTGGATTCCTATGCATATGGATTTATGTTTTCAGATAGAACTTTGCATGAGCAGAGAGTTAGCCTTGCTAACCAATCTCTTCCTGGATTCAAGCCATTTTCCAGTTCTCCCCACAATAGGCCCCCAAACAGCCCTGATATGTCCTTGTTTTGGCATTTCCAACATTGGCTGTCCCTCTCCAATATTGGAGAGGAAGCTCTGATGTATCTCACTGTCCCAGGATGCCCTTCCAGAGGCCATAGGACTGCAGCCTTAAATTTACGAAGTGGCCAAGCATTTCCATTTTCCTTGCTTTTTTTAACTTAAAAAATGGCATACACCGCTCATAGAGACATAAGGCTATCTTCAATGGTTTTATTTCAGCCACACCTCCTGGAACACCTTGGGAACCAATCCACATCACATCATTACATTGCTCCTAAGGCATTCTGGGAAGTGTGAAGCAGTGTAAGGTTCTTTCTACAGCAGAGCTGGGGACATTGGTCTTCCAGATGTTGCTGAACTGCAACTGCAATCATCCCCAGCAAGCATGGCTACTGACCAAGCATGATGGGAGTTGCAGTTCAGCAACATCTGAAGGTCCAGAGATTTGCCATTCCTGCTCTACAGTTTCCTGATGGCCACACTTCCTGACAAGACTCAGTAACATTAACAGCAAAACTCCTCCCCTAAAATTGAGAGAAATCCCTCTCCAGCCAGATGCACTAAAAAAAGAAACAACAACTTTCCTTTTTGAAGGATTGATTTGGTTTATTTATATGTCATCTTTCCACAGTGAGGTGTGCCCAAAGCAGCTACCACAAACATTCACTTATCAACATACAAAGCATTGGGGTGGCAGAGAGAAGCCAGTTTTCAAAACATATCAATAAATTGAAATATGACAAAACTCAACAATTTAGCAAACATAGAATGAATTAAATATTACCAAATATAATCTAGACTTAAGTACAGAAGCACAGTAAAAAAAATGTTTAGACACAATCAAGTTCCAACCACTGCCGCAGGCGTAGTTTAACAATCAATCCCTCTTGCCAGGGAACTCTGAGAACTGTAGCTCTGTGAGAGAAAGAGGAGTCCCCTGACAACTATCAGCTTCCTTAACAAGCCAGAATTCCCAGGATGCTTTGGGGAAGCCTTTCCTGTATAGCGCAGCTAGGACCTAAGTGAACAACATTTACTTGAAAGTAATGTTAGGTCATCTTCCCCCCCCATTACCCAATTTCCCACAACTCCCGGTCACTCTTCTCCATGAATATAACCATCAGGCCCCACCACAATATTTGCATTTTACTTCTGGGAAAAGACTAAAGAAAATTCGTATAAGTGTGTGTATGTGTGTGTGTGTGTGTGATTCCAGATGATAGAATCAAGCTCTCAAATGAATAAGGGATAAAGATTCCTTGAAGAGATGTTCGTTAGTATAATTATGCTCATTAACATAGCATGCTCATCACTTAATATAGTTCTGATTGGATCACTTAGACAGACTTAAAAGCCTGAAGCAAAGGAAATAAGGAAGACATTCTCTTTGGATTGGCAGACTTCTTCAGAAAAATATCTGTAAACTGATTAGCTAAGAGGTGTTTTCTACAATCCTGTGTGGATGGTCATGGTATGTGCAGATCAATGTGTTTGTCTGTATGTGTGTGTGGGGGGGTGGGGGATCATGTATGCATGTGTTTCAGGATTACTTTGGCAGACGAACCCAGAACACTGCACGGAGGAAGAAACTACTGGCTGGTGGTGAAGAAGCATGAGAAGATTGGAGTCCTTCCTTTCATCCAGGCACTAGCAGAAGCAAGTCTAGGACCAAAAGAGGGAGGAGGAGGAACCAAAGATCCACAAAATGGCTGCACCGAAGGGAAGTGATATGGCAAAATGTCTGAGCGAGTGATATCAATGAGATTAAACAGGAAACATATTAACATAACCATCATCCAAGTCTGCTCTCCAACAGCAAACACAGAAGAGGAACTGGAGAGAGTTTACACAGAAGTATAGGAAGAAATTGATCACACACCAACACAAGATGTTCTGATAATCATGGGTAGTTGAATGCAAAAGTAGGGAACAGAGAAGAACTAGAAATTGTGGGAAAATGGGGTTTAGGAGACAGAAATGAAGCAGGAGAAACACTTATTGAATTCTGTGAAGCCAATAATTTGTTTCTTGCAAACACATTTTTTGAACAACCAAAAAGATTGTACATGTGGACATCACCAAATGGTCAATATAGGAATCAAATTGATTATATAATTGGTAGCAGAAGATGGAGAAGTTCCATACTTTCTGTGAAAACAAGACCAGGAGCAGACTGTGGTACAGATCATGAACTGGTCATATCGAAAATCAGAGTAAAGCTAAAGAACAACAACAAAGCAATCATAATGCCAAAATACAATTTAAATAACATCCCAGAAGAATATAAGGATCAAACAAAGAACAGATTCGAGGCTTTAAACTTAGTTGACAGAGAACCAGAAGAACTATGGAGTGAAGTCAGAGACATTATCAGGGATGAATGCAAAAGACAATACCTCTAGTTAAAAAGAAAGAAATACCTCAATGGATGACTGATGAAACTGTTAAAATGGTTAAAGAAAGAAGAAAAGCAAAAGCAAAAGGAGATGTATACATGGTCAGAACCCTAAATGCAATAATACAGTGACTAGCACGTAGGGACAAAGAGAACTTTTACAATAGCTATTGTATAGAAATAGAAGACAACAAAAAAGGCAGAACAAGAGCCCTATTCCAAAAGATTAGAGAAATTAAAGGGAAATTTAAACCTAGAGAAGGAATGCTGAATAATCAACAGAGGAACACACTGACTGACCAAGATGAAATAAAAGGAAGATGAAAGCAATACACTGAAGAACTCTATAAAAGAGATGCCAGGAATACAGATTCATTCATGGAGGAACCGTATGATGAAGAATCAGAAATTTTTGAATGTGAAGTGAAAGCTGCTCTTAAAATACTTGGAAGAAAAAAATCACCAGGAACGGATGGTATACCAATAGAGTTGCTACAAGCTATTGAGACTGAATCTGTAAAAAGTTTCACAAAAAAATTTCAACAAATATGGAAAAGTAAACAATGGCCCACAGACTGGAAGCGTTCAATATATATCCCAATTTCAAAGAAATGGGATCCCAGGGAACACAGTAATTATTGAACTATTGCCTTAATATCCCATGCAAGTAAAGTAATGCTCAAGATTCTACAACAAAGGCTCTTACTATATATGGAGCGAGAAATGCCAGATGTCCAAGCTGGATTTAGAAAGGGAAGAGATACCAGAGATCATATTGCAAACATACATTGGATAATGGGACAGACCAAGGAATTTCAGAAGAAAATCACCCTGCACTTTATAGATTACAGCAAACTCCTTGATTGTGTAGATCATGAAAACTATGCAATGTGTTAAAAGAAATGGGGGTGCCACCACATCTGATTGTCCTGATATGCAACCTATACTCTGGACAAGAGGCTACTGTAAGGACAGAATATGGAGAAACCAATTGGTTCCCAATTGGTAAGGGTGTGAGATAGGGGTGTATTTTATCACCCTATTTGTTTAATCTATATGCAGAACACATCATATGGAAAGCAGGATTGGACCAAGATGAAGGAGGTGTGAAAACTGGAAGGAGAAATATCAATAATTTAAGATATGCAGACAATACTATACTACTAGCAGAAACCAGTAATGATTTGAAATGAATGCTGATGAAAGTTTAAGAGGTAAACACAAAAGCAGGACTACAGCTGAATGCCAAGAAAACTAAAGTAATGACAACAGAAGATTTATGTAACTTTAAAGTTGGCAATGAGGACATTGAACTTGTCAATGATTCAATACCTTGGCACAGCCATTAACCAAAATGGAGACAATAGTCAATAAATCAGAAGAAGGCTAGAACTGAGGAGGGCAGCTATGAGAGAACTAGAAAAGGTCCTCAAATGCAAGCTGTGTCACTGAACACTAAAGTCAGGATCATTTGGACCATGGTATTCCTGATCTCTGTGTATGGAGGTGAAAGTTGGACAGTGAAAAATGTGGATAAGAGAAAAATCAACTTATTTGAAATGTGGTGTTGGAGGAGAGCTTTGTAGATACCATGGACCACCAAAAAGTCAAATAATTGGGTGTTAGAACAAATTAGACCAGAACTATCACTAGAAGCTAAAATGATGAAACTGAGGTTATCATACTGTAGACACATAATGAGAAGACGTGATTCACTAGAAAATATATGCTGGCAAAAACAGAAGAGAATAGAAAAAGAGGAGGACCAAACATGAGATGGATTGACTCCATAAAGGAAGCCACAGATCTGAGCTTACAAGATCCAAACAGGGTGGTTTACAACAGATGCTATTGGAGGTTGCTGACTCATAGGGTGGCCATAAGTTGTAATCGACTTGAAGGCACATAACAACAACAATAAATTTTGCAATGCAGTTTGCCAACCAAACAATATTTACAAAAAATGCATGTTAGGAAAAAGTGTGCATAAAAATGAATATATGAGTGAAAATAATACACAAAAATACATTATATGATGAGAAACTGCTTGCAAAGATATGTACATTAGTCAAAACTGCCTACAAAAATGTGTTTATTAGGAGAAATTCATATTAAAATGATGGAGAATATTCATGACAACTTAAAAAAAAAAAACACCACAAATTGATTTAAGTTATTTAAGGCTACAATCCAGTGCACCCATCCTTGAGTGTAAGCCCCATTGAAAAATGAGAGTTACTTTTATACTTGTTCATGATTATGCTGTTTTAAGGCTGATTTCATCTTCACATTGGACTACAGAATAATTGTTCCCTGCAGCTTCTAATATTTATTGATGCATTTCTGAGCATTGTGTTACCTAGCCATGAATTTGTTTTTATTACAGTTATGACTATAGCTATTATTCATTACATGTCACAGGGGTTCATAAGTTTGGGGCAAATTTTAAGCAGACATTTTTTAGATTTTTTTATGACACTATCCTGTAGGGTAGCAGTGTTATTCTGTAGTGGAAAACAACAATGTCGCATAAAATGTTAAAGACTTAACAGATTTATTAGAAATGTAAGTGTACAATATTTTTGTAAGCCATCATGCATAGGGATGGGGTGCCATGGTAGGCAAGTGAGGTGAGGGAGGAGGGAAGCAAGGACAGTAGGCGGGGGCATGTAAGCAGGGGGGTGGGTGAGCAGGACAGCAGGGGGGGCAAATGAATAGGCAGGGGCAAGCAAGCAGATAGCAGTGACAATGTGGGAGGCAGGTAAGCGGTGCCAGCAGCAGCCTATACAGGTGGGAGGCTGGTAAATTGCCTAAATGAGGTGGCAGGAAATGCCTGTGGAGCCATTTTGGGAGTTGCATGGAGGAGAGATCTTTGGGAAGTTTCCTTGGAGTTGCCTCTGTATGTGTTTGGGAGTGCCTGGTGTTTGTGTGTATTTGGGAGACCTGGGGGGTTGGGAGTCTGTGGGGTATGTGTATGCAAAGTGCATAGGGGCAAAGCCCCTAGTACTATAATATGTAATGATAAAATGTCTAGTCATTAAAGGAAGGGATTCAATTTCTGTATCGATGCTGGCCCTCCCTGGGTGTGAGACAGGAGGGGGAGTAGATGGGCCCTATGTGAAAAAGTTTGAACGGGTATGACTGTTCCCAATTCTCACAGAGGCCTACTGGGATAATTGGCTCAGGCAGGTTTTGTTGGTGGGCTCGTGTTGGGTCCATATCAGGTGTTTAGGAGAAGTCTTAGTACGGAGGAACATGGGTGATGCTACCTCAATTCCAGTGATCATGGGTAGAGGGAAATATAGAGTGGTTCCAGCTGCCTTGAAAGAGACAGTGATCCGACCACTCCTGAAAAAGCCTACCCTGGATGCATTGGTT
Source organism: Rhineura floridana (assembly GCF_030035675.1). NCBI lineage: Eukaryota > Metazoa > Chordata > Lepidosauria > Squamata > Rhineuridae > Rhineura > Rhineura floridana. The sequence continues at coordinate 16,598,420 of NC_084492.1, read as the reverse complement.
TGTGACAACTACCAACCAGTTGCAAATACCCCCTTTTTAGGGAAGGTGATTGAGAGGGTTGTGGTGCAGCAATTGCAAGTACTCTTGGATGAAACAGATTTTCTTGACCAATCCCAGTCTGGGTTCAGACCTGGTTATGGGACTGAATCGGCCTTGGTTGCCCTGATGGATGACCTTAATCGGGAGAAGGACAGGGGGAGTGCGACCCTGTTATTCTTACTTGATCTCTCAGTGGCTTTTGATACCATTGGCCATGGTATCCTTCTGGGCCGACTTGGTGAGATGGGTATTGGAGGCACTGTTTTACAGTGGTTCCGATCCTATCTCCAGAGAATCCAGATAATAGGATTGCGTGACTGTCTTTCGGCCATATGGCAGTTGTGTTGTGGCGTGCCGCAGGGTACCATCTTGTCCCCCATGCTGTTTGCCATCTATATGAAGCCCTTGGGAGCAGTCATCAGGAGATTTGGGGTGAGGTGTCAGCAGTATGCTGATGATACCCAGCTCTATTTCTCTGTAACATCTGGATCGGGAGAGGCTGTGCAAGCCCTGAACCAGTGTCTGGACTCGGTGGTGGGCTGGATGAAGGTTAATAAACTGAGTCTGAATGCTAGCAAGATGGAGGCATTGTGGATTGGTGGTTCCCGAGTTTGGATAATTGGTCAGCTGCCTGCTTTGGATGAGGTCGTACTCCCTCTGAAAGAGCAGGGTTGTAGTCTGGGGGTGCTCCTGGATCCATCTTTGTCACTAGAGGCTCAAGTGACCTCAGTGGCTAGGAGTGCCTTTTACCAGCTTTGGCTGATGAGGCAGCTGCGGCTGTTTCTGGACTGGGATAGCCTGACCACTGTTGTCCACACACTGGTAACCTCCAGGCTGTATTACTATAATGTGCTCTATGTGGGGCTGCCCTTGAGGTTGGTCTGGAAGTTGCAGCTGGTGCAAAATGCGGCCGCAAGACTGCTTACTGGGGCAAGGTATTGTCAACATGTCACCCCACTGCTGAAAGAATTGCACTAGCTGCCCATTTGCTACCTGGCAAAGTTCAAGGATCTAGTTTAGGTGTACAAAGCCCTATACATCTTGGGACCAAGATACCTGAAAGACCATCTTACCCTTATATACCCAGTCGATCACTGCACTCTGTAGGTGAGGGCTTCCTGCAGATCATCTTATCCGGAGGTTCGTTCTGCACAGCATAGGAAATGGACCTTTAGTGTGGCTGCACCTACCCTGTAGAATTCCCTCCCCTTAAATATTAGGCAGGCATCATCTCTGTTATCTTTGTGGTGCCTATTGAAGACTTTCCTCTTTCAACCAGCTTTTTAAGCTGAGACCTATCCCAGACTGCGTCTGTGTTGGAATTGCTTTTTAATATTTTTTTTAAAAAAAATTCATAGAATCATAGAATCAAAGAAAAGTAGAGTTGGAAGGGGCCTATAAAGCCATCGAGTCCAACCCCTTGCTCAATACAGGAATCCAAATCAAAGCATTCCCAACAGGTGGCTGTCCAACTGCCTCTTGAATGGCTCCAGTGTCGGAGAGCCCACTACCTCTCTAGGTAATTGGTTCCATTGTCGTATGGCTCTAACAGTTAGGAAATTTTTCCTGATGTCCAGTCGAAATCTGGCTTCCTGCTTTCTTTTTTTCTAAACAATATGGTTGTTTTTAACCCTTTTTATTTAAGATGTTTTTAAAGCGTTTTAAAAATGTTTTTAAAGTTGCTTTCTTTTAATGTATTTTAAGGTCTGTTTTTATGATGTTTTAAAGTGTTTTTAGTGTTCTTGTTTGCTGCCCTGGGCTCCTGCTGGGAAGAAGGGCAGGATCTAAATCAAATAACAAATAAATAAATAATTCAAGGATCCAATTCTATACTATCTCAGGACTTACTTCTGAGTTGGCATGTTTAGGATTTCACTGTTAATGTAAAACTAACCTAATAAAAAAAAGAAAAGACATCTCACACAGTCCTCCAAATTGCCTAGTCTCTGCCTAGTTGTCTGGTAGAGGTTGATGTCCCTGGTAGTTGCACTAGACATTAGCAACCCAGCTTTGAATCTTTGCCTGCTATTCCATGCTTCTTTGTAGCTTTTATGTAAAGCAACCCTCAAACTGGCAAGAGCTGTTTCCTCTTTAGGACTAAAATCCTAACTCGACTTACCTAGGGTCATTCTTTGGTTAAAAAAAATAAAAAATGAGGGGCTGGTAGTACTCATATCTTGATAAAAATGCCATGGGGGCCAGCACCAAATAGCTGACATGGGTAGCAAAAAAGAGAGGTGCCAGTACTACCTACTGGTAAGTACTGTCATAAAAAGCCCTGCTTGAGCAGTAAGTCTCATTTAATTCAGTGGGACGTACTTCAGAGTAGACATTGTTTGGATTTCACTGAACATTCTGAAATGCTCACTCACAAACTCTCTCTTTCTCTCCCTCCGCTGTTCTTGTGCCTTCCCATCAAACTGACAAGAGCTGTTTCCTCTGTAGAGCTGGTAACGTAACCTTACTTGTCTGAGAGTGAGTCTCACTGAACTCAACGGGACTTACTTCAGAGTACTGAAGACCATCCTCATTCAACAAGCCTTTATCCCAGTCTGCGTCTTTGTTGGAATTACTTTTAAAAATGTTTTTAAAGCTTTCTCAAAAAAAGATGTTTTTAGAGATGCTTTGTTTTAATAGGTTTTTTAAGATGTTTTGTTTTAATATGCTTTAAAGTTGTTTGTTTTAAGATGTTTTCGAGTGGTTTTAGTATTTTTGTTTGCCTCCCTGGGCTTCTTCTGAGAGGATGTGATATAAATTTAATAAATTAAAAAATAAATAGATGTGGGGGGGATTGCACTGAGAGTCCTCAAATGTCAGTAAAGACTCTTGGATTTTTCTTTCTCCCTTTCTCTCCCTCAAGCTCACAAGTTTTCTGCTCCAGCAATTGATGCTGCCACTTTCTCATTTCTGATTGGTAGTAGCAGATGCCAAAACAGATAGCAGACTGTCCAGAATGACTTGGAGAGGCTCTCCCTGGAGAAAAAGCCGCACATACTCAAAACCACATGGAGAGATGAACATGAAAGCAGAACACCCATATTCAGGGGACAGCTGCACTGCTGATTTTTAAAAAAAATTCTAATGAGCAAGTGAACATAGGTACAGGCAACCTGTACCTGGGTATAGAGTACTCCTCTAGAATGTCCTCTTGCTCTCCTCCCAACCACATATTTAATAGGGTCTAAACCCCTAATTAAAATACTGTGGCTGGCTCCTGAATTGGTTGAGCGGGCCCTGAATTGGCCTTGGTCAGGGCTGATCCAAAGTGCCAGACCCAACTCCGAATTGGATGGGGGGCAGATGCTCAGCCCTAGAAGTAATGACTACTTAACATGGATGGCTTTAAAAGGGAATTAGACAAATTCATGGAGGATAAGGCTATCAATGGCTGCTAGTTTTTAGTGGAGGGGTGTGCTGCCCTGGGGTCCTTCTGGGAGGAAGGGTGGGATAGAAATTTAATAAATAAATAATAATAAATAAATAGACATGATGACTATACATTGCCTCCAGTTAGGGATGCGGGAGAAATTCAATTCAGTTCACATTTGAAGCCAAATCTATCAATTTTTCGCTTTCCAAAACAATACGAGTACCAAAACGAAGATGTCCTTCAAAATTTATACTTATCCCAATTTTAAGGTGCAGTTCTCCAACCACACAGTGTTTACAGAAATCCATATATTAGGAGAAAATGTGCATAAATTGACTATATTAGTGAACGGAGCATAGAAAATATATTATATTAGGCAGATGTGGGGGTTTTTGTGACAGTACTCAGTGGTACAGAGTACTGGGGCCTTTATTTTTGCAAAATGGGAGCCATTTTGTGCTAGCACCCATGACAGGTTTATCAAGATATGAGAAATGGCACATCATTTTTTTTAAACCAACCCCCCCCAAACACACACTGATATTTGAATAAATGGCTTGCAAAAATGTGTGCAATAGTCAAAACTGCACCTGAAAATGTGATTATTAGGACAAATTTGCACTAAAATGTTGAAGAAGTTTCACTGGGAAATCCTGCATTGCTGCAGAAATGTGGAGAACTGAATTGGAGAACTGAGAAACTGATAAAATTGAAATTAGAAATCCTTCATCCCTACCTCTAGTGGTGGGGTGGGGGTGGTATATCTCCTTATGCCACTTGCTGGAGAATACAAGTAAGGTGAGTGCGATTGCACTCATGGCCTGCTCTAGGGCTTTCCATAGGCATCTGGTTAGCCACTGTGGAAAGAGAATGATAGAGAACAGGTTGCCTTTGCACTGATCCCCCAGGGCTCTTCTTAGGTTTTTATGTTAAAAGAGGAAAGGGGGCATCCTCAGATATATCAATCAAGGCCTCAATGGGTGAGAACGGGAGCACCATTTGGCCTTGTTTGACTCACATACTTAATGTTGCATGGCTCTGTGTGTGTGTGTGTGTGCACGTGCACATGTGCAAGCATGCACAGGTACATGCACACACATATTAAGGATTTAACTCCCTTGACACAGTAATGTGCCAGCAAGTGGGAAGGAGGGAGACAACTACTCCAGGAAACCAAGGTCCAGCTTCTAATGATATATGAGGCAAATGATTTGAGGAATAAGGGAAATATCCAAATGCCACATATTCAATAGTAACTCACACTAGTAGGGAGGAGTTTAGTAATTAGCATTTTGACCAGTTGCATTTCCTTTTAAACTGTAAGTAATAAAAGCTGTTACTCATTTGAAAACCCAAGCTAGAGTGTCATCTCTCCCTTGGTGGGGTTCAGATGCAAAGACCTTCTAAGGAATCACAAGAGAAAGATAATAACAAGGTTGCAATATTATTATATACACTTACATGAAATAAACTCAATTGAATATTAAGATTTACTTCTGAGTAAACTTGTATAGGGGTATGCTGTGAGACTAGCACAATCTCTCAGGGGATTATTACACATCCCTAAATTGTCTCCTGATTTTGCCTACAGCAAGTGTAGGGAACCTTTGGACCTCCAAATGTTGCTGAACTACAACTCCCATCACTCCTGGGTATTGGCCATGCTTGCTGAGGCTAATGGGGATTGTAGTTCATCAATATGTGAAGGTCCAAATGTTACTTACAACTGGCCTAAAGCAAAACTAGAAGGCAGACTATTGCTGTGGGGCCATTCTCAGTGGTAAAACATCAGCTTTGTGTGCAGAAGGTTCCTCATTCAAACACCAGATCCTCCAGGTAAGGCTGGAAAAGACCCCCCATTTGAAACCCTGGACAGCAGCTGCCAGACAGTTTAGATTAGCCTTCCCTAACCTGGTGCCAGATGTTTTGACTATGACGCTCATCAGGCCCAGCCAGCATAGCCCATGGTCGTGGAAAATGGGAGCTGTAATCTAAAACATATGGAGTCCTCCAGGATGGGGGAAGGCTGGTTTAGATAATACAGAACTAGGTGGACCAGTGGTCTGACTGGTCCATCTGCCTCAGCTTCCTAAGCTAGATGTTTCTCCCCCAGCAGAACATTCAAAAGTTGAGGTTTCAAGAGACAACTGGCATTCCTCAAGGTGGTTTTCATGTCCAATATTCCAGCCTAAGGAGTATTGAGGATTACGGCCTAGAATATTATCCAGGAATTATTCCCTAAGCAGCACTGGCCTCTGAAGGAAATGGTTTAACAATTTCAGCAGATTAAAAGAACATCTGCGCCCTCCAGTCTCCCCAAGAAGGATAACATTGCCAAAATACTATAGTAATCATTGCCACCATTTTGGCATGGAGAAAACATAATAGCTGAAAGCACCTCAACGTATTCTGTGTAAGGCAAGCACATTCTCTCAAGCATTAACACAGAAATTCCACAGCCGTCGAGTTCATTTATCCTTGATAATAACCAAAGTGTTCGTTGGCATTCTAATGCCCTATTTTTCAGCTTAGTTAGAATCTGTCATGTGCATGTTACCTTGAACAGGGTTGCTGAATATGAAACTTGGCTTTACTACCTAGAACATTAAAATTTCAATAAGTTAAAAAGAAAGGGGGGAGGAGAGAGAGAAAGAAGAAAAATTGCAAACATTCAAGAGGTCATTTCTGCCTGTTCCTTCTTTACTGTAAATTCCATGTTGCTCTCATTATATCATTTATCTCCCATAATAGCTTAATTTGGACTCCATCCAAATTATGAGGGAGACAAAGTCATTGTTTTGTTGTTTTCAAAAGAGATGCTGAATTTCATATAAATAAGGCAGCAGAGTAGGGTTTTGAATACTAAATAAGAGAGGAAATTTCTTTCTGGTAGCTGGGCTGGAGCTGGAAAACAGAAGATGGGTTATTTTCATCACTTAAGGGGAACAGGTTTTCCCCTCCAAATACCACCCCCCTTGCATCCATGCATGTTGCACCCATTATTAATTTTAGCTATAGGTATGCGCCCTACATCAAACTTTGTTGATGCATATATTGCATATGCTCCTGGAACAGTGTATTGACAGCTTTATGTGTCATGTAAAACACATCCCTGGGAGTGCATGTTGCTTTAGTTGTGTCCTGTATTAGGGAGAGGAAAGAGGGGAAAATACTGTAAAATAAGCATCTACTTATTTTGCATGAATAGCATGCATAGCATGAATAAGCTATTCAGCTCAACTTATATTTGCCTGTGAAGTTTTTAAAAGGCAAATCTCATTCCTAGGGAAAGGGCCACAGCTCAGGGCTACAGCACATGATTTGTATGCAGAAGGTCCCAGGTTCAATTTGCCGCACCTTCAGGAAGGATTAGGGAAGATTCCCTATGTTCCTCATGTCTGCTCCATTGGTTTTCTGCACAAATGCAGCGGTGATGGGGGAGGAAGGAAAGACAGAAAGAGAGAGAATGGGATGAAAGGGGTGCTATGGTGATAGGGAGAATGGGGGAAAACAGATTCAGAGAATGAGGTGACTGAAATATCTGTGAAATAGAGGAGTGTGGAAGTATGGATGTATGCGAATGGAGTATGCATGTGGCCATGCCCTATCCATTTTTAGATTGGGCCCCACCTACTTTGGGATGTGGCCAAACCCATCTCTGGTGTGCCCCCTAGAAGGGTAGGACATATAAATCTATCAATTTTAGTCCATTTATCTTTTTTCTCAATATTAAATTCAGTTCTTCACATTTTCTCAGCAATTTGTCATTCCTTCTTTTAAAAAATCCTCATTAAGTCTGTCAGCATTTCTTCCCCCACATCCCTTAAGGGATCTCATGCTGGCTGAAAAAAGTTCCTGCCCTCTCACATAATACTTATTCACATGCAGGGTCATTGAAACTGGGTTCTTTCCAAAGCTTTACAACACTTCAGGAGAACAAAAGCAAGGGCCTGTAACCTAGAGAAATCCCCATATGATCAGGATGGAAACAGTTTTGTCCTTATTTCGGAATGTAGTGCCTGCATTTTCAGATGGGGTGATCATTTATCAGAATGCAAGCCCTCTTCCCTACATACACATACATACAGAGATTATAGCCCACACAATAAAATTCTGAATGTTAGAGAGAAGGGTCAATTACAAGTCCTCTAAGGATATTCCCCCAAAGTACCTTTATTGTGGGGTTATTTAAAAAAAATAAAAACACTTAGCATTAAAACAACTCATACAGGTGTGTCCTGTTAATTAGGGGAAGGGCTGCAGCTCAGTGGTAGAGCACATAGTCTTCAAGAAGAAGGTCCTAGGTTTAGTCCCTGTTATCTCCAGGTGGGGCTGGTGAAGACCTCAGTATGAGAGCTACTGCCAGTCAGTGTAGACAGTAGAGACCTAAATAGATCTGACTTGCTATAAGCAGTTTCCTATGAGTGCAATCCCAAGCATGTCTATTCAGTAGTAAGCCACACTGAGTTAAATGGGGCTTACTTCCAGGTAGAGATGAAAAGTTCTCCCAGTTCAGATTTTTTTTCATATCTAAAATTCAGTTCACCTTTCTGCAGCAATTTGCTATTTAAAAAAGAAATGAAAATTCTCCAACATTATCCTAATGAACACATTTTTATAGGCAGTTTTGACTAGGGTACACATTTTTGAAAGCAATGTCTTGTCATATAATGCATTTTTGTATGTTAGTTTCACTCATATATTCATTTTAATGCACACTTTCCCCTAACGTATGCATTTTTCTAAAGATTGGTTGGCAAACTGCATTGCGACATTCAAATAAGTGTGAATGTCAAAGGATGGCTGTGTTTCAGTTCTCATATTGTTTAAGAAAGTGCAAACCTGATAGATTCCGCTTGAAATGGGAACTGAACTGAATTTCTCACCCATTTCTGCTCCCAGATAAGAGGGTAGAAGACTGCAGCTTAAGTTCCTATATGTGACTTGTGGGACCCCATACAACAGACCATGAACTCAAGCCAAATCTATCTCTACCATCACTTGAGTACATCTCTTAAATAAAGGAATGAAACCACTCAAAAACAAGCCCAGATACCCTTTCTTATCTGTTATATCCATAGTAGTAGAATGTTATGGTCTACAGTGTTGAATGATGTTGAGGGGCCTAGATCCATGAAGGACAATTCCTCTTGTCACCTCCTAGAGCAGCTTTCCCCATCCTTGTGTCCTCCAGATGTTTTGGACTACCACTCCCATCAGCCCCAGCCAGTAGCGACACTGGTCAGGGATGATGGAATTTGTAGTCCAAAACATATGGTTGGGAAAGGCTCTTCTGTACCCAGATCATCCAGTATCACAGACTAGTCTGATTGGATCAAATAAGTTGTCACATCCGTATCTGCCTAAACAAGATTGACATAGGCACTCTAAGCTCCTTGGAAGAACAGCAGGATAAAAATGCAATAAAATTCCTAATAAAAATGCAATACAATAAACAAATGCAATAAAATAAATTGCTCTGCCCTCAAATGTTCCATAACCCTTCCCCCAAGGAAAAAAATGTGAACAGGCCTGTAATTATCTAGATAACCTTTGCTTTTGGATCTTCTTCTTCTTCTTCTAAAGGGGATATTAGACATCATACATATAGGAGATCAAGTGTTTTCTCTTATTAGCTGGACACTTCATTGGACAAAGGGGTGTCATGCCTAGCCATGACTTGGTGCCAGACATGGAGTCCTGAGAGGACAAACCAGATACCCCATAGGTCAAGGATCTTGAGAAGCAGGCAGGGCCTCCTGGAATCAATGCTGAGAATCTCCTCAAGGGGTTCTCTGTGGGGAGACCAGCCGAATGACACTTGAAGTTGTCAGAGATGGCCAGCACCAAAGGGTCTGAGCCCAGGCCAAAAAGCAATGAGATAGCATGCTTCTGCGGACCCACAGTTCTTACACAACTGTTGAGGAAGGGTCTACGCATTCAAAAGCAATCCCTGGTACGCCTCCTGGGACTGAGTCACTAGCCCCTAAGCACATATCCTGGATCACGACAGGGGAGAAGAATGTGAGCTGGGGAAAATGGAGAACTGGATGAAGACAAGTAGGGCAGCAAAATGTAGTGGGGATAGGGTGAGGAAAGTGATTGATAAAGGTTTTTCTTTTCCTCTTTCCCCTCCTTCCTTTGTTCCATAATTCTTTGCAGTGTATCATCTTCATTTTTGCTGTTTCCAAACAGAGTTAACCTCCTGCAATTTATTTCTCTGCCATAATGTAGTGGCCTCACAGAATTCAATTTCACCTGCAAAATTCATCTGTCTGCTTTATTAGCATATTTCTCAGCTGTCACTGCAATAAAAGGACATCATTCAGGAAAATACCTTGATCTAATCTGACATTTTGGAAGCCTAGACTGGACATGATCCTCAAGCTGAAAGTGTTCTGTCATCCTCATTAATTTTTGTGTGCCAAATCATTAAATGAAGAATCCAATGCAAAGTTATGTTTGTGATTACAGTTGGATATATATCTGCATAATTAATTTTATTTTTTAAAAATCCTGGCATACTTTGAATTATTTGATAAACATAACTGAACCAAACTTTGGGATACATACAATGGATATCAAATGAACTGATGAATTGGTTGGAAGAGTTGTGCAACACTTGTTGGAAGTACTAGTTTGCTGAATGTCTCTAATCATGCAGGACTTCTACCACAAAGACACATAATTTATTAAGCACTGATGTGTCACTCATTCACGAGTTTACTCTGTAATCATTTCTGCCAGTGTGTATGGGAATAATTAAATATCATTCACAAATAATTATGCAGCTCTACAAAAAAATTAAGGTGTTATTTGACAGACTGTCATATGTTGTAGTAAACATGATAGGAAGAAAGACAAGGTGATACAAGTTTTAATAGGAACAGAAATTTTTTTTTGCCATATATCTCAATGATGGACTGTGGAAGAACAAAGATGAGATTTTTTGGTGATGTTAAGAAGTCCTCCTTTTCATACATTTCAAATTTCCTTGAAATTTGTGTGATATTTATCATGAATGGAACTTTTAAATATGCTTCCAATTTCACTTTGAGTGAAATGTGGGGTGACCCTAGAGACGTGCAACTTCCCTAGTCCTTGAGAAATCCCATTAGTCTTATATCTTTTGGGGGTTACACTGAAATAGAGGCCTGCATCAAAAATTGCCATCATCAGACAACCACCAAGGCCTATGTCCCATGTGGTGGATACTGGATGCTTCACACAATGTCTGTAAGACATAGAAACGCTTGTGCCATGGCTTGTCCCCAAGCTGTCAATTCTGCAATTTAGATATTGAATTTGAGAGGTCCATTCTTTTCAGTGTCAGTTTGTAGTCTACATACCAAAGCATACTGTAACGATGTAACCAGAGGCTTACCAGGGCCTAGAGCAGCATTTCCCAACCAGTGTGCCTCCAGATGTTGTTGGACCACAGTTCCCATCTTTCCTGACCATTGGCAATGCTGGCTGAGGCTGATGGGAGTTGTGGTCCAACAACATCTGGAAGCACACTGGTTGGGAAAGGCTGGCCTAGAGACATCTGATATAACCCTCCTATGCAGATTGAGCCTACCACACACACACAGACATACAGAACCCCTCAGATGACTTCAATTTGGCCCAGCCACCCTGGCCACACTGCACATATATAGTCTATAAACATCTAAAACTTCCTAGGACCCTGCATAAGTAGTGTATGGTAATAAGATAGGTGTTCAGTTCTCATGTTACAGTTCAGAGGTGGTGAATGACTGGCCTGAAGGCCTGATCCAGCCCACCAGCCTTTTTGGATGGCCTGCCAACCTACCCCCACAGTTTACAAGCAGCATTGGTGCCAAAGCTGAATGAAGCATCTCTCCTGTCCCTTGGCCACCATGATAAAAAGGTGACTGGAGTGCTCTAGAAACAGGAAGAAGTACTCTGACCTTGGAAGAAAACATTAATAAATAGCCAGTAAGGGTTCCCAGTGGGTCCATCTTTCACATTGTGGGTTGCATATGTAGCCATACTTACTTGGGAATGGGAATGTCAGAGAATTCTGATGAAAATAGAAACAGGAACAGAAATTAAGCAGAAATTTCCAGTGTTTGCTTTTTCAGCCCATGTCCAGAATGGAAATCAATCCAGCGAATACGATTGGTATTCACTGCTGTTGCTTTCAGTCTGCAAATGATATGTAATTGATTAGTCTTCTCCCCCCCTCACACACACACCCCAGATGGATTCTGTTTCCTTTGAATTGAAATTAATGGGGTGGGATAATGTAATGACAACGTAACTTACATAATTTATGTAATTAATAAGGTTAAAACTGCACAATAATTAAAACAGTTGAAACATCAGTGAAAACAATACAAACAGGGGGCCTAGGTAAGGATATTAGGGGAATGACAAAAAATAGAATTATGGGTAAAAACAGACAAAAGTGATAAGGAAATGGAGCAGAATTACATGCAAAAGCAATGTGGCTCTGGACTAGACTGATTCATCCATCTCTGTTGTGAAGAAGAACAAGAAAATGAAGCTGATGTGAAGAAGAGGAAATAATAGCAGGTAGACAACAATGTGAGGATCAGGCAGATGCTCAGCTGGGAGTGCACCTCCCTTTCCCATCAAGATATGATGGATGTGTGTGTGTGTCCTTCCCAAACCTCCCTCATTACACACCTGCTGGATGCTAATACTCAGCTGTATAACAAGAGAGAGAAAACCTCCCAGAATAATCAGCATTCTTCCAGCAGGGCTGGGGATGTAATGTGCTGCACTGCACTAAAACCACAGTGAATTTTTTCCAGAAACACAGTTTCAGCTTCCGTGGATCAACTAATTATAGAGGGAGCCTAATTTGCCTGAGTGCAGAAACCTTCTCTGTCATAATATTGCACTTCATTCACAGACACTGCAGCAAGAGAAACTCATGTTTTTCTCCCTTGGTATTGGAAACCCAGTTTTTTTTGGTGGGGGAGAGAAGGAGAGAGAGACTACAGAAAAGGGGGAATTATCTCCAAAAACGTCCTTATCTAGGGTGCTTTCATGCGCCTGTGTGTTATATCTTCTCCACCAGTGCTTGGTGGTTCTTTCCTTTATGCTTTATGTTCACGCTTGCATCTTCAGTAGTTTATGTTCCTATCTGAGCCTCAAAACAAGTTAGAATCACCTTGGCATAGAGAGAAAAAGGGAGAGAAAGAAGAGTATCAGTATCTTGGAAACGGGTATGTCTTCATCCAAACGCTAATGCAGCCTTGCCCTCCATCTATCGTTGACTACCACATCCCTGACCATTTGCCATCTCTGCACAGGATGATGGAAGCTATAGTCCAAGTCTGGGCAGTGGGTTGGCAAGGCTGCTCAAGCATAATGTAGAAGAATATAACAAGAGTTCTGCTGGATCAGGTTAAAGACCCATGTGGTCCAGCATCCTTTTCTCACAGTGGCCAACCAGATGCCTATGGGACCTAATAAGCTTTCAAAATCTCAGAGATGAAAATAGAGATGCTCTTGTATACTTGTGAAAGCCAGTGTGGCATAGTGATTAGAGTGTTGGACTACGACCTGGGAGATCAGGGTTTGAATCCCCACACAGCCATGAAGCTCACTGGGTGACCTTGGGCCACTCACTGCCACTCAGCCTCAGAGGAAGGCAATGGTAAACCACCTCTGAATACCCCTCATCATGAAAACCCTATTCATAGGGTCGCCCAGAGCTTGGAAAAGTTACTTTTTTAAACTACAACTCCCATCAGCCCCAGCCAGCATGGCCACTGGATTGGATTTATGGGAGTTGTAGTTCAAAAAAGTAACATTTCCAAGCTCTGCCCATAAGTCAGAACTGACTTGAAGGCAGTCCATTTCCATTTGTGTATATTTGTGATGCTTTTAGTCTCATGCCAATGGCCAGGCACACTATTATTACACATTGCTGAGCGTCTCTCTGTCTCTGTCTGTCTCTGTCTGTCTGTCTGTCTGTCTGTCTGTCTCTCTCTCTCTCTCTCTCTCTCCCCCCCACCTGTTGCAGAACAACAGTAGAAGAACATGTGTTTTGTATACAAAAGGTCCCAGGTTCCATTCCAAGTATCTCCAGGTAGGGCTGGAAGGGATTCAGTCTGAAATCCTGGAGAGCTATGGCCAGACAATGTAAGGAACCCTCAGCTACATGGATTAATAATCTGAGTCAGTAGATGGCATCTTCCTAGGTTCCTCCTCTGCAACAGCTTCTTTTTCACTGGATTCAGAAGCAGGGTGCCCTTGTAAAGCTTATGAATGTTTAATACCATAAATGTATGTGTCCTGATCCTATGGATGTTTATTCAAAACTTCTCAGTGTGCAAAAGGTGAAAGCCTTTGGAAAAACAGATGTCAGGTCATTTCTTATTCATCTCAGGTATCACGGCTGCAATCTTAGTCAGCCTTAATTTATGACTATTCAGATTTCTCTACCCCATGGGTAAATCTCTCTCTCTCTCTCTCTCTCTCTCTCTCAAGTAGACATTCTACAAACTATGTAAGTTTAAACATTTACCAGCAACCATACATTAAATGGAGCTTGACTTTTAATATGACGATCCGTACCTTATGTATCTATAGTTACACATACATCACTAGTTTAAAATAAAAAGTCTAGTAACCAAGTCATCTTTCTTCTTTATTGACACAAAGCCTCTATTATATTTTAAAGAAAATTTGTGTTGTGCAATAAATATTTGTTTTGGTGTTTCTAAAAAAAGGACCTTGAATTAAAAAAAATGAATCAAAGTTATCCATATTATATTTCCGAAAGGGGCCCAAGACATCCCTTATATGGCTAATTCATCTCAGCATAAAATAGTAATTTACATCAGTGTGGGGAACCATTTTAGCTTTGTGGGCTAGATCCTTAGCAGGATTGGCCTTGCGGGGCTGCAGCCTATCAATCACATGATTTCATTATGACATCACAGGATTGGGTTTCCAAGCACTGGACAGCCAGCTGGCTCTCAGACCCTTGGGAACCTGCAACAGCTTCAAAGTCCTTTTGTTGTTTTCAAAGTGCTTTAAGACAGTCCCCACACTGCCCTCTGAGCTTCTGGAGCCTCAAAAGGAAATGTATAAACATCTTAAACCGCTTTGCAAAGGCACTCTTTGAAGCAGCTCCACACATCCCCTTTAAGCAGGAGGCAGCAGGGAGCTGAAGAAAAAAGGAGCCTGCATTACACAGGCTCCTTTGTCCTCTCGCCCACTTGCTCTCCCTTCTGCTCACTTAAAGGAGAAATGCACAGCTGCTTCAAAGAGCACTTTTGCAAAGGGCTTTAACCTCCGCCCATCAGCTGAAGAGCAGGGATTAAATTCTTCTGCCTAGACTGCACAGGTCTGTTCCCTGCTGGAAACAGGGCGCACAGCCAATGTTGGATTAAACCCTGTCATGAGGGACATCAGCTGGTGACAGGTAGGCATGGCTTGGAGAAAATGGCCTTGCAGGGCAAATTGGACCCCCTGGTGGGCCAAAATTGGTCCATGTGCTGGAGACTACCCACCCCAATATATGTTCATTCCCATTAAATATTGATAGTATGTGCTTTGAATGTTCACAGTAAAGAAATGCATGCAATTTCAGTGGTGTCTGGTGTTTGATGGGACTGGCAGAATGCAAAGCAGGGAGACCAACAGAAGGTGGAGCCAGAGCCAATGGCAGGTGGAGCCAATGAGTTTTGTCCCCATCTGGCTCCTTGCTGAGTCTGATTAGGGAACACTGGGACTGAGAAAATCTGAAGCTGACAGCCAGTACCACCCCCTCGACCAAACAGAAAAACAAGGGCATTTTTGCAAAATATTCTCAGCATGACACCATGTCTTGGATACAGTAGACAACAGAAAATGGCAGTCAGGCTGTCAACATAGGATTTTTTTTTTCTGTTGCTGCTATTGGTAAAGTCATCAACCAAAAAGAAAAACAAGAAAGAAACTGTCATCCCCCCTTGAAGAATATTCAGTAAAAAAGAGACCCATTGCCTGCAGGAGGAAGGGGACCACCATCGCCCAGAGAAGAAGGAGAGTCATTTGCTGCTGCTGTCTGCCTGCCTGCCTGCTTGCTTGGTGCTGCTTGGCTGCCACCACTGCCCTCTACCTGTTGGACTTCTGCTCTGCAGGTGTCATGCCTTGCAGGACCAGGCCCCCAAGTACTCAGCCAGCTGTTGCTGATATCATCCACCTGTCCTTTCCCTGGAGGGGATACATAAGCCGGCTGGCTGAGTTGGCTCCTGCTTTGCAAATTGCCTGGCTTTTTGCGGGTCTTGCGTCATGTGCCTGGGAGAGAGGACTCAGAGCCAAGTGGGGAGACTTGAGGAGGCCCCAATTAGTGTAGCAATGGATAGAGGGAGATATGGCATTGTGAGGAGGACTTACCAGGTAAGGGGAATGTGGCCCAGGCAGTTAATGACTGTGCCTTGTTCCGGTTCTCCCCACACCTGCAGGTTTGTTGGTTGCCCTATCAACCAGCTCTCAGACATCTGGATGCTGCTCCTAAATGCCAGATCAGTCCATTATAAGATCTCCCTCATTCATGATTTAATTGTGGATGAGGCAGCCAATCTGGCATGTATAACCAAGACCTGGGTGGGTGAGTAGGGAGGAGTCAGTCTCTCCCAGCTATCCCCACCAGAGTACCTGGTTCAGCATCAGGGTAGACCTGAGGGTCGGGGAGGGGGTTGCTGTGGTCTATAGGAGCTCCATCTCCCTCTGCAAGCACCCTGTCCATGTGACTACTGGTCTGGAGTGTTTGCATCTTGTGTTGGGTCAGCGGGACAGACTGAGGACTCTCTTGGTGTACCGCCCACCTCGCTGCCCAACAGACTTCTTAGCTGAGCTGACGGAGGTGGTCTCAGGTGTACTGTTGAGATCCCCCAGACTGCTGGTTCTGGGGGATGTCAACATCCATGCCAAGGCCACCTTATCCGGAGCGGCTCAGGATTTCATGATCTCGATGACAACCATGGGACTGTCCCAATATGCCACTGGCCCAACACATGTAGCAGGCATAGTCTAGACTTGGTTTTTACAACTGGACATGGAGATGGTGATCTGAATGTGGGGAGCCTTACATCAGTCCCTCTGTCATGGACAGATCACTGCTTGCTGAAGTTTAGACTTACAGCGGCCTTTCCCCTCTGCAAGAGTGGGGAACCTATTAAGTTGGTTTGCCCCAAGAGACTAATGGATCCAGATGGTTTCCAAAGGGCTCTGGGAGTTTTCCGGCTGATAGGCCTGGCACTCCTGCTGAAACCCTGGTTGAACTGTGGAATACAGAAATGACCCTGGCGGTTGACATGCTTGCTCCTGAGCGCCCTCTCCTGTGTAGCACTTGTACTGCTGTATGGTATACCCCAGAGCTGAAAGAGATGAAACAATACAGGAGAAGGCTTCAGTGCAGATGGAGATGAACTCCTAGTGGATGCAATTTCACACTGGTAAGTGCCTATGGTAAGCTGTATTTAGGGGTAGTGAGGGCAGCAAAAAAAAAATATTTTGCTGCCACTATCAAATCATCAATCTGTCACCCAGCGTAGGTCTTCAGAATTGTCCAGGGGCTATTACACGCTGGCCCCAAGGACATGGTAGAACCATCTGAGGTCTGCTGTAATGAATTTGCTAGGCACTTCCAGGATAAAATCTTTAGCATCTGCCAGGACTTAGACTCCAGTGTTATAGCAGGTGAATCAAGCGGGGTATCCAGAGCACAGCCTTGTCTCGATTTCTTGGATGAGATTCAGTTGGTACAGCTTGAAGGCATTGACAAGGTGCTTGGAAAGGTTCGTGCAACCAATTCTGTGCTGGATCCTTGCCCTTCTTGGTTAATAAAAGCTAGCAGGGATGGAACAGCCAGCTGGGCCAGGGAAGTGATTAATGCCTCTCTGCGAGAGGGGGTGGTCCCTGGCTGCCTGAAAGAGGCAGTAGTGAGACTACTCCTGAAGAGGCCCTCCCTGGACCCAGAAAATCTTAATAACTATAGGCCGGTGGCAAGTGTTCCATTCCTGGGCAAGGTCCTTGAATGAGTGGTTGCAGGCCAGCTCCAGACATGCTTGGATGAGACCGATTATCTGGATCCATTTCAGTCGGGTTTCAGGCCTGGTTTTGGCACAGAAACAGCCTTGGTCGCCATGTATGATGACCTCTGTTGGGAGAGAGACAGGGGGAAGGTGACTGTTGATTCTCCTTCCTGAGTTGGAAACGGGAGGGACTGCATGGTGGTGGTTCCGCTCCTACTTGGCAGGTCGGCTTCAGAAGGTGGTGCTTGGGGAACATTGCTTGGCACCCTGGACTCTCCAGTATGGGGTTCCGCAGGGGTCAGTTCTGCCCCCCATGCTGTTCAACATCTACATGAAACCAGTGGGTGAGGTCATCCAGAGCTTTGGAGTGTGTTGCCATCAGTATGCTGATGACACGCAGCTATATTTCTCCTTTTTATCTTCTTCAGGTGAGGCTGTCAATGTGTTGAACCAGTGTCTGGCTGCAGCAATGGACTGGATGAGGGCTAATAATCTGAGGCCCAATCCAAACAAGACTGAGATGCTGCTAGTGGGTGGTTCTTCTGACCGGATGGTGGATGTCCAACCTGTCCTGGATGGGGTTGCACTCCCACTGAAGGAGCAGATTTGTAGCTTGGGGTTTTTCCTAGGACCGTCTCTGTCACTTGAGACTTAGGTAGCCTCGGTGGCACAGAGTTCCTTCTACCAACTTTGGTTGGTGGCCCAGCTACGTCCCTATCTGGACAGTGATAACCGGGCTTCAGTTGTCCATGCTCTGATAATCTCCAAGTTAGATTACTGAAATGAACTCTATGTGGGGCTGCCTTTGAAGATGGTTTGGAAGCTGCTGCTTGCACAAAATGCAGCAGCCAGATTGGTAATAGGGACCAGATGGTTCAAACATAAAACCGATTCTGGCCCGCTTGTATTGGCTGCCTGTATGTTTCCAAGCTCAATTCAAGGTGCTGCTTTTAACCTATAAAGCCTTGCATGGCTTAGGACCACAATACCTGATGGAAAGTCTCTCCCGACACGAACCCACCCATATACTACGCTCAACATCCAAGGCCCTCCTCTAGGTGCCTACTCTGAGAGAAGCTGGGAGGCTGGCAACAAGGGAAAGGACCTTCTCAGTGGTGGCCCCTAAATTATGGAATGATTTCACTGATGAGGTACACCTGGCACCAACACTGTTATCTTTTCGGCACCAGGTCAAGAGTTTCCTCTTCTCCCAGGCATTTTAGCATGTGTTTTAAATTACTTTTTTTAAAAAAAAAAATGTGTTTTTAAATTTGTATATTTGTTTTTAATGTTTTTAATTGTTGTAAACCGCCCAGAGAGATTTGGCTATGAGACAGTATAGAAATGCAATAAATAAATAAATAGAAGCTCCCCCTCCCCCTCCAGATTACTGTTTACAACAAAAAGGGAGGAGGATTACCAGTGGACATTTTATCTTAACCTTAACATGAATCTTTTTTTAAGTGCGTGTGTGTGTGTGTGTTTAAAGGATAGATAGGGAATCTGTGGCCCTCCAGTTAAAGGATAGATAGGGAATCTGTGGCCCTCTAGATGTTGTAGGACTACCCCATTGGGCATGGGGGCTGGGGCTGATGAGAGCTGGAGTTCGACAACATTTAGAGAGCCACAGGTTCTGCATCCCTGATTTAAAGGGTGATTCTGAAGCATTCCTCTTATTTTTCTTATATCATGCACAGGAGGTTATTAGAGATGGGGAGTACAGAAAATAATACAGCCACTGTCATTTACAAATGAAAATTCACTGCAAGAAACGAATGAATCAATGGCTGAATGAATACCAACAACTTCTCTCCATAGGTGCGTAAGTATTATGCACTCATAATACTCACTCAGACCGTCCTAGGTGCAGAGAGGTAAGCAGCGGTAAAGCTGCCGAAGCTCTGCTCACGGCCGGAGTTCTATTCCAACGGAAGGAGGAAGTCAAATCTCCGGTAAAAGGAGTTGAGGTCCACTCAGCCTTCCATCCATCCGTGGTCGGTAAAATGAGTACCCGGCATATGCTGGGGGGGGGTAAAGAAAGGCCAGGGAAGGAACTGGCATTCCCACCCCATACAAAATGGTCTGCCTAGTAAACGTTGTAAGACGTCACCCTAAAAGTCGGAAACGACTTGCACTATAAGTGCGGGGACACCTTTACCTTTAATACTGAAGAACGGAAATGGTTCAACCAAATCAGCACCTGCCGTCTTTGGCCTAACATTTATAATGGAAAGGCTGGCCCCTGATTGACCACTTGGTATATAATCATTCTGTAAACAAGTATGGCATGCTATGCAGCGGCACTGAGCCAGTTGGTGGAAAGCTATTGAAGACTCTGTACCTGCCTTCATATTATTAGGCCACCGCAGCCTCTTAAGCATAGCACTTACAGTGAATGGCCTCCGCACTGCATAGGGTTTACCTGTCAGCAGTAATTTGTATTTATGCAATGAGCCAGAGAACTGTCGCTGTTTGCTGGTGGGATGCTGCTACTTTTGTAATTCATTATCTTCTGAGTTTCAGGTTTTTTTTAAAGACCCAGCTGTTTTTAAAACTAGGTTTAATGGAAAATCAAGGGATATCCAAAAATGACTCCACTAAGACATAAACCTCTCAGAGTTCACACAGACCTTCTATGCACATATTTTGTGTAGTTCAGCTATGCTGCACGCCTTTGAACAAATATTTCCCCAGGTACCTAATTTTCTCCACTGTTCTTATTCAGTTCTATATCTAATTTGCATCTGCACTTGCCCAATTAGAAAGTAGTGATCCTTGCCCATAGCTTTTAGGCATTGTATTATGCACTCAGCGGTGTGGTGCCGTCATTCAGGGCACTGTGGTGGAATTTTTACCAAGAGGATATCCAGAGTGATGGTCTTCTGGAGAGCTGAGCTCATTCATTTCTATTTCATTGTTTGTGCACTGGTTTAACAATCAGTGGATGATATCCAATGCACATCCTGCTCAGAGTAGACCCACTGAAGTTAATAGACATGACTAACTAGGGTCCATTAATTTCAATGGGTCTCCTCTGAAGAGGGCTTCATTTCCAATCCCTCTGGGAATTGTAGCTCTGTGAGGGGAATAGGTGTCCCCTAACAACTCTCAGCATCCATAATAAATTATAGTTCCCAGGATTCTTTAGCGGAAAGGAAGCCATTACTGTTAAAGTGATATCATAGTGATGTAAATGTATGGTGTGGATGCAGCCTTAGGGCTCATCCAGACAACTGTATAATGTGTGACATGATCGCTTTGTGTATTCATTATTTTTCAGTCATCCATATGACGCCGCGTGCTTTTGCGCATTTTCGCGTGGTTAAATCCACTTTGGCATTACCGTGTAAAATGCGGTTTGCTTTTTTAAACCAGTAATCATCTGCTGCAACATTAGGGGCTCGGATGCAATACCGCGGTTTATAGAGATGTAGCCGGTCCATGGGCGGACCTTGGGTGTGTCCCAGTACCCCTTCTGTCATTACCATCCAATAATGGATTTTCACTTGTGTGCATGTGCGCGAATGTGCTTGGAAAAGCCTGGGAAACTGAACCAATCAGAGCCCACACACACACAAACACACACACACTTCCCTCTCCTCCTGTCACTGCCGTTTCTGCTGGGCCTGGGGCTGATCCTTCCCTCTGGAACCTATTGCTCATGCTTGGACTTTTGTGCTTGGATGCAAGAGCGCAGAATTTGAATTTATGAGCCAGCGAGCGGGCGCAAGGCAAGGGCAGAGGCGGGAGCAGCTGCAGCGATTGCCTCTTTCCCCTCCTCCTCCTTCTCTGTGTTCCCTCCCTTTCCAGTGTTTCGGAGGGTCCCCATTAAAAATTGGTGCTGTTAGAATGGGGTGCTCCCCATTAACATGGCACATCTTTACTTACTTGCAGTTCCATGAGAAATAAGTGGAATTACTGGGCGTGTTTACCCCCAGTAAAATACATACATTCAGTTTAGAGCAATATCGCAAATGAAAGCAATAATGCAGCAATTATTGTCAAATAAGTGGTTTTCAGGTCTCTTTTATCAGAGGGAACACTTCAAAGCGGAGAATGGAGAATGGATGTGTCCAACACGCATGTGTGTGTGCAAAAGGGGGGAGGGGAGGCTCTGGACTAAGCACCACCACCAGCAGCCCCCAAGAATTGAGGGATCCAGCAGCCGTGTGGGGTTCCTTTGCTACGAAAGGCTTTTGGGGGCTGGGGGGGAGGGGGTGTGAGGGGGGAGGCAGATATCCCCAGGTCAGGTTGTACTGCATGGGGATGTCTGTGACCTTGGCTGACTGGCTGCTAGGATTTTTTTAGTTTGGGTTTTTGGTTATGAATCCTGACTGGTTGTGGGATGCTGAGTTTTCTGCCTTACTCATAGGAATCTTGTTGTGGTTGGTATGGTATTACATTTAGGAAAGTGTTACTGCCTTTCGTGTTGTTTTTTTCCTATTTGCATTTCACTTATCTTTAACCTCACTCCGTTACAGCCATAGAAGCAACAGCAGCATATGCAAGATAATTAACTCCCATTAGTGATAAGAGCAAGAATTTATAATTATTATTTTAATTAAAACAAGAGGCTTATCAGTACTTTGAAGAGGACCAGATATTTATTTTCTTACTGAGCCCAGGACTGGGTCTTTCATGATGCCCTGAGGGGGGCAGGGGGGGAGCAGGACAGTAGTCGATAAGACAGACATCCTGGCATTGGTAATCTAATTAGCAAGGTATGTGTGGGGTTGTTGCACATTTCCAGGCCCAGTTTCATTTTGAGTATGGAGGTGGAACCTGTGTAGAAGTGGTTGATCAAAGGGAGAAGAAATTTTGAGTTTAGCAAAGCTCTGCTTTTATGAAACCTAAGAAACATACAGATACTTTGAATGTCTGAGTGCCTGCACCAGTAGAATACTGGAGGAACTTGTAAAACTTGCTGCAACAGTATTTAGAACTGAGCATGTGGTGTGAAAGACTCCTTTCCCTAACATTTTGGCTTCTTGTTTTTCTCCACCCACCACATCTCTGAAATATATCGTATATGTAATGGCTAACCATACTGCTTCCCTGACTTACTTTATGTTTGTTGCTATTTTGTGTTTTTATTATGTTTTTATATTGATTGTGTATTTTTATTGTTTTTATTATATTTGTAAGCTGTGTTGAGCTCTGTTTTCAATAGCAGAAGGGCAGGATATAAATCCTCTTAATCAATCAATAAATATTCCATAGTGTTGGAAACTAGAGTCTAGGCATTTAAGGCTGAAAATGTTGCTTTTAAAAAAATGATTTCTCACATCTTTCCCCAGTTTTTGGTGGTAATTCCTAGGCACAAAAACAACACTACTGGACAATCCAAATATTAATATGCAAATAATATGTAAATAATTTGCATAATATGTAAATAATTTGCATAACAAGCAAATTAGCCTGCCCGGATTTGTGGGACTGGAATATGGCCAACCCTGCACTTGGCTGACTTTCTCTTCTTCTAAAGATACAGGATCAGGATCAGGCCAAGAACCTGGCAATCCTATCACCTAGGCCTAGCAGTTCAGGCCTGGGAGTGACTTCCTCTGATAGGCCCTTCAGAGAATTTCCAGAATTATAGAGAGTTAAATAGACAAGGGTGAGGAAGGGGGAAATTAAAGGAAGAAATAATCTTTTTCTAATATATGCAGAGAGAGAGAAAGAGAGAGAGAGAGAGAGTCTCCATTTTACTATGGTTCATTCCCATGATCTCTCTCTCCTTTCCCCCCTCCTTTTCATTCTACACATCTTAAGTCTTTGAAGTCTGGAGCCTCATTTAGTTTCCCCAGAGCTGTATTCCATCAGGAGAAATTATACTGTATCTCTGAAATAGTGACAAATATAGGAGCCGAACAGTCCTCTTGCAACATCCTGCTTTAATTCACATTGTTTTCCTCCAGCTCTTATCCTGGGAATCCTGTTAATCTTACTTACGAACAGACAAATCCCTGTATCAAAAGAGAAAAACCTTGGAGCTCAAGCCTAGCATGACTACTCAGAAGTAAGTACTACTCTGCTCAATGAGGATTACTTTCCAAGTAACAACTCATATTCACTAACAGGCAAAAAAATGTTGCGGTTTAAGAACATACCTATAGCCAACAGACAGTTAATTCAAACTTTAAAGAGCAGAGAAATTGGGCAGCTATGGTGAATGCACCAGGGGAGCAGGAGACCTGACCTCCTCTCTGAGATATTGTACTGCCCTACAAATTTGTCAAAATGCAAATACAATTTGGGTTGGTCTTTCATAGTCCAATCCACTGCCTGTGTAGCTTGGAAGAATTTAGTAACATGTGCCTCTGAACATATGGTGAGTGGTGGCAACACCTGCCATCTCCAAAAATGAAGAATTACATGTTTGTATGTTTGTTGGTGTTCTTCTTACTTTGCTTCTTTCCTGTGTTACTACTGTTTCTACCTAGAAAATTATATTTTTCTCATTAGTCATCCTAGAAATCTATGTCAAATTCAATTTTCTTAATTTCAAAACCTTTGTATTGGTCAATATCATATGATGGTGAAGACAGCCTTTTGTGTTTCAAACTGAAAGTTATGTCCTATTTCTATTTTGGGTGCATTAACAGTTGAATCTGAAACTGCAGTTTGATGTAAAATTAGACTGATTACAATATGTTGCTGCTTAAGCAATGCAACTAGCCTTGGAAAAAACATACATGGCCTGCCCAGGATGCATGTTTTCAGCCTGCTATGCTTAAACCACTCCACTTAAGGAAAGGTGGGCATGGTCAATTAAAAACATAGACCACACCTAGAATTTTGCTGGAATATATTTCACCTTCCACTGTTTTATGTCGTGCAAACTGAGACACTCCTCATGTCCATTGGAAACTATTCTGCAGAAGTTGCTAGGAGATTATCTGTTCCCCTCACAGACCTTCAATCAGAGCAGCTGACTGTTAAACCACTCTGGCCACTGGAGCTCTGTCAGTCTCCTCTCAGCACCCTTCACAAAGTATACTTCCCCAAATTCTGTTGGGGAAGCCATGACTGTCTAAAGTGAAATCAAGGTCTGGTGTGGTGTGACCCCCTCATTAGCCAAGCAGCTGCGGGTCTGGCTTTTAGAACACTGAGAGTTGTTTCTTACTGAGCATGCCCAGGTTTATCATTGACTTCAATGCTAACTTTCTTAAATTAATTAAAAATCAGACAGGCATTTTTTTTAACTTTTAAATGGCAGAAGATGGTTAGAGTATGGGGTAAGGACAGTAATAGGATTATAGGTACTCTGTGAACATGGCTGATTTTTTAATTAATTTCAACAAACTATGAGAACTCTGCCAGAAAAAAGTCCAAAAGGGGTTTGGGTTTTTTCTCTCTCTTTTTACACTTTGAATTCTCTATTCTTTCTGTTTTGTGTATCAACATGAAAATTTAGATGGTTGTTAAGCAAGCATTTCTGAGTTCAGGACTATACGCTTTGTAAGGTTTTGTTTTGAAATGAGCTTATGGGAAGAATCAGAATGGCATGGGGGTATTTTCAATTTGGGAGAATGCGAAAAATCCACGCTGGCTATAGTATACAGCCACTCTCATGGCTGTATAAAGAACGGAACAAAAGCCCTACTGGACCAGGCCAAAGGATGATCCATTCAGAATTCTGTTCTCACATTGGTTAACCAGTTGCCTATGGGATGCCCAGAAATAGTACCTGAATGCAACAGCATTCTCTCAATTTCTGATTGCCAGCTATTGGTATTCAGAGTCATATGCCTGTAACACAGAGGAAGAACATAGCCAACAAAGCTAATAGTCACTGATGATTCTGTCTAATTCTCTTTTAAAGCCATCCAACTTGGTGGCCATCACTATATCTTGTAGGAGAAAATTCCATAGTTTAACTGTGCCATGTGAAGTATTTCCTTGGATGGCCCCAATTTCTAATATTATGTGTCTCTGTGTTGTGGGGGACTTCTTTCTATCAACTTTACATGAGCTGGTCAATGACCAAAGGAAACAAATCAATCAGTCTCTCTATCATCATTTTCCACATGCATGGTTTTACAAATATGATTTTATACACCTCTATCATATTCTCACTTACTCACTATGTTTCAAAATGGAAAATCTCCAAATGTTAAATCCTTTCCTCATAGCAGAGTAGCACTGTGCCCTTGATCATTCGGTTTGTCATTTTCTGAACCTTTTCCAGATCTACAGTATCCTTTTTAGGGGGAGCCCCCCAGAACTGTACATAGTATTCCAAGTATTGTTCACCATAGATTTTGTAACAGCAGTGTGATATTGGCAGTTTTGTTTTCAGTCCCTTTCCTAATAATCAGTAACATAGAATTTATTTTTTTCATAGGTGCTGCACACTTGGTCAACATTTTCATCATGCTGTCCACCATGAACACAATAACTCTTTCCTGGTCAGTCTCTACCAGTTCAGACCCCTTTAGCATATATATGAAACTTACTTACACTGAACTGCATTTGGTATTTTAATTTCCATTCACAAAGTTTGGAGAGATTATTTTGGAGCGGCTCAAAATCCGTTTTTGGTTTTGCCACCATGAGCTATTTGGTGTCATCAGGAAACCTGACAACCTCATTACTTACCGCTAAGTCTAGATCATTTATGCGACCTGAGGGTACTCACCAATTTGTTCTACTTCCCTCTTAACTGGCACTGCACTTGCTTATACTAATTTATTAATATCTGTGTAACCTGATACATATTACACTTGCCACATCCTATGCCAATCTCCCACATTTTAGTAAGAGCTGGCTGGTGATGGCTGGACTGCATGCAACTGAGCGAGAGGATGTAGAGTAAAATCAGAGGGTCCTGACTGATCCTGAAAACAAACACAGTTTAAAGAGAACATTGGGGGGAGGGTGGACGCTGTTAACAATAGCAACAACCAAAAAGCTTTCCACTCCTAAATTAGGTTGCTGAAAAAGAAGACATGGGGGGGAACCAGGAGTGGATATTTGTGTGAAAGGACATGTGAGCTTGGCTCTGTTGCTGATCCCAAATTCCTGGACTAAGCAGGTGTTCAGTGGCACCTGATCCTTTATTGCCAGATATGGTTACCTGGCTGAGCCACTATTTTGGTTGGTTGATTTCAGGGCCGACCCCAATGACTCTGCCGACGCTGCCGATCTCACAAGGCTGAAGTCAGCCCATCCTTAGTGTAGAAGAGCAAATTTCAGCAGGTATAGTGTCTGCCACAGGCTACACCTGTTCAAATCCTCACTGCCACCTAACTAAAAGGAGTAGGTACCTTGTCCACTTTGACAGCTAGTCACCACACCTAGTTTGAGGCCCATACTTTTGTTATACACCATATAAACTACTTTATCATGCCAATTTGGAATGAAAATGTTTTCCCTGTCTTATATTGATTTCAGCCAACCATTCATTGATTTCGCTTGATTTACTAAGGAACCTGGTTATGCAAAATCTAAATAAACCTATAAATTGCTTGAAGAATTTCTACTGAGGCATTCTATTCCAGTTGCACTGAACAGGATTTTAAACTAATTTCAGCTTCAGTTCTATGCTCCCTTACTTGGGAGCAAGCCCTATTGAACTCAGGGGGACATTATTTGGCTAGAGGACTGCATTGCAAAATTCAGAGTTGTGCCAATTTTGAAAGATGACTGTGTTTCAATTTGTGTGCTATTTTGGAAAGTGTGAATTGGTTAGGTTTGCCTTTAAGTGCAAACTGAACTGAATTTCTCACTCATCCCTAACCATGGTGCAGGGTGAGGATCCAGATCACTCGCTGTAACAACTATTAAAAATAACATGATTAGAACAACCAGTCAAATGCAGTAATACATTTCTGCAATTAGGCCCTGCTTCTCAGTTTCTTCCAGTGTACATTAAAGAGGGTTCTGCAGTGTGTCAGTGACTCTGCAGGATGTATCCAAGCTTGACAACTGAGCGTTAATAGCAGCTGTATCAAGAAAGTAGCAGAGACAGAAGGGAACTATGAGGACCCATAGAGATCTCTACTTCAAAAGAAGTCGTTCTGCCTTCACCCTGCCATGGGGCTCACACTAACCTAAATCTGGTCCTGTTTTACACAGATATTTAACTTCATGTGTCCTCTTTGCTCTAGGATTTGCAAGTCTTTGCAAGTAGCTCAGTTTCTTGCAGTGGGCAGCCATCTCCTCATTTTTACCTGAGAAGATAGGCTCCCCAGCTCCACCAAAGGCCCCTCATGCATTCCTTCCATTTCGTTTCCTCCAGTTTATGGTACTGTTTCATCTTGGTCTCTTAAATGTAACCGGAGGGGGTGTTCCTGTACCCTTCCCCTCCATACATGCCATTTCCTCTTAACACTCTACCCTCTGCCTAGTTTAATCTAAAACAAAGCCCTTCCAGGGTGCCGTGCCTCTAAACCTCTCTGACAAAAGAAGAGTTTGTAAGGCAGTTAATTTGGGTCTGAACACCCCAGAGCCGGGAAAAGCGGAAAATGCCAGAGATCCTCCCACCTGTCAGGGAAGACCACCAAAGGGAATGAAAGAGGATAAAAGACAGTGACCCAGAGGGCAGTGTGATGCCCTTCCCTGGCTCTCCCTGTCAGGTTCCTACCTGCGCGTGGCTACTGCCTGTCACTAGGCACCACCAGGGACTCCACCAGTCCGGACTGTCCTTTATTTTATTTTTTCTCTCCCCGCTCTAGCACAGATCTCAACAGATCCCCCTGCTAGGCAACCACCAGTAACATCCTAATACTAGTATTCCCAGAGACTCTGAATACTGGTATTGTCATTCTCTTCACCGCTGCCACCATTTGTTACAGTTTCCCTTCAGCCTTGGTCATTACCTTACCCTCCCTTCTGGTCTGTGAAACCCCAGCCAAGGATCAGGCCTTTGGTAAACCAAATTAAGTATTTATTAAAGATAACAAAGCTAACAAGATTAACAAGATTTCTTCTTAAGGCACATAAGCATATGGTTTTACTCAATACTAATCCGAACTCCACCTCCCTCCTGGTAAACAACTCTCTAAACCCCACCAAGCAACCCACTCAGTTCTCTTCTCCCCCCAGATTCCACTTTCACTCCTCCCTTTATACATTCAGCCATTTTAAACACTCAGCCAATCATCTCGCATTCTACTGCCCATTCACTCCCCCTCTTTCACTCCACTTACCATATATCTTCTAAACAACCAACACTTACCATATATACATTAATATAGGAACATCACATTTCCCCCCCCCTTAAACAACAGCAGAGTATTATTCCTGTTCCAGGATTTATACGTCGCGTTAACAAATAAAAGTCTCTATGGGGAAAATGTCTTTCTTTGTTCCTCTGTCTGTTCACGTCACTGCAGTCCCAGCCACTTGCCTGGAAAGTCCATTGGCCAGTACATTGCCCTTGCCTTTGATGAACTGGAAGTCCACTTGATAGTCCTGTAGGGCCCAGGACCACCTCTGCAGCATAGTGTTATGGTTTTTCATAGTCTGCAACCATAACAAGGCCCGATGATCCGTAGTCACTGTGAATCTTCGTCCCCACACGTATGGGTGAAACTTGTTCAGTCCCCACACGACCGCTAGGCACTCCTTCTGGACCGACGAATAGTTTTTCTCCCTCGGCGTCAGCTTGCGACTCAGGTACGCCACTGGATGTCTGGTGCCTTCTCTCTCCTGTAGCAAGACGACTCCCAGCGCCAGGTCCGACGCATCTGTAGCCATGATGAATGGTTTCTCATAGTCTGGTGCTATTAATATGGGTCCTTGGCACAAGGCTTGCTTCAGTAGATCAAAAGCCTTCTGACATTCATCCGTCCATACCACATGCTCAGAACACTTCTTCTTTGTTAATTCATGCAAGGGGGTTGCTATTTCCCCAACATTTCTCACAAACTTCCTATAAAATCCAGCCACAC
This sequence comes from Rhineura floridana, assembly GCF_030035675.1. Lineage (NCBI taxonomy): Eukaryota > Metazoa > Chordata > Lepidosauria > Squamata > Rhineuridae > Rhineura > Rhineura floridana. The sequence goes on along the minus strand of NC_084492.1, from coordinate 16,569,090 downwards.
CCAGAAATGCCCTTACTTGTTTTTTGGTTAAGGGGATCGGCCACGCTTGTATTGCCTCCACCTTGCTCCATAAGGGGGTGATTTTCCCACTCCCCACCTTATGTCCTAAATAGATTACTTCCTTTAGTCCAAACTGGCATTTCTTAGCTTTTATTGTGAGGCCTGCTTTTCTTAAGGCCTCCAATACTGTTGTCAGGTGTTGGACATGCTCAGGCACCGACTTGCTAAAAATGGCCACGTCATCGATATAGGCCACTGCAAAATCTGACATGCCTCTCAACACAGTATTGATTAGCCTCTGAAATGAACTTGGTGAGTTCCTTAGTCCCATGGGTAAGGTCACAAACTCATATAACCCATCTCGTGTACTGAAGGCAGTTTTGGCTCTGGATTGCTCGTCTAGTTCCATTTGCCAAAATCCTTTACAGAGATCTAGTGTAGAGATAATGGTTGCTGCCCCCAATAACTCTAACATTGTGTCTACCCTAGGCATAGGATACGCATCTGGGACAGTAATTTTATTGATTAGCCGATAATCAATGCAAAACCTCTCTAAACCTCACCAAGCAACCCACTCAGTTCTCTTCTCCCCCCAGATTCCACTCTCACTCCTCCCTTTATACATTCAGCCATTTTAAACACTCAGCCAATCATCTCACATTCTACTGCCCATTCACTCCCCCTCTTTCACTCCACTTACCATGTATCTTCTAAACAACCAACACTTACCATATATACATTAATATAGGAACATCACAGGCAGCTCCAGAAATAATGCTTTATAACTCTACAATGTCTTGAGGGAAGCTGCAGAAAGTAGAAGGAATCCAAGCTCCGACCAGGGCTGACACCTTTAGTGAGCCCTCAGAGAGCTGAGCGGGAGGCAGATTTACTAGACTTGTCCTGTCCTTTCTGCTCTCAGTCTGTAAGTACTGGGAGGGAAATTAGTATGCACTGATGGCTGTATACAAGTAATGCTCAAATTGGAAAGGACAAAAATCTATAGTCATACAAAATGTTCCTTAGGACTGCGTAAAGGAGATGGGGTAACCTACATTGGCTAACCCCACAATTTTAATGGAAATTAAATGTAAAGAAAATAGGATTTGCAAAGGGGTTTGTTGCCCCCACTTACCTCTTGAGTTTGAGTTTTTGCAAAGGCCTTTGGTCATAAGGCAGTGGTGGGGGGATATTTTTTATCCTGAGGGCTGCATTCCCTACTGGACAACCTTCTGGGGGCCACATGCCCTTCGTGGTTGCTTCATCCACTCACCAGAGGCAAATGTGGGTGAAGCAACAAGTGTAAATTTTACCTTTGCATAGTAGGCTGGCTTCTAGACATACTCATACATGCCTCTCTATCCAGGCTAGCAAGAGGTCTTATCAGAGTTCAAGGACACCTTGTAGCCAGGCAAAAACACTCAAGGAGGGTGCACAGCAGATCCGGTGAGGGGCATAGCTCAGGATGGTGTGGAGACAGCCAGACAGAGAGGCCTAGAGGGCTCATTTGGTCTCCAGCCCTTTAGTTCCCCATCCTTGCTATAGTTGAATTTGCTGTGTGAGTGGTCAAACCAGTCTCTTGATTAGTCATTGGTATCTCTTTGCTTGATTAAAGAGCATAGAAACTGCAAGCTGGAGATGATTCCAGAAGGCAGGCCTCTTTCACCTTTCCTGGCTGGAGGTGATGTCATTGGTGACTGTCAGATTCATTTTGAGCAGGACTTTTTCTCTACGCTGAATCCAGAACTTTAGCAGCCCTCTAGAACTCTAATGGGGTAGCAACAGCTCTGTAGCTAGCATTCCTTGCTAGACTGGGCACCGACATTGCTAGGTAGGGCTTTGCGGGGGGAGGCACATAGTGCCAGCCAATCCCCTCCCCTGGTGGAGAGGACATGAGGACCAGGCAAGGGGAAGCAAAAGGCAGGGACATTCCCCTCACTCCTCCTCCATCCAGAGAGTGTTCTAACTTACATAATTTGATGAATTGTCTCACCCTTTTTTAAGTGATCCCTAGGAATACCAAACTCAAAAGCTTGTCTTTGCCTGTAGTTATGGTCTTCTTTCACCCCTGCTCTGTCCCTGTGTTCTGACTCTTCATGAACTGAACTACTTTGGAAATTTCAGTGAGATCCTGATGCTGCATTTGGCATCTCAGTTTTAGATTCCACAAGAGAAACAAACCTGTCCGTACTGCAAGTTTAGGGAAGGGCAGAGAGGAAATAAATTTATTTATTTATTTATTTGTTGATTTCTATCCCACCTTCCTCCCAGCAGGAGCCCAGGGCGGCAAATAAAAGCACTAAAAACACATCAAAATATCATAAAAACAGACCTTAAAATACATGAAAACAAAACAACTTTAAAAACATTTTTTTTAAAAAGCTTTAAAAATATTTTAAAAATGGTTAAAAACATATTGTTTAAAATAAAAAATATTAAAAGCAATTCCAACACAGACACAGACTTTAGAGTGTGTTTGTTAACATCTCCTTGACAGTCCTTCTAGTCTTGTTCCTGACCTTTAGATTTTCCTTCCCATTGGACGATTAAAGGAAAACTTTTAACTGACTTATATCAAGGACTAACTAATTGTGGAAAGCAATTGGATTTTTTTAAACTGGTAGCTGGGTTGATTTTTCTGCCCAGAAACTCTGAAAAGGCCTTATAGGGTGATTGTGATAATGAAAAAAATCACCCTCAATCAGAGAAAGTCTTGAGTGAGCGGTCTTTTCCAAATGAGGCTTTTGTAGTGCACTCATTCTGCCTTATTCACTGAATTTTTTCAGAGGGTCCTATTCTTACATTGCTCCTGTTCTTAACACAAGCTGTCATTCTTTTAATGGAGGTTGTCATTGTCATGTCACAAATTAAAAACAAGTCAATTTCCCTAAAAAAATCCTGGGGAGGCGAATGCCCCCATTTGCCTACCCACTGGCTACAGGGCTAGGTAGCAAGATCATTTGTGATGTTGATGCTGTGAGCCCTTCCATCTAATGCTGAGCTTAGGGATGGGATCTGTTGGCTGGTACCAGTTCAAAAGTATTCTGTTGACCTAATGTTGTTGTGTGCCTTCATGTTGATTATGACTTATGGCAACCCTATGAATCAGCGACCTCCGATACTTTGTTCTTTGTCTGCTAGCTAATGTTTTTACTGATCCATTTTTTCTCTTGCAATTTTTTTTAATATTAATACTGATAATTTTAAAGGAAATATTGTATTTTGAAAGGAAATATTGATAAAATGATTCAGTAATGATATTTGAAAATAGTTGTGGAAAATCTCTACATTAAAATCTAATCTGCAATGACAAAGAATAAACAAATTAATAGACCAAAACTTATTTGGGCAGCATTCTAGCACATCCTTAGCTGAGCCTGTATATAGGTGTATATAAAACCATATATCACAGTTGTACCACCATCTCCAATGACCTTCATATGAAGAAGACCAAATCTGAAACGTGCTGGCAACCCTTATTTCTGTTGCCACTCAGATGTTGGGATGAATGAACAATACATTATAAGCCTTTTCTGTGGCTTTCAAAGAAGCAGGTTTAGCCTCTCCTGCTCTAAAACGTGTCATGCTAGAGCAGGGATGGAGAACAGCATCTGGCTAAAAAATGAACAAAGTGCCTGCTTATTAAGAATCACAGTTGTCCAGTGCAGCAGAAACTCCTCTGCCATCAGATCTCACCAATCTCATCTTTCTTGAGAAATTGCAGCACCCAGATGCCAAGCTGTTGGAAATAGTTTTCTGGCTGTAGCATCTGGCTCCATATTGATTCAGCAGTTGTGTTTGAGTCAGTTAAGTGGATAATAGAATGCCTGGTCTCCCTGAATGCTGATTTTCTTTGACTCGCTTTTCAAAATAATCTCTGCATCCTTAGCAGAAGAGATTTTGTTGGAGGAGACTTTGCCACAGCCTGAGTTGTTTTTCATCTCGACATCAATGGAGGTGGGGATCTTTCAAATCAGTCTGTAGAGGACTTGAAGACATGGACATACAACAGTAGCTGTCAAGCTGGAAGGCAGGAGGCTAACCTCTTATTCTCAGGGGGTGTGGGGAATGGGACTCTATTCACTGCTTCCAGATGTCTGAACTGAATGGCTTGATTTCCAGTCTTTCTCTATACTGAGATTTATTTCTTAGTTTAAACAGAAGCAAACCGAGTTCTAGTTCTGAGGCGTAGTTCTTCCAAACTAGGTGAACCTGAATCTGGACTATACATTTTCTGTCTGCAGCACATGATGGAAATGCCACTATGGAAAAATAGCATTCATATCTCCAGAAAACTAGGAAAATAGGTTTTCAGATTTTTGAGACATAACCTTGTGTGTGTGTGTGTGTGTGTGTGTGTGTGTGTGTGTGAAAGTTCAGAGTTTGCATGCAAGTGTGTATGGGCAGAGACACATACACTGCCTCTTCCCACATGGCTTGTAGCTCAGTGGGTCAGGCTATCATTTCTGCTTTATGTGGGGACACAATTGCCTCCATCCCCCTTTCTTCAGAAGGGAGATGGTTGTTTGGCCCACAGGGTAGGGTGGAGGTCACATGGTCATGTTGGCAAATCAGGCAAGGGTAGAGAGCTAGGTTTAAAAGCTGGCTCCGCACCCAATTTTCCCTCTTTGCATCTTTTGGCTGCACCTACCCTGCTGCCCTTTCAGGATGGACTCGCCAGCTGCTGTTTAGGGGGTTGGACTTGATGGCCTTATAGGCCCCTTCCAACTCTACTATTCTATGATTCTAAGAATTTGTGGAAGGGGGATTGGCACTGTACATCCCTTTTGTTTTGTCTACTCCATACTGTGGGGCTTGATCTGTTTGGCTCTTGGAGTGGTGTAGCTGCCTGCCTGTTGGCTAGGAGTCCGGGAAGGTGAACAGGTTTGGGGGGGTTAAATTTGGTATACTGAGGCATTATGCGGTTGGGGCACCCTCTAGGGATCCCCCAATGCTTTATGCCTGGGGGGAACTGGGACTGCCCCTTGTGGCCCTGCTTGGACATTTTGGGTATAGAAGGCCCTGATGTGTGGGTGAAGTACACACCCTAGGCTCGCTTAGAAAGGATGGGGTATTTCCTCTTCATCCTTGGCTGGGGAGCCACAGCCTACAGCTGGTCACCTGCTAGTTACAGGAGGCTGGTTGGAATGTCTTCCCATCAGAGTTAGATTGAACTTCACCTGCCCGGACAGTTTGAATTTGGTTAAATTTGGTTGATTTGGCCTGCAGGTTTTCCAAAATTCTGTTATATTTAAATCAACATAACATAAATCCAATGTCTGTGTCCTAAGCCATCTTTCTGGGTGTGGGGACAATCTGTTTTGCATTCAGAAGGCCCCAGGTTCAATCCCCTGCATCTCCAAGTTGGGCAGAGAGAGACTCCTGGTTGACACCCTGGAGAGCCACTGCCAGTCGTTCTAGACAATACTGAACTAGGTGGACTAATCTGTCAGCTTTTATTTCTCTCCTCATTTTTCTACTCTTAAGTTCAGTTCTCCACATTTGTACATCTCTTTGCAATTTTTAAGTACTTATGAAGTTTCATGAACATTTTAGTGTAAATATGACATTTTTATATGCAATTTTGCTTAAGATACACATTTTCACAGGCAATTTATGCTAACACAATGCATTTTTGTATGCTATTTTCACTAACATATTTCTTTTTATGCATACTTTACCCTAGTATATATGCATTTTTGTGTACATTATTGCCTACCACAACTGCACTGTAAAAATCAGAGAAGTCTGGATTTCAAAAGATGGCTGTTTCAGTACATTGCTTCAGAAAGTGCAAATTGGGTAGGTTCGCCTATAAATGTGAACTGAAATGAATTTCTCCTCCATTCCTACTCTTGCTGCTGGTGAACCAAGGGTCCATTTCTAGATGTGGAACTACGTACATAAATAGGTGCTGTGTGCATGATCCACCAGCTGAACCCATGAGAAGCAGGAATCACTTCAACTAGCCTTTTGGATTCATTCCCCCCTTCTGCTGCAAAAGAGCTGATTACCCTAACTCCATCTTCTCTTCCTGAGCTATTAGATTGGGGAGAGCATTTGTAAGGAACATGAATCTGCAGAATTCATCCGTTTATAACAAGGGTGGGGAATCTTTTTTCAGACTGATGGCCACACTCCCATCTAGACAACCTTGGAGGGGAGGTCATATGCCAGTGCTGGATGGGGCCAGAGGCAAAAGTGGGCAAAGCAACAAGTATAAATGTCACTTTTGTACAGTAGGGAAATTTCTAAAAACATTCACACTCCTATCTCTATCCTCTTGCCAGACAAGCAAGTCAGAGTTCAATGATGCATTCAAGGCAGGAATAAAAACATTCAAAGAGGATATGAAATAGGGCTGATGAGGGGCGTTACGGCATCCATAGTGGTCAGCCGGTTTTTTCAAACAAGAGATCCAGGTAGGCAATGAAATTAACACCAAATGTGCTAGTTAACAGGGTTTATTTCTCAAGAACAAAACAGCACTTAAAAGAGCAGATTTACTACCTAACAGTTGCTGGAAGCCCCCCCCTTCAGTTATTATCAGGAACTGTCAAACTCCTGGGTCACCAGTCATGCTTTCTCTTCTTTTCCTCACCTTAAAGTATGTGTTTGGGTCCCCTTAGAGCAAGGGACTCCTATTGCTTATATACTGTTGGGCTATGTCACATCCACTAGGCTTTTACATGCATTGGTTACCTAGCCAATTAAGATAACCCAGAACCTACTGTGCCAGCTCTGTGTACAATGACTGCTTAGCAGCTGATCTACCACATGCAGATAAGCCCCCCAGCCCCCTCCTATAACAGTCTATGCTGTCATTCATTCCCACACAGAATTAACTCTTCATGGGTCCCAGCTATACCTACAGGAGTTTACATACTGCACCCTGCACATGCTGCATATAACAGCAGATTAGTAGCTGCTCTACCTAGTTTCTAGATAGGGCATTAAAAGGGGCACCTATCTCCTTGAAGATCTTCTGCATTTGGCAATAAAGGGGTGTAACCTGAGGAGGGGGTGACCTGGAGAAAATGTCAAGGGCCAGACAGGTCCAGAGCATTATATTTGACCCCTGGGCCTGAGGTTTTCCATCTTTGTTTTACAACCACTATGAAACTTTATTTCAACACAGCTTGTCAAATGGCAATAATGTATGTTGTTTGCTGTGCAGATGTAACATGTTTGCTATTATGATTATGCCCTAAGAATTTTGTCCATGACAAAAATATTGTCCATGCATCACACATTTAGTAAGTTTCTTAACACAGATAAGTTGCTGAACTAGTTCTTCTCCCTCTGTCATAATACTAGAACTCGTGGACATTCAAAGAAGCTGAATGTTGGAAGATTCAGGACAGACAAAAGTTAAACTATGGAATTTGCTCCCACAAGATGCAGTAATGGCCACCAACTTGGATGGCTTTAAAAGAAGATTAGACAAATTCATGGAGGACAGGGCTATCAATGGCTACTAGCCATGATGGCTGTGCTCTGCCACCCTAGTCAGAGGCAGCATGCTTCTGAAAACCAGTTGCTGGAAGCCTCAGGAGGGGAGAGTGTTCTTGCACTCAGGTCCTGCTTGCGGGCTTCCCCCAGGCACCTGGTTGGCCTCTGTGAGAACAGAATGCTGGACTAGATGGGCCACTGGACTGATCCAGCAGGCTGTTCTTATGTTCTTAACTTTAACTCCCATAATTCCTGCCCATTGGCCATGCTTGACAGAACTAATATAAATGGTAGTTCAGCAACACCTTGAGTGCCAAAGGTTCTACACACCTGCCATAGTAAGTTGAATAGATTTTTTTAAGAAGTAAAGTCTTTTGGTGTGAGAGTTCTGAACAATAAAAAGTTATTTCCATATCCAGAAGTCTGTACCATACTGTACTGTACTGTTATTTTCTCTTACTAACATGGAGAGAGGGAGGGGGGGAGAGAGAAAAAGAGAGAGGGAGAGTTATTGTGAATATCATGGGTTAGTCAAGAAATAAGCAAACATTTTCCCATCTCTGCATGAAGCCAATCTTCTCAGAAGGATCATTTGAATTGAGGAAATAGAGGGCAAATGTAAATGTGAATGGGGGTTAAAATTTTGCTATAGCTGGGAAGCTCAAAAGCAGATGAATCAAAGTGTCTGATCTTCTGAGCTGATGATGCCAGCTTTTTGATGCAAGTTAAATCTGTGGCAGAATTGTCAAACTCAAATGAGTTGGAAGGCTGGATTTGCCATCTTACACTTAATCAGGGCTGCCTCAATAACTTCACCAAAATATTGGTTGCATTCTTTGGTGGGGGCGTGTTTCCCTCCACCCTTCCTTTTTTCCCAAGAAGACTCAGCAATTCGCTCCTGAAGGGAGTGGTGGAGTGGTCTCACGTGAGGGCCAGATGGCCAATTGGGAGCAGGGAGGAGGGGGCTTAAAAGCCAACTCCTCCCTCAATGCTGTCTCTTTCACCTTGCTGCAACGTCCCCCCTTCCCTGTCATTATGGACTTTTCTAGTCGCAGTTCAGGGTCTGAGTAGGATTTTGAGAAGGGGGATTCTGATTTCAGAATCTGATGAATGCAGGACAGTGGGACCCGGGTGAACATGTTGGGTTAACACACCTAAGACTCACTTAGTTGGCAGGGAGAATTATCTCTCAATCCCTGAGCCACATAATGTGTCTGTTTACATGCCTAGGGGAGTGGAGGGATGTTTCCCTCGTATATGTTAATTCAAACCCACCTGCTTGTACTTACACAGTAATTTGCTCCTGAAGGGAGTGGTGGAGTGGTCTCACGTGAGGGCCAGATGGCCAATTGGGAGCAGGGAGGAGGGGGCTTAAAAGCCAACTCCTCCCTCAATGCTGTCTCTTTCACCTTGCTGCAACGTCCCCCCTTCCCTGTCATTATGGACTTTTCTAGTTGCAGTTCAGGGTCTGAGTAGGATTTTGAGAAGGGGGATTCTGATTTCAGGCTCCCTTTGGTTTCGCCTACTCCATACTGCTTAGGTTAACTTGATTGGCTCCGGTGAGGTTAGCTTGCTTGGCTGGTGTGGAGTTCAGGCAGGTGAGGAAGGTGGGGGGGGAGTGTAAACAGCTGATATACTAAGGCATTCTTGAGTTAAGGGCACCCTCTAGGGAACTGCTAGCGTTTGATTCCTGGTGGAGATCTGGGGGGTGTACTTGTGGGCCAGATTTGCACATCTGGGTGAATTCCAGTAAGGTGGGCCCAGGTTAGGAAGGTTGGACACGCATTCTAGGCTCTTCTAGCAAGGAGGGAGAATGTCATCCCCATCCTTAGCTGGGGAGCCACAACAGGTTGGTGACTGACATGCCCAGTAGTCTGGCAGGAATCTTCCCTACCAGGTAGGGTTGTAATCCTCACCTGCCCAAATTTTTTTGAATTTGGTTGTTTGGGTTTAATTTCAAGTTCTCTAAAGTTGTTACATTTACAATAAATGTAACACTGTTTCAGTCTTTGTGTCACAAGTGTTTTTTATCGGTGTGGTGGGAAATGCCAGTTCTGCTTACATTTCAGGGAATGCTTTTGGCACTCTTTATTGGGGGTGAATTTTCCACACATCCCTTTTTGGGAGAAAACTTGAGTTGGTCCCTCCCAGGGGGAGAGGGCGTTGTGGTCTCACAGGCTGGAGTACCAAAAGGAAAGGGGGGATAATCAGGCTGCTATTTTAGCCTGCTTCACTCCCTCCACTTCTATTTTATGACACCCACCCTCTCTCCTTTTACAGCACAGGTTTTGACTAGTCACCTTGTCTGGGGGAATTTGGGACAGGAGCCCCTGATTGGCCCTTGGGACTCCTCTTTTTTTGCCTAATCCACACTGCCAAGTTCTTTGATTTACACTTGTTGCATGGATTTATTTGGTCTGTTTGGCATTTAGTGTCGAAAGGTAAGGGAATTTAAGAACTTAATTGACACATACCCCGAGGCATCATTGGGTTATGGGCACTTTCCAGTCTTCAGCTTGGGGGTCCTTGGGGCTGCTCTTAATGCCTGCTGTATGCACCTTGATGAATGCAGGACAGTGGGACCCGGGTGAACATGTTGGGTTAACACACCTAAGACTCACTTAGTTGGCAGGGAGAATTATCTCTCAATCCCTGAGCCACATAATGTGTCTGTTTACATGCCTAGGGGAGTGGAGGGATGTTTCCCTCGTATATGTTAATTCAAACCCACCTGCTTGTACTTACACAGTTTGCTTATTGTTTGGCAGATCTTGTTATATTTGAATAAGTATGACCTTTCCACCATTACTGTGTCTCACAACTGTTTTTCAAAAGTGTATTGGCAAATCCTTTTTCCCAACCACTACCACTATTTCATTAGTTGATGTACAGAACAGACAGAAAAAGCAATGAGGGCAGCAAAGCTGCAATTTTATACCAACTTATTTAGAAGCTAGCTTCCTTTAACTCAGTGTGGCCTACTTTTGAATAGACATGTATAGAATTGCTCTGCAAAAGAAGATACACTTAAAGGACTTACAATTATTCTGACCTCCATGGCAATGGAGGGCATGTCCACATTGTAGGCAACCATCTCTTCTCAATGTGAAGAAGACATGGCCCCTGCAATTAATCATGCAAATAGAGTTGGGGGAGAAATTCAATTCAGTTTGCATTTAAACTCCTACCTTACCTGCACTTTCTGAAACAATACACAACCCAAAGCACATCCATCTTTTGAAATTCACACTTCTCTAAATGTTGCAGTGTAATTATCCAGATAAGAAATGTGAACAAAAATGCATTTACTAGGGTAAAGTGTGCAAAAAACACATATATTAATGAAAATGACATTAAAATGCATTATATTAGGTGAAATTGCATCCAGAATGTGTATATGATGAGAAATTTGCTGATTATTTTACTTTACCCAAACTTGCTCTGGATCCCTATAAGGATTCTATTGATCACCTAAAAATATATACATGTAATTGTAACTAACAGAACAGAGGTTTATATATGTGTGTGTGTGTAGAACTGAAATTAAGAACTGGAAAAAACAGAAACTGAGAAAAGCCAAACTTGCCCATCCATACATGCAGGTTAAGTTTCATTCTATGTTTGGACCACAGGGCAGCTTGTCATAGAAGGAGGAGTTGGCCAGGTATCTTTTGTGCTTCCTTCCTGGGATGAAGGAAACCACCATGGATTTTCTTTCCACCTGTGTCACCTCTCTCATAGGGTCACACCCTTCTGCCCACCTGACCCCTCCCCTCCCCCAACATTCCAGGCCTCCAGCTTCTGTTTCCAGCATCAGATCATTCCACAAATGGCCAACACACCCTGGTGATGTTGCTTGTGGATGCCAGTGGCCACAGTCCTCCCATGGGGACTGGCAGGGTGGAAGTCAGGAAGGCCAACAGTAGGTGGAGCCAATGGCAGCTGGAACTGATTAATTTTAGTTTTGTTCCCATTTTCTTCCCAGTTGAGTTTTACAAAGGCAACACTAAGGAGCCGGTCCTGTCCTGGTTGTAAGTAAGAAGACAGGAAGGTGGGAAACTGATTGATAGCAAACTGAGATTGGTGGGGAAGTATCCCATTAGCCCTAATGGATCAGCCTCCATTGCAAGGAATCAACCTGACTTTTAAAGCAAGAGCAGAGAGATGCTGTTGCAGCCATTACAACAGTGCCATGGTTATCTTATACATGGCCAATGCATTAGAAAAGATTAGAGGCATTATCCATAGGTAACGTACCTAACCTACTTCACAAGGGTGTTGTAAGGATAAAATGGAGGGGTAAATGACCATGAGTGTTGTCTTGAGCTCCTTGAAGGAAAGATAGAGTAAATGTAGTAAATGAAGTGTTTTTCTTTTTAAAAAATCCTAATTGTTTGGTTGTACAGACTTTCCAACTGTGGCAAAGGCTTCTCAAATTTATATATTTCCATTTTACTGTTGCAATAAATGTTTTGCTTAAGGAAATATGCATACAGTATTTCATTGAGTGTGTCTGCTTTTTATATGTTACTGTAATGCACAAGAGGTCAAGAAGCATATTGCCTTAATAGCAGTGTTGCGAGAACAGTATTACAAAATGTATTTTCTGCTTATTTGGTTGTTAAGCACCTACCTTTTAAAACACCAGATGAAACAGGTAGTGCATTACAATAAACAACATGAATATCACATTTGGTGCTAACAAAATGGCACTATTGTATTATTGTTTTCGCTTAGGTCCCTTTAAGGACATTGCCTGCAGGCTCATTTAGTACACATATTGCAGAATTGCCCAGTCTTGGCACCCTTCTGGAAGAAGCTTTCACCATGATTAAAGTGGTCCTGGAAAGTTCACTTAAAATACAACATGCCCATGCTTTAGTGGGAAAACATTCCTAGTCAATGGGACCTACCAGAGTATAGCTGGATAAAACCACTGTGGTGGCTTAGCGCATCATTCTGCAAAATTGGAAAGAGAAACCAACTGCCAAATATAATCAACTGAATTCAGGATTTCTTGACATTAGGCACTCACAAATTATTACACTAAGCTGAGGAGAGAGAAGGAAAGAAGGAAAGAAGGATATTCCAATTAATATGAAATTTCCTCAAGTTACAGGCAAAGTAATATGAACCACCGTAGACCAGTGTGGACCCACAAAGAAATGTGAAAGTCAGCAAAACCTTTTTCTAATTCCTTCCACACTGCAGTAGGGATGGGGAAGAAATTTGATTCAGCTTGATAAATTTGGCTTTAAATACAAATTCACACTTTCCAAAATAATATGAAAACTGAAACACAGTCATCCTTTAACACTTGCACTTGTATGAATTTTGTGATGCAGTTGTCCAACCAAGCAATGTTTACAAAAATGCATATATGAGGGAAAAGTGTGCCCAAAATGAATATATTGGTGAAATTAACATACAAAAATGTATTATATTAAGATAAATTGCTTGCAAAAGTGCATACATTAGTCAAAACTGCATACAAAAATGTGTTAGGAGAAATTTGCACTAAAATGCTGGAGAATTTTCATGAGGATTTTTAATTAAGAAATTGCAAATTGCTGCAGAAATGTGGAGAACCACATTTTAGATTAGAAAAATGAGAAACAGAGAACTGAAAATGACAGATCATTCCATCCCTACACTGCAGTACCAGGAATCATGGCTTTTCAACCAATATACCACCATGTTGTGCTAAATGTCTTCCACAATCCTGAAATGAACAACTACTTGTTTCAATTGCTTACCCGTTATACACACGCACACTGTGCTTCCCTCATAATTCACTATGCAAGTGCATTTTGTCATGTCTCCATGTGACTCCTCTTATTTCACTTCTGAAATTTTGTGGTGTGTGTGTGTGGAGGGGGGAGTGCTCATTGTGCCTATGCTGGAACATTTGGGGATACTGGCACAATTTTCATGAGGTTAAAAAAAGTGGGGAAATGACAGCACAAAACTCCCACAATTTCACAATTTTAGGGTTTGCAAACAGAATATTTCTGGAATCACTTATCATGAAAAGAAGTGCTAAATTTCCAGTATATTCTGTTAGATTTCCAGGACTGGCTTCTGTGTTGTGTGAAAGGGAAAATTGTGAGGTAAGAAACTGTCAGGAATACAGAATAAACTGCTGTCTGAAAGCTCTCTCTCTCTCTCTCTCTCTCTCTCTCTCTGCTTCATCATATAGTTAAGGGCTTTTTTTGTTGTTGCTTTGCTCCCATCAGACTTTAACTATTCCCACAACAGTTCATGTGCTAAGGTTCCTGTGCCAATTTTTTGCATGAACTGAAAGCTGCCTGTCATGCCAGGAATTGCTTACCACATTTCCTCTGTAGGGAGACTACAGAATGAGAATTTCTGTACCCAGGATCATTGGCCTGAAGTTCCTTTGCTAGAAGATATTTTATATTAATGACTCCCCAAGGATGAACAAGAAAACAGTATATAAATCAGAAAATTATTTCCTGAACAGTTTGAGTGAACTGTGGAAAAGCTTAGAAAGCCTTTGACTTCTTGCTGATACCACTGAAGGCTTGATAAAACTATGCATTGAACTTTTCTAATTATACCATAGTTGAATTACAATTAATATGCAAATAACGACATAAAGTCAGACTTATCACACATAGCTATCAGTGCTAGCAATCAGGCTCCACTAATCTAGACCCTTTGAAAGTCTCTTGAGAACTGCCTCACATATATTCTGTCTCTCTCTCTCTCTCTCTCTCTCTCTCTCTGTGTGCTTTCCAAGCTGTGAGGGACATTTTGTCCAACAGCTCAAAATGGTGAGGGAGAGGGTGATGGACAAAAGTACTGACAACAAATGTTCCATTGCTGGATACTCTACCAAAGACTGTACAAGAGTACATACAACTTGCAACCCAATGTTTTAAAGTGTTGGAGAAAGCAGTTAACAAAGGAGGCTTAACATTCCCTTTTTTCTTTTGTGGTCTAAAAGGGTGGTGGCATATATTTCCCTCTTCGAGGGAGGGATGTAGCTCAGTGGTACAGCATCTGCTTTGCATGCAGAAGGTTCCAGGTTCATTCCTTGGCATCTCCAGGTAGGGTTGGGAATGTCCTCAGTCCCTTAGAGAGCCACTGGTAGTCACTGTAGACCAGTGGCAGCTAGTGGCTCTGATGTTAATGGGACAGTGGAATCCACTCTGGGGTTTTGAGGAGCTGTCCAAGGTGCTGAACACTTTGGACAGCTCCTTGAAAGGTTGGACTAAAACCCAGAGTGGATTCCACTGCTCCGCTGACATCAGGAACACCAGCTGCCACTGGTGTAAATGATACTGAGCAGGATGGACCAATAGTATCACTCTGCAAGTCCATATCTACACCAGGCATTGAGGGGTATATTCCACTAATTCCTAATCTTGAGTAAACCTACTGAAGTCGGGTCTGAGTGCTTCGTTGCCAGACTTTCAGGGTGCTTAGACACCCCCACACACAGTGTGCTTAGGGCATTGGGGAATTCCTACTACCATGTAAAAAAGATTTTTGGGGAGTGGGGGCAAAGAAAAACTGACTCTTCAGATTGCTGGAATCAATATAGGTAGAGTGGGATGCTGTCTTTAGCTCTCACAGTAAAATACCAAGGGATCAGCTGGAAATGCAAGAAGTGTTAGTCAAGGAACCTGGGGATCTAGAACTAAATTGGACCCCCCCCCAGATTATTTCTGTCTGGGGAAAAGGGTGTAGGAAGTGGTGGCAGCTCTACCAGACAATTGGAGAAGTGCAGCTGGTCTACCTTGCAAGATAGTTGTGCAAGGAAAAGAGTAAGTAGGCTATTTTGAGCCCCTCCTTCTGCTACAGCAAGGCCCTGAGAGAGAGGTCTGGAATTCTGCACTCCTGCTTGAGTGCCTTCAGTTAGAAGGGATGATATATTCTGGCTGTGAAACCTACAGTTTCCAGAACACATTATCTCTGAGAATGATCTATTAGCAATGCAGATTAAACAGAATCCTGACCGATGACTTTTTGCATCACTGCTTCGGTGTCCCATCTATTACATTGAAAAGACTAATCATTTCTGTAGCAGGATATAAACTTAATGTATTGAGTGTTTGAATACATTGATATTTGGAGTTGTGATGCATGTTGAGTTTCAAATATCCTTAGAACTGGAAGAGTAATGGAAAGAAGCCCATAGTAACTATCAATTTTAAGAAATAATTATACTCGCTAATTTATATGAGGGTATTTATTCCCACTTCTGTGATACATAGAAATGGATCTCCCACTAAGGCTTATCAGACAGGCCTCAATTAATTGAGGGCAAATGCATTAAACAGAACAAAATTAGAGAAATTCTTCAGTTAATCATCATGTTGCTGAATAAAGGAATGAATGCTTCTGTGCAATGGCAAGTGCTTTTTGGAACATGGCACCAATTCTGGTACGACTGCACAGGAGGCATTGATGGCCACCAAATTTAAAAGCTTTAAAAAAGGATTAGACCATTTCATGGAGGATAAATCTATCAGCGGCTCCTAGCCATGACAACTATGCTTTCCCTTCACAATCAGAGACAGTATGCTTCTGAATACCAGTTGCTGGAAACTGCAGGATGGGAGAGTGTTATTGCACTCAGGTCCTGCTTATTGGCTTCCCATAGGCATCTGGTTGGCCACTGTAAGAGCAGGATGCTAAATGAGATGGGCCATTGGCCTGATCTAGCAGGCTCCTCTTTTGTTCTTATGGACACTGGGTTGGTCATCAGAGCCCCTTCTCCACATGTCTCCTCTAAGGGAGGTGTGGAGGGTGACAATATGAGAATGGAACTTGTCAGTAGATGTTCCTCATTTGTGGAATGCTCTCCCAAGGGAAATACACTAAATAGATTTGCTAGATTGATGTCAGGTCTCAATAATAGTCTGGTTGAGAGCCAACAAACCAACACTTACTCCAGATAAGACTGAGGCAGTGTTCGTGAGTGGTTTCCTAGAACGGATGGGTGAGGCATGGCCTGTTCTGAATGGGGTTATACTTCCTTTGAAGGAGCAGGTGCATAGCTTGGGAGTATTTCTGGATTCACTACTGTCACTTGAGGCCCAGGTGGCTTCAGTGGCACAAAGTGTCTTCCATCAGCTTTGGCTCGTGGCCCAGCTATGTCCCTATCTGGACAGCCTAACTTCTGTTGTCTATGCTCTGGTAATCTATAGGTTAGATTACTACAATGTGTTTTACATGGAGCTGACTTTGAAGTTAGTTTGGAAACCACAGCTGGTTCAGAATTCAGTGGCCAGTCTGCTGACTGGGCAAGATGGTAGGAACATATAATGTCAATTCTGGCATGGCTGCACTGACTACCAATTCATTTATGGGCCAAATTCAAAGTGTTGGTTTTGACTTATAAAACCTTATGCAGCTCAGGACCCCAATAGCTCAAGGACCACCTCTACCCATATGAACCAACCTAGACCTTGCAATCATCATTGGAGGCCCTTCTCCATGTGCCTCCTCTGAGGGAGGTGCAGAGGACAACAACACAATCATGAGCCTTCTCAATGATGGCTCCCCATTTGTTGAATGCTCTGCCAAGGAAGGCATGCCTGGCACCATTATTGCCTTTTTTTTAGGCACCAGGTAAAAACATTTTATCCCACCAGACCTTTGCAGTTAAATTTTAGTTAGATGAGGAAGAGTTGGATTTTGTTTTATGCATTTCTTATGTATTTTACAATGTTTCTATTCTTGTTTTTACATTTGTTTTTAATGTTGTAAGTCACTTTAGTTTCTTTTGAAAAAGGGCAACCAACAACAACACACCTGGCACCATCATTGCTTGCTTTTAGGCACTCAGATAAAAGGTCTCTTCTTCCCCAGGTTTTTTATTGTTCATTGGGAGGGTGATCATTTTTTTATTTTGTTTTTAGCCTTTTAATGCTCATCTTTTCGTGGGGTGGGTAGGATTTGCTCTTTTATTAATATTTTTGGATGAGCATGTTTAGATGTTGTGCTTTATGATTGTTTTATATTTAGCTTTAATGCTTTTATCCTGTAAGTTCCTTTGGGACATTCTTCTCTGAATGAAAAGTGACCATTAAATATATAGCACAGTGGGGAGGAGAGCCTGGCTGGGAGTCCAGAGTCTGTGAGTTCAAATCCCCGCTCGTGTCTCCTGGGTGTCAAGGGCCAGCTAAAGATCACTCCCACAGTGAGTGGCTCAGGGGTTACGTGCCCTGCCACCTGTGCAGCTGTGGGCAAGCTGCAGAGTCCCAAGGAGCCCAGTTGCCCCCCAGCTGGCAGTTGCGGACAAGGAAGGGGCTGGCTTGTGCAGCTGTGGCAAGCTGAGCAGGCTCTAGCTAGAACATTAATAACAACACACACAGAGAGACAGAGAGACAGAGAGAGAGAATGGGCTCGAATAGTTCATTGATCTTAGGTTACTCCCAAGAGTTCACATTCCTCTAGCTGTTTCTTTCCCACCCTGAAATGGGAGGATAGCCGAAATGTATTCGGCGGCAACCGAATAATAATAATTCTGTTGCTCCACCTTGATCACTGAGGTCTTCTGATGGGGTACTTTCGTTGGTTCCACATGCGTCTGAGATTTGGCTGGCCTTTACTAGGGCCTGAGCAATTAGTGTGGCCTGTGGACCTCCTTGCCAATAGAGGTTTCGCAGGAATCATCCCTGCTCATCTTCTAAACAATGTATTATTCAGACAGGCCTTTCAAACCTGAGAATCTTTGCCAACCAGCTTTTAGTGAGTGTCTGAATACAAGTTCTTCTGGTCATCCAAGTTGGCTGAGTAGGAATTAGCTGATTGGGCATGCAGATGGGCACATCCAGAGCTGTGGGATTTGCAGGCACCTTTGAGCCCACCGTATAACACCCATTTGTAGTTATGGGGTCCTGGGAGGGGGTGAAGCAGGAAGGCCTCCCTACTGACCTGAAAGGAGTTGAGGAAAACTTACCCTTCTCTCTAAGCAGGTTTGGCTCACCCACTGCTGTTACGTTTGGACCATGTTCACATCATACTTTTATTCCACTATTATTCCACTTTAAAAAACCATGGCTTCCTCTAAAGAATCCTGGAATGTCGTTCCTAATTAGGGGCGTATTTGCCTCCACCATAATTACAGGGAAGACTTGGGAACATTCTCGAATCAAGTGCTAGGAGCCACGTGAGATCAATCATTCTATCAGGGAGGGCACTGAGCAGCAGATATAAGGCTGCTCCGTTCTTCCCGCTCTTGCCTTTTTCGCCTCGCGGCAGCTGCGTTTCATCCTCATTCCACGTTGCTCCGTTGGCGGCTTTGGCGTTTGTTCGGAGATTTTTCATTGCTTGTGATTTCTTTGCCTCTCGTTTTCCTTTTCGAGCCTTTACTTACTATTATCGGATCTCCGACGATCAGCTGGGCGTCGGAAGTCCGCCTACGCACCTGCGGCGGTGGGGCGGCAATCCGGCTTCCTTATTTCCTGGTTTAGTTCCCTTTAGTGTTATTGCCTTTTAAGTTTCAGTTACGAGGGTTTGAGTTGGTTGTTTGTTTGTTCCTGTTTTAGTTTGGGTGTCTTTAATTAATTCTGCCTTTGCTTTAGTTAACGTTGAGATATTTGCCCCCCCCTCCAGTTATTCTTGTTGCATAATTCCATTTAGATTGTTAATCCTTTTGGTTACTTTGGTAGTTACCTAATTAATTTTAGAGCAAAGGTTTAAAGATATAATAAGTATTGTTTCTGTTAATTTAATAACTAAGGTATTCCATTACTTTAAAATTCATTTACTAGTCGTTATTTATTCAGTTTATTAGTGTTAAAAATATAAATTACCCCCCCTTCCCACTTCCCTTTACCTTCAATCCTTTTTCCACTTTCCCTTTGTATATAATAAATAAATAAATGTATAAGTAAATATGTAAATAAATAAAATATATAAATAACCAAAGAGGTTGGGTTAATTTATTAGTTGTAGTGTTATAGGCACTTGGTGTATGCTAATTATTATTATAATCTGTTGACTCCATAATTAAATTATAATAGCATTTTGGTCTTTTGTATAATTGTTGTTGTTTATTGTTTCTTACAAAATGCCTCCCAGGAAGGCTCAGCAGAAAAAAGGGGTGCGGGTGGTCAAGCAAACTACAAAGCGCCCTCTACCACAGGAGAACCTGTCTTCTGACAAAGAGGAGGATTTTGGGACCATCCGTGCCTTGGTGGCTAGGGTGCAGGCGTTGGAAAAGGAACGCAGACAGCCCCTGGATGCTGAGGCTGGCACAAGTACCGCTCCAGCAGGTAAGAAATCTGCATGGTTGGCTTCCAAAAAGCCTAAAAATCGTATTCTTGCTGATTTAGTTTCTAGAATCGGGGTTCTGGAAGCTGCGGTACCCAGTGAGGAGCCAGCAATCCGTACGCATACTGCGTGTTTACCAGCTGATCAAGCACCTATTTCTGCTGTCACACCTTCAGTTCTGTCAGCTGCCGGGCATATGCGAAGTCAGCAGCCAGTTCCGCATGATGCTGCAGCGTTTACTCCAATGGTTTCTGGGTTTGCAGCACCTTCTGTGATTGCCTCTCCTTCAGCGTATACAGGTGAGCAAATCATGCACTCACAAGCTCGCAATACACATCCACAGGATTCCACTGCCCTTAACAGGGATGCACAAACAGCTGATTCTCCTTCGTTGGGAGCAGCTGCCCACCCAGTAGTGTTTATGGGAGGGGTGTTGGTACCCCAGCACCCACAGCTTCCTTGGCCGGCGGCTGCAGTGAGTCCTTGGCAGCCGCCTTCGATTTCCTCTTCTCAATCACCTGCTTCTTTGCCCCTTCCATATGGGGTTTATCCTCAAGGCGATACGAACAAAAGAAAAAAATTGGAGGGGAGAGTATATTGACTTGCTTACTCTCCTGTTTCGTGAGCATGAGGCTAAGCCTAAGGACAGTCAGGAAGGGAAAGAGCGTGAGGCAGTGATCAAAAGGAAGGTGGAAAGGGTGTGGCCTAATTGGTTGACCGCCTATACGATTTATATGGGTGTTATGACACAGGCTTATCCGTCTAGGGCTTTATCCATGATAAAATATCAGGATATAGTGCATCGGGCCTTCCGAGAATTCTCTGGAACCGCTTGGCTTAGGTATGATCAGCATTTTAGACATAGAGCAGCATTAGATCCCATCCTTCGTTGGGACATTGAACATACTGGACTGTGGCTACGTTCTATGACCTCCGCCAGGCCCTCTCTTGGAGATAGGGCTGATAGTGGGCATTTATTGGCACGTGTGCAGACTTCCGCCTCTGGCTACTGCCAAGGCGGGCAGTGGGTTCAATCCCAACAAGTCTGCTGGACATTTAATAGCAATGGCCGATGCTCTAGACGTCCCTGTAGGTTCCGACATGTTTGTGCACTTTGCTGAGGCAACCACTCTAGTTCCTCTTGCCAGAGGGCACGTACAGCTCCACAGGGTACAGGGGAGCACCCACAGCCAAAACGCGGGTCTGGCAATAGCGGCTGCACGTCGCAAGGCCAGTAGCCCGATCAAGCTGGCTCCTTTGGCGAAGCTATTAGAGCATTATCCCAATCGGCAGGCTGCTAGTTTTATACTCCAGGGTTTTACGGATGGTTTTTGTATCCCTTATGAGGGTCCTAGGATTGCTACATCGCTAGTCAATCAGCCCTCTTATAGTAATTTAGCGCCCGTAGTTTTGGCCAAGCTTCATGAGGAGATACTTGCTGATCGGATATCAGGCCCCTTCCGTTTTCCTCCTTTGGAAAATTTGAGGATTTCCCCTTTAGGTATTATCCCTAAGAAGCAGGCTGGAGAATATCGCCTGATTCATAATTTGTCATTCCCAAAAGGGGCCTCTGTCAATGATGGCATTTCCCCATTATTTGCATCAGTTAGATATACTTCTTTTGACGAGGCGGTTAGAGTAGTTAGAAAAGCTGGAAGGGGTGCTTTAATGGCAAAGTGTGATATGAAATCTGCTTTTCGCCTTTTGCCAGTACACCCTGAGGATGGGGATTTGCTTGGTTTTAAATTTCAAGATCAGTTTTACGTTGACAGAGCTATGCCAATGGGCTGTTCTGTGTCGTGCACTGCTTTTGAAGCATTTAGCACATTTCTAGAATGGGCATTGAGGAGGAAAGCATCGTCCTCCTTTTCTGCTCATTATCTTGATAATTTTTTATTTGTGGGACCGGCCGTGTCTTCTCATAGCCTTCATTTAATGCAATCTTTTGACACTTTAACTGACGAATTGGGAGTTCCGTTAGCTCCCGAAAAGTCAGAGGGCCCTACTACTTCCCTTATTATCTTAGGGATTCACTTAGATACTGTGACTCAGTCCTCACGTTTGCCGCTTGAGAAGTTGGTAGTACTGCGTCAACTGCTCTGTTTAGTAATAGGGTTGAAAAAGATCACACTGGCCCAGTTACAGGAACTTGTGGCCACTTAGTTTTTGCTTCCAAAGTTATTTCCCCTGGTCGTGCGTTCCTCAGGCGTTTATGTGACGCCATGAAGGGAGTTCACTCTCGCTTCCATTTCATAAGGATCACGTCAGGGATGAGAGAGGATTTGTACATGTGGCTTGCATTCCTGAAGGATTTCAATCGCCTTTCCTTTTGGAGGGAGGAATTACTCTTAGAAGCGAAATTACAGGTGCATTCTGACGCTGCCGGATGCATTGGCTTTGGGGTCATCTTTAGAGCCCAGTGGTGTGCTGAGCGATGGCCTGACAGTTGGCGAGATATTGGAATTACTTCCGATTTGACATTTTTGGAATTTTTCCAATTGTGGTCGCTGTTCGTATATGGCCAAAGGCATTTACAAACCGCACAGTGCGCTTCTGGTGCAATAATATTTCCACAGTTAGTGTGATTAATGCCCAAACTTCCAAGTCTCCTCGTGTCATACGCTTGGTGCGCGCTTTTGTGTTGCAATGCTTGCGCTTTAATATTTTATTCCTGGCCAGACATGTTCCAGGTTTGCAGAATACAGTAGCTGATGCACTTTCACGCTTACAGATGGCGCGCTTTCGGGAGCTTGCACCTGGAGCGGCTCTGGATCCTGTACCAATCCCACCTTTCCTGTGGAACCTTGGCAACTAGAAGTTGGGGTTGCGATTGCTGCCGCTCTGGCTCCCAGTACTCAAAATGCGTATGAGCATTCATTTGCGAAGTTCCAGACTTTCCGTATAGACACGGAGCTGCCTTTGGAGTGGCCTATTCCTGTGGAGCATTTATTGCAGTTTATGATACATTTAAAAGGGCACAATAATTCTGTTTCTACTATCGCTGGTCACCTCTCGGCACTAGCCTTTATTTCCAAGGCAAGGGGGCTGCCAGATCATTCTGTAGATTTTAGGGTCAGATAGGTCCTTGTGGGTTGGTCGCGTTCCGCTCCCAGGTCCGCTGGCCGGAGGAGGCCAATCACGCCCGATGTCCTCCTCCAGATCCTGGCACTATTTAATTCTTTATGTTCATCTCAGTATGAGTCGCACCTGTTCGCTGCAGTAACTCTGATGATGTTTTATGGTGCTTTTCGCCCTAGCGAAGTATTGCCCCCTTCTAAGTGCGATGTGACTTATCGAGCCTTATGCTTTGGTGATTGCACATTAGGTGCAGATATAGTGAGGTTTTCACTGTGGGTCTCTAAGACCGATCAAAGGGCCATGGCAGTATTCGTGCTTTTACGAAGTCGCCAGGTCCAGGTGTTGTGCCCTGTGTCTGCAATGTGACAATTCTTATCCATTTGGCCAGCGGGCCAGCGTTATTTGTTCATACATATGGATGGTACTGCCCTGACTCAATTTCAATTTTGGGCCGTTGTTCGGCAGGCCTTGTTGGCCAGTGGTCGTGATGCTGGAGTCTATGGGCTGCATTCTTTCCGGATTGGTGCAGTTACAGCTGCGGCCCTTGTGGGCATGAGTATCAGCGAGATACAGGCGATCGGAAAGTGGCGTTCCGATGCATTTAAGTCTTACGTCAGGTTTTAACAGATGACTTTGTTTTTGTTTCCTGTAGGTTTGACAAACATCCCAATTCCCATCAGGATCGTATTGTGTGGCCACTCAATTGTGTTTTGGGCTCATCGGAGGGCATCCTCATCTGCTTATGGAACACAGCTGCAGCTTTCTGCCACAGCTACGATTCAGTGGGAAGCCCAGAGGGGCATGTTATGGGATGCGTTTCTGCCTGCTGTGTGCCGGATCATGTTATTGGCTGACAGGCCGCACATATTGTTAATTCATTTGGGTGAAAATGATTTGGTGCAGCGTCCTGGGTTGGATTTGCTGCTAAAAGTTACGTGTGATCTCACATGGCTTATTAGATCATATCCCCATCTTCTGCTTGTATGGTCTGAAATGCTTGTTAGAAGGGTTTGGAGGGGTGCTGTTCACCCCAATAAGATAGATAGAGCTAGGAAATGGGTCAATAGGAAGGTTAGGGATTTAGTTTTGTCTCTTGGAGTTATTTATCATGATAGGATTAGGTTCCATGCCCCACATCTATTTTGAGATGATGGTGTTCATCTTTCTGAGCAAGGGTGTGACCTGTTTTTAGAGGATTTTATGGGGGGATTAAGGGGATTGTTATCCTCATTGGGTGGAGGGGACCAAGCTTAAGCTGATCCCCTCTTGTGGCATAGAATTTGGGCAGGTGAGGTATATGGGGGTTAAAATTAGATGGTTAAGGCATCATGAAAAAGAGGCACTTCCTAGGGAACCATCAGGGCTTTGTATCCGGTGGGGATCTATGTTGTGTCCTTGTGGGACCTGCTTGCGCATCATGGTGAACGCCTGTATGGCGGGGCCATGGTATGGGGGTTGGAACCACACAGCTGGCTCCAAGAGCAAGGAGGGAGGAATTCACCCACGTCCTTGACTATGGAGTCACATGATGATGAGAAGTGATGCCTTAAGAAGGTGAGGGTGTAATCCCTCATTGTTAGGTTTAGCCTCACCTGCCCAAAAAGATAGAGATTTGAATAATTGGCTGTATTGCATTGGATTTAGGATGTTATATTTTAATAAATATAACATTATACCAGTTTGGTGTCATGAGTCTTCTTTGTGTGGGGGCAAAGGGTAGTTTGTGAAGTGTGCTGACTGTTGCTAGGAGACTTCTATTCACCTCAAAGAGCTACAATTCTCAGAGTTCCCTGGTGAGGATTCACTGGTTAAATCACCTTGGAAATGGTAGCTCTGTGAGGGGAACAGGAGTCTCCTAACAATTCTCAGTGCCCTTCACAAACTATCTTTCCCAGGATTCTTTTGGGGAAGCTATAAGTGTTTAAAGTGGAATAATAGTGGAATAAATGTATGCTGCAAATGTGGCCCTAATGAGAATCCTGTACTGTTGTCCCTACTGCTGATCTGTGGCTGCTTTAAATAATAAATGTAGCTGACTTCACCCAAACTTATTCCTTCGTGTGGTCACTAAAGAGAATGTCAGACTATTGATAAAAAATATCAGCCCTTCAAAAGACGGATGATTTAAAAAAAAAATTTATTGCCAATCAAAAAATAATGAAAAAATGTGGCACAGAACTTATTAAACATTCACAATTGTACCAGTTTTCAGTAAAGATAAGTACTGAGGTGCCTCCTTCCCTTATTCTTCATTCTGTTGTTTGCTAATGAACACTTTGAAACTCTTAAGAACATTCTGCTATAGCAGCTTAACTTTACAATAGAATCCAACAGTGCAATTAGCTCTTAATTAATTTAATGGAAGAATATCAGTGGCCTGTGAGAATTTACTGACTTTCAGTAAAGAGGTTCCATTTGTTAACTTCCAGTCGGCTTGACTGGAGATACTTCATCATGGAAAATGGCAGGATCTCACACTTTGTGAGCCCAATCAGAGTACACATTAGTGGGACATCATCGATGTTGTAATGCAAATTTGCATCTGCTCTGCATTTGCACATTTTATGCTAATATCCTCAACTGCATGACAAAGCACACTGGGAAATACATCTATATCTATACATGCACAGTTTGTTACATGAAGCATGCAAATGTTTGTTTAGACTTGGAATACCATCTGGAAGACGAGTGTTTCATTTTGCAACAGATTGCATAATTTTCATGTAAAATCTGGATAAAAGCTCAAAATGCTTTAATAGAGAGCTGATTTAGCTGCTTTTAATGTTCGCTTTCGTTTGTCTTGAAGGCTGTTCATATGTTTTGAATGACAGAAGAAGTTGTTAACTTATTAGAGCACCTATTTCTTTGCAGTTTGCCTCCTTTTTTAAAAAAGAAAGGCAAAATTAAAAACAAATGTGCTTGTGCTTGCAATAGTTCACATCATCAAAAGCTTATAGTAATTAATCTTAGTTAAAAGCCCAGGATCTACTGCACATGCATTGATTGATTAGATTAGAAATCGGATGTTACACTTCGTACATAATCAATATCTCAATATAACATGTATAAGGGACAATGCTATCAATAACATGAATGCTTCAAGCATGCACAAATTAGCCTTCTGATCATAAGAAAGGATCTTGTTTAAAGCCAAGCACCTTTCTCTGAACAATATATTTGAAAAGAATGCTATAGCCATGTGGGAGGCATGGCTCCATGACACAATGAAGTTAATACAAATCCTAGAGGAGAAATCACAGAATTTAACGCTATTTGTCACTGACAAAATGTTCCTTGTCTTTCATAAATGCAAAACAGTGGTTTGGATCCAAAGAGCCACAAATGAGCCACTACCACTGGTCTGCAAACTCTTTTTAATGCAGGGCTATAATTAAAGACAGATGAATCAGTCCATTTCCAGTCTACGTCACTTTAGTACATATCCACTCTCAGTGCTATTTTTCTAAAAAAAAGAAAATGAGGTGCTGCTACTGATATCTCAATAAAAGTGACCATCTATCTGTGTGAGTTTCTGCAAGACCTGCTCCCTGCATTTCTGGCTGATTTCCACCTGGCCTGGAAGGGCGGGGCCCTGTCTCTCTCCAGCTACAAAAGCAGCAACTGCTGAAGAGGCCAGAGACCATCTACCTGTGTGAGTTTATGCAAGACCTGCTCCCTGCATTTCTGGCTGATTTCCACCTGGCCTGGAAGGGCGGGGCCCTGTCTCTCTCCAGCTACAAAAGCAGCAACTGCTGAAGGGGCCAGAGACCGTGTGTGTGTATGTGTGCGTGAACCTGCTGCTCGGGATGTCTATAGACTACTGGGGTTTTGTTTTGTATTATATGTTATATTTTACTCTATGTTATATTTTAGTCTATGTACGCCGCCTAGAGTGGCCGTTAATTCGGCCAGATAGGCAGCCTAGAAATAAAATTTTATTATTATTATTATTATTATTATTATTATTATTATTATTATTAATTTATATGCTGCTTAATACCAATGTAGACTTAAAACAGTTTACCAGTATGAAAACCCATGACACAATCATTAAAATATGAACATTTATAATTAAAATGCACAACAAAAAAACTCCATTAAAACAATTGGTCTACTATGGGTAGGACTAGCATTGGATCCTGTCTTAGTCATTCTTAGAGCAGACCCAAATCAATGGGATTTAAGGTGGTCATTAAGCCCCATTGATTAAAAGGGATTTACCCTAAATCAGCCATCTGTCATGAGTCACTCATTGCCTTCAGGCACAGACCCAGGATGGCAGCCTCTGGAGGAAAGTAAAGAGGCAGATGAGGAGGAGGAGAGGCTGAACTAGCAGAATGAAGCCTGTCTGGGAAAGCCCTCCCCACATGGCAATGCTGAAACAGGAATCCCAGCAGCTCTTTCCCTCCCTGAGGGGAAGGGAGTGCTATCAGAGGCTGGGAGAGCTTGGTTTTGCAAAAATGTGTATATTAGGCAAAATTGCCTACAAAAATGTGTATAGACCACCCTGGTGTTTTGTGAGAGGGCAGTATATAAATACTTTAAAAAAATAAATCACTTTGGAGATATTTGGGCTAAAATGCTGATGAATGCTGATGGAGATGTGGAAAACTGAATTTACGATTGCAAAAAGAAAAGAAAAGAAAAAAACTGAAATTTACAGAGTCATCCATCCCCAATTGTAACTTAAAATATACATGTCTGTACACATTTTGTACTGAGAACTGCATCACAAAATTCAGAGACATGTAAAAAACCAATCTGTCTATTAGTCTGGGAAATGTGAATAATGTCAGTTCATGCACAAACCAGACTGAATGAAATCCTCAAGCATCCCTAGCAATTAATGTACTTAATTAATTAACAATGCTATAGCATCATTCCCAGGGGCTTTCTAGTGACATGCCTAGCCCATGAATATAGTCTTCTGTTTAAATATACTGTTCATTGCAAGGCGTATTCCTGATGGGTGGAGGAGGTACAAGGGGGTGCTTGGTAAACTCCACAACCCCATTTTTTAGACTTCTTTTAAAAATCAAACTTTATTAAAGGTAAGAGCCACACCAGAAGGTTGGGAAGACTTGCTGCCATTGCATACCTTGAAAATGGTGCTGTGGTGCTGTGGCACAAATACCGGATGCATTCCTGGGGGGAAACATATGGCTGTCACATAAAAGTATTTAATTACATTCGTCTGCATCTAGGTTGTTGCGTGGAGCACCTGGATGATCAAATATTATGTTTGCGCTGAGGAAGCTGGACTTCTGGATGATGTTCAAAGTTTTGTTGCTAACATATAAAGTTGTGAATGACTAGGGACTAAGGCTGCAATGTAATACATGTGTACTCAGAAGTAAGCTCTGTTGGGTTCAATGGGACTTACTCCTGGGTAAGTGTGTATTGGATTGCAGTCTCATGGAGTGCCTTCAACGCCACCAATTATGCCGCCCGACAAGATCAGCCACACAGGGCCTTCTCTCAATCCTGCCAACAAAAACAGCCAGATTGGCGGGTACTAGAGAGAGGGCATTCTCAGTGGCGGCCCCCACTCTTTGGAACTCCCTCCCACAAGATCTCCAGCACGCCTCTTCCCTAAATGTATTTCGGAAAGCCTTAAAGACCTGGCTCTTTCAACAGGCCTTCGGGGTTTCTGGGGAGGGTTAACTGCTATAACTGTAATGCCTCCTGCCCTCTTTTAATACTGTTGTTGCAGATTTATTGATTTTACACTGTTTTATATTGTATCACTGTATTTTATTAATTGTATTTTAATGATTTTGTACGTCGCCTAGAGTGGCCATTGGCCAGATAGGCGACACAGAAATTAAATTTATTATTATTATTATTATTAGGTTGCCTCAAAGACTGGCTGCCCCTTTATAGACCTGGCTGTAAGATCACTTTAGACCATCTGAGGAGACTTTACTCATGGCATTGCACCCTTCAGGATACCACAGGACAGTGAGCAAAAAATTGACATTTTCTTTCATTGCCCCTACACTGTGGACTGCCCTTCCATCCGCCTTCTGAAGTTGTATTTTTTTGCCCAAGCCTCTTCGATCCGTAAGGTCAGACCCTGTTATTCCTGAATTCCTCTTTTTACCTGTTCCCATTTTTAATCTCTTTTGATGATGCTATTTTGGTGTTTTTATTATGCTGTCATTGTTTTATGTTGTTTTTGTATATTGTTTAGGGATTTTTAAATATTAATTAATCATTTGATTTATATCCCTCCCTTCCTCCCAGCAGGAGCCCAGGGCGGCATATTAAGAGTTCAGAAAAGCTATTATGTAAATAAATGTACTAAAATGAATTAATCAGTTGAAAACTAGGCTGGAGGCACACTTGCAGTTGTACTAGTTTCAGCGCGTCTCCACCTCTGTTTTCTGAAACTGGGGACATACAACATTAATCAAACTCCGCTCCATGTTACTCCAAAACTAGGGGAATTGGAGATTGGGTTTTACCTTGAAGTCATCCTCACACAGACTTCAAAACTGATTGGCCATCAACCCCATTGCCACTCCAGGTGTGTCCAATGGAAAGTCTTTGCTGTAGGCTCAGGCAGAGACAGTGATTGGCCCAACATTTTGTTTTAGACAGTCTGACATCAGCAGTGGGGAAGGGAGATGTGTCCAGCCATGGGCAAATAAGTTTCAAACCACAGCCAGATAAAATGGTCTTACTGCATTTGAAACAACTACTGCACATAGCCCTGGTTGGGTATGAAATTGATTGCACTCAGCAAATGTCCCTTCCTAAGATGTCACCCTAAGTGTCAAGAGGAATATGGAGAAGCGGCATATATGCCAATAAGATTTGTTGTTGGGACATTTGTAGCTGGAGCTAGAGATGGGAGATAAATTTGATTCAGTTTGCATTTAAAGCTGAGCCTATCAAATATGCACTTTCCAAAAAAGATGAGAACCAAAACATAGCCAGCCATCAAAATTCACATTTCTCCAAATCTTGTAATGTAGTTCTCCAAACAAAGTTTACAAAAATCCATTTATTAGGGGGAAAGTGTGCATAAAAATCAATATATTTGTAAAAATGACATATAAAATGCATTATATTAGGAGAAAATGCTTTGCAAAAATGTTTACATTAGTCAAAATTGCATCCAAAAATGTTTATATTAGGAGAAATTCTAATGCTGGATAATTTTCATGAGTTTTTTTTTTAAATGCAAATTGCTGCAGAAATGTGGAGAACTGAATTTAAGACTGTAAAAATGAGGAATGGAGAGAACCAAAACGGGGACATTTCCATCTCTAGCTGGAGCTTACCAACCAACCAAATTGCTGACCAAATGCCTACGGATGCACACACACACACACTAGACATGCAGGCTTCCCTTAGGCATCTGGTTGGCCACTGCATGAACAAGATACTGGATGTGATGGGCCATTGTCCTCATCCAGTAGGGCTCTTCTTATGTTCTTAATTATCTGCCTAAATGAGATAAATGTGAGTGAGTGAGTGTGTGTGTGTGTGTGAGAGAGAGAGAGAGAGATGTTCTAAAATGTTTCAGAACTCTGAACTGCCTGAATCAAGGTGAAATATTCTCATATATGCCTTTTTAAAACTCGCTCTCTCTCTCGCTCTCTCACACACAAATACTCACTTCATTTAAACAGCTGGCTTCTTTTGTTACAACTCTTACCATTCTAGAGGCTTCATATTGGTATGGGAGTGAACAGTCTTTTGTTTCCCACCTTGCCTTTTGTGCATTTTCCCCTGCTTTCTTTCTAAGCATGAGTGTGATAATGGTTTGGATCTGCATGTGTGACTACAGTGACCATTTTTCCCCAACAGGAACTCCATCTTCTGTAATAGGAACATGACAATGACACTCCAGGCCTACGATCTGCTGATCACATCGTATCATTTAAATGCCGACGTCAGACCAAATGACAATTGAAGTTGTAGCTACCTAGAAAGATATCAGAAGATGAGAAAAGATGACAAAGAAATTCTCCTAGTGAGCGATTGTGGGTTTGTGAAGAATAGGGGTGTGTGTGTGTTTGTGTGTGTGTGTGTGGTTGTGTGCGTGTGTGGTTGTGTGTGGGGGTGGTTGGTTGTGGTGGTGGTGGTGGTGGTGGGGGTGGTTGTGTGTGGGGGTGGGGGTGGTTGTGTGTGTGTGTAAAAAAGAAAACGATGGGATCCTTAAGTTGAAAGACTTTCCAAGTTGAATTAAATCTCTTGTGAAAATCTAAAAATAATGATAATGGCAAGAAACAAGAAAGTGTGCTTTGACTTTTGTTAAAATTTAAATTGATAAAGGGGCCGTTTTCTCTTCTGGCCTTGTCCAATTGAACACACACACATGCTCCCAATGTAATAATGAATAAATTCACAGATTTCTTCTCTCACAAACCCCGGCAACGTAGTTATAAGGAAAAGTAAAAGAAATTATGGCAATATAGAAGCAACAGCCTTTAAACACAAGAGCCCTGCAGAATCAGACCCAACTCCCCCAGCACAATTTCCCCCCCGTAAGGGCCAGCCTCATAACCTACTGCCTCCCATTGCCCATCTCAATAACTGGTATTCAGTGGTGTACTGCATCTGACCCTGGAGATTCCATATAACCATCATGACATATAGCCACTGATAGAGCTACCATCCATGCATTCCTCCAATGTGGGGAACATGTGGCCCTACAGAAGTTGCTGTGCTAGACCCCATCACCACGACCTGTGGCCCTGCTGGCTTGGGCTGCTGTGGGTTGAAGTACAACAACTCTGAAAAGCCACAGGTTTCCTCAACCCCTGCTTTACAGGATTCAATGTCTAGTTGTCAAATATGTGAACAGGCTACAGTGAAATTTATTAATGTGGTAATTCTTGTGTGGGCAGAGGGAAAACAATTAGTGAGGAAACTAATACATATCAGGCCCTGCCTGCAGCCAGTAGCGTGATAACCTTTATCAATGAGAAACAGGGATACAGCTATGATGCCTAGGACTGTTCCCTGACCACACCCAGAAGGTAAGGAGGCCTTCCTGCATCACCACCACCCAGGGCCCCATAACTCCAGGTAGATAATACCAGTTAGCCTCAGAAGTGGTCCCAATCTTGCCCTCAGGCAAGACTCGGGTCTCACACATCACCCTGAAAAGTGCCTAACAATGTTGTCTAGCTGAACTAATTGTTCCCCTTTCCAAACATTCATGTGTAAGCTATAAAATAACAAGCAGACCCAGACTAACTTCCCCTATGCTAGCTACATATTGTGAATTAGGCAGGGGGAAAATACTAACTAGTGCCAATCCATGGGTAGGCCAAAATTGTTGTTGTTGTTGTTGTTGACATTGATATTGATAATGATATTGATAATTAGATTTATACCCCACCCTTCCTCCCTATAGGAGCCCAGGGCAGCAAACAAAAACACTAAAAACATTCTAAAATATCAAAAAACAGACTTTAAAATATGTTGTTAATGTTGTTTTGTTTTCATGTATTTTAAGGTCTTTTTATGATGTTTTAAAGTGTTTTTAGTTTTTCTGTTTGCCACCCTGGGCTCTTGCTGGAGGAAAGGGTGGGATATAAATAAAATAATAAATAAATAAATAAATAAATTACAACAAAACATCCTTAAAAGCATATTAAAACAAAATAAGTTTAAAAAGGCTTTAAAATCTTGTTTCAAAAAACCTTTAAAAACATATTAAAAAGTAATTGCAACACAGACGCAGACTTGGATAACATATTTACTTTAGAGACTCGTTGGAAGAGGAAGGTCTTTGGTAGATACCAAAAAGATAACAGAGACGGCACCTGCCTAATATTGAAAGGGAGGGAATTCCAAAAGGTAGGTGCCACAGCACTAAAGGTGCCTATGTTGTGAGGAATGGACCTCCTGATAGGATGGTATCCCCAGGAAGCTCTCACTTGCAGAGCGTAGTGATCGACTGGGTATATAAGGGGTAAGACAATCTTTCAGGTATCCTGGTCCCAAGCTGTATAGAGCTTTGGACCTTGAAAAGCAACCCAAAAAAATCACACTAGGAGCTAGGGAGGGTCAGCATGTGCTGCCAAGAGAAAGGGACTGGCCTGGCCTTAAATAAGTTCCTCTGCCCTGCCCCCGTGGCAGTGCACTCAGCATACTCCCCACTCTTCAGGCTCCAATCCTGATATCATTTGAATTGGGCAGTGGAATGGTATCAGTGTTGTAACCTGTTTGGGGACCTTATGGTGAAGGGAGAATAAGACGTCAAGATGATGATGATGATGATGATGATTCCTCATGGCTGGTACTTTTTGCCCCCTTAGGCTAAAATGCTAACCCTGCTTTCCTCTGAGTATGCCCCATTGAATTCAGTAGCACCTACTTCTGAGTAGACATGGAAAGGATTGCAGCCTTAGCTGTTAATCCATGGATAAAAGAGGGAAGTGGCATGAATGCAACAGGATTGGCCAGAAGATCTTTGCCCTTTGCACCTGATTCCATTGTCTTAGGGCCATTGTAAGAAATCTCGTCACTGATCTGAGACGTATATAGTAGGAAAACAAAAGCCTGGAATACAGTTTTGCATATTTGCCGGCACTGACCAGCTGTTCCAGGAATTTTGCTAAGTGACTTTGCTCAGTAAAATTAGTAAGTAACAGTTCTATGGCTTCATTGCTCACTGGTCCTCATCCCTCTGCTGATTCTTTGATAGATATGAAGGCAAACAAAGAGCAAAATCTCTAAAAATGAGGGAGGAGGTTTGGCTCAGTATCAATCAATATTTTCATGATAATACACCTGCCATTCACCAGCTCCCTCTCTGACCTCTCCTTTCACTTCTCTTTTGTTTTCTGTTTTCTTCTACACGCTCTCAGGCTTTTCTCACATCTACAGAAAGAGACATTGATATCCTGTGCATTTTCACAGCCACTGGTAGATGTGTTTGCTGCATGGGTACCTCTTGGATGAAATTCAAATATAGAGCATTCTTGGCAGCAGATTAAGGCATTTCCCTCCACCCTTCTCTTTGGGCTGTGAAGTCATTCAATTTCATATGCCAAGCAAAGTTTGGTTCACTCAGTTTGGAGAAGAGAAGCCCCAAAGGGAATTCTTGATTCAGAGAAAAGGGGTTTTTTTTGGCAATCTAATTAAATGGGGATACCATCTTTTAAATCAGTCCATAAGCAGCTCCTCAGCAAGCTTTTGGTACTGTTATGCAGCTATTGAATGTGCCTTTTTATGGACACAAATACATATAAAAGCCTGCTGGATCAGGCCAATTACCTATTTAGTCCACAGATGGTACCTGAAAGAGGGAGTATTTGGGGGGGGTGTACATGCGTGCGTGTAAAATATGGATGGGGACACCGACTATTGAAGGCACTATAATAAAAAAAAAATCTGGTCAGTGCTGGAACATTGATTGAAAAAGAGCTCTGCTTTTGAAGATACACCTCTTTACACAAGCATTTGACCTCTCAACCTGAGTCTTTTGTTTTAACTGCTGTGTTGTTTTAAAGGGATTAATTCATTGCACATTTTAATTATGGAGGCTTTAATGGGATTGTTCTATTGTGCATTTTAAATATGGATGTTCATATTTTAATGTTTGCATCATGGGTTTTATTTTGCAAACTGTTTAAGTCTGTTTTGGTGTTCAGCAGCATATAAATTAATAAGAAAGAATAATCCAGTTCACAGCCGATGAATGTGGCTGTTTGTTGGAATCCTTTCTTAAACTACACCCCTAGGTTAAAAGTCTTCCCAACAGTGCAAACTTTCTTCAATATAGATCCCAGAGATTTTGCTATAACTGAGAGCATCCATATTTTAGGATTCTGCTATCTCTGTATGTATTTCTGGCATTTGGTTGAAATCACTGGACATCCATATAGAAGCAGAGTTGTTGGTTTATTTTTATTTGTTTAAATATCTGGTCAATAATGTTACTGGATGAGCAGCAGCATTGACATCTTCTAACTTCTTCACCTGCTGTCACTCCCATTGAGTATCATTACCCCCATTCCAATTGGATGAGTCACATACACAGACCACGCATGCATGCATAGCAGGAGGTGTGTAGCAGACTCAGAGGCCTCGAAGCCTAAATACATGTCCAATAGGGCTGCTACCCTGACAACTTGGGATCTTGAGGTGCCTGCCAGATGAAAGCTGGTTCTCAAAAGGTGGTATGTTCCCACTGACCTGGTTTTCCTCAATTATCTGGAATGGGCTGAAATTTCTCAGATGACATACATTTTTTCTGAGAAAATTTCTGTGATTTTTCTTTTTTTTCACCCTTCCCCCAGAAAATGAGAGCTATTTTGCCAAATATTCTCAGAATATTCTGCACTATTATTATTATTATTATTATTATTATTATTATTATTATTATTATTATTATTCACCATGGCCACCATACACACACACACACACACACACACACACTTCCATGAAGAAAGCTAGGTCAAGGGCAACGTGGAAGATGCAAAATGTTAGCCAGGCTGCCGACAGATTTTCTGCTGCTGCCATGTGCAGCAGTGTCAAAGCAATTAAAAAAATCTTAGGGAAAGAAAGAAAAGGAAGAAACCATGCCAATGGCACGGTTGATGGTAAATCCCGCACCTGAGAAAATCTTTGAGACTACCTCATCCCTTCTAGAGAGATTGAGTAAAATGAACCACTGTAATTTCACTGTTCACAAATAGGATGGTTGATCTTGAGATGCAAATTTTACATAGTTCTAATTAATTTATTTTTATGCTTGTGTTTATTTTGTGCATTGTGTGTACATGCACAGCAACATATGGAGAAAACTCAGATGCTTGTATGAGTGGATGGGGAAGCAGTCCACACACATAAAAACTGAAATGGCCACCATGCTACACCTAGTATCTATCTTGCTCTTTGTTGAGGAACACAGGTAAAGAGGAATCCAGACTGGCATCAACTACTCACTTACTTGGGCCTTTTCCGGCCCATGAGTAGCAGTGACATGAGATGGACAAAGTTGGCAGAGGTGGTGATGACAGTGGAAATAGCAGTAGCAGCTTGTTTGGCTGTGGAGTTCTGCTACCTTGGAACATCCACCCCACATTGTCCCATTGTATGTTTGGGAAGGGGGTGGCTTCAGCATCAGAGGACTAGCACTAGAACATCATGTAAGCTCAAAATCATGACCATTTGGGGAGCAGGATGCCTGATTGACCCTGGTAGCTTGGGGGATAATGGAAGAGCATTAGTGGTCAGCAACACCAGCAGAGAAGGGAGTGCTGATCTGACAGCTCAGAGGAGCAGCCAGCAGCATGGAGGCCAGAACCATCAGGGTGAAAGTGTGTATTTATGTTTCCTGCATGCCTCTGTGTGCATGTGCAAATCTGAGAAAGTATGTTTGTTAGACGAAATTATATGTGAGGCAAAAAATATTATTCCTCTTCCCCTCTCCTCCTCCTCTAAAAGAATCCTAGAAAATTAATTGTATGGCCCTGGGTATGTCTGTAACTTGCTTCATGTGACAGGTTTATGTATGAAATACTGCAAAAGAGGGCTTCTTTTGTGTATATGGGGGTGGGTACAGGAGTATGCATCTGTCAAATGTGCATTGGTGCTCTCTGTGATTCCCTCTACCATAGATACCTCTATGTGGTGCATCAGAAAATTATTCAGTAACCATGGACTCTCACAAACCATTGTGTCAGACAATGCCACTTCATTCATCTGTGAAGAGTCCAGATAGTTCTGCATTTACCTCATTACCATAGAATTCATCCACAGAAGGTTTGGTAGAAAGCATAATGCCAAGGCTGCAGCAAAGAAGCCCCCAAGAAGAACTTTACCAATGAAGTGTACCTGTAGCAACTGGAGAAATCCAGTCAAAATTAGGGATGCAAAAATCTGTCAGCTTTGGTCCTCTCAGTTTCTCATTTTTCTAATCTTAATTTTGGTTCTTCATGTGTCTGCAGCAATTCGTGATTTTTTAAAATCCTCATGAAAAATATCCAGCATCTTTGTGCAAATTTCTCCTAAAAAATACATTTTTGGATGAAGTTTTGACTTATGTATGCATTTGTTTTGCAAGCAATGTATTCCAATGCCCTTTTTATGCTAGTTTCACCAAATATATTCATATTGGGCACCCTTTCCCCTAATATATGAATTTTTGTTAACATTACTTGGTCAGAGAACTTCATTCAGATAAGTGTGAATTTCAAAGGATGGCTATGTTTTGGTTATCAAATTGTTTTGGAAGGTGCAAATTTTATAAATTTGGCTTTAAATGTGAACTGAATCAAATTTCTCCCCCATCCCTAGTCAAAGTAAATTTATTGTCATATGTGACTACTGGTGGATTGTCAGCTGCAATGATATATTGTAGGTCTGACTATGAACTACCTGAAATCAGATGTACTAAGCCATGTCTTTAGGAAACGAGAGTCTGTGAAACAGAGTAATGACAGCAGTCATTATCATCCATAGTCCAGCTGGGTGGTTTTGACATGAGATGGAATGGGGACCCCTGCTGCTGTGGATAATGGGTTAGGAAGTGTTTGTTTGTAGCATGTTGTAAGCAGAGCTTGGGAAAGTTACTTTTTTGAACTAAAACTCCCATCAGCCCCAGCCAGCATGGCCACTGGATTGGGCTGATGGGAGTTGCAGTTCAAAAAGTTACTTTTCCAAGCTCTGTTGTAAACAAACTGCATCTCAACAAATTAAAAGCAATATCACAAAACCACTGTTAAAATGATTCTAAAATAAAACTGAAACCCTAAAAAATAATTTTAAAATAATAAAATATCAGATTCCTAGCCTCTGCCAAGGCATACCATTTTATATTAAACAGTCTCAGACTTCATGATAAACAGCACTAACAAATAGGGCAAGTTATATAGTTTGTCTCCCCTTGTTGGACCTGTAGATCTTGGTGCCCACAGACTCTCTCCCACAGTGAAAGAGTTACAAGGCAAAATCATTTGGAGCTTGCCCTGTGGTGTGTGTCAAAGGCCTGTGTCTTAGGCAAAAGGCACTTGGCTTTTATTACCTGGGGGAGACAAGAAATACACAGCCTTCAGAAACAGCCCCAGGCAACTCTAACCAGCCCTCCTTTGCTCAGTTATCCCCCGGGTGGGATGTTGTATATTGTCCCCTCCAGAGCTTGGAAAAGTTACTTTTTTGAACTACAACTCCCATCAGCCCAATCCAGTGGCCATGCTGGCTGGGGCTGATGGGAGTTTTAGTTCAAAAAAGTAACTTTTCCAAGCTCTGCTTACAACATATAACTAATTAACTGCAAAATAAGGCATAAAACCACACCATCAAAAGGAACATAAAAACAAAAGCCACCACATTCCCAAAGTTAAAACAGATTGAAAAACTGAGAGCTCCAGATCATGTCAGTTGTTTAAAAGGTCCGGGTGAGCAGAGAGATCTTCACCTTGCAGTGGAGTGACCACAAGGGTGGTGCCAGGTGAACCTTTCTGGGAAGGTTTCTTAACTGGGAAGCTACTACTGAGCTGTCCACCTTGGGCTTTTCTAATTCACTTTATTCAGCACGGATATTCAGAGCAGGGCCTCCAAAGCGGTTCTTAAGGTTTGGATAGGTGCATATGGGACAAAGTAAATGTGTCTTACAACATTACTAAATTGGCCTGAACTCCCAGTTGAATAGGTGAAACTGTGTGGTGAAGGCGAGGAGGTGATTGACTTTGAATACTCCTAGGATCAGTCCAGGTATCATAGAAGGCTGGTAGTGCAAGTGGCTATTATTACTCAAAGGGTTAGGAATTGAAAGAGTCCCAATACTGTGGATTGGAAAAGGGCAAATATTATCAAAACATATACAGTATCTCATTGTAATGAAAACAGTGCCGTTGGCCAGTAGGTTAATTTCTAGCTAATCAATGCAGCTGTTACTCATGAGTAATGTTGATGATTCACTTAAGAAGATAAAGCTTGGAAAATGAAGCCTGCAAGATAGATGCTCTCACATTTCTCTTCATGGTATCTGAATACCAGCAACCAAATTAACAAGTGGAGTTGTGCTGGCATCTCAGAGCAAACTCTGTCACTACATGCTAAATGCCTTCTGTTATCAGGAAGAAATGTGACATTTAAAGTGTGTCACTTTCCCTCCTTATACGCTCTGACAGGATATTTTCAGGAAGAAAATAAATGAGTTAGAAACTACTTAAATGTAACACTGAAATCAACATCTTAACGTGTTTGACCTTAACAAAGTGTTAGATCTTCTGATGCACAGAATTTCTCTGTATGTGGAATTTGCAGAGCTGGAGTTCTAGCTTTGTGATGGGCTGCTTTGCAATGATATTAGATCTGAATCAAGTTGTCAAGGGTGTTTTCAGGAATAATTTTCTGGTTTGCCTGCAGACCCAGAAAGAAGGCAAAACACTCTCAGATGCATACTTTGGAGAGCACCACCTTCCATCACTGTATTGTTAAATGCTTCCAGTCCCACAAGCTGTGAGAAGCTCCAAAAATAGCAATACTGGGTTTAGCTTCCTTTGGATGAAAGAGTATTATATACATATATATCTTCGTAATGTTTCCTTCATTTACAACAGGGGTGGGGACCTTTCTTTTTAGTCCAAGGGCCATATTTCTCCATGGACAGCCTTCTCTGAATACTACCTACCAGTGGTGGGCAGTGCCATATGCAGAGTAATTGATGTGCCTCTTACCTTTGTACAGCCATGAAAAAGTCAGGGGTTTCTGTGCAAAGAGACACATCCATCTCCACCTAGGCAAGCAAGAGGCATTCTGAAGGCCACGAGAAAGACACAAGTGCAACAGCACTCCCCTCACTTGTAATTCCCACTGTCAGAGGCAGTAGCCCTCCAAATACCAGTTCCTGGGAATCACAAGTGGGGAGAGTGCTCTCAGGTTCTCCTGGTGGGCTTCCCAGAGTCATCTGGTTGGCCACTGTGAGAACAGGATACTGGTCACTGGCCTGATCCAGCAGAGTTTTTCTTATGTTCTTATGATTGTTCAAAGGCACATTCAAGCCAGGCAAAAGCACTCAAGGAGAGTGTGTCCTGAGGAAAGTTCCAAGGGGCACATTGAGAAGCACGGAGGGCCATATTTAACCCAAGGGCCTGCAGTAAATCCCTGATTTAGAAGTATAAGTGTAAGTGTAGAAGAGTTGGTGGAGTCATAGAGACACTCCCACAAGGTAGCAAATCCAATAATCAGATGCTCAGAGAGGTCCTGTACCACTCGTCCCTCGGAGTCTTCAAAATTCCCAACTGCTGTTTTTCACACAGAGATATGTTGTCTCCCCTCAAGTGGAGAGAGTTGTCTTTATCTCTAAGTCATTCAGAATTACAGCATCAGCTTACAATGAGAAAACATATGCCCTTTTAAGCTGGAGGGCCACATTCCCTTCTGGGCAACCTTCTGGGCACCACATGCATGCGATGGAGGGGGGGAACAGGCAAAATTAGGCCAAACAATGAATGTAAAATTTACCTCTGTGCAGTAAGCTAGTTTCTACGCACACTCTCACACACCCCTCTATGTTCCATCTAGGTAAGCAAGAGGTATGATCAGAGTTCAAGGGCACATTCCATACAAGCAAAAGCATTTGGGGTGCAAAAGCAGGAGCAATGAGGGATATAGGCAGGGAGATGGGTTGTGGTCTGGAGACAGTTCTAAGAGCCAGTTAGAGAGGCCTGGCAGAGCACATTTGGCTCCCAGGCCTAAGGTTCCCCACCCCATGATACGGTTTAATGCTCAATACAAGAGTTGCATTGAAATAAAAGTGGAGTGAAAAAGCAACGCTGCTTGAAAATGGCAATCTTGCCTGATCTATACAATAGCACTACTAGGCTTGCCTCCAGCAAGCTGCAGTTCTCCAATCAGAATAAGCCCTTCTCTTGTGACATCATGTGTCTGCTTTTTTTCTTTGTTTCAACCCAGCAGTTGAAAGGGGTGCACGTGGAAAAAGGATGCTGGACAATTCAGATGGAAAGGGAGTGGACGTTGCCAGTATTGGCTTATTTGTCCCATATCCAGAATGGAAATCTATCTGGTGAATACGATCAGTATTTGCTGCTGTTGTTGTTGCTTTCAGTCCAGAAATGATACATAATTGATTACATCCCTCCCCACTCCCTTTGCACGGTGTTTCCTTTGCATTGCAATGAATGAGATGGAAAAATATAATAACAATGTAGTTTACATAATTTATCGTGTAAATCATGTTAACTTCACCACAGTGCACAGAGAGACAAATAATATTGTTTTTGATGGAAGATGAAGTGTAGCAGAATGGAAACATTGCTGCTTGCAACAAACCCAGGGCAGGGCAGAAAACAATGCCTTCTTTCATCCTTAGTGTGGAACAATGGCAAGACAATGGCAAGAGCAGCCATTTTCCTCTCTACCTGCTGCTGCTTCTTTTTTGCAGCTCTAGGATCAGAGATGCCCAGAGGCATCCAACTAATGATCATTTTAAGAGCAAGATATGTCTCTCAGAGATCTTGAGCAAATACAACTGAACGGAGGTTGCAGCGTTCAGAACTGATCTCTTCATAGCTTCTGGTCCAGAGTGACCTGAATTTTTCTCTCTGGGGATATCTTCATACTACATATCTGGGCATTCCTGGAAGCTTTAAGATTTAAAGATTATGCAAGTAACTTATTTTTGAATGCTGTGCTGGGATGTTAGCTTTACTTGATGATAGCTGCTCAAAATTTAGAACTCTTCCGACAGTTGTGTTTAATTTCTTTCCAGAGTAAATAACTGCTAATTTTCATGTTCTATCATTCTTGATCTCTCACACTGATACACTTCTTGAACTTAGCCTAATTTTTATTGATCTTATTGTTTGGAAGTGTCATAGCTGAGTGGTAGACCATTTGCTTTGCATGTAGAAGGTCACAGGTTCAATCCCTGGCATCTCCAGGTGATGCTGGGAAGAGACTCCTGCTTGAAACCCGGAAGAGCTGCTGGCAGTCAAAGTAGATGATAGTGATCAAGATGAATCAATGGTTTGATTTGGTATAAGGCAACCTCCTATGTTCTCTTATTTTTCTTTTTAGGGGAAGGGCTGTAAATCACTGGTAGATCATCTGTCTTGAATGCAGAAAGTCCCAAATTCAGTCCCCATCATCTCCAGGTAATGCTGGAAAGAGACTCTTGCTTAAAACTCTGGAGAGCTTCTGCCAATCAGAGTAGACAATACTGAGCTACATAGACAAATGGTCTGATGTGGTATAAGGCAGCTTCCCCTGTTTCTGTGTTCCTGATCTTTGGTCAAACACCAAAGCCTTATTATGACAACTGACCAAATAATTAAAGAACACACTAAAACTAAGAGCACTCAGTTCAGCTATAAAGCTATAATGAAGACTATTTAATGCACTTATTTATGTACGCATCTTACATACCACCTCTGTTTTAGAAAATAAACAAAATTGTTTATAACATATTTTAAAACACTGGAAGTAAAATCCGAATACAAAAAAGGAAAAAATCCCACGTTACAGAAGTCTAAAATTATCAGCTAAATAGGACATCTTTTTAAACATCAGAATAAAGCATTGCGTGTGAAATTCAATTGCAAAAGATACTGTGAAAATTCCATAGGTGCTTTTTTCTCTATTTTAAAGCTAAACAATCCTCCAAAACATCAGAATAAAGCATTGCAGTTGATTTCATTTGCAAACAGCAGAATAACAAATCCACATTTTTAAATAATTAATTGGCAACTAAGGAAAAAGAGAAGAAACTATTTTTCCAATCTTTCCCACCATATGTCCATTCAATCATAGAATTAAATAAGTCAATTAAATTAAATTCCATTCAATTATAAACATAACTTTTTCTAGCTACAACTAGTATTTATACATACATATATATTCAGCAGTCAAGTACATCCTTAGATAATGAAAACACAACAATCAAACACACAAATACTATAAGCCAACACAGTCTTTACTTTTCTAGTACACTCTCCCAACACATTATCCATACTCTGCAACCATTCCCAGAATTCAGTTTCACATCTTCAATCAGCAACCCACTCATATTTATTATTTTATTTATGTAATATATTTGTACACCGCTTTTCATCACCAGGTGACCTCAAAGCAACTTCCATAGCAAGAATAATACAAGAAAAAAAATCAAAACATAATAATAAAAAACTTCAACAGTATGAAATAACACCACAAAACATCACAAAACAAGAGTAAATCTCAAATTAATCTAAACATAACCTAGTCTTCAAAAGCTAGAGAAAACAAATGTTTTTATCACACAGTAGAACCCCACCATTGTTATGACTGACCATGGGTGCTTTCACACTGCACTTTATTCCATTATTCTGATGATTTCTTACCTGGTAATTTGTGCATTATATTGGAGCTTTTACACGACATGCCGGGTAGCTCCGGAATTCTGGTGGCATGTAGTGCAAGTATAGCGCCAATTTCCCCAATAAATGATACCAGAAATAATCCGTTAGCAAGGCTGGGAAACCAGAAGATCGCGGGAGTGTTTCGCTAGCTGCTGCTGCTCACGTGACAGGCATCCCAGCATGCAGTGCATTCCTGCCCTTTAGTCGCGCAGGTTGTTTTTTTTTTTGGCCTGACGAACATTGTACCTGTATTCCTGCATCGATGCAGATAGCAGCAGCATTTCCCACACACCCCTGTCTTGATACAACTAAAACAATTTAAAAAGTCAGATCCTAAAAAGAGAGGGCTTGCATGGTGATGGGACAAGACCTTAGACCTCCTACACAGTGGGGAACAGTGTGCATGGGTGAGGGATGAAAACAAGCTGTGTGAAAGACAGTTGCGCTTAATGCCACTATATCGGCTGAAAAAGTACTGTTCCTTATCTTAAGAGGTACTGCAATGTGAAAGGGATTTTAAAAAATTGGGACAGAAGCGTTACCTTTTTAATCCATTAAACTAGCGCTATTAGCCCCTTGTGTGAAAGCAGCCTAAGTCTCCAAGATGAGAAAGTTCTACCACTGGGGCACTACTATAGAGAAGACCCTTCTCCAGGTCCTTCTTTGGAGAAAGTGGTGTAGCCACCCAGCTGGTGATGGAGGAGTTATTTTAGACATTCTAATAAGCACACAAAAGCAGCCATCTTGCTTCATAATGGCCACCCCAAGAAACCTACTGGCACTAAACAGGTACAGCTAAAGAATTTCTTGCTAGGCCACACCTCTTGAGAGCTGAAGGTAGGCATGCATGCAGGCAAGCAAGCAAACAACAGGTAGGTGCTCACAGCACAGGTTACCAGAGTCCCTCTCAGCACTGCGTTGAGCATCTATAGCTAAAGATCTTCTTGCTGGGCTACACCTCTGAGAGCTGCAGGTGGCGACATGTCTACACCATGAAACACAGAC
Source organism: Rhineura floridana (assembly GCF_030035675.1). Classification (NCBI taxonomy): domain Eukaryota; kingdom Metazoa; phylum Chordata; class Lepidosauria; order Squamata; family Rhineuridae; genus Rhineura; species Rhineura floridana. Next base: position 16,524,970 of record NC_084492.1, on the reverse strand, counting down.
AATTCTGGACAAATGCTGACATACAAAACAAGCAATGACATGCAAATCCCCTCCCCACACCCACACAAATAAAATATCCATAATTAGCACTCCCCGTCACCTGTCAGTTGGGTAGGAATGGGCAAATATGTCGATTCTGGTTTCTCATTTTTCCAATCATAACTCCAGTTCCCTTCAATTTCACATCAGTTTGTAATTTTTTAAAGCCTTCATGAAAATTCATCAGAATTTCACTATGAATTTCTCCTGATATATACATTTTTGTAAAGCAATTTTCCCTAAAACATCATGCATTTATATATGCTATTTTCATTAATATATGTGTTTTTATGCACACTTCACCCTAATCTATGCATTTTTGCACAAATCACTTAGCTGGAAAAACTTTATTTCAAAATCTGGAGAAGTGTGAACTTTGAGGAATGGCTATGTTACATCCTGTATATGGTTTCAGAAAGTGTGAATTAGGAAGGTTCAACCTTAAATACAAACTGAATTGAAACTCTGCCATGCTGCTTTTCATCATGCTGGTGTAAGTCCAGCAGCTTCCTAGGAAAAGTCAGTGTAGGAACAATCCAACTCACCCTTCCGTGGGCTGGGGTGAGTTGGATGCTGCAGATCTCCGGCAGCGCCAGAAGACTCTCAGCTGTGCTAGGCCCCACCAGCAGCAGCCTTCCACCATAGCTGAGATGTAGCTCCGCCAGGAGCCTCCTGGTGCCACTGGGGGTCTGCTGGGGTCGGCCACCTGGCAGAAACAGTCAGAAGGCCCTAAAATGGGGCATTCCAATGGAGGGGAAGGAGCCATGGAGTGGGCTTATGCAAGATTCTTCTCACATTCACACCCCTCCCTCAAATTTCTCACCCATCCCTACTCAGAAGATAGCTTCTTATGTTCTAGGATTTGCCACCCACCCTTTTGAGAAAGTGGAAGCACCAGACAAGGCAGAGCGTGGAAAAGTTACTTTTTTGAACTACAACTCCCATCAGCCCAATCCAGTGGCCATGCTGGCTGGGGCTGATGGGAGTTGTAGTTCAAAAAAAGTAACTTTTCCAAGCTCTGAGACAAGATCAGGAAAATTCATAAACAGTATTTTAGGGAGATGTTATTGGGTGAATAGCTGCATGGACGTGTAATTATTTTTAAAATCTTCCTTCCTTTCTTCCTTCCTTCTAATGATTTTCACATCCTCTGCTTGCAGAAAGATTTTATACAACTTAATTCTGGCTTTGAATGTTATGAATATTTTGTTCAGTTGATCAAAAAAAGGTACTTTCTTGCTTATCCAGGTATTCTGATTTGTGCATCAAATCTGCATGTAGTTTAAGCCCTTCATGTGAAAAAACTAACTGTAAGTAGCAAGTGAAAATGTGCAGTTTAGCTCTGTTGGCTACTTCACACATTGTAATTTGGACAGAGGAGGCTTAAAGGGACCATAATGGCTACTTAAAGTGTTTTAACCATTTGCTGATCAAGGTGTCAAGCTCAACTTTCGTTAGAGAAAATACAGGTGGATAGCTCACAGGGAAAAATACATATTGAAAATGACAACCATTTTGGTAAAGACATCTCTCTTCTCCCCATTCAGCTATAAATTACATTAGCAAGATGTGCCTTTGATTAAAAAAAAAAAAAGGTGGCATTCATTGATAGTCCTACTCAGAGTAGACTCTTTGAAATTAATGGTCATGATTAACCTAGGATAATTAATTTCAATGGGTCTACTCTGAGTACAACTTAGTTGAACAGAAGCCGGAGACTTGGATGGCTTAAAAAGAGGATCAGCCAAATTCAAGGAGATAAAGTTATCAGTGGCTACTAACCCTGGTGGCTATGTTCAACCTCCAGTGCTGTAGCATCATGCTTCTGAATATCAGTTGCTCAAAACTGCAGGAGGGAAGAGTGCTCTTGCGCTCAGGTCCTGCTTTTCCAGGCTTCCCATACACATCTGGTTGGCCATTGCAAGAACAGGATAGTGGACTAGATGGCCTGATCCAACAGGCTCTTATTGTCTTATGTAAAGGGCATCCACAAAGACACATTGGCCACCTTTAAAGTAAGGTAAGCACAGCAAAAAACACTGTACTCCACCCAAGGGAATTTCACTTGGAAGTTCTCTCCCTTTTACAATTTTTGATTGCAATTTCTTTTCTCCTAAATGGATGGACAATGGTCAGGGCAGGAGGATGCAGGGGAATTTTCTAGTACAACACTACTGTGCACATGACATAATACTTGGCTCATACAGGGCCACCCTAACTGGCTGCAAATGGTAGTACACTTAGTGGCAAAGCTGAGTTTACTTCTGCAGAATGTGTCAAATGGTCCTTACAGCGCTTCCTTTCTGGTTAGGGTGGAAGTAAATTGATAAGTCAAGCAAGAAAGCTTTCACTGCTGCTATCATTTCCCCAGCTTTTGTAAATCTACCCCCTTTTCATTAGGAACTAGACTGACTTCCTAAATAAAAAACCCAACATTTATGTTGTCAGAATAAAATGTGGCTTTCTTGATCTTTAACATCTTTGACTCCAGAAGGCAAATCAAATCAAATACCAAGTCCTTCTTTTGTACTTATATGAACCATTCATGGAAAATCAAATGTTTTACAATGTCAGCTTAAGACTAAGTCTGTTTTATGGCTTGAGTAAGATGTTCACTAGGGTCTTATTAATTTTTATCTTCTTTTTTAAAACTAGGAAGAATAAAAGAACTTGATAAGCAGAGGCAGATAGAGAAGCACAAAGTGACTCAGCCTAAGGGAGTCATCTGCTTATCTGACAGCTGCAGCAATTGGTTTAAATGACATGTTTGTCCTATGACAATGATGTAAACATTCCATTCAGTGATGACTTTGTGTGAGGGATTGCAGGAAAGTAGCAGCTAAGTTCGCAATTACAGCTGAACTTTGAATCACACAGAGCTGGGTTGTAGAAAGACAATGAGTGAGAACTAGGAGCCAGAAAATGTGAGCCAGGAGTAAAAAAGCAATGTTCTTTATGTCCATCAATCCTGTTGTTCTTGTTGAAAATCCTAGCCTGCACTGAAAGCCTTTAAGCTCTTTCCTGTTCAAGGGCAGAAAACGGCAGTCCTGGGTAGGCAAATCACTTAGGAGACTGAGAACACTTTACTGGCCAGGGAATCCTCTGACCAGTAGCTAGGGATGTAAGAAGGCATTACAAACCCAGAATCCATTTGTGATACAAAAACTTATAGGATTTCAGCAGGAACTTACAGGACGTGCACTGATTGGAAACAAAGCAGTATATCCAACAGGCACAGGCAGTATTGAAAGTGGGGTTACATATAACTGCTCTGATACCATCAAGAGTACAAATCATAAAAGATGTCCAGATGTAAGCAGACCAAAAGTTCCTATGGAAGCAATCGTTTTATTCCAGAACAAAGCAGTGGGTTAAACTACAGCAGACATAGGCTTGTAACCCAAGGTTCCTTGCACAAAATCAGGACACAGCTCAACACAATGCATTCTGGGAAGATATCCAAACTAGCTTACATACACACTAGTATGACAACTGGATGAGCAGCGGCTGAACCTGATATGTAATAGACATAGCTCAGTAATGACCATTTCAATGAACTGGCTAACAGCCAGGAGTAGATCAGTTTTGGACACATCTTCAAATGTGGATTGTGTCAGATTGTAGCCCAATCAATGCGAGTCTTATAATGGACTTGACTGGCTTTGAGTCAGCTGCTTAATCAGAATAATGTAGGTCATGTCCAAACATCTTCCTGAGTACAAACCAAAGGTCCATTAATAGGAAACCAACAATGGAGGGGAAAGGATACAAAGCAGAAAACAATTAATAGAAGTTGCTGATCTCATGGTTTCAGCTGTAGTTAAGAAGTGGATCAAAACTATTACTTATGCACAAGCAGGAAGAAAAGAACTCCAGAGAAGATTTAACAGGATAAGGAATTGCCACTAAAGATAACAAATATGTGTTCAGTACAGGTAATTGCTCGATTCCATTACTTTTCAAGGAATTGGGGAAATGCCAATAGCCATCTAAAGATCAACCTCCAACTGGGCAATCTGAGATTTACTTTCCCAGACTTTCTACCATGATCATGAAAACATCCACAGGAATGCATCTTCTCTAGAACTCTGAGTGATAGCTCAAGGGCTGAGGGCAGTGCCCAGAGACGCTGCTAGCCGGTATGCTGCCAGAAGTTGCAGGAGGGGAGAGTGCTCTTGCACTCAGGTCCTGCTTGCAGGCTTCACATGGGCATCTGGTTGGCCACTGTAAGAACAAAATACAGCTCCCATCAGCCCAATCCATGCTGGCTGGGGTTGATGGGAGCTGTAGTTCAAAAAAGTAACTTTTCCAAGCTCTGTGTATGTGCATATTCTAACAATATCGAGATCCTCTCCTGCACTGGCGAAACAGTGAGGACAGAGAGGAACAGTAAGGGAAATTGTGGTTTGAAACAACAGTAGAGGTCCAAATAGATTGGGAAGGAAAGACACTGAATTTTCAACAAGGAGAAATTGCAGAGATGGGTACAACACAGAAGTTAACACCAAAAGGTTAACACAGGTACAACAGAGTCTTTCCCAACTCCCTTCTTGAAGTAGTCAAACCTCTCTTGTTGTTTAAAGCCAATACTTTTTCCCCTGTAGTGTTCCTCCATCCCTGCTTTACTCAAACCCCTCCCATAGTTTAAAATGTTCTGTGTATGCAAAGGGGGCTACAGAATAGGAGGGAGGAGGAGGCATAGGAATGGGGTTGGCTGTGTGTGAGGAGGAAGTTAAGAATTAGAGGGAGGGGGAGGGAAGAAAAAGGTGTGAAGGGGAAAATGGGGTATGGATTTGGAAAAAAGCAGGGAGTAGGAGGCATGGGGATGCGAGTGAAGATGAAAGCAGGCATCACAAGTGGCTGAAGAATAGTGATGGTTTCATAAATGGGCAAAAGGAGAAAAGAATGGTTATTAGTTGCAATGTGTGAGAGGATGTGGGAAAAGTTTAACAGAGGGCGGAGCCACCCACTTGTCAATCACCTGACCTCATAATGATGTCAGATGGCCCATTTTTGCACAGCACTGTGGATGAAAGTTCCACAATCAGGTGTACAGCAGGTGGGCTTGGTTGGGCCAAATGGCTTTGTGGGCCACATGTTGGGCCTAATGAGGCCCATGGGCTGGAGATTCCTCACCACTACCAGAGGGATACCCTTAGCACAATTAAAAACCCTCTCCTCCCCTTTGCAAAAGAGGCATTCTGTTCTTCCTCTTTCACAAGTGTTGAAACTTCTTAGGTGGTTAAGAATGTGATGCAGTAGCTGAGGTGTTTGTGTTGTGCTCTCTCTTTTTACAGGCATCCCCTGTACAAGGATAAAACATATATGTTTTATATGTTTATATGTTCTTAATATGTACTTACTGTTATCTGGAAGCCGCCTTGAGTTCCAGTTTGGAAAAAGGGCGGGGTATAAATGAAGATACTACTACTACTACTACTACTACTACTACTACTACTACTAATAATAATAATAATATAATACAAGGGTACCAGAGTTTATAGGCATTTATTGCTTTAAAAAAGATGGGGAAAGTTATAAGCATATGGCATTTCTAGCTTTCTTCTAACCTGTTTTTGGGCCCAGAAGCCTTGAGTTTATAGATACAGGGGGAAGTTCAACGGTCAAACCATCTGTATAAGAAAATGGCTCTAGGCACAATATCTGAAGAAGGGGAAAACAAGCCTAGATTCCTAGATATTCCAGTTTGGGTTGCGGAACCTCAAACCTGAGGGCCAAAAGTAGCTCTTCAGGCCTCTGTCTCTCTCTCTCTTCCTTGAGGCTTTCCCCAAGGCAGTTTATAACAACAAAGCACAAAAACACTTAAAACAGCAATATACTTCAAAGGAGCAGTGAAAATGCAATAGAACAGATCCAGTATATCTCACATATTTATGTTGGAACAAGGCTGTCTCAGCCACCATCTGCCTAAAAGCCTGGGTGGAGAACCTCAGGCCCAGAGGCCAAATGTGGTCTTTATCTGACCCTTGGGATTTTACCAAGCCAACCTCCTTCCCAGACCATTCCCCTCGCTGACCTGCATTGCACCTTCCCATAGTGTTTTTGATTGGCTGGAATGTGCCCCTGAACAGCAATGCCTCTTGCTTGCCTAGATGGAGGACAGAGAGAGGTGTGGAATTTGCCTACTGCACAAAAGATAAACAAATCTACATTTGTAGCTGTGCCTCCATTTGCCTCTGGCCTCACTCACCATTAGGGATGGAGGGAAAATTCAATTCAGGTCACATTGAAGCAGAATCTATCAAATTCACACTTTCTAAAACAATATGAGACCTGAAACCCAGCCATCATCCAAAATTTGCACATATCCATCTTTCATGATGCAGTTCTTCAACCAAAGGACATTTTCAAAAAAAAAATATATTAGGGGAAAGTGTGTATAAAAATGAATATATTAATGAAAATAACATAAAAATACATTGAGTTAGGATAAACTGTTTGCAAAAATGTGTACATTAGTCAAAACTGAATCTAAAATGTGTTTATTAGGATAAATTTGTACTAAAATACTGAAGAATTTTCATGAGATTTTTGCTGCAGAAAAGTAGAGAACTGAATTTAAGATTGGAAAAATGAGAAACTGAGAAAATTGCATCTGACAGATTGTTCTTTCTGTATTCACCATTGGCGTTTAGCTCCCAGAAGAGAATATGGTTCTTGGATTCATCTCTGGCCTAAAGGATGAGAGAAGGGACCAGTATCACCTCCCTTGGGAGATGGGTCAATATCAGGAAGCTTCCCCCTCACCCCACGGGTTTGGTCTCACATCCATAATAATCCCAACTGACTTGGTGGTGGAAAACAGATCTTGAGAGGAATGCACAGGAGATATTAGCCACATAGAGTGCCTCACACAGTCAGGAACTCTGGTTTATCAGGGTCCTGGATCCCATAGAGCATTCTGCTCTATGCACTGGGGCATTGGGGGTCGGGTGTTTCATGTGTGACCCTGCTGCCATCCATGGATTCAGCATTTGTATGTTCAACAAATGCCAGAACATGCCTAATGTGGAGATATTATTTACACCCCAAATATAATGTGAGAATTGAGCTCCAGTAGAAGTATGAATAAAAGGTCTCTTCCAGGCATAATGGAATGGGGGGGGCACCATGGCTAGCTGGCATAAATGCAGGACGAGAGGAAACATCTAATTCAGCTTCTTTAGGGTGTTTGAGATATGGAACTCTCTCTCTCTCTCTCCTTCCCCTGAATGAATAGTAGACAGGAAATAATATCAGCAACTGTCACAGCTCAGGTTGTCCCAGCAGGAGGATCATCTAAGGTGGCTTAAACTGTAAACACAGCAGATGCCGCAAAACAAGCATTCAGCTCACTCATATTCTTTACAAGATTAAATGAAATGCTGAGGCCACCAGAGTCAACAGCGACAAATGTTATGCTGGGAGAAACAAACAAAGGGTGCAAAACTGCTTATGTGAGATTTTATGGCTCAGAGGTACAACAGTTAAAAGCTATTGTAGGTAACTTTTTTTTTACTAAAATAATTGTATACAGTACAGTATACAGCCTGAAGACAAATGATGCAGCAACCTTGTTGGTGCCAAGTGGATCTGGGTGAATTCAGTGCCTAGAATGGATGGACAAAAACCTGAGCACTCTGTGGCCACATCCACACAAGACCTTCATTCCACTTTAAACATTCCCCCAAAGAATCCTGGGAAGTGTAGTTTGTGAAGGGTGCTGAGAGTTGTTAGGAAACTCCTATTCCCCTGACAGAGCTCCAGTGGCCAGAGTGGTTGAACAGTCAGACCCGCTTCCCAGAGAATTCTGGGGCTTGTAGCTTTGTGAGAGGAATAGGGTGTCTCCTAACAATAATATCAATTAAAAACAGTTCCGTACATAAAAACAATACAAACATTTAAAATGTATTCCACCTATAAAAACAGTTAAAAATAGTTTCAATACAGATGTGGCCTGAAAAGACAGGTGGTGCTTAATATATGATGAGAGAGAATTCCAAAGGGTAGGTGCCATCAGACTCAAGGCCTGATTCCTATGTCATATGGAACGGACTGCCTGATAAGATGGTATCTGCAGGAGGCCCACACCTGAAGAGTGCAGTGATTGACTGGGTATATAAGGGGTAAGATGACCTTTCAGGTATCCTGGTCCCAAGCTATATAGGGCTTTGTATACCAGCCCCTTGAACTTCTAGTGAGGTTTCTGCCTTGGTTTCTATCAACACCTCCCCCCAGCCAAAAGGTTAACACTCAGGGCTTCAGTTCTCAGACCCCACATTGCCCTCAGCCACCTCTTCTATCTTAGGATGAGTCTCAGAACTGAAAGAGCATCATCTCTGAAACGGAGCAGTCTGTTTTCTGCTTAAGTTATGCATAATACATATCAAATGGAATGGGCATTGAACACAAGGGGGGTTATTACAATATCAGCAAAAGCCTATCAGCCCCTGGCTGAAACTATTTAGACAGCTGATTCCACAAAAGAAAATAGATTTCTTCTAAATTCCTACGAGGTCATTTGGTTGATTCTGTTCAGTACTTGGTAGAGGAAGCCAATGTATGGTATAGAATGAAAAACAGACCCAGGAGGCAGTAATTGGCTGTGACACAGAGATGCCGCTGCCATTTGTAAATAAAATGCTGGAAAATGGCTATGGACAAATAATTTCCCAACCCCTGAGAAGCCTATTCAAAATCTACACACTGAATTCTTGAGAGGTGATTTTTATCTGATGTTGTATTGTCAGGAGAAGCTTCATGTCATTCAACTGTGAATATGCACATATCCATGATTTTCAAGGCATCACATACCACTTTAGAGAAGTTTGCTCTGGATCCTAGTAGGATGCAGTTAATCGCTAAACCTATAGGTGGTGTCCAATGCTAGTTCTATTCAGAGCACACCCATTAGAAGTTAATGGTCATGACTAACTCAGGTTCATTCATTTGAATGAGTCTACTTTGAGTAGGACCTGGTTGGACACAATGGATGCCACTCTATAAATTTATTACTGTGACTAACAATAATGTTAGTTTGGCTAGTCACTGATATATTCTTTTTTTACTTCAGAAAGGTACATCTGTATTCCCCTGAAACCATCCTATTACAACAAATGAGAAGCTTACTGTATGCACCCCCCACTGCTTTTCAATGTAAATTTAACTTTCAGATAGATTTATTTCAAACAATTCTCTGTGTAACTCATCTAAATGAATGCATTTACGGGGAGCTTAGAGCCAATGCGTGCTTGAGTTGAGTCTGAAAGTGGCTATTTTATATTTGTGTGCTGAGAATGACATTATTCATTGTAGTGACTCCTTTACAGCTTACATTTTCTTTTTTTTTTTTTTTTTCAATAATTTTTATTCAAATTTTCATAAAACATACAAGACGAAATCATAAAACATTCAAAGACAAAAAACAAAATCAAAAATAGTTAAACAAAAAAAAATAAATAAAAATAAAAATAAAAATAAAAAATAAAGAGTAAAATATTGACTTCCCATTTGTCAAAGATCAGATCAGTTATAAGTCTATAATATATAACAATCCTGTCTCTTAAGTCATATTATAAAATCACTTTCCTCCAATAGTTATCTTACTTAATCATCAAATCTCATAAACATTACTTTATTCTTTCCACAAAAAGTCAAAGAGAGGTTTCAATTCTTTAAGAAATATATCTATCAATTTTTTTTTTCCAGATAAGCATATCGATTAATCCATCTCATTACTAATTATGATAATCTTATTGTCATAACCATAGTCAAAATAAACATTTCAATTAATCCATCACATCAGAATCTGTTAGGTTCAGTAATTTCAGTAGCCATTGTTCTATTATCCCTATTAGTTCCATTTTCCATCTTCCATCTTCAGTAGTCTTGTTAAGTCCAGTAATTTCAGTATCCAATCTTCCATTATCAGTATTCCATAATAATCTTGCTGTCAAAGCCATAGTCATATAGTAAGAGTCTGATGGGAATTACCTCTATCCCAAATATTTTCTTGCCATCCATTCTAAATAGGTTGCTGAAATACTGCTGTAAAATCATATCTCTGTTCTTTTTTTCAAAATACACTGGGTCATCTCTTGAAAGTTTTTCCATTGTCACATGGCTGCAGTTAATTCCATAGATTTTCTCTATATTGGGCTCCATCACGTCATTCCAGTCCAGAAGATTATCCATGCCATTGATAACTTTATCTCTAGAATCTTCATTAATTTCTTCAGAGATAACATTGAGTTCCAAACAATAGATTTTATTTCTAAAGTCCATAGACTCCAAATCTTTTTCCTGTTCCACGTTTGTTCCAATCTCCGGGGTCTCCTCTCTCACAGGGACCCCTGTTCCAGTCTCCAGGGTCTCCTCTCTCACAGGGACCCCTGTTCCAGTCTCCAGGGTCTCCTCTCTCACAAGGACCCCTATGTCTTTAATCTCCTGTGTCTCCAAACAATAGATTTTATTTCTAAAGTCCATAGACTCCAAATCTTTTTCCTGTTCCACGTTTGTTCCAATCTCCGGGGTCTCCTCTCTCACAGGGACCCCTTCCAGGGTCACCTCTCTCACAGGGACCCCTATATCTTTAATCTCCTGCGTCATTTTACTCAATTCAATTTTCAACTCCTTACAACCCTGTCGCAGGTTTTGTTTCGTTATCTCAATCTCATCCATTATTTTCTGAAACATAGTTATTTCCAGATTCTCAGCCACTTTCTTAATTGCCATTTTAAAAGAAAAATATAGGAAAACCACTTCTTATTTCAGCAACAATTGGGTTAATACTCCAAACTTGGTGACATCACAGTATAAACAGAGCAGACAGCCTTATCTCTCCATAGTTAAGTAAACAAAATGCAGTTCCCAGGATCGAAACAATTAATGGCAGTCGTCAGAAAACAGATTCGTCAAAATAAAATAGACCAAAAAGAGAGTAGTCTCAGACAATATAATATTCTTCAAAATAAAAATCTGGAATAGAAATCCCTCTTCTGTGTATATCTTTAGAATGCAAATCCAGGACAGCTTTTTGCAACAAAAACAGAGATAAGCTATTAATTAGTGCGTAGCAGAGAGAAGTTATGGCTCCCCAGTGAGATGTCAAAAACCGATCAATCTGGCAAATCTCTTTTAAACAGCAACAATTTAAGTCAAGTAAAAGAAAAATATAGAAAGAAGGGTGCTTGCCTGTTAGTGCGTTCTCTCTTAGAAGATAAGGTGAACGTTCGCTTTATCAGATAGAGCTTGCTGTTGAAAATCCGTCCCACCTTCGTCGGCTGGACCTCGTCCCATAAATTAATGAGATCTGGTCGCCCCAACAAAAATAGGCTTTGAGGTTAATCTCTTCGTTTCTCCCTACCCGGGAGAAGTTTAATCAGTCAAAAAAAAAGAAAAAACTGACTGATATATCTGAATAAGCTTCTTTTGAGGCAGGAGCCCGTCTCAAAAGCAGGCACAGGCTAAGTCACCCTTCCCGGAAGTCCCTTACATTTTCTTGAGGCATGTATTATTTATTTATTATTTTAACTGAGAGAAGATGTTAAGGAAACACGTTCATTAGCAAGAGGGAAAATGCATATTTGCTATTAATATTTTAGAGATGCACTATATCCGTGCATGCATCCAGTTACACATGTAGTGACAATATACTGTATATAGTTTTGATATAGCATTTTGCACTACAAGCTATAACCAAGAAGAAAAGCAAAGAAAGGATGGGGGGGGGACTGCCTCTCTTTCTCTCAAAATGCAAACTGCATTTGGACTTTTAAAAAAAGTTGAATCAAATTGAAGTTTGGAAGAATAATATTTGTAATGAAAAGTCTCCTTGGGAAATAAATATGAGTGAGAATAGAAAATACAAGATGAGAACTTTCAGCTAAAACATTTTCTCTGCTGTTGGGAAGGCCAGAAGGAAGGACCTTTTTAACTAAACAACGATAGAGAAATGCAGTTTTGAACTGAGGCCCCATCTTCACTACTCGGTTAAAACAGTATTATACCACTTTAAACAGTATTGACTTCTCCCACAGAATCATGGGAACAGTAGTCTGTTAAGGGTGCTGAGAGGTGTTAGGAGACTCCTATTCCTCCCACAGAGTTACAATTCTCAGAGTGGTTTAATATTCAATCTCTTCCTATGGAACTCTGGGAATTGTAATTCAATGAGAGGAATAGGGGTCCCCTAACATCTCTCACTTCTTAACAAACTCCAGTTCCCAGGATTTTTTAAATTTTAATTTTTTTTTTGTGAGAGGGAGTCATGATTGTTAGTGGCATAATACCGTTTTGAATGTATAGTACGGATTGTGTGTGCGCGCACACGTGTGCATGTGTGAAAGTGTGAAAGATGGGTGGAAAAATTCCCTCTCATTTTTGCAGGGTAGGAGAAAAAATTGAGAGTAGGAGGCACAAAACTCAGTCATGTTGTTAGCTTGCTGTGATAACCTGCCAATTTTTAATAAAAATATAAAACTGCCACATCCAAAATATCACTGTGGTGTACCGATAATATAATAATTCAACCATCATAAAAGTAGAACAAATGACCAACTCTGAATCAGATTATTTCCCCTACAAGTTTAGCAAGACAAATATGTTTTCAGCAGGTGACAAAATATCAGCATTATAGGTGCCTGTCTGATTTCCATATTGGTGCCACTATGTGGAAAGTTCTCCAAATAATTGCAGGGATCTGGCTGGTGTATAAGGGACAAGGTGATCCTTCAGGCAACCTGGTCATAGGCCATTTAGGGGTTTATATACTAGTGGCAATATTTTAAACATAGCTCAATAATATCCTGGCCTTCAGTGCAGGGCTTGCAACACTGGTGTAATATGCTGATGTGATGCAGAGCTGTTTTGGTCAAAAGCCAGATGGCAGCATTCTGCACTAGCTGCAATTTTTGAACCAACCCCAAGGGTAGATCCATGTAGAATGCATTGCCATAGTCTAATCTAGAGGTTACCAAGACCTGCAGCACCACTGTGGCCAAACTGTCCCTGTCCAGGAACAGCCATAGCTGGCATACAAGCCAAAGATGGAAATATCAACTTAAAATACTGAATTTACCTAAATGTTTGATATCTATCTATCTGTCTGTCTGTCTGTCTGTCTGTCTGTCTGTCTGTCTGTCTGTCTATCTATCTATCTATCTATCTATCTATCTATCTATCTACCTATCTACCTATCTACCTATCTACCTATCTACCTATCTACCTATCTGTCTGTCTGTCTGTCTGTCTGTCTGTCTGTCACAATAATTTCTGCGCTCCCCATACACTGTCCATGCACTACCGACACCTTGCAACCATTTAAAATCATGTTATGTTAAAAATACCTTAAAACACAAAAGAGCACATAAGAAATTAAAAAGACATAAATATACAATATGAAAAATACACTTTACAAATTGCAGAAATCAAAGGTAAAATAAGCATTATGGATAATACTTTGCAGTAAAAAGCCTTCTTATTCCGCTATTCCCACCTTCCCTCCAAAAAACTACCCACCAAAACATACTTCCACATGAAGCTATCTTATACAGTGTCAGACCATTGGTCCATTTAACCCAGTACTGTTGACTCTGACTGACATCATCTCTCCAGATTGATAGCATCTCTCTAGATTCTCAAGCAAGTGACTTTCCAGGTCTTCAACCCAAGAATCTTTAGCTTTAGCTGTAGATGCCAAAGTTTAAAACTGGGACCTTTTGCACGCAAAGTGTGTGTTTCACTATTGAACTATGCCTCTTCACTCTGAAAACTTCTTAAGAAGAAGAAGAAGAAGAAGAAGAGTTAAGTATTGTTGCTTAACCCAACATGAGGGTTGGGGAAAATAAATCTTCCCTGTGAAAGAACCTGCACTTCTATTTTCTGTGTTCATTGAGGTAGCTCATAGACAAGGCATTTAGTATTTCTAATTTTGCAGGAAGCCAATGAAAAGTTCCCTTGCAAACAAAGCTTATGAATAAATGAATACATCTGACATCTGATTTAATGTTCACATGGATGGAACCCAAATTTTGGATCAATGAGTCATGTAGGCTGCTTTGGCAAATCAATATACCATTTTGTTAAACAAGTAAAATAGATTTCTGTTTCATAAGAACTGCACAGAATTAATCTTGAAATGTAATGCACCCATAAAAGAAATCTTCAGGAGTTATGCCCTCCTACCTTTTTAAAACTAGGGACTTTGGGGCAATCCATGTGTTTTGCAAAGATTGTTCCACCTTTGTTTTATAAAATTCTTTTTTACAGACAGCTGGAGTGGGGAAATACTTCTCTTTTCTTTTAAACTATGAGCTCTTTGGGGAACTATGTTGATTTTCAAACTTTATTCCATCTCTGGCTTATTGTTTAATATAATTAAGTTTTGCAGATAACCAGTGATGATAAATTCATGTTTGCAGTATGAAGGAGATAATATACTTTGATGAATGAAAGTACCTATATGCAGACAAACAAACAAACACTCTGTTCCAGTCTGGGACTTAGCAATACAGCCTGCCTCAGTATTGTCTACACTGACTGGCAGAGGCTTTCCAGAGTTTCAGTTGCACATTTCTCTTAGGACCTTCTGCATACAAAGCAGATATTCTCCCACTGAGCTATAGCCCCTGTATGTTGTTACGACATGTGCTCTTGGGAACCTGAGTGTGTGCATTTGCCACCCTCATGTCCCATGAAACACACCTCCTTGAGAGGAGGGGATCTTTTGCTAGGGATAAAACAAGCGCTTTGCCCTGAAATGTGCTTAAATGGTGTATATATTTAACCCAAGAAATGCAGGTCCAGACCAAAATAAAGCAAAGCTTGATTTTATTGAGAGAAAGAGTAGGAAAGCATTATTTATTTATTTATTTATTTATTTATTTATTTATTTATTTATTTATTTATTTATTTATTTATTATATTTCTATACCGCCCAATAGCCGAAGCTCTCTGGGCGGTTTACAGCATAAAAACATCCAGGATACAATTAAAAACATATATCAAACACATTGAAACAATATAACAAAATAACTAAACATAGTTAAACACATGGACAACGACAGACACAATCCTAAAATGTTAAGTATAAAAACGTATTAAATCAGTTAAAATATTAAGCTGTTTAAGATGTTAATGTTAAAATTACTAAAATTAAGATTGTGAGTGATAGATGTAGGTGTTAAAAGTAGATATTAAAATGTTAAAATGCCTGGGAGAACAAGAAGGTTTTTACCTGGTGCTGAAAGGATAACAATGTTGGCGCCAGGCGTACCTCATCAGGGAGAGAATTCCATAATTTGGGGGCCACCACAGAGAAAGCCCGTTTCCTTGTTGTCACCTTCCGGGCTTCTCTCTGGGTGGGTCCCCGAAGGAGAGCCTTTGATGTTGAACGTAGTGTACGGGTAGGTTCATATCGGGAGAGGCGCTCCATCAGGTATTGTGGTCCCAAGCCGTGTAAGGCTTTATAAGTCAAAACCAGCACTTTGAATTGAGCCCGGAAGCGTATAGGCAGCCAGTGCAAGCAGGCCAGAATCGGTGTTATATGTTCACATCTCCGAGTTCCTGTTAACAATCTGGCTGCCGCGTTTTGCACGAGCTGCAGCTTCCGAACCATCTTCAAAGGCAGCCCCACGTAGAGAGCATTGCAGTAGTCCAATTTTGAGGTTACCAGTGCATGAACAACTGAAGCAAGGTTTTCCCTGTCCAGATAGGGGCGTAGTTGGGCCACCAACCGAAGTCGATAGAAAGCACTTCGTGCCACCAAGGCAACCTGTGCCTCCAATGACAGGGATGGTTCTAAAAGAACTCCCAAACTATGAACCTGCTCATTCAGGGGGAGTGCAACCCCATCCAGGACAGGTTCTCCCATCTGGTCAGGAGAACCACCCACCAACAGCATCTCAGTCTTATCTGGATTGAGCTTCAATTTATTCGCTCTCATCCAGTCCATTACCGCAGCCAGGCATCGGTTCAGCACCTTGACAGCCTCACCTGAGAAAGATGAACAGAAGTAGAGCTGCGTGTCATCAGCATACTGGTGGCAACGCACTCCAAAACTCCTGATGACCGCACCCAGCGGCTTCATGTAGATGTTAAAAAGCATGGGGGATAATACTGACCCCTGTGGGACTCCATATTGGAGGACCCAGGGTGCTGAGCAAAACTCCCCAAGCACTACCTTCTGGAGACGACCTGCTAAATAGGAGCAGAACCACTGCCAAGCAGTACCTCCAACTCCCAGATCAGCAAGTCTCCCCAGAAGGATACCATGCCGCCCAACTAGATCAGCCACACAAGGCCTTCTCTCAATCGCGCCAACCAAAACAGCTAGGTTGGTGGGTACTAGGGAGAGGGCCTTTTCTGTGGTGGCCCCCACTCTCTGGAACTCCCTCCCATGCGATCTTCGATATGCCCCTTCCCTAGATGTATTCCGCAAGGCCCTGAAGACGTGGCTATTCCAGCAAGCCTTTGAGGTCATTGGGTAAATCACCATGATTCTGTCATTTATCGTATGTTGTTAATATAATTGCTTTTATATGTATTGATGACTGTCCAGTATTTTACCTATTGTTATTAATGTGATTACATCTGTTATTATTGTATTTTATCTCTTTTAATGTACGTCGCCTAGAGTGGCTAATTGCCAGATAGGCGACGAACAAATTAATTATTATTATTATTATTATTATTATTATTATTATTATTATTATTATTATTATTATTATTATTATTATTATGGTTGATGGTATCGAAAGCCGCTGAGAGATCAAGGAGAATCAACAGGGTTACAGAATTACTTGGGTGCGTGGCAGCATTTATCATTAATATCCTAACCCATTCATAACTTTAAAGTTAAGAAATCAAAGGACCCTATTACTATAAGAGGTGAAAGGTAGGAGAGATTACCTATCCTATGCCCGGAATGGGCGGTTGAATACAGCTGAAGCTATGTGGAAGAGCTCTGATCCAAAACCAGGAAGGAATCTCTTGGTCTCAAGGTTTTGCACCGAGACCCAGAGTCTCCCCAGTTCTGTCCCTGCAGTCCTTGATGCGTTCTTTGAGAGCGTAGTACACGTGTGTGGGAGCTCTGATGTTCCTCAGCCCCCCTTCCTCTTTCTTCCTCTCCTCTTTTCCTACCTTCAAGCCTCGGTTTTAAAATACTTTTTCCTCTCTCCCCCTCCTGCCAAGGAGGGTATGAAAGTCTGGTGATGTTGTGTATGTGTGTGTGTATCTCTAACTGACCCTGAAAACTAAGGCTCCTAACAAACAATGGGATTCACTGTGGGTGAGGGAAATTTGCCAAAGGACAAGATAACAATTATGCAGAACATTTATGCCGTAGCTTTAGTTTTGTATCTTAATTTCTGCCCTTGTTACTCTTCGCACAAAACCTCGTGGGAAAGCATAACCAGCCATACCATTAGGTGGGGGTGTGGGGTGGGAATTGTAGTTTAGCAGGCTCCTTGCCTTGTAACAATGTCTTCTGGTGAAAAAGGCAGGCCTAATTGGATGAAATCAGGACCCTGGTCAGCTCTGTATGGAGCAAGTTCCCAAAGCAGGATCAAAGAAACACCAAGCAAGCTAAGAATATTGTTCCACCAGTTGTGTGGAGTCAGCCATTGACTGCAACAATCCCAAAGACAGGGTCTTGTCTCTAGCTGCACCTGATCTGAGGAAAGAGGATGTAGTTTCAAGAAACCATGCCCTGTTTCTCATGGGTTGGCTCTGCTGGGCCTGGGAGGCATCCCAGGATAGCAATTGCATGCCCTCTTGCACTACAGAAGGTTCTGACAAGATAACTCCTTGGGGTCATGATGTCTAGATATATTTTTCAAATACTTTAGACTAAAACATTAAAACACAAACATCTATGTGCCTGGATAGGGTTATATTGTAGTAGTAGTAGTAGTAGTAGTAGTAGTAGTAGTAGTAGTAGCAGTAGCAGTAGTAGTATAGATGGCTACAGTTAAATCTCATGAGATAGGCTCCTTTGTAATGAAATTCTTACATTTTAGCCTCTTGGAAGACTTGTTGATAATGGTGTATTGCAGGAAATCTGTGTAGTGTGGTTAACAGTAAGTTTTGGACAGGTGCCATGAGGACAGGGGGCCATAAACATTGACTTGACACTCATTCACTTTGGATATAGGATTTCTGGCAATCTCATGTCAGAAGCCATTCCTTCATCATAATGTCCTCCTCTGTTTCCACTGAGAATGGTTGCTGCAGAAATGTCCTTCTGAGCTGTGAATTAAGCATTCCACACTCTCACTCCACAAGTCGGTAGAAGCAATGGGACTGCCAAAGATAAATTATCTCTTAAAATGGTGTGTGTTCCTTTGGTTATTATTTGGAACTGTGATTGAAAGTCAAGTAGAGGACAAGAGCTACTAAGCAGTCTCTGGGGACTTGTGTAGGTCTCCACTGTTAATAATTTCCAAAAGCTTCTGAAGCCACACAAGCAACTTAAAGATTATTGTTCAAACAATCTGCACTTTTCACAAAGTTTTTATTGTTTTCAATGATCCAAATGGTTGGTGTGCTAAGAAATATTCATTTGCAGCGGCGGCTGGAATAGTGGGAAGCCAGCATGGTAGAAAAGGATGGAAAAATAAAAAAGGGCAATGATAGAGTGCACGCTTCAGCATGCAGACCAAGGTCTTGGGATGTAAGAAGGCATTGTTTTCTGTTCTGCCCTGTATTCATCTCACACAGCACTGTTTCTGTTCCACTGCAGTTTGCCTTCACGAAAACTGCTTTATTCATCTCACTGTCTGCTGTGGCAAAATTATATAATTTACATAATTTGATACATAAATTACATAACTTACGATGTCATTACTTTATTCCATCCCATTCAACTCAGTACAAAGGAAACACAATGAAAATGGGGGGGGGAGAGATAATCAATATGTATCATTTGTGGATTGAAAGCAACAACAGTGAGTACTGATCATATTTACTGGATTGATATGGGACAGATAAGTGAACATCAGCAATTTCTGCTCCCTCTTCAGTTTTCATTAGGATTCTCTGACATCCCTACCCAGGACACACCTGAGTCCTATTGAATTGCCTCAGTTTGTTTTTTTGATATGGGTGGGAATGCAGGGGGCTCCATTCAGGCACAAAAGCTGTTCTACTTGGGAGGGTGTTTGTCTGTTTTTGAGGGTGATATATGGTTTGGTTTGTTTCTAAAAGCAATTGAGTTAGAGATTTATTTTTTAATCATTCTGTATTAATTTTACACCATTATTAAACATCAAAACATCATACATAAACCATATAACATTAACAAACTTAAATACTCAAAAATAAGTTAAAATAAATTCATATTGGTTGGTGTAACAATGTATTTACGGAATCCAACTTTTAAAGCCAGGATATTTTCACTTACAGTCTTCAGTGTACTGCTTATATCTTACTTGTGCTTATTCTTTCCCTATTCTTTTTGGGTATGGGATAAACCAGAAAAGAGGGGGGGAAGACTCACTTAAAGAACCCATAGCCATGTATATGCCGGCAAAGGAACTTCATCACATTCTTCCTGGTTCGTGTATTATAGAAAATCATACCAAGTCAAAATAAATTTATCTCTTTTATTTTGACCACTAGAAACTCTGAGTTTTTGTGTGAGTTTAACAATGCTTCATTCCAGACCAGCTTGTACCGATATTCTCTGTAGCTCTGGATAGGTCCTTCCAAAGTGTGCCACTGTGAAATATGTCAAGCGTAGTAAAAGTGTAACTAATGCTTTATTTTGCAGATCTGAATAATCATCTATGAACAAATTTAATTAATTAAAGAGTGTTCTTGCACTCGGGTCCTGCTTGCGGGCTTCCCCCAGGCACCTGGTTGGCCACTGTGAGAACAGGATGCTGGACTAGATGGGCCACTGGCCTGATCCAGCAGGCTTTTCTTAAGTTTTTATGTTCTTATTTCCTGGAATACATTGGTCCAAAATATTTGTACTCTGGTACATTCCCACCACAGATGTAAATATATATCCATCTTATTGCAACCCCTCCAACAATTTGGTGACAAACTTGACGTAATTAATTGTGATTTTTGTGGAGTCAAGTGCCACCAGAGTTGTAGGTTTAAAGAGCAGAATCGTACTGCTTACAAAAGGGCTTTCAAACAGCCTGTGCTGCACTCTGAAGTCCTGACAAAGTGCAGTGTCACCTGACATCATAGTGATATCCACTGATTGACAAGCGGGTGGCTCCACCCACCTTCAAAATTTGGCATGGCAAGGGTGGGAAGATAAGGATCTGGCCTGCCCCAGAAAAGGTTCCCCACCCTTGGGATAGAATAATATCTTGATAATTTCAGAGTGCAGGACATGGAATAATGGGCTCAAATTACAGAAAGCCAGATTTTGGCTGAACATCAGAAAAAAACTGTTAGAGCAGTATGACAGTGGAACCAGTTACCTAAGATAGTGGTGGATTCTCCAACATTGGAGACATTCAAGAGGCAGCTGGACAGCCATCTTTAATTGCTTTAATTTAGATTACTGCCTTGAGGAGGGGTTGGACTTGATAGCCTTATAGGAACCTTCCAGCTCTACTATTCTATGATTCTATGACTCTAAATGTAAGGAAGACTGTTTATTAGTACTTTTCAAACAAGTCAACTAGATTAGGTGCTTCAGTCACACCTGAACAGCACAACTTTCTCATTGTTTTGGATGATTGTCTCTGCCTGGACATCATCTTAGATTTTCCATTGACCATGAGATGGGACAATGCAGGTTCCATCATGAAACAGGGAGAAATCTGTTCCACCCCTATTGAAAGAAAGGTTCAAGATACTCCCTCCCAAAGGGAGAAGAGAGCACAATTTTCCTGGCCATCACAGCCAATCACAGAAGGACAGGGAGCTGGGCATTTAAGCCAGCCCCCCTACTCTGAACAACCTTCTTGCAGTGCCCATCCTGTAGGCTGTGCTAATTGACCTTTGGGAGGCTGAATAGGAATTTTGAGGGGAGCATTGTTGATTGTTCTTTCAGGCTCCCTTTTTTCACCTGACACATCTCTGGAATTCAGTTGGGTCTGGGGAGTGCTTCTGGGTTATTGGCGTGTATTGATTTGCACTTAGTGAGGACAGATGAGTGAATTTTAAGATGTAAAGGATAATGTATCTACAGAATAATTAGGTGAAGGGCACTCCTCAACTACTTACTATGGTTGCCTAGCTTTATGGGCCATCAAGGGTATTTTTGGCCCTGGCAGGTGTGCCCTGTTGAACAGTGGACAACAGGGGCTATGTGCATGTGTTAGACACACATACCCATGGGTTCCATTGTTGTGGGTGGCATCTAACACTTGCAATTCTCTGCTTTGGGGCTGGAGGATGGTTTGGGTGAACATGCCCAAAGGAATGGAGAGATGTATGCCTTCTGCCCACACCTACACCCTCACTTTCATAACTGGTTGAACTGGATGCAGATTTTATTTTTATATAATGATATAACCTATTCATATCCAATAACATGTCTCTTGCATCTTATTTCTGGCTGTGTGGACAAACATATCCTTGGGACCTAGCAGTGGTAGTGCTGAGCAAATCCATAAGTTTCTTAATCCTATTCATAGATAGTGAAATGTGGGATCAGTTTGACAATTTTACAAAAACATGGAAAGGTCAATTCGGGGTTTGGGAATAAACTGGTTTTATGGTGGTTGCAGTGGCAAGAATGGGTGGTATCCAATGTGAGTCCTACTGAAAAGTTAATTAACATGACCAACTTTGTTTCATTAATTTCAATAGACTACTCTGGAAGGACTTAGTTGGATACAACCCAAGGATCCTCTCACCAATACCATTGTAGCAGCTGTGATGTTAGTGGTCAGCAGCAGAGGTGATTTCAGCGAGAGCATCCAGGAAGCCACTCATTAATTTTTCTACAGTGCTGCAGACATAGCATCATCACCAGGCAGTGCAGGAAAATAAAATGGAAGACATCTGCAGCCACTGGAAAAGATAATACCCTATCCCCAAATGAGTGATAGATAGCTATGAATGGCATAATGAAACAAACCCTGCCTGTTCCTATTTGTTACTTGTGGCATTTCTTTTATTTATCAAATGAGCCCCAATGGGTTTGGTTTTTTAAAAAATCTTCATGGTCAAATGAATGCATATCACTTGTTGCAATCAGGGTGTTCAAACTTGAGGTCATAAGAAAATAAGAAGATCCCTGCAGGACCAGACCAAAGGCCCATCAAGTCCAGCATCTTGTTTGCACAATGGCTAGCCAGATGCCCATTATGGGAAGCCCACAAGCAGGACCTCAGTGCAACAATACTCTTCCCACTTGCAATTCCCGGCAGGGACATACTGCCTCCAGCAGGTGGAACAGAGTCAAAATGGCTAGTAGCCATTGATAGCCTTTTCCTCCATTAATTTGACTAATCCTCTTTTGCCACCACACAAGGAAGACTCATGACACAAGACTGGAATAATGTTATATTTATTAAATATAACATACTAAATCCAAAGCAAGACAGCCAATCATTCAAATATAATTACTTCGGGCAGGTGAGGCTAATCCTAACTATGTGGGACTACTCTCCCACCTTCAAAAGGCATTAATTCTCATTATTGCATAACTCCAGAGTGAAGGACGTGTGTAAAATCCTCACTCCTTGCTCTTGGAGCCATGCGCGTGGTTCCAACCTCCACACCATGGCCCCGCCATAAAGGCGTTCACCATGATGCGCAAGCCGGTCCCATAAGGACACCACCCAGATCCCCACCAGAGATGAACCCTGATGGTTCCCCGGGAAGTGCTCCTTTTATGATGCCTTAACCGCCTAAATATATAATCCCCCTATATACCTCACCTGCCCGAATTCTATGCCACAAGAGGGGATCAGCTCAAGCTTGGTCCACTCCACCCAACGAAGACAACAAAACCCTTAAACCCTTCATAATATCCTCCAAAAACAAATCACACCCCTGATCTGAAAGATGAACACCATCCCCACGAAACAAATGTGGGGCATGGAACCTAATCCTGTCGTGGGGAATGAATGCCCCCCCGAGCGACAGAACAAGAGCCCTGATCTTCCTATTCACCCATTTCCGAGATCTATCGATCGTGTTGTGATGAATAGCACCACTCCACACCCTTCTAACAAGCATATCTGACCACACAATTATAAGGCGTGGATATGAATTAATAAGCCACGTGAGATCGCGAGTGACTTTAACAAGCAGGTCCACACCTGGATGCTGTACCAAATCATTTTCCCCTAAATGGATCAATAATATATGTGGCCTATCCATAGGAGACATGATACGGCACACAGAAGGCAAAAACGCGTCCCATAACATGCCCCTCCGGGCTACCCAGTGAACTGTAGCGGTAGCCGAAAGCTGCAGCTGGGTCCCAGGAGCAGACGAAGAAGCCCTCCGATGAGCCCAAAACAAAATTGAGTGGCCACACAAGACGATCCTCACGGGAATAGGGATGCTTAGCAAACCTAGGGAAACAAAAACAAAACCTTATTATTAAGGCCTGACATAAGATTTGAATGCATCGGAACGCCATCTTCCAATCGCCTGTATATCGCTAACACTCATGCCCACGAGGGCTGCGGCCGTAGCCGCACCAATCCGGAAAGAATGCAGCCCATAGACTCCAGCATCACGACCACTGGCCAACAAGGCCCGCCGAACAACGGCCCAAAATTGAAATTGAGTCAGGGCAGAACCATCAGCATGAATGAAAAGATAACACTGGCCCGCTGGCCGGAGAGACAGAAATTGCCACATTGCAGCCACAGGGCACAATTCAGAGACCTGGCAACTGCGTAAAAACACAATAGTACCACGGCCTTTCTGATCGGTCTTAGAGACCCGCAGGGAAAGCCTCACTATATTGGCACCTAATGTGCAATCGCCTATGCATAAGGCACGATAGGTCACATCACGCTTGGAGGGGGCCAATACTTCACTAGGGCGAAAAGCACCGTAAAACATCATCAGAGTTACTGCGGTGAACAGGTGCGACTAATACCAAGATGAGCATAATGAATTAAACAACGCCAGGATCTGGAGGAGAACATCGGGCGTGATTGGCCTCCTCTGGTCAGTGGACCTGGGAGTGGAACGCGACCAACCCTCAAGGACCTTTCTGACCCTAAAATCTACAGAATGATCCGGCAGCCCCCGTGCCTTAGAGATAAAGGCAAGCGCGGAAAGGTGACCGGCGATAGTAGAAACAGCATTGTTTTGCCCTTTTAAAGTTATCATAAACTGCAATAGATGATCCAC
This sequence comes from Rhineura floridana, assembly GCF_030035675.1. Lineage (NCBI taxonomy): Eukaryota > Metazoa > Chordata > Lepidosauria > Squamata > Rhineuridae > Rhineura > Rhineura floridana. Next base: position 16,500,643 of record NC_084492.1, on the reverse strand, counting down.
AGGAATAGGCCACGCCAAAGGCATCTCCTTGCTGATGCGGAAAGTCTGGAACTTAGCAAATGAACGCTCGTACGCATTTCGAGTACTGGGAGCCAGAGCAGCTGCAATCGCAACCCCAACTTCTAGTTGCCAAGGTTCCACAGGAAAGGTGGGACTGGCACAGGATCTAGTGCCGCTCCAGGTGCAAGCTCCCGAAAGCGTGCCATCTGTAAGCGGGAAAGGGCATCAGCAACGGAATTTAGTAAACCTGGAACATGCCTGGCAAGGAATAAAATATTAAAGCGCAAACATTGCAAGACAAAAGCCCGCACTAAGCGCATAACACGGGGAGACTTAGAAGTTTGTGCATTGATAACGCAAACCGTGGACCAATTATCACACCAGAAGCGCACTGTGTGATTCTGAAATGACAATGGCCAAATATGTACAGCTACTACAATTGGAAAGAATTCCAGGAATGTCAAATCAGAAGTAATTCCATTGGCAAGCCAAGAGGCAGGCCATCTCTCAGCGCACCACTGGGATCTAAATATTACACCAAAACCAGTTCCCCCAGCGGCATCAGAATGCACCTGCAATTTGGCTTCCAATAACAATTCCTGTCGCCAAAAGGAAAGGCCGTTGAATTCTGTCAGGAATTCAAGCCACATGTGCAAATCCGCTCTCATTCCTGCTGTAATACGCAGAAAATGAAAACGAGAGCGAACACCCTTCATGGCGTCACATAGGCGCCTGAGAAATGCACGACCAGGGGCAATAACTTTGGAAGCAAAAACTAAATGTCCTACCAGCTCCTGCAATTGACCCAGTGTAAGTTTCTTTAATACAAGCACTGATCGGAGCAGTTGTCGCAGTGCAACCAACTTATCCAACAGCAAACATGATGACTGCGCTACCGTATCCAACTGGATCCCTAAGAAAATAAGGGAAGTAGCAGGGCCCTCAGACTTCTCAGGAGCTAGTGGAACTCCCAATTCCTCAGTTAAAGAGGTGAAGGATTGCATTAAATAGAGGCAGTGAGAAGTCCCAGCCGGCCCAACAAATAAGAAATCATCAAGATAATGAACAGAGAAGGAGGAGGAAGCTTTCCTCCGCAGTGCCCATTCCAGAAACGTGCTGAATGCTTCGAAAGCAGCACAAGACACTGAACAACCCATTGGCATGGCCCTATCTATGTAAAACTGGCCCTGAAATTTAAAACCCAATAAATCTACATCATCAGGGTGCACAGGCAGGAGGCGAAAAGCGGATTTTATATCACACTTTGCCATTAATGCACCCCTGCCAGCCCTCCTAACTACTCTCACTGCCTCGTCAAAAGAAGTATACTTAACTGACGCATGTACCGGCAAAATGCCATCGTTAACAGAGGCACCTTTCGGGTAAGATAAATTATGGATAAGCCGGTATTCACCAACCTGCTTCTTAGGCACAATACCTAATGGGGAAATCCTCAAATTTCTCAAAGGAGGAAAAGGAAAAGGGCCGGAAATACGATCGACACTTATCTCCTTATTAAGCTTAGCTAACACAACAGACGCTAAATGGCTAAGAGAGGGCTGATTGACTACTGATGTAGCAATCCGTGGACCCTCAAAGGGAATACGAAAACCATCAGTAAACCCTTGCAGTATAAAACTAGCAGCCTGTCTATCAGGGTAAAACTCTAACAGCTTAGCCAAAGGAGCCAGCTTGACCGGGCTACTGGCCTTGCGACGTAATGCCGCTGTTGCCAGAACCACGTTTGGCTGGTGATGCTTGTGATGTTCCTATATATTAGTGTATATACGGTAAATGCTGGTTGTTTAGAGTACACATGGTAAGTAGTGAAAGAGGAGGGGGAGTGAATGGGCAATAGAATGCTTGATGATTGGCTGAATGTTTAAAATGGCTGACAGTATAAATGAAAGGATGACAGGTAAATCTGGGGAAATGTGAGGTGGTGAATTTTGGAATCTGGGGGGAGGAGAAGAGAAAGAGTGGATTGCTTGGTGGGGTTTAGAGAGTTGTTTACCAGGAGGGAGGTGGAGTTCGGATTAGTATTGAGTAAAACCATATGCTTATGTGCCTTAAGAAGAAATCTTGTTAATCTTGTTAGCTTTGTTATCTTTAATAAATACTTAATTTGGTTTACCAAAGGCCTGATCCTTGGCTGGAGTTTCACAGACCAGAAGGGAGGGTAAGGTAATGACCAAGGCTGAAGGGGAACTGTAACAAATGGTGGCAGTGGTGAAGAGAGTAACAATACCAGTATTCAGAGTCTCTGGGAATACTAGTATTGGGACGTTACTGGTGGTTGCCTAGCAGGGGGATCTGTTGAGATCTGTGCTAGAGCGGATAGGTAAACCATAAGAGAGTGCGGTCCGGACTGGTGGAGTCCCTGGTGGTGCCTAGAGACAGGCAGTAACCACGAGCAGGTAGGAACCTGACAGGGAGAGCCAGGGAAGGACGCATCACATGTGGTGGCAGTAGCGGTGGGATACGAACAACAGAGAATCCAGATACGAATACTAGAGAATCCAGAACAGTGGTGTGGCAAACAGAAATAACAAAACAAGATTTCTTGTGAGAGTGACTGGCAAAGAGTGTGTGGCAAAGAGTGAGTGAACTCAAACACCATGGCTGAATACATAAAAATGAAAAGAGAGGAGCTGGTGGAGAAGTGCATAACATTCAATTTACCTCACGAGGGTAAAGGGGTAGATGAATTGAGGGTAGCACTTATAGGATTTGCTACTGCCCAGCGAAAACAACCTGTCAGGGAAGAGACCCCAGAAGGATATTTAAGCAATCCCGCTTATATAGAGTACTTGAGAGAGAAGTTAAGATGGGAGGCTGAGGAAAAAGACAAGCAGAGGGAGTTGGAAGCTGAGAGATTGAAGATGGAAGCTGAGAGATTGAAGATGGAAGCTGAGAGATTGAGGATGGAAGGTGCAGAGAAGGAAAAACAGAGGGCGTTGGAAATTGAGAGAATGAGATTGGGGTTTGAGGAGAGGGAGAAGCAACGAGCATTGGATGCTGAATTACAAGTAGAAAAGTTAAAATTTGATAGAGAGAAATTTCACTCTGAGGAGACAAGGAAAGACAGAGATGGAGCAAAAATAAAAATTACTCCAAAGGACTTTGCTGTCTATGAGCCTGGTCAAGATCCTCAAATTTACCTCAGCACCTTTGAAAAAGCAGCTCAGTTGTGGGGGCTACCTGAAGATAAATACATGCAGTATTTATCAAACCTGATTAAAGGGGAATTGGCTGAGGTATACCAATATTTCCCCTCAGACAGGCCCGTCACCTATGCTGAATTCAAAGAAGCAGTGTTTAAAAGATTCAGACTGGGGCCTGATTATTTTAGAAAGCTTTTCAGAAACTGCCAGATACAGACAGGGAGGTCTTTTGTGGAACTGGGAGCAAAGTTGATGGATATATTTGGAAAGTGGATGAGTAGTGCCAAAGCTCAGTCAGTGGAAGAGGTGAAAAGCCTCATGATACTGGATCAATTATACCATCAGTTACCACCAGAAATAAGGCTCCTGGTCAAAGATTGTTCCCCTACATCTGTGCAGGAGGCCGCAGAGATGGCGGATCACTTCGCCTCCAATAGAACTGGCTGGGTGGGGAAAACATCAAGAGAGTTTAAACCCAGACCATATACTGCTGGCAGAAGGGATGTGGTACCACAGCGAGTGAGTCCTCCATTAAAATCTGAAGGGCACAGGACACCCCAGAGTGGATCTGTGTACCCTAAAAGGGAGGACAAATTATGCTACAAATGTGGTAGACCGGGGCACCTACGTTTTCAATGTGAGGTTGCCAACCCCATTAGTAATCCTGCTCAGACAAGGGCAGTGAAAACAGAGCCCAAGGCTTTAGAAGCAGCGAAAAAGGTTCAGTTTTGCCAGATAAACTGGACAGAAGTAACAGACCTTGATTCAAGTCTGAGAGAGGAAGTGAATGTACAAGGGGCAACTTATTGGGCATTGCTTGACACTGGTGCCGCTCAGACGTTACTGAGGCCAGATTTAATAAAATCTGAAGAAATATTACCTCAGGAAACAGTGACTATCCAAGGAGTGAGGGGTCAACCAGAGAGTTTGCCTGTGGCCCTAGTGAAAATGGAATGGAGAGGCCAAAAGGGCCAATATAAAGTTGGTATTAATGCCCAGCAACAAGAACCAGTAATACTGGGAAGAGATGTTATGGGGGCACAGGGGAAAATATATGTAGTGACCAGACAGCAAATTGGTAGAGAAAAAGAAGCCATATTAAGGGGGGCTGAAACAAACAGGGTGGAATCTGTTAACCAGCCTCAGGTCACCATAGCAACCACTAGCAGGCCTGCTGAAGAAGACAAACTGTATCAAGTGGTCTCTGGGGAAGAAGCAGATCAATTCAGGGAAGAGCTGCATAAAGATATAAGTCTGAAGCAGATAAAGGAACAAGCGCTGACCCAACAGATTCCTTTCACTGACAAACTGAGGAATCAAGTTGTGTGTGAGAATGGGATTTTATATAGACTGTGGATGCCTGCTGAGAGAAAGGATGAATGTGAACCAGTGAAGCAATTGATAGTACCTAGCAAATACAGAACCAGATTGCTAGAGGTAGCCCACGATGTCCCATGTGCAGGACATCTGGGAATAAAAAAGACCAAGAGGAGATTGGCTGCACATTATTATTGGCCAAATATCTCCAAGGATGTAAAACAACATTGTCTATCTTGTGGAATATGCCAAAAGGTGGGAAAGAGTGGAGTAAAGACCAAGGCACCCTTAAAGCCCCTTCCTATAATTGGACAACCCTTTTATAGAGTGGGAATAGATTTGGTGGGCCCTTTTTCCAAACCCACAAGGCATGGCAAGAAATATCTAGTGGTGGTGGTGGATTTTGCCACCAGGTACCCAGACGCAGAAGCACTGAGATCTGTAGAAGCCCCTGTAGTGGCAGAGGCTTTATTAAAAATCTTTATGAGGCTGGGTTTCCCTCATGAAGTGCTGACAGATCAAGGCAGTGTATTCATGGGAGAAGTGATGCAATGTATGTGGAAATCTTGTGGTCTAAAACATCTAAAGACCACTACTTACCATCCCGCCACTAATGGGCTAACTGAGAGATTCAATGGAGTTTTGAAGGGCATGATAAGAAGCTATCTTCAAGATCACCCACAAGACTGGGATGAACGTTTGGGATGCTTCTTATTTGCATACAGAGAAGTCCCTCAGGAGTCAACAGGCTTCTCACCCTTTGAACTAATGTTTACTAGAAAAGTGAGGGGACCTTTGGAACTGCTAAAAAATTCATGGGAAGGAACTCTGGGAGAGTACAAAACTTCTGTAGTAGATTTTGTATTGGAATTCCGCAATAAATTAACATCAATGATGGAAGTAGTGAAAGAGAATTTGAGTCATGCACAGGAGAAGCAAAGTTACTGGTATGACAGAACAGCCAGAGAACGTGTGTATGATGTGGGAGATATGGTTATGGCGTTCATACCCAGGAAACATGACAAATTACAGGCTAACTGGGTGGGACCATAAACCATCAGAGAAAGGCTTGACACAGTGACATATGTAATCACCACAGACCAATTAAACAAAAGCAAAGTGGTTCATGTAAATATGTTAAAGCCTTACCATACCAGGGATGCAAAGGTGTTGCAAGTTACCTTACTCCCTGAGGGAAGTGGGCCTGAACTTCCAGATTTGGTACAGGAAAGCAAAGACAAAGGAGGGGTAGATCAAGTGGAATGGTCAGAGGAGGTGAAGGAGGAAGTAAAAGAGGAGATTCTGAGAGTTTTGAAAACCTATAGGAATCTCTTTAGCAACAAACCTGGCCGAACCAGTATAGTTATACATTCCATTGATACTGGAGATCATGCCCCAATCAGATCTGTTCCGTACCGTGTGAATGGGAAAGTTTTGAATGAGATCAAAAAGGAGGTGGAAGAGATGCTGGAATTAGGAGTGATCAGGGAATCCATCAGTCCCTGGGCCTCAAGTATTGTCCTGGTTCCGAAAAAAGATGGAACGACAAGGTTTTGCATTGATTATCGGCTAATCAATAAAATTACTGTCCCAGATGCGTATCCTATGCCTAGGGTAGACACAATGTTAGAGTTATTGGGGGCAGCAACCATTATCTCTACACTAGATCTCTGTAAAGGATTTTGGCAAATGGAACTAGACGAGCAATCCAGAGCCAAAACTGCCTTCAGTACACGAGATGGGTTATATGAGTTTGTGACCTTACCCATGGGACTAAGGAACTCACCAAGTTCATTTCAGAGGCTAATCAATACTGTGTTGCGAGGCATGTCAGATTTTGCAGTGGCCTATATCGATGACGTGGCCATTTTTAGCAAGTCGGTGCCTGAGCATGTCCAACACCTGACAACAGTATTGGAGGCCTTAAGAAAAGCAGGCCTCACAATAAAAGCTAAGAAATGCCAGTTTGGACTAAAGGAAGTAATCTATTTAGGACATAAGGTGAGGAGTGGGAAAATCACCCCCTTATGGAGCAAGGTGGAGGCAATACAAGTGTGGCCGATCCCCTTAACCAAAAAACAAGTAAGGGCATTTCTGGGTGTGGCTGGATTTTATAGAAAGTTTGTGAGAAATTTTGGGGAAATAGCAACCCCCTTGCATGAATTAACAAAGAAGAAGTGTTCTGAGCATGTGGTATGGATGGATGAATATCAGAAGGCTTTTGATCTACTGAAGCAAGCCTTGTGCCAAGGACCCATATTAATAGCACCAGACTATGAGAAACCATTCATCATGGCTACAGATGCGTCGGACCTGGCGCTGGGAGTCGTCTTGCTACAGGAGAGAGAAGGCACCAGACATCCAGTGGCGTACCTGAGTCGCAAGCTGACGCCGAGGGAGAAAAACTATTCGTCGGTCCAGAAGGAGTGCCTAGCGGTCGTGTGGGGACTGAACAAGTTGCACCCATACGTGTGGGGACGAAGATTCACAGTGACTACGGATCATCGGGCCTTGTTATGGTTGCAGACTATGAAAAACCATAACACTATGCTGCAGAAGTGGTCCTGGGCCCTACAGGACTATCAAGTGGACTTCCAGTTCATCAAAGGCAAGGACAATGTACTGGCCGATGGACTTTCCAGGCAAGTGGCTGGGACTGCAGTGACGTGACCAGACAGAGGAACAAAGAAAGACATTTTCCCCATAGAGACTTTTATTTGTTAACGTGACGTATAAATCCTGGAACAGGAATAATACTCTGCCGTTGTTTAAGGGGGAGGGAAATGTGATGTTCCTATATATTAGTGTATATATGGTAAGTGCTGGTTGTTTAGAGTATACATGGTAAGTAGCGAAAGAGGAGGGGGAGTGAATGGGCAATAGAATGCTTGTTGATTGGCTGAATGTTTAAAATGGCTGACAGTATAAATGAAAGGATGACAGGTAAATCTGGGGAAATGTGAGGTGGTGAATTTTGGAATCTGGGGGGAGGAGAAGAGAAAGAGTGGATTGCTTGGTGGGGTTTAGAGAGTTGTTTACCAGGAGGGAGGTGGAGTTCGGATTAGTATTGAGTAAAACCATATGCTTATGTGCCTTAAGAAGAAATCTTGTTAATCTTGTTAGCTTTGTTATCTTTAATAAATACTTAATTTGGTTTACCAAAGGCCTGATCCTTGGCTGGAGTTTCACAGACCAGAAGGGAGGGTAAGGTAATGACCAAGGCTGAAGGGGAACTGTAACAAATGGTGGCAGCGGTGAAGAGAGTAACAATACCAGTATTCAGAGTCTCTGGGAATACTAGTATTGGGACGTTACTGGTGGTTGCCTAGCAGGGAGATCTGCTGAGATCTGTGCTAGAGCGGATAGGTAAACCATAAGAGAGTGCGGTCCAGACTGGTGGAGTCCCTGGTGGTGCCTAGAGACAGGCAGTAACCACGAGCAGGTAGGAACCTTACAGGGAGAGCCAGGGAAGGACGCATCGCAATGCTCCCCTGTACCCTGGCGAGCCGTACATGCACGCTGACAGGAGGAACTAGGGTGGTTGCCCCCACACATTGCACAGGCATGTCTGAACCTACAAGGACGTCTGAGGCATCTGCCAGTGCTGTTGAATGCCCAGCAGACTTGCTGGGATTGAACCCAGTGCCCGCCTTGGTTGGAACCAAAGGTGGCAGTCTGCGCTCGTGCTAACAAATGCCCACTATCAGCTCTATCGCCCAAGGTGGGCCTGGCGGGGGTCATAGATCACAGCCAAAGACTGGCATGCTCAACATCCCAACGGAGGGTGGGATCTAATGCAGCCCTCTGCCTGAAATTCTCGTCATACCGAAGCCAAGCGGTGCCAGAGAATTCACGGAAAGCACGATGAACAATGTCCTGATACTTTATCATGGACAAAGTTCTAGATGGATATGCCTGAGTCATAACCCCCATATAAATTGTATAGGCATTCAACCAATTAGGCCAGATGCGATCGACCCTCCGCTTAATGGCGGCCTCATGCTCCTTAACCTCCTGACCATCCTTAGGTTTTGTTTCGTTTTCACGAAACAGGAGAGAAAACAAATCGATGTACTCTCCACGCCAATTTTTTTCCTTAGTTCCTAACAATAAATGGTCCCCTAAAGGAAGAGATGTGTCACCCTGTGGATAAATCCCTTGAGGATGGGGCAAGTAAGCAGGTGCCAGAGAGGAAGAATTGGCAGATGGCTGCCAAGGAGATACTGCAGCAGCAGGCCAAGGGAGCTGTGGGTGCTGAGGCACCAACACCCCCCCATAAAAACAGTAGGGTGCATAGAATCACCCAGCACCGGAGAACCAGCAGCTGGGGTATCCTGAAGAAGGGGACTGGAAGCATGTACTTGTGTATTGTGAGGGTGTAATTGTTGCCCACCTGTATAAGCTGCGGGAGAAGCAATGACCGGCGGCATGGTGAACCCAGTAGACCCAGGAGTGAATGTGGCGGGCGCTGGAGGAACAGGCATCTACATCCCGACGCTCAAATTCAGGCAAGGTAAGATTCGTGGGTGGACCAGCAGGCAAACCAACTGAAGGAGTATGCACCGAAGACCCCTCCATTGGCGTAGCATCTTCCAGCACACCAACTCTAGAAACCAAGTCAGCGAGAAGACGAGATTTAGTCATTTTGGAAGCTAACCTAGCAGATTTCTTACCTACAGGTCCGGAACTGGGACCCGCATCGACATCCTGAGTCTGCCTGTGTTCCCTTTCCAGCGCTTCAACTCTAGCCACCAAGGCACGTATGGTCCCCAAATCCTCCTCTTCGTCAGAAGATTGATGCTGCATTGAAGGAGGGCGCTTGGTGGCCTGCTTCAGCACACGAACCCCTTTATTCTGTTGCACCTTCTTGGGAGGCGTGCTCAAAAGACTGGGATAAACAATTACACAATTAACAAAGTTTATATACCACCAAATATGTCCAAAAAATTCTTCAATTTAACCAACTAACACAATTGCCAATTATAGTAAAAAATCGAAAATTAAAATTATTTTAATTTTATGCTAATTAAATTTATTTATTTAGTTTTTATTTATTTATTATTATTTTTTATATTTTATTATTATTATTTATACATATAAGTTAAATACCATTTATTATTTGATAATAAATAACAGAATTAATACTATACTATAAACTATGGGAAAGGGTGGGGGGGAGGGAAGGAAAAAGGAGGGGGGGATGAATTTCAATCAACTAAATATAATTACAAACAGCAACTATAGGGTAAATAGTAATACCCAGAAAACAATCAAATATAAGAAGCTAAACTATTAATTTAAATAAACAAGACTCCAAATAAATTGAAAGATCAACGAGCAAAATAATAAATAACAGCGATTACACAGAGAAAAAACAGAAAGGGAAAGGGGTTAAACAAGGACAATAGCGAAAACTAAGGCAAGAACCAAGAATTAAATTCTAAATCGCCCCAATACTGACCAAACCAACAGCCCAACTCCAAAATTGGACCAAAGAAACTAAGAGAACAAAGGCTTTTTAAATAGAAAAAGGGGGAATAAACGGGAAAAAAGCCGCTAGGCGCATGGGCGGCTGCCTGCCGCCCAGCTGTTCAGCGGGGTATCGGGGAGGGAAATTTGAATCGCTAAAGTGAAATGAAAGGATCAGACAGATCGAACAGAGAGAAACCAAGGGATATAACTTAAGGTAAGTAGACACAGTCACGCCAATACGCCGACGGAGCAACGGGAAGCACGAACCAACCGCATATGCCGCGAGGCAAAAAAGGCAAGAGCGGGAAGAAGCAGGAGCCTTTTATATGCTGCTCCAACACCCTTCCTGATTGGGTGAACGATCTCACGTGGCTCGAAAATGTTTGTATCGCGAGCATTCACGAGCCTTCCCTTTAATAATGGCGGCGGCAAATCCGTCCCTAAAAGGAACGACATTCTTGTGCTACATTATGAAGTACATTCTTTTGTCTGTCCTGAATTTCCCAAATTTCAGCTTCATGAACCTGAGTTCTAGGATTATGAAAGAGGGAAAGAAAGAAAAAAATCTCCCCATCTAGTTTCTTGATGCGATGCATCATTCTGTATACCTCTATCATGTTCTTCTCAGTTTTGGTTTTACTTGATGGTAAGTACATTTCCTTCTTAACCTCACTAAATGTATTTGGGGGGGAGGACTGATTCAGCCTTAATACAATACTATATAACTTTTAATAAGATATATAACAGGATCCATATCTCCTTGTTTCTGAAGTTTGTGCATGCATGGTGGTGGTGGAAAGAAAGCTGTGAATTTCAATCACATTTACTTCAAATGCTTTGGAAAATCCTCACATCTTCAACAGAGCAATAAAAAATCATTAGTTTTTTTTCTACAACAATCCATTCCATTTGAAGGAGGATCTCATTATCTGAAGATGATTCTGTTCACCGCACGACACTCTTTGAATGACCAGATACACCTGGGGTATTGTGAACTGCTGAAAGTCCAGGCTGTTAAAACCTTCCAAATCTGTTTCAATTACCATTTAGTGCATGCAACAGTGATTGTGCCAGTGAAAAAGGCAAATAAAGGCACATCTTTAAAAAGAACATTTGATTCCTAGATATATATATATATATATAGCCATTGAAAATGGTGCCAGGTCTGTCTGTCTGTAAGCAACTTAGTAGCAAAACAGACAGGCAGTCATGTTGAGAAGTGGATTGTTAGGCCATAAAGCCCCTAAATGGGGGATCTGAAATTTCCTCAGGTTCCAACTGAGCAATGACTTGCTCAGAATGAGAAGCTGGCCCAGGCCTGTAGTTGGGGGAGTGGGAATGGAAGCACAGCCCCCCTCAACCTATGTTCCACCCCCCTAAGATTTTGGGGGGAAATTTGTCTTCTTTTTAATTTGTGACATGACAGACAATTACAACCTCCATTTAAAGAATGATAGTTTGTTTTAAGAACAGGAACATTTTAAGAATAGGACCCTCATAAACTTCAGTGAATAAGGCAGGCTGAATTCACAACAAAAGCCTCATCTGGAAGACCCCCCAAAGTCTGCTCACTCAAGACTTTTTCTGACTTAGGGTGGATTTTTCATAATCACAATCACTCTATGATTACTTAAGTGATCCTGTAAAAAACAGCCTGTATTACCCTGAACATGACCCTGAAGAGTTAAATATTATAACTTTGTATTATGGGCTAGAGTTAGACTTTCCTTGGACTTTCCTTCTCTGCTTTTCATTTTCAGTTGTGTTCTGTACCCAGCCAGCAATAAAGAAACATGTTTGTTTGCCTGCAGTAAGAGTTTGTTTATTCTGCTGTTATTATAAGGATTGGGTTTTATTGCTAAAGGGTAATAAACAGATAAATGAAAATGAACTGAAAAAAGGCTACCCTTTACTTTTTTAAAGCACTCACTATACTCACAATCATAGTGGCTATTTTTTTTCTTTTTTCTTATAAGTGACAAATTTATCTGTATCTACCAGCAGCCATCTGATCTTAAACTCATCTGGTTGGCTTTCTGAATTACACCAGTGTTAAGAGCTAAGGGGAGCTCATTTGAGTTTGCTCCTAATTTAAATAAATGTAGCAAACTACTATTATTCCCATTCATAATTTTAGGGTTTTATCCACATTTAATGGATTGAATTTTAACATTTTATAAACATGTCCCATTGTATGTCTCTTTATATTGTAATGGCCATTGGCTAAAAATAATAACAATAAAGAAGACTTTTTTTCTTGATTACTGGCTGGCTAAAGATGAAAACAGAGCCCTAGAGGAATGGAAATATTACTGTGTACGCTACAGTTACCTATCTGGATAAATGGCCACCTAGGCTGTAATTCAGGCCTAATTTCTGATTTTTTCCTATGTGTGCACCTTGGCATGTGGACTTTTCAAGGTTTCTGAAAAAAAAATCAATCCAATAACAGTAAAAAAATAAAACCTGCCTTCCACAATTAGTTTGCAATTGTTTAGTTTGTCCTTTATATAGCAGCCGGTTAAAAAAGTTTTCCCTTGCTTGTCCAACAGGAAGGAAAATCTGAAGGCCAGGAACAAGACTAGAAGGAGGGACACTCAAGCAGGAGTTAACAAACATACCCTGTAGCATTTATTTGTCTCTGTCCTTCCCTAAACTTGTAGTAAGGGCTAGTTTGTTTTTCAGTTGGAATCAAAACTTAGATACCTAAAGTAGCATCAAAGCCAAGTTCAGAAGTTTTCACTGTCGTTACCAAAGTAGTTCAGTTCATGAAGAATCAGAACACAGGGACACACCACGGGTGAACAGGGACTGTATCTATAGGCAAACTCAAACTTTTGAGTCTGGTATTCCTGGGAATCTCTCAACAAAGGCCGAGACAATTCAACAGATTAAACATCATTCATGTAAGAGCACACACTGTGGATGGAGGAGGAGTGACAGGAAGGTCACTGCCTTTCCCTTCCCTTAGCCTGGCCCTCATGTCCTTTCCATCAGTGAAGGGAGAATTGGCTGGTGCTATCTGCCTCCCCTCCAAATGTCCCACTTAGAAATGTGAGTGCCCCACCTAAAAAAGAAGGCTGGCTACAGGGCTGAGCTAGGCCCACTCCTAGCTGCAAGTGATACCTGGATTTCCCCAGTTAATGCTTAATCTAGGAACACTTCCCAACTGTTGACTTGGTCTTTTAGTGGAAGTGTTCCCCTGTCTAGCACCAGTCATAATTTTTCTTCATAAACCAGAAATCTCCCAGCCTCCAACGCCTCCATATTGCCTGCATTTAACCTCACCTTGTCTGTCCTCATCCACCCCAGAATTGCCTTCAGGCACCAAGAGCCTCCCTGGTACCAGAAGATAGAAAACAATGGTAGAACATGTCATCAGTGTACTGATGACACTGAAGCCCAAACTTTCAGACTTTCCCCAGTAGTTTCATGTAGATGTTAAAAGCATTGAAGAGGGGAAATATAGAGCCCCGCAGTATTCTTTGAGCCAAAGAAAGAACAAGAGTTCCCCAGCACCACCATCTGAGAATACCCATCCAGGAATGACTGGGACCATGGTAAAACAGTGTGCTCTAAGCCCAACCCTGATACATGTTCCAGAAGGATTCCATAGCTGATGGTACTGAAAGCTATCTAGAAGTCTAGGAGAACTAACAGGGCAGAACACTCCCCATCCATCCTTCAGCATAAGTCATCCATCAGGATGACAAAGGCTGTCTCTATCCTGGCTGCTTGAAGCCAGACTGAGATTGATCTAAATCATCATCGTCATCATCATCACTCAAGACTGTCTGGAGTTGTGAGGCCAGCACCTGTGCTGATATCTTCCCCCAAAATGATAAATTAGAGAACAAACAGTGATTGTCCAGTGCCACATAATCTTAACTACTTTAAGCCAAATGTTACTTTAATGTTCAGACAGAGCAAGAAAAGTGGAACGTAACCATCTGAAATATTTTGAAACCCACCAGAGTCAGTCTGAAACAGCTTGAAGAAGATTGTGGCCTAGATAATCAGGCTGAGAAAAAATGTATCAAATAATTCTACTGATTTCAATTAGATTAACTGGTCCCAGCATATCTATTCCTGCTGAATGAAAATTTCCTTCGGCTCTAGATATAAAGCTTGCTCGTCAAAGAGAAAAGGAAGATAACAGAATCCTTGCAATGTTAACAGGATATTAACCAACGATCAGAGAGAGGAGGAGGGAGGGAGAGAGAAGGAGAGAGGGAGGGAGGGAGGGAGGGAGGGAGAGGAGGAATTTGATTGTCCCAGTCTGTGGAATGGTTGTCCTTTCTAAGAGGACACGCCAGTGGAGACTTGAGGATTCTCAAACCCAAGATGATGTTCATAAGTACAATAAACTACATGTTGTCTGTTCCAATCCTCAAGAGAGAGATTTGACTCATCATTGTTACAGTGTGAAAAATTTAAGAAAGCCCCAAGAGGAAAATTTTCTTATTTTATTCAAATGAAGCTTTCATCTGAAGGCACATATGCTACCATATGGGATCTATTTCAAGCATTCATTAGCAGAAGAATAATTAGTCCTGCATCATACAAAGCAGAAAAGAACAGACCCAGAGGATAATTACTTAAGAAACAGACAGAAAAGACCTTGAAACCAAATTTACTAGGGACAAGCTTGTAAAAAAGGGAAAAAAAGAAAAACATAAAAAAGATGTTTGTTGAAATTTATAGTTCGGCTTTTTGATTGTAAAGTGTACCCAGTTCTATGAAAAATGGCATAACCTTTGAACAGGGAAAACATTTGGTTTGCTTGTTTTTACATTTGGACAAAAAGTCACTATGGTTGCTGTTTTAGTGATCCAACAACCTACTAAGGAATCTAATTTCCCAGTACAGATGAAATTAATAATAATTTTTATATAGTGTGATTTGAAGTATAGTGCTAATTCTTGCACACCTAATGCTGAAAACAGATCTAGCCCTAGGCATCCAAAGGACTGACACTGGTGTCTAGAATAAAGTGATGAATTTGAAGCTCCCACTAGGCAGAATCTTCCATGAGATGCACAGGGGACATCGGATTCCATGGTGGGTTCTATCTTGGACCACATCCTCTTCCTCCTTTGTCCCACTAAGCCTTCCCAGATGTCTATAAACCCAGGTGCACACCAATGACATCTAATCTGTCTGAATTAGTTGCATAAACAGAATCAGTGGCATTTATTCTCAATGACACACAACCTGTCCTGTACCTGTAGCTGGTTTGAGTCACTATAGTAGCACACAGGAATGAAGAGGGAATTTGAATCACTTCATATTTAAAGGTGAACCTACCTAATTCACACTTTCCAAAGCAATATGCCAACTGAAGCACAGCCATCCTTCTGCATTAGCACTTCACTGAATTTTGTGATGCAGTTCTCTAGCCAAGTAATATTTATTTATTTATAAATATATTTGTATAATGCTATTTTGATAAAATTACAAGTTAAAAGGGGGGGAACAAATACAATAAAAACATTAAAAATACAATTAAAAAGGCAAACTGTTGCAAACAAAACAAAACATCTTCTTAATTACCTGCATAAGCCTGGCAGAACATAAAAGTTTTCAGCAGGTACTTAGAAGTTAAAACAGAAGGCATCTGCTGAATCACTGTTGTTTGAGCATTCCAACTGGGTCAGTTTTGTGTCAATGTTAAATGAGCCTCACCAGCTTCAGGGGTGACCAGAGCCGCTCCTGCAGATTATCTGAGTGACAGAGCTGGGATATAAGGATTCAGGTGGTCCCTAAGATCCCCTGGCCCTAAGTTGTTCAAGGCTTTGTAAATTAAGTCAAGGATCTTGAACCTGGCTCGACAGTGGATGGTCAGTGAGGGCAGATATTTTAAGAGTGATGTCACATGTTGTCAGCCATGTGCTCCCATCTGCTGTCTGGCCAGTTGGAGCTTCCAAACCAGGGCCAAGGACAGCCCCACATAGAGTGCCTTGCAATAATCCAGCCTTGAGGTTACCAACACATGGTCAGGCTATCTCTGTCCAGGAATGACTGTAGCTGATGAACCAGGCAAAGCTGGTAAAAGGCACTCCTAACTACAGAGGATACTTGAGCCTCTAGTAGCAAAGATGAATCCAGGAGTACCCCTAGGCTGTGGACCTGCTCTTTCAGAGGGAACACGACCTCATCCACAACTGGTACCTTGCTTACCTCCTAGACATGGGAACCACCTACGCAAAGAGCCTCCATCTTCCCAGGATTCAAACACAATTTATTGGCCCTTATCCAGTCCACTACAATCTTCAGATACCAATTCAGAGCTATTTATATGTATAAAAATAGAGTACAATAGGGAAAGTGTGCAAATATATAACATACAAAAATACATCATATTAGGAAACATTGCTTTGCACATATGTGTATATTTGGCAAACAGCATATAAAAATGTAGGAGAAAATTTCACTAAAATGCTGATGAATTTTCATGGGAACTTTTTTTTTTTTTTAAATGCATTGATGTGGAAATGTGGAGAACTGAATATAAGGATGGAAAAAATAGAAACTGAGAGAAACTGACACTGGTAGATTCACCCTTCCCTAGTAGCACAGTCTGCCATCTTACAGACGAAAAAGGGGGATAGGCTCCAATTGCACAGGGAATTCTATACACATAAAGCTTGCATGCATGCAGGCTCTGTTTGTAAGGTCCACCCAGCTTGGATAGGTTGAGGAATCAAAGTCAGCAGGCATGATCCTAATCTCTCTCTCCCGCCCCCTCCACTAGATGCATTCACTGTACATTCCGTGTCCTAAGAACAGTGCTTCTGGTGACATAGACACCATGCAAAGTATCTGTGCCATCTGTGCCATGAAAGGATGCAAAGCATATAGTAAATGCCCTGGCAGGAGATGGATAGACAAACTAGAGATGGACAGATCAGTCTATAACACTTCATGTTAGCTTCACATATAATAATAATAATAATAATAATACATTTAATTTCTTTGTCGCCTATCTGGCCAATGGCCACTCTAGGCGACTTACAAAATTATTAAAATACAATTAATAAAATACAGTAATACAATAAAAACAATAGATCTACAACAACAATATTAAAACTGGGTAGGAGGCATTACAATTATATCGATTAACCCTCCCCGGATACCCCGAAGGCCTGCTGAAAAAGCCAGGTCTTTAAGGCTTTCCGAAATACATTTAGGGAAGAGGCATGCCGGAGATCTTGTGGGAGGGAGTTCCAAAGAGTGGGGGCCGCCGCTGAGAATGCCCTCTCTCTTGTACCTGCCAATCTGGCTGTTTTTGTTGGCGGGATTGAGAGAAGGCCCTGTGTGGCCGATCTTGTCGGGCGGCATAATTGGTGGCGTTGAAGGCGCTCCGTGAGATAAACTGGGCCGAAACCGTATAGGGATTTAAAGGTCAATACCAACACCTTGAATTGGGCTCGGAAAACAACTGGAAGCCAGTGTAGGTCGAACAACACTGGTGTGATGTGATCTCGGCGGCGACTATTCGTAAGTAGTCGAGCCGCCGCATTTTGTATCAGTTGTAATTTCCGGACCGTTTTCAAGGGTAACCCCACGTAGAGCGCATTACAGTAGTCCAAACGAGAGGTGATCAGGGCGTGTACCACCAGTGGGAGCTGATGAACAGGAAGGTAGGGTTGCAGCCTTCGTATGAGGTGTAGTTGGTACCAGGCTGCCCGGCTCACTGCCGAAATCTGAGCCTCCATGGACAGCCTGGAATCAAGCACAACCCCAAGGCTGCGGACCTGGTCCTTTAGGGGTAAACTCACCCCATTGAACTTCAGGTCAATGTCACCCAACCTTGTTGGGTGAATGTTCATTCATAAGCCTTGCCAGTCCTGTTTCTGCATCAATCTGCCATGGGCTCCTTCCTGAGGAAAGATGGGGTATTAGTTAATCAATCAATCCCTTGTAAGAAAAAAAAACGCTCAAAAATGTGCATTAGGTTTCCCTCCACCATAGACACATTTTGTACATATTTTATCCCAATATACACATTTTGTATACATTTCATCCTCAAATATGCATTTTTTGCACTCATTTTAACCTAAGGTACACATTTTAATGTTTTTGGTGTGTTTTTGAGCTGAGAATTGCAGTGCAAAACTTGAAGAAGTGCAAAAACTTAACTATAATTGTATTCCAATCCACATATTAGTCCAGGAAGTGCAAATCAGGTTGGTTCACTTAAAAATGTGAACCCAACAAAATCCCTGTGCATCCCTAAGACAGACAGATGCAGCAAAGTTATAAACCATTATTCTTTAGAGATATAGTGAGAACTAAATCTCTGGCATTCACAGACTCACCTCCAGTATAAACAAGATAATTACCTCGTTCACCTGCTGTACCAGAAAGATCAATTATAGAAACTAATTAGATACCTGTTTAAAGCAGATAGGAGCTTCCAGGTTTTTCATTATTGCTGCTACTTGTCTTAAAACACCACAGGAAAGAGGGAGAAAAAAACAAGAGGAAAAAAACACCTTAGAACAACAGCGATTAGCCTTATTTCATTTGTGTTTCTGGTCCCCCATTCAGAAGAAAACCAGAAAAGTCAAAGCATTCTTCATTTACTGCAGTGGGCTAGCAAAAGCAAGTTAATTTCCTTTTTTTTATGGCCTAGCTGTCAAAAGAAAACAGATACTGTATGGCTGCAAGAGCAAAAACATGTTGCCCTCAACAGCCCCATTCAAAGCATTCAGTGTAGCGGAGATGGACAATGTGTCTCCCTTCAGATGTGGGTGGGACTTTACCTACCATAATCTTTGACCATTGGACAAGCTGGCTGGGGCTGATGGGAGGTGGAGTCCAAAAGTATCTAGAGGGTCACAGGTTGCCCGCCTCTCCACTGTGGGTGATTCACACAGAGGGGGTCCTTGTTTGGTGACGGGGGCATCAAGTGGTGACTTGTGTGTGTGGATGAGTCATCAAAGACCAAGCACCATAGAGAAATCTTCCATACTCAACTCATGCACCATGTTTTCAGCAGAGCTTGGAAAAGTTACTTTTTTGAACTACAACTCCCATCAGCCCTAGGCAACATGGCCACTGGATTAGGCTGATGGGAGCTGTAGTTCAAAAAAGTAACTTTTCCAAGCTCTGGTTTTCAGGTAGTCCATTCACAGATCCAACTGTGAGGCATCAAGTACCTGTGAAACCAAGGGATGGACTTGCTTGTGCAATCCTATGATGAAGGGGGAAATCCTGCAAGTGAATAGCAAGACTATGTAATTATACTCCCCTGTTAATAAGATTGTGTTATCCCTCTCCTGCCCTTTTCTCTGATTTAACACTCTACTTACCACAACTAAGGAATGCAGAAGATTTGGCCTCACACACAGAGACCACCTCTCATTCTGATTGATATTACACTGTAGACATCAATGTAGGGTAGATGCTAGCCCTTGTCAACTGTTACTCTTATGCAGGGCAATCACAGATACAGATACAAAGGGGAGCAGGACCACACTGCTGACCTCAGCCTCTATATCACATCCCTCAATGGCCGTATCCCCCTGCCATTCTAATGCACAGAGCTGGGAAACATCCATGGCAATGTGATGATGTGAACGGAGTGGGTCCAGTGGGGAATGTGATATGGGGGGAATTTAGTGGTGCAGTCTCACTGCCTTTTGCACCTGTGATTGCCCTACAAGTGACTAACTTGTGAAAAGGTTATATGTACATGTAACTGGTAGTTGGGGGTCTCCTAAAAAGGGGGAGGAGGACTTAAGAAGTATCCATGGAGTGGATCAGAATGTAGAAATATAAAAATTGCATAACTGTTCTGACCATTTTTGCTTTGGGACCCATTTTACTAGTTAGATGCAGCCCTTCCTCGTATCTCCATGAAGTAACGTGGCCCTTGGGCTGAAAATGGTCCCCCACCCCTGATCTAGATGGATTTAAATCCTTCCCATCATATTCAGTTAAGTGCATCTCCTTTCTCTGTATCGTGTACGAAATCAAATTATAGAAACTGAGATTATCCAAATATTCCACTCAGATAAACATCATGGACACAAATAGAGTAATCAGCCCTCTCTTCTGTGCATGGTGACAACTGCTCTGAAGCCTGAGGTTTTTGACATCTTAATGAGTAACAGGGGAAGTAGATCCAATTAAATGTAACATTATTTAAGTGTTAGGACAGCCTGCAGCTTCTGAATGATAGCAACGCTGTTTACTTTATCATTAGATAAAGTACAGTTAGGAATCTGTTTAGCGTGTCAATAGCCAGCAAATAGCTGGCAGCTCAATATGTATATCCAATGTCCTCACAACTGTATCCTTGTGATGAGAGTCCCTGAAACTTTCAAGCATGGACAAAATGTCACATTCATATATCTTTGATACCATTGATAAAGAGCTGTGGGATTTTTTCCTGACGTAGACATATTAGTCAATCTCTTATTGGGCCTGAATAATTAAAGAAGGCTGCATTGGAAATGCAATGGGAACAAAACAAGTTCGTATCACTAAAATCAAATGATCCATCAGGTTCAAAGCTGACATGGGAACAATTATTTGCAGCCTTTGAATATTCTATTCTAAGTACTTTGCTCGGGGGGGGGATTTGCATAGAAGAAGATCTACCCCACTGCCCCAGCAAGGATTCACAATGTGAATGCTTTCAGATGTAGTGATTTCTGCTTCCTAAATCATGGGAAGAAGCCCAAATATTTCTTCCTTATCCCTCCTCTCCCCTTGCACACTGCCTTTGGTGCTTTAACCCTAGTCTGTTTAAAGTAGAGTTTCTCACGACATCCAAAACAGGGGACTCTGGTTTTATTGTTGGTTTATTGATCAGGATCTAAAAGCAGGAACAAACCATAGTTTAAGAAACCTGCTAGTAATCTGATGTTAGATCAGAGAGTTAAAGCTGTGCTGTCCTCTTTCTTGTAATTATCAACAAAAGGGAGATAATAAGTATACTCGAGGGATCCACAAGTTTTACTGAGTTCATACATATACTTACATATATACCACACACGTGTGCATGTGCTTACACACACACACACATTAATGGACATTTTCCCTCACAAAATAGCTAAATGGTGACCGTTCATGCTGCGTCTGTTGGAAAGGAAAAATAGAAAACAGGGTGGTGTTGTAATGAAGTATCCTGGAGGAGGGCATGGATGATAGTTGGCACTTTGAGAAAGCAAGGATGCACTGCAACATTTTGCTGCAAGTCCCACTTGTTTCATTCTATTTCCATGGCACTGTTGCCATCACTTTGGAACTTGTTTCATTCATTGCCTTTGCCCAGTGAGGTCTGCTGAGACTGACATGCATCTGCTTTAAAACCCAAAACATTTTTCTCTGTGTAGGCCTTCTGTACTCCCTTTCAGCTTTTACGCTCTAGAACAATGCAACCTAGTCGGAAGTAGACTCAGGATAGACTAAAAAGGAAGTTGTTCTTTAAAGAATGAACAATTCATTTACAGAAATCATCAGAGCTTGAAAAAGTTACTTTTTTGAACTACAACTCCCATCAGCCCCAGCCAGCATGGCCACTGGATTGGGCTGATGGGAGTTGTAGTTCAAAAAAGTAACTTTTCCAAGCTCTGGAAATCACTGCTGTAAAATAGCCACATCTTTAATGGCTTTGACAGGGAATGAAATAGCTAGCCATGACAGTTAAATAGAAACTCCTTTTTTCAGATGCAGTATACCACTGGATGCCAGTTGTGGTGGCAACATCAGTGGAGGACTGTTTCCTTCATGCTCTGCTCACTATTGTCTGATAATTTCATTTTTATTTTTATTGTTTTTAATCATGAAAATACTGCATTAGATGGACCTGTCGACATCCCCTCCCCATTTTTCCTATGTCATATATTTTGTGGAACTTTTGGGGTTTTTTTGGAACTTTTTGGTTAGAATCCACCTCCCCCAAATCTCCAACCTTATAGCAAGTAATCCCTGTGAAGAACAAATCCAAAACTGATTGCACACTTTGGAGGATTTTTTATAAATTGCCTTTCCGTTATTTTAGATGGAACAAATAATTCAGTTCTTCTTTTAATGACAGGCTACAGTTTGACTCTCTGTTTATGTTGCACTACTTTTTATATATATAGAAAAAGAAATTGGTTTCCAGCTTGTATATATTTGTTTTGAGTGGGCATAAAAGAATGTTTTTCTTGCCTGCTGAGCATTCATTAAATCCAATTTCAAATCTTTGCAGCCATTAGAGCACTTGCAAGGCCCAGATCTATTGATTTAATTGTGTAAGCATTCCTTTCTTCCAATAATAATGTGGAAATATAACTGAGATGTACACTCTATAGTCTTTCATCCAGCGGCCTAAACTACTTGAACGTTTCGCAAATGTTCCTTCAAAAGGAAAACAAAATAATGCTTAGTACTTAAATTCTATTATTAGCACTCAGCACGATGAACCTCCTGTTCTGGCTTGAACTCAACAACATCAGCCCAGGCTGCATCTTCACACTAAACTGGCATTGCTGAGGACTTTACACTTGGCCCTCATTTGCCCAAGGGTCTCATCCTATCACTCTTATTTTCAGATAAGTTTTAACTGTAGAAATGCCAGTTCCTGAAAGTGCATATCTCCGTTGGCAGTGTCCATTCATTTTAGAATGAAAGGAACATTGAACTGAACGGGGCCATTTCCCCCCCAGTTTTCATTCCTTCCAAAATGAATGTGGACTAACAAATGGGTGCAAATGGGACTCCAATGTAGGGCTTCCATTCATTCCTATTCATAGTACTGGAATATGTGTGTGGGTGGCTTCTTTCTCTCCAGTGCCAATGGAAACAGGACTCATTGCTGCAGCCATTTCTAGAGACTGTCATTTTCTTTTCCCAGATGTTCAACTGTACACACCACTCATTTATTTCCACCATGAGGGATTTTAATTGCAAGCCACTGTGAGAACCAAACCTTCCCATGAACATGCAAATGTGTCTTTCTTTTGAACATCATGAGAACTATGCTGAAACATGTAAGTTGGAAACATGCACATTGGCAATGTATTTTTACCTGCTCATTTTTAAGCATTCTTTTCATACTTCAGGAGGATGCAATCCCTATAACTTTCCCATTACTTTCATTGGGAGATCCAGGGTGAAGGAGCATAGCTCAATGGTAGAGCACACTTTGGCATACAAGATCTCCCAGGCAAAGATAAGTTTGGAAAAGAACTTCACCTGACACCGCCAGTCCCTGTAGCCAAATGCTTAAGACTCGTCTTTTCACCCAGTAATTTGGGGTGGACAAAGTGTAAGCCTAATCATACACACGTTTATGTTCACTGATGAAATGTAGTAATATTCTGACATGATTGTTGCTTTAATGATTATACTGTTGGCTTACAGTTGTATTTGATTCAATTATTCTGTACAGTACCCTTGGATACCATGGGACAAAGGTCTGCCTAAAAGCACAATCAATCAAAAATACATAAATCAACATTCTCACGCAGTACGGGGCTGTTGCCCATGCTCCCACCTCTACTGTGTGTTTCAGAATGCATTGGCATACATTTTACTTAACTTCTACTAGCCTCGGAAAGGTAGGACAAAAAAATTAGAGGCAAAAGGCATATGCCCTATAAGCTTCCCATTACTTTTAAAGGAAGACTCGGCCAGTCTTTTGCTGCCTCTAACAATGACATGAAATCCTCAGATATTCTAACCCCCCCCCTCACACACACACTTTACGGCAGGAGATCTAGCAAGCTGCATACAGAATGGACAACCCCTGTTTCCTTTCAGCAGGGATAGTCCAGATGTTGGTGGACTACTGCTATCATTCCTGACCATTGATTATTCTGGCTGGACTGAAGGAAGTTGTGGTCCAACAACATATGGAGAGTACTAGATTAGATACCTCTACCTTTCAGAGTAACACTGAACCCAGAGCCTTTATGGGTCATGGACACTGGATGTGTCAACTAGTGAATGTGATTCTACTCCTTCCTTGTGCATTCACTGAATGTGTGTGTGTCTGTGTGTGTGTTATCTGTGCCCCCTCATGTTTTTATGTACCCCTACGTTGGGGATGAGTGCACGACTGCAGGACCTTAGCACAGCAGGAGGGCTAAGATCCTGGGAACTGGAGAAAGGGAGTTGCAAAAGAAAAAGTATCAAAGATTGGATGGTTGAAAAGCAGGATATAAATAAATAATAAGGGTGGTATCGCAATGCTAGTCCTACTCAGGTTCATGATTTGAATGGGTCTGCTCTCAGTAGGAGTTAGTTAAGAACATAAGAAGAGCCTGGTGGATCAGGCCAGTGGGCCATCGAGTCCAGCATCCTGTTCTCACAGTGACAAACTAGATCCGGACGGGAAGCCCACAAACAGGACCTTAGCAAAGAGCACTCTGCCCTCTTGCCACTTCCAGCAAATAGTATTCAGTGGCATACTGCCTCTTGCAGTGAAGATTGAACATAGCCATCAGGGTTAGTAGTCATTGGTAGTCTTATCCTCCATGAATTTGTCTAGTCCTCTTTTAAAGCCATCCAAGTTGATGGTCATCACTGCCTCTTGTGGGAGCAAATTCCATACTTTAAGTATGTGCTGTGTGAAGAAGTTTCTTTTCTCTGTTCTAAATCCTCCAATGTTCGGCTTTACTGGATGCCCATGAGTTCTAGTGTTATGAGTGAGTGAGTGAGTGAGTGAGTGAGTGAGTGAGAGAGAGAGAGAGAGAGAGAGAGAGAGAGAGAGAGAAACTTTTCTCTATCTATGTAGTGGATAAAACCCTAAGTAAATAAGAATGTTAGGCATTTGTTGAGAATGTCAAACACACTAAAAATCCAATTTAGCCCCCTCCTATCAAAGCTATTTTCATTTTTTCCCCAAGGTGTGGATGGTATGCTCCTTTCTATTTCAAAATGAGGAATTAATTTCAAAATATTTTACTGATTTGTTCTGTTTGGGCTGCATCATAAGCTAGTGATACTGCGGCACATTTCCATATTGTCAGATGATGATCTCTACTACTTATACATTGCATTCAGTTGTTTTCTTTCCAGGGATTGTTATCTTGTCCTTCTCTGCTCAGTTGGTCTTCCTTAGAGTTTTTTTTTTTTTAAAGCAAATAAGATAATTTTACAGATGAACAATATTTGACCTTGGAACTGTTTACTGAAATCAATAAGGCAATTTTTTTTAAGCTTTCATCTGTTCACTAAAAAGTCATATTGGTAATTCCAAACATGAAATTATCTAACTACAGAAAACATCAGCTATGCATATGGAGACAGCTAGGCTACTCGAGAATACATAAGCATACAATCATAAAATAATAGATTAGTAGAGTTGGAAGGAGCCTATGAGGCCATCGAGTCCAGCCCCCTGTTCAATGCAGGAATCCAATTTAAAGCATCCCTGACATATGTCTGTCCAGCTGCCTCTTGAATGCCTCCAGTGCTGGAGATCCCACTGCCTCCTTGGGTAATTGGTTCCATTGGTTTTTCTCTCTCTTGATGTTCAGCTAAAACCTGGATTCCTGTAACTTGAGCCCATTGTTCCATGTTTTGTATTTGTTACCTCCCCCCAGTTTGAGAAGGAGCCATTGATAAGCACACTTTGAGTATGATTCTGTAGCCAGCTGTGGATCCACCTGATAGTGCCTATGAAACTATCATTCAAAAGTGCACATAAAAAGCCATGCCCTAGAATTGCTGCCTAATTTTGCCTAAAACACCATTTCTAGGCAAATTGGGCAGTTTCTGATCAGGATAAATATTTGAGATATTACAAGAGAAGCAACAGGAGTTCATTATCTATTATTAAATGTATGTATTATTTAAATAATAAATTTAGTTTAAATAAGGCTAGTTAAATTTGTCAGCTCATTAAGTGGTTCACTAGAGGAACTGCTGGCTATAGTGGCAGGGCATTCAGAGGTTGGGTAGGTAGGAAACTCCTGTCCTCATCCATAGGAATGGGGAGAAATCAGTTCAATTTGCATTTTAATGTGAACCTACATAATTTGCACTTTCCACAACAGTATGTGAACTGAAACACTGCCTTCAAAATATGCACTCTGAATTTTGCAATGCAGTTCTCAACCCCCCCCCCAAAAGTGTACAAAATATGTATATTAGGGTGCATAAAATGCATATATTGATCAAAATAATGTAATATATGTTAGGGATGATTGCTTGAAAAAATGTGTACATTAGGAGGAATGTGAAATACAATTCTGAGGGGTTTTTTTAGTGAGAAATGTGCGGAATGGCAAGTAAAATTAAAAAAATGAGAAACTGAAATAGATACATCTGTCCATCCATACCCAGCAGAAACTCACACATGACATTAGAAGAAAGACAGGGTCTTAGCAACCAGCGTATCAAGCACCCACTTGCTGATTGGCTAACTGCCCCCTGTGTGGATATGAGAAGCAGCAGTAGCAGCAGCTGCTGCTGTTGCTCGGGATAGTTTAGCCAACTGGAAACTCTCTGTATGCACTGTGCTGACTTGCTGCTTCCCATTGATTTCTTGAACAGATGAGAATCCACTTCTCTCCTTGGATCACTCTACAGCAGTAGCCCACAGTTCCTGTTACTGAAACACATTGCCAACATTGTCTGCAGATTTATCTTGTTAACACAGAGAAAACCAAGTTGTTAGACAAGCTGTGCTAGAGGTGCCATGTGTTTGCCTCTCAGGGTGTTCTGCTAGGAGTCCAGTGCTGATAAAGAAAATTACCTTCCAATGGATAAAGTTGATGAAATTAGAATTGCCATTGAATTTCACTTAACAGGGGTGGTCTGAAGATAAGGGGTGGATGTCACTCCATTGTCATGGTCAGAACACTTCCTGGTGAAGTTTAGACTTGCGGCTCCAATATTCCCCTGCAAGGGTGGTGGACAGATTAAGATGGTCTACCCCCAGAGACTAATGGAATCCACTGGATTCCTGAATACCCTGGGGGAGCTTCCAGCAGATAGAATCGGTGATCCTGTTGAAGCCCTTGTCATGTTATGAAACAATGAGACATATCAGCTCTTAACATGGTTGCCCCTGAGCATCTTCTCTGGCATTGTGGAGCCCTGTTTGCACCTTGGTACACCAATGAACCAAGGGCAATGAAAGAGGCTGGACAACAGCTAGAGCACAAGTGGTGGAAGATGTGCTGCGAGGCCTGATCGGGCATGGGTAAAACATCATAACCATGCCTACTGTGTGGCAGTAAAGGCAGTGAAGGAGGCCCACTTCTCTGCCTCCATCACATCCTCAAGTAGCCATCCAGTGAAGCTTTTATTTTTTGTTTTGCATTGTCAGTGATCTGTTCACATCAACTCCAGGAAATGGAAGTCCACTGTGAATTGTTTGCACTTTGAGGGTAAAGTTGCCTCCCCTCCATAGCAATATTGATTGCCCATCCACCACATCTACTGTAGTCCCCAGTGAGGTGTCCAGTGGAACATCTGCTGTAATTTCTTGGGGTCAGTTTCAGTTGCTGCAGCCTGATGACATGAACAAAGTGCTTGTGACAATGTGGCCAGCAATGCGTCCTCTCGACCCTTGCCCTTCTTCACTTATTAAAGCTTGCTGAGGGGTTATGACTGGGTGGATCCAGGGTGCAGTCAATGCATCTTTGTGGAAGGGAGTGGTCCCAACTGCTCTGACAGAGGTGATCCTTCCACTCCTGAAAAGCCCCACCCTGGACCCATTGGTTTACGGCAACCACTGTCCTGTCATAAATACCCCCTTTTTAGGGAAAGTGATTGAGAGGGTTGTGGCACAGCAATTGTAAATACTCTTGAATGAAACAGATTACCTTGATCCGTTCCAATCTGGGTTCAGGCCTGATTATGGGATTGAGTTGGCTTTGTTCACCGTGATGGATGACCTCTATTGGGAGAAGGAAGGGGGAGTGTGACCCTGTTGTTCTCACTTGATGTCTCAGGGGCTTTTGATACTATTGACCATGATATCCTTCTGAGTCGACTTGGTGAGATGGGTATAGTAGGCATGTTTTACAGTGGTTCCAATCTTATCTCCAGGATTGTTTTCAGAGAATAGCATTGGGTAATAGTTTTGTTGTGAGGTGTTGCAGAATATCATCTTGTCCCCAATGCTGTCTAACATCTATATGAAGCCCCTGGGAGCGGTCATCAGGAGATTTGTGGCAAAGTATCAGCAGTACACCCTATTTCCCTGTAACATCTGAATCAGGAGAGGCTGTGCAAGCCCTGGACTGATGTCTTGGCTCAATGGTGGGCTGGATGAGAGTTGGCTGAGCCTAAATCCTAGCAAAATGGAGGTGTTGTGGGTTGGTGGTTCCCAAGTTTGGATAATTGGTCAATTGCCTTCTTTAGATAGAGTCATACTTGGTCTGAAAGAGCAGGCTCATAGTTTAGGGGTGCTCCTGGATCCATCTTTGTTACTAGAGACACAGGTAACCTCAGTGTCTAGGAGTGCTTTGGCTGGTAAGACAGCTGCAGTTGTTTCTGGACCAGAACAGCCTGAGCACTGTTGTCCATGCACTGGTAGCCTCCAGGCTAGATTACTGCAATGCACTCTATGTGGGGCTGTCCTTGAAGTTGGTTTGGAAGCTGCAGCTGATGCAAAATGTTGTGATATGACTGCTCACTGAGGCAAGGTATCACCACCATGTCACCCCACTGCTGATAGAATTGCACTGGCTGCATATTAGATACCTAGCTAAGTTCAAAGTTGTGGTTTGGGTGTACAAAGCCGTATGCAGCTCAGGATCAGGATACCTGAAGTATCATCTTATCCCTTATATACCCAGGTGATCACTGCACTCTACAGGTGAGGGCCTCCTGCAGATACCATCTTATCAGGAGGACCATTCTGCACAACATAAGAAGCAGACCTTTAGTGTTGTTACACGTACCCTTTGGAATTCCATCCCCCTAAATATTAGAATAACGTTCCTGCATTTTTGTAGGGGCGGGTTTGCCGCCACCCTATTTCTGGGAAGACTCGGGAAGGTTCGAGAAAAAATTGTAATTGGTCAGGTGGGGCATCTTTACCAATTGGGAAAGGGATTGAGCAGCTATATATAGCTTGCTCCTCCCTAAAAATGTGCCTTTTTTGCCTTGCGGCACCCACCCACCCCTCCCTTGTCAGTATGGGCTTTGCTAGTCGCCTGAGGGGGCTGAGTAGGAATTTATTTTTGGAGATCCTGATTTCAGAATCTTTGGTTTTGCCTACTCCATACTGCTTGGGTTTGATTCAATTGGCTTGCCTGGGGGGGTCGTGGTGATTCCGGTTTGCCTGGCGTCGAATTCGGGCAGGTGAGGTAATTGGGGTTAAAATTGAGGTGGATGAGGCATTTTGGTAAAGGGCACACCCTGGTGAAACATCAAGGCGTAATGTCTGGTGTGGATCTGGGGAGTGTCCACGTGGGACTGGCTTGCGCATCATGGTGAACGCCTGTACGGCGGGGCCAGGATGCGGAGGTTGGAACCACATACCTGACTCCAATTGCAAGGAGGGAGAAGTTGTCCCACATCCTTGAATGGGGAGTTGCAGTACGATGTGACAGACTTGCCTCCTGGTTTGGAGGGTCTATACCCTCATAGATAGGTTGAGCCTCACCTGCCCGAAGTATTTGATATTCATTAATTGGCTGATTAGAATTTGATTATGTGTTATATTTTAATAAATATAACATTTCTCCATATATGTGTCACGAATCTTCTTTGGTGTGGTGGCAAAGGCACTATCTCTGTTATCTTTTTGTCATCTACTGAAGACCTTCCTCTTTCAACAAGCCTTTTAAGTAGAGACCTTATTCCAGTCTGTGTCTGTGTTGGAATTGCTTTTTAAGATGTTTTTAAAGCTTTTTTAAAGATGTTTTGTTTTAATATATTTTAAAGTCTGTTTTTAAGATGTTTTAATAGTGTTTTTAGTGTTTTTGTTTGCCGCCGTGAGCTCTTACTGGGAGAAAGGGTGGGATATAATAGGCACCATCTCTGTTATCCTTTTGTTGCTGAAGACCTTCCTCTTTCAAGCCTTTTAAGTAGAGACCTTATCCTAGTCTGCATCTGTGTTGGAATTGCTTTTTAAGATTCCACCCTGGGCTCCTACTGGGAGAAAGGGCAGGAGATAAATAAATAAATAAATAAATAAATAAATAAACAGATAGATAAACAGATAGATAAACAGATAGATAAACAGATAGATAGATAGACAGACAGACAGACAGACAGACAGACAGACAGACAGACAGACAGACAGACAGACAAATGATTTTAAAGGTTTTTTTTTAAAAAAAAGATGTTTTGTTTTAATATGTTTTAAAGTCTTCTGTTTTTAAAATGTTTTAGAGTATTTTTGTTTGCTGCCCTGAGCTCCTTCTGGAAAGAAGGATGGATTGTTGCTTGTATTTTAGTATTGTTTTGTTATTTATTGTATTTTTATGCTGTTTTATGTTCACCGCCCAGAGAGCTATTGCTAGTCGGGCGGTATATAAATTTAATAAATAAATAAATAAATAAAAATAAATATAAATGAAAGTTAAATAAATAAATGGTGCTGTCTTTTCTTGAGTTGGAACATTCATCCATCAGGCTAGTATGTCCACTCTGGATTGCAGCAGTTACTTAAGGTCTCTAGAAGAGGAATTTCACTCCACTTGTTGCACAGTCATTTAAGTGATTAAATCTGAGATGCTCTGCATGCAAAGTGTATCCTCCACAACTCTGCTATGACCCACTGAAATATGCAGGTATAAAGCAATTATGGAGACTCCAGCTTGAAGGAAACATCTGAAGTTTTTCCAAGGATGTGGTAGGATATTTGGTACATGTGAGATTTCTTAGGAGTTTCTGTACATTCATCCTGCACACTGTGTGCAGCAAAATATTGTTTAACTTTTGAACACAGTTTCATATGCCCAAATGCACATACTTTGACTTTTCTAGTATTTTAATTATTATTATTTAAATATAAATCCTGCCCTTTCTCCCAAAGGAGCCGAGATGTTTGATGTGCCAATCTTGGAAATGCACTTAATCATGTTGGAGTTTGGATTTGGGGTTGTCAATAGGCTAAAATGCAAGGTTAGCTCAGATGTTATCCTTTGGGGTGAGTGCCAGAATTGAAGGGTGCAACACCAAAACGATTCCAGCCAAGCAATTTTTGCTATTTGCTTGGAGTCTTCCCAATACACATGCACGCTGAGGCTTGAGTAATGGCTGTATATCTTTCCTTATTGATCTCTAGTGTCCTCCCAATCACACCCTGTACAATGGAAACATATTGGACAAAGACAAACTTGAATCATCTCTCAGCTGAGAAAACAGAATGAATTAATATACCATATGTTATACTACAGAGAAGAGAATGAGGTTATTAAAGCTACAGCGCTGTTTGAACTCACAGAAAAGCAGTGGCAGAAACACTGCAGCAGCATCTATGCATGAACCACTACCACCGGACATTCTGTTACTCTGATAGATTGATCTGCAAAACACACTGTTAGCAATCAAATAGAGAAAAAGCAAGTCTTCTAGCATGCAGTGATAAGAATACTTGTAAACTTGTTCCTATGAATAGCATGGTGATTTTTGCCAACACACCAAGGAAGACTCGTGACACATGTATGGTTGAAATGTTATATTTATTAAAATATAACACATAATCAATCAAATTCCAATCCGCCAATTAAAGAATCTCAAATCCTTCGGGCAGGTGAGGCTCCACCTATCTATGAGGGTCTAAACCCTCCCAACCAGGAGGCAAGTCAGTCACATCGTACTGCAACTCCCCAGACAAGGATGTAGGAAAACTTCTCCCTCCTTGCAATTGGAGTCAGGTCTGCGGTTCCAACCTCCGCATCCTGGCCCCACCGTACAGGCGTTCACCATGATGTGCAAGCCAGTCCCACGTGGACACCCCCCGGATCCACACCAGACATTACGCCTTGATGTTTCACCAGGGGGTGCCCTTTACCCAAATGCCTCATCCACCTCAATTTTAACCCCAATTACCTCACCTGCCCGAATCCAACGCCAGCCAAACCAGAATCACCACAACCCACCCAGAATAAGCCAAATGAATCAAACCCAAGCAGTATGGAGTAGGCAAAACCAAAGACATTCTGAAATCAGAATCTCCAAAAATAAATTCCTACTCAGCCCCCTCAGGCGACTAGCAGAGCCCATACTGACAAGGGAGGGGTGGGTCAGTGCCGCAAGGCGAAAAAGGCACGCTCTTAAGGAGGAGCAGGCTATATATAGCTGCTCAAAACCCTTATCCCATTGGTCAAAGTGCACCACCTGACCTATTACACAATTTTCTAGAACCTTCCCGAGCCTTCCCAATAATAGGGTGTAGGCAAATTCGCCCCCAGCCAAATGGGCAGGAACGTTATTATCTGATGCCTGAAAATCTTTTGCACCAAAATAACAGAGTCAAAACAATTCATGCCATGTGTGTATGGGATACCCATCTTTAAAAATGGGAGGAAATATCATGGCTGTCTGAAAGAATGCCAAGGTCTGCAAACTGTAGTAGAGCAAGGCTAAATGGATCTGAACAACTCAGCAATCCAGACAGCCCCCAAAAGCCGGAGACAAATGTCTGATTAAATCAAAAGTAATATATGTAGGCTTACCATGATGTCAATGTGGGATGATGAGGAAAGGGTAAGCAAGTCTAGAATGGGGAGAGAGTGGAGGAAGAGTTTTCAGGGTGGGGATGTTTTCATCTGGAAAGCAAATTCTTTTTAGATCTCTTCCCCAAATCAACTTTAAAGGTGCCTAAACAAAAGCCTCTTTTTTATTATTGTTGTTTAAATGGCAGATTTCTTACCCAGAGGCACCTCTCTGCTATTTTCAGATCAACTGCCCACAAAACACACGGAGAGATCAAGTGGTTCCTTTTTACCCACCTCAAAACTGTAATGGATAGTTTGGTGGGAAAATTACTGTTGCTATCCTGAAATTTGATAGGATTCATGCCATTAGAAGAGATCATCTTGCCTTAAGTATCATCCAATTCTTCCCCCAAATAAAATAGAATAAAATAATAGTTTTAAAAATAGTTTTTTTTAAATAAAGTAAACTTTAAAGGTACCCAGAACAAAAGCCTCTAGTAAGCTTGCAAATTTCATCCACTTCTATCAAAAGCTTAAAAAGTTATAGCCATTTGAAAAAAAGAGAGGTTTTTTTCCAATATTGAATAGGGGAAAGCAAAGCAGACTTGGGCAGACCCCAAGCTTAATCAGACAGTCTACAAGGTTCCACAGATCAAGGCAGGCTGTTTCCCAAAGTGCCAAATTGGGGTGCCAACCAAATCTTGTGGTCAGTGGACATTAGGGATGAGGGAGAATATCCGCCAAATTGGACCTGGCACCAGATTCCAGCTGAATGTGATAGTTTACCATCGTTTCAGACTGGCACCTATTTCTTGTTGGGGGCTGCAGCTGTAATCAGCACAGATTCTGCGGCCGCGGTTGCAAATCGACAAGAATTTATTATTTTGAGCTTTCCCCCCTGTTTTACATTGAGTTATGTTGATAACACTCCATAAATGGCACATTTATATTAAGAAGACAGCATTTCATGCCCTTATGACCTCCATCACTTGTCAATCAACCACTCGCCAAGCCCTGGGAGTTGCTAACAAGGAAAAACAGCTTCAATTAGCTAATTTAAAACTGTGTTTTATTGTACTTGCAAATACCTGTGCCATGAAGCCTCCTGGGCTTGTTCTTTAGCCCCATTTTTCTCTGCTTTCATGCCCCCTCACTTCTCCAAATTTTAGGAACCTTAGTATTTTACAGAAATATTTCCAATGAAGCCAATTTTGAATCTTGATCATCCTAAGGGTAAAGGGTAACCTGTTCATAAGCCTGACACCATTTGGCTCCAATCAGGTAACCACCAAGGCTTAAATCCAAAAAGCACTTGTTGCAAGAGGAAGGGGAAAGTGCTTCTCTCTTCCCAGAGGTCCTTCAGGATCTGCCCTTCTTTGGGAAAGAATAGATGGACAAACATTACATATGCAGACATTTAACATGCATTATAACACCTTGAGACCTCCGTGGTTCCTGATGTTGATAACTATGAAATTTTGGCCACCAAAAAAATAATAAACCATGGATCGAATCACCCAAAATCATGCACAGCTGATCAAATCAGCAAGTGCAAGAGCAAGCAGGAACAAAAAAATGGCGGATCAGGATTAAACAATGGACTATCGGAATGCAAGCAGATCAGAACCGTGCAGTGAACCCCATCCCTAGTGGGCATCCCTAATTTCTGTCTCTTTCTTTGTGTCAAGAAATGTATACATTTTATTTTGTACTTGACAGACTGGAAGCTTCAAAACAATGTATCTGGAAATAATGAAGAAATTTATGAATAACCTGGGCTAAAATGGAAGCTACCCACTCATTGTAACCCACAAGGCATACTATAATGAGATAAGAACAGAGTGTGTGTCTGAGAGAGCATGAGAGAAAGAATGCTATGTTGTTGTTTTTTGTTTTCTTATAAAAAGAAGCCTTTGCTCTTCAGTTTATATTTTAAAAGTCAGGATGATTTTGACTAGGGAGCTGTTTAAAATCATTAAAGTCTGCAACTTTATTTTTCAGATGTGGAATTTTATTATGGTGAACAATTATCCAAGAAATTACAGAAATTACAAATTAATTTGTGCTGAGTGTTACCCACTGAATCCATTACTGAATAAACAACTCACTGGAGCCTATGAACCAATTTTCCATTATTGTATTTCATACCAAGGAATATATGCAGTGTCAAATTATAAAATAAACCCTCTTCATATGTAACACAGCAGGACATTGCTGTATTATTCAGAATGAAAATTAGGGGTGGGAGACACCTTTTGTGCCATAAAAACCAAATAACAACAGAGGCTTGAAAAGCTGTCGAAGCCAAGACTTCATCACAAAAGGGAGCTGCTTTCAAACTTTCCTTGCAGTCTGCAACTTCCTTTGCTTCCAGCTCAGCCTCTTTTTGTTGTTATTTCTTTTGTGGCACAACCATTTCAGAATGATGCGGGATGTTTGGATTCTTGCTACTATGGGCTTACTTACAGTTTTCCAACTTGCACATAAGGTGGAGAGCAGACTGAGAGGATAGGACTGTTGGATGCCAATGTCAGGAGTGTAGTAAAGGAGC
This sequence comes from Rhineura floridana, assembly GCF_030035675.1. Taxonomy (NCBI): domain Eukaryota; kingdom Metazoa; phylum Chordata; class Lepidosauria; order Squamata; family Rhineuridae; genus Rhineura; species Rhineura floridana. Next base: position 16,465,568 of record NC_084492.1, on the reverse strand, counting down.
TGCTTATTTGCTGGTGTTCAAGGGGTATGAGACATTTGGTTGGCTCTCTCCACAGTGAAAGGTCACAGTTTCCCCCCAGTAATAGCCTCCCCATTCTTGTCATCTTTCTCACAGTCTCTCTTCTGCCCATCCTAGCAAAACTGTAGAGCAGCCTTTCCCAACCTTTGAATCCCCAGATGTTGCTGGACTACACTTCCCATAATTCATTACCATGAGGCTGATGAAAGTTGAAGTCCAGAAATATATGAGGACCCAAAGGTTGGGGAAAGCTGTTGAAGAGGAAGAAATGGTGGCCGTGCTTGTAGGGGAAGAACAGGTTTTGCATGCAGAAGATTCCAGATAATAATAATCCCCAGCTCCAGTGGCAGCTGATGGTTCCACATGAGTGGAGCAGTGGAATCCACTTTGGGTTTTACTCTGAACTTCGAAGGAAATACATTTCAGTACCTTGGACAGCTCCTTGAAAGTTTGGAGTAAAATACAGAGTGGATTTCAATGCCCCGCTGACATGGAGCCACCACTGCCCAGCACCTTCATATAGGCCTGAAAAAAGATTCCTGTCTGAAACCCTGGTGAATCACTACCAGCTCAGTGTAGACAATACAGTACAACATAGATCAGTGGTCCAACTCAGCAGGAAACAGCTTCCTATGTTCCTAGATCTGTTCACAGACACCAGACCACATTATATAGATTTATATAATTTATATGCGACTTTTTAATTAAAAAAAAATCAAAACTGAACCCAGTAGAACAATGGTTTGCTTTAGGTGCTTCCAGGATTAAATATTGCCACCACTCTTCACATTTTCTGGTATACTCCCAACAGCAAACTGACACATGGGAAACTAGTAAGTGTAACTCTTCCCATATCTCTGTAATACTGTCATCAAGAGTACAATAGTGCTGCTAGAAATGGCAACCTTAGGTGACTTCCTGCCACCATGAAATATTCAATGTCCACTTATTCCACACAATGACACTGCAGAATTAATAGGCAAACTATCTTTTTTCCAGGAATGCTAAGTTAATACTTCCTGGCCCATATAACATCAGCTAGGTATGCCTGAGTTATAGCCAAATTCTAGGAAAGGAGAATTTCATTCACTCTATGCTGGAGAGAGAAGCAACTTAATTTGTAGTTCCTGGACTTATTTGTGGAGTGGAATGCAGTTAACAATCACATAATGCCCTTCTCCAAATTTTACAATGCCGTTTCAGTTCAAAAAGGTGTGCAAAAATGCAGTGTTTATCAGAAAATGCATACAAAAATGTATATTTTATGGGGGAAACGTACAAAAGCACACAAAAGTGTGTATCTGCATGCAAAATGTGTATACAATGTGTCTTTTAGTATGTGTAAAAGTATGTTAAAATGCATACAATTTAAATGGTTTTTTGCATGCTCATGCGTGTGTTTTAAATCCACAGAAAACGAAACAAAAGAGATGCATGATTAAACTGTTGTGAAACTGACATGGAACAGAAATAGGCTGATCCTTTAACCCCTACCAAATTCTGCTAAAATCTAAAAGCAAAACTCAGTTAAATATTAAGGAAGGATGGAGCCGTGAAGTAGCACTCAGTTTTGGCCACAAGTGGGATACTTCCCCCTCCCACTCCAACCAACTCCAGAGTGATTTGCAGAAGCCAAAATTATTCTCATGATTCATTTTGATGGGAAGGTGATTGTGAGGAAGCACCAATGATCTGCTCATTGCCTCTGTATTTGCTAAAAGTTTCCCTGGCAAGCAAGTTCAGGCTGGAGGGCATACCTCCTTTCTCAGCCCACAGAGATCAAATGCGAAGAGGAAGGTGTGGGTTTGAGGGGAAGAGAGAAAAGGAGAGAAGAGCTGGAGAGATGGCTGCAGGAAAAGTAGCACAAGATGTGGTGCTTCCAACATGATCACATTAGTCACATCTGGAGGGGAAACTGATCTGCCAATTTGTTGTGAAATCTCTTTGAAGCTGAATTAAAAATGCACTCAAGCTGATCCCACCAGGTTTTATAGTAAAAAGGGGTGGGGTTTGACTAGCACTGTGTGCCTCCATTTTCAGAAGAGAGAGGTGGAGATGCGTTGGAACCAGCAGAACAGTGAGTGTGTTTCTACCCACAGTCAGGGATGGTCAAGCAAGGAAAAGGGTGACTCCTATGTCAATGCGGCAGGCAACCCAAACACTTGGAGGCTAAGTAGGAGGGTGACAACCTCCGTTACTAGGGAGTCAAAGGAAAGGTTGTTGGAATAAGGTAAGGAGCCATAGTACTGCCTATGTTAATTGTGCACAGCGGGAAGCCTAGGAGAAGGAAGGGGGACTAATCTGAGCACAGAAGAGGGTCCTGCGATTAATTGGGTTCTCAAATTTCTGAGAACAAAAGTCTCACCGGGGCAACTCTGAAGCAAAAGTGGCATGACATTCTGAGGAATCTCGGGGGGGGGGTAGAGTGAAGACCACATCACCGTGAAAGATAACAGTAATATTAACATTTCCTAGCTGTAACAGATTTTCAGGATGTAATGGAGGTGTAGCCCATTCTCTCAGCTGTGGAAGACAGCCCCCCCCATCCTGATGATGCTGATATTCAGCATATTGAAGATGATTTTATTACCTTTCTGTGGCTGGATCATAGAGCTTCCCTGCTGGGATGCAGAGAGTTATTTGTCTTCCAGCAGAGGAGGATTGCAATCTAGCCAGGGAAAATGAAAAGTACTCTTTCCTTCATTGGATCTGATACTTCTGCAATAAAGATGGAATAGCATAGCCTCTGGGCTGTGCTAGAACCTCCCCAACACCTGGAGGCTCTTAACAAGTTAGGTGAGTAGTTATATATTCCTATTTCTCTCTCTCTCACTGTCTTCACACACAGAGAGATACAGGTAAATAGAGTTGTTCTTGATCCCTGCTTAGGGAAGGACAAGTCTGTTTATTTATTTTCTGCTTATTTATAATTTTAAATTAATTTTATTTCTGCATTAACCTAATTTTTTTAAAAAAAATCCTTTCAAAATAGTATTTAAATACATATACATTTAAGAATGTATTTTGATAGAAAATTATTCAGATGTGTATTTTACCGGGGTGGTGGAAGTGCATAAATGTGTCCTTTGATACATCTAAGCCAAGAACTGCATAACAACATTAGGAGCAGTGCAAATATTTAATCAGGGGACCCATTCAGGGCTTGCACACATCATGCCATAGTTGTTGCATGTGTAGGCCTAGCAAGGACCAAACTAAGAGTTTCCTCCACTTCATATCCTGTTAGGCTAGGATACTGCAGCCAATTAAACTGTGAATAGTAGGGCTGTGTACAGACTCCCCTCGTAATCCAATTTGTGACTCTGATTTATAAATATAGATCAGGCCTAGGGTTGCCAGGTTCCTGGCCTGAGACTGATCCTGTATCTGATCCTGGCCTCCAAGAGGTCTTCTGTATCTTTAAAAGTTGTGCAGGGGGAAGGGGGAAGTCCACCTTGTAGTTTTTCCCATTACAGTGATGCAACAACACCTGCACTTGGCTGACTTTCTCTTCTCCTAAAGATACCGGATCAGTCTCAGGCCAGGAACCTGGCAACCTTAATCAGGCTCAATCTGGACAGATATGGACCAGTTCCAATCCAATTCGAATCTGGATCTGGATCACAATCTGGATATTACAAATCTCCAGAAATCCCATTGTCTTCTATTGTAAAACTGAAACAGCCATATCTTCTTGTTTTTTTGACCTAGAGGCATGACATTTGTAGACATGGTAGCTGCTGTATAAACCTGCCAAGATGTGGGTGTACAGCTCCGGGGGGTTTCATACTAGCCACCTTTAAATTTTAAAATGTTTTAAAAGACATGTTTTTTTTTTACACAGGGACATGAAATTTGGTGACATGATAGCCCCTATAGAGCAAATTAACTGCCAAATTTCATGTGGGTAGCTCAAGGGGTTTTCATGCTAGCTAAATTTAAATTTTGCTCTTTCCGTATTTTTTTTTAAAGACTGAGCACTTGTTCATGCCAGTTCTTATGCTCATGTTTCCCCTGTTCCTTTGTTCAAAATTTTGAAATAAATAAAGGGTTAATTTTTTTCAAAAGTTTTCTGATACTATACATGAGCGGGTAGTGTTAGGCAGGCACAGGCTAGTAGCACCATGGGAGTAATATGAAAATAGGGACATGAAATTTGGGGAACTTGTAGTTCCTATAGATGAAATTAACCCTGCCAAATTTCAGGTGGGTAGTTCCAGGGTATTTCATGATAACCACCTATAAAATTCCCTTTTTCTGAAAAAGTTTTTGTAAAAAGACTGTGAGTGCTCTATCATATTATATCCCTGTCTTTCCTTCAATATTTCAGAAAAAAAGATATGAAGGTTTTTAAAAATAGGTTTATGATGCTAGACACATATACTAGCCACACTGGTTCCTACTGGGAGAAAGGGCAGGATATAAAGCACTGTGACTGGAGAGTGTTGGGTGGTGTGATAGCATTGTAGCCTTCTTCCCTCTCTCCACACCGATGTTCTCTTTTATGGTGTTGTAATTGCTCCATTTCAGAGATACCCTGTCTGGATTAATCAGAGACTGTTTTGAGCTACATATCTGTACAAATCTCTACAAATTGGTTTGGGACTAGCCAATCCACTCTGTAGAGATCTGTAGCTACCTCAACCCGGTCTGGACAGGATATACATTGGCTAAATAGGCCTGATTTGGCTTGTGATTTGTTCAAATAAAGTGCAATCTATACCCCTAGCAGACAGTACATTTTCAATGCACACATTAATTTGAGAGGTACTGACTGGGACATTTTGTATAGGAATTCACAGAGATGTCTCCACCACCTCCTGCCCCCACCCCAATCCTCCAGGTGCTAGGGATGGAAGGATATGTCAATTTTATTTGTCTCCATTTCTAGTTTTTCCAATCTGATTTGGTTCTCCACATTTCTGCAGCAATTTTAAAAAAATCTCATGAATTTTTTTTCAAATTTTAATGTGATTTTCACCTAATAAACACAAGCTTGTATGCAGATTTGACTAAAGTACCTATTTTTGCAAATGATTTCTCCTAATATAATACATGTTTCTATGTCAGTTTCACTCATATATTCATTTTTCTGCACACTTTCTCGAATATATGCATTTTTGTAAACACTGGTTGGAAAACTTTATGGCAAAATTCAACAAAGTATGAATTTTGAAGGATGGCTGTGTTTCAGTTCTCAGATTGTTTTGGAAAATATGAATTTGATAGAGTTGGCTTGACATGCAATCTGAATCTAATTTCTCCCCTGTCCCTACCAGCTGCTGAGTAAAGTGTGAAGCAGCTTTAAATGTAAATGTACTGCCTTCAAGTCGAATCCAACTTATGGCGACCCCATGAATAGGGTTTTCATGAGGCTGAGAGGCAGTGACTGGCCCAAGGTCTCCCAGTGAGCTTCATGGCTGTGTGGGGATTCGAACCCTGGTCTCCCAGGTTGTAGTCCAACACCTTAACCACTACACCACACTGGCTGTCCTGAAGCAGCTTTAGGGATGGACAAATCTGTTGATTTCAGTTTCTGTTAGGTACTCATTATCCTGGTCTATGACCGTAATAAAGTTATTCAATTCAATTCAATTCTTAGTTACTCATTTTTCCAAACTGAAGTCCAGTGGGCCCAATTTCTTTATTTTTTATCATTAATTTTTATTCAAAGTTTCAAAAAACAAAACAGAACAAAACAAAACAAAACAAAACAAATTAATAACTAATACAATAAAATAAAATGTTGACTTCCGATTTGTCGCAGATCAGTTATAGATCTATAATATATAACAAACCTGTCTCTTAATATATTACAAAATCACTTTCCTCCAGTAGTTATCTTAATTAATCATCAAATCTCATTAACATTACTTTATTCTTTCCGCAAAAAGCCAAAGAGAGGCTTCCACTCCTTGAGAAATATATCCATCGATTTTTCTCCAAATAAACATGTCAATTAATCCATCTCATCAAGTCTGCTAGGTCCAGTAGTTTCAATAGCCATTCTCAGTGTTAATTCCATCTTCCATCTCCATCCTTGCACCCATAATAATCTTGCTGTCATAGTCATAGTCATATAATAAAAGTCTGATAGGAATTTCTTTCATCACAAATATTTCCTTGCCATCAATTCCGAATGTACCACTGAAATGTTGTTGTAAAGCTGCATCTCTGCTCCTCCTTTCCACAGAATGCATCATCACATCTCCCGAGAGTTTTTCCATTGTCACACATCTGGAATTAATTCTGTAAGCTTTCTCCATTTCAAGTTCCATCAAATCCTTCCAATCCAGGAATTTTTTTGAACCGTTGATATCTTTATCTCTAATCTCTTCACCAATTCCTTCAAGGACAGCGCTGAATTCCAAACAGTGATATTTGTCTCCAGGATCCATCACAGCCATAAAATCCAAATCTTTTTCCAAGTCCATATTTGATATATCTATTCCAATCTCCAGGGCTTGAACCTTTCCTTTAATTTTTCTTTCATCTTCTTTTATTTGTCCAGCCATATCTTTGGTCTCATCCACCTCCCCTCTCACAGAATCCTGAATTTCCTTCAGCTCCTGTCTCATTTTGCCAAATTCACTTTTCATCCCTTGCCTGCTCTGTCTCAGCTCCTGTCTCACCAGCTTAATCTCATTCATTATTTTCTGAAACATATCTAGATAGAGAACCCCTTCCTGTACATCCAGGGTCTCAGCCACCTTCTTGATTGTCATTCTTAACTATTCCCAAGCAAAGAACAGTTTATTTCTTTTTCCAGTCACAAAGGAGTTAATCCTCCAAGCCTGCAGACATCACCCTCTAAACAGCACAAACCGCCTTATCTCTTGTGTCCAAAAGTGCAAAACAAATTTTGTTCACAGCATCCAAAAAATTAGTGGCATAAAAAGTAAGCAGATTCGTCAAAAAAAAAAAAAAGTAGATCAGAGAAAATAGTCTCAAATGTCATAAAATCAGATTTCCTCTTTAGATTAGTTGCCCCTCATCCGTTTATATCTTTAAAATGCTCAATTCCATGCCAGCTTTTTGCAATAAAAAACAAAGATAGTCTATTTCGATTTTCTTCCTCCTTAATTCCGTGTATATGAGAGAAAGTTATAACTCACCCAGGGATTCTTTGTTGCTGATCCTTTAACAAATCTCTTTTACTGTAACGATAACAAAATGATAAGAGTAGATAGAAGAATGCTTGCCTGTTAGAATACGTTTTTCTTTAAAGAAAAAAAAAGTCTTGCTTAATCAGTTTGAGCTTGCTTGAAATTCCCTGGCTCCGTCTGACGTTGCTGGCAGGTCCTTCGTTCCTAATGAATTCAAGTCCCCCAACAAACACAACGAAGCTTGTGGATAATCTCTTCGTTTCTCCCTTGTTTGGGAGAAAGTTTTTACCAGTCAAAAAAAACCTTTTGGCTGGTTTTAAAACTGAAAAAGCTTCCTCTGAGACAAGAGCTCGTCTCAGAGGCAGGCACAAGCGAACCAATCCTTCCCGGAAGTCCAGTGGGCCCAATTTCTATATCAGTTTATGACCTCTTTTTTTTTTTTTAAGTCCTTGTGAAAATTCAACATTTTGGTGCGAATGAGGAGACATGGTATGTTAGCCCATGTTTGTATGCAGTTTTACCTAATAGGCACAATTTTTGCAAAACAATTTCCTCTATTTTGTGTATGTGATTTTCACAAATGAATGCTTATTCACACTTTTCCTTAGTATATGCATTTTTGTACACATTATTTGGCTGGAGAATTGCATTGTAAAAATCAGAGAAGTGCAAATTTTGAAGGATGACTATGTTTTGGTTCACACACCATTTAGGAAAGTGCAAATTAAGCAGATTCATCTTTGGAAGCAAACTGCATTGAATCTCCACCCCCCCATCCCAAAGCAGGTTAGAGAAGTGTCAAGTGGATGCAATATGCATCCTGAAAGGGGGTGGGGAATGGAGACTGCAAATGTTAAGGTGAGACACTGTATTAGGTTCTTGTGATGGACGTCTAAAAGCCTCAATCCAAGATTCCTTTCCTGTAATTATATATATAAGGACTGGCTTTAAATGCAAGGCTTGTTCTACTTAAGGACAGCATGTGTTCCTTTAAACATGTTTGTTCAAAGGGATTAACACTTTCCTTTAATTAAGACTTAAATGTTCACAGAAAGTTAGCAAGTAAGATTCATGAGCAGAGAGGGGAAATACATATTCATATTTCTATAAGGCAATCATGATGTTGATGTTAATACCAGGGCAATAGCTTTAATTGTATTTCAGCAAGCGGATAGCAATTAGGAAACAAATTATCTCAAGGAAGCATGGCTTACTCACAGTTTTGCCCTGAAACCAAGCTAAAAGCTAAGCAAACTTCCTGAATCTTAATACAGAAGATATAAATATATCCACCTGTATTCTAAATAGAATATCTGATGTAGCTGAGAATGGCAAAGCACAACTAGGAAATGGAGTGCCTCCATTTCTATCCTAAGAAGGCATTTGTGTGTTGTGAAAGGTCCTTTGCTTGGAAGATGGAAAGTAAAAAAAACCAATGCACAGCATCACCCATTTTTAAAATGTGTAATCTTCAGTAACACAGTCCTAAACCTAAAATGGTGATTACAGTCCAGTTGAAATTACCAGAGGTTTTCCATAATTATTTTCAGCCATGTTGAAAAGGGTCCACCTGTTCATTTACATTGTTCCATTGGCCTCACACCCTGGAATGAACATGCAAAGCATGATTGGAGTTTAAGGCCACAGTTTTATTTGATAACAAGTAGAGATGGCAGAGAATTTCAGTTTAGGCAGTGCCCACCTGCCCTCATTCGTCCCATCAGGTTAGTTCTCAGAACAAAAGGTAGATCTCCATTTCATTCTACAGATCTATGGACCTTTCTGTGGGCTGGTTTAACCATCATTTATATTTATTTATTTATTAAATTTATTAGTTGCCCATCTGGCTGGCTGTCCAGCCACTCTGGGAGATGTACAAAATAAAAACATACAAATACATTAAAACATTAAAAATCTCACCAATAATAATAATGCCTAACCCACCCCAAAAGCTTTCCGGAGTGGTTTAACAATAAATCCTTGTTTCCTGGGAAATCTGGGAGCAGTAGCACTCTCAGGAGAATAGGAGTCTCCTAACTATCAGCTCCCTTAACAAACTATAGTTTCCAGGATTCTTTGGGGGAAGCCATAACTGTTTAAAGTGGTATGATATTGCTGTAAAAGTATAGACAGGACATGTGTGTGCAGACATGCATCAGTGTAGTAGACACAGATACACACCAACACTGGATTGCCACTTGAGAAAAAATGTTCAATCACAGATGCACAAATTTCAGAATGATTCCATTAGAAAACTATTACTTTTGTACAGAAACATAATTTCAGTAATGGAGACTTTTGAGATAACTGAAGTGTAAATAATAGCTTTGTAATCTGTATAAATTCACACACAATGTTGCAATATAAGTACATCTTGTTTGTTTTAATTTAGAGATTTTTCTTTCCTGTTTTTGTGGAGACTGTTAAAAAAAATTGTAGATATACACCAAAGTACAATAAATAATACCTATAAGGTGCCAGATGTCAATTAGGTGCTCCTCTTATAGTTAATTAAATTAAATATTCTTCAAGGAGTTTAACTCAAAGTGCACCAAAAAAGGTGACTACTCAAGTAGCATTCATCATTGTTTAATTGCATATATCGCCATGTTCTCTTCTTTCTTTTATAACTAACAATACAGGTATACTTTCAAATTGGAAAAAAGGTGGTGTAGTGGTCAGAGTGATGGACTAGGACATGGGAGACCAGGAGTCAAATCCGCACTCCACCATGAAGCTTGCTGGGTGACCTTGGGCCAGTCACAGCCTCTCAACCTAACCTACCTCACAGGGTTGTTGTGAAGATAAAATGGAGAGGGAGGAAAACTATATGTACTACCTTGAGCTCCTTGGAGGAAAGGGAGGATATAAATGTGATAAATAAATAAAAATAAAAAAGAGAGGGATCAATTTCCTTTAAAACTAGTTAACTAATCATTTCATTTGGATAATGGATTGCCATTTCATCCTACGTATCCCTGAGAAAGTTGAAAGTTTTATCCAGAAATGAACATCAATTAATTTCTCTTCAAAGGCATAAGATTTATAAAGCAAAAAGGGAATGGCAAGTTCTAACTATGACATATAAGTTGTAAACCAACTTTCTCCAACCTGGTGCCCTCCATATGTTTTAGACTACAACTAACATCATTCCTAGCCACTGGCTATGCTGTATAAGGATGATGGGACATCTACAGGTCACTAGATTGGAAAAGGCTAGCGTCGGTGCTAAGAATTAAGTCTGCAATCCTGCACCCTCTTCCTTGGGATTAAGACCCACCAAACTCAAAGAGGTTTATTTCTGAGTAGACGTATTTAGGTTTGCATTGTTAAAGATAAATACACCAACTCTGCATAATTGTTTGGTGATTATTGCCTGAGCCAAGCTCAGCTGTTGGTTTAATTCACTAACTGGCATTTCATTTGCTTCCAAGCTTGTTTCATCTGCAATAACTTCAGTGATCTTTGAGATATCAAAATGAACTATAAAGTAGACATATTCAGGTTGCAATTCTACATTTCACATTCAAACAACACCCCCCCCGTTTTCAAAATACAAAATACTTTGTATTATGACTTCTGCTTTATATGCCTAGAAATTATCTTATATGGAATCAGACCTCTGGCTCATCTCCATTAGCATTTTTTCCCTCTGCAAAGCTTTTGCATTACCACTGACCTGCAGGTCTTTCCCAAATATAATATCAAAATGAAAGCTGGGAGGCATGTTCAGAACACCGCTTTATATTTTAGGTTTTTTCCCAAGTTTGACTCATGGACCTGTTTTCAAGAGGCCTGCTTTAAAGGAGAGATCTCCCTTGAGCATTTGGCTATCATAGCAGACACTTATGACATTATTTTCCAACTGAAGATAGCAGTCACATCCAAGTTAGTTATTTTTTCTTTTGTTTTGTTTCAATCTTTTATCTATGTATTTATACAGGGATCAAATGGGGGGGACACACCAAACACCAACCCTTGCCAGTTGTGCACCCTGGAGCAGAAGATAGGGGACAAATGGAGGGAAATTATTATTTGCCACCATCTAGGCATGGGGAGAAATTTGATTCAGTTTGCATTTAAAGCTGAATCTATCAAATCCACACTTTCTGAAACAAGATGAGAACTGAAATACATCTATCCTTCAAAATTTCACACTTAGGTGAATTTTGCAGTGCAATTCTTCAACCAGGAAATGTTTATAAAAATGCACATATTAGGGAAGACATATGTAACAATTTTAGCATACAAAATATATTAGGATGCATTGCTTGCAAAAGTGTGTGCATTAGTCAAAACTGCTGGCAAAAAAGGAGAAATTTACACTAAATTTTTTGAATAATTTTCATGTCATATGGAAAGCGGGATTGGACCAAGATGAAGGAGGTGAAAATTAGAAGGAGAAATATCAATAATTTAAGACATGCAGACGATACCATACTACTAGCAGAAACCAGTAATGATTTGAAACGAATGCTGTTGAAAGTTAAAGAGGAAAGCATAAAAGCAGGACTATAGCTCAATGTCAAGAAAACTAAAGTAATGACAACAGAAGATGTATGTAACTTTAAAGTTGACAATGAGGACATTGAACTTGTCAAGGATTATCAATACCTTGGCACAATCATTAACCAAAATGGGGACAATAATCAAGAAAATAGAAGGCTAAAACTGGGGATGACAGCTATGAGAGAACTAGAAAAGGTCCTCAAATCTAAAGATGTATCACTGAACACAAAATCAGGATCATTCAGACCATGGCATTCCCAATCTCTATGTATGGATGTGAAAGTTGGACAGTGAAAAAAGTGGATAAGAGAAAAATGAACTCATTTGAAATGTGGTATTGGAGGACAGCTTTGCTGATACCATGGACCACGAAAAAGACAAATAATTGGATGTTAGAACAAATTAAACCAGAACTAACACTAGAAGCTAAAATGATGAAACTGAGGTTATCATACTTTGGACACATAATGAGAAGACATGATTTATTAGAAAAGCCAATAATGCTGGAAAAATAGAAGGGAGTAGAAAAAGAGGAAGACCAAACAAGAGATGCATTAATTCCATAAAGAAAGCCACAGACCTGAACTTACAAGATCTGAACAGAGTGGTTTACAACAGATGATATTGGAGGTTACTGCTTCATAGGGTCGCCATAAGTCGTAATCAACTTGAAGGCACATAACAACAACATTTTCATGAGGAAATTATTGTAGAAATATAAAGCATTAAACTTAAGATTGGAAAAATTGGTATATCAGAGAAAAGAAACTGTTAGATTCTTCCATTCCTACCCCCATTTCAGGCCCTGTCAAAACAGAAGGTCTTTGAATCACCTAGAATGTCCTCTTTGCCACTGGAGCACCTTCAAGGGCGGCAGTCCTTCCCACAGCAGCTAAAATAGAGCTTCCAAGGCAGGATATCTCTCATGCGCTCACTTTCTCTGACAGTGAAAAGGGAGATCTACAAAATCTATGCCTCTGAGACACGTGCCCAATTTATTCCTTGATTTGGGAGTTTGTATGTTGTCTTTCAGAGCTCTACAGCCCTCTCAAGACAGTTTGCTTTATGCAATAAATTAAATGCAAAAGATGTTTGTTTTCATTTTAATGCAAAATTATTTAATTTGTAGCTCCCAAACCAATGTGCAAATTGCAACTCAGCTCTCCTTCAAAATCTGTAATTTGTGACTGTGAAATCCTTTACAAAAATGTAAATTAGGGGGAAAGCAATATATTACAGGGTATTGGTGGCAAAATGCATAAATAAGGGGGGAAATGTACACAATAATGGCTGTATTAGGAAAAATATTCTTGGCATTAAACCAGCCCACCTGTGAATGTTGTTGTTTCTTTTTAAGACACTGGCATTTCCAGCCTTTTAAGCAAGTATGTTTGGTCATAGGAGTAGTGGTCTGGATTTCTCCAGATATACAGTTAGGTATTAAAGATTTAAAACTAACCAATATTGGGTATATTAAAATTGTAACTGTAAGCACTTCTAGAATTGACCCATCTATCTGGTTAAGCAGTGCTTTTTATTTTTTGGTAGAATATGATGTTCCAGTACCCATATTGTGATAAAAGTATCATGGGCACCAGCACAAAATGGTTGCTGAGGGGAGCAAAAAAAATGTGTTTAAGTGTTTATAAGCCCACCCCATATATAAATCAGCAAGTAAAACCAATTTGTACAAATTTAGATCAATTATTATTATTATTATTATTATTATTATTATTATTATTATTATTTATTTATTTATTTATTTATTTATTTATTTATTTATTTATTTATTAAATTTATTAGTCGCCCATCTGGCTGGTTGTCCAGCCACTCTGGGTGACGTACAAGATAAAAAACAATACATTAAAACATTAAAATTTAAAACCATAACAGTAGAAACCTAACCCACCCCAAAAGCCTGCCTGAAGAGCCAGGTCTTCAAGGCCCGGCGCAAGCTCATCATAGAAGGGGCATGGCGGAGATCATTTGGGAGAGAGTTCCACAGGGTGGGGGCCACTATTGAAAAAGCCCTCTCTCTAGTCCTCACCAGTCTAGCTGTTTTAACCAGTGGGATCGAGAGAAGGTCTTCTGAGGCTGATCTTGTTGAGCGGCATCCCTGACGATGCTGGAGGCGCTCCTTCAGATAGACTGGGCTAAAACCGTATAGGGTTTTAAAGGTCAAAATCAACACCTTGAATTGGGCCCAGTAAACAACCGGTAGCCAGTGCAACTCCTTCAGCACTGGAGTGATGTGATCTTGCCAGTGGCTGCCTTTAATCAGATGAGCCGCCGCATTCTGTACCAGTTGTAGCTTCCGGACCATTTTCAAGGGTAACCCCACGTAGAGCGCATTACAATAGTCTAGGCGAGAGGTGACCAGGGCATGTACTACCGGTGGGAGTAGATGATTGGGAAGGTAGGGGCGCAGCCTCCGTATCAGATGGAGTTGATACAGCGCCGCCCGGCTCACAGCCGAGACTTGAGCCTCCATGGACAGCTGGGAGTCAAGAATGACCCCCAGGCTGCGGACCTGGTCTTTCAGGGGCAATCTACTTCTCCTTTACATCTTCTTCAGGTGAGGCAGTGGATGTGCTGAACCGTTGCCTGGCTGAGACAATGGACTGGATGAGAACTAACAAACTGAGACTCAATCCTGACAAGACTGAGATGCTGTTGGTGGATGGTTTCTCTGATCGGATGGTGGATATATACCCTGTCCTGGATGGGGTTACACTCCCCCTAAAGGAACAGGTGCGTAGTCTGGGAGTCATCTTAGACTCTTCCCTCACACTTGAGGCTCATGTAGCCTCGGTGGCCCGGAATGCGTTCTACCAACTTCGGTTGGTAGCCCAGCTACGTCCCTATCTGAGTAAGGAGGACCTCTCATCAGTGGTACATGCTATGGTAACCTCGCGTCTGGACTACTGCAATGCGCTTTACATAGGGCTACCTTTGAAGACGATTCGGAAGCTACAGCTAGTGCAAAATGCGGCGGCCAGACTGCTAACAAGAACTAAGCGGTCTGAGCATATAACACCTGTGCTAGCCCATTTGCACTGGCTTCCAATATGCTTCCGGGCCAGATTCAAAGTGTTGGTACTTACCTATAAAGCCTTATACGGCGCGGGACCACGATATCTGTCGGAACGCCTCTCCCGATATGAACCGGCCCGTACACTACGGTCTACTACGAAGGCCCTCCTCCGGGTTCCGACTCATAGGGAAGCCCAGAGAGTGGTGACAAGATCTAGGGCCTTCTCAGTGGTGGCCCCCAAACTATGGAATGGTTTTCCCGAGGAGGTGCGCCTGGCGCCGACACTATCATCTTTTCGGCGCCAGGTTAAAACCTTTCTCTTCTCTGAGGCATTTTAATTCCTGTTAATTCTAAATTATTATATTTTGATTTTAGACTGTACAGTTTTGTGTACAGTTTTGTGTTATTTTTATTGTATTTTTAATGTTCACCGCCCAGAGAGCTGTTGCTAGTCGGGCGGTATATAAGCTTAATTAAATAAAATAAATAAATAAAATCGTACTCCATTGAGCACCAGGTCCACATCCCCCAGCCTTCCCTTGTCTCCCACAAACAGTACCTCGGTTTTGACAGGGTTCAGCTTCAGCTTATTCCTTCCCATCCAGCCACTCACCGACTCCAGGCACTTGGACAGGGTTTCTACAGCCAACCTCGGTGAAGATTTAAATGAGAGATAGAGCTGCGTGTCATCCGCATACTGATGACATTGCAGCCCAAATCTCCTGATGATTGCCCCCAGCAGCTTTATATAGATGTTGAACAGCATCGGGGAGAGGATGGAACCCTGTGGTACCCCACAAGTGAGAGGCCAAGGATCTGAGACCTCATCCTCCAATGCCACTCTTTGGTACCTACCAGAGAGGAAGGAATGGAACCACTGCAATACAGTGCCCCCCATGCCTAACCTCTTCAGGCGGTCCAGGAGGATAACGTGGTCAACGGTATCGAAAGCCACTGAGAGATCAAGGAGGACAAGGAAGGTGCATTCGCCCCTATCCCACACCCTCCTCATATCATCTACCAAGGCAACCAAGGCTGTTTCAGTCCCATGTCCAGGCCTGAAGCCCGATTGAAATGGATCCAGATAATCCGCTTCCTCCAAGTGCTCTTGGAAATACTGAAGTATTTCCAAAATCGGATTATGTTATGTGGGAATTTTACTACTCCCAGATGTAAATGTAAATGTACTGCCTTCAAGTCGATTCTGACTTATGGTGACCCTATGAATAGGGTTTTCATGATGCTGAGAGGCAGTGACTGGCCCAACATCACCCAGTGAGCTTCATGGCTATGTGGGGATTCGAACCCTGGTCTCCCAGGTCCTAGTCCAACACCTTAACCACTACACCACACTGGTTCTCACTCCCAGTTAGGTAGATGTAATGAACAACTAAGTAAATTTATTTATTATACAGCCACAAGAGTAGCTGTATACCATAGCCAGCATGGATTTTTCGCATTCTGCCGTGTTAAATTGAAAATACCCCCTGCATGCCATTCTGATGTTTCCCATAAGCTCATTTCAAAACAAAACCTTACAAAACTTATAGTCCTGAACTCAGAAACGCTTGCTTAACAACCCTCTAAATTTTCATGGTGATACACAAAACAGTCAGAGAGAATCAAGAGTTCGAAGTGTAAAGAGAGAGAAAAACAGACCCCTTTTGGACTTTTTTCTCTCAGAGTTCTCATAATTTGTTGAAATTAATTTAAAAATCAGCCATGTTCACAGAGTACCTATAAACTCTTACTGACCTTGCTCCATACTCTGTCCTTCATTGTCTGCAATTTAAAAGTTTAAAAAATGCCTAGCTGATTTTTAAATAATTTACGAAATTTATCATCAAAGTCTATTATAGTGTCAGGCATGCTTAGTAAGAACAAACTGTCAGTGTTCTAAAAGCCAGACTCACAGCTGCTTGGCTTGCCTAATCAGGGGACCACACCCCTGCCAGACCTTTATTTCACTTTAGACAGTCATGGCTTCCCCCAAAGAATCCTGGGAAGTGTAGTTTGTGAAAGTGCTGAGAGGAGACTCCTATTCCCCTGACAGAGCTCCCGTGGCCAGAGTGGTTTCACAGTCAGCTGCTCTGCTTGAAGCTCTGTGAGGGAAACAGGGCCTCTCCTAGCATCTCTCAGCATCCTTCACAGACTACACTTCCCAGGATTCTTTGGGGGAAGCCATGACTGTCTAAAGTGGAATAAAGGTCTGGTGTGGATCTGGCCAGGGTCAGCTTTGGTTTAAATTTGGGTGGGAGACTACATATGCCTGCTGTACAGAAAAAGGTGGGGAAAACCTGAAAAACAATAATACTGTTCATGGTGTTTTCCTTTTGGAAAGGAAAGGGGCTTCCACTCTGTCCAGTGCCCACCCGCCCCCTTCCCCTCTTCCCCTCCCCTTCCTGCCCTCCTCCTCTGCTCCCTGCCTTTCTCCCAGGTCAGTTTTACCTATCTTAAGCATGATTGCATAGGAGTAAATCCAGTTGAACTCAATAAGCATGCAAATTACCAAACCTGACCCCCACTCTTCCTCTCTTCCATCAGCTCCATTTTGCCCATTCCCTCCCCCTTCCTTCCCCTTCCCTTTCCCCTTCAATTCCCTCCTTCCCCACCCCCTTTTTCCTCTCCCCTATCCCCTCCCTTTGTCCTTCCCTCTCCTCTCGTCCTTCCCTCTCCTGTCCCTTCCCCCTCCTTCTCCCCCATAGTCAGTTTTACCTATCCTAACCATGATTGCACGGGAGTAAATCCCATTGAAAACAATAAGCATGCAAATGATCAGACCTACCTTTCCCCTCCTTCCGCTCTCCTCTCCCTTCCTCCTCCCTTCCTCCTCCCCTCTTCCTTCTTCCTCTTCCCCTGCCCACTCCAGGACTCCCTCCCCATGGTCAGTTTTACCTATCCTAAGCATGATTGCAGGGGGAAAAATCCCACTGGATTCAATAAACATGCAGATGATCAATCCATTCTCAGCAAACTTGCACAAGATCTCATTTCTTACCTCCTGATTTTAAAAGGAGAGAAATTCATTAATAGGCAAAAAACCTTGCGGTTTAAGAACGTACCTATAGCCCACAGATATTTCTATCAAACTTTAAAAAGCAGAGAAATTGGGCAGCTAAAGTGAATGCACCAGGGGAGCAGGAAACCTGACCTCCTCTCTGAGATATTGTACTGCCCTACAAATTTGTCAAAATGCAAAGACAATTTGGGTTGGTCTTTCACAGTCCAATCCACTTCCTGTGTAACTTGAAAGAATTTGTTAAAACATGCCTCATCAATGTAGGCAATACTGGGTTCAATGGACCAATAATCTGACTCAGTATAACTTTGACTATGTTCCTACGTATTGTGAAGAATAGAGAGGCAACTTAGGAAGCTACCTTAAACCGAGTCAGACCATTGGACCATCATCTAGCTCAGTATTGTCTGGACTGACTGGCAGAGGCTGTCCAGGATATCTGATTGGGTTCTTTCTTAGCCCTGCCTGGAGATGCGAGGGATTGAACCTCGGACCTTCTGCATGCAAGACAGATTGTCTACCACTGAGCTATGTACTATTCCATGTATTATCTCATTGCAAACAACATTAACAACAACCATCAGGAATGTCCTTCCTCCCTCCCTCCGCCCCCCCAAAAATGGCTTGGGAGAAACTGGTTGCCTGGACAGTGAGATATCCAAGAAAGACTCTGTTTCTGGCTAATAGGGAAAGATCTCCAGAGGCCATTAAGCAGCAAGTACAGAGATGGCATTGAGCCACAGTTCCAGATGTTTCCACTGGAAAAGATTGTATAAGCCAAAGAGTAGCATCTGTCTCTCACCAAGCATAACTTAGAATGTGGCCACATCTGTTCACTTAATTAAGCAAGAATGCCAAATGGGACAGAATAAATGTCGGTGGTTAAATAATATATTAGCCAGTACACATGTGCAAATAACAGAGAACTGTTTTGTTATCTATGGATACAGAGGGCAGGTGGTGTTTTATCATATGGATTTATTGTTAAACTACAAATATCTTATCCTTAAAAATCTGCTAAAACACATTTCTCATGTTTGTTTTTCCCTAGGAACTTAGGGAGTCACAAGCTCAGCGGGTAGGAAATTCTGAACGTTTTATTGGCAGCAGCAAGTGATTAGAAAGTCACTGGGCTTCTGACCATGGAGGATGTAAAATTCCGGTTATGGTACACTTCACTCAGACTACAGATTGAGTTTAAGCAGAGAAGCAAAATTACAAAGGGGGGGAATATATAATAATGTGTAAATTGAAATCACTTTCTGCATTGGAAAATATCACTAAAGGCCCTTAGTTCATCAATTCATTATTCCCCATTGCTGAATTATGTCAGTTCTTTATGTAACCTATTTTCATTTTTTTAAAAAGAACCAAGCAAATGCAGCTATTTTTATGCAGTCAAAGTTGCATCAGCACTCGACTATATTCAGTCAGCTGTGCACCAGAGCATGTATTGTGGGTTCCTCAGTTTCTGCAATGTAAAAAAAAGTCCTGTGTGAGCAGATGAAAGGTTCATCTCTAGATGTGCTCCATTTGAAGCTGCCTGCTCTGGAAGCTTCAGCTGGTGCACAATGCTGTGGCTAGACTGTTGATGGGACAGACTGCTGCCTAGACATAATTCTGGTGCTTAAAGGCTTGCACTGGCTGCCCATATGTTTACTGGGCCGGGTTCAAGATTCCTGTATTAATTTTAAAAAGCCCTTGACAACTTGGATCCAGGATATCTTAAGGGCTGTCTGATCCCTTGCATCCTGGCCCAGTCTCTGACACCTTTACGGGAGTCTCTGTTGGTGGTCTCCCATAGCTCAGATGCATGGCTTGTAGCAACCCGAAGCCATGCATTCAGTGTAGTGGGCCCAAGCCAGTGGAACCCCCCTCTCAACTCAACTGAGAATAAGCAGGCACTCTCTTTGTTATCTTCAGCTGCATGATTAAGACTTTGTTTTTGTTCCAGCAGACATTTTAAGGTAGTGTTTAGTTTCATGATTATTTTATTGCTTCATTTTCAGTGTGGCTTGTTTTTATATGCACTGCTTAGAAATGCAAACAATTAAGCAGCATATAAAGGTCTTAAATAAAATAAATAAACAAATAGCTCAGCATCATACTTCCCATAGTGGCCAATCAGCTGCCTCTAGACAAAGCTTGGAAAAGTTACTTTTTTGAACTACAACTCCCATCAGCCCCAGCCAGCATGGCCACTGGATTGGGCTGATGGGAGTTGTAGTTCAAAAAAGTAACTTTTCCACGCTCTGCCTCTAGAAGGCTCACCAGTATGAGGGGCAAAGGGTTAAATCTCACATTCCCCCACACCACAATCTCAATCCATATCAGCAGTACTCCATAGCTGCTTTTTACTTTAATAATAATAAAAAAACTTCCACCCTAGTGCTGTGCCAAAAATTTTCTCTTGCATTTTGTCTCTCCCAAAAATTCACCATCGGCTAATGAGACAACAATTTGCATTTGAAAATTATCAAAGGGGATAGAAACTTTAAATGGAATCCTAATGGGTGGTGCTGGGCTTGTGATGGGATTGCCTTTCTTTTGAGGTGGCCAAAGGGTGTCTGTAAGTGTCATTTCTCTCCATCTACAAATCATCTCGCCTGTGGTTCTGCACTCTGCAGCCTTCCTAGATGTCCATGTTTCAACCAAAGGCTGGGGGGGGGGGCAATGCCATGAGGCAAATTCCTCCCATAGTGTTTTTTTTTTCAAATCAGGAAGAGTGGGCAGCCAAAGGAGGCTCCAAGGGGTGGGCAGCAGGGAGGAAGTGGTGCTGTGTACCTGGCTTCCCAAAAGCCACATTGCTGTGGTTGCCGGAAGGGAGAGGAGGAGGGGCAAGGCAGAGACAAAGTTGGCATGGTGCAGGTACAGCAGTTGGAATATGGATTGGCTTCCCTGCTGCACCTACATCACACAGACCTTCCCACCACCTCAGTCCTCCCCTTCTCCCTCTTGGCAAACAGTGACGTGGTTGATAGATGGGAGACCAGGTGCCTGGCACTGTCTCTCCCCACCAGTCACCTCTGGAAGCTGCAGAATGCTGGAGAAATGTTTAATGAAAAGAAAAGAAAAATACATCATCCTTGGCCACATTGCAATGATAAGAAGCTCAAAATCCTGCGCTGCCCAAAACTCTAAAGAAATTCTAAAGAAATTCTAAAGACATTCCCAGAGACCCTGACAATGAGGCAGAAAAAACTGAAAACTTTTGAGAAACTGAAGGACAGATTTCAGAACAATACCAATTCACACAGTTGCTAACAATAATACCATGGCTAGTTTGGCCTTAATTTCTGGATGATGTTGTTCTGTTGACCAGCAAAAACAGAAGACCAGGTTCTTGGTATTTTTCTACTAGGACAGTGCTTTGACCCCACCCATCAACCAAAGAGGCTGATACGATATTTTCCCATCCCCTACTGTTGCTGAAAAGACTTTTGAGTCTGGCTGGAGCACAGAGAAACCACAGCAGTTGACTAAACTGGTCCTGATTTTAATCCTGAGATTCTCATTCATTCATTCATTTTTTTAAAAAAAATAGATGACTTTTCATCACAGATGTTCTCCCCAAGCTGTTCCCAGCACAGAGCAGAACCCAGTATTTAAAACAAAATGAAAACTAAAATACAAATTAGTAGCAGTAGCAGCAGGACTTAATGCAAAACAATCCCAAACGCTGCACCAGCCTTGGCCAGGCCTTCTAAAAGCCGGGAAGAACAGATACAGGACAGTTGAGCCAAATCTAATTCAAGCTTTGGAGCTCCTGAAAAATTCTTAGCAAAGTTTTTGAGTTTCTATTGATTCATCCTCTGGGGGAAAGCCCTGCTCATTCATTACAAAATAGTTGGTTCACTATGTAGGATGTTCCTGTCATTCCGAGATGAAACTGGTAATCTTCCCCTTCTTACTCAACTTGCATTCTCCTTACTCCTGGTGACGGAAATACAGAGTCATTTGCTGGTTTGTCTCCAATCTTTAAGAAAGCTGCCAAGGATAGGAAATTGACCTCTCCATCCATCATTTAAAGGTTTTTCAGATCCATTGAAAAATACTTTCCCCCCTATTTCATTGCAGGAGGCAACAAATCTTTCTTTTGCTGAAGCCTTCCCCACCTCAACTAATCTTCCCAAGACATTCTGTTATTGCAATAATGGTAGCTAGGGATTATAGAAAATCCATATATACTTTTTTTTCCCCACATGCCCAGTCTCTTACCTTTCCTATGGATTGACATACTTATTGCTTGGTCAGTCTCATCATCTCCTCAAAAAGGAAACATATTAATGCCAACAACCTCTCAGGAGCCAGGGAAAGAGCCTTCAGAAATTACTATTGTTTCAACAGCTGATGTGCCTCACAGAACGAGATGCTTGTGGATGTTGTTATTTATTTATTTACATCCCACCCTTTCTCCCAGAAGGAGCCCAGGACAGCAAACAAATCACTAAAAGCACTCTAACACATCTTAAAAAACAAGAGTTTAAAAATCTTAAAATGAAACATCTTTAAAGCATAATAAAACAAAACATCTTTTCCAAAAAGCTTTCCAAAAAGCTTTAAAAACATCTTTAAAAGCCATTCCAACACAGACACAGACTAGGATAAGATCTCTTCTTAAAAGGCATGTTGAAAGATGAAAGTCTTCAGCAGATGTTGAAAATATAACAGAGATGGTGCCTGTCTATTATTTAAGGGGAGGGAATTCCAACATGTTGGTGTTAAAGGTTTGCTTCCTATGTTGTGCAGAACAAACCTCCTGAGAAGATGGTAATCTGCAGCAAGCCCTCACGTGCAAAGTGGAGTGATCACCTGGGTATATAAGGGGTAAGACAATCTTTCAGGGATGATGATAGCAGTATGAGGAATGAGGGGGGAATTTGATTCCATTCACATTTAAAGGCAAACCTAATTAATTTGCACTGTTAGGAACAATACACAAACTGAAGCAGTCGTTATTTGAAAGCTGCACTTCTCTGAATATTATAGTCAGTCCTTCCGCCAAGTAATGTTACAAAAATTCATACACTAGGGTATAGAATGGACAGAAATGAATATATTAGTGAAAAGAATATACAAAAATACTATTAGGGGAACATTATTTGCAAAATTGCATACAAAATGTGTAGATTAGGACAAATTTGCTCCAAAGTGCCGAGGGCCGGCTCCAGGCATGACTGGACCCTTGAGCACCAACCTGCCTCAGGCCCATGGAGTTGTAGCCCAACAGCCCTCCCCTGGGGCTAATAAACCTGACCGTGCACCCCATCTACCTCTCATGTCATGTGAATGACATATGCATGTAGCGTACATGCCTGCCATCATCCAAGATGGTGGCAGGGGCAGCAGCACAGAGAAGCTCCCACCACCATCTTGGCTGATGACAGGCATGAGCACACATCGCACATGGCATTCACACTGACAGGAGAGGTAGGTGGGGCATGCATGCTGGCTTATTGAAATCTGAGCTATCTGTATTGGGGGGGACATCTTTGCTTCATCTTTGCAATCCACAGCAGGGTTGGGTTGCAGGGCCTGACACTGCCATAGATCATGGAATGGAAGTGCCACCCTCCCACATTTCAGGAGCCCCTCTGGGCAGTGAGGGCCCTCGGCCAGGGCCCAAGCAGCAGCTCTCTGGCACTGGCCCTGAAAACGCCAGTGAATTTTCAGAAGGGCTTTTTAAAATCATCATCATTATCATCACCTGTGTTAATGGCATCATCACAAACTGATGTGGAAATGTGGAGATCCGAACTTAAGATTGGAAAAATGAGGAAATGAGAGAAACCGAAATTGTCTGATTTGTCAATCCCTAAATAACAATAATATCATGATCATTACTACTAAATCTTCAATGTGCATGTGCATTACTCAGCAGAAGATGACAGATCCCTGCCTGGAGGACCTAGCTCAACACAAGGAGAACAAAAAGGAAAACAATGTCAGTTGTGCATGACACAGGCTGCTTTCACATGGCATGTTATTCCGTTATTCTGATGTTTTCTTTCCTGGTAATTGGCACATTATATTTGATCTTTCACATGACGTACAGACTAGTTCTGGAACTCTAGTGGAATATAGTGCAAATTTAGTGCTATTTTTAGGATAAATGATACCAGAAATAATCCATTTGCAAGTGTGGGAACCCAGAAAATCACTGGAGTTTTTCACTAGCTGCAGCCACTCATGTGACAGGTATCCCAGCATGCGGTGCATTCCCGCCCTTTGGGTGCACCTTATTTTTGCCTGACAAAAATTGTACCAGTATTTTGACGTAGGCAGAGATAGCAGCAGCATTTCCCACACACTCCCCTGTGTCTATATAACTAAAAAAGATGTTCATTGCAGCCATGTGAAAGACAGTTGCAGCAAATGCGGGTATATCAGCTGGAAAAGCGACTGTGCCTTAACGCAACAGGTACTGCAGTGTGAAAGGAATGTTAGACATTGGGACAGAAGTGCGACCATTTTAATCCATTAAATTAACACAATAAGCCCCATGGCTGAAAGCAGCCAGAGTTACGCAAGTGAAAAGGCAGAGTTCTGCTTCCCCTTTAAATATGGAGAGTGGAGAGTGACGATTGAGACAAGAGTCAGAGGGGATGAACATGAGCAAGAGGAATTAAGACATACTTAGGCTTCATTTCATAAGAACCTAGGAAGCTTCCTTATACTGACCCAGACCATTGCTCTGTACAGCTCAGCATTATCTATACTGACTGGCAAAGACTCTCCAGGGGAAGATATTATGCAGTAACTCCTTCTGAAGGAAGCACGGGCAGCTGGGGAGGCTGCAGAGTCTTGGGGAAATGCTTAATAGTAAGAAAAAAAGCATATACAAAAAAACTCCTTGCAATGATAAAGTAAATTCAGCCCTCCACCCGCCCACCCACCCAAATTCAGAAGAAATTAGAAAATCAGAAAGCTCCCTAAGAATGGGGGGGGGGATAGAGGCCTTAAGAAATTGGATGGCAGGTTTCGGGAGAGCAGACAGGCACTCTGGTTCCAGGACAAAATAAACCAGGGGAAATAAGCACCAGTGCTTTCTACTGATGGCAGATGGTGTGCATGGTAAAAGTCAGGTACAGGTCATCAGTGTGATGAGTCCTTGCAGTTTATGTATTTATTTATTTACATTAAAATGTGTATATCACTTAATTGCTGAAACCTCTATGTCAGGTGTGGGGCCTTCTGTATGTTGCTGAACTACAACTCCCATCAGCCCCAGCAAGTATGATCAATGGGCAGAGATGATGGGAGTTGTAGTTCAGCAACACCTGGTGGGCCAAAGGTTCCCTACATCTGGTTTACACAGAACATAAAAAGTACATAGAAAGCATTAATAAAAGTCCAAAATTAAAATCAAGTTGAACTAAAAAAGAAACATAAAATCAGATAAATATATATATATATATATTTAAAAAGAGCACACACACACACTCACCTGGCACATACACATGATGAAGCAACAGTCCTCCGAAACAACTTTCATACATAATTGTCATAATTGTCACAGCCACCTCTTAACCCAACAATCCTATTATATCCATGATTCAAAAGCGCTTTACAAAGTTTCCACTTTGTATGATTATCTTTTACAGTCTTTTAATACTAGAAAATTATTATTAGATGACTATAGCCAATAATACGACTGATCACTGTAAATGCACAACAAACAATTACCCATGCCCTACTGGTATTGATTTAGAGCTGATCAACTTCATTTTAAAGCTCTAATTTTCAGCAATGCTTTGGTGTACACAACCTTTAATTAGTGTGTGTGTGTAATTTCAGTTTTGCAACTGGTCTAGTGCTTGAGCATTCAAAAGGTCATTAACTCAAATGCTAATTCAATCAATACCATATTAAATAAAATATAAAAAGAAAATTAATTTTCGGTAACATAATGTGCTGCTTTATAAGCCCGTAGAATATGCTCCATGTCAGCAGATTTAAAATGATAAATTAAAGCAGTGCTTCTTTAGAAAAAGAAAATTTAAAAAATTGTCTTGTATGGGGTTTTTTTTTTTGAACCAATACTTAGTCATTTAGAATTTCATCCACAAATAATACTGCAATGAATATGCATGTCATTAGGACTGTGCGGTGCTTAAACACAATGCATCAAATCACACAATTGGTCTATCAGTCCCAGAAATGACACCTCTGCCTGACAGTAACTCCCGCAGAGGTCTTTCCAAGCCTAGTTACCTAGATTGGCAGACAAATCTTATTTCAATAATGGCAACAAGATTGCATCCTCCTTTGCACTTCAAGGCAGCAGCCTGGAAATTAGAAAGACAGCATGGGACAGACAACTCTGATATGAACATCTTTCCACCTCTCCACACACCTTGGTCTCCACTGCCTGAGGTGGCTGCCTCACTCTAGCTAATAATAGGTTAGAAAGATTAGGTTGCCATATATCAGTAGCAGGGCTTTTTCTGTGGCAGCTCCAAAGTTGAAGGATGTTTTGTTCTGGAAATTCCATATGCATTTTTCCCCTAGTCTTTTTTCATCAACACATGAAAACTCTCTGTTCCATAGAATATTTGTACAGATTCATTGCTTTATATAGTTTTATTGTTTGTGTATTTACTAGGGGTGTGGATTGCCTCTGTGTACTCCCTGAATTACAAAGTAAACAGGGGTGATTTGGGTGAGGTTTTCACATGCCCAAGCTGGACCACGCCATTAACAAGGGATCCCAAGTCAGATCCTGAACTCCTTAAAGTCCAAAGTCATTCTGTGGACTCAGGTATCCTCTAAAATGCTGCATCTTAAAGCAACCTCTGCATTGTTGTTGTTGTTTTAAATTAATAAGAAAGCAAAACCAAGTTGACTAGCTCAGGTGGAGAGGTGGAGGAATCTTCTGTTTTGATGCACAGTCTAGATTTTAATCACAGTGAATTACTTTCCAAAGGGATTCCAATCACATTGATTTGAGAGGAGTGTGCTGTTTTATCCACCACCACCATTCCTTCCCCTGTGCAAGTCAATGGAGATATTTCTCTCTCTGAGGGATAAGAGACCGTACCCAAAAAAGTGGGGGGAGGGCAGAAGCCCAAACTGATGAACCTTGGTGTAACAGGGACCTTGTTGGGTGCTGACATTTTCCCCACCCCAGTATTTCCTAGAGATCCATGCTCTCTTTTCCATCACCACCTCCTGCCCTCTTATAATTTCTATTGCACCCACCACAAGCGTCGTATACTTACAAGGGGTGACCAAGCCTGCAAACTGCATTTAATTCTGGTAGAAAATGAAATATTTTTTTTTAAAAAAATAAATAAATAAAGGTGCCTTGTGTACCAATCTCTTGGGTTCCATGAGGCTACTTTGTAAATGAATAATGCAAACACAATTACCGTTTTGTAAGAATTTTGAAAGTTTAAATCAGGTAACAAAAATTGTGAAATCAATGCAACATACCCCAACAGAATATAACATGTATTCAGAATATAATACTTCCCAAAGTGCCATGCATCCAGCAAGACACCAGTGCAGAAATTGTTTGAAGAAATTGCCAGGATTGGAAGATCAGGGGTTCCCATACACCAAACTTTAAAGCCATTAAAAGGAATTTACTCTTCCATTCCCTCCTACACAAATAAATCAAAACCCTATTACCTAATTCAAGGGGACAAGGGCCTGATTCTTGTTTCCTTGCATTAACAGCTCATTTCCTCTTCACCCTCTCTCTCTCTTTCTGATCCAAAACTCACAAATACAGCCACTTCCTCAAGTTTTCCCCACCCACTGGGTCAAACTAATAATCCATAGAGGTTATTTATTTATTTACTAGATTTATATCCAGCCCTTCCTTCCAGTAGGAGCCCACTTACACTACCCTCTCTATATGTATCTGCCAACAATTAGGCATGCTTAATCCACTCAACGGGGGCTCCCATGCCTGTGAATTTCATTCACTTCTATGAAAAGGGGGAAAATATCATTTTTAATATCCATCAGTATAGTGAATGGGGAAAGACAGAGCCCCTAATTTGGTCCTGAATAGGGAGTCAAATTGGAAAGATACAGAGCAGCTCTGAAACAGACCAAGCTACTTCCCAAAGCTGCAGACACAGACACAACTAGAATCTTATGAGTGGCACATATCCCTAGCATTGATTTTTTTCCCCCTGGATTTTTTATTTGTATTTTTAATTTTTTGTAAGCCACAGTGTCAACAGCTAGGAATGGGAAAGAAATTCAATTCAATTTGCATTTTAAGCCAAATCTATCAAAGTTGCACTTTCTGAAACAATAAGACAACCAAAAAACAGCTATCCTTTGAAATTCACACTTATTCAAATTTTTCAACCAAACAATGTTTACAAAAATGCACATGATACGGAAACGTGTGCGTAAAAATGAATATATAAGTGAAAATAACGTTAAAATGCATTATATTATAAGAAAGTGGCTGCAAAAATGTGTACATTAGTCAAATCTGGATACCATTTCAGTCTGGTTTCAGGCCTGGTTATGGGACGGAGATGGCTTTGGTAGCCTTGGTGGACAACCTACGCAGAGAACTGGACAGGGGGAGTGTGTCCCTGTTGGTTCTGCTGGACCTCTCAGTGGCTTTCAATACCATCAACCATGGTATCCTTCTGGGCCGCCTTGCTGGGATGGGACTTGGGGGCACTGTTTTACAGTGGCTCCGTTCCTTCCTGGAGGGAGGAACCCAGAACATGGTGCTGGGGGATTCCTGTTCGACTCCTTGGCCGTTGGCCCCCTCAGGGCTCAGTTTTGTCCCCCATGCTATTTAACATCTACATGAAACCACTGGGAGAGGTTGTCCGGGGGTTTGGGGTTCAGTGCCATCAGTATGCTGATGACACCCAACTCTACTTCTCCTGTCCGCCTAACTCCAAGGAAGCTGTCTTAGTTTTAAACCAGTGTCTGTCATCAGTGGTGGACTGGATGAGGGCGAACAAATTGAAGCTTAATCCAGACAAGACAGAGGTGTTCCTGGTCAGTCGAAAGGCAAATCAGGGAATAGGGATTCAGCCTGTGCTGGATGGGGTTACACTCCTCCTGAAGATGCAGGTTCGCAGTTTGGGTGTGCTCCTGGACTCAGCTTTAAATTTGGAGGCCCAGGTTTCTGTGCTGGCCAGGAGTGCTTTTGCACAATTAAGATTAGTGTGCCAACTGCGCCCGTTCCTTGAGCCATCTGATATGGCCATGGTGACACATGCCTTAGTTACATCCCGTTTAGATTACTGTAACGCGCTCTACGTGGGGCTGCCTCTGAAGACTGTTCGGAAACTTCAGTTGGTGCAACGTGCTGCAGCCGGAATGTTAACTGGGGCTGGTTACAGGGACCATACAACTCCCCTGTTACAAAAGCACCACTGGTTGCCGCTCTGTTTCCGGACACAATTCAAAGTGCTGGTGATGACCTATAAAGCCCTATATGGCTTAGGTCCAGGCTATCTGTCAGACCGTATCTCCCTATATGAGCCTGCCCGGGCCCTGAGATCCTCAGGAGAGGCCCTTCTCTCAATACCTATGTCTTCACAAGCACAACTAGTGGGGACGCGAGATAGGGCCTTTTTGGTGGCTGCCCCGAGGCTTTGGAACTCCCTTCCTAGGGAAGCAAGAATGGCCCCCTCCTTGCAGTCCTTCCGTTGGCAAGCAAAGACTTTTTTATTTCAACAAGCCTTTGGAACTAAAAGCTGTTAAGGACAGGTCTTGAAGGGTGCTGCATTGCTGTTGCCTAACTGTATTATTTTAAACTGAGTTTGAATTATTTTAACTGTATGTATGAATGGTTTTAATACTGTAAATTGTTTAATTTGATTTTAATCTAGACTTTTGTATGTTTTTAATTATATGTGTGCTTTTATCTGGAAGCCGCCGTGAGTTCCAGTTTTGGAAAAAGGGCGGGGTAAAAATAATGATAATAAATAAATAAATATAAAATGTGTTTATTAGGAGAAATTTGCCCTAAAGTGCTGGAGAATTTTCATGAGGATTTTTTTTTAAAAAAGTAGCAACTGGCTGCAAAAATGTGGAGAATTGAATTTGAGACTGGAAAAATGAGAATCTGGGAGAATTGAAATAGACAGATTTTTCCATCCCTGTCTGTTGAAAGGTGGACTATACATATTGCAAATAAATAAATAAATAAATATCCTGACATTGTCAGAACTTAGCTTCTTAGGCCTGGAGTCAGCATGTAGATTAATACTCCAGTTGGGCTCACTAAAGATGCCTCCCCTGGATCCTCTTTTTTTTCTTTCCTTTATGTGTCCTAGTGTCCAGTCAGTCCTGGGAGATTTATCCTGAAGCCACAGGTTTAATTTCCCACAACTGATGTTGTCAAAGTTCCAGGGCATTCAGCTGATTTTTATGTGACTTTTCTCCTTGCAAATTGAGATAAGGCATTAACAGCAAAGACCACAACATTTCTAGTGACTGTCATTAAAATCAGGACTGAAATGATGCTCTCTGAGTTTTAAATTGTATAACTTTTAATTGAGTTTGTGAATTTGATCTACTTGATTGTGTTTATATATGGTTGTACTTTATACACAAATTGCAATGGCTGGTGGCTGATGCAAATAAATATCTATTGATCTAACTTTCCAACAGTAGTATCACTCTGGGACACTGAAGAAAATTAAAATTAAAATCTCTCTCTCTCTCTCTCTCTCTCTCTCTCCCTCTCTCTCTCTCTCACACACACACACACAATATTAGAATTTACAGACATCCAATGACGGTGAATGTTGGAAGATTCAGGACAGACCAAAAAAAAGGACTTCTTCACACAGCGCATAGATAACATATGGAATTTGTTCCCACAATAGGTATGATGCCCACCAACTTGGATAGCTATAAAAGAGGATTCAACAAATTCATGGAGGATAAGGCTTTCAATGCTTACTTTCCATGATGGTTATGTTGTACCTGCACTGCCAGAGGCAATAGACACCCCAACGTAGCCATTGTGCCAGAAGCAATAAGACTCTGACAACCATTTGCTGAGAATCACAAGGGTGGGGATGCTATTGCCAGTCCTGCTTGCTGGCTTCCCATAGACATCTGGTCGACCGGTGTGAGAAGATGCTGAACTAGATGAGCCATTGGCCTGATCCAGCTGGCTCTTCATATGTTCTTATGTTCATGACTAGGGATAGAATCCGCCCACCATCATCAGTCCTTCACTGATCCACCCTGTGCCTGCCCACCTTTGCACCATAGATACAGAGGTGGCAATAGAGGATACCCCCTCTCTCAGGTAGAAGGATAGAACCCCCCATGGTCAGAATTCAGCAGACTTTTTTTACCCATCCCAGCCTGCAACTTGTGGCTTTCCCTAGGAGGTGTTGCCTCCCCTTCCTCTTCCTCCTCTGTGGTCTGGCCCTGCTGGGGAGGCTGTTGCCATGGCCTCCACTCTACCCTTCTACCCAGGGGTCCCTCCTTTTCTTCTGCTCCTCCTCTGTGGTGCAGAGCTAGGCTGGCATGGGGTGCCTTGGCGGCAGGTGGATCCTATCCCTATTCACCACCAGGTAAGCCTGCCACAGCTCACCCACAAAGGAGGGGGTTCAGCGATGTAGGATGGCACCCTGTCGACGGAGGCAGTTGTGTGGTTTCTAATCTCCTCTCACTATGGGGCAGGCAAAGGCAAACCAAAACAGCAGTTAGCTAAACAATACATTAAATTTCACATTTTCCCCCACACATAGCTGGGTGAGAGATGTATTCATTCAGGTCCCATTCCACATTTGCTTGTTTGTTCCCCTCTACTCCTTTGTTTCACTTATTCTAATCTTTGTTCCCTTTTTCTTTTTGCTGCTGCACCCTTTCACCCTATTATTGTTGCAAAACTAAGAAGCCCACTTTATTCATATGCGCCTGGCCAGGGTACATTAAGCTGGATTTAAGTGCTTTTATGTGACAGTTTGACTTCCAAAGCCGTTTTATCAGTTACTACCAGGGAGAGAGAGCGACCCATCCATGACAGTAGCAAACTAACCACACATTCTTATGTTCTATACATTGTGACTTTCAAAAGGAGAACTTTTTTTGTCATTTTTGAATGCATTTAGTCGAATTAGCCTCTTTCTTATTGTACACAATAAGATAGTACATGCAACTGGGAATTAGAGGGTAAAAACTGTATCTGCCTTTTTGAGGGAGGTAACTAAATGCCAATTCAATAAACTTTAGTTATGCAGCTGTGATCATTTTGTTATTGCCCTCCTCAGTGTTGATTAGTTTCCAAGGGATGAAAAGGTGGCCTCTATTTCTGAGAGACACCATTCTCTTATAAAGGCACTTTGTGATCCCTTACCTTTGAAGTGGCCAAGAACTTGCCTGCAGAATATTTAAAGGACATGTTTGAAATACAGAAAAGGACATAGAGAACAATACTAGGCAAATGCATCTGTTTACAGGCAGTTGGTCAGCTCCCAATTGTGTGTATGTGTATAATACACCTGGAGTAGCCAACATGGTGCTCTACAGATTTTGTTGAACTACAACTGCCAGCCACAGACATCACAGCCCAATGATTGGGGATGATTTACATTCATTTATGATTTATATATTTATTATTTATAAAGATGCTTACATACCACCTATTATTCATCTCAAGGCGGTGTACAACTTAAAATAATAAAACAATACAATGCTGCCCTGGGCTCCTGCTGGGAGGAAGGACGGGATATAAATCAAATAATAAAAAAGTAAATAAGACAGTAAAATCACAATAATGTGATTGATAAACCAAGGATTGTAGTCCAGCAACATCTAGTGGGCACCAAATCAACTGCCCCTGGAGTACAGAGAGAGAGAGAGAAGGAGAGCATAGAAAACTGTTCAAAGACTGGATTATATTTCTTTGTACACTGAATTTCTGTGTGTGTGCTATCATAGGATCCAGATGCTATCTCTGTTTCCTGAAAAATGCCCTTGGAGGGGGACACATGGCCCCAGTTTTATCCCTATTGTTTCCTTTGGGGGTTCCTTCTCGGGATGTCAACATGCTTAGCATCAGCAACCTAGCAGGATATTAGAATGATATGTGTGTGAGTGGCTAGAATGGCTATTCGTCAGAGTTCACCTTCCTCCTCCCAGTGTCTTGAAGTTATGTATCCAGAGGAAGGATGGGGGATGCATCATGATTCTAGTGCAGTTGTATATGAAGGCGCACAGGCATGAACACTTAACAGTTTGCAACAGGGAAACACTTTATTTATTTATTTATTATTTCAATTTATATACCGCCCTTAGCAGAATAGCTCTCAGGGCGGTGAACAAACAAGATAAAATACAATATATCATAATAAAAATCATAAAAACATATACAAACAAACAACAAAAAACACTACAAAAACACAATATGACAAAAATTAAAAATACGGATTAAAAGATTAAAATGGTTAAGAAAATTAAAATGCCTGGGAGCATAAAAAGGTCTTTACCTGGCGCCGAAAAGATAAAAGTGTAGGTGCCAGGCGTACCTCTTCGGGGAGGCTGTTCCACAACTCAGGGGCCACCACAGAAAAGGCCCTAGATCTAGTAACCACCCTCCGGGCTTCCCAATGGGTTGGTACCCGGAGGTACCTTGTTTGCAACAAGGAACACTTTGCAACACGGGAAGGGAACCTGTGGCTCTCAAGATACTGGTGGACTCCAGCTTCCATCATTCCTGATCATTGGCCATGCTGGCTGGGGCTGATGGGAGTTGTAGTCCAACAATACCTGGAGGGCCACAGGTTATCCTGTTGGAAGCACAACAGCAGGGACAATTTCATTTGTAAACCTAAGGATGAATTTGGTTACTGTTAAAAGTCAGCTAGTGTGATCTTCACTGAGGTGGGCCATTCTCTGATTGGCTGTGTAGTTATCAGGAGTTCCCCTCACCCCCATATGTCTAGTTGTGGAATATCTTCTTGCTAGGAACCAGACCTTAACCCTGTAAGAAAGGTAAACCTCTCTGTTTATTTGTCCTCAAACCATGTTTGTGTTCGGTTTACTCCGTAAAATATTATCAGGGTTGTTCTTTTCTCTCTGGACTGTATCTGCATTATTCAAGTCACTCTTGAACATCCTTGTTGCTGATGTACATGTCTACCAAACAGTAAGTCCCACTGAGTTCGACGGGGCTTATTCCCAGGTAAGTGTATACAGTATTGCAGCCTACTCCATGTTGTGGACATTTCACACAATGCAACTGATGAGGTATCACTTTGAGCTGATATCCCTATAGCAGTGGCTGTAAAACATTTCCCAGATAAACCTCTCAGAAATTGCTAGGAGTTTTAGGTGACCATTTAACGTATTCAGTGCCAGCAACATTGTCAAAACCAGTCCTATTATGAAATACATGGCAGACCTCAGCCAGTCCTGGTCAGAATAGCCTCTATCTCCATTGTCAGGTGAGGTGGGGGGGTCAAGTTCAGGGCACGGTACAGATAGTTAATTCTAGCACTGTAGTTTGGAGAGAAGTATAGTTCCTATGTGATATACTGTCAAGCATTTCCGTATGAAAAGTGATGTTTATAGGGATTAAGTTAATTTTTAAAGTGAAACTTCTCTTAATTGCTTTCCTGGCATGGCAAAGGAGACCAGGGTAGTTAGTTCCAGGAAACAGCTGCCTCAGGAGAACTGAACTCACAGTTCACGAGCTTACTAAAACATTATTTCTGTACAAAGAAGCCTTTCCATGCATATACACTTGCAGGATTCACCAAGGATTCACCTTTGGTGCATCTACAGCTGTGTGTGAAAATTTGTTCTGAATTTTGACACGTGCTGACACTATAGAGGCGTTCAATGCTTCATTAGTCATCTTGGCTTTTGGAAGTAACATATTTGAAGGAATTTCAAGTGAACACTTCCTCTGCAAGTTTGCAGAGAAATCACGATGTATTAGACTTAATTCAGATCATTATGGTAGGATGACTTGAACAATATACTTTCCCTTCCTAGGCACTATTATTTAGTTTACACAACTATTTTGTATGTGGAAAATTTATTTTAAATTGATTTGCTTTTTTGTAAACTTCACAAGTTATAGCTCCTAATCATCATATGGAAAGAGGGATTTTTTTTTGTTTAATTATTTTTGTTTTGTTTTGTTTTTTGTCTTTGAATGTTTTATGATTTTGTTTTGTATGTTTTATGAAAATTTGAATAAAAATTATTGTAAAAAAAAAAGGAAAGAGGGATTGGACCATGATGAAGGAGGTGTGAAAATTGGAGGAAGAAATATCCATAATTTAAGACATGCACATGATACCATACTACTAGCAGAAACCAGTAATGATTTGAAAGAAATGCTGATGAAAGTTAAAGAGGAAAGCACAAAAGCAGGACTACAGCTGAATGTCAAAAAGACTAAAGTAATGACAACAGAAGATTTATGTAACTTTACAATTGACAATGAGAACATTGAACTTGTCAAGGATTATCAATACCTCAGCACATCAACCAAAATGGAGACAATAGTCAAGAAATCAGAAGAAGGCTAGGACTGGGGAGGACAGCTATGAGAGAACTAGAAAAGGTCCTCAAATGCAAAGATGTATCACTGCACACCAAAGTCAGGATCATTCAAGCCATGGTATTCCCGATCTCTATGTATGGATGTGAAAGCTGGACAGTGAAAAAAGTGGATAAGAGAAAAATAAACTCATTTGAAATGTGGTGTTGGAGGACAGTTTTGTGGACACCATGGACTGCGAAATAGACAAATAATTGGGTGTTAGAACAAATTAAACCAGAACTATCACTAGAAGCTAAAATGAAAAAACTGAGGTTATCATACTTTGGACACATAATGAGAAGACATAAAATCATAGAATAGTAGAGTTGGAAGGGGCCTATAAGGCCATCAAGTCCAACTCCCTGCTCAATGCAGGAATCCAAATCAAAGCATTTCCAACAGATCATAGAATCATAGAATAGCAGAGTTGGAAGCAGCCTACAAGGCCATCGAGTCAAACCCCCTACTCAATGCAGGAATCCAAATCAAAGCATTCCCAACAAATGGCTGTCCAGCTGCCTCTTGGATGCCTCCAATGTCAAAGAGCCCACTACCTCTCTAGGTAATTGGTTCCATTGTCGTATGGCTCTAATGATTCACCAGAAAAGACAATAATTCTGGGAAAAACAGAAGGGAACAGAAAAAGAGGAAGACCAAGCAAGAGATGGATTGACTCCATAAAGGAAGCCACAGACCTGAACTTACAAGATCTGAACAGGGTGGTTTATAACAGATGCTATTGGAGGTTGCAGATTGATAGGGTCGCCAGAAGTCGTAATTGACTTGAAGGCATATAGCAACACCAAATAACAGCTCCTAACCAAAATGTATAAATTGGGGTTTATTTTTGCCATTACCTGTGAAAACATTTCCCCTCAGAAACATCTTCTATAGCGACCGATGCCCCAACCCTTCTCCCCCCCCATTTTCCTCTCTGTTTACCCAATGAAAATTGTCTCACTACACTCCTGGTGCTTGTTATCAGTGAGAATGGCTCTGAGTTTGAAGACCACTAGATTTAATCTAAAATGAAATGCTAAGATCACCCCCCTCATCCCCTAGACATTATCTCTATGTAGGACTTTTGTATATATATAATCTTGTTCTTAGGCTAAGATCAATGAAACCTTAAAGGAGGATTTACTGATACTGATAGGATTTTCTCTTTTTGATAGATACTGTGATGGGGATGCGCGCGCGCACACACACACACACCAACATTAATAACGGTATGTTTAAAGGTTTTGTTGCTTCTTTGTTATTATATTCTGGCTTTATGTCTGATGCCTGCGTTCTAGCAAAAACTTTCAGAAGGCCCACTGGGAGTGGGGCTTTAGCCTGCTCTATTTAAAATATGAAAATAGTATTCACTGTGTGTGAAAGTAAGTGAAAGATATAAAATGTACACAGCAGTTAAAAAAACAGGTTTGGTCCAGCTTATAAAATTATGCATGGACATAAAAAGAACCCTGATGCATCAGACCAAAGGTCTACCTCATCCAGCATCCTCTTTTCCACAATGGACAACCTAAGGGGAATCCAGGTGCAGGGCATGAGATCAATAGCCATCTCCCACTTGTAACCACCAATAGATGGTAATTCAGAGGTATACTGCCTCCAAACCTGAGTTAGCATGTTCGTTTTTAAAGCCATCTTACAACTGTGGTTTTTGGGGGGTTGGGGTGGTTCTGACTTAGAGGATTTCAGGTGCTTCATGCCCTTAGCTCAAGTAAGCACAGGTATCAAATATTTGAACCTGTGCTCACTGAGCAGGATTGCAATTGCAACAACACACACCAGAAAGATCAGACAAACCTGTCTCGTGACAGTCTAGATACAGTGCACATTCCATATTAGCAGGCAAACAATAAAAGGTTTTAATGGGATTGCTTTATTGCCCCCTCAACCAGAAAGAAGACTTATGAGATATAAGTTGGGAGAATGTTACAGTTATTGAAATACAACAATCTTGGAGGACCTGAAATCCAAATGAGCCAAATGAGCTAAATTCAAACCTTTTGGACAGGTGAAGGTTTAAACTCCATCTGGCAGGGAAGTATCCCTTCAGTTTCTTGGGCATGTGATCATCTGGTGGCTGGGGAGGCAATTCCTCTTTTCTTGCTAGATGAGTTTTGGGTGTGCACCCATCCTGTGCATCCTGGTCTCGCTGTACCTGTGTTCACCCAAATGTGCAAGTTAGGCCAGAAGGGCACCCCCTATGTCCCCCAATGCAAAAAGCACTGGAGGATTCCAAAAGGGTTCCCTTAACACCAAAATGCCCCAATATACCTGTATTTTACCCTCTGCTTTCCTCACCTGCCTGAACTCCATGCCAGCAAAGGCAAGCTGTCCACACCACTCCAAAAGCCAATTGAATCAGTCCGTTGCAGTATGGAGTAGGCAAAAAAAGGAGGGATATGAAAAGCAAAAATCCCACCAAAAAAATCCTACTTAGCTTCTAAATGGCAACTAGTAGAAACCCATACATTGGGAGGGGGAGGCACAGAAAAGAGGCAAAGAGGGAAGGTTGGGGGTGGAGCTGTCTTCTAATCCAGGCCCAACCCCTCCCCACTACTGATTGACCCAATAGACCCATGTGGGGAAATCCCCCACTACCACTCCCATTGGAAGGCAAATTTTCAAACCCTCTTTAAGGGAGGGTGTGGCAGCAAACACACAACTGCAGAGAGCGGGATCAATATTGTATGTTTTAATGAAGTGTGGATATGTTGTAATTGATTTTAAGCCATTTGGGCATTTAAGTGATCTACAAATTAATAAAGTATCAGCAGCAGCAGCGAATTCTATTTCACAACAATAACTAATCAAAACCACAGATGGTTTCATGGAGAAATACCAAATTTTGTCCCTCATGCCAAATTAGCAATTGATCTCACAGTCAATGGAGGGAGAAGGGAAATGATCAAACCTGCCATTTTAAGCAATCTTAAATCTCATTGTCCTCAACACAAATATTTTAAGTACGAGCTTGACTTTCCCACTGAAATCAGCAGAATTTAGAAACTGCCTCTTTATTGTACCTTGAACGTTCTTCTTTAATATCTTTTTTGAAATTCTGTTTCTAGAGTTCTGTGTTGTTCTGATATCAGTTCCTTAGCTAGACCTAGATTATGTCCAGTAGCAGATGGATGGACAGATGTGCAAAGAGCAGAGATCATCAGTAGCTGATGGCATGGTGGA
The DNA here is from genome assembly GCF_030035675.1 of Rhineura floridana. NCBI lineage: Eukaryota > Metazoa > Chordata > Lepidosauria > Squamata > Rhineuridae > Rhineura > Rhineura floridana. Next base: position 16,427,172 of record NC_084492.1, on the reverse strand, counting down.
GCCACACTGCTCACCTATCCTCCCTCCGGCAGAGTTGCTGAGGTGGAGGAGAGGTTGGTGCAGTGCAAATGCACCATGTTTGCACCACATCAACCTCACCACCACCTTCCCCTCTCCATCATTGTATGCAGCAGTGACTCATCAGGAGGGAGGTCAGATAAGCTGTGCAGCCCCTCCATCTTGTCTGCAACTGGTTATATTTGCTGTCTCACCCTTCTGCCATTTTCCTTGGTAGCACTTTATCTTTGGTACTTGTATGATTTGGTCCTCCCATTTTTAAAGAATTGCCAGAGGAGATATATCTGTACTGAGATTTTAATTTCCTCCATTGTCTTTCCCTGCCTTCTCTTCCCAGGCAGGGTTTTGATGTTAGTTCTAAGAACTTCAGAAGAGTCCTGATGGATCAGAGCAAAGGGCCATCTAATCCAGCATCATGTTTCCCACAGTGACAACCAGGTGCCTATCGGAAGTTCACAAGTAGGACATGAGGGCAATACTCCTCTCCCACTGTTCACTAGTGAATGGTATTCAGTGGGATTATACATCTGACCCTGGAACTAATAAAAAGCCACTATGGCTAGTAGTCATTGAGAGCCATATCCTTCATGAAGTTGTCTAACCCCCCTTTAAAGCTGTCCAAGGTGATGGCCATAACTACATATTGCGGTAGCATTCCATAGTTTAGCTGTATACTGTGTGAAGTACTTTGTCTTGTCAATCCTGAATCTCATACAATTCAGTGGCATTGGATGGCTCTGGGTTCTAGTATTATGAGAGAGAAAAACTACTCTCTATCCACTTTCTCCACATCATGTATAACAGTAACCCTATCATGCCCCCCTTTATTCACTCTTTGCCCCCCAAACTAAATAGCCCCCAAATGTTGTAACTTTTCCTCGTAGGGTTGTGCCAAGTTTCAATGATTTCTATAGTACAGAACCTTATATGTTTTAGGCATTTAAGAAATCATAATTATACGGATATTCTTCACCTGCTATGGTTGTCTCAAGGCAATGTACAATAAAAACAGCAAAAAAAAGAGTTAAAAACACAAAAGACATCAAATATATTTTTTTAAAAAACAAAAATGAACACCTGTGGCAGAGATCCATTCATCCTGTTGGGAAAGCTTGTTAGACCAAAATTTCTTCAATTGTTTCTGGAAAGTGCAGATAGTGGACACTTGAATTTCAACAGGAATGGCATTCTGCAGAACAAGGACAGCCACACTGAAAGCTCTGATCCAAGTTACTATGGAGTGGACTCCTGAGATCTTTAGAACTTGCAGGAGAAACTCTCCTGCACACCTCAGTGACTTACTGGGTAAATAAGGGATAAGGTGGTATCTCGGATAATCTGGTCCTAAGCTGTTCTGGGCTTTATATGCAAGTACCAAAACCTTGAACTTGGCCCGGTAGCAGATCACAGCCAGTGTAAACCCTTCACTTCATAATTCAATTCAATTTTGTTACAATTATATCCCACCATTCCTTTAAATAACTCAAGGTGGTATAAATGGGTTATGCCCCATTTTATCCTTGAAACAGTCACATGAAATGGTTTTCACCTTCATGCTATGTATAGAGAAGTATAGTACAATGGGACTTACTTAATTCTGCACAGGATTGCAGCCTAAGGCTGAGAGACGGAGTCCATGTAAGATGTTCAAACAACCATTTTATGTTTCTTGAGATGATAAAAATGATCAAGTTACCCTGGAAAGAGTTCACTCCAGAGTAGCTGAGTCTTCAGTATAAGTGTCTAATGAGTGGCCTGAGGTCCCCCAGTGATTAAGTGGGGATTGGAACTCAGATGTTCCTGGTTGACACTGCTATATCCAGTGTCCTATGCCATCACTTTAAGCTTGACTGGATTGTGCTGAGAGTTCAACAGGTTGAGAGGGACACAGGTTCTATCCAATGTCATAGTCTTTTCAGTCCCATTTGTTTCAGTGGGAGAGATAACCATGTACACAACTTTGTGCTCCAATCATGTTTTAATGGGCAAATAAAAATGTAGGCATTAAATCCTAAGCATGTGTAGTATATTCTTAGGAGACAAGAATTTATCTTTAGAAATCTTTTCCAGTCTTTCTGTGGTGAACAATGTATTAAAAAGAAGAGTCTTATAAATTTGTATCATGCTCAGATTGTCTTTAAAGGAGTCATTCGAGTCTGAGGTTTAAATATCTATTGATAAATGTTTTAAAATACCCAGTATGCAGAACAATACAGTGGAATGAGTGTTCCTGGATTAGTTCTATGTGATTGTGTAAATGTATTTAACATGCATCATGCCTATTTGCAAGCAAAAATAAAGGCATGACTAAAAAATGGGACTGGAAAAATCTTTTTTGTTGTTCCGTTTATATATGCTCACCTAGATCAGGAACATATATCTCAAAAAGAATATGGTAAAATAAATACAAAAAATGTTCTGAACCAATTACAACTGAAAAGAGTTTAGAATAGAAATCTCAAGACTGAAAGTCATATTCCCCTACTCTTTTCCACTTTTGAGCTTTTACAAGTTAACTTATTTATTTGAATTGCCAACAAGATGCACAAGCCAGAGACAATGGTTTATAAACATACCAAGCTGAAATATTCTAACCCAATATTCTCTGCTCTAGGGAAACTTGAAAAATTTGATGGTTGTGAATTCTGTTGTTTAATATGGCCTTGGAGCTTGGAAGATTACTTTTTAAAAGTAATAAATTACAATTACAGTTACATGGCCCAAAAAGTAGTAATTACTGTTACAATTACAATTGCTACTTTTTCTCAAAAGTAATCACTACAATTACATTTCAGTTACTTTTTTTAAAAAAAAAAGTCTACAAGGTGCTGGCCTTGGCTGCTGCACATCTAAGTAGCCTAAAACAATATTAAAAATAAACACACACACACAGAGGGTAGTAGAATTTTTTTTATCCATAAGATTAACAGAATGGCATAACAGAATCTCACATCCCCCCACCCCAGCAATGATGATACCCCAAAACACATATAATTCATTGAAATCAAAGTTTACACTTGAAATGTCTTGGCACATATGATGGTGAGATCTTTTCGGAGTCCAATGTGAACCAGGCTAATGAATTATTGTTTGTCCACAGTCTGAAGTGTCTCCTCTACAGTGAAATCAATGATTTCCCTGTTGAGATTGCTCTGGGTGACAGCCTCCCTGCTGGATCCAAACCTCTCAAGGGTTGTCTGCTGCTGCTTCAGCATTTTGGAAGAAGGGGCATCATGCATTGGTTCAGGATGGCCACATCTCCTTGTCTTTATTGCCTCTTCAATTGCTCTCAGCTTCTCAGGATGTGCCCTCTGTGGAAGAAGAACAAAGCATGAATCCATGAAAAAATGGAAGAGGCACTTCACAATTTAAACATAAATAGACAATGGACACTCTTTGAGGACCAGCATGACAAAGGCTCACCTCAAAATGTTTCTTACATTGGATGAGGAGGAAACAGCTGATCTCAGAGTTTTGATCCTTGGAAGGCAGTAATTGCATTGTACAATGACATTTCTCCCTCTCTGGCTCACAAATGTACAAGCTTTCTCAAACCCAAACCATGAGAGTGGGTGTCATGGAATGGAAACTGGACTGCATAGGAGAAATACAAGGGGAAATGGAAAATGATGCCTTCTTATCTATCCACACCTCTCAGACTAATGTGCATTTCAGAAAGTTAGCTAAATCTTGTTGCTTTTTCTATTTGTCTCAACACAGGGAAAATGTGCTTCTGAGTTGAAAAGAAATGATTCTAGTGTCACAGCTTATTCTTCTGATTGTGTAGCCTAGCTCTAAGCCCCACACCACCAATTATACAACCCCATTCCATTGGCACTAAAAGTTTGTTCATATACCCATTTAAAACTATTTGTGGGAAGATGCACTTTGTCCTTCTTTATAACAAAGTGAACCTTAAAAAATGCAGCTTAGCCAGCTGTGAGTGCTGTTTGGCTATTTGTTCAAATGGTAAATAGACCAAGAGATATTTGCTTTTGTCTTTAAACTGAATCACTTAGGTTGGAAATGCAGCTTGGCACATTTTATTCAGATCAATGTACTGCAGAGCTCACAATTGTAATGATGATCTGGAGTGGAAGACATCTGTGCTCCCTTGTTCAGGGTGAGGCAAAAGTGACTGGCAGCTTTTGGGAAAGACAATGGGCTTAGTCATCTATTTGTGGGAGTTTAAATATTAATAGAATTTGTATGAATCAAGAAAAGCAATTAATCTATGGTTTTAAAAAAGACTGTGCACATAAAGTTACACCCACCCCATATATTTACAGCACTGTTATGACACCAAAGCATCCTGGAAACTGTAGCTTGTTAAGGGTACTAATCTCAGAGAACCACAATACACGGCACTGTTAACAAACCACAGTTTCTCCATGACTATTCTCCATGACTATTAAAGTGGCATAAGAGTTCTTTAAATGTATGGGGTGGATGTAACCATTGTTCTATTCCAGAGTTGTCCTTTTGTCCAGAGGCAATGCCATGTATTTGAAGATACCTTTCTGCATGGTTCCTGTTTCAGAGGTAAACATTCCAAAGTCCTACTAGCTTCTGTAGATGTGACTTTAAGCATTTGACTACTTCAAAGTAAGCAGCAAGGTTCCCCCATTGGCTTGGCTGGGACTAACTGCCATTTGGCTTCTCCCCTCTAATATATAACTGTCCTCTAATCAATGGCAATTCTGCATGGATGGCATATGAGGGAGAACATGAGACCAGTAGCAGATGGTGAGGTGAGGCAGCAGCACTTATATGACCTTCCAGCAGGTGGGTCACTGCTGTTCACTGGGAGGCAGACTGGGAGAGGCAAGGTTGTAGGGAGGTTGCCACTGTCCAAACACACCAGTGTAGCCAATAAGCTGCTCCTTCTGGTGCATTTGTATAATGCTGACCTTCCTACTGTCTTATTCCCCTCCCTCCCTCCCAATAAGCAGCAACAACTTTGCTGCTGGGATGTCAGGTAAGTATCACCACCACCATTCCACTGTCCACAACTGTGTGAGACAGCAAAGCCTTCACCAATGGCCTGGCTGGACCAGCTGCCATTTGACTTGCCCTCCCCGCCAAGCTGCCTCCTGCACTGGCCATTCCAGCACATCATTATATACAGTCATTGTTTCATTTCATTATACAACCACGAGAGTGGCTCTATACTATAGTCAGCATGGATTTTTTTGCATTCCACAATGTTAAATTGAAAATACCCCCATGCCATTCTGTTGCTTCCCATAAGCTCATTCCAAAACAAAATCTTACAAAACTTGTAGTCCTGAACTCAGAAACGCTCAGAAACAACCCTCTAAATTTTCAGTCAGAGAGAATCGAGAGTTCAAAGTGTAAAAAGAGAGAAAAATAAACCTGACCCCTGTTGGACCTTTTTCTGTCACTGTTCTCATAATTTGTTGAAATTAATTAAAAATCAGCCATGTTCACAGAGTACCTGTAATCTCTTACTGACCTTGCCCAGTTTTATAGAAATATCTGTTGACTATAAGTATGTTCTTAAAACACAAGGTGGGTTTTTTTTGCCTATTAGTGAATTTATTTTCAGACATATATAGCCCACCCTGCATCATAAAGATATTCTAGAGTGATGAATTTTCATAAAAATACAGTATCAGGCAACAGAATAAAATTCTGAGATGATGAGAGCATGTAAATATGGCTGAATCACATTTTTTATACCAGTGCTACAGAGTAAATATAATATGCTATCTAAGCATGGACATCCATGGGGTGGGCAAGGGAGGGCTGCTGGGAACCCAGATTCCCAGCTTCTTAATTTTTTTGCGAGAAACTACACTGCTCCTCCTTTTCGGTGTTTTACTCCCCCCCAGAAAGATTTCTGCAGATGCCCACGTGTCCAAGAATGTCATAACTAATGAGCTGTGAGCACACAAGTGTTTGCAGTTGGTGCTAGAATGCACAAACCCATGAGATCAACCAGAATTCTATGGAGAGGCCATTCGAAAGTTGCAGGGGCGGGGGAAGGAAAGGATGTGTTACCACATAATGGATATCACCTGGCAATGGAACACCAAGAAAGGACTTTTTTAACACAAAAACAGGTTGGCAGAAGGGGAGGAGCTTCTTCAGACATTGAGATCCCTAGTTGTGAAGGGCTTTAAAGGCAATCAAGAACAGCCTACTGGATCAAGGAGAACCAGATGCCTATGGAAGCCCTCAAGCAGGACCAGAGTGCAATGGCGCTCTCCTCATTTGGGAGTCCCACAACTTGTACCCAGGGGCATACCACCTCTGACAGTGGAGCTAGAACATAGCTATTGCAGCTAGTAGCCGTTCAAAGCTTTATCCTCCCCAAATTTGTCTAATCCTCTTTTAATACTCATCCAAGCTGGCAGTCATCACTACCTCTTGTGGGAGCGAATTCCATAGTTTATCTACATGCTGTGTAGGGATGGAATGATGCGTTAGTTTTGGTTCTCTATATTTCTGCAGCAATTTGTGAAATTTTTTTAAAAAGAAACCTCATGAAAATTCTTCATCATTTTAGTGCATATTTCTCCTAATAAATACATTTTTTGGTATGAAGTGTTGACTAATGTACACATTTTTGCAAGCAAATTATCCTAATTTAATGAATTTTTGTATGCTATTTTTCACCAATATATGCATTTTAATACACATTTCCCTGTAATATACACACTTCAGGAGCCACAAGTTGGCAATTTTGACAAAAAAAAGTGGAGCAACTAGTTGCAAAGCATTTTAACAGCGAGGGTCACAGCCTGTTGGACTTTTCCATTACAGCGATAGAGATGCCAGCAGATCCAGCAGCATTGACCAAAAGGGAGAACTTTTGGATTTACTCTCTGGACACATTGGCACCACATGGCCTGAACCTGGAGGACAGTACCACCACTACTTAGCTTCTGCAAATGAAGCTCCTCTGAGCATTCCATCCTCAAAGCTCTATAACTGCCACCTTGGTAACAGCATTTGTATGTTGGCAGCTGATGAAGGCGGAAGCTGAAATGTTTTGTTAATATAATAAAAACCTCTGTTTGGTTAATCACAATTTTGTTTGTATATATATATATATATATATATATATATATATATATATATATATAAACACAGGTCGTTTGGAGAACTGTATAACAAATTTGAACACTTGGAATTTCGAAGGCCGGCTGTGTTTCAGTTCTCATATTATTTTGACAAATGTGAGTTTGATAGATTCTGCTTGAAATGCAGACTGAATGAAAGTTCCAACCCATCTTTAATGCTGTGTTCATCTTTTGCCTGTCCTGAATCTTCCAGCAGTCCACTTCCATTAGATGCACTTTGAATCTGGCTACGCTATGTTGCAGAATGAGAGTACCAGCCTACACTTATCTTTCTCTTCCCTTCTTATTCCTTTTCCCTTGAGTTCAGTGTGAGCAAGGGGCCACCCCATGGTCTCCTATGATGTACACTTAGATCATTCGATACTCATATCACTTACTGCTAGAGCCGAAACATTGGGAGGATTGATTTAACTCAAACTTCAAATCCTGCAAAATATCAGAATGGAAATTAGACTTTCTGAATTGTGAATATGTTTTGCATCTCAAATTTAGTTTTGAGGGCTACTATTCAAAATAATCAAATCTTAAGGTTCTTTAGGTTTGACAGCTAGCTCCAGCAGCCATTAGCATAAAGGCTAATGCAAATTATTTCCCCTCTTCCTCCCCTACTTATGCTGACATCGTATGTTCAGATGGACGCTAGTAGGGACGGGGGACAAACTTGATTCTGCTTGAATTTGAAGCCAAATCTATCAAATTCATGCTTTATGAAACAATGTGAGAACTGAAATACAGCCATCCTTTGAATTTTGCACTTAGGTAAATTTTTCAATGCAGTTCTCAAACCAGTGTTTACAAAAATGCATTTATGAGGGCAAATCGCATATATATTAGTGAAAATGATATACAATAATGCATTATAATAGGAGAAACTGCTTGGAAAAATGTGTATATTACTGAACACTGCGAACAAAAGCGTGTTTATTATGAGAAAAGTACACTAAAATGCTGAAGAAGTTTCATGAAGAATTTTTTTTAAAACAATCACAAATTGCTGCAGAAATGTGGAGAACTGAATTGAAGACTGGAAAAATGAGAATCTGGGATAATCAAAACTGACAGATCCTTCCAGCCCTGAACTCCAGCCCTTGTAGCTACCAGGAAACCACCATTCATGCAAGATTATTTTTTTTGGCTTGGATTTGTAATTTTTTAAAAAGATATTTATTAGAGGACTCTTAAAGGCAAGGCCTTCCTAGTGTTTGCTGCTGGCGCAATGAATGGCACGTAATGATTCTTTTGCAAGGAAAATGATTCTTGAGTGCTCATATGATGAAAGGATTTCCACTGAACCCAGGAGGAATTATATCCAAATAAAAATGGATAAACAAGGGGGAAATACATCTTGAAATGAAGGACTGGTGTGTTCAATTAAAAACAAATGTTTAGGGAAGATTCGAGCAATAAAATCTGTCAGAGACATTGTGTATACATATCTATGTGCATATAGAGCTTACTCTTTAAACTCAACATAAAGCAATTAAAAACAGACTTTGTAAGAGTACTATAAATAAAATCATAATTATATTTCAACCACTAGGAGAGGGGAGGAGTGCATGGTATCCTAATACTGGGGAAATAAAGGAAGGGAGAAACTGAAAAAGAGGAAATGAACAAAGAATAAAGATGGGAAGGAATAAAAGAGATAGCAAAAGTTGCAAAGATAGGAGGACAGAGACTTCTTTCATCATCATCATTGGTGTATTTATATAACAGTTTTTGGTCCAAAGGGGTGAGCGGATTTTCAGCCAAGACCCCTGTCCAGGGAACTGTTAGACCTGGGCTATGAACAATCATCAAATGGAAGCCAACAGTTGGGAGCCAAGAGTCCATCCAGGAATTGCAGATAATGGAACCCATCAATTCTAGAAATCAGAACCAGGATATCAAGCCAAGCACCAGAGCCAGAGAGTTAGAACAAGCTAAGAATTAGAACCAGAGAGATAAAAAGTTCCAGCCTAGACTAGATGCTTTTACAGCCCTTCCTGTTGAGTAGAATCAGTGACTACCTTTCATGGGTAGAGCCCCAGTACAAGAGAATCCTTTACTGCCCAGGAAGATATTCCAACCTGAAGCCTGTTTGCTCAATACATGGGACAGTAACACAAAGGGTGGTGAGTTCCTGTTTCAGTCCTAGAGATACCTGCTAGGCACCCAATACTCAGAGCAACTAAGTCGTTTTTTCACAGGGTTATCCATAGTTCTCTTTCTACATTAATCTGCAGTTTAATGTGTGTTAAAATACCAGAGAGAGAGAGAGAGAGAGAGAGAGAGAGAGAGAGAGAGAGAGAGAGAGAGAGAGAGAGAGGGAGGGAGGGAGGGAGGGAGGGAGGGAGGGAGGGAGGGAGGGAGGGAGGGAGGGAGGGAGGGAGGGATGGATGGATGGATGGATGGATGGATGGATGGATGGATGGATGGATGGATGGATGGATGGATGGATGGATGGATGGATGGATAGATAGATAGATAGATAGATAGATAGATAGATAGATAGATAGATAGATAGATAGATAGATAGATAGATAGATAGATAGATAGATAGATAGATAGATAGATAGATAGATAGATAGATAGATAGATAGATAGATAGATAGATAGATAGATAGATAGATAGATAGATAGATAGATAGATAGATAGATAGATAGATAGATGGATGGATGGATGGATGGATGGGTGGGTGGATGGATGGATGGATGGGTGGATGGGTGGATGGGTGGATATTGGTATAGGATTGTGGGGGTGGGTTTGAATGATATCTGTGATCCCCTTTCTAGTTTATAATTGTGTGCCTGTAAGAGATACAACTTACAAAGGAAGACACTTGCATGACTGATCAGATGTTAATCTAATAGAGTGGCCATGTGAGCTAATGGGTCTGTAAACTGCCCATTAACGGGCGAATAGATTTTGGGCCAGAGATATTCTATTATTTTTGGAATTCTTTTCAGGAGAGAGACCTCCCCCATCCTATCAGTCCTGGAGCTGAGGAGAGGCTTGTCTTTCTAGTCCCATCTTGTGGACGAAGCTGGAAAGACATACAAAGGGGCCTGCTTTCTGCACTATGGTTAAAGATGCCTCCTATAAGCCTGATGGAAAGCAAGATCTATTGGACTTCTAATGCTTTGAACCTCTCCATCTTAAACTCAGGTTGGAATATGTGTAAATAAAAGCCATATTTCCTAACAGACACCACAGTCTCCATGGGCCTTCTTTCCAAGAAACCAAACCCTGGGTAAGTGCAGGAATCCTTGGAAGTTTTGCACCACTTGGAGATTGGAGTGGCACACAACAATACATTTAAAATGTGTGTTTTCTTTAGTGGCTAAATACGTAATCATAGAATAGTAGTGTTAGAAGGGCCCTATAAGGCACTTAGTCCAAGCCCCTGCTCAATGCAGGGATCCAACTTAAAGCATACCTGACAGGTGGCTGTCCAGCTGCCTCTTGAATGCTTCCAGTGTTGGAGAGCCCACCACCTCCCTAGGTCATTGGTTCCATTGCCATACCGCTGTAACACTTAGGATGTTTTCCTGTTTTCCTGATATTCAGTCAAAATCTGGCTTCCTGTAAGTTAGTCCATTATCCCGTGTTCTGCACTCTGGGATAATCGAGAAGCGATCTTGGTCCTCCTCTGTGTGGCAACCTTTCAAGTACTTGAAGAGTGCTATCACATCTCCCCTTAGTCTTCTCTTCAGTCCTTGTACTTTGGGGAAAAGATCAATCTGGAATTCCAGTACAGACATCCAGACAGTTTTGAAAAATCAATCTGAAGCCATACAGCATTAAAGAACTTCAAAAACAGTGCCACAATATCTACAGAAGTGTGAATTTTGTTGGAAGGTCTACTTCTGGTCCTCATATTAGTCCAAAGGGATATTTCATAGAATTGTTTTGCAAAAAAGGAATTCCTCAAGCACCTAAGCCAAAGAGGTACTCCATCTCAAACTCAGGCTATGGGATTACTCATGTGATCACAAACATTTTGATGAATGTCTATGTGTGTCTCAGATGCAAGCATGTCATTGCATCATATTATGGCTACAGTTTGCCACCTTCAATGATCTGGGGTTGCAGCAAGTCAGTCATGCTGAGCGACCATAGTCTACTTGTATAAATGATTATGCTTCCCATATAAAAGGTCCCAAATTCAGTCACTGGCAACCCCAATTAAAAGTCTGAAACAGATATCTGAAAACAAATGGAAAGCTTCTTCCAGTCAGAGTAGACAGTGCTGTTCTAAATGGACCAATAGTCTGACTCAATAACTGCCACTTGATTTGCTAGGTTTGAGAAGGGATGCCTGCACTAAAGTCTCTAGCAGTCATCCTAACTTGTACATGGAGACTGGAGAGGAATGCAGACAAAACAACAGACTTGTGCAGGCATGGGAAAATTTGCCAGCATTATGCATGGTCTCCATGACTCAAGTTCTCTCTGGCCAGGATTCTTTAAAATAACTGCTGTTGCATCTTTCAACCACATGGTCTCTGCAGCAAGTTCTGTGTCAAAACTTTAAAAAAGAATAGTACTCTAAAAATCCACAGTCAGCATAAACCAGCTGCTACAGGTAACTCCAAGTGAGCAACTTGCTCCAACAAAGACTGGGAGCAGACTGTGCCCTTTTAAGCCTCTAGATCCAAACTACTTCTTCCAGGCTCTATCCACTTGTGGAGAACTTCAGAGCCTTCAAGGACCAGATGTCTGGCTTGAAAATTGGCACTTCTGTATTCCATAGCCTCCCTCCTGGTGTGTTCCCTTGCTCCTGGATCAGTGACATACAATGGAGGGGGGAAGACTCTGGTTCCTCAGGCTGAGGGAAAGGTACCTGTGAGGGACCTACATGTCATGTTAGTCTGGGAGGGTTCTTCTAGGAACTCCTGTCTGACAACCTCAGGTACAGTGATCTTCAGCAGTCACTCAGAACCCTGAACTTGATCTGGCTCCTTAGCTGGTGCCTCTGCAGTCTCTAACTCTTCGTGTGGATTGCTTCTGGATTCAGAAGTGTTGACACAAGCATGAGCAAGACAACATTATTAAATCCCATGCTCATAAATACCTGTGAAAAACTTGAACTTGCCTGAATAATGAAATACCAGTGCTGCTTAATTAGAGGATCAAAACCTCCACAACGCCTTATTTTCCTTTCTGCTCCCCAAAGGGGTGATCCCCTTTGGTGGTGGCCCTTAGGCTGCCACATGTCACCCATGGTGAACCCAGTGAAAAATGCCTCCATCCAGAAGTCAGTTGCATGTGTGAATTGGGACTCATTAGAAGGAAGCAAATTGTTGAAAGCAGACAGTAGCTGAAGAAGCAGAGATAAAGGATGTATGAGGATGTATGAAATTCAGGCAGCTTTTATGGAAGGCAGCTTTTGTGTCTAATAGTGGCTAGTTACAGTATGTCTGTGCCTGGAGACCTCTTTTTTTAAAAAAAAGAAATAAAGAAAATTAAGCATTGGGTTAGTAGGAAGGGGGAAAATGCCATCAAAGCTAATTGCAATGAAATCTCAATCCAACATATATGAACAACTAACATAAGAAGAGATATAGTGTTGTCAGAGGTTAGACCAGGAATTTACTAAGGGGAGAAACTTGCTACCAGTTTTACTTTGCAGACTTTCTTGTGTGCACATTTTTAGGGAGGGGAAAAATCTGTCTTCAGAGGGAAGTTCAGTTCAAAGATGCTTTGCTCTGGGAATGGAGGCAATATTGAAAAAGTGACCCACTGAAGGTCACTCAGGGAATATGTGTCTTAATTAGGTTTCAAACTTTGAATCTTTCCAACTGAGCCATATATTTCCTCAGCTCCAATTGCAGCATCCTATAACTGACTGAAAGGTTATTAGCTGCAGAGCAGTTTTGAAGAGCTGATGTGGAGGACACCATAGTGGGTAATTCAATCATCATCCCATTGGACTGTTTTGAATTTACTAATTGGGAACCTGAATCTATGTTTCAGACTTCAGACATGTCTCTCTCTCTCTCTCTCTCTCTCTCTCTCTCTCTCTCTCTGTGTGTGTGTGTGTGTGTGTGTGTGTGTAAGAGCCATCTGACCAGTTGAATTCCAGCCAGGTTCTTTGAGAGGGATACCTTCAGTTGCAGCTTAACATGTTAGTGTCGATTACACATATTACCAGGCAGTAGGAGCCACTATCATTTCAGCACCATTTGCTTTCTGCATTTCCCCCTGTCCCTTCACTGTATTTCTTACTTTAAAGCTCACTTCTACCAAGTTTATTATTACTGCTTGAGCCTAAGGCCATTGCACATACAAACAAGAGATCAGGTACCATTAAAACAATAAAATGGTTTCCAGAAAATCTAAAATCTAAAAACAAACAAACAAAATCTTAATTGGCATTAACAGAAAATTCAACTGCTTACAAAGTTAAAATACATTGCTATAGGGCCCATCCATACCTAACCCCAAAATCTGTGTTTTCCATATTCAGTTGGTGGCCTCGAAATCCATAGATGTCCTGTTGGTGGTTGGATTATTATGAAAACCCAATTATCAAGCATCCATATGTGTGGACATGGGCTATTCCCATAATCCACCCCTTTTCAGTGATTGGTCCATTTGCTTTTCATGCCCTTTTTCAGAAGAGTGCAGAAATGCTTTTTTAAAAAAAATTCCCATGCATGCACAGGTTTGCGGATGTGCTTTTGAGTTTGAAGGAGACATGGGGCTTGGCATATGATGGAGGAATTGCATGGACCACCTATTGCAGGAAAGTCTGCAGCATTGCGTCCGAGCCCACGGACCTTGATGTGACTGATTATCAGTTCAGGAAAGCATATCGTCTTTTCGGTGGTATTTCTAATGTGGATTTGTAAATGTGAAAATCTGTACTAGCTTGCAACATCATATGGAAGATGGTGAATTAATGAGGACACAAAGCTATAACATTGCATATTATACAGTTGTATGGACTGACCCATAACCTAAAATTAAAACAATTGGCAGGAGCATTAGATCAACACATACTCTTTTTTACCTTGTTAATGTCTCCAACGTACATAGCCACAGGCCCTGAACAACTTGGGTTGAGGATACCTTAAGGATTGCCTGAGCCCTTATATCTCACTGTGATCACCCAGAGGAGTGCTGTTAGTTGTTTCCCATGTTACAGAGGCCCAACTGGCCTCAGTCGGAAGTCAGGCATTTATTGTCCCTAGTCCCATGCTATGGAACACTCTTTCAGCAGATATTTAGCAGGCATTTTTGCTTTTGACTTTCAGAGGCATCCCTTGAAGACTTGTTTTATGCCAACAGGCTTATGCAGCTGCTTAAAATATCTTGAATAGCCAATCACTTGAATAATTATTCTGTATTTTTTTAAAAAAACAAACATGTTTTTATGTTGCTGTATACTGCCTGCTGTTTTGTAAGGGGGCAATATAGAAATAATTTAATGAATAAATAGATAAATGAATAAATAGATGGATGGAGCCACCAAGCTAACTTCCTGGTGGGTTGCTGTTGGTTACCAGGAGGGGGAGGCTGCAGGGAGGTCAATGTGGTACAAACACATATCTGGAGCCAATTTGGCATTCCTACTTATACATTTGCACCAAAGCAAACCTCCCCATGGGCTCACTTCTCCCTCCCAATAAGAAGGGATAGGGGAGAAATTTAATTCAGTTCACATTTAAAGCTGAATTTCAAGCTGAATTAAGTGAGCTGCCTCACTATGTTCAATCCCTTCTGAACCAAAAGGACCCAATGGCCCAACTAGGTGGGTGGATGCAGAAAGTTCTGTCCTAAGAGACTGCAGTTATGCCATTCACTGTACAGGGCAGTGGCCCACAGTTCCTGCCAAAGGTTTTTTCCTGAGATACTGCATTTATGCAGCTGCAGTGGTCAATAGTATCTAACAGTAGAAGACCACTCACTCAGCACTAGAAGGCAATTGGTCTCATTTCAGTGGCTCCAAATGTCACATTATGTTGAGCCACTAGTTATAATTTCAAACATGTTAGGAAACATCATTATAGGACACACTTTTAATTTTAGCCATAACCTCAAACTTTGAAACTATTGTTTTTATAGATAGATAGATAGATCCTGGGTTCCTGTAGGTCTGCATAATAACTTTTTGACACAGACAACTGTAATTTAGCATAGATAAAACTTAACACTGATACATTCCTTTCATTGTTGGTTTTGATTTGAAGACAAGAGATAGGTTCCATTTATTTCACTGGTCAGGCTCCACAGAACTCCAAGGTAATAGGAGTCATGCTAGAAGAAGAAATGAAACTGTACACAAGTTCATTTTGGAACATCATGACAGGCACAACTGGATGGTCTCATGTTTCAACTGATACTCCGGAAAGACATTAACATATATAATATGCCTTAACTGCCCATCTGGTAAATATGGATGTCATTCAGTAGAATAGTTTCCCATCAATGACTGGCATACCAACATCTCAGTGGAATAAATGTGAGTACCAGTTGTCAATCATTCATTGTCTTCTAATTCTCCAAGGGTTTATTTCTCACTATTTCCATCCTGAAAGAGACTATGCACGGCATTTAGGAAGGAAGTTGCTTTGGCTTCCTACCAAACACAAAAATAATGTGATATGTGGGCATATCTGCAAGAGTCAGCCTGGGGTTCTGGGAGGGATGGACGAATCTATCTGATTTGGTTTCTCTAAGTTTCTCATTTTACTCTCAGTTTATTCAATTTTCCAGTTCAGATCAACACATTTCCACTTTAGTTTGCAATTTTTTATTTTTATTTTTTAAATGAAATTAAAATTTAAAATAAAATTTATGAAATTCTGTCTACATTTTAGTAAACATTTCTCCTTGTTTACACATGTCACTATGCAATTTTGCATAGTAGGCACATTTTGCAAGTGATTTTGCCTAAAGCAATGCATGTTTGTATGTTAGTTTCACTAATAGTCACATTTTAATGCACCTTTTTTGGCCAGAGAACTGCATTACAAAAAAGTGCAAATTTCAAAGGATAGCTGTGTTTCACTTAACATATTGTTTCAGAAACTGTGAATTAGGTATCAAAATTCAGACTGAATCCCCACCCCATCCACGGGTTCCTCTGGGTAGCTATATTTGAATCCAGATCAAGATAGTGGTTTTCCAGCCCAGGTCTCTCAGATAAGTTGTCAGAGCTGAAAGCGGATGGACAACAGGCAGACAGTATTTGTCTGTTGGCCAGGTAAAGTCAGAAAGGCAGGTTGCTAATTTCTGTATTAAACCTGGACAATTGCAGGCATGCACTAGGGTAAGTTACAGCCTCAGCCCATACATTCTCTGGTTTGATACCAGAATCCCTAACTATAAAAGCCCTTTTTAGATAACCAATGAATGCATGGAGGCAGGAGTTTGCATTGTATTCAAAACTTTTGCCCTTGATCTCCATACATTCATCTGATCTATACAAACCCTATGAGCATACAAGTTGTGCATTTGTAGATTTTGTACAGAGGTTCAGATGAACACATAGAGGCTGGAAGAAAATGCAATGGACATGAGTCTGATCTCCCTTGATGCATTCATTGTTCAACTGAATAGCTAATTTAGTGCACATCTGCATAAAAGCATCTACTGCTCTTAGTTCAGCACTCTGAAGCTAAACTGGAAATGGGGGAAGTCAACCAGGGGAAATTATCCTTGTCTTCTTCACCCTGTGGGCATCCAGATCAACTGCAGGGCCTGGACGTGTTCTTCCTTGGCTCATATTTATCATGGATGTCTGGGACACCAGTGTATGCAGAAACTTTAATAGAGCAGGACAGTGAGTTAGAACAGCTTTGTCTGACAGCTTGTGCTTTGTTGGAAGTCCCCTAAGAACTCTCTTTCTCTCCTTTGCTCGCTCTGTGGGTGTAAGAAAGGTGTAAGAAATGAAAAGGTGTAAGCAAAAAAATCCCCACAATCTTCTGTGGGCTGAAAGGATAGGGGACCTATATTGAATGTCCAGTAGCAGAAGCATCTTTATCGTCCTTTAAAAATTCATTGTTGTAAGTGGTGGTAGTGATAATCCTAGTCCAATGTGGGACTGATGGATAAATTCTTATTTTTCTCCTGTGGGATCTTTGCTGGGGGTCCTTTAAGTAATTAAACAGACACAGGCTCAAAGCAAAAAGGTAGGCCTTTATTTCTACAAGCATATGCAGGGCCAGATCCTCCCAGAAAGTCTGGAGAGGACTGCACTGAGGCACTGTGTGCAAGCTCTTTTATAGAATACAGTTACAGTATGTGACAATGATTTCACCAATCTCATTAGTTCCTGCCCATCCAACATCACAGTTCCTCCTCTATACAATCGTTCCAAACCAATCAGAAAGTATTAGCTAACTTCAGTGGTGATTCCAAGATTCTGTCAATCTCTTTAATGTCTCCCTTGTCCTACTGTCTTTTTGAGACTAATGAATTTTGGGACTAGTTGGAACAGTTACTATTGTGAATATGCTTTCAAGGATACTTGGTACATTCCATATGCCATTCTTTCCTGATCAGTCAGGCTGACCCAGGCACACCTGAAATATTTGGACAAGTTCCCTGAGTTGTTTGCCTCAACTCAGGGTGTTTGTGAATGTATGAGCACTCCCCAGTTCTATTCCTTTGCCATAGGGGTTCTTATGTCCTTATACCTTCTCAGAAATTCCATTCCCTTACTTATGAAATACATAACTCAGGAGAGGGAATTATATTTAAATCATTTTAAAACCCTGCAGACTTAGAAAAAGACTGGGTGACTCTGGCTAGCTAATATTTATCAGCCTCAGAAATATAGAAGAGGCAGGCCACCCCAGAGTACCTTTTCTTAATGAAAACACACTTATAAAGTTATAAATACTGAGTTGTTTTAAAATCATTATAAAATCTCACTATTGCTCTTCATTAAACATTTAATAATTATTACAGATTTTTCCCCTAGGTGGCATTATAACTTTACCCAAGAATCAAATATTGGCAATTCCTACTTATTACATCAATCATAGCTTCTCTCATAATTTAAACACTCCTTGCTTCCAAACAATAGGGTAATCAATTATCTGTCAGTCAAGCATTGGCCAGGTCTTGGCAAAGAAACAGAAGGACCCTGTGACTGTTGACCCATAGGCATGACTGTCACTAGAGTTTCCATCAAGCCTGAAAGCAAGGAAGAGCAAAGCAGGAGTTAAGTTGCTTTGCAGAATCTTGCAGAGAGCCTTGGCACGGCCGTCAAGGCCAGCACCTGTTGCTGCCAAGGCAACACAAGAGAGATAAAGGCTGGGCAGCTCTACCAGCCTTCTGTGGGGATTGTAGATCTGTGGGGGGGAAGCTGTTCCAGTGTGAGTGTTTTGAGTTCTGAGTGGAAAGCAGTTCTAGCAAGTGACTTGTGACCGTGAGGGAAAATGAAACTGCTTTTATGCTGTAAGCCTTAATGTCTGAAGTAAAAGACTCTTAAACTAAGTTCTTTGTTTGTGGATCTCTGGACATCTTGCTCTTTAGTAGTAACGGGCTGGACATGCAAATTACCGGACACACCAACAGGGTTATGGGCCCAGATCCAGCACACTTTACAACAGAGTAAAGACTGTTCAGGACTGAGTCAGTGCTCCGGGAAGGCTGCTTGATCGTGCCTGGAAGAGGTGAGCAGAGATGGCAATTAATATGTCAGCAGGCATACCGATGGAGCGGCTTACAGGGACTAATTACGCCAGCTGGAAGCTGAGGATGAGAGCTTTCCTAATCAAAGAAGATTTGTTTGAAGTAATCGACATCACCCCACCGGCGGCTCCTCCGGCAGCTTGGACGCGCAAGGATGAGAAGGCGCAGGCGTTTATTACTTTGGCACTTTCTGACTCTCAATTGCTTTATGTCAGAGATGAAACCACAGCGAGAGGTATGTGGGACGTGCTACAGAATGTTCATGTTCAAACGACAGCGGGGGGCAAACTGCTTGGCCAGAAAGCTGTACCAGATGCGTTTAACGGAGGAGAGCACCATGGCTGAGCATCTCACGGAGTTCAGGCATTTATATGCTGAATTGGAAGACAGAGAGATGGAGCATAGTAATCTCCAGAAAGTCTACTTAATGTTGGCTTCACTCGATGAGACGTGGAATAATCTGGTGATGTCCGTGGAGGCGATGCCCGATGGAGGCTTAAACTTGGACTTTGTTGAGGAAAAACTGAACCAGGAATGGCAGAGACAACAAGAGAAGAAAAGGACTGAGCTGAGAGAAGCTGTCAGAAGCAAGCAGACAAGCTTTAAGGAGCAGCAGGGTCATAAAACCTGTTATTTTTGTGGAGCACGTGGGCATATTCAAAGGAACTGTGTAGCCATACTGAAAAACAGAGACAGAGGCTGGAGGCAGGCAAGCGTGAACTTTGTCAGCGCAGGGAAGCCTCCAACTATAGAGACGGCTTGGGTGTGTGACAGTGGAGCATCCCATTGTCTCCTAACAGACCCCAGTTTATTTCACACGTCAAAAGCAGTGCAGGACTCTGTTTTGCTAGCAGATGGATCCAGGAGAGACGTGCTGGCACGAGGAACAGTGAAATTACGTGAAATTGGGATTCTCACTGATGTTCTGTATGTACCTGGATTAGCCAATAATATTCTGTCTGTCAGGAAATTAGTAAGTATTGGCTTTACTGTGGTGTTTGAAAGAGACAAATGTATTGTGCAGAAAGGGGGTGAGGTCTGCATGCAAGGGAGCCTTATTGGTTCACAGTTCGTCATTCAGAGCAATCATGCAGAGTGTGCTGTGTTGAGTGCTGAGAGACAGGCACACAAAGGTTGCGTGCATGATTGGCACAGAAGGCTGGGGCATGCAAACTATGAAACCATTAAGAAAACCCCTATCTATAGCAAAAACTTGAAACTGACAGACTGTGGGCAGTTGATAGATTGTGATGCCTGTTGTCAAGCGAAGGTGACAATTACACCCATAAACAGGGAGGCGGAAAGCACCACAACCGCTCCCTACCAGCTCATTCATGTAGATCTGTCAGGGCCAATACAGAGTTCACGAGGAGGTGCGAAATACTTTATGGTCGTGGTGGATGATTTTACAAGGTTCTGTCATGTTTATTTGCTTAAGAGAAAGGATGAGGCAGAACAGAAGCTGTGTCTGTTCATCAAGAGAATTGAAACGCAGCATAACATTACTGTGAAAGCTATACGCTCAGACCAGGGGGGGGGAATTCACGGGCAAAGGGTTGCATGAATTCCTGGAGAGTAAGGGAATAGAACAGCATTTCACAGCCCCATTTTCTCCGTTCAGTAACGGGCTTGCGGAGAGGAAAAACAGATCCCTTCAGGAAGCATTGAGAGCCATGTTGGGAGATTCCAGCTTAGCAGGCTCTTTCTGGGGAGAGTGCATTTTATATACGGCTTACATACACAGCAGGGTGTTGCACAGTGCACTTGGAATGTCTCCATATGAAAAACTCACAGGGAGCAAGCCTAGGGTGCAACACATTGAACGGTTCGGAGCACGATGCTGGGTTCACATTCCACAGGGAAAGAGATGTGGCAAACTGGCTCCCAGAGCACAGGAAGGGTTTGTGCTGGGTTTCCAGAATGCCTATTACAGGGTGTGGGTTCCTAAGACACAGCAGGTTGTGCTGAGTAGAAGCATTAAAGTCTCAGACAAGCCTTGGGACCAAGACCAGACAGTTATACTCAATGGGTCAGATAATGCACCTACACAAGGGGTGAAAACAGAAGAAACACAAATTCCACTAAAAGATGCTTTAAACGAATTGATCTGGGGCAAACATAAAACAAAGAAAAGAAAGGCTGATGATCTGACATCACCTGAAGCCATGCCAGGTACAAGTGCGGCTGGTGGTGATACAGTGGGAGCCGAAGCTCCAGTTCCCTTGAGGCGTTCAGAGAGGGCTAACATTGGGAAGCCGCCTGACAGATTTACAGTGGGTTTAGTCAGCGGCCCGGGTGTATGCAAGGAAGTTGAAATGGATGCAGAAACGTTATACCTGACTTGTGTACAACCAAAGTTTGAATAAAATTTAAATGGTCTAATATTCAATGTAAATAAAATGTATGAAACTGAAATGTACTGAAATTGAACAAAGTGGAATGTACTGAAATGTAATGTATTGATGTGCAGTCTTGATGGAAAGGTGGGAACTGTTGACCCATAGGCATGACTGTCACTAGAGTTTCCATCAAGCCTGAAAGCAAGGAAGAGCAAAGCAGTTGCTTCGCAGAATCTTGCAGAGAGCCTTGGCACGGCCGTCAAGGCCAGCACCTGTTGCTGCCAAGGCAACACAAGAGAGATAAAGGCTGGGCAGCTCTACCAGCCTTCTGTGGGGGTTGTAGATCTGTGAGTGTTTGTGTTCTGTGGAAAGCAGTTCTAGCAAGTGACTTGTGACCGTGAGGGAAAGTGAAACCGCTTTTATGCTGTAAGCCTTAATGTCTGAAGTAAAAGACTCTTAAACTAAGTTCTTTGTTTGTGGATTTCTGGACATCTTGCTCTTCAATAGTAACGCGCTGGACACGCAAATTACCGCAGACGCCAACAGTGACTGCTGCCATTGCAACAGATTTTGCTTACAGATCTGATCGAGGCCTATGGAAATGTAGGGTGTTCCCTGAGCCTGAATTTCAGGTCTTAATAGGCCTACAAGCCTATACTTAACTCCTTATGATTATAAAACATGTATCTTCTTAATAGCTATGATCATATATGTATGGATATATAAAGTTCCCCATTAGGACCACCACCACATACACACATGAATATGATGCCTTTGGGGAAGGCTGCTTACATAAAATAAATAGGATGCTGTGTACTAATGAGTCAGGCCATTGATCCATCTACCTCAGTACTGTCTATACAGACTGGCAGTGGTTTTCCAAGGTTTCAGGCAGGTGTTTCAGTGGAGTTGCTGGAGGTGGGAATGCCTGCCTCCAGTAGGCTAGGAGCTGCCACAGAACAGGGTAGTGCATATGCTTACTACAGTGACCAAAAGAAGTCTGAAAGAAAGAAACAGTAATAAATAATAATAATAATAATAATAATAATAAATAAAATTTTATTTCTTAGTCGCCTATCTGTCTGAACTAATGGACACTCCAGGCGACTTACAATAATATAAATACAATATACAAAGCATAAGTCACAATCATCAATTAATCTAAAACCACCCTTCAATTAAAACAACATAAAACTAATCCACCCCAGAAATCCTGTAGGCCTGCCTGAATAGCCAGGTCTTTAAGGCTCGGCGAAAACCCAACAGGGAGGAGGCATGTCGGAGGTCAAAAGGGAGCGAATTCCAGAGGGTGGGGGCCACAATCGAAAATGCCCTATCTCTGGTCCGTACCAGCCTAGCTGTTTTGACTGGCGGAACCGAGAGAAGGCCTTTTGAGGCTGATCTTGTCTGGCGGCATAGTTGGTGATCCTGGAGGCGTTCCTTCAGATAAACTGGGCCGAAACCGTATAGGGTTTTAAAGGTCAACACCAACACCTTGAATTGGGCCCGGTAAGCGACTGGTAACCAGTGTAGATCTACCAACTTCTATTCTGATAAAAGCCTCTGCTTCTGCACATTTCAACATAAATCTCCTGCATCCAAAAAACTAAGGTTTTTATTCCAGGACACCCCTTTAAAGAGTGTCCCAAAAACCTCCCTGATTTTGCAGCCAGAGAAGGAGGCTGCAAGATACTTTCAGCCCAGCATCATCAGGGCTGGGCTCATTTTTTTTGTTTTGCTTCATGGGTTCAACCAAAATGTTAAGGAAGAGGGTGTATTTCAGCTGAATGTCTAAAAGGAAACAAAATGGGAGGGAAAATGAATTGATTTTAATGAGGGCATGGGGCTTACAGTTATAATGGGGGGCTACTTACCTTTTAATTTATTTATTTTAAGTAACTAGGGAGGAAGTATTTGTCAATTTGGTTCTCTCCATTTCTCATTTTCCAGTCTTAAATTCAGTTCTCCACATTTTTGCAAGAGTTTGTGATGTTTTTTCATGATTTTTTTTCAATATTTTAGTGCGAATTGCTCCTAATAAACACATTTTTGGATGCAGGTTTGACTAATGTACACATTTTTGCAAGCAATTTCTCCTAATATAATGCATTTTTGTATGTTATTTTCATGAATATATTCATTTTTATGCACACTTTCCCTTAATATATTCATAGATGAATATGTTAATTTGATAGATTCGGCTTTAAATGCAAACTGAATCAAATTTCTCCCCCCTCCCTAAAAGCACTATCAAAGCCATCTGCAAAGCTGGCAGCTTTAGGAAGTGCTCTCTTTTTTAAAAGAAAAATAATAATTAACAGGTTTAAAATTTACCCATCCACATTTGCTAGACCCTTTCCCTCATGTCGGAGGTTGGTTCAGGTGTCGCATAATGGATCCCCCAAATGGTCACCTACAATTTATCGTCTACAGATCAGGTTCCAAATGGGGGATGTGGGAGCTATTTTGGCCCACATCATGGGAAGTGAATCTCCAGAGGATCTTTGAACCCAGAATGCTCCCATGGCAGGGGTTTGGTTTATCAGAGGCCCCAACTAATTATAACTAGCCATATGTACCAGGCAAGGAAGGATGGGGAAGGGTGGTGATAGTTACATCTAGGACAGCTGATACTGACCCAAGCCAAATATTTTTTTGGTCGGGGGGATTGGTTAGACTCGATTTAGGCCTGACATTTCCAAACTGGGAAGGTTTGCTTGTGAACCACTTGTGTGCAAATTCAGAATTCCAGTGCCATCATTATGAGGCTGCAGCCTTTTTCATTCTCTGGGAACCATTCTTAAAACCAATTTCAACCTGGATCCCATCACAAGAAGATAGCAGCTCTATTTAGGTGTTTTTATGCTGGGTAGAGCAGTGAGGTGAGCGGGTGCAGGAATGAGTAAGCTAGTTCTACCCCCCTTCATCTTCATTTTTTAACAACTTGAAAGCCAACTGTGTAAAGTGAGGAGTTCGGAAGCATATCGACAGGTAGAGTGGAGCCACTATGCCAGCTTCCCAACAGGTGGGTCATTGTTGTTTACTGGGAGGGAGAGGGGTGAGGTGATGGTAAGGTCAGTGTGATGCAAATGCAGAAGCAGAGCCAATCTGGTGCTCCTGCTGGTGCATGTGCACCATGCAGACCTCGCCGCTGTCTCACTCCTCCCTTTCTTCCTCCTGCTAAGCAACAGCAACAGTTGGTGATGGCCACCAACACATATGGCTTTAAAAGAGGATTAGACAAATGCATGAAGGATAAGGCTAGCCAAGGCAACTAGCCACGATGGCTATGCTCTGCCTCCACAGTCAAAGGTAGTATGCTTCTGAATACCAGTTGCTTGAAACTGCATGAGGAGAGAATGCTCTTGGGCTCAGGTTTGCTTGCAGTCCATAAGCATCTGGTTGGCTACTGTAAGAACAGGACGCTGTACTAGATGGGCCAATGGCCTGATCCAGCAGGCTCTTATTCTGTTCTTAGCAAACCACCTGCTGAGAATCTAGGATAGTGGCTCTGTCCTATCCAACAAGCCACTTCCCCATATATGTTAGAGCCATGATTTTCCAGGGTTCTAAAATGCATGGGGAGAATCCATGAGTACAGTAGTGCCCCGCTTACCGGTACTTCACTTCCTGGCATTCCGCTAATGCGGCGGCTTTCATTCCCCATTTTAAAGCTGATTTTGCACTTTTGCGTCATTTTCACGCAACGTGCCCCATTATACTCAATGGGGTTCCGCTTTACAGCGATTTCTGGTTTACGGCGGGGGTCTGGAACGGAACCTGTCATATAAGCGAGGCCCGCCTATACATGGAAACCCTCTTCACACATTTGGTGTACAAATCCCTATACAGCTTGGGACCAGGATAGCTGGAAAATTGTCTTACCCCTTATATACCCAGGCGATCACTACACTCTGCAGGTATAATCCCATCAGGAGGTCTGTTCCACGCAACATAGGAAGTGGACCTTTCTTGTAGTGGCACCTACCCTTTGGAATTCCCTCCCCTTAAATATTAGACAGATGCCATCTCTGTTATCTTTTCAGCACCTACTGAAGACCTTCCTCCTTCAACAAGCCTTTCAAGAGGAGAGCTCATCCCAGTCTGCATCTGTCTTGGAATTTCTTTTTAAGATGTTTTTAAAGCTTTTTTAAAAAAATATGTTTTGGTGTAATATATTTTAATGTCTGTTTTTATGATGTTTTAGAGTGGTTTTAGTGTTTTAGTTTGCCGCCCTGGTGTCCTGCTGGGAAGAAGGGTGGGATATAAATCTCACAAAGGGAACCATTGTTCTTAGGAACAGTAACACAATTTGTGGTACAAATGCCTGAAGAAGAGGTTGCCACAACAACAACTACTACTACTACAACAACAACAACAACAATAATAAAACTTCTGGAGGGCCACAAGAATGATAAGGTGAGTCATGGGAAGCTTGCTTTCTCCAAGGCAGACCAGTGTTCCACCCAGCTCACAATTTTCTATACTGACATTGGTAGCAGACATCAGTCATCTTCAGTGAGACTCCAACTCATAATCAATTGAAATGGAGTCAGGTATAACAATACAATCAGTGCAGGTGCACTTTGTGTGTGTGCTTGTAAAACATTAACTGGGAAGAAAGAGTGTTGGGATGAGAAGGTGGGTTGAAAGCAGGAGCCATCCAGCAGCATCCCTTCATTGTACTTGGATGCTTGACTCTCCAATTATCCCCCTTGCTCTCAAGAACTAGCAGTTTCTATATTAAAAATGTTACCATAGAAACTGGGATGCTCATTTTGTACTTTGCAAGTGAGAAGGGTCAAGGAGGCAATTTTGAATGCCCTCCATTTGAGAAAGGTGCAACATACAGAAATAGGAGAGGAACGGCTTGCGGTAGAAAGATAAGGATGACATTTCCCCTAATCATTCCCCAGCAAAGTACCTTGGTAGGCACTTTTCACCCTTGACAGAGATGAAAGTTAGTTAGCGAGGGATCATTTCCCACCCACCTATCACTAATGTCAGATGTCCCCAAACCCCATGGGATGGAGGTGAGTGGGGAGAGATTGCAGGATGGTAAAACTAATACATCTATGCATTCTAATAATATCCTTTTTAAAATATTAAAGCTATGGCTGCAGTCCTATAGGTAATTACCTGGGAGCAAGCCCTGTCAAACACAATGGGACTTGCTTCTGAAAAGGCAAGTATAGGATTGCACAGTAAATCTCAAGACAAAGGTGGAAGCTCCTGCTCAAGCAAAAGATTCAAGAAACCTTAAGGGATGCAAAAGAAAGAAAGAAAGAAAGAAAGAAAGAAAGAAAGAAAGAAAGAAAGAAAGAAAGAAAGAAAGAAAGAAAGAAAGAAAGAAAGAAAGAAAGAAAGAAAGAAAGAAAGAGTTGAGATAAAACTAGCAAAAATTCTTGAGAACATTTGAGGGGCACCTAATCCCTCTGTAAAACTAAAGGCACTATGCATCTTAATGATGAAAGATAATGAGAATAGTCAAAGAGATTGTCATATATAAAAAGGTGTTTCAAACTTTATGGAGGAGAAATACTAGTAGATTCTTACAACCTTCCAAATGCAATAACAAATTATTTGTGGAGTTCCATGAGAACTATGCACTGTATGAAAGACATTTTTTAAAAAAAATTAGGAATGCCTGTAATAGACTTGTATTTGAATTTAGACAGATCAAATTTTGCTTGTAGAAAATAATGGAGAAAAATTCAAGACAATTGCATTTTTTATCTTGACAGGTCCTAACCACCTTCTTTGGATGGTTTTAAAAGAGTATTAGACAAATGAATTGGACGATAAGGTTGCCAATGGCTACTAGACAAGATGGCTATGTTCTGCTTCCACTGTCAGAAGCAGCATGTTTCTGGATACCAGTTGTGGGGATCACAATTGGAGAGAGTGCTGTATCAGGCCAGTGGCTCATCTAGTCCAGCATCCTGTTCTCACAGTGGCCAACCAGATGCCTATGGGATGCCTGCACGAAGGACCTGAGCACAAGAGCATTCTCCCCTCCTGTGGTTTCCAGCAACCAGTATTTGGAAACATAGTGCCATCAGAGATTTTCAATTCCATTTGTATTCACAACCATCAATGCTCCAGTGCATCACACTGCACACTAAACACTCTGTTGACTGAGTCCCCAATTCCCAGCTGGTATTTTAGAGGTTATAGAAAGAAGTGAGAGGTGACTGAATTTAAGAGCATTGAGTGTCTAGTTTCATAATTTGGATAATAAAGATAGTTTCATCATTTGTGCAGTCTCTAAGGGACAGATAGGCTCCCTGTGCCTTGTAGTTGATGTCCTGGCTATAGATTTTAGTGTTTGCACCGTAGACTCAAGCTTATCCTACACTCATTTAACAAGCAACTTGCTTCTGTTTTATATTATGCACCCCACATTATTAATTATGTATAAATATCAAATTACACTATACACATTATTATCCATTATACATGCTACACATTAGAGAGAGTTCTCTAGTGATTACCTCTTCAAAGAGATAGTTGAAGTAACAGGCAATGGTCCAGACATGACCACACTGTGTAATCTGTATTCAAAGAGACCAAGGGAATGAGTTGCAAGTCAGCAGCCTGTCAAAAAGGACTGACAAGAGATGCTGTCATATAGCAGAGCTTGTACTTCTGGTAATCTGTTATCCAGATGATGGATCCCAGTCAAGAAAGGCAAGAATTGTTGGGGTGAAATTTTGGATCCCAGTCAAGAAAGGCAAGAATTGTTGAGGTGACACTTGAGAGAAAAACTGCATATTAAAAAAATCATTTTATTTAAACAATTAAAACATGGCAGATGTTTTAGTAATAAGTATTTTAAATGTGTTATTAATTTTATATTTGCTTTGTTTTTTTAATGATGCTTTATGTGTATTTGTTTTTAATTGGCTGGTGGGTTTTAGTTGTCATGGACTTGTATACTGCTTATAGATTTTCTACGTAGAAATAAACACATTCCAAAATTGCTCATTCACACCTGAAATCTTATTTATTTATTTACAGAATGCATCAAACACTTTACTTTTTTAAAAAAAGCAGCAACATTGAAGTGATACACAGAAAGTATTTCAAACAGCAATAAACAATAACAAATAATATGAAATACATATTTGCAACCTGGAAATAGACGGGAAGCATGTCTGAGATCACTCCTTTATGAAGGCTTGCCTAAATAAGTAACTTTTCAACAGGAGGTGAAATTCCAGTATGGTCACCGCCTGTCTGATTTGTACAGGAAAGTAATTGCATAAGTTAGGTGATCCAGCACTAAAGGTATTGTTCTGATTTGCCATGGAGCGGGCCTAAGATTTTCTAGGCCAAGGCCTCCTATGGCTCCCACAAAAGGTCTCAGTAAATATCCCCTCAGAACTCCACAATGCACAAGAGAATGTTTGTTTTTCCTGCTCAGTTCCTGTTTGCAGTGGCTCAGCCTCTCTTACACTGAACATGGCCCCTTAAACATGTCCACATGTCATTGGATGTCAGGACTGGACACCCCCCCCATTCCAGCAATGGGCTTCTATCTAGAAACGATCATGGCAATAATTATTGTAGGTGCCTTTTCCCCAATTGATGAAGTGGACGATGGGGGAGGGATTCCTGAACCATTTTGTGATCTTGTCTCTTTTTCTGCTCTTTCAGAAGTGACAGTCATTTTGTATTATGTCATCTCTCCCACAGGAGTCATTTTCTGACTGGTTCCCCCAGCACTTTCTCAAAATTCCAAATGTGCCCTCCAAGGCATCATCAGAAGAGCATCTTAGCATTTTAGCATTTCAGTATTGTAGCATTTAGCATTTTAGTATTTTTAGTATTTTAGTTCAGTATAGGGTTTTTTTTTGGAAATTTAATGAGTCATGTTTTAAATTGATTAATGTGTGGTTTTAAATTGTATGTTGATATTTTGATGTTGTGAACCGCCCAGAGAGCTTCGGCTATGGGGCGGTATAAAAATTTAAATTTAAAAATTTAATAAATAAAAAAATAAAAAATAAAAAAATAAAATAAATGGGTGTGGTGGTTGAACAGATACATAGAGGGTAAAGCAATATTTCTAGTGACCTGGTCCTGAGTTGTTTAGGGCCTTCTGCACAAGTACCAAAACCTTAAACTTGGCCCAGCAGTATATTAGCAACCAGTGTAACTCTTGGAGTAAAAGGTGTTATATGCTGAAAGTAGGCTGCTCCAGGCAGCAGTCTAGTCACTATATTCTGCACCATCTGAGAAATGAGAAAAATGTGTGAATGTTGAAGATGTGTACATATTATTTGCAACTCTAGTAAGCACAGAGCTTGGAAAAGTTACTTTTTTGAACTACAACTCCCATCAGCCCAATCTAGTGGCCATGCTGGCTGGGGCTGATAGGAGTTGTAGTTAAAAAAAGTAACTTTTCCAAGCTCTGAGTAAGCAGTATACTGCAATTCCTCATGACTGTTGTGCATTGCCTGGGCCATTGACAATATGATCCAACAATTACATTTTAAATCTGCTGCCTGTTCAAATTTGGCTTATTCACAAAGAGAATAAGCAGTTTTTGTATTGAGAGCAGAAAATCATGGATTTGTACTAATCAGTGATATCTGAATCATACTTAGGCCCATGTCCCTTAAAAATACTTTTATATAATGTTTGGGCAGCACCAGGAATGCTTGCGGGATTCAGTCTCTGCAAATTCCACTATGAAGTAACCTCATCTGCACCTCTTGGGCTCCTATGTGGTCAGAACATAGTTATCCACTGAACAGTCTGGTGCAGTTCAAATATATGTGTGTGTATATATATGTATACACCACTATACACAGTTCAAATATATGTGTGTGTATGTGTATACACCGCAATACATTTTTAAAATGTGCATTTGGACAGAAAATATATTAAAAATGTCTATATAATTTTTCATGCAGTATATTTTTAATTTGCAAATTAATGCGGACATGAGAGAGAGGAGGTTTAGCCCAAAATGAGATGGAGTAGAAATAGACCCAGTCACCCATCCCTAGTTATTCTATATGTCTTCTAAACTCATTCAGCAAACCCCAAATGAGAAGATGCTTCTTTTGGCTCAAGAAGAATAAGCACGACAACACAGATGTATGACCTCCTCTGACCCATTATTTTACTGAGTTTGCAGCCACTTGTCCAACCCCAATGCATGTGTTTGAGAGAGAGATAAGAGAGCTGTATATCATCCTGAAGGATGTGAAGAGGGTGTATAATGCTTATGGAATGAACATCATGTGCAAAGTCTGTCTTGAAAATGTCAGAAGATAAGGAATGAATATAGGTGCCAGTGACCTTCATCATGGAAGGGCTTGGCAAAAAGAAGGCAGAAGAAAAAGCAATCAGATTTGTGCATTCTCCTTTTGGCAACAATGCAGAGGGTTTAATGCAGAGGGCCTGCATATCAAATAAATGTCGGATTCCACCTTACTCTTCTCTTTTAGAAATTGAATTTCAAAAATGCTGCCCTTCACTGAAGTCAGTGACGAATATCACCGTGCTTACTTTAAGTCTTGTGGTCTAGCTAAATGATTCATGCTTTTGTCACAGCACTAGGTTGGACTTCAAGATGACCTCCATCTAGGACTGCCTTTGAACACTGTGCACAAACTGCATTATGCAGCAACTGGAAAGTTAGATCATTTGAGTGAAGCTGGAAATAGTCAAGGCCCTGTCCAGACAGAGAGGGACCCATTGGTCACATCCACACCATACCTTTAAAGCACTACACTACTTCATCAGTGATGACTGCCCCCAAAGAATCCTGGAAAGTGTAATGAGTCAAGGGTCCTGGGAAATGTAGCTTTAACAAATCACAGTTCCCAGGATGTTTTAGGGTAAGTCATGACTGTTAACGTGGTATAAGAATGCTTTAAATGTATGGTGTGGATGTGACCATAGTAAGATTCTGTAGGTGGTATTCAACACTAGTCCTGCTCAAAGCAGACCCATTGAAGATAATAGAAATGACTAACTCAGGCCGCATTCACACCATACATTTATTCCACTATTTTTCTACTTGAAACAGTCATGGCTTTCCCCAAAGAATCCTGGAAAATTTGTTTGTCAAATGTGCTGAGAGTTGTTAGGAGACCCCTGTTTTCCTTTACAGAGCAACAATTTCCAGAGTGGTTTAACAACCAATCCCTCTTCCCAGGGACCTCTGGGAATTGTAACTCTGTGTGGGGCACAATCTCATACAATCATAGAATAGTAGAGTTGGAAGGGGCCTATAAGGCCATCAAGTCCAACCCTAACAACTCTCAGCATCCTTCATGAACTATATTACCCAGGATTCCT
This sequence comes from Rhineura floridana, assembly GCF_030035675.1. Classification (NCBI taxonomy): domain Eukaryota; kingdom Metazoa; phylum Chordata; class Lepidosauria; order Squamata; family Rhineuridae; genus Rhineura; species Rhineura floridana. Next base: position 16,395,757 of record NC_084492.1, on the reverse strand, counting down.
TGGGGAAGCCATGAAATAATAGTAGAATAAATATGGTGTGAATGTGGTCTCAGGTTCATTTATTTCAGTGGGTTTCCTCTGAGTAGGGATGGAAAGATCTGTCAGTTTTGGTTCTCTACATTTTTTTCAATCTTAAATTCAGTTATGCACATTTCTGCAGCAATTTGTGATTTTTTAAAAAAATCCTCATGAAAAAGTTATTTTAGTGAGAATTTCTCCATATAAACACATTCTTCTAGGCAGTTCTGACTAATGAACACACTCGTTTCTCATCATACAATGCATTTGTACATGTCATTTTCACTCATATATTCATCTTTATGCACACTTTCCTCTAACATGTGCATTTTTGTAAATATTGGCTGGTGAACTGTATTGGAAAATTCAAATAAGTGTGAATTTTGAAGGATGGCTGCATTTCCCATCCCATTGTTTTCGAAAGTGCAAATTTGATAGATTTGGCTTGTAATGTGAACTGAATTGAATTTCTTGCCCATCCCTACATCTGAGTACTAGCATTGAATATAATCCTATGTTTCAAGTATAGGACACTGTCCAGTTTTCTACCTACGTACAGTATATTTTTAAATATAGGGGAGCATTCCAAAAGGTCATTCCTGCCGTTACCTGCAATCTGAAGTGGCACTACCCCCTTAGGAATGCTACCACTTCATGCCTGTTTCGTGCTTTTCCATGTACAGACCCAAAGCCTCTCAGACTTTAGATTTTTTTTATTCCTCTTATTCTACAATTTCCCCCTGGTCTTTGAAAACAAAATGGCTGTGACTTTTGTTTCATCATGAGCCTAAGCCTTTGCATATAACATTGTCTGTACAACAACAACAACAACAACAACAACAACAACAACAACAACAACAACAACAACAACAACAACAACAACAACAACAACAACAACAAACACTTTGGCCATTATTATATTTAAGGGTGCCTTTTCCAGTTCTTTTTATAATATTTAAGGGTGCCTTTTCCAGTTCTTTTTAAAGGTTTATCTCTTCTGTGTAGACAAGTGATTTGAATTCCTTCTGCTTTATTATAACCAAGTGGGTTGCTACGGTGTATTAATCCTCCTTATATTGACATGAAATCACAGGAAGAATATCATAGCCATTTTTATATCTATTGGAAATTCACTAGAATAAGCTCTCTGTGTCAATGCAACTGCATTTTTTTTAATTTTCCTTCCATGCCAGTTCAGCGAATACACAACTATACCTTCCTGTAACAAATGTGGATGAAAACCAATGTGCCAAAAATGAGGCATCTTTAGCTGGCAATGAGGGAAGAGAATGTAATTGTCATCCAGATCACAGCATGACTAAGCAGTATGTTTCTTTCAAGCAGAGGATTTGGGGGTTAAGTATAGGGGGGAGGTAATGAGATCTCAGTAGGACTGGGTTATTTTTCCAAGAAAAAGTTCAAAAGGCTGCTTTTGTTGTATTCAATATTCAATCCTAAAAATAAACATAACAACATGAACAGTGTGCTTGGTTACTTGAAATTGCCTCTTAAAGATCCAGAGATATAAATATGTTTGATTTGTAATAACTCAGAGCCCCTCCAAACTGTGTCTTTTTTCTTTCTTTCTTTCTTTTTCTTTCTTTCTTTCTTTGGTGGGTATATTCTGCAACATGCCATTGAAGCAATAACAGTGCATTAGTAATGGATTTGTCCTGGACCATACATGTCATTCTGTCTCATTAGCTGTTCTGTAATACTTCCCCAATGTTATTGCATTATTGCAATCCGGAGGTCACTTTTTGAGCACATTCACACCATACATTTATTCCACAATTATTCCACTTTAAACAGTCATGGCTACCCCCAACAAATCTTGGGAAGTGTAGTTTGTGAAAGGTGCTCACAGTTGTTGCTTTTTTGGCAGAAGAGTGGGGTATAAATACTCTCTCTCTCTCTCTCTCTTTCTCCACACACACACACACCACACACACACACCACACACACACACACACCACACACCACACACACACCCCACACCCCACACACACACCCCACACCCCACACACCCCACACACACACACCCCACACACACCCCACACACCCCCCACCCCCATACACACCCCCCACACACCCCACACCCCCCACACACACCCCCCACACACCCCCCACACCCCACCCCCCACACACCCCACACCCCCCCCACCCCCCACACCCCCCACACCCCTATAAGCAGGTGTCTTGCCTGTAGCCTAATTAACTAGCTTCAGCTATGAGAACTGCAAACACATTTGCCTTCTCAGAGGTCCCATTTCAGGCAAGATATTTCCCCCCACAATTCCTTGCCTCAGAACCATTTTAGAAACCAAGCGTTCTTGACAATTACCACTGCAAGTATAATGTGAAAAATTATTTATATACTGCTTAATCATTCAAATTCCTAAGTGGTGTACATAAAACCTATCCCTGCATAAGATAGCACAATAAAATCAACATAAAAGCAAATGCTAACTTAAAATGCCTGCTGGAACAAGAAAGTCTTAGCTATGCACCTGACATTCAACAAGAAGGGTCCCTGTCTAATCTCATTCCGGAGGATGTTCTACAGTCTTGGGCCCACAACACAGAGCGCATGGCTTCTAGCCATTATGAGCTGGGGGGGTAGTGAGGGATCACTAACAGAGACTCCCCCCAAGATCAGGAGGATTGATCAGGCCAGGAAATAAGGGATCAGGTGGTGCTTAAGATATTCCTGGGCCCAAGTTGTTCAGGGCTTTGTATATCAACACACCTCTCTGCTGGAAGAGTATTCCTCAGTATGAAACTGGGGCACTAAATGCCTGACTTCTGGTTGAGGCCAGTTGGTCTTCTTTAACATGGGAGACAACTAACAGCGGTTTTCTGGTTTATCTCAGTGATTGGTCTAGGATATAAAGGCTCAGGTGGTCCTTAAGGCATCCTGGACCCAAGTTGTTCAGGGCTTTGTATATCAACACAAGAACCTTGAACCTGGACTAATAACATATGGGCAGTTATGTACTTGTAATGCAAAGTATTCAGTAGCTCAGTAGTATAGCTGGACATTATGTCAATCTTTCCTCTGCAGCATGCCAGTATGGTTAATACTTAAGCCCAATATTAATCTCTTTTTCCCATTCTTTTTAGGAAAGCTGTAGTATCGGTATTAATAGAATAGGATCTTTCCACCTCCACCCCCTTAGTGGAAAATCTTTATAAGGTATCACAAAGGTATAGTTTACTGAATGTTTACAACAGCAGCAGGAAGAGGAGAATAAAGTGATCCCCTTCAGCTAGAGAATGGCATAGATCTTCACAACCATACAGATTGTTCCTGTACAAGCTAATCTAATGAAAGCAGTAGTTCCAGAGCGATTCTACATTTCTCTATTGGATGAGCTTGTAATAACAGTAATTTATCTCAAAGTGCAGAAGTCTGTGTTTTTGACGCAGAGGGATGCAAGTTGAACACGTGTGCAAAACATGTTTCCTGTGATAAGTGCATGCAATTAAAAAAACCAGCACTGTTGTAAAATTCATCGAAATGTGTGGATCTCATAGTGCATATAGAGAATCAACATGGTGTAGTGGTTATAGTGTTGGACTAGGAGCTGAGAGGCCAGGGTTCAAATCCCCACTCAGCCCTGAGGCTCACCTTGGGCCAATCACTGTCACTTCACCTAACTTACCTCACATGGTTGTTGTGAAGAACCATGCAAGCTATCTTGAGCTCCTTGGAGGAAAGGCAGGGGATAGCAATATATATTAAATAGCTTTTGTATTGATTTTTTTTGAGAAAAATAAATTAAAATAGAATACAGTCAAATATGACACAATAAACAATAGCAAAACAAAACTGCGTTCTTTGTGACACTTTGTGGGAAGGGGAGGGAGAAGGTGCATTTGGTGGTCCAGACTAACCCAATGCTCATTCATGCAAATAGACCTGTATATGGAATCCATATATCTTTCTTGCACTTATGGGTGGTCACCTTCTCATAGGCAGCTAGCGGAGTCATGTCTTCTGTCCATTGTGCTGTTATGGGTTTGGGGTTGAGATGAGTCCCCTTTCCAGACTCTGATTTGGAACCCTGCACCTGGAGGTGGGCTCTGCAGCTGAGAAACTTGCTCTGCTGGTCAGATGTGTCTCATTAGTTGTTTTAATAGAGTGGCCAGGTGGGCTAATGGGTCTGTCAAGTGCCCATTAACTGGCGAATAGGCCAGGGAGATCCTATTGTTATTGAAACTCTTCAGGAGAGCCCTTCACCCCTTCTGGGCCTACAAGAGGCTTCTGTTTTTAGTTGAATCTGAGAACAGGCTGGGAACTGGAGGCATGCAGACAGCCCTGCTCCCTGCATGATGCCTTCAGGATGCCTCCTATAAGCTTGATGGAAAAGCAAGGTCTGTTGGACTTCTAATGCTTTGAACCCCTCCATCTTAAGCTCAGGTTGGAATGTGTGTAAACAAATAAATAAAATTTACTAAAAGACACTACAGTCTCTGCTGACTTTCTTTCCAAGGAAACCAAACCCTGGGCAAGCACAGGAACCCCTTGAGATCTCTCACTGCTCAGAGATTGGGATGGCACACAACAGTCTGATTGGGAGGCAGGTCAATCTTTCCATCCATTGCAGAAGTGTTAAACATTTAGCCACCATGAGTGCCTGAAATAGCCACGCCCAGCCTCCAAAAGGTCTTCTGTATCTTTAAAAGTTGTGCAGGGGGAAGGGAGAATTTCACCTTGTGGTTTTTCCCATTATAGTGTTGCAAGAAAACCTGCACTTGGCTGAATTTTCTCTTCTCTTAAAGATACAGAATCATTCTCAGGCCCTGAGCCTGGGAACCCTACAGTGGCTGCTGTCACATAAATAGCGCTAGTTTAATGGATTAAAAAGGTAGCGCTTCTGTCTCGATTTCTAAAAGCCCTTTCACACTGCAGTAGCTCTTGCGATAAGAAACAGTACTTTTTCAGCCGATATAGCGGCATTTCGTGCAACTGCCTTTCACACAGCTGCAATGAACAAAGCCTCATTTTCATCCCTCTCCTGTTATACACATGTGCTTGGAATTTGCTGTTGAAAGAGATGGCGGCCACCAAGGCTGAAAGTACCATGTTCCACAAGGCAGAGACAGCCTCCTAAGGAGGCCAAAGAGCATCTACCCTGCAGTAGAGTCACTGGAGTCCCCTCTGCGAGCGCTAAATGCGCTGCAGTTACAAACACAAGGAGCTGCAGCCGCAAACTCCTAACGGCCGCAATAGCGAGCTGAGGGGAGAAAAGGGGGCCTCTGCAGCAAACAGCGCCAAGTACGTTGCCACCGCAAGTGGGAAGCCACAGCGAGCTCCTGGTGGCCGCAGTAGCGAGCCACGGGGAGAGATATCCGCCTGAAGAACAAAAGCCTCTGTTGGCGAGTAATGGCTCAGAATAGGGGGGAGTCACTGCCACTGCCACTCTCTCTCCAAAACTACTTTCCCCCACACCAGAGCTTCTGCAAGTTCCTTCTTATCTACTTGCCCACCAGCTGCTGACCTAGGCAAACCTGGTGCTCTGTTCTGCTCTGCTTAACCCGTTTATTGCAGGTTTCCTTCTCTCACTAAAATTCCCTGTCTGTGAGTCTCATAGCTTGCTTTACTGAACAACAGTCACTGCCACTGCTGAAGCAGGGGCGGCACCAGTAGCCTCCGCTGTCACCCGGGGGAAGATGAAGGGGAGAGAAACAACAAGGAGCAGAGGTGGCACAAACAGCCCTCGCAGTCCCCAAAAATAAAATGGGACAAAAGGGCAGGATCAAGAGGAGGGAAGTTAACAACTGCCCCAACCAGCCCAAAACTATCTTAGAAGAAAATTCAAGGGGAAAAAGGAGGGGAAACAACTGGAAACAAAACCAAGCGAACCCCCCAGTCACAACACACATTTTCATAGTAACAGAAATTAAACACAACAGAAATTCAAGGTGAAAGAAAAAAAGGGGGGGAGAAACTGGAGACAAAAAAGCCCGCACGACTAAAGGGTGGGAACACACTACACGCTGGGATGCCTGTCACGTGAGCAGCAGCAGCTAGCCCAAAACTCCCAGGATCTTCCGGGTTCCCAGCCTTGCTAACAGATTGTTTCTGGTATCATTTATCACGGAAATTTGCACTAAACTTACACTACATTCCACTAGAATTCTGGAGCTAGCTTGTGCGTTGTGTGAAAGCTCAAATATAATGTGCAAATTACCAGGTAAGAAATCATCAGAATAACAGAATAAACTGCAGTGTGAAAGCACCCAGTGTAAGCCTCCATTAGAATAATCCCCAAATCATCAGACAAATGTTTGAGCCAATAGCCCCTTAATTATCTGGTGCCCTTTCACATTTCTTACAAACCTAAAATATTACTTCTGTGCCCTTCATATCATTTTCAAACACCTTGAACATAGGGATGGATCTAAAACTAAACAGCTGTGTTTTATGTTTTATATTAGGATGGGATGACTTTATGAAGCAGGAAAAAAGTAACATTTTAATGGACAGTTTGCATATTGCCCCCACCTGCTTTAAAGCCTGATGGCTGATTGCAGTTTGCTTGACAAAAGATGCAAAATCCAATTAAAAGGAGACGAAAATCTGGCTTTTGTTTCAACATGTACACTTGCCTCCTGATTTGCATTTCCAAACACACAAACAAAACCAGCTGCTGCTGCTGTTATTTGTATTATCATTATTACCATTTTGTTCCTGGTCGTAATTCAAAGCACAGGTCTTTAAAGATCTTGAGATCTTTAAAAATCAAAGGTTGTATCCAACACTGTGTGTGTAGAGTTCCGTTTGCTCAGGAGACATTTCCCTTCCTCTGATCTCCCTGCGTGCCCTCAAAATCTGTTCCAGAGGGTCCCAAAACATTTTGGAGCTGATTTTGAGGGTGTGCAGGGGGCTGCAGCGGAAAGGAGGGGGAAGTTCTGTTGTGCAAGCAGAATGACAGCACTGGATACAACCTCAAGACCTGTAGTCCAAGTTGTGATCAGAAACAAAACGGTGATGATGATGATAAAAAAGACTTTAAACAAAAAGAAATGTGGGAATAAATCAATGCCAGGAGTCCATATGCCAAGTATTTAAACACTAATTGCAAATTAATAAGAAAATAGGGATTTATTTTATTTATTTTTTAAAAAAACATAACCAGAGTTTTAAAAGTGAGAAAAAACTGTGCCAGGTCTTTTGGGTAGTGTCCGTCATTAATATTTAGTTGTCACGGAAATGTTATGATCGACCTGTAGTGCATTTGTGCTGTCTACCTCACAGGGCAACTGTGAGCATATAGAGTGGAGGAAGATAATAGTTTACACTGTCTTAAGCTCTTTGAGGCATTGAAAGATACTAAATAAATAAATACGCCATTAGATTTTAGTCTGATATGAATTCTTTTTTTTTGCATTCTGTGTTGTTCCACATCTCATCTTTATATTTCCTGTTCCTTGCATTTGATATTTTAAATACAAGCGATAAAAATCAGACAACAGAAGAAAAGGTCTTTTTAACCACCAGATTGTTTAACTTTATTCCCTATTATTAGTTTGCCACTCATTGAACCCCTACAGAGAGGCCCAACAGAGCTTTTTATGATGTTTAAAAGTGCATTAAGAGCTCAAGCAGTTCTTTCAGTGGCACACAAGATTTTTCTCTTTTCAAAGACTTTTTTTTTTTTTTTTTGGCCTCCTCTCGGCTTTAACCTTCTGAATGCATTTTAACTCTATTACACTGAAAGGACACCCACGAGGCCTCGCAAATACATGCCGGAGAGCCTTCGACATGGGAGGAAAGTTGGAATGTATCACATTCTTTTCAAATGAAGAACTCTGAGAAGAAAGAGGGGGGAGAAGTGGTTGCTGAAAGAGATTTCTTTTCACTTGGTAATCATAAAAATAATAATGACAACCATCACCACCTAGAAAAAAATCCATTGCTTTCCTTGTCTATGTGATGATTTGAAATTGCTTCCCGAAGACCAGTTGAACACCAGGAAGAATCTGGGATTCTGAAAAAATTCAGCTCTCATATATAGCAGATTTCAAGATAGTAAGCCATCTTCATATACAGTATCTTTATGTTGTATCCATGAAGAGGGCACAGGAGCATGTGTGATGACAAGGGACAGAACAATCTGCCAGTTTCCATCTCCTTCAGTTTCTCATCTTTCCATCCTTTAACTCTCCACATTTCCATGTCAGTTTCTGTTTGTTTGGGGTTTTTTGTTTGAAAGGAAGACCTTCTGTAAACTCTTCAGCATTTTAGTGCAATTTTCTCCTAATGTACCCATTTTGTTATACAATTTTGCCTAATATACACATTTTGCAGTGCCATTTCTGCAAAAATAATGCACATTTCTATGTTATTTTCACTAATATATGCATTTCTCTGCACACTTCACTCTAGTATAGGGTTTTATTTTATTTATTTTTTTTTGTCCATGGGCCAAATCCTTATCAGGATCTGCCTCACGGGCCAAATTTGGCAGGTGGACAGGGCTGATGACCTGCTAATTACCTGACTTCACAAATAGTGTCTGGGTTTTTTGTCCTTTAAAGTCCTGAAGTCAGGATTTCAAAGCATGTAGCCAGTGTGCTGTAGTGGTTAGAGTGTTGGACTATGACCTGGGAGACCAGAGTTTGAATCCCCACACACCTATGAAGCTCCCCGGGTGACCTTGGGCCAGTCACAGCCTCACAGCCTCAGAGGAAGGCAATGGTAAACCACCTCTGAATACCGCTCATCATGAAAACCCTATTTATAGGGTCGCCATAAGTCGGGATCAACTTGAAGGCAGTCCAGTAGGCAGCAAAGCGGTGCTCAAAGGAAGAACAGGATTGGTCTCCATTTGCATCAGCTGATGTGGGGGAGAGGGCAATCCTGCTTAGTGCTAGGTTAGGGTGTTCAAGAGAGTTCTCTGCAGAGAGCTCTCATGCACACCCAAATCAAACAGGATCACTTTCCCTTTGTATCAGCCAATGCACAGAGAGGGCAATACTGCTTAGGTCTGGGTGCCTGCTTTGCAGGGTGCTTTGGAAGCTGTGGAACGGAGCTTTGGCCAAGTGTCACCCTTTAGACCAAGCCCTATCCTTACCTGCATGACAATGGGTGTAGGGTCGGTGGGCCTTGGCTCATCCGAAACAGTCTCACATGCCGGCCATGATTGTTCCTCATGCCAGACTTTCCCCACCCCTGTGCTAGTATATATATTTATGTACACCTTCACTGCCAAAACTGAAAAAGTGTGCATTTTGAAAGATAGCTTGTTTTTGTTTGCATATTGTTTCGAAAGCTGCACATTTGGGAGGTTGGCCTTCAAATGCAAACTGAATCAAGTTTCTCCCCATCCCTATGTAACCTCACCCTCTCCACTAACCTTACTGCATAAAGTGGGAAGGTCTAAAGTGATGGAAAGGCTATAAGTGTGTTGCATGGGACATGCTTCCAGTCCTCTCTGCAGTCAGGGTTCCTGATCACAGAAAGGTCTTGAAGCATATTCAGTTAAATACATCCTCCTTCAGATCTTGCCACGCAATGTGGAATATTTGGGTTGGAGAGGTCTACAGTGGGTTTGTTAGTATATTTGGCAGAGCATCCTTATAGTTCTCCATATGATCAAGAACTCTGCCCAATCATGATTCCTGATCACAGGAAGGTCTGTAAACAACCTTAACTAAATGTGCTTATAATCCTGTTCCAGACCTTTTCTGCTTAATGCAGAAAAGTGCATGCAGCCCTGCACTCTCTCCATAAATAGAGCTTAAGAACACCTGAAGGGGGCTGTAGTGTTACGTAAGTTTAGAGACAGACAATTTATTCACAAGGCATTTCTTTATGGTTAGGGATCCACTGGATATTTGTAATTTGCTTTGTTTTAGCAGCACAAATCACACACAACATCTCTATCTGTATCAAGAATTCATAAGATCATGTGAAACTCATTCCGACAATATTGAATGTGATAGATGATCACTTTATTATTTACCCATTAAATAAACTGATGTAGAAATGCACCCAAAATGCAGGCAGCATTCACCAGTGAGCCCTTTCCAACAGTTAGTTTTAAAAAATCACACCTGGGATCCTTCAACAGAATGGATCAATGGAGCAAATTTGCTCATACTTAATATTTGCCCATCCTCTCCTATGTGCAGTACTACAGATTACATAGACTGAAATGTTTGTAGCTCAGTGGTAGACCATCTGCTTTGCACTCAGAAGGTCCCAGGATCAATCTCTGGCATCTCCAGGTGGAGCTGGGAATGCCTCCTCTCTGAAACCTTAGAGAGCTACTGCCAGTCAGGTTGGACAATCCTCAATGGTCTGATCCATCCTGTGCGCTTATCCCCAATACCACCATCCTACATTGTCCAAACACATGCCAAACCTGACCAGTCATCTTTCACAGCTGCAGTATTATCCCTCCCAATGCTTGAAAGAAGCTGGCAAAATCAGAGACATTCACCCCATTGGCGGCTTCCATCCACTCACTCATACAGTGACAACGAGATTATTGCTTCCATGACATATGCAGCACATTCTTCCACAGTGGCTAATCCCAGTTCCACAGACTTCTATTAAATGTTTTGTTTTGCCTGTCCTCACATCATAGCATCATCTTGTCTACCGCTGACTTTTTCATTACCTTCCATTACCTTTCACTTCAGCTCTCTCTCTTTCTTTGCATTGCAATGTCATCTTCAGAGACTCACACAAATATCACTTTGAGAAATTAAGTGATTTGAGAAGTAGTGAAAGTGCCTGCCACTAAATACATCTTTTAAAAGAATATAAAGGGGGAGTCAAAACAAAAAGTAACTATTTTAGGCTGGAGAAGGGTAGAGCGGGGGGCATGGAATAAGCAATTAAAATGTAGCCACCGAATCAGTGTCATGTCAGGATTGAAATATTTGGCTGGTGAAAAGTTGGAGTAGAGTTCTAGTCCATCTGTAGGAGGGTTAAACATTCCAAGGGAAAGTCACTAACATCCAGCCTCAGTTATATCTCTGTAAAATGGAAACTTTAAGAACCTGCCCCAGGAGGTTTTTGTGAACATCTCTTTTTGAGATGCTGAATGCACTATGGTAACAGCAAACAAAGTTTTTGAGCATATATATATATATAAAACCTTAATCTATCCACATAGTTCAGCATACATTCTGCCACCTTTCACTTCAGCAATGCAATGCACCATATGGAAAATGCAGTTTAAGAGGCATTCAGGGACAGGGAGTGGATCCAAGGCTCAACTACATTCACTGACCCACAAGGAGCAAAAGCATGCCTATGTATCCTGAAAAAAGGTATTGTTTCTGTTCCAAAAGACTACAGAAGAGAATGAAGTGTGGGATAAAAATGAAAAGCAAGGGCAGGCAGACTTTAGGCTTGCTACTATTCTTTAGTGTGGGTGAATTTGGCACGCACCCCTTTTGGAGAGAAGACTTGAGTCACTCTCTCTCAGGGGGAGAAGGCCTTAGGGATTTCATAGGTTGGAATGCCCAATAGAAAAGGGGCAATCAGGCTGCTATTTAAGCCTGCTCCGTCCTTTCCACTCCCTCTTCCTTTTTTTCAGTGTCCACCATCCCTCCCTTTATAGTGTGGGTTTTTACTAGTCACCCTTTCTGGGGGCTGAGTAGGAATGCTGTGGGGAGCCCCAGATGGGCCCTTGGAAATCCTCTTCATTTTTGCCTACTCCACACTGCTGGGTTATTTGATTTACTCTTGATGTATGTACTTATTTGGTATGTTTGGCATTTGGTATGGGAAGGTAATGTAATTTAAGAACTCAATTGACAGGCAGCCTGAGGCATCACTGGGTTAAGGGCACTTTTGAATCACCTTCCACAGCTTTCAGCCTCCTTCATGAGTTCTGGACAGTAGGAGCCAGGTACACATGCTGGGTTCACATACCCAAGGCTCACTTAGCAGGGAGGGAGGATTTTCTCCCAATCCTTGGCTGGGGAGCCACAGAATGCAGCTGTTTACGTGCCCAGGGAGTTAATTCAAACCCACCTACCTGTACTTACATAATTTGGCTGTGTGGCAGATCTTCTATTGTTATAGTTAATAAATTTGACCTTTCCACCTTTACTCAGTCTCAGAAGTCTTCATCCAAGGTATGTTGGGAAAGGGAAGATATGGTCAGAATACATGTACTGGAGGATTCTCAGGCAAAGACATTTTATATCTCCCAGGCAGGGAGACATCCATTAAAAAGGTCTCAGCTATGAAGTCAGATTTCCAATGGGATACAGAATTACAAAATCACTTGAGTCTTGCTGTCAGGCAGCCCGAGTTCAGGGACAATGGGAGAGCATTGGTGCCCATGCATTGTTTGAGAAATCGGAATATGCCTAAATACAGAAGAGCTTTCACAGCAGCTAGGTTCAATGTTCTGCCATCTGCCTTCCTGGAGGCACCATTCCTGAAGGCCCCATCATGAACAGCTCTGTCCATGTGGAATGGAAGAAGTGGAAACTGGGGGTCATGTTTTATTGTATTGTACCTTTTATAGGGATCTTTGTTATTCTTTTATCACTCCAGTTTTACAATGCATTCTGGATAAATCCAATGAATTTTATCTAATGAATTTATTGGCAGACATGAATCCACAGGTTACAGCAAGAGTGGCTAGTTTCTGTGTTGCTGCCATTGCATGTCGGAAAACGATGGTAAATGATTTTGTATAGGAAATCTGTACTGATTGTAATCTTTTGTTCAACCATGATTTTATGTATTTTATTTGGTTCTGATTATTTATGACGTCTACGTTTTGGCCTGTGACCGAAATAAAATGTTACTTACTAGATTTCCAATGCTACCTACAAATAATTATCACTGGTGAAATTGAAGTCAAAAGACAGAAATAAAATTCCAGGGAACTGTATTTTTCTATATCTTTATTTGAAAAAAAATTGTCCTGGAGGAATGTATCTCTGATTCCCCAATGAGTATTTTTTTTTTTATTTAAAAGTCTCTGGTGTGGATAAGGACAAGATGGGGTGAAAAAAAGATCAGATACACATCTGTAAATAATTCTACAGCAAGCTGTGTTGCATTTTTTTTCACAGTTGGAATGTAACTTTTTATTACAGCTCAGTCGGCATTGCAAATTAAAATTCATCTTTGTTTGTTCAACTGCTACTTGAAAATGGCTTCCACCGACTGTTACAGTCAGATATTATGCTGTCATTTGTGCCATTAGTGGAAATGGTTCAATAACATGAATATTTAAAACCAAGTACACACGTATTTTTTAATTGGTTTTCAATAGCTACCACTGAGTTATGCTCTCAAAATCTGGTCAAACCGTGCTTAATTTTCAGTGGTGTGGAAGCAGCTGGCTACTGAATTAATGGACTCAAACTCCTTTGTAGGTTCATCATGGGGAGCCAGATCAGATATGAACAGCTTTGCACTTTTAATAGGCACCAATTGGAGGCACTCAGTAGACTTCTACCATGCTGGTTAGTTGGTACAAACTACCTGGTTGGAAAACTTTCTTTTTGGAGACGTTGACTAAAAAAGAAAAAAAAAATGCTTTCTCAAATGATATTCATAAGCGTGACATCTGAACACTGCATGCAGAAGTTTAATCCTTCATATCTTCAGTTGACAAGCCCCAAAGCGCTGACAAGTCAGATGTTTATAGCCCATGGATTGACAACCCATGACTCAAGGCATGTACATGACCTTCAGCCTAACATCATCCAGCCCTTGGCATAATTTCACATGGATAAGGAGACCCCTGCTGGATCAGGCCAAAGGCTCATCTAGTCCAGCATTGTGTTTTCACAGGGTTGCATCCAATGTTAATTCTACTCAGAGTAAACCCATTGAAATTAATGGGCATAACTAATTTAGGCCCATTACTTTCAGTGGGTCTTCTCTGAGTAGAACTTAGTTGGTGTCATGAGCCTCATGGAGCATTTCTGGAGTGATCAAAAAGAAGAAGATACAGAATGGGATCCAGGAGATGGCCCCTGTGGCTTTCAGTAAGGAGATGCTGAAGCAGAAGGCTTCAGCATTTTTGACAGTGACATCTTATCCCTCTTAGTTCCAGTTACAACAGAAGGAAAGCTGGCTGACCAGGAGCCATCCCCTTTTCCCCCCTCTCCACCCCCATCTTGGTCCAAGCTGCTGCTGCCACACATACCTCCTTTAGAGGAAGAAGATCTCTACAAGGTGCAGTCGCCGCCATTGTCCCAGTTGGAAGAGCACTGGCATATTCCCATTCTGTGACACCTTCAGACAAGTAGAAAAAGCCCACCCTGAACCTACTTAAGAGTGTTAGGGTGTGTGTGTCTAATTGCTGAAACAAAGTCTTAGCTTTGGGTAGTCATGCCTAGTTATGCATGAGATACAGAATCCTGTATAACTTGTAAGCTGATCCATGAATTCCTCTAGACTGAAGTTCCACATTAAACCCAATGGAGAAAGATATACCAGTGGGTCTGAATCTGATTCCAACAAGCTTGGCCAGGACAGTTGGATACAACCCACCATGTCCAAGCAGATGGCTATGGTAAGCCCACAAGGAGGACTCACTTGTGATTCCCAGCAACTTATATTCTGAGGCATGATGCCCCCCAACTGTGGAGATAGAACATAACCATACTGGCTATCAATAGGACTGTGCAAAGCACCCCTAACTTGGTTCAGGGCCTGATTTAGTGATCCCAAAACAACCCAAATCAGCCTGATTGAGTTCAGGATCCAAAATTGCCATGGAATGGATGCAAAGCCCTAGCTTCTAGCCATTGAAAAATTTCCCCTTCATGAATTTGTCTAATCCTTTTTTAAAGCCACCCAAGTTGGTGGTCATCACTACACTGTTTGGGAGGGAATTCACTTAGATTTTCTTTGTGACAGAAGTCTATCACATCTCTAATGCAACTTCAGGGGCTTTTGCATTCAACTTGAAAACCTGTGTTACTTTCAAGCTTAATGGGTTTTATGTACATGCACCCAGTTGTTTTTTTTAATCAAATGTTGACCAAAAAAAGTTTGCAAAAGGGGTGGGTAGAGTCAAGAATTCGTATTCATCTGTAGAAGCAATATGCTCATTTCCCCGAACCTTAGAAGTTGACAAAATAAAACAAGAAAACATTTTTGCTGATGATTCCTCCTCCTGCCCTATCCCTCCCTGACCCAATACCAAAAACAAATAATGTAACTCTATCAGATATGGGTATAGGGTGTACTTTTTCTAAACTTGATGATTTTGATTTTTTTATGATAATCATGCAATTTCTAAAACAACAAGGCAATAAACATTGCTATAGTTGGGGCCAAGGAAAATTATTGCTCCATTACTAGACTATAATCAGCTTAGTTTTAGCCCTGTGTGGATTTCTGATATAATTATCCTCAGGGTATATTAGATAAATATCTACAAGTATGTCCTTTGAAATGTCTCCTCTAATCTTACTCTGAATTCCTAACAAGATTTCTTTCTCGTGTTCGTTCTTTGAAGGGAAAGACAGGCAGAGATGGGTGCAAGAAATAATGAACATTGCCAAGAAGGTTATAAAGTGTTCCTTTACTCAATGCACGTGTATTGGTCTACCATGGGTACAAAAACATGCTGAATGCAGTAAAAACCACAAACAAACAAGCCTAAAGATAAGATTTGTACATGAGGTGGGATCTTCAAAATTTCCCTGTCATCACCAAATATCCCCCGGTTTGAGCTAAACTTCTTTGAAATTCCCTCAAACACCCAAAGAGGCTAATTTTAGTATATGGCTGTTCTAATAGTTTTTAAAACGTTTGTTTTGTTTTTAAGAATTACTTGTTTTTAGCTGCTTTTATTGATATGTGTGTGTGTATACTCAAGTATCATATACATTTTGTCAGACTAGGACCCGGGAGACTCAGTCAATAAAACCAACCTCCAGCTTTGGAGGAGGCATTGCAAGCAAACCAAACACATAAATGTTTTAAGGATGCAATTCCCAGCTTAGACTGGGGTTGTGCTTGCCTCCATCCCTTTCCTTGTACAAGAGTAACTCCTGAAACGAAGGGGTTGGAGGAAAGTGACACATGAGGCCATAGGGCCAATCAGGAATGGGCTGGATTTGGCTTTTATAAGCCTGTTCCATTCCCTGTGCCACCTGCTTTACTGTTGTTTGTGCCTGTCTTATCTCCTTCATGAAATGTGGCCTTATGCTAGTCACCTTTTTTCAGGGGCTGAATAGGATTTTTTTAGGAGGTTACTTAATCAGTCTCAGTGTCTCTCTGTTTTGGGCTTTTTCAATTGTGGCCCCCACCCTGTGGAACTGCCTCCCAAATGATCTCTGCCATGCCCCTTCTATGATGAGCTTCAGCTGGGCCTTGAAGACCTGGCTCTTCAGGCAGGCTTTTGGGGTGGGCTACACTCTATTATCATTGTTTTCAGATTTTTAATTTCTAATGTATTTGTATGTCTATTTTGTACGTTGCCCAGAGTGGATGGATAACCAGCCAGATGGGCGACTAATAAATTCAATAAATAAATAAAATAAATGTATTTATTTGCATACATCACACTACTGGGAAAAATTACTTCTTGGGAGTGGTGAAGACTATCTGCTTGTTTAGCATTCAGCATGAGCAGGTGAGGAAGTTAAGAACTTAAATGTTAGGCATTATTGGGTTCAGGACACCCTTCAGGCACCTCTCGTTGCCTTCAGTGTATTTGTGGGGTCCCTGGGGGTGTCCTTCAGGCCTGACACATGCATTTAAGTGAATGCTGGACAGTAGCACACAGGGGCACATGTTGGGGCCACATATCCAAGGCCCACCTAGCAAGGAGGCAGTAATTTTCTCCCAGTCCTTGAATGATAAGCCACAGGCTGCAGCTGCATACAAGCTCTGGGTTCTGGAGGGATGTTTCCCTGATGTAAGGAGACTAAATCTTCACCTGCCTGTAATTTCTTAGTTTGGTCCATTTGGTTTGCTGATCTTCCATTTTGTTATATTAATAAATACAACCGTTTCACTTGTACTTGCCTCATGAGTTTTCATTGTGGGTGTGATAGGGCAAAGGGTTTCCCCCCTTGATCCTATCCATTCATTATGCTCTAACACCCATGTTTTACACATGACTGCATTACAATGTTTAGCACTGTCAGCATTATGCAGCCCAATCCCATGAATATTTAGGTGTATGCAAACTGCACTGTCTTGTGTACTTCTTCCAGTTGAGTTAGGCTGCAATTGTACACATATACTTACTTAAGAGTAAACCCTATTGAACTCTATAGGTCTTATTCTGAATACACACGCAGAGCATTATACTTTTAATTTCTTAATAATACTGCATTACTGTTCTAGACTTTTGTTAACTTAGTTATTGGCTAGATTGGTGATTTTATTTAATGGTTGTTATTACTGTTGTTGTTATATATCACTTGCCAAAATGGTTTCTAAGTGGTTTGTTTGTTTATTTATTTATTTATTTGATTTATATCCCGCCCTTCCTCCAAGCAGGAGCCCAGGGTGGCAAACAGAAGCGCTAAAAACTCATCAAAACATCATAAAAACAGACCCTAAAATACACCGAAACAAAACTTTAAAACTGTTAAACCATTTACTATAAACCGTTATAAGGAATGTAGGTACACATAATACACAATAAAGCATTTCCATCAAAACATTAAAATAAGCATCCACAATTAAAATGGGCAATAAGGAAGCCCATTAAAATAGCTGTTAAAATAATTAAAGCAGGAGGTTCAGAGCAGGAGATTGGGGGAATGCTTGTCTAAGCAGGGGTGCCTTCAAGAGCTGGCAGAATATTGATACTGATGGGGCCTCTCGAACTTCAATACCAAGAGCATTCCACAACATTGGTGTGCTTTATACCTGTTTTAACTGTGATATCTTTGTAACCTGCCCTGGGACTATTTGGTGAAGGATGGGCTATAATTTCTATTGGCGCAGAGGTGGACATATGATCACATTTCAGCAGAGGTAGAAACAATCCACATCAAAAGCTGAGTCACCAAATTTAACCAGCAAGAGGGGGGGGGACTGCTGCCATACATATTTTTTTAAAAGAGGAGCCTTTACAAAATGAGAAGGTACTTTCTTCAGAAGGCGTGTGGCAAAGCACCAAGAAGCAATTAGATTCACAGTTTAGAACCCATTCGCAAATCGTTCACTTTTTTCACTTAGGGCTACTTATTTTTGGCAATCCACTGATGAAATTTATCCCAGATTTAGAGCCTGCCTGGTCATTATTCTCTCATTGAATGAGATAAATCACATCAGCAAGATGCATCATGTGGATGCAAGACACAATCCAAGTTAAAAGCTCGAGGGAGTAATCATGGCTTAGTGAAAGAGCAACTGCTTTGCATGAATAAGGTCCCAGATTAGTCCTGGCATCTCCAGTAGAGCTGGGAGAGATACCCTGTCTGAAACCCTGGAGAGCCACTGTCAGTCAGTGTGGACAATACTAAGCTAGACAGAACAACTGTCTGACTAATTATAAGGTGGTTTCTTATGTTCTTATAGATCCCTAGATATCACACCTATTGCAGGGAAAAGGTCCAGACTCTAATGTAATTTAAGATGAATATCACTCAAACCCTTGAAGCCATTAACCAATATCAATGAGGTTCAGAAAGTTTGGGTAATAAAATGAAGGGCATGAAGGGCAGGTGGATCATACCTGCTGGCTGTTCCCCCACACAGCTGATGCATTTATTGGTCATTCCTCCTCCTCAACCCCCCATATATTTGGCATTTGTATGTAAGTTGTTTTCTTTCAGGGCTTTTTCAGTGGCAGTTCCTCGCTTGTGGTGAGGTGCATCTGTCTCCCTTAATATTGGCCTTGAAGAAGAATTTGAAAACATTCTTGCTTATCCAGGCATTTGATGGCTGAAGGAGATTGTTCCTGGTAACCTGAAGAATGCTTTTAACTGTGACTGTTTCTAGAATATTTTGACAACTGCTTTTAGAATGCTTTTTAATTGTTTTGCTGCTGTGTTCACCAACCTGGGCTACTTTGGGAGGAAGGGTGGGATATAAATCCATAATTTAATAAATAAATGTGAAACTCAAAGCCACTTACAACACGGTCAACAATCACAGTCCCAGATCTCCCTCCATGTGTTTAGTGTACACACGGTTACATGGCTACTGGAATCTACATTACCTGGACCCTAATTTTCCATTGGGGAAAATATTGTTTTGTGCTTCCTGCAAGTGTCCTGACTAACATGAGAGAAAATAACAAATACAGCTGAGAGGCAAAATGAGTTTGACAGGAGACAAGGTTAGAAGAAGCAAAAAGTTTTGCTCTTGCAGGCATCAACAGGATTTGAGCAGGATTGGAAAAAGAGAAGCATGGAGCAGCCTAGGGAGGGTCAAACCCACAAGACTGAATCATTACCAAAAGACTGAACAGCTTGGGGATCTGTGAGATGCCCAGTTATACAAAAAAGCTTCCTGAGAGCCATTAGCTCTATAGTGTAGAACTTAACAACAGTGATGGATGGAAGGGACATGGAATGCTAATTGACTCAAGTTCTGGGTCATTACCAGGCATATCAATACAAGTTCTTCAGCACATGGTATCGGTTGGGAGGAATTTCTGGCCAATAAGACCTTACAGTCAGGTGACTGAGGTGTCTCTCATAGGATAACACAGTGGCACTTTCCCAGAACATGCAAATTAAGTTTCAGTCTAATTATCATTGAGAGATGCTTTCTAGAGGAAGCCCTTAGGGCCAAAGAAGGACATATACTTCCTGCACATGGCAAACAATGTTGTTGTACAATTTCACTTCTGCCTTCTAGAAGAGGTTATTCAGCTTTAACTAATATTGCTTTCCTTGTTAGTTTGCAATAGCATCACATTCATTGATCATAGTCACATAGTTCTAGGGCATGTGTTATGTATTTAGGTTATTTTTAACTGTTGTAATTATGTGTTTTTAAAATGCTGCAACCTGCCTCAGGATCTCTAGGTGAAGGGTGGGTTATATTATTATTATTATTGCTGTTGCTGTTGCTGTTGCTATTACTATAGTTCCTGCTGAATTGAGCTTCTAGGTGACATTGCTTCCTTCCTTCCGTTTTCCAGTTGTGCATACAATGCAGAAAACCACCCCTCCTTCACTTTTCCAACCATCCTTTAGTTCCAAGCATCAACCTTCCATTTCACAGGCTCCCACTGCCACTTTGGAACTCTCCAGTTTTGCTACAAATGGACATACACATTGAACTTGCACACACTTGTTTCAGTCAAATTAACAGATACTGTAGTAATAGCATTGTGATAGCTTTTGGACTTTTGTACACTGGAAACATGTATTGTCCCAACTCCCCCACCCGTTGATCTAGAGATGGTCTATGATCTTTTCATCCATGACCAAGTCAGCATGATCCTGTTAAATGGATTCGCATTGCTTCCACACAGAACCTGTCAGTGTGATCCTAGAATAAAAATGAGCACACTTTGAATCTTTGTGCTTTATTGGGCATGGTGGACCCTGCCAACATCTGCAAGTTCAAGAGCAATATATACGTTGTAATTAATGAAATATAGTACTCTTTGGATAGCATTAAGGAAAGGTGACATCTGTTGGAAGCATGTCTTTGCTCCAGGTCCATGAGTGACAATTTAATTACAGTTGGGTCAGAAAAGCTCATCCTGCCTTAATTCCACCTACAGTACTACTTCCTGCTGGCCAGTTTAGTTAAGATCCCTTAGCCATTTATCTTAGAACTCTGGGTCTGTGCTTTTGGTAGAAGTGTTCTGGGGGGAAATTACCTTGAGGATGTTAGATGCTATCAAATGTGCATAAAATATAGGAAAGTTGTCTACGTAATTTGATCTTTACAACTGTGGATATTAAGTGATCAGATCTGCACTTCCCAGATGGGCATGTGGACTGAACTTAAGTTATCCACCAGCTTTCACACATTCAAATATTCTGGCATAGCTTTTTGCTCAAAGTATTAAAATTCATTTAAACATGCCATGTTTTGATAGGAAATACAAATCTGTATTTTGATGACAAATACATTTAAAATGAATATTTAAATGTGATTTTTGTATTTTTTTTAAAAAAATCAGATTAATGTAGAAATTGAATAGAACAAGACCTATAGGTGAACACATGTGAAAGTGACACAGGCTATAGTTGACTGATTTATCTATCCCTATCTCAGGGACTGATGGGAGTTCAAAGCACTTGGAGGACACCACGTTGGCTACCCCTGAACTAAGATATCATTGCTTGCCAAAAGACATCTTTTAAGCCTAACGGCTGAGCAAGGATTTTATACCTGGAGGACTATGAATGGATGTAAGCAATCTGATGTCCATGTTTCTTTGTGCAAAAATACTTCCTTCA
Source organism: Rhineura floridana (assembly GCF_030035675.1). Classification (NCBI taxonomy): domain Eukaryota; kingdom Metazoa; phylum Chordata; class Lepidosauria; order Squamata; family Rhineuridae; genus Rhineura; species Rhineura floridana. The sequence goes on along the minus strand of NC_084492.1, from coordinate 16,374,400 downwards.
CTCAACATTTCATGGTGTGGGTGTGTGCTGAGCGGTCTTTTGATAGTTTCAAAAAGGTGAGGCTTATCTAGCTGCCGGCATCTGCAGTTCATCTCCGTGTAGAGGGAGATGAGATTAGAGGCCTTGATCCTCCTCCTGTTCGAACAAGACCTCAATCTCTCACTGTCTCTCTTTAATCAGGTTCCTATTTTAGCTGCCACAAAGCTGTCAACAAAGGAAAATAAGCTATCCCCCATCTAGGGGTTAAATTGGATTTCTCAGTGTGCAAATGTTCCTCAGTGTAAAAAAAAAACAAAAAACCCACCTGCACCCTCCATCAGGCAAATTACTTCTGACTTTTAATTTATTTCTCCAGGAAATGGAAAGGTATGGCATATCCAAAGTCAATAGGGAACAAAGAATGAGGTGTAATCAGACTCCTCACCCCCTTCACTGTCAGCTTTAATAGGTTCACTGGCCACACAATTTATAGAATGCATGACATGTCCTTTTGCACTCAGCATTCTGTTTTGGACTTGGCTAGTTAATTATCCCAGTTGACAACTGAAGTTTGCCTCAGGTTGGCACCCCCACATTTCCCGTGTGTGTGTGTGTGTGTGTGTGTGTGTGTGTGTGAATGATGTGGACACATGTACATGTGTAGCCTTGCTTGTACACACAGATTGAAGACAGTTATATACCACTTAATCATTGACATTTATAAGCGGTGTACATAAATATAACCCCTACATTAAAAAAAATCATAAATCCAAATACTATTTTAAAATGCCTGCTGGAACAAGAAAGTCTTAGTCATGTGCCTGAAGTTCTACAAGGAGGGTGTCTGTCTAATCTCAGCTGGGAGGGAGTTCCACGGGCTTGGGCCCACAACACTGAATGCACGGCTTCTAGTCATTATGGGCAATGGCTCTGAGCCATGGAGGAATCACTAACATAGGGCCCATCCATACCTAACCACAAAATCCACGGCTTCCATATTTGGTTGGTGGCCTCGAGATCCATACATGTCCTGTTTGTGGTTGGATTATTGTGAAAACCCAATTATCAAGCATCCATACATGTGGGCTTTTTTTGGTCTAAATTGCTTTAGCATTGGCCACTCCCCTAAATCCACCCCTTTTCAGTGATTGGTCCATAATGGTCATTTGCTTTTTACACATTTTTTCAGAAGACTGCACAAATGTATATTTTTTAATTCCCACGCATGCACAGGTTTGTGGATGTGCTATTGGGTGGGAAGGAGACAGGGGGCTTGGCATATGACGGAGGAACACCCATGGACCACCTATTGCAAGAATATTTGCAGCATTGCTTCCGAGCACATGGACGTTAATGCAATTGATTAGGAAAGCATATCATTTTTGGTGGTAATTTCTAATGCAGATTTGTGAATGCAAATGTACTAGCCTGCAACTTCATGTGGATGACAGTGAATTAATGAGAACACAAAGCTATAACGTTGCAAATTATACAGTCATATGGACGGACTCAAAGACTTCCCCAAAGATCTCAGTGATTGGGCCAGGATATAAGGGATCAAGCATTCCTTAAGATATCCTGGACCCAAGTTGTTAAGGGTTGCATATTAACACAAGAACCTTGAACCTGGCCCAGTAACAAATGGGTATTCTCACCAAACATCTTAAACAGTGCCACACTTTCATCATGAGCACAGACGGCACTGAAGAACGATATCTTCACATTAAATGAAACACCGTCATTGAGGCTTTGATGAGTTTAATGACAATTCTCTTAAATCATGTTCTCCACATTTCTGCAGCAATTTGCCTTTGGAAAAAACAAAACAAAAATCTTCATGAAAATTCTCCAGCATTTTGGTGCAAATTTCTCCTAAAAGATACATTTTTGGAGGCAGTTTGGACTAATGTATACATTTTTGCAAGTCACTCCTCATCATATAATGCATTTCTGCATGTTATTTTCACTCATGTATTCATTTTTGTGTACACGTTCCCCTGATATATGCATTTTTGTAAACATTGTTGGGTTGCCAAATTCCATCACAAAATGTGAATAAGTGCAAATATTGAAGGGTGGCTGAATTTAATTTCTCATATTGTTTCAGAAAGTGCAGATTTGTTATTTTTGACTTGAACTGAATCAAAATTCTTGCCTATCCCTACTTTTCAGCTAGAGTCTTCAAAGAAGCTGATGACATTAAACACAGCAGGCACACCAAGAACCACATGCTCGCAAAAACCTGAACAAACAGTCCCACTACAGCGGGAGTTGACATCAAATATTCCTTCCCACAGAGCACTTGAGATAAGTTGGTCTTCGGGGTGGAGGGAGCAGTCTGACTGGAGCAGTCCCTGATACTGTCTTTGCCTGCCTTCCTCAGTCTCATTGGTCTAAATTATCATCAGAGGTCATGCCCAGTGATAATGAGAATGAATCAGAGATGTAAATAGTCCACTTGCAGAGAGGGAAAAGCTCTAACATTACAAAATACCATAACTCCTTTGAGCGGAATTATAAAATTCAAAATTTAATAATAGCAATATTATGCAAAATAACCTTTGCACAGCACTTTCAAATGTATGAAGCACTTCATGTGCTTTATTTACCTGCAATCCTTTCAGCAACCCTGGAAATGAATCAGCATCTCCGATGATACAGATGGGGTGACTGAGGTGGAGAGTGTGTGGCTTGTCTAAGCCCATTGAGTGAGTTAATGACAGCGGCTAGGTTTGAGCCAGGAACATCCTGATTTGTTGCTCACAGTGTAATCCTATGGGTTCAATAGGACTTATTCCCAGTAAGTGTGTATTTCAGGGGTGGACAACTTGTGGCCCACAAGATGTTGTTGAAGTCCAGCTCCCATCATCCCTGACCATTGGCCATTCTGGCTGGGGCTGATGGGAGTTGGGAGTCCAACATTTTGAGGGGCACAGATTCCACTTCCCTTGTGTATAGGATTGTAGCCCAAGATTAGTGGGCTGCAATCCTATACATACTTGCCTGGGAAGAGGAATGTGGGAGAGATTTGATTCAGCTTGCTCTTAAAGGCAAACCTACCTAATTTGCACTTTCCAAAACAACACATGGAACCAGAGCTTGGAAAAGTTACTTTTTAAAACTACAACTCCCCTCGGCCCCAGCCAGCATGGCCACTGGATTGGGCTGATGAGAGTTGTAGTTCAAAAAAGTAACTTTTCCAAGCTCTGCATGGAACCAAAACACAGCCATCCTTCAATCTCCACACTTTTCTGAATTTTGCAATGTGATTCTCCAGCCAAGTAATGCGCACATAAATGCATATAGTGAGGTAAAGTATACATATAAATACATAGTGAAAATATCATGCAAAATTCATTGTTAGGCAAAATTGCTTTGAAAAATGTTTGTCTGTCTGTCTGTCTATCTATCTATCTCCCACCCTTCCTCCTAGTAGGAGCCCAGAGTGGCTATGGGAATTTTAACTAAAATGCTGATGAATTTTCAAATGTACAATTTCATTTTTAAAAAATCAATTTCATTTTTTTAAAAAAAATAACAAACTGATGTGGACACCTGAACATAAGATTGGAAAAATGAGAGAAAATGAAAATGACAGAATCACCATCTCTACAGCAGAGGCTGGTCGACAGCCCTCCCAATAAGAATGTGAAGCAACTTTTTTTTAAAAAAAAATCCTCCCAAAACCTCAAAGCCACACACTCTTTGCTATCCCACAGTCATTTTATAGTTCTGTTTGAACACGGAGAAACATTTCTATCAATCTACTGTTTTCTGGCCAATCAGCATTCTGCACTATCCAGCCTATCCTAATCCAAAAGTACAGCTATGGCAAAGGGGTCCCTGACAGGACTGCCTGCTTTCCAGCCCTATTGGGATGTTGCCACTCCATCTGCTGTTAAGCAGCCTTTCTAGCATATCCATCAAAACAAATTGGGGAAGTCAGCCCCATGTGGTAACCTTACTCTATATCAGAATCATGTATTGGTTATGAACATGCTCAGAGCTGTTTCCTTGCAGACCAGCTGTCATCATATGTAACCAGAGTGTTTCTTACTTGGAGGAGCTTTTTTGTTTTATTTGAGAGAGGGAGGGAGGGAGGGAGAGACGAACAAGCAAGCAACCAAACACTGAATCTCTTTTTTAATAATAATAACTTTGTATTTATTTTTGTAAACTGGGGAATTAGAATTAGAATTAGGCTTGTATATGTGTTGCAAGAAACTCTGTATTTCCCTGCTATCACTCATTAAAAGCTGCTTCAGCTGCTATAGGTGGGACAGGGCAGGTTGGTCTGAGACACATGCCACTCCAGAGTATTTCCAGAACAGGTGTGTGCAGTTGCATCCAACAAGCCCTTCTCTTAGCTTAAGTTCAGAATTTCTGTAATGTAAAGGAATGGCAGAAAATGCTAATACTATTATTTATAGCTTGCTTTTTTGTGAGTTTTATCCATGAATTTCTAAAATGTAAAGTTTGCTATCTGGATATGACTCCACACACTTTCCCTACCTGGAAGATGTTCTTGCTAATCTCAGACATAATAGAGGCTGATGATAATTAGTTTGACGTGATGCGCTCTGCACATGAGCAGAGGTTATTGCTTCTCATTTTCAGAACAGAGCCATGCATTGCATGTTCGTTATGCTGTGCTCTGATGTGCCCTGCCTCAAATGGAACAATCATTTTTTGCCAGTTGGTTGTGATACTTTCTTTTAATTTGGAGGAGGAGTGTTTTGGATAATTAAAAGTTAAATTGATTGGGGAGGAAAACTGCATGCAACTGGAAGCAAGTGTTCCTCACATTTTAAACATTTTTTGTGTGCTTGTTTGTTTATTTTTATTGGCAATGGATGTGTAGGTGTAATCAATGCATGAATTCAGAAAGCTCTGTCGTGGTATGGCTTAATTTTTGAATAAGAGCTATGGAGTCAATCTTGTCTGAAAATCATACTTGGGCCCACTTACAGGGAAGCACCCAGACCCCCCAAATGATGAGGCAGACACAAATATGGGATGAAAAGGGCAACATTTTATCAACACAAATTGAACCAATTGAACCAATTATCCTCCTAAGCATATGAGCCAATTATGGCAAATGATCAGTTAGGCCAATTATCAAATTAAGATGTGCGGAGGGAAACTAAATAAATATTAAAAATCATTGCAGACTCCTAAAATCTGAGTGTCAGAAAGCTTAAACCCCAATCCTCAGATTTTTGGTCAAGGAACCTTGGCTCTAGGCCCAAGGGTAGTTTTATTACTTACTCGTAGGCCCATCCTTGCTGGCACATTAACTGTGCCTAGGGAATTATGTCCAGGTCACTTTCAGCTCCAGCTTTGAGGCACTGAGCCTGTGATCCAGGCAGTCCTCAAGGAGGGTCCTGTCTCCACCATCTGGCCTTGAGGCTTTGATGCACAGGTCTGAGGAAAACCCTCTTCACCTTCTAGAGGGTGTGTCAAGGTTCTCAGCAATTTTTCCATTACCCCATTTTTCCTAACCCCATGCTGACCCTACCAAAACAACTTTTTAACCTAACCCTGCCACCAGTTCACAACCCAGTATGACACAATCCCCCCTGTCAAAATGACAAAGAAAGGTAAAATTCCTGTGAGGTACCCTAGTGGCAACCAGCTAAGCCCACACTGAAAAGGCTGCTGAAAACCACAATGAGCGGGAGAGTGGGTGGGGTGCAAGAGCTAGCCAATCAGGCAGCTCTGCGGACCACCGATAGCAGACTAAACATCTGCACCCAACACCAGGGGTCATGCCGCATCAAGGTAGAGCCAGGTCCAAAAGGTGGTCCACCCTCCCCACAGCGAACCCAGGGGAGGGGACCAGGAATGCAGTTCCCCTGTCCATAGATGTGCAGAGAATAATCGATTTTAGATAGACAGACAGACAGACAGACAGACAGACAGACAGATAGATAGATAGATAGATAGATAGATAGATAGATAGATAGATAGATAGATAGATAGATAGATAGATAAGAGTGTGAAGGGACAGAAGAACTGTCCTAATGGCACACTTTCTTAACTAAGTGCTATACATGTTCTATTGTGATGAAAATAGCAAGGTTAAAAATTGCAGCCCTACTAATTCAAAATGTTACCAGGTGCCACTGTATCCCTCTTACCTAGCAGTAAGTCCCATTGAACTCAATGGAAACTTACTTTGGAGTAGACATATTTAGGATTGCACTGTTAGTCATTATGCTACACCTACTCTCAGAATATATCCCCTCTGTCCACATGTTCCTTTTCTCACTGGGCCTGTTCATAAACATAAAAATTATGAAATCAACATAGTAATCTGCCAAATGTCTCAGGAGCTTCCTCTAAAACGATGGAGGGAAATGCTAGCCCTTGGAAAGAATGGCTGCTGTTGTTGGTATGGGGTGGGGAGTGGAAATAACCCCTTGCTAGCAAATTGTTATGGAAATGATCCTTTTTATTTCCTACTTATAATGCAAGAGTTTGTGCTGTTCAACAGAACTCATAGCAAAAATCTGTGCTGGAGAGAATGCTCAAGACATTACAACTCCACTTAGTTAAGAAGTCTAAACAGCAGCCACACAACTCAGACAGATATGTGAAGGAGGTTCATTAGTGACACTTTCCATTGGATCAAAAAAGCCCCTGTGCATGGGCACTAGTTGGATACAACCCACTGACTATTAGAAAAGTCTGAACATGGGTTCTGTTGCCTCTCATTGACCAAACTTGCTACACATACTTGAGGCCAGTATTCCAACTTGAGATAAACCAAGCTGCAGTTGAGATAAACCCTGGGCTGTGGGAGTTCCCATTGCCTCTTCTGGCTAGGATTTGGTGAGGAAGGTGAGTTTCTCCAGTAGCAGCTAGAAATACGCATCTATGCTTGCAGAATGCAAGATTCAAGTGTGTGTGTGTGTGTGTGTGTGTGTGTGTGTGTGTGTGTGTGTGTGTGTGTGTGTGTGTGTGTGTGTGTGTGTGTGTGTGTGTGTGTGTGTGAGAGAGAGAGAGAGAGAGAGAGAGAGAGAGAGAGAGAGAGAGAGAGAGAGACAAGACTAAAGGACTCATGCAAAATTGTTTATAGCCCTCCACACTGCCTAGAAATTTAGTTCCCGCATACTACAGACACCCTGCTTACTAGGAAAAATAACTGAAAGTGGACCCTTTGGATAGTGCTCTTGTAGCAGTGAGGGAAGTGCATCTGGGCTTGGAAAATACATCACTCAGATTTTACATGCATAGGGATATTATTGCTAATTTTTAGAGCACACATTCTTCAGACATGTATTCCTGCACTTTAGCAACTTGAATTGGAACCAATCATTGGTTTTGAGTTGCTTTTTAAAAGGCCAGTAGGTGGCAGCCTTTTGCATGCCTGAGAGCTTTAAAAGCAGTCAATTCCACTTGTCACACTATGCATCTCCCCTTGGAATTGTAAGTTCTTGAAAGGAACACATTTGATTAATTCAGCATGCCTCTCTTCTCTCCCCCCCACCTCCCCAGTAACTGCTTTTTGTGGTTGTTTGGTGCACTAACTGCTATGAGTTTGACAGCATTCAAGTTTAATCTCAGCACCACCAGGAAGGCTAACATTTCAATTATACGTGATAGTAATTTGTTTGAAATTCCAAAAGGGCAGAGAAAAGGGAAGCAATTTTCCCTGGTAATAACATAAGCATAACAGAGAGAGTCCAGGACGAGACGGCAAAAAAAAAAATAAAGACAGATTATCTTGCACGGTCTGTGGCTGCTCATTCATGCTAATTCCACTTTCCGTCAATAGGCAGCTGCCCAAATAGACACCATTGTATTGATTTGCAGAGAATGTAGCAGGTGATATGCCAAAAGTCTCCAGAGAATATCCATGGAGATTGTCAGGAAAGTGCTAATTTTGAAGCATACCTTGAGACACTCTTTAAGAACACATGAACAGATTCAGAGGAACATGGAAACTATTTCCCCGGATGAATATTGCAATGCTTCTTTCAAGCAGTTGTTTTTGATAAATAAATAAATATTTGAGTTTATTATTTTATTTTTACTTTATTTTCAAACCTTCGCCAACACACACTGAAGGAGACTCAAGAGAAATAATGACAGAAATGTCATTTTTCTTTAAATGTAATAGAAGATCTGCCAAACCATAACCAACTTATGTATGTGCAGTAGGGTTGCCAGGTTCAGGGCCTGAGACTGATCCTGTATCTTTAGGAGAAGAGAAAGTTAGCCAAGTGCAGGTGTTCTTGCAACCCTGTAATGGGAAAAACCACAATTCGGAATTCTCCCTTCCCCCTGCACAACCTTTAAAGATGCAGAAGACCTCTTGGTTGCCAGGCCTGGTCTCCAAGAGGATCTTGTTGTCTTGAGTATGTGAACCCAGCATGTACACTTGGTTCTTGCTATCTAGCATTCACCAAGCTGCACACTCCAGGCCTAACTGGCAGGCCCCAGGAGCCCCAAGCCAAAGGCTGTGGAAGGTGACCCAATAGTGCCCTTATCCCAATAATGCCTCAGGGTGGCTGTCATCTTCATTAAGTTAATGAAGTTCTTAACTTCCCTTATCTGCCTGCACGGAATGCCAAACAGACCAAATAAATACATCCAGGCAAATCAAAAGACCCTATAGCATGGCATAAGTGAAATAGAGGTGTCCCAAGGGCCAGTCATGGTCCCCCCCCAAAAGTCAAAGTCTTTCTCTAGAGAGACTTGGAGTACCCGCAGTACCTCTTCTTAGTTGCAATGTTTCCCTTGTAGAATTCAGCAGCGAGGAGCATGGGGGCAAAAGTAGATTTGAGTCTCCTTGTCACTGACTTAGGCTCCGCCTACTGTTTGGGTTGCCTGAATTCTACCCCACCAGTCTTGGTGGGCACTAGCCACCACTGGACATACTTCTGGGTAGACATGGTTAGAATTACTCTGTAAGTTGTGATCCACACATGAGTCCAGGAAGTGAGGATCAGGTCAGCTTGTTTTGGAAATCAAAATCCTCAAACATGCCAAGAGATCTCTTGAGAAATCTTGCTCATCTTAGAAAAAGTATTTTGGCTTCCCTGGGCATTTCTGATATGTGCCGCTTGAGTGACTCGAATTTCACTTTAGATAAAATTGCAATTCTTTTCTCAGTCTACTCATTTTCTCTCAAAATGCTCAGGACATTTTGACCAAGCATGGACTTCCAAATTCTACCTGTCAGTTCATTTTAATTGACTTCAGCTGAATTTAATTGGAAATGTACTGATGTGTGGAACACCCTGAGAAATTTCATCTCATCTTACTGCAATCCTTGTTTTGCTTACCCTCAGAATCTTGGTTATTTTGCCTGAGGTGTGTGTGTGTGGGGGGGTCTCTCAGTTCCTTTCACCATTTTGCTTTAGGTGAAATTCACAGCAATTCAGATTGCAACCCACTCTCACCCTTTGTGGTAGACCAGGAAATAAATCTACATAGATGCTTTGACTTTTGTGCTACACATTTCCTTTATAAAGGACACCACCATCCTCTCTTCTCTGGCTCTTTCTCTGGCTAGTGTTAATCTGCCTCACCCCCACTGTGAAGAAATGGCTCCTTCCCCTTGCTGTTCTCACTAGAGGTGCTACTTCTGGAAGTGCAGATTTGACTCAGCAGGATAACGTTGGACTGACTGCAGAAGTGGGTGAAAAAAATCAAAATAATCACTCAAGTCCTCAGCATTACAGCTGTGCGTATGCGCATTTAGATTCCCATCCAATTTGGAATAGTATTTGATGACAAAAGCTGGAAGTTAGATTAAATTCACTTCTTTATTTCTTTTTAAAATCCATATAATAACTGCCACAACAGCCACAATTGCCATAGCAGGAAGAAGGCATTCTCTCTGTGCTGTCTTTGCAATACACGCACTGAAAAATATACAGCTCAGCTTTGATTTGTGGGCTTTCTGACTCATCTAGAAAGGAACACCATATAACATTACTGTCCATTTTGTCCATCATGTCACAACCAGTGAGCCAACAATGAGGTGCCAGTACTCATACCTTGATAAACATGAGTTCCGGTACAAAATTGTTACAATAGGTGGCCAGAATGTAAGGTGCTAGTACTCTGTACCAGTGAGTTCCATCACAAAGAATCCACTGGTCACAGCCATAAGGTCTTTGTCATCACCAGGAACTGAGCCCATGAGCTTCTACATTCAAAGTGGGGTTCAAAAGCAAAAAGGTCACAGCCACACCATAAATTTAAAGCAGTCTTATATTACTTTAACAGCCACAGCTTTCCCCAAAGAATCCTGGGAACTGTTGTTTGTTAAAGGTGCTGTGAATTGTAGCTCTGAGAGGGGTCTCCTAACGCTCAGTTGAATTTGGAGGTTCATGTGTATGTGCAACTCCCCTGCCGCCCTAAGTTTTGATAAAATAACTGAAATGGCTCAGATGGGTACCAGCCACTTATACCTACCTGGAACTCTCAGGAAACGTTACTGAATGTTGTCAGTTAAGCTACGATATTAGTGCCACCTGCTCCTCACAAGCACCCATCTCTTGGGAATCCAGGATTAGTGAGAAAATGGTGCATGCAGTGGGTAAAAATTGGTAAAACTTTTAAATAATTTGACTGCCAGATTTATCAATTTATGAAATGCATGAGTTATGCTTCAGCATAAGATCCTAGGGCAGCATGTAGTTAAAAATAATAAGGCAATAGAAACTGCATTTGTTATTGACTGACAGGGTAATTAAACTCAACAGTAAGCTAACTTCCATGTAAAGTTCAAGCTTTGAGATGAATTGAGGTGAATTGTTGATTCTGTCTCAGAGAAACATCTGAGAAATCTCAAGGTATTTTCCCCATGACATTAAGCTTGATTAGTGATGGACTGATTTGTCAATTTCGGTTATCTCTGTTTCTCATTTTTCCAATCTTAAATTCAGTTCTCCACATTTCTGCCGCAATTGGTGATCTTTGTTTTAGAATCCTCATGAAAAGTTCTTCAGTATTTTAGTGCAAATTTATCTTAACAAACACATTTATATAGGCACATTTGACAAATGTACACATTTTGCACTCAAATTCTCTTAATATAATGCAATTTGTAGGTTATTTTCACCAATACATTCTTTTTTGTGCCCATTTCCCCCTAATATTTGATTTTTTAAAAATATCATTTGGTTGGAGAACTGCATTGCAAAATTCGGATAAGTGCAAATTTCAAAGAATGGTGGTGTTTCAGTACTCATATTGGCCTTACCCACATGGGAGCGTAACACCGTACTAAAGAAGCTGCTTTTACCATCACAATAGCTTTTCAAGGTCCACACATCTTGCTCAGCTGTAGCTTCCAATCCACTGTTTTCCATCCACACAAGTAGGTGTTCCTCTGGAAAGGTTTAGTGTCTCAGTTTTCTTGTGGCCTCGCCCCCAATTTTACATGTTTACTCCCTCTGGATTATTGATATTTCTAATGGAGAAGGGGAAGAGCTTTTTTTGTCAGTTTCATTGTTTCTTGTCAATTGCACTCCTCTCTTGGTTAGTGTCTGGGTTCAATTGACATGAAACTATATGAAACTGACTAGAAGAGGGAGGGAGTGAAAGGCAAACTAAGCAGTGGCTGCAGCAGCTTTTCCAGGGGCAGAGAGAGAGGGAGCAGGTGATGGGGCATAAGAGAGCCAGCCCAATAAAAAAACATCAAAGCAAAGCACCTACACGGAGGAGTGCAGTGCAGCTGAGATGTTTTTTTCTTTCCTTTTGCATTATCAGCAGATAAGGCTAATAAAGATTTAAATGGGGAAATTGTGTGATAGCTTTTACTTGCCTGCTATGGCCAGCATGGATTTTTCGCATTCCACAATGCTAAATTGAAAATATACCCCATGCCATTCTGCTGCTTCCCATAAGCTTATTTCAAAACAAAACGTTAAAAAACTTAAATCTTAAAAACATATAGTCCTGAACTCAGAAACACTTGCTTAACAACCTTCTAAGTTTTCATGGCGATACACAAAACAGTCAGAGAGAATCAAGAGTTCAAACTGTAAAATAAGAGGAAAAAAATCCAGACTTCTGTTGGACTTTTTTCTGTCAGTGGTCTTCTAATTTGTTGAAATTAATTAAAAATCAACCATGTTCACAGAGTACCTGTAATCCTATTATTGATCTTGCCCCATATGCAGACCTTCATCTTCTGCAGTTTAAGAGTTAAAAAAAATGCATGAGTGATTTTTAATAAATTTAATCGGAGGAGATGGGAATAATGAAAAGATAGAGGAAAAGGGAATTGGATAGTTAACTACCGCTAGGGGGCCACACTTAAAAACAAAATGTAAAAAAGGAAAGGATTCCATCACTAGTGCTGTGTGAAAAAGTACTTCCTTTTGTCTGGTCTGCATCCTCCAACATTCAGCTTCCTTGGATGTCCATGAGTTCTAGTATTATGAGAGACAGGAAAAAAAAAACCTTCTCCCTATCCACTGTCTCCACACATCCATAGTTTTATGCACCTCTGTCAGGTCCTGCTCCCCTTACTTATCTTTTTTCTAAACTGAAAAGCTCTAAATGCACTAAACTTTCCTCACAGGAGGGTTGCTCCAGCCCCTTGATCATTTTGGTTGCCATTTTCTGCACTTTTTCCAGCTCTACAATATCTGTTTTGAGGTACAGCAAACAGGACTGTGTCCAGGATTCTAAGTGGAAGTTTCAAGCTAGGCAGTTCATCACAGTACTGATGCTGCTGGCTGCTTTCACCAGGCCTAGGTAAGCACACAGGTATTCCAATCAACCTCTACCTGGGACCCATATGGCAAGACAGCATCTCTGTGGTGCCCTAGAGCTGTGTTTCACCCGCCCTAGGATTTTTTTGGGAAATTGTCTTTTTCATTTGTGACATGACAGACAATGGCAGTCTCCAGTTACAGAATGACAGTTCATTTTAAGAACAGGAGCCATTTAAGAACTTCTGAAGTGAACAAAGCAGGGCGAGTGTACAACAAAAGCCTCAACTGAAAGAGCCCTCAGTCAAAACTTTATCTGACTGAGGACCACAATCATCCTGTAATCACATAAGGGATCCTGAAAGAAATCACCTGTATAGTAACATGACCTTTGAAGAATTAAATATTAGAACTTTGTATTATGGGCTAGAACTAGACTCTGGCACTTGGACTTACCTTTACTCTGCTTTTCTGTTACAGTTTCAGTTGTGTTCTCCACCCAGCTAGCAATAAAGAGCCATGTTTATTTGCCTGCAGTAAGAAGTATAAGTTTGTTTATTCTGCAGTTAGTATGATGAGTGGAATAGGATAGAGACAACTTAAAGTGATCTGGGAAAAAAACCCTATCCTAACTTACACTTTACTCTTTTAAAGCATTCACTATACTCACAATTATAGTAATTATTTCTTTCTCATTTTGCTTGAGTACTTGATGGCAAAGGATGAAGATAGCCCTGGGAGAATAGAAACACTGCTGTGCACCCCAGTTAGCTGGCTAGCTAACTACCTAGGTTTGTAACTCAGGCCTAATTTCTGATTTTCCCAATGTGTGTAGCTTAGCATGATGTCTTTCAAGGGTTTCTGGGAAGAAAAATAACCCAGCAACCAGTAAAAAGAATTCAAATTGCTTTCTACAATCAGGTTCCAGTCATTTTGTTAGTTCTTTATATAGTAAGCAGTTAAAAAGTTTTCTCTTGATTGTCAAACATGAAGGAAAATCTAAATGTCAAGAACAAGACTAGAAGGAGGAATCCTCAAGGAAGAGTTAACAAACACACCCTAAAGTATTGATTTTCTCTCTGCCTTTCCCTAAACTTTGTAGTATGGTCAAGTTTGTTGTTTTGGGTGGAATCTAAAACTGAGATACCTAATTCAGCATCAAAATCAAGCTCAGGAGCTCACTGTCATTCCTAAAGTAGTTCGGTTCATGAAGAATCAGAACACAGAGACAGACCACAGGTGAAAGGGGACCTAGCCTGAAGATGTGATTTGTCTGCATTTGGTAGCCTCCTACTGAACACATACCACAAGGCTTTGGGTGGGCACTGCAGAATTGGATGCATTTGGATACTCAGCTAAGGGGAATGTGTTTGTGGGGTTCTGATTCTATAATCTACATGTCAGGTTCTTGGTCTGGTTCTTCAGCTGGCAGCACCGAAGGTTTGGACTCGTACAGTTCATCCTCAACATAGGAAGCTGCTTTATGCTACGTCAGGCCATTGGAACCTAGGGGAGTGTTGTGGAAGTCTACTGGAGAGCCTCTTGCCCTACTGGATGTAAAAAACACCCTTCTACTACATGTACAACCCTTATGTCTTTAGGTATATACAATAAGCATAGTAATGTGTGTGTGTGTGTGTGTACTGCCTTCAAGTCGATTCCGACTTATGGCAACCCTATGAATAGGGTTTTCATGAGGCTGAGAGGCAGTGACTGGCCCAAGGTCACCCAGTGCGCTTCATGGCTGTGTGGGGATTTGAAGCCTGGTCTCCCAGTTCATTATTATTCCAATTAGGAAAAAAACAGAGATGAGTGACCCATGCCTTCCAGAGGTTGTTTGGGCTCCATTTCCCATCAGCCCCAGCCACCTTGGCCAATGTCTAGGGATGATGAGAGTTATCCTGTACCGATACTTGGAGTGTCACAAGCTCCCCAACCCTGGTCTATCAGTTACTGTACACAAGAATCATTACACCTTGGGGAATTTCCACCACATGTGATAGCATCTTCCTTTCCTTTCTTGACAAAACCAAGACTGCTAGTTAAAAGTCCACAGTGATCAGTTAATATTTCATCATTGTGACTAATGGACTCCCGATAGTTGAGAATATCTCGGTGGTGGTGGTGGTGGTGGTGGTGGTGGTCTTCTTCTTCCTCTTCTTCTTCTTCTTCTTCTTCTTCTTCTTCTTCAGCTCTGCAGGATTTCAGACAAGGTTGTCCCCCAGCGTTATTCCAGGAAGTGAACCTGGGACCTTCTGCATGCAAAGCAGATACAGTATTCAACCACTGACTTACAGCCCCTTTCCATCTCCCAAACTTGATGGCAGGAACAACAGTTTTGGAACAGGGCCACCAGAGGACACTTTTCCCAAGGACCCCCCAAACCTAGAGCTGGTCCTGAGTTAGGCACATTCCTTCTATCATAGAATTAAGGTAACAATTTCTTTTTCCAAAGCCCCCCATTTCCCAGCTTTGTGTGAGAGAGCTTTCCATCTTTGAAAGGATGCTAATTAGCTGCATGCGCAAACGGTATCCTTTCCTTGTACAATGGATCTGATTTATAGCTGGACAAATCTTTGGAAGGCCTAATTACAGCAAAGGAGGCCTATTTGAAGACAGTATAACAGATGTGCACATTTGGCAGGGATGGGAAGGAAATCACACAATATGCCACACAAAGGCAAAAGAAAGCAACATTTGGCAACATAACAGCATTGCAACATCTGGGCTAGATGTGAATCCACAGCAAAGTGTTGATAACGCCTGATAACACTGAAGTGTTGTATTTCTTCCTCTTTACATGGCTATGCCTAAAACAAAGATGCTGAGGGGGATTTTTCTCTCTTAATGTAAGATAGTGTTCATTCCACTTCACTTTGCAATGATGAAAATGGAAACACAAGGCGCTGTACCACAGAACCCAATTGCATATCGTGCGATGGCTTAATTACCATCTGATAGACTGGCTATTTCTAGCCTGCAATGCCCACTGAACAGTAGTGTAGTGGCAAATTCAGAAGTGCAGGGTGCATTCATGACAGCCACAGCCACATTCCTCCCCCAGTTTTGCTGCTAGGTTGAGGATGAGATCCTTGTTAATGTCTTCTCCCACAACAACAGACATCCCTAGGAGCCAGTCAGCATGAAAGGGGAGAATGTTAGCTACTGAAAAGAGTCTTCATAGTAGATGACTCACTCTTTTTCATCCTGATTGGCTACAATTGGCAGGAAAGGACAAGGAAACATGCCTGAAGACTCTGCTCTGTGACTAACACACTTCATGCTGATTGGTTTGTAGGATGCTGGAGACATAGGGACCCTGTTGGGACCCTGCTTCCAAAAAAGGAAGGGGTCTAAGTCCCCCCCAAGGCCCAGGAAGACTACACCCCTGCCAATGAATGTGGCCTGTGTAAGCGATAGGAAAGCCTTGACTCTTAAAATATGGTCTCATATTATTTTAACAATTGTTTGCACACCTATGCAAATGTTTCTGTGTTGCAACATGAGAACACTTTCATCCCGGGCTGTTTGCTTTTCGAAAGGATAATGTTTTTGCTAAGTTCACCAGAGATGAAAATAATCGCTAACGTGAATTAAGCACCAGCAGAAGGTTAAAACTCTCATTGATCCGCTTCACAGTGAGCTGAGAAGCCTCCATTTCCCATGAGTCTGGAATACCCTAAGGCTGCATTTAACTAGGTTGCTTGATCCAGACATGAAGGCTTCCCAAATACTGCCTTACCATATCTGCGTGAGGGTTTTTTTAGAAAGGTCTCAGGTGATTGGTTCGTAGGTTCGTAGGGCAATAGATGAGACACTGTGAGTTGTATAGTGATGGGACAAACTTCAATGAAACAGAATGGTCACCACGGCCTTGCCTCCACATGCAGAAGAATGAGGTGGGAGGATAATAGTTAGAGATATCATGAACATTTTTTATCAGGGGCTCCTGCAAAGCTGAGTACCCCTGATTTATTTACTTATTTATTATTCGATTTATAACCTGCCCTTCCTCCCAGCAGGAGCCCTGGTCAAATGCTTACAAACAGAATTGGGGCAAGCAGCCCTGGTATTGTAAACCACCTTTGCCTCATCTTCTCCTGCCCCAAGCCCAAAGGAAGCCAGATGCTCTCAGGTTCTGGCAGAGAAACTTTTCCTACCAAGGACCAGTCTGGGTGTTCTGTGCATCATTGCCACCGAAGAGAGGGCCCCATGGATGCACACAGGTCTCCCAGATATAGTATCAGTCCATACCCACTCCAGGAGATACCCTCAGGGGCTAGAGTCCCAGTTACAGGAGATGTAAGCCTTTCACCAAAGTAACTGTCAGCAAGGACAGGATTGCAGATGCAGCAGAGTCCAAGCAAGCCAAGGTCAAACATGGGGAATCTAGGCCCACATATGAACCACAGACAAAGGCAGGCAACAGTCCAAGGCCAATTTCACAGGGAGTTTAGGGAAGGTACAGAACAGCAAGGCAGGCAATCAAGCACTAAGAGCGAGAGACCTGTGTTGCTTGCAGCAACTGGTAGGCCTTATATACTCTGGCCTCCTAAAACACACCCTAACCATAGCTGCTAGCAGTGAAGGAGTATCAGGGATTGTTTTCTCACAAATGGAAACTTTGCTCTGGATCCGTAGATGCATACTGTGCCATCGCTCTTCAGCCTGGACCTGAAGATTTTGAAGGTGGTGCTTTTGAGGACTGGTGAAACAGCTCCATCTCCTCTGCTGACAGTGCACGTACACACACACACACGCACACACACACACACCTCTTCAAGAGATGCCTGAAAATCAAAAGTGAGGATGCCTGCTGAATCTCTGCTGGATTTACAGGCTGGGAGAGAGATAAGCCCTCTTAAATAATTGTAAATTGTGGGAAGTAAACACACGAGGGGTGGTCAATAGGTTCAAGTGAACTAACACTACCCTCCTCCACTGGTGTTTTTGCTGCCTTCCAATTTGTGACTGTCTGAAGTGAAGAGCTAAAAAAAAGACACACCCACCCACATTGAGGCTGTAAACACACTAGTTGTCAGATCAATGTGTTTTCATTAGCCACACCTAGAGGGAGAACGGGTTAATCTGCTAATCAGTTGTGAAATCTCTTTGAAGCTGAATTAAGAAAAAAATACACTCAAGCAGGGGTGGGGTTTGACTAGCATCATGCACCGCTGTTTTCAAAAGAGAGAGGTGGAGATGCACAGGAACCAGCAGAACAGTGGGCGCACTTCTACCCTCAATTTTCACCTAATACACTAATGGCAACTTTATCAGTTCTGATGGGGAGCCAGGGCCAAATGGTGTTGAATGACTCACATGAAGTGATACAGAACTGAATCTACCTGTTAAGAGCCGAAAATAGAGGGGGATTTCCATTGGGACTATGACACATCAGGAAGGAGGTTGGCCTTTCTACCCCTCACTACAGCCCCAAGAAAAAAATCTGCAACGCTGACAACATGTAGGAATTCATAAAGCAATTATTGTTGCACAAATGTCAGAAAAGTGTGATCAAGTTTGAATAGTTCTGGCTCTTTTGTGAAGCTATTTCTTACTAATGGGTGTTGCATGTATTTGATCAAGCACTACACAGTGGTGACAACTGCTTGATTTGATTCAAAATGCCATCTCCAGCCAGGGGCTGTCCCTTTTATTGCCATTAAATTCAGTGTTGCCATATGCTAAATCCGTTTTCTCAGCGAAAGGCACACACCCAGCTTACAATAAAGAGCATTGTTAAAATTAGTAGCTCCCATCACATGAAGCATTGCATCTGAGGCTTGGTACGAGGAGCTGGAACTATGCAAGGCCTTTTTTAAAGCAGGTCTGGCATCAGGGGTCAGCATCATTGGGCACCTGACCCTACCCCAGCAGAAAGACAACTGTCTACCCTTGGCACCTTTTGGTCCTGATGCTCTTACTCATCCTGGTAGCAGTCTTATACCGAGTCAGGCCATTATTTCATCTAGTTCTCTTTCATGGAAGAAGGATAAATGAATGTCATGCTTTGGGAGGGGAAGAAAGCATGTATGATGGATTGATCAAAATATGTACACGCTGACTTTCTGAACCAAGAGGATCTTCAAGAAATCCAATTAATGCAATGAAAAGAAAATACTACCACCAACCAATAATGAAGGAGATCCATGTAATCACCAGTAAGCAATAGCAGCAGACGAGAGATCCAGCAGAGCGCCCAAGGGGGAAGAATGGAGGAGAGGCCAATGGGGGGGAAACACAGCCTTTCCTTGATATCAAATAGCCAGGAAAGAAGGACGACGGAGTGAATTTCACTTGAGAGCAAGTTCCAAGAGCACAACACCACTGCTGAGACGGCCTATCTACACCATGGTTCAAAACGGCAAGAAAACCTGGATGAGGGTTTCCATGGTTGATACCACAGTCCCAGTAGGGCCATATAGAACAAATGGGAGCCACATGAGAACTTGCATAGCCATTTTTGAATTTAAATCAGTATACATATGAAAGTTTTAACATTTAGGCTTGCATCTAACTAAATTTTACTCATTGAAATTCATGTTCCTGTTAGTCATGCCCATTTATGTGGCAAACTATGTTTTGGAATTCCCTCTCCTTTAATATTAGACAGCTGCCATCTCTGTGGTCTTTTCAGAACCTACTGAAGACCTTCCTCTTTTAACAAGCCTTTGAAGAAGCAACATTTATCCCACTCTGCATCTTGGAACAGTTTTTAATATGTTTCTATTGCTTTATTGCTTATTGTTTGGCACCCTAGCCTAATTTCAATAGGTCTATCAATAGGTCTGAGTAGGGCTATCATTAGATGCAGCCCATGATAAGTAAGTAAGGGCAAATTGGTTATTCCCAGATCAAAGCACATATAAAAACTATACAGCTATGTGATGTGCGAACCAGCCTTCAGTGCAGACATCATTGCAGTGCAGACTCAAGCTTTTGAGTTACATAGAGTTCTTCATCGGTTAGAATGGGAAAACAGCTGATTTTCATCTCTCTCTCCCACACACACAGGACAATCCAGACAAAGTAAAGCACCTTGAAATTATGTCAATTCCCATCAGAGAAGTGTAGGCGTGTGCTACTCCTCCGATTGAATCAATTGCTTAATTGTGTTTTGAATACAATATTTATATAGGCATTATGAATCAAACTGCTGAAGAACTCTCTGAATATTTAAGGGTTGCATAGCCCTTTGCCAAGAAGTTGGCCCTTTGTAGATATAACAGGACATATTTCTGTTGTCATACTTTGAACCAGTATGCTTACAGTGCTTTATCCAAAACTAGTAAGCCAGATTTCCATTAAATGTCTTCCCTTTGACTTTATTTAAAAAAAATAACAACCCTCAAATGGCTGTTATGATGATCCTAATCCTACCAATGGTAAATCATTCTTTGTATTGATTGCATGGCATTTTGATATTAAGATGCATAAAATCTGCCAATACTCTTGAAATGAAGCACCAGCAAAGTGGATTATTGGTCTACCGAAATAATAATGCACCTATTAAGAGGATAACATTTTCCAGTTGCAATTATATGCCTTCATTTTAAAGAAGCAATCATTTACAATAATTTGGCAGATTCAGTCCATATTTCTTTCACAAATTTATTTCTTCATTATGCTTCCAAACAAATATATGGCACATTTATGTCGTGGGAGATAATTTGCTTAGTTTATTGTGAATGGGAATCAGTAATTACACACAATCCCATTTTCTAGTGACATAAAGTTAATTCATGGTGGTAATTTTACACAGAATATTAGCTTGGGTTAGTTATGATGAAAATGTTACTCTGGCAAATGCTCTGTTACAGGATCATTTCCTTGGACTTGAAAAGGGAAATATTGACTTACTAATAACACTTCCACTTGATAATCTGAGTGGCACAGGTCACTTAATGGATGTATTATTGGCTACAAAGGATATTTACCTGCATCTAAAAAATACAACAAATATGTCTAGCATCCAAAGTCAGCTTGGGAACTTCTGAGGATCTGAAAGAACTGCTGAGGTCTGCCCCTTTCTCTTAATAACCCAGAGATGGGTTAGTTCACAATGGTTATACAGGATAGGGCCATTTTACATTCCTATAGAGATGATCCCCCTTGTCTCATCACAACTCTTTTTTCTTCTACTGTATATTTTGGTTAAATCTGGAGACAACTCTAGCCACAGGTCTTAACAACACTCCCCATTGTGTAGAAGGTTTCTTCACCAACCCAAGATTCCTGACAGGGCATGCAGTGATAAATTGTACACACAACAAAACACACACCAGTGTTTTCTCTCAATGAGAAAGGGGGAAATCAAGATGTCAGAGGAAGAACAAGGATGTCAGAGGAATCTGCAAGAAAAATAGGAACTGCTGCATGTGTGTGTGTGTGTGTGTGTGTGTGTGTGTGTGTGTGTGATGGGCAATGGAACATAGACTTGAGGGAGAAAGCCATTACTAATGGAAGTAGAACAAAAAGTAGACCTGGGCTCCTACTGGGAGGAAGGGTGGGATATAAATCAAATAATATTTATTTACTTATTTATTTATTGCATTTGTATACCGCCCCATAGCCAAAGCTCTCTGGACAGTTTACAGCAATAGATAAATAAATTAATAAAATAGAGCAAAAGTGCCCACCCCTACAACAAGGATAATTGGTTCTCTGATTGACGAGGATCAGTCATGTGACGAGCCCAGAAAACTTGCTGTTGCTGTCATTGAGCTTTCTTTTTTCTAGTTACATTGTTATATTGTCAGATGATTTCTGCTCTCTTCCCCTGATTTGATGTTATTTTTGTGTGTGGTCTAAGTAGGCTTATCAGGAATCTAGCCCATCAGGAATCATACCACTGCACCTCCTAATTAAACATGGCAGCAACACTTGATTGTTTCGACAATGTAGAGAAACATTTCCTGTCTCTCTGCATTGTATTTTGATGGGCACATATATTGCTCCTTGAAATGCAATGTGGGAACTCAAATCAGGAAATGAATCCCCATGTTGCTGGAGCAATATCTTACTAGTCTGCCCTTCAAAGTTAGAACAACCTACCAGAAAATTATAGCATAGTGTGGACAGACAGAGAGCACCACAGGTTTGCCTTGGCAGCTCAAAGACATGCATTCCCTTTCCTTCCCCCTCCTTCCCAAGAGATCTCTTAAAGCAGAGGTTCCCAAACTGTGATCCATGGACCACCAGTGCTCCGCAAGCTTTATTCAGGTGGATCGTGATGTGTCTGTGGATTTGTGGTTGAAGACAGGAGATAGCACATAAATATTCATATTGATTTTAATTCTCTTTTATTCTTTCTTTTATTTCTTGTATTTTATTATATTACATTTGAATTATGCGGAATTCTATGGAAGCATTAAAAAGACAATCATACAACATCCGGCACAGCACATTGCAATTGTTTCAACAGGCAGAAAAATAATTAAGTCATCCATCAAGACCCTTAGAAATTTTCAAGTGGTCCATGGGGAAAAAAAAATGGGAACCACCAGTCTATTGTTTTCAATTGGTCTATTCTAAATATTCTAAGTATGACTAACATTGCTGCATGTCATCCTTTTTTTCTAAAGTGTGTTCTACTGAATGAAAGGCAAAAAAGAGGGGGAATCAAGGGGGGGCTCACTTTAGTTCACATATTATGCATCCTCTTGTATAAATATTCTAATGTGATTACCCAGAGAAGCTCTTTATGTATTCATTGACTTGATTGCATTTTATCCTGCTCCATCTAACAAAATGAGAGCCAAAATGATATATTGGTTAAAGAGTTGGCCTCAAACCAGCAATATGTAGCCTCAGACTCACTGAATCACCTTGGAGCTCTCACTAATTCCTAATTAGTGTAGCATACCTCACAGGGGTCTTGTAAGAATACTAAGAAAGGGATGTATGTACTACAGTCCTGAACTCCTCAAAGAAAGAGCCAAATAAAAATGTATTATTATTATTATTATTACAAATAAAATGTTCATTACTGTGCAGAATTGGTGTACCCAACCTGTTGAAATCAACATATATTATTTTCCTTCCCCTGAAATAAAAGCTTCACAAAACCCATGGTGTTTGAATTGATGAAACCTGAAGTCTTCATTTCATTTATTTCTGCATTAAGACTGTTTACAGCAAAGTGGAATGAAAAGCTATAAGCTAGCTAACTTCCCTGGGGAATTTGGGTAACCTTACCTTGTCTTAAATATGCTCTTACCAGGGGAAAAATGTGTTCTCCCAAATGAACAGAAGGAGCACAAACCTGTCATTAGCCTTTATATTACTGCCTGAACATACATACGTATATTTCTACCATCTCATTAAAAAGAAATGAGCTTTGGTGAATTCTTGTTTAAAATGAGACCATTACTAAGCATTTAAACTGTAAAGACTGAATTACTTGTGGCATACTTAAGGAGAAATGCTTGACCTCAAGGAATATCATGGAAATTATGCTACTTAATCTATTGATTCCTACTTTACAATCTTAGTAGAAATATTTATTAAACAGTTAGGACTATGTGGTATTTAAAGTCAAGGAAGAACATGGGATAGCAGCAGACTGGAGTAGTCTGACTGCAAGAGAGATCAGAAATAATTCTTTCATAATTAGCCAGATCCAAGATGGGGAAATATTCAGTGGAACCTTTCAGAGGGTTCCACATATTTTAGATCAATAAACCTTACAACACATATAAAAGATAGGTCAGTATTATTACTCACCTATTACATGGAGTAGAGGGGATGAGAGCTGATGGTCACTTGAAAACCTCTAGAGTCCTGGTCACATCAAGGATATTCCAAGCTCTCACCTCAACTTTAAGGTGTGTAGGGGATGGGGCACACAGAATCACACAATTCCTGCTCTAATCCATAGACGGGAAAGTGAACCAGTCCTGGGAGGCAAGCCCTAGACTGCCTGAGCTGGTTTAATGCTGGAGTGAGATCAGCACATTGGACAAGGACAGGGAAGTGACCCAAATGCATCGAGCAAGGAGTTCAGGAGTTCAGGCAGCATTTCTCAAGAAGGGGGCAAGTTGTTCCAGCACTGGCTTGTGCTACTGTCAGATGATCAGCACTGCAGCCCCACTTTCTGAATGCTTTAATATCCCAAGGAAAGGGCCAGTGTTCTTTGTTGCAGCTGTGGGTTCCTTCTCTGTCAAGTGTGGGGGACTCCTTTTTTTTTAGTTTGAGAACCTCATTCCCTTCTGAGGACCACATGACAGTGGCGGGTGAGGCCAGAGGCAAAAGTGAGCAGAGGAATATGTGTGAATTTTACCTTTGTACAGCAGGCTGGTTTCTACATGTTCACATATGGAGGGCTGTATCCACCATCCAGGCAAGCAAGTAACATTATTAGAGTTCAAGGCCTCATTCCAACTGGTCAAAAACATGAAAGAAGAGTGCAAAGCAGGACCAGTAAAGGCTTGGGAAGAGAAGGTGTGGTGGAACTAATGAGAGAGTTCACACAGTCAATCCTGATTCTGTGGGGCTTGTTCACTATGTAATCCCAGCCATTCATCTCCCTGCTGGAAACAGCACTTGCAAGAAACAAACAAAAACAAAGTAGCAGTCATTATTACCTGATACTTGGTCCTATTGTCATCAGATAGTTAAATGTTAAAAGAAAGAGGAAATAAAAACAAGGTTTTAAAGTAAAGTGTACCAAACAGTGTTTTTTTTTGGGGGGGGGGGTTAAAGGATTCCATATTTTTGGTAAAAAGTAGTATGCAGAGATATTTGGAAGCTGTGGATCCCTAATGATTTTGTCAATAGCAAAGAATACCACAGTATACACTTCTGCCCTAATTCTAGAAAATGTGAGGTGGCTACTGAACATCTTCACAGTCAGCATCCTCTTATTCTGTCTCCCATGATATGATATGTTCGAAAGCTTGGTGATATAGAGTTGCCTCCTGAAAGCAATGATACAATAAGAAAGATAGTTAAGGCATTTTGTAAATCAGCACATTTCAAGGGGAAGATGAAAGCAACTGCTGATTGTAATGTGACATCTCAGAATAACTTTCTGTTGTTATTAGCTGAAAGTTAACTTGCAAGGGAGCACTACTTTGAAGCAAAACTTACTGGACTTTGAGATGGTACAATAAAAATGTTTAAGTTAAGCACTTGCAATTGCTAACCAGTGAAAGGCAGGAAATAAATCCATATAGATAAATAAATAAAATATAAATCAAACTGAATTTCTCTCCTTTCACTAGGAGGAACAGAATGAGATCTTGTTCACCTTTCCCTCATAATTGAAGATCTAACAGCCAGAGAGAGAGAGAGAGAGAGAGAAACCAAGCTCATCATAAAGTGATTGATTTTAATTTAAAATCAAAGGTCTCACCCATAACCATTAATGTGACTAATAAAACCAAACAAAACACCAAGGCATTTCCCCAACTGAAATTAAGATACATGGGCTTCTGATCATACCATTTAAGCTTTTTAAAAGCCATTTTCCCTACTAATGGGAAATTTCTAATTTATCCATCAGATTGACTGCCAAATCCACATAAGACCAATGAGACTGGTTTATTTTAGTTAACACACACACTAGTCATTTTTCATTCACTGCTACATTTCTGTCCAGGGATCAGGAAGTCCATTATAAATGAAAATGATTCCTCAGTATTTATTTATTTATTATTTGATTTATATCCCGCCCTTCCTCCCAGCAGGAGCCCAGGGCGGCAAATAGAAATGCTAAAAACACTTTAAAACATCATAAAAAGACCTTAAAATACATTAAAACAAAACAATGTTAAAATATTTTTAAAAAGCTTTAAAAACATCTTTAAAAATAAAAAAGGTTAAAAACATATTAAAGAAAACATATTAAAAGCAATTCTAACACAAATGCAGACTGGGATAGGTCTCAACTTAAAACGCTTGTTGAAAGAGGAAAGTCTTCAAAAGGCACCGAAAAGATAGCAGAGATGGCGCTTGCCTAATATTTAAGGGGAGGGAATTCCACAGGGTAGGTGTTGCCACAATAAAGATCCATTTCCTATATTGTGCAGAATGAATCTCGACTGGGTATATAAGGAGTAAGACGGTCTTTCAGGTATCCTGGTCCTGAGCTGTAGAGGGCTTTGTACACCAAAACTAGAACCTTGAACTTGGCCCGGTAGCAAATGGGCAGCCAGTGCAATTCTTTCAGCAGTGGGGTGACATGTTGGAGATACCCTGCCCCAGTGAGCAGTCTCGCCACTGCATTTGCACCAGCTGCAGCTTCCAGACCAACCTCAAGGGCAGCCCCACATAGAGTGCATTACAGTACCCTGTACAGTACCCTGGAGGTCACCAGTGCGTGGACAACAGTGGTCAGGCTATCCCAGTCCTATTCTTAGTTTTCTGCCCAGTAGTACATATCTGTAGGGAATGGGACAGTTCAGAACAGAGAGGCCAGGTGGTCATAGGGTTTATACTAACTCCAGAGGTAAAAGGTAGTAGAAGCAAGGGACATCAAGTTAAAGGGATGGGTGAATCTGTTAATTTTGGTTTATCTCGGTTTCTAATTTTTCCAGTCTTAAATTCAATTTTGCACATTTCTGCATCAGTTTGTGATTTTTTTTAAAAAAAGGTCTTCATAAAAATCCATCAGCATTTTAGTGTGCATTTATCCCAATATACACATTTTTGTATGCAATTGTCCATAATATAATGCATTTTCATATGCTATTTTCACTAATATGCATTTTTATGTAAACTTTAGTATATGAATTTTTGTACACATTGTTTGGATAGAGAATTGCAACATTTAGAGAAGTGTAAATTTAGAAGGTTTGGTTCTAGTATTGTTTTAGAAAGTGCAGATTTGACACCTTTAAATGTGAACTTAATCAAATTTCTCCTCCATCCCTAGACTCAGCCTACATGACCTAAACAGGAAGAGATTCAAACCCAACCCCGCATCCATTCCAACCAACCCATCCTAATCTATCCACTTTGCCATACTGGACCTACCTACCTACCTTTTTAACAATAATCCTATGCAGAAGGCAGCTGAATTGAACTCAACATGTCTTCTTTCTTTCCAAAATAAGCATGCATAGAATTGGGTTGCAGTTTTGTCAAGGTTATTTCCAGAGTATGCCTAGACTAGAAAGTTAGCTGCAACTTCTTTGCCAAGCATAGCACGATGCTTTAGCTGCTGAAGTTCACACTGGTGTTTGCATCTGGTCTGCTATTGAAAATTTGTAGGGACAGGCTTTTGTTCTGTCAAGATTCATCCTTTTTCTTCTTTGAAGTCCAGCCCGCCCTCCCCCTTAATTTTATGTATTTTGCTTTCATTGATCCTATCCATTTTAGAAGTATGTAGCTTCTGTATTTTCCTCTCTTTTTTTCTGGCTGTGAAGAGTTCTGTGTCACAATTTAGACCTTTGACTATATGCTGGGTTTTCAGATCAATGGAATAATGCATCTCACTGTGTTACCTGTAAGGCTCTCATGAGAGGGAAGAGCTCAGTAACTTTGCTCTCCAATTGAACCAAGTGAATTTTTTTCTTCCACTGCAAGAGAGAAAGAGACAGAGATTTGAAACTTGAAATCACACATAGAAAATACTATAAAAAGGAACAACCACCTTGTGGTCAACAGGAGCAAAAGTGAACTTGGTCCCCCAATAGTAACAGACATAAAATATATATTTTTTAAAAAAAATCCAGACTCTTCAGATGTGAAATGAAAAAAACACAAAGCAAACAACAACAACAACAACAAATCTAGGTTATCTCTCAGCCATATTGATCTACATGAGCTCTAAGACATCAGTTACACCGTGGAGTAATGAAATATTGAGAGTGTGTAAGACACTGGGCACTATCCAGAGGAAGTTCAGCCTAAACTGCACTGAAATAAATGGGTATTTAAAGTCAAGTTAAATAAACAAGGCTGAAATCCCAAACACAAGTAACTTAGATGTAAATCCCACTGAAACAATAGGAAATGTTTCCAAGTAAACAGGGCTGGAATTGAGAGGTAAGTCCCATTGAGAGCAACAGAACTATCTCTTTCCTTAAGGGAAGTAGTGTTGCACACCTCCCCAATCTCTGAGCGGTGAGATTTCCGGGGTCCCTGCTCTCATCCAGGGTTTGGTTTCCTTTGGGAAGAAGGTCAACGGAGACTGCAGTGTCTTTATGAAATATGGTTTGTTTATTTACACACATTCCAACCTGAGCTTAGGATGGAGGGGTTCAAGGCATCAGCAGTCCAATATCCATCTTTTCCATCAGTGTTACAGGAGGCATCCTATAGCCATGAGGCAGAAAGCCAGCCTCTCCAGTTCCCAGGCATTCTCTAGACATAACTCTAAAAACACTTATAGCACAAACTTCTGCTAGCCGCCAGGAAGGGGGAGGAAAGCTCTCTTGAAGAGTTTCAATGACAAAAGTGTCTTCCTGGCCCATTCACCAGTTGCTTGGCAACTGATAGACCCATTATCCTACCTGGCCACTCTATTAGCTTAACAAAAGACTCATCTGACCAGCAAAGCGAGTTCTTCATTCCAAGGCACAGGATTCTAAATCAGAGTTTGGAAGGGGATCCACGGGGATCATCCATTCTAACCCCCATACTCATAACAGTATTTACAAGCCTTAGGTTCCCAATAATGCTGCTGTCTTATACAAAGGAAAGAAATCTTAAGGCCCCCAAAGATTATCAAAGATGCATATGTTTCTTGAGTGAAGTGGAGAATATAAAGCATTGTGTTCTACAATGTTGCCTTTTAGTGGTCCCAGAGCAAACTGTATTCCTGTGTTCCTCACTTTTTAGAGGTATGGACTGATCAGGGCCAGCCCACAATCAGATCCTGCTTGTGGGCTTCCCACACACATCCAGTTGGCCACTGAGAGAAGAGAAGAGAGTGCTGGACTAAAAGGGCCTGATCTAGCTGGATTCTTCTTGGTCTTATGGTTCCACCTCCCTCTCATGTCTTGGCCAGAAGTAAAACAGTGATCTTAGGGGACAGACCCATGCCCATGGTATACGGCAGCTGGCCAGTTCACAAAGCAGGTTTTGTTTGTGTGAGAGGGCAAACTTTCTCCAATAATTGGGTGAAGAAAGCTCTTTGCCATTTCACAGCAAAACATTTGCAGACTCATTTCCAAGCTGCTGCAAAAGTGGGCGCCCATTTGGACTATTTCTCACAGAAGGCACAGATTTTGCATAACTGTTTTTGGGGGTGCATGACTTATGGAAGTGCCTTTATTATTTATAAGTCACATGTAAAAAGAAAATATATCCATGATGGTCCATGGGGGGGGGACATTCCAAAATCCACATTTCCATGATACCTTTATTGGGAACAATATAGTTGGCCCCAACAAAGTTCTTGCCCAGCTGTGGGTTTTGGAGTTGTGTTTTCCAGCCATTGCAAACAACAACAGTGGGATTCCTTTGTGCCATTTTTTTCCCCTTTTCTGTCTTTGATGTAGTTCCTGATTTTGCCCTGAACATCAGCCTTGACAGTTATGGACATTTGGAAGTGAGTTTCTCAAAGTATAAAGTGGGGTTTTTTTGAGAGGGGAGGGGGGTTGCAGAGCGAAAAGGACAGTGTCTGTTCTACTTTCCTCTTGATAATACTGTTTCTTTTTTATTTTATTTTATTTTTGTTCAGAAATTCAATAATACTCCCTTCTTCTCCCACACCAGGCAATTAAATGGAAAATATGTTTCATTTTGAAAAATAAGCAGCCTGTAACCAGCTTTTAAGCTGATGCTGCACTTGCAGTTTAGTCTAAGCGGGAAAATATCCTCCCCTTTTTTTTCTTTACTGCATCTAGTGCAGTTAAGAATTTAAAATGCACCATCACCAGCTATAGAGTTAGATAGGATGTGGTTTTTTTTTTTTAATTCAGATGTTCTCTTGTGTGTATTATATTCCCCACTCCAGCAATTCAGCTAAATAGTTTAGTTGCTCTAAACATGTAAACACCCATAAAAGCATTTAAAGGGACAGAGAGATAGGAAAAACAGAAGTTACAGAATATGTTGGATTCAGTCATATGTATTCACAACTCACAGGACATCACAGTAGCAATTAGGAATATATTTATTTCTATATCACTTTGCCATCTTCCCATCAACTAAGTGGAACAATAGTACAATCACAGGAAAACAGTGTTGTTGTTTTTAAAAGGTGCACATTTCTACAATAATCAATTCAAAACAAAGGTTAGCCATAAAGATGGTGATGATAATGATGAGTAGCAGTACTAGTTTTTTTATTGAGAAAATTATAAATATATCTTTCTCTCTGACACACATAAACTCATAAGTACAGTATTATATAATCCATTATGTTTTATATGTTAAGATCTTAAAAATATTATTAGGAAACAAAAAAGTTGTATCATTTTGTTCCAAGAGACAATAATAATCATTATCCCATTTATTTTCCCTACTTGATCAATGCACCCAAACTGTAAAGGCAATAAAGAGTGTGGTTTCTTCAGATTTTGTGCTTTGTTATTCCAATAAGAAAGAAACAATCTCAATTTCTCGGTGAGAACTGAGAACTTAAGAGCCCTGATGGATCTTTCTAGTCCAGTACTCTGTTCTCACAATGGCCAATCAGGTACCTATGGGTAGCCTTAAAGCAAGCCTGAGCGCAAGAGTGCTCCCCCGTCCTGCAGTTTCCAGCAACTGGCACTCAGAAGCATACCACCTCTGAACACGGAGGAAGAGCATAGCCATTGTGGCTAGTAACTCTCATTCAAACTAGATTTCTTATTTTAATAAAGGATGCCATATCTGTATTGTAAGTAGCCAGGAATCTATAAAAGGAGTGCCACTGCACTCTGGGTCTCCTGCTGCTCCCTGTGCCACCACTGGCACACTCCAGGTACCCTGCTGCTGTTGCCACTGCTGCACTCCAGACTTGATGCTGCTCTGGCACTCTGGGCCCAGTCTTCTTTTTTGGAAGATGCTTTGCCGCCGCACCCGCACATTACGCTGTGTGGCATTAGTGTAAAGTTTTACAAAATATTGTATTGTATATTTCATTATTTTTATCCCACCTTTCTTCCAAGGAGCTGAAGGTGGTATGCATTGTTCTTTCACTCTCTTTCAATTTTATCTCTCAGCAAACCTGTGTGGTAGGCTAGACTCGGACAATGAATGACCCAAGGTAGTTCAGTGAGCTTTATGAGGACTTGAATCCTGGTCTCCCAAGTCCTACTCCAACACTCTAACCACTACACTGCACTATAACGTGTGAGGGCTTAAACTGAACCTCCTTACAAGCCCCCTTCAGACATTCCTGCTCAAATGGGAAGGTCAGGGTGGAGCTGGGACGCCTGGCATGCAGGAAAATTTGGGCATGGGGTAGAGTGGCATGCTTACACCCACTCCTCCCACCCAACCCCCCAATTTAAGCCCTCATGCATTAAACAAAACTACAAAGCCTCTCAGATAGCCACAGGAGCCAGACCACAGTACATATTCAGTCAGGATCTTGGGGAAGGGCCATAGCTCAGTGGTAGAGCACCTACTTTTCATGCAAAAGGTCCCAGGTTCAATCCCTGTCATCTCCAGGTAAAGATGGAGAAGATTCCTTGCCTGAAACCCTGGAGAACCACTGCCAGCCAGGGTAGACAATATTGAGCTACATAGACCAATGGTCTGACTCAGTATAAGGCAGCAGCTTCCTATGTTCCTATGCCTTAATGCTTGTCCAAGGGGGGAAAAAGACTTAGCAAGCCCCATACAAATAATCCTCATGTGCTGATGGAGGAGGAGATAGTGATGCCTGACAGGTCTAATAATGTTGGATTACACAATGCACTCTATGTGGGGCTACCCTTGGGGTTGGTGTGGAGGCTGCAACTGGTGCATAACATGGCAGATAGGTTATTTATGGAGGCAAAGTATTGCCAACATGTAGCATCATGCTTAACAGGTTTGCACTGGCTTCCAATCTTCCTTCCCCCCTCCCTTTGGAAGAAAGCCTCTTGAGACTTCCTTTTGTATGATTGTAGGATGAATTCACCCCTGTCTTACTGGTGGGAGCACCATCCTGGTCTGTGGTAACTGATTTTTTATTTATTTATTACATTTATATCTCACCTTTCCTCCAAGGAGCTCTAGATGGTGTATAAACCTCCCCATTTTATCCTCCCAACAAACTTGTTTGGTAGGTTATTCTGAGAGACAGTGACTGGCCCATGGCCACCCAGTGAGCTTCACAGCCAAGCAGGGATTTGACTCCCAGGTCCCAGATTGACACCACACTGATTCTACCAGGCATGGGTAACCCATGATCCTCCCAGTGTTGTTGTTCTATAATTCTCATCATCTCTCACCATCAGCCATGGTAGCTGGGATTGATGGGAAATGGAGTCCAACACCATCTGGAAGGCCACAGGTTCTCCATCCCTGTGATAATGAATGCTGCAATAAAAAATGAACCCATTAACATGCTTACTAAATTATGTGAAGTATAGTATACCTAAAGAATGTCAGTCATGGGGGTTGTGCATACTTCCTTTTGATTTTATCATATTACATGTCAGATGTTGTGAAGACAGCTAAAAATGACTAAAACAGAACAGATTAGAAAGGTATGGGGGCAGCTGGGAATAATTAAACTAACAATGTTTATGGGAAAAGTGGACTTTAAGGAAGAGCTTAGTAGTTGGGACCCTCAAGTCATCCATGCATTCATTCATTAGATTTCCTTCCTCTCAGTAGCAACAGTTAGGAATTTCAGGGATAAAAAAGTGATTTTATGTCCTTGTGAAAGGCATGAATCATATGATACAAGTGGATATGATACAATATGTTATGTGTGGAATTAGAGCATCTGTATTTGATTAAATTGTTCACACAAGTAACATATGTATTAAACATGATTCTCATCATGATTCAATAAGCCATTTGTATCATTTGTATTCCCTTTTTTGCAGATGGGGTACTCTTGTGTATTTTTTCAGTAATAAATTAAAACAAACAAAGAGCAATATTCCTAACAAATGAATGTTTGGCCATAGCCATAACAATATTTACGTTATCTAGCTTGTCTGATGCCCCTCTTTGGATACACAATGCCAGTATTCTAAAACAAAGTAAAGATGTTTATATACAATTAAGATGTAGATGCTTCTGTTTTCAAATCTCTGTTGGTATGTAATATCACATTTTGAGGAACAAGAGACTAGCATAAATCTTGGAAGCCTTTTTTTTCCTGGAAAAGCTGGGGCAAATAAAATCTGTTTAGGCAACATTAAGATTCTGTTTTGCATCCATTTGCTGCTGACACTGAAGTAATTGGAGCTTTTCATATCACTGAAACAACAAAAATGGGCTAGGAAATGAAAATGGTAAATTCCGGTTTGTTTTTGTAAAAGTGATGGTTGAGCCTGTAACCCTGGAGTCACCAATCATTGGGGGCTTGGGGACACATTGCCCCCACACCCACAAAGAAGACTCCTGAGACATAGCATTAGATTGGATGTCACATTTATTAAAACCGCTTTTAAATCTGAAATAAAGCATCTCCAGTTAACCAGATTAGAAAATACAGGCAGGTGAAGAATTAAACTAATTCTAGTAGGGAAGCATTTTGCCAGACCCCCATCTAAAAACGCAATTCCAACACAGACACAGACTGGGATAAGGTCTCAACTTAAAAGGCTTGTTGAAAGAGGAAGGTCTTCTGTAGGCACTGAAAAGATAACAGAGATGGTGCCTGTCTAATATTTAAGGGAAGGGAATTCCAAAAGATAGGTGCCACAACACGAAAGCTTCACTTTCTATGTTGTGCTGAACAGACCTCCTGATGAGATGGTAGCTGCAAGAGGCCCTCAACTGAAGAGCACAGTGATCAACTGAGTGTATAAGGGGTAAGACAATCTTTCAGGGACCCTGGGCTCAAGCTGCATAGGGCATTGTACACCAAAAACCAGAACCTTGAACTTGGCCCAGTAGCTAATGGGCAGCCAGTGCAATTCTTACAGCAGTGGGGTAAACATGTCGGCAATTTCCTGCCTCAGTGAGCAATCACACCACCACATTTTGTACCAACTGCAGCTTCTAGATCAACCTCAAGGACAACGACATATAGAGCACATTATAGTAATCCAACCTGGAGGTTACCAGTGCATGAATGGCCAGTGTGCAAGGAGTTCCTGGTGCTGACAATAGTCCAGCCAGTCGGCTATGGTGCAGCTGTGGGGATGGCACACAAGTGAGGAGGCACTGGGCAGACTGTGACACTTGTGACAGTTGTTGCTCCGCCCATTTTTGCCTCTGTCCATGCCCATTATTGGCATATAGCCCTTAGAAGGTTGCCCAGAAGAAAATGTGGCTCTTGGGCTCAAAAATGTTCCCCAGCTGCAGCACACAGCATAGAGTAGGTGAAACAGTCTGCGCACTGTGCCAGTTTGCAAGCCAACAACAACAAAAATCCTACTCAGACCATACTATGATTGTCAAACGGTTGGTGCCAGATAATGAAAGAGGGAGAAGTGTGGTCAGCATGGGATTAAGTAGACTTGACTGCCCTGCTCCTCAAATGCTAGATGCACCATGCATCCTCATGTGATTAGGATTGCATTTCCTGCATCTTAGTACCTGTGATGACATTCTACTCCTTGAGATCGCTAGGAAGCCCACACTACTGAATAAATACTGTATACATGGCTAATTGTGTCATTTATAATGCTTAGACTCTGAAGTCAGATATTTTTCCCCGGTGGTTCTTTTCCACACAGAAAAACACTTTTTCCCCCAATCTTTTTGATAGATGGCAGTGATTCAGCTTGAAGAGATTATGTGTACATTTTAACAGGTTTGTTTGTATTACATTCAAATTTCCATTTTAATCATGCTATTTGTTTAAATAGTGGGACAGTATATGAAATGAATGGGTTTTTAACACACACACACACACAGCTATTTAAGGATTTTAATTTATTATTTATTTATTGGGAGTGAACCATCTAGTAGCTAAATCTTGCCAAAGTTTCCCTGTGGGAATTGCATGCTTCTTTCCCCTGGGATTTCTTTTCTTCTTCTTTTTTAAGAAAACCCCAAAGTAGACTAGGGTTCCTGGGGGTGAAATATGTCACTCTTTTTCTCCCTGTTGTTTGTTTTCCACTTTGAAATCACCCTCTCCAAACTATTTTTTTCTCTCCTCCAGGGTGGCAGATATGGGAAAGCTACAGAGACTCTATGGACAGTATCCAGAATTCACACTAATACAAAGCCTTTTAGCTGTGCAATGTAACTTCTCTGAACTCTCCTCTCCTCATGCCCCCATGTGCCCCTTAGATCAGTTTGGGGGTCCCTCCAACACCCCAGAACAGATTTAGAGAGTTTGGGGGGACACAGGGAGAGGGGAGTCTTTTAGCCAGCTTAAAGTCATTGCACTAGCAATGTTTATTTCATTTTCCTGCATAGAATTATTTTTTAAAAAAACAGCTCAGGAAGAGCAGTTTAGTGCTAAAAAAAAGGCAGGAAAGGAGAGAGTTAAAATCATAGAGCTGGTATGCTGGCTGAGTCAGATCGGAATTGTGGTCCAGAGTGTCTGGATGGGACAATGACAGTTATTCCTGCCACAAATGATTGCAGGGAAGTGAGCTTCTCTTTAAAAATGAATTTTATTTTATTTGTTAAGGAATAAGCCTTATGAAAACTTATCCTTTTGCCCAAGGTTTCCCTAACCCATAAGACTGGACCTTGTTTCACATGTCTGAGTCCTCTGAATTTCTATCTTACTTACTTAGATATGCTTTTATGTGATTCTGTCTTTCTGTTTTACTGGTTTTGATATGTTTCTCCTTGAATGCTATGTTGGTTGGATATTTTTTAGACTGTACACTCCTTGGAGATTCTTGAAATATTAAGTGGTTTAAAAAGACTGTTACACAAACAAGCAAGCAAACAAACAAAATTTTACTTATTGGGGGGTTACCCCAACTCTTGACACCAAATGAACCCTTTAAGGTGCCCATAAATTACATAAAATAATTAAAATAGCACGAATGAGTATCTAACAGACATGCAAAAGAAAGAAGGAAAAACAAGAAGAGAATGAAATCAGGCATTTATGTATTTATGTATTTATTTAAAAGAAATAATAGTGTTAGAAGGGTTCTCATAGGCCAGATGTACAGACACTTTGGACATGCAGATGTTGCTAACTACAACTACCATCATAATCCCTGGCCATTGGCCATGCTTGCTGTGACTCATGGGAGATGTAGTCCAGCAACATCTGAAGGGCCAAAGGTTCTCACACCTGCTGTAGGCCCTTGTGCCCAAGCCTCTGATTAATGTAGGAAATCCAGAACTACAGCATCCCCGTCAGATGCCTGTCCAGCCTCTACTTAAAATCTTGCAAAAGGGATGGAAAATATTTTAGATAGATTTGGAAACAGTACCAGAAATCACATCAGTTTGCATGCTGATTCTCAAACTAGAATGGAAATCTGGCAACTGAATACAGTTGGCTGGCTTTCTTTTTTTAAGTTGGCAAACTAATGTGGTGGGTGTTGACTCCCCCTTTCCCAGTGTTTCCTTCCATTGGAATGAATGGTGTGGCATTGTGCAATGGTTATGTAATTAATTTAATAATTAATTGTGCTATGTTCTGCATAAATGAACAGAAGCCAAACTATGGAAGACCAGAACAGTGCTGTAAATGCCTGAAATAGGGCAGACTAGAAAATGAGGCCTTCTACATCCCTATCTTGTAATGGTCTGGAAAACAAGTCTTTATAAGGGAATATCGAAGGAACTGTGGAGAAGAGAAGACTGAAGATGGACTGTGGCATACAGAGGGAGGATGCCAACTGGTGGAGACTGGTGCCTCCGATGTCAGTGGGGCAGGGAATCTGGTCTGAGTTTAATCTGAGCTTTCAAGGAGCTGTACAAGGTACTGAACCTAATTGGGGAATAGATTGCAATACCTTGGACAGCTCCTTAAAAGATCAGACTAAAGCCTGGACTGGATTCACTGCCCCACTTCAGAGCCACTTGTGCCAACATCAGCTGCTGCGTCAGTTAAAGGAAGGTAGATTTTGGTTGACCATTAGGAGAAAGATCTTGATGGGAAAAGCAGTTTGAGAAGAACCAATAACCTAGACGGGTGGTGTACTTCCCCTCACTGGACATCTTCAGGCAGAGGTTGGGCAGCAATCTGTAAAGAATGATCCAACACTGGATATCTTGCATCAAACGGAAGGCCCACCAGACTGTCTCCTACCCTATGATACTCAGTGCTAAAGAAACACTCTATACATGCCCAATGGCGATCTACAGTTACTCAGGATATTTCAGTAGTGGGGCCTGGTTATCAAAAGAGGTTCCAGAGTTCTGATGAGCTTTGTCTCTACTGAAACCTTGATTTCTCTCTATAGATGCTGTACAGCCCACAATACAATCAAGGAACAGCCAGGTGGAATGTTTTCCCATAAAACCTGGCGAATATTAAGCCATAAATATTATTTAACATCTCAATAACAATGAAAAGTTCAGTCGCTGAGCAATCTTTTCAGATCCATGCAACGAATCCTTGCCAGTAATTTGCTGACATGCCCATTATTCTCATACTTAAGGGTGGGGGCATAAAGTCCCCCTTCTTTTTTTGTTTAACTGTCAACATCATACCATAGCCTTGCCAGAAGTACTGGGAAGGAATCCAGAACTCATGGAACAGCAGGCAAGCATTCTCAGCTGAGAATAAATTATTGGTTTAGTGAAAGCATTCATGAGTGGGTAAATTACAGTTCTTTTCAGGAGCACAGGAACATCTCTCTTTGCAACAATATGGGCATAGATATATTAGTTCAAGGGAACCTGTCCAACCAAAATAGCAATACAAAAACCTCACACAATGCCACCCAACGTTAGAGCAGTAACAAATGACCAGAACAGCTTGATGTGGCCTGTGCTATTTCAAATTATGCATGTGTGTGTGTGTCTGTGGCACCTTCCAATGCTCCCATATTCATTGCACATCATCATCATCATTAAAAAGTCACAGGGAGGGCAGAAGAAATTAAACAAATTCAGATACCCAAACATTTCAGTTTCAGCACGTCAGTGGAAAATTTATTAGCTTTCTGTTCCCCTGATACACCATCTTCTACATAAAGCTAATATTAAACAAGGGAGGGGGCATACAAATATGCAACCCTCTCAGGGTGAAATGGAGACTGCTATGATAGTCTGTCCATGTTCCTCATAGGAATGGGAGAGAAATGTGATTTAGTCCATATTTAAAAGTGAACCTACCTAATTCATACTTATGCAAACCAAAACAAGGGCTCCATCTGCCCTATACATTTCAAGCAGTTTCATAACACTTTAAATAGTCGTGGCTTCTTTCAAAGAATCCTGGGAACTGTAGTATATGAAGGGTGCTGAGAGTTGTTGGGAGATTCCTCTTTTCCTCACAGAGCCACAGTTCTCAAAGTGGTTTAACAGTCAATCCGTCTTCGTAAATCGTAGCTTCATGAGGGCAATAGGCATCTCCTAACGCCCAGCACCCTTATCAAACTGCAGCTCCCAGGAGTTTTTGGGGGAAGCCATGACTATTTAAAATGGCATGGTACTGCTTTAGATGCTGCCCTGGGCTTCTTCTGGGAGGAAGGGTGGGATATAAATTTTAACAACAACAACAACAATTAATAACGTATAGTGCACATGAGGCCACAGTTGTCCTTTAGAATTCGTACTTCTCCAAATTTTGGAATGCAGTTCTCCAACCAAGTAATGTGTAACAATAACAACAATGCATTTACGAGATGAAGTGATTATAAAGGCACATATATTAGTGAAAATCACACACAAAAATGCAATATATCGGGGGGAATATTTGAAAATGTGTATAAAATGTGTGTATTAGGAGAAATTCTCACTAAAATGCTGACAATTTTTCATGAGAACTAAACATTCAGTGTTCACAGCAAGAGGGGAAGATAGAATTTTCCTTCCAAAGAGAAATTTCTTAATAGCAAGCAATAGCAGCCTAGTGCAGGTAGTTTAAATTAGCTATATTGACCATTCATATATCTCTCCGTGGGGCTTAAATGCAGCCATGGAATGGGGATGTGAACATGTTGAGTTGTCATATATAGATCGTTGCTCCATCTTGGTCACCCTTGTCAACACTGACTGGCAACAGCTCTCCAAGGTTTCACAGGGTGATTTTTTCAAGCCCTACCAGATGTTTCAAGGGATGGAACTTGAGCCCTTTTCTAACCATCCTTGTATTCTATGACCTTTTGCTAACCAGGCTTGTGTTCTATTACGAGATGACAGAGGGGCCAATAGGGTTTAACCCTTTTCCTTGTATCATTTTCCTGCTCAGAATCACCAGGCTCACCTTTTATCTGCTCTGTAATTTTACAGCAACTTATAAGAGGTTATTTTGTTGGGAAAATGGCACAAGGATTAAATGCCCCCTCGCCCAGCCTCCATTATCCAATCCAATTAGTATTTATTAAATACAAACCCCAAAATGACATGATTAAGGATTTGGATGAAAGAGTTTTAGAATAGAAAGAACATGATGTGAAATATTCTTCACACAACTGCCTTCAAAACTCAGGCTGCACTCTGAAGCACACTTAACTAAGGGCAAGTTCCATTGGACACAGTGGGAATTATTTCTGGAGAAGCATGAACAAGATTATTATTCCAGTGTAGCTTGCTTCTTCAGAAATTATTCAGAAACAATAAGAATTGATATTTAGTTCTGTTTAAAACAGCCTTCCCTAGACATTTTGAACTACAACTCCCAACAACCCCAGCCAGAATGTTCATCTGGACATAGCGGTGGATAAATCTGCCCATTGAAGTTTCTCTCACTTCCTCATTTTCCCAAATTTATTAAGTGATATGCATTTCAACAGCAATTTGCTATTTAAAAAAACCTCACAAATTTTTTTTCACTCTGTTCCACAAATTTCTCCTAATTCACCCATTTTGTATGCAATTTTAAATAAAATACACATTTTTGCAAGCAATTGTCCCTCTCATAGTGCATTTTATGCTATTTATAATGCATATGAATTTGCATGTGTACTTTCCCCTAATATGTGGATATTTTCAACATTATTTGTTTGGAGAATTGCTTTGCAAAATTAGGAGAAATGTGGATTTCAAAGGATAATTTGTTTTAGTTCATATATTTAATCTAGAAGTGCAAATCATTGAAATCTAAGCATAATCAAATTTCTCCATTCCCCCCCACCCCTATTTGGACAACACCAGGTAGTGGAACACTGCTGTCAAGTGTTCCTCGACAATCAAGCAAGATGAAACATGAAAATGTCAAAGTCTCCAGTTCTGAATTCAAAATTGAAATATATGCATGCACCTTTCAAATGAGTGGGAAATCTATGGAAAATCCAAAGAAAACATCTCAAAACCTGCCTTTAACTTCTCTCCAACAATAGTGGACAATTAGTACCTAAGATGCTAAAGCTTCCTTGGGTCATGTTTTAGTGGAACCATTCAGAATCGTTTACTTTATAAAGTCTAAAGCAACCGGCCTATTGATCCTGAACATAAAACTAAGAAGCAGAACTACCATGAGCCTGTGTGCTCATTACAATAACAGCATGGTTTTTTTCAACAACTAGGCAGGATGTTTGAAATTGGACTTGCAACTAACTGTGTATATTACAGGAATTATGTTACATTTAGGCTGTCACTGTAACTAATGTTTGCACGCCCTCAGCTAGCTGGTAACTTTTGACTTGTTTCCAAGAATGACTGTAGGGTTGCATTACAAACTGTAAATGGATGCCCCAGGTAGCTTTGGGGAGTGTTATAAACGAAGACAGATCTTGTCTTGGAAAAACCTTCTTCACTTAAAAACAAAAACAGAATGTATATGGTGGTTCCTGAATCAAGAGTCATTGTCCCATAGAATGGGTTGTTTACTAGTAACCAGTTACTAGTAAACAACAAAACACAGTGTGAAAAATTGTCTTGCACTTAGCAGTAAATTGTGTATATTTCATCTGATGTAGAAACCCAAGAGGCATTGAGAAACATAGATTGGAAGTTATATCACCTCTGTGCTTTATTGGGTCCACTGGCACCCAATTTGTTTCTGGGCCCAATTCAAAGTGCTGGTTCTCACATTTAAAGCCCTAAATGGCCTTGGACCTTAGACCTTACACCCACATGTACCTGCCCATGATTTAATATCAGTTGTGTCTGGTCTCCTCTGAGTGCCTGGAAAGAAAGATGTCAGACTGGAAGGCACACTGGAGAGAGCCTTTTCAGCCATAGCCCCCAAGTTCTGGAATATCCTACCCAAGGAACCCACTTTCTCCCTACCTGCTGGTGTTCTGGAGACTTTTGAAAACCATCCTGTTCCGGAGAGTCTTTGGGAGGGACTGATGGCTGAATCTGAAAGTGATTTTATTTTCCACCTTTTTAGTTTTATCTCTTTAGTTTCTTTAGTCTCTTTAGTCTCTTCAATCCCTTATATTCCTCAACTATATTTTTATCTATTTTATTTTTTTGTGATTTTATTGTGTATGTTTTATTGTTCATTATTTTATTATGAGCTGCCCTGAGTGCCCTGCTGTAGGGTAGAAGGACAGGATAGAAATATTGTAAATAAATGAATGAATAAAGACCCTTGATATCCACACTTGGTGCTGTCTTTTACAAAGGTGTGGACCTAGCCCTCTCCAATGACAAATGGGCTTGTCTTAGGCTGCAGATCTGTGCATCAGTGCTGGCATCATGGGTAGGCATTGCTGAGCTCAAACTTCAGCAGAGACGCCACTGCCAACTCTAAGAGCCCGTTGAACCTGCTGTTCCTCCTCCTGTCATATGCCTGCCTTCTCAAAGTGAATGAACAAGAAGAAGGAGCCCTTGATTGTCATCTCTTTAGAATAAAACATAAGAAGACCCCTGCTGGATCAGGCCAAAGGCCCATCTAATCCAGCATCTTGTTTTCACAGTAGCCCACCAAATGTTTATAGGAAGGCTGCAAGTGCAACAGAGCCAGTGTGGTGTAGTGGCTTGTGTGTTGGACTGCGACCTGGAAGACCAGTGTTTGAATCCCCACACAGCCATGAAGCTGACCTTGGGCCAGTCACTTCCTCTCAGTCTCAGAGGAAGGCAATGGTAAACCACCTCTGAATACTGCTTACCATGAAAACCCTATTGATAGGGTCACCATAAGTCGGGATTGACTTGAAGGCAGTCCAGTCCAATCCAGCAAGTGCAACAATATTCTCTTTCTGTGCAGTGTGTGTGAGTTCAGACCAGATGAAGAGGCCAGGCAAATGGCTTACAGAAACTGTGATAAGGGAGGAGGTAGTATTATTTGAGAATGCAGGTCCTGAGAGAATTGTGCCCGCAGGCCCACCAAAACCTGGACCTTTCATTGCTATGAACATTTACTTGGCAATTAGCACCTTTGGACACAGGCAGATACAGCATATATAGGTTTGCTCAGTTAAAAAACATATTTAGTTTC
The DNA here is from genome assembly GCF_030035675.1 of Rhineura floridana. NCBI lineage: Eukaryota > Metazoa > Chordata > Lepidosauria > Squamata > Rhineuridae > Rhineura > Rhineura floridana. The sequence goes on along the minus strand of NC_084492.1, from coordinate 16,332,271 downwards.
CACTGATTTTTTTTCCCTTCAACTTCAACTTGGAAGTTCCTCCTAAGGCAATACATCACAGGTGTGTCCAGAACAGCCAACAGAGTTTTTATGAAACTTACCAGATTTCTCTGAATGGTTCCATACATCCATAAATCGCTTCTCTTGAAATTGCTCAGACATTTTGACCTCTATATTTTGCCCTATACCTGGAATAAAGACTCAGTAAGACAGGAATTCAGAAAATGTTATATTTACTAAAGAATAACAAGGAAGAACTTGCACCAATCACATCTAACAAATGTGGGTATATATAATCTGCACAGGCAGGTAGAAAATCTCATGCCTCCTGCTAAGGGCTAAACCATCCCAGATGAACTCCATCACCCAAGCTGATCGGACAGGAGTCTAATAGCATCTTCCCATAAAGGGAAACCATGGGTGTGTGACCTGGAAGGTTCCAGCCACCCCCATGGTTCAGTATTCAGCTGGTAACACATGCCAGGCCCTGAGAATCCAAACCCAGCAGTTCCCCAAACTCAGCTAACAATAGGAGGTGGTTACTGAAGTGGCCCTCTACCCAACATGCTCTAGGGTGCTGGCCATGCTCTAAGTCACTTACCGACCTATACGAAATGCCAAATAATCCAAACTGCCAAAATAAAAACCAAGCCCCCCATCAGCCAACCCAATTAATAGCAGTGTGAAGTAAGTGAAAAAGGGTAACCCCAAAATTCAACTGGGAAAGCCTATATTGCTCAAAGGCTGGGATGGCAGGATGTGGTGAAAAGGAATGCCAAACTCGACTACCCCTCTCACCAACCTCCATTGCCCCCAGGCCTCACCAACCTCCCCATCTCCTTAGACTTAGCCAAGCCTCCCTTCTCCCCTCCCCTTAGACCTGGCCTTGGGATGTCGAATCCTGTGCATTAGGGGTTCCATTGCTACAGACATTGGGAACACCATTGCCTGGAGGCAGCTTGGTGTCTGAATGGTACATAAATGTGTTGGGTCTAGTGAGTGCGTGTGCATAATCTGGGCTTGTTTTCAGGCAGTAAAATGTCTTGGACCAGCACTGAACCACACATTTGCATTCCTCATTTTGATTAGTATTTGTTAGCTGGAAGGAGGGGATGCCTTTGTTTTATAACATAAAATCAACTCACCATATGATGGATTTAGGGTTGGCCTGAGCCATTTTTCTGCCTGAGGAGAAGGTCAAAATGACAACCTCTCCCAATCTGTGTATAAAAGCCAAGCAGACTGGCCATTAAATCTTCCTTCAGCACTGGAAACTGGACAGCATCCTCCATTGTTCCAGATGGCAATTGCTAGTTTAGTGAATATAGGGCAAGTTGTGTGTTACACAAAGCTTTATTCATGCCCTGCCCCTCATGATTTGCCTCTTAAGGTAGCTGCTTCATTCTACCTCATGGTAGGGCTGGCCCTGGATTTGTTTATTTATAAACATATTTGTATTCTGCTATTCATTAAAAAATCAAAGTGGTTTACGACAATTATATTATATTGACACACATAAAACCATGTAAAAAATTAAAATCAGAAATCATTGACTAACTAATTGCAGAAAGGTATCTTCTCAATCACCTGCATATGCCTGGCAGCATAGAAACATTTTCAGCTGGTGTTTAAAACAGAAGATGCCTGCTGAATTTCTACTGACACTAAAGGCTCAGTTTCTTGTTGCTGTCAAGTGAGCCTTGCCAAGTCAGGGAATGACCAGTGATGCTCTTGCAGATGACCTCCAGATTAATGTACTGCTTGTATTTTGATCATTTAAAAGACTGCATCACAAAGTGGAGTGATATGCAGTGGAGGCTAGTCCATTGGGACAAATGGGGTGTTACCCCAGGCCCTCCCTTAGCATGTGCGGGGCCCAGGGCAAAAGCATAGTTGGGGGCCCCCTACATTCTTTCTCTCTCTATATATCCTTTCCTCCAGGCAGTGGCGGAGGCTTTGTATTTTGGCTGCTAGGAGCTTGCAGCTGCGGCTTCCTTTTTTGCAGCCTTTGTTGGCGGCGGCGGCTTTGTATTTTTTGTCTGCTGCTCCCTTTTTGCAGCCTTTGTTGTAGAGTCACTTAGCATTTCTCGCTGTGAGGTTTTCTCCTTCCTGGCTCGCTACCGTGGCCGTCAGGAGACCGCTGCTGCACCTCTTCCTCCCGGCTCATTTCTACGCTCCCCTTAGCTCACTACTGTGGCCACAAGGAGGACACGGCTGCTGTTTTTATATGCAGATCGCCAAGCATGGGGCCCGGGGCAACTGCCCCACTTTCCGGTGCCTAGGGGTGGCTCTGTGTTACCCTACCAACCTCATTCTGTCCTCAACTAGCCTCCACCAGCCTACCTTCTTGCTTACAACTAGTCTGGGGGGTAACACTGCCCTCCTCCTTTGTCTCAGAGTTGCCCTAATAGAACTGACCAGAGAGGAGGATGGGAACAAAGCTAGAGTTTGTTGGCTCAGCCAATCATTGGCTTTGGCTCCACCTAATGTTGGTCTCCCTGCTTCCGCCCCACCAGTTCCAATGACCACCAGCCACCACTGGTGATATGAAAATATGTGTGGGGGACACATTGCTGGGGAGGTGAGGGAGATAAACAAACAATCCCCTCTTCCTCTTCACCACAGAACAACAGCCTTCAATTGAAGTGACTCAAATGTTAAGAGATTAAAATATCTGCCAGTGTACACAGATGCACCACAGTTGTACCTAGTGACTACAAATAATTTGAAAAGCAGGTTAATGGGCTGAACGACACAAACTGACATTTTGGCATCATATTGTCACTACAGAATATACAACAAATGCAGCTGTATGACTCCTTGTCCTGTTCATTTTTTTAAACAACACTAAGAACAACAATAACAACAAAAAGACTGGAGAATGCAACAAGTGAGCAGAGACGGACAATTTAGAAGGACTTAATGCATATCTGTTAGCATTTATGGTACGACAGACACAGACTAGCCGCTACTGATGTTTCAGAAGTATGTCAAATGGTTCTAGGGTTACAACTGGGACCTGCAACAAAATGTTGTAGCATGAAGTGCTTCTGTTCAGGGTTCCAGTTATTCCCAGTTTATCTCAAGGATCACCTTACCCCAGCTGTGCCCACTCAACTGCTTTGATCTGCAGAATGTTGTTTCCACAGCAAGTGGGGGTGGGTTTGTCCTCTCCCCTCCTTAACCAAAGAGGACTCCTGAGTTTGTCTCCCAAAGGGAGGAGGTGAAGGGTGAGATGTAGTGTCATGCGCTAGTGGGAGGAGGTAAAGAGGCAGTATCTAGGGCCACTCTGCCCCCTGAAACCTCCTCCTTGCATTTGTTTGTGGCCTTCCTCCCTCCCTAATGCAGTATGGGCAATGCTGGTCACCAAGGGGGCCAAGCAGGAATTTTTTGGTTGGGGCCCACTTCTTGGGACCATTCACGTTTTGCCTACTTCGTACTGTTGGGTCTGATTTGTTTGGTTTGTAGGGAGAGGTGAGGTCATTGCTGTTAAGGCACTGAGTTTGGGCAGGTGAGGAACTTAGGGAAAGAGAGGTAGGTATACTGAGGAATTATCGGGTAAGGACACCCTTTAGGACTCTGGTAGGCCATTGGACTGCGGGGAACCGGGGAGTGTCTGTTGCAGCCTGTCATGCACACTGGGTTGAATGCAAGTACAGTGGAGCCAGGATGTGCATAGGGAATCCACACGCAAGGCTCATCTAGCAAGGAGGGAGAGTTACTCCACATTGTTTGCTGGGAAGTCACAGCTATGGGCTGCAACACATACCCAGGGGTCTGGAGGGTTTCATCCCTGCCAGAATCAAACCTGTTACATTTTAATAAATATTTATAGCACTCAATCCGATGCCATGTCTCCAGAGTCTTCTTTGCGGGGGTGGGGGCAACTAGCACTTTTACAAGTGCCACATAATGTTAGTTCTGCACTTGCGAGGAATCAATCTTTTAGTGTGGCAGCACCTGTTAGGAAGGCACGTTCGTTGTACTGGCTTTCAGTGCCTGCTAAGAAAAACATCTTTTTGCCTACTCAGACATGTCATTTTATCATGTACATTTGTGTTTAAAATCTGCTGAACATCTAGTGGATCAGCAGAATGAGTTTAGGACATGCTACAAGACAGGGAATGTTAATGGTGCTGTTGAGATTCCAAATTCTCATGGCTCAGATAAACTGCTATGTAAAGGGAATGCTAATGGGTACTGACCAATCATCAACAGCTTGCCAACTGGAGAATCACGTCTCTAATTTTCTTCTGCCTTACCAGAAGCATTCAGGGGCTGATTGTGTCAGGCACAATACATGGGGCCACTGATATTCTGCAGTCGGGCCTGGTGCCAACACATAACACTAGAGGTGAGGGGTTTCCAGCTACCCCAGGCTGCCTTTGGAAACTTGGTAAGAAGCTGCTGCAGGACTGGGACTGTGAGTAACATCTTGGGTGGGGTGTTTCTAGGAACATTCCCTTTTATTTTTGCTATATTGGAATGAAGTTGCCTGCTAACAGATGTAATGTTTTTATATTTATAGTATTGAAAAGGGTTTTGTATTTGCTGTAATATTTGCTTTTACATTCCTGTTTTATTAGTTGTGTTATTATCAAATTGTTTTTGTAATTGCTGTTCACCTGTTGTAAGTTGCTTTGGGCACAATTTTTCTGTGGAAAGGCGGCATATAAATAAACATCCACAGGTAGCTGCCTGAACCCCATCATCCATAACGCCCCAGAAGGTGTGTCAATTTCCAGAGTATTGTGTAAGAAAATAAACATGGCTGCTGCCACAAAAACATGGCAGCTAGCAGAGCCCAACCCACTTTTGTAGGAGGGGATGACACTGGAAGGCAGTTTGCTTGGGGGCCCCTCTTTCCTAAAGCTGGCCCTGGCTGCAGTGGCAAACAGTAACTGGAGTCAAGGGAAGCTATGGTAGAAGTGGCTTGGCAGGGTGAATGAATCTTGTGTTGTCCCACTTTGTGGAACAAGACACTGTTTGCCCTATAAATAATGTGGAATAGTGGTCAGAGTGTTGGACTAGGACCTGGGAGACTTGGGGTCATATCCCCACTCAGCCATGAAGCTCACTGAATGACCTTGGGTCAATCACCCTCCCTCAGCCTAACCTATCTTGTAGGGTTGTTGTGAGGATAAAATTATGAAGGGGGGTGGAGAGAACCATACATGCCATCTTGAGCTCCTACAAATTAGGAAACAATAACTTTTGTTATTTGTGCCAATAACTTTTGTTACTACTCAATAAAGGATCAGATGATGAAGATGATGATTAGGCAAATCAGAGTCACCAGAATACTTTTGGACATTTTATTTTATTTATTTATTTTTAAAATTCTTATTTATGGCCCTGTTGAAAACAGTATAGTTATAAGGAACCCTCCTTTGCTTGTAAACATTATTATATGTTGGGTGTATTTTAATGTATGGATAATATATCATCCCAGGGAGAGGAATCATCCCCCACTGAACAAAACACTCTAGCTGAAGTTAATCAAAAGGCGACTGTTTAATAATGCTACAGTGAGCAATTGGTACCCTAGTACACTAAAAGAATGATTACATGTAGAGCCCATCAATCATGCAAAAGTACAGAACTATAAAGTCATTGTAATGGAAGGATATAATATATGACAAATAACTTCCCCTTTGATTCCTCCCACCTCTGTGCTCAGATTTGATGCATGGCTGGTTTATACTTTGACATTTTGTTAGAAAAATAGAATCGACCACTGCACTGTGATATTCTTCATTCACAGGAAACATCTCCTGATTACTTGTTTGGGGGAGGAGGGAGAAGTAGGGCAAACCACGAGTTGCGATTTTTTTAAAAATGCCATACAAACAGCTGAATTGTAGATATTATTCATTTGGGGACAACACCAAAGTGAGTACTTTGATTTAACTCTACTATTCTAAATTCTGTGTTAGCAAGTTATTTAGTTACTTACAGTGCAATCCTAACTAGGGACGGGAGAGAAATTAGATTTTGTTTGCAATTTAATGAGAAACTACTTAATTCAGACTTCTCAAACCAATTTAATGAGAAACTACTTAATTCAGACTTCTCAAACCAATTTAATGAGAAACTACTTAATTCAGACTTCTCAAACACAGACACCATTCAGAAATCCCCATTTTTGTGATCCATATAGCATGTACAAAATGCATATATTTGGGGGAAATGTGCAGAATGCATGCATTAGAGAAAATCATCTACAAAAATGTGTTGTATTAGGGGAAATTGCATTGCAAACGTGTATGTTAGGCAAAACTGCACTCACAAAATATGTGTATTAGGAATAATTTACACTAAGGGGCTGCCAAATTTTAATGAGGACTTCTTGCAAAAGACAAAACAAAACCCACAAACTCATGTGGAAATGTGGACAAGTTAATATAATGTTGAAAGAATATGAGAAACTAAAAATGACAGATTTGCCCATCCTTTCTGCAGACATATGGGATGGGCGGGGAGATTAGCAATATGTCCCAGCGTTCTCATTCATGATTCTAATTTTGTGGGGAAATTGAACACCTGAATGTAATCAGTGCTGGTGAGCACATCTGAAACCATAAGAAGGGATGGATTGTGCAGTAGGTTTGCTTGCAGTTTTACAAATGGTGTGCAGTAGCTGTGTAGATCACTGAGCCAGAGCACAGCTGTGCAAAAGAGGAGGAAAGGCACCACATAAAAAGTCTGATTCAGCATAAAATTTTTATGGGGGAATATGGGAGGTGATTATATGCCACACATGCAGTGAAGCTCAAACTGATTTATATGGGTCATGCTAAGTGAAGACCAGAAAAAACTGTTGTACCATGCCATCAGCTTATGAAGTTTTATTGTTATGTGCTTTACAGAGAAAACCTTGAATAAAATGGTATTCCTGTTGAAACTTTCATTTCCTTGCCCCTCCCATTCACTTTGGAACCTATAAAGACCAACAGGCTTTGGAACATTGTCTGCACTTTCCTCAAAGAAGATTTATTTATTATGCAGCCCCATGCCATTCTGCTGCTTCCAATTAGCTCATTTCAAAACAAAATCTTAAAAAACCCTATAGTGCTGAACTCAGGAACGCTTGCTTACCAACCCTCTAAGTTTTCATGGCAATACATAAAACACTCAGACAGAATCAAGAGTTCAAAGTGTAAAACAAGAGGGGGAAAATCCAGACCCCGTTGGGCTTTTTTGTCAGTGGTCTCATAATTTGTTGAAATTAATTAAAAATAAGCCATGTTCACAGAGTACCTGTAATCCTATTACTGACCTTACCCCATAATCTGACCTTCATCTTCTGCAGTTTAAAAGTAAAAAAAAAATATGCATTGCTGATTTGAATTAATTTAAGAAATTTAACATTGGAGTCTATGACAGCGCAGGCATGCTAAATGAGAATCAACTGTCAGTGTTCTAAAAGCTAGACTAGCAGCTGGGCTTGGCTAACCAGGGGGCCACACCTATTCCAGATATTTATTCCACTTTAAACAGTCATGTCTTCCCCAAAGGATCCTGGGAAATGTAGTTTGTGAAGAGTGCCGAGAGTAGTTAGGAGACTATTCCTCTGACAGAGCTCCAGTGGCAAGAATGATTTAACTGTCAGCCCCTCTACTGGTGATGGTAGCTCTGTGAGGGGAATAGGATGGCTCCACCAATTTTCAGCATCTCCCACAAACTACACTTCCCAGGATTCTTTGGGGCAGCCATGACTATTTAAAGTGCAATAAATGTCTGGTGTGGATGTGGCCAGGGACAGCTTTGATTTAAATTTGGGTGGGAGACTATATGTGTCTGCTGTAGAATAAAACCCCCTGAAAAACAATGATACTGTTCACAATGTTTTCCTTTTTGAAAGGAAAAAGGCTTTCCCTCTGCCCAGTGCCCACCCACCCACACAATATTCTCCCTTCCCCCTCCTTCTCCTCCTCCTCCCCTCTCACTGCGCCTCCCCCAGGTCACTTTCACCTATTCTAAGCATGATTGCACAGGAGTAAATCGCATTCTCAATAAGCATGCAAATGATCAAATCTGCCCCCTCCCTCCTCCCTCCTATCCTTTCCTGCCTGCCCCTCCCCTCCTCCCTCCTGCCCCTCCCCCTCCCCTTCCAATCCCTTCCTCCTCTCTCCTCCTTTCCTGTGATCAGTTTCACCTATCCTAAGCATGATTGCACAGGAGTAAATTCCATTGAACTCAGCATGCATATGATCAGATGTCTTTTCCCCTCCCCCTTCTCATCTCTCCCCTTCCCCTTCCCCTTCCCCTCTTCTTCCCCTCTTCCCTCTTCCTCCCTTTTCCCTCTCCTCCCCCTCTTCCTTCTTCCTCCTTCCCTGCCCACTCCAGGCCTCCCCTCTGCCCCTTCCTCCTCCCACAGTCAGTTTCACATATCTTATTTATTTATTTATTTATTTATTTATTTATTTATTTATTATATTTCTATACCGCCCAATAGCCGAAGCTCTCTGGGCAGTTTACAGCATAAAAACATCCAGGATACAATTAAAAACATATATCAAACACATTGAAACAATATAACAAAATAACTAAACATAGTTAAACACATGGACAACGACAGACACAATCCTAAAATGTTAAGTATAAAAACGTATTAAATCAGTTAAAATATTAAGCTGTTTAAGATGTTAATGTTAAAATTACTAAAATTAAGATTGTGAGTGATAGATGTAGGTGTTAAAAGTAGATATTAAAATGTTAAAATGCCTGGGAGAACAAGAAGGTTTTTACCTGGCACCGAAAGGATAACAATGTTGGCGCCAGGCGTACCTCATCAGGGAGAGAATTCCATAATTCGGGGGCCACCACAGAGAAAGCCTGTTTCCTTGTTGTCACCTTCCGGGCTTCTCTCTGGGTGGGTCCCCGAAGGAGAGCCTTTGATGTTGAACATAGTGTACAGGTAGGTTCATATCGGGAGAGGCGCTCCATCAGGTATTGTGGTCCCAAGCCGTGTAAGGCTTTATAAGTCAAAACCAGCACTTAAAACCAGTCTTAAGCATGTCTGCATGGGAATAAATCCCACTGAACTTAATAAGCATGCAAATGATCAAACCTGCCCTCCTTCTCCCCTCCCTATCCCAACTGCTCTCCTTTTCCCCCCCTCTCCTCCTCCCTCCCCATGGTCCATTTCACATATCCTAAGCATGATTGCACAGGAGTAAATCTCATTGAACTCAGTAAGCATGCAAATGATCAATCCATTCTCAGTCAACTTGCACAGGATCCCACTTCTTACCTCCCAGATTAAAAAGCAGAGAAATTCACTAACAGTCAAAAAAACCCTTGCAGTTTAAGAACATAGCTATAGCCAACAGATATTTCTATCAAACGTTAGAAAGCAGGGGAATTGGACAGCTATAGTGAATACACCAGGGTAGCAGGAGACCTAACCTCCTCTCTGAGATGTTATACTGCCCTACAAATTTGGCAAAATGCAAACACAATTTGGGTTGGTATTTCACAGTCCAATCCACTTCCTGTGGAGCTTCGTAGAATTTGGTAACATGCCTCTGAGCATATGGTGAGTGGTGGCAACACCTGCGATCAGCCCAAATAACAGAAAGAAGATGTGCTGTGCTGATCTTCTTTTAGAAAGGAGGAGGCAACAATATTAAGAGAGTTATATTGTATGTTTCCCCTGCTTTTCAGTCAAGATTGACAACCTAAGCAGTTTACCACACCAAAAGCCAATGTTATTTTCAAGGATATTATTTATTCACTCGTTCATTCATTTAATGAAAATATTAGTACACCATCCCCTCATATAAAACATCAAGGCAGTGTACAACAAAATATGCAGGTACAATAAAGCATAAAATACCATAAAACAAACACTATGAAAACAAAACAATTGATGGTTTTTTCTTGAAAAAGCTTAAACAATTGAATAGGTCTGCAAGCATAAAAAGGCCTTCAAGAGATGTCTGAAAGTTAGCAGTAATAATGGCTGCTTAATCTCTGCTGGATGAGTATTCCACAGGACCAGAGACACTTCTAGTTGAAGCCAGTTGGGCTTCTGAAACATGACAAATATATGAGTGTGTGTGGCAGTTTCTTCAGCTCCTGATGATTAATGACATAAGCTGGGATCTGTCCAGGGTGGAGAACAGAAGGATCTGCAAGTGGACTTGGTGTGCTAGCGCACAGAAGGAGCTATAGCTACAGTCCTTGTACATCTCCTAGCCCCAAACAGAATAGCTTGGACACTTAATCAGAGCTTGGAAAAGTTACTTTTTTGAACTGCAACACCCATCAGCCCAGTCCAGTGGACATGCTGGCTAGGGCTGATGGGAGTTGTAGTTCAAAACAGTAACTTTTCCAAGCTCTGCTCTTAATGCAAAGACCTTGTGAGCATGTTAGCCTGAGAGGTGCAAATAAAGTTAGTCTGGTTTGGCATTATTTGCAGAAGTCAAAGTCCTCAAGCATATTTAACATCTGCACACCAAAACTGATTCATTGGCTATAACAACATATAGTAAAAATTCTAGAATACCAAGGTGAATTATTTGATCCCTTTCACATGCATTTTAAAGGTGTTCCCTCAACTCCTGTCTATTGAGGTTCATTATCCCTAGTGATACAATTGGACTTTGTGAAAACTGTTTTGTTAGTAATTGCAGATGAGGTACACATGATTGCACATAGTTTACACATGATTACAGTTTGATTGCAAAAACAGGCATTCAAACAATGAGCTTGGTTTACCAGATGATGGTTGTAAATGGATTAGATGCACTTAAAAATCATTTTGTTAAACGTACTCAGTAAATATTTTCCAGTTGAGAGTTCATGCAAGACAGAGTAAGGGTTTTTGTTTGCTATTACAGGCAACCTTCACATTTTCCCCTCCCTTTTAAATGCTGATCCATTCTTCAATGATGGCCTGTTGTTCAGATTTAAACAAGGGAGCTTTGGTGCCATACAGATTCTTGATCAAGTACAATTGCCTCATAGGAAATGGTTCTTACTACAATATTTATACTAATACTAATAGCTATTATTATTATTTGAAGATGATGCAATCATCATCATAATCATCTGGGGCTATTGCAACCCCATAATTAGTCATTCCATTTAAATCCCCAGCAAATATGGGGCAGATATTACAGGTGATAACATTTGAAGTGTGTGAGAAGGAAGTGAAAATTGTTAAAGGGGTACCGTTGGTGGTCATGGTGGATCTCTTTGATATATACACACATACAGTTATATTCAACTGAGTCCTAATCAGAGTACATTCATTAAAATTAATGAATCTGTTAGACATGTCAATTAATTTATCTGGGTCTATTCAGAGTAGGACTAGGATTGAATACCACCCATACACAGTAGATCAAGGGTGGGGCACCTTTTCCATCTTTAAGGTTAAATTCTCTCATAGGCAACCACATGCTGGTAGTGGGTGACTCCAAAGGCAAAAGGTGGCATATCTGTGGATGTAACTGTTACCTTTGTATGCTATACTCCAGCCACACAAATGCCAGAGGTTTTTAAACACACATAAACAAACATTTGTCAATCCATTCAGGCAATCAAAAGGCATGGTCATCATTCAAGGACACATTCCAGCTAGGCAAAAGGGCTCAAGAAGAGAATGGAGCATGGCTGGTGAGGGGTGTGGCCTGAAAAGAGTGGGTGTGGCTTGGGGAGAGTCCTGACAGTGATTTAGATAGGCCTGGAGGGTGGCATTTTGCCACTGGGCCTGAAGTTTCCACCCCTGCAGAAGACAGAAAACCTTTCAACAGCACTTCCAGATCAGTAGACAAAATAAAATACAAAGAGCAAGCTAAAATAAGGCAGATTGCAGCAGGTTTAATAGCAATGTACTAAAAATCAGGAAAGACCCTGTTGGGCGTCACTGTGGTTTATTTATTTATTTAATTTATTTATTACATTTGTATGCCGCCCCGTAACTGAAGCTCTCTGGGCTGTTTACAGCAATTAAAAACAAATATACAAATTTTAAAACAAAAACAATTTAAAAACACAATTTATTTTTTTAAACAATTGTGGTTGCAAATAACATTATCTGCACATCACGTTCTGCCAGAGATCACAGGTTAGTATTCAGTGCCCATCATCCTGGCAAGAAGTGATACATGGAGCATCATTTTGAACTGAGAAGCCACTCTGTGCTTCCTCTCTTGGCTTACTGTGCTGCCCTCTAGTGTCTGTTTAATTCCTTTCCCAAGATAAGCATTTTTCTTTCCTCTTGGGGAGGGGGGTATTAGTGGTGGAGAAGAGGGGAGTAGTGAAAGCTGAGTAACAAGGGACTTAGGGTGATCATGTATCCTACTTTACAAAGGACAGTCCTCTATTTCAAGGACTGCCCTGTCCACATCCAGGTTGAAGACAAAGAATCCTAAGAATGAACAGTGAGGATCTTGAAACTGGCATTCGTTATATAGCACCTGGAGATTAGGCAGGCACACAGGTCACCTGGTCACAGTCTTCCCTCACTATGGTGAGATGTTTTACATTTCTATTTAAATTAGGATAAATATTTCCAAATTTGCATCTATACAGATAAATTGGCATATGAAAAATCACCCCTTTGTGTGTGTGAGAGGATTGATGCATGTTCTCTTTTTGATTATTTATAAGCAGTCACTACTATAACTTGAAAAGCCCAATTGCATTTTGAAGTTCAGGTGGCAAAGGCTCGCCCATCTCTAATTGTAAGGGGAGGTGCATCCCCCCGCCGTTTACACTATTTGTGACCTGTTTAAAGAGCTAGTCATAGATGTTTACTTATGTCCAGGAACTAGGAATGGACAAATCTGTCAATTTTGGTTCCTCTCATTTCTAATTTTTCCAGGTTTTGCATTTTTTAAAAAATAAAGTCCTCATGCAGGGCCAGCATCAGCAGGTAGCCAGCTTGGGCCTTGGACAAGGGCCCCTGTAGCCCAGAGGAATCCCTTCTTAGAATGGGACAGTGAAGCTCCCGCTTGGCAATATGCAGCAGCGTCAAGCGCAACAGCTTTGGGTTGCAGGACTCAGCGACCCGATGCTGCTGTATATCACAAAGTGGAAGCTCCCATGGACCCCAATCCTCCAGATTCAGGTGGCGTGGGGCTTAAATAAACCCACCCGCCCCACCTACCTGCTGCATCAGCAGAAATCACCCACATGCTGCATGCACATGTCTGCCATCACCCAAGATAGGTTCACAATGACACGTGAGCTGACATGACAAGTAGGTGGGGCAGGCACAGCATGTATCGGGCAAGGGTGTTCAGTGTTATGGCGCTGTGGGACCAGGGCCAGGTGGTGCCCAAGGGCCCAGTCACTCCTGGCACCATCCTGTGTTCATGAAAATTCACCAGCATCCTAGCACAAATTTCTCCTCATATTCCCATTTTTGCATTTAATTTGTATATCATGGAATATACAAAGGTTTTTTTGCAATGCAATTTCCCCTAATATAATGATTTTTGTAGGTTATTTTCACTTCTATATCCATTTATAGGCACATTTTATCCAAGTGGATGCCTTTTTTGTACACATCACTTGGCTGGAGAAGTGCATTGCAAAATCTGACATCATGTGGGTTTCAAAGGATGGCTGTGCTTCAGTTTGCATATCATTTCAGAATGTTCAAATTAGGTAGATTTGTTTTAAATGTAAACTGAATTGAATTTCTCTCCCATCTGTAAAAAGAAACATCCCCAAAGAAAAATGTAGGTCAAATTCCAAACTGTTACAAATTGATGCAACCCTGGATCTCGGTAGGGTTTCAGTAAAGAATATAGTGTCAGGTAGCTTCTCAATACCCATGTCCTCACAAGCACGACTAGTGGGGACGCGAGATAGGGCCTTTTTGGTGACTGCCCCAAGGTTTTGGAATTCCCTTCCTAGGGAGGCAAGAATGGCCCCCTCCTTGCAGTCCTTCCATCGCCAAGCAAATACTTTTTTATTCCAACAAGCCTTTGGAACTGAAGGCTGTTAAGGACAGGGCTTGAAGGGTGCTGCATTGCTATTGTCTAATTGTATTATTTTAAACTGAGTTTGAATTATTTTAACTGTATGTATGAATGGTTTTAATACTGTAAATTGTTTAATTCGATTTTAATCTAGACTTTTGTATGTTTTTAATTATATGTGTTCTTTTATCTGGAAGCCGCAATGAGTTCCAGTTTTGGGGAAAGGGCAGGGTAAAAATAACGATAATAAATAAAATAAAATAAATAAGAAAGAAGGAAAGAAAAAATCCAGAATGTATTTGACAGCTACCTTCCAGTCATTTTGGAAGAGAAAAATATCACTTGAAAAAAAAATTGAGGGAATTATTAATTAGAAAAATGCTGCAAGAGGTATAAAAGCATTCTTTTTTAAAAAAAACAGTTTCACTATTAATTATGCCCACTGAGACCAACACAGTGATAGAGAGGGGGTGGGAGGAAGCAGCAAGTATATCTTAACAATTTGGGGGGGGGGGAGATAGGGATCATTTCCCTGAAAAATATGAAATGCTTTCATTTCATGCCGCTCTCCTTTCTTACAAACAGATATTGATCCCTGCATTTAAACACACTGATATTTCACCAAAATCTAAAAATAGCCATTTTTAGTAACAGGGAACCCTTCCAAGAGAGAGCATGACATTGAATGTTACAACTATGGGATTTAGCATACTTCAACACCAGCTGTGCCCCTACCTTGAGAACCCTGAAATGACTTCAGTAATTTGGGCTCACATCCAGTGATGGAGAACCTGTGTCCCTCCAACTGCTGTTCAATGCCAACTCTTATCAGCCCATTGCTGGAATTAACACAGAATGTTAATTCCAACATTAAAATGTTGGAATGTATGTCATACAGCAGTGGTGTGGAATCACAGGGGGAGGGAGTTTATTACCAGCCCAACACGTTTCAGAAAGATGAGAGAGAGAGGGAGGGAGAGAGAGAGAGAATGAACACAGAAACTGGGATAGTGAATTATAATCCTGGGTTGTATCAGTCTTTCTCAGAGTAGATGTACTGAAATTAACAGACATGACTAAAGATGTGATCCAATACACACTTACCTGGGACTAAGTCCCACTGAAACCATCAAGGTACTGTATTGTCTATTAGGCCCTAAATTGTTTAAAGGCCAAGTACTTAATGGAACACCTCTCCTAGTATCTACCAGCCTGATAGTTGATATTTTTGGAGGTGGTCCTTCTTGTGGTGTTGCCTCTGGGTTCTGCTCCTGGGATGGTGACCCAAGCTAGGGTCGTCTCAGTTGTGACACACTATCTGTAGAACTCCCTGCCTCCAGAGTTACATCAGGAATCTTCAGTAATGCATTTTCACTGCTGCTTAAGATGCACCTCTTCATCCAGATCTTCAGGGTTTGTTTGATATTATTGCATAGAGATATGGAAGTCCTTCAGACCATTGATCTACTGAATATTCAATTGTCTCACTCACATTCACGCAGGTGCTTAGTGGGCTTCAGACACACACATACACACACACACAAACACACACACACTCACTCACTCTCACACACACACACACACACGTTTATTAAGCAATCTCCTTCAAGCAGGCTTTACTCTTTTTGGCTCTCCTGGGTTTAGTAATCCACTCATTGAAATAGATTTTAAATTCTGTACTTACAAATTCTTTATAATATGTCATCTAAATGGTGTATTTTGGTGAGTGTTTCAAACATTAGGCATGATATAGCTTCCCTACAGATGCTGGTTTTTTTCAGTCCAAAAAGCAATTGGGAGGACATGGGCTGGCTGCTTGCTCCTGAATGAGTTTGGGATCTCACACATTTTATACCAGTTTAACGTTAACCAGCATAAATTACAATGGCTATCCACGGTTAGCATTACTCCCTAAGGGTGATATGCAATGCTAGTCCTACTTGGAGCTGACCCACTGAAGTTAATGGATACAACCAACTTAGGTTCATCAACTTCAGTGGGTCTACTCTGAGTTGCACTTAACGGAATACAACTCTAATTACTTGTTATGGGTAGTTGAGGTGAGATTAGGAAAGCAGAGTTCACTCATACTTTCTAGGTTTATACTGAATCTTTATATGTGGGAAGTAGAAGAAGAAGCTTGTAACTTTTTTTCCCTTACTGGGAAAAAAAATCGAACATCTAACAGTTAAATCAAGACAATATTTTGGTGGTTAAAAGGGAAGGTTATGAATCATGGCACTGTCAGTTGAGAAGAACAGAATTTCCCCTGAAAATTTAATGATCTTCAACAAGCCCAAAATTCAGTTCACTGTTTCTTTAGGGAGAACTGGAGATCAGGGTAATCTGCAATCAATAGGAATTGGCTGCTACCTTTGAACCTATCTTTTAGATCTTCAGTCAAACAGTCGTATTTCCACTCCAGCATTAGAGTGTATTCAAGACGAAGATCCAGAGGGCTCTTAGTAGAAGGAGATGGTGCTGCTGTTCATGCAAGGGTGCCTCCAATTTCTGCAGATTCATTCTTCTTTCATGAATACGGGCGAGGGACAAATCTGGTTTGGTATGCATTTTCATGGGAACCTACCTAAGTAGCACTTCCCCAAACTGCCCAAACAGAAATGCAGCTATCCTTCAAAATTCACACTTCTCTGAAACTGGTGATGTAGCTCAGAAAAGAAAACTTGTACAAACTTGTATATGAGGGGACCATGTGCATAAAATGCATATATTAATGACAATTAGCATACAAAAATGAATTGAATACAAAATGTGTGTATTAGGAGAAATGCAGACAAAAGTACTGATGAATTTTCATGAGGATGTTTAAAAGAAAAAAAATCACAAACTGTTACAGAAATATGACAAACAGAACATAAAATGAAAAAAAAATGACACTGAGGAGGAACTGAAATTGACACATTTATCCACCCCTAAGAGGGAGGTATTAAGTTCTTCATTGGGAAGGAGGAGTGGAAAGTATGTATGCACTTGTGATTCTTGGGATCAATACATGCTCTAAAGGATATAAGAAGAGCCCTCCTGGATCAGACCAAAGGTCCATCTGGTCCAACGTTGGTCTCCATACTTCTGTGATGCACAAGATGTGAAGGTAATAGCTCTCTTCCCTTGTTGCAGACAGCAACTGGTATTCACGATATCGTGCCTCTGAACTTGGAAATTAGATATGGCCATTATTGGTAGTTACTGGCCGGCTTTTCCTTCATGAATGTGTATATCATCTTTTATAACCATTTGAGCTGGTGACCATCACCACATCTTGTGACAGGTTATTTCATAATTATGCATTGTGTGTGTGTGGATGATATATCTTTAAAAAGTGTACAATTTTTAAATGTCATCAATTTAAGAAGAACTTTCACGAAATATTACAACACTGAGAAAGGTGGATGGCAATGAACATTATCCTATTTTTTTGTTCTAATGAACAATAGCCAGTTCTTCATAAATGTGTTTCTTTGTGAACCACAACTCTTAGTTCAGGGTAGCCAACATGGTGCCCCTGAGATAGTGCCTCAGTCAGCCTGGACAATTATCAGGGATGATGGGAGTTGTAGTTCAACAACATTGCTCCCCTGTATAATTCTAAAAAGGGACCAGAAAACTCCTCCTTCCTTGTAAGGCTATGTGGCACATAGCCTGCCCTCCTGGTATGTAATGTGAGACTAGCTGGTTGCCATACATGAGGCTGAGTAGGCATTTTTTTGTTCTGTGTTTGGCTGGTAGAAAGGGATTTTTTCTCCTACTCCATACTGTAGTGCCAGGTAGGTGCAGTTAGTGGTAGGTGCTGGATAATTAAGCTGATTGGATTTCCATAATTTGGCAGGTGTGTGCAGGAAAGGGAAGAGGTGGACCCAAATGGTGAGTACCCTGGGGCAATTTTAGGTGAACAGCACCAAAGACTTGCACACAGGCCTATGTGGCCTGGGGAGCAGAGCATGGATCACTTTTGAGGTTAACTTTTGTCACTCACTCAGCATTGTGAGGCTTTGGAAAGGCAGGAAGATCTCCCTCCTCACCTCCTCACCTGAGGGTGTATGGCATGGGGAAGGAGCTGGAATTAAAGCCAGCTTGACTTCCTGCAGGGTAGACTCACCCAGGCTTAGGAGACTGAGAGAGAATTGGCATATTTATTGAACACAGACTCATTTTTCCTGCGTTCATGTGTTCTTAAGTTCTTGTAGTTAATCAAGTGGCCCTAGTTTAAACTCATTCCTTGTGTCTTGCTTCTTTTCCCCCAGTTTCCTAATGCAACGTCTGGTGGGTACCACAGTGGCTATCACTGTTAGCTTCGGCAATTTCCAACTAGACATATATTTACATTTTGTGCAATGTACTTTTTTGCTGTTTTATTAGTTCAAAATCATTGCTATCCATTTTAGACAAACTGATAAAATTATCTATGTTTCAGAAAGAATGATTGCTTTCAGTTAATTCTCTAATATTTTAATTTGAATCTAATTAAATCAAGAATGGGAAACCTGCGACCCCCCAGATGTTGTTCAATTTCAGCTTCCATCTGTCCCAGCCAGGATGGCCAATGGCCAGGGATGAAGGGACTTGTAGTTTAGCAACATAAGCATAAAAACAAACATAAATGGTCACTAGGCAATGGGATGTTTCTTTAGCCCATTTGTGGAGACAATATTTTCCCATAGCTTTTCTCATTTCTTTAAAGACATACTTCACATTTTCTGAAATAAGTGGGAATCATATCTGGTTGACTTATATGGTCTTTGGACTGAGTCCCCATTTACCACCAATTACATATGAAGAACATTTCAGAATTTTTAAAGGTTTCCAATGAGGCTGAATGAGAATATACAAAATTGCAATTAACAGTACTTAAAGATTCACTTCACTTAATTTCGAGAAAATGGGCATGGTTTCCTCAAGTGGCTAATTGAACTGACATTTGTAAAACATTATGGACTTTAAATTATTTTATGTGACAATCACCACTTTTCCCATGTACAGCTTTTTAACTGGCTGCAACTGAGCGGAACAACAGGAAAAAAGAGTGCACTTATTAGATTGATAATTAATTCAGTTCATAAACTACTCTTCACATTTTGTTTTGAGCCCAGCATTGGGACATGTCTCTCAACCCCTGAACTTTCCATTGAGGAACAGAGGACTTACCTATATATAGCACAACACAGGAAAAGACATTTACCTCAGTTTTTCACAAGAGATCTGCATCTGGAAGATGTTTCCGTTCAGACAAGACATACACACCTGTATCTGATGTCTGCCCTTTTTATCTATAGCATCTGAAAGTTGCTCTCAGTGGAATTTGAACATTTGGGGGTCTCCAATGTGGTACCTCTGGCACCCACAAGTGTCCCCTGACCCTTCCATTTTTAAAGTTTTATTATTTTTTATTGGTGAAAGATTTGCCTTGTGGTTTAGCTGCCTGCTTTTTATTTTATTTTATTTTTTGGCTCATGATCTATTTGTTTTGGGTTTGCAGGTGTTTAGCCTGTTTGGGGTGATAGGTGTCTGAACATCACCAGTTTGTCTTCTGTGAAATTGGCATTTTATTTATTGTTATTTATTTATTAAATTTCTACTCCACCTTTTCTCTAAGAATTTCATAGATTTCCAAATGTGACCCCAGGACCAAAAAAAGGTTGAGGACCACTGGGAAAAAATGTGATAGTATTCAATGTTTGGCCTGCTGATAGTAAACCCATTGAAGTTAATACACATAGCTTACTTAAATTCATTATTTTCAGTGGGTCTAGTCTGACTAGGTCTGAGTTGAATACAAGCCAATGTGTTTCAGTTGATGCATTTTCATTTTGTGACTCAATTTGGTTTTGTTGGCTCATTTCAGAAATCTGCTTGGTTTGGAGGATGATCCAGGGTGGTGATGGTGGTATCACTTCATTTCAATTTTCATTTGTGTTTTTGAATAATTTCTCATTGAATTTCAGTTCATTGTAAGTTGTTTCTTGTTACAACTGGATGAGATCTGCAGGGACAGAAGCCTTCTACAAGTGAGCAAAGCCTGCTAAATTCCATCTAAATTGTTTTTGTTGTTGTTGTTGAAAGAATTGATGTTTGATCACGTGTAAGGGTTTCTGCTATCAGTCACTTTGCCCAGTGACTGACCTCTTTGCCTACCCCAATTGCCTGGAAGTCATGCTCCATATATGGGGGGTGGGAATAGGCAAGGAAGGAGCAAGAAGGGGGAAAAAAGAGAGGAACCAACCAAAAATGCCATCCATTTAGATGGCTTGACTTTGCTTTGGTTCAGAATACTTTGGAGGGATCCTGCTTCATTTAGGCATCCCAAAGATGATTCATTCTGAAACAAATGCCCACCTTTAAGGACAGCCCTGCTGGATCAGACCAAAGACATTATCTAGGCCAGCATTCTGTTCCTACAAAGGCCAACCAGATGCCTATTGTTAGTCCAAAGCAAGACACAAGCACAATAAACCCCTCTTACTGTTGTTTCGCAGCAGCCATCACTATATTTTGTGGTAGCAAATTCCGTAGTTTTAACTATGCACTTTTTCAATAAGCAATCTACCATTGTTGTGAGGATAAAAGGGGCCGTGGTGGCTGTATATGATGCTCTATGCTTTTTGGAAGAAAGGTGGGATGATAAATAAGCACACACATGTGCACACCACCCACCCTCATTTTATCATCTATGCAAATTTCACTGGGAGGAGGAGTCAACAAATACGATCATATGAAACAAGGGTATTTAAATTTACAGCATGTCTATAAATTGGCTTTCTGGCCTCCAGAGTTTACTTTATCTATGATTCTACAAAAAACAGTACTGCCATTTCTCCCACTCCATGGACCTCACCAATCATTTCCTCTCTGCTGTCAAAACAAGGTATGTATCCAATGACCTAGGGTTGTGCATGGGATTTGGTAGAGCCCTGAGCCAAATCGGGCCTATTCAGAGGGATTTGGGCATTGGCCAAGTCAGGCTGAGATAGCCACAGATTACTATGGGTCGGGTTGGATGGCCCAGAGTGATCCAGGGCTGCCAGATGGCAGGGCATCAGGCAGGAGGGAGAGGGAGGCATCAGATGGGAAAACCTGTGAAAAAGCCAAGACATACCTGCTGTATCTTCCTGGGAGTATGTCCAACACTGTGAGTCTTCTTCTTGCCTAGTGCCCTGCCCTGCAATCAATCAATCAATTTTATTGAATAAGACTTCGGACCACATCAAATACAATAAAAACAAATGCATATTAAAAATCTGGTCGGTGAATAAATAAATCTTAAAACAGATAACTATAATCTAAACATTAACAAATTCAAATATTAAGAACATTTTAAATGCCCCACATGACTTAAGTGAGGTTACATGGCTCAACTGACATTTTTTCCTTCTTAAACTGGCCGCCTTAACTGCAATGAGGACAACCCTCTGAGTCACAAACTGGCTAGATCCACTTAAGGGAGAATTCAGTTTGTACATGGCCTCCCAATTTCTCATATGGTTAAGATCAATGCCTCCCCTCACCAGCTTTCCATCAGGTGCCAGTGCACACTTGCAAGCAGCTTTTGTGCAGGAAAGCCACGTGTGAAGCAGCACCTCATAGCATTCACCCCGCCCATACTCTCAGTCCTTATTCTGCCCTCAGTTCCCCTAGAGGCTGCCAGATTGACCCTCGGTGGGTCAGCCTAATGCCCCCCCTCAGTTCAGAGTGACAGGGTGGATTGTGGGGGCTGTGTTTCCCATCTGCTGGTATTCATCTGCTCATGTGTTTCCCATCTGCTGGTATTCAGAGGCATAAACTGCCCACCTTTACACCAAGGAGCAGGGGGTGATATTTAGGGACAAGGGTGAAATTTGGTTCAGTTTGCTTTAAAGACATACCTATCTGATTCACACTTTGGAAACCATACATAAATAAAAATGCACCTATTCTTCAAAACTCACACTTCTCTGGATTTTGTAGTGCAGTTCAGCTAATGTGCACTAAAATGCAGATACAGCTAATGTGCACAAGATGCATATATTTGTGACAATAATATATAACATGCATTATATTGGGGAATATTGCAATAATGTGTATATTCGGGGGGGGAAATAGCAAGAAAAGACAATAATTTTCATGAGTATTTTTTAAATAAAAATGCATATTGATGTGTAAATGCAGAAAACTGAAATTAACATTGAAAAAATAAGAAAGCAGAACTGACAGATTTGCCCATCCCTACTAGGCTAGGATGAGCAAAAGTAATTGGCTATGATTACCGAGTGAACTTCATCATGGCCAAGCAGGTATTTCAAATCCAGCCTCTTCCATTCAAGGCCAAACTCTAATCACACCGCCTGATGCTGGCTCTCCTGCTCTGCAAATAAATTGAAACAAAATATCTCCCAGTAACAAATCCTTGCATTCTTTAAGGTTCTTTTTCCAGAAGCAACACATCACAACACTCAAAATATATTAAAAGTGGCTTAGTAAAGCAGCTCCTTCAGTATCTGAGTAAATGTCTATGAATAGAGAGTATTTCTTGAGATGAAAGTGGATGAACAAAATACACTCCAAGGAAGGGGATATATAGAGATGGGATTAGCAGCAACCTTTCCGTTATGAAGCTTCAGGTGGCAGGGAAATAGTGTGCATGACTGTGTGTGTGAGAGAGAGGGAGAAGGGGGGATCTTGCTAGGAAATATGTATGAAAATGGGAGGGGAAAGGCATCTGCCAGAGGTCAAGTTGTTAAGTATCAAAGAATGAAAACTCAAATAAGAGAGATGGAAAAAGGAGACAAAAGGAGCATGTTCATTACAGCTGCAGATTACTGAGTTTATTGGATTAAAATTCTTTATAATACCTAGCATTTATACAGCACTTTTCAGTCCAATCAAATACACATCTATCTAGACATAAGGCCCATTGAAGAGTTCAACAGGACTTCTACCTAGGTAAGTGAGTATTGGACTACAGCCTAACAGTGCAATCCTATACATACCTACTCAATAGTAAGAAGCGTATAAATTGGAGGCAGTATTCTTCTGAAAACCAGTTGCTAGAAACTGCAGGAGGGGAGTGTGCTCTTGTGCTCAGGTCCTGCTTGTGGGCTTCCCATAGGCAACTGATTTGCCACTGTCAAAACAGGATCCTGGATTAGACGGACCACTGGCCTGGTCCAGCGGGTTCTTTTTATGTTCTTATAAATTCAATTGAATTGTATAGAAATTGAAGCCTCAGAGTGTTCCAAGTAATTCTCATGTGCTGTTTTGGTAAATCTTACAAAAAAATTCAGTAAGGCAGGGATGGGGAACCTCAGGCCCAGTGATAGATCCTCCGGTTCCTCCCCACATCCTACTCTACCAATTGCTCCACCAATTTATGCCTCTGATCCCACCTACTATAGGCACACAGTCCCCAGCATGTTACACATGAGGGAATGCAGCCCTCAGGCACTTGGATCCCAAGCCTGATCCTCTAAGCAAAAAAATGTGGTTACAGTTGCATATTTGTAGATATCTTTTTACGGCGTCTGCTAACATATTTTGTTGTTTCAACTACCAGCCTGCCCTCCCCATTTGCTGTTCTTTCAGAATTCCACTTGGGATGTTAAAGAATTGAAACAAAGATGGAAATGGGATCAGAAATTGCTGATGTTTGCTTATCTGGCCCACTTCTGGAACAGAAATCAATCAAGTGAATGTGATCAGTATTATTATTTATTTTATTTTATCTATTAAATCTATATCCTGCCCTTCCTCCCAGAAGGATCCCAGGGTGGCAAACAAAAACACTAAAAGTACTCTAAAATATCTTAAGAACAGACTTTAAAATATATTTAAACAAAATATCTTTAAAAACATATTAAAACAAAACATTTTTTTAAAAAAGCTTTTTAAAAAAACTTTAAAAACACCTTAAAAAACAATTCCAACACAGACACTGACTGGGATGAGGTCTCCTCTTTGAAAGAGGAAAGTCTTCAGTAGGTACTGAAAAGATAACAGAAATGACGCCTGTCTGATATTTAAGGGGAGGGAATTCCAAAGGGTAGGTGCCACAACACTAAAGGTTCACTTCCTATGTTGTGCAGAATAGACCTCCTGATAGGATGGTATCAGGCACTCCCCTTGTCCTTCTCCCAGTAATGATCCCCCATCAGGGCAACCAAGGCCAATTCAGTCCCATAACCGGGCCTGAATCCAAATTGGAATGAGTCAAGATATTCACTGTTGTTGTTTCTTTCAACCTGTAAATGGTATGCAATTGATTTAACCTCCCCCTCCTCATTTGCACTGTGTTTCCTTTGCATTGAAATGAATGGAGTGGAATACTGTAATGCCAATGTAATTTGTGTGCTTAATATAGTATGTCACGTAATTTCACCACAGCAAACAGTGAGACTAATAATGCTACAGAAGACAAAATTGCAGCAGAATGGAAACAGTGCTGCATGTGACAAACACAGGGGAGAATGGAAAATCATGCATTCATACATCATTACCTACCACTCACTGTGTAATATGGCCTATGTTCATTACATACATCACCATATGTGTATGAAACAAAAAAACACTCCCCCCATCAGAAGTCTATTACTATTCTATGTGTATACACAGTAACCAGATCAGCACAGAAGATTATTACTACATGACAGTATGTCTCATTAATGAAGGATTTAAACAGCAGACCATCTCTCCTTAGGAATTACTGGTGTCTAGAAGGTCAGAAATTCACTAATGTTCCAGATGCTTAAATCTCACACCACATTGTCAATTCATGACAACAAAAATTATATTATTTTTTCCCCTGCACACCTTGACGTGGGTTCAAGATGAATATCGGTTCACTTGCTTCCCATCTGTTTGGATCAGAAAATTAATGTACATCTCCACCAACATGAACATCAACCAAATGAAAACCCATCACAATATCTATCAGACTTCAGTATCTTAAAGCAAATAATAAGCAAGGTAAGGGACAAATCTGCCTATTAAACAGAATTGCAACTTGTTTGTCATTAATTGCTAGGGAAACAATATTTCCCAAAGATGTCAATCTATAGAAGCAGTGGAAAGATGTCAATATACAATTTTACTTTACAGTTTTAGATATATAAAGTAGTACTTGCCTACAGGGAAATAGTTGTATTAATAACAAAATAAGAAAATGCAAACTCCCCATTATTTTTTTCTCATTAACTTTGTATTGAATTTTCCAAAGTACAATCATCTTGTGTAATAAAAGATGAGAAGGCATAGAACAGACTTCCTTAGCAAGATGCTCAACTTTGAGTACAGAAAGAGTTTGCATTAAATACCTTGATTTGTTGGGCCGCTATACTGGCATATAAGCACGGGATGTGGCATGAGGGCTGAGGCTCTAAATGAAATGTCATATCTTGTAGTACAGCACAGAAAACCTCAGACAGTTTAGGGCAGTGTACCAATGCAGAAGTGTATGGTCAACATTTTTGCATGAGCAATGGATATAATATTAAAAACTAATCATTACAAAAGTTCATTCTGCTTGTTTGGATCACAATAGAGACAAGGGTTTCCAGTCCCAATACAACTTTAATTCTTTCAAAATGCAACTTTCTTTTACAATAAACATTTTAGGCACTTTTTCATACTTCTTTGAGTACAGAATTGTGTCAGAGCATCATGTAAGTGCAAAAACTGGTGGGCAACGAAGTTCCAATCCACACATTAGTCTGGGAGGAGAAAAAACAGATCAGTTCATTTCAAAATGTACAAAGACGGAGTTCCTAAAGTATTACTAAAGTTTCTTTTACTTCAGGTGAGATCTAGTAGCATCCTTGAAGTTTGTGGAAGTCACATTTTGTTAGGTCTTCAATCAATTAATCAATCTTTATTATGGTTAATGACCTGCATAAAAAGAAGAGCATAAAATTATTGTCCAGATATTAAAAAGCTAGAATGAAAGAACATGAAATAACATGACATAAAATAGAATAAAATTATAGTTATAAAAACAGCAGTATTAAAATAGTAATGAATATATTGTAGACTAAGTAGAGATCTGTTGGCCAGTGCCTGTTCCATCTTCTTAACAGGCTGGCATTGAATCTAGTTTGTTCTTTATCTGCTGGCCACTGGTTTTACCAATCCATGGTGTGTTTTTTCCACTCAGAAAAAATATTGATATGAATATCAACATTTTAAAGGAAATATCGATATTTTGAAATCAATGTTGATGTTTAAAAATATTTTAAAGGAAATATCGACAAATTATCAGTCTTAATTGATGTTTTAGGGGTGGATATTTTTTTTTACAAAAAGTCTCCATTTTCAAAACTAGCCACAGAAATTTGCTACATTAAAATGCAATCCTCAATGACTGAAAAATTGCAAATTAATGGAAAATTCAGAACCAAGTCCAAAACTGGGTAGAATATTAGCATATCCTCATTGCAGACTCCAAAAGAAAAGCTTATAGGATGGCTAGAATTAATTCCTGATGGGCTTTACATGCTGCAGCATAAACTTTAGCTAACTAAGAGAAGTACCAGCATTTTGATCAGCAAGGAGTAGTAAAACATAGAATGCATCCAATCATCCTGACAATTTTAATAAAGGATGATTTAAAAATTACATAAATCATGGTAAAATAGACAGTGCAAAAGAAGATGGGTCACTGATTCAACCTCACTAGAGTAACAGGGACACTTGCGTTCACAGTGAAGATTTTTTTTGTATCTTCCCTGCAAAACTGCTGATGAAAGAACATTTAAGGATTCCAGTGTAAAGGCTCTGTGATATGTTTGGACTGAGAGCTCATAGTGCTGGTTTATTTTGCTGGAATGCTCTATCGGTTAGAGTATAATTGGAGGTGGGTCCCAGATTGTGTTGGCGTTCAACATCTATAATAAGTTGCCTGAGAATCACTCTGGCTGTTTCATATCCTAAAGGAATGAGATGGAAAGTCCATACAGCTGAAGATTTTGGAGCAGGGCTTGCTTACATACTGACTGGAAATAATCACATAGAGTTAGTGGAGGCAGACCAGTTGGAAAGAAACTTCTGCTAAAACTGTTTTGGCCTTCCTTGAATCTTATCAGATGTTACACTTGAAGCTGAACTACACCCTCCCCAGGACCCCAATGCTCTCCGAATTTTATTCAGAGCTTGGAAAAGTTACTTTTTTGAACTACAACTCCCAACAGCCCCAGCCAGCATGGCCACTGGATTGGGCTGATGGGAGTAGTAGTTCAAAAAAGTAACTTTTCCAAGCTCTGATTTTATTGTAGACAACATTTTGTTGTTATTGTTGTTATGTGCCTTCAAGTCAATTAAGACTTATGGCATCCACATGAATCAGCGACCTCCAATAGCATCTGTTATAAACCACCCTGTTTAGATCTTGCAAGTTCAGGTCTGTGGCTTCCTTTATGGCAGCCTTTCCCAACCAGTGTGCCTCTAGATGTTGTTGGACCACAACTCCCATTTTTCTGACCATTGGCAATGCTGGCTGAGGCTGATGGGAGTTGTGGTCCAACAACATCTGGAGGCACACTGGTTGGGAAAGGCTGCTTTATGGAATCAATCCATCTCTTATTTGGCCTTCCTCTTTTTCTACTCCCTTCTGTTTTTCCCCAGCATTATTGTATTTTCTAGTGAATCATGTCTTCTCATTATGTGTCCAAAGTATGATAACCTCAGTTTCATAGTTTTAGTGAAAGTTCTGGTTTTATGTGTTCTAACACCCAATTATTTGTCTTTTTTGTGGTCCGCAAAGCTCTCCTCCAACACCACATTTCAAATCAGTTGATTTTTCTCTTATCCCCTTTTTTCACTGTCCAACTTTCACATCCACACATAGAGATCGGGAATACCATGGTCTGAATGATCCTGACTTTAGTGTTCAGTGATACATCTTTGCATTTGAGGACTTTTTCTAGTTCTCTCATAGCTGCCCTCCCCAGTCCTAGTCGCCTTCTAATTTTTTGACTATTGTTGCCATTTTGGTTAATGACTATGCCAAGGTATTGATTTCCTTGACAAGTTCAATTCCCTCATTGTCAACTTTAAAGTTACATAAATCTTCTGTTGTCATTACTTTAGTCTTGCTGATGTTCAGCTGTAGTCCTGCCTTAATATCAAAGCTTCACCCATCTATTTGAGCCTCCATTTCAGAACATGACTTTGAGTAACTTGGAAATTTTAGTAAGAATACTTATGAAAAAGCTGTTGTATGTGAACTATTTCCAGAGTGAAGCTCAGCTCTTCTGCCCATCTCCTTACATTTGAGGACACTAGACGAACACATTTTTCATGACCTTCCCTTAGCGTACGTTATCTATAATTTCTGCTTGTGTAAAGGGTGCCTCCCCTTGTACAATATGTTTCTACTGGCAACCTCCTCAGCTGCAGCAACATTTCTTGCTGCTCTGGGGAGCCCTCTAACAATCATGACCATTTGGGAATGGAGTATATCAGTGGTACAGTATCTGCTTTACATGCAGAAGGTTCCAGATTCAATTCCCAGCATCTCGAGGTAAATCATGGAAATCTGCTGTCAGTCAGAGTAGACTGTGCTGAGCTAGATGGACAAATGGTTGGAGTCAGTCAGAATAGTTTCACATGATTGGGTCAGGCACAGTAGCAGACAGAATTGTGGGGTAGCGCCACTCACTTGACCTTTGGTAACTTGCATCGCTGCTGTTTAGCAGGAGGTGAAGGGCAAGCCAAGACAGAGAGAGGCTGGCATGGTGTAAACAAACTGGCAGAAGCAACAGATTGGATCTGCTGCTGCATTTGTACCGTTCCAACCTTGCCACTGCCTCCCCTTCCCCCTCTACCTCTCAGTAAGCAGCAGTGATGAGACCAACTGGAGGCCAGATGAGTGGCAGTGCCCCACCACAGCACCTGCTACTAGTCAGGCATAGGGAACTATAATAGAAAAATAAGGGAAGAAATCACCTTTCTGTTATCAGAGCTCCTGGGTCACTGAATCCAAGGCACTGATGGTTTTTATCTGCTCTTGGATTTTTGTTCACCTGCCCAGTTCTTTCATCTGTTCAACTGTTTGTCCATCAGTACTTCAAATTAAAGAAATCCAACACAGACATCTTATTGCATTTTACAGTTTACGCTCCATGTGACTGCAGCTCAGGTTAATTTAGATTTTACAGAGTGGCATGCCTGTAGGTTATGATTATTGTTGTTGAATGATGGGATAAGTATTAATATTGATTTATGCAGGATAAACTGAATTGAATCTTGTGAAATTCGAAGTGTGTGTCTTTATGAGTCAGGGAGATGCAAAGAGCCCCCATAATGGGCTAGAAATCATAAGTTCTTGTGTTAAGGGGAATTGATTGGCATCCATGAACAGTCAATAAACAGATGAAGAATGAAACTAAGTAGCACAAAGAGAAATAGAGAAGGCAGTCCTTCAGGGAGCAATCCAAACCCAAGTTCCATCGGGATGAGTGTGGCTAAAATCCAATACACACTTATCTGGGCGTAAGTCCCATTGAACTCAATGGAGCTTACTTCTGAGTAGACATGTATTGGATTGATGCTTGTTAGGATCTGGTGGATCTCTGGCTCATCTGGATGAACCCCAGCTCAGCCAGGGTTACACAGATGTAAGTCCCCAACGCTGACTCAGCTTGAGGCATGCCAGTGTAAATCTTTCATCCCAGCTCAGCCAGAACTCAGCCAGCTATGCTGAAGCTGGCTCAGCTGAGGCCAGTGTAAGACACACCCCATAGGGGTGTTATAGGGGCAGGACAGGATGGGAGGGGACTTATGCTGCGTCCTAACTTGAATCATAGAATAGTAGAGTTGGAAGGGGCCTATAAGGACATCAAGTCCAACCCCCTGCTCAATACAGGAATCCAGATCAAAGCATTCCTGACAGGTGGCTGTCCAGCTGCCTCTTGAATGCCTCCAGTGTTGGAGGACCCACTACCTCTCTAGGTAATTGGTTCCATTGTATGGCTCTAACAGTTAGGAAGTTTTCCCTGATGTTCAGTCAAAATCTGGCTTCCTGCAACTTGAGCCCCTTATTTCATGTCCTGTAGTCTAGGACAATCGAGAAGAGATTCCGGTCCTCCTCTATAAGGCAACCTTTCATGTACTTGAAGAATGCTATCATATCTCCCCTCACGATTTTCTTCTCCAGGCTAAACATGCCCAGTTCTTTCAGTTTCTCCTCATAGGGCTTGGTTTTCAGTCCCCTGATCATCCTTGTTGCACTCCTCTGAACCTGTTCCAGTTCGTCTGCATCCTTCTTGAAGTGCGGAGACCAGAACTGAACGCAATACTCAAGATGAGGCCTAACCAGTGCTGAATAGAGGGGAACTAGTACTTCACATGATTTGGAAACTGTTAATGCAGCCTGAAATAGCATTTGCCTTTTTTGCAGCCACATCACACTGTTGGCTCATGTTGAGCTTGTGATCAACGACAATTCCAAGATCCTTCTCACATGTCGTATTGCCGAGCCAAGCATCCCCCATCTTAGAACTCTGCATTTAGTTTCTTTTTCCTAAGTGTAGAACTTTGCATTTATCCCTGTTGAATTTCATTCTGTTGTTTTTAGCCCAATGCACCAGCCTATCAGGGCTTTGAATTTTGTTTCTGTCTTTCACAGTATTAGCTGTGCCCCCCTCCCAATTTTGTATCATCTGCAAATTTGGTAAGCATGCTCTGTACCTCCTAATCCAAGTTGTTAACAAAAATGTTGAAGAGCACTGGGCCCAGGATGGAGCCCTGTGGTACCCCACTTGTTGCTTCTGCCCAGTTTGAGAAGGAACCATTGATAAGAACTCTTTGAGTATGATTCTGGAGCCAACTGTGGATCCACCTGATAGTTGTTCCATCTAGCCCACATTTAGCTAGTTTACTAATCAGAATATCATGGGGCACTTTGTCAAACGCGTTGCTGAAGTTGAGATATATTATGTCCACAGCATTCCCACAGTCTACAAGGAAGGTTACCCAATCAAAAAAATGAGATAAGATTAGTTTGGCAGGATTTGTTCTTCATAAATCCATGTTGGCTCCTAGTAATCACTGCATTGTTTTCAAAGTGCTTATAGATTGACTGCTTGATAATCTGCTCCAGGGTTTTTCCAGGGATTGATGTTAGGCTGACTGGTCTGTAGTTCTCCGGTTCCTCCTTTTTGCCCTTTTTGGAGATAGGGACAACATTAGCTCTCCTCCAGTCATCCGGCACTTCACCAGTCCAAGGTAATTCAGTGAGCTTCATGGTTTCCCCCAGTCCATGTTCAATACTCTAACTAAGTTAGACACTAGGAAACAGTTAAGGCTGAAATCCAATACATGTCCACTCAAAAGTAAGCACCATTGGGTTCAATGGGACTTACTCCAAGGTAAGTGTGTTTTGGATTGCTGCCTAAGTAAACCTAGCAGCTTTATTTGTCCAGTTTAACTCCATGGGTTAAGGAGGGTGAACAATATAGTAGGGTATGTTGGTGAGCACATAAAACTACGGCTGTGCACTGATTGGTATGAATCACAAATCACAAAACATATTGAGCTAATTTGGACCAATCTGTATCCTGTCCAGAATGGGTTGAAATCTTTACACAGAGAATTGGCTAGTCCCAAATCAATTTGTAGAAATTTGTATGAATCTTTAGAGCAAAACAGTCTCTAATGAACCCAGACAGGGTGTAACTGAAATGGGGCAATTGCAGCACCATCTAAGGAGAACACCAGGGTGGTGAGAGAGAAAGGAAGGCTAGAGTGCTATCACTCCACCCAACTCTCTAATCACAGTGCTTGGAAGGGATGAAGTCTTAAAATGCAGAAATCTTTTGTAGGTTCTGTTTCTTATAAATATTTGGTGGAGGTTGGGAGGCTTTTGTTCAGCTTCTGTATGTTTTCTGTTCTTTCCAAATCAATTCCAGTTCTGTCCATAGATAGACAGACAGATAGATTATTGTCTTTTCATCATTCTCATTGCTACGAATTATTATTAAAACTTGTGGAGATATTTAGCCACACTGTTCTGAAATAATTATAAAGATAATGATGATTTTCCAGTTGCTACCAACAATAAGAAACAGCCACCCATTGTTGTTGTTGCTGCTGTTGTTGTTATCTTTCTTGGGAAAAAGTGAATTTTAAAGGTGGCCAGCATGAAAACCCCTGGAGTTACCC
Source organism: Rhineura floridana (assembly GCF_030035675.1). Classification (NCBI taxonomy): domain Eukaryota; kingdom Metazoa; phylum Chordata; class Lepidosauria; order Squamata; family Rhineuridae; genus Rhineura; species Rhineura floridana. The sequence goes on along the minus strand of NC_084492.1, from coordinate 16,300,187 downwards.
TCCTGAAATGTGGCAGGGTGAATCCCCTCTATAGGGGCTACCATGTTGCCAAATTTCAAGTCCCTGTGTGAAGCAATTTTTTTTGTCAGTTTTAATTTTAAAACATTTTAAACTTTAAAGGTGGATAACATGAAGACCCCTGGAGCTATCCACCCACACCATGGAAGGTGTAACCCCCTATACAGCAGCTACCAAGTCTCAAAATGTCACATGCCTAGGTAAAAAAGAAAGTTATGGCCATCAATAGGATTTCCAGAGATTTGTAATATTCTGATTGTGTTCTAGATTTTGATAAGATTCAGATCTGTCCAGATTGGATTGGGCCTGATCTATATTTACAAATCAGAGCCACAAAGCTGATGGGGAGGGGTCTGTTCATGGACCTACTTAAAACATCACTTGGAGGGTGATAGGGTCTTCTCTAGACTAGACTATAAGGCAGTGGTTCTCAAACTTTTTTGGTTCGCGGCGCACTGTAAAACACAAATTTTTTTCTGGCGCACTTCATGTACAAAATTAAAAATATATTAATATATTTTAAACTATGAATAAAAATAAACTACAGAAAACTATTACTTACCCTATACAAATGGGTTTCTTCTCATTTTTCAAATATACTTTCATAATATTTGAGGCACACCTAGCCACCTCTTAGGGCGCACCAGCGTGCCTGGGCGCACCGTTTGAGAATCACTGTTATAAGGGTTATTCATGTTAATGGCAGCTGTGACTAGGGATGGGTGAACATGACAATTTCACTTTCTCTCACTTTCTTATTTTTCCAGTCTTAAATTCAGTTCCCCAAATTTCTACACCAGTTTGCATTTTTTTAAAAAATAAAAGTCCTCATGAGAATTCATAAATGTTTCAGTGCAAAATTATCTTAATATACACAGCTTTGTATACATTTTTGCAAAGCGATGCTCCCTCATATAATATTTTTTTAAATATTTTCACAAATATATGCATTTTAATGCACACTTTATTCTAGGATATTATGCCTTGCTGCACCCATTACTTGGCTGGAGAACTGCTTTTCAAAATCCAGTGAAGGGAAGATTTCAAAGGATGGCTGAGTTTCTGTCTGCACATTGTTTCAGAAAGTGGAGATTAAGTTGGCTTACCTTTCAGTGCAAACTGAACTGAATTTCTCCCCCATCCCTAGCTGCGACTGAAACGTTGCCTACCTCACCTATCAAGGGCTTATCAGCTTGGTGTGTGCAACTTTTCTGCCTTGTGGGATGTGTGGAATGTGAGAAGATAAGGCATCATGCAGACAGAAGGATAAGGACTGTGGAGACTGAGTCACCATTGTTGCAACAATTGGTAACTTACATTGGTGGGACAGAATCTTTGGCAATTAAGCATAATAAGCAAGTTATTCATTGCAGACCCATGCTAATTTAATAAAGTGAGGGCTCATTTAATCCAACAATCTGTGTCTTCCTTCAAGTTTTTTTTTATTTTTGAGCACTTTCAAACTCACATAAATGTCACTACCACCCACACAGCTGGATCATATTTAACTCAAATTCTAATACCTTTAATGGGAAAAAATCACTTTTATGCTGCAATAGATAGTCTTTCAGAAAATGATCCCCCCATCACTTTGTAAACCAGATGGTTTCATTTAATTATTTCTTATCACAGAGATATCTTTGTCAGAAGGTGCTTTTATAACAGATAAAGCAGAATTGCATAAGTGCTTTTGTTTACTGGATTTCCAAGAAAATACAGTAGGGCCCTGCTTATATGGTGGGTTAGGGACCAGGCCCTCGCCGTAAAGCAGAACCCATTGACTATAATGGGTCGCATTGTGCGAAAATGCCGCAAAATGCCGCAAAAGGGCAAAATCGGCTTTAAAATGGGGAATTTCCCATAATTGAAAGCCGCCGCATCAGTGGAATGCCGGAAAACGGAACGCTGTAAAGTGGGACGCTACTGTAACTGTTTCAGAGAAAAAAGCAAAATCATTGTAATTTTTATCTCTATTTCTTCCAACCTTCCTAACATTTGATTATTATCAGGGAAATCTGAATATTATTGCTACTGAATTTTTTTTAAAAATGATAGGGCTCCTACAAAATAATTTTCATGTCACACAAATGTTCAGAAGATGTGTTAATTTACTAAATGCGGATAGCTCAATAACAAAAATGGTAGAACATTCACAACAGGGTAGAACATTCAAAATGATGACACACTCTTTGCAGACTGAAATAGTAAAGTGCATAATCCTAGCACCATAGGCCCATTTCTTATATGCTGGAGTTGAAGTGGCAAGCTTGTGATTGGACTGCACCACTTCTAAGGACATAAGAGGCCTGCTGGATCCAGCCAAAGGCCCATATAATCCAGCATCCTGTTCTCACAGCAGCCAGCCAGATGCCTATGGGAAGCCTACAAATAGGACTTGAGTGCAACAGCTCTCTCCCCACTTGTGATTTCCAGCAACTGGCATTCAGAAGCATATTACCTCCAACAGTAGAGGGAGAACATAGCCATCAGGATTAGTAACCACTGATAGCTTTATCCTCCTTGCATTTGTCTAATCCTCTTTTAAAGCCATCCAAGTTGGTGGTCATGTTGACATCGTGTGGGAGCAATTTCCATATGCACTGTCTGAAGTAGGGCATTATTTTGCCTATCCTGAATCTTCCAACATTCAGCTTTGTTAGATGGCCCCATGTTCTAGTATTTTGAGGAAAGGAGAAAAGTTCTCCCTATCCACTTTCTCCACACCACTTTCTACCACCACCACCCCGCTCGTACTCAATTCCAGGAATATGTTGCATGCATATGGACATTGTCTTCCTGTCACAGGTACAAAAATTGAGTACTTGCAGTGAGGATAAGGATGGAACATCCAAGTGCTGCTAGCAAGGCTCATTTCTTAGCATTAACCATTCTCTTCTGAATCCTCTCCTCCCTTATTCTCTCCCTTAACTTCACAGACCAGATATAAACCACATATAAGTCTTTCTTTTTTGTCTCTTGGGCATTTTATATGAAATTGAGTTTGGTTTGGTTTTTTTTAGATATGATGGGAACGGAAGCTTTAAACACAGAAAACAAGTCATCCATTTCTGCTGTCTGAATTCTCAGAAATGAGTGTCCATGGGGAACATCTAGCTAAAAATGAAAATTCAGGCTGTGATCTGTAGTAGATTTACTTAAAACCAGTTGACTTTAGTAGAAATCAGAACTGGTCCAACTGTGAACATCTATCTTTTGGTATTTCATTGCTGAATTACAGTTCAATAGATGGAAGGAAAGTAGCTCAGTGGTAGAGCATCTGCTTTGTATGCAGATGTTCCCAGGTTCAATCCTCAGAATCTCCAAGTAGGTCTGGGAATGTCTCCAGTCTACAACCCTGGAGAGTCACTGCATGTCAGTATAGACAATACTGGGATTAGGAATTGAAAGATCTGTCAATTTCGGTTCTCTCAGTTTCTCATTTTTGTAATCTTAAATTCAATTCTCCACATTTCTGCAGCAATTTGCATTTTTTTTTAAAAAAAAACCTCATGAACATTCTCCAGCCTTTTAGTGCAAAGTTGCTCTAATAAACACATTTTGTAGGCAGTTTTGACTAATGTACACAATTTTGCAAGGCACTTCTTGTCATATAATGGATTTTTGTATATTATTTTCACTCATATATTCATTTTTATGAACACTTTCCTTTAACATGTGCATTTTTTTTAAAATTGTTTGGCTGGTGAACTGTATCTCAAAATCTGTGTAAGTGCAAAATTTTGAAGGAATGACTGTTTCAGTTCTCATATTGTTTTGGAAAGTGCAAATTTGATAAATTCAGCTTGAAATATGAACTGAATCAAAATTCTCACCCATCCCTAACTGGGACAGATGGGCCAAGGTTCTGACTGAGTATAAAGCAGATTCTTGCGTTCCTAGATAACCTGCCTCCGTCTGAGCCAAAATGTAAAGTGTAAAAGCTTTGACTGTAGTGTTTGCACTGTGATGGCTCCAACGTGGTCTGCTAGATCAGACCATAAGACTATAGGAAACTTCTCAGTATTGCCTACAGAAAGAATGCAGAATCTGTGATTCTGCAGATGCTGTTGGACTCTAAGGCTGCTTTCACACTGCACTTTCTTCCATTATTCTGATGATTTCTTACCTGGTAATTTGCACATTATATTTGATATTTCACATGATGTACAAGCTAGTTCTGGAATTCTAGTGAAATATAGTGCAAGTTTAGTACTAATTTTAATGATCAATAATACCAAAAATAATCCGTTTGCAAGCTGGGAACCTGGAAAATCACAGGAGTTTTTCACTAGTTGCAGCTGCTCACATGACAAGCATCCCAACATGCAGTGCATTCCCGCCCTTTAGGCACATGTTGTTGTTGTTGTTGCCTGACAAAAATTGTACTGGTATTCTGGCATAGGCTCAAATAGCAGCAGAATTTTCCACCCACACCCCTGTGTCTATACAACTAAAATAATTTAAAAAGTCAGATACTAAAGGGACAGGTGTTGCATGGCAATGGGATGAGATCTTAGACCTGCTACACAGTGGGGAACTACAGTGTGCATGTGTATAATGGGTATGGGACAAAAACAAGATGTTCATTGCAGCCATGTGAAAGACAGTTGCACAAAATGCCAGTAAATTGGCTGAAACAGCTACTGCTCCTTAATGCAACAGGTACTGCAGTGTGAAAGGAATTTTAGAAATCAGGACAGGAGTGCTACCATTTAAATCCATTAAGCTAACTCGGTAAGTCCATATCTGAAAGCAATCTTATTCCCATCAGCCCTACTCAGCATGTCCAATGGCCAAAAGCCAATGAGAATTGTAGTGCAACAACAAATTCCCCAGCGCTCGTCTATGCCGATTGCTAGTGGCTCTTCAGTGTTCCAGAGCTCCTCCACGTGACTTGTTTATTGAGCATTCATCCTGACTTACTTGCACAAAGTTTACAAGCAAGTTAGACTATGTCTGGCTTTTATTGAGCACTCTCTCTGGTTTGTCTGTGGTGCGGTTGTACAACAATGAGCATTTATTCTGATTTGTTTATGGGGTGGTGAAACATTTTCCAATAAATCATTTGTCCATTCCACACTTTTGAGTGCATTTCCCCATCACTGTCCTAACTGAAAAACCATTCTAGTGGATGTGTTGGTCTGGGGTCAGACAGAGCACTTTAATCCACTTTAATTGCACAAACCTAAATTTCCAGTATGTGTTTGAATCCCTGTCGCAAAACAGCAATAGCCCAGAGGCAGCCTCAAATAAGAAATATTTCCATCCCTCGCCTGGAAATTCCACAGGATCAAACCTGTGATTTTTGGCATACAAAACATGTGCTCTACTAGTGAGCCACAGCCCTCCTGTAAAGTTCATTTAATCTAGCTTTCTGTTTTCAACAGTGGCCAGCCAGATGCTAAGTAGGTTATGAAAGTAGCTGTCTTCACCTGCTTTGTTGTTCCCATATCTGATATTCAAAGGTACAGTGCCTCTGCACCTGCAGGTTCCATTTAGCCATCACATGTGGAATCATTACATGGGATTTGGATGCCTACTTTAAGAACTAAAGAAGAGCCTGCTCAGTCAGGCCAAAGGTCACATACTGCAGTATCCTGTTCTTTCAGTAGCCAGCCAGATGCCTATGGGAAGCCCACAACCAGGATTTGAGCACAACAGCACTCTTCCCTTCTGCAGTTTTCAGCAACTAATATTCAGAAGCATACTGCCTCTGACCGTGGAGGGAGAACGTAGCCAGCATAGCTAGCAGACAATGATAGCATTATCCTCCATGTATCTGTATAATTCATTTTAAAGCCATCAAATATTTTCTGACATTCAGCTTCCTTGGATGTTTTCTAGCATTGTGGCAGAGGGTGAAAAAAAATCTCTAGCCACTTTCTCCAGGCCATGCGTAATTTATTCACTTCTTATCATGCTGCTTCCTACTTGCCTTTTCTCTAATCTAAAATGCCCCAAATGTTCTAACCTTTCCTCATACAGCACTTGCTCTATGCCCTTGATCTTCTTGATTGCCCTTTTCTAAACCTTTTCCAGCTCTACAATATCCTTTCTGAAGTGAGGTGACCAGAACTATGTGAGGCATTCCAAGTGCGGGGACACCACAAGTTTGTATAGAGAGTTTCACTTTCAGTTCCATTCCCAATGACTTTATATGGAGTTAATGGATTCCAAGTACATCAGGAATCAGGATTCCCCTCCTATATCTTGATAGATTTATTCTGCAAAGTATTAAAAGTAACTTTGAAGCAGCAGGTTATATGGAGAGTGACCAGACCAACTTAAATGGAGAAGTGCAATCATTTTGATATATTAGGCTTCTACACACTGCACCTTGGGCTACCTCACGTAGAGCTGTTACCGCACATTAATTTTGAGTGTTAGGAGTTGCCCACTACTCTACCAGCAGTAAATGCCACAGCAATAAAGAATAATCGCTGCACCAGTCATGCTGCGCTCACATCGGCTCTGCCAGAATTTCCATTATCAGGTATAAGTCCCCATCCTGAGGGATTTGAAGCTCTGTGCCATTCATCCTCAGCTGGCTGCAGCTCTCGCATGCAGCCAGTAACTAAGAAGAAAAGGAAAAAGTGCAGCTGCTGTTTTGCTTGTCAAAAAATCCCAGCCCTTCCTCAGTTCGACCATGTCAGCTCACTGACAAGAATGTTCAGAGATGCTGAAACAAAGCAATTCACACCTTAATGTCCAATGATATCTCTCTTTTTTTTAAGTAAATCAGTGTGGAAATATTGTTGTTAAGGTAAAAGGAAGACATTTTCTTAAAAATGACATTAGCAAGTGCATAGATCTTGGATGCTAAATAGCCAACCTCCCTGGCTTTCCATGATTCAGTTAAAGTCCAGGGGAAGATACCATAAGGTATCTAATTAAGCTTCATGGGAGGAGTTTGGTCACTTCCACAACACGCAATTAAAGTACATTCAAAGCATATTCCCCCACCCAAGAATTCTGGGAACTTTAGTTTGTTAAGGGTGCTAGGAATCATAGTTCTGTGAAGGGTAAAATATAATTCCCAGGATTCTATAGAGGAAGTCATGTGTTAAATGTGTTATAAATGTATGGTGTGAATGTGACTGAAGTGAGTGCAACTGGAGAGACTGCAGAGTGCTGGAAAATCACTTAATGGAAAGAAAAACACATATCATCCTTGGCTACCTTGAAATGATAAAGTAAGCTCAACCTCACACACTGAAATTCCAAATAAATTCTGAAGTGCCCAGCAAATGAATCAGAAAAAATAGAAACTTCTCTCATGGGGAAATAAAACCTTTGAGAAATTGGAGGAGAGGTTTCAGTCCAGCACCAGAAAATGCAGCAAACCCATTTACCCACCCAAAGTATTATTACTGTACAGTCTGCCGGCTAAGTGGTTATGTGACATTTTTCACTGAAATCACTTGATGCAATGTAAAGCATCACTTTTTCTTGTCTGGTAATAAGTAGAGTGTTTACAAAAAAAATAAATAAATCTAGCCTTCCGTAAGTGATAGAAGGAATATGCCAAGAGTCACATTGGGATTGGCTGAACAACATTCGACTTTCAGGGAACAGCTTGTCAGACCCAATATATTCAGCTTCAGAAGTGATGGAGGGAATCATGACCCTGGATTTCCACTGCTAAACTAGCTCCGTCTCCTCAAAGGAGCACAATTAATTAATTTCAGCTGGAGGAGATTCTCCCAGTCTGTAATTAATAGCATGCACCCCTACTACATAAGTTCTCTCATGTGGGCAGGGCCATGCAAAGTGATTAATGAAGGGAAATTAGAACTGTTTCTATCCAACCCTTTCCTTTTCCAAATTATGTTTGCATCTCTTGCAGTTGCATGGTATGGAGAAAGTGGGCAGAGAAAAGGTTTTCTCCTTCTCCCATAACACTAAATCTCAGGGACATCCAATGCAGCTGAGTGTTAAAAAAGATTCAGCACAGACAAAAGAAATTACTTCAGACAGTGCATAGTTGAAGGATGGAATGTGGTCCCATAAGAAGTAGTGATGGCCACCAACTTGGATCGCTGCAAAAGAGGATTAGACAAATTCATGGAGGATAAGGCTATCAATGGCTACTAGCCCAGTTTCTCCCCAGGCATAAAGTCCCAGGATATCGCTAAAGGGTGCCCCTACTCAGACCCTAAACGGTGATTGGTCAAGCCCATAATGAAAGGGTGGGATGGTGAGTGAGTCCAAATGACACAAAGAGGAGGAATTGGGAGCAGAACTGGTTTTTAACCAGAGCAAGCCCACCAACCCTGATTGGCCAATGATGGCCATGTGGTCAGTGACCCTCCCCCCAGGAAAAACTACCATTTTCCCCTTCCAAAGGAGGGGGTGGATGCACATCCACCCCCCACAAACAGCAGAAATGGTTTACTCTCTCTCCTTGTTGCCACCCACATGGATTTATGGCAAGGGATATGCGCAGCCCAGGGCTACAAGTTGCCCATCTTAGCTACCCCCCCAAATCACGGAGACACTAGAGATGGAGAAGAAATCTGAGTAAGTTTCCATTTAAAGGGTGAATCTACTCAATTCACATTTCCCAAAACAATATTTGAACCAAAATACAGTCATCCTTCAAAATTCAGAGTTCTCCATATTTTGCCATGCAGTTCTCCAACCAAGTAACGTGTGCAAAAATGCATCCGTTAGGAGAAATTGTGCATAAAAATGCACATTTCAGTGAAAATAGCATACAAATATGCATTATGTTACAGCACATTGCTTCCCAAAAATGTGACTGTTAGGCAAAATGAATTTAAAAATGTGCATATTAGGATAAATTCACATTAAAATGATGACGACTTTTCATGAGGACTTTTTAAAAAAAGAATTTGCAGAATGATGTGGAAATGCAGAGAACCGAACTGAAGATTGGAAAAAATGAGAAAGTGAGAGAACTAAAACTAACAAATTCACCTATCACTAGGAGACACTCATAGGCTAATGACATCATCAGCAGATGTCAGGGATGAGGAACCCATGGTCCTTCACATGTTGTTGGACTCTATATCCCATCACCACTGATCTCTGACATGCTGTCCAACAATCTCTGGAAGATCACACAGGTTTCCTTCCCTGGCCTAGAGAGAAAGACAATTCCAGGTAAATTGGCATAGAAGTCCTTCTGGTTCTTTCAAACTCCCCTCCCCCAAAGCCAGATTTCTTTTTCAGAGCAGAATCAGTAGCATTTGTCCATCCCTAAAGCATTCAAGGCCAGGGATACCTGCTCAAGTACGTTGCATTAATTCACTGAATGATGTTTTATGTGCTTGTTGAAGGTTTATGCTCTATTTTCTATGATGTTGCTCTGTTTGTTTATATGTGATTTTATATTTTACGCTGGTGTTTTGTTATCCATACTACTTTATTCTAATAGTTTCACTGGAATGTGGCCTACACCTTGTAAATGATGGTAGATAGATATCAAAGGCTCCAAGGACTGGAGACATTCCTCAGTCTGAATATTATTATATACAAATGTTGCAGTCATCTGAGTTCTGTTGACGCATATAAGCCTCTGGAGAGCACTAGAAAGCATAGATGATGGTGAGGATGAGGATTTTCCTATTATCGTATTATCATTCTCATTATTATTATTAGTTTCCTAATCCTTGGCATCTTACATACACATTTGTTTTTTAAAGTATAACCATGAACTTTGACAGTAAAACAATACCAATCACCCCCAAAAATGCACACTCAAAACAGCAGTAAGTATGATTATGATTCCTCAAAAGCCATCATAATCTGGTGCCGAGTTGATATTCTCAGGCATCCTCTACACATGTTCCCACTTTCACATGGGTGCAGGTTTGCCCCTCCTTGGCAAGGGAGACTCTATAACTCCTGAAGGGAGGGGGGATGAGGGAGGGACGTATGATGACCCATAGCCAATGGGAGGGGGAGGAGCAGAGCAGACCTAGAAAAGCCTATTCTGCCCCATAAATCCTCCTCCATGCATATTCTTTGCACCCTTCTTCCCTTTATGCAGTATGGGCTGCCTGTTTAGGGGCCAAGTAGGGTTTTTTTTTGGTTGGGCCCCATGGTTTGGGACCCTTCCCGTTTTGCCTCCTTCATACTGTTAGGCTTGATTTGTTTGGCTTTCTGGGAGAGGCTGGATTGTTGCCTGTTAAGGTACTGAGTTTGGTCAGGTGAGGTAGTTAGTTGGGGAAAAGGATATTTAGGTAAACTGAGGCATTATTGGGTAAAGGCACCTTCAGAACTCAGCTGTGCCTTCGGGTCTGGGGGAACTGGGGGTGCCCCTTGTGGCCTGTGATGCTCATTGGGGTGAATGTGAATACAGGGGGACCAGGATGTGCATAGGTAATTTTTCCCCTAATTTGGTTAACTGGAAATGTTTTAATTCTGATTTGAGACCTGTCATATTTTAACAAACAATAAAAATTAAAACCAATGCTATGTTTCATGAGTCAGCTTTACTGCTGTGGGGGCAAACTCATTCTTGGAAGAACCAGCTGAATTGTCATGTCGTGTTTTACAGTGATCTCCCTCTTTCCTTGCCTGCTTCTGAATGTGAGTATTGGCCTGTCATCAACTAGCATCAAATGTATAATTTGCATCTGGCCCTTTGGATCATAGTCTGCCGGTCCCAGAACTAGATCACCAGCTAGACTGGCTGTGTCCTGTTTTGGAGAAGTTAATGCTCTATTTGATGGGCTTCAGAGGACACTCCTCTATTTGAAGGACTGTCCAGTCCCAGTCAAAGTCTGGTTTAAAATGCAGAACCATCAGATGGAAGAGCAAATGGGCCTTGAAGATCCCCATCAACAGTGAGCACCTGTATAGCAAACTGTGCAGGCACACAGGTCCACTGATCACAGTCTTCCCTACTATGATGAGATTTATTGCATTTCTATTTAAATAACTGTTTCTAAAATTGCATCTATACATATAAATGAGCACATACACACTTTGTGCAAATCTATGTCCTTTTTTGGTGATGCATTTCCTCTTTCTTTCTTTGTTTCTTTGTTTCTTTGTTTCTTTGTTTCTTTGTTTGTTTGTTTCTTTCTTTCTTTCTTTCTTTCTTTCTTTCTTTCTTTCTTTCTTTCTTTCTTTCTTTCTTTCTTTCTTTCTTTCTTTCTTTCTTTCTTTCTTTCTTTCTGTTTTTGGCAATGCATCAAATAGCCATCCTATGACCAGTCTGTCCCTAACCTGACCAAGATCTGACTGATTAAAATGTTATAACTTATTTTAATTGTGTATTTTAATTGGTTGTAAGACCTGAGACCTTATTCATTTATTTAAAAGCATTTATAAACTGCTTAATATTTTAAAAAATCTCTACGTAGTGTACAACATAAAACAATAAATAATATTATGAAAACAAAGACACAACATAAACTCAGCAAAACAGTAAAAGCCTATAAAAACCAACAAAAGCAGGAATTTAAGACAAATGAAAACAGGGTCCAATCTTATGGATAAGAGAAAGCCTGAACAAATAGCTATGTCATTCCAAGACATGTGAAACAACTTAAGGGAACTGCCTTACATTGCAGAGGGAAAGGCATTTCATAGTACAGGGGTAATAGCATGAAATGCACAGTTTGGGGACACTCCCCTAAGATATTCTGCAATTTCCCCAGATGATCTAAGTAATCTTACAGGGGCAGGCAGTCTTTTGGTGAAGGTCAGGTTAGAAACAACAACAACAATAGACTTTTATCTGAAGCCAACATTGGTGAGAAGCCCCAGGTTATTACTACTAATAGCAAAAAAATGGAACCAAGGTTACAAATAGCTTTCATTTTTTTTGAACTTGTGTGAAAACAAAAGGAGTCCCCAAATATGACAGCAGTACATAACTTATTAGCAATTTTTGATGCATCATACTGTAGAAGACAATAACAGGGGGAATTAGAATGAGGCACATAAATAAAACATAGTGGAGGGATATTTTTCCTAAATGCTGAAGCAAGGCAGTTTACTTAGTAGAAGTTGTTTCTTGAATTCTGTCCTTCTGACTCCAAAAATTTAGTCTACCACCACAAAGCTGGGGGGGGGGGAAGTTGTGTAAAAAAAAAAAGCATCCCCAAGGACTGAACTGATTGTCTGTGCACCATTATTTAAGCAAGTGGAACCAAGATAAAACAGTTCTACTTGTAAGATTCACTATAATATATATTATACAGCTAAAGAAAGTAGCTGGCTCCTCCATATGGATTAGATCTTGAGCATTCTGAAGAGGAATGCTGGGGAAAACAATCAAGCAAAGAAATAATGTAATGTAAATTAACTTTTAATATACAACTTTGCAGATGGAGACAGCAGTGTGTATCCATGCAGCAGTGAAATATTATGTGGCCTCTAATTTATTTAATTAATTCACTAATAGGCAAAAAAAAGCCCTTGCGGTTTAAGAACGTGCCTATAGCCAACAGATACTTCTATCAAAAAGCAGGGGGATTGGCCAGCTATAGTGAATGCACCAGGCAACAAGAGACCTGAACTCCTCTCTGAGATATTGTACTGTCCTACAAATTTGTAAAAATGCAAACACAATTTGGGTTGGTCTTTCACAGCCCAATCCACTTCCTGTGTAGCTTGGAAGAATTTGGTAACGTACCTCTGAGCATTTGCACACTTATTGAATTCAGTGGGATTTCCTCCTGTGCATCTCTTCACCTATCCATTTATGATAGGTGAAACTGACCGCAGGGGAGGAGGGGAAGGAGGGAGGGGAGAGGAGAGGGAAGGATGAAGGATGGGGACAGGGAAGGGGAGAGGAAGGAGGGGATTGGAAGGGGAGGGGGAGGGGGAAAGGAGGGGAGGGGGAAGGGGAAGGAGGAAGGGGATATGAGGAAGGAAGAGGGAAAGGTAGGTTTGATCATTTGCATTTATTGAGTTCAATGGGATTTACTCCCGTGCAATCATGTTTAGGATAGGTAAAATTGACCATGGGGGAGGAGAAAGGGGAGGGGAGGGAAAAGGGAAGTAGGGTGGGTGGGAGAGGATGGGAGGGGCAAATGAAGGGGAGGAAAGGAGCAAGAGGGAGGGGATAGGAGGGTGGAGATGGAGGGCAGGTTTGATCATTTGCATGCTTTTTGAGTTTAGTGGGATTTACTCCTGTACAATCATGCTTAGGATAGGTGAAACTGATCTAGGGGAGGGGCAGGGAGTGAAAGGAGTGGAAATCCCTTTTCCTTTCCAAAAGGAAAACATTATGAACAATATAATTATTTTTTGGGGTTTTCTCCACCTTTTTATTCTACATCAGTCACATGTGGTCACCCACCCAAATTTAAACCAAAGCCGTCCCTGGACACATCCACACCAGGCCTTTATTTCATTTTAGGCAGTCATGGCTTCCCCCAAAGAATCCTGGGAAGTGTAGTTTGTGAAGGGTGCTGACAGATGCTAGGAAAGGCCCTATTCCCCTCCAGAGCTACAGTCCCCAAAAGCAGTGCTGTCTGTTAAACCACTCTGGCCACTGGAGCTCTGTCATGGGAATAGGAATCTCCTCTCAGCACCCTTCACAAACTACACTTCCCAGGATTCCTTGGGGGAAGCCATGACTGCCTAAAGTGAAATAAAGGTCTGGCATGGGTGTGGCCCCCTGATTAGCCAAGCCAAGCAGCTGTGAGTCTGGCTTTTAGAACACTGACAGTTGGTTCTTACTGAGCATGCCTGCTCTTATCATTGACTTCAATGTTAAAATTCTTAAATTAATTAAAAATAGGCCATGCATTTTTTTAACTTTTAAACTGCAGAAGATGAAGGTCAGCATATGGGGCAAGGTCAGTAATATGATTACAGGTACTCTGTGAACATGGCTGATTTTTAATCAATTTCAACAAATTATGAGAATTCTGACAGAAAGAAGTCCAGCAGGGGTCTGATTTTTTGTCCTCTTGTTTTACACTTTGAACTCTCAATCACCAATGAAACAGAGAGTTGTTAAACAAGCAACTATAACTTTTGTAAGGTTTTGGTTTGAAATGAGCTTATGGGAAGCAGCAGAATGGCAATGAGGGATATTTTCAATTTAACATTGCGGAATGAGAAAAATCTACACTGGCTATAGTATACAGCCACTCTCGTGGCTGTATAATCTGGATCCCCTCCTCCCTTCACAATCCTTCCATTTTAAAAAAATCCAAGTCAAACTAACAAAATGTTCTTTGTTGTGACAGGAAGGTTCATAGGTCAGTGTTAGGGAACTGCTTTGAATGGAAAAGGTCCCAGGTTCAATCCCCAACTCTCCAGGTAGGACAAGGAAGGATTCCTGTCTGAAACCCTGGACCAGTGGTCTGACTCAGTAGAAGGAAGCTTTTTATCTTCCTATGACAGGTGGCAGTAGTGGCCAGTGGAGCTCTGTTGCTCTCCCACTTCCCCTGACTGACAGAATAGGAGGAAGGAGAGGGGCAAGGCACTGAGGGCTGAGCTCATTGGTAGAGCATCTGCCTTGCATGCAGAAGATCCCAAGGCCTTCCTGTGTTCCTATGTTCCTGACTCTCCTGTTGCACTGCACGGCACCAAGCTCCCTGCGCCTCACTGCACTCTTTGTCAGTGGCAACAACCAGCAGTGGCAGGAAGCTGGAAGTACAATATAGCATCGCCCACACCTCCTCACTGCCCACTGCTGCCACCTATCATAGGAAGATAAGAAGATTTATAAGCCACACTGGGAGACTTTGGGTTGAAGAGTAGGGTACAATGTGGCCCCGCAAACCCTTCCATCTGGCCCTCAGGACTCTGCCCTGGCCAAACCTCTCCCTCATACCACACCCCTTACTGACCCTGCTATGTACTCTTCTCAAGTGCTTTTATGTGGCTAAAATGTTTCTTTCTTGTGATAATGATGTTGTGACAATGCCTTTTCCTTGCCTGGATGGACAGGTGTAGGTGTAGGGGTGTGGGTGTGTTTATGTGCACGAACATGAATAAACCTCTGATTTTTGCACATCTGGCATGTAGCCTACTGTAGAAAGTAAGACTCACATACATTGTCCAACCCACCTTTGCATTTGATGACATCCATCATTGGGCTGAAAAAGGTTTCCTGCTCCTGTGTTAAACCAATGCTGAACAGGAAGTGATGACAGCACAGATCTCGTGCTCATTTTACCTTCAAAACCAACAGTTGTTTTGGGGAAGCAAGTTCATTTATTTATGTGGAACAGCAAAAGTCCACTGAGCAGTTCACAGCAAGGTAAGTCAATGCATAATTAAACATTTAAAATGTTAATCAAAACATTTAAAATCAATTTATTCTATTTCCTGCCTAAAACCCAGGACACACATTAAAACCAAGGGTAAATAATATATTATAAGAGCTATTAAAAAAAAAAGTTATATCCAATGTTAGTCCTACTTAGAGTAAACCCATTGAAATTAATGGGCATCACTTAGGTATAAGTATAACGTATTTGGATTTAAGGTATAGTTCTAAAAGGCTTGTGAGAATTTAAAAAAAGGGCTTCATGTTGTGCTTAAAGGATCTTAATGAAGGTACCAGGTAGCCTAGCTGGGGAGGGCATTTCATAACTGGGTGACACCACCAAAAAAGACCCTTTCTTAGTAACTATCTGCCTCATCTCTTTGGGTAGAGAGAACCCGAAGAATTGGAATGGAAAAATCTGTCAATTCTGATTCTCTCTGTTTCTCGTTTTTCCAATCTTAAATTCACTTCTCCACTTTTCTGCAGCAATTGGTGAACTTTTTTTTTTTAATCCTCATGAAAATTTCCCAGCATTTTAGTGCAAATTCCTCCTAATACAGTAAAACCACATTATACCATGGGGGACAGGGGACAAAGGATGCACCCGTGGTATAGGGCATCTACACTTTAATGAAAACTGCACTGCAAGGGTTAAAGACAATGAGTACTGGAATAGTGGTTCTTAGAAAGGTTAAAAAAAAAACCTGCCCCTGCTGCAGCTGAGGGATGGAAGGAGCAGGAAGGGAAACAGAGGGGAAAGCCAGTGAACAAAAATTAGAACTCCACAGACAGTAAACTAAGAACTTGAAGAAGGCTTGAGAGATAAGCATCTCTTAGGAAAAAATGCCAGGAAGGAAACAGGTAGGAGAGAGGGGGACATCAGATAATAGATTTTTTTAAAAGAACATTGCACAGAAAAAAGACTCAGAAGCACCTGTGGGAAGCAAACACAAGACTCACCGAGGACAAGGAGCACAAGGTTATACAGTATTTTACCTGGGGCACATGGATACACCGGGGGTATAGCCAGCTCATTGGTACGTTGAGGGGCCTTATAGTGAGGTTCTACTGTGTGCATACTTTCCCTGAACATATGCATTTTTGTAAACATTGTTTGGTTGGTGAACCTGGATATAAACTATATCGGAAGGACAGGGAAGGACGTATTGGTGGTGGAGTCGCTCTATACGTGAAATAAGGCATTGAATCCAGCAAGCTCGAAACCCCAAAAGAGGGAGACTCCTCCACAGAATCGTTGTGGGTGGTGATACCATGCCCCAGGAGGGACTTAATACTGGGAACGATCTATCGTCCCCCTGATCAAAATGCTCAGGGAGACCTTGAGATGAGATGTGAAATTGAGGAAGCATCCAAACTAGGAAATGTGGTAGTAATGGGTGACTTCAACTACCCGGACATAGACTGGCTGCATATGTGTTCCAGTCATGACAAAGAAGCAAAGTTTCTAGATATTCTAAATGACTATTCCCTAGATCAGTTGGTCATGGAACCGACCAGAGGGACGGCAACCCTGGACTTAATCCTCAGTGGGGACCGGGACCTGGTGCAAGATGTAAGTGTTGTTGAACCGATTGGGAGCAGTGACCACAGTGCTATTAAATTAAACATACATGTAACTGGCCAATTGCCAAGAAAATCCAACACGGTCACATTTGACTTCAAAAGAGGAAACTTCACAAAAATGAGGGGATTGGTAAAAAGAAAGCTGAAAAACAAAGTCCAGAGGGTCACATCACTCGAAAATGCTTGGAAGTTGTTTAAAAACACTATATTAGAAGCTCAACTGGAGTGCATACCGCAGATCAGAAAAGGTACCCCCAGGGCCAAGAAGATGCCAGCATGGTTAACGAGCAAAGTCAAGGAAGCTCTTAGAGGCAAAAAGTCTTCCTTCAAAAAATGGAAGTCTTGTCCAAATGAAGAAAATAAAAAAGAACACAAACTCTGGCAAAAGAAATGCAAGAAGACAATAAGGGATGCTAAAAAAGAATTTGAGGAGCACATTGCTAAGAACGTAAAAACCAACAACAAAAATTTCTATAAATACATTCAAAGCAGGAGACCATCTAGGGAGACAATTGGACCCTTGGATGATAAGGGAGTCAAAGGTGTACTAAAGAACGATAAGGAGATTGCAGAGAAGCTAAATGAATTCTTTGTATCTGTCTTCACAGTGGAAGATATAGGGCAGATCCCTGAACCTGAACTAACATTTGCAGGAAGGGATTCTGAGGAACTGAGACAAATAGTGGTAACGAGAGAGGAAGTTCTAGGCTTAATGGACAATATAAAAACTGACAAATCACCGGGCCCGGATGGCATCCACCCGAGAGTTCTCAAAGAACTGAAATGTGAAATTGCTGATCTGCTCACTAAAATATGTAACTTGTCCCTCGGGTCCTCCTCCGTGCCTGAGGACTGGAAAGTGGCAAATGTAACGCCAATCTTCAAAAAGGGATCCAGAGGGGATCCCGGAAATTACAGGCCAGTTAGCTTAACTTCTGTCCCTGGAAAACTGGTAGAAAGTATTATTAAAGCTAGATTAACTAAGCACATAGAAGAACAAGCCTTGCTGAAGCAGAGCCAGCATGGCTTCTGCAAGGGAAAGTCCTGTCTCAGTAACTTATTAGAATTCTTTGAGAGTGTCAACAAGCATATAGATAGAGGTGATCCAGTGGACATAGTGTACTTAGACTTTCAAAAAGCGTTTGACAAGGTACCTCACCAAAGGCTTCTGAGGAAGCTTAGCAGTCATGGAATAAGAGGAGAGGTCCTCTTGTGGATAAGAAATTGGTTAAGAAGCAGAAAGCAGAGAGTAGGAATAAACAGACAGTTCTCCCAATGGAGGGCTGTAGAAAGTGGAGTCCCTCAAGGATCGGTATTGGGACCTGTACTTTTCAACTTGTTCATTAATGACCTAGAATTAGGAGTGAGCAGTGAAGTGGCCAAGTTTGCTGATGACACTAAATTGTTCAGGGTTGTTAAAACAAAAAGGGATTGCGAAGAGCTCCAAAAAGACCTCTCCAAACTGAGTGAATGGGCAGAAAAATGGCAAATGCAATTCAATATAAACAACTGTAAAATTATGCATATTGGAGCAAAAAATCTTAATTTCACATATACGTTCATGGGGTCTGAACTGGCGGTGACCGACTAGGAGAGAGACCTCGGGGTTGTAGTGGACAGCATGATGAAAATGTCGACCCAGTGTGCGGCAGCTGTGAAAAAGGCAAATTCCATGCTAGCGATAATTAGGAAAGGTATTGAAAATAAAACAGCCGATATCATAATGCCATTGTATAAATCTATGGTGCGGCCGCATTTGGAATACTGTGTACAGTTCTGGTCGCCTCATCTCAAAAAGGATATTATAGAGTTGGAAAAGGTTCAGAAGAGGGCAACCAGAATGATCAAGGGGATGGAGCGACTCCCTTACGAGGAAAGGTTGCAGCATTTGGGGCTTTTTAGTTTAGAGAAAAGGCGGGTCAGAGGAGACATGATAGAAGTGTATAAAATGATGCATGGCATTGAGAAAGTGGATAGAGAAAAGTTCTTCTCCCTCTCTCATAATACTAGAACTCGTGGACATTCAAAGAAGCTGAATGTTGGAAGATTCAGGACAGACAAAAGGAAGTACTTCTTTACTCAGCGCATAGTTAAACTATGGAATTTGCTCCCACAAGATGCAGTAATGGCCACCAGCTTGGATGGCTTTAAAAGATTAGACAAATTCATGGAGGACAGGGCTATCAATGGCTACTAGCCATGATGGCTGTGCTCTGCCACCCTAGTCAGAGGCAGCATGCTTCTGAAAACTAGTTGCTGGAAGCCTCAGGAGGGGAGAGTGTTCTTGCACTCGGGTCCTGCTTGCGGGCTTCCCCCAGGCACCTGGTTGGCCACTGTGAGAACAGGATGCTGGACTAGATGGGCCACTGGTCTGATCCAGCAGGCTCTTCTTATGTTCTTATGTTCTTATGAACTGTATTATAAAACCCAAATAAGTGTGAATTTCAAAGAACAGCTGTGTTTCGGTTCTCATATTGCTTTGGAAAGTGCAGATTCGATAGATTTCACTTGAAATGTGAACTGAATCAAATTTCTTG
The DNA here is from genome assembly GCF_030035675.1 of Rhineura floridana. Classification (NCBI taxonomy): domain Eukaryota; kingdom Metazoa; phylum Chordata; class Lepidosauria; order Squamata; family Rhineuridae; genus Rhineura; species Rhineura floridana. Next base: position 16,280,840 of record NC_084492.1, on the reverse strand, counting down.
TCATCCCTACTGGAGAAGGGCTGTTGATGAAGATCTCAAGGTCTGGGCAGATATATGTGGAAGAAAGCAATCCTTCACAGCCAGTCTTTCTACTTTCGGTGTTGAAGAGGCAGGAGCAACCACAACAGACCCCTTCAGACTGGGTGGTTTTATGTTGTAGGTATATTCTGCAACATGTTGTTGATGCAATAATACTGCATTGGTGGTAGTTTTATGCTGGACCATCCGCACATCATTCCACTTTATGTGTCATTCTGTGATGCTTCTCCAATGTTATTGCATTATCCCTTTCTTTAGGGATACCCTTGCACTATAGTTTGCCGTCCTGGGCTCCTGTTGGGAGGAAAGGCAGGATATAAATCAAATACGGAGCTCCAAACGATCGCTGCTGCACTCGCGATGCCATCATCGCTTTTTCTATAAATCAAATAATAAATAGAATAGTGCAATAGAAGAGAGATAAGAAATAAACCAGAACATTTGTTGCATGCAGAGTTACAGGATTTCATCAGGAGGTTATGGGGCATGCACTGATTTGAAGCAAAGCACTCTCTGTCCCAAAACTTTTGTGGGCACAAACAGTAGTGAATGTGGGATAGCATCATGAGCACAAATCATCATGAATTCACAGCAAAAAATACACCTGGAGGTGTCATTTGTCAGAGGTTGTTTCTTTTTTTAAAAAAAGGAATATTTGTATGTATCTATGTCAACATTCCATTTTGACTGGAAGCTGTTTTCTTCCTCTTAAATACTGAGGTTGTCTAATAGCTGCCTTTCTGCCAAACAACGGTTTTCATGAAATATTGGAAGAATGATGTTTCTTAAATATGATGAAAATCCTTGAAACCATTCTGCCTTGACATTTAAGGGTTGCTGCTGTTGTTGCTTTCATTGCCATGGCCAATGATAAATGTAAGGTCTTCAAAATAAGAATAGAATAGAGGTGTTTATTGGGACCTAAACAACCTTGGCAAAGAACCCCCCTCAAGGCATCATTTGGAAATGCTTTCAGAATTACTTCTGTTTTTCTGCTTGGGATGAAGACCTCCTGCTAGCCTCCTGTGCTCTTGAATGACTGGAGAATCTTTACTTGAGTTTGAAAAACAAAAATGCGACCCAAAAGAAAACATATTTGAATGGCTGTGAAAGAACACAACACATGTTTTGGGAACAAACAGTGCACTTATGCCCAACTGGAAAAGCTTGCAGACATGACTGAAGGCCAAAAAGATAGATTTCAGCTGTTGTCCTACTAACACAGCCAGTAGGTTTTGTCATCATTCTGCTACGGATTCTTCTTGAAAACAGGTTGTCTGGAGAGATCTAATGTGAAATGAACTCCATTGTCACTGTGCTTTCAGCCAAGACTACATATGGATGATGATGACTATCGAGTGCTTCTTGGACACATTGGGCTCTGTGCATTCATGGGAACTCAGTGGAGTTCTGAATGATGTTGCAGAGGCTCATATTCTGTGACTCAGAAATACAGACCTTGGGGTTTAGAAGGCTAGTCTCAGAAATGAAATGAGCATTAATTCCCAAAACCCTTCTCTGACTTGTGTTTTAATCTGGCCCAAATTGCATTCATATCAGGGACAGAGTCAGTAACTGGCATTGTTGGGCATCTATCAAGACCCAGACTTGGGGGTCACTTTCAGCATTTTGGCCCTGCTTTTCTTTCTCCTTTTTGTCTTCATTTGTTCTTTGCTCTTCTTTTCATAGTTACATTTTCACAGATGCACAGAAAACAGTACTGATTAAAAGTGTGACAGGCACCTGCAGAAGGATGGTTTGAGGACCCAGCACAATCCCTAAAGCAGGAGAGGTTAACCCATGGCCTATGGGCCATATAAGGCTGTCCAAAATGTTCCACAGACCCCCAAGTCCTGGGGGGGATATTTTGCAGCCTGATAGCCAATTCATGCACACACATGCACACACCCTCCATCCTCCATTTAGGCAAGCCAGAGGCATTGTCACAGTTCAAAGGCATGTTCCAGCCAGGCAAAAACACTCAAGCAGGGCATGGAGTCAGTGAGGAGGACTATATTGGAGAGAGGCATGTGTGATCTGGAAAAGGATCATGGCCTGGGAAGATTCCCAGGGCCAGATAAATGGGCCTGGTGGGCCACATTTGGCCCTTGCACCTGAGCTCCTCTGTCTAGAGGAACATAAGTAGCTGCCTTATATTGAGTCAGACCATTGGTCTATCCAGGTCAGGATTGTCTACACTGACTGGCAATATCAGGGATTGCACCTGGAACCTTTTGCTTGCAAGGCGAATGCTCTACCACTGAGCCATAGCTTCTACCCAATATTGGGGAAGTTTTAGGTCCATAACCTAAAACAACTTCCTCACTGGTCTCCCATCATTTGAGAGGGCAAAAGTCAAGGTGAGTTAAGCTTAGTGGATGTGAATGAGCAGTGTGCTCTTGCTGTGGGAGAGGCAGCATTCTTGACAAACAAGGGAGGCTCTATGGGTCAGTTCCTTGCCTAAGGGAGCCCAACCCAGGTCTTTTTGTTGAGTATCCACAAAACCTAGAGACAGGATGCACAAGTCATCAGCTCCAGCCTGTTTCCAAATTCTACTTTGTTTATTACTATGTTACTACAGTAGGCAGGTAAATGGTTCACGGTATCTTGGTAGAACTGGTTGATAAAATCTGTGAATAAATTGTCATTAAAATCCACTCAATACTAATCAGGTAATGCAAATTCAAGAACTGCATTTCCATTATGATTATAATTTTTATGAATCTAATTTTACAAAAGTAATCATCTTATACTTGTGTGAAGGGCTTAGCTTTGACTCTCATGAGTAATCTTCACTTATGCAACAACAAAAATAGAGCAGATCATGTCTTACGTTATTCTAAATGTTCTTTTTCTTAGTCTTCTGCTATGTTACTTAATTGATTCCTATTTTGAGTCCATTTTTCTTCCCTTGGGGTGAAACGGAGATAAAAAGAAATGCTACATTGATGAGCAAGCTTTACTGTCCTGCATTTTATTTCACTTTGACTTTATGATGGATGCCAATGAGGAATATAAAAGTTAACGGTGGACTACTAAAATATCTGTCTCTTTTATATGAAATAGTTTTCTGGAAAGGAAATATTGTTTTTAATGAATTGGCATTCTCTTATTACTGATAAGATGATACATGTCCTGAAGTGCATGTGATCAGATTCTTACAGACGTGGTTTCATGACAAATTATTGATAGTTGAATTATCAACTCAGTTGTAAAATAAACCTTATTATTCTGTTGAATTCTGTGAGCCAGAACTGATGGTTATATATTCATCAGTTACATTTAGCCTGCAATCCTATAAAAATCTCCCTGAGAATAAGTCTCAATGAATTTAATGGGTAACATTTCTGATTAGACATAAATGGAGAGACATCTTAAACACTCCAACAGAAATCCAAAGTCCACTGTTCACATATCAGCCAGTCAACATATCAAAAACCCCATCTGAGTGTGCTTGTCTCAGTCTCTGATTCAGATCTGCAACCTGTCCTTTGTTTCCTTCACAGAAACCTAGATTACATCATTATTAGCTAAGGGACAAAGGCATGATCTTTTATCAAAATGGCTCTCACCTTCATGCTGTAACACTGTTTTTTTAATAAATTGGTTTTGACATAAAATTGTCAACACAATATAAACCTTCCCGTAAAAAGTAACAAAATTAATATCATTGGTCATGTTACATTTTCAAACCACATGCTCTCATATTGTTGACAGCTACTTAAAAATCATTGGATATAAAATATTTGTCAACATTCACAAAAGGATGACTATTCCAATGTTGTGTAGCTTTTGGAGTCTTAGGTTAGGACTAAGGAGAAGCAGGTTGGAAACTTCCAGTTGCTGACTTGGCAAACTTGGGCCAGTCACTCTTTCTCAGTCTAACTCAGCCTTCTCCAGTCTGGTGCTCTCCTGGGCTTCAACTACCACCAGTCCCCATCAGCATGGCCAATGGTCAGAGGTGATGATATTTATAAACCAACAATTTATCTCACAGGGCTGTTGCGAGGACAAAATGGGGAGTGACCATATGTACTCGCTTGTGTTCCTTTGAGAAAGGGTGGAATAAGGAATATTAATCATCATCATCATCATAATGAAATATTGGCTTTCAGCATTGGCCAAGGAGATTTTATTATTATTATTAGAAAAATAATATTACTGCACAAAAGATAATGCTCAAATTCACCTCTCTCTCTCTCTCTCTCTGTACATATATATGATATAATATGAAAAAGAACTAACAAAACTTCATCACAACTAACGGAATATGCACAAAAAGCAGTAATCAGTGATGACAATGAGGACTTCATTATTTTAACCTGAAATCTTAGTATTTAAATAAGTGTTTTGTTTTAAATATATGGTTGTACCCAGTGCCAGTGCCAGGGATGACTGGGCCCTTGGACCCCAGCCTGCCCTGGACGTGTGGGTCCTGCCATCAGCCAAAATGGCGGAGGAGGCTTCTCTAAGGGGTTGATGGTTGGTTGATGGCAGACATGCATGGTATGCTATGTGGGCACACATGCCTGCCATCAACCAAGATGGTGGTAGGGCCAACAGTCCCTTAAAGAAGTCTCCACCGCCATCTTGGTTTATGGTAGCCCTGCACGCACAGCGTGTGCAGCAGCAGAAGACAGGAGAGAGAGCAAACTGGTAGGCGGCCTGGAAGCTGAGTCCCTGAAATCCACAGCAGGGATCCTGCTGTGGATCATGGAAGGGGAGCACTACTCTCCATCCTAATGAGGGGCCCTTGGCCAGGGCCCAACCTGGCTGCCCTTTGGTGCCGGCCCTGGTTGTACCTCATCTTGAGATTGTGAATTCCAATAATTCACAAACAGACCTCACATTTAAATAAATCTATCCAGAGCATGCTTCTCCTTCCTTCTTTTAAAATATGTCAGTTTCGGCCAAGAAGAATTTTAAAGAGAATTGGGTAGGGTAAAAGTTTGTCTCACTGCTCTATACACAAATTCAAAAGCCTCCTTAGACACCTGGAACCAGCAAACATTCTGTTCAACATTGCCACAATTTTTAATTTATTTTATTGTCTGAGTGTTACATTGTTCTCTCAGATCTGGCCCAGATCTTTGCCTTTGTTCTGTTCCTAAGTATAGCGTTGCCTGACAGCCAAGCTGAAGCCATATGTGGAAAAAAAATAAGCTTCCATAAGCGATTGCACACTTTAGCTAATTAGAACCAATTGGTAATAATTGCAGCAATAGAAGACTGTATAGTTTCTTTCATTTATACATATATTCCAAAGGAAAAAAATAGATTCTGACAAATGTTACAATGCTGTAAGAAAAGGTACCTCTGAAAAGTTCCACAAAGTAGATGTATTACAATGTAAGAATTTTTTGAGGGGTGGATAGGAGTGGGCAGTGAAGGCCAATCCACTGGGCCTACTAGAGTGCAGCCATCCCAAAGAGAATGTCAAACATATTTTTAAAAAATCCCTCTACTCCAAAAAATCTGAAAAGCATCATTTTTTCCCAGTAGCATACAAGTGCAGGGTGGCTGCCTCTTTTTGGAAATAAGAAAGCAAACTTACATGGTAAACCGTGGTTTGCCAAAACCTTTATTTAATACAGCCACCTTGAAGTGAGGCACACACTCATTATCCTACAGTCTTTAGCACAGGGATATCTATCTGTGCATATGATTGGATTGCAAGTGCAGACTGTGACCTCCCTTGGCTTCCAAAGGAGACAGAAATTTGTGTAATGTTTTTATTTATTTATTTGATTTATATCCCGCACTTTCTCCCACTAGGAGCCCAGGGCAGCATGATATTGGGAGTGTTCTGAGAACATACTGGTGTGGACCAGCCTTCACTAGCCTGGTGCCCTCCAGGTGTTTGGGGCTGAAGTTCTCATTGGCCCCAGTCAGCACAGTACATTCTCTGCTCCTCCAGGTTGCTTTTTGACTACACCAGATGTCCACCCCCCACTTTCTCCCAGTGGCCTTCTTCCTCCTGCCTAGTCAAGATCCACATTCAAGATCCCGTGCTAGGCATTGGAGGAGCTCTGCTCAACATCTGTAGTGCACAGCACCCCTCTTCATCCACTTCTGCTGTGTCTACTTCCGGCAGAGGAGGCACTGTGAGACCCTCCAGTGCCATTGGCTTTCTATGACAAACAACATGAAGCCTTCAGTTTTAAGCCATCAAAGGACTCTCTGGCTCACTCTGAAGTACTGCTTGCATGTAGCATATATACAGCAATCCTGGAATGAACATTTCCAACATAGCTACTTGATACTCTCGGCATAATCTTTATAATATCCAGGCAATCCATTCCAAATGCAGGTCAGAACACTGAAAGCTTGATGTGCCATTCTGGAATCTAAGGAAGCATATTGCCTCAGGGGCTACTTTAAATGAGTCTTCCAGGATCCTCATGAATGCTAGCTCAGACACCATTTATCTAATGCTGAGAAACCAAGGACTCTCATTCTTTGCCAATATCCTTAATAAACATGAGCCCCTGGCACCATCCACGATAAGCTAGATAAGCAGAAGTTGCTCATCCTGCGTAGTACTATGCTATATTAACACTTGGCACAGAGAGGACATGTATAGTGATGTAAATGGCTTGAAGTCCATCAACAAATGAGAAATTGATATGCTGGACCAGCAGACCCCCCCCAAAAAAGACAGAGAGGGAGGGGGAGGATAATGGGGAGGGAAGGTTATTCTGCTTTGATAGGATTTCTAATCACACACCATCCCCAATGGGTTGCTGATTCTGTATTTGTTTGATTGATTTGTATTTAAAGTATGCATTGCTCAAGATGCTTGCTGGGAAACAAGAGACTGCAATGATGTGATATTTAGTTGTGTACTGGAGTGAGCTTGTAAAATAAGTTTGTTTTTTTTAAAAAAAGAACAAATCACAGACAGGCAATTGTGTGTCTCCATAGTATCATTAGATGCATAAACCTGTATTTTGTATGGTTCACTTCTTTACACCAAATAGTTTGTTATCTTCATAATCTTGGTATAACCAGAATGATTTAAGTGTTGCCTAAGAGTTGATGCATGTAGCCATTTTTTTATGACAAAATATATATTTTAACGTCATCACACAATGAGGATCCATGTATAAAAGTGCAACGTGAATGAGATTATTGTTCAGCTTGATCCTCCTGCTTAATCAATATATGTTGGAGTTAGTTTTAGAGCTTTCCTTGGGGACTCTAGGGAACCACATTTCTCATGATGCCACATGCCCTGATTCTCTTGCATATGCAGGGCCTCTGGGAAGACAATGACCTGAATTATGAGGAAGGACCCTATCAGCACTGCTCCCCTGGGTAGTTCTATCATCTTTCACAGGAACAGCAGGAAGGAACTGCAATCTTCAGATGCTGATGCATGCTGATCATGTTATCAGCATGCACTGATGCCCAGAGGATTCAGGGAATCAAAGCCTGTGGGTGCAAATGTGCCTTCTAAAACAGATGGTTCTTCTATGCAGGATTTCAATTGCTATCCAGCTGGAAATTTGAAACTTTCACAGAAATCTGCCTCTGATCTCAGGCAGAATGATTCATCTACACATTGTTTAAAGCTTGCTTCAGCCATGCAAAATAAAGATAGTCCAGAGATAAGTAAATATTCCCCACTAAAGACAGTGTATGGATTTTTTCATAGGATAGCCTACCACAGTTTAAGCACAACCATCTCTACAAATACTGCAGATGTTTTATGAGCTAGCACCAGGCAGTGCAAGGAAAGCCCAAGTCCCAACTCCTAATAAACATATTAGACTAATAATCTGGGTTTCCAGGGAGCCAGACATGCTATTATAGCCATGCCCTGAATCCTCACACTGGGGAAGGTAGCACACTGAAAACAAGGACCCTTTTTTAAAGCTGGTGATGCTATCACATCATAGATGCAACCACAGTGATGTGGTCAACAGTACATTTTAGATGCAACCAGAGTGGGTGAGACTAGACCATCACCATCCCATTGGCCATGAACCATCAACTCTGTGACATGAGAGTGTTGTTTTTGTTGTTAAGTGAATTTCTTACCTGCATTTCACCATAAGGTCCCCAGGGATAGCCAATGTGATGCCCTTCAGATGTTCTAGGACCACAACTCCCATAATCCCTGGCCACTGACCATGCCAACTAGGGTGGATAGTAGTCTAGTAACATATGGAGGGTACCACACTGGCTACCCCTGGTAGGGGCTGCCACAGAGAATATTCTCTTCTGGGCTGCTACCCCTCAAACTTCCAAGAGTGATAAAAATACTAAGAGGGTCCTCTTTGCTGATGTTAACACCCGATAAAATCTGTAGGTTATGTGAGTCCTTAATGGAATCCAAGCCAGTAATCTGGCTGCTGCATTTTGGACCTCTTAAGCTGTCTGAGCCATGATCTTCAAGAGCAGCTCTACCAGAGCTTGGAAAAGTTACTTTTTTAAACTATGACTCCCATCAGCCCCAGCCAGCATGGCCACTGGATTGAGCTGATGGGAATTGTAGTTTAAAAAACTAGCTTTTCCAAGCTCTGAGCTCTACATACAGAGTGTTGCAACAATCCAGTCTAGAAGTTACCAGAGCATGGAATGCAGTTGCAAAGTCAGCTCAGTCCAAAAAGAGCTGTAGCCACTGAACCATCCATAGCTGAAAATAGGCACTCACAGAAATAGGAAGGAACTGGGGACACCTGGCCCTGGATCTGTTGGATCCCAAGATGGCCCTGCTGCCATCACATGATGGCATCAGGCTCAATCTGGGCCTGATCACTGCACCAGCTCTAGACTGGCCCAGCAATCTGCCTGCCCCCTTACCATCCTGGCTGCTATGCGCAGCAGGGCTGTAAATGTGGCAGAGGCTCTGCCACTCCATAAAGCCCTGCTGGCTGGGGGCAATTTAGGATTGCTTCCCAATTCACATAACACATAAGCAAAATGTGCAAAAATCAGACAACAGCCAATAAAACGGCAGCCAGTCAAAAACCTAATTACATGAATAATCCAGCAGAGAATAACTAATCCATGTTTAGCCTCCTGGGCTGATTTGTTTTATCTCTGCTGCTCCATATTTTAGTGAAATATAAAGCAGGGCTCACCCAAGATATTTTGTTGCCTGAGGCAAAGAAACAAAATGGCGTCCACACTCAAGTCAAGGATCAGAGCACCCAAGGCCAGCCAACTTATTTTGCCCCTGAGCCAGAAAATATCATAAGCACTTCTCCTCCTCTTTGGCAGTAAAAGTCCATAGTTATAAATTCAGTAACTAATAACATGCTCCACTCTGCTAATAATACCCAAGGTCAAGGTGGCCACCTCACTCTGTCTAATGAAAGGGCTGGCCCTAATAAACAGGTGCTAAAGGCTGTCAACATGAGGACTTGGGAAGCGTCTTTCTGTAAGGAATTCCGGAGTTTGAGCACAGCCACTGGGAAGCCTGTTTCTCGAGTTCCCACCAAACACACATGAGATATTAGCAGTACTGAGTGAAGAGCCTCCACAACTTATCAGGCTCATGTCTGTGAGAAGCCAGTCTTTTAGAAAACTTGATCCCAAGACATTTAGGGCTTTATATGTCATAAATCTCACTTTCGGTTGCACCTGGAAAGAGACTGGCAGTCAATGTGGATGTTGTAACCTAGAAGTCACATGCTCTCTATAAACAGCCCTGGTCAACAGCCTGTCTGCAGCATTCTGAACCAGATGAAGATGTACTAATGGTCTGATATCGTATAAGGCAGCCTCTTATGTTCCAAAGTTTCTGAAAGCACCCCATACCCAACGCATGGCAGTAGTCCAAATGAGATTTAACTGAGGCAGGGGCAGCCAGCACAGTACCCTCCAGGTATTGTTGGACTACAACTCCCATCAAGCTTGAACATTGGCCATATTGGCTGGAGCTGATGATAGGAGTTGGAGTCCAACAAAATCTGGAGGATACCACATTGGGTGTTCCTGAACTAAGGCATGTCACTATGGACAGTTCTGAATCCCTAGGACTCCTGGTCTCTGCCAAAACATGAGCATCCAGGTCTAGGAGTAAATCCAGGGGTACCCCCAATGTGCTTTGATCCTATGAATGTCTGCAACAGTATTTTACAGTATTTTATTGATGTGCACATCTACTGCTGCACATGGGAGGGGACTACCAGATATAACCATACATAAAATCATGTTAAGCTTACTGTTTGGTGATGTTTCATCAACATGCATATGTGCATCAGTAATGTAGTGTGGGGGCGGAAGACAAATCAATTGAAGTAACAGAAAACTTCAGGGAAAAAGTGTATCTACAGTGCATTGTACAAACTGTTGATATTAAAAAGAGAACAGCAGAGGATTCAAGCACTTGGGTTCCACCTTCAGATAGAAGACAAATTAATTCACAACTTTAAAATTTGGGAGGCATTTGGACAAGGAGAATTTCAGAAACATCCCTAATCCCTGCTTAGTCTGGGTTCTGAGATTACATATATGCCAAAGGTTTTCATGAGTCATTGAGACATGTTCCCCAATCCATAATGCATATTTATAGATGTGGGAGTCAGAAGCCTATGTTACAATTTACGACCACTTTCTGTTTATATAAAATTCCCTCTACACTGCTTGAATTTATAGGTCTGTACAAGCCAATGTGAAATACTGCAGGACTATTTAATTTGTGGCCGGATTTGTGAATACTTTCAAGACAAGCAATTATTTGCTCGATCTAAGGCATCTTCATCAGACTCCGTATTGCAATAAAATTAAAAGAGTGTAAAAATAATAGCTGGTTGTGGTATCCTGTTTATTGCTTTTCCCAGTAGTCTTCATTTGTGTGTGTGTGTCATGTAAAATATATTTCCCTTTAAACATCAACCATCTTTTTGTACTGAGAAATGTAACATAAATTATGTTACAGCTAATTCTGTTTGTTGCTTTTCTTATTATTGTTCTTGCCAAAAAGTCTTAGAAAAGAAGATAAAAAGAAAAAAATCTGAAATTTCAGTAAACATTGTTTCCTTTTTTATTTATTGTCATGGGCCTCTTTTCTATCCATTTGCTAATTTGACTTTTGCTTTTACTTAAATAAACATGAAATGTATATGCTGACAGAAAGCTCTCTTGTTTTATTCTCTTTGCACTTTACTTCACTACAATCATTTTATTAATTTTTTATATTTTATTTTCCAAGACTTTCTCTTGTAAGATGAATCTCTGAAGTTTGCAGTACCAATACTTATTCATTATGGATGCAACACACTGAACCTCTGGAATTGTGGGATTCATTTTTTTACATTGGAAGACCTAAAGACCTGACATTAAAAAAAAAAAATCCAGGGAAATAATGCATGCAAAAAAAGAAGAAGTGTAAATTATTTTAGATATAAAAGAATACGGAGGAATGAATATGGGGAAAATAGAAAAACTAGAAAATTCTCTGGGGGAAAGGGAATGAAATAAGAAAAGATAAGGGATTATAGATCTGGGCTTGTTGCTGTGTTTCAGAAATGTAATATCTGCTGTTTAAAAAGCTACAAGGCTTGGCGCTAAAGTTAAATGGAGCAAAAGATTTCCTTTTCTTCTCCCTCTCAGTTTTATTTTTAAAAGAATGTATGGCATTAGGTGAATGGATATCAAAATGACAGTTATAGCATACAAATGCACAGATGGAGAGAGGTGTCTCCTGTCTGTAACACCTGAAAACAGGGGAGGCGAGTACACTGTTGGTGCTTATTTATGGTATCAAAGAATTTCATGCTGTGTTCTAGAGCATTAGTCCATAGGCATTTCAGATACATGGGGCCCAATTTTAACTCAGCTTTGCTTTTGAGCAGAACGTGCATAGGATCAACTTGAGTGGTTGCAATCCTGCAATATTTCCAAGTGTGTGTGTGTGTGTGTGTGTGTGTGTGTGTGTGTGTGTGTGTGTGTGTGTAAGTCCTATTAAAGAATTGGGACTTGCTTCTGAATGCACAGGATCAATTTATGATCCTCAATAGATTACTTAGGGTGAGAGCCGCCCATTGAACTCAGCAACACTTATTGCCATAGCTTGGTGATAGAGCCTTTTCTATGAATGCAGAAGGTCCCCAGTTCAGTCTCCAGCACCTCCAGTAATGCTGGGAGAGATCCCTGAAAAGCCACCACTAATCCAAAGCTAGATAGTTAGCCCAACTCAATGAGACATCTTCCTGTTTTCCTAACTCCAAACTATAATGGAACCTATTTCTAATTTATCCTTGTATCATCACCACCACCACCACCACCACTACTGTAGCCATCACCACTACCACATCCTTCCCCTCTTTCTCCCTCTATCAGGATCCATAGGACACCCCTTATGCATTGAAGCCTGTGAGTGGGGACCATTCCATCTAGCTCCATGTTTCTCCCACTGGCCACACATCTGGTGGCTATATGAATGGCCCCTACACATGCAAAAGCATACATGTTTAGGGCTTCTTCACACAATGAAAAATCCTGGGCCAATCAGGATTCTCTCTTACATGGAAAAGCCCTGCACTTATATGACAGTATGTAATAAAATATAGTCTACTAACTATCAGTTCCTCTCATCTCTCTTAGTAGCTCCAGCAAACCGGCTCCAGAGGAAAAGGTGGACAGAGGATGTATTTGAACTGAACATCATTTCCCCAAGAAGTTCTTCTCCAGTTTGAGGCAGAATAAGCCATTTGGGAGATGCATGAATAAAACGCACCTGAGTGACAGCCTTTATTCTCAAATGAAACTGACTTTTTTTGATTGCTGTGACACTAACATGAACTACGAAACCAACTGCTTTGAAGAAGCACACACAACAGTTTGTTCATGTTAGCACCCCACTCTCGGTGGAACTCTTACTGATTGCCATGGACAACTGCACCAGGCCATCCAACCCTCCTTTTGTTCAGTTCTTTATGACTGAATTCTCTCAATTGTTTCTCACAAATATCTCAAATGTTTATCGTCCCCCTTCCAGATCAAAAACACTCTTATGTTCCCAAGTCTTTTTGTTTCCAATTTCAAAATGCCTCTTTGTCATAAGAATCAGGCCTAGGGATGAGAGAAAAATGATTCCGTTTGCATTTAAAGCATTTAAATTTGCACTTTCTGAAACAATAAAAAACCGAAACACAAGCATCCTTTGAAATTTGCACTTATCCAGTTTTTGAAATGCAGTTCTACAACCAAATAATGCTACAAAATGCATGTAAAATGATTTTTATGTGTAAATAACATAAAAATACATTATATGAGGAGACATTGCTTGCAAAAATGAGTACATTACTTAAAACTGCATATAAAATGTGTTTATTTGGAGAAATGCACATTGACATGCGGAAGGATTTTCATGAGGATTTTTAAAAATTACTGCAGAAATGTGGAGAACTGAATTTAAGGTTGGAAAAATGAGAGATCAGAAAATGACGGAATATTCCTTCCTTCATCAGGCAAATGGCCCATTTAGTCCAGCACTCTGTTCTCATAGCAGCCAAATGGATGCCAATGGGAAGCTCACAGACAGGACATGAACTCAACAACACTGCCCCACTTGTGATTCCCAGCAACTGGCATTCAGAAGCATGCTTCCCCTGACAGTGGAGAAGAACACAGGCAACATGGCTAGTATTCATTGTCATGGCTTGGGAACTGCATTTGGTATCACACAATATGGTGTGTGCATGTAGCATAGACATACACACATATATTCATATTCATAGGAATGCACATAAGTGTTTGAATATGAGTTAGGCTGGGCTGCATTCAGACAACAGTTTATTCAATTTTCCTGGCATTTCCTTACCCGATAATTTCCACATTTTATTTGTCCTTTCACATGACTTCAAAACCACTTCTGGAAATCCAGCGGTAATTTAGAACTTATTTTTGTGTCAATTGCTTCCAGAAAGATCCATTGGCAACCCTATTACCCCAGGAAACTGCAGGAATAAAGTGACAAAATTTGGGACAGTATTATTTGGGGAGGGATACTGTCATATGGTTATTTCCTGTCATTTTCATGGGAGAATCATGGGGGGGGGGAGTGCCCATGTGCAGACAGGATGATGGAGTAGCAGCAGATCCAATGATGTTCATTGTTTGTCACACCATGCTTACTGGTGCAAATGACATTCAGTGTGACATGGCAGTGTATCGGTCAAAAAGCCACAGTTCCATAATGCAGCAGGTGCTGCAGTGTAAAAGCAATGTTAGAAATGAGGAAGCACTATCATTATAATCAGTAAAACTAATGCAATGAACTGCATATCTGAATGCAGCCTAGAATGGCCATGTGTCCTGCTTTACAGAAGTCCAATGTAAGATAAAGAACCCTAAGAAGAAAGAGCATGGTGGGGGGAACTTGAAGCTGACTGATAACAGCACCTGGACAATGTACAGAAAAGGCACATACGGCACTGGATCAAGTTTTCCCCACTATGGTGAGATGTACTGCATTTCTATTTAAGTAATAATCTCTAAATTTGCCCCATCCAGTGTATTGCACAGAATGTCATAGGTATGACTATCTGTCTGCTGGATAGATGTCTTGGGTGTGTGCTTGAGGTCCTGACCCTCAGGGAACAAGTCTGTTCCTTTGAGGTCAAGGTGGCTGACCTAGAGAAGCTGAGAGAGGCAGAGAGGGTAGTGGATGAGGCCCTTGAGGATGTGATAGCCATGTCGTGCCCTCAGGGCAACAGTTCTCCAACTGTCATGGAGAATGAAGGTCTTGGAAAAGGAGAGTGTCACTCTGAGGAAGAGGAACATGCCCCTCTAGAAGAGACACATTTCTTGGGAGAAAAGCAGTTCGTCTTTCATGCTGAGGTTACTCTTCTGGGGAGTGGGGTGATTTGATCATTCAGGACACAGACAGCTGAGACTGTGATGGGTGTGCAGGCAGCATAATGACTTGTCTGCCTGGCACCAAGGTTGTGGTTTTCATGCATCATCTAGATAGACTCATATCTGTATGCTAATGCTAAAAACCTCCCAGAGATAGGTACAACCCAGCTATGGAGCTCCTTCCCTATAGAACTGTTTGACCACCGCACTGACATTTTTTCATGGACAGATAAAAACATGCCTGTATATCCATTTCTGTGGGGAAGGGTGATTGGGGTTAATGTTTTATTCCCTCTGCTAATGGAATACATAAATGTTTCTAAATGAGTGTTTTAAATAAATACATGTTTTATTATGCTGGATTATAGGTATCACTAGAGAGCCAGTGTGATGTAGTGGTTAAGGTGCTGGACTACGACCTGGGAGACCAGGGTTTGAATCCTCACACAGCCATGAAGCTCACTGGATGACATTGGGTTAGTCACTGCCTCTCAGCCTCAGAGGGAGGCAATGGTAAACCCCCTCTGAATACCGCTTACCATGAAAACCTATTCATAAAAAGGTAAAGGTGTCCCAGCACTTGTAGTGCTAGTCATTTCCGACTCTTAGGGTGACATCTTGCAATGTTTACTAGGCAGACCGTATATATGGGGTGGGATTGCCAGTTCCATCCCCAGCCTTTCTTTCCCCTGCAGCATATGCTGGGTAATCATTTTACCGATGGAAGGCTGAGTGGACCTCGACCCCTTTTACCAGAGATTCGACTTCCTCCTTTGGTTGGAATTGAACTCCGGCCATGAGCAGAGCTCCGGCTGCGTTACTGCCGCTTACCACTCTGCACCACGGAGGGTCGCCATAAGTCGGGATCGACTTGAAGGCAGTCTATTTCATTTCATAGGTAACTCACCCTGGGCAACCTTGGGAGGAAGAGATGGGTTAAAATGTAATCTATAAATAAATAAATTATTAAACACACACACACACACCAGAGATACCTCTCCTAAGATTTCTGAGAAGCCAATTCTGTACAGAGCTGACAGGAGTTTGCCCATTACTCAACAGAAGACATTGTCGGCTGCCAAATCAATGCAACAGTTTAATGCTGAAAAACTTGCTTCCTTAAGACGAAACAAGACAACCACTTTGCCACCTTGGAGTGCACTCAAGAGAGTTGTTACCTCCTTACAACTTCTCAGCTTCTGATCAAAAGGTAAGAACTTTACATAAAAAAAGTCCAAATACTTGGCAGTTAACCGTACTCAAGATCTTTTCTTTTCACCTCTTGTGTTTCTTGATTATACTGCTCAAAATGTACCAAAATTACATGGATCCTACATGAAGAAATGCATCATCTCGACAGTTGCAGATAAACTTTGCTTCTCCCACAGTGTAGAATTTATGAGGTGCTGCCTTCTGCTGAAATAACCCAATAATGTACATTAAAGAATGCTAATGTACAACTTGATAGAACATTCACTTGGAGCAAAGCAAACTCTTTTTTCCCCATTTAGAAAAGTGGATTTAAAATACCATAAGTTATGTATCGCAAAGTGGTATTCAATGGGAGTGTGTTGTGTTTACACCTAATGGGAAACAAATATGACAGTAAATCTCACCTGCACAGATCATTGCTCAGGTGAAACACATTCAACCCAAGTCCCAAATAAAGCACGTGCCATGTTTTATATTTTTAAATAAATAGTAGATGTAAAAAAAAGTGTGTGCATGAATTATCACTGTGGCATGACTAAAAGTCATGGTGGTGGAGTGGAGGAAGAGAGACGTTCTCCCAGCCTCTTCCCTGGGCTGTGTGCCTGTAAATGCAATGTCATTCACTGTTGCATAAGCACCAGATATTGTGTGGCTGCCTCTCCTTGCTTAGAATTTAGCAGTGAGATTTGCACTTTATATACATCCCATTTCTTACTTACATGTCTTTTGACATGCTCAGCATGTCAGCTGCTAAAGGACATCCTGCTGAAATGATTAGAGTTATGAAACAGAAAGAAACCATCTAGCAGAGAAAGAAAAGAGGGGCAGATGATGGACCAAACTGTATTGGAGAGGTGGGGAGGGGGGCTTAAGGCTGGTCCTATCAGTAGACAAAGTGAAATGGCAAATGCCGGGGAGGCAGTGGTGACAGTCCTCCCAGATGTTCCTACTGAACCCTCTGGCTGTCCCTTTCTTTGGAGAACAGAGCTGTTATTGCCCAGGAGGAACAGAGGGGCGATCCTAGCTGCCTGGATTGGGCCCATTGGAAAGCTAAACAAGAATTTAGGATTGGCATGGCTACTGGTTTGTGCATGTATTTTTCACCTGGGCATTAAGTCTGCATTTGAAGCATTATGAAGGGATAATGGATCTGGGCTGTGTGGAGGAAAGGGATGAAGCTGAGGCTTGTCCCTTCACTGTGCACTATATTGGGCATTGCAGAAGAGAGAGTGGTAGCTGAGTCATGGGGGAGTAGGGATGGGCAAATCTGTGTGTCTCAGGTGATCATTTTTTCCAATCTAAAGTTCATTTCCACATCAGTTTGCAAATATTTTTAAAGCCCTCGTGAAAATTAATCAGCATTTTTGTGTCAATTTCTCCTGTTATGCACATCTTTGTATGACATTTCCCTAATGTACACATTTTTGGAAAGCTGTTTCCCCTAATACAATGCCTTCATTTTATTTATTATTTATTTATTAAATTTATATCCCTTCATTCCTCCCAGTAGGAGCCCAGGGTGGCACTATCTTCACTAATACATTTATTTATTTGTTTATTTGTTTATTTATTTATTTATTATTTGATTTATATCCTGCACTTCCTCCCGACAGGAGCCCATGCATCTTTATGCACACTTTACCCTAGTATATGCATCCGTGTACACATTACTTGGCTGGAGAACTGCATTCCAAAATTCAGAAAAGGGTGAATTTCCAAGGAAGGCTGTGTTTTGTTTCTCATGTTGTCTCAGAAAAGGTTAATTTGGTAGGTTTGCCTTTAAATGCAAATAGAATCAAATTCCTCCCTCATCTCTGCTGGGAAGGACACTAAGGAACTTTTAAAGGATTCCCTACGCTGGCTTCTTAGGGTCCTGGGGTCTAGGGAGAGCAGGAAAAGAAGACACTTTGGGATTTAACGGACTCTCACACCTAACATTTTTGATGTTGGAGGAGCAGTGACGCAGAAGATCCTCCGTCGACACATCAAGGTGTTGCCAGTGGAAAGCAGACAAAGAATCAAGGTAGGCTGCCCCACACAATTGGAGGGGGACATTGGTGGCTGCTTTCCACCAGAACCATCAGCTCTGCACAGTTATAGCAGTGCAGATTTATTTTACCCTTTTAATAAAGCTTAATACAGTTATCACGTTAATAAAGGTCTGGTTTTCCAGTTTTATTTCCAATTATAGGGGAAGTGCCATAGCTCAGGAGAGAACATCTGCTGTGCATGCAGAAGGGCCCAGGGTCAATCCTCAGCATCTCCAGGTTGGGCTGGGAATGTCCCCTGTCTGAACTTCCAGAGAGGTCCTGCCAGTCAGCATACACAAAACTGAGCTAAGTGGACCAATGGTCTTACTCACTATAAGGCACTTTCCCCTGGTCCTGTGTGCCTGAGTCTTGCCTCTTTCTTCCCAGTACAGGCTAAAGAAGCCGGCATCAGGTCTTCAGTAAACTAAATGCATTTGAGTGATAATGTACAGTTCTACACTGAGTGTCAGTGTGCTTAAAATTGCAGCCTTAAGGTTAGATTAGAGCATTATGCCATTCCCAAGAGTAAGGGGGTGCCAGGAAGTGAACACTGAACTAGCATCCACTGCTCATTCAGTAATACTTGTCAAGGTTGCAACACTGACCACTGTACCTCTTTAACCACAATTTTGTCCCAGCTTAAAACACTATGCTGCATTGCGTTCCAAACCCATTAGCGGCAATTTGTTATAGTCCAATTTAGGGGTCGCTTAAGCATGACAACCACATACAAGAATATGGATAATGAAACAACATCAGTAATAGCATATGAACAATAGCAGTTATAGCATATTTTAAATGTCCCATTAATTCTGCATTGTTATATTGTGGTACTGCTTAATAGCTTCTGTTGTCTACATCAAGATTTTTTCCCCCTCTCTCTCTTTACATTAGTAACACTCTTCATTTCCATTGAAACTGGAAGGATATAAAAATACTGTGCCAGAATAGCTGGTATCCAAAATGAAATGAAACCTAAATATCCTAATTTTTTTTAATCTATGTAATGCTTTAATTAGTTTTGAATTCAGCTATAGCATGAATGTATAGAAAAGCCATACTAATGGAAAACCTACTTTGTGTGTATGTACTCAATTCATCTTGAATAAATCCTAGCATTTCTCTTTTCAGGACATGCAAACCCAGCAATAGTCCACCATAACAGTATAACATAATTCATAGAATCATAGAGTTGGAAGGAGCCTATAAGGCCATAGAGTTCAACCCCCTCCTCAGTGCAGGAACCCAACTTAAAACACTGTTCTCACAGGGGCCAACCAGATGCCCATGGGAACCCACAAGCAGGACCTCAGCACAACAGCACTCTCCCCTCCTGTGGTTTCCAGCAACAGGTATTCAGAAGCACACTGCCTCCAACTATGAAATGATAGAATCATAGAATTGTAGAGTTGGAAGGGGCCTATAAGGCCATGAAGTCCAACCCCCTGCTCAGTGCAGGAATCCAACAATGTATATCCGACAGGTAGCTGTCCAGTTGCCTCTTGAATGCCTCCAGTGTAGCAGAGTCCACCACGTTCCTAGGTCATTGGTTCCATTGTCATACCGCTCTAACAGTTAGGAAGTTTTTCCTGATATTCAGTCAAAATCTGGCTTCCTGCAACTTGAGCCCATTATTCTGTGTCCTGCACTCTGGGACAATCATGAAGAGATCCTGGCCCTCCTCTGTGTAGCAACCTTTCAAGTACTTGAAAAGTGCCTCAGTCTTCACTTCTCAAGGCTAAGCGTGCCCATTTCTTTCAGTCCATCCTCACAGGGCTTTGTTTCCAGCCCCCTGATCATCCTTCTTGCTCTCCTCTGAACCTGACCCAGTTTGTGTGCATCCGTCTTAAAATGTGGTGTCAATGAAATACAGCCATCAAACCATCACCACAGTACCAGAATCACATCTAAGCCACAATTAACTGCTCATATCTTGGGAAAACTGCTGGCAAATCTGTAGGAAATTTTCCAAGTGACTTCAATAAACCCTCATAATCCATCAGTCCTCAGGGGAGGAACATCAAATCTGGTCCTTCATCCCAAGGAGATTAAGAAAATAAGAAGAGCCTGCGGGATCAGGACAATGTTCCATCTAGTCCAGCATCCTGTTCTCACAGTGGCCAACCAGATGCCTATGGGAAG
Organism: Rhineura floridana; assembly: GCF_030035675.1. Classification (NCBI taxonomy): domain Eukaryota; kingdom Metazoa; phylum Chordata; class Lepidosauria; order Squamata; family Rhineuridae; genus Rhineura; species Rhineura floridana. The sequence continues at coordinate 16,260,603 of NC_084492.1, read as the reverse complement.
CCCGCAAGCAGGACCTGAGTGCAAGAGCATGCTCCTCTCTTGTGGTTTCCAGCAACTGGTATTTGGAAGCATACTGTCTCGGACTATGGAGGTAGGGAATAGCCATCATGGCTAGTAGCCATTGATAGCTTTATCCTCCATGAATTTATCTAATCCTCTTTTGAAGTCATCCAAGTTGGTGGCCATCACTGCCTCTTGTGGGAGTTATAGTAGCCTTGAAATCAAGCTTGATCCAAGTAACGATCTGTCCATAACAGTGGAGTCAGATGTGGCTCTCCCACCCACAGATTCTTTAATCTAATACAGAAGACCAGGTCCAATGTGTGTCCCCTCATATGTGTCAGTTTGGATATAATTTGAGTCAGGCTCATGGTTGCCATGGAGGCCACGGCATTCTGAGCTATTCCTGATAAGGCCAAATTGGCGTGAATATTGAAGTCCTCCAAGTCAATCAGTCTCGGGTTCCTCAATACCACATCTCACCTTAGATAGTTCAGGAAGGGAGACTGCTGGACAGTGGAGTAGACAATACAAAATGGAATCCCAGTCCTGCCTCCAGTTCCCAACACTGGATACAGACATTCAGATCTGGCCAATTGTTTGACAGGGGATCTAGCCAGTGGAATAGAATCCTTAAAAATGAAAGCTATCCCTCCCTATCCACCCAGCCTATGCTGGTGCTATGCTGTGAAACCTGGAAGACACACAATAGCTCAGTAGTAGAAAGGCCATAGCCCAGTGTAGAAAATCGGTGTCTTGCCTCGGTAATGGACTGAATGAGAGCCAATAAACTGAAGCTTAATCCAGATGAGACTGAGGCACTATTGGTGGGTGGCTCTCTAGACTGGATAGATGGATTGTGACATGCTCTGGATGTGGTTATACTCCCTTTGAAGGAGCAGGTACATAGCCTGGGAGTACTTCTGGATCCATTTCTGTCATATGAGGCTCAAGTAGCCTTGGTGGTGCATAGTACTTTTCACCAGCTTTGACTGGTGGCCCAGCTACACCCATATCTGGACAGAGGTAGTGTAATGTCTGTTGCCTACACTCTGGTAACCTCTAACCTCCAAAACATTACACATGGGGCTAGCTTTGAAGACACTTCAGAAATTCCAGCTGGTGAAGAACATGACAGCCATATGGCTGACCAGCAGCAGTCGATCCACATATATAACACCAAATCTGGCTACTGATTAGTTTCTGGGCTCAATTCAAAGTGCTGGCTTTGATTTATGAAGCCTGATGCAGCTCAGGACCTGAATATCTCAAGGTCTGCCTCTCCCCATATGAACTGACTTGGACCATGCGTTTGTCATCTGAGCCCCTTCTTTGTGTGTCCCTCCATGGGAGGCCCTTTCAGTGGTGGCCCTCCAGCTGTAGAATGCTCTTCCCGGGAAGGCACACCTGGTGTCTTCTCTATCCATCTTTAGGTGCCAGGCAAAGACCTTCCTTTTCACTCAAGTCTTTGGTATGCTGTCTTAGACCTTTCTTTGGGGTTTTAAAGTGTGTATATCGTATGCTTTTAAATTTGTTTTATATTGTATGTTTTTAAAATGTGTTGTACGTTGGACCTCCAGGTATGAGACGTATAATAAAGTAAGTCAGTCAGTCAGTAAATAAAAATAAAAATAAAAATCATCAATCATCTGCTTTGACTGCGGAAGATCCCAGTTTCATTCCCTGGCATCTCTAGGTAAAGGTGGGAATGTCTGAGACAATGAAGATCTGCTGCCAAGCAGTGTAGGCAATACTGAACAAGATGGAACAAGAGTCTGGTTTGGTATAAGATAGTTTCCTATGTTCTCATGCATTCTTAATAGTTGGTAGCACAGCATAAGTGTTGTAGCTGACAGAGTTAGTGCCCCATAGAGAGAGCAGAGGAGTGAGGAATTTGTGGTTCTCTATATATTGCTGAGCCTACAGCCATACTATTCTGAACACTCCCAATCTCGTCTGATCTCAGAAGCTAAGCAGGATCAGGCCTTGGATAGGAGTACTTGGATGGGAGATACTGGGTGTCGTAGGCTTAGAGGAAGGCAATGGTAAACCACCTCTGAACACCTCTTACCATGAAAACACTAAGTATATATTAAAGATTCATAGGGTTGCCATGAGTTGTAATCGACTTGAAGGCATATAACAACAAATATATTGTGGAACTCCCCCTTCCATCAGCCACAGCCAGAATAGCCAATGGTTAGGGATGTTGGGAGCTTTAGTCCAGCAACTTCTGGAGGTTTGCTGGACAACAACTCCCATCATCCTTGGCCAGTGGCTCCCCAGAGCATCCAAGAAGGCGGGCAATGTATGAGAGAGCTTTCAGGTAGCATGCTCTGTTTCTTCCTAGTTGATGGAGCTCAGGACCCACTGACAAGGTGCTCTGAAACAACATATTCTGAACCTAGTACTGCCGTTCTACATACGTGCATGAAAATTTGTAAAAATCAAGAATCTGATCAAACAATTATAAACCCCTTATATTAGTAGCATCCTAATGGAGCATCCTAGCTCTGTCAAAAGGCAATAATCTCAAATGAATGCTTATCCATAAAATGAAATCAGCTTCTTACCAATATATGATGAATGAATATTAAAAGAATTCTCTCTGGCTCCTTTTTGTTATAAAGCATATTAGTTGTTAACAGCTTCATTCCTTATAGCCCATTCTTTCCCAGATGCACAGTTCTGAATGGCAGAGAGAGAAATAGTAGATAGGTTTGCTGTAGCTAAAAGAGCAATCTCTTCCATGCAAATGGGGCAGAAGATGTGTGAGACTGTAACCCTTCTCTGTGAAAATGGGAGCTTAGCAGCGTGTGAGAAATTTCTCCTTAAATTTCTCATCACCACCAAAATTTGTCCATGCAAGAACGTTTGCATTTGCTTCATTCCCCCCTCCCCAGGTGAAATCCAGAGGAAAGGGGCCATAACTCAGTAGTAGAGAATCTGTTTTGCATGCAGAATGTCCCAGGCTCAATCTTCGGCATCTCCAGATAAAACTCTGAGAGATTCCTGTCTGAAACCTTGGAGCAGGGATGTGGGAGAAATTTGATTAGGTTTAAATTTAAACCCAAATGTATCAAATTTGCACTTTCTGAAACAAGATGAGAAGTGAAACACAGCCATTCCTCAAAATTTACACTTATCTGAATTTTGCAATATAGTTCTCCAACCAAACTGTGTTTACAAAAGTGTATATATTAGGAGGAAATGTGCATATAACGATATATTACTGAAAATAACATACACAAATGTATTATGAGAAATTGCTTGCAAAAATGTATATATCAGTCCCAATGGCAAACAAAAAAGGTGTTTATTAGAAGAAATTTGTATTAAAATGCTGAAGAATATTCATGAGTTTTTTTAAAAGAAAAAATCCACACATTGCTGTAGAAATGTGGAGAACTGAATTTAAGATTGAAAAAAATGAGAACCTGAGAAACTTTCCATTTCTACCCTGGAATTTACTACACACACACACACACACACAAGATCAGCAGAGACTGTGGTGTCTTTATGATGTATGGTTTATTTACACACATATATAACCTAAGCATAAGATGGAGGGGTTCACAGCATTACAAATCCAACAGATCTTGCTTCCCCATTATGTTACTAGGGGATTCTCCAAAGCCATTTTGGGATTCAACACATAGAGCAGTCAAGCCTCTTCGTGTCTTTCCAGATTATGTTTCTTACAAACATTTCCCAACATAAAACCAATGTCACCTTACAGTAATTGATTTTGAGTTTCAGTGTTTCAAAATAAAATATCATACATATTGAAATTACAATGTACCGTTTGTAATTCAGTAATATGAGAGCATTGGTCAGGGGTCTTATTACTTTTGCAAGGCACTGTAGATAGATAGACAGAGAGAGAGAATACTCCTTCAAGTCAGAGCAGGGTCCCTCAGTGTCCCATGACACTCTGTCACTCCATTTCTGTACTATATCATACAGCTCTATGTTTTTATATGTATCAATGTTTCTCTAGGTCCATGGACTTTGCAAGAAGTGCCACTGTCCAAAAAGTTGCCTGCAGACCACTGAAAAGCTCCGGGTTAAAACACAGCAGCAGATTTGACATTCTTGACAACAAAAAACAAAACAAAAGGCAGACCTCTTCAGAGCTCCGCAATCAGCATTCTAGACAGTCTCACACTGTAAGGACTATCAGAAGACACACACACACACACACACACACACACACACAAAACCACTGGAATGGAAAGCCTGCTAGCAACCACAATGTGCAGTGTTTCAAATATACCCCCTTTCTCATTTTTAATAAAATAAATGCTTAATTTCTCTGATCTCCAATTTATCTAGCCCGTGCTGCCTCCTCCCTCTTTCATGCCTCTCATTCTGTACATTTCCCTACTGCAGCATAGGCCTAAATCCAGTGCAATGAAGACCCACCATCCTCTTGAGGGAGGAAGTGCAAGGAAGTGGGCTCACTTTTTTAAAAAAACCCTGCTACCACTCAGAACTAATGGGATAACCCTTTGCTTTCAGTTAGTGGGGTGGGACACAAGCACCTGCAGTTCAATCTGAAGGAGTTATCTTTTTTTCAGAGCTCCGCTCTGTTTAGTCCTTTCTTGCCATAATTCCTTGTCTTCTCTGTCATTATTGTCAAGCCTCATTCTTCTTTTTCAGTCTCTTGTCTACTCCATAGCATTCCATAGGCTTTTTCAATCGTGGCACCCACTCTATGGAATTCCCTCCCAAATGACATCCGCCATGCCCCCTCCATGATGAGCTTCCGCTGGACCCTGAAAACCTGGCTCTTCAGGCAGGCCTCTGTGGTGGGTTAGATTTTAGTGTTATTGTTGGAATTTTAAGGCTCTAATGTGAATTGCATGTTTTTATGTTGTGCGTCGCCCAGAATGGCTAGACAACCAGCCAGATGGGTGACTAATAAATTTAATAAATAAATAAATAAATAAAATAGCCTCCTTACTTTCCCCCCTACATCCAGGGACCTCTCCTTTGTCTGTGCTCAGCCTGTGTGAAATTTAATCCCTGCTTAAATCAACAATTTCCCCATCCCTCACAGAAGCTGGACTGCAAACATTTTTTAGTTCCCTGGGCTACCATATCAGCTGAGCTCATTGCTGCAAGCACAATACAATATAGATTTGTTCTTTTAAGGAAGCTGTGCAGTTATACTTTTATTTTACATTTCTGACAATGTACCAGCTGAACAGAGGAGTTCATGTTCAGCATTTCTTCGATTCCTCTCAGTCTCTTCCTGCACCCTGCAGAGTGCTCAAAGGAGTCTGCATGTGGTACTTCTCACACTGCAATTGCAAAACTGCCATTTTCCTGCCCATATTGGATAATTAACATCAAACTCTTCATGTCGGTGCGACAGCCTTGGCTTAATCAGGTGGTCAGAACAGATTGCTTTTTTCCCCCTCAATAACTTTTAAATCCACCTTTAGAATAATTAATGGAAGCCAACTCACTTGCCCTACTCTTATGCTATTGCTGCCTATCTTCTTCTCTCTTTTTTCATGATGAATGGGTCTCATGAACATTAATAGTCTTACACTTGGTGGGTGAAAGTACATTAGCCTCAAGCTCATTTCTCAGGCTTGAGGCTTTTGTACCATCTTCTACAAAGCATAAGATAATTCTTTCCGTGGACTCAGTCTCTCTGGGCTTTCCAGTTTAGCAGATTTAAGACAGAATAGGAACATGGGAAGCTCCCTTATTCTGAGCCAGACCATTGGTTCATTTAGTTCAGCTTTGTCTACACTGACTCACAGCAGTTGTCTGGGTTTCAGGCAGGAGTCTCTTCCAGCCCTACCTGGACATGTTATAGATTGATCTTCAGAATCCTGCACACAAGACTTTACCACTGAGTTACAGCCCTTCTCCAAGCAAACTGGAGAAGATCTTTGCTTGAGATTCTGGAGAGCAGATGATGGTCAGAGTGGGCAATATTGGGCTTCTGGGATACTTTAGAACAGAGATAGCCAACGTGGTGGCCTCCAGTTGTTGCTGGATGACAACTCCCATCATCCCTGAACACTGGATGTGCTGGCCAGGGATACTGAGAGTTGTAGCCCATAAACACCCATGGGAACCTCTCTTGAAATGTGAATATCAGCTTCACGTTTTTCCTGAATGCAGGTAGACCTAGGACACTGCACTGGTCTTCCCTGTTCTGCAACCAGAGAAGAAACCGAAGAAGACACAGACGGATGGTCTCTCTCTCTCTCTCTCTCTCTGTGTGTACACAGAATTGGCTAATTTTGTACAACTAATTCTATAGACTGTTACTCAAAAGCTTGGTTCCTTGGTCTGAGCAACTTGTCCCGAACAGCAATACAGACTCTCTTACCTCACTTGCCCTTCTGTGGCCATGCCTCCTGCCTCTGGATTTCAGTCCTTGTTTGTTTGCTATGGAACCTGATCCTCATCTTGTCTTAGACCATATCATCTGCCTCTGACCCTTTGAACCTTGTTTTGTATGTGCCAAAATTGAGCCTCTGGCAGGATCAGTCCTTAAGCCAAGCCAAGCCCTCCTGACTGACATATATAGATGTATTACGGAAAGGGCCACAGCTCAGTGGCAGAGCTACTGCTTTGCCCACAGAAGGTTCCAGGTTCAGTTCCCACATCTCCATGTAGGGCTCAGAGAGAACCATGTCTGAAACTCTGGTGATCCATTGCCAGTCAACGTAGACAATATGGAAACAGAGGGAAATTTCCTATTCAGGTGGTAGGTGGCACTGTAAGCATGAGGCACCTCAGTCACATGGTGCAAGTTTATCATTACAGATTGGCTAGCTCCCCCCTCCCTGGTGTGTGTGTTGCTTCTAATAGTGAGGGTGTCATAGCCAGTCAACAACTGCAAACTTGAATAATGATGACCATGGTGCCCCGTGTTCCCCTGCAATGGTGGCCAGCAATCCCTACTAGAAAACTAGATGGACCACACAGGCAGCTTCCTGCGTTCCTACAGTAGGTTCTGTAGAGCACCAGCTCACAGCTTTAACATTAAATTGGTTGCAGCAAAGAGTTAAACACGTGAAGATAGCCTTGGGCACTCTAAACTATTTTACTATTTTTCCCGGCTAACTTCCTTTCCTCTGTACCCATCCCCCTGGAGCAAAAAAATAATGAATATATATATATATATATATATGGTGGAGGTGCGGAAAAGGGATATAATGTGATTTACCATCTCAGAGGTGCAATGCCTGCCAGGAGAATTCTTGCCGTTGCAATTTGAACCCTACCTGACTTGCTGAGGGCTGTGCTAGAAGGCACAATGCAGACACATTGGAGCGAATGGCAGACATTTTCACCTGCTACTTGATATGCAGCATTGGCACCCTTTTCATCCTTGATGCAACGTTCTCTCTCCCCCTCCCCCCAACTTGTAACCTGGATAATGTAAAGGCTGCATAATCCAGATGCCAATTTTGTTTCAAATTTGCCTTCATCTCATCTCTGACATGTTCCTTCAGTTCCCCTCTTAAGATTTATCTGACTAGCACAGCCGCTCTGTTCATTGGGATAAAAAATGGGTAACGTGATTTGATTATTATTATTTTTAACCAGCCTTTCACGAAAACTAATGAAAGGTTTGTCAGGAATTATAGTCGGGACCCGGAGAGGAGACTGTTGCCCCTTTGTTGCATTTGTCTGCTGATACTGCTATCATAATGGCAGGAAAACTTTGTGTATCTGGATGTTTAACCCCCTCCCCCCCCCCAACATGGGAAGATGGATGGGAAGGCTGTTTCTTTCTTTTCAGAAATGATTTCCTTTAATTATTTTTAAAAAAACTTGTTCAAACTGGCAGGTAGATACCTTTCTGCAGAGAGAGAAAAATGTGGATGTCCCAAGCTTCCCTTCCAAACCACCTCCTTTAAGCCCTGTTAACAGCATATGTGCCAGATCATAGAATCATAGAGTTGGAAGCGGCCGATAAGGCCATCAAGTCCAACCCCCTGCTCAATGCAGGAAAGATCCTCGCTGTTTCATTGCACGACCAGAGGGAAACACTGAAGAGGGCATGTACACCATGTGCTTTTTAAGAGGCTCAAATGACAGGACTAGTGTAGGCCTCTCTGGTGCTGGCTGTGTGGAATCTCTGCATACTTTGCATAAATGACAGTGGAAGAGTAACAAATAAAAGGCTGGGACAAATGTTCTTTCACCTGCCCAGGGGAGCATGATCAACAGCAACAGCATGTAAGGGGGGAACATGGGGACATAGGAGGCTGCCTTATACTGAATCAAACCACTAGTCCAGAGATTAATAAGGCTTGATTCACACAGAACATTTAAAGTGCCATTATTCCTTCCCAAATAATCCTGGGAAGTGTAGTTTGTTAAGAATGCTGAGAGTTGTTAGGAGACAAAATACTCCCCTCACAAAGCTACAGTTCTCACAGTTCCCTGGGGAGAAGGATTACTAGGTAAACTACTCTGGAAACTGTAGCTCTGTGAGGGGAAGTGTCTTCTAATAACTGTCAACACTTCCCAGAATTCTTTGGGAGAAGCCAGGACTATTTAAAGTGGAATAATAGTGGTTTAAAAGAATGGCATGAATGCCTCCCTAGTTAAAGCATTGCAGCTGGCTTGCAGAACATAGATATATGAACATATAAAACTGCCTTATACTGTGTCAGACCATTGGTCCACAGAGCCCAGCACTGGCAGTGGCTATCAAACATCCCAGATAGAAGTTTTTTCTAACCCCAATGCTGGAAAGACTTTAACTGGAGACACAAGCAACTGAAACCAGAAATTAATGTGCACTACAAAGCATAAGAACCCTGTTGTGTCAAACCTAAGGTCCATCTAGTTAAGCATACTTTCCCCCCACTGTGAACCAGTGCCTCCAAGAAGCCTACAGGCTGGCTTTGAAGGCAATAACTGCCCCTGTCCCACTGTTGCTTTCCATTGACTAGTATGTAACAATATACAGTAATGCCTTTGAACATAGAGAATCCATATAGCCAAAGTGGTTAACATCCACTATCCTTCATGAATTTGTCTGATCCTGTTTTAAAGACATCGAACAGTAGTAAAAGGACTGAGTTCCCTGGGAAGAGGGGTTGATTGTAAACCACTCTTTGATGTGTAACTTTGGGAGGGGAACAGGAGCCTTCTAATGCACTCTTTTTCTACTTTGTGTTCCCAGTTGGTGTTGGACTACACCTCCCATGATCCCTTGGCCAGTGGCTAAACTGGCTGGGGATGATGGGAGTCATAGTCCAAGAGCAACTGGGGATCCAAAGGTGAAGAACAGTGTCCTAACAACTCTCAGTGCCATTAACAAACTACAGCTCCTCGGTTGGAGAAAGCCATGACTGTTAGAAATGGTATGACAGTGTGGATGAGGTGTTTGTATTTGGGGTTACCATTCGCTTGACACACCATGCCCCTCTTTGCAAACCTTGGAAGACAAGTGGCTTAGTGGACCCCTGATGAGCCAACATAGGAATATAGGAAGCAATTATATACACCAGATTAATCCATTTCCCCATTTCACCTAGCATTGTCTCCTTTGATTGGCAAAAGCTGCCCAGGGTCTCCAAGATACAAGGTGGTCTTTTGCATCACTTGCAATCCTTTTTTAGACTGGAGATGCCAGGAAAGGGACATAGCTCAGTGGTAGAGCATCTATTTTGCATGCAGAAGGTCCCAGGTTCCATCCCCAGCATCTCCAGGTAGGACTTGGAATGTGGCTTGACTGAAATCCTGGAAATTCACTGCCAGTTGGTGTAGACTACACTGAGCTAATTATATGACTCACTAAAAGTCACTATTTTGATGTTCTTAATTCTCCAACCCCAACAAATGTATAATAGAAGGGGCACGTCTCAGTGACACAGCGTCTGCTTTGCATGCAGAAGGTCTCAAGCCCAATCCCCATCATTTTCAGGTTGGGCTGGAAAAGTCTTCTGTCTGAAACCCCGGAATGTCTCTGCTGGTCATTGTAGACATAATCGAGCTAGATTGGCTAACTGTCTGGTTCAGCATAAGGCAACTTCCTCGGTTCCTAGGGACTGAACCTACATCGAAAGCATGTGCTCTGCCACAGAGCTATTGTCCTAAATTCTTGATGGGCTGAATTTGGCTCGGTGAATTAGTTGTGAAAACCCTTCCTTCCTCCTGGAGTTTCAAATTCTAAGCTGACTGAAACACTCTAATAAGATAGTGACTCTGATTGCCTTTTCTTTTCTTTTCTTTTAATCCACATGAACAATTCAGGAACATTAAAATGGTTTTATTCAATCTGCCTTCCCTTAGGGTACAAATGGGAGTATGATTCTAGCCGTACTTGACAGGGAGATATCATTATGATACTCTTGTCATTCTTTAGATGCTTGATGAGGATTTGGTAAGAGTGAAGTGCACTCTTGAGAAAAGAACACATTCTGGGGGTTTCATCTACTTTTTTTTTTTAACCTGAGAAGAAATGTATTTGTAAAGCTAACCAGCTGTTGTTGCAAAGCTGAGGTTCTTTCTATTTTTATTTATTTTTTAAGAAAAGCAATTTGCTTTCCTCTGGTAGCAGAATGCGTGAAGAAATATAGCGACTGCAATATAAGGTATGTTCGCTTTTTGCCATGGTGCAGGGGTAGCCTAGGTGATGCCGTCCAGATGTTGCTGGGCTTCAACTCCCATCAGCCCCAGCAAGGAAGACCAATGATCAGGGATGATGGGATTGGTACTCCAGAAACATCTGCCATTGTGCAACATCTGCCATTTACCAAGGAAAATCATCTGCTGGGTAAAAAACAAGGCTATGCAGGACACCTCCAATTCAATTTGGGGCCCAGTTTGGCAATCCTGATTGGGCCTGACCCAGCCTATATAGCAATAGGATCAGCTGGTGAGGAGGCAGGGACAGAGAAAGAGATGATTCAGGTGAAGAGTCTTGCCTGGATCATGGTGCCAATGGGAACTTCCATGGAGCAGCAGAGAAGGGTGGACTTTCATCAGGACCACATCACAGGAGGAATGGGGTAATCAAATGGTGATAGAAAAGTGTGCCCTTATCAGCAATTAATGGGGTCTGTGGTAGAGGCACAGGCCAGTTATTCAGTACCATTCAATGTATGACTGTGCTATTGCCTTCATGCCATGCTTCTGGCATCTGGCTGGCTACTGTAGAGGCTTTTGTCTGATCGAGATCCAGCAGGGCTCTTATGTTCTTATGGCTGCCTAGCATCCTCCACAGAGGTCGATAACCTGGACTCATGCCAGTCAGCAGCCATGCACCTGCAAAGTGCAGACTGAATAGACCTTGAGTGTACTGCTGCCTTCCATGGTTGCCACTTTCCTGCTTGATTAGGATTAAGCTCATCAGCCATTGCTGCTGAACCTAATAGAGATACCTACCACAAACAATGCTAGGATCTGCTCTTGGACACTTTATGAGGCCTATCTAAATTGTAACAAATCCCAAATACATAAGATTGCTTGATTTAAAAAAAGATTGCATAATTCAGCAGCCAGACTACGAACAGGGCTAGATAGTCTGAGTCACAGGTTGCCAACATTTTCTTGGATGCATGTGGGCACATTTGCAGACTAGAGGAATGGTCACAGGGATTGCATGCATGCTACAACTCTCTCCTCCCTCCTGAAATTGCCCCTGTGCTGTGGTCAGGGTTGCAAAAGGAAACAATGTGTTTGCTCTGAAACATTTGCGTGCACATCACATTTCTGTGATGCTTCCCCAATGCTACCACATTAGTGCTGCCCACAGTGGTGTCTGGTGCCCACTGGACCTAGTGAGGCTGCTAGGAGGTCACAGGGGCATGATCAATGAGGGGTCATGGGGAGTGACCAAGTTGTTCTATTTTTCTTCCCATCTTCCTCTCTTGCAAAGAAAATGTGGACACTTAAGCATTGAAGTTTTACACTTAACTAAACTGAAAAAAGTGTCTTCCTTTGGTTTATAGAATCATAGAATAGTAGAGTTGGAAGGGGCCTATAAGGCCATCAAGTCTGACCCCCTGCAAAATGCAGGAATCCAAATCAAAGTATTCCCGACATATGGCTGTCCAGCTGCCTCTTGAATGCCTCCAGTGTCAGAGAACCCACTACCTCTCTAAGTAATTGATTCCATTGTCATATGGCTCTAAGAAGTTAGCAGCTTGAGCCCATTATTCCATGTCCTGCACCCTGGGACGATTGAGAAGATATCCCGGCCCTCCTCTATGTGACAACCTTTCATGTACTTGAAGAGTGCTAACATATCTCCCCTCAGTCTTCTCTTCTCCAGGCTAAACATGCCCAGTTCTTTCAGTCTCTCCTCATAGGGCTTTGTTTCCAGTCGCCTGCTCATCCTTGTTGTCCTCCTCTGAACCTATTCCAGTTTATCTGCATCCTTCTTGAAGTGTGGAGACCAGAACTGGACACAGTACTCAAGATGAGGCCTAACCTCTAACCTCTAACCTAGAGGGGAACTAATACTTCACGCGATTTGGAAACTATAATTCTGTTAATGCAGCCTAATATAGCGTTTGCCTATTTTGCAGCCAGATCACACTGTTGACTCATATTCAGCTTGTGATCAACAATTCCAAGATTCTTCTCACATGTCATATTGCTGAGCCAAGTATCCCCCATCTTAGAACTCTGAAATTGGTTTCTTTTTCCTAAGTGTAGAACTTTGCATTTATCCTGTTGAATTTCATTCTGTTGTTTTCAGCCCAATGCTCCAGTCTATCAAGGTCCCTTTGAATACTGTTTGTGTCTTCCACAATATTAGCTATGTCCCCCCAATTTTGTATCATCTGCAAATTTGATAAGCATGTTTTGTACCTCCTCATCCAAGTCGTTAATAAAAATGTTGAAGAGCACTGGGCCCAGGACCAAGCTGTGTGGTACCGCACTTGTTACTTCCGTCCAGTTTGACAAGGAACCATTGATAAGCACTCTTTGAGTACAATTCTGGAGCCAACTGTGGATCCACCTGAAAGTTGTTTCATCCAGCCCACATTTATCTAGCTTGCTAATCAGGATATCATGGGGCACTTTGTCAAAAGCTTCGCTGAAGTCGAGATATATTATGTCCACAGCATTCCCACAGTCTACAAGGGAGGTTACCTGGTCAAAAAACGAGATAAGATTAGTTTGGCAGGATTTGTTCTTCATAAATCCATGTTGGCTCCTAGTAATCACTGCATTGCTTTTAAGGTGCTTACCAATTGACTGCTTTATAATCTGCTCCAGAATTTTCTCAGGGATTGATGTTAGGCTGACTGGTCTGTAGTTCCCCAGTTCCTCCTTCTTGCCCTTTTTGAAGATAGGGATAACATTAGCTCTTCTCCAGTCATCCGGCACTTCACCAGTCCTCCATGATTTCGCAAAGATGATAGACAGCGGTTTTGAGAGTTCTTCAGCCAGTTCCTTCAATACTCTAGGATGCAGTTTATTGGGCCCTGGAGATTTGAACTCGTTCAAAGTGATTAGGTATTCCTTGACCATTTGTCTATCAATCTCAAGCTCCAATCCTGCCCCTTCTACTTCATGTTTCCCGGGAGGGTCATAGACCCTTTTTTGTGAAAAGACTGAGCCAAAGTAGGAATTGGAATTGAGTACTTATGCCTTTTCTTTGTCATCTGTTATAGAGTTAACAGGTCTCCAGTTTTTGGGCGGAGTCTCTGGTTTTTGAGGGACCTCTCTGGCTAGCACCCCTTAATCTCCAGACTCTCAGCTTCAATTTAAAAAAAAAGTTTCTAGGTGATCTGGTTCCCGAAATATACAGCAAAATATCAGCCACCCTCCCCACGACTGTTTAATCTATTTAACTGATATGACGCTGAAGTTGGTTCCTAGTTCCCAGTTCCTTATTTGCTTGAAACTTCAAGACCCTCCGTGGTGCAGAGTGGTAAGTGGCGGTAATGCAGCCGAAGCTCTGCTCATGGCCAGAGTTTGATTCCAACAGAAGGAGGAAGTCGAATCTCCGGTAAAAGGGGTCAAGGTCCACTCAGCCTTCCATCCATCCGTGGTCAGTAAAATGAGTACCCAGCATATGCTGGGGGGTAAAGAAAGGCCAGGGAAGGAACTGGCAATCCCACCCCATATATACAGTCTGCCTAGTAAACGTCGCATCACCCTAAGAGTCAGAAACAACTCACACTATAAGTGCTGGGACACCTTTACCTTTACTTTTTCAAAACACTAAAAAAGAAGAAGAGTTGACAACTACAGCAACTTCAAACCAAACTTTATATGTCTCTGAACCCCAGAATATATGTTGGGGTACCCTGTATGATATATCACTGTGATCGGGGGACTCTCCCCATCAAGAATAACAATACAGTTATGCAATCAAAATCATCAGGCTTCTGATATTATCTTAAATACATAATGATGTCATAAAATCATAAAATAATAAGTAACTGGGGGTGCCCAGGAAAGGGGAGGGTGTCCTCTATGAGATGCCACTGTGTCCCACCTGGTCCAGAGCTTCTGCTGGGTGCAGGGCACAGAGGAGGGCATCTATGCAAAATCAAAGCAGACCAAAACATACAGGAAAAAATAAGTAACTGGGGGTGCCCACTCCAAAATCTGCTCTGGGCCAGGACAAATCATATACCCCAGGAAAGGGGAGGGTGTCCTCTATGAGATGCCAGTGCATCCCATCTGGCCCAGAACTTCTGCTGAGCACCGGGCACACACGGGTGCATCAATGCAAAATCAAAATGGCCAAAAACACATAGAAAAAAATAAGTAACTGGGGGTACCCACCCTGTAATCTGCTCTGGAACAGCACAAATGATATACCCCAGGAAAGGGGAGGGTGTCCTCTATGAGATGCCACTGTGTCCTGCCTGGCCCAGTGCTTCTGCTGGGTGCAGGGCACAGAAAAGGGCTTCTATACCAAATCAAAGCAGAAAAAGACATACAGGAAAAATAAGTAATTGGGGGTGCCCACCCCAAAATCTGCTCTGGGCCAGGACAAATCATACACCCCAGGAAAGGGGAGGGTGTCCTCTATGAGATGCCACTGCGTCCCACCTGGCCCAGAGCTTCTGCTGGGCGCAGGGGAAGGATGAGGGCATCTATGCAGACAGAAAGGGTAGATAATCTTCTTACTCTTACTCATTTCTCAGACCTCTTTCTGAAGTGAAGGATCAATTCTGTAAAGACGTTTGGAGCAGCCACATTAAAAGATAAGGGCAGGGCATTCCAGGCAGGGGGTTGCCAACCCTGCTTGGATATGAATGTCTTTGCAGAGGATCCCTAGTCAAGCTTTACCAACAGCACAATCCAAACTATATCTACTCAGAAGTATGTCCTGTTGAGTTCTATGGGGGCTTAGTCCCTTAGTACGTGCGTTTAGAATTGCAGCCTTCAGGGGCATCCATCTTTACTCCCGAATGCTCCCATCTAACATCTCCACAACACTAGGCTCCTTTCTTCCTACAGTGACCTTCTGGTGACTGGCCTGGCCTGAACGCACTTAAACCCTTCTTGCCAAAAGCAAGTAGGTTAGATTAAATGTTCCCTATCCTGGCTCCATCTTTTAGCTAAGATGTCTAGCTTAATTTCCAGTTAGATATTTTTTTTTTAATTGTACGCTCCAAGCAACTGTGATTGATGCTTAATGTATCATGCTTAATGACATCACTCGGGCCCGCCCCTAAAATCTCAGGTTTTGGGATGCTTCTGACCTGTCAACCCTAATCTGTTATCATTTTGCCATCCTCATTGAGTAACTGTGCCACCATTTCTTTTCTCTATCTTTTACTATGGACATACCTGAAGAAAGCTTTTTTGTAGCTTTTAGCATCCCTCACTAGCCTCAGCTCATTCTCAGCTTTAGCCTTCCTGACACCATCCAGGCAATTCCGTGATACCTGCCTGTACTCATTCTTTGTGGCCTAGTCTTCTTTCCACTTCCTGTATGTGTCCTTTTTTGTTTTCAGAATTTGTCTCCCAACAGATATTGGGATAATTGAAATCCCCCATTACTACTACATCATGTCTCCTCAAAACATTGTCAATTTGCTTTTCAAAAGTTACATTCTCATCTTCTCCTTGATTGGGTGGTCGGTAATAGACTACAAGCACCACATTCGTTTTATTACTTGCCCCATTAATTTTAATCTAGATACCCTCGGTGGAACTACCTGTATTTCTGTGCAGGGATATATATTTTTAACATATAGCGTGAATCCTGTGTCTAGTGAATCCTGATTATGACATAAGCTGTCCTGGGCAAGAGTCTGCTTCACCAGATCCTTCATTCTTGGTAATCCATGAAACCTTATGCAATAATACATTTGCTAGCCTTTAAAATGCTACTGGATTATTGTTTTATATCTGCTGTAAGCCATGGCTAGTTGGCACCTGCAGAATCTCTGTTTCTGTTCAATGAGATGTTTCTATAACAGTAACTTCAGCCTGAAGTATAAACTCTGCACTGCCAGTTGGCCTCATGATGTATGGAATCTTTTACCAGAATGCCAAGAAGAAGAAACAGAAGCAACTGGCCCTAGCACCAACAGATAGTAATCACTGCAATGCTAAGGGAATGCAGTCTGAAGTTATAGCAGTTCCAGGCTTGGTTTTACCAAAAAAATCAGGAGCCCATGTTATACTCTAGGCAACGAAATGCAAACAAATTGCCTTTTTTTCCTTGTAGAACTATTCTTGCAGTTTAACAGAGGCCTAAAGCAGGATTCAACCATGTGATTCCAAAGTCCTCACTTCACTCACTTTCCACAGAGTTTTAACTTAGTTAAAAGACAGGCTCAGATTATTATACTGCCACAAGAGTGGCTGTACACTATAGACAGCATGGATTTTTCACTTTTCACAATGTTAAATTGAAAATACCCCCATGCCATCCTGCTGCTTCCCATAAGCTCACTTCAAAACAAAACCTTACAAAATTTATAATCCTGAACTCAGAAACGCTTGCTTCCTCCCCTTCTCTCCCCCTTCCAGAGTTACCAATGTTACCAAATTCTTCCAAGCTACACAGGAAGTGGATTGGACTGTGAAAGACCAACTCAAATTGTGTTTGCATTTTGACAAATTTGTAGGGCGGTGCAATATCTCAGAGAGGAAGTCAGGTTTCCTCTTCCCCTGGTTTTTCCTGCTTTTTGAAGTTTGTTAGAAAAATCTGTTGCCTATAGGTACATTCTTAAAATGCAAGGTTTTTTGTCTTATTAGTGAATTCATAGCTAGGCCCTGACACAGTTAAAGAGGGAGATTGCTGGTGGGCTTTTCTCATGGCTAATGTGTGTTCCAGGTTGTTCTAAATAAAATGGTTTGGTTACCATCCTTTGTGGAAAAAGTACACCTCACAATCACCACAGTATTATTGTTTAGCACTCAGTCTCACCAAACTGATGTCAACAGTACACTTTCACAATAAATAATCCCAGGTTAAATCAAGCTGTCAGCACCATTTCCATCACAAACAAATTGCCAGACTCACAGGATCCAAAAATAAATGCATATCCCATCAAGCCTTTCAATAAAACCACTCCCCCTTCTCCCTCAGCAGAATTAATTATCCTATTTATCCATCAGCTTTTAATGAAGGTTAACTGGTGCAGGATTAGAAAACATTTTTTTTAAAAAAAACCAATAATGTTAAGCCCCCCTTTCCCATCCAATAAACAACAATGTTTGGGAAAAAAATTGAACAAAGTACATTGATTGTATTTACAGTCTGACCAATGGTGCTCATTCACATAGTTCAGTGAAACAAAAATACAAATTCAGCAAATAAAAAAAAATGAGCCAACTGATTATCAGGAAAAACAACAACACATAAGCTAGTCAAGGAAATGAAGCAGTACGTCAACCAGGCACAAACAGTATTGAAAGAGAGACTGTGTATAACTGCCCCAATACCATTGTGAGCACAAATCATAATGAATGCACAATTGAAAGGATGAGTAGAGAAACCTTGTGTTGCCTTTCCTTCTTACTGCATGTCCTTGCAGGGTCCCTTTTATCATATAAAAGACTTTCACATCTATACCATTTCCAAACATGCTTGTTCACCCCATCATGCTGCAGCCTTTCATCAGGAGGAAACATACCACAGCAACTTTTATGCCTACATAAAAGCTTAGGGCTATGCTTTTAATTTGTGTTGCACTGCAGATTACAGGGAAAGGGCAGGTTTCAGCAGCGCATCATAGACCATACTAATCCTGTTCCAATTTTTACTTATAATAAATTGTTTCAAGTGACGGATTCCCCTCTAGGGAGCTTAGCCAGACAGCTGTGTTCCACTCTGCCAGGCATATGATAGTAACACACAGCAATCACTAAAAGACCATTCACAGAACCTGATAGCAATTACGGTGATCTTTAACAAACCAAAGGATAGGTTTACATTTGAAAAGTGCATGTTTAGGAAAGTTTATTTCATGCTAAAAGGGGCTAAATTCATAAACACTCCCAGAATTTGTACGGAGTCCACCAGATGAACATCTAAGCATGAACTGTTTTGTGGAACCAAATAAGTGATTGTAAAACCATTTCAATATTGGAAAGGTCACCCAATCAAGCATCCTAAATGGGTGATTTGGTAGATCCACAGGCAAGTTGCTCCAAGACAGCCACACTGCCTGGAGAGTCTGCCAGCAAGGCAGATGGTGCTGCTTGGTGAAAATCTTCTGACATTCCTTATATTTTACATCCTACATTTTATGGTGAAATAAATGGAAAAATCAGTTTTTTAAAATTCCTCCTATTATTGCCTGCAAATGTTAGGTTATGTCCTTTTAAAAACCATCTTCCAGGAATAAAAGGTGTTTAATTAAACTCTTTTTATATAATTGCTAGATATTATAGAAATCTGATCGCTGTACTTGCCGAATCGCAATTTGCTATATATATATAAAAGAACTTACATCAAAGCTCTGTTAAATTAGAAATTCCCTTCAACCTGCTCAGTACTTGCAACATTAGTTGATATGTTTAAAGGTCAAATACATCAGCAGAGATTTGGAGTGCCAAGGACTGGATAAGATAGGAATTGGAACTGGATAATGCTTCTCAGGGACAGCATTAGAGTTCGGCATCATCAGTCACCTGCTGAGGCACACACACACACACACCTGAAGGAGGCCCTTGCTATTGCTGCCCAGTGGAGTACCTAGCGTATTTGACACCCAGAGCGGATCATTTTTTAACACCCCCCTCCTCTATATGACAAAATTATTTTCAGTAATAATCGTGAAAAGAAACGAATAATAATAATGGCCAGAAAAGAAATGCAGACAGTACCTGTAGTACCACAGGGGTTGGAGACATGAACTGCGCCCGGCCCTGAAGTGAGCTCGAACGATTCCGAACTGTTATGAGCTTACTTACTAAGCTCGATTGAATTCAATGGAGTCTACTTCCTAAAAGAGGAAAGGACTATACCACAGTTGGTCGTCTGTAAGGTGACAGCTTGCCTAGCCCAAGAAATCTTCTACTCCCATCTTCCCTTTGCCCTGGACGTTGACTCCCCCTCCAGCTTTTCATATATTTTCCTAGCCCGGAGGCTGCTGGCATAGTTGAGAGGGTTGGAGCAAGGCAGGGGATGACTTGGCCCGAATTCAGTAAGGCACCGATAATGTAACTGGTGGAGGACTCTTTTTCTGCTGCTTATGCAAGCCCACCGCATCACTTTACTGGGGAGACAAAAAGCGCGCACGCACACACACACGCACGCACACACGCACGCACACACACACACACACACACACACACACAGGGTGAGGGGAGCCCTTATAAATTCTCCTGCTCTCTGCCAAAAAAATCATGATGTTATTGGCTGTCGAAAGCAGCTCTCTTTGTACGAAGGCGTCCAAGGGGGCTTCTAGGAAGGAGCAACAAGAGGCGAGAAGGAACAGGAGGAGGACGGGCCTGGGGCTGTGCTTCAAGCCGGGAGGGAAGACATCCTGGGCAAAAAAGAAAACATCTCCTCAGGGAAAAAAGGGGCCAAGAGAGGAGGAGAGAGTCTGAAAGGAAGAATCCAATGTTTGCAGTCCACTTAATAATAATTAATAATAGAGGTTGGGAAGTAACAGGAGCAGCCCGGCCTTGCTGACCGTGGTTTGGGATCCCCCCATCTTCTTTTTTTTTTTACTGTGGAGGAGGAGGAAGAAGAGGGAGCTCCTGGAAAAGTTGTGCAGCCAGAAGTAGCCAGAGAGGGGAGAGAGGTGAGCTGGTTGGTTAGTGCAAGCAGCAGTAGCAGCAACTGAGCAGCAGCTTGCGGCCCAGGGAAGTAGGGATCAGCTTCGATTGCTGCCCACACCATGGGGGAGGAGAAGGGGAGGGGGAGAGTGAGAGGGGAGGGAACCCAGGCTCAACCACCTTGAAGTCATCCTCCTGTCCCTGGCATGTCTCGGGTTCTCTCCTGGCACGCACACACTCGCACAGATACTCATATATACAAAGACACGTGGGCACTTGTTGCCTCCAGTCGCTGTTGGATGCCAGCCTCTCGGCAAAAGCGGGGAGCTGTATCATGCACCCCCTTATTGCTTGCACCGGGGCAAACCGCCCCCCTCACTCCCCTTTGGTATGCCACTGTTGCTGCCTCTTCACCTGCACTATCCAAGCACACGTGGTGGCTATCAATAGAGGATAAGGCCAGTCTGGTGTAGTGGTTAAAATCCTGGCCTTGAGCTTAGGAGACCAGGGTTCAAATCCCCACTCGGCCATGAAGCTTACCAGGTAGCTTTGGCCCAGTCATCATCTCTCAGCATAACCTACCTCACAGGGTTGTTGTGAGGATAAAATGGAGAGGGAAAAGAACCATATTGAGGTCCTTGGAGAAAATGTAGGCTATAAATGTAGCAATAACTAATAGGTTGGCAATACATAAGGCAAGGCAAGCAGAAGCAACATTTTCCGCTTGCCTTGCAGTCTCCCTCTAATCAGCTATGCATATTGAGGCCAGATGGTAACGGCAGGTGAATGATCACCTGGAAGAATGGTGGAGGAAAGGGATCCACTGAGGGCATCTTGCCCAAGGGCCTTTCAAAACCAGGAGCTGATCCTGCGCTTTTCTCAGCAACCTTTGTGGAGTGCAATCCTGCTCTCTCCTAGCACAAAAAAGTCCATCCTCCTACAGCCATGGGATGGGGAGAAAATTGATTCAGTTTGCCTTTACAGGTGAACCTACCTAATTCACATATTCCTAAACAATATGCAGACTGAAACACAGGCTCCTGAAAAATTCACTCTTCTCCAAATTTTACAATGAAGTTCTCCAGCCAAGTAATGTGTTCAAAAATGCACGTTACTAGGGCAAAGTATGCACAAAGATGCATATATTAGTGGGGTCAGGGAATACAAAGATGCATTGTCAGGGTAAATTGCTTTGAAGAAAATATGTATAAGGCAAAATTGCATCCAAAAATGTATATTCGGAGAAATGCACAACATGATTCTAATGAATTTTCATGAGGACTTAAAAAAATCCAAGCTGATGTAGAAATGTGGAGAACTGAAGACTGAGAAAATGTGAAACTGAGAGAAACCAGAATGGACAGATTTGCCCATCCCTATTCCCACCCAATCAGAATTACACCCTTGCACAGTTAATAGGATGAAGAGTCACTTCAGGTTTGTTCACATGTTACACTAAATACAGGTACACACTGTCTCTACATATGTACAAGTTTTTGTGTGAAAGTGTGTACAGCTCAATGATTGTGTACACAGACTGTACACATGTCAAATGTCACATGTTGCCACCCTGGGCTCCTACTGGGAAGAAGAGTGGGATATAAATCTAATAAACAAATAAATAAAGAACTCTACGAGCGTAAGTGTACAGCTCAAAAATTTGGGTATACAGATTGTACAGTAGTTGAACAAAACATGCGGACACTCCTTTTATTAATCCAAAACAAGGATGTGCATCAAGGCAGTGACAAACCATGGATAAGTGTGGGCAAAGCAACTTGGAAGGCTCAGGACACAATGCCCCCTTTATCTCTGTCTGGGCAACACACACACCCGGCTTAACTCACCAGTGCAGCAGAGGGGATCAACACCTAGCAAAGCCTGACTGCCATAAAAGTAGACTGAGGGGTTTGTGCTTTTCCTTTCCATCACCATTTTTCTACCAATGACATTTAAGCAGAACTTTTTGAAAGTTATATTGTAGTTTCTTTGTAGACTTTACAATAAAACCAAAACACTTCATACATATAAATCATCTTGGATAATGCTAATTTTCTATTGGGAAGTGTTTTTTTTTTCTTTTAAAAAAGGAAATATTTTGAATTGGAAATTTGTGTTGTAATACATTCTGAATAATCAGAATCTAAATACATTATTCTGAATGACTCACACAAAGTTATCAAGATAGACGCATGGTGTTCTTGCCTTGTTTTGAAACCAAATCCCCAAAGACCATTCTCCCTCCCTATCACTCCATTATCCATAATACTGAATACAAAAAGGACTAACTAATACTGTGATTGATGCAAGGTAGCAATTTCTTCCTATACCTTTCTCCTACACAGAGATAAGTAGTGATGGAAAAAAGAAGCTGAGTTTGCTTATGTCCACAGTGCATTCCTCATATCTAAGATACAAGCAACCTGGAACTTAAATAATGAGGGTACAGCTGATATGAAAACAGGATCCACAGGACAGATACTCTGATGTTAGAGCAGCACAATACGCAAGGAGAAACCACTCAATAAGCCACAGTAAAATACTAGCACCCTGCCCACCCAAAGAAGGCCAATAATGTATTGATCTCCCAGTAAACACCTTCAGGTTTATAACTCTGCAGCCACTCCTTCTTCCTGATTACCTGGTGCATTACAAGGTAAACCTGGTACCTCTCTGGCCTGTCCCTCCTCCTGAGTAGACCTTGCCTTTTGTCAGGCTTTTTGTGCAGGGCACCTTTAAAAATTTAATTAAAAACTTAACAAACAAAGGAAAAGTCTATGACAATGCATGAGGTCTACATGAACTGGATGTGATTTGCAGGCATGGTTATCTCTTCTGAGGGGATGAAGCTTGCCACATTTCAGAATAATATCTGTGGTGTTTGGTCCATAAAGGCAGATTTTACTGTTTGGGATGGGTGCAATAGGCATCACGGGGGGTAGGGGTAGGGAAAAAAGGGCATACATCCACAGGAAAGACTGGAGTAGGGACAATGTCACACACACATACACACACACACAGCAATTACACTGTTAGCCCAAGGGTCATTAGGCTTCTGTCTTCCTCCACAGATTTTTGAGGATACCATGGAGATCTCCCCATTGACTTGTATAGCAGAAGGGGTGATAGCATATATCATGAATCTCCAGGGAAGATTGGGGTGGGGAAAATGTACCCCTCCAAGCAGGGACCCAGTTATCCCAAGGATAGTTGGTGTGTGTGGTGGGGTGAGCTTTTGTATAACCAAAAGTTCTGCATGTGCCAAAATGATTACACGGCCACCAAATGATGTGGTAATGACTTAACAGGTCCTGTTGTAGCCATTTATTTATTTATTACATGTATACGCCACCTTTTCTCCAAGGAGCTCAAAGTGGTGTACATTGTTTCCCCTCTCTATTTCATCCTCACAACAACCCTGTGAGCTAGGTTAGGCTTAGAGATGGTGACTGACCCAGGGTCACCCAATGAACTTCATCATGGCTGAGTGGAGATTCGAACCCTTATCTCCCAGGTCCTAGTCCAGTACTCTGATCATTACACTACATTGCTTGCACCTTATCTGCAAAACTTTTATTTTTAATAAAATAACAAATGTGGGTTATATTCCCCTCATGCACAAGCGCACTAATTTAAGTGAACCCAATAAATGGTCTTGCCTGAGTGAATCTCTCCAGTATGCAGGGATATTGAAATACAGGAAAGAGCTTCTGAAATAAAGATATGGGATTTATTTCTTAATTTCCTTCAGGTGGAGCAATGCAAGATTACTGAACTTGCTCTTATAATATTTTATTATATTTTAATCATGCAAATAAAGATTACATATCAGCCTTAATCACACTACATAAAAATATCAGGATGCAAAATAATTATTCATTAGCAATGACTGTTGAAGGAGCTAAAATCAAATCAGACTGAACTTTAGAGAAATCATTGTAATGGGGGGAGGCATTGTGGTGGGGGGTATTGCTCTAGATTTGCCATTTGCTTTTACCTCTGAAGACTGCCAGGCACAAATGTTTAAATGCCAACTTTTTGAGAAAATGTGTGATAATTTAAAAGTAATTTAATAATTTTACATATAGTCTATGGGGGGATTTTGATTTTTTTAAAAAACCATACTTCTTTTTAAAATAGGCTTTAGTCATCAGGAGGGAGAGAGGGAGAGAGGGAGAGAGGGGGGATTGGATCAACATTTTGGACCAAGTTGCTGAATTGTGATAATGACATTCTCAGCAAGCCATCCTTCATTTGCCATCTGAACTCCAGGATATGAAGATGACACTGTTCCCAAAGAGTTGGACTGTAATGCCTTTTTTAGACCAGTGAAACAGGCCCAGCCTTGGGGCCACCACTGAAGAGGCTTCCTTGATAGTAGTCACTAGCTGAACATACAATGGGATTATCCAAAGCTTCTCATTCCCAGATCTCTGAAGTATCAGGAAGGAACACATGAAAAAAGATATTGGGCACTTCCAGATTGTTTCTGTTTTGGGGTGATCTCTATTTTGGTGTGGGGTTCAATCATATAGTGGCAAACTTAGATTCCACAGTTACAGTTGTTTTGGCACTTTTGTGCAACAAACCATTTTGCCCAAAACCAAGACTTTTCCCAGTAAGTACAGTGATGGGGAAATGAACTGGAAAGTGTGGGATATTGCTTGTTTGATGCAACACCATATAATTTCCCAACAAACTCATCAGAATGAATGAATCCACAAACTTTGTGCAAAACAAATCAGAATGAATGGTAAAGAAATAGGTCATCTGGAGCTGACCATTGTCTCAAGTATCCTGGGCCCTAAACATAACAGTGTACCTAACAGTTGTGATGTGCTCCCTGCAGCTAATGCTAAATATTACTCTCCCTGTGCTGAATTTTCATTTTTGGGGTGTGAACAAAGTATATAACAGAGCAGTTCACATGAGATCTTATCAGCAGTCTGAAATACTATATCTCAAAAGCCAAAATGCGGGCCAGCAGGGTGAAGTGACCTCTTTAAGAATAACTATTGGGGAGGGGGAGGAGACAAGAAGACAGAAACTGGTGTCTGAATGCTGCACCTAGTGGTGATAATAGTTTGTGGGGAGGGGGAACAATGTGAGCTCAGCTTGAGGCAGCATTGGTTAGTATTGACAGGTTTAGCATCTCAGTCAGAACTAGGTCTCTATACTAGGATGGCCATGTGTCCTACTTTACAGAGGACAATTCTCTAATTGGAAGAGTCCTCTGGTTGAAGGACTGTCCAGTCCAACTCTTGTTTAAAGATACTTAAGACCTGCAGTGACCTTAAATATGCCTATTAACAGTTAACACCTGGATAGCAGACTGGGTGGCACACAGGCCAGTGGGTCTTCCCAATGTTGAGATGTATTGTGTTTCTATGTAGATTATAGTATTTCCCCCCTAAATTCCCATATGTGCATTGCAAACCTTATGCAGACCTGTCCTCTTCTGTTTGTCCTTGTTGGTGATGCATTTCCTTTTAGCAACATAAGAAGCTGCCTTATAGTGAGTCGAGCCACTGATCCCTCCAGCTCAGGATTATCAGCATTGATTGGCAGTGGCTTTCTGGAGTTTCAGACAGGTGACATTCCTAATTCTACCTGGAGATGCTGGAGATTGAACCTGGGACCTTCTGCACGCAAAGCAGATGCTCTGCCACTGAGCTACAGCCGGTCCCCATTTTTTTGGTGATAAACTTAGCTTAACTGGGTTCTCTAATCACAGTTCCAGCTCTTTTCTTCTTTCCTCTTCCTCCCTCAACCCCTTGCTTTCTTAACCTTGTCAATGTCCTTTCATCTGCCTGTGTCCCCCATCCCCCTTTTCCCTTGTTGCAAATAATGACTCATAGACCAATATAATCTGACCTTTAATTTAAACTCAAAATAAGAAACATCAGGATACAGTAATGAATGTTTCCAAATAATGGACCTTTAGGGGAAAGAAACACATCTGTTGCTTCTTGAATGAGCCCCCCTCCCATCGTTCACCAGGGGAAGATGAGTGATTCACTGAGACCCCTGAGAGGCAATCAAACCAAGATTTCTTATGGGACTACGAAGAGCTTAACACCTGGAGATCTGATAGCACAGAGTCTTCAGTTTCCCAAAACAGTAGAAGAAAGCAGATACAGGCATGTAGCTCTCATTATGTATATAAGGAATTTACATGCTAAGGCCCTGGAGAGAAGAAAGGTCAGTGGACATCACTAAGTGAGGAATGGAAAGGCCTCAGTTGATAACATGACACATGTCCAGCTACGGAGTGGTAAGACATAGGATTCAATTCACTGCATATGGCAGGGATGGCAAATTTATAGCCTCCTGATGTTGATGGTCTCCAGTTTCCATCAGCCCCAGCCACCATGGCTAATTGTCAGGGATGATGGGAACTGTAGTCCAACAACATTTGGTAGATTACAGGTCAATTACTGCTGGCCTATGGGGATGGATTTTTATCCTGGGCATATGGAAGAAGATGGATTGAATCCTTAGATTTTTATGGAACATAGGAAGCTGCCTTCTACCAAGACAGCCCATGGGTCCATTTAGCTCAATATTGTCTACAATGACTAGCAGTGGCCCTCCAGGATTTCAGCCCTACCTGAAGGCTCCTAGGACTGAACCTGGGACAAGCAGATGATCTACCACTGAGCTATGGCCCTTCCCCAATGTGGAGAAAACAACACATATGTTGTGTTGCACATTCATACCAATATATACACAAGAAATGTTTTAGGTTCTGCTGCAGAGTTTATTCAAAGCAGTTTTGCTGCTGCTAACATTACCTGGATGATGAAAACATTTTAAGAAATAAGCCAGGGTTTTTGCTTTTGGATCTGACAAGAAAGAATAACATCAATAAACCTTTTAAAATGTGTTACAGGGTGAAGGAGAAAAAAATAATTTATATAGCGCTTTCCGTGAGTTTTATGATAGCTCAACTAATGGTCATTGCTGTAAATGATAGTGGGAGGGAAAAATCCATTCAAAATTAAATAAAGATTTGCAAAGTATGATTTTGCTGCTGGCAGTCTAAAAAGGATTTTCTTGTTCCTCACCCATGAGAGTTGGCGTTCTATCAAGGAAGCTTTCCTGCATGTCATACATCATTTCAAAGAGACATATATAGCCTGGGAACTGCTCAAAGGCAGCTGCAAGCAAGTGTCACTTTGAGTTAAATGCATTATTAAACTGTTGGGGAATTTCACATCATGGGTCATTTATCTATGCTAAATTGGGTCAAAAGCCTGCATACGTGGCCAGACAAATGAGAGAGGAGAACAAAATACTCCCTTGGGAACTATTTCATTGACAACCTTGCTGAGTTCATGTTATTATTTTTCCTTGGTTAAAAAAAGAGAGGAAAGGGTAGATGAAAAGAAGGGACAAACTGAAAAAGAAAGAAAAATACTATAATGCATATTTAAATGAATATTGCTATTAGAATATAAGAAAGAATTCTAATTTTCTAATTAAATTTCTGCACAGAATTCTTCCTTTCATAATATCCCTTTTTATATTTTTATTACAAAGCAATAATACTTACAGCACAATCCAAACCCAAGAGCCTCCAGGATGAGTGAGTTTGGAATAGGCAGGGTTGGTCTGACCTGGATGAGCCAGGGGTACACCAGCATAACCCCCCCATCCTGGTTCAGCTGGGAATAGGCTGGAATCAGGAGTGGAAGAAGCTGTCAGTTTTGATTCTCTCAGTTTCTCAATTGTCCAGTCTTAAAATTTAATTCTTGCAGAAATTGGTGATTTTTAAAAAAAAAATCTACAGGAAAATTCTTCAGCATTTTAGTGTGAATTTCTCCTAATAAACACATTTTTGTATGCAGTGTTGACATTTTAATCAATTTTCCCCAGTATAATGAATTTTGTATGTCATTTTCATTAAGGAATGGATTTTATGCACAATTTCCCCTAATATATGCATTTTTGTGAACATTGTTAGAGAACTGCATCACAAAATTTGGATAAGTGTGAATTTCAAAGGATGGCTGTGTTTCAGTTCTGATATTGTTTTGGAATCTGTGAACTTGATAGATTTCCCTTTATATATGAACTGAATCAATTTCTGACATAACTTTGTCAACCCAGATAAGCTGGGGCTATGCTGGCTCAGCTGGAGTTCAGCTGGTGGAACTTACACTAGTGGAAGTCCCAACGAAGGGGTGTTCCAAGTCATGGTGGGGTAGAATAGGGGCAAGGAAAGACTTACACCTGTTCCAAACCTCTTTCAGCTCAGCCTTGTAACCTGGCAACCTGGCAGAACTTACGCCAGCTAAAAGAGTGCTGTAAATCAAACTCTATTTTAAAGACTTTCCTCCCTCTTCTGTTGGACTTGGGTTCATCTGACGGTAGCCCTGTTCCTGAATGGAGTTTGGAATTGGAGTAACTTAATTTAAGCCAAAATAAGATCCGTCGACTTACTTTGCTTGGGACTGCTGTGTTAGGGTTCTGCTGCAACTAAGTTCTACTCAGAGCAGACTAAGGATAGAATCCTCTCCTATTTTACATTTCATTTTAAGTGTGTCCACCCTAGTGGTCATTAACAATTCAATTCCCTTTTCCTCTCTCTTTTCATTTTTCCTCTCTCTCTCTCTTTCTCTCTCTCTCTCTCTGTATGCTTTGCAATGAATTATTGATATTATAATTGTGATTTATTCACGGAACTCCACTGGTATCAATCTTTATTTTGAACTCTGTAATGATTGCCTATTTACATTCCTTTTCATGTACACTGCAGTGCAGACAGATTAAGGCAGATAATCAAGTCAGTGTCTTCCTCCCTGCTGCTTACAATTAGCAACTCATTCCCCCTTACTGCTTACTGTCTGTTGGTTACAATCAACACTTCATTGGCATCAGTGAAAGGCAATAAACATTTGAAGAGCTTAGAAAGTAGATTTATAAAAGTATCACTCACGCTATCAATAATTTCAGAGTGATTATTTTAAAAAAGAATCAGAAAAGAAAAAAATTAATCAGAAATCAAGCACAGAGAGTTGCTACTTCAAAATGTTATCTGCAAAGACAGAGAATATCAGAAATAATAATTAGTTCGATGGCAAATCCGATAGTGCAGACTAATTGAAATAGTTGGTCCCAAATTGGGCTGTAATCCTAATCCCACTTCCTTGGGAGTAAGATCTATACAATTCAATGGGACACTTCTATGTTAGGATTGGTTAACACTGCAGCCTTAGTCATGTTCATTAATTTCAATGGGTCTTCTTTGAGTAGAATACACTTGGATACAACTCTTAATAGTTGTAGCAGTTAGTATTATTTATTAAATTTACATCCCACTTTTTCTCCTGAAGGAGTCCAGGGGAGCAAACATATGAACAAAATAATTTAACATAAAAGAAAGAAAAGCATTCTAAAATAGTCAAAAACATAATTACAGTTAAAAACATTACTTCATCATTGATCTTTGGGTTTCCAAGAACAGTTCCGTTCAGTGATCAAATGCCTACGTGAACAGGAATGTTTTCACATTTCTGCAGTAAGTCAGTAGTGATGGAGACAGACACACCTCACTGGGGAGGGAATTTCACAAGCAGTGAGCCATAAATGAAAAGGCCCTGTCATGGGTCAGTACCAATCAGGCAATGCTCAGTGGCAGCACCATCAAGAAGGCCTTGCCTGTTGATCATAGGGTCCAAGATGGTTGATACTGGGGAAATAGTATGATTCGTTGGGTCAGTCACCCACTGTCAGCTTAACTGACCTCACAGGGTTGTTGTAAAGATAAAGGGAGCAGGGACCATGTGCACAGCTCTGAGATTACACACCCCTATAAAACATTATAAGAAGGCACTCCCCTATCACTAATAGGCGTTCATTGGCAGTATATTCTTTACTTGTTACATTTATATGGCACACTTCTGCCAATTCATAAGAACATAAGAAGAGCCTGCTGGATCACGCCAGTGGCCCATCAAGTCCTGTTCTCCCAAGGGTCAACGCCTCCTGATTCAGCTGGAATAGAGAGATAGAGCTGTGTGACATCAGCATACTGAGGACACCGTGTTCCAGATCACCAGATGATAGCTCCCAATGGTTTCATATAAATAGCATAGGAGACAGAGTGGACCCTTGTGGCCCAAAAGTCATGGAGCTGAGCAACAATCTCCTAAAGCTACTTTCTGGTTGTAGTCCTGCAGGTAGGAGATGAACTATTGCAATACAATACCTCCAACTCCCACCTCCTTCATTCGCTTCAGAAGGATATCATGGTCAATGATGTCAAAAGCCACTGAGATATCAAGGAGAACAAACAGGGTCTCGTTGCCCTTGTCTATCTCCCGATAAAGGTCATCAATCAGAGTCACAAAGGCAGTTTTGGAGTTGAAAGCAGTCCAGAAACCAGACTGGTATGGATCTAAATAATCTGCTTCTTCCAGGCATGCCTGCAGCTGGCCATTAGAAAGCACATTTCAAATTTCAAGTACTCACTCTACTTTACTACATTTATCAGAGGAAAAACATCTCCTGCCTTTTGAACCAAAAAGTTCTGCAAGGCAGCTCACAAATTTGAAGTCCAAATACATATATTAAAACAATGAATAAAACACAATGCCACTGCAAAACAGAAAGGAGAACTAACAGACAGTGACACCCTTGGGAGAAAGCACAACATTCACTTGCCACCTAAATGATAAGAATGCTGGGGGTACAGTGAATTTCCCCAAGAGGGAAACACCACTATTGAAATGTCCCTGTCCTAGCTGGTAACCATGCACTATGCTTGAGATGGCTGAGGGATGAAGAGTAGCGTCTCTAAGGAAGATTTCAGTGCATGGTAGAATCATATGCTGGTCCTGAATGTATTTACGACAGGGGTGGGAGATATTTTCAGAGCCTGGAAGATTATTTTTAAAAAGTAATAAATTACAGTTACAATTACATGGCCCCCTAAAGTACTCATTACCATTACAATTACTCCACAAAAGTAATATAATTGCTCCTAGTTCTATTACAATCAAAATGTAAAGGAATTACCCGCTTGTTCCTCAAAAAAGGAATGAATTACACCTAATTTTGTTACTTGTAACGAATTACTTCCAAGCTCTGGATATTTTCCCATTCCTTCTATGGGCCACATGCCAACAGTGGGCAGGGCCAGAGACAAAAGTGGGTGGAGTAACAAATGTGCATTTTACCTTTATACCATAGGGTATTTTCTACACATACTTTTACACCTTTCTCTATCCTCCATTCTCTCTAGCAAGAAGAATGGCCAGAGGAGGACTAGGATCTCTTCTCAATCATCCCAGAGTGCAGGACACAGAATAATGGGCTCAAGTTACAGGAAGCCAGATTTCAGCTGATCATCAGGAAAATCTTCCTAACTGTTAAGGCAGTATGACAATGGAACCAGTTACCTACAGAGGTGGTGGATTCTCCGACACTGGAGGCATTCAAGAGGCAACTGGACAACCACCTGTCAGATATGCTTTAATTTGGATTCCTGCATTGAGCAGGGGGTTGGACTCGATGGCCTTATAGTTCCCTTCCAACTCTATGATTCAATGATTCTGTGATTCTATGAGTTCAAGGACACAATCCAGCCAGGCAAAACCTAAGAAAGGTGCAAAGCTGGGCTAGCAGAGGATGTGGCTGGGGAGGGTGTATGGTCTTGGGAGACTCCCAAGAGCCGGGTAGGGAAGTCCAGAGAGCTGCATTTGAACACGAGGCCTGAAGTTCCCCATCCCTGAGTTAAAGCTTTGTAAATAAATAAAGGAAACAAGGGGGAAATTTCCATTTACATGAGAGAGAAAAAAGTTTGTTTTAATAATTAATTATTCATTTCTTCCTTGGGGCATTATTTGATGACAATGACCAACCAGCCTATTAGCTCCATTGAAACCTTTGCATCAGGCAGCCAACTGGGAAGGGTAGCAGATTTGCATGCTGTCCCCTGGCCTAGCCACTGACCCACCGACCCACCACTGTTTAGCATTCTAGAAGTACCATTGCCACTTTGCCAATGCAGAAAATTATTCAGTGACACTTTTGGAAGGTTCTTTGGTGTTGCCAGGTCACCCACACCCTGATCAGCTCTGTGAGAGAGGGTAGAGATCTCCTAACAACTCTCAGCAACCTTAACAAACTACAGTTACCAGGATCTGTTGGGGGAAGCCACAACTGTTAACGTGGTATAATACTGCTTTAAATGTAGAGTGCAGAAGTGGGCTGGTATCAGTGTAACACACTGGTGGGCTGACCCTGTTCACAGTCACAATGTAACATTTTTTAATTTTTTCTTCACAATTCTCACAATGAGCTGTAG
Organism: Rhineura floridana; assembly: GCF_030035675.1. NCBI lineage: Eukaryota > Metazoa > Chordata > Lepidosauria > Squamata > Rhineuridae > Rhineura > Rhineura floridana. The sequence continues at coordinate 16,228,142 of NC_084492.1, read as the reverse complement.
TTGGGCTAGAATTAATGGCCCCTGTATTTCAGATGACTTGTGTGTTTATGGTAGGAGTGTTAAGAAAAGAGTGGCTTGCTGTTATGAGCACATGCAGACTAACAGAGCCAACATGAATCAGGGAAGCCAGCATAATTTATGCTGTAAAGTATACCAGATCCAAACCTCATTCAGGAGCGAGGCTACTGTCAACTGAGCCAGCCCAAGCCTGCTAGAGGGAAATCAAGCCTGTAAAATAGAGTTCGACTTATACCATCCTTTTTAGTAGTGCAAATTTCCAGGTCACATAACTGAGCTGAACAGAGTTAGGATCCAGCATAAGTCCCCCCGCCCCCATCTCCCCATCAGCCACTCTCCCAGAATACCCATTTTTGGGGCTTATGCTAGGATATGTTAAGCTGGTTTTAGCTCAGCTGGAATGAGCATATTAAGCTGGAATATCTCCAACTGAGCCAGGATGAATGAGATGCCAGCATAGCCTGGCTGAGCTAGAGATCTACCAGCTCCTAACTCACTCATCCCTGCAGAACTTTGGTTTGGACTGTGCCCTAAGGCTATAAATCTTTATTCAGAAGAAGGTTCTGTGATAGAAAATGAGATTTATTCCCAGGTAAGCATCCAAAGAACAGCAGTGAGTTCAAGGCTGACGTGAGAGGACATATTTGAAGCCTCAGTGCTGCACCAGTGCTTTTTTGCTCTTAGCGTCTGCTACACACATGTAGCAGCATTTGAAATGATTTTTTAAAGAATATGATGCATGCATTAAAAGTTTCCAGTTTAATAAACTAGATTTGCTTTGTATGTATAGTAATAACATTATTAAATTATTTTATCCTTAATGTCTATGTCTTCCTGAATACGAACTAAGAGGAAAGCAGTAATTAGAGTAGGTTTAAATACATCCTCAAAGGATATTAAATATGCAAGAGCTCATCCATGGAAATTAGACTGCAAGAGGTTACACCATGTATTGGCTTATTTTGTAACATATCAAATTAGCTTTCATGAATAAATATATCTAATAATGTTTAGCTCTATAATTTAACAGCACCCTATTAAAAATACTTTCTGAATCAACCAAGCTGTGTATTTGATCTCTGACGATTATCAGCCCCTGAGTACACAATAATTAAATGTGCAGTTTGTACTGATTTTGGCAAACACCATTCAGGGGACGATGAACTTTAATCCCCTCTAAGAGATCCTTTCAATAAATGCTTAGAAATGAAATTTCAAATTGACTAAGAAAACACAAAGTGGCAACAGGGTCTAAAAATAAATAAATAACCCACCACCCAGTGGTTATTTAACTAGGACTTGTACTACTTGGAGGAACCTGATTATCTGATAATGCTGGGAGCATTTTTAAACATGAGACTTAAATTACCTTTCAGACTCTCTAGCATATTTATGTTAATACCTTGTCATTAATGAATGCGATCCAACTGTCCTTGTTTATCAAGAATGGTTCCTGTTAGGAATGAACAGATCAGTCTTTTTCTGGTCCGCATCACTTCCACATGTGTCAACAATCATAAATCCATTCTGTTCTATCTCCACATTGATCTGATAGATTTTTTACAAAAATGCACATGGGATTTTGCATTTAAATATGCATTTATTAATGCTGTCCGTCTCAGTGTATACCTCAAACTACAAGGTAAAGTGATGTGATTCATGGAAGGTTCTCATCATTCTAAATAGGGATGGGTGAAATTTGGTTTCTCTCAGTTTCTCACTGTTCCAATTTTAAATCAATTTCTCCACATTTCCACATCAGTTTTACTAAAAAAAAAAAAGTCCTCATGAAAATTCATCAGCATTTCAGTGAGAATGTGTCCTAATCTCTGTATACGATATTTGTACTAGTTTGTGGTCATGCTGTGAAATGGAAAGACCTGATGGACAGCAGTGGCAGCCAATGTCTCATGGCTGGTCAAGTTGAACGCGAGTAGAGGGAGGAACTGTTTTCCTTTGGACCTCCGTGTGAGATGGGAAGGCTGTGTCTATGGCATTTTGATCTACCAAACATCTGTTAAAGACTCAGATGCATTAGGAGGAGGAGAACTACAATAGGATGACACCAAGATTTGAAGGGAAAAGTGGGCATGGGTTGGGGGGGTGGAGTAGGGGTAAAGTGGGCTGTTGAAAAAGAGGAGAAAGGCTGGAGCACAGAAAATTCAAGTGGAGCTGGCAGGGGGATTGCCTGGCCAGCAGAGCAAGTAGGGAGGCAAAGCCTCTCCAGTATGTACATATTTACAAAGCAATTTCCCTAATATAGTGCATTTTGTAGGTTATTTTCTCTAATATACACATTTATATGTATATTTTACCCTAGAATATGCATTTTTGTACATATTACTTGGCTGGAGACCTGCACTGCAAAATGAGAAGGGCAAATTTCTAAGGTTGTGTTTTGGTTTATATATGGTTTTAGAAAGCGCACATTAGGAAGGAACACCTTTAAATGGAAACTGAATTGGATTTTTCCCACAGCCCTACTTTCAAATCAGATCAAGTCATTAGTATGATATCTTGAGGCAGATCAGGGACTCCACAATCTTTTGATGGACTCTGTAGCTTCAACTCTCCCAAAAAAGCACAGTTGGTTTCAGTTTGTTTGTTTACCCTGAGAAATAAAGTTCACTAGGAAGACATCCAGAGCTAGGGGTGGAGAAGTGGAAGGCTCTTTCATTTTGATGGACATGTCTAGATTTTAATCACATTTAATTCTTTTTCAAGGAGCCTTCAATCACAATGATTTGGGGGGTGGATATTTAAAAACTCTTAGTTTTTATGTAAATCTGCACTGGTCTTTTACCCCACCATCACCCCTACCCTATGCAAGTCAAGAGATCTATCTCTCCAGGGATTTTCACCAAAAATGGGGAGAGGAGCAAAAAGCCCCCATTAATGACCATTGAGATAACAAGGCCCTTGTTGGAGGGACAGAGTCTTTCATGGGAATCCATGCTCTTTGCCCACCCCCTTTCTCTATGCAAATCAATTGAGATCTCTCTCCCCCACCCCCAAGGAGAAGAGGTTATATCACCAAAAATATGTGGAGATGAGAAACTCATGCTCCACCAGTGATCCCTGAGGTAATTGCTGTGTTTCCTAAGGATACATTTTCCCCCTCACTTTCTTTCCCTATGGAAGTGAATAGAGTGATTTTGCTCTCCCAGGAGAAGAAGCTACATCCCCCAAAATCCATGGTGGGGTTCAGAAGATCACCACCACAGGTACTTTCTGGTGATAATATTTTCCCTACCCAGGGTTTCTTTGGGATCTATGGTCTTTGTTCCACCCCATTCCACCCCTATGATTCTTATTGTGTGTGTGTGTGCACACCATGTACGCACGCATGCACGTGCACACAAACACACAGTGGTAACATCTGCCATTGCAGGAGAACCACTGCACATATTCTGAAATTTGACATGCTTTCTCCCATTTGAAAGAGTGACCATGCCTGCATATTGCATCCACTTTTGTGGGGGGAAAAGAGTTATAGTCATATATCTCCCATTATAATGAATGGGGGGGGGGAAAGAGACCTTTATTTTAAACAGGTCTAATTCAGTCCCAAATATCAAGTTGAATTGGAAGGATTCATAGCAACTGTGAAACACAGCTGGCTGCTTTGCAAAGATACAGATACAAGTCAAATCTTGGGACCAGTGCACAGCCTTCACATTTTGCATTGATATTTTAGTTTTATTATGGCTCATGTCTAAACAAATAAAATTAACTAGCTTACTTGACAAAAATATGCACAAACATAGTCCATAATAAGCTTTAGAATTTGTTGGTAGTGAGCTTGCATACTATGAAAAACCCATAACAATTATGGACAGGTTGCCACATGAGCATGAAATGGGATAACATTAATCTTGTCTTTAGTCCTTAAAAAAAATCTGTGTGAAAGACAGAATAGATGAACAGTGTCTTTAGAGCTTCATTACAGTGTGACTTTGTAACTACTTTGTCCTTTTTTTCTAGACCCTTTTGTGACTTATCAAGAGTCAGGACCACGGACAGTGACCCTTAACCACCTGCACTTTCAACCTGCTAATTGCAATATTGTAATTAACTGCAGACTAAGGCAATTGCCTTCATATATCAATGCCTTTGACAAGCAAAGGGCAGCCTCCAGCTGGGAAATGCTTAGTTTTTTTTTAATGTTGGCTTCTGATAGAGATGGAAACTTTTCCTGTTAAGATGAATCCCAAGAACAAAGACATGTCTTTTTTTTTTTTGCACAGAATTTGCACACAGATGGGACATGTCTACATGATACACCTATCATAAACCATTCCAAAGTTCCCTGGGCAAACAACAACAACAACAACATTTAAAACACATAGCTGCCAGCTCTGGATTCTCAAAGTCACTGTGGTGCTATGGCTAGAGTGTAAGGCAATGTTTGGAAAGTGCAGGGTTCAAATTCTCCCCCTTAGCCAGGAAGTTCAGAGTAGTACAGTTGGTTGGACTAGTCACCTCCCTTTCATCTTAGCCTACCTCACAGGGTTGCTTTAAAGATAAAGGAAGGGAGGGCCATGTGCACACACCCTGAGCTTATAGGAGGAAGAAAAGGATAAAATGTAATACATAAATACTTTCAGAGCATCACTGTGATAATCTTCCAGAGTTGGCAGCTAGATGTTCACCATTTAAATATAATATTTTACACACACATCTATAAAAACATTATGAAAAGGCAACCACTATCACTAACAAGCAGTGTATTCTTTACATGCTATATTTATGTGACACCTTTCTGCCAATGCATAAGAACATAAGAAGAGTGTGAAGGATCAGGCCAATAGCACATCTAGGCCAGCATTCCATTCTCACAGTGGCCAACCTGATGGCAAAAGGTAGTTCAATGCGAGGACACTCTCTTCAATGGGGACTAGAATCCGATTCTAAAGGCCAGGACCAATTGCCAAGGATGATAGCCTTTGCCAGCCTGGCAGTGAGGAGCAGAAAAACTAGACTCATGAGGACAAAATGGAAATAATAACAATAACAATGATGATGATGATGATGTCACACTTTTGCACTCTAGTGCTCTAAAGTGACTTACACAGTAAAAACAAAATAACAGTCATTAAAATCAGATGAAAACAACAATAAACAAAACCTAATTGTTCAAAAATTACCTATTCAACAAAACCTATTGTTCATCTGACAATATATTTAATAGGGACAAGTTCCACCCACCCCAATTAAAGGATGAGCACAACAAAGGCTGCTGGCATATCTAACTACCCTCCCAATTAACTACCCTCCCAATTTACCCTAAGCCTGGGTAAATAAAAATGTTGGGTTTTTTTGCCTAAAGACAGATACTTATGACACCTGGCCTGCTTCCCTAGGAGAGCATTCCACAAATGGGGAGCCACAACTAAAATGGCTCATGATCATGCCATCACCCTCTACACCTCCCCCAGAGAGGGCACAGGAAGAAGGGCCTCAGATGATGGTATGGCAACAATTCAATTATCTGGACTACAGACAGGATCCAAAGAAAAAAGACATTCTGGTTCTATGAGCCAAACAGATCTTTGGATCTAAATATTTCCAGAAGAAGGTATTTCAGCTTTATTTTTGAAATCTCTTCACCAACCCGCCTTTCCACATGAAATGGCAGTCATGTTAGTAAGCTAAAGGGTCTTTCCATAATATTTTAGAAACTTTGAAGTAAAGAGACACTTTTAGATACATCAAAATGCACTTCTCTCCCTTTCTCTGTGAAGGAAATGGAAACATCAAGTGTTGCTGCTGTCCTATTACCCCCTGGAAGCAGAAAAACAACCCTAAATGTATTTTCCTCCTGTTGATGCAATAATCAAGGCAAGCTCAACAAAAGGGCCTCTCCAGTTTCTTTTAATACTGAAACAATAGAGGCAAGGTAGAAGTTGCCTGATAATATTAAGGAGCTGCACCATTTATTACAGGTTGATTTAATGAATGTTGGGTGAGTTTATTTAACAGGGGAGATAACAAGGTATTCAATCATATCAAACCATATTTACCTAGATGGCAGTAGTTATGTAGCTGCGGTGTATTAGTAATCATTATTGCTTTTCTGTTCATGTGTGTTCAGTCTCTTGTTACAATTTAACTTCATTTCAGTTTGTTTTTATGTACTTATTTACAATGGGAGTTTCCAAACTGAAGGGAAATAGTTCCAAAATAGTTCCAGGACCCACTTGGCAGATTTGGGGGTGATTCTAGAAATTTCATCAGAGGCAGCATCAGGCTACCATTCACTTGCTTGTCAAACCCTTTGTTATAATGAGCAGGTATGTGCTTGATCTCGGTCTACTGCAAAGGTGGATAATTTCTACTGCAAAGGTGGGGAATGCAGCCATGCCAGGTCTCTCTCTTTGGCCCTTGGAACTCTCCCCAGGCCATGCCCATCACTGTCTCTGCTTCACACCCACAGTGTTTTTTGCTTGGCTAGAATGTGTCCTTGAACTCTGACAATACCTTTTGCTTGTCTGGAAGCAGGACAGAAAGGGGTGTGTAGCAGCTAGCCTGCTGTACAAAGGTAACATTTTCAAAAGAATATAAGAAGAGCCTGCTGGATCAGGCCAGTGGTCCATATGGTCTAGCATCCTGTTCTCACAGTGGCCAACCAGATGTCCATGGGAAGCTCACAAAGCAGGACCTGAGTGCAAGAGCACTCTCCCCACCTGCAACTACTGGCAACTGGTTTTCAGAAGCATATTGCATTTGACAATGGTGCCAGAGCACAGCCATCATGGCTAGTAGCCATTGATAGCTTTATCCTCCATGAATTTGTATATTCCTCTTTTAAAGCCATCCAAGTTGGTGGGAATCACTGCGTTTTGTGGGAATGAATTCTATAGTTTAACTATGCACTGCATGAAGAAGTACTTTCTTTTGCCTTTCATTTGTTGCTTTACCCACCTTTCCCTCTGGCTCCACCCATGACTGTCATGTGGCCCTTAGAAGGTTGCACACAAGGGAATATGGCCCTTGGGCTGAAAAATGTTCCCCACTCCAGCCTATAGTTTCAGGTTGTCACATTACACATAAGGGTGTCACCTGGCTCCCACTCAAGACCAAACTACAGAGGCGTTTACTCATCAGTAAACTTTTACTATAATAGTCTAATGGTACAAGCTCATTGGCTAGGAAAGAGCAGAATAAAGTCCAGGTATTCTTGCAAAGCAAAGACTTAGCAACAGTAAGTCCAGTTCAGGAGCAAGGGCCAAGGTTCAGGAGTTTGAGATTAGTAGCAAGAGTTCCCAGACTGCATGGGAGCTGTAAAGTTTTTCCAACAAGTTTCCCCACCTACCCATCAAGACTTAAGCAGACGTGGAGAAGGCTCAGCTCTCGCAAGAGTCCCTGTCTCTTCAGCATTCCTGGCCTGAAGGCTGGTGCTTCTTCAAGGGGGATGAATCTCCTCCCTTATCTTGACTTACCACCTCTCCCTGGGAGACACTGCTGGGTGCTCCTCCTCCTCTGAATTCTCCTGCTCTGTCACAACAGGCTACGTTCCTAAGCCCCCATCATACTCTACAGGCTGGGGAAGGGCAGCCACTGGGTCTCTCACCTCATCAGGTTCAGGTGCATCCAGGGCCAGAGGGGGGGGATCATCAAATGGGCTCTGCTGAATAGTCTCATCCCTCCTCTTCTGAGTCCTTGTTCTCCTCCTCCTCAAGTGCCCCCCACTCCTGATCTGAATCTGAGGACTCAGATGTGTTGTGATGGATGGATCTGACAAATTTGGTTTGTCTCAGTTTCTCATCCCTCCCCCCCTGCCCGGTCTTCTGTTCTGTTTTCCAGATTTCTGCAGCAATTCTCATTTTGTAAACAAACAAAAAACATCATGACTATTCATGAGCATTTTAGTGAAAAATTCCTCCTAATACACACATTTTTGCAAGCAACCCCCCCAATATGCTTGTATGTTATTTTCATTAACAATGTGCATGGTTATGCTGACTTTCTCCAATGTACATGTTTTTGGACACATTTTCTGTTTGGAGAAAATTGGTGGAAGTGTGAATTTCAAATGATATTTGTGTTTCAGTTTGGCTATTAGTTCAAAAAGTGTGAATTCAGTAGTTTCCTTTTAAAATGCATGCAAAGTTGAAAGTGTGAAGTATAGTTTATAACTGGACAGTTTTCGTGGGTGTAAAGTCCTCCCTGCTCTCATTATCTTCATGAGCATGGCTGCTCAAAAACAAAAGTTGGCCAGTAACCCTTTTTATGTAGCCCCAGAGCTATTCTTCTGCCCTCTTTTGAGTTGTCTTCTGATGAAGGTAAGTAGGGAATGAAGGTAAAGGTTGTTTAGATTGAAACCCTTGGAAATAGTACGACTACCAAGGTCAGCTGCCTCTTTCAGCTTTATGCATTTTTCAAGGGGGGATGCAAACTGCCTCACCACTTCATGATGAAGGAGGCAGTGAGATGGCTCAGGCATTTCATGGGTGCCAGGGGAAATCCTCAAGAGTGCCATTGTGGCCATATGTGCCACACTGGTGACCCAGCTCCAGTGCATGTCATCAGAATGGCCCATATCTTGGAATGGGGCAAAGAGTGACTATCTATGGTCCAAGGTTGAAGGTGGGTTTAGTCAAACCAGACATACATCCCTTTGGGTTCAGTCTCATATCTTTTTCTTGGGAATTTAGCAATGGCGGATGATGCACATGCAAACCCTGCAGGTTACACCATGCATGTCTCCTTTCTGACCTCATCCCAGTGCTTCCTGTTCACATAACAGCAAGGTAACAAAGATCAGAGTGGGAAACAGAAGGACTCTGTGTTGGGAGTACAACAGCAGGTATCATTCAGTCAGTACCCTAAGGGTTAATTCTGTTTACAGTTAACCAAGAAGGTGGTGGTGGAGGAGGTGTTGCTGGCAACAAGTTAGAATAGTGTGATACTTGCTGAGGTAACTCATGCTCCCATTGGCTGTGCAGTTCTGAGAGAGTTGCCCTCTGAATATTTAGTTGTTAAATACCTTGCTGCTATGTACCAGGCCTGTCCTAAGAAAGACAGAATCCCTCCATTTATTTCTCCTCAAATTATATCCTATTCTTCTTCAGTTTCCCTCAGTAAAGTATCATCAGGATTTTTTTCCTACAGACTCCACCTGCTTTATTACAGACACTCTCCTAACACCTTGATGGATCAATGATACACAACGTTTACTATTCCATTAAGTTTTCCCCTTTTCAGGCTCTTTTTGCCAGATAGGAAGGCTTCCTGTTATATTTGGTTTTTATGCAAGCTTTTAGAATCCCATTGCAGGCCTCTGTTGTTATTAGGAAGCCAGCAATCAGAAGTTAAATTTCGATATGGAGAGAATAGTTGCAGCTAAGGCTCAAAATGAGGTCAATGCTGGTAATGCAGCCAGATCATTTGGTGCTTTGCCTATCCCTACATTGTATATAGGCAGTGTGGTATAGTGTTTGGACTGGCACCTGGGTGACCCAGGTTTAAATCTCCACTCAGCCTTGTAGTTCACTGGGTGACCTTGGGCCAGCCACTGCCTCAGCCTAACCTACCACACACATTAATGGGGAGGGGGGATTCATGTGTCCCACTTGAAGGAAAGGCAGAGTATGCATAATAATAAATAAAATGTTTTGCTGTGAGTATAATTAAAAAGATCCCCATGGGAATTTCACCTGATTTGCAACTAATAAATAACTAAATTGCAGAAGAGATATTGGACAGCTGCAGATGAAATGCCTGCTGAATTGACTAATATGATACGTATTTGTGGGAAATGCCTATATATTTCTCTCTCTCTCTCTCTACCCCCACAACACCCAGGTCATAAAGTGACTCAGGGGAATCTGCACATCTGAACACTTCATAATAAGAGTCAGGCCTCACTCACATTCACTGGCCTGCTGCCACCAGGAAATGAGAAAGGATACTCCAACAGTCAATGAGATGGGGCCCTATGTTAGTAGGAATAAATTAGCAGGACCAATGCAATAAGAATCAGGCAGCTCAGTGTGTAGCCATTTCTGAAGCATAATTACAGCCCCACTGAAGCAAGAATGGATCCTCACATATTTGGAAGTGCTGCAATCAGTGTAATCACCCTGCCATTTCATTTACTTTTGCACATTCTGTTAAGGCATTATGGCCACTGCAGAGGCTGCTGTAATGATATGGTTAATATTGCCCATTTATTCAGCTCATGCTGTTCAATTGTGTTGTTGTTCTGCCATATCCACACCAACATTCTATGCTCTTAAAATAAAGTGTTGGCCAATGGAACACTGCTCCCTCCACCCCTTAATATCAGAATAAGCACTATGCCCAGCCACATGAAGAATGGTTGACTGGAAAGATTATAAAGCCGCAAGAGTGGCTATATACTATAGCCAGTGTGGATTTTTCACATTCTGCAATGTTAAATTGAAAATGCCCCCCATGCTGTTCTGATGCTTCCAATATGATCATTTCAAAGCAAAACCTTACAAAACTAATAGTCCTGAACTCAGAAACGCTTGCTTAACAACCGTCTAAATTTTCATGGTGATGCACAAAACAGTCAGAGAGAATCGAGAGTTTGAAGTGTAAAAAGAGAGAGAGAGAAACAGACCCCTTTGGGACTTTTTTCTGTCAGAGTTCTTGTAATTTATGGAAATTAATTAAAAAGCAGCTGTGTTCACTGAGTACCTGTAATCCTATTACTGACCTTGCCCCATGCTCTGTCCTTCATCTTCTGCAGTTTAAAAGTTAAAAAAATCCATGGCTGACTTTTAATTAATTTAAGATATTTTATATTGAACTCAGTAATAATATTGGGCATGCTCAGCAAGAACCAAATGCCATTGTTCTAAAAGCCAGAATCACAGCTGCTTGGCTAATCAGGGTGCCACACCCATGCCAGACCTTTATTTCACTTGATACAGTCGTGGATTCCCCCAAAGAATCCTGGGAAGTGTATTTGTGAAGAGTGCTAAGAGGAGACTCATATTCCTCTGACAGAGCTCCAGTGGCCAGAATGGTTTAACAGTCAGCCACTCTGCATGAAGCTCTGTGAGGGGAACAGGGTGTCTCCTAGCAACTCACAGCTCCCTTTACTACCTACACTTCCCAGGATTCTTTGGGGGAAGCGACGACTGTCTAAAGTGAAATAAAGATCTGGTGTGGATGTGGCCAGTGACAGCTTTTGTTTAAATTTGGGTGGGAGACTACATGTACCTGCTATAGAATAAAAAGGTGGGGGGAAAGCTGAAAAGCAATGATACTGTTCACAATGTTTTCCTTTTGGAAAGAAAGGGGTTTTCCCCCTGCCCAGTGCCCACCCACCCAATCTCCTCCCCTCTCCTCATTATCCCCATCCTCTCCCTGCCCCTCCCCCAGATCAGTTTCACCTATCCTTCACATGGATAGCATGCAGGGAGTATCAACATGTGAACAAAATATGTCTTTTTTCAGGGAACCGGTACACATGGTGATTTTCCAAATCACCACGTGTAGACTCTTTCTCAAGAGCAGCTGTACCCAGGTACAGGGGGCTTCTACCTGGGTACAGAGTAAAGTGTGAATACCCCCAAAGAAAATCCTATTCATAGGGTCACCATAAGTCGGAATTGACTTGAAAGCAGCCCATTTCCATTTTCAAACATGATTGCACAGAAATAAATCCCACTGAACTCAAAAAGTATGCAAATAATCAAACCCACCCTCCCTTTTCCCTCCTATCCCCTCCCTCTTGCTCCTCCTCTCCCCTCCCTTCTCCCCTCCCTCCCCTCCCCATCCCCTTCTAATCCCCTACTTCTCCTCTCCACCCCCTTCCCCTCTTCCTCCTCCTCTCCATGGTCAGTTTTACTTATCCTAAGCATGATTTCACGGGAGTAAATCCCACTGAACTCAATAAACATGCAAATGACCAAACCTACCCTTCTTCTCTCCTCCCCCTCCTACCTGCTCCCACCCCCCTCCTCCCCTCTGCTGGTCCTCCCCTCCCTCCTCCTCCTCCTCCTCCCCCTCCCCTCCCCATCCCCTGTGGTCAGTTTCACCTATCCTAAGCATAATTTCAGGGGAGTAAATCCCACTGAACTCAATAAGCATGCAAATGATCAATCCATTCTCAGCAAACTTGCACAGGATCCCATTTCTTACCTCCCAGATTAAAAAGCAGAGAAATTCACTAATAGGCAAAAAAACCCTCGCAGTTTAAGAATGTACCTATAGCCCATATATATTTCTATCAAACTTTAAATAGCAGGGAAATTGGGCAGCTATAGTGAATGCATCAGGAGAGCAGGAGACCTGACCTCCTCTCTGAGATATTGTACTGCCCTACAAATTTGTCAAAATGTAAGCACAATTTGGGTTGGTCTTTCACAGTCCAATCCACTTCCTGTGTAGCTTGGAAGAATTTGGTAATGTGCCTCTGAGCAATCAGCCCAAATAATAGAAGTAAGACATGTGGTATGCTCATCTTGTTTTAGCAGGGAGGAGGCAACAATATTAATATACAGTTGATATAGTTCAGATAGGCATTTTAAATATGTTTGATTTACTTTGCAATTTTATTGAAGTTTCCTATAGTATATCATTTTCTTTTGCTTCTCTTTCTGTGAATATGTGAAGCATAGCAACACTTTGCAAAGTATACACTAAAAATCTCCAAAAACAATTGTGGAATAATAGCACTCACTATTCTGCAGAATAGTCTCCAGTGGACATCCGGAGTGTCTAAGTCTGCACAAGATAAAACAGTGGGAGGTGAAATATATTCCAGCAAAATTCTAGGTGTGCCGTATGTTTTTAATTGACCATGCCCACCTTTCCTTAAATGAAGTGGTTTAAACATAGCAGGCTGAAAACATGCATCTTGGGTAGGCCAAGTTTGTTTTTTCCAACAGCTAGAGTCATTGCTTAAGTAGCAACATATTGTAATCAGTCTGATTTTACATCAAACTGCAGTTTCAGATTCAACTGTTAATGCACCCAAAATAGAAATAGAATATAACCTCCAGTTTGACACACAAAAGGCTGTCTTCACCATCATATGACATTGACCAATAAAAAGACTTTGAAATTAAAAAAAATAAATTTGATACAGGTTTCTAGGATGAATAATTAGGGAAATAAAAGTTTCTAGATTAGATTCTCTGTAGAAACAATAGTAACACAGGAAAAAGCAGAGTAAGAACACCACCAACAAACATACAAAAATGTAATTCTCCATCTTTGGAGATAGCAGGTGTTGCCACCACTCACCATATGCTCAGAGGCACACGTTACCAAATTCTTCCAAGCTACACAGGAAGTGGATTGGACTGTGAAAGACCAACCCAAATGGTGTTTGCATTTTGACAAATTTGTAGGGCAGTACAATATCTCAGAGAGGAGGTCAGGTCTCCTGCTCCCCTGGTGCCCAATTTCCCTGCTTTTTAAAGTTTGATAAAAATATCTGTGGGCTATAGGTACGTTCTTAAATTGCAAGGTTTTTTGCCTATTAGTGAATTTATATATATCCTGTTATCACTTATCATACCACTTTCTAACTGAAAACCTTGGATGTTAGAGACAATAACTTCCGGTCTGTTTCCCAGAACAATTCAAAGTGCTGGTTATGATCTATAAATCTCTATATGGCTTGGATGCAGGCTATCTGAAGGGACGTATATTTGCATACGAGCCTGTCTGAGCCCTGAGGTCACTGGGGCAGGCCCTTCTCTCAGTCCCACCACCCTCACAAACATGTCTGGTGGGAACACGGGAAAGAGCCTTCTCAGTGGCTGCCCCTAGGCTCTAGAACTAACCTCCCTAGGAACTGGCTTCCTCTCTGCTGCCCTCCCATCGGCAGGTGAAGAGTTTTCTGTTCCAACAGGCTTTTGGGAAGTGACTTCAAGGGCTATTAAATAGGCTCCTGCCTTTATTGATTTGTGGTTTGTGGTTTTTTTAATCACTATGTTTTAAAAGGTTTTATTTTTATAGTTAGCTTAATTACATTTTAATTATAATTTGTCTGTATTTTATGTATATGTTTTTAACTGTATTTGTCATAATTTTTGTAAGCCACCTTGAGTCCCAGTTCTGGTAAAAAGATGGGATATAATGAATAAAACAACAACAAACAACTAGCTCCCACTGGTAAACAAATGGCCTCCAATATTTGTTATTTTAGGTATGGGGTGGGTATGGACAATCAAATGTTTTCCAACAGGTATTTCAGTCTTGCTCAAGCATCCAGTTTACTGCACACCTCCTTAGAACAGCATGGGCTGGAAAACATGAGGTGAATCACCTTTAAGATGTTGCAATTTAAATAAGGCACATTAAAATAATATGGTTAATGTGGCCCATGGAGGAAGCTGCGCACAATCTGCACATGCAGCACAGATTATAAAGGCATCACTGAGCTTCTCATTTGGGATCAGATTAATGGATCCAGGCAGAGGCAGAAAAAACCAATGAAAAAAGTAGATAAGAGAAAAATAAACTCATTTGAAATGTGGTGTTGGAGGAGAAATTTGTGCATACCATGGACTGCAAAAAAGTCAAATAATTGGGTGTTAGAACAAATTAAACCGGAACTGTCACTAGAAGCTAAAATGATGAAACTGACACACAATGAGAAGACAGGATTCACTAGAAAAGACCACAATGCTAGGAAAAACAGAAGGGAGTAAAAAAGAGGAAGGTCAAACAAGAGATGGATTGATTCCATAAAGGAAACTAAGGACCTGAACTTACAAGATCTGAACAGGGTGGTTCGTGACAGATGCTCTTGGAGGTCGCTGATTCAAAGGGTCGCCATAAGCTGTAATCGACTTGAAGGCACATAACAAATAGGTGTGCTATGATTGTGACCACACCTGGGAAAAGAAGTAAGACCCATCCATGATCCAACCAGGCCATGCTTGCTAGGGCTGATGGGAGTTGTTGTTCAGCAACATGTGGAGGACCTAAATCATATTCTCCATCATGGTGGTGTGGAAGGAAAAGGTGGAAAAGGGAAAGGTGTTCCCTATTAGGCTCCCTACTAGGCTCAACAGTCACAATAGCTCTATAAATATATTACGGGTTGAATCTAATGAAATCATTGTGCAAGCAATGCACAACAGTGTTTGCTTGTGCAATGAAATGTCTCCTTTTCTCCCCCCCCTTCACCTCTGCATTCCCCCCCAAAAAAACTGCATTGGAATGTTGGGGGGAAACCCAAATTGGATGGGGCATGGAGGGAGGGGAAGTTCCCTTGTGTGAGAGAAAGTTGTGCAATGGTTTTGCTGGATGCATCTCTATGCCTCTGAATACTAGTTACTGAGAAACATGTGCAACAGAGTGCCATTGCATCCGCATCCTGCTTATGGGCTTCCCAAAAGCATGTGGTTGGCCACAATGGGAAATACGATGCTTGGCTAGTTAGACCTCTGGTCTGAGCCAGCAGGGCTCTTCCATTCTAATCTTAACTTATTAGATCTGTGGAAAACGAGATGTTGGGATTTTAATTGGAATCCAATGACTTGATGTCTCTCTCAATGTTAACAATTATTATATAAGCACACTCAGAAGGCTGCAATCTATACAACAGTTAACGTAAAAATGTGAACCTAATCATTGTAAGCATCTAGAGTGAGCATGTGTCAAGAGATAATAACAACCATTGTAAATTTACATGCCATGCATAGCCTAATAAGTATTTTAAAGGAAATTGTTGCAAGATAACACAGGTGCTGAATTTAATAAACGTTTGAAAAATCAACAAGAGGTTTAACTGCACTAGTTATTGTTTTATGATTAAATAATTAGTTTGAACATCTTTGTACACCTGGTCCTGCATCAAGGGTTTCAATTACCTTGAATGACTTTTGGCTTGTATTTCATCAGTCAGTATTGAATTAGCCATGTGTGCCGGGCAATATGATAACCATTTGAAGGTAGGGATTTGAGATCTCCCAGAAATTCTGTAACAAAGTTTGGTAACTATAATTATGAGCTTTGTTGAGCTCTGCCTCTAATGAAACAAAAGGATTCCTTAACAATTATGCTACTGCTTGATTTCAGAGAGCTCCTTCGCATGTTGATTCCTCTTTCTGGGGTGGAGTGGAGCATTTTGACTCTAGGAAGTTCCATATAGTTTGGAAAAGTAAACTAAGCTGAAGCTTAGGGAACCAGGAGAAGATCAGTTAGCTCCTCCAACAGGAGCAATTCTCACATGTTGTACAAAGAGGCCAGGAGAACTCCAAACTATGCAGGTGCCTTCCTGTTTTCCTAGATCCATATGCAATCAAGCCATGACTGTCCTGGAGCCCTGATACAGGAAAGACCCATGCCTGACTACAACCACCAGTAAACTTGTCAACACACTCATAAGCATTCATCAAAGTTAGGAACCTCCACCAAAAATGTGGACATGAGACTTGTCGTGCATGTCACATGCTTTTGCACTCATCACCCATGCCAAGACCTTACTGTTTTAAATTCCCATCTTCCTTTTTTATACATAGGCAGAAATAAGCAGTGTTATAACCCCACCTCCCAAAATTGCCGTTAGACTCCAGCTCTCATTGTCCCTGACCGCTGGCACCGCTGTGGGGAGTTGATGGGAACTGTACTCCAACAACAACTGGAGGGCACTATGTTGGCTTCTCCTGATCTAACCCCCTCTTTCTCATGTAACCTAACCCTTAAGAGGAGACTTGAAAATTTTGTTCAATCCTCTGGGGCTGCAGTCAAGTCAGTTAGCTTTGATCACCTTCCTCCCAGTTCTCTTCCCCATCTCCATCATCATTATTTTGTTCTTGGGTTTAGTCAAGATTGCAAGGGAACACATAGTCTAGTGTTCCTCCCTTCAGTTCACAAATTGTGACAAAGTTAAAGAGCAGCACTTGACACCCATTTCCTGGGTGCAGACTTGCAAGGGGGAACTCTGGTGGTTTGGCCCCAGAGAATGGTCTCCTGATACACAGCACCCCCTGCAGAAGAGACCCCTTCTCCCTTCCACTTTGTAATAGGCAATACCTACACCCTGATTTCTTTTAATTCTCTGTTTCTGCTATTTTACTGCATTGTTCAGTATTTCAGGCAAGTTAGCCATGCTGTGCCTCAGCAAAATGTTATTTACGTCCCAACTTCTCTGTCTAAATCAGTTGTACTACACATGTCTATCTGGTGCCTAGCGCTTTCCCCTCTCCTAATTTGGAATCTGTCTTCCTCAACCTTCTCTCCATCCTTCTCATGGTGTCAGCTTGTAGCTCCTTCTTATTCTATCCATCCCAATCTATATCCTATATGGATTTAAGCAATTATTTGCCAGTCTAACTGAATATTACCTTTGCACATATTTCTTCCTATTTCTGCAATAAATGGTTTATTTGACTCTGATGTTGGCTCCCTGCCTTGTTTCTAATTCCCCTCCCCCCAAAACAACAGACATCCAGTTGTTTCTTAGGCAGGCTGTGCCTCTTCACTCAAGACCCAAACATATCCTCTTCCTGTACATATGTATTTACAGCTTCAGGGACCTGGAGCTGGACTAATCTTCAGCAGGTCATAGAGGCGAGGACTCTGAACCCCAAAGGGAGGGGCACACATGGCCAACCCCAGAGGTGTTGTTGCCCAATGAATCTGTGTGACCAGTGTCCCCTGCCCCAAGGACATGTCACTGCTATCCTCTGACTCTGAGGACTCCACTGTAGAAGGAAACTCGAGCCTCCCCGACTCAATCGCAGTAGAAGATTACCAGCTAGGCCCCTTTAAATAGAGCAGCATCTTGCAGCACAGGAGGTGTTAAGAATTAGGCTGCATCTTGTGCTACTGCTATAAAAAGGGGGACACCTCATTTCAATAGAACATACTTCAGTTCAAGTACACTTATGGGTAGAGCTTCACATCCAGAACTATCTACTTCTTTAGCTGTGCTTAGCTGTGACAATCATCCTGAGAAGGTAACATCCTCTGGACAGGGGTGGGGAACCTCTGGCCCATGGGCCAGGGGTCAAATATAGCTGGTGAGGCTATTTATTTATTTATTTATTTCCCTCCTCCCTCCAAGGAGCTCAAGGTGGTGCATATGGTTCTCCTTCCTCTCTAAACAACAATCCTGTGAGGTAGGATAGGCTGAGAAGCTGTAACAGGCCCAAGGTCACCCAGCAAGCTTCATGGCAGAGTGGGGAACTGAACCCTGGTCTTCCATGTCCTAGTCTAGCACTCTGACCACTACACCACGCTGGCTCTCCATAAACCATTTTCCATAAATCATGCCCAACAGCCCATTAGTGGACATAACTTGTGATATCAGCTGATGGGCAGGGTTAAATTCTGTGTTGGCTACCCTGCAGGGAACTAGTGTCTGCAGTCAATGCGGCAGGATTTTACTCTCCACTTGTCCGTTGATAAGTGGGGCATTGAATCCTGCTAAGTTCAGCAGCATCCATTTGTATGGAAACCTCTGCTCAAACAAAGGGGAAAAACCCTTTGTTTTAGCAGTGCCAACTTCTGGACATCAAAACACCATGACCTCATTGTGACATCAGGTTATTGACAGGGGGCAAACTTACCCACCCTTTTAAATTCGGCCCATGAGGCTGATCCTGATAAGGATGTGGCTCGTGGATCCAAAAAGATTCTCTACCATGTCCTAGGATGAGTATACCTATAAGTATCTTATCATTTGCTCCCAACCATCATATGAGTTTCTCCATGGATGGCAGGACTCACGGATTATTATTTTTGCTTTGCCACATAGCATCAGTCAATGATGATGACAGCTACAACAGCCAGTTAATGCTAAAAGGCATTTATCAGACTCCTTATTAGCAGTGAATTGATCGGCTGCTTGAAAGTTCCAAGCAGAATCTAAGGCCATTTTAACGAGGTGGCCTTTAACATCAAAAAGATTTGTAGCGGTAGTCATTCTTAGATGCCACTGGGTTTAATGAGGTATTTACCATTTGAACTGCTGTTAGAGATGCAAGTGCAAATGCCAATTCTGCTAAGAATATTGACCTCTGTCCCTTTAAAAAAGATGCCAATGGAAAGCGTGAGGGAGAAGCATCACTAAAGAAGGAAAGTATCAAACTCTTGCTATAATCTATGCAAGATGGGTGTAAGCAGTGTTGCTTCTGTGTTTTGCAAGAAAAGGAGATATAGGTAGCTATAGCTAATATACAACACTTACCTTCAAAGTCCTCCATGGTCTTGTCCTGCCTGTGGTCTTTACTCCTTGAGCTCCACCACCCTCCACCATCCAAGGTCTTCTGCTCCTTACATTTGCTTGGAACTGCACACCAAAAAACCTGCATTTTAATGGATTTTAATGCAACTTTATCAAAGGAAAAAAGGAGGAGAGAGAGAGAAAACCAACACAAGAAAGCAACAACCATCCAAATATCCAAATAGTTGTCAAAGCGAAGCTGGTGTTTAGAAAAAGCATGTTCAAATGTAGTAAGGGCATTTTAAGGTATTGAGAACATTGCATAATAGATGATGAATATTTATCCTTCCAGGCTCTAAGTATAAGGATCTTAGCAACCAAAAGGGCTCACAAAATCCATTCTTCTTGACCTGCAGTTAATCCCCATACCATACAAATATAATTTAAAAGTACATGAACATCCACAAATATGAAGGATTTTACCAGTGCAGAACTGATACGGACAACCAGACCAAAAAGAAAATATCACTGGATATGGCCAAACACCTTCATGATCACCACTTCTTTCCCTCCCTTCAAGTAACTAACTCCTTAAAACCCAACTTTTCTATGAAAATCCTTGGACACACACCCCTCGTTCCCCTGCCCTGATGTAGCCTTCTCAAACCTGCTGTTTTCCCAGGTATTTTGCACTACAACTATTTTTGAATATTGTGAAGGATTTCCTTTTTCAAAAAAAGATTAAGGTGTTGGACTACTACCTGGGAGACCAGGGTTTGAATCCGCACATAGCCATGAAACTCCCTGGGTGACCTTGGGCCAGTCACTGCCTCTCAGCCTCATGCAAGCCCTATTCATAGGGTCACCATAAGTTGGAATCGACTTGAAGGCAGTACATTTACATTTATTTTACATTTAAATAAACAAATGCAACTACCATCATCTCTGACTCAGCAGTAGCTTGTGCCCATTCATTGTTGGGCACAAGGCAGGGAGTAGATGGAGCCAGAACAAATGGCAGGCAGAGTCAGCTAATTCTAGTTTTGTCCCCATCCTTCTCTCTGCTGAGTTCTGCAAAGGCAACTCTGAGACTAAAGAGGAATCCAACAGACCTGCCGCCTCCTGAACTGGTTGTAAGAAAGAAGGCACAGCCAGCTGAGGGTTAGCTGAAGGCAGAATGAAGTTGGTGAGGTAGTGTCTAAATGGATTAACCTCCACTGCCCTGACTATAGAAACAGAAAAAAAGCATAACAATGGAAACAGGCTGAGATAAAAACCATTCAAAGATGAGGGTCTACTACATAAAACAATAAGTCCCCTGCCTTCCAAAGCAAGTGCTCCCTGGAACAGGAAAGCTTAAACAAGAACTCCAAAACTCCATCCACTATCAGAAAATGAAGCTGAGGCAAGTAACCAGCTGCCTATGCCTCTCCAACGTCAGTTATTCAATTAGAAGAAGCAGTGATAGTAAGGTGTGAGTGTCGAACATGATGACTTAATACTATGTAATTGACCAAGATCAAAAAAAAGAGTGAAGAGATATAAATTCTAACTAGCTGCACAGTACGTTTTTGGACAAGAGTGCTTGCTGGGAAAGACTATTAACTACAAACAAGTGTCTAAGAGGCCACAATGGACAGAAACAACCAAGTGCTGAATGAATGTCATTATTAAAGAGTTTGAGAATCTCCCACCAGAATTCTTTCAGGACTAGGGAGAAGTCAGGATAAAAAAGAGAAGTGGCCAAATGGATCACATGGGGTAAGGCAGATGCTTGATGCCCTCCAGTTGTTTCTGGACTACAATTCCCATCATCCTTGACCATCATTCATGTTGGCTGAGATGGGAGTTCAAGTCCAACAATATTTAGAGGGCTAAAAGTTCCCCACTCTTGTTCTAAATAAGCAAACAAATAGATAAGACTTGTAGAAAAGTGGAACACGGGTCAGAGCAAACCTGCATTTCAATTGAGTGAGGTCTCATACTGATGTGCATATGTACACCTCCTGAGAAGAAATTAGATACAACAATGCATATAGGGATGGGTACATTTCTCTATTTCTGTTCTGTCAGTTCGTTCCCATAATTCTTCTTTGTTCCATTTCTGTATTAATCTCCATTTCTTAAAAAAAAAAACAAATCTGCTCCAATTATGTATATGTCTCTAAATCTGTATTTTATCGCAAAATACATGTATATTTTGATGAAGAGAATTGCAATCTTGGTATAATCATATTATGTTGGGATGCTTGAGGAATATGATTGTTGCAAATTTGTATATAAAATGAGCTGACCCACACCTCTTGGACTTGTGCATCAGAATATCCAATGGATTTGTATGTTTTGGAATGTTGCAACACATTTCTGTTGAGAATTGGAATAAATCCTGTGGGTTGGCCCAAAAGGTGTTGATCATGCCCTTTCATAGGTGAATTGCAAATATTGGCATCATTGAGCACCCTTACTTACATACAGCCCTACCTAGTGCTTTTTTTTAAAAAAAAAATGAGGTGCTGGTACTCATATCTTGATAAAAGTTGCATGGGCGCCAGCACAAAATGGCTGACATAGGGAGCAAAGAAAAACAAAACCCAAAGAGGTGATCATCCTCTGTACTGATGAGAACAATCACAAAAAAGCACTGGTCTTACAAAGATGGCTGCTTGCACTGTCAAAGCACATGCACACATTGTCCCTGCACCCACAAAGAAGACTCAACAAGACACAACATTGGAATAAAGTTTACATTTATTACTATAACAACTTGGGGGAATTGCTGACAAATAAACCACATTCATAAAGTATGGGCAGGTGAGGATTTAACTAATTCTGGTAGGGAAGCATCCTTCCAGACCCCTGGGCATGTACTACAGCTGCATGGACTACAGCTGCAGGATGTGGCACAGCAGCAAAGGATGGGGATGAAATTATTCCCTGCTTGCTAGGTGAGGCTTGGGTATGAACCCAACTTGTGCACCCAAGCCCCTCTGTACCAGCGTTCACCCAAAATATGCATGTCAGGTCAAAGCCCTCTCCCCCAGGACCTGCCAGGTATAAAGCACTGGAAGATCTTTAAAGCATGCTCTTAAACCAATAATGTCTCAGTGTACCTTTTCTCCCCAACTTCCTCACCTGCCCAGACTCTGTGTCCCAAACTGCGCCACTCTCAAAAGCCAATTGAATTCATCCCAACAGTGTGAAGTAGGCAAAAAGAACGTGGATCGTATGGTCAATCAAGGAGTTGCATCAAAAATGTTCCTACTTAGCCCCTTCAACAGGTGACCAGCAAAGACCTCCACAAATAGGTAGGGAGGGAGGGAGGGTGCTGCAAAAATGAGAGGAGGAATGCTTCTGGGTCGAGCAGGCTTATAAGCCGTACAATATCCCTTTCCCCATTGGCCTATTAGGATCCCATATGCCCATCTTCTCTTCCCTCTCCCTTGGAGAAACCACCTCCCAAGTTTTCTCTGGTGAAGGGAGGAGGTGAGGGCAAGCCCATACCTGCCTAAAGAACCAGAATGACATTTTTAGAGGAGCAAATACATACATAAGCTGAAACTTGCACATCATACGGATTCTTAATAAAATCTGAGGATAAAACCAAACAGACCAATGGGGGATACTTTTATTTTGAAGGAGAGAAAAAAAATACCAGACAATCTGGAACTCCAAATGTAGGTAGATATTCAGATGAAGAGAATTTCAGAAGCATCCTTATTTGAAAGTAGACCACCTGGCAGAAAGAAAGCACAAGCCTTGTCAACCAACACCACTCAAGTTTGCTCCGTGGTGGCCTGCAGTGCAGACGATGGACACATAATCTCTCCAGCAAATCCTTCCCTGGTTTTTCTTGAAGGCTGAATTGTCATATTTTTAAAGAGATTCCCACAGTTTCTGTCTCTTTCCCATGGCGTTGGCTGCTTCCCTCTCAGCTGTGGTCTTCTCTCCCTTGCTTCTTGCTGTTCTTCTTGGTTGTCACGTCTAAATTAACACAGTTGCTGTCAGTTGCCTTATCCTCACCTGACAGCAGGAGAAAATAAAAGAATCTTGGAGATGGCATATCAGCTTTGTTGCATGCAATAACTGCAGCCACTTGATGGTTAAGTGGGATATTTTCAAGCATTGTTTGCCCTCATTTTCTTTTGACCTAGTTCTCTAAGGCCTTACCCAGAGCCTAAATTGTTTCCTGAAAAGCCTCTTATTCAAGCACCAAACATTCACCTTTGTGAATATATAAACAGAGATGGGGGTGGGACCTCTGGTCCTGTCAAAAGAATACACAGAAACAGTCACTTATCTGGCTGAAGAGTTGTAGAACAGACCAAGCTGAAAATAACTTCTTAGTTGCCCTCTCCTGATTGCAACCACCCCTCTTGGGCTGAGATATCTCCAGAACTGACAGAATTTCTCACATGAAAAATGTTCTAAAATGAAATAGGTTGACTCCTGTGAAGCTGACTTTTGCAGAACAGATAGATGTGAGAGTATTTGAACAGGGTGGTGGATAAAATATAGTGGTGGTGAAGGGGATAAAATATGAAATACTATCATAAGACGACCAGAATTGCTTAGAACAGAGGTTCCCAAACTGTGGTCCATAGACTACCAGTGGTCTGTGAGATTCATTCAGGTGGTCCACAGTTTGTCTGCATGAAATATTCATATTGATTTTAATTGTGTTTTGATTGGATTGCTAATTTTATTTCTTATATTTCAAATTATAATTAGGGATGAAAAGATCTGTCAATTTGAGTTCTCTCAGTTTCTCATTTTTATAGTCTTAAATTCAGTTCTCCACATTTCTGCAGATATTTGCATTTTTTTTAAAAAAAATCCTTATTAAAATTCTTCAGCATTTTAGTGTGAATTTCTCCTAATAAACACATTTTTGTGGGTAGTTTTGACTAATGTACATATTTCTGCAAGCACTTAATATAATGCATTTTTATATGTTATTTTCAACAATATATTCATCTTTATGCACGCTTCCCCCTAATACATGCATTTTTGTAAAGATTGATTGGTTGGAGAACTACATTGCAAAATTCAGTTCAATGTGAATTTTAACAGATGGCTGTGTTTCAGTTTGAATATTGTTTCAAAAAGTGCAAATCTGATAGATTCGACTCTACATGATAACTGAATTGAATTTCTTCCCCATCCCCAATTGCAATGCAATAAAATACAATATAGGAAATAAAAGAAGCAATAACAATGCAATTAAAAATCATACAACATCTAGCACAGTGTATTACAATGGCTACAATGGGCAGGAAAGTCATTAAGTGAGCTGTCAACACCATCAGCAATTTTGAAGTGACATGTGGAGGAAAAGGTTTGGGAACCACTGGCCTAGAAGGTCTTGAAGATTTGAATCTGTTAGCTGACACACTCACATTATATCTGATTTATTGTGTCTTCAGGGATGGAAAAGGCAAATTTACCTAATTTCCACCTTCTGAAACAATACACGAACCAAAACATACCCATCCTTTTCACTTCTCCAAATTTTGCAATGCAGTTCTCCAGACAAGAAAAGTGTACAGAATGTATATGCTGGGGCAGAATATGTGCAGAAATGCATGCATTTGTGAAAATAATGTTAAACATGCATTATGTTAGGGGGGAAAGCTTTGAAAAATGTGTATATTAGGTTAAAATGTATATAAACATGTGCATCATAGGAGACATTTGCTAATGAATTTTCATGAGGTCTTTTTTTAAAAAAGATTGCAAACTGTTGCAGAAATGTAGAGAGCTAAATTTAAGGTTGGAAAAATGAGAATTGGAGAGAAATCAAAACTGACAGATTCAACCATCCCTAGTTCATTGTTAAATTAAAAGAAAATTTGGGCCATCCCAACAGCAACAATTACACTGGAGGGGGCGAATTTGTTTGTGTAGGTGAACAGCCTGTAGTCATCACTTGAAATCTGATGAAGAAAAGTCGTATAGAAAGAAAATATATAAGTAAATAAATACATAAATAAAGGTGTGACTTACTTGGAGAGTATCAGGACGCAACAAGCACATTGTCTCAATGATAAATTAGTTACTAATTAATTTCCGGGGTCAATGCAAAGTGCTCGTTTTGATTTATAAAACATCATGTGGCTCAAAGCTGCCTCTCCACATATGAACCAACCTGGATCCTGTGATCATCACTGGAGGCTCTTCTTTGTGTCCCTCCTCCATGGGAGATTCAGAAGGTGGCAACATGAGAAATGGCCTTTTCAGTGGTGGCCCCCTGGCTGTGGAATTCTCTCCCCAGGGAGGCATGCCTGGCACCATCTTTATTCATCTTTAGACACCAAACAAAGACCTTCCTGTACAACAAAGGCCTTTCACCCTTGATTATCTATATTAGTGGGGAAGGACTGGTATACCTGCCCTTTATTTCTATTGATTGTGTTTGTTTTAATTTGGTTTTAATTGTCCGAGGTGTTTTCAGGTTTTATGGATTTTGTTGTTTTAACTGGTTATGCAAGTCACATTGGGTTGCCTGATGAGAAAAGTGACCCATACATCTAAATATCAATAGGAATAAACATAGCAATCTTAATAAGATCGACTTCTTAGTGATGGGTTGACCCTCTCCCCACTCATCTTCCTCCAATCCATTCCAGAACCATTTGGAGAGCCCATAGTGTGATTTCAAAGTTGGGTCAAAAGGATGAGCATTGTTAGGTGGTGTCCCAGAGAGCTGAAGTCCCAGGTGTTTTGTCCTTGGCTTCAAATCCCCTGACTCTTGTCCTCCTTAAATACAAAAAGAAAAGAAAACACTTGGCTTAACAGAGCAGCTGAGCACACTACAAAGTTCAGCTGCCTGCTATCTTAATTTGCCCAGTCTCATCTATACCAGCAAATGAGCATGTGCAAATTCTATGTACATTTGTGTCATGAACCTATGCCCCAAGTTCTTTATGTATTTAGCATCACTTCAGCTAAAAGCAAATTGCATGATGTGAGCCACCCTGAATTATCCCTTTTCTCCAGCTTACTGAGGTAGTGGTATAAGGAATGTTCACATTGCAGCAGGGACTTCTCCAGAGCAGCTTCTGGTTGCACATTATTATTATTACTGTTATTATTCTTACCATTGTATTTATTTCCCACCCTTCACCACAAGGTCCCAGGGCAGGTCACAACAATGTGACATATAACGTTCAACTTCATGCTCATCCTTTAACATGGGTGGCGAACCTCTGATCTGCAGGCCAAGTTTGGCCGAGCACGGCTTCTGATTTGTCCTGCAAAGCTGTTTTCCTCAAACCCTGCCCACTTGCCCCACACTCGATGTCATGTGTGAGGTCACATGCAGAGCAGGTAGAGATGAGGCTAGATTAGCTGCATGACCAACTCCTGATTTCTGGGCTTGAGTGGTGAGTTCAAGCTTGTTGGACTGACTGCAAGACAGAGTTCCTTTTCCAAAACTTGACTGTGCAGCCAATCCCTGTAGAAAGCAGCTTTGCTAGCCCTGTGCTCATTCAGCACAGGGCTGGCAAAGCTCCTTGTGCTGTGGTTCCCAAACACCCAACAACCACCTGGCTGTCAGGACCTCAGAAGAACTGCACAAGGGAGTTTGACAGGTGGGTGTGGCAACCCACCTGTCAATCATCTGAGGTTATAACAATGGGAGTGACTGACAAGTGGGGTGTTCCGCCCACCTTTCAAAGTTGGGCCCCAGGGCTGGGGATGACAATCTGGCCAGCTGAACCAAAAAGCTTCCCCAACGCTGGTCTAAAACTTACAGTAGGGTCCAGATGGATTAAAGCCATAGAGTGTAACCTACACCAAGGCTACCCAGGATTCAGGCCAGTAGTGGTCAGCATCATGGGCAGGGCGGCATTGATCACCTGGCTTTCCAAGTTATTCTAGTTATTCAGAAGGGGAGGGGAGGGGCAAGGGGGCAGGGAGCATGGCAGAGTGGAGGCACAGAAGCAACAGCAGCAACAGCACTGAATTGGCTTCAATGCTGGGGCCATGCCGAGTTCCTCAGTACCTCCACCCTCCACCTGGCAGCGACATGCAACCTTTGGAAACCAGGCGAGCAACATTGACCTGCTCAGGCTGCCCTGCCAGTTGCTCCTGCCTGAGACTTGTTGTGTTTATTTTCTCTTTTACTTGAACCCAAAGAGCCGCCAACTAGAGCCATAGGCAAAAGACATAGAGTTAGAATTCAAGAACAGGGCTGCCTCTGAGGACATTCCGAGTCTAGGGGGTTTGTTTCTGGTACCAGAAATGAAGCTGACCTGAGCTCACATGCCTGTCACACAAATGTCCGTCCCTGCTTCGCTGTCTTCATTTCAGCATCCTAACTGAGATGGGAAGAGGTTGTTGCTGTTGTTAAACAGTTGAGCCACTGCAAATCATGCTGAGATACACTGGAAGATCGCAATCTACTTTATTATTATTATTAATTATTTATTATCATTATTTTTACCCCGCCCTTTTTCCAAAACTGGAACTCACGGCGGGTTCCAGATAAAAGCACACATATAATTAAAAACATACAAAAGTCTAGATTAAAATCAAATTAAACAATTTACAGTATTAAAACCATTCATACATACAGTTAAAATAATTCAAACTCAGTTTAAAATAATACAATTAGGCAACAATAATGCAGCACCCTTCAAGACCTGTCCTTAACAGCTTTCAGTTCCAAAGGCTTGTTGAAATAAAAAAGTCTTTGCTTGCTGACGGAAGGACTGCAAGGAGGGGGCCATTCTTGCTTCCCTAGGAAGGGAATTCCAAAGCCTCGGGGCAGCCACTGAAAAGGCCCTATCTCGCGTCCCCACTAGTCATGCTTGTGAGGACGTAGGTATTGAGAGAAGGGCCTCTCCTGAGGATCTCAGGGCCCAGGCAGGCTCATATAGGGAGATACGGTCTGACAGATAGCCTGGACCTAAGCCATATAGGGCTTTATAGGTCATCACCAGCACTTTGAATTGTGTCCGGAAACAGAGCGGCAACCAGTGGTGCTTTTGTAACAGGGGAGTCGTATGGTCCCTGTAACCAGCCCCAGTTAACATTCCGGCTGCAGCACATTGCACCAACTGAAGTTTCCAAACAGTCTTCAGAGGCAGCCCCACGTAGAGCGCGTTACAGTGATCTAAACGGGATGTAACTAAGGCATGTGTCACCGTGGCCAGATCAGATGGCTCAAGGAACGGGCACAGTTGGCGCACTAATCTTAATTGTGCAAAAGCACTCCTGGCCACCGCAGAAACCTGGGCCTCCAAATTTAAAGCTGAGTCCAGGAGCACACCCAAACTGCGAACCTGCGTCTTCAGGGGGAGTGTAACCCCATCCAGCACAGGCTGAATCCCTATTCCCTGATTTGCCTTTCGACTGACCAGGAGCACCTCTGTCTTGTCTGGATTAAGCTTCAATTTGTTCGCCCTCATCCATTCCACCACTGATGACAGACACCGGTTTAAAACCAAGACAGCTTCCTTGGAGTTAGGTGGACAGGAGAAGTAGAGTTGGGTGTCATCAGCATACCGATGGCACCAAACCCCAAACCCCCGGACAACCTCTCCCAGCGGCTTCATGCAGATGCCAAATAGCACGGGGGACAAAACTGAGCCCTGAGGGACCCCACAGGCCAACAGCCAAGGAGTCAAACAGGAATCCCCCAGCACCACTTTCTGGGTTCGTCCCTCCATGAAGGAACGGAGCCACTGTAAAACAGTGCCCCCAAGTCCCATCCCAGTAAGGCGGCCCAGAAGGATACCATGGTTGATGGTATCGAAAGCCGCCGAGAGGTCCAGCAGAACCAACAGGGACACACTCCCCCCATCCAGTTCTCTGCATAGGTCATCCACCAAGGCGACCAAAGCCATCTCCGTCCCATAACCAGGCCTGAAACCAGACCGAAATGGATCCAGATACTCCGCCTCACCCAGGAATCCCCAGAGCTGGGAGGCCACCACACACTCTATTACCTTGCCAAAAAATGGGATATTGGACACTGGCCGATAATTATCCATTATGGAGGGATCCAGGGATGCCTTTTTCAACAAAGGCCTTACAGCTGACTTTCTGTCCACTCCTGATCGAAATCATTGTATCATCCATGGAAGTTAATGCTACTAATTAATCTGGCTTTGCATCTCATATTTACATTTTATATTGAGAAGGTTTTGCTGGGCAATCAAATTTTAGCCATGAATATTCATTAAATGGTTATAACTATGGGGGACAAAGGAGTAAAATGTAGAAACAAGTTGGAAAATGTTTGGAGGGGACCTGTTGTCAACTTAACAAGCCCGCAGGGCCTTGAAATATTGCATTATCTGTATTTTCTACTTCCAGGCCATTGACTCATCCTATACCCCTGTAATTTAACTTGAGCCTCAAGGGAGAAATAAGGAATGGGATACTGCACTTTTCCATTATCTAGGATAAATATATGCACACGGGCTCAAATAATGCCACCAAAGTGCATTGTCACCACACAAGGGGGCTAATAGTGATTAATTAACAAGATTGATTCAAGAACCCAACTTAAGTCTATTTTATTCCCTCTCTTCTTACAGAACAATCTAACTCAAGGGAAGCTGGCTGAAAGCAGAGGAGGAGCCAGCACAAAGGTCTGTGCCATCCAATTGCTGTTTGGGAGTCTCTGGGCTGGCTGAACACCGGGTCAGCTGGGAGGTGCATATGAGGGCCAAAATGTAAAAGCCGGCTCTCACGAATACCCCTACCAGGAAGTAAGCACTCTCCATAGATTTCTACTGTAATAATTTTGTTAGACTTATTCTTGGTGCAACTTTAGCCCAGATCAAGGCTCTGAACACATGTTGGATGTGGCCTCAGTCCCCCTCCAGCCTCTCTTCTGATACTCCCCCCCCCGGAATTCCTCTTTTTCAGGCTTTTCACTGGCTTCCCTTCTGCCAGGCTGGGCTTCACTGGCAGACCCCTGCTGAGCCAGCAAGGTCCCAGCCTCGCTGTGGTGGAGCCGGGATGAGGGGCTTCTGCTGGCGGAGCCCTAAGCCTCGCTTAAATAGAAGTTGGATTGCACTCTTAGTCTGGATCCTTAGTCTGGATGTTCTGATGAGACTTTTTAATATGTTTCTTTCTAGACAATCTTCTAATAAGGCTATATATCATGCTGCTCCTCAACCTTTGGCCTATAAATAGCAATAGATAGATCTCACTATTCCCAGTACATGTCCGTGTCACATCTGTGGTCCATGTCAGTGTCATGTGTGTACCTTCATGATTCCATTCTGGCCTATTCTGCATTAATCTGCATTTTTAAGGAAGGAAATGACAAGAGAGAGAGAAGAGTTCTGCACCAGGATAAAAAACTTTAAAAAACAATCAAACACCTTTAAACCTTTATTTAAAAATTTACTTGGAATGTATTTTCTCACAAAGTATTATTTGTAGGCATATTTTCCCCCAAAAACCATGCATTTCTAAATCACGTAATTGTGATTAACAAAACAGAGGTTTTTATTGTATTATCAAAACGTTTCATCTTCTGCCTTCATCAGCTGCTAACATACAAATGCTGTTACCAAGGTGGCAGTTATAGAGCTTTGAGGATGGAATGCTCAGAGGGGCTTCATTTGCAGAAGCTAAGTGATGCTGGTACTGTCCTCCAGGTTCAGGCCATGTGGTGCCAATGTGTCCAGAGAGTATATCCAAAAGTTCTCCCTTTTAGTCAATGCTGCTGGATCTGTTGGCATCTCTGTAGCTGTTATAGAAAAGTCCAACAGGCTGTGACCCCAAATGTTGAAATGTTTTGCAACTGGTTGCTCCACTTTTTTTGTTAAGATTGCTGGTTTGTGGTTTCTGAAGCATGTGCGTAGGTCAGTTGTGTTTTTTCCTACGTATTGGATATGACCTTCTGGTCTTTTGCATTCAATGACATAAATTATATTGCAGGACCTGAGGGTGATGTTCTGTCTGATGTAATATGTCCTGCCTGTCCTAGTGCTTGTGAAAGTGGCTGTCTCCCTGAGGTACACACAGGTACTACAGCATTTGGAGTGACAAGGATGAGACCCAGGATTGGTAATAGGTGGCTCAAGCACAGCTCTCACTAACAGTCTGCACAAATTAGGAGGCTGACGAAATGTTACAACAGGAGGCCTACTGATGGCTCTAGCAAGATGTTAATTTAATTGTGGATGAGGCAGCCAATCTGGCATGTATAACCGAGATCTGGGTGGGTGAGCAGGGAGGAGTCAGTCTCTCCCAGCTATGTCCACCAGGGTACCTGGTCCAGCATCAGGGTAGACCTGAGGGTCAGGGAGGGGGGGTTGCTATGGTCTACAGAAGCTCCATCTTCCTCTGCAGGCACCCTGTCCATGTGACTACTGGTCTGGAGTGTTTGCACCTTATGTTGGGTCAGTGGGACAGACTGGGGATTCTGTTGGTGTACCAGCCACCCCACTGCCCAACAGACTCCCTAGCTGAGCTGACGGAGGTGGTCTCGGGTGTACTGTTGAGATCCCCCAGACTGTTGGTTCTGGGGGATGTCAACATCCATGCTGAGGCCACCTTATCCAGGGCGGCTCAGGATTTCATGGTCTCCATGACAACCTATTACGTTGGTCCGCCCCCAGAGACTAATGGATCCGGATGGTTTCCAAAGGGCTCTGGGGAGTTTTCCGGCTGATAGGGCTGGCACTCCTGTCAAAACCCTGGTTGAACTGTGGAATACAGAAATGACCCAAGCAGTTGACATGATTGCTCCTGAGCGCCCTCTCCTGTGTAGAGCTCATACGGCTCCATGGTATACCCCAGAGCTGAGAGCGATGAAACAATATAGGAGACGGCTTGAGTGCAGATGGAGGTGAACTCCTAGTGGATGCAATTATACACTGGTAAGTGGCTATGGTAAGCTGTATTTAGGGGTAGTGAGGGCAGCAAAAAAACAATATTTTGCTGCTACTATCAAATCATCAATTTGCTGCCCAGCGGAGCTCTTCAGAATTGTCCGGGGGCTATTACACTCTGGGCCCAGGGACATGGTAGAACCATCTCAAGCCCGCTGTAATGAATTTGCTAGGCACTTCCAAGATAAAATCTTTAGCATCCACCAGGACTTAGACTCCAGTGTTATAGCAGGTGAATCAAGCGAGGTATCCAGATCACAGCCTTGTCCCGATTTCTTGGATGAGTTTCAGTTGGTGCAGCTTGAGGACATTGATAAGGTGCTTGGACAGGTTCGTGCAACCACTTCTGTGCTGGATCCTTGCCCTTCTTGGCTAATAAAAACTAGCAGGGATGGAACAGCCAGCTGGGCCAGGGAAGTGATTAATGCCTCTCTGTGAGAGGGGGTGGTCCCTGGCTGCCTGAAAGAGGCAGTAGTGAAACTACTCCTGAAGAGGCCCTCCCTGGACCCAGAAAATCTTAATAACTATAGGCCGGTAGAAAATGTCCCATTCCTGGGAAAGGTCCTGGAACAAGTGGTTGCAGGCCAGCTCCAGACACTCTTGGATGAGACCGATTATCTGGATCCATTTCAGTCAGGTTTCAGGCCTGGTTTTGGCACAGAAACAGCCTTGGTCACCCTGTATGATGACCTTTGTTGGGAGAGAGACAGGGGGAGTGTGACTCTGTTGATTCT
Source organism: Rhineura floridana (assembly GCF_030035675.1). NCBI lineage: Eukaryota > Metazoa > Chordata > Lepidosauria > Squamata > Rhineuridae > Rhineura > Rhineura floridana. The sequence goes on along the minus strand of NC_084492.1, from coordinate 16,195,425 downwards.
CCTTCATCTCTCAGCAGCTTTTGATACCATCGACCATGGTATGCTTCTGTCGGAAGGCAGAGCTGGGGTCCCAATCCCGGGGAGCTGGATCCCGGAGAGTTGGGAGAAGAGTATTCGGATGGATGACAGAGGGAAGGGGGAGGAACTTCCCCCCTTTGGAGCGAAGACGAAACAGAAGAACTGCCAGTGATAAGGTCGCTTAGCGACGGGGAGCCCGAGCCCTCCCTGGACATTCTCACGCCTCCCCCTCTTTCAGGCTCAGAGCAAGAGGGGAAAGAGGGAGGGCTGCTCACAGCCGAAAAGCGGGGAGGCAGTTTACCATCAGCCCCTCCCCTATCCCCCATCCTGGAATCGGAAACTTCAGAAGAGGAGGGGGTGATGCTTCCCCCCTCACCGCGCACACGCAGACAGCTGAAAAGACAGGAGAGAAGGGGGGGAAGGTGGGCAGTACCTGAGGGGCAGTTAAGGAGGAGCGAAAGATTGTGCACCCGTTTGGCCCCTTCTTAAAGAACAGGCGGGAAGAAGTCCCTTGCTCTGTCAACTTTCTCCCAATGCTGCAGGACCTGTATCCCTGTATTGCTTCATGAGAAAACGCAGTCTTTGTTTGGACATTACCCTAATAAAACACGAATGAACTACAGCCGTTGGTCTGGTTCCTGAGTCACATCCTGGGCCTGACAGCTTGACAGAGCCACCTAAATCACCCTCAACGCTCTCTTCACTTGACTGGGACAAGATGTCAAAGGGAGCAGCGGGGGGGACGAACCCCACTTCTGAGACGGAAGAAGTGGAACTCTTGAGGACTAAGGTAGCTGATTTGCAGACGGATGTTCAAGCCCTGCTAGCAGCAGTCAAGGCGCTGAAGACAGATAATAAAACCTTGAAGGCCACGATAGACCAGATGCGAACAGCCCCTCCAGCTGCCGTAGTAAAGGTTCCCATTGGATTGCCCCCAAAATACACGGGACAAAGTGATCAGTTGGCAACCTTCGTGGCTCAATGTGAGTTATATCTGGATGTCAGGCACACGGAATTTCCAGACGATGGGGCTAAAGTAGCTTTCGTGATTAGCCTCCTGGAGGGAGAAGCTGCAAAATGGGTGACTCCGTATCTCGTGAGAAAGGATACTGTCTTAGGAAGGTACAGAGGATTTATACAGGAGATGACCGAGATGTTTCAAGACCCGCAAAGGGCTGAAACAGTAGCGCGGCAACTAGGCGCTCTGAAGCAAGCTAAAGGGACTGTTTCCGAGTACACTAATGCTTTTAAAATTCTGTCCCAGGAAACTGGTTACAATGACGCCGCCCTGATGTTTATGTACCGGAGTGGATTAAATGCTGAAATCCTGGATGAGTTGGCCAGGACCTCCCCCCCCCCGCTGACCTACCAGGGCTCATCCGGCTATGCCTACAGATAGATCACCGAATGGAAGGAAGGCGCCTGGAAAGGAAGCAGGAGGTCCCGAGATACTCAGCCTCGGCATCCCACAACAAGACCCTTCCCACTGCAGGGATGGCAGGTAATGCAACTGAGGGACAGGGAGGGGCTAGGCCAAGACTGTCAGAAGAAGAAAAGGAAAGACAATGCCGGGAACGTTTATGCTTTTATTGTTCAAAGCCGGGCCATGTGGCCAGAGACTGTGGACTGAAAGGGGGGAAAGCCGAGCCGTCGGGAAACTAGAACACCCAGTCCACGTGCAGGCCGGTGGACTGGGGGCAGCGTTGTATAAAGGCCCCCCAACGATCCAACCTCCCTCAAAGGGGGTGTTGGTCTTGCCTATTCGGATTACAACTTCCAGAGGAGTGGTGTTTAATTCCACTGCCTTAATTGACAGTGGAGCCTCCACAAATTTTATTGATGCAAAGTTAGTCAAGCGTCATGGAATTTCCCGGTGGAAACTGGACGCTCCCCTAGCTGTGGAGACTATCGATGGGAGACCCCTGAAGTCAGGAGGGGTGACACAAGCCACGGAGGAAGTGAAACTTCAAATCCCTGGGCACGAAGAGTTCATTTCGCTATACGTGTCAGATCTCTCGAACTTTGAGGTGATTCTGGGAATGCCCTGGCTAGCAAAGCATGAACCCAAAATAAGTTGGAAGGAGGCGGTGGTGTGGTTCACCTCACAGTATTGCCAGGAGAACTGTCAACCTGAAGGAATCAAGAACACCTTAGCGGGGGCAGTGCAAGAGATCGAGCAAGTGACCCTGCCGCCAAAGTATGAAGAATTCAAAGATGTGTTTGATGAAAAAGAGGCAGAGACTTTACCCCCCCACCGCCCTTACGACTGTGCGATTGACCTAGTGCCAGGAGCCAGCATCCCATCAGGGAGAATCTACTCTCTCACAGAGAATGAGAGGGAGGCCCTGAAGGAATTCCTGGATAAAAACCTGAGGCGAGGATTCATGCGCCCCTCACAATCCCCTGCTGGAGCACCACTATTGTTTGTGAAAAAGAAGGGGGGGAACTCAGACCCTGTAACGACTATCGCGCATTGAACCAGATCACCATCCCCAACAGCTACCCGCTGCCCCTGATCTCAGAGTTGCTGGACCGACTGCGCTCTGCAAAATCTTCACGAAGTGGGATTTGAGAGGAGCGTACAATCTGATCAGAATGAAGGAGGGAGATGAATGGAAAACAGGATTCTTGACCGCTTACGGACAGTATGAATACCTGGTCATGCCGTTCGGGCTTTGTGGAAGTCCAGGAATTTTTCAAAAATTCATGAATGACGTGTTTAGACACTTGTTGGACACGTATGTAATCTGTTACTTAGATGATATCCTGGTGTTCTCAAAGAACCAGGAAGACCACGACCAGCATGTGAAGACGGTGTTGAAGAGACTGAGAGAAAATCACCTGTATGCTAAATTAGAGAAATGTGGATTTGACCTCAAGTCTCTAGACTTCCTTGGATATCGAATCTCAGCGGAAGGCGTGGAGATGGACCCAGGGAAAGTAAGCTGCATATTGGACTGGGGCCAACCTGTCACCAAAAAGGATGTACAACGGTTTTTGGGGTTTGCCAATTATTACAGAAAGTTCATTCCAGGGTTTTCCAAATTAACAGCTCCTCTGACTGACTGTTTAAGGGGGAAGAAGAAGTTTCAATGGACAGAGAACGCCACCGAGGCCTTTGAGGAGCTGAAGAGAAGGTTTGCTACTGACCCCATTCTGCGCTTTGCTGATCCGAGCCGCCCTTTTGTAGTGGAAGCAGATGCTTCAGATTTTGCCATCGGGGGGGTCCTGCTACAATTAGACCAAGAAGGGAAGGAGCTGCACCCCTGTGCGTACTTCTCTCGGAAGTTAAAGCCTGCAGAGAAGAACTACACAGTTTGGGAGAAGGAGCTGCTGGCCATCAAGGACTCTTTTGAAAACTGGAGACAATACCTAGAGGGGACCTCTCATCGAATTGAAATGCGCTCCGACCACAAGAATCTTGAAAGCCTCCAAACAGCCAGAAAGCTGAACCAGAGACAGATAAGATGGTCCCAGTTCTTCACTAGGTTTAACTTCCAGATTACTTACCATGCCCAAGCCAAAAACCAGAGAGCAGATGCCTTATCCAGACAGCCACAATACAAAGAAAGTGAATCTGAGGACCAGCCTCAGTACGTAATCCCGCCAGAGAAATTAACGTTGGGAGTATGCCAGCCTTCATGGGAAGAGGAACTCAAAAAGGCACAACAAGAAGATGCAGACATGCTAAAATATCAGCAGGAGACGGGACAAGGTCAAGACTCAGAAGTAACCTTTCACTGGAGAAATGGACTGTTATGGTTCAAAACCGCCAGATATGTGCCACAAGGGGAATTAAGGCTCAGAATCCTACGCCAGTGTCATGATTCCATCACAGCGGGACACTTTGGGATTTACAAGACCATTCAGAACGTGGCCAAGGACTTCTGGTGGCCTAAAATGCGTTGGGATATTGAGAGTTATGTAAAGTCCTGCTCTGTCTGTCTGCGGACAAAAACACAAACAGGGACACCAGCAGGACTGTTACAACCGTTGCCTGTCCCACACGAACCCTGGAAGGACCTCTCCATGGATTTTATAACTGATCTACCCAAGTCCCAAGGAATGACAGCCATCTTAGTAGTGGTGGATCTACTTACCAAAATGGCACACTTTCTTCCTTGTGCAGGGGCCTTAGAGGCTAAAGAAATGGCCAAGTTATTCATAAAAGAAGTCTACCGGCTGCATGGATTGCCAAACAGCGTAGTCTCAGACCGAGGAACTCAGTTCATAGCCAAATTTTGGAGAGCAATGTGGAAACAGTTGCAGACGGAATTAAAACTCTCCTCCGCCCATCACCCCCAGACAGATGGGCAGACGGAACGCTTGAACGCCGTTTTGGAAAGATACTTACGAAGTTATGTGTCCTATCAACAGACTGACTGGGTATCATATTTGCATTTTGCAGAGTTCGCCTACAACAATTCTCTGCACTCCAGCACTCAACAAACCCTGTTCTTCGCTAATTATGGATTCCATCCTAAAGTCTTTCCAAGCAGCTCAGAAGGAATGTTGGTACCGGCAGCTGAGAACTTCCTTAAGGAATTGCAAGCGGCACAACAGTCACTGAAACAGCAGTTAAACGAAGCCAAAACGGAGTACAAGCAAGTTGCTGACCTGCACAGGAAGGAGGGCCCCCCCTTCAACCGGGAGACCAGGTATGGCTGTCCACCCGCTTCCTCCAGATGCCGGACAAATGTAGAAAATTACAAGACAAGAGGGTGGGTCCTTTCGAAATAGAAACTCAAATCAATCCCGTGGCGTACCGACTGAAGCTGCCTGACACGTTTAAAATACATCCTGTGTTCCATCGATCCCTCTTAACGAAAGCCGCCCCTCCCAGTGAGTTACGGCCGGAGGAACCTCCTGGAGCTCCACTCCTGGTAAATGAGCAGTTTGAGTTTGAAGTTGAGGAGATCTTAGATTCCAGGATCAGACGCCACAAGCTGCAGTACTTGATTCACTGGAAAGGCTATGGGGTGGCTGACAGATCATGGGAAGATGCAGCTGATGTGCATGCTCCAGAATTGGTAAAACTTTTCCATCAACGTTTTCCCCACCGTCCCAAGCCAGACAAGGGGAGGGGGGCACAGCCTGGGAGGGGGGATGGTGTCGGAAGGCAGAGCTGGGGTCCCAATCCCGGGGAGCTGGATCCCGGAGAGTTGGGAGAAGAGTATTCGGATGGATGGCAGAGGGAAGGGGGAGGAACTTCCCCCCTTTGGAGCGAAGATGAAACAGAGGAACTGCCAGTGATAAGGTCGCTTAGCGACGGGGAGCCTGAGCCCTCCCTGGACATTCTCACGCCTCCCCCTCTTTCAGGCTCAGAGCAAGAGGGGAAAGAGGGAGGGCTGCTCACAGCCGAAAAGTGGGGAGGCAGTTTACCATCAGCCCCTCCCCTATCCCCCATCCTGGAATCGGAAACTTCAGAAGAGGAGGGGGTGATGCTTCCCCCCTCACCGCGCACACGCAGACAGCTGAAAAGACAGGAGAGAAGGGGGGGAAGGCGGGCAGTACCTGAGGGGCAGTTAAGGAGGAGCGAAAGATTGCGCGCCCGTTTGGCCCCTTCTTAAAGAACAGGCGGGAAGAAGTCCCTTGCTCTGTCAACTTTCTCCCAATGCCGCAGGACCTGTATCCTTGTATTGCTTCATGAGAAAATGCAGTCTTTGTTTGGACATTACCCTAATAAAACACGAATGAACTACAGCCGTTGGTCTGGTTCCTGAGTCACATCCTGGGCCTGACACCTTCTGGGGAGACTAGCTGAGTTGGGTGTAGGAGGAACTGCATTGCGGTGGTTCCACTCCTACTTGGCAGGTTGCATCCAGAAGGTGGTGCTTGGGGAACATTACTCGGCACCCTGGACTCTCCAGTATGGGGTTCCGCAGGGGTCAGTTCTGTCTCCCATGCTGTTCAACATCTACATGAAACCGTTGGGTACAGTCATCCGGAGCTTTGGAGTGCGTTGCCATCAGTATGCTGATGACACGCAGCTCTATTTCTCCTTTTCATCTTCTTCAGGTGAGGCTGTCATTGTGCTGAACCGGTGCCTGGCTGTGACAATGGACTGGATGAGAGCTAATAAACTGAGGCTCAATCCAGACAAGACTGAGATGCTGCTAGTGGGTGGTTCTTCTGACCAGATGGTGGATGTCCAACCTGTTCTGGATGGGGTTGCACTCCCCCTGAAGGAACAGGTTCGTAGCTTGGGGTTTCTCCTAGAAACATCTCTGTCACTTGAGGCTCAGGTAGCCTCGGTGGCACAGAGTGCCTTCTACCAACTTCAGTTGGTGGCCCAACTACGTATCTATCTGGACAGGGATAACCTGGCTTCAGTTGTCCATGCTCTGGTAACCTCCAAATTAGATTACTGCAATGCACTCTATGTGGGCTGCCTTTGAAGACAGTTCGGAAACTGCAGCTTGTGCAAAATGAAGCAGCCAGGTTGGTAACAGGGACCAGACGGTCCGAACATATAAAACTGATTCTGGTCCGCTTGCATTGGCTGCCTGTATGTTTCCCAGCTCAATTCAAGGTGTTGGTTTTGACCTATAAAGCCTTACACGGCTTGGGACCACAATACCTGATGGAACACCTCTCCCAATATGAACCCACCCATACACTACGTTCAAGATCAAAGGCCGTCCTCCGGGTGCCTACTCCAAGGGAACCTCAGAGGGTGGCAACAAGGGAGAAGGCCTTCTCAGTGGTGGCCCCCAAATTATGGAATGACTTCTGTGATGAGGAGCGCCTGGCACCAACACTGTTATCTTTTTGGCACCAAGTTAAGACTTTCCTCTTCTCCCAGGCATTTTTGCATGTGTTTTAAATTGTTTTTATATTGTTTTAAATTTTAAAATTGTGTTTTAAATTGTTTTTAAAATATGTGTTTTAAATTGTATATTTGTTTTAATGTTTTTGATTGCTGTAAACTGCCCAGAGAGCTTCGGCTATGGGGCGGTATACAAGTGCAATCAATCAATCAATCAATCAATCAATCAATCAATAAGATGTTCAGAGTTTGCCAGCAATGGGTAGCTCTCCCTGATTGCTCGGTGATAGTTAAGAGATGCTGGATGGAAATCTACCACAAATAGAATCCATTGCTCTCTGCTCTTTGACACCTCACTATGATGGAGGAGGTTTTCTCTGGACAGAATGGAGGCTCGGTGGATGTTGCAATCGATAATATGTGGAGGATATCCTCTCAGAAGAAGATGTTCTTTAAGTTCACTGATCCTTCTCTGGTATTTATCTTCAGTGTTGCAAATAAGTTTGATTCTCAGAGCTAAGCTATACACAGTGTTTTTCTTTATATGATTAGGATGGCAGGATTTCCAGTTTAAATAGGAATGGGCATCAGTGGGTTTGCTGTAGAGATCAATGGCTATTTTGTTGTTTTCAATGGTGAGAAGGACTTCAAGAAAATGGATGTGCAGATATCATTTGTACTATTAAATGTAAACTTAATAGATGGATGGACAGAGGTGATGTAATTTTTAAATTGTTCTAAACTCTCTTTACCATTTGTCCAGACCGTAAAGATGTCATCAATGTATCACCACCATATAAGTGGTTTGCTGATGGCCTTTTTGAAGATCTCCTGTTCCAGTTTACCTATAAAGAGATTTGCATATGATGGAGTCATGCGAGTCCCCATAGCTGTGCCTTGTAGTTGCAGGTAGTGTTCTCCATTGAATGTAAAGTTGTTGCAAGTCAAGTAATGTAAAGTTGTTGCAAGACTAGTGTAGCTAAAGTTGTGATAAAGTTGTGATAACCTCTGCTGGAGGATTGTTCATATTCCTGGTGTTAATGAACTCATTTAAAGCCTGAATTCCATCATTATGTGGTATATTGGTGTAAAGTAATCTAAAGTAGCTAGTATAGTATTTCAACGGTGAACTCCATGACAAAATCCAGAGAAGAGTGAATCCAAAAAAATAACTCTGCATTCTGATCTGGACATTAGTTTGACAGAGATGCAGATTAGCTCAGTTCATATTGGAATTCACAAGAATTGAATCCCTGAAGGATCATCAGTGCTATAAATGCAAATTTAATCTCTCTCTCTCTCTCTCTCTCTCTCTCTCTGTGTGTGTGTGTGTGTGTGTAGACAGATACTGTAGATAGACAGATGTATCTATCTGTCTATCTTGGCAAATAATGGCTTTTTATTCACTCTTTTTACTTAGTGAAATCGCTGCAAGCTGGGAGGGAATCCAGAGGCTTGGGCCTACTACATGGATTCTGCTACACTGATCGTATGGTTTGCAGTGACTTCAGAAATGTTGTTTGACTACACCAACAGAGCAGACCTTTGGATATGCAGGCCTTATGAATCATTTTGGACCATGACAGATCTGGTAAGTCCCTAGGGAAAGTATTAATTTGGTGTTTCTTTTTAGTTCTTCCATACACAGAAGGATGCAATAGTAAGAATAACAGCAGCAACAGCAACAACATGCACCCCCTCTTTTTTTAAAATACTGTATTTAAAAATCAGCTCTTTGTTTTATCTGTAGATCATTTAGCCTACCAATACATACAAGAACAAATGTTGCATCAGTATAAGTAATGATGATGACCCTGAAGCATAACATAAAATCTCATTGATTTTGTCCCTGAAGACAGGTGTAAAGAATGAATAACTAAGGAATCGATCAAGCATAGAATATCAGTGCATGCAACATTAGTTGTGCAGTTCTGCTTTTAATCCATTTGTTCACCTTTGACCCGCAGCCTTCATTTGCTGTTGGTGCCACAGAAGCAGATAGATGCTATTAATAGTGGATTGTTGGCAAACTCATCTTTCTCTGCCTCTCATATGAAATGTCATTTGATGGAGCTGCTATTGCCACTATTTGTTTTTGGATTCCCCCCCCCCCAAGCCTAAGGTAAAAATGGAGCTTGCTCACATACTGCCATGATGTAGTATAGTGACTAAGAATATGAACTGGGTACTCCCTAGTTCATATCTTGTGTTTGCCAGGGAATCAGTAGGTAACATTAGAAAGGTCTTGCTCCAATAGGGGGAGAACGTGAATTCAGTTGTTTGCATTAAAAGGTGAGCCTACCTAACATGCAATTTTCAGAACAATTTGTTGTTATGTGCCTTCAGGTCGATTACAACTTATGGCTACCCTATGAATCAGTGACCTCCAGGAGCATCTGTCATGAACCACCCTGTTCAGACCTTGTAGGTTCAGGTCTGTGGCTTCCTTAAGGGAATCAATCCATCTCTTGTTTGGCCTTCCTCTTTTTCTACTCCCTTCTGCTTTTCCCAGCATTATTGTCCTTTCTAGCGAACCATGTCTTCTCATGATGTGTCCAAAGTATGATTACCTCTGTTTCATCATTTTAGCTTCTAATGATAGTTCTGGTTTAATTTGTTCTAACACCCAATTATTTGTCTTTTTCATGGTCCATGGTATCTGCAAAGCCCTCCTCCAACATTAATTGCAAATGAGTTGATTTTTCTCTTATCCACTTTTTTCACTGTCCAACTTTCATATCCATACATAGAGATCAGGAATACCATGGTCTGAATGATCCTGACTTTAGTGTTCAGTGATACATCTTTGCATTTGAGGACCTTTTCTAGTTCTCTCATAGCTGCCCTCCCCAGTCCTAGCCTTCTTCTAATTTCTTGACTATTGTCTCCATTTTGGTTAATGACTGTGCCAAGGTATTGATAATTCTTGACAAGTTCAATGTCCTCATTGTCAACTTTAAAGTTACATAAATCCGGGAACTGAAACAGACATCTTTTGAAACTGACATTTCTCTGCATTCTGCAGTGCAGTTCTTAGCCAAGTAACCTGCACAAAAATGCATATGCTAGGGTAAATGTGTATACAAATAAATGTTTGAAAATAACATGCAAAAATGTTTTATATTAGAATTTCCTTGCTAAACTGTGAATATTAGGGTACAGTTGCATACAAACATGGCTATTAGGAGAAATTCACACTAAAATGCTGTTGAATTTTAATGTTTTGTAACATTGCTTTCAGATGGTTCATAGGAAGCGATTCATAAATGCAATAAATAACAATAATAGTGGTTAGTGTGTTGTTTTTAGAACAGGAAAATCTGGATTCAGATTTCCACTCAGCAACAAAGCGTATTGGGACACAATCTTTCACTCAAACCTGTCTTATAAGGTTGCTGTAAAAATAAATTGTGGTGTGCAGGGGAGATTCATATAGCCTGGGCTCCTTGGAAAAAGAGCAGGATAGAACTAAAATAACTGGCATTGGGCAAAATCAATGGAAACTTTTTCTACATAGCACAGTTTGTCATGCTGCAGAGCTGGAGGCTGGTGTCTCCTCTGTCTTTCCTTTCACTTGTATCTTACGTTATCCCACTTTTATTCTGGCGATGTATGAGAATGAGAAAAAATGCTTTCCAACACATGCACATATTTTGAGTGGGTGGTTTGGAATTTTGGAGCCTGTTTAAATCCATTAAAAATTGCCAGTCTCAAGTTGCAATTTGTACCTGTGACTCTCTGCTAGGATTTGGCAGAATGGACTTTGATGAGTTAGTTCACTGAATGTAATGTCTCACTGCTGCTAGAAATAAGCAAAGGAGCCTCTGAGAGGTGAATGTCATTTACTTTCCACAAAAAAATGAAGCCAATTCAATGTGTACAGGACTGCACCTCCTACTTAAGTCAGTGTTTGCTCATACTGTGTACAATATTAGCATTTCACTTCCTCCCATCAAACAATTGGTGTAAAAGCTTACATTGAGTGAAAAGAAGCATTCCATTTTTTTCCATTAGCATACTATTTGATATTTGAGAGGGTGAACCCATTGTGAGTCCTCGCAACTAGGAAACTAAGGAAGAACATAAGAAGAGCCTGGCTGGATCAGGCCAAAGTTCTATCTAGTCCAGCATATGTTCTCATAGTGGCTCACCGGATGCCTACGGAAGGTTCACAAGCAAGACATGAAGGCAATGGCTCTCTTCCACTTCAGTTCCCCAGCAAATGGTATGCAAAGGCACATTGCCTCCAAAAGTGGAAGCAGAGCATAGAATATATAACATGTATACTATTCAACAGGAATATAGGAAGCTGCCTTACACAGGGTCAGAGGGTCATGCCATCTTGCTCAGTATTGTCTAAACCCCTGTTCTTCAGCCTTGGATCCCCAGATGTTGTTGGACTACAACTCCCATCAACCCCAGCCAGCTTAGCCAATGGCCAAGGATGATGGGAGTTATAGTCCAACAACATCTGGGGACCCAAGGTTGGTAGTGGGTCTCCAGGGTTTCAGATGGGGGGGTCTCTCCAAGCTCTACCTGGAGATTGCTGGGGTTGAACTTGGGGACTTTTTGCACATAAAGCATGTGCTTTATCACTAAGCTACAACTCTTACCTCCAAATGATAAACATTTCTACCATTCCATGATGTCCAGTGTTTTGAGATTCTAGATATGAGGATGGTGACCAATATAAGCAGAAAACATCAAGGTTTGCAATCTTTAGAGACTGTTAACATGCTTTAGTTCCTGATCCAACAACAAAACAGTCTTCTGAGATTCCCCAAACAGGCAAAAACACTTGGGGTGCAAAGCAGGGCCAGTGAAGTGTATGGCATGGGCAGACTCCTGAGGGCCAGGTAATTTAACTGCTCTGAGAGTTGCTAGGAGACCCCTCACAGGGCTACAATCTCCAGCACGCTACAATCTCCAGCTCCCAGGATTCTTTGGGGGAAGCCATGACTGTTTAAAGTTGTATGCTAATGATTTAAATGCATGGGTGTAGATTGCCCAGTGAGCTTAATGTCTAAGCAGCGATTTGAGCCCTGGTATCTTCCAGTATTCAGCTGTAGCCAGTTTATTAGTTGATGCACAGGATCAGGCAGAAAACACAATTTCAGAACTTACAAATTACATTCAACAAGCAACTTCGTACCTGGTGTTGCTGGGAAGTCTACTCCCCCTTAAAAAAAATCAGTGCAGTTTGAAATCAGCACTTAGTATAGTTTCAAAACGTTCAATCTGCTATCTTGATTCAAAATAGTAGCCCAATTGTTTTCAAAATTAGATGAAAATCTGCCCCTTGATCTAAGGAACGTTCCTGCAAAAACTGGTTATGATACCTTAAGAGGTGTTCAAATGCATAGCAAACAAACAACTTTTCAAAATATATAGTAGATGATGCCAAGGCACAGTAAATGGGAGATGTGCTGGAAGTAGTCAGAGATGAAGTCAGGAAACATAGCACCCAGATTATTCCCATGCCAACAAGAGAGAGATACGCAGACATGGGAGAACCAAAGGCCTTTGGTGTGTGGATGGTTGGCCACATGAACAATGGAATTCACAGCCTGAGCATCAGAAATAGAAGGAATAATTCTGCTGCAAGCATATACCTAGCTTCTTTCATTAACAGCACAATGATAACCCAAGATCTGCCAGGAAGAGCAAGTTAAGAATAGGCAGATCCTGGGCTGTCCAGCTGGAGATACCCTGGCATAAGTCACCCCCCCCCAAAAAAAAGGAGTGACAGGGCAGTGGAGGGATTGGAGCAAGAAAAGACTTACACCACTTCCACACTTCATTTAGTTCAGTCAACGCAAAGGAATTTACACCGGCTTTCTATAGTTAGGATTGCTCTGTCTCTAATGTAGCAGCAGGTAGGAACAATCTTTATTAGGGAAACAATTTGTACACCTTGAGCATAAGTTCATTTGTCTGAGCAGAGCCTGGCAAATTTCTGTATAGAAGGATCTGCAGGTGGGGGGCAGGGGAAGCATATTCACTCCATTGGGGTCCTTTGGAATTAAGACATTTGCTCTTTATGAAGAAGCTACGGAAGATGACAAATCTGACATATTATTATTATTTCCTCTAGAATATAAAGCAGCATACATAGGCACTTCACACACATGCAAAAGTGTGTGGGGGGTGACAGTTACCTCAAATCCCCTGCTGACTGCAAACATTCTTTATAAATCGTCTCTCGGGGGGGAGTAATATCCTGCTTTGCATGAGGCTTCCTATTTAAATCTGATGACTAAACTACTAACATGCATTCTTTTTATATTCTTTTTACCTGCAGGATTCTGAGCAGTGCTGTGAGGGATTGCAATGCTGTAAGTATTAGAGAAATAAATGGAAAGGTGAAATTAAACTCAATTTGCATCCCATACTGATAGTAGTTCTCTTTCGACAGAGGGATATCTATTTCCCAAAGGCAGCTGCTTGTCTAATGCCTAGAGAAAAAGGGGGGGGGATAAGTTGGAATGAATCCCCCAAGTTACAACTGTCAGCGTGATGTGGTTCATGTGGCCCATATCATGTCTCTGACAAGAGAGAAAAGGCCTCTCCAGCTGGGAACAGAATTATGCTCTTGTTTTCTTTGAGATTATTCTCTTTGATTTCATCTGTCTCTCAAGTTGAAAAATAAGGGAAGCTTTGCCATAAAGCCCGTAAACAGTTTTTTTAAAAAATTTCAGAAAAACTGTTTATATAGGACTATAGAACTATAAGCTCATGGAAAGGATCTTGGAGGTCATCTAGTCCAACTCCATGCTCAATCCAAGATGTGCAATGCCAAATGCAACTACAGCATCTTAATAGATGCCTCCCCAGCCTCTACTTATATAGAAGAAGGTGCATGATGGCAGCCTGTGTGTCTTCTTCTCTCACCTTCTCCTCACCACCAGAATCTCCTCCATTTAATAGCCCCAGATGACTCTGGGTGGACTCGATGCAACCTGAAGCAATCCAGGGCTGCCTCAACACGATCCAGCCAAATCCCAGGTCAACTTGAATCAGCACAATTCAGTTTGTGAGCCAGGATTCAACCAGATCCAGTTCACAGCCCTACTAAATACCTCCAGTGAAAGAAAACCATCCCTAAACTTAGCAACTTGTAGAATTACATAAGCAAAATATGATGTGACCCTGTCATTGAAGAGCTTGCAGTCTAAAATGGGGAAAACAGTAAGAGAGAGATGACGAGATTGTGTGAATGTCATCTTCATCAACTAGGCATGGCTATTAATTTAGGTAGCTTTAAAAAAGGATCGAACAAATTCATGGAAGATAGGTGGATCAATGGTTGCTAGGCATGAGAGTTATATAGGGACATTTAGGTTCAGAACCAATGCTAGTTGCTATGGGTCATTAGTAAGAGTGGGCTACTATGTACTCTCTGCATGTGTACTCCTCTGTGGCATTTGTTTGGCCACTGTGGAAAGCAAAATCTTCCAGTATCTTCTTATGTCCTTATGGATGAGCTAATAGATTGCAAAAATGGAAATGGATTGCCTTCAAGTCAATCCCAACTTATGGCTACCCTATGAATAGGGTTTTCATGGTAAGTGGTATGCAGAGGGGGTTTACCATTGCCTCCCTCTGAGGCTAGTCCTCCCCAGCTGGCTAGGGCCTGTTCAGCTTGCCACAGCTGCACAAACCAGCCCCTTCCTTGTCTACAACTGCCAGCTGGGGGGCAACTGGACTCCTTGGGACTATGCAGCTTGCCCACGGCTGCACAGGTGGCAGGGTACGTAACCCCTGGGGGTGATCTTTAGCTGGCCCTTGACACCCAGGAGACATGAGCGGGGATTTTAACTCACAGATTCTGGACTCCCTGCCAGGCTCTCCTCCACACTGTGCTATACCAGCTGTCAAAAGATTGCAAAGGCAATGCTTAAATCATGTCTCAGCTTATCTAATAGGTTGCTTTGTAAAATGGTAAGCGCCATGGAAGTTTTGGTGAGATGCATATGAATATAAGAAGAGTCCTGTTGCATCAAATCTTAAGTTCAAGTCAGTCCAGCCTCCTGTTATATTCATGCAATCATCAGCTAGTAGCACTGATGCCATGTGGTACATATTTAAGATTATGGTTAGCATATATTTGGCTTTCCTAAAGTTTCAGAGTGTATAGTTACACCTTCATTTCCCAAAGAGTAGCAATAAACTCTTAAATCTTAAGGGAAACTCCATGATTGCAGTAATACAGGGCTCTTTGCAATAGCTTCTAGCTGGGCAGCTCCCTTGGGAATCGTCATGTGACTCTGCAACATTGTGTGGTCACATGACAATTCCCAAGCAAACTGGTAGGGCTTATCCTAAATGCTTTGAGGATTAAAGAAAACACGCACATACACACCAGCCAGCTTTTGAAGCTTGAAAGGTAAATGCAAACTCCTTCCACACTGGGCCCTGCAAAAACTTAACAGCCTACCCACTGCCACTGTTTCCAAAGCAATCTTTGCTTTGACACATGACTCCCTTGAACGGTTAAAAAAATGCATAGAGGGTTTTTTTCACCTACCCTTTTTTGTCTAACACTTTTGGGGTGGGGGTATATCTGATTTAGTTAGTTTGCTTTCTTTTAGGCACAACAGGCATGTAGTGCAGGCTCCTGTGGAGTACAGGATATTCTGGTAAGCACCCTGAGACACCTGGGGACTGACGAGATGCTTGACCAACCCTGCTGTTATTGCTGGGTGGCTCAAAAAGATTGGAGAATGGTGCAGACCTTGGGCACTAGACGCATTAGCCCACCGAACACTGACTGGTGGGAGTGAGGTGAAGCAAACAGAAACCTCTTGGCTTGCCTTTTGGAGGCCAGGCTATGAAGGGTGCAGATCAATGATTTAGTTGGTCAAGAGCCTTGAACCAGTTTGGTTTTGGCCAAAGGTATAGTTTTGGGTGGTTTTCCAGCACTCTACCAAACTTGATAAGTGCCAGCATCCAGCCTTCTATATTATGCTGGTTGCAGATCTTGGTTCAATTAATAAAGTTTTGAAACTTGGCTAGGTATGGGTGAGAATTTCTATTCAGTTTGCATTTCAAACAAAATTTATCAGATTTGCACATTCTGAAACAGTATGAAAACTGAAACACAGCCATCCTTCAAAATTTGCACTTATTCAAATTTTGTGATGCAGCTTGCCAACCAATGTTTACAAAAATGTATATATTAGGGGAAGTGTGCATAAAAATGAATATATGAGCAAAAATAACATGCAAAAATGCATTATATTGTTATGAGCATGGGGGTTGGGATGGATGATTTCTGTGAGTCACCTTTCCAGCCTCTGATTTGGAATCCTGTGCCTTGGAATGAGGAACTCTCTGCTGGTCAAATGAGTCTTTTGTTAACCAAATAGATTGGCCAGGTAAGATAATGGGCCGATCAGTTACCTAGCAACAGAGAATGGGCTAGGAAGACCTCTTCTGTCATTAAAACTCTAGAGGAGAGACTCTCCCCCACTCCTGGCAGCTAGCAGAAGTGTGTTTGTAGTTTTTAGTGTGGCTAGGGAATGGCTGGGCCTACAGGCAGGCAGAGAGAGACAGGCTCTCTGCACTATGGCTTTTGAGGTGCCTCCTGCAACCCAGATGGAAAAGCTGGATATTAGACTGCTGATGCATTGAACCCCACCATCCTTGAGCTCAGGTTGGAATGTGTGTAAATAAATAAACCATATTTCATAAAGACACCACAGTCTCCGCTGACCTTCTTCCCAAAGGAAACCAAGCCCTGGAGGAGCACAGGGACCCCTGAAATCTCACCGCTCGGAGATTGGGGGAGGCACGCAACAATATGATGAAAAATGGCTTGTGAAAATATGTACATTAGTTTAAACTGCCTACAAATACTGTATGTGTTTATTAGGAGAAATTGGCACTAAAATGCTGAAGATTTTCATGGGGAGTTAAACAAAAATGCAAATTGCTGCAGAAAAGTGGAGGACTGAATTTAAGATTGGAAAAATAAGAAACAGAGAGAACCTAAATTGACAGATCTTTCCATCCTACTCTTAGCCCATAATTATGCCTTATGCCTTCATTCCTGGTGTGCGTGTGTTTGTTTGTCAGATACAGATTCCTAGATTGCTCAATTTGGATCATGATTTGGCAAATGGTCCTAGACCATTGTAGACGTGCATTGCTCCAAACACTGATAGGACTTGTATCTATTTTTAATTCAAAATATGCTTTTTGTACTTGAGTTTCATTGCCATTTTAACTGCCCAAACTCTTTGCATTGAAACTGATACAAGTTTAGACTGATGCTTACTGTCCTCTTTCCTTTCACACTTCATATTCCAGCCATGAATTGATACTATTGTGTTCAAAATAAAAATGGGTATTGTGTTGTCAGAACAGCCCTCTGCATTTCAACAAAGAAATCTAGATGCCTTGGCAACTGCCAGAGATATTGACCTAGTATCCTATCAATGTCACGCTCCATTGTCCATTATGACTGTTACCACGTGAAGGCACTCATTTCACCTTATGCTTGGTTCTAAGACCTCATAATATTACTGTTCACATGCTGACTTTTGTTCAGCTTTTGGGTGGATGACAGATTTCAATGTCCAATAGCAACTTGCACAGAGTTTTAGAACAACTGCACACATCTCTTCCAATACAGGGCACATTTCCAGAAGAGTAGACTTCAAAAGCAGCTCTATGAAGGTAGCAAAGAGTGACACGATCATGTTTGGATAATTCAAAGGGAGTTTCACAGCAGTTCTAGCTGAATTTCATAGTGCATACTCATGACCTTTAAAAAAACTATATATGTTTTTATTGTTTTCAGCAACCACATGAAACAATTAACGATTTTTAAACTCTCAGTCGTACAAAAGTGCACTATTTGGTTAACTCATCACTTACACTAGTTCACCGTGTTATGACACATTCTGTTTTACAGTTGTACTTGTTCACAGCCTTTCCACATGGTTGTATGAGTAGAGGGGGAATCATCTAACCTCTGGGAACCATTCATGTAGCTAAAAAGGGGAACCATACTGAATCTAAAAGATTATTTTTTGCTTTCCCTCTAAGAACTTTACGGTGTTTGGTCAACTGTTCAGATAGTGCTATTTCCCAATTGGCCTTCCACCATTCTGCTATAGTAAGGCAATTTTGAGACTTCCAATGCCTTGCTACAATCAGCCTGGCTGCTGCTACCAGGAATGAAAGTTGTTCCTTATGGCTTAGTTTAGGGTTTTGATCACTTTCCAACATTAGTAGTGCTAAACCTGCTTCGGGAATAAGACATTGTCTCATTCTTGGCTCAGTTTTCAGATATTGGATAATCTAGTTACAATCTTATGCTCACAGGATCTGATGCTAAATTGATCTCAGGCTGTATAGATATAGACCAAAAAAAGGTGTCGCTTGCACTAGTTGGACACAATGACTATGATTCCAAAGAAATGCTTGGTGATCTGCTGAAATTAGCCAATAGAAGGCTTTTTTTTCAACCTAAGGCCACATTTACACTATACCACATTCCACTATTATTCCTTTCTAAATAGTCACACCTTCTCCCAAAGAATCCTGTGGAATGCAGTTTGTAAAGGATGCTGTGATTTGTCAGGAGACCCCTATTCCACTCATATACAATTCTGAGTTCTCTGGAAAGTAGGAACAACTGTTAAACCACTCTGGAAGTGTGGCTCTGTGAGAGAAATAGGTCTCCTAACAACTCCCAGCACCCTTCACAAACTACACTTCCCAGGATTCTTTCCAGGACACCATGACTGTTTAAAGTGGACTAATAGTGGAATAAATGTATGGTGTGAATGTGGTATAATTGTGGCACAGCAGGGCAATTGAAATGGGGAGAGTGTGGTGTTCACAACAGTTGCTCTGGTTTGCAAATGGGCCCATGGGCCAAAAAAGGCTGTAAACCCTTGTTTTAATGAAATGCATGGTGTGGAACTGAATGTGTTTATTCAGCAGTTAATCCTACTGAGTTCAGTGAGATTGAGCTCTAGCTGAAGTTGTTTAGGATTGAAACATTGAGTAAATGAATGGTATACTCAGTTATGGCTGTTGAATGTCACTTTTGAAATCTGAGCTAGGCATAATTCTTGACAGACTGAAAACTTAAGATGCTGTTAAGTTGTCCTCATTATTTTATTTATTTTATTTATTATTTCAATTTATATACCGCCCTTAGCAGAATAGCTCTCAGGGCGGTGAACAAACACTACAACTATTTGTTGGAGATTGGCGTTCCTGCCTGAAGTGGGGGCGTGTTTGCTGCCACCCGACTTCTAGAAGGCTCGGGAACCTTTTCTTCCTGGTTACCACTGAGGGTCAGCTGGGGTTTGCTGACCAATGAGACGTGAGGCAGGAGTGGGTTTAAAAGCCCACTCCTGCCTTTAAACCTTGCCTCTTTTTGCCTTGCGGCACCCGCCCCCCCTCCCTGGTCAGTACGGGCTTCGCTAGTTGCCAGTTGGGGCTGAGTAGGAATTTTATTTTTAGGGATTTTGATTTCAGAATCCCTTTGGTTTTGCCTACTCCACACTGCTGGGTTGATTCGATTGGCTTTCGGGGGGAATTGTGGATGTTTAGCTAATGACTGGCATGGAATTTGGGCAGGTGAGGAAGGTGGGGAAAAAGTAGGAGAAGGAGGCATGTTGTTCAAGGGCACTCCCTAGGGAACTACCAGTGCTGAATGACTGGTGGGGATCTGGGTGTGTCCAGCTTGCACAGAATGGTGAACGCCTGTACGGTGGGGCCAGGCTGTGGAGGTTGGAAACACATACTTGCCTCTCCTAGCAAGCAGGGACAAGTTTTCCCATATCCTTGGCTGGGGAGTCACAGTCCGTTGAGACTGACATGCCCAGGGTACTGGGGGGAATACTCTCTTTCAGTCAGGTTTATCCTCACCTGCCTGAAGTAAGTTCAGTTTGGATATTTGAATGTAATTGGCTGAAGTTTAATATTTGTTATATTTTAATAAATATAACATTATTCCATTGCGGTGTCATGAGTCTTCTTTGGTGTGGTGGCAAATGGTATAAACATTTGTGCCATGGCTTTTCTATTCTGATGGAACAGTTCTTTAAATATACATCTCTTGCTTATTCAACAGAAAGATCCATTGAGAATGTGTCTTATTCCCTACAAATGTGTTTAGGAATGGGTTGCAATTAGGGACGGAATAATCTGTCAATTACAGTTCCCTCAGTTTCTCATGTTTCTTGTCATAAATTCAGTTCTCCACATTTCTGTAGCAATTTGCAATTAAAAAAAATCCTCATGAAAATTCTTCAGCATTTTAGTGTGTATTTCTCCTAATAAATACATTTTGTATGCAGTTTTGACTAATGCACAATATTTTGCAAGCAATTTCTCCTAATATAATGTATTTTATATTAGTTTCACCAATATATTCTTGGTATGCACACTTCCCCCTAACATATGCATTTTTGCAAATATTGCTTGGTTGGAGAACTGCATCACAAAATGTGGGTAAATGTGAGTTTCGAAGGATGGCTGTTTTCTGATTCCCATAGTGTTTCAGAAAGTGTGCATTTGATAAATTTGGCTTTAAATGTGAACTGAATTAAATTTCTCCCCCATCTCTAGTTGTAATCAACCAAAGCAAGTTGATAACATTGGCCCCGGTAAGTAATTTTAGCATTCATCAGCTCAAATATTTTGGGTCCCATGAATATGCAGGTTTGGATATGGTGTATATGAAGCTGCCTTGGCATGACAAACCTCTGGTCCATCTAGCTCAGTATTGTCTACTTTGACTGGCAGTAGATCTCCAAGGTATGATGTTCATTTATCCAATATCTTTTTTAATGAGATAACAAGGACTGAATTTGGGACCTTCTAGATGTAAACTATGCACTGAACTATGGTCCTTCCTCTTGCATACTATGCACCCAATAGAAAAGACCAGTCCTGCATCAATCACTTACTAATGTTGCAGGGGAATGCAACAGCTATACGGAAGAAGAAATCAATGCATTGAACAAGTTCTACAAAACTAGAATATTGTTCTTCACAGAATGGGAATATTTAAAAGGACATAGGAAATATTTTAAAAGAACAGTTTTTAACTTACTCAGCCTGCTCATAGCATTTTTAAAAAAGCAATGGTGTTAACTAAATTGTTCCTGCTATGTTGATTTCATTTTACATCTGAAAAATTGCAGGTATTCATAACATAGATCCTGACTTGGGGGGCACCTCATGATTTTGGGGGACACCATCCTTCACCTTTTTTTTGGCATGGAAATGTACTGACTTCTTTCCCCATCCAGCCTATTTAAGAATGCTGAAGCTGTAATTCTTAGCCAGTGACAAAGCAATTCTTTGGAACAAAGTGCTGAAATAACTAAAACAGGAATGTTCAAGTGAAAAACCAGCTAACAGAGATAATTTCTCTGCTATCAGAACCTTTTACATTACTTATGATCCTCAATTAAATCTAGAATTACTTTTTAAGCTTGCCTCTCAGCTTGGGGCTTGAGAAAGTGTATCTTAGCATGGTGAATTAATTACTGTTGCTTCAGAATGTTCTATAGATAAAGGTGCTTCCTAGCACATCACCTCACTCTCAGATTTGTCCCAGTCAGTTGAGTCCACAGACAGCAGAGTACCAAGTCAAGGATGATAGCAAGAATCCAGATCAATGAGGATGCCAGAGCCCAATATGATACCCTCAGACAGAGAAAGGCTGATGATAAAAATGTGGAGTTCAAAAGAAGCAAGAGGGTCATATACAAGATTTTCAGGACCATGGACAGGTCCCAAAATGAAAGGAAATTTCTAAGCTCCACTGACACAGCTGAAGAAGCTTGGAGCTTGGACCAGAAGGAAGTCCTTTACAGCACTTTCTTGCTGGTGTGCTCTCAGCAGTGGTGAACAGGCTTTAGGGAGTGGGAACTGTTTGGCATGATGGAACTAGATTCCTCCAGGCAGAGGGGGTTAGTTTCAGGAGAAGCTGTCCATGGATGTTCCATGCTGCCAGTCTCAGGCTTGAAAATAGCAACTGGGCCTTGCTCCTCTGTTGGGAATGTGGGCATGATGGACTTGGCCACCTCCTTCACTTGCATATCCAAGTCCTGGGACTAGGACCATGACAACACTGAATCTATTATGTTTAAGAGTGTTGATTCCTGTTGAGGAAGGAGGGGAAGTAGGGGCTGAGACAGGACCATGCAGTCTTTTTAGAACTTGCAACCTGTCTGACTGAATGAAAGAATGCAGAGTAAGGGACATACTTCCTATGTAGTAAGGTGAACACAATGTGGATCCCACCACTCCAACCTGGGACCAAGTCATAACATTAGGAACACTCCACAGTTCTGTTTTTAATATCTGAATGGTATATTCACAGTTTTGCTCTAGATTTCAGTTCTATAGATTTTTAGGGGAGATTGTCTTCATGCCCCACTTTTTTTGTGGGCTTCCTAGAAGCATTTGTTTGGTCACAGTAGAAAAAACTGATGAAGGACTAGATCAAGGGTGGGGAACCTTTTTGGGCCAGTGGGTCAGATCCTTATCTGTCCCCAACCCACATGGGCCAACTTTGACAAGTGGATGAGACAACCCACCTGTCAATCAACTGATGCCATTATGCTTTCTGCAGGGATTGGCTGTGTTATTGAGTTCCCATCAGCTGATGGGCAGTGTTTTCTCAGAGGATCAGCTGCATAATTGAGCTACCCATGGAGAACTTGGCTGTGCAGCTGATCCCAGGTGAACTTAATCAGAAAGCCGATCCAACTGTGTCTCTAGTTGAGGTTAGGTGTGGGAGAGGTGGGTGTGATTTTTTCATAAGTAACCTGTGAGTTTGGTCATTTCTGTATAGGGAACCTCTTTCATGTTGCTGTTCCCATTGTTTTTTCCCCATTTCTATATTGGTTTCTAGGGGAAATCATAACAGTTAACCACATTTAGGATGGTTATAGTTTAGGAACTGTGCTAAACTATGTTTAGGAACTATTGCTAAAATGACAAAATAATAAATAAGAACCCAAGACTTACACTTCTACAGATTTATTTCTTTTTTCACCTCCATGAAGATCTCTAAATACCAAGGAGGAGAGAGTCTGTGAATTTAATTGCCTGGTGTCTCTGCTGGGGTTTCTAGGAGGGATTTGTCCAAATGCCATGAACAGTTGAGGGCAAACTTAGTTTTTATCCACAGTAGATGGCTCTGATAGTTGATAAAAAACAAGAGTCTACAGTCTGAGTAGATGGCAGAGAGTGATTTTCAAACAACAACACAAATTTCAGGAATTAATGATTTTTAGAAGGCATACGGAAAGGAGATAATCATCTAGGCATGGATCCAGCTACCAGCTACTGTAACTGAACCAGCGAGAAGAATCTTATTTGTTAGTAGAGACTCATTCACACATTCATGTACATAGCTGCCTTTCCCTTCACTTGAGTGCCCTTGAGGAGAAGTGGCAAAATGTGTGAAGCAACCCTATTACAATGTGTTGTGACTGAGGTGATAAGAAAGTTCATTCTTTGGTATTTGATCTGTGAATATTCATTTGTGCATGCATGTCATCATCACTATTGTGGAGACATCAGCTTATGGCATCCGTATGTGGACTAGCCTTAGGAATCTGGAGAATTCAGCACAGGATGTGTTCACTGGTGGCTCTGTGCTTGTGGAATGCACTCCCCAGCAAGGTCTGCCTGTCTCCATCACTGTTGACTGGTAAGAGGAATCAGAAAATATTTCTGTTTACCGAGGCATTTGATGGCTGGAGGAGACTGTTTCTGGCAACCTGGAGATCACTGGATGAAAGAATGCGTTTAACTGGATCTCTTTTTAGAATGTTTTTAACTGAAACTGATTTCAGAACGTTTTAACTGTTTTTAGAAAGCTTTTCTTTTTTGTTGTTGTTAAATAGCTTTGTTGATATTTTTGCTGGGCTCCTACAGTAGGAGGGGTAGGATATAAATTCAAACAAAACAAAACAAAATAATGATAGTATATACACACATACATGTAGTTAAAATATTTATTTTTGTTCCTTAGTATTTTATCTAGCAACATGCTTCTGGATATTTTTGCATAGGATTGAGGATCTTGCCATGGGCTGGACAGCAATAAATCACATACATTTGCCTTTGCAAATGGTTTGGAACTCCAGCTAGCACCAAAGAGAGAAGCAAGATTATTGATAGGCACTGGCACATACCATCATATTATGTCAATGCTTCATAATTTAAGTTTGCATCTGTTTTAATTGTGGTTTTATTTTATGTTGGTGTTTACTATATCATAGCCTGTGTTAGAAATGTCTTATATAAAATAAAATAATCTGTACTGGCTTCCAGTATATTTCCAGGCTGAATTCACATCAATATTAATGTAAATAGCTTAGGTCTAGTAGATTGCCTCCTCCCAAGCGTACCTTCCCAGACCTTAAGATCTGCATTGTGAGGTGGATGGCAACTAAGGGAAAGGTCATCTCGGTGGTGACTCCATTATTATGGAATGTTCCCCCCCAGAGCAGTTCATCTGATGCCTATGTTAGGATCTTTTGTTTATCCAAGCACAAGTGCCAAACAGTATAAGAACTTTTCCTCCAGGCGAAAAAAATAAAGAAATGTGGCACATGCCAACCAAATGTGAAGCTTGCTCAGGAGAACATATTTATGGATTGCAATGCTATTGTAATGCTATTAATGTCCAGTTGAATTCAGTGGGATGTACTTTCAAGCAAATATGATTAATAGAAGGCTCTAAAGAGCTTAAAAATAGTTGTATTCCATGCAACCTGTTGATGTTTCTTGTATAAAAGTAAAAATGTATGTGTCATTATTGTTATTTTTATCAAACCTGCTGCATTCTACAATTCCATTCCTGACTTATCCACTTTTGCAATCAGTGTGATCTTCCAAACTTTATGGAAATCCTAATGTTTTACCTTCTCTTGCTGGAAAATTTCTGCCCTTTAGTGCTAACACAACTTTCTATCTCTGCTGCCTTTTCTTTAACCTCCAAGATATTACAACTCAGTCTCTAAGTGGCAGTGTCATTTCAGTGTAATCACTGGTATAATCCTTTTAAAACTTCCCCCAATCGGTTCATTTCATAGATGCTGAGCATCCCTTCAAAGGCTCGAGATCGTTTTAAAATCCACTTTCATTTTCTAATCCAGGGCTACAAAAAGGATTCACTGTGTTACTGTTAGCTCTGAGACTTTCTACCCAGCTTGGAAAGTTGTCAAGAGTTATCTCTGATTTGCTTGTACCTTTCTGAGCATTTAATTTCTTCTGGAACTTACAACAGGCCTTGCAACTGAAACTCAGCTTATCACTCCACATACTGGGGGGGGGGAGCATTGCCAAGGAAACAATGTTAGCAGTGATATGGCTCAGGTATTATAATGCCATAATAGACCTTCTGAACACCTTCTCACTTTGTTTTGGCCAAAACTAATCTCCTTTTGCTTCAGCTGAGGCTGAGCGCCTAATACCCACAGCATACGATGAGGCAAGCCTTTGCAAAGTTAGTCATGTGTGTATTAATGTCAATGAATAGAACGAAGTTGGATGCAACCCTCTGTGCATGTATTTGTTCTACTCCTTGAGCAGATATGAATGTGTCAGGAGCTGCTGTATCTGTGTGCGACTGCATCATGTGGTGAACCATTGCACAGCAGATTGCATCTTCTCAGTGAAGAACCTTATGGACCTAGACTGATTTTGCCCGATCATTCTGAGCAAAGGGTTTCCCATTCTGGCTGAGCCTTGCTTGAGCAAGGTCTTTCAGAAGGCATGCTTCTGTATCCTTGACTACCAGTGGAGGCTGGTCCAGTAGAGCGAACAAGGAAGCAGTGCCCTACCAACTTCAGCCTGATCTCAGTCAGCTCCCCTCACCAACTGCTGATAGCCTTGGTGGGCTGCTTAATTATTTTCTGCCTATGTTAGCAATTGTAACCTATGCTTTTAAATTATATTTTGTTTCTTTTATTTCTTATATTGTGTTTTATTGTACTGCAAATTTGAATTCTAATGGTAATACAATATAACATAATAAATAAAAGAAGCACTTAAAAATCAATATGGATATTCAGTGCAGACATGCCACAGAACACTTGAATGCAGCTCACAGACCACTGGTGGTCCACAGAACAGTCTGGGAACCCCATGGTATAAACTATACTGAGATAGATAGACCAGTGATCTGGCACGCTATAGCATAGCTTCCTGTGCTCCTGAAGATTTGATATACCAAGTTTCTTTTCTTTTATAAATTTCAGTGTTAATCAATACCTATTAATGGAGTCTCTCCCTCTTTAACTTTGGAAGATGGAATGAGATATCTGAATACCTAAGCATGATAAGTGGGAAGAGTACTGTTCTACTCAGGTCCTGCTTTCAGGCTTCCTATAGGCATCTGGTTGGATACTGTGAGAATAGGATGCTGGACTAGATGGTCTAATCCAGCAGGGCTCTTCTTCCTATGGTTCTATCAATTCACAACAAGGACATAAAAATAAACAAAGCAGATTCGTTGTGAGAGAAAAGGGTTTTATTACTAACCCCTCATGCAGTGCCTCACAAAAACCCTTTCAATTTAATGGTAATGAATGACAGAGTCATCTATGGCATTGCAAATACATTTCTCTGTCAAACTGTGAAGCTAAATAGTTTCCATTGTTGAACTAAAGAGGCTTAGCATAAAACTTAGGGAAAAGACATTAATGCTGAGATTTGACTCTAAAATACTTTTTGAAGTGTGTAGACCTACTTTAAATAAATGCAGGTTCAATTTTTTGGGGGGGGCGGAACACCTTTTGTGAGCTCATCATATTCAGTGACCATAACAGATCTTTATAAAATAAATAAATAGTCAGCAATTGCTTTGCTTTCAGGACATGCCTACTGATGCAATTTTGTTTCAAGCACGAGCTGAATCCTATTATGGAGGTCAATTGCAAATTTCTGCATTGTGAACATTTCTTCAGAAGGTACCCTTTACATAATGAAATCTTAGACTTACCATGCCTCAAAGTAATTTAGCTATTGGTGGACAGTGAGGACATTTCAGAAATCATTGCACAAGAGTACAAGCAAAAGAAGTATTCAACATAGGAGTGAATAGGTATGCCTTTGTAAGTGCTCTCTCAGCTTCATTTTCCCATCTGCAAAATGGGAACAATTTAATTATTTAAACTGCAGTAAGTTTCAAAATAAGTATCTAATTGGCTTGCAACCTACCACACTCACCTGCCCCATGTACTTTAAGGATAAATCTCACAATTGCTAATTGCATGAATAGTGTCACATAAGAAAAGCTCCATTAGATCAAACCAACAGTCTAGCATCCTGTTTCTCCAAAAGGCTAATTGTGGAAACCCCATAAGCAAGACATGGGCACAATAGCACTCCCCTGCTCATGATCCCCAGCAATTAGTATTCAGAGGTGTATTGCCTCCAATTCTGGAGGCAGTATAGAGCCACCATGATAAGTAGCCATGGAAAGCTTTATCCTTCTTGTGTTTTTTTTCTATAGCCCTTTTAAAGCCATCCCAGTTGGTGACTATGAATACATTGCATGGCAATTAATTCCGTGGTGGAGCTACATGCAGTGTGAAGAAGTGTTTGCTTTTGTCTGTCCTGAATCTCTCATCATGCAGCTTCATTGGATGAACCCCGAGTTCTAGCATAATAAGAAACAGGAATGGAACTTTCCTGTATTCATTTTCTCTGTGAAAAAGGCTTCCATTTTTTCCGCCTCATTCTCAGGGCACTTGAGAATTTATTTAGAATTTTGGTTTTGAGCTGACATCATCATTGAAAGGCGGACAAAAGTAGTTATGTGTTGTCCTTCCAAGGAAATATTTCTCCAGCACTCTGCAGCCTTCCTGGCTGCCTCTGCTTTCTGATCCAAAAAAAAACCTTGGGAGGAATTACCACATTATATCTTCCCCTTGCACTTTAATATAACTGTGGATACCCAGGAAGGCTGCAGAGTGTGGACCACTGTTGATAGGATTTACAGAATGGAAAAGAAAAAGGACACAGTTAGGTGAATCTGTCTGTTTCAGTTTTTCTCAATTTCTCATTTTTCCCCATTCCTAAATTCCACATTTCCATAATAGTTTTTTTTTTAAGTCCTCAGGAAAATCCATCAACATTTCAGTGCATATATATATATATATACATATATATATTGGGTGAAATTTTGCCTAATATATAAACATTTGCAAAGCAATTTTCCCTAATACAGTGTATTTTTGCATGTCATTTTTACTAATCTTGTATTTTTATGCACACTTTACCCTATTATATACATGTTTGGACACATTACTTGGCTAGACAACTGCTCTGCAAAATTCAGAGGAGTAAGAATTTTGAAGGATAGCTGTGTGTTGGTTAGTGTATTATTTCAGAAAATGCTTACTGGCTAGATTCACCTTTAAATTTCAGAATGTCTAATTTACTTTATTCATTTAGGTTTTATATAATTTTATTCAGATTTGCATACATTCGTTTTATTCCATTCCATTTTATTTTTAATATTTGTTAAAAGAGGAACAATATTTCCTTTTAAAGTGGCACATTGTGATCTGCCAAGAATCATATTTTAAGTTGGCTTATACTTTGGGTTCCAGTTAACCTCTATTGATATCACCTTGTGTCACTTTCATACTGATAAACTTTGTTTTGTGAGGGTCTGATGACTAGATACAAATAAATAAATCTGACTCTATTTATGCTGTGGAAAACATTACCCAAGGAGAACAAAAATATAACCCCCTTAGCTCACAGAGGACTATTCTTTCATTAGTGTTACTGTCACCGTCTCAGCCATTACCATCTTAGCCCACTTTGTGCTAACCCAAAGATGCTTAAATTGATCAAACCTGAGAACAGATACAAATATGTTTGAATCACTGGGTCTCTTGGTCAAGCCTCATGCTATTAAAATGGCACTCATACTGTGATAAGAAAGGCTGAGTGTATTTAATGGTGCCATGGAAGAAATATGGGTCAGGCCGCCAAGACCAGTGTGCTGAGCAGATGGCTGTCTGGAGAGCTGCAAGGTGACTGGTGGTATATTACTTAAGAAAGCTCTGTATTTATGAGTGAACATGGCAATAACTTTGTTCTCAACCTCTTTAGCTTTTTAAGCTCCTTTATCTTTGTGGTCAGAAAACCACTAGAAGACTGCTTTAGGCACCATGGATTGATGAGAATTCTCATTGTATCGGAAACCGCTGGGAGCCATACACTAACAAATGCAAGAAGAATGACTTCTCCTGGCCCTTTGATGCCTTCTGTATCTTCTCTTAGAAGAAGTGAAGACATGGTTGTTAGGATCATAGGAAGCTGCTTTATACTAAATCAGACTATTGGTCCTTCTATCTCAATATTGTCTATGCTGAATGGTAACACCTCTCCAGATTTTCAGACAGGGTTCTATCTCAGCTGTACCAGGAGATGTCAGGAATTGAACCTGGGGAACTTTGCATGCAGGTGTTCTGACCGCTTAGCTATGGCCTTTCTGAGGCATAGCTGCTATTCAGGCACGTAAAGTCCATTCTGGTGTGTAGCAGTCTTAGCTTTCATCATTTCTATAGCAGGAAACTGAAGTCACATGAAGGGATTTGAATTAATCTTCACTGACTTTCAGTTTTCACATAATCCAGATCTCTACGAACCAACTGCATTTTGGGGAAAATAATATATTCTTGAATTGACTAAATATTATTTAATAAGGGTAAGAGCCTCTCATTTAAAGATAGCCCTTTAGTTAGTGTTGAATGAGGGGAATTGTCTTCATGCCCTGCTGGTAGGTTTCCAAGAATTATCTGGCTGTCTATTATGAGAAGCAGCTGGACTAGATAGACATTTTGTCTGATCCAGAATGGCACCTCCTATGTTCTTAATGATCCAGGCCCAGCATAGGGTAACAATTGTCTGAGAAAGCTCCATGTAAGAGGATGTGATCTGTGGGATTTGTTCATGGAGATTGTCAGGAGCTGTTGAGGCTTGAACTTCATGTCTTTGGAACTGTGTGCTTCTGCACCATATGGTGATTGACTAAAATACAGATGACAACATCTACCTAGGCAATTATGTAGACACAGGCCTCAGATTGACTCTGTCCATCCAGAATGCCCATTGGACTTTCCTGGACAGGAAGGACAATAAGAGGACACTCTGTTCTAGTTAAATATGGTCCACGTCTTCTTTAAAGTGTGCCTGTGTCCTGTGGTTGCTTTTTGGTCCTATCTTCTGACCTGCCTTTTGGTCCTGCCTCATGATTTGTTCTTCAGTCCTGATTTCTAGCTTCAACTGTCAATCCATTCCCTTAGTGCAACTTCTGGTTCCTGGTTCCTGATTCATCTCAGACCACAGTTTATGGCTCAGTTTAACAGACATATAGCCCCCATGCAGTTCGGAGGTGCTTTAAAGGACATTTTATGCAATGTTGGGGGTTTTGTGCAGCCGCTGGCAAGCTGCATAGTCCCAAGGAGCCCAGTTGCCCCCAGCTGGCAGTTGCAGACAAGAAAGGGGCTGGCTTGTGTAGCTGTGGCAAGTTGAGCAGGCCCTAGCCAGCTGGGGAGGACTAGCCTCAGAAGGAGGCAATGGTAAACCCCCTCTGAATACCACTTACCATGAAAACCCTATTCGTAGGGTAGCCATAAGTCGGGATCGACTTGAAGGCAGTCCATTTCCATTTTGTAATATATTTATTTTTCATTTCGTTCAATACATATCATACTCCAAAATGGCATTAGCTACATGGTTTCTGGGCCACTCCTGACTAGGGATAGGAGAGAAATTTAAGTTCACATTTAAAGATGTATCTATCAAATTTGTACTTTCTAAAACAATACAAGAACTGAAACACTGCTATTCTTCAACATTCACACTTATCTGAATTTTGCAATGAAGTTCTCCAACCAAGAATGTTTACAGAAATGCACATATTAGGGGAAAGTGTGCATACAAATGAATAGATTGGTGAAAATAACATAGAAAAATGCATTATGTCGGAAGAAACTGCTTGCAAAAACATGTACACTAGTCAAAACTGCATCCAAAAATGTGTTTAGTAGGAGAAATTCACACTAAAATGCTGAAGAGTTTTCATAAGGATTTTTTTTTAAAAAAAAATCACAGATTGCTGCAGAAATATGGAGAACTGACTGGAACTTTCATGTTCAAAGACTGTATGCCTCCCTACATATCAGATACTGGAGACAAACATGTCCTGCTTGTGTGCTTCATGGAAGCATCCAGCTGGCTGCTACTGGAAACAAAACAGTGAACACATTGGACTCTTGATCTGAGAAGTGTTCTTCTAACATTTTCATTCAACACCAACAGCATTATGGTGTCATTTTGCAAGCCTTCTTGTGTTGATGAACATGTGTGTTGAGCAGCCACACCTCCCAACATCATGAACTGAGATATGTGCATACAACATACACATCTATAGGGTGAAGGAGTTAATGCATATCAGATTCTACAGGATCTGGAACCCCAAATGATTGGGATTACAGAGCCAGTGGAAGCCTTTGCATGTATAGCTCTACATATGAAGGCCCTCTCCCCTACATACGTTGATGCTTTATGCATGGATGTTGAGGAACAGCCTAGATGGGAGCACATGATGTCAGAAGGCAGGGCTACTAGGAATGGTCCTGCTCCTTCTTCCAATGAAGCTGAATGATGAAAGATTCGGGACAGAGAAAAGAAAGTACTTCTTTGCACAGTGCATAGTTACAGTATGGAATTATCTCCCACAAGAACGAGTGAAGGCCACCAACTTGGCTGGATTTAACCACAATGGCTATAGTCTTCCTTCAGTATCAGAAACAGGATGCCTCTGAATGCCAGTTGCTGGGAATCACAAGCGGAGAGAGTGCTGTTGCACTCAGGTCCTGCTTTGGGCTTCCCTTAGGCATCTGGTTGGCCACTGCGAGAACAGGATGCTGGACTAGATGGGCCATTGGCCTGATCCATCAGGCTCTTCTTATATTCTTGTGTCCATCAATAAGGGACCTATAATGGCTGCAGAGAGCTCTAGTTTAAACATTTTAGCTGTACTTTTTCGAAAGCCAAAGCTATTAGCACCACTAATTCACCATGAATCAAAGAAGACTTAAGGCTTTTTCAGTCTATGTGTTTCAGCATGCTTGCTTCTGCTTGTTCCTCTGAGTGCCAGAGGAACAATTGTCATTCTTTTGCATTTGACAGATCATTTGGGCACAAATTTAATCCGGATCTCTTTAAAATTCTCAAACTCTTAGCCATCATTGAATGTTGTACGAATTTGGCAGTGATATGCTTTTGAGCTTCATCTTTATGTAACAAAAAGGGGGGAAGGTTAAGTTAATAAGGAGCCACCCATTCAGTCATTCTCCCCAGTCATTCTCTTCATGCCAATGTTCCTCTTACATACAGGAATAGCTATTTGTTTGTCTCCATTTTGGCGATCATGCCCAAGTGATTTGTCAAGTTCTGTCAGTTTCGGCAGCTGGGTTGCTGTTTTGTTGTGACTCCATTCATCATCTCTTTTTGTCCCACTGACCTTAGCTCAGTGTGGGGTCAGCCATTTCTAGCTATATAACAAGGAGCTGTGTTTTCATGCCCCTACCCTTTTTTCATACTTTCCCAAAACATAGAAACCTTGTAAAGAAAATGTAGTAAGCAAAAAAAACACACGAAATGAGACTGCTGAAAAAGTGAAATATAAAAAGGAAAGAAAAGCAACAGGATCATTTCCCCAACTCCCTTAGACATAGTCTGAAGGCATATGATGTCAAACTTTGCTGAAACTAATCTGGCCTGGGTCTGGCCTGGATGGGAGATGAATTCAGAACCCCCTTGATATTGAAGGAAGTAACTTGGTGTATGAATAAATAACTGGGGAAGTATTTAGATGGGGTGGAATAGGTCATCATAAGTGGGGAAGAGGAGGATTCAGTGAAGGGTAAAACAGCCCTGAATGACATTGATCACAAATACAACACACTGTAACCTTTTGACCACACTACAAATGTGTATCCATTTTGCACCCCTTTCACCGCCAGAACATTTTGCAGCTGTAGCTTGATGAGTCTGTTAATAATTCTCTGTAGGGCTGAGTGAAAATTGGGCTCTTAACATTCTCCATGCTGTCTGTGGACAGGGAGACATTCTGTTCCCTCTAAATATTCTTGTATGCAGGGAAAGGAAGGGAAATTCTCTGACAGTTTTTTTCTAAGAGATTTGGCACAGTTAGTGTTGACTGAAACTATATTGTTAGTTCATATTGGGGGAATGAAAGAAGCAATGGGTTGAGAGAGGAGAACTGGAAAGAGAAGGCAGAAATGTATGGCTTCCCTCAACAATATGAAAATAATAATAAACAATGTTAAACCTTGATTGACAGTTGCATCCAAAGTTCACAGTCTGAAAGACTGGGGAAACCATCTTACTGAATATTCTAAACAGTTTAATACGAGTTTGAAAATAATAAGTCAGAAAATGTTCAGAATCATATTGGCTCCACCCTAATTGTCCATTGAAGATTCCTACTCTCCTGCCTGGAACAAAGAGTCCCTTGGGAAATTATTTTATTTTTATTTGATTTGATTTATTATTTGATTTATATCCCACCCTTCCTCCCAGCAGGATCCCAGGAAAGAGACTGTCCATAAAATTGTGTTAGGTTTGTAATGCAGATATGCTCAAAACGTACATGAAGAACAGGCTAGAGACAGAAAAGAAACCAATATTTAAAAGGGTTTTTTTCACACTTCTACTAATATTGGGAGTCCCCTTCCCCACTAAGTCTGCTGACAAGTGTGTGGATCGTGCTGTTTTGCACGGAGAATGAGCTCACTATTCTTATATAGGATAAAATAAAGTGGGTGGAATTCAATACTAGTTCTACTCAGAGTAGACCCACTTTATTGGCCTTAACATTGGAAGATAGGAGCATCTTTACTTCTTAGAGAATAATACTAAGACTAGACTAATAGAATAATACTGGATATACTATTTGTGTACCTCTCTTTATATCTGTTTCTTTTTTTAATGAAATATAGGAATTCAGAACTGGACAAAGTGCCCAGCAGCCCCCATGAGGCTATAGCTCAGCCTAGTGTGACCTAGATCTCCTGATGCTACCCTGCAAGAGTGATTTCCATTGCAGACAGTTGCCACATAAGGCCTCTGATAAGAAGGGACGGCTGAATTGTCAATTTTGGTTTCTCATTTGTCAGATCTTAAGTTCAGTTCTCCACATTTCTGAAACAGTTTGCTTTTTTAAAATAAAAAAAAGTCCTCACAAACATTTATCAGCATTTTAGTATACATTTCTCCAAACATATATATTTTTTTTTTTGGCAAGCGATATTGGTTAGGAATACTTTCTCCTAATATATGCACAGTTGTAAACAATTTTGTTTGGAGCACTGCACTGCAGTGATCTTTCAGATAGCAAGCAGTCTATAAAAGAAAAGCGGGAGAAGTGAGAATTTCAAAGGGGAGCTGTCTTTCAGTTCACATTATCGTTTCAGGAAGTGGAAATTAGGTAGGCTTTCATCAAAAGAATCAAATTTCTCTTCAGTCCCTACCCCTAAATAATGATGTTGAAATAAGAAATGGTGTGCATGTTTTGGATTCATGATGATCTTCTTGATTATTACTTCACTCTCCTCTCAAGATTCTGTAGCCTTTGTCCAAGGTGATAAAGTATAACATTCAATATTCATTTATTTTAAGATGGAAGACAGGCAAGGTAAGGCCCAGTGATTTCTCAGAAGATTGTTGTCTCTTCCAGCTCACCACAACCTGCGAGATCACTCTTGAACCGGTAAAAGCAGAGGGTGAAATGAAGCAAGGGGACCATTCTTTCAAGATAAACAATAACATAAACAGACTGAGAGGGGACGAAAAACACAAACAGCTAGTTTCAGTATAGATTACAGTACATGCAGGTGTGAGTGGGTAATATTCTGTGAGTTTTTACCTCCATTTTCCCCCCAGTTAAATTTCAATTTATCTGGGAGTATGTCAAAATGACAGAATCTCATTTAAAAGGCGCAAAGACAGCTGACAAAAAGTGCATTAAAATTAGATTTTTGAATTCAAAGAATGAAAGCTTTAAGTCACTACAGGCATGTCTGCAGGACAAGATTGATACCAGATGCTATTTAGTACATGTTATTAACAAACCATTCAAGCCTTGAAGGGACCTTGTCACTACATAACTTCTGTCTATGTAAATAAGATTGAAGCAAGGATTTATATTGCCAGCAATATCAAGCACCCAGTACATCAAACATACAGGACAGAAAGTGGTGCTCACAGTAAGAAGGTAATAGCAAGAAGAAAAAATCTGTGACTTTCCCCTGACTTTGCCGATATATGTAAATCAGACAATAAAAGCACAGGAAGGAGAGAAAAAAATCCTATAAAAATATTTGCATCAAGACAACATCTACAATGTTTGTTTGCTAAAAATGCAGGAGATAAGAGTCCATCAGTGATTGCTGGATTATTATAAAATTTAAAAGTATGGAACAAAAGGGGAAAAAACTACATGGCTAACTGAAAATATTCATCTTTTAAATCCCTCAAGACAACTTATTCCTTTTGTAATCTTCTCTTTTGCCTGCGTTAACACTGCTTTGGCAAAACAGTGTTTAAAAATTCATGCCCTGATTGAGCTCTGAGATGTTATCGCCAACTGCCATCTAGCTCCATTGCTCGCAACTAATATCCAAGGCCAAACATCCTTTTTATTGTACATTCATGATGATCTGTGCTCATGATGGTATCAGGATGGCTACACGAGATCCCACTGTCAATATATACAGCTTCATTTCTACTCAGAGCATGTTCCGCAACTTCCTGCTGAAATCCTGTAACTTTTTATACCACAAATGTCCCGGATGGGGACAGTGGTCCTGCTTTTGCTGCACTATAGTGCAAGAGTGACCCTTCAGAGATCAAAAGTTTGGTAACATAGGGGAAGCATCACAGATCAATTAATAAAGCAGAATGATGGGTGGATGGTCCAGTATAAATCTACCACTAATACACTATTATTGTGTCAATGACATGCTGCAGAATCCACCCCCACAAAAAAAAAATTGTCTGGAGGGACACATAGGAGACATCCACCCCATACATTTAAGGTACTCTTCCACCATTTTAGCAGTCATGGCTTCTCCCAAATAATCATGGAAACTGTAGTTTGTTAAGTTTCTACCCCTCACAGAACTACAGTTCCCAACTATACACCTTGTTACTGCTGCTGCTCTGGTGTTAACAAGTGAGAAGAAGGAGGGAGATCTCCTCCTCCCACCTCCATGGTACTCAGCATGCTACTATGAACAACACCAGCTACTAGCAAACCTGGGAAATGTAGTTTTACCAAGAGCTATGAACATTAAGTTTCTCAGTTTCCCAGGACTATTTGCTTCACTGTATAGTACTGTGTCAGGCACAGGAAGGGGAGGGAGTCCTTTCACTGTCACTATTGCCCCCTCCACAGCCAGCAGATATGTCAGTAAGTGGGATCATAGAATATTAGAGCTAGAAGGGGCCTATAAGGCCATTGAGTTCCCAGGATTCTTTGGGGTAAGTCATGGCTGTTTAAAGTAGCATAACACTGGTTTTAATGTATTGTGTGGATGTAGCCTTTGAATAAATAGTTGCTGGGAAATGGGGGAGAACTATTGTCCTGATGTCCTGCTTGTGGGCTGCCATTGGGGCATCTGGTTGGCCCCTATGGGTGACAAGATGGGCTTATGGCCTGATCCTGCAGGGCTCTTCTTATGTTCCTTTGATCTCATGATAAATGATAACTTTTTCTTCTTTGGGGTATGCTTCAGATGAGCTCATAATGACCTGTCCGTTAGAATTGCTCATGCCAGTACAAAATTTAAAGCATGAGTTTAAGTCCCGTGAGCTACAGCCTTTACTTAGCCATGATTCATGCAAAGAGGAGAAAGCAGTGCAATGAAAATATATAAACCAAAGCTTCCTCCATTCAGTAACTGTTATTAAACTGAGATTTACAACCAAACCCCTATCATGCCGAGGCTGGCTGTGCTTTCTAGCTAGCAAACACGGCAGTCATTAAGTGATATATCTTACCACATATTGAATCATTGCTCTTCCACGTTGGTAGCATATATTCAAACAAGCAAAAGATAAATTCACATCAGACAAGGGGAACAAGCCAATTCCAACCCTCTGAAATGCATGCTTGATCTTTAAATACAATGGCAACTGTATTTACTGTTGCACTTAGGTGGGGGCGGGGGCAGGGGAGACTAGAATGGAATTTTAAGCTTAATTTCCCCATTTGAAGCAAATAAGGAGAGCTTGTTCAAACTATGCAAGGCAATGTGAAATGGGCCACATGCTTATCTGGATCCACCACAACTTTATGTACGGTGAGAGTGATGCTATGCTTCCTTTCTCTGTCCACCTGGCAAGCCAGTTCAGGCATCCAGTGGTGGGTTTATTGTTGTTTATTATTTATTCACATGATTTGCACCCCATCCTTTAGCCCAGATGTGGGGAACCTTTCACTCTCCAAATGCTGCTTAACTCCCATCTGCCCCAGCTAGCATGACCAATGGCCAGGGATGATGGGAGTTGTAGTTCAGCAACATCTGGGAGGCCCAAAGTTTCCCCACAACTGCTTTAGCCAAACAGGCTCTCAGAGCAGTTTACAGAAATGAGCTCTAAGACAGTCCTTTGCCTTCAGTCTCACAATCTAGGAAGAAGAAAAAAGACATGAGGCACAAGGAAAAACAAGTGGAAGGGAGGAGGGGAAAGCATGCACAAGTCTTCCTGCATCGTGAAAAGAATTTTAGAAATCGGGACAGAAGCGCTACCTTTTTAATCCATTAAACTAATGCAATAAGGTCCATGTCTGAAAGCAGCCATGGTCTCTTTCCTTCCACCCAGCAAGGTGAAGAAAGTTATTGCCGTTCTTAAATGCCAAAGCCAACCAACACATAGTGTTGACTCGTCACTTTGTTTCCCAATGCACAAGGAACCATCCAGTAGGAGAAAAATAGAGAAGGAGCAGGTACGCAGTCTAGGGGCGCTTCTGGGTCCAGCTCTGCCAGTCAAGTCTGTTGGTAGAAGTGTTTTTTATCAGCTGCACCTGGTGAGACAGCTACAACCATTCCTGGATTGGGAGAATCTGAGCACAGTAGTTCCAGCACTGGTGACTTCAAGATCGGATTACTGAAATGTCATCAATGTGGGGCTTCCCTTGCACTTGATCTGGAAACTGCAGTTAGTGCAGAATGCTGCAGCCGGATTGGTGACAGGAGGGATACCATGTCAGCATATAACACCTCTGCTCAGAGATCTGCGCTGGTTGCCAATTTCTTACTGTTCAATGTGTTATTACTAGTATATAAAGCCCATATCAGCTTGGGGCCATTAACTTGCGAGACCACCTTACTCCCTATGTGCACGCTCGAGGACTTCACTCTGTGGATCAGGCACTATTACAGGTGCCACATAATACTTGTTCTTCACTTGTAAGAAATCGTTCTTTTAGCATGACAGCATTTACATTTTGAAACTTCCTGCCTATTGACATCAGACAGACGCATTCGCTGTATTCTTTTCGGCACCTGCTTAACACGATTCTGTTTAGGCAAGCCTTTCCAGACATGTAGATGTTGAGCTGTTGTCATCTTTTATTTAGCAGCCATTTTAACTGTTTTAAATATGTGTTTAATTACTTGTTTTTAACTGTTTTATTGAAAAATGCACTTTTTTTTTGGTAAAGCGCTTAGAGGTCTGTATATTCAAGCAGTACATTTTTTTGTTAAATAAAATAAAAATCAAAAAATGGAGCGTAGGTGTCTGGTGCCCATTGGGACTGGTAGGGCAGAAGGCAGGGACCCTAACAGTCGGTGGCTTCAGAGCCAATGAGAGCAGGGCCAACTAATTCTAGTTTCGTTCCCATCCTCTTCCCTGTGGAGCTCTACAAGGGTAACACTGACACTAAGGAGGCTCCTGGACTGGTTGCAAGTATGAAGGTAGGGAGGTGGGGGCTGGAAGACTGAGGCTGTTGAGGTAGTGTTCCATTTGCCCTCATGGACCACTGGGCTTAGATAAGCCTGTACTCTTGGAGGCTTCCACATATCTTGAAACCCTGGAAAATGAGTCTTTTTTATTTCTTTTTTTTCCCATGCTGCTTTTAATTCCTCATTTTTTGGATTACGTATTAAACTACTTAAACTGGAGTGACCTGGTGCTTGCTCCGATTCATCTCACATCCTCATATGACCAGTTTGGATCCATGCTGTAAAAGGGTAAGGTGAGGTGCATGGGAATCATGGGGTCTAGTTCCTCTGGCATTAATTAATAGCAGCCTTCCCCAACCTGCTGTCCTCTGGAAATGTTGGACTTCAACCCCCATCTACCATTGGCCTTGCTGGCTGGAGCTGACTGGGGGGTGCCAGGTTGGGGAAGACCAGCTTACAGAGTATACTTCCCTACTCATAAGACATTCCTATAACTCCGCAGCAGACCTGGCTGAGACAGGGATGGAAAGACCTGCCAGT
Source organism: Rhineura floridana (assembly GCF_030035675.1). Taxonomy (NCBI): domain Eukaryota; kingdom Metazoa; phylum Chordata; class Lepidosauria; order Squamata; family Rhineuridae; genus Rhineura; species Rhineura floridana. The sequence goes on along the minus strand of NC_084492.1, from coordinate 16,156,089 downwards.
TTTGGTTCTCCTACTTCCTCATTTTTCTAATCTTAAATTCAGTTCTGCACATTTCTGCAGCAATTTGCAATTTTTTTATTTAAAAATTCCTCATGAAAAGTCTCCAGCACTTTCGTGTGATTGTCTCCTAAAACATGCAGTTTTGACTAACATACGCATTTTGCAAGCAATTTCTCTTCATATAATGCATTTTATATGTTATTTTCACACATATATTTGTTTTTATGCATATTTTCCCCTAACATATGCATTTATGTTAACATTGGTTGGCTAACTGTATTGCAAAAAGTTTGAATAAGTGTGAATTTCAAAAGATGGCTGTGTTTCAGTTCTCCTATTGTTTCGGAAAGTGCAAATTTGATAGATTCGGCTTGAAATGCAAACTGAATGAATGTCATGCCCAGAGTTAGGGAATAATTGGGCCTAGTGGAATCTACTCTTGTATGAATAACAAGTAGGATGACACTTAGCTGATTCTTGTGTGAGAGATGAGTATGCATGCCTGATAATCACAATGCCTCTTTGAATGTTCAGCTCAGCACTGGCCAAAAGTATCAGATGTTGAGCAGGCGTGCTGGAAAGGCAGGGAAGGTACACTCATTGGAGGAATGTTGATGCCCCTGCCGCCATCTTGGGTGATGGCAAGAACATGCACACAGCACACTGATGTAGTGACACAAGAGGTGGCATGTCTATTTAAGCACACACCAGTTGCACATGTGGGGGTGTTATCATCTGGGAGAGTAAAGTTCCCACCCGATGCTCTGTATCACCGTCTGGTTGCCATCTTCAATCACGCCCCGATGCTGGCGGGGATCGCAGAGTAGGAGCCACAGCCACAGGGGCCCTTGCCCAGTGCCCAATCTGCTTGAGATGGCAGACATAGTTCTCTCCCTCTCCATTTTATTGTCACAGCAACCCGGTAAGGTAGGTTAGCCTGAGAGGCAGTGGCTTGCTCAAGGTCACCCAGTGAGCTTTATGGCTGAGTGGAGAAGACAACTGTGAGTGATGATCCACCCCCTTGGGCTTCTGTAAGACTTCTGTCCTGCATGAATTCTTTCAGGTACTGAGCAGCGACTCTTCTGCACCATTCTTCTGACATGCTCGATATCCTCAGTGGAGTTTTGTTTTGTGTAGGTGCCTTGTGTTGGATAAGGTGCAGTGAATGAGGCAACACCCCACCAACCTCAGTCTGCACTCAGCCAGCCCTCTGCCTTCTAACTTACAACCAGCCTAGGGGACAGCACTGCTTGCCAGCTTCCTCTTCCTTAGTCTCATGTTTGCCCTTGTAGAACTCAAAAGGGAAGAGGACGGGAGAAAAATTAGTATTGGTTGGCTCCAACTTTCAGTGGCTCAGGTTCCACTGATAGTTTGGGCCCCCACCCCAGCAGTCTCAATGGGCACCAGCCACCACTGACCACACATTAGGCCATAGCTCTGTGTTTATTTATCATCAGATTTGGCACAAAAATTGGATTTGTGGAATAACTGAAAGCTGGCATAGAGCCTTAACTATATGATACAGCACAATTAAGTCAGAGATAATGGAAGGGAATAGGCGAAACTGAGCAAAAATCACTAGAGAAATTACTGAAGAAATGTAGCATATCAAAACAGGTGAGAATGGGCAAATAAATATTATAACTCCAATTAAAAATACAGCATTTAATGAACTGGAAAGAGATATGGGAATTACTTTGCCTGATGGATTTCACATTGCTGACTTAGTTCTATAATATCCATTTGCACTGCTATACTTCAGGCCCTATGGTTGCTGGGAGCCACTTTCGTGGGGGAAAGAGGACAATTCCCACCATCTATAAACATTTCCACTAAGATGACTACCAACATTTTATATGGGTCAAGAGAAGCCAAAAAGGTTTTGAAAAAGCCAGTTGCATTTCTTAAGGAGTTCTTTGCATCCCTGCTTCATCACCAGGCATTGTGTAAAGTAATATCCAAAAAAATTGCACCTTCTTCAAGTTAGCCATAGCAGTTTTGGGAAGGTTAGTGACGTTTCTTAGGAAAATGTTGTAATATTCCTAACCTGCAATATTTTCACCCTGACCCTTGACAAAGGGCCCCATCTGCACTAAACATTTAAAGCTGTGTCATACCACTTCCCAGAGTTCCCTGGGGAGAGGAATTGACTGTTAAATTGCTCTGAGCATTGTAGCCCTGTCAGGTGAATAGGGGTCTCCTAACCTTAATAAACTACAGTTCCCAGGATTCAGTAGAGGAAGCCATGACTGTTTAAAGTGGTGTGATACTGCTTTCAATGTATAGGGCAGATGGGGCCCGAGATGAAAGCTATTCAGAACATGGTCCACTTGAATAATATCCTGAAGAACCACCTTTGCTAGATCATGGCATTGACTGCAGATGTATCTTACAAAGAAAGGAAGAAAAAGATCAAGACTGGAAAAGCAGACCTGTGCTGTGTCCAATAACTAGAAAGCTCAACAGGGAAACCTTATATATTCTGACCTCCTAAATCACTCCTAAATAACTAAACCACAGCTGCTGACAGTGAAGGGACAGCAGTGATTGCTTACTCACAAGTATACCCCTTACTCTTGAGTACACTGGCAACCCTGATGGTCTGACCCCATAGATATATTGTTGCCTTTTGGCATGGGTGCTTTCAAAGACTGTGGGGGCATCCATCTCCTCCTCTGACAGCTCCAGAGATTCTTCAGCAGATAGCAACCCAGAGAGCCTTTCAATGGGATCAACAGTATTGGAATCAGAGTGCCCTACTCCTCCTCAAAGCCCTTGAACTGTTGTGTGTCTGGTTCATTGTCCGAGGACCTGACATCTGGCACCAGGTCAGATCTAGGCATGGCTGCAGCGAGGAGATCTAATTGTGGGTCTTCTGTGTCACTCATATGTAGTTTGGGTCTGCAAAGGACATTTTCTCCAAGACTGCTCTTTCTCAAGAGTCTCAGATGTTACATGTATTGCATTGGGCAAGGCTTCAAGAAATCTTCGTTATTCATTGTGCACCTGCCATCGAGGCTAATGACCATCAGCGCTGTTTTGTTCTTGCCTTTGATCCTGCCTCTTATTTTAATAATTCAGCATTTGTCTGCACCTGCACTACGCACACTTACTCAACTAAATGACGCACTGCAAATGAGCAATGGTTCCCACCAGCCTTTATGTGCCTTCCAATGATGTAAATGGATGGATGTCACTTGATGCATTGCAGGGTGATGCAGATGCCAAACCGTTGGCAACTGTCAGTGCGAGACTGAGTGTCTTATTGGAAAAACAAAAAAGGAACCTACAATGTCCCATTTGGCATTGCAATAACACTCAGGAAGGAATGTATAACCAGATGGTCTGCTTCCATCTGGTGACAACTCATACAATTTTCCTTTAGAAGGCCAACATATTAAGGGTCAGTGATTGGAGTCCTCAGGGTCAAACCAAACTTCCTGAATGATAGCTGTTCTCCAGCTGCTAACTCAGTGACAATGAGGGATTGACAAATGTGTCAATTTAGGTTTCTTTCAGTTTTTCATTTTCACATTTCCATAAGTTTGCATTAAAAAGATCTCACCCCCCAAAAAAAACACCACTTTAGTGCACATTTCTCCTTACATACAAATTTTTGCAAGCATTTTTATATGTTAGTTTCACTAATATATTATTTATTTATTTATTAGATTTATATCCCACACTTCCAATAAGAGACCATATAAAAATATGTGGTTTTTTGCACATATTCCCCTAATATATGCATATGTGTGTGCATTATTTACTGGAGAACTGTACTGCAAAATTCAGACAAGTGTGGGTTTCAAAGAATAGCTATGCTTTAGTTTGTGTATTATTTCAGGAAGTGTAGATTAGGTAAGTTCACATAAAAATGCAAACTAAACAGAATTCTTCCCCCGTCCCTAGTCCAGAGCTTGGATAAGTTACTATTTTGAACTACAACTCCCATCAGCCCAATCCAGTGGCCATGCTGGCTGGGGCTGATGGGAGTTGTAGTTCAAAAAAGGAACTTTTCAAAGCTCTGTTAGTAACAACATGGGCTTGCAGAGGGATTGGTCACTTTGGCATGGCCAGAATCCATCCATTGTCAGGGGGAATCAATGAGCTCATCACCCCCACATTCCTCTTAGTGGACCTTTGTAACACTAGACACAGATCAACAAGCAGATCCCTGGGAAAACTGCTCTCTGACAGCCTCTTCTGTTGCTGTGCCCTGAAGAGCTTAACTGTTGGTAAATGTGACCATAAATGGGCAGCAGTTGGAGCAGAAGACCTCTGAACAGTTCCAGACACAGCGAAACAAACGAGCAAACTCCACAGTCCACGTATGTGTAAACCACCTCTAAGAAGTCATGAACAGCCATAGGAATTTCACTCACACACTCTTGAGCAACCTGCCTGCCCTTTAGCCTGAAGTGCCGCAACTTCACATGAGTTATTTAATCCTGATTAATGTAACACCTCCCAACAGCGCTCTAACTCCAAAGAAAGGCCTTTGTCTCAGCCAAGTTGTTGTCCATCATGAGGAAGAATATATTTAATTCCCCCCCTTTTCTTTTAACAAGGACAGATAGGCTCATGAGTGACAGCTAAATTTGTTGGAGGTATTAAATTGCCAATGCTAATGCATTCGGAAATCTTCTGAACTGATTTGCTATATTAGGCTGCCATTCAACGTCTTAATGAACAATTCCGCGCTCTTAGCTTAAAAATCACTCTGTCAGATTGGGAAGCTTTTGGCAATTGGCTCAAGCTGCTAATGTGGTAATAGCTTACAAACAAATGACTCCCCCCCTGTCCACCTCCTCCTCCCTCCCTTCCTCACCCTGGGTCATGGCACATGTCATTGATGTGACATTAATGGGCAATGTTTCACCACAATGAATCTGCTCTGCTGCTAAACTCCTCTGAGTTGTAGCTGAAAAACCTAGACTCAACTTCCTAGACTCAACTTCTTGCCTGCCTCCTTTACCCCGCCCTGCCCAACTATTTCAAACACAGAATTGCTTTTCCCCTTTGATCCAAAATACTGGCAATTAATTTACAGTGCAGCTTAATATGCTCTTTAAAATACATTTTCATTATCTGTACTCCTCCCCGCTTCCTTCCCTCTATGGAATTCCACCTGTCTATAGGAAACCTATTGAGTACCATGCAACTGCAAAAGCTTGATTATCTGCAGATGTTCTGAGCAGTTGTACTCATTAGAACTAATATACAACAACAGGAAGCCATAAAAATTAAATATGTCCCCCCCCCCAGTTTTGATGGAGTGGCAAGATAAGCAATTTCACAAAAGGAAAACAAAGCGTACGCACACACACATGCACGCGAACTCACACACTCTTCTTTTCACCCATGATACAATATGCTCTCTTTTAATGTTGAATAAGGCAGCGTTAACCTGTTGCTAAATGTGCACAACAGGAGTCCTTTGGCCATTTCATTTGGTCAGTGCTGTGAGGAGAGGCACATGGTAGAGCATGTCTGGGGAATACTTCTGTCTGAAACCTGGGGAGCTGCTGCAAGTCAGTGTAGACCAGGGGTTCCCAAACTCCCTCCCCCATGGATAACTTAAAAATTCCTGGTGGACCACTTAATGATTTTTTTTCTGCCTGTTGTGGCAATTATGATGCACTGTGTATGATTTTTAAATGTATTTTATAGCTTCTTTTGTTTTTACATTGTATTTCAATTTAAATTCCATAGAATTCTACAGAATTCAGATTGTAAATATTCTTCACAGACATGCCATGGACCACCCAAATGAAGCCACAGACCAGTTTGGGAACCCCTGGTGCAGACAGTTCTGATCTAGATGGAACAATGGTCTTGCCAGTCAGGAATTTCTAACCACTGCCCATGTGGTGGTCTACATCACTACAGCTTCTTGATGAAGAAGTTTTCAAGTTGCCTATTGACTCATCTTGCACAGAAAGGAGTATAACAGGGCTTCCTATCTCTGTGGGACTTTGCTTCAGCAACAAAGCTTACCTGAGATCTGGCATGTTTTGCTGTTTACTTCTGATATCTGGCTTGCTCTCCCTTTCTGCCTCCTGGTTTAACCTCTGATCCTGATTGCTCTTTGGACCTGTCTCTTGATTCCTGGTTTACTCCAGGCTTTTGTGCATGGTCCTCCCCTGCCATCACCTTTATTTCTGCTTTCGTATATGATGGCATTACATCTTTAGGACAGTTATCTGCAAGAGCAGATACGCAAAGTTACAAAATGATTAAAATTTGTCATGTTTTCAATCTTAAGAGAGATTGCTAAGGATTTTGCAAATGCATTGTTGTTTACCACGTGGTAACAAATAACAAGTGTTTTATTTGTTTGTTTGTTTATTGATTATCAATTGGCTTGATTTCCCCCCCATCATTTTTCCCATTTAGCATGGACATGAATGCTAGAGCATCTGCCTTGCATGCAGAAGGTCCCAAGTTCAGTTCCCAGCATCTCCAGGAAAGGTTGGGAGGTAATCCTGCCTGAAGCCCTGGAGAACCGCTGCCAGATAGTGCAGACAGTAATGAGCTAGATGGACCATTGGTCTGTCTTGATATAAGGCAGCTCCCTATGTTCCTATGCTGCTATGACATCTCTCTCTAGGTAGTATAATTCAAATACGAATCCTTGTTGGTCTTATTGTGGCTGATGTGCACAGTAACTGCCACATCTGACAGGGCCAGGTCAAAGCCGAAGAGGTCCTTATCTTACCCCACTGTTACTGGACCCTGGACGATTTATTTGCAGGGGAATGTCATCCAGCAGTGGACAGGATGGATGGGATTACCCACCATTTCACTTTCCCACAATGATCCAAACAACACTATGTCATGGACACTCTGAGAAATGTAAAGGCTGGATAGATCCAGTGGCTCAGAGAACTGGGCCAGAATATATATTTTAAAGTGGTGGTAGGCTAGGTCAGCTGATAGCAGTGGAGCTCTATAGCTGCCCAAGAATGCTGGCTTCTGATGCCTGCCTTGCATCCAATTACTTTTACTGTGGATCCCCCAATAATATATTCAAAACAGTGATTATGCCATAATATATATTCCCTACTGACAGCAGAAAACTAACTATATTTGCAGCATCCTTAGCTCTGTGTAATGCCCAGCACTGGTAAAGTGGAGGGAGAAATAGAAGTCTGTGAAATAGATGAAATGCTCTAATGACTCAATTGCAATGGTGTTTGTAATATCTATTATATATATCTATAACTATGTCTACACACACACACACACACACACACAGACACACACACACACACACACACACACACACACCCCACACACACACACATACATACATACATACATACATACATACATACATATTAGGGCTATGTGTGGGCTCCTTTCTCCCTTCACTGCCTGATGCCCAGTCAGCCCCAGATAGCTCCAGATGATCCTAGCCCGACCCCAGGTGATCCAGAGTTTCTCATCTTGCTCCAAACAAAGCCTGGATTGGCCCAAATTGGGCTACTTCATAATCTGGGCTCTGGGTGAATCACTTACACACAGCCCTCATATATATATACACACACCACAACTGATTATTAAATCTCAGATCCCACCAGATATTCAACAGCTGTTTTCACCTATTTATTGCCTGGCCCACTTGAATGTGTGTGTATGTGTTTGTGTGTACCCTACAAACAAAACACCACCACCAAGAAGGCCCTGTTCCTGACTCCTAGCCACATGGGTCTCTGGTGAAGATCATAACAATCTTCTGGTGAATTATGCTCATAAGATTTAGCCTCACATGTTTGATATAACTGTAGCATGTTTCTTCATACCCCATTAGTAGTGGGAATGATGCCAACTCATTACTCCAGAGGTGACAGGGTGGAGGCCCACTCATCCCCTTGCATTCAGCCTTATTGATGTTTGCCCATAGGTAGTTTTAGTGATGGACCAGAGGCAGAGAGAACCCACAGATGAGTAAAGGAATGGAAAACCACCACATTCTAATATATTTCCTGGAAAGTTCTTCAAGAAATAATATAGCTTTTGGGTACAATCCATTGGGACATTCTCCTCTGCAGATAGGGATAACGGAGAAATCTGTTCTGGTTCATATTTTAATGTGATCCTACTTAATTCACACTTACCAAAATAAATATGCATACCAAAACACAGCTATCCTTTAAAATGCACATTTTTGTGATGCAGTTCTCTAGCTAAGTGCATATATTCATGAAAACAACATACTAAAAGCATTCTACGTGAGGGAAAATTGCTTGCGAACATGTGTATATTAGGATAAATTTCATACAAAAATATGTAAGTTAGAGATATGTGCACTAAAATGATGACAATTTTTTTGTGAGGACTTTAACAATATAAACCAATGGGGCAGAACTGAATGTAACATTGGCAAAAAGAGAAACTGAACTTGACAGATTTGTTCATCCATATTTACAGGCTCATTGAAATGAATGGGAGCCACACAAAAATCACCTGCATTCATTTCAATGAGAAGACCTTCTCTGTGGATTGTGCCCTTTTCTTTCTTAGAGAACACACACATAATATTTCTCGGGCTGTCACGCCAAGTTAAAGTTGTCACATCTGGTTGCATCAGTCACATCAGTTTGTATTACATCTCCAAATAAACCCCAGCATGACGGATTCTACCAGACAAGACATTTTACTAAAGAGTCAGGTTTCGATGTTGAGTGGTCCTTTTTTTAAAAAAAAAGAAAGGGGAAGGTAGCATTCAACTGCTCCCAAGTGGGTCTGAGATAAAATAGATTCATTTTCAGGTTACATGTTTAATATATTCATGCAAACTGCATTTCAGATCTTGATTTTTTTCCCCTCTAGCTTCACTAATAGTTCTCTAGTTGACATGGATGTCGGGCATTTATATATCCATGTGGAAAAGAAATTAAGGCTACAATGCTAAACATATGTACTTGGAAGTAAAATCAACGGACGTAAAAAGAACTTACTTCTGAGTTATGAATAGGCTTGGGATTGTAGCCCCAGGGAGGCCAGTGGTGATCTCCCCCCCCCCAACATGGGAATTACACTTTCAGTTTTCATTAAAATTATATCTCCAGCCCTATAACTTCTGGAGAAATAAGGAAGGGGAAAAACATGCAGGCAGGATTCTACCCAACTGCTTAGTGAGAAAGAACTTGTTCCTGGTCTGTAATTCTCTGGCCACTGATTGCAATGGTGCTAAAATAACTGATAAGACCTACAACTTTCTTACTAAATTTTATATAAACATTGGCTGTTAAAATTTAATATAATCTGTAGAGAAACAACCTCTTCCAATCCCCACCACTTTCCTGATAGCAAATAGGGACTAACCCATTGACTCCTCTGGCAGACTTCCCCATCTGGTATTGAGAGTCATACTGGCACATAATTGAGAACCTCTAATGAATTGATGGACAACAATAGCAGGCAAGGGCCACAGCTCAGTGGCAGATCATCTGCTCAGCATGCAGATGGTCCCAGGTTCAATCCCCAACATCTCCTGGTAGGATTGGAAATGTACCCAGTCTGAACTACTGGAGATGTGGTGCTAGTCAATCAGAGCTGGCACCAGGCATGACTGGGCCCTTGCGCACCAAACTGCCCTGGGCCCATGGTGTTGTAGCCCAACCCCCCCAATACAGGTGACACAGGGCTAACAAGCCCCCCCACACACACACCCCACCAGAGCAGGTACCATCTCTGCTATCTTTTTGGCGCCTTTTGAAGACTTTCTTCTTTCAACAAGCCCTTTAAGGTGAGACCTATCCCAGTCTGTGTCTGTGTTAGAATTGCTTGTTAATATGTGTTTTTCAATAATATGTTAACCCTTTTTTAGAATAGGTTTTTAAAGCTTTTTTTAAAAAAATGTTTTTAACGTTTTGTTTTAATGTATTTTAAGGTCTGTTTTTATGATATTTTAAAGTGTTTTTAGCGTTTCTGTTTGCCGGCCTGGGCTCCTGCTGGGAGGAAGGGTGGGATATAATAACAACAACAACAACAACAACAATAATAATAACAACAACAACAACAACAATAATAATAATAATAATAATAATAAATGTAGCATGCATGCCTGCCATCATAAGATGGCAGCAGGGGCATCAGCCTCTTAGGGAAGCCCCTTCTGCAATCTTGGGTGATGGCAGGCATGCACACACAGTGCTCATAGCATTCACAAGACACGAGAGGTAGGTGGGATGTGTGGACAGGCTTATTGAAGTACACACTGTCTGTATTGGGGGGTGCCTGGGAACTCCCTCTCTGCAATCCATGGCAGGGTCGGGTTGCAGGACCCAATGATGCTGCAGATCACTCTCCCACCTTACAGAGGGGCCATTCAGGGGCCCCTCTGGCCCACAGGGGCCCTTGACCAGGGCCCAATGTAGACAACACTGAGCTAGAGGGACGAACGATCTGACTTGGTGTAAGACAGTTTCCTATGTTCCTCTGAGAGAGCTATTGACTCAATCTTTTGCCTGTGAGCTTCTCAGGGTCATCTGCCTGGCCACTGTAGGAAACAGATGGCCCTTTGGTATGATCCAGCAGAGGTCCTCTTATCTCTTTTATTTCCTTATCATCTTATTTAAATAATGTCCAGTGGCAATATCTTAAGTGTTGAATTAATTATTAATTATTATAGCAGTTTCAATGGTCATATTCAAATCCAGCTTGCATGCCAGTGCTATTTCCTTTTTAAAAAAGCAATAATAAAGCTATGGATTATAATTCCTACTCAGAGCAGACCCACTGAAATTAATGAATCTAAGTTAGTGATGTCTATTAACTTCAATGGGTCTTTTCTGAGTAGAACTATCATTAAATACCACCCTGTTGGTTTATAACTACATACATTAGAACCAGAGCTTGGAAAAGTTACTTTTTTGGACTACAACTCCCATCAGCTCACTCCAGTGGCCATGCTGGCTGGGGCTGATGGGAGTTGTAGTTTAAAAAAGTAACTTTTCCAAGCTCTGAGAACAGGGGTAGTCAGTGTAGTGCCCTCCAGATGTTGTTAGAGTACAACGCCCATCAGCCCCAGCTTTCATGGCCAGTGTTCAGGAATGATGGGAGTTGTAATCCAACAACATCAGGAGGGCATCTGGATCACATTGACTATCCCTGAATAAGAACCTTAACACTTATGAAGTCTGGCTAGGATGGTTTGCTTTTATTTCAGCTAGAGATGTGATATTTTCATGGAGGATAAGGGTATCAAAGGCTACTAGCCATGATGGCTATGCTCTGCCTCCACAGTCAGATGTGCTGGAAACCACAGGAGGGGAGAATGCTCTTGTGCTCAGGGCCTGCTTATGGGCTTCATGCAGGCATCTGGTTGGCCACTGTAGAACAGTGGTGGCCCCCAAATTATGGAATGATCTCCCTGGCGAGGTGTGCCTGGTGCCAACACTGTTATCTTTTCGGCACCAGGTCAAGACTTTCCTTTTCTCCCAGGCATTTTAGCATGTGTTTTTAAATTGTTTTAAATGTTTAAATCGTGTTTTAAGTTGTTTCTAAAAGATGTGTTTTAAATTTGTATATGTGTTTTTAGATACTGTAAACCGCCCAGAGAGCTTCGACTATGGGGCGGTATATAAATACAATAAATAAATAAATAAATAGATAAATTGGCCTGATCCAGTACATTCTTCTTATGTTCTTATTTTAATCTGGCTGGAGAAACAAAATCTGTTAAAATAATACTAAAAATTAAAAGAGAGAAATAAAGCTTTATCTGTTGAGTTCTGTCGGTGGGTCCTGAATGAAATTAGGATATTATCAGTTTTTCACACCATTACATGTAACAAATGGTATTTCAGTAAATTCTGAAAGTCATGTGCCTAACTATTAAAAAAATGTGGTCAGCACAATCTGGAAGCCAATTAGCCATCGTGAATGGAATGTCTGATGATTGTGTAGTTGAAAGAATACTGCCTGCACACTTTAGTTTTTTACAGTAACAGTGCTGCAGTGATCAGCCAAATTCCAACAGAACCTTAATCCTGTTGAAATCAAGGCATTTAAGTAGGCATGTGAACCAGATTTGGCCAAAGCCTGGACTGAATCAGACAGATTCTGGGGGGTTCTGGTTTGACCTGAGTGGGGTGGAGACAGTCGTGGATGGCTGTGGGTTGAGTTGGGCCACTCAGAGTGACTTGGGCTATCAGGGGGCAGGGTGTCAGTAAGGAAAGAGAAGCAACCATCAAGTGGGAAAAAGAAATCAAGAAGCAGCAAAAGAAAAGGCCTAGGGGAACAGGAGGGACCTACTGAGCTAGCTGCATCTTCCTAGGAGAAGGCAAAGTTGGTGGTTGCCTTTGTTGTGGGGCACTCCTTTCCTGCCCGACCTCTCCTATTCTCCATTCGACATGGCTTGACTCTCCTGCCTGCCCACCTGCCCCCCGAAGCTGCACTCTACATCTCATTCTCAAGTGTCCCTTCACTATAGAGGAGATGCTTACAAAGGAGCACCCTACAGGACTGATGCTTCTGCTCAACAGCGGAGCAGGAAGGAGGCCACGCACAGTCCTTTGTGATTAACAGCACAAATCGTATACATGCTTACTTACATGTAAGTCCCACTATGTTAAACAGTGCTTAGAAGTGCTGTCTTAAATTTGTCCAGGTTAGGGAGGCTTGATCCATCATTGCTCCCTGTCTGGCTTCGAAAGGGGTCATGGTGGAAGTACATTTGCAAGTGCGGGCCAGAAGACTGGCAAGAAGCCACGTTTGAGCCACAGTTGACATATGTACCTGCCTAGGGGAGGATCTGGAGAAGCCTTTATAGGGCCTTCCTGCCCGCCTCCTCTGCCTTCCTTTTTTGAGTGACACAGCACCTAGCCCTCCCTCCCGGTATGCAATGTGACCTTAGCTGGTTGCCATATCTGGGGCTCAGTTGGTTTCTTTGTTTTCTTCTGTAGTTGCCCAGCAGAGGAAATTTCCTTTTCTACAGTTTGCCAGCAGGGGAAATTTTCAACTACTCCATTCTGTACTGTCAAATAGGAGCAATTAGCAGTGGGTGCTGGATAATTAGGTTGATTGGTTTTTTTGTCACTTTACAGGTGCGTGTGAGAAAGTTAAGAGGTGGACACAAACGGTGAGTAGCCTGAGCAGGGATAGAATTAATTTTGGTTCTCTCAGTTGCTTGTTTTTCCAGTCTTAAATTCTGTTCCCCACATTTCTGCAGTAATTTGCTCTCTTTTCTTTTTCAAAAAAAGAAAACCCTCATGAAAATTATCCAGCATTTTAGTGCAATTTTTCCTAATAACCACATTTTTGCAGGCAGTTTTGACTAATATACACATGTTTTGCAATCAATTTCTCATCATATAACACATTTTATGTTATTTTAACTCACATATTCATATGCATCTTTTGTAAACGTTGTTTGGTTGGCAAACCACATTGCAACATTTGAATAAGTGTAAATTTTGAAGAATGGCTGTGTTTTGGTTCCCACACTGCTTTGGAAAGTGTGAATTTGATAGATTCAGCTTGAAATATGATCTGAACCAAATGTGTGGCCCATCCCTTAGGTGAATAATGATGCCAGCAATTTGAACACAGGGCTATGTGTCCTGTGGGGCAGGGAATGGATCGTTTTTGATGTTATCCCATGTTACTCACTTGGAGTTGTGGGGCTTTGAGGGGGCATGAGTCTGGAAGAGATATGGCAGGGGGAAAGAGCCAGAATTAATAACAGCTTGACTCACAACGGGCTTAGGAGACTGACAGAGGATTGGCATATATACTGCACATGGTCTCATTTTCCCCTATGCACTTGGCAAGTGGATAAGTTCTTAAACTCATAAGATCTGAAGTTCTTGAGTTGTAGATAATGAAGCAGCCCTAGTTAAAACCCACACCTTGTGCCTTGCCTCTTTATTTCCGGTCTCCTAACTCAATGCAAATTAACTTGATCTCCACCTCCAGGACAAATGTGTGGATTTGAATGAAGTTATCCTTCAAACTCTGCACTTCTGCAAATGTCTGCAGTGAAGCTCTTGGCTATAAAAAAAAATCATAGCAAAATGTGCATGATATGATAGAATGCATTTGAAATGAATATGCTGAGGGGAAAATACTTTTAGAAATGTATCATCTGTAAGGAAGTGCATTCAAACAGACTACTTAAATGTATTTAAATACAGACTTTTGTGCAAAAATAAAAAGATTAATAAAGATTAATGCAGCAATGGGACAGAATGTACTTATTATTTATTTATTTGTTTATTTATTTATTTATTCAATTTGTATCCCGCCCTTCCTCCCAGCAGGAGCCCAGGGCGGCAAACAAGGCACTAAAAACACTTTAAAACATCATAAAAACAAATCTTAAAATACATTAAGAAAAAAAGGTTTAAAACATTATTAAAAAACATATTAAACAATTCTGACAGAGATGCAGACTGGGATAGCTCTCAGCTTAAAAGGCTTGTCGAAAAAGAAAAGTCTTCAAAAGGCGCCGAAAAGAAAGCAGAGATGGCACCTGCCTAATATTCAAAGTTAGGGAATTCCACAGGGTAGGTGCTACAACACTAAAGGTCCATTTCCTATATTGTACAGCATGAACCTCCTGATAAGATGGTATCTGCAGGACGCCCTCACCTGCAGAGCGCAGTGATCAACTGGGTATGAAAGGAATAAGACGGCCTTTCAGGTATCCTGGTCCCGAGCTGTATAGGGCTTTGTACACCAAAACTAGAACCTTGAACTTGGCCCAGTAGCAAATGGGCAGCCAGTGCAATTCTTTCAGTAGCGGGGTAACGTTGGTGATACCCTGCTCCAGTGAGCAGTCTTGCCGCCACATTTTGCACCAGCATCAGCTTCCGGACCAACCTCAAGGGCAGACCCACATAGAGTGCATTACAGTAATCCATCCTGGAGGTTACCAGTGCGTAGACAACAGTGGTCAGGTTATCCAAGTCCAGAAGCGGCCATAGCTGTCTCATCAGCTGAAGCTGGTAAAAGGCACTCCTAGCTACTGAGGTCACCTGGGCCTCTAGCGACAAAGATGGATTCAGGAGCACCCCCAGGCTACGGATCTGTTCTTTCAGAGGGAGTACGACCCTGTCCAAAGCAGGCAACTGACCAATTATCCGAACACGGGAAGCACCAATCCACAGCGCCTCCATCTTGCTAGGATTCAGACTCAGTTTATTGGCCCTCATCCAGCCCACCACCAAGTCCAGGCAACAGTCCAGGGCTTGCACGGCCTCTCCCGATTCAGATGTTATGGAGAAATAGAGCTGGGTATCATCAGCATACTGCTGACACCTCGCCCCAATGCTCCTGATGACTGCTCCCAAGGGCTTCATATAGATGTTAAACAGCATTGGGAACAAGATGGTACCCTGCAGAATCCCATAGCACAACTGCCAGGGGGCCAAAAGATAATCACCCAATGCTATTCTCTGAGAACCACCCTGGAGATAGGATCGGAACCACTGTAAAACAGTGCCTCCAATACCCATCTCACCAAGTTGGCCCAGAAGGATGCCATGGTCAATGATATCAAAAGCCACTGAGAGATCAAGTAAGAACAATAGGGTCGCACTCCCCCTGTCCTTGTCCCAATAAAGGTCATCCATCAAGGCAACCAAGGCCGATTCAGTCCTATTACCAGACATGAACCCAGACTGGGATGGGTCAAGATAATCTGTTTCATCCAAGAGGACTTGCAGTTGCTGTGCCAAAACCCTCTTAATCTCCTTCCCTAAAAAGGGAGTATTTGCAACTGGTCAGTAGTTGTCACAAACCAATGGGTCCAGGGTGGGCTTTTTCAGGAGTGGTCAAATCACCACCTCTTTCAAGGCAGCTGGAACCACTCCCTCCTGCAATGATGCGTTGACCACACCCTGGATCCACTCGGTCAGACCCCCTCGGCAAGCTTTAATAAGCCAAGAAGGGCAAGGTTTGAGAAGACACATTGCTGGCCGCATTATGAACATACATATGACATAGACCAGATATAAACTAACCCTTCCATCCCTAGTCCTGGCCCTGAATTGCTCCCAATGACATCATTTAGCATTACATAATAAGGCTGTAAAGCCCCCCATGATAAAGCCCCCCATGTGCCCTATGTCTGATCCAGGGGGGGTGATCAGGCCAACCTGCCCTGGGTCAAACCAGGGACCACCCATCTCGTCTTGGAGCCACTCCCAACTAGGTTTGGGGTGGGACTAATGTCTAATTAGGGTAAAAAGCTCTAATTATGCCTACGTCTGGAAGGCAAGATAGGGAAAGAGATGTGGCACCTTCTCTCCCCCTTGACCAAAACTCGAATTCAATTCTGCATGGTGTTGTTTTGCAAGCAGCAGAACAGCTGCTTGGGAGCAAGCTCCCTCACCCCACAGGATCCCTTCCTCCATTCAACAGCTGATGAGGAGAGGCAGTGATCCTGTGCAGTGCTGCTTTGCAAGGGCTTTCCTTCAGAGCTTTGAATTGAAGCTCTGGGTATAGTAAGGAGAAACAGCATCAGTAATAATAAATTTATTTATTTATCAGCACAAACACCTGATTAAGAAATAATGTGCGTTGCCCAGGCAAACATGGGGGGGGGGGGAATGAACCGTCAAATGTAGACACGAGAGCAGATATAACATGTGCCTATCCATTGGAAACATGTTGTCTATAAAAGGGGACCTCTGATTCTTGAGACGTTCCCCAGCCACATCCCTTTGCCCCAGGCAATGCATGATAACATAAGAGGAGCCTACTTGAATCAGGGCAATGACCATCTCATCCAGCATCCTGTTCTCACAGTGGCCAACCAGATGCCTGTGGGAAACCCAAAAGCAAGACCTGAGCACAAGAGCGCTGTTTCCTCCTGTGCTTTCCACCAACTGGTATTCAGAAGCATGATGCCTCCGACTGTGGAGGCAGAGCATAGACACTGTGGCTAGTAGCCATTGATAGTCTTCTCCAGCATGTATTTGTCTATTCTTCTTTTTAAGCCATCCAAGTTGGTGGCCATCACTGCCTCTTGTGGGAGCATATTATGTAGTTTAACTATGTGCTATGTGGGCTTCTGCTGGGAGGAGGGGCATGGTATAAATCAAATAAATAAAATAAAGTAGTACAACTCTCAACAGCCCTGCTTTGTCCCTACCTTGAGTGTGATGACCTGGCTAGAATGTGTTCTTGAACTTTGATAGTGACTCCTAATTGCCTGGACGGAGGATAAGAGAGCAGTGTGTGAGTAAATAAACATGTGTTGTCCCACCCACTTTTGCCTTTGGCCCCACCCACCACTGGCATGTGGCCCCTGGAAACAGTGAAAACTAGTGCTCCGATGTCAATGTGGCAGTGAATCTGCTCTGGGTTTGAGTCCAGTCTTTCAAGGAGCTGTCCATAGTGCTGAAACCTATTCCCAAAAATAGGTTCAGCAGCTTGGACAGCTCGTTGAAAGTTTGGACTAAAACCTGGAGTGGAATCACTGCCCACTGCTATCAGAGCCATCAGTTTCCACTTCCTGAGAAGTTGCCTAGGAGGGAATGTAGTTCTTGGGCTGAAAAAGGTTCCCCTGCTCTAGAAAAGCTGTAGAGAATTAAGTAACCTGAAAGGTAGTTGCCAGATGTGTCCTTTGCCAGTGCCTATAAAAGCTTCAGTGGTTGTTACATCATCTCTCGGGGCACCATGTTGTAGCCATACAACATCTACAGAACATCCCACTGAAGTCCTGTAATGAGTATATAATTGGGCCCCAGTGTGCACTTTAACACATTTGTTTTCATTATAGTGTTTACTATCTTTATTTTGGATGTGTCATTTTTGCTTTGCTCTATGGTGTAAAAACTGCAACCCCACAGCAATATTTTAGATGCATGTTATATGAGAAAATACCATTCTTTTGTTTTTCCTATTTCCCAGGTGTGTGTAAATTTGGAAAGAATACTCTGACTTGGTGAAAGTCATTTGAACTCAGCAGTTTTTTAAATAGCACTCTAAAAACATTGCACTTGTAAGATATGAAAGGTGCGGAAAAGAAATCAAGAGTTTAAGTGCCTCTTGCTTTCTTTTGCAGACATGGAGAGGCAAGACTTTGCTACAAAAATTGTCAATATCTCTTTAAATAACTTCACACTAGGAAATATTTAAACATGAGGAGTGGAAAAAGATAGGCGAGGAGAAAAGATATGGTACAATGTAATCAACCCGTGCAAAAACTGCTTACGGTAAAGGCTTCGTGTTTTATCGCTTTTTCAAAATGCTGTCATGCATCTGGGCATGTGATCAAAAAAAATTATTAAAAGTAATGTGTGAAACCGACAGAAGGAATTTCACTGCAAATTCCATTTGCTCGGTCCTCTGCAACAGATTGCTATAGAAAACTCCATGAATGGAAACATTATTTGTTAGTTCAAAATTTACAAGCTTGATAGGTAGGCCCATACAGGGTGATATCCAGTGTTAGCCAATGCTAATCAGTGTTAGTCAGAGGAGACCCACTGAAATCAATGGACTTAAGTCTAGGTATCTAAGGGAATCTACTCCAAATATGACTTAATTGGGTATCACCTGATGCTTTCAAAATTGTTCATTCTAGGCTCCAGATGTTTTGTTTTGCTTCTAGTTGCATCCACCATGGGTTCTGTAGTCTTGATGTTTCATAAACACACAGCTATTTTTGCACAGTTTTTTTTTTCCCTCAAGGATGCACTGGGACATATGATCTATAATCGAGTCCCCTTCTGTACTTTTGTCCCACCATCTGATATTATACTGTAAATTCTTCATTCAGCATCAACATTACTGGTCTCTGACTCTGATAATTCCCCTGAACACTAATATTTGCACCACAGCATCATATCTCTGCACTTGAGAGTTAACATCCTCTAGAGTCCTTGTAGAGTATCATCCCCTCTGTTTCCAGTGTTCAGATGGATGCCATTGCTCATGTAAGAAAAATGGCACCATCCATGCTTGAGGGAGGTATTAGGCTTGAGGAAGCTCTGAGGTTTGCAGAAATACAAAACAAATCATTAGGAGAGGGGGGAAAAACCTTACACAGAGTACACAGGAACATAGGAAGCTGTCTGATGCTGAGTCACACCATTGATCCATCTAGCTCAGTAATGTCTATGTGGAATGACAGTGGCTTTCCAGGGATTCAGGCAGCAGTCTCTCTTAGCCCTACCTGGAGCTGCTGGGATTGAACCTGGGACCTTCTGCACAGAAAACCAATGCTCTGCCACTGAGCTATGCCCCCCACCCCCACCATGACCACCCAAAAAGGCCAATTTAAAATGAGCATGCTCTGTAGCCATGGAATGCTAATTGACTGTTGAGAAAAAAATGGAGAACTGAAGGCACGGGAATGGAGCTGAGTCACTGAAACGTTGAACAGGAAGCATTCCATACCACAATCAATGTGCTCACATGTGTCTTCCTTGCAGATCACTTGGGTACAACAGTAACAATAGTTTTAAAAATATATTGATTGATTCTCCTTCAGCAAATATTCCAGGGTCATCTTTTTTTAAAAAAAAAACCCCAAGATAAAATACATAAAGGCATCCCCAGAATTTACTTCTAAAAAGATATTGTAGAGTTGGAAATGGTTCAGAAAAGCGCAACCAAAATGATCCATCCCCTTGGATGGAGCAACTCCCCTGTGATGAAAGGTTGTAGTATTTGGGCCTTTTTAATTTAGAGGAAAGACAATTAAGAGGTGGCATGATAGTGTATGAAATTGTATAACAGTGTACTAAAAAGAGTATAAAATTACATATGGCATGGAGAAAGTGGATAAAAAAAAAAGTTTGTTCTCCCTTTCTCATGACTCTAGGACTCAGGGACATCAAATGAAGCTGAATGTTGGAAGTTTCAGGGCAGACAAAAGAAAGTACTTCTTCACACAGTGCATTGTTGAACCATGGAACAGCAGGCCACCACCTTGGATGGCTTTAAAAGAGGATTAGACAAATGCATAGAGGACAATAACACAGAGGATTAGGCAAATACATAGAGGACAATGGCTACTTGCCATGATGGCTAGCCTGTGCCTCCATGGTCAGAGGCAGCATGCTTCTGAATGCCAGTCGCTGTGGGGAAGAGTGTTCTTGTCCTTAGGTCCTACTTTTGGGTTTCCCATATCCATCTGATCTGCCACTGTGAGAACACGATGCTGGACTTAGATGGCCCATTAGCCAGCAAGCTCTTCCTATCTTCTTAACTTCCTCCAAAGGGGAGGGGGGAAAGAGACAGTCTGCGTCTACTAATAAGGTCCCTGATTTGTCTTTTGAGGTGACAGACACCAAGAAAAAGTGTCTGTTCCTGGTAAATCAGAACTGTGGCAGAGTGTGTCACCTGGATGTTTACAGGCAGTGGTACAGTTAGAGTTGGACCTCAGATCTGAAGTTCAGGGCCCCCAAATTTCACCTCCAGAGAGCTGCAGATGATGGAGGGACAGGGACAAACAGATACAGCATCAGCACCAGAGCTTGGAAAAGTTACTTTTTTGAACTACAACTCCCATTAGCCCAATCCAGTGGCGATGCTGGCTGAGGCTGATGGGAGTTGTAATTCAAAAAAGTAACTTTTCCAAGCTCTGATCAGCACCTGAGCTGGCATGTGCACACCAGGGCCCCCAGGGGCCGATGCTGGTCACTGCAACATTATTTTTTCCCTTATTTCATTTTATTTTTAGTATTTATTTGATTTCATTCCACTTAGGAATCAAAACCAATGAAGCATTTTGAAGAAATTTAACAAGAAGAACATCAATAACAATAATATATAAAACAATTTAATATACAAAAAAAGAGGAGTCATTGTGGTGTAATGGCTAGAGTGTAGGACTGTGACCTGGGAGACCAGGGTTCAAATCCCCGCTGAGCTACAAAACTCACTGGGCAACCTGTGGCTAATCACTGCCTTTCAGCCTCAACTATCTCACAGGGTTGTTGTGAGGATAAAATAGAGTGGGAGAGCAACATGTATGCCACCTTGAGCTCCTTGGAGGAAAAGCGTAATATAAATTGAATAAATAAAATAGAGTTGGAACGATTCCATATATAAAAACCATTTTTATTTAGCAAAATGTATAAATCACTTGATTGTAAAAAACCTCTGAGAAGTTTACAAAAAACCCCATTAAAATTATCAATAAAACAATCAAAAATAAGAAATTAAAAACATTTTAAAAGGATTAAAAACAACGGCTAAAAAAAGACTATGTGTCTTCTACGTTCTAAGCAGGCACCAAAAAGAGAACAGCAAAGGGACCTGCCTGATGTCAACAGTCCATCTGAAGTCCAATACTAGGACAAATTGGGATAAAAATCACCACTTAGGGAACAATCCAGCTGCTACTTATGCCAGGTTAAGGGGAGGTGGATGTGGCAGATCCCCAGCTGGGCCAGCAGGGTCCCAGATCAGCTGGGTTCCATTGGGCTCTGCCAGCAGAAGTGCATCATCTCAGCTCAGCGGTGGCGGAGCCAGAACCCTGCTGACTCAGCCAGAGATCTGCCAGGAGAAACCAGCCTGGTGGAAGGGAAGCCAGTTGAAGCCAGGGGTAGGCCCACAAAAGGACCGCTCTAAGGGTGTTTTGGGAGAGGGGCCAATGGGGAGACTTAGGCAACAGCCAACTCATGTTTGGAACACTCCTGCTGGTCCCAATACAGGCTAAAGTTACACCAGGAAAAAGGTCAGTCTAAGAAAATGATTATAATGGAAATCTATAGAGTGCTTACTCCCTAGTAGGGGTATTTGTGAGAGCCGGCTTTTACTTTCTGGTTCCATGGTGCAGCTCCCAGCTGAGCCCATATTCACCTGGCCCGGAGGCTCTCAAATGGCTATTGGATGTCGCAGACTTTCCCGCCGGCTCCTCTTCTGCCGGCTTCCCCTGAGTTGGATTGCTTTGCATGTCTGTCCAAACCTGCTGAAGTCAGACACGGACACAAAGGTGTGCTTTTCTTTAATAGGTTTAATGGAAAGATTCAGTTGAGAGCGCTTCATGAATCAGATTACAGGTTACACCAAATTCAGCATCTCTGCAGAGCATAACTAGGCATGGCTACACAGCACTAAGATGTTGTCGCAGCAATTAGACATGCCCCCATACAACCCCAAAATAAGTGTGGGTATGCTCCTTCCACTTGCATGAGAAAAGTATCAGTGTGACTGTTGGAACCCATTGAGCCTGCCAATGCAGTAGCCTACATGTCCAAGGCAAGGGCGACGGAGACACTTCAGCAAGGTCTTCCACCTCAGGAGGATTGTTGTGCAGCAGTGACAGTGGAGTGAGCAAAGAAGGGGGTGTAGGGAAGGTGAAGAGGCAGCACGTCATCAGTTGCAATGGGAGCCATCAGCATCCACCCCTCTGAATGCCAGTCACTTGGGCCCTCCCCCAAGTCCCATTCTGTCTCCTCCTCTTTGTCCTCATGACACTGCCCAAAGGCTGGCTGAAAAGGAAGGTCTTCATTAGGCTTTGCAAAGATAGGAGAGACGCATCTACCCAATATGTAATGGGAGAGTTTTCCAATGGGTAGGTGCCATTAGGCTAAAGGATCTCCTGATTAGATGGTGTCTGCAGAAGGTTCTCTCCTGCAGAGTGCAGTGATTGGTTGGGCATATGAGGGTGAGGCCTTCTTCTTCATAAAAACCAGTTTAGACTCAGAGGGTAGATGGCCTGGTTACAGATCCTGAGTTTATTAGTATTTTTCCTGTAAAAATGTTATTTCCTACAACAACCACAAAAATGGTGCTTAGTCCCAAGTAAACAGTGTCCAGCAACAGGGCAGCAGAAGCAAAGTCCAATGGTGCTATTATGCCAGTGAGTTTAGAATGCAAAACTGGTCATGCTCAGAGTATTTCTCTTTTTATCAGGCTGTTTTGTTTACTGTTGTTTGATCCAACATATCAGGAATGTAGAAGCAGTTGTAAAGGATGGAAAGACATGGGGAATGGAAGAAAAATGTTAATTGTGTGCTTCACAGGGGATAGACTATCACCAGTATAGAACTCAGGTGGCCAAAAGCTTGCACTGGATGCCCATATGCTACCAGGCCAGGTTCAAGGTTATTGTTTTAATTTAACAATACCCTTCATAACTAGGAGCCAGGATATCTAAAATATCACCTGAGCCCTCATATCAGGTATGGGGAACTTTTGGCCCTCCAGTTGTTGCTGAACTAAAATCCCCATCATTCCTGGCCATTGGCCTTGCTTGCTGGGGCTGATGGGAGTAGTAGTTTACCAACATCTGAAAAGCCAAAGGTTCCCCATACCTGCATTATATCCCTGCCTAATCACTAAAGATTTTTTTGGGGGGGGGCAGGGGAAACAGTGGTCCCCCATGGCTGAGATGTATGGATGGATCCATGAGGAGCCAACCATTCAGTACTACTGGCCCAATAACCTTCCAGCTGAGGTCAGACAGACCCGCTTCCTGTTGAACTTCCAGAAGCTACTGAAAACTTTTTTAAAAAAATTCAGCAGGTATTTTAAATGAATTCTAATTGAATAGTCTTAACTTATTTTTATTTTCCTTGCATCAAGTTATTTATATACCACTTAGATAATTGTAATTAAGCGGTATATATATTGTTGAAAATACATCAATAAAATTACTTGGCTGCAACTCTGGTTACAAGACAATTGATCCTAAATGATCAAAATTGAGAGGAAAAATGCATGCAACAGAATGATCACATACTTTTTTATCTGGCAAACTAAGATACATTTTTGTGTGCCATGTTGAAATACATGTGTGTGTTTGAGTGTCATGCAGATATATCAACCACCCTTGCTATATAGAAAGATTAAAAAATAACCATTTCACCAAGACATTTGACATTCAGTATACAATTTTTGAAAATGATAAAATCATAATTGTAAATAAATAAATAAAAAGACCTGCAGGATTGCCAATTGGATTCTCACTCCTTTTGCACACCCTGGCACATATATCTTACTGTTCCCCTGCAGAAGAAATAATGAATGTAAAGAATAGAGCAATTTCCTCACCCTAAATTGGAAAGCCTGCCAACCTACTAAGTGATCTCCCATCAATCAGTGTTAAATTCTCCTTAGCTGCAGCAAATTCAAGGGCTAACTATTACTGAGAGATTTCACAGAGTGACTAATGGTATATGACAAACACATTTAAAATCTGCATAGACCAGCACCACTCTCAAGTATCACATGAATAATAATATTTAAAAAAAAAAACAGAAAAGAAAAAGGAGAATCCTGGTGTGCAAAGTAAGATATAATCATCTTAGACACATTTTGCACACAAAAGATTTATAATTCTAGATACATATTCCATATCAGCATTAAAAATGTAAGTGCATGGTATAATCTTTTTGCTATAGCATCTTTCAGAAGAAAAGAAAGAGTGTGCATTCACAATTGATGTGATGGATACTTTATTGTGCATATGGCTAATGCATCATGCAATGTGGGAAAGTGACATTTGTAATTTCAGTGATAGTTCCTAGAAATACAGCTATTGAATTTGAATTTAAGAACTGATCACAGACAAAAATTAAGCTGCAATTCTCACCCACTTAGGGTGCAGTCCTAAGGCTGGGCGGTGGTGGTAGGGAATGGAAGAGTGGAATCCAAATGCAGTTCAACTGCCCATCCAACACCTTGCTGGACTTACATTGGCAAGGATAAAATGAGGTCTTGATTTCTTCCATCCATTTTTAAATTTCCCCCTATACAATGCAATTTTGTGTTATTTTCACTAGTATATGCATTTCTATGCACTCTTTTCCCAGTATGCACATTTTGTACACCTTTGCTGTGCACACATTGGAGAAATGCATCACAAAATTCAGAGAAGTACAAATTTTGTCATAGCTGCGTTTATGTTCATGTATTGTTTGGGGAAGTGTGAATTAAAATGTGAACCAAAGCAAATTTCTCCCTTATCCTTAAATGGGAATTTACATTTTTCAAATATTCACTTGCTGGCCCTGCTTCCTGAAAAAACCCCTCAAAATGCATGTGCGAGGAATTCTCAGTTTCACACCAGTCCCAAACACCTTCAGAACCCCACTGTGTTTCTTAGCTTCAGAGACACTTGATGAACCTCAGTTTCCCAAGACCAGGGCTGTTCTCATCCTAGGTACCTTCAATCCAATTGGGTGCTCAGATTCATGGTTCCTGCCACCCTATTTATTTTCTGTAGTGCAAGGACCCTATTTGCCCTATCACTCTCTTTTGAATAGATATGTAAACATTATTTACATGCATATTTAAATGTGAATTTCCATGCAGATTTTTTATCTGCTCATTAATGCAGAAACATAGTTAGAGGTAAACACATGTAAAAAATGATATAGACCAGAAATATACTGATTTGCCTATCCTACTCCTTTGTGCATCACTGACCACCATTTTTACAAGAGAAAAATGTAGTATTGGGGCTCTTCTCCTGGTGATTTAACTATTCCTTTTAAAACTAGGGTGGCTCCCATCATTTAGAGCAATCACTTCATTCACTACATCATATCCATCCTTCAACCTTAAAATATGAATCACCCGACTCTCTTTTGAAAGAAAATAACAAAACTACCAAATCAAATCAAATCTGGCCCCTACCAACTGCCGGGGCCCTGTATGGCCCAGCCTGCATATAAGACAAAGGCAAACAGACAAGCTAGGTCAAGGTCCAGAGCAGCAAATGAAAACCAAAGAGTCTGAATGCGGCTGCAGGCAGATGAGGCAAAAATCAAGTCTGGAGAAGCAAATATAGATCAAAGCATCAGATGCATGTACTTAATATACAGTCAAGGTGAGGCAGGTGTTCAGATTCTATAAGGTAAAGGCACAGGGGAGAGGAGGCACAGGAGGATAACTCTTGGATGACTAAGACTAAGTCATAATACTAAGAAATTAAGCAGGAAGGAGCAGGATTTAGAAGGGCAGCGAGGCTCCAATTGCTTCCCAGGTCACCTGCTCCAGCTGAGATTATGAACCCTCCTTTGGCCATTTTCTCAGAAAAACTATCCTATTACACTAATCCTGAAATAATTGCACTGGCTGCTAATTTACTAACAAGCTAATTCAAGGTGCTGCCAGTAAGGACATAGAGAACCCTGAACTACTTGAGACATAAATACCGGAAAGAACATATCCTTCCAAAATGTCTTGCCTATGGGCTAACATCAACAGTGGAACCTTTCCTGGTGGCATCACAGAGATCTGCTGTGCAGCAATGAGAAAAGGGGCCTTCTTTGCAGTGGCACCCAGATTATGGAATGTTCTCCCTCCTGAAATATGGCTGGTGCCAACTTTATTTATTTATTTATATCCCACCCTTCCTCCCAGTAGGAGCCTATGAGTTTCCCTTGCCAAACTGAAGACCCGTTGATCCCAGCAGGTTTTGATAGGATATTAATGCCTTGGTATTGTTGGCTATTCTTCGATTGCTGTTACTGCTTCTGCTTCTGCTGCTTCTGTTTTGTGATTGTTGCTGATATTTGTGGTTTTCATTCATTTTATTGTACCCTGCCTTGGTATTGCTTGGTGATGAAGAGCAGGGTAAAGAAAGAACAAAAGAAATAATTTGTGTAAAGTCTGACTAAGAAAATGTTAATAAGTACGCCATTGATTATACAATAAAGCTGACTGGCTTGTCTCATTCTTAGAAATTCAACATACTGAAA
This sequence comes from Rhineura floridana, assembly GCF_030035675.1. NCBI lineage: Eukaryota > Metazoa > Chordata > Lepidosauria > Squamata > Rhineuridae > Rhineura > Rhineura floridana. Next base: position 16,129,468 of record NC_084492.1, on the reverse strand, counting down.
AACTTCACAAACCACACAAATAGTAAAATGAAGATGATAAAGATGATGATGATGAAGAAGAAGAAATTTCAATTATAGTATAGCAAAGTATAGTACATCAAAGCACAGCATGAAAACATGTCTCCTACCATTATGTGCTATTCTGGAAAACTGGCCATTTTAAACTGTTCACTCAAGACTCCAAATATTCCTGGTGAAGGTGAAGGTCAACCTGAACTCATTTACAGCCAACTGTTTGTTATTTAAAGTCCTTGTTCCATGCATCAGGAGTTCCTCTTCAAGCAGCAGGGGCCTTCATTTTCAATCCAGAAGAGACCAAAGATCCCTTGTCTTCTCAGTCATCAAAAATGCTTTTGATATGCAAAGTGGATGCTGTTTATTAGTAAGCAGGAAAAACGTCCTTCACTTTCACGCAGAGGCAGGGGCTATTAGACAAAAAAAGGAAGTCTCCTTACATACAAATAAGGATTGCTTGTATAACTTTCTATATTCAACTGTTTTTTTTTTTAAAAAAAACAACCCTTGAGTGATAACACTTTTAAATAGTTTGTCTGTTCACTGGTGCCCTCTTCCAGAGTTATGCCCCCCAGGGAATGAGGGGGAGGAGTTTCAGAAGGATATATTTTTTAAAAAAATAATATTATATCTAAATATTTATAACCCACTCTTCATAGAATATTTCAATCCCAGAGCTGGGAACAATGAAATAAAATAATTATAAATATTTATAAACACACCTGAAAAATGGTGGATTTTGGAATCCATAAAAATCAAGTCTAAGAATAACATAAACAAATGAACAGCTCCATCATAAAACAAACAAAGCTAAAATGTAGTAAGGACAACAATTAGAATTTCCATTTGGAGATGCCAAAGATTCACCTAGGGACCTCCTTCATGCAAAGCAGATGCTCTACCACCTAACTACAGCCCTTCAGTGGGCAATCTTCTATGCGCATGGAGGCTCCTCATGTGATTTAGAACCCTTTTTGTACATTGCACTGGGAGCCTACATGAGTACTGCTGACATTTGCCCTCCAATGCATGGAGGGTGGTTGAGACAGACAATGAGGACACCACAGAGGGATCAGTGTCAAGAGGCTTATCCTTGTTCTTCCACTCGTTACATGTCAGAGGGAGGTGTGGAGGATGGTGAAATGAAAATAGACATTCTCAGTGGTGGCTCCCTGCTTATGGAATGCTGTCCCCGGGGAGGCACACCTGATCATTGTCTATGTTTATGTGCCTGGCAAAAACATTTCTCTTCTCCCAGACATTTGGCTTCTATGTTTGGAGGGCTTTTGGTGGTACTTTGATGCTGTAACCTCTTTCAGGGGTGGGTCACTGCTGAAGGGGATGTCACCAAAGGGGATTGCCCCTTTGGGAGTGGCATGAGAGTGAAGGCCTGTCTCCCTGCTTGAGAGAGGGGAGGAGGACTACCTGCTTTTTGCCTTCTGGAATGGTAGTTAGGGCAGGAGAGCCAGAGGCAGCATCTCTGTGCATTATTATTATTATTATTATTATTATTATTATTATTATTATTATTATTATTATTATTATTATTATTATTACCTTTATTTATACCCCGCCCTTTTTCCAAACTGGAACTCAAGGCGGCTTCCAGATAAAAATAAGTACATATCATTAAGAACCTATAAAAATATAAAACATATAAACATATAAAATCAGCATTAAAACAGGATTAAACTATTAAGATGTTAAAACCAATTAGATATACACTTCAAATACTGCAACCCAGTTTAGGAGCATACAAGTAAAACAATAACATACAGCATCCTCTTCAGTCACTACCCTTAGAACCGTCAGTTCCAAAGGCCTGCCAGAAGAAAAAAGTCTTTAGCTGTCAGCGGAAGGACTGCACAGAGGAGGCCATTATTGCCTCCCTAGGGAGGGAGTTCCAGAGCCTAAGGGCAGCCACCGAAAAGGCTCTATCTCGTGTCCCTACCAGTCGGACTTGTGACAGTGTTGGGATCATGAGAAGGGTCTCTCCTGAAGATCTCAGGGCCCGGGCAGGTTCATATAGGGAGATATGGTCTGACAAATAGCCTGGACCTAAGCCATATAGGGCTTTATAGGTCATAACCAGCACTTTGAATTGTGTCCAGAAACAGACTGGCAGCCAGTGGAGCTGTTGCAGCAGGAGAGTTGTATGGTCCCTGTAACCAGCCCCAGTTAACATTCTGGCTGCAGCTCGTTGCACCAACTGAAGTTTCTGAACAGTCTTCAAAGGCAGCCCCATGTAGAGCGCGTTACAGTAGTCTAAGCGGGATATAACTAAGGCATGTGTCACCATGTCTACATCATTCAAAGCTCAACACTTGGTGTCCCACCTGGGGATACAGGAGGGGTGCTGGATGATTTGGGATAGCCTTTGGACAGCTCAACATAAATAATAAATTTCTTCCACCTCTGATGGGCCACGCTTATTGAGACCTAGATCTTATTACATAATTGGTATTATTGATTGAATTTTCATGCTATTTTTAAAATATGGTTTTGATTTATCTGTTGTATGCATTGTATTTTTACTGTGTATTTCTTATGTAATTTTTTTCCAATATGTTTTATATTATGCTATTTACCACTTTGGGAGCCTTTTGGCCCAAAAGTGGTATATAAATAAACCACCAACAACAACGATGATGATTATGATTATTTTGTTTTAACCTTTTATACTGGTTGTATTTTTTTATTGACTGTATCATAGAATCATAGAGTTGGAAGGGGCCTATAAGGCCACTGAGTACAAAGTAAGTCACTTTAAGTTCACCTTGTGAAGAAGAGCAACTAACAAATTTTAATTATGATGGAGATGATGCTGTCTGAAGAGGACATGTAAGACTCTTACATCTAATGATGGAGTAAATTCCCCAGGTGAGGCTCAGAACTGGGCTGCAAAAGCTGAACTATTTCTCACATTACTTGCTGCTTATTGCAAGCCAAATTATTAGCCCAATTAGTTGCTGTGGCTGCCTTGATGCCTTCTATGTCAACTATGTTAGGAACACAGGATGCTGTCTTATACCAAGTTAGATCCAAGTCCACTTACTGTACCATTGAGTCTTGTCTACAATGAGTGGCAGTGACTCTCCGGGGTTTTAGACTGGAGACATTCCCAGTCATACCTGGAGATGCTGGGGATTGAACATGGGACCTTCTGCATTCAAAACAGATGCTCTGTCAAAGCACAACTTTTCTAGCATCTTGGACAGCATACCTCAAAGCCTGACTGCTTGGACTGGTCTGATTCTGCTAAGCCTTGACAGTTCTGAACAAGGAGATTTCGGTTCTAATCCCTGTTCAGCCATGAAGCTCCCTGGATGGCTGCAGGCAAATCACTATCAGCTTAAATTTATCTCACAGGGTCTTTATGCAGATAAAATAATCCCCTGAGCTCCTTCAACAAAGAACAGGATACAAATGGGACAGAACTAATGAACAGAATATCAAATGAACATCTAAAATCCAAACTTTTATAGAAGTCAACAATCCTAAACCACCTTCTTCTCGGACAAACTTTAATCATTCCAAACTATTTTCTTAATAATAACAGTAATAAAAGAATTTAAGAGCTGAACCTGTCTGTGCACTGTGTCTTGTGAAATTGCTCTGGATGTGCTTTTCTAATCATCTTGCATCCCAGCTCAAATACCAAGCATATAAATTGGATAAAGAAATGCCATATACATTAAAGATGGGCAGCAACACAAAGCAACACAACTTCCCCAAACACTATGTTGTTAAATATTGCAACGCAATAAAATGTATCAATAACAACTTCTACCAGATGCGATTCTAAACCAAAAACATACATATTGTCTTGACAGCAGGGGCACATATTGTCTATATATAGTATTTATATCCCTGATATTATGTCAGCCAGAGTAAACGACTATACTTAAAGCAGTTGCTCCATTAGCAGAATTATCATAATGGCTTTCATGATTCGGCTATTACACAGCTTTAGTTACAGACCCAGGTTAGCAAACAAGTGAGGAAAATTTGTGCTACACAGACACTGCCTGATAGCTTGATTTATTTTAATTCAGGGGTGAGCAACCTGCTCAGCATCTATGGGTCATGCTGGATGCCTGTCAGAAGCCAGACGGGTGCTGTTAATCTGCTTATGTGAATTGCATGAAATTAATGTAATTTGCATATCATTTCTGAACATGGTTTCTTGCAGTTTGTGACATTTGAAAATATTGGTGGAAGTTATGGCTGTGCACAGAACCCCCAATTTGATTTGTGGCTCCAATTTGTAAATACAGATCAGACCCAATCTGGTCTGGATGGATTCAGACCCAATCAGATCCAATTTGGATCCAGATTCAATCACTATTTGTAGAGATTTGTAGCTGCTTCAACGTGATCTGGACAGGATACAAATTGGCCCCAAATGGCCTGCTTTTGTTTGTGATTTGTACAAACACAGTGTACAGCTCTAGTGGATGTTTTGCTCCTGGGTTTGTTGTTGTTATGTGCCTTCAAGCTGATTATGACTTATGGCAACCCTATGAATCAGTGACCTCCAGTAGGTCCTGGGCAGATTTCTGCATAAGACTGCAAACTAGATCTGAAACTGAAAATGCTTTGCAAATGTATGCTTATATCTATAGGTTTGCTGAATATTTACCACCATGGTGTATTTAACTGAAAATGCTGATTTCAGTGAGTAGAAATTTCTCCTAAAATGGTTTAAATTGCATGTATATTTAATATTTTGTTTTATATATTCTGTAAAGAAGCATGGCTTCCCCTGATGTCCATGCTTCGTCTTCATGAATTAACCACATATGTCATAGGTGACCCCACCCAATTAGGAATCACATAGTGAATGGCTTGATGTTACAGTTATAGATCTGTGGTTAGTAAATAAAATCACAATCAATCAGATATGAAAAAATCACATATCAAGCAGATATGCTGGCATCATTGAAGGCAAATGAGGGCAAATGAGCATTAGGGCAAACAAATTATTATTATTATTATTATTATTACTATAATTATTATCATTATTATCATTGTTGTTGTTGTTATTATTGTTATTATTATTATTAAGATGTATTAGTTGCTTGTTACCCAAAGGTCTCCAAGCAACTTACAACACTGTTAAAAACAAAAATAAATATATCATATTATAAAAACAAAACAGAAAAATGACAAAACAACAATATTCCCATACAGCCACAGGAAGCTTTGGCAGTATACTAATAAGAGACAACATCACCTCAGTCTATCAAATGCCTGTGAAAAAAGGTAAGTCTTTACCTGGCACCGAAAAAATGTTAATGCAGGCACCAGGCAGACCTCACTGGGGAGCATATTCCCACAGATGGAAAAAGAACACTTTTATTTCTTTTTTCGGCAAGAAGTATTGAAAATACCCCCAAAGGAAGACATTTTTTTTAAAAAAAACCAATATTGAAGACATTCACAGAGAAAGAGGGGGGGGGTTCAACTCAGTCCTCCTCACGTCTGAATTCATCATCACCCTAGGTCATTGGTTCCATTGTCATACCACTCTAACAGGAAGTTTTTCCTGATGTTCGGTCAAAATCTGGCTTCCCGCAGAAACAGCCATACACATGGAAAACTCTGATATCGCAGCTAGTACTATTCACAGGTTGATGTCTGAAAAGTTTACATCAGAAATGCTTCTGGAGAAAATATCATGTAAAAATCAATCATGTAGATACAGTAGTTTAATAGAGTTGGCAGCCTTTACCTTAATAAGTAAATATTGTGACTGCATTTTCCTCCCAAAGTTACAAAAACTCATAATAAAACAATAATATATAAAAAATACAGTGTTGTTTTAGTTATGTCCAACGTATGTTAACCTAACTGTAGGGGAAGAATTCTGAACATAATGGTGTACTTGTCATTTGCACTTGTTACAAATATATGTGGGAATCCCTATGCATGTCGACCCTTCACATATGACCCCTAGAACATATTCTCTTGAGAGATGAGACCTTTTGCATGGAGACAATTACATGCCGCTCTAAATATATCCCTACCTAATCCCTGTTACCCAAGAACATGTTCTCACACAGGACTACTCAAAAAAGAGGTTTGTTTATTACAAGAAAGAAAGCATGTATTGAATAAATGTGAAGTAACTAATGCAGATTGAGATTTGTATGAGATATGTGGGTGCAGCAATTTTAACTAACACGTTCACATGCACTTAATCTAAAGGAAAAAATAAACCCTACACAAAGGTTTTAATAAATTCTAAAATAGAGGAAGGGCCAAAGTTTTACCTAATCCTAGGTCTTGATAGAACAATCCTACAGCTTTAAGATGAAATGGGACCAAGACCCAAAGTTAAGATCAGAAATTCTATGCCTTTGTGAATTATGGTCTCTTTGTGAATTCTCTCTAGACATACAGGTAATCAGGTGATAGAATCCTTACCAGTCCTTCTGTCTGTCATCCACCAGTGTGCTAAGGGTGCTCCTGAAGAGTTATGGGGAAAATACATGGAAGGTCATTGGAGCTGTGCTAGCTAGATAACTATTATAAACCTACTCTTAAATAGGATTTTGAAATCCACAGGTAATAGGAAGGTAAGGCAGGAAAGTCTGTTTTTTACCTGAAATGTAGAGCACTCATGAAATCATGTACGTGATATACTTAAGAAAGATTATCTCTCTAAGACAGCCCCTTGAATGGGTTTCTTGCCTGTAAGCAAGTGTTCTGCATATTATTTCCTGGTTTGCCAGGATACATAAATAAACATTTATTTTTCTTTAATTTGCACCTTAGTGCTTCCCCCCTTTAATCTAAAGCAAACCTGTCTCTGGAGACTGGAAACAAGAAGTCTCTGCATCTGGTAACCTGCCAAATGGCTTCAGTATTATCATTATTACAATCCAGTTCCTGTGGTGATTCAGCCTGTCATGTTGCCAATAGATGACATCAGGTTCTGAACAGAGATGCTTCATAGAGAGGTAGTTACCCATAATACAACTCTTTCATGTCCAACACTGTATGAACCCAAGGGAGGGCTTGCCAAGGCCATCACTGTAACCCATTCTGCAGAATTTGCATTCATATTGCTTGGGCCTACCCAGGGAAACAGACAGACCATATCCAACTAGGAACAAGTCCTTCATTTAGCAACTATTCAAGCAGTCACAATTCCTAACCAAAACAATATGAAACTGAAAATAACTCAATATCAAGTCGTCAACAAAGAAATTTTACATAATCATAAGAGCATAAGAAGAGCCTGATGAATCATGCCAATGGCCCACCTAGTCCAGCATCCTGTTCTCATAGTGGCCAACCAGATGCCCATGGGAACCCACAAGCAGGACCTCAGCACAACAGCACTCTCCCCTCCTGTGGTTTCCAGCAGCAGGTATTCAGAAGCATACTGCCTCCAACTATGGAATGATAGAATCATAGAACTGTAGAGTTGGAAGGGGCCTCTAGGGCCATGAAGTTCAACCCCCTACTCAGTGCAGGAATCCAACTTAATGTATATCCGACAGGTGGCTGTCTAGTTGCTTCTTGAATGCTTCCAGTGTAGCAGAGTCCACAACCTCCCTAGGTCATTGATTCCATGGTCATACTGCTCTAACAGTTAGGATGTTTTTCCTGATGTTCAGTCGAAATCTGGCTTCCTGCAGCTTGAGCCCATTATCCTGTGACCTGCACTCTGGGATGATCGAGAAGAGATCCTGGCTCTCTGCCATGTGACAACCTTTCAAGTACTTGAGGAGTGGTATCACATTTCCCCTTCGTCTTCTCTTCTCATGGCTAAACATGTCCAGTTCCTTCAGTTTCTCCTCATGGGGCTTTGTTTCCAGTCCCATGATCATCCTTGTTGCTCTCCTCTGAACCTGTTGCAATTTGTATCCTTCTTGAAGTGCGGTGTCCAGAATGGAGGCAGAGCATAGCCATCATGGCTCGTTGCCACTGATAGTAGCTACTGTCCTCCATGTATTTGTCTGATCCTCTTTTAAAGCCATCCAAGTTGGTGGCCATCACTGTCTCTTGTAGGAGTGAATTCCATAGTTTATGTGCTGCATGAAGAAGTATTTCCTTTTGTCTGTCCTGAATCTTCCAAAATTCAGATTCTTTGGATGTCCACAAGTTCTAGTGCTTTGTGAGAGGGAGAAAAGATTTTCTCTATCCACTTTCTCCATGTCATGTATAATTTTATACACTTCTATCATATCATCTCTTACTTGCTTTTAACTAAAAAGTCCCAGACATTGTAACCTTTCCTCATAGGTGAGTTGGTTCAACCTCTTGATCATCCTGACTGATAAGGTCACATCCTGAATAGCAGTGGCTGCTGCCAGCCTCTGCACCAATCACAAGCCCAGCCCAACTGGGCCAGAAGTGAGAATGCACTGTGATAGCTGGCCACTTGGTACACTCTCACCTCCCTCATTGGTTTATAAAGAGGAAGTGTGACCAGAGGGACAGACAGCAGCATACCTGGGTGTCAGGAGTTGGAATCTGCCTAAACACAGCTTGTGCAGGAGAAGCATCTGGAGCACTAAAAGAGACCAGGAGGAAAAAAAACAGTTTGGATTGATGCATCTAGCAGAAAGCAAGGAATGTGAGATCATCACAAATGGGCAAATGGAAACAACATATAAATATAAGAAGAGCTGTGCTGGATCAGGCCAAAGGCCCATCTTGTCCACCATCCTGTTTTCACAGTGGCCAACCAGAAGCCTATGGTGAGTCTGCAAGGAGGACCTGAGCACAATGGTGCTCTTACCTCCTGTGATTCCCAGGAACTGGTATTCGGAACATACTGCCTCTGACTAAGGTAGATCATAGCCATCATGGCTAGTAGCTATTGATAGCCTTATCCTTCATGAATTTGCCCCTTTTAAATCCATCCAACTTGGTGGCCATCACAACCTCTTGTGGCAGTGAAATCCATAGCTGAACTATGTGTAATGTGAAGAAGTACTCTCTTTTGCCTGTCTCGAATCTTCTAACATTCAACTTCATTGGATGTCTATGAGCTCTGATACTATGAAAGAGGGAGAAAATGTCTCCGTATCCCCTTTCTCTACACCATGTATATTTTTATACACTTATGCCATGTCTCTTCTTACTTGCCTTTTCTCTAACCTTAAAAGCCCCAAATGTTGTAACATTTCCTCTTAGGGGAGTTGCTCCATCCTCTTGATCATTTTGGTTGCCCTTTTCTGAAACTTTTCCAGCTCTACAATATTCTTTTTTTTTCCAGGCAAGGAAGCCAGAAATGTACAGAGTATTCCAAGTGTGGTTGTACCACAAGTTTGTATAATGGCATTATAATATTGGCAGTTTTAGTTTCAACCCCTTTCTGAATTATCTATAGCACAGAATTCTCCCCTTTTTTCCACAGCTGCTACACACTGGGTCAACATCTTTATCAAGCTATCTACTTTGACCCCAAAGTTCATAGGAGTGAGAACCATAAAGTGGGGGGCAATGTAGAGTCAAGTAGAGTAGGGTGTGCATTGTTATTGCATGGAGAATGCATAATGATGAGTTGAGCTTCTGATCTTCCTTATTTAGGAACAAGGGACTCAGCAAGCCTCTTTCTCTGGAGTAAGAATTAGGAATGGGGCACTGATTGCATTTTTAGGATTTGTTACCCTACTGGCTTAGGTGGAATGTGAGAAGGTCTAAAAAATAATTATCTAGATCACCTAGAAAGCTGCAGGAAGCATGCTGGATATCTCTCAAGCAATAATTATCTCCACTTCATATCCTCCTACACATCCTCCAGGATGATAAAAAGGGCTCCGTTCCATCCAAAGTGACCTTCCAAACATCATTAACCTCAGTAATATTAGTCACCGGGTCTCAGCAGTTGCACTCAGCATCTGTAGCAGGAGGATTGCTTGTCAATAAAATGAATCACTTGAAAAGAATCTCAAAAGTCTGGAAAATGGTCAAGGAGGTATATTGTGTCTGGTTACCCTCATCTGCTGCAAAAGAAATGAGCAACACTCTCTGACAAACCCATAGTTTATAGGAATACTTGAATAATATTCTCTTTCCACAGAGAAGCTTATTTTAGGTGGGTGAAGACTGTTGTGCAGAAAAGAAGGTTTCAGGGGATTATTTCAGGGAAGCTGGAGATCAAATCTAATTCGAGTTATGGAAGTTCACAGATTAAGATTTTAAATTATGCCTAAATAGAGAATATTGCTTTTTGTTGGTTGGTTGGTTTTTATGGGGCAGAGTAAGGCTATTTGGAGGTTTTTGTTGATACCTTTACAGGTGAAACCAATGGGTGGAAGATAAAAAAACAGAAAAAGATCCAACCTTTGCTTGTTAAAAAATAACCCATTGTTCTGATGGGTTCCCGAGATACAACCTGAATGGTTAATTATTCTGGAAAGCAACAGAGAATAATCTTCAAAATAATATGTAAGCCTTTTTCAAACGCTTTAGTGTACTTTTTAATAAATTTACTGAGCAAGCAAATAAACATCAATACAACTTGGGAAGAGGCAGAAAATATGAGTATACTGTTACTATTTTTAAACATTTATTTAAATTAATATTGAATCCTTCCTCCCCCAAAGGGGTGTGAAGATGACTAATTGAACAGGACTTTGGGGTTTAATTTTCTGTCTGTTTTCAACCAAGTAGAGTAGAAACTGGATTTTGGTTTTATGCAGTCTAAGTAATTTGGGATGTTTTATTCTTGTTTTTATATCTGTTTTTAATGTTGCAAATCACTTTCAAATTGGAAAAAAAGCAACTAATAAATATAATTAACAACAACAACAACAACATTTGGCGGCAGCCAGGTTGTTGACGAGGACCCATCGGTCCGTGCATATAACACCTGTCCTGGCCAGTTTGCACTGGCTATCTATCTGTTTCCGAGCCAGATTCAAGGTGCTGGTTTCGACCTATAAAGCCTTACACGGTGTGGGACCGCAATACCTTGTGGAACGCCTCTCCTGCTATGAACTTACCCGTCCACTTCTTTCAGTATCTAGGGCCCTCCTCCGGGTACCAACTCATCAGGATGCCCGGAGGATTGTTATTAGACCTAGGGCCTTTTCTGTGGTGGCCCCCGAACTGTGGAACAGCCTACCTGAGGAGATACGCCTGGCGCCTACGGTACTTTCTTTTAGGCGCCAGGTTAAAACCTGGCTATACTCCCAGGCATTTTAATGTTCAATTTTAACGTTTTTAGTTTAACTTGCTGTTATTTGTTATTGATTTTATTGTAATATTGTATTTTAATCTTGTTTTGTTCACCGCCCAGAGAGCTATTAGCTATGGGCGGTTTATAAATGAAATGAAATGAACATAAAATCCAATAAAACCATATCCATTCATTCAAATATTGTTGTACAGTGGTGGATGGTCCATTAGGGTGCATGCCCCTCCCCCCCACTGCATTAATTATAACCAGTTCAGGGGGTGGTACTGGCTGTCAGCTTCCTCCTCAGTCTTAGCATTGCCCCATAGAACTCAGCTGGGAGGAAGAAGGGGAGAATGAAAATGAGTTGGATTTGCCTGTCATTGGCTCTGGCACCACCAATTGTTGGTCTCCCTGCCTTTTGCACTACCAGTCCCAGTAGCCACCAGCCACCACTGTTGTTTCATGGTCCTCACTTCCCTGAGCTCTGAGAAGTTCAAGGGGTAGAACTACTTGGGTTTGGTTTAGTTGGTATGAAAGAGCACAAGAGAATCGTGTCATTGTAATATTTGCTTGATTCAGTGGAGGATGGTGAAGTACCATCTGCCTTGAACAAGGTGGTGGTGGGTCCCTTCACTAAGAAGATCTCCCTAGACCCAGAAGTGTTAAACAACTATCGCCCAGTGGCAAATATCCTTCTTTTTTTCATGAATGCTCGAGAAGATAGTGGTAGTCCAGCTTCAGGCATACTTGGAAGAGACTGAATATATGGATCCATTTCAGTGTTGCTTCAGGCCAGGTGATGGCACTGAAACTACCTTGGTTGCCTTGGTTGATGGCATTTGTTGGGAGAGAGATGGAGGGAGTGTGACCCTGCTTGTTCTTCTTGACTCCTCGGTGGCTTTTGATACCATTAACCACAGTATCTTTCTGGAGCAGCTCAGGGAGGTGGGTGTTGGGGGCACTGTACTTCTGTGGTTCTGCTCCTACCTCCAGGGCTGTTTCCAGAAAGTAGTTATGGAGAGCTTCTGTTTGACACCATGGGAGCTTTCTTGTGGTGTCCCACAGGGTTCCATCTTGTCCCCCATGCAATTTAACATCTATAAGAAGCTGCTGGGAACTGTCATCAGGAGTTTTGGAATGATGTGTCACCAATATGTAGAAGGCACCCATCTCTCTCTCTCTCTCTCTTCCATCTGAATCAGGAGAGGCAGCTAAGGTGCTAGACAGGTGTATAGAGGCAGTGATGGGCTGGATGTGGAACAGCAAACAGACAGAGGTATTATGTGTTCCAAGTTCTTAAGTCCAGGTGGTAGCAAGATAGCCTGTTCTGAACAGGGTTGCACTCCCATGGAAGGAGCAGATTGATAGCTTGGGGCTACTCCTGGATCCAACTTTGTTAACTGAGGCCCAGGTGGCCTTGGTGGCTAGCAGTGTCTATTTATAGCTCTGGCTGGTTTGCCAGCAACAACCACTTTTGGACAGAAATGACTTGGCCACAGTACTCCATGCTCTTGTAACTTCCAGATTGGCTTATTGCAATGTACTCTATGTGGGGTTGCTCTTGAAGATGACTTGGAAACTTCAGCTGGACAAAAATGCAGGGTCCAGAATACTGGCTGGTGTTGCTGGGCTAGCTTAAATAAAAATGTTTTAAGCAGGCACCAAAAAGAAGGTCCCTATGTAGTCCAATCTCCCATCCCTACCCCTGGGAGCCAACATGAATCCTACTGCCGTTTTCAAACCCCACCCAGACTCTGTGTGATATTCCAGGTGGGAGGGGGCACCTGAATGACATATGTGCATGTGCATGGGCCATAACTATCATGTGGCATTCTTAGGGGAAGGGCATTTCTTCAACTATCTTCCATTGCCAACAGGCATGGCAGGTTCCTTGGTATGTTGTGCGTGGGGTCAGCTGCTTCCTGAACACTGCCATATTTTACATCCCTCTGTAATAAAAGCTCTAGTCTTCATGGATTATTAACCTGTTTTGCAGTTTTATCATATTTCTTTGTCTGTGTCTCTGAATATCTATCTCTATAAAGAAGTTGAACAAAATGCTCTTTCCCAAATTTGCTGCTCCCTTTGCACTGTTGTAGGTAATATATAAACAAATGGTGGGACTAGAGTGTTTGGAGAAGGACAGAGTTTAACATCAGTTTCAGTTCTGAGTGAGTTGCAGGAATAAAGATGTTCCAATCATTTACCTCTGGTATTTTGAATTCCTTACTATACAATAGAGAGATGAAAACATTTGCTTCAGCTCTCATTTAACCCTAGGAGGCCTGAACTGATACACACTCCTAGAGTTTCTGGTACTGAGTTCAGTTGTTGGAGCTGGGAATCGGGTGCTCTGTGGACCTGGCAAAGGCAGAACAGGCTTCTTTTATTTATACTAGACCTAGAAAATCTAGAGCTTTCAGAATGCCTGCCAACAACAGGGGCTGATGTGATACACCTGTATTATCTTATATCCTCAGAGTCTGATCCCACATCATTCTGCCACTAATGAATCGCTGGTTTCTTCCTCTCTAATAAAGCCCTATTCATGTGTTCAGGCAACATGTGGTGGTAGGATAATGTGTATAGGTGAAGGAGAAAGACATCCTCCAACTCCCTTCATTCATGTGTGCCACCAAAACCTTACCACATTGTGCAGAAAAGTCTTAAAAAGGGGGAGAGTTAGGCACATTTGGATGAATCTGCTTAGAAGCATCAGCAGAATTGGGAACTCTGATAACACATGGGTTTCTGATTGTGGAGAGGCAAGGTTTTAACAACATTCATCACATCATCATTAGTCCTTCAGACCTTTGTGTGTCTCCTGTGGGATGGGAGATGGTGGGGTCAGGGCTTCATTGTGATGTCAAGTGATTGACCTGTCAGTGACCACCACTCATCTGTCAAACTTGGCCTGCCAGAGGTGAGGGAGATAAGGATCTGACCCACAGGCTGGATCTAATTAACAGAAGAACATAAGAAGAACCCTGCTGGATCAGGCCAATGGCCCATCTAGTCCAGCATCCTTTTCTCATAGTAGCAAGCCTGATGCCTTTGAGAAGCCCACAAGCAAGAGCTGAGCACAAGACCACTCTCCCCTCCTGCAGTCTCCAGCAACCGGTATTCAGAAGCATACTGCCTCCAACAGACAGTTCCTCATACCTGACCTGCAGATATGCACAAACACCTTTCCCAGTGAGTTAGGGCTGGGCCAAATTCTTATTGATAACCATCATCTTTTCCACCAAGAATGCCCTGGGAACAACACTATGGCTGTATTCAGACATGGGGCTTATTCCATTGGTTTAAAGGATTAAAATGGTAGCACTTTTGTCTTGATTTCTAAAATTCCTTTCACACTGCAATACTTGTTGCTTCAAGGAACTGTGGGCTTTTTGGCCAATATACTGCCACTTTGCACAAGTGTCTTTCATACTACTGCAGTGAACAGTGCCTTGCTTTCGTCCCTCACCTGTTACACACCTGTTCACTATAGTTCCCCCATCATTCACTGATTGAATTAGTGTCTAAATACAGGAATGTGTGTGGGAAAGGAGGAAGGGAATGTTGCTTCCTATGCCTACGCCGGAATACCAGTACAATTTTTGTCAGGCAAAAGTAATTGGTGTGCGCCTAACGGGTGGGAATGCAATGCATGCTGGGATGCCTGTCACATGAGCAGCTGCAGCTAGCGCAAAGTTCGTATGATCCTTCAAATTCCCAAGCTTCCAAACTGATTATTTCTGGTATTATTTATCATGAAAATTGGCTCTAAGCTTCCACTACATTCCACCAAATTTCTGGAACTAGCTTTCACATTGTGTGAAAGGTCAAATATAATGCACAGATTACCAGGCAAGAAATCATTGGAATAATGGGATAAAGTGCAGTGTGAAAGCTGCCTATGTCATGATGCAGCATATTTCACAGGGGCATTTAGTCTCAGCAACATGGTTGAGCTGCTAAAAAGAGTCAAGCCATCACTTCAAGCTTCAGCAAGACATGTGTGCATGTGGGTTGTGGTGTGTGTGAGTAAAAGACAGAAAGAAAAATCCTGAGTCACCTCCTTCAAAATGGTAAGAATTCGTCTGTCCTGCCCTGCTCCCTGAAAGTCTTTGAATACCATAACATAAAAATCATAAAATTACCCCAGCATATTACAATATAATAACCATAGCACAATCCATATATTTAGACTAACACTTTGCTTAAACTAAGCAGGTGTGAGTCTGGTCAGTTCCTGGGTGGGAGGCCTTTCCTGGAAACTATGCATGTGCCACCTGGGGTTCCATGATGGAAGAATGGCAGGATATAAATGTAACACAAATACATAAATAAAAATATTGTTGGGGGACAGTTTGAGCAGAAACTGAGATGGTTCAATTCTCTCTTCCCACTACAACTTAACATGGGTTATTTTTAATGCTTTCACCTAATATTACAGCAAGGATTTAGTCAAGCCAACAGGCAAACATTACACGAGGACAGGACAGCATCCTTAACACCTGGACAGGGAAGCTGAGCAGCTTTGTTGGAAAATTCATTCAGTGTGATGGAAATTAGGGATGGGAGTGAAGAAACCCTTTTTGTAAGAGGTAATGAATGACAGAAAGACCTACGTGAAGCAGGTGGAGCATGATGCCTTGTCAATTAAACCAGTTTCTTGTCAATTAAGCCAGTTTAACCAGTTTCTTACACACACAGCTATTTATCTTCCATGTAATTTGGATCAGATTACTAAAGCCTGCCAGCTTACCCCTTCAACTGATGTCAGGCTACATGAAGATTTTCCTAGGTTGAGTAATTTACTTTATACATTGACAGTTTTCAAAACAGCCTAGTTGGCTTTTGAACTTTATATGTGGGGCATTTTTCATGCTTGCAGTGCTCACTTGTCTCTTTCCCTTTCCTGCTGCTGTTGCTGTGCGACATTCCAAAGATAAATCTCAGAGATTGGGGGATGGCAAATATATTTGCTGATCTCCATCAGAACCTTTGGAAATTTACAGATAGTTCAGAGTATGTCCATGCACAGCGTGTCAACAAATCATGGGTGAAAGAAGATTAATCCACCCACCCCCCTCGTTCCGATTTAGCTTCATAAATGAGGTCATATTGTGGCAAAAATCTAAGGGAAAGTATAGCCAGGGCAAGCCCAACCATGAGCTGAGATTTTTCATTAACTTGAATTCTGAAGCTGACCCTGCATCCTGCATCTACTCTATGCCCCTGTATAACAACAACTACAGAATTATGGGAGGGTTGTAGCATCTGCTTTGCATGCAGAAGGTCCCAGGTCCAACCCGAAGCAGCTTCCAGTGAGAGCTGGGAGAAAGTCTCCCTGAAACCATGGAAGGTCACTGCCAGTGAATGTAGGCAAAACTGAGTTAGATGAACCAATGATCTGAGTCAGTATAATGCAGCTATCAGTGCTCTTATGTCTTCAGGGAATGGATGTAGCTCAGAGGCAGAGCATGAGCTTTATTTATTTTCATGTATTTATTAAATTTATATCCTGCCCTTCCTCCAAGAAGGAGCCCAGGGTGACAAACAAAAACACTAAAAACACTCTAAAACACCTTCAAAACAAAGGACATAAAACATATTAAAACAAAACATCTTTAAACAAAACATTTTTTAAAAAAACATTTTTAAAAAAGCTTTACAAAATCTAAAAGAGATGCACTCTGGGATAAGGTCTCTACTTAAAAGGCTTGTTGAAAGAGGACAGTCTTCAACAGGCACTGAAAAGATAACGGAGATGGTGCCTCCCTAATATTTAAGGGGAGGAAATTCCAAAGGGTAGGTGCCACAACACTAAAGGTCCGCTTCCTATGTTGTGCAGAACGGGTCTCCTGATAAGATGGGACTTCTTGCAAGCAGAAAGTCCCAGATTCAATTCCTGGTATTACAAGGAAGGATAGGGAATATCCCCCATCTGAAACCATGGAGAACTGCTGCTAATCAGTGTAGACCAGAGCTTGGAAAAGTTACTTTTTTGAACTACAACTTCCATCAGCCCCAGCCAGCATGGCCACTGGATTGGGCTGATGGGAGCTGTAGTTCAAAAAAGTAACTTTTCCAAGCTCTGATGTAGACAATACTGAGCTAGGTGGACCAATGATATGATTCTGTGTTCCTATGTTCCTATGTCCTTCCTTCATATGAAGACAGCCAAATGTTTTGGACTAGCCCTAGATGTAGCTCATCTTTCTCATGTGTTGCTGTCAGCCAGTTAAGTAAATGGACTTAAATCAAATTTTGGGGCTTGCTTCACTTCTAAGGGAAGAGAATTCCAGAGAAATGGTGTCATAATGGACAAAAACACACACATTTTTATTGCAGGGATGCACAGAAACATCAACAGATCTTCATACACAGATCCACTTAACCAGGGTGACTTGGGGGAGAGAGGCAGCTTCCCAGATACCCTGGTCCAGAGATTGTGGGGCTTTATACACCAATAGTACAACCTTGAATCGAGCTCAGTGGCAAATTGGCAGCCAGTGTAGTATTCAAGGGCAACTTCCACCTTATCACCACAGTATGGATAACTATGATCAGGCTGTCTTGGTCTGGAGGGGAGGGCTTTCACATTGCAGACCATCCTGAGCTGGTGAAAGACACTGCATGGCACTGATGCCACCTTGGGTCTCCATTTAGACCAGGCGTGGGGAACCTGTGGCTCTCCAGATGTTGCTGGACTACAGCTCCCATCATCCCTGACCATTGGCCTTGCTGACTAGGGCTGATGGGAGTTAGAGTCGAGACACATCTGGAAGGCCACAAGTTCCTCACCCCTGATTTAGATCAAGGAACACCCCCGTCCTGCAAACCAGGTCCTTTAGGGTGTGTGTAAATACATCCAAAGAGATTGAACCCCTCCTCCCAGCTAATAGCACAGAATTAGCACAGATTCCCTGTCCAGAATATTAAAAGATGCAAAGGTTTGGAATATCAGCTGATGTTAGAAAAAAAAATGGTTCCTCCTAAAAAGATATAAGGGAATTATATATAGTTTTAGCTTGCATTGTCCATGATAAGAGTTCATTTTAGCTGAACAGCTTCAAGCTGGGAAGACACAGAAAACAGCAAATAATGTGACATTTAACCAGGGAAAACTAATCAAAACAGTAGAACCTTGACCTTTGCTTCAAGTATGTTTGGTGAGGCTTGAGTGTGCAATAAGAGCAGTGGAGAGATCCATGGGTCACTCTGCAATTCGTCATTTTTTTTCAAGATGATAATGGAGGTCAGCAATGGAAAGTTCACCAAAATAAATATATAAAAAGTGATCAAAGAGAAACTGAGGAAGGGACCATGCAGGGCCTTTGGAGGCCAAGGTGTCAGAATCTTCCAGTGTTTCAAAACCCAACTTAAACTAAGGTTAAAAAAAACACCTATATTTTCCCCCATTGAACAATCTAACAACTGTGCAGGTATCATAACCTTGTTGTACAGGGACAATATTCCAGTATTGTTCTTCCATGTATTTGACCTGATAACATCACATTCAAGCTGGTATCTTACATTTGGGACACACCACTTTCTGTCACACATTTTCTGTTATGACATTCTGACCTTTCAGTCTTCCGATTGACAGGCATTAGATCTCATACTGCCTGTGGAAGTTTATTGATCATGGGGGCTTATATATGATGGATCCCTATTAGCACTGGAAAGAGGTCTTAACTACTAACCTAAACTACTAGTAGTACATGATTTCTGCATTGGAGCATAGAAGCAGCCCTTTACTTTGTCAGGTTATTTATCTATGAAGCCCAGACTTCTCTAAACTCCAAAGCCCTATGAAGAGAGACTGAAAGAACTAGGCATGTTTAGCCTTCAGAAGAGAAGACTGAGATATGATAGCACTCTTCAAGTACTTGAAAGGATGCCACACAGATGGGAGCCAGGATCTCTTCTCGATCACCCCTGGCTCTTCGGACAGCCTTTTGGGGTGGGTTAGGTTTTATTATTGTTGTTGAGACTTTTAATGTTCTAATATAATTATATATTTTTATTCTGTACATTGCCCAGAGTGGCTGGACAACCAGCCAGATGGGGAACTAATAAATCTAATAAATAAATTCCAGAGTGCAGGATACAGAATAATGGGCTCAAGTTGTAGGAAGCCAGATTTCAGCTGAAGATCAGGAAAAACTTCCTAACTATTAGAGCGGTACGACAATGGAACCATGACCTAGGGAGGTTGTGGGCTCTCCAACACTGAAAGCATTCAAGAGGCACCCGGACAGCCACCTGTTGGGTATGCTTTAAGTTGGACAGGAATTTTGACTTGATGGCTTTATAGACCCCTTCCAACTCTACTATTCTATGAATCTGTGGTGTTTTTTGGATGTTTTGAGCTGCAGCTACCTTGTCCCTGACCATTGGGAAGGCTGGCTAAGGCTGATGGAGTACACCACCACATTTGGAGGGAATCAGGTTGGTGAGGCAGTGCATCATTCACAGATGTCAGCCCAAAACCTTTTGCTGGGTGAAGATGGGCAAAAATAAGATGGAGCCTCCCCTCATTTCACATACAGAAACTGATTGTATTGGCAGTTAAATTTTATTTTGACACTGGCAATGTTCTTCTGAGGGCAGCAGATGAGCTTTGGGGGCTCAAACACCTCATCATCACTTCCTGGTCCCAAGATTCTGCAGACTGAGGTGGTCACTAAAGAAAGGGGAAGAAATTCAATTCAGTTGGCATTTAAAGGCGAATCTACTTAATTCACATTTTCTGAACCAATGTGACAACTCAAATACAACCATCCTTTGAATTTCACACATCTCACATTGCAATGCAGTTCTCCAGCCAAGTAATGGGTTCTCTCTTTTTCTGATAAAATATCCATAAAATGTATATATTAGTGAAAATAGCCTCATCTGAAAGAGTCCCCAAAAATCAGCTCACTCAAGACTTTCCCTGACTGAGGGTGGATTTTTCATGATCACAATCACCTTACAATTACTTAAGTGATCCTGGGGGGAAAAGCCTGTATAAAAACATTATCCCTGAGGAGTTAAATATTAGAACTTTGTATTATGGGCTAGAATTAGACTCCATCTGTTGGACTTTGCTCTGCTTTTCAGTTTCAATTGTGTTCTTTACCCAGTCAGCAATAAAGAAGCATGTTTGTTTGCCTGCAGTAAGAAGTAAAAGTTTGTTTATTCTGCAGTTAGTATGATGAGTAGAGCAGCATTGGGTGCTTATTGTTAATGAGTTAAATAAAGAGATAACTTAAAGTGATCTGAAAAAATATCTACCCTAGGTTATCCTTTACTTATTGAAAGCTCTCACTATACTCACAATTATAGTGGCTATTTTTCCTTCTTTTTCTTGATGGGAAAGGATGAAAACAACCTTAGAGTAATAGAAACACTGCTGTGCATATTACAGTTACCTGGCTGTCTAGCCACCTGGGCAGTAACTAAGGCCTAATTTATGATTTTGTCAACTTTTTTTGGTTCTAACTCAGATATCAGCCACAGAGACTTTCAATAACAAGAATTTAGCAAATTTTGTTTTCCTTGCAAATGAAAAAGAAAGTACAACTAACCTTTATTTTGATTTTTTTTACAGTACTTTCATTTTAGGAAGCCCTGAAAACTACAACTGTTCCAAAGTATGATTTTTAGATGTAATATATTTTTTTCTCTCTGAAATACTTGAGATGTACCCTTTGGAAAGCTTTCTTACATATTTATCAAGCATTTTTGTAAGTTTATGAAAGGACTTCTACTGTGCAGTAAATATTTTACAGAGTTAAGGACTCAATCTCATTGACTTCAGCAAGGAAGTTATGCATATTATAGCCAGCACACCCTAAGTGTTTGATTATGGTTGCATTGTAATGCACTCTTACTCTATTTCTAAACTTTTTTTATCGGTGTTGTCGTGATGCAAGATTAAAACTGAATTTTTGATAAAACAAGCTCCACACTAGTTTTTAACTTAACTTAAGCTATAGTATAAACTATTTTGTTTGTTTTATGCCTTTTGGTCTCCCCTTGTTCACTGTATCTTTACCATTTTTTTCTCATGAAACAAAGAACATGCCAACCATTTAATTCCTGATGTTCATACTAAATTTTCTGTTAACTTTACCATTGTGTAAGTTAATACACTCTCTGCATGGAGGAGGAGTGAGGGGGAAGGTCACTTTCTTTCCTGTCTTGGCCCTCACTTCCTCTCCACCAGTGAAGGGGCATTGGTTGCCTCCCCCCCCAAAAAAATGCACCACCTGGAAATGTGGTTGCCCCACCTAACAACGAAGGCTGGCTAAAGGGCTGGGTCCAGCCCTGATTAAACTGGAACCACCAAACTCACTCCACTTTGGCTTTCAGAGAAATTCAGTGGCAACACCACTCTCAAATATCATGAAACAGATACTGAATCCTAACTAAGTACCTTGTCTAAAGATATGCCTATCAATTACTAATTTACGTTGACTGCCTGCAAAAACTATTTCAGGAAATAAGGGTTTGCAAACTCAGTTGCCGAGTATCTGTAATTCATAATTCATCTCAAGTATTTTCAAAACCCATATCCAATTTAACAGGCCTCCCTCATAGCAAGCTGGGTCTTTTTTATGTTTCCCAAAGTAGAATTTCTCACCTGGGTAGTATTTAAGGTCAGCAGAAACCTCTGAAGTTGAGAGGGGTTTACATCTCCCACAACACATCACTAATTGAATATTCTTTTTGGTACTCACGGATGAATAATGGTTGGCCCCAAGCCATTTAATGCTGAGTGTGAGTTGTGTAAAGAAAAATAAAAATAAAAAGATGCTATGTTAGAGGTATTTACTATATCAAGTTCTGTGTGGTAATCAAAATTTGGATTAAACAAGGATAATCCTTAAGAGACATTCTGCAGTGCATCTATAATTATAATATAATGAATGATAATTTGTTGGGCAAAAGAAAAAATGGTGATGTGGGGAACACATACACCTATGCAACCCCAAGGAAATCTGATGTTGCTGATGCAGGATAGCAGTGTTTAATACTGATGCTTTCTTATTCCATGAAGGGATGGAGAAGGAGATCAACCACTGCAACTTCAGCTGCATACACACTATATATTTAAATCATATCTCTTCCCCCAAAAGAATCCTAGGAACTGTACTTTACCCCTCACAGAACTACAATTCCCAGCACCCTTAACAAGCTACAGTTCCTGGGATTCTTTGAGGGACGTCAGCTGCTTTAAATGTGTTGGTGTATATACACCCTTCAATTGGCTTTAGAAAAAGTGTAAAGGTGCAATCGCAGGCATCAGTACTTCTGCTGCGGGCACCTGATCATGTGAAGCTTAAATACAGGAGAAAAGCAAGGAGGGAAGCACCTCAAAACACTTGAGCCAAAATGTGGGGGACTCTCAGGATACCACACCAGCAAAGAGCAGAAGGTTATGAATGGGAGGGATTATTTATTAAAGCCCAATGCTTTTTGGGTGATAACACAACCCTTTGTCGAGGGCAATCTGCAAAAATATATACAAACAACATCTCCTCTTTTTGGTTCAGAAGTAGTACATGCATGCAATCATCCCTGTGTGCATTGGCTCAGCTCAGTTCCTGATCTTCCCATGTTGAGTATAGAAGGCTTTTGTTTCCATTTGGTTAACATGAATAGAAACATCTGCATATTTAGGAACATTGATGCCTGGACAAAACACCTCTAGAATACTTAGGATCTCTTGGAAGTATTCTAGAATTCATGCAAAATGATAGCACACAATGTCACAACTAGGTTTGGGCAAGAAATCAGATTCAGTTCACATTTAAAGCCAAATCTATCACTTTTCAGAATAATATGAAAACCCAAACACAGCCATCCTTTAAAAAAAAAAATCACACTTATCTGAATTGTGTAATGCAGTTCTCCAACCAAGCAGTGTTTACAAAAATGCATATGTTAGGGGGCAGTGTGCATAAAAATGACTATATGAATGAAAATAACAAAATGCATTACATAGGATAATTTGCTTGGCATGTAAAATGTGTTTATTAGGAGAAATTCTACTTAAAATGCTGAGGATTTTTTCAGAATGTCTTTTATTTTAAAAAATTTTCTGCAGAAATGTGGATAACTGAAATTCAGTCAGGGCAAAATGAGAAACAGAGAACCGAAACTGACAGATCCTTCCATCTCTAGTTACAACTCTTCCACTGCTCCTCTGCCTTTTGAGTCTTTGCAGGATCACAGCTCATGGCCCTAGCCAAGAAGTTGGAGAGGTTTGCTAAAACATAGGAAGAGGGCCAAAAAAGCAAACCAAGGGAGAGCCAGAGCTAAGGTTACAGACCGGTATCCTATTCAAGAGTTCAGGGACTGGGAGATAGTAGCACAAAGTGATAGCCCAAGGATAGTGAACCTGTGGTCCACCAGATTTTAGTGGGCTTTTTTTAGTAGTATTTTGATACTTCTATCCCAATCTTCAATTCACACAATTACTCAAAGCAGCGTACAGACAACACAGAAATCCAATATTAAAACCACAAATACAATAAGTAAAAGTAGCATTTAACAGCACACCATAACAGGTATTAAATATATTTACAAATCTGTACAGACATCTCTAATGAAGAGTGCAGCTTAAAACCCTTTGTTCGGTTGACTCATTATTTCTTGCACCTCTGGGTTTGTTTCATCTCATGTTTTATATCTCTTGGTGGGTGTGCACTTCAGTAAATGCAACAGCATTTAAGTTTCTCTAGCCATCCCTCTTTGGACCTCTCTCAGATCTTCCAGGAACCCCCAAATTTGCTTCAGGTAAAATTTCAGTAACTGCCCTCAACCAGCTGAACTGTGAGATCCAAGAAGGTATTTTCATTTTCCAAACCAATAAGATCTTTGGGGCTTTCACATCCCATACTAGTGCCTAAACCACAATTAAGATTCACTACAACCAAATTGTTTAAGACTGAAGCAATGCTATTTGGCAATGCCATTGCTTTTATCTTCCCATAGGGTTGTACACAATCTTCTGGAGGTGCCTCGATCTTTTCCTATTCCAGAGAAGGTCCCTTTTCTTGTACAAATATGTGAAACAGCTTTTTGAACCCTTCCAGGTCTTTTTGGGTGTCCTCAAGTTCATTCTGTGGTTCAGTTGCAAGGATCATATCCAGTTCCACCTTCACAGACTATGACTACTGCAATGCCCATCATCCTTGACGATTGGTCATATGCCCGCTAGGTCTGATGGGAGTTAGAATCCAACAATAATTGGAAGATGACCCAATTTTCCCATGCCAGCCACAGGCCAAGCAGAAAACAAGTCAGTGATAATATAAGAAGGTGGCTTGAGTATGAGGCTGACTTGGATCAAGAAGATCATCTGAGTCAAATCAGAGGAGTGATAGGTAGAGCCAATCAGCAACTCTTTGAGGGAGAACAAGCCCTCTGAAGTTAAAGCCTATTCATTTCTGGTGGATTGTTTATTTAAGCAGATAAATATATTAACCAGAGAAGGGAGTTTTGATCACATACACATCCAAGACTACATGTGCGTTAATGAACAGGCTAAAATATTAACGGGAAAGCAGAATGTCTAACCGATTCTCTGTATTTCCATCTGTTACTCTTGAAATAGCTCTGATTACTTCTTTTATTATTCTTTTCCCAAATTTACCCCAGTGAACATTAGATGAGAATTATCCTTTTGCTTCTAGACTTCTTAATATTATAATTTTTCTTAACAGCTAAGGTTGCAATTGCTCATGACTGGAAAAGCCTGTAATCCTAAAAATTAAGGAACGGCTAACCAAAATTTTGGAGACTGCTAAAATGGACAAATTAACAGATAACATCCACAGAAGGAATGGCTCTGCCTCCCAGGCAGAATCTGGATAAAAACCAGTTCTTTCCAATATTGTAAATCTGGAGCAGGAAACCTTTTTTCAGCCCAAGAGCCACATTCCCCTCTGGGCAACCTTCCAGGGACCACTTGTCAGTGATGTACAGGATCAAAGACAAAAGTGAATGGAGCAAGGAATGTCAAGTTCATCTTTGTGAAGTAGGCTAGTTCCTACAAGCATTTGTGCACTTCTGCCCCACGCTTTTTTGAGTAAAAAAAATGAGGTGCTGGTATTCATATATTGATAAAAGTGCTGTGGGTGCCAGCACAAAATGGCTGCCATGGACAGCATAAAAAGAGGTCCCAGTACTTCATACTGGTGTGCACTGTCACACAGAAAAAAGCTCTGCTTCTGTCTATCCTCCATCCAGGCAAGCAAGAAGCATTGCCAGAGTTCAAGGGCACATTCCAGTCAGGCAAAAACACTCAAGGAGAGTGGATAGTAAGGTGTATGGTTAGTGAGGCGATGCAGCCTGGGAGAGCCCCAAGGCCAGATAAAGGGCCATATTGAGCCTCCAGGCCTGAGGTTCCCCACTCGAGTTGTCAATGAATTAAATTAACGTGGCCACATTCCCACTGTACGTTTATTCTACTATTGTTCCACTTTAAACAGTCATGGCTTCCTCCAAAGAATCCTGGGAAGTGTAGTTTGTGAAGGGTGCTGAGAATTGTGAGGAGACTACTGTTCTCCTCACAGAGCTACAGTTCCCAGAGTTTAGTGGGAAAAGGGATTGACTGTTAAACCACTCTGGGAATTGTAGCTCTCTGAGGAGAATAGGGGTCTCCTGACAAGTCTCAGCATCCTAAACAGACTACACTTCCCAGGATAGATTCTTTAGGGGAAGCCATGGCGGCTTAAAGTGGAATAATAGTGGAATAAATGTACAGTGCAAATGTGGCCTGTGTTGTCAAGCCCTGTGCTAAACCATGTGTGTTTATTAGACTGCCGACACAGTCATTACACAGGGTTGTTTCCAACACTAGTCATACTCAGACTATGCTGATTGAAATTAAAAGGATATAAACTAAGGTTGATTAACCTCAGCAGGTCTACTCTGAGTAAAACTTAGTTGGCTACATCCCACTGTGTATTCTTTATACACATAGGCTGTAAATGCACAGACAGGGACCCTGTAGCCTACGTATTGTGCGCTAGAATATACATTGGGTTGTATTCAACTACTTGAAGTAGGCCTACTGAAATGAATGAACCTTAGTTAGCCATGCCTATTAGCGTCAATACCACCCATTGTTATTAGAATTAAATTATTAGAATTGAGAGGCTATTTTAGTAATGTTTGTGGAAACACACAGGCACATGAAAGACTGCAAGAAAATGTTGCATACACCCTTAATAGGAATGTGCTTTGTCAGGGTTCCCGTCAGACAGCCATGCCTATCATAAGCTGTAAGAGGCTCCTTCAGGTCAGTTCACTCCCTCCCACTCCCTGGTTTTCTCTTTTTACTTCTGTGCTCCTGGAGGGTACTGGGTATATTCGGTCTTTATTCGTGGTTTCCTTTGTGGGATGGTGCCTCCTTTTGGGTGTTTCTTTATTATATAACTGCAAACCTTGGGGTTCAAGCAAGCAAGCTGGCCGTTCCCTCTTGTTTCTCAACTTTGGCTCTAATAATTATTTTGGCACAGGAACACTGAGTTTAACATTAGAGGGATGCCAGCTGAGATACCGATGCAGTGCCTACACTTGAAACATACAAATGTAAGATCCATGTCACATTTTTTTCTACTTATGAAAGTAAGAGGAGGTGGGAGGAAATAAAGGAAGGAAGGAAACAGGGGATTTCCACCACTAAATGGTGTATTATGGTCCTCACATTTATTAGGCCTTTATAATATACTTTTCTAGATTTATTAATCTCACATCTGTCTGTCTCTTTCCCTTTGAGGAGAATAGTGCTAAAATTACCCTTAAAAGAAGACAATCGTTTTTTTTAAAAATAGAGAATCTTTTCACAGCAAATCAATTGTGGCTTACAATTCAAAAGGGGCCGTCTTTCTAGCTGTATAGAACTGCCAGCTTTCAATTAAGTAAAAACCAGCTTTTGACTTCCAACACATCCCAGGGGTAATAGGCTTGGGGGGGGGGGAAATGGCTTTATACGGATCACTTCTTTCATACAGATCGCTCATATTTTAATGGCCTGAATAAGTATGAATGCAGCTTTTCCTCCTTGGCGATCCCATGACAGGAAGAGAATAATGTTCCTGTAGATTTCAAATGGGGACAATCTTGATTGACCCACTCACCCCTATGGGGATGAGGCATGCGAAACCAAGACATGGGGCCCTGTGGGACAAGTCACGGTGCGGTGTGTGTGTCTCTGTTTAAGATTGGCATACCCCCACAGGCAACCTGTTTCATGGGCATGGCAGAGTTCAAGGATACATTCTAACCAGGCAAAAAATCCTCAAGGACAGTGCAAAGCAGGGCAGGTGTGGCCTGGGGAGAAGAGGTGTGGCCTGATAACAGTCCCGAGGGCCAGATAGACAAGCATGGGATACCACATCCAGTACCAGGTCTCATGCTCCCCACCCTGTCTATTATTATTATGCAAGTGTCTTTATTGCCTTTTTACAGCATAGCAAATAAAGAGAACATACAAGGAAAAGGGAGCATACATTCATAGACGGCATCTTCACATTCTTAAATCATTTCCATTGTACAGTTCCAGCACCTCCAGTTTGGGGGCTTACTCCTAGACAAGCTTGCATAACATTGCATTCTTACAGTTCAGTCTGATGCATGTTCATTGAGATCAGTGGAGCTTACTTCCATGTAGGGATGGGATGATCTGTCAATTTCGTTTCTCTCCATTTCTATTTTTTTTCTAATCTTATATCTGGTTCTTCACATTTTTGCAGCAATTTGTAATTTTTTTAAAAAAAATCCTCATGAAAATTCTTCGGCGTTTTACTGTGAATTCCTCCTAATAAATACATCTCTGTATGCCACTTTGACAAATGCTCACATTTTTTCAGGCAATTTATTATACTATAATGCATTTTTATTTTATTTGTTTACAAATGTATTTGTATACCATTTCATTAAAAACATCAAAGCAGTTTACAAGTTAAAAACAAGTACAAAACCAACCATACAATAATGTTATCATGTATATTATTATACAGCCACAAGAATAGCCAGCATGGATTTTTCACATTCCACAATGTTAAACTGAAAATATCCCTCATGCCATTCTGATGATTCCCATAAGCTCATTTCAAAACAAAACCTTACAAAACTTATAGTCCTTAACAACCCTCTACGTTTTCATGGCAATACACAAAACAGAGAGAATCCAGGGTTCAAAGTGTAAAACAAGAGAAAAAATCTAGAGCCTTGTTGGACTTTTTTCTGTCAGTGGTCTCATAGTCTGTTGAAATTAATTAAAAGTCAGCCATGTTCACAGAGTACCTGTAATCCTATTACTGACCTTACCCCATACTCTGACCTTCATCTTCTGCAGTTTAAAAGTTTAAAAAAATGCCTGGCTGATTTTTAATTAATTTAAGAAATTTAACATTGAAGTCTATTATAGTGCTGGACATACTCAGTAAGAACCAACTGTCAGTGTTCTACAAGCCAGACTCATAGCTGCTTGGTTTGCTTAATCACGTGGCCACACACATGCCAGACCTTTATTTCACTTTTAGACAGTTATGGCTTCCCCCAAATAATCCTGGGAAATGTAATTTGTGAAGGGTGCTGAGAGTTGTTAGGAGACTCCTATTACACTGATAGAGCTCCAGTGGCCAGAGTGATTTAACAGTCAGCCCCTCTCCAGGGGATTGTAGCTCTGTGAGGGGAATAGGGTCTCTCCTAGCAGCTCTTAGCACCCTTCACATACTATACTTCCCAGGATTCTCTTGGGGGAAGCCATGACTGTCTAAAGTGAAATAAAGGTCTGGTGTGGATGTGGCCAGGGACAGCTTTGGTTTAAATTTGGGTGGGAGACTACATGTGTCTGCTGTAGGATGAAAAGGTGGGGGAAACTGAAAAATGACACTGTTTTTGTTTTGGAAAGGAAAGGGGCTTTCCCTCTGCCCAGTGCCCACCCACCCAATCTCCTCCCCTCCCCCTCCATTCCTCCCGCCTACCCTTCCTCCCCCTCCATGCCTCTTCCCCAGGTCAGTTTCATCTATCCTCTCCTCTGATCCTCCTCCTTCCTTTGCCCCTCCTTCCCCTCAGAGGCACCAAATTCTTCCAAGCTACACAGCAAGTGGATTGGACTGTGAAAGACCAACCCAAATTTTGTTTGCATTTTTACAAATGTGTAGGGCAGTATAATATATCAGAGAGGAGGTCAGGTCTCTTGCTTTCCTGGTGCATTCACTACAGCTGTCCAATTTCCCTGCTTTTTAAAGTTTGATCGAAATATCTGTTGGCTATAAGTAAAACCACAAGGGTTTTTTTTGGCCTATTAGTGAATATATAATAATGTTTGAATGTTATTTTCATCTATATATTCATTATGTGTACATTCCCCCCAATATATGTATTTATGTTAACATTGATTGGTTGGAGAACTGCGTCACAAAATTTGGATAAGTGCAAATTTTGAAGGATGGCTGTATTTCAGCTCTTTTTTCCTGTAAAGTATGAATTTAATAAATTCAGCTTTAAATGTAAACAAAAGCAGATTTCTCCCCCATTCCTACTTCCAGGTAAATGTTATATGATTGCAGTCTTAGTATCACCCAGAGAATTTCATTTTCCATGTTTGTTTAACCCAGGGCAGTTAGGCTCTACTCATTTCTGAAGGACATTAAAGATGGCTGAGGCACTGTGGCAACTAGTGTTAAAGTGCTGGATTTAGGAAAGGGAGACTCTGGTTCAGCTTATTGGGTGTCTTTCTATATCTTAGTATGACTTTCCTCACAGGGTTGTTGTGAGTGTCCTGGCTTCCAACCAGAGAAGCAGACTCAAGACTTGAAGAGCGGGTTTGGCAAAAGCTTTATTCCAGAGATCAGCACAGGAATGTAGCATCAAAACAGACAGGATACAGGATACCAGCAGGTGCAAATCTAGGCTAGTGGAAGTAATGGTGAGTTCTTGCAACAAAGATTCTCATCCTAGATACTCCTAATAAAAGACAGAGGGGTGAACAATTCTACTTGTTTGAGCTAAATCTAGCACTTTCCAGTCTTTCAAACAACACAACACTTCTCTTGGGTAAAGAGGAGGATTTTCTCAGCTGTAATCATCTCGCTTGAGTCTATGTGACCTTGCTGAAACTGTCGTCTGAGGCTCTAAGAGAGATTATCTCTCTGGAAGTGTCCAGACGGTTCATTAAGGCCTGTCTGTTCGAAGGCTAATTCTGGAGTGGGTGCTGGTGAGGCTTCCTCACAGACCGTCACAAGAAAAGGGGTTTTGAGGGGACCTTCCTCAGCAGGCAGACTAACAGGCCCAGTGGTTTCTGGAACCATTCCCCCTGTGTTTTCCCCAGCCCCTTTGCTCACTTCTGCAACCATTTTCCCAGTCTTGTCAAGCGTTCACCATGGAGCTCATGACAGCAAGGCACAACAGTACTACCCTGAGAAATTTGGAGGAATTATAGAATAAAAATGTAATAAGCATATAAACAATCTGTACATCCCCCCTCCCAATTGCCACTGATTTGTGCTCAAACTGAAAATCTGAATTTGGAGGTCCCATGTATTAAAGAACCACCTTAACAAATTTTAAGGGAAGCAAAAAGAAAATTGATTCAAGACTAGTGACATTTCTTTTTGAGGTGTGTGTGTCAAGATGAAATCAAGCCAGTGCTTGCTCAAGTTATTACTGTCCGATACAGAGCCCGAATGTCACCCTGAGGAAAGGGATTGGAAATAAACCTGCCAATATCATAATGTCGTTGTGCAAATGTATGTTGCAACCGCACCTGGAGTACTGTGTACAGTTCTAATTACCTTGCCTCAAAAAGGATATTGTAGAGCTGGAAAAGATTCAGAAAAAGGCAACCAAAATGATCAAGGGAGTGCAGAAACTCCCTTGTGAGGAAAGGTTACAACTGTTGAGGATTTTTAGTGTAGAGAAATGGCGAGTCAGAGGAGACATAATAGAGGTGTATACAGTTATGCATGGCATGGAGAAAGTGGGTATAGAAAAGTTTTTCTCCATTTCTCATAACACCAGAACTCGGGGGTATCCAATGAAGCTGGAAGATTCAGGACAGACCAAAAAAAAAAGGGACTTCACACAGTGCATAGTTAAACTATGGAACTTGCTCCCACAAGAGGCAGTGATGGCCACCAACTGGGATTAGACAAATTAGAATTAGACAAATGCATGAAGGTTAAAGCTCTCGATGGCTTATAACCACAATAGTGATGGTGTACCTCCACTGTAGGAGGTAATATGCTTCCGAATACCAATGATTGTGAATTGCAGATGGGGATAGTGCTTTTGCGCTCCATTTCTGCTTGCACTGTTCCCATAGGCATCTGGTTGGCCACCATAGGCATCTGGATACTCAATTAGATGGGCCTTTGACCTGGTCCAGCAGGCTGTTTTTATGTTCACCAATACATGCATGCAAGGGTCAATACCTTAGCAATTCTTGGTGCACCATTCAGACACCAATTCCTGCTTTCATCCTGGGTGCAAAGAATGCCACCAGAATCTGTTCACTTCACCTGCTGCATGGCAACAGGAAGTGAGCCCCCTCCTGTCAGTTCCTCTACTACAGAACAGTATGGGGCTACACTCTTTTATACATATCAGTATCTCAACCAGAACCAACAATGACAACAGGTAGGAAGGAGTGTAACTCCATCAAGCCCCCTTCTGTGTGGATTCTAACTGCCATCAAGTTAGGGAAGCACTATGTAAAGGGGCTGCCCTGTCCTCCTGGCCTGGATATTTTTACCAGCTCTGTTCCTGAATCTGATGAGAGGGGAGAGATGAAAGGGAAGGGGCTACTCTTTATCAAGCGTAAGACGGCCAGAACAGTCACTGCCATTGACTGTAACTTTCAGAGCTTGTGCTTGAGCTTGCTTTTCCCTTTTCCATTCCGTAGCATTTTCCTCATATGTTATGTCTTGGAGAGTAAGGACAGGGGCCGTCTCAAAGCTAACTTTCATAAGCCTCTCTGAGAGCTTTTTTTTTGGTTAAAGAGCAGGGGTACAAATGCTGTAAATACATATATAAATGAATAAATAGATTGTTTTTCATATAATTTTGCATATAATCAATTGGGCCTTTTTTTAAAAAAAGAAATGACAATGCATCAGTGGCTTGGACACAAAGCGGGCATGATGTAAGAGATAGTCTAATAAAAGCAAAGCTAGACTGGGTCAGAACCATCCAGCTTAAATCTATTTAAAATAGATTCCTCATCTAACTCTAGTATCAGAAGCAGCTTGCCAGATGGGGGTGAAGCCACTACAATCATGTAATATTCATGTTTTTGTCCCTTGTGCTTCTATTAATGCAGTTGCACACCTTCCTGTTAGAACAGCAGAATAGTTGCTTTATTAAACAAATAATCATCAGGACTACCTCTGAGCCTGGCTTTCACTGAACTGAACAGGTAGAGGTCTGAAATTCGCACAACATAAATCCCACCCACTGAATCATAGGAGGAACACTCAGTCAATCTCCTTTTAACTCTTTATTAGGGATGGAAAGATCTGCCAATTTCAGTTCTCCAAGTGTCTCATTTTTCCAATCTTAAATTCAGTTCTCCACATTTCTTCAGCTGCTTTAAAAAAAAAAATCCTCATGAAAATTCTCCATTTTAATGTGAATTTCTCCTAACATACATTTTTGTAGGCACTTTTGATGTCCACTTTTTTGCAAGCAATTTCTCATCATATAATATAATGTTGCATGTAACTTTCACTCATATATTCATTTTTATGCACTTCCCCCCACCAATATATGCATTTTTTAAAATATTGTTTGGTTGGAAAACTGCATCGCAAAATTAGAATGCATGCACGTTTCAAAGGATGGCTGCGTTTAGGCTCTCCTATTACTGTGGAAAGTACAGATTTGATAGATTCGGCTTGAAATGCAAACTGATTCAGAATTCTCACAAATCCCTACTCTTTTCACATCATATATCACAACACTCTTTCCCAGCAGGTGGATTGCTAATACTTACAGGGAGGAACAGAGGCAAGACAGTGGGGAGATCTATGTGGTGAAAATACACTGACAGAAGCTCCCCAGTTGCAATT
This sequence comes from Rhineura floridana, assembly GCF_030035675.1. Taxonomy (NCBI): domain Eukaryota; kingdom Metazoa; phylum Chordata; class Lepidosauria; order Squamata; family Rhineuridae; genus Rhineura; species Rhineura floridana. The sequence goes on along the minus strand of NC_084492.1, from coordinate 16,096,237 downwards.
GCCTCACATCAACCTTTCTGTTGCCTCACACTTCTTGGTAACCAATGGCAATCCACCTGCCAGGAAGCTATCACAAAGGCTCTGCCCTACCCCCTGAGCTGCTTCTGTCTAGCGTCCAGCACAGGCTAATGTCCCAGCATCAGAACAGGCTGTGAACACTACAGGGGCCAGTTTCACTGCCTGAGTACATTTGATGCCCAATCTACCACGAGGATGCTTAGGAACCACAGTCTTCACAGTGCAACTGTATCCTTTCCTAGAGGATGCTGGAGTACCATCAAAGTGTGAGTGGTTCTGAAGAATGTATTGTTAAGCATGACCACCGTCAGATGCCATTATCACCATGGAATACACTGACGTTGTAATGCTGCTCCCTATTCTCTAATTACAAATGATTTCCTAGAATGGACAGAAAGAAAGGTATGCACCAGGGACCAGTCGCTCACTTTAGCTCATCCCCTCCCTCAGAACTCTAAAAAGCCAGCTCCCTCTGTTAGAAGACGGATCCCTCAGGGGCTCTTTATCCTTTTTTTCCCTAAAGGAGAGAGAATTAAAGACATCCAGCCATCTCTCAAGGGGCACAGAGCTGTTGCTAAAATGTTAATTGCTTTCCTGTTGCTTTCATTGGAGTGAGTTTTATATATTTTTTTAAAAAACTAATCAAATATGATTCTATTTTTATTTGCAATGTTTCATGCAATTTCATGGCACACTCTAGTCAGCAGGAGAGGAGGATGCCATGCCGTTTAACAAGGCAATGTGTAGCCCACCGAACTCCATGCAGCCCATCTATGATGAAAAGCCTATCAGAATGCCTCTGGGGTAGGACATTAGGGCAGAGATCCAGGGCCCCACTTAACAAAAGGAGCAGAAGGATCCCTCCCCCAATTCAGCAGAGTAATTTTACCACTAAGGATGGGTGAATCTGTCAATTTTGGTTTCTCATTTTTTTCCAATTTTAGGTTCAGTTCTCCACATTTCCACATCTGTTTGTGACTTTAAAAAAATTCTCATCATTTTTTCAGTGTGATATATATATATATATATATATGTATATATATATATTCACATACACATTGCAAATTTCTAATATTTTCTATGCAGTTTTGTCTAATATATTGTATTTTATATGGTATTTTCAAAATATGTGCATTTTAATGCACACATTGTCCTTGCACACACATTTATTGCACACATTACTCAGCTGGAGAACTGTACTGTAAAATTCAGAGGAGTCTGAATTTTGAAGGATGCCTGAGTTTCATTTTGTGCATTGTTTCAGAAAGTGCAAATTAGATATGTTTCCCTTTAAATGCAAATTGAATTGAATTTATTTCCCCATCCCTACTTAATATTTTAGAACTAAGTGAAATAATACATATTGCCATCTAAACAGACTCTAAAGGTAAAGGTGAAGGTGTCCCCGCACTTATAGTGCAAGTCGTTTCTGACTCTTAGGGTGCCGTCTTCCGACGTTTACTAGGCTGACCGTATATATGGGGTGGGATTGCCAGTTCCATCCCCGGCCTTTCTCTACCCCCCAGCATATGCAGGGTACTCATTTTACCGACCACGGATGGATGGAAGGCTGAGTGGACCTCGACCCCTTTTACCGGAGATTCGACTTCCTCCTTCCGTTGGAATTGAACTCCAGCTGTGAGCAGAGCTTCGGCTGCATTACTGCGGCTTACCACTCTGCACCATGGAGGATCTTAAAACAGACTCTAGCCCACCCTATAAGACCATTAAGCAGAACATTACCTAAATTGCATGTTACTTTCAGGAACTTAATGTGGCGCAGAGGGGAATGGCTAGGGAGGGTCAGGAAAAATAGAGACTTCTGTCATTGCCCCCAAACCACCCAGCACCTGCTGCCTCACTCTGTCACATGCAGGGATGGTGAACCAGAAGCCCAGGGGCTTAATGTGGCCTTTAAGCCTCTCTATCTGACTTTGAGGACTCTACTGATAACCCTTACCAACCCTGCTTTGCACTGTCCTTGAGTGTTCTTGTCCGGCTGGAATGTGTCCTGGAACACTGACAATGCCTTCTGCTTCCCTGGATGGAGGACAGAGAGGGATGTATCTACATATGTAGAAACTGTCCTACTGTCCAAAGGTAATATTAATATTAGTTGCTCCACCCATCACACTAGCATGTCGCTCCCGGAAGGTTGCACAGAAAGGAATGTTACCTTCAGGCTGAAAAAGTTTCCCCACCTGTGGCCTAATGGTATGGCCAGCCTTGGTGTCAATTGAAAGGCTGATGAGATACCCCCACTCCTCTTAGGGGGGAGGGGTTCCTGGTATTTGCCCATCAACTTCAACAGTGTGAAAAGAGTTCATTTTTCTTCATCTTACTTACCCACCTTTCCATTCTGCTTTAAGTGCAGCAGAACCTGCGAAGCGTACAAAGGAAATTTCAATCAATTAGGTTCCTTTTCTTCTGGACTAGGCTGATAGGTGGGTAAGTGATAAGGAGATAGCAATAGCTGGCAGCATTCATCCAACTCAGAAGGTCTGGATGCCACTTACACCTCATTTGGGTCTCCTCAAAAGAAATGTAAATGGCTTGCAGATTTTATATTGACCCTAAGGATGAATGTAATCCTGATAGAAGGCAGAAGTGATGGATGGGACAATGGTCTAGAAGCAGTTTTCATTACCAACAGAAGAGTCTAATACTTTGCTGCTCTCCCACTCTTCAATATATATCTTTCATATTCACAATAATGACTGAATTTGCATCCAAACAACTTTGAATGTTCATGACTTATCCACACCACCTCACCCCCTTTGTTACCATATCTTACAAGGGCCTCATCTCATACTATGACACATTTATTCCCCAGTGATAATTGAAAACTAGAAGGAATAGCTTGGATAGCAAATGGGGGGGGGGGGAGAAGCAGATAGTTTTAGGGTTCAATTTTCTCTGGGCATAATATTCTTGCATTAGAAGCCCATGGATTTCCCCAATTGTATAAGTTAGCAATCACATGTTAAAATTGCTACAAACCTAAAACATTTCTTGGGAATGTAACCCCTTTCCCTGAAAAAAAAAAGATGATGATGATGATGATGATTTATAACAAATAAATGGAAGTTTGCCAGGAATTTACAGGATGGGGAGAAAAAGGCAGAAAGTGTGCCCTCCCTCTAACAGAGACAAGAATCTCTTTGTTCTCCTCCACAAGCAGATTTTTTTTTAGTGCGTGTGGATTTCAGCCACTCATGCAGCCCTAATAAATTTTAGATTTATTTATTTATTTAAATATTTGCTTAGTACAAAAGAATGATTCCCAATAGTTTATACAAAAATAAAATATGGAAGAGGGGAAAGGGAAAGGAAAGGAGACAAAGCTACCTTATTTAGTGAATTGCCACTGTTAAATTCCTAATTATCTGTCTATAGTTTTCTGCATTTCATGTCCTCCTGAAATCATTCTTTACAATCATACACACACACACCCCAATAATATATATGTATACATCTGCAAGTCGGGATAATTCTGCCTGCCAGAAAGAGCTATTAGATTAGAAGACACCATGGAGAGGGCCCTTTTAGTAGTGGTTCCACATCTTTGGGACTCCCTCTCTTTTGGGATGTATTATGTATGGCCACATCATTGTTAGCTTTGAGAACTTTGAAGGCATTTTTATTTTGGTCCATGTTTCATTTGCTGTGCTTGGAAATGTTAACTCCTGCTGGTTTTTTAATATTGAAATTATATTGCTACATGCTGAAGTTTTATTTGTTGTTGTTTTAAAAAAGTAAGGTGTCTTGCAAAGCATCCTGAAAGGCAGGCCTGCCAGAAAGGCACTAAACAAACAAATAAGATAACTGGCAGGTGAAAGGAAGATGCCTACAATGGGGTTTTTGCTCTTGGAATCAATCAATCCATCTGACCAAACAAGAATCACAGTGAGCATAAAGCATATCCATCTGTCCATCACATGCAGCACCTTGTTGCTGAATCTCATTTTTAGGCTTAGAATTAATCTGCACTTGGCTGAGAACTTTTTTTTTGCCATTCATCTAGTCGAAACACCTATTGACCTTGTGTGTCATTACCATTTGAAATAATCACACAGTACTGAAGTATCTCTGAAGGACTTTTATAATGGCAAGACAACTCGTTCACAATTGTTGCAAGAGGAGCCACCAAGATGATCATAACAACATCTGAGCTCTTCACTGTAGGTAGGGATGGAGGGAAAATTCTATTTTGCTTGAATTTTAATGAGAAATGCCTTAATTTGCATTCTCAAACCAGGATGCAAACAGAAACACAACTATCCTTTGAAATTTGCACTTCTTCAAATTTTGTGATGCTGTTCTCCAACAAAAGTGTACAAAAATGCATATATTACTGAAAATAACATAGAGAAATGCATTACATTAGGGAAAATTGCTTACAAAAATGTAGGTACATTAGTTAAAACTGCATACAAAACTGTGTTAGAAGAAATTCACATTAAAATTTCAAAGAATATTCACGAGAATTTTTTTTTTAAAATCACAAATCACTGCATAAATGTGGAGAACTGAATTTAGCATTGGAAAAAATGTGAAACTGAGAATGAGAGATATGTGCATCTTTAATTGTGGGTTCATCCAGTGCATGCAAGATAGCATGCAATTTCTCAATGCCATGCTTGCAACACTAACTTCCCTGCATAGATGAAGCATCACAGATCAATCACCATGGATGAGGACTGGGGAAGCTCAGGCCTGGATGGCGAATGCTACCTCTAGGCTTCTCTGTCTAGACACTGGGATTCTCCCCAGACCACATCTGCTATCACCAGGCTACACCCTACACACAAAAACTGAGTTCATAGAAGATGAGAGTTATCATTGGCACGTTACCAAATTCTTCCAAACTACATAGGAAGTGAATTGGACTGTGAAAGACCAAGCCAAATTGTGTTTGCATTTTGTCATATTTGTAGGGCAGTACAATATCTCAGAGAGGAGGTCAGGTCTCCTGCTACCCTGGTGCATTTGCTATAGCTGCCCAATTTCCCTGCTTTTTAAAAGTTTGATAGAAATATCTGTGGGCTATAGGTACATTCTTAAACCACAAGGTTTTTTGCGTATTAGTGAATTTCTCTGCTTTTTAATCTGGGAGGTAAGAAATGAGATTCTGTGCAAATTTGCTGAGAATGGATTGATCATTTGCATGCTTATTGAGTTCAGTGGGATTTACTCCCCTGCACTCATGCTTAGGATAGATAAAACTGACCGGGGGTAGGGAGGACTGGAGTGGGCAGGGAGGAGGAAGAAGGAACAGGGGAGGGAAGGAGAAAGTGAGAGGGGAAGGAGGGCAAAGACAGGTCTGATCATTTGCATGCTTATTGAGTTCAATGGGATTTACTCCTATGAAATCATGGTTAGGATAGGTAAAACTGACCATGGAGGAGGAGGAGGGGAATGGGGAAGGGGAAGGATCATATTGGAGGGGGGCAAAGGAAGGGGAAGAGGAGGGGAGGTTTGATCATTTGCATGCTTATAGAGTTCAATGGTATTTCCTCCCGTGCAATCATGCTTAAGATAGGTAAAACTGACCATGTGGAGGAGGAAGGGGAGGGGGAGGAGGGAGAAGGAAGGGATTGGAACGGGTTGGGGTTAGGGATGGGGAGGGAGGGGCAAAGGAAGGAGGAGGGAAGGGGCAAGAGGGAGGGGAGAGGAGGGAGGAGAGAGGAGGGAGGAGAAGGGAGGGTGGGTTTGATCATTTGCATACTTTTTGAGTTCAATGGGATTTATTTCTGTGCAATCATGATTGAAAATGGAAATGGACTGCCTTCAAGTTGATCCTGACTTATGGTGACCCTATGAATAGAGTTTTCATAGTAAACAGTATTCAGAGGAGGCTGAGAGGCAGAGACTGGCCCAAGGTCACCCAGTGAGCTTCATGGCTGTGTGGAGATTCGAAGGTCTCCCAGGTCATATCCAACACTGACCCGGGGGAGGGAGAGGGGAGGAGATTGGGTGGATGGGTGCTGGGCAGAGGGGAAGCCCCTTTCCTTTATAAATGCAAAACATTGTGAACAGCATCATTGCTTTTTGGTGTTTTCCCCCATCTTTTTATTCTACAGCAGGCACATGTAGCCTCCCACCCAAATTTAAACCAAAGCTGTCCCTGGCCACATCCACACCAGGCCTTTATTTCACTTTGGATAGTCATGGCTTCTCTAAAAGAATCATGGGAAGTGTAGATAGTGAACGGTGCTGAGAGTTGCTAGGAGACACCCTGTTCCCCTCACAGACCTTTAATCAGAGTGGCTGACTGTTAAACCAGTCTGGCCACTGGTGCTCTGTCAGTGGTATAGGAGTCTCCTGTCAACACCTTTCACAAACTACACTTCCCAGGATTCCTTGGGGAAGCCATGACTGTCTCGTGTGAAATCAAAGTCTGCTGTAGGTATGGCCCCCTGATTAGGCAACCCAAGCAGCTGTGAGTTTGGCTTTTAGAGCACAGATCGCTGGTTCTTACTGAACATGCCGGGCAGTATAATAGACTTCAATGTTAAATTTCTTATTAATTAAAAATCAGCCAGACATTTTTTTTTAACTTTTAAACTGCAGAAGATGAAGGTCAGAGTATGGGGTAAGGTCAGTAATAGGATTACAGGTAATCTGTAAACGTGGCTGATTTTTAATTAATTTCAACAAATTATGAGAACTCTGACAGGAAAAAGTCCAAAAGGGCTCTGGCTCCCCCCCCCTCTTTTTAGACTTTGGACTTGCTAGTCTCTCTGACTGTTTTGTGTATCAGCATGAAAATTTAGAGGGTTGTTAAGCAAGCGTTTCTGAGTTCAGGACTATAAATTTTGTAAGGCTTTGTTTTGAAATGAGCTTATGAGAAGCATCAGAATGGCATGGGGGTATTTTCAATTTAACATTGCGGAATGTGAAAAATCCATGCTGGCTACAGTATACATTAATGTATAATGTCCACATACTTCCTGTGAAACCTCTCAACTTAACTGTGTTGTGCCCTCTCTCTTTTACCTTTCCCTTTTGTCTTAGTTGGCTCATTGTCGTTTTCCGTCCCTCTGAAACATATTGGGTTGGATTCACACTATGGCTAGGTGAATGTCAATTTTGATTTCTCAGTTTTTTTCCAGTCTTAAATTCAGTTTTCTACATCAGATTGAGATTTTTTTTAAGTCCTCATGAAAAAACCATCAGTTAATTTCTCCTAATATGCATGTTTTTGTATGCAATTCTGCCCAATGTACACATTTTTGCAAAAAAAGTATTCCTGAATGTTATGTTATTTTCATTAATAAATATACAGTATTTGATACACGTTTTCACTTAATATATGAATTTTGTACACATTGTTTGGATGGAAAGCTGCACTGCAAAATTTGGAAAAGTATGAATTTTGAAGTATGTTTCAGTTTGCATATTAATTTCATAAAGTACAAAATAAGGTAGGTTCACCTTTACATGTGAACTGAATCAAATTTCTCCCCCAACCCTAATTCAGACTTACCCATGCTTAGAGGAGACCGACTGAAATAAATGGGACTTAAGTTAGTCACAACATACGGTGGAGAAGAGCAAGTTGGTAGTTCATGCCACCATTTGACATAGGAAGCTGCTTGTATCAGGTCTGACTGGCAGTGGCTCTCCAAGCTCTTGGGCAGAGGTATCTTCCATCACTTGCCACATCATCCTTTTAAGTAGAGATACTAGCAACTGAACCTGGGGACTTATGCATGCTAAATATGTGCTCTATTTGTGAACTATGGTCCCTCTCCAATATTTGATGGGGGGGTCATCTCATGCAACGAGTTCCTCTGGAATAAAGAAGACCTGTATTCCCATCATTTTATTAAGATGTGTACCAACTGAAAGATGGTAGAAGCCATCACTATGGTGATAATACTGACAGGCTTGCATACTGATCGCATGCAGCAGGCATAAATCAGCATGCAAGGTCTAATGATGCCAGGATCATTTGTTTTATGTCCTTTTATCATTTTCAAGCTGAGGAAGTTGATTTAGCTGGTCCTAAAAACTTAAATGATATATGACCCCAGAGTCAGGTTTCGAAAGACGCAGATCAACTCATTTTGTGTATAGTAAAAAGTCTCAATCTTAAGATGACTGCAATTTGTTTTCAAGTGATTTGCGTGTCAGCTTTTTTGTTCTTCAGTAAGGGGGCAATGTAGTCCAAACTCAGTCACATCACAGAGAGATACAGAAGATCTATGCATTGCTTTACAACACGAGTAACCAGTATGGCACCTGTGGGCACCAGTATGCTTGCTAGTACCTCCTGTGGCATCCACAAAAGGTCTCAGTAAATATCCTCTCCAACATCAACAGTACACAATATATTCTTCTTTCTCAGTTCCTGTTTGCAATGGCTCAGCCTCTCCTAGAATATGCCCCCCACCCATGCGGAGAAGTGCAAAGAGCTTCGCTGTCTGGGTGAGTATGACGACGGTGGCTGATGTAGATGCCATTGCTTGGGCAGCATGACCCTGTCTCTTTTTCTGCTGTTTTAGATATATCAGCTATTGTTGTGTTAGGCCACACCCCTACAACAGCCATATTGTATTATGCCATGCCCCACAGCAGCCATTTTGTGACTGGCATCCATGGCACTTTCTCAAGATTCCAACTGTGCCCACTGGCCCAAAAGTGTTGGCAACCCATACTTTACACATTCACTTACCTACAGGCTTTATTTTTTTTATTTTTTACTTTTTTTATTTATACCCCGCCTTTCAGCCAAAGGCCCTCAAAGCGGCTTACAAAAAACACAAATATAAAAGTACAACATAAAATACATCAATAAAACAATATAATTTACAAAATACAATTTACAAAAGTTAAATAACTGCTCTTAGGCTAACAAAGTAAAATGCATGACACATGAAGGAAAAGGGACAGGGAAGAACAACGAAAAAAGCACTCTCAGGCACCAGTTCTTAAATTACAGTTCTTATCATGACCAGCTGGAATGGAAGCAGGTAGCCTGATAGCATGGTGGCTACTGGAGAGGGCAAGGGCAGCTAGTCGCTCAGCAGAGGTGATGAAACAGCTTACGAATGGATCAGCTTTAGCATGGAAACAAAGCACATCTTTGCTGCTGAAGCCACGAGGTATCCTGTTGAACACATTGCGTGGCGCCCTCCTCCCCGCGCTCTGCCCCTCTCGTTCGCTTTTTGCTCGGGTTCCTTAGCTGCCATGAGGCTACGGAGACGCTGGATATGCTCAGGGTCAGCAGGGGCCGGCCGGCTTGACTCCGGATACACGTCCTGGCAGAGCGGCTGTTGCTCCCAAGGGTCCCTCGCTGACAGCCCAAAGCGCGACACAGGAAACTCTCGTACTCTGCCAGGTTGTTGAAGCAGGGTGCGGCCAGGTAGGGTGTGCGGGTAAGGCATGCGCTCCGAGTACAGAACCAGCAGGGGGGTCAAAGCATGAGGAATTCACGTCCAAATACAAAGTGGGAGATTAGCAGGAAGGTGACTCTTGGCATGCTCCTGAGAAATCATGCTCTGTCATCATGATCACAATTCTTCAATTAGATGAAAGAGTAGGCCTCTGGGTGTAGGTGGAGCTCACTTTATTCAGCAGCTTTCTACTACCCACAAGAGACAATGATATTGGTGACAAATGGCATATTTTTGATATAAGATCCACAATTTACAGTTGAGTACTTTACAGATGCAGGTTATGCTGTCCAGTTAGCACATAGTCCAAGTTTGTCTTCTGCTCATGTATCTCCTTTCCTTCATTCTTCAGATGCCTTCTCCAAAAAGAGTACCTCTCCAACATTGTTCACTTTGAAGACTAATACAAATAATTCATTTAGTTTCTGTGCTGTTTTCCCTGTCCTCCTTCAGCAATCCTATGGTGTCTTTGCTATCTTAATCTGCCTGTTTGCCTGGTTGGCTTCCTGCTTCTGACATATTTAGATAACTTTATATTTTTTTTGTTGTAGCTGGTAAATTACAGTAAATGTAAATATTACTGCTAAAATTTCTATTTCTCTTGTCAACTTACTTTTTTTGGGGGGGGGGGTTCCACATTTGTGCTCCATATAGTACAACTATACTAATTCAGTATAGCAAGATGTTAACATTGTATAAAAGGAAATCAAGTTACTGCTTGCCCCCGTGCCCAGAAAGAAGAGTCAGCCCACAGACTTTGGAGCAATGTTATATTTATTTAAATATAACAAATTTTGGAGAACATGCAGGCCAAATCATCCAAATGAACTAAATTCAAACCATCTGGGCAGGTGAGGCATTTAACTCACTCGGGGGGGGTTGTTCCCCCATCACCCTGGGCATGTAACCAGCCACAAGCTGAGGTTCCCTAACCAAGAATAAGGAAGAAAACCTCTCTCTTTGCTAGGTGAGCCTTGGGTGTGCCCCCAACCTGCACATCTGGGCCCAGCTGTACCGGCATTCACCTCAACGCACAAGCCAGGCCACAAGGGACACCCCCCCAGGTCCAACTCAGGCATCAAGCACCAAGTGATTCCTAGAGGATGCCCCCAAACCCAAACCTCCTCAGTAGACCTAATTTTTACCCCCCCAACCTTGTCAGCTGCCCGGTCTCCATGCCAACAGGCAAGCAACCTTGTAGTCAATTGACAGTATGAAGCAGGCAAAACAAGAGGAATCAGCATGGATCTCCCCCCCCCAAAAAAATTCCTACTTAGCCCCTAATGGCGACTAGACAAGCTCCAACTGAAAGGGTGGGAGGGTGGGCGCAGCAAACAAGTGAAGAGGGAGAGTTGGAGATGGGGCTGGCTTTTAAGCCTTCTCTCTTGCCCCCCTCCAGATTGGTTTATCAGGCCCCATGTGACCTCCCCACCTCTCCTTGGGAATATGCCCTGCGAGTCCTCTTTAGAAAGAGAGGGAGTGGAGGCAAATGTGCCCCGGGTTAAAGCAGGACCAATATTTTCATGATAGCCACCAATTTGGATTGCTTTAAAGGGGATTTAGACGAATTCATGAGGAATAAAGCTATCAATGGCTACTAGCCATGATACCTGCAGTATCAGAGGTGATATGTTTCTGAGTACCAGTGCTGGTAATCCCAAGTGGGGAAAATGCTGTTGCACTTATGTCCTGCTTGCGGGCTTTCCACAGTGCTGGACTAGATGGGCCTTTGAACTGATCCAGCGAGGTTCTTGTGTTGTTAAGCTTCTTTGGCTCCAGCTGATAACCACACTACCATCTTCTTGACCCTGTCTATACCTTTCTCTAAATTATGGCCTGCATTTTATCTATAACTCCTACCACGATAGTTTTCAATAGCACAATAAGTTCCCACTATTTCACTCTATAAACTTCCTTTTAACTTCTCTTCTTACACAGTTTTCTTATGACTGTATGTTGGGCATCCACAGGAAGGGGCATATCAAAGTGACCTGCTTCCATCCTTCCTGCCCTCTTTTTTCTTAAATAAAGGGACACAGTCAGAAGGAAAGCTCAACAGTTTTTATTAGGCATTACTGGTAGGTGTTACAGCTCACTTTAAATACCCCAGTCCATGCCAGTGATCACACTCAACAGCTCTCCCACAAACAGGAAGCACAGTCCTGACTTTACTAGTTCAAGCCAGGCAGTTCCTTTCCTTGCAGCTCTGGCTCAGCCTTTTTCAGGGGCAGGCATGAAGAAGAGAAAGCCCTCTTGTCGTTCCCAGGACTTTTCCACATTTCCAGGTGAGCAAACTTTGAGATAAAGGAATCCATTGAATCAGAACTGCTTTCCTGTCTGTGCTTACCCCCTTCAGGGACTCAGGATGCCTCCTTTCTTCATAGAAGGACTTCAGCTTACAGGACACCCAGACTCTGATTCTTCCACTTCCTACACTTTTCCCTGTCTCTGGCTTGATAAGAACCCCACCCTGCCACTCGGATACTGCCTCTCTCCCTTCCTCCAGAGCTCCTTTTATGGAAGGATCAGAGGCCATTTCCCACAATTGCATCTAACTCCAGCTGTTTTCTGGCAGATTCTCTACCAGATGTCTCTGTGAAATGGGGCCCTGATTCTGCATCCAAGTCGCCAGGCACCCTAGGGTGCAGCAGGGTGGTCCCTAGCAGTCCTTCACACTATATATAAAACCCTCCTTTTTAAAAACAAAATATTTTATTTTGGTGGTGCAAAGGGGGAGCTCAAGCAAATACAGTGAAAATGCTATTTAGGGTTGGGAGTGGGTTTAGAGACTCTAATTAAAATGCCTGGACATATCCAGGGCACGATTCAAAAGGAAGAGACAGGTGTTTTTAGTCTTACCTTATCAGTTGCCAATCAAACCATGCTGCTTTCTTTCCTCCTGCGAGATCTCACCCTAAGTAAAACCTTATCTACAACACAGATGTTTTAACAGATTCAAATCTTTATTAAATCATCCCTTGTTTTAATTAAAAGGTACATCAGTCCCTGAGGACATACTGTCTTCTTTCCATGGGTCTAGAGGCCCAGAAATCCATAAGGCTCAATTGCACTTCTCTTCAGTAATGTGATGCAAACACAGCATGTGGCACCAATATGGATGCTTTGGAATAGAAAGGAAATATTTCCATATTTTCTAAAGGGGAATTGGACACAACAGCTGGTATCTGATTACCAAGTGTCTGGTCTTTTGACAACAAGCTTGTGCAAGCTGTTTTCCAACCACTTGACCAAAAGGGGGCAAAATAAAGCAACAGAGGATCAGAGTACATGACTCTGTTTGTTCACAGGATGACACCTGCCTCTCCACTCACTTTAACATCATTCTGGGTCAGAAAACTAAAGAGGAGGTGAAGGAGATGCTGCACATCAGGTAGGCCATGCTCAGCTGACACAACATTTTGGAGATATTAGTTGTGGCTTTTGATCTTGCAGTATTTGACCTTCAAAACTGAAAACAAACATTTCTTACACAGAAGATTATTTCCGTCTTAAGCCATATATCTTTTGCAGAGGCAGCTTAATACAAGCAGCTACATAATGACCAGGTATTGCAGGGAAGATTCAGGAAACAATTTATTGCAATATTTGAATATAAAGCATGAATATGAATATGAAGTTCCTTGTTTCTGTGTTTACAAATCTGCATATAACAGGTCTAATCCATGACCCTAATCAGTCCTAGCAAAGAACCTAATTTGGCCTGCAAGGCTGTGCCCTCCAAACCACACCTACCTGCCCCACACCTGATGCTCAAGGGGCTGGAGGAGAAAATGTTTTGAATTAGAAGTGTAGGATTTTGAATCTAAAGCACTTCCTCTGTAGAGGGAAACATCTTGTTGGAAGATTCAGGACAGACAAAATGAAGTACTTCTTTACTCAGCGCATAGTTAAACTATGGATTTGCTCCCACAAGATGCAGTAATGGCCACCAGCTTGGATGGCTCTAAAAGAAGATTAGACAAATTCATGGAGGACAGAGCTATCCATGGCTACTAGCCATGATGGCTGTGCTCTGCCACCCTAGTCAGAGGCAGCATGCTTCTGAAAATCAGTTGCCGGAAGCCTCAGGAGCAGAGAGTGTTCTTGCACTCAGGTCCTGCTTGCAGGCTTCCCCCAGGCACCTGGTTGACCACCGTGAGAACAGGATGCTGGACTAGATGGGCCACTGGCCTGATCCAGCAGGCTCTTCTTGTGTTCTTATGTTCTTATGCTGGTTTTACATGCAAAATATTGCCCTCTGCAGAGACTTCAAAGAGGCACCTCTTTGAAGGGAGTACTCCCAGCTGATTGGTGCTGAAAGTATATCTTCAAATGAGATGCTGTAAGGACCAGTTAGCTGATCAGCAATGGCAGCAACCTTCTTTGAGGTTTGACAGGTGTCAATCACCTGACATCATTATGACATCTGGCAATTAACAGGTGGGTGACACCTCCCACCTATCACAGTTGGCCCATGAGGGGAGGGAGATTGTGAAAGCTGGCCCACAAGCAATCTCCAGTTTTCCACCTCCGGCATATAATGCAGACCTGATTTTCCCACCTGTGAATCTCCTTTCTTTGATTCAGTTATTACCAGTTGTTTTATTCAAGAATTTATTCAATAATTATTGTGATAAGCAATGGTGCCTTTTATTTTATTTCAGGATTTGTTTTGTTTTTAACCTTATTGCAGATTAATTGTATTTAAGCATCCATGAATGCCTTTTTCTCTTTTTTTGGCAGAATACTGGAATATTAGCATACCAGCATACAAAAATTGTGCAATGAATGTTCTATGTGAAGCTTTTATTCACTGAGCATACTGAGATGGTGACAATATGATTTTGTGATACCAAGGGAGAGAAATTAGACTCTGTTGATGGTAGGAGATAGAGAAAGAGAGAGAGAGAACAATCCTATATTAGATTTTGTGGAAGATCTCAAATGTATATGACAACATTCTTGTAAAACTGCTAGAATATCGTTTATTATTTTCCCGGCCTTGTTGTCTTTCAAAAAAACACTCACCATGATATTCCCTGAAGCTATTGACCAAATGTTACAATACTAGATTCTGGGGGTGGGTAGTGGGGATAACATTCTGATTAGAGCAAAGAAGCCTTGATAAACTCAGATAGATCAGCTGTTGTCACTTATTGAAGGGTACAAGCAGATGGTTCTGACATGATGTTCAGGGCTTGAAACTGTGTAGTTCTGTGAATCTACACTGATCATGTCTGCAGCCTGTCTGGAAAGTTTTCACACTTGAGTGGCAAAGCCCTTCTGCTGGGGTGGGGGGGAGATTAATAGTATCATTATGCAGGATTTAACCATACAAGTGTTATAATTTAATTAGAAGCAATAAATCCCTACCCTTTAGTTACCTTGTACCCTCTGTGAGTATTGACACAGTGGAGTATTCAGATATAACAGAGGTCGCATCCACATCAGACATGTAAAGCACTTTTATACCATTTTAAACAGTCATGGTTTCCCTCAAAGAATCCTGGGAACTGTAGTTTGTTAAGAATGCTGAGAGTTCTTAGGAGACCCCTATTTCTCTCAAAGAGCTACAATTCCCAGAGTGGTTTAACAATTAATCCTTTTTCCCATGGAACTCTGGGAAACACTACTATTGGCTTCCATACTTTTGCCCTACCGGCCCCAATAGCCACCAACCACCACCAGATACAAATATATCAGACAGAATGAGAGAGAAAGAGATTTACAGTACTACGCTCCATCAGCTCCATGTTTTTGTTTTGTTTTGTTTTTGGTGATAAGCAGAACATCTGGATGTGCTGTATAACAGGAGATAGAGAAACAGAAAACAGAAAGAATGTGCAGAAGAACATTATTCTTCCATTGCATCTCAGGGGTGGGATTTATGACAAGTGAGTGCTCTGTACCCCTTTGCATCTGATCATGCAGACTACAAGTGTCAGTGTTGGGATAAATGAATATGGGTGCAATCCAACTGCTATTGTTATTATTGTTATTATTGTTATTGTTGTTGTTGTTATTATTGTTATTTATTAGATTTGTTAGATGCCCATCTGGCAGAGATTAATCTGCCACTCTGGGCGACGTACAACAAAACACAAATACATTCCATATAAAAACATAAACAGAAAATATTTAAAAACTTAAAAAAATTACCCCCCCATAACTGCAATCTGCCAGCCTAACCCCCCTCCCATGCCTGGTTAAAGAGCCAGGTCTTCAAGGCCTGTTGAAAACACAGCAAGGAGGGTGCCTGGCAAAGGTCGGTTGGCAAGGAGTTCTAAAGTGAGGAAGCCATGACTGAGAAGGCTCTAGACCTGGTCCTCACCAGTCTAGCTGCTTTTATGGGAGGAATAAGGAGTAGACGATTTGTGGATGATCTTGTTAGCTGACACCCCTGGTGAGAGTGGAGGCATCCCTTTAGGTAGAGTGGGCCAGCTTCAAATAGGGCCTTAAAGGTTAAAGCCAGGACCTTGAATTTGGCCCGAGCAGCCACCGGTAACCAGTGCAGCTCCTTGAGGACTGGGGTAATATGATCCCAGCGGCGGCTGCCTTTAATCAGGCGAGCCACTGCATTCTGCACTGCTAGTTATGCCAGGCGGAGTGGAGCTGGATATGGCAGACATCTGGCTGACCTGGCTGGGTCTTGGCACAGCTGCACTACACCACACTATGCTTGCATAAGCCCCTCACCCCTTCTCAGCCATCGCTGAACCAGGACCCAGATGACTCAGTTGGAGATCTGCTGCGGAAGCCCAGCTGAATGAAAGGGGAGCCCGTGAAGCAAGCAGAAGGGATGACAAAGGGACATTCTGGGGCATGTCAGAGGAGTGATCAAGGGGGTACTTATGTGACATCCAGGTCCCATTTGGCTCTCTCCTGTGGCCCTCCATAGCAGCAGCCAGTACAGAAAGGAATGGGGTGGTGGAAAGAAACTTGTCTTTCTTTCCTTCTGCCATGCCCTGCCAGTGTACTTGGCTACCTCCCCTCCACAAGGCCTCTGATCGGCAGCTGGATGTGGCAGCCCCTTCTGCTAGCTCCGCCGGCTTTGCTCCCACTGGCCTCCAACAAGTTGGATCGCTCTGCCCATTTTCTCTCATTTCTCATTTTTTCCCAATCTTAAATTCAATTCACTGTATTCCTACATCAGTCTGTGAACATTTTAAGTCCTCGTGAAAATTCTTAAGCATTTTAGTGTGTGCTTCTCCTGCTATGCTCATGTTAGAAGCCGTTGTCCTGAATATCATATGTTTTGTCTGATATTTTCATATTTTATGTTATCGTCACTAATATGTACATTTTGACGTATACTTTCCCCTACTGTACATTTTTTGTACATATCATTTTTGCTTGGAGAAAATTGCAGTTTCGAAGTGCGTCTGCAGTTAATTTCATTGATTGTTTCAGAAAGTGCAGATTAGGTAGGTTCATATTAAAATGAGAACTGAACTTCTCCCCCATTAGCAGGTAAAGGCAGGAGAGCAGACACAAAGTCAGAGAACAAGAGTTCATATTTTTAATTAGCAGCAGCTCAAATGGAGGCGATTTGTCACTGGAAATCTCAACCAGGATTTACAACCCAAGGCTGTCTATTTAGAATGTGGGAGTTGTTATCAGAAGGTTGACACATCAGAGTAGATGGTTGAGGAGAACGGTGAAACCTGATCATTTCAATGACATATGGTTTCTAAGTATATTACATATTGTGAACAAAAACAACCAAATCCTTAAACCTTCCGCAACTCAAATTTTGTTTTGGAAGGACATGTTGAAGTAAACAGCATAGGGTGATGATGGAAAAAGTCCTGGGATGTTTGGTTTGTGAGTCAGTGGCAGCTGGTTCACCTTACTGTATATTCAGAGCTATACAATGCCGTACTCTGCAGATTGTTACTTTGTAGCTGTTCTGTTGCTGAAAACAATAAACAGTTGTGTACTGTCTGTGTACACAATAGTTGAGTTGTACATGTAGTTATTTACATGTAATTTTCAATTAGTGTAGAATCTGTGCGTCTGTACACAACCACTGAGCTGTGCAAATCAATGTGCAGCATTCTTTCACAAAAACACTTATGCATGCATAGAGACAGCTTGTATCTGTTTACAGTGTAACATGCGTACAAGCCTATTGAATGCCTTCTTTGAAAGCAGAAGACAAAGTCCCACTGGGTAATAAACCAGCAAGCAATTATGGATTCTGGGTCTCTTTGGAGACTTTATATTCAAGTACATGCACATCTAGCGTGGTAAATAACCTAAGTGAAATGAAACAGGAGCAATGACAACTCAAACGAAATGAGTCAAAAAAGACAGCTACCTGTAAAGACAGCTACCTGTAACTAACTGTTGGAGAACAGATAACGCAAGCCTCCGCCTTGATTTTGATTAGTATGCAACCTGCTAGGACAGAACCTCATAAATATCCATGAAACATTTTATTAGATGATTGTAAATACTTAACATCCTTTTTCTTTTCTTTTTTTGCAACCCATCTTATGGCAGAAAAGAGGGAGGCAACATTAACACATTAAAATGTGCAAATGTGATGAGTCTGCAGAATTTGTAAATGTTTCAGTAATATGTTTCAGTGGTTAAACTCTTGCAAATAAGTGAGTTTGTTTTAGAAATATTGTAGGCCTCACTGAAAATCTGATAAACAGAGCGACAGACCAAATGCCGACCTGGACTCCTACTGGGAGGAAGGGTGGGATATATGGATATATATATGAATGAATGAATGAATGAATGAATGAATGAATGAATGAATGAATGACCATGGGGACAGCCACCTTGTTTTCTCCTAAAATGCCCATGGGAATGATATTGTATCAGGGGTGGGTAACGTCAGGACCAGGGGCCAAACACAGCCCCTCCCCCAGGCCTCTCCATTTGACCCTTGGAACTTTTCTGAGGCCACACCTCCTCACTGGATCTGGTTCACACCCTGAATGTTTCGGCCTGGCTGGAATGTGTCTTTGAACTCTGAGCGTGCCTCTTGCTTGCCTAGATGGAGGATAGGGATGGGGTGGGGTGTTGAATGAGTGTTGAAAGTAGCCTACTGTACAAAGGTAAAAATTACATTAATTGCTCTGCCTACTCCTGGGGCCTCTGGAAGGTTGCCCAGAAGGGAATATAGCCCTTAGGCTGAAAAAAAAGTTTCATACCTAGAGTACATCATGACATCTGTGGGAAACCTACAACACAAAACTCCTGTGATGTTTCGGGTTTCCAGGGTTCCAAACATATTTCTGGGAACAACACAGAAATGAATGCTAAGCTTCTACTAGAATCCACTAGATTTCCAGAAGTGCATTTTATATCATGTGGAAGATCTCATCAAATGTTAAAATTAACAGATAAGGAAATATTGGGGAAACAGAATAAAGGGCTGTCTGAATGCAGCCAGTGGCTTAAGTTTCCTGGCTAAGTAGAGATTAATTTTAACCAGCATGCAAGAGTCAATTCTCAGTGGTTTGGGCAGCCTCAGGATCAAACTTGTCAAAGAAATAACCATCCACTGGTCTTCACAGATGGCCAGCCATGTTCGTCCTTCCACAGCTTTTTCTTGAAATCCCTTTGGGAGTACTGGTCAACAAGCCCCTTCTTATGCAGCAGAAGATTACTTCCAAGAATGGATGGGTGGGGGATCCCATTTGCATCTAAAGGTGAACCTGTCTAATCCACACTTTCTGAAACAATACAGGAACCAAAATGCGGATGTCCTTCGAAATTCACACTTTTGTGAATTTGCAATGCAGTTTTCTAGCCACATAAAGTGTACAGTAATGCATATGTTAAGGGAAAGTGTGCATAAAATACATATATAAGTGAAAATAACATCCAGAAATGCATTATATTAGGGGAAATTAGGGAAAACGTTGCATACAAATTTTTCTATGTTAAAAGAAATTCACATTAAAATACTGATGAATTTTCTTTAATAACAATCACAAAGTGATGTGGAAATGTGGAGAGCTAAACTTAAGATGAGCAAGTTGAGAAACTGAGAAAAGTCAACACTGAGAGATTTTTCCATCTCTACTCCCAAGGCCTCAGTCCAGCCCAACTTTTGTTCAAATTGTGGAAGCTGCCTATGGCCCATGGATATAGGACCCAATAAACTCCAGACCCAGCACAGTCCTGAATCATCTTCCATGTTAGCCTCATGAAATATCAGAAGTGGGGACTGGTGGCTGGCAACACTCACCACTCGCATGTGGCCCCTGGAAGCAGTGAAAACTGGTGCTCTGATGTCAGTGTGGCAGTGAATCTGCTCCATGGTTTAGTCTAAACTTTCAAGGAGCTGTGCAAGGTCCTGAAACCTATTGCCCAAAATAGGTTCAGCAGCTTAGACAGCTCCTTGAAAGTTTGGACTAAAACCTGGAGCTGATTCACGGCTCCACCGAAACTGGAGTGATAAGTCTCCATTGCATACCAGGGAAGAAAGTGGCCAAAGAACTTGCCTGTACCCTGAGGGAAAAAGTAGATGCTATGCTGGGGGTGAGGGACTTATTGCTCATCATCACCAAGTCTGGATCCAGCTTCAAGGTGCTTGTTTGTTCACTGCAGCCATCCGACAGGCTGTTTGGAAATGAAAGTCATATAACTTTGGCAGCATCATGACAGTGGCACAAACCTCCTCAAGCAATTGCACTTGTGCTCTTCAGCACTGATTGATAGAAAGCCCTTCTAGAGATGAGGAAGTACAACGAATGCCATAGACAACTCCTTGTCTTCTCTCTGCTGAATCTGACAAAGGATTTGGTGTCATTTATGACAGAGGAGGAAAAGGATGCATCACAAATGAGAGGAGGTTGCACATAGAATCAGAACAGTTGCCAGGAGGTAATAACTACAGTTGGCTAAACTAGGGAATTAGCCCTGGTAATGGCCTCTTGTAAAGCCATACTGACTGGGACATGTCACAAGCTGGGCTTGAGCAGTTTCTGCAAAATGAGCCAAGGACCGTGGCAGGAGTAAATGGGTTTAGCTTTTGCAAAGGGGAAAATGATCAAATAGCTGTGACAGTACACTTAGCACAGTTGTAGTGATTTGAACACATTGCTTTGACAGCAAGCTGTGCAGCGGATGCTCCTTGCTGGATTGATGCTAAGGAGAACTTGTCCATCTTTACTAAGCAGTCACTTCAAATATGATCTGCTTACCGATTCCACCTTGATCTATTAGGTAGGTTTCTGGCATTGAATATGAGATTTAGGCCAGGGATTGCCAATCTTTGAGGGCCTGTGGCCACATTTGCAAACTGGAGAAACTATTGTGGGGACCACACACAGACCACAACCAAGTACACAGCACAACTTATTATATTGACTACGGCTGAAAGCTTATTTCAAACCTAGTTCCAGACTCAGGGAACGGCAGGGGAGCAGATCCTAACCTCTTCAGGCACATGGGTACCCTGTCAGTCTCTGCTGACCAAGTTGAAATAGTTTATAGGTGAAATAAAGCAATTTGCAGATAACAGCAAGTGGCTGGGCCTTAAATCTGTCAGGCCTGAGTTGAGGAAAAGAGGCCAACAAGCTTAAATTCTGGGTGGGAAGAGCTGAGAGTGTAGAACCAACATGTCCTTGGGTGTCCAAAATCAAGGTACCAGAGATCCAAATCAGGCAGGGCAGGGTCAAAGGCATGGGCTCACAAGCAGAGCTGGAGATGAGGTGACACGGAGGTCCGACATTATTTCTAGCAAGAGTCCAAGCCATTCATGGCTTTTTAAGCTCTGCATCTGAGGCCAGGTGTTGGCAATCAGCCTTCCCTCTTTCAAGAGCTTGTGGTTCGTAAATGGGCTGACTGCCTCCATTGTTCCAACACCCGCTGGAATCTCCTCTCTGCTGGGGTCAGAGTATTATTATTATTATTATTATTTAAGATATTTATACCCCGGCCTTTCTCCAAAGACTCAGGGCGGCTTACAATTAAAACATAGTTAGGCTAAAAACCAAAACAATTAAAATCAAACAAGAATAAAATTAAACAGTTTAAAGTACATTAAATCCAAAATAGATTAAAAACAAATAAACGTTATTAATTAAAAGCCAGTCTAAATAAAACAGTCTTCAACTGGGTACGAAAAGACGATAACGAGGGAGCCGTACGAACCTCATTGGGGAGAGAGTTCCATAATCTAGGGGTAGCCACTGAAAAGGCCCTATGCTGTGTCTGCGCAAGAAAAACTTGCAAAGAAGATGGGATAGAGAGAAGAGTCTCACCAGATGATCTCAAAGGTCAAGCAGGTTCATAAGGGGAGATACGATCTAACAGATAGCCTGGACCTAGGCCGTATAGGGCTTTATAGGTCAAAACCAGCACTTTGAATTGTGCCCGGAAACAAATTGGCAGCCAGTGGAGCTGGTACAATAGAGGAGTAGCTCCCTGATTGGTCTCTAAATCTGACAGGATGGCTACATCAGGATCCTGAGGGCAAAGGGTTTGAGCTGCCTCTCTGCTCATCCTTTCTCCTGGGTCTGAGGTCTCCCATTCCCCTTCATCCTCTGTTGAGTCCTCTGAGGGAGGCAAGACACACCCATAGGTGCCATATTGGCAACCCCTGTTTTAGAGTTTTGTATTTATCCCAGCTCCCGATCTCTATGTATGGATATGAAAGCTGGACAGTGAAAAAAGTGGATAAAAGAAAAATCAGCTCATTTGAAATGTGTAGGACAAGAGCTTTGTGCATAACATGGACTGCAAAAAAGACAAATAATTGGGTGTTAGAACAAATTAAACCAGAACTATCACTAGAAACTAAAATGATGAAACTGAGGTTATCATACTTTGGACAAATCATGATAAGACATGATTCACTAGAAAATACAATAATGCTGGGGAAAACAGAAGGGAGTAGAAAAAGAGGAAGACCAAACAAGAGATGGATTGATTCCATAAAGGAAGCCACAGACCTGACTTACAAGATCTGAACAGGGTGGTTTATAACAGATGCTATTGGAGGTCACTGATTCATAGGGTCACCATAAGTCGTAATTGACTTGAAGGCATATAACAACATTTATCCCAGCCAAAGTCTATAATTTTTTTCACAGTCAGGATTGATGGGGATAAGTTTGGTTTCATGAACATCATTCATTCATCAGAGAACCAGGAATGGATAATCAGAGAGCTACAAATGGATGTAGCTCTCAGCTGAGTACGTTCATCAGCACATCTAACTTTGTTGCCCGTTAATGTGTGAGGTAGCCCTGAACCTATTACACTTCAGTAGGGAAGAAAGAATCTGTCAGTTTCAATTATCTCAGATTCTCATTTTCTCAATCTCAAATTCCGTTCTCTACATTACTTCAGCAATCTAGATTTTTAATCCTCATGAAAATTCTTCAGCATTTTCGTGTGAATTTCAGCTAATACACATTTTTGTATGCATTTTTGACAAATGTACACATTTTTGCGAGCAATTTCCCATCATATAATGATTTGCATATGTTAACTAATATATTCATTTTTATTCATATTTTCCTCTAATATATGCCTTTTTGTAAACATTGGATGGAGAACTGAGCTGCAAAATTTGGATAAGAGCAAATTTCAAAGGATGACTGGGTTTCAGTTCTCATATTGTTTCAGAAAGTGTGGATTTGATAAATTCAGCTTTAAATGTGAACTGATCAAATTTCTATTCCATCCCTATATTTCAGCTCCAAAGCCTGGCTCTGCAAGGTTTTTGTTTTGCTTTTTTTTCCTTCTGTGAATCATGTCTTCAGCTCAGAAGTCCATGTTTCTGTTCTCTGGCAGGGGAGGCAAGGTGACAGCTGTCACATTTGTGCAGCCTTTGATCCATGTCTTCCTCACATCCTGGCAACTCCATGCTGTTTTCTCAGCCCCCAGATATAGCTGCTGCTAAGCTGGCATTGATAGATGCAACCACCTCTCCTCCTCTTGTTTACTGCTTTCCCCAATCTTCATGTACTTTTAGCAGAAGAAGCCTTGCCTGGGATTCATGATTCTAGTTTTAATTATTGGCGTTCATTCCTATGATGCCAATACCCTGCTTCCCACATTTTTCATTGCAATGAGATAGACAGATATAGAGTTAATTTCATACACTCTGGCTCCTTTCACAACAACAGAAAAGTACTGCTAGGTCTCTTCATAACTGCCTCTGCCCCAATAAGATTAGTCTGTCCTCAGCCAGCCCCCACCTGCCTACATCTTTATATACAACCAGTCCAGGGGGTAGCCCTGGCTGTCAGCTTCCTCCTCCTTAATCTCAGTGTTGCCCTTGTAGAACTCAGCAGGGAGGAGGTGGGGGGAGTATTATTAGTTGGCTCTGCCTGTCATTGGTTCTGGCTCCAGCTACTGTTGCCTCTTTGCCTCCACCCAACCAATTGTTGTAAACCGCCCAGAGACCTTTGGCTATGGGGCGGTATACAAATGTAATAAATAACAATAATAACCAGACCCAATGGGCATCAGCTTCCACTGCCATAACAAACTTTACAGCTGTTGCTTGTACAATGCAATTTGTTTTCACAAATTCCTGGAAAAACCTGAAAAATCTCAAGATGTCAGATCAGTCTCTGTTAAGCTTCGTCTGCACAACAAGCTGGTGTTGGATACCAGTTAAGCTGCCATTTCCGCCAAATTAGTGCTGACAATGAAACCTACTTCTGCGTTCCTTACCATCTTCCTTCTATCCAGGCATAACATTGACGTGAAACTTTCATTAAACAGTGTTCATTGTCCTATTTTTTTAATGTTAGGTAGAAGCACATTTTTTTCCTTAAATGATTAAGGCTTCAATGCTCAATGTGGCTTACTTCTTAGTAGACATGTAAGTGATTGCACCCTGAGTAAGGATGATGCTGTTTGCATTGTTTATTTGTTTATTAGTATACAGTCACAAACCCGTTCAAGCTGTTTGCATTAGATTAGGCATGTTTCCATCAACAGTAGTCTGGTTTTGCTTCATTGCTTAGTGATGTACTTCCCAATGAAGGAAGGAGGGGGAACACGGCTGAGGTTTATGCTTCGTAGAGATGTGCTTCCCAATTTGAAAGGTGGGGAAGCACACACATAATTCAGGTTTAAACCAATTTCAGATCATTGCATGAATGATTGTTCCAAATGGGGTTTTGAATTGCTTAGAACAATGCTTCCCAATGGATGTAATTCAATCTGTGGTTTCTTCTTATCTGTCTTTCTCACTCATTTAAAAACGGGCACCCGCCCTTAAGGATGGGGAAGTAGTTTGTCCAGTTTGCATTTTAAGGCAAACTTCCCAAATTCATACGCCCTGAACTAAGACCTAAATCAAAGCAGAGCTCTCCTTCAAAATTCTCAATTCCCAGAATGTTGTGATGTAGTACTCCTGCCAAATAGTGCATATAAAAAGTGTATATTAGCATGGGTGTAGTGGTCCATTGTCTCTGGGGATCTTAGACCCCTTGCTTTGTTGGGAGTCTATGTCTCCAGCATCCTACGAACCAATCAGCAAAAATGTGTTAGCCACTGAGAAGAGTCTTCCAACATGCTTCTTTATCCTTTCCTGCTGACTGGAACCAATCAGAGTGAAAGGAAGTGAGTCAGCCACAGAGAAGACTATTTTCAGTAGCTAACACTCTCCCCTTTCATGCTTATTGGCTCCGAGGGACATCTGTTGTTGTGGAAGAAGGCATTAACAAGGATCTCACTTTCAACTCAACAGCAAGAAAGGGGGAGGGGACATGGCTGTGGCTATCTTGAAGGGACCCTGCACTCTGAATTTGCCACTACACTACTGTCTATTAGTGAAATGTGAACACAAAAATGTATATATTAATGAAAATATTTTTAAAAAATAGTGGAATGTTCCCTTGCAAAATACCTATGTTGGGCAAAATTGAATAGAAAAAGTATATATTAGAAAAATGCACACAAAACTGACCTTGAATTTCCATGCACTTTTCTTTTCCTTTTTTTTACTTTTTAGGAAAAAATGTGCAAACACATGTGAAAATGAGGAAAACCAAAGTTAAGATTGCAAAAAAAAAAAGAGAGAGAAACCAAAATTGTCAGGTTCATCCATCCCTATCCTCCTCCTTATGCTGTTCCTTCAGTCGAGACAAATAGAAGAGATGATGGGCAACTCCTCTCCACCTCTGGGGGGGAAAATTACAATTCTGTGTTGCAGCACATTTTGCGAGAAATATGCAACAGGATTTCAAGGAGTGGGGGAAGTGAAGCAAAAGAAAAGTTAATATATGATTTTCAAGTTTTGTAGTCTAATCAGCATAAGAATCAGTTAAACAGCATAAGAAAATTAAGTGACCTGAAAATGGCATAACTAATAGCACAGCCCCTGGAAGGAGAAGGGGGAAAAAACAGCAAAGTTGAGGTTCATGAAATGTGCATGAACTGTATAACATATTCATGCCCGAAAATGGGGACGTTTGAAGTGTCTCACTGTTCAAGTTAATAGGTCTTGATTCAATTCAGCCTGATGCAGAATGAATTTCATGTGCTAATTAGCAAAGCATTTCTTAATGATTAGGAGAACAGTTGATAACATCTGACGGAGGACCAAACTGTCACAGATAAGACAATGACACCACTCAGGCTTCAAGGAATGCCTGACATGGTGTATTCAGGTGTCTTAATTATGATAATTAATGATTGTATTCCCTGTATAAATGAACTCAACCAGTATAAAAAGCATATTGTAATTAAAAAGGTTTTGGAGAAGTAATGTTCTAAACAAATGTCAAGGTAATATTAATTAGGGTTTCTGGGTTTGTGGGTTTTTTGCATGCGCACACACTCATATTTAATTGCTTCAGGGCACTCTGCAGCTGCTATAGAAAAGGTTTCAGGATGTCACAACTCTCCTGAAAATATTTGCTTCACATCTTCCAAGATTTGTCTAATACTATAGCGGGGTTCATATATATAGCCATGTCTGCTATCTTTTCGGCGCCTTTTGAAGACTTTCCTCTTTCAACAAGCCTTTTCAGTTGAGACCTATCCCAGTCTGAGTCTGTGTTAGAATTTCTTTTAATATGTTTTCTTTAATAATATGTTCTTAAGATGTTTTTAAAGCTTTTAAAAAAATGTTTTTAACATTGTTTTATTTTAATGTATCTTAAGGTCTTTTTATGATGTTTTAAAGTGTTTTTTAGCATTTCTGTTTGCCGCCCTGGGCTCCTACTGGGAGGAAGGGTGGGATATAAATCAAATAATAAAATAAATAAATATTTCATTTTCTAGGTGGAAACTAATTTAATCCAAGGTGGTTCCACACTGTTGAAATAGCACATGAAAAATCACAAACCAGACACAGGCCATGTGGATACTTGCAGGTGAAGGTGGAAGAACAATCAGCACACACACATATACAAGATATACATTATTTTTCAAATAGGTTTCCTCATGTACAGTTCTTTTTTTAAAAAAAAAAAACCTTTGGAGAACACCAAAGAAATATTTCTTTGGAGAAAAAACATGACCGCTTGTGATTCTGTTCTGCAGGCAGGATGATCAAGATAGCAGATCCCACTGATAAATTTGAAAGAGCTGAAATTATGGAGCATCTCTAATTACAACAATGAGAGCCATTGTTATGCACCATAGAAAAGATGCATGGCAAGGTAGCCACACACTTCAATACTTCACAAGTGAAAACAGGAATAGACTTGTAACACCCTGTTCTCATACCAAGCATCACTGCCAAAAGCCACTGGCCATTCCTAAACATTGACTGTGCTGGGCTGATTGGAGCTGGAGTCTAACAACATCTGGATGCCTGCAGATTCTCCATCCTGGCCTAGATTAAAAAGTGATCTAAGAAAGATTGAGGTGAGAAACAATATGTCCCCATAGACCAGAATGCCTTTTGCAATATTCCCATTGTCTTTTAAAAATGCCCCTCATTCCCTTTTTCTGGATTAAAGTCATTGTGCCAGACACTTCTGGGCAATGTTTTGAAACAAATTAAAAAGGCCACAGAGAAAAGCTGTCTAATTGAAGCCAAATCTGCAGATGCCGACACGAAAAAAGATGCAAATTTTGCAAATTGTTCTCTCCTAAATGAAGCAAGATAATGGAAGGGGTTGAGAAGTTGGCCACTTTCCCAAATAAGAAGGGAAGGAACTGGGCCCAACACATGTGCCACACATTCAAACAGCAGCAAAGAAACTCACTGAGCTAAGCTGATTTCCAAAATGGCTGAGTAACTCTCTCTGTTGGCTACAGAAAACAATACTGGGTGCCCACAGATTGAGATGGAAAGATCATGGAAGGGTAATGAGGATGTGAGAAATGAATACAACATAAGGTGTGACATATCACTTGTCAATGCACAAATAACAACATCATCATCTCTGTATAGATTCATACAGTGGAGACTGTGGCTCCAATGTCAGTGGAGCAGTGAATCTACTCTGGGTTTTAGTCTGAACTTCCAAGGAGCTGTCCAAGGTGCTGAAACCTATTCCCAAGTGGATTCATTGCCCCACTGACATCAGAGCCACCAGTCTCCACTGCTGCCAACTGTTGCCATAGTGGCTAGAACCAGCATGTTTCTTTTAAAAAATAAAACAGGGTAAGTACCAGAGTACCCATACAGACAAAATCAATTCATTAGCACTATCAGCATTCTAAAAAACTAAACCAGCACTCTAAAAATTCTAACTGCAGTCCAGTTCAGTAAACCTTTGGTCAAATAATTCAAAGTTATTTAAAACTGAGACAGCAGCAGTGTAAACCATGAAACAATAAAGGATCCAAGACAGCACTAATGATAAATTGATTCAATTCCATTTATGAATCGCTTATGAAACACAGCAAAGATATTAACAATAAGAATAGCAACAACAGTATAAAACTATACATATACAATTCAAATCCAAAGAAGATACAGTCACCAAAAAAAAATAGAGATGGCACCTGTCTGATGTGTAATGGTAGAGAGTTCCAGAAGGTAGGTGCTGCCACGCTGAAGGCCTGATAACTAAAAACAGAGTGAAACAAAATATTTCCTCCTATCCGATTACCAGCACTTCTGATAACCTTGACAGTAATCAGACCCCCAAAGGTTGGCAACTCTTTGACTGCTTTTGGCCCTTTCCCCTTGTATTGGCACATCAGCCAAAATGATGAGCCAGAAGTAGCTTCTTGTCCTTCTTCTGGCTCTTCCATAAATGTTTTGCTAACCCAGACCTCACTGAAGCTGGGAAGTGGAATCTCTCTCCGTACATTTTGGTTGGAGAACAGCATTGCAAATATTACCAATTTCAAAGGATACTAATGTTTTTGTTTGTGGAGAAGTGTGAATTAGGTAAAAAGGTAAAGGTAAAGGTGTCCCCGCACTTGTAGTGCGAGTCATTTCCGACTCTTAGGGTGACATCTTGTGACATTTACTAGGCAGACCTAGTATTGCCAGTTCCATCCCCGGCCTTTCTTTACCCCCCAGCATATGCCGGGTACTCATTTTACCGACCACGGATGGATGGATGGCTGAGTGGACCTCGACCCATTTTACCGGAGATTCAACTTCATCCTTCCGTTGGAATCAAACTCCGGCCATGAGCAGAGCTTCGGCTGTGCTACCACTGCTTACCACTCTGCGCCATGGAGGTAGATTAGGTATGTTTACATTAAAATGCAAACTGAACTGAATTAATTCCCTCCGTCCCTGAAGTCCCTTTCCTGGTCATCATCCTCTTAATCTCATCTAGTGGGAATGGTTGAAGTACTACTGATGCAAATCTTAAAACTCCAGAAGGACAGCCATCTTCCCCCCCCCCAAATAATGCCTTGGGGAACCATTGCCAGTAACATCTGGGGCTACGAACTCTGCGTGAAGTGGTGGCAAAGCTTTTTTAATGTATTTTATTGCCTTTCATTTGTCGAGCACCTCATACCCAGTGGTCTCTAGGCGACTTACAAAGATTTAAAAACATATAGTATAAGACAGATTGTAAAACTTACAATATAATACAATTTTTAAAACATACAACATAAACTTTTTAAACCCAAACAAAACAAACCAGGACAGCACACCTCAAGGGCCAAAGGCCTGAGTGAAAATGAAAGTCTTTGCCTGGCACCTAAAGATGGATAAAGAAAGTCCCAGGTGTGCCTCCATTGGGAGAGCATTCCACTGCCAGGGGGCTACCACTGAAAAGGCCCATCCTTATGTTGCCACCTCTGAACCTCCTGTGGAGGGAGCACATGAAGAAGGGCCTCACAAGTGCAGAGTCCAGGTGGATTCATACGGGGTGAGATGGTTCTTGAGATCCTGAGCTGCATAAGGATTTATAGGTTAAAACCAGCACTCTGAAATGAGCCCCAGAACTAACTGATAGCCAGTGTAACAATTGCAGAATTGACATTATATGTACTGACCAACTTACCTAGCAGTAGCTGGAGATTCTGAACTGTCTTCAAAGACAGCCCCATTTATAATGCATTGCAGGAGTCTAACCTAGAGGTTACCAGAGAGTAAACAACAGAAGTTAGGCTATTCCTGTCCAGATTAAGGATGCAGCTGGGCTACCAATCAAAACTGATGGAAGGCACTCCACACAACTGAGGTCACTTGAGCCTCAAGCGACAGCAATGAATCCAGGAGTACCCTGATCTTTCAAAGAAATTATAACCCTGTCCAGGGTCACAGCCCATCCATCTGGTCAAGAGAACCACCCACTAACAGTGACTCAGTCTTGTCTGGATTAAGCTTCAGTTTATTGGCTCTCATATCGTTTCAGAATGAGCAAATTGGATAGATTCATGTTAACTGTATTTAATTTATCCCCCCCATCCCTAGCTACCAGCCATAGTGGCTTTGTTCTCCATCCACTGTTGTTGGTGATATGCCTCTGAATACCAGTTGCTGAGAATCACAAGTGAGGAGAGTACTGTTAGGTCCTGCTTGCAGGATTCCCATAGTCATCTGGTCGGCCACCTTGAGAATAGAATGCTGAATTAGATAAGCTCCTGGTCTTATCCAGCAAACTCTTCATGTTCTTAGGCAGATAATCACATGTCCTTCGTCACCTTCAAGCACTGTTCAGCTCTGATCACATACTTTTGACCATCTTGAAGATGTGTTAGGCACTATCAACTCAGAGCAGCTGCTCAGATTGTACAACAAGCAAAACAAGAAAACCCATAACTTTTTTAATTTGATGAAAATGGCTCTGTATATGCTATAAAGAGCGGAACCATCTGAAATTAGTCCCTTACCACTGTTCCTGGATTTCTCCCTCTAGCACAGGGGAGGGGGCTGTTAATGCTTTCATTATTGCTCCGCTTGCTTCAGGAATCTTTCAACTATTAACTTTCATAATTAAAAAAAGAAAGAAATGATATACCCTCCTAATCCCAATTTAGCATTTGTTAGTGGAAAATGGAAGATGAAATTGGCCCATGCACTAGAACAATTGCATTGAATAGGAGGTGAGGGTGGGATACACA
This sequence comes from Rhineura floridana, assembly GCF_030035675.1. Taxonomy (NCBI): domain Eukaryota; kingdom Metazoa; phylum Chordata; class Lepidosauria; order Squamata; family Rhineuridae; genus Rhineura; species Rhineura floridana. The sequence goes on along the minus strand of NC_084492.1, from coordinate 16,065,392 downwards.
GCAGGGGGGAAATTGCTTTTGTGCCCAAGATTGCAATTTCCGGGCCCTATTCCTGCATACTCAGAGGCCTGAGAGCAAATTCAGCAGGGGAATAAATCAGATTAAATTTAAAGGGACTCCTACATCCACCTGGGCTAGCATGTAAACATTTTCAAGGTCAAGGGCTAAATGACTTCTGGGGTTGTCACCTTCATTGTATGTAGCTTGTCTAAGGAATATTACCCCCCCTATCCTTTCAAGTGTAGCTGTACCAGCAATACATGATCCCACCGGTCTACATTCATGTACATTGCAATTTGTCAGACTGCATCTAAACAACACCAAAAAAGGCATGCGAGTTTGAACAAAGGGCTGAAAATCACAAAGCAAAATCCAAATGTATTTTATTTATTTGTTTGTTTGTTTAGAACAGTATTTACATGCCACCAATTCACACAACATAATACAGCAGTGTACAAGAATATAGACAATAAAATATAAAACACCATATAATCCTTCTTGTAATCTGCTTTGGGCCCAGCTCACTGTGGGAAGGTGGCATATAAATAAAATAAATCAGTCAATGTGATCCATTAATACAATAAATCACACCAACAGTAAAAACAACATTAAAATGACTGGCTTATCAAAAATTGAAATACACATCCCTGTCTACATAAAAAAGTTTTCAAGAGATGCCTGAATGTCAAAAGTGAGGGTACCTGCGAGACTTCCGGGAAGGGTGACTTAGCCTGTGCCTGCTTTTGAGACGGGCTCCTGCCTCAAAAGAAGCTTATTCAGATATATCAGTCAGTTTTTTCTTTTTTTTTTGACTGATTAAACTTCTCCCGGGTAGGGAGAAACGAAGAGATTAACCTCAAAGCCTATTTTTGTTGGGACGACCAGATCTCATTAATTTATGGGACGAGGTCCAGCCGACGAAGGTGGGACGGATTTTCAACAGCAAGCTCTATCTGTTAAAGCGAACGTTCATCTTATCTTCTAAGAGAGAACGCACTAACAGGCAAGCACCCTTCTTTCTATATTTTTCTTTTACTTGACTTAAATTGTTGCTGTTTAAAAGAGATTTGCCAGATTGATCGGTTTTTGACATCTCACTGGGGAGCCGTAACTTCTCTCTGCTACGCACTAATTAATAGCTTATCTCTGTTTTTGTTGCAAAAAGCTGTCCTGGATTTGCATTCTAAAGATACACACAGAAGAGGGATTTCTATTCCAGATTTTTATTTTGAAAAATATTATACTGTTTTGAGACTACTCTCTTTTTGGTCTATTTTATTTTGACGAATCTGTTTCTTGACGATTGCCATTAATTGTTTCGATCCTGGGAACTGCATTTTGTTTACTTAACTATTGGAGAGATAAGGCTGTCTGCTTTGTTTATACTGTGATGTCACCAAGTTTGGAGTATTAACCCAATTGTTGCTGAAATAAGAAGTGGTTTTCCTATATTTTCCTTTTAAAATGGCAATTAAGAAAGTGGCTGAGAATCTGGAAATAACTATGTTTCAGAGAATAATGGATGAGATTGAGATAACGAAAATTGAATTGAGTAAAATGAAGCAGGAGATTAAAGATATAAGGGTCCCTGTGAGAGAGGTGACCCTGGAAGGGGTCCCTGTGAGAGAGGAGACCCCGGAGATTGGAACAGGGGTCCCTGTGAGAGAGGAGACCCTGGAGACTGGAATAGGGGTCCCTGTGAGAGAGGAGATCCCGGAGATTGGAACAAACGTGGAACAGGAACAAGATTTGGAGTCTATGGACTTTAGAAATAAAATCTATTGTTTGGAACTCAATGTTATCTCTGAAGAAATTAATGAAGATTCTAGAGATAAAGTTATCAATGGCATGGATTATCTTCTGGACTGGAATGATGTGATGGAGCCCAATATAGAGAAAATCTATGGAATTAACTGCAGCCATGTGACAATGGAAAAACTTTTAAGAGATGACCCAGTGTATTTTGAAAAAAAGAACAGAGATATGATTTTACAGCAGTATTTCAGCAACTTATTCAGAATGGATGGCAAGAAAATATTTGGGATAGAGGTAATTCCCATCAGACTCTTACTATATGACTATGGCTTTGACAGCAAGATTATTATGGAATACTGATAATGGAAGATTGGATATTGAAATTACTGGACTTAACAAGACTACTGAAGATGGAAGATGGAAAATGGAACTAATAGAGATAATAGAACAATGGCTACTGAAATTACTGAACCTAACAGATTCTGATGTGATGGATTAATTGAAATGTTTATTTTGACTATGGTTATGACAATAAGATTATCATAATTAGTAATGAGATGGATTAATCGATATGCTTATCTGGAAAAAAAAAATTGATAGATATATTTCTTAAAGAATTGAAACCTCTCTTTGACTTTTTGTGGAAAGAATAAAGCAATGTTTATGAGATTTGATGATTAAGTAAGATAACTACTGGAGGAAAGTGATTTTATAATATGACTTAAGAGACAGGATTGCTATATATTATAGACTTATAACTGATTTGATCTTTGACAAATGGGAAGTCAATATTTTACTCTTTATTTTTTATTTTTGTTTTTTTTTTTCCTTTCTTTTTTTTTCTTTTTGTTTGACTATTTTTGATTTTGTTTTTTGTCTTTGAATGTTTTATGGTTTTGTCTTGTATGTTTTATGAAAATCTGAATAAAAATTATTGAAAAAAAAAAAAAAAGTGAGGGTACCTGCCAGATCTCTGCTGGAAGAGTATTTCATAGCATAGGACCGGCAACACTGTATGACTGATCTCTAGTGGAGACCAGTTAGGCCTATGTAACAAGGTGGACAACCAGCAGTGCTCCAGATAATCTCCAGATTAGTTGTAATTGTATCTAAACTCCTTTTGCCTTTGCTTGAAATTCCTCCCATGTTTGTCTTTAGCTGGAACCAGTAGCATTATGTGTGGCAGGGTGAGGCCTCTGTCCTGACACAGGTGTCTCAGCATCCTACCGGGATCCTGAAAAGCAGCCAAGAAATATGAAGCATTGTATTCAACTAAGTCCTACTCAGACTACACACGTTGAAATTAATGAACCGAAGTTAGTCCCTTTTATTACCTTCAGTGGGTCTACTGTGAATAGACTAGCATTGAATACCACTTGAATATTTGAAATGAATAAATTTTGTGGTTCAAAGTGTAACCTACCTGAGAGCCAAAGACTAGTAGCCAACCAATCCTCCGTATCAGCTAAAGTGTGTTTGTGTGAGAGAGTGAGTGGTGACTGAGAGAGAGAGAGACAGAGAGACAGAGAGAGTTGCATATCATTTGTCCTTTACACACTATTCAGGATATACTACCCCTGATTGTATACTGTTGACCATAAGAACATAGGAGCTGTGTTATACTGAATCAGACCAATGGTCCATCTAACTCAGCACTGGCAACACCAACAGGTGGTGGCTCCCCAGAGTTTCATATCAGGAGTCTTTTTCCAGCCCTACCTAAAGAGGCTGAGGTTTGAACCTGGGACTTTTTGCATGCAAAGCATATGCTCTGCCGTGGAGCGCCCCCATCCTTGAGATGCAGAGCGGCACCGAGTTCAGGGCTGTGCACGTGCACCAGCGACAGTGCTGAGTTGACTTCACCAGTGTAGTACTGAATTTTTTTGGGGGGTGTCACATCTAACATGAGCCTCTCTTCCCATTTTTACTGTGAAGGGGTCCCGCCTCCTGAACCTGGAGCATCCAGAGGATCCCTAAATGCAGACCTTGGAAAAGTTACTTTTTCGATCTACAACTCCCATCAGCCTAATCCAGTGGCCATGCTGGCTGGGGCTGATGGGAGTTGTAGTTCAAAAAAGTAACTTTTCCAAGCTCTGCCTAAATGTGTACTTGGAACTCTGATAAGGACCAATCAAAAGGGAGGGGGCATAGCTTAATGGTACAGCATCAGCTTTGCACCCCAGGTTCTACCTCCACCATCTCTAGATAGGCCTGGGAAAGCCTGTCTGAAACCCTAGAGAGCTGCAGCCAGTCAGTGAAGACAATACTGATCTAGATAGACCAAAGGGAACTTTCTGTGTTCCTAAAGCATTTTGCTGCCTGAAGACATTTTGCTGTCATGTACATAATTGCCTTTTGTTGAGCAAACTGTATCCACACTACTCTGCCCCGTCTCCTCTTCCCACAGATCTGAAGACATGGCCTCCCTAAACCCACAAAAATGAGGTGAGAACTGACATTAATATTTGCTGCAAGATGCAGCAAATTCTATTAATTATATTCACACTTTCTCCAACCCTCTTTTTTGCTGCATTTACTTTTGAGGTATTACGTCTGCAACCTGAACCTATCCATGTTCAGAGGGGCAGCTCAGATAGCATGGAAACCATTGGATAAGACTTTGGGAAAGGAGGAGTCCAGGGGTTCCCAAACGGTGACCCACAGACCACCAGTGGTCTTCAAGCTTCCTTTGGGTGGTCCATGTCATTTCTGTGAAGAATGGCAGGAGCAGAAGCTACTCCATTGTTCTTAGAACCTGGTGGTCCATCTGAAAGGTGAGTGGGATGGATTGGAAGTGATGGCACAGGAGGAAATTAAAAGAAGTGGAGAGGATTAGCAACAAAGTTAATGAGAGGGTAGAATTAAGTAGTTGATTTTCCATTTCTTATATTTTATTGTATTACCATTTGAATTATTTGGAATTCAAATTGTAATGCAGTAAATACAATATATAAAATCATATAGCATCTAAAGACCCTCAGCTATTTTCAAGTGGTCCATGGTGGAACGGGAACTACTGAGTTAGCCAAAGAGGTGCCTTCCAATTATTCTGGACTACAACTGCCATCATCCTTGGCCATTGACCATGCTGGATGGGAATGATGGGATTTGTAGTCCAAAATATTTGGAGGGCACCTTATTGACTACTCTTACTTGGGCAGTTGAGTGTATATATGCATCTATAGATAATCTCTCTCTCCCCTCCCCCCCAGAGCCTCTAGTCCTTGACAGTTGTAATTAGCAAAACAAATATCAGGTGTATTGAGAGTCTCCCATCCAATTTGCAAATGCAATCAGCAAACATTTTTTGCAAGTGAAAAGATTTTTTTCAGCTTGCCTGAAAACACTAAAACAGAAATCTCTGTCAATGAATTTGCCCCTGCGTATTGTATGCTAACAGCTCCTTCAGGCATTTAAATGCCACTGTGATAGGCACTTTCTAAGAAGGAGAGCTTGATTAGATATACAAACACAAGTATTTATTACCTAGAACAGACAATTCCATTTAAACACTTTGCTTAGCTAGTTGTATGATTTATTATTAAATAACAACTCTACCTTAAAATACCTTCTTTTTAAAAAAAGATTAAAGAGTGAAATTAGTATCATCACTACCATGTTTCAAGTTTTTTACATATTTTCCAGTCTTTTTCACCCTCCTTTTCTTTTACTGTTTGTTAATATTGTGAGAACAACTTTCATTAGGCTGTTTGCCAAAGGGTTTTTTCCCCTACCTGAGGCAAGAAAGGTCGAGATCTGAATTACCATGAAACACACTGGTGAGGAAAGAACATTTTAGTGCTTTATTGCAGCAAAGGCTATTGGCTGTGACAAGCAGGCACTTACACTTAAAGCAGCTAATGAGCCCAGCTTTTACATTAAGTTCTCTGTTTTCCCCACTGGAAGCCCCCAGACAGCAATAGCCAGAGACATCCTGTTTATGGCCCTGTTTGGATTTACACCATGCCACTCTTGTCTTTAGGTCGGTGTTGAGACTTATCTGACCAGATCTAGGGGCCTCTATTTATACCAAAAAGACCCAATGGGAGGGGGTACAGGTGGCACCTATACCTTTGAGATTTTTATCTTTCCCAGAGGTTAGTGTCTTTAGATCTCACACTGATGACTTTTGTTTACCACTTCCTCTGGGTCAGTGTCCTTGAATTTGTGCTAGCAAGAGCTGAGAATGCATCTGTGAAGCTCACTCTCAGCCCCTGTCAGTGTATGTGATTAGCTCATCCATTGTCTGTTTTGGATGATTAAACAGTCTTTTCCAGCTCTTGTTTTCAGCATAGGCAGAGTAAAGGCTTCTTCCCAGCTTTTGTTTACTTGACCTATGAGAAAGCCTGCAAACAGAGCTTTCTCAGACTCAAGTAGTATGCAAAAAGTTTGCAAAAGCAATAAACACCCCTTAGATCAGGGGTATGAGGAAAGAATTATGGGAAAGGGAAATGGGACATACCACACTAAGCCTCCTCAGCTACATATAGATGTCTTGCAGAATTATTTGCTCCTACATAGGCATAACCTGATTTCATCTATGATGATGATGATGATTTGTTAGTCGCTTGTTACCTGAAGGTCTCCAAGTGACTTACAACACAATAAAAGAAATATAAATATTTAATAGAATAAAAATAGAACAAACCCTCATAACAGTCACAAACAGCCATTACGTTCCTTTAAAAACAATCGGATACAAATCTATCCTACCTAATTTCCTGAACTAATAGGAGGTGGTTAACAAATAGCGATGGGGGAATCTGTCGATTTTGGTTTCTCTCGGTTTCCCATTTGTTCATTCTAAAGTTCAGTGCTCCACACTAGTTAGTGTTTTTTTAAAAAAAAATCCTCATGGAAATTCCTCAACATTTTAGTGTGAATTTCTCCTGATGTATACATTTTTTCCAAGCATTGATTTTCCCTAATATAATTCATTTATGTAAATTATTTCCACTGACATATGCATTTATATGGACACTTTGCCTTAGTATATGCATTTTTGCATATGTTACTTGTCTGAAAAACTTCATTGCAAAATTCAGAGAAGTGCAAATTTTGAAGGATGGCTGTATCTCATTTTGCATATTATTTTGCAAAGTGTGGATTAGGTACATTCACCTTTAAATGTAAACTGAGGCCCAAACTGCACTAAACATTTAAAGCATTATCATACCACTGTAAAGTGTCATGGTTTCGCCCAAAGAATCCTGGGAACTGTAGTCTGTTAAGGTTGCTGTTAGGTGATCTAAGAAAGCTTCAGTTCTCAGAGTTCCCTGAGAAGAGGGATGGACTGTTCAACCACTCTGAGAATTGTAGCTGTGTGAGGGGAATAGGGGTCTTCTAACAACGCTCAGTACTCTTCACAAACTACCCTTCCCAGGATTCTTTGGAGAAAGCCATGGCTATTTAAAGTGGTATGATATTACTTTAACATATAGTGCAGCTGGGGCCTGGATAGATCATCCCTATTAACCCCATCCCTATTAACAAATCAGATGACAACAATATAAGCATCCCCAAATAAGGGGGTACAAGACTGTAGCCTTATTGTTCAAAGTGGAATAGGCAATATAATTGCCATGCGATCATCTGCCCAGGAGTTGCTCTTTCAAAAATAAAAGCAGCTCTCAGAGTGGTACAATCTGGATTGATACTGTGACATCTGGGTGTCCAGTCTGATCCTTAGGCCTATGCTCTTTTCCCACCTAAACTGCTATTACTCTGCAGGTGTAACATCACAATTCTAGGGAAGTCAAAGCTGCCTTCATAAGACCAGTGAAAATTACCAGGTCCCCCACTGCACACACACACATTTTTTTGAAAATTAAAATTCTTAATTGATAAAAACCTGTTGAGGCTAGCTCATAAATAAAAGATAAAATGATCTTTAGGAACATATGAAGCTGAGTCAGGCCATTGGTCTATTCAGCTCAGTATTGTCTGCACTGTCCAGGAGCAGCTCTCTAGGATTTCAGACAGGGGTCTCTCCCAGCCCTAGCCGGAGATGTTGGGGATTGAAGCTGAGACCTTCTGTATGCAAAGCAGATGTTCTACCACTGAGCTATGGCCATTCTGTATGTATTATTAATACACTTGATTTCATACTCTGTGCCTGGATGGATTGGGATGTTTGGTGTTTGTCCTTCTCCTCGCAAAATGTTACTTGAGGCCTGGAGATCATCAGCTGCCTCTATTTCTCCAGGAGTGTATACTCCTGGGTTTACACTGTATGTTCCTGTCAGCTTGCAGTGCACTGCTTTTGTGCCCAAACACAATGGCAGTAGGACTCCCATGATAACTTCAGATTAGATGGCCGCATATATGTGCCTAAACAGAATCATATCTGACAAACATACTCCCAATGGTCTCCTGATTAGAATTCTCAAAGGAACTGAAGATGATTGACAAAATGTTGGCCACTTCAGCAGCCCTTGGCACAATCCACTGTGCGATTAGCCTTGGTACATTCTGAAAGCCATGCTGCTTTCATTGATATTTATATTTTGCCCAATCCTACGGTCTCAGGACAATGTAGCAACATCAAAAATGAGGCATATTGAATTGTTGCAATAGTCATGCCGCCTCATTCTCAAGTGTTGCAATATTAATTGTAATAGTGTAGTGCCTCATTAAGTGTCAAATCTGCTGCCGTTTTGGAGGTTAGATGCATGTAGCAGTGGTATGGCAATAACATTCCCACGATAAGGTGGGGGTGGGTTTACCCTCACCCTTCCGTTCACAAAGATGACTCAGGAGGGTGACTTCCAAAGGGAGGAGGTGAGAGAATGACATGGGTGGCATCTCATTGGCGGAAGGGGGGAGGAAGACTATTTTATTTATTATTGATTTATTTTTATTAGTTGATTTATATCCCCCCTTCCTCCCAGTATGAGCCCAGGGCTTCTGCTGGGAGGAAGGGGGGATATAAATCAAATAATAAACAAACAAACTCTGGTAATGCTTCTTGCTTGTCTGGATAGAGGTTGGAGAGGGGTGTGTGAGTGTTTGTGTAGAAACTAGCCTACTGTGAAAAGATGCAAGTTGCATTCATTGCTCCACCCACTTTTGCCTCTGGATGCACCCACTCAACTGCCATGTAGTCCTCAGAAGACTGACCAGTAGGGAATGAATCCCTGAGGCTGAAAAATGTTCCCAACAAATGGAAATTATGGTAGACCTATTGATGAACCACCAGGTAAAGACACGTTACTGTTAGTTTCTGATGGTCCACTAAGATGGCGAGGAGGATGTCCAGCTCATGGGCCAAATATGGCTCTGTAGTTTAGCTCATGAGGCTGCTCCTCATTAACCGTGCCCACCTACCCTACACCTGATGTCATATTTGAAGTCAGGTGTGGGGCATATTCCCATGTGGCTACAAATGAACAATTGGGAGCTTTAAGGATCACAAAGTGTTTTTCCTGATTGGAAATTAAGATAGAAATCATAGCTCAAAAATGGAGTCTGGGTAGGAACATTTAATCTAGCCTACTTGCTTCTGGCAAGAAGGGTTTAAGTGCCCTCAGGCCAGGCCAGTCACCAGAAGGCCATTGTAGGAAGAAAGGAGCTTAGTGTTGTGGAGATGTTAGATGGGAGCACTCGGGAGTAAAGATGGATGCCCCTGAAGGCTGTAATTCTAAGCACACTGTCTAAGGAACTAAGCCCCATAGAACTCAACAGGACTTACTTCTGAGTAGATATGGTTTGGATTGTGCTGTTGGTAAACATTGACTAGGGATCCTCAGCAAAGATATCCATATCCAAGCAAGGTTGGCAAACCCCCACCTGATATGCCCTGCCCCTATCTTTTAACATGGCTGCTCCAAACTTCTTTACAGATTTGACCCTTCACTTCAGAAAGAGGTCGGAGAAATGAGTAAGACTAAGAAGATTCTCTGTCCTTTTCTGTCTACCCTATGGGCTGCTATAAATTCACTTTGACAGCCAACCCAATTCCAGTGAAAAATAACTGACACAGAGAAAAGATAGACAGTTTGGTCTACCTTCACAGGCAGCAGCTTGGGAACAACAACAATTGCAGCCACGCTGCCCAGTATGTGAATTCTCTTTTACCACTATTGAGCAAGAAACAAACCGTAATGCAACCAGCAAGGTGCATCATCAGTGGGTTTAAGGGGGTTGAGTGGAGCACATGGAACCACTGTTGTTGCTTTTATGGATAAAAGGGAGTGAGGTTAATGGTAAATGAAATGCAAACAGAAAAACAAAAACAAAAGACAGTGATGATTTCCTAAATGTAATACCATACCAATCACAACAAAATTCCTATGAGTAAGGCAGAAAACTCAGCATCCCACAACCAGTCAGGATCCCTAACCAAAAACCAAAACTAAAACAACCCTGGTAGCCAGTCAGCCAAGGTCATAGAAATCCCCAGGCAGTACAACCTGGCCCAGGGACCGCAGTTAATGCAGAATGCTTAGCACAATTACTGACATGAGTGAGACCCTATCAGCACCTAATACTTCTGCTCTGAAATCTGCATTGGTTGCTGATTTGCTACCAGGCCAAGTTCAAGGTGTGCTTTCCATGTTACGGGTGCCACATAGTACTTGTTCTGCTCTTGTAAGGAATCAGTTTGTTAGTGTGGTAGCACCTATGCTTTGGAACTCCCTGCCAATTGACTTTAGGCAGACACCTGCATTGTACTCTTTTTAGCACCTGCTAAAAACATTTTTGTTTAAGCAAGCCTGCCCAGGCATGTAGAAGCTATTGTTGATTTTATCTGTTTTTAACTCATTGTTGGTTTAATTATTTTGAATGTTTTTAAATACCTGTTTTTAACTGTTCTTGCCAATAATTTTGTTTTTATTCCTTCTGTAAACCACTTTGAGATTTTTTACAATAAAGCAGTATATTCATGTTGCAAATAAAATACATAAATAAATTTTGGAGTCACTGTGGCCCTTGGGTCTCTTTCTACTTTTAGGAACAAAAGAATCTGCATTATACCAACTCAGGCCATTTGGTACCATCTAGCTCAGTACTGATGATATGGGCTAGCATTGGCCCTCCAGGATTCCAGACAATAGTCTCTTCTAGAGATTGGATTTTGGACCTTTGCATGCAAAACCTGTGCCCTACCACTGAGCTATAGACTTTCCCCTGTTTAAAAAAGTATATTTTAAAATTGTTCTTTTCAATTCACTAATGAATGCAGATCATTCCTAGGGCAGATCCATACAATTCATTTAAAGATTAGCATTGCAGCTTTACTCCCAGAAACGTGAGTATTGGATTAAAGCTTCATATTGGGAAGGTTTACACAACACTGCCCTCTTCAACAGCCCAGGAAAATTTAAACTTGTTTGAGTCCTGCACAAAAGAGAGAAAAAGACTGAAAGCTATATGCTTACTCAATTTATGAAATCTTCAGATAAGCAGGAAAAAACAACAGTTTTCTGGCCATGCAGTGGGGTCTAGGCACTTCCTGGAGGTCAACAAATCACAATCATGACTTCACTTCTTGGTTACAAACCTGAAAGAGTGGGGTTAGAGCAGCCAGTTACGAGCTCCTTTGACAGAAGTTGCTGGGTACGACTGATGTTTTGGTATATATCTTTTGAACCAGACTACCTAGAAATTTACTTTTTTTAAAAAAATGAAAGCTGAGAGTCAGGAGATTAAGGTGACTCACCTGGAGACCCAGACAGAACCCCCAAAATCCAGAATCTGCAGGTGAAAACTGGAGACCTGGCAACCATAGGCAGCAGTGAAAAGGTGACCTGTTGAGGGCATTTTGCCCAAGAACACCCCCCTTTAACCTGAAGCTAACACTGAACACCAGGGAAGGCTGATCCATTAGGGCGAATGGAACACTGCCCCACCAAACACAGTCTGCCCTTAGCCAACCCTCGTTTGTGTGCTTTCCCACTTACCAATTAGGGTCTGACTCCTCCTGTCATTCTCTCTGGGTCCACCTATAGTCAGTCTCCCTGCTGTCTGCCCCACCAGCCCCATTGGGTACTAGCCATCACTGCTGATCATGTTGAGCAGACCTGGTCTAGAATTCACTAATAGGCAGAGAGAGAGAGAGAGAGAAAGAGAAAGAGAGAGAGAGAATGTACCTATAGCCAACATATATTTTTATCAAACTTTAAAAAGTGGGGAAATTTGGCAGCTATAGCGAATGCACCAGGACAGCAGGAGAGCTGACCTCCTCTCTGCAATACTGTATTGCTGTACAAATTTGTCAAAATGCCAACACAATTTGGGTTGGTCTTTCACAGTCCAATCCACTTCCTGTGTAGCTTGGAAGAATTTGGTAATATGTGTCTCTGAGCATATGGTGAGTGGTGGCAACACCTGCAATCAGTCCAGATAACAGAAACAAGACATGTTCTGTGCTGAACTTGTTTTAGCAGGGAGGAAACAGCAATATTAAGACAGCTGGTATAGTTCAGATAGTCACTTTAAATATGTTTGATTTACTTTGCACTTTTAGTGAAGTTTCCTATGGTAAATCATTTCCTTTTGCTTCTGTTCTGAGAATATGTGAAGTACAGCAACACTTTGCAAAATTTACGCTAAAAAACAAACTCCAAAACAATTGTGGAATAATGGCACTGACTATTCTGCAGAATAGTCTCCAGTGGACATGAGGAGTGTCTCAGTTTACACAAGATAAAACAGTGGGAAGTGAAATATATTCGAGGACATTTCTAGTTGTACTCTATGTTTTATGCCCACCCTTCCTTAAGTGTAGTGGTTTAAGCATAGCAGGCTGAACACATGCATCTTGGAGAGACCGTGTTTGTTTTTACTAAGGCTAGATTCATTGCTAAAGTAGCAACATATTGTAATCAGTCTGATTTTACATCAAACTGTGGTTTCAGATTCAACTGTTAATGAACCCACAATAGAAATAGAATATAACCACCAGTTTGAAACACAAAAGGCTGTCTTCACCATCATATGACATTGACCAATCAAAAGGTTTTGAAATTAATAAATAATAAATTTGACACAGATTTCTAGGATGAATAATGAGAGAAACATACTTTTTAAAGGTTAGATTCTTTTTAGAAACAGTAGTAACACAGGAAAGAAGAAAAGTAAGAAGAACACCAACAAACATACAAAAAATGTAATTCTCCATCTTTGGAAATGTAGTCTTGATTGCAGGTGTTACTGCAATATGCTCAGAGGCACATGTCACCAAATTCTTCCAAGCTACACAGGAAGTGGATTGGGCTGTGAAAAACCAACCCAAATGGTGTTTGCATTTTTACAAACGTGTAGGGCAGTACAATATCTCAAAGAGGAGGTCAGGTCTCCTGCTCCTCTGATGCATTCACTATAGCCTCTCAATGTCTCTGCTTTTTAAAGTTTGATGGAAATATCCATTGGCTATAGGTACGTTCTTAAACCACAAGTGTTGTTGTTGTTGTTTGCCTATTAATGAATTTCTCTGCTTTTTAATCCAGGAGACAAGAAATGGGATTCTGTGAAAATTGATTGATCATTTGCATGGTTATTGAGTTCAGTGGGATTTACTCTTGTGCAGTCATGCTTTGGATAGGTGAAAATGAGCACAGGGAGGAGGAGTGAAGGGGAAGGGAGGAGGAGGAAGGGGAGAAGGGGGATAGGAACAGGCAGGAGGGGGAGGGGGGAGGAGGGCAGGTTTGATCATTTGCATGCTTATTGAGCTCAGTGGTATTTAATCCCATGGAATCATGCTTAGGATAGATAAAACTGACTGGGGGGATGGAGGATAAGGGTATGGGGAGGGCTGAAGAGGACAAGGGAGGAGGAACAAGGTAGGGGGAGGGAAGAGGAGAAGGGGAGGGGAGGGGAAGGGTGGGGAAGGAGGATAGATGAGAGGAGGAGGGGAGGGTGTAGGGAAAGGGAGGGGAAAGGCAGGTCTGATAATTTGCTTGCTTATTGAGTTCAGTGGGATTTACTCCTGTACAATCATCCTTAGGATAGGAAAAACTCATCTGCGGAAGGGGAGACATTCATCCCATTTGAAACAGTCTTGACTTCCCCCCCAAAGAATCCTGGAAAGTGTAGTTAGTGAAGGGTGCTAAGAGTTGCTAGGAGATGTGCTGTTCCCCTCACAGAACTTCAATGAGAGCAGCTTACTGTTAAACCACTATGACCACTGGATCTCTGTCAGGAGAATAGGAATCTCCTCTCAGCACCTTTCACAAACTATACTTCCCAGGATTCTTTGGGGGAAGCCATGACTGTTTAAAGTGGAAAAAATATCTGGCATGGGTATGGCCCCTGCTCAGCCAAGCCAAACACCCATTAGTCTGGCTTTTCGAACACTCTCAGTTGTTGTTGCTGTTAATTAGATTTATATCCCACCCTTCCTTCCTCCCAGTAGGAGCCCAGGGTGGCTTACTGAGCACACCTTCACTATCATAGACTTTAATGTTAAGTTTCTTAAATCAATTAGAAATCAGCCATCCATTTTCTAAAGTTTTAACCTGCAGAAAATGAAGGTCACAGTATGGGGCAAGGTCAATAATAGGATTACAGGTACTCTGTGAACATGGCTGACTTTTAATTAATTTCAACAAATTATGAGACCACTGACAGAAAAAAGTCCAATAGGGGTCTGGATTTTTTCTTCTTGTTCTACACTTTGAACTCTAGATTCTCTCTGACTGTTTTGTGTACCACCATGAAAACTTAGGGGGTCATTAAGCAAGCCTTTCTGAGTTCAGGACTATACATTGTATAAGATTTTGTTCTGAACAGAAATTATGGGAAACAGCAGAATGATATGGACGGCATTTTCAGTTTAACATGGTGGAATGTGCAAAATCCGTGCTGGATATAGTAACAGCCACTCTTGTGGCTGTATAATATATGTTGTTAAGCAAGGGGTGCTTTGTATATATCATGGATGGGAGGCACTCTGATCAGGCCCACCATCTGCTCTATTGAAGTCCACAAACTGCTTCACATCATTGAGCTTCTGCCTATATAATGCCCTGTCATACCTGTTAAATGCCATTCCCGTATCTTCAATAGCTGCTTCTTCCATAATAATTCTGTGCAATTTATTTGTGTTTAATTATAGCAATGTGGCATCCTGCGGAGAATTCCTACTGTCCTTTTCTCCTAGGTTGATATTTTATTAGCAATTCAATAAAACTGCTAAATTTACAAAAGAAATATCATCTTTGCCACTTCGGATCTCATCAATATTTCATCCTAGTTACACACAGAGCTTCACTGCAGATATAATTCTCTTGATCCCTACTGTGACCAAATGTCTCCAGCAAATATTGCAGAAATAGCTCAGGAGCTGAAAGTTTAGCCTCAGCTTTTCTTCCTGCCAATGGGATGGAAAAAGCATGGAACAGAAGCAAAGCTTCTTCTTTCTCAAGTGCAGGGACTGTGATAAATGAGTCTAAGCTATTATCTTGTTCTTATTTCTAAGATGAACAGCTACCAAATTTCACCAAAAGCAACATTGGAGGGAGGGGTGTATGTGGAAGTGAACTTTCCAGGGCTTCTTAATGAAAGCAAACACTGTTTCTATAAAGGACCCAAACTTCTTAGTAACTGAGAACAGGGTTGCCTGCTACTTGTAATGTGGGCTGAGCTACCAACAACTCTCGGACAACTCTGTTGCATGAGCAGCTGAGCCAGATGTGAACTTGGTCGTGCTGGTAGTGATGCTGGACAACTTGTACCTTTGCTCAACATTCAGAATGTGAGAACAGTCTGCTGGACCAGAGCAAGGCCCCATTAAGTCCAGCATCCTGTTCTCACAGTGGCCAACCAGATGCCTATTGGAAGCTCGCAAATGGATCCTGATTGTAATAGCACTCTCCCCACTTGTGAACTCCAGTTGGGAATGTAAAAAGGAACTGGAGTAGGGAGGTGAAGGTAATCCAACAAATTCGAAGAAAAAAAGGGGGGGAACCCCAGAATGACGAAAAAACGTGTGGAAAATATCCAGATGGTTTATTTGCAAGCTTATATCATTAACATGTCTTTATAAAAAGCACAATCCATTTTGGCTATTAGTGTGCAGCCTTCATCAGGGGCTATTGTTGATTGTCTCAATAAAATTCTCTTCAAAGTGATCTCTGAAAAGTATTGTAGTCAATATTTCATTTATCAGAGCAAATCTTACGATCAACACTGTTTTCATTCAGCCACACTTTGATTTCATCCAAATACTATGTTATTTGTCTCCCTGGCTGCTTTTTAATTATGTAAGTTATGTACCTTACATTCATTTAAATCTAAAGGAAATGTCAAAGCAGTGTAAAAAAGTCATTAATTATATATCATTTGCAGACTTAAAAACAGCAACAACAATGATGTGAACAAATACTGATTGTATTTACTTTGCTAATTTCCATTCCTGACCATAGATGAACACATGAACTGCAGCAATTTCTTCTTTCAGTTTTCATCAGAATTCTCTGACATCCCTAACCCCAGCAGCTGGTATTCAGATGTATTCTGCCTTCAACAATGGCGGCAGAAAATAGCTATCTTGGATAGTGGCATAGGGATTAAAGGATCTGTCAGTTTTGGGTTTCTCATTTTTCCAATCTTAAATTTGGTTCTCCACATGCTTTTAAAGAAAAGCTATTTTTTGTAAAAAAAAATATCCACATGAAAATTCTTCAGCATTTTAGTGTGCATTTCTCCTAATAAACACATCTTGTATGCAGATTTGGCTAATGTACACATTTTTGTAACCAATGTCTCCTAATAGAACACATTTTGTATGTTTTTTCACCATTTCATTTCCCCTCTATATATCCATTTTTGAATATAATTGTTTGGTGAGAGAACTGCATAGCAAAATTTGGATAAGTGCCAATTTCAGATAATGGCTATCCTTTGGTTCTCATATTGTTTTGGAAAATGCAGATTTGATAAATTTAGCTTTAAATGTGAGCTGAATTGAATTTCTCATCCATCCCTAATCCTCCATGAATTTGTCTAATCCTCTTTTAAAGCCACCCAGGTTGCTGGCCATCATTACTTCTTGTGGGAGCAAATACCATACTTTAACTGTATGCTGTGTGAAGAAATATTTCCATTTTTCCAACATTCAGCTTCATTGGATGATCCTAAGTTCTAGCACAATGAGTGAGAAAGAAAAACTGTTCTCTATCCACTTTCTCCACACCATGCATAATTTTATACTCTTCTATCGTGTCCCACCTTACTCATCTTTTCTTCTAAACTGAAAAAAAAGCCCCACATGTTGCAGTTTTTCCTCACAGGGGAGTTTCTCCAACTCCTGGATCATTTTGGTTGCAATTTTCTGAACCATCACATTAGGTGGTAGCAAATTCCACACTTAACTATGCACTGTGTGAAAAACTGTGTCCAGATGCCACCTTGACTGCTATGTAAGCCACATCTGTGAAGAAAGCAGCAGTTAGACTTGGGAAGAAATTTAGATCACACCATGATCAAGTTTAGATCAACCCAATGGTGGGTTGGGGATCATTACATGTGTTTGTAGGATTAATGAAGGACTTCTGAAAGAGCACCCAGCAGACTGCAGGACTAAATCCTCTACCCACCAGCTCCTGAGTGGAGGATTAAATCCTGCTGGGCTCTGCTTCCACAGTATGTGCCAGCAAAGTAGACCCCTGCAGCTTTTCTGCCCAGCAACCCACCCTCTGACAACCCCAGATTGTTCTGAGTGGCCCAACCCAACCCCAGGTGATCTGCTGCTATCTTGACCCAATGCAGCCCAAACCCAGATCCCCCTGAATTGTCCCAATTTGGTTAAGCCTAATGTATCTTTCTGTGCAGGCCTTTCCAATCACTTTGACAGATTTGTTTTTTTTTAAAAAAATCCACCTTGTAAGCACCACATAGCATGCTTTGCATATGCATCACAGAAAATAAGGTGTTTCCCCCCCCATAATTATGTCAATGATTGATAGTCTTTTATAATTATTATCTCCTTGAATTAAAAATACTTCATACTATTTGTCGGAAGAACAGCCATTCTTGTCTTCTTATTTTACAGTTTTAAACATATATTTAGGGACAATGAGAAATGTCAAACACAGTGGTAGCATTAGCAAAATAATCGGGGGGGCACAGAAGGAGAAAAACATTTTTCTAGGTGAGAAAGCTGTGCCCCACATGTTAAGATCTCTGAGAGAAAACTAATAGTATATTTCATGCTAACACTGCAATGCTAAACCCTTTTTTTCTGAAATAAGTCATACACTGATTAAATTAGGTAATTTTTTGAACTATAGCATGTATTAACCAAATTACAGTAAGGGGAGGTAGAGTCACTACACAAACATTTCCTTGACATACATATAAGACAGAACACTTTCTTTTAGAAAATAGTTACTTTTGAGACAGTGGTAACCGTGCGATTTACTAGCCAATTTTTAAGCACAGGAGGAGCTCTTTATGCCTGTAAAAGCAACAGAGACTGAGAAACTGGGATTTAAAGGAGTTAGCCCCCTCTTTCAGCCAGGTGATTGCAGGAGGGGCTGTGGCCGCATAACAAAGCAGCAAGCAATTCCCAGCAGGGCTGACACCAAGGGGAGCTTGGGAAAACAGCAACAGGGGCTCTAGCCCCCCACCCCATCCCCAGCAATCCAGGTGTCTGTGCCACCTCAATTACTTCTCTCTCCCGCATGTCAGAAGATTCCCCTTTCCCCCCAGTGGGTTGCCACTGGTCTGTTGGCACCTTGAAGAGTAGGTCTATCACTGTAGAAAGAGTAGCCTTGGAATGACTCAAGAGCTGCCACTGAACTGTAGAAGACCTGCAGAGATGGTAAGTTATGGATGTACTTGTGTGTGTGAAAAGTGCCTTTCCTTCAAGTAAAGATAGGAGTCCAGCAATTGGGGGGGGGGATGTGAGCTGAGCTCCTCATTTTGAGGGGGGTGTTTACCCCTTTGTCCTTTCTGTTCCCCAGCTCCTTGTCAAACAGGTTATGAAATATAGTGCTACAGTGAGCACTGGGAGTCCCAGCAAAACAAAAACAAAAACCAGCTTCCAGCTCTTTGATCTCCCAGCCTGAGGAGGAGGAGAGGAGAAAATAGAGATGGTGGTGGTGGTGGTTGAAATCACAGTAAAGTTACAAAATTAGGGCAGGAGAAGAAATCTCACCTTCCATGTTTCAGCAAAGGAGGTGAGCATCAATCATAAATCTCCCCCCCCTGAAAAAACCCCCACAATTTGATACTGAATTCAAAACTGGCAAAAATAAATATGTACTAGAGTCTTGGCTAAACTGAAACTGTAGTTATCTATTTTATTTACTAAGAGATTTCCATGCCACCCTTCACCAGAAAGAGCCCCAGGGTGGCCATATGGAGCCAGTGTGGTGTCGTGGCTAGCTAGAGTGGTTCGATACCTTTGGCGATCTTAGACTGGTCGATCTACCCCACAAGGTTGTTGTGAGGAGAAAATAAGGAGAACTATTTATGTTGCCTTCGGCTTCTTGGAGGAAAGACAGGATCGAAATGCAATCATCATCATATTAAAATATATCAGGCAGTTTCTGTTTCTATTGATGCTTTCTCTTTCTTCTAAAGCCCAGACAGAAACATGAATTTTTCAAACATCTCTCTATAATTTCAACATTTGCATCATAGGTGAATTGCTCAGAGAAGCTCATGTCAGCAGAGATGTAGAAAGAAACCCTTTCCTTGGAAAGGCTAGAGGTAAAATGACCTTTCCATCAGCTTCTTGTGCTTTGGTTTCACATCTGGCTACAAGCATCCTCCGCTAGTGGGGAGAATGGCAACCATCCCAGTTATTATAAATATTTCTCTTTGCAAATCCTCTTTCTAGGTCTTTTGTTCTGGTACGTCCTACTGATAGAATAGTGTCACATGAGTCAGATTGTTGCGAAAACTCCATATGGTGACTGACAAAAGCGATTTATTCCTCGACAGTTTATCTGTCTAGAGATTGCTTTTAAAGCAGAAAACCATTACCTTTTGTTGGTGTTGTTGACAAAGGCACTGACAGCAGGATATAATTAGGGATGGGATAGCCTAGTGCAGATTTAGTGAGGTTTTTTCTTTCTTTCTCAGAAGCATCATTTCCCTTGCACTAATCCACTTGTGTTGCAAGGGAACTCTGCTTTCAAACAGCTTCGTGTAATTCTAATTAAATGAAAAAACTGTGCTACCCCCACAATGGTATTCATGCTAGAAAGTTATTGTCTTACTGCCAGAACCACAAAGGAAATGTCTACGGTGGCCGAGGCTCTCTTCATCAGAGTGAAATGAAGACCTATTCTTTAAATCAGAGATGAAGAACCTGTGGCCTGCCAGAATTTTTTTTACACCAAGAACCTGCTGGCATGGCCAATGGTCAGGGATGATGGGAGTTGGAGTCCAACAACATCTGGAGGACCACAGGTTCCCCATCTTTAAGTGAAAGGTTTGTGTTGTTAGCTTTAGGCCTGAACAGGGCAAGGGATATGGTCTGAAGGCAAATATTGCAGCAACCTTCTTGAAGCTCACTGGTAGAGCAACTGCCTAGAACTACATCAAGTCACAATAGGTAGAACTGCATCAAGTCACAGTAGGTATGGAATTGTGTGCCAGGCTATGAAACAGCAGTGGAAGAAAATTCACAGATAATAAGGCTATCAATGGCTACTAGCTATGTTGAGGGCTCTGTTCTATCTCAAATGCCAGACACAGAATCCCCCCTGAAATGGGGTGGGAGAGAAATTCATTTTCCATTTAAAGGCAAATCTATCAAATTTGCAATCTCTGAAACAATATGAGAACTGAAGTACAGTCATCCTTCAAAATTCACACTTATCCAAACATTGTGATGTGGTTCTCCAACCAAGCAATGTTTACAAAAAAGAAAAGTGTGGGAAAGTGTGCACAAAAAATGAATATATTAATGAAAAATAACATACAAAATTGCATTAGGAAAAACTGCTTGCAAAAAATTGTGTATTAGTAAACACTCAGCAGAGAAATGTTTTTATTAGGATACACTTACACTAGAATGTTGGTGTATTTTCATGATTGTTGCCGAAATGTGGAGAAATACATTTAAGAATGGAAAAATGAAAAACTGAGAGAACTGAAATTGACAGAGTCTTCCATCCCTGCTCTGAATACCGGTTGCTGAGAATCACAAGAGTGGAGAGAATCTCAGACTCTGCTTGTGAGCTTCAGAGGAACATCTGGATTGCCACAATGAGAACAGAATATTGATGGGCCTTTGGCTTGATCTAGCAGGGCTCTTTTTATGTTCTTAAGGTCCTGGCAATGCAATTATAAGATTTTGGTGCCCCCCCCACATGTGGTGTCTCTTATTCTGGATATGAGATCTGCTTTATTGTTATTAAATATTATTTAATGTTAAGCTATTCTAGCTTCCTGTCATGAACTGATGGGGTGCCATGAACTGATGGGATGGGGTGGGGACATTATCATGCTCTAAAGTTCTTTGCAAGACTACACAAGGGGACTAACACTTCTTAGCACTTCAAGATTATAGGATCAATGCTGACACTCTATGGCTTTGCAAGCAAACCCCATCAGTATTCTTTTAATCATGTGAAACAAACCAGTCAGCACATCATTTAAAAAATTCTATTCCATATCTGCATAATGGCAAATTACAATGGTGTCTAATTATGTGCAGTCTTGATACCCTCCTAGCATAAATGCCATTGAAAATGTCGTGTTCATTCCTAAAAGTCTAAAAAAGTCGTTTGCATGTCTTTATTATAAACATTTTTGCAGTCTAAGGAAGCGTAAGTTCTTTGTGTTAACCTTGCAGAGAAATCCAAATGATCTATGATCTATGCATTCAGGATAATAAGGGCTTCAAAGATTAGTTGATTGATCCCCTAAAAAGCCATCCCTGAATAATTGGACAGCAACTGTTTTAAAAAAAGTTCATTATTTTAATGCAAGAACTTACAAAAAACATGGATTACAGGTACCACCTTTGAGACCCAAGTTGAGGCATAAGAGGGCAAAAATGTATAGACAGACAGGGTGTCCATGCTCCTACTGCTGAACGAATCCCTCCATCTCTGATCTTGTGTGTTTAGTCTGAAGGGGGCTTGCCTTGTTAGAGTTTCCAAAGTGGCTTGTAAGTGTGTTCAGAAAACTGCCGCACAACCCCCCCTTCAGACCTTCAAGCTAAATGGGCAAAAGTTGGAGTGTAGGGGTGCACCAACATGTGGGCCCCCATCCTTCTACACCAGTGGATCTTAAACCTTCTACCCCCAGACCCCACTTAAGACATCTGAAAATCACAAAATGGTCCCATGGAACAGTAAAGCCGGTTGCAAAATGGTGGGTGATGGGAGCAGAGTTTGAAATCATCAGCTGGCTGATAACCCTTTCTACTACTATCTAATCCAACCATGGAAATTGCTAAATTCATTGCCATTGCATTTTCCTTCTGGCAAGGAGTTCCACACCTCAACTTTCCTCAGGCTAAATACAGACATTTGCTCTGAAGGTATTGAGACTCAGCTTCCCCATTTTAGGCAGAATTGGCTGATCCAGATGCTTTAAGTGGAGGCTTTTTTCTTTGATCTTTTTTCCCTCCCCAGAGCCACATGCCTCTCAAAGTATATCTACCCATCTCCTGTCATTTGTTCTCTCATTCTCCCATTTTCACACTCAGTTTGTACATAATCCCCCTAAAAAAAAGCCAGTTTCTTTCATCCCTTCCTGATTATTTTACATTCACTTCTTCCTTCTACAGCTGCTTGCTTCTCTTTTCCTTTTCTTTTCTACTTCCAGCTCAGGTATCAATAGTAATGATAATAACTATTAACCTTTTATGTCTCTTTCTAATGCCCTTCAGAGGTGAGAGACCGTCCTTCCCTCTCCTATCCCCCTCATGTTTCTCTGTTTCTTGACCACCTTTACTCAGCATTCAAGGAATTGCCGGAGCTGGCATTGATCAAACCAGTGGAGACTCCTCCATTAAATCTACCATCTTGCTTATTAAGGGGTGGCACTGTCTGTTGGCTTTCTTCTCCTTAGTTTCCTTGTTGCCCATGTAGAACTCAACAGGAAGGGGGATGGGCACCAGCTATCACTGGATCCAACCCAAAGCCTATGGCATGCCTAGGAAATGAGGCAGGCAAGTGGAAGGTACTGGGAAGCCTGTGGCACTGAGACCCACCTGAGAGTGGCCTAAGGCCCACTGGTGGGTTCCAGCCAGTTTGAGATGCACTGTTCTATACAATTTTGCCCTTGTATGTCCAGACTGAATGCCTGAAGAAGGCTCCATTGGTTCTTCTCTTATCTACATTAGGAAATCCCTCTTCAAGCATGGAACCTGCTGGGACATCTGCATGCATTATCAAAAGGCAAATAAACGTCCCTTCCCTGCAGTATGGTTTTATTCATATTCAAACAACTGCAGATAATTGGCTAATCAACTAACTTCATAATCCTATGCATATCTACTCAGAAGTCTAATAAACTAATTTGTAATCCTATGCATATGTACTCTGAAGTAAGTATTGTTGAGTTTAATGGGGCTTGCACCAATGTAAGTGGGCATAGTAGGATTGTAGATTTCATCCTAATTTCCATGGCTTGTATTCAACTAAGGGCTCAATCGATTTTACCTTTCCACCGGGAAAGTTGGATGCTACGGACTCCTGGATGCACTGGCAGGCTCCTGGCACCACCTGTCTCCACCAGCAGGCCAGCTCCTGCCATCAATGTGGCTGAATGGCAGTACCGCCAGGAACCTGCCATCTTCACCGGGGATGGCCAGGCCAGTGGACGGAGGGCTAGTGGAAGCCCCAAAAATGGGGTGTGGCAGGGGTGGATCCATGGGGGGGACTTCCACGATATCCTTCTTGCATTTGGAGCCCTCACCTGGGTCCCAATCTGCCAGGAGTCTCTGCTGGCCCAAAGGCCAGTGCAGTAAAAACATTACCATGGAAGCCGAAGGGGAGCGCTTACTCCCAGAAGGCCTGTTTGTGGGAGCCAGCACTTTCTGGCCGGCTCATGGACATGGCTCCCAATGGAGCTGGTGTTCAGTCAGGCCAGTGGCTCCCAAGCAGGAAGAGGATTCTGAGGGGTTTCTGCTAGCTCCTCTACCATCACCCCCCCCTTCCGCCGGCTCCCAGACATTTGGATTTCTCTACCTGTCCTACTTAGGGTAAATCCTTTTAAACTAATAAACCTAAGTCATGACTCTTAACTTCAATGGGTCTACTCTGAGTAGGACTAGCAATGCATGCCCCCTATCTATCTAGATGGAAGAGTCTTGAATGTTTTAAACCTTCTAGGAATTTAGATCTAGGAAAGCATATTTTTTTTAAAAAAATAAATAAACCATTCCGGTCAAATGACAGGTTGATTAAATCACTAGATGTCCTGATGAAATACTTTATATTAATGGTATGAAAATGTTCTGCTGAATGAGCCCATGAAGAAGCTGCCACTTGAACCATAGCTGAATTTTAAGAATCAAGTGGCTAAGAATAACACTGTTCCATTTTCAATGTACTAAAAGCTTTTTACTCAGTGGGAAACTAAGTTATTAGAAAGGGCAGTCTGGAAATGAACTGCTAGGAGATTTGGGAGTAGTAGTCCTTGAAGTGAAGATTTAGTATTGTAGATTTTACAATTTATCCATTTTGGGGGGGGGGACTGTGTGATATGTGAGTCACATGGGCAATAAACTTCAAATAGGCTTAAGTGAAGCTAAATGCATCTCAGTATTTTTTTCTTAATTATCTGTGGAACAGAAGAAAAGAAATTAATGAAAAGACATAGGCTCATCTTAGAATAAAAAAGGAAATCCATTTTTATTTTGATAATTCTGGGCAAAGCCTTTTTTGTAAAAAAAAAAAAGATTGAGTGAACAAGGAAAATGTAATGTCTATAGATTGCTGACAATGTTTTATTTTATCATTTTAAAATTTAAATTATAAAAGTGGGTAAAAATGAAGGCCGGAAGACTGAGGCTGATAGTAAAGCAGCCCTCCTGCCATTGTTACTTTTTCATGCGTCAGTGTCAGTTGAAACTTGGAGGGGTCAGTCCTAGTGAGGAGGATAATTCACTAGACACGTTTCAAGACTGTTTCATGCTCTTGTCCTTTTTAACCTTGGCGCTCCTTTGTGCAGGGATTGTAGCGATGAACAATAGTTTGTCATGTAAGTGTGATGGCTCTGCGATATAGCAGACAGCTTCTATGCCCAAATCCAAAGATGGTCCTAGCCTCTTATTGACCTCTTTCCAACAATTCTGACTTGATACGCTAACCAAATACATTTACATCTATCCGTAGAGTCCAAGCTGTCTTTGGATAAACTTTTAGGGCACTCTTTATAGAAATTACATTGATGCACAGAACAAAAATAGTGGTTTGAACAATTCACCCCTAAATCAAATGAACTTAACAGAAGTTGAGGAGATAAGACAAAGCCAGACAACAGCCTTTGAAACACCTGTGTTGGAAGTTGGGTCATTGGGGATTTTTTCACCATTCTGTGAAATTAATGAATCCAAGTAGAAATACAATAAGAACAATAAAGACCCACAGCATACAAAAGGTTCTGTGTTGAACTCCGTAATAATAATATAAAGATACAAGATGCAGTAAAGTCTAAAAGAAATAAAGTCTATGAAGTAATCATGAACAACAGCACACTAGTAGATGCAAACTGTTTCGACTAAATGTCGTCCTCAGATCTTGTTGTAAATGTACTGTCTTTGGCAGGAGTGATAAAAATGTCTTTTACAAACGTAGAATTCCTCTTATAATTGGTATATGCAGCTGGGACATTAATGGCCATTGTAAATATAGGCTGGTTTTTAAGCACGGCAGCTGTGGAAATTAAGTGGGACTGCTCCAATGTCCCTCTTAAGCCAGTGTATAAACCAGGGATGGTGAACACTTTTTGGCCCAAGGGACACATGTCCTTCTAGGCATCCCTTCGGGGGCCGTATGCCAGTGGTGGGTGGGGCCAGAGACAAAAGTGGATGGAGCAACCAAAGGTGATTTTGCCTTTGAACTGTAGACTTGTGTCTACACATTTTCATGCATCCTTTGCTAACATGTGACAACATGTGACACCACTCTTAAAACATCAGCTCTGGCTGTCCATTCACTACCGACCCAGGATCAAGGTCCTTGTCTTAACTTATGAAGCCCTGAACAACTTAGGTCCAGGTTATTTTAGGGACCGTCTGAATCCTTATATCCCAGCTCAATCACTGAGATTATCTGCAGGAGCGGCCTTGGTAATCCCCCAAGTTGGCGAGGCTCATTTAACATCAACACAAAATCGAGCCTTCAATGTCATCAGCCCCGTTCTCTGGAATGCTCTGACAACAGGGATTCAGTGGGCACCTTCTGCTTTAACTTTAAAATGCCAGCTGAAAACCTTTCTGTTCCACCAGGCTTATGCAGGCAATTAAGAAGATGCCATTTTGCAATAGTTGACCTTTGTTTTTATTGTATTTTTAGTGTTTCAATGTATGGTTGCTGTTTGCTTTGTTCTTAACTTGCTGTAAACTGCTTGAATGTTTGCAACAAAATAAATAAATAAATAAATAAAATAAATAGTATATGCATTTTTGTACACATTACTTGGCCTTTAAATGTGAACTGAATCAAATTTCTCCCCCATCTCTAGGGATAGCATGAGCCCCTTGTGGAACTTGAGAAGCTCTTAGGGATCTAAGTCATATTTTGCAAAAGGAAGCACTTTCCCTTTTATTAGCATCTCTTCATGTGTAAGCAACTTGAACTTACTCTCATACAGACACCAAATTAATCTAATGCCCTTTGAAAGGTCTCTTGATCTCCACTGCAATCCCTCTATCAAGTTGCCACATCTTTAGCTAATTATTAACATCACCTCTCTGGATAATCCTCCCTAGGAAGAGAAGGCGCCACAACATAATCTTGTCGGAGGATTATCTCACCACAGGATCATCTTGTTGAAAGATAATTGCATTATAAGGCAAAACTCCTTTTGCATGGACCTAGAAAAAATGTTCTTTCTCTGAAGCATTTTTTTATTATGATCCTAAGTTCATAAAGAAGCTGATTTAGAAGCTGCTAACTTGAATAGTCATGAAAATAGTGCACTGTGCCATTTGATTCTAGACTCCCACTAACGGGCTTTCATTAAAGGACTTGAGAGATAGCAGGGAACAAGACAATTAAAATTACTACCAAGTCAAATACTGGCGACAAAACAGAACTCTGTGTAGGTTAGGGACAAGCAGGGCCGGATTAAGCTGAGGAGGGCCCCTAGGCTGATTCTGAGCCACCCACCGTACCGTCCCATCCCATCCCATCCCCCCGCTTCACCTACCTTTCTGCTTTTTTTGCAGCTGCGTGCACTGCTTGCGCAGGTTCCCTATCAATCAAGATGGCGGCCAAGTTTTCCCTAAGGGGCTGAAGCCTCTGCCGCCATCTTCGTTGATGGCAGCAATGCACGCGTGTAGCATGCATGCGTGCCATCAACCAAGATGGCGGCAGAGGCTTCAGCCTCTTAGGGAAAACTCGGCCGCCATCTTGATTGATGGCAAACCTCAAAAAACAGCAGAGAAAAAGGTAAGTGAAGCAGGGGGATGGCGGGTGGTTCGGAAGCTCTTGTCCCGTGATCCGTGGCTCCTGTCCTGCTTCTGCGGATCGTGGGGCCCCAAGAGCTCGGGCCCCTAGGCTTCAGCCTACTAAGCCTAATGGATAATCTGCCCTGGGGACAGGGGAGAAATTAGATTCAGTTAGCATTTCAAACCAAATCTATCAAATTAGCCCTTTCCAAAACAATATGAGAACCGAAACACAGCTGTCCTTTGAAATTCACACTAACATGATTTTTGCAATGCAGTTTGCCAACCAAACAATATTTTCAAAAATGCATGGTAGAGGAGAGTGTGCATGGAAATGAATATGTGAGTGAAAATAACATACAAAAATGCATTATATGATGAGAAATGGTTTGCAAAAATGTGTCCATTAGTCAAAACTGCCTAAAATGTGTTTGTGAGGAGAAATTCAAACTAAAATACTGGGGAATTTTCATGACGATTTTTTGGGAGGGAAATTGCAAATTGCTGCAGAAATGTGGACAACTGAATTTAGAACTGAAAACACAATAAACTGAGAGAACCAAATTTGACAGATGTTTCCGTCTCTAGCCTCAAGTGAGAACAATGGATCCACAAGCACCCCAAACTATGCAGCTGTTTTTTCAGAGGTAGAGTAACCCCATCCAGAATTAGACAAGGATTTGCAAAATATGTGGGAGGATCCAATTCAATAGTAAGAAGAAGACAAGTGGTTGGACCATCACGTTAGGGTTTGTTTTTTCCCCTCTGATATTTAGAACAGTTTTCAAAGTGGAGTGCATTTCATATTTTCATATCATACAGGCAAACAAAAGTGAAAAAAGCTGGATGCTTGGCAAATTAAATTGTGAATACTCTAGTAGTCACAATTAGAGTATACTAGAGAATATTATATTTTATACAATATTTTAGAAAAAACAATACTCTAGTATAGAGTGAAATTTCTCAAACATTATGCATTGAAGAAGCATTAAATGTTCATTCATTTTGGTGTGTGTAGGGCATCACCACAATTCTCTAACCACTTTTTTGTCTTTAAACAGCTTTCATGCAAGTAAGCATTTATTCTAATATTTTATTTACCTAATATTAATATTCAGACAGAAGGACCATGGAAGCATTGTTAATTAAATATAAATTAATGTGGTCGAATATTTAATTATCTATTCTACACCTCACAACTAATAATTATGTAAATGTCTTACAGTTAATCTTGTTCCAAAGAAATTAAATTAATGGTCTTCAACAAATGAACATTTTGTATGCATTGCAGGACACTTTATCTAAATTTTAACAGCATGGCATTAGTTTCAGATAATAACATGATTACACAAGTTAAATTTAAATGTATACAACACTTTGCTATGGAATTTGAAATGTAATACTAATATAGCATAAATTGGGATTAGTATAGCATTCATACTTTGCTTATTCAGAGAGTTGCAAGATAAAAACAAACAATCGTTCATTAATTATATCAGTATAGAGGCTCAGTGCATATTACCAAGTCACACATATGTCTATTTCTAGAACATGTCACTGTTGATGTTTTTACCTATAATTCCATCTGTTTCCACATCTGCATTAAAAAATCTCTCCAAATATGTATTTAAATGCACACTTGTTAGGGATGGGAAAGAATTTCGATTCAGTTCACATTTCAAGCTGAATCTAGGAAATTAAGACTTTCCGAAACAACATGAGAAATGAAACACAGCCAGACTTCAAAATTTGCACTTATGGACTTCCAGTATGTTGGAAAGTGTAATTTTGATAGATTCAGCTCAAAATGTGAACTGAATCACAATTCTCACCCATCCCTACACATGAGTAAACTTGTGAATGGAGCTAATGACAGAAGAATTCCCTAAGTTAACCAGTGGAGGCTGGACCATTGAAGTGAATGGGGCAATGCCTGTCTAACCTTAGTCTGTCCTCAATCAGACCCTATCTTCCTGCCTGCCTTTCCTCCTTCCTTCCAGTCCAAGGGCTAACATTGCTGTCCGCTTCTTCCTCCTTAGTCTCAGAGTTGCCTTTGTAGACATCCTCTTCCACAACAGGGAGGAAAAGGATGGGGAAATTACTTGCCACTGCCTGTCATTGGCTCTGGCTTCACATACTGTTGGGTTCCCTGCCTTCCGCCCTACCACCACTGAAGTCAACTATGCATTTTGTGAGCTACTAGATATTCCAGCACTAGCGACATATCTTGAATCTGGGAGTTTTGCAAAGGAAAGAGAATAATTTCTATCTATTAACTCTTTCCAGCTGTTTATAATTGTATACACTTCTGTCATCTTCTCCCCCTTATAGCAAATTCTCAGAACATGATTCGCTGTGGATTTACACTTGGTATTCCAGACTTTGACTTGCTACTTTCTTCATTTGGGCAAGACCAGAGCTTGGAAAAGTTACTTTTTTGAATTACAACTCCCATCAGCCCAATCCAGTGGCCATGCTGGCTGGGGCTGATGGGAGTTGTAGTTAAAAAAAAGTAATTTTTCCAAGCTCTGGGCAAGACTTTTACTGAAAGAAAGGAAAGAAATAAAGACTTCTTGGGTTGTATTCAGTAAAGTTCTTGTGTGAGTTGAACAAGTCCTGCTCTCTCTCCTCCACCCTGCAGGACCCCTCCAATCTGCTCTGGGGTTTGGGAGGGTGTATGGGGAGAAGAGAGAGGGGAAATTCTATTGTGCAAATGGAAGTTGTTCCACTTGTGCAATGATTTCATTGGGGTCAACCCATTTACTTCTATTCCTCCTTTACTTTGCAATTTCATCAAACCAGGAGCTGTTTGCACTTCTTTCTGTTAACTTTAATCTTAACTGCATTCAGACAGCAGTTTATTCCTTTTCCCTGCCATTTCCTTACCAAATAATTTCTGTATTTTATTTGATCTTTCATACGACATAAAGGGCGCTTCTGGAAATCTAGCAGAATTTAGTGGAAATTTAGCACTTATTTCCATTTAATCGCTTCTAGAAAACTAAAGTGATGAAATTTGGATGGTATACTGGCATACAGTTCTTTCCTACCATTCTCATGGGGGAATCATGAGGGAACAGAAGTGTGCATGTGCAGAAAGCGTGGGGGAGTAGCAACATGTCCAATGATGTTCATTGTTGTGTCACACCATGCTCACTGAAGTGAATGAAATTTAGCGTGACATGGCAGCATATTGGTCAAAAACCCTCAGTTCCATAATGTGACAGGTACTGCAGTGTGAAAGGAATGTTAGAAATTGGGACAGAAATGCAACTATTCTAGTCAGTAAAATTAACACAATAAACCCCATGTCTGAATGGAGCCTTAAATTAAACTTTTAGCTTCCTCTTGTTTGGGAAAATCACCTATTTGGGGTATTTGATCTATGGACTGGTCCAAGGGCACTTTTGCTAGGGTTGTTCTTTCTACATTGTTGATGACCTTTCCTCATGCCAGCATGATACAGTTATGCCACATAAGGCAGAACTTTCTCTGATAGGAGCATAGAAACACATGAAGCAGCCTTATACCGAGTCAGACCATTGGTCCATCTAGATCAGAATTGTCTACACTGACTGGTAGTGACTCTCCAGGATTTCAGGCAGGATTCTCTCCTAGCCCTATCTAGAGATGCTGAGGGTTGAACCCGGCATACAAGGCCGATACTCTACCACTGAACTGATGAAGTGGATCAGAGTTAGCGTGTGGTATGACTAATGATAGAACCTTGTATGGCAGCTATGGATCATTTACAGGGCAGAGCAAACATGCTTAGTATTAGGGATGGGGGAGGCATTTGATTCAGTTCACATTTGAGCCAAATCTATAACATTTCCACATCCTTCAAAATTTGCTCTTACTTGAATTTTGTTATGCAGTTCTCTGAACACCAATGTGTACAAAAAGTGTGCATAAAATGCTTATGTTAGTGAAAATAACATTCAAAATTGCATTATATCAGGAGAAATTGCTTGCAAAAACGTGACATTAGTCAAAATGGCATACAAAAATGTGTTTATTAGGAGGCATTTGTACTAAAATGCTGAAGGATTTTCATGAGGATATTTTTCTTAAAAATGCAAATTGCTGGGAAATATGGAGAACTCAGTTTAAGACTAGAAAAATGAGAAACTGAGAGGCAAAATTGATGACTCCTTCCATCCCTACAAAGGATTGCCCTATAATGATCATGAGGTACCATGTAAAGTTCTATGAGACCCACAGAGCTCAGTGTGTCTTATTTCCATGTAACTGTGCTAAGGAATGCAGCCCCAGAAGCACATGAGCCACATGCAGTAGTATAACTTTCCCATGACTCAAACTAGCTGGTAACCAACTTTATAGCTTACTTAGCATAATGGTTAGTCCAGCCCTCACTGTTATATTTATTGTTCACTTAATTAAATACAACATTTTGCCTTTACCCAACACACACATATTTAAGTGAATCTCAGGTTATATTTTTTTTTAAAACCCTGTCTTTAATTTGGACAATGCATTTTCACTATTCCTCTAAATTGGACAATGTATTTGAAAATCAAGCAGCCAAACTTTACTATACATGTTCATATTATCTAAATGCTAAGGTAAATGCAATACTTCTGTTCTCTAACTTCTAGGAGCTAGGCTGAGCAGTGGGGGTTTCAATTAAAAACCACAGGAAAGGAAAGGAATATGTCAATAAAACCACAGACTTGTAAGTACTGCATACTAGTTTGCAAACAAACACAGCAAGCCTTCGTGGAGTATGAGTCTATTACTGTAAATTTAGACTGAATGCAGAGCGTTGAAGGTGACTGTCCCAGCATGGTCTCCCTTCAGTTTGTGTAGAGTGAAATGCTATCTGGCTTTTACATTCAAAAACTTGATCTAGTCATATGGCAATGGGACTATAGCCAGCTATGGAAAGCTGAACCAAAAGGAATCATTGCCAGAGCAACATTCAGAAGGGCTTGTTCTATTTGAAAGGTAGGTGCAACTTCAAAGAGTAATACAAGACCTGGATTCACGGACAAATGGAACCTGGTGGGTGGATTGTGCAGACAGAAACAGACAGCCACTGTAATATCACTAGGGATGGAAAGATCTGTCTGTTTCGGTTCTCTCAGTTTCTCATTTTTCCAATGTTAAATTTAGTTCTCTTCATTTCTAAAGTGATCTGTGAATTTTATTTTTAAAAATCCTCATGAAAATTCTCCATTTTAGTGTGAATTTCTCCAAATAAACACATTTTTGTAGGCAGTTTTGACAAAAGTACACATTTTTGCAAGCCACTTCTCATCATTTCATGCCTTTCTGCATGTTCTTTTCACTCATGTATTCATTTTTATGCACACTTTCCCCCAATATATGCATTTTTGTAAATGTTGTTTAGTTGGTGAATTGCACCCCAAAATTCTAATAAATGAGAATTTCAAAGGATGGCTGTGTTTCGATTCTCATATTGTTTCGGAAATTGCGAATTTGATAAATTCTGCTTGAAATACAAACTTAATCAAAGTTCTCACCCATCCCTAAATATCACTACTATACCTAAAGGACCACCTTTCCCCATATAAACCTGTCCAGACCCTTAGATCATAATCTGATGCCCTTTTCTGTGTGCCACCTCCAAGGGAGGTCCAGAGGGTGGCAGTGAAAGAATGGGCCTTCTCTGTATAATCTCTAAGTTACAACATTATTTTCCCAGGGAGACCTGTCTGGCTCCAAGCGTGCAACTGTGGACAACACCAATGGTGTGACTATACTGTTGAAACTGTTTTTAATAATATTTATTGTTGTTGTTGTTATTGTTATTATTATTTTATTTTGATTTAAAATCTCTTTGGGATTTTTAGTGAGAAGTGATGTACAAACCTAATAAACCTAAACCCTCCAGAATGATCTGTGTTATTCTGGGTTCAAATCTCAGCCATGAACTTGCAACATGCCCTAAGGAAAAGCATGATCTTTCAGCTTCCTCTGTACTTTTTATCTCTATCTGGCAAAAGCATCAGATTGCAGTAAAGGCAGTGGAAGAGTGAGTTTCCTACACTTCTAAGAAAACATTGAGCGATCAGAATAACCCTGCTACCCCCCCTTCGAATGCTATAAAAAAGTTCTGGCTGTGG
Organism: Rhineura floridana; assembly: GCF_030035675.1. Classification (NCBI taxonomy): domain Eukaryota; kingdom Metazoa; phylum Chordata; class Lepidosauria; order Squamata; family Rhineuridae; genus Rhineura; species Rhineura floridana. The sequence goes on along the minus strand of NC_084492.1, from coordinate 16,031,999 downwards.
ATAGTGCAAATGTACTCTCCCTTGCCATAAAAAAAACACACAAAAGAATTTGCAATTCCCTCATTCAGTATCCCCACAAAACTGAACAGAGTCTGAACTCTTCATTTTCTTCCAAAGTGAATAGAAGGGGAGAGCATAATTAACCTCAGCTAGGGATGCAAGGGCTTAGAGGAAGGCAGTGGTAAAGCACCTCTGAATACCTCTTACCATAAAAACCCTATGAATATATCCAAACGTTTCATAGGGTTGCCATAAGTAGTAATCAACTTGAAGGCATATAACAAGGATGTAAGAATGCATCATTTTCCTTTCTGCCCTCTATCCATTGCATACATCACTTTTTCTCTTCTGCTGCAATTCAGCTTCCACCAAAAACTGTGTTATTCATCTAGCTTTCTTCTGTGACAAAATAATAATAATAATAATAAACATGTAAATTTATGCAATTTACACTGACATTACATTATTCCAAACCACTCATTTCAATGCAAAGGAAACACAATGTAAATGGGGAAAATGTAATCAGTGATGTATCATCCATAGGCTGAAAGCCACAACAGTTAATATTGATCATATTCACTGCATTGATTTCCATCCTGGAAATAAAATTAATAAGCAGACACTGGAAAATTTCACTCCTGTTTCCATTTTTGTTAGAATTCTCTGACACCTCTAACCTCCATTTCCATGATGACAGAAGCAGTTTTCTGGAGCATTTGACAGGTGTCAGATTATGAGATTTCATATTTGAAGCATGCCAAAATCAAAAGTATCAAAAATGTCAATAATTCTAAACTACTTAAATATGAATTTGGACACATGCAAGTGATGTTGTACTAGATTGGCCTTTGGTCTGATCCAGCAGGACTCTTCTTATGTTCTTGTCTTTTTAGAATATGGAATCTCCATTTCACCATAAAGTTGCATGAGGACCCTCCCCAATGCTTAACATGCTGGACTAATCCCAACACTATGCTGCCCTGAAGATGTGACTGGATTATTTAAACAATGCACCAGCAAAGCCAATTTTGTAAACCCTCATGAGGATTAGTGTAGAGTAGGCAAAATACTCTGCTAGCAATGGCCAATACAACCAGCAAGTTGTTTTTTGTTTTTAAAAAAATCATATTCAGCCTCTAAACAAACAACAAAAACCTTCATTGCATCTTTCTAGTGTGGGAGAGTGGGTGCTGTGAGGACAATGAAGATGTTGTCCAAAGGACAGGCTGAGCTTAACCAGTGTGCCAATGCAATGTGCATTGCAATTAGGGCTGTGCATACACCTCCGACCCAATCTGCCCCCCAAGATTGGGCCAACTTGACCTGGGCCAACCCATGGACAACTTGCCCCAGACCTAACCACCAATCAATTTGTGGACAGGGTTAATGCTTAATTAGGGTTTTAATTAATCATATGGTTGTGATGGTTTAATGATGTTTAATTAAGGTTTAATTGATTTAATTAATTTTAATTAGAGGTTTAATTAAACATATTGTCCTGGCCAAGTCCACTGGAATCAGTCTCAGGCTTGCTGATGTATTTTTCTCCAGTATGTTTAATGAAAAACTACACTTTAGAGCTCTTCATGGATCGGCTTACAGGTCACACAAGATTCTACATCTCTACACAGCATAACTAATATGATTTTTAATATGTTTTTTAATAATGTTTTTAACCCTTTTAAAAGTTTTTTAAAAATGTTTTTAATGCTGTTTTGTTTTAATGTGTTTTAAGATCTGTTTTTATGATGTTTTAAAGTGTTTTAGTGCTTTGTCTGCCGCCCTGGGCTCCTGCTGGGAGGAAGGGTGTGATACAAATTCAATAAATAAATAAATAAATAAATAAATAAACTAGACATGACTACTCAAAGCTAAGATGTCACAGCAATTAGACACAACCCCTTACAACACTTAAGTAGATTTGGGTGGGCTGTTTCTTCTTGCATGAGGAACAGGAATGTATTTACATGCGAATGCTCCTCCTAGGTGGGAAAATGGGGGCCAGCTGAGCCTGCCATCACAATTGTCTGCATGTCTGGAGTGATGGGAGCAGTGGCATCTCATCGAGATCCTCCTCTTCTAGACAACATGTTTCTGGCAGCAGTGCCTTGAGAGAAGGGGTGGAGGGGAGGAGAAGAGATGGGTTTCTGATCTGCCAGAGTTCCTTCTGTTGTATGGAGCTAAGGGAAAGGAGCTGTCACCATCAAAAGTATGAAAACCTACTGTCTCAGCACTTCCTTGGTTGCACATCGCTAGGACCTTCCCCCCAGTCCCATTCTGCATCTTCATCTTCTTATCATCACTCCAGAACTGTTCCGTGGGGCTCATGACACATATGGTTGGAGGCGGAGGAGATACTCTGTCTTCTTTCAACCCTCCTGACCAAGAACAGGAGGTTCAATCCTGCATGGAAAGCACTTGTGAGGAAGCACATGACATGATCAAATCCACTGCTCAAGAACATGTTCAATCCGGCATGGTATCAGGCAGGAAGGAGGGATATCTTCCTCTGGTGGAAAAAGATTAGGCAAGAAATGCACTTGCAAGGCAGCAGTGTGCACCCCACATCCAAGGGCATCCATCTCCCACCTCTACCTTCTCCTTGGAAGACACAGCCAGTCTAACAGATCCCTCCTACTCTCCTAGACCTTTTCACTGCCTCTTTTCCCTGCCTGACACTGCCCATTCCTTCCTGTGTGATGTTTCATCTCCTGATAGTCCTAGCTCACTCTGGACTGGTGATCCAGGCATGTCTACACCTGACTTGGGAAAAGCCCGTATCCCCTCAAATCAACCAGATTTAGTTCACCTGAATCCAGTGCACATTCCTAATAGCAATGTCAGAGTTGTCTTGCCTCCAATTTGACACTCAGGTCCTGCTTGTGGGCTTCCAATAGGCATCTGGTTGGCCACTCTGAGAATAGGATGCTGGACTAGATGGGCCTTTGGTCTGATCCAACAGGGCTCTTCTTATGTTCCTATGTTCCTTCCTATTACAAGATTGCCACAATATCTCACCCAACCCTACACACACATAATGAACATTGGGGAACGGGAGTTCACGTTTTGAGTTTAAAATTTTTCATTCAAAATTTGAAATATCTGACGTATTTCAAATGTTCTTTTCAGTTCTGTCTGTTTTGGTCCTTCTAGTTCTCTCCAAATGCATGAATTATACATCTGTTTGTTAAATATAGACATCAGCAGAACAAAAAACTGTAACTAGAGTGATTTACTTTATAAACCCTGCTGTAAATATTAGCTGTCATTAAAACAGATTACGTTGATAATTAATTAGAGGGAGGGAGTAATCACTATGTAAAAAGGATTACCTTTTTACAATTAGGAAATTGACGATGGAAATCAACCAAGGTGAAGGGAGTATGTCAACAATTTAGAGTTCATAGACAGTTATATAGTCAAAGGCATAATTTGGAAATGAATGCACCCTATGGTTTTTTATTGCTAGCATATTAAATAGATGAAACATTGAGAGAAAACAATATTGTTTACCTAATTAATTGAGTCAAATAAAGCTTCTGTTTACTGCAGGTTAATAGCAATAATTAAATATATTGGATTCACATTATGCAGAAAAAAGGTAATAAAATACATCTCTATTTTTAGATGCAATTGATTATATGCTTACAAATATACATCAGAAAAAACAACAACTACTATTAAAGGCATTCTACTGTCAAGTCTCCATTGTACTCACATGTACTGGCTCAGGTCATTGGTCTTCTACATATGTAAGCCACCAGGTTTCTATTATGAAAAGAAAGGTAGGGTATAAATGTAATAAATAAATAAATAAATCCTGGCCTAGAATTCTCTGTTCTGACTGGTGGGAGCTCTCCATGGTCCTACACCATAGAATAATTCACTGGGGTTCCCATGGATTGAACCTCAACTCTGCTCTACTCTAAGCATTTTGGAATGAGACTGTGGGGAACCTATTTCAATCTGAGCACTGCATTCTATTCTGACAACCTTCTGGGGGCTAGTAGGGAGTGGGGCCAAAGTGAACAGTGCGCAGAACAATTGATGTAATTTTTTATCTTTGTACCCCCTCTTCCATCCAGGTGAATAAAAAACATGATCAGTTTTAAAGGACACATTTCAGCCAGGCAAAATCACTCAGTGGAGTAGTGAAGTAGGGCCAGTAGGTTCTGGTATGGGTGTATGACCTACAGAGAGTCCCAAGAGCCAGATTAAAAGGCCTTTGGGCCTAAAGTTCCCCACCCATGATCTAGATCTCTTTCAGACCTGGTTTGTGCAGAGAAACTCACTTAGTCACCTTGATGTGTGACCTATATTGGGAGAGAGACTGGGGGAATGCAGCCTTGCTCATTCTGTTCTTGGAACACCCTGATATACTAGCCCCCAAAAGTGCTGGAAAAGTAATCTCTGAAGCCAGTAAGAAGTTTGAGGGCAAAAGATTAAAAGCAAAAACACACAGTACTAGGCTACCTCATTCAAAATAAGCAACCCACACACCCTCTACAAAAATCCCACCAAACTTCTCACACCAACCTCCTTTTGTAGTGAGTGATTTCTCTCTACCCCTATAAATGGTTGTTGGGAGGAATGGCCAAAGCTATTGGCCCAGTTTTATTTTTACTGGCTACATGAAGTGTCCAAATTAGGTAATCCAAGAACTGGGATTGAGGGTATGCTGATGACTCAAAATTCCACAGTCCTATTTGGGCACTCAAGCTACATTTTGGGGAAAGTGTGTAGGGATTATGGGGTGCAGATGCCTCTCATCCAGTCCCACAGTCCTGCACATGCCACTTTAAACCTTTCCACATTTAGTGAAAGGTTTTGAAGGTGGCTTCTAAGCACACAGATGAAAACACTGAGAAGGTTCTGTACAAATGGGGACCCTAATGACCCCTTCCTATCACATGAAGACTTCTAATCACATTTACCTAAACATGCCTAGAAGCCCTTTTCAGATCTTTGTGCTTCACACACCTTTTGCCCCCAATTTGTATGCCTGAAGAGGGCTTTTTATTCTCCTTCACATCTGATTCAGAAGAGGTAGTGGACATGCTGAAACAGTGTCTGGAAACCATAATGGGCATGGTGAGAATCAGTAAGCTGAAGTTTAGTACTGACAAAACCAAGGTGATTCTCGGGGCAGAAATCTGTGTGAAAATGCTAAAGAATTTTCAGAAGGATTTGTTTAAAAAAATATAGTGAATTGCTGCAGAAGTCTGGAGAACTGAATTTAAGATTGGAGAAAAAGACAGAGAACCGAAACAGACCGATCCTTCCATCCCTATCAAGAGGTCAGGTGAGAGTTGCTACCGCGCCCCACTATCTGCTGCTGGTCACCGGGTGCCTAATCTTGTAGTCTGACCCAGGTGGGTTTGCACTCCTTCTAAGAATCAATTCTGGAGTTTGGGAATGGTCATACAGTTGCAGCCCTCAAACGTATAAACAGCTTAGCCACGATTGATCATGACCTAGTAGGCTTGAGATTAGATTATAGAATCATAGAATAGTAGAGTTGGAAGGGGCCTATAAGGCCATCGAATCCAACCCCCTGCTCAATACAGGAATCCAACATAAAGCATATGTGACAGGTGGCTGTCCAGCTTCCTTTTGAATGCCTCCAGTGTTAGAGAGCCCACCACCTCCATAAGTCATTGGTTTCATTGCTGTACCACTCTAACAATTAGGAATGATATGCAGCCAAAATCTAGCATCCTGTAACTTGAGTCCATTATTCCATGTCCTGCATTCTGGGATGATCAAGAAGAGTTCCTGGCCCTCCTCTGTGTGTGAACCTTTCAAGTACTTGGATTGCTGCCATACCTTCCCTCAGTTTTTTCTTCTCAAGATGAAATGTCCAGTTCTTTCAGTCTTTCGTCATAGGCTGTGCTTCCAGTCTCCTGATCATCCTTGTTGTCTTCCTCTGAACCTATTCCAGTCTTCTGAATCCTTCTTAAAGTGTAGTGTCTAGAATTGGATGCAGTACTCAAGATGAGGCCTAACCAGTGCCAAATAGAGGAGAACTAGTACTTTGCATGATTTGGAAAGTATAGATTACTGCTATACATTTTTTATACATTTTCAGAATTACTTGCATGTTTTGCCTGAGGAGAAATCTCTAAATTTGCTTCATATTCTGTTTAGCTAAAATTTTGGTAGCACCTCTGATGTCCTAGGGCCAGGTCTGCTTTCACAGAGGAAAACGTGAACACATGAGCCAAACTTTCCAAAGAATTGTATTGCATTTAGCCTTCCATTTGACATCAGAGTCCTGTGTACCTCAGAGGTAAATACGACAGAAGTCATAAATAATGGAAGGCATGGGCTGTAATACCCATTAAATATTAATACAACTCTTTTGTGGTAAACCTTCCTGGTAATAAAATTAGGTCATCAAGCATCACATCTCCCCCCTCACATTTCTCACAAGAGCATCACCTCCCTTTTCTCCTCTATGTTCTACCTGCTTTCTGTGACAAAGGAAAATAATTTTAACCAATGGTTGTGCCCTGCAATCACATAAATGCTCTTGCCACCACACAAGGAAGACTCGTGACACAAGATTGGAATTTATTAAATATAACATACTAAATCCAAAGCAAGACAGCCAATCATTCAAATATAATTACTTCGGGCAGGTGAGGCTAATCCTATGTGGGACTACTCTCCCACCTTCAAAAGGCATTAATTCTCATTATTGCATAACTCCAGAGTGAAGGACGTGTGTAAAATCCTCACTCCTTGCTCTTGGAGCCATGTGCGTGGTTCCAACCTCCACACCATGGCCCCGCTGTACAGGCGTTCACCATGATGCACAAGCCGGTCCCATAAGGACACCACCCAGATCCCCACCAGAGATGAACCCTGATGGTTCCCCGAGAAGTGCTCCTTTTATGATGCCTTAACCGCCTAAATATATAATCCCCCTATATACCTCACCTGCCCGAATTCTATGCCACAAGAGGGGATCAGCTCAAGCTTGGTCCACTCCACCCAATGAAGACAACAAAACCCTTAAACCCTTCATAATATCCTCCAAAAACAAATCACACCCCTGATCTGAAAGATGAACACCATCCCCACGAAACAAATGTGGGGCATGGAACCTAATCCTGTCGTGGGGAATGAATGCCCCCCCGAGCGACAGGACAAGAGCCCTGATCTTCCTATTCACCCATTTCTGAGATCTATCGATCCTGTTGGGATGAATAGCACCCCTCCACACCCTTCTAACAAGCATATCTGACCACACAATTATAAGGCGTGGATATGAATTAATAAGCCACGTGAGATCGCGAGTGACCTTAACAAGCAGGTCCACACCTGGACGCTGTACCAAATCATTTTCCCCTAAATGGATCAATAATATATGTGGCCTATCCATAGGAGACATAATACGGCACACAGAAGGCAAAAACGCGTCCCATAACATGCCCGTCCGGGCTACCCAGTGAACTGTAGCGGTAGCCGAAAGCTGCAGCTGGGTCCCAGGAGCAGACGAAGAAGCCCTCCGAAGAGCCCAAAACAAAATTGAGTGGCCACACAAGACGATCCTCACGGGAATAGGGATGCTTAGCAAACCTAGGGAAACAAAAACAAAACCTTATTATTAAGGCCTGACATAAGATTTGAATGCATCGGAACGCCATCTTCCAATCGCCTGTATATCGCTAACGCTCATGCCCACGAGGGCTGCGGCCATAGCCGCACCAATCCAGAAAGAATGCAGCCCATAGACTCCAGCATCACAACCACTGGCCAACAAGGCCCGCCGAACAACAGCCCAAAATTGAAATTGAGTCAGGGCAGAACCATCAGCATGAATGAAAAGATAACACTGGCCCGCTGGCCGGAGAGACAGAAATTGCCGCATTGCAGCCACAGGGCACAATTCAGAGACCTGGCAACTGCGTAAAAACACAATAGTGCCACAGCCTTTCTGATCGGTCTTAGAGACCCGCAGGGAAAGCCTCACTATATCGGCACCTAATGTGCAATCGCCTATGCATAAGGCACGATAGGTCACATCACGCTTGGAGGGGGCCAATACTTCACTAGGGCGAAAAGCACCATAAAACATCGTCAGAGTTACTGCGGCGAACAGGTGCGACTCATACCGAGATGAGCATAATGAATTAAACAATGCCAGGATCTGGAGAACATCGGGCGTGATTGGCCTCCTCCGGTCAGTGGACCTGGGAGTGGAACGCGACCAACCCTCAAGGACCTTTCTGACCCTAAAATCTACAGAATGATCCGGCAGCCCCCGTGCCTTAGAGATAAAGGCAAGCGCGGAAAGGTGACCGGCGATAGTAGAAACAGCATTGTTTTGCCCTTTTAAAGTTATCATAAACTGCAATAGATGATCCACAGGAATAGGCCACGCCAAAGGCATCTCCTTGCTGATGCGGAAAGTCTGGAGCTTAGCAAATGAACGCTCGTACGCATTTCGAGTACTGGGAGCCAGAGCAGCTGCAATCGCAACCCCAACTTCTAGTTGCCAAGTTTCCACAGGAAAGGTGGGACTGGCACAGGATCTAGTGCTGCTCCAGGTGCAAGCTCCCGAAAGCGCGCCATCTGTAAGCGGGAAAGGGCATCAGCAACGGAATTTAGTAAACCTGGAACATGCCTGGCAAGGAATAAAATATTAAAGCGCAAACATTGCAAGACAAAAGCCCGCACTAAGCGCATAACACGGGGAGACTTAGAAGTTTGTGCATTGATAACGCAAACCGTGGACCAATTATCACACCAGAAGCGCACTGTGTGATTCTGAAATGACAATGGCCAAATATGTACAGCTACTACAATTGGAAAGAATTCCAGGAATGTCAAATCAGAAGTAATTCCATTGGCAAGCCAAGAGGCAGGCCATCTCTCAGCGCACCACTGGGATCTAAATATTACACCAAAACCAGTTCCCCCAGCGGCATCAGAATGCACCTGCAATTCGGCTTCCAATAACAATTCCTGTCGCCAAAACGAAACGCCATTGAATTCTGTCAGGAATTCAAGCCACATGTGCAAATCCGCTCTCATTCCTGCTGTAATACGCAGAAAATGAAAACGAGAGCGAACACCCTTCATGGCGTCACATAGCCGCCTGAGAAATGCACGACCAGGGGCAATAACTTTGGAAGCAAAAACTAAATGTCCTACCAGCTCCTGCAATTGACCCAGTGTAAGTTTCTTTAATACAAGCACTGATCGGAGCAGTTGTCGCAGTGCAACCAACTTATCCAACGGCAAACGTGATGACTGCGCTACCGTATCCAGCTGGATCCCTAAGAAAATAAGGGAAGTAGCAGGGCCCTCAGACTTCTCAGGAGCTAGCGGAACTCCCAATTCCTCAGTTAAAGAGGTGAAGGATTACATTAAATAGAGGCAGTGAGAAGTCCCAGCCGGCCCAACAAATAAGAAATCATCAAGATAATGAACAGAGAAGGAGGAGGAAGCTTTCCTCCGCAGTGCCCATTCCAGAAACATGCTGAATGTTTCGAAAGCAGCACAAGACACTGAACAACCCATTGCCATGGCCCTATCTACGTAAAACTGGCCCTGAAATTTAAAACCCAATAAATCTACATCATCAGGGTGCACAGGCAGGAGGCAAAAAGCGGATTTTATATCACACTTTGCCATTAATGCACCCCTGCCAGCCCTCCTAACTACTCTCACTGCCTCGTCAAAAGAAGTATACTTAACTGACGCATGTACTGGCAAAATGCCATCGTTAACAGAGACACCTTTCGGGTAAGATAAATTATGGATAAGCCGGTATTCACCAACCTGCTTCTTAGGCACAATACCTAATGGGGAAATCCTCAAATTTCTCAAAGGAGGAAAAGGAAAAGGGCCGGAAATACGATCGGCACTTATCTCCTTATTAAGCTTAGCTAACACAACAGACGCTAAATGGCTAAGAGAGGGCTGATTGACTACTGATGTAGCAATCCGTGGACCCTCAAAGGGAATACGAAAACCATCAGTAAACCCTTGCAGCATAAAACTAGCAGCCTGTCTATCAGGGTAAAACTCTAACAGCTTAGCCAAAGGAGCCAGCTTGACCGGGCTACTGGCCTTGCGACGTACTGCCGCTGTTGCCAGAACCACGTTTGGGCTGGTGATGTTCCCCTGTACCCTGGCGAGCCGTACGTGCACGCTGACAGGAGGAACTAGGGTGGTTGCCCCCACACATTGCACAGGCATGTCTGAACCTACAAGGACGTCTGAGGCATCTGCCAGTGCTGTTGAATGCCCAGCAGACTTGCTGGGATTGAACCCAGTGCCCGCCTTGGTTGGAACCAAAGGCGGCAGTCTGCGCTTGTGCTAACAAATGCCCACTATCAGCTCTATCGCCCAAGGTGGGCCTGGCGGGGGTCATAGATCGCAGCCAAAGACCGGCATGTTCAACATCCCAACGGAGGGTGGGATCTAATGCCGCCCTCTGCCTGAAATTCTTGTCATACTGAAACCAAGCGGTGCCAGAGAATTCACGGAAAGCTCAATGAACAATGTCCTGATACTTTATCATGGACAAAGCTCTAGATGGATATGCCTGAGTCATAACCCCCATATAAATTGTATAGGCATTCAACCAATTAGGCCAGATGTGATCGACCCTCCGCTTAATGGTGGCCTCACGCTCCTTAACCTCCTGACCATCCTTAGGTTTTGTTTCGTTTTCACGAAACAGGAGAGAAAACAAATCGATGTACTCTCCACGCCAAATTTTTTCCTTAGTTCCTAACAATAAATGGTCCCCTAAAGGAAGAGATGTGTCACCCTGTGGATAAATCCCTTGAGGAAGGGGCAAGTAAGCAGGTGCCAGAGAGGAAGAATTGGCAGACGGCTGCCAAGGAGATACTGCAGCAGCAGGCCAAGGGAGCTGTGGGTGCTGAGGCACCAACACCCCCCCATAAAAACAGTAGGGTGCGTAGAATCACCCAGCACCGGAGAACCAGCAGCTGGGGTATCCTGAAGACGGGGACTGGAAGCATATACTTGTGTATTGTGAGGGTGTAATTGTTGCCCACCTGTATAAGCTGCGGGAGAAGCAACGACCGGCGGCATGGTGAACCCAGTAGACCCAGGAGTGAACGTGGCGGGCGCTGGAGGAACAGGCATCTGTACATCCCGACGCTCAGATTCAGGCAAGGTAAGATTCGTGGGCGGACCAGCAGGCAAACCAACTGAAGGAGTATGCACCGAAGACCCCTCCATTGGCGTAGCATCTTTCAGCACACCAACTCTAGAAACCAAGTCGGCGAGAAGACGAGATTTAGTCATTTTGGAAGCTAACCTAGCAGATTTCTTACCTACAGTTCCAGAACTGGGACCCGCATCGACATCCTGAGTCTGCCTGCGTTCCGTTTCCAGCGCTTCAACTCTAGCCACCAAGGCACGTATGGTCCCCAAATCCTCCTCTTCGTCAGAAGATTGATGCTGCATTGAAGGAGGGCGCTTGGTGGCCTGCTTCAGCACACGAACCCCTTTCTTCTGTTGCACCTTCTTGGGAGGCATGCTCAAAAGACCGGGATAAACAATTACACAATTAACAAAGTTTATATACCACCAAATATGTCCAAAAATTCTTCAATTTAACCAACTAACACAATTGCCAATTATAATAAAAAATCAAAATTAAAATTATTTTAATTTTATGCTAATTAAATTTATTTATTCAGTTTTTATTTATTTTTTATTTTTTATTTTTCTTATTATTATTTATACATATAAGTTAAATACCATATATTTTTTGATAATAAATAACAGAATTAATACTATACTATAAACTATGGGAAAGGGTGGGGGGGAGGGAAGGAAAAAGGAGGGGGGGTGAATTTCAATCAACTAAATATAATTACAAACAGCAACTATAGGGTAAATAGTAATACCCACAAAACAATCAAATATAAGAAGCTAAACTATTAATTTAAATAAACAAGACTCCAAACAAATTGAAAGATCAACGAGCAAAATAATAAATAACAGCGATTACACAGAGAAAAAACGGAAAGGGAAAGGGGTTAAACAAGGACAATAGCGAAAACTAAGGCAAGAACCAAGAATTAAATTCTAAATCGCCCCAATACCGACCAAACCAACAGCCCAACTCCAAAATTGGACCAAAGAAACTAAGAGAACAGAGGCTTTTTAAATAGAAAAAGGGGGAATAAACGGGAAAAAAGCCGCTAGGCGCATGGGCGGCTGCCTGCCGCCCAGCTGTTCAGCGGGGTATCGGGGAGGGAAATTTGAATCGCTAAAGTGAAATGAAAGGATCAGACAGATCGAACAGAGAGAAACCAAGGGATCTAACTTAAGGTAAGTAGACACAATCACGCCAATACGCCGACAGAGCAATGGGAAGCACGAACCAACCGCATATGCTGCGAGGCAAAAAAGGCAAGAGCGGGAAGAAGCAGCAGCCTTTTATATGCTGCTCCAACACCCTTCCTGATTGGGTGAACGATCTCACGTGGCTCGAAAATGTTTGTATCGCGAGCATTCACGAGCCTTCCCTTTAATAATGGCGGCGGCAAATCCGTCCCTAAAAGGAACGACATTCTTAAAGTATGCATTGCACATTCCAAAGCCAGGGCATTCCAGAAGAGGGCAATTGTGGTGGGACAGGATGCTTTAGTTTCAGCTCCTGAGCACCATCTTATTTTCCTTTGTTATGATGCTAATGTCAGGATCACAAAGCAACAGCTGTGGGGGGAAAGAGTGAGTGTATGGGATATGGCATTGTGAAACTTCCCCCTCTCCTCCCAGTCCTGGGTTTGAGCGAAAAAAAAGGTTCTTAGAAGAACTTTTGGCTAAGCTCGAGTTCCTATGCTATTATTTTAAGAACGTAGTTAGGTCCATCACGGTTGTTTCCCGAGTCAGCCCTACCATTAGACAGAGGTAATAATGTCAGCCTGCAGCTGAGTCCAACTGGCTACATGGTACCATAAAGTCATCTCTTTCATGACTTGATCCTTGATTGTCTGGGATTGTCTGTCCACTCTGGTCAGTATTAATTATGCTTTCAATTGGCTTTGTTTGCTGAGAGTGCCAACAACTCTGATTTACTATGTAATGTGATGCCATCCGATTCACTGTGTGATCACTGATTAACTGAGATCGCCCATATGGCCAATGCAGGAAATTTTGCTCCAGTTTGAAGGAAACAGAAGCATGTTGAGGCAACAGGACAATGGAAACAATGGCAGTGAACTGCACTGGTCCAAACTGTACAAATTTAGGGCTTAAATTTGGCAGCAGACACTTTTGAGAACTGAAAAAATATCATTATCATCATTATCATATCCTACTCTTCCTCCCAGAAGGACCCCAGGGCAGCAAACAAACAAACACTAAAAAATGTATAAAGGAAATTAAAAGCATTTTTTTAAAAAATATATTTTTTAAAAAAATCTTTTTAAAAAAATCTTTAAAAATAATCCAACACAGATGCAGACTAGGATAAGGACTCTACTTAAAAGGATTATTGAAAGACTCCAAAACAGGAACAGTCTGGAAGTGCCTATCATTCAATCTCAATTGTAAGCATTGTGCAAGCAGATCAGGATGAGTGCTTAATAAACAGGTTAGCTGGAGGAGCCCTAGGTGAATAGCAGTGGGGTGCTTTCATATTCTAACTTGTAAAAAATGAACCCAATGGGCTCCATTACAAAAGGGGTACAAAAATGTTTGGGGAGGGCGGTTATTGCAAAACCCATTTAGGTTATAAAGATGTATTTAAAGAAAATAATGATGTGTAAGTATATGTTGTTTTATTTCTCCAGGTATCATTGCTCAAAAGTAACTTGTCTTAAAACACAGGAAAAGAAAGGCTGCTCTTCAGGCAATTAATTTGGTGCTTTCAAGTTTTTCCTTGATCTGGCTGAGTTTTGGAGTGTCTTTCTGTTTCTCCCCAGCAGAATTGATTACAACATCTCCCACCTCCCTTCGCTTTTAAGAAAAGGGCATTTCAGAAGTGACAGATGCAATCAATGTGAAATATGACTGCTATGCTAGAGACCAGGGATGGGGAACCTGTATAGGGATGTAACAAGGCATCATTTCCCATTCTGCCCTGTATTTGTCACATGCAGCACGGTTTCCATTCCACTGCAGTTTGTCTTCCACTAAAAACTAGCATTATCCATCTTGCTGTCTGCTGTGGCAAAATTGCATTAATTTACATAATTTAATAATGATGTAATTAATTACAAAAATTACACTCTCATTATGTTATTCCACCCCATTCATTTCAGTGCAAAGGAAACCCAATGCAAAAGAGCAGAGGGAGAGAAAACATAATCGATCATGGATAGTTTGTGGGCAGAAAGCAACAATAGCAATGAATACCGATTGTGTTTGCTGGATTGATTTCCATTCCGAACACTGGTAATTTTTTCTCCTGCTTCTGTCTTTTGTTGGAATTCTCTGCCATCCCTAACTGGTGAAGTTCAGCTGTTGTTCAGCTGTAGCTCCATCCATTGGTCTTGCTGGCTAGAGCTGATAGGAACTGGAATCCAACATCATCTGAAACTAAACCCAGGGGCTATATTCACCCATCATCACTACTCTGCATGAGAACGTTGTGTGTACGTAAAAGACTGAAATATAGCTCATAGGAATGAGTGATTTTTTCAATCCTCATCAAATCATTTTCTTGCTTCTTTCAAAATCCCTTGGGTGTTTCATCTGAGGGGGAGAAACTCCCCACCATTTTCAAATTTAAGGTAAGGTGGGATTTCTGTGGCAACTGTCAATGTGTTGCAGCCTTCCTCAGCCTAGTGCCTCTGCCAGCATGATCAATGATCAGAGAGCTGTAGTCCAAAATATCTGAATGGAATCTGGTTTGGGAAGGTCGATTTGTTGGATGCTAGAAAGAACGCTAGTAGAAACTAAATTTGCCTTTGTCATTGCTGGCTTCTTACCATCCAGTTTTAGACAGCTGAATAAATCACACTTAAGATCATCGGTTTGCTTGATGTTGTTTTATTACACCCATTCTTTCACCATGGTCTTCCAGTTCCATCAGCTCAAGGCAAGTTGGCTTGTAGATATACTGAGTTACTCATTCCTGGCAATTCTGTGAAGAGGCAAGTAAGATGAACATGGAGTTATAGCTGTGGAAACCTGTGACCCTCCAGATGCTGCTTGACTGCAACTCCCATCGTCCCTGACTTTGGGGCATGCTGGCTGGGACTGGAGGCCAGGAACTTTTGAAGGGCCACAGGTTCCCCACTCCTGGTTTGTAGAATGTTTTTCATAACCCACGTTCACTTTTCACTTTCAAGCTGGTTCTGCCACCTTACTTATTTAATGTTGCACTGAGCAATACATTCAGGGCCTAATTCTTCAGGATGGTAGTTTGTTGCAGGCTCATGGTTTTTCACCTTGATCCCTCTGTGTGGGAATGATCTACTCCAGCAGGACAATTTGCAGAAAAGAGATGACAGAATTGCTTCCTGCCTCAATGTGTGTATGTGTGTGTGTGTGCGTGTGTGTGTTTAAAAGATGTGCAACTGATTCCTCTCCTCTCTGCACAGACATTTTTAATGCGGAAGCTTCCCTTTTGTGGCTATTTAATAGATTTTTTCCTCTAGAAAGGAAGAAGATTGAGTGATTACTAGCATACTGCTTTATTAGCAGCAAATTTCTTTTTATGCCTACACCTTTCTGAACTGTGTATGTGGTTATCTTATTGTGTAATATTAAGTTGAAGGAAAATTGGTGAGATGATAGCATTAAACTGGAGGTGCTTTTAATTTAAAACCCATTAGCATAACACATAATTAATTAGAGTGTTACACTTCACCAATCCTTGATTCCCTGAAGAAAATTGAGACTACATAATTTGATTTAATTTTTGGTCTGTGTCTAATCTAACCTGAAATAATGTTGTATCATATCTTTGAGGGGATTTAACCACTTACATTTTGAGATGCATATATATGTGCAACTTTGAACAAGAGGCTACTGTAAGGACAGAATATGGAGAAACCAATTGGTTCCCCATCGGAAAGGGTGTGAGACAGGGGTGTATTTTATCACCCTGTTTATTTAATCTATACGTAGAACATATCATATGGAAAGCGGGATTGGACCAAGATGAAGGAGGTGTGAAAACTGGAGGGAGAAATATCAATAATTTAAGATAGGCAGACAATACCATACTACTAGCAGAAACCAGTAATGATTTGAAACGAATGCTGATGAAAGTTAAAGAGGAAAGCACAAAAGCAGGACTACAGCTGAACATCAAAAAGACTAAAGTAATGACCACAGAAGATTTATGCAATTTTAAAGTTGACAATGAGGACATTGAACTTGTCAAGGATTATCAATACCTTGGCACAGTCATTAACCAAAATGGGGACAATAGTCAAGAAATCAGAAGGCTAGGACTGGGGAGGGCAGCTATGAGAGAAGTAGAAAAGGTCGTCAAATGCAAAGATGTATCAGTGAACACTAAAGTCAGGATCATTGAGACTATGGTATTCCTAATCTCTATGTATGGATGTGAAAGTTGGACAGTGAAAAAAATGGATAAGAGAAAAATCAACTCGTTTGAAATGTGGTGTTGGAGAAGAGCTTTGCGTATACCATGGACTGAGAAAAAGACAAATATTTGGGTGTTAGAACAAATTAAACCAGAACTACCGTTAGAAGCTAAAATGATGAAACTGAGGTTATCATACTTTGGACACATCATGAGAATACATGATTCACTAGAAAAGACAATAATGCTGGGGAAAACAGAAGGGAGTAGAAAAAGAGGAAGGCCAAACAAGAGGTGGATTGATTCCATAAAGGAAGCCACAGACTTAAACTTACAAGATCTGAACAGGGTGGTTCATGACAGATGCTGTTGGAGATCATTGATTCATAGGGTCGCCATAAGTTGTAGCCAACTTGAAGGCATATAACAACAACATATATGTGCAAGTTTGATTTTTAGCAAAATCTTTTCAGTTTAGTTTTATTGGAAAATGCAGGGTTTTAGCATGCATTGGCCTTTCCAAATAACTGTATTAAATAACTGTGTTCAATATGCTTCTTCTGTTTCATACAACCTCACTTAATGCATGCAAATATAACTGTCTGGGGAATGCTGGAGCCTATCTCCACATAGGGCACCCTATCTCTTCCCCCCCCATACACACCCACTCACACCCACTCACACCCAGTGTTTCTACATTTCTAAGTCCCATAAACTTCTGTCTCACTAAACTTATTTGAATCCAGATGTTCATCCACAACTGTAACCTAAAGATGGATGGATCACTCTATTTCCAGTTTGTGTCACTTCCACATGTATTTACCCATACATCAAATCTATCCTGACTCAGCATGAATTTGTGATTTAAATACACATTTAAATACATATTTAAGTACACATTTTAAACACATCGTCTGTCAAATACTGTCAAACATTCGTAAACATGTTTTGATATATATTTTTGAGCCAGTAACCGTGTCACAAAATGTGGAGAAGGGCAGAATCAATGGACAACTACATTGTGATCTGCACCTCAATCCAGATCAAGTCAGTTCATATCAGAATTTGCGAAGGCCGAATTCCTCAAGCTTCCTTACTGTTACAGGCTAAAGTACACGTAACTGCATTTGTTCACCTTTACCCCTGACTCCCCTTGCCTCATCTCGTATTTCTCCCATTGTCAACTTTAGTTTGTATTTCTTCATTCCTGGCTCTGTGATTGGAATTATACCCCAGGAATAAAGGAAAGGGCCATAGACTGGGATGGAAGCGAAACTGTGTGTGTTAGGCAAAACAGTGTGCAAACCTGTGTATACTCAGAGAACTTTGCATTTAAGATGCTGATGAAGTTTCATGAGGACTTTTCAATATCAATATTAATAATTGCAAATTGATGTGTGTATGTGGATAATTTAAAATGAGCAAAAGCTCATAGGTTCTGTTCCTAGCATCTCTAGTTAAAAATTTGATGGGAAAGACCTCTGTCTGAAGCTGCCTTACATACAGTTAGGCCACTGGTACATCTAGCTCACTGACTGGCAGCTGCTCTCCATGATTTCAGGCAGCGTTTTTCCTCAGCCTTACCTGGAAAGGTCATGGATCAAACCCGGGACCTTCTGCATTCAAAGCAGGTGTCCCACCACTTAGCTATAGCTTTTCCCCATTGCAGAGCTGCTGCCAGTCAGAGTATACAATACTGGCCTAGATAGTAAAAAAAGAATATCTTTGATAGCTCTCCATGCTTTCGGAATTTTGAGAATCACAGTGCTCTCTAATCTGATACAATGGAAAAAGCCTCTTTTTTTTTTAGAAAAGAGCATTCTACAAGGTTTGCATTTTTAATTGCAATTTTTACTTCGGCTCCTGGTATCTTGGGTAACTTGCTCAGCTGTATTAAGAAACAATCCCTTAACAAAAGAAAAGGGAATTCAAGATCCTCATTAAGGTGATTATATCAGGGAGAGAGAAAGAGATCAGTAATTTATCAGGTTTTTTGAAAATATATTTTGGAAAATAGCTGTCAGGTAAATTATATTTTTCCCCACTAGCTCAGCATAGCGGTTAAAATGTTCCCCTGTTATCATCTCATTTATAACAATTATGCCTCAAGAAGACCACTCTTTCTGAATGATAGACTTCCTGTCAACTCTCAATGCCAGGAGGACTAAGAGAGAAATGTACGACTAGCAGCCTGCTCTTAAACGTGCTGTTACTGCGGATGTTCCATTGAAAACAACAATATGGTCTCCATAAGATGCTGTGATGAATGGGAGCAAATGTCAGGGCATGGCACACACCTGGACCATTGTCTTAGGGACAAACTTGACAGTCACCATTCATGCAATTAACGCTTGTGATTCATATATATTTTGCTAGGTTCAAGGGCCTTGTATTAATTTACAAAGCCTTGAACAACTTAGGTCCAGGGTACATTAGGGATCGCCCGAACCCTTGCATCCCAGCTCAGCCACCAAGATCATCTGCAGAAGCATTGCTGGTCATCCCCCCACCCCCGAGTTAGTGAGGCTCACTTGACACTGACACGAAATCAAGACTTTAGCGTCATTGGCCCAGTCCTGTGGAATGCTCTTCCAGTGAACATTCAGCAGGCGCTTTCTGTCTTAACCTTTAAACGGATGTTTGCTGACAACATTTCTATGCTGTCGGGCTTATGCAGACAGTTAAGAAAACATCTTCTGTAATAGTTAGCTGATGATCTGTGATTTTATTGTATAGAAATGGTTGTAGTAAACCTTTTTTATATATATATTTTATGGAATTATGGTATCGGGTACAGAAGACCTGGCAGGGTTTGGATTTGGACCCTGGCATGGAGGGTTAGGAAGGCTTTAAACCTTCCCTCCTTGTTGTGGTCCAGATTCACACATGCATACATGGGGCTTCCACAGATCTTAGTGCTTCTGCGTCTGGGTACCTGGTGGCAAAATCCACCACCACCAATAGATATTTCTTGCCATGCCTTGTGGGTTTGGAAAAAGGGCCCACCAAATCTATTCCCACTCTATAAAAGGGTTGTCCAATTATAGGAAGGGGCTTTAAGGGTGCCTTAGTCTTTACTCCACTTTTTCCCACCTTTTGGCATATTCCACAAGATAGACAATGTTGTTTTACATCTTTGGAGATGTTTGGCCAATAATAGTGTGCAGCCAATCTCCTCTTGGTCTTTTTTATTCCCAGATGTCCTGCACATGGGACATCGTGGGCTACCTCTAGCAATCTGGTTCTGTATTTGCTAGGTACTATCAATTGCTTCACTGGTTCACATTCATCCTTTCTCTCAGCAGGCATCCACAGTCTATATAAAATCCTATTCTCACACACAACTTGATTCCTCAGTTTGTCAGTGAAAGGAATCTGTTGGGTCAGGGCTTGTTCCTTTATCTGCTTCAAACTTATATCTTTATGCAGCTCTTCCCTGAATTGATCTGCCTCATCATTATCAGAGACCACTTGATACAGTTTGTCTCCTTCAGCAGGCCTGCTAGTGGTTGCTATGGTGACCTGAGGCTGGTTAACAGTTTCCACCCTGTTTGTTTCAGCCCCCCTTAATATGGCTTCTTTTTCTCTGCCAATTTGCTATCTGGTCACTACATAGATCTTTCCTTGGGCGCCCATTACATCTCTTCCCAGTATTACTGGTTCTTGTTGCTGGGCATTAATGCCTACTTTATATCGGCCCTCTCGGCCTCTCCAAGTCATTTCCACCAGGGCCACAGGCAAACTTTCTGGTTGACCCCTCACTCCTTGGATAGTCACAGTTTCCTGAGGTAATATTACCTCAGATTTTATTAAATCTGGCCTCAGTAATGTCTGAGCAGCACCAGTATCAAGCAATGCCCAATAATTTGCCCCTTGTACACTCACTTCCTCTCTCAGACTTGAATCAAGGTCTGTTACTTCTGTCCAGTTTATCTGGCAGAACTGAACCTTTTTTGCTGTTTCTAAAGCCTTGGGCTCTGTTTTCACTGCCCTTGTCTGAGCAGGATTACTAATGGGGTTGGCAACCTCACATTGAAAACGTAGGTGCCCCGGTCTACCACATTTGTAGCATAATTTCTCCTCACTTTTAGGATACACAGATCCACTCTGGGGTGTCCTGTGCCCTTCAGATTTTACTGGAGGACTCACTCTCTGTGGTACCACATCCCTTCTGCCAGCGTTATATGGTCTGGGTTTAAAATCTCTTGATGTTTTCCCCACCCAGCCAGTTCTGTTGGAGGCGAAGTGATCCGCCATCTCTGCGGCCTCCTGCACCGATGTAGGGGAACGGTCTTTGACCAGGAGCCTTATTTCTGGTGGTAACTGATGGTATAATTGATCCAATATCATGAGGTTTTTCACCTCCTCCACAGACTGAGCTTTTGCACTTGTCAGCCATTTCCTAAATATGTCCATCAGTTTTGCCCCCAGCTCCACGAAAGACCTCCCTGTCTGTATCTGGCAGTTTCTGAAAAGCTTTCTAAAATAATCAGGCCCCAGTCTGAATCTTTTAAACACTGCTTCTTTGAATTCAGCACAGGTGACGGGCCTGTCTGAGGGGAAATATTGGTATACCTCAGCCAATTCCCCTTTAATCAGGTTTGATAAATACTGCATGTATTTATCTTCAGGTAGCCCCCACAACTGAGCTGCTTTTTCAAAGGTGCTGAGGTAAATTTGAGGATCTTGACCAGGCTCATAGACAGCAAAGTCCTTTGGAGTAATTTTTATTTTTGCTCCATCTCTGTCCTTTCTTGTTTCATCAGAATGAAACTTCTCTCTTTCAAATTTTAACTTTTCTACTTGTAATTCGGCATCCACTGCTCGTTGCTTCTTCCTCTCCTCAAACCCCATTCTCAACTTCTCAGTTTCCAACTCCCTCTGTTTGTCTTTTTCCTCAGCCTCAAAGACCCGCTGTTTGTCTTTTTCCTCAGCCTCCATCCTCATTCTCTCAGTTTCCATCCTCAACTTCTCTCTCAAGTACTCTATATAAGCGGGATTGCTTAAATATCCTTCTGGGGTCTCTTCTCTGACAGGTTGTTTTTGCTGGGCAGTTGCAAATCCTATAAGTGCTACCCTCAATTCATCTACCCCTTTACCCTCATGAGGTAAATTGAATGTTACACACTTCTCCACCAGCTCCTCTCTTTTCATTTTTATATATTCAGCCATGGTGTTTGAGTTCACTCACTCTTTGCCACACACTCTTTGCCAGTCACTCTCACAAGTAATCTTGTTTTGTTATTTCTGTTTGCCACACCACTGGTAGGGATTCTCTAGTATTCGTATCTCACTGCTACAGCCAACACCTGTGACGTAGTCTCCTTTGTTCACATCTGGATTCTCTGTTGTTCGTATCCCACCGCTACTGCCACCACATGTGAGGCGTCCTTCCCTGGCTCTCCCTGTCAGGTTCCTACCTGCTCGTGGTTACTGCCTGTCTCTAGGCACCACCAGGGACTCCACCAGTCCGGACTGTCCTTTATTTTATTTTTTCTCTCCCCGCTCTAGCACAGATCTCAACAGATCCCCCTGCTAGGCAACCACCAGTCACGTCCTAATACTAGTATTCCCAGAGACTCTGAATACTGGTATTGTTATTCTCTTCACCGCTGCCACCATTTGTTACAGTTCCCCTTCAGCCTTGGTCATTACCTTACCCTCCCTTCTGGTCTGTGAAACCCCAGCCAAGGATCAGACCTTTGGTAAACCAAATTAAGTATTTATTAAAGATAACAAAGCCAACAAGATTAATAAGATTTCTTCTTAAGGCACATAAGCATATGGTTTTACTCAATACTAATCCGAACTCCACCCCCTCCTTCTCCACTCTCTCCTGGCAAACAACTCTCTAAACCCCACCAAGCAACCCACTCAGTTCTCTTCTCCCCCCCTGATTCCACTCTCACTCTTCCTTTTATACGTTCAGCCATTTTAAACACTCAGCCAATCATCTAGCATTCTACTGCCCATTCACTCCCCCTCCTCTTTCACTACTTACCATATATCTTCTAAACAACCAACACTTACCATATATACATTAATATAGGAACATCACAGTTACCTTTGAAGACGGTTCGGAAACTTCAGCTGGTGCAGAATGCTGTGGCCAGAGTTCTTACTGGGACTAAAAAATTTGATCATATAACACCTGTCCTGGCACAGCTGCACTGGCTACCAGTATTTTCCGGGCCAGATTCAAAGTGTTGGTTCTTACCTATAAAGCCCTTAACGGCATCGGACCGCAATACCTGGCGGAACGCCTCTCCCGCTATGTACCTACCCGGTCGCTGCGCTCGATGTCGAAGGCCCTTCTCCATGTCCCAACACATAGGGAGGCACGGAGAATGATGACTAGAGCTAGGGCCTTCTCAGTGATGGCCCCCGAATTATGGAACGTCCTCCCTGATGAGATACGCCTGGCGCCATCTCTATTATCTTTTTGGCACCAGGTAAAGACCTACCTCTTTGCCCAGGCATTTAAAAAATTTTAAAACTTGAATTTAAATTTGAATTTTTTTTAATTATGTTTTATTGTGTATTGTATTTACATCCACTTGTATTTTAACCTGTTTTATTATGCTGTACACTGCCCTGGGAGCTTATTGCTATAGGGAGGTTTAAAAATGTAATAAAATAAATAAATAAATAAATAATAAAGAAGTGGCCATTGAATAATGTCATAATTATGATCACTTAGGAAAATAAAATGGACATCCCATGCAAAAAAAATTTTTTTCTCCTACTAGCAGTTGTCCAGCAAATTGTCAGTAATGTTCAAGTAAGCAAAAGTTTGTTCCAAACTGTCTGTTGAAATGCCATGACCTGGTTTTTCAGCTGCATTTATTTCAACTGCATTTATTTTTTAATGGGGTTTTGCCCTTGCCAGCAAAACCCATTTTCCCTTGGAGGCTTTTACATGTAGAACTTTTTATAAAGAGGAGTAAAATACTCACACTTTATGTCAGAAAAATAAAATCCCATTTTAGAATTTATTACTCTCATTTTTCAGATATGCATTTTAAAACTTGATTGAAATTGCTTTAATAAAAGATAATTTAATCACTCTGATTAAGCATTTTATGTCATTCCTTTGCTGCAGATCAGTGGTCTCACCAGATGAATAGCAAAGAATGAGTGATTGGAGAGAGGGGGGAAATGGATAGAAACCCATCAGTTTCTACTTGGAATTGTTTATGAATTTCTTCCCAGATTTGAGGGGTTTAGAATTAAGTGACCTTGGGCCACAACCACACTATACCTTTAAAGCACTATGATACCACTTTAAACAGTCATGGCTTCCCTCAAAGAATTCTGAGAACTGTAGTTTGTTAAGGATGCTGCAAGTTGTTAGGGCTACATCTGGACCTCAAAACTGTGGTTCTCCATCTGTGTTTTAGAACATCATGCAGAAGAGAGATGGAGAAAGACTCATACTCTGTTTATCATGTGGGATAATATTACATTTTGCCATTTTTTAACAAATTCAAATAATCATTTCTTCCTCAAGGAAGAAGGGCCCAACCTTATGTTCTGCATCAAATGCTGCCCAGAGCATTCAGTGAGATCATTATTAATGGGTTATCCTTTCTGGAGTGCTGGTTTAATTTGTATCATATGTGGCAGAAAAAACGATCAGCAGTCAAAAATACAAGCCTATCACTGTTGAAAATATTCATTTGGGAAAACTTCATTAAGGCCAGCCGTTCAAAGTCAGGCATTTGATGAACCACACCAAGTTAAATATTGTTAGCAAGCAGTTTGCATATGTTCAAAAGCTTGCAAAAATAGTTTGGTCATACATCATCATGATCATTATTGCTGTTGTTGCTACTACTGCTGTTGTTACTGTTATTTATTATTTATTAGGCTGAGCAAACACGCAGGGATTCAGCTAGGGAATTTATTTATTTATTTATACATTATTTATTTATTTAATGCAACATAAATAACCGGCATACGAATAATGAATGTGTAAAAATAAATGTCAAGATCTAATCAAACAGGCTACCACGCCTGATACAACTGAGCTTCCTAAGGGAGAGGTGGTGAATATGCCACAACTTCTCCCAGGTGAGGCCTATTCAGGTGAGGCCTTTCTGATTCACATCCTTCAGTGCCCCCACAACTCCAAGTGGGCAGCATAGGTTAGCTGCAAAAGTGATCCACAGCCCAATGCACAAGTTTGAGGAATCACTATTGGCCTGCAAAAAAAAATGCCTCAGGGGGCCACCTGTTGTTCCTACTTGTTCCCTTTTCCACACTTTCCTGCCATGGGTGGACAAGTCTCAGCTTAATCCTTTCCCCCACCATCTGTCAAAGATAATGTCTTTTATGCCCTCATGCAGATCCACAGGGAAACACACTGACTGACCGAGATGAAATAAAAGAAGATGAAAGCAATACACTGAAGAACTCTATAAAAGAGATGCCAGGATGGCAGATTCATTCACGGAGGAACCATATGATGAAGAACCAGAAATTTTAGAATGTGAGGTGAAAGCTGCTCTTAAAATATTTCGAAGAAACAAATCACCAGGAATAGATGGCATACCAATAGAGTTGCTACAAGTTACTGAGACTGAATCAGTCCAAATTTTTAGTAAAATCTGTCAAGAAATATGGAAAACTAAACAATGGCCCACAGACTGGAAGCGTTCCATATACATCCCAATTCCAAAGACAGGTGATCCCAGGGAATGCAGTAATTATCAAACTATTGCCTTAATATCCCATGCAAGTAGAGTAATGCTCAAGATTCTACAACAAAGGCTCTTGCCATATATGGAGCGAGAAATGTCAGACATCCAAGCTGGATTTAAAAAGGGAAGAGGCACCAGAGATCATATTGCAAACATACGTTGGATAATGGAATGGACCAAGGAATTTCAGAAGAAAATCACCCTGTGCTTTATAGATTACAGCAAAGCCTTTGACTGTGGAGATCATGAAAAACTATGGAATGCTTTAAAAGAAATGGGGGTGCCACAGCATCTGATTGTCCTGACGCACAACCTATACTCTGGACAAGGGGCTACTGTAAGGACAGAATATGGAGAAACCGACTGGTTCCCAATCGGAAAGGGTGTGAGACAGGGGTGTATTTTATCACCCTGTTTATTTAATCTGTACGCAGAACATATTATACGGAAAGCAGGATTGGACCAAGATGAAGGAGGTGTGAAAACTGGAGGGAGAAATATCAATAATTTAAGATATGCATACAATACCATACTACTAGCAGAAACCAGTAATGATTTGAAACGAATGCTGATGAAAGTTAAAGAAGAAAGCACAAAAGCAGGACTACAGCTGAACATCGAAAAGACTAAAGTAATGACCACAGAAGATTTATGCAACTTTACAGTTGACAATGAGGACATTGAACTTGTCAAGGATTATCAATACCTTGGCACAATCGTTAACCAAAATGGAGACAATAGTCAAGAAATCAGAAGAAGGATAGGACTGGAGAGGGCAGCTGTGAGAGAACTAGAAAAGGTCCTCAAATGTAAAGATGTATCACTGAACACTAAAGTCAGGATAATTCAGACCATGGTATTTCCGATCTCTATGTATGGATGTGAAAGTTGGACAGTGAAAAAAATAGATGAGAGAAAAATCAACTCATTTGAAATGTGGTGTTGGAGAAGAGATTTGCGTATACCATGCACTGCAAAAAAGACCAATAATTGGGTGTTAGAACAAATTAAACCAGTACTGTCACTAGAAGCTGAAATGACGAAACTGAGGTTATCATACTTTGGACACATAATGAGAAGACATGATTCATTAGAAAAGATAATAATGCTTTGAAAAATAGAAGGGAGTAGAAAAAGAGGAAGGACAAACAAGAGATGGATCGATTCCATAAATGAAGCCACAGACCTGAACTTACAAGATCTGAACAGGGTGGTTCATGACAGATGCTCTTGGAGGTCACTGATTCATAGAGTCGCCATAGTCGTAGTCACTTGTCCTCCATGAAGTTCCAGGGGGTGTAGATGGTTCTCGCCAATCAGTAGGAATGGACAAGTAAACATATTAGAAGACTCTTCTCAGTGACTAAAGTACTACCTTTTCATGTTGATTGGTCGGTAGGATGCTGGAGACATAGGGACCACGCTAGGACACTGCTCCCTAAAAAGTAGGGGCACTTAGACCCCCCCAAGACCCTGGACAACTACACCCCTGCCCAAGAGAGTCAAAAGTCACTATTGTATGAAAGACTTCATCAAACATCAACTGGGTGGATCCCAGGAGCTCATTTGTAGCCCCTATATACAATGTCTATATGTATTTAAACAGAACAACTTCTTCAGTTGGCTGTTCCTCCAGTGTAACCTTACAATAGCTATAGAGAACAAGGGGAGCTCAAGAGAAGGCTGACCAAGAGCACCTGAATCCTGGCCCTACATCTGAGGAATGTTGCCTATTAAGGCCTGTCTAGGCCAGAGATGGAAGGATCAGTCAACTCTGCTTCTCTCCGTTTCCATTTTTTCCAGTCTTTTTTGTGTTTTTATTTCTTGTGTTTGATGACATTGTGAGCACCTCTGAGTGCCCCATTATGGGGTAGACCGACTGGATAGAAATATTTTAAATAAATACATAAAATATTGTTTCAGAAAGTGTGAATTTGGTAGATTTGGCTTTCAATATGAACTGAATCAAATCCCCCCCCCATCCCTAATCTAGGCCTGCTTGTCCTGCCAGGCTGCCCCCAGCCAAGCCACACATTCCAACACCCTCCTTAGTCTAATCTAATAAGCAGGCCAATAAAGCCTACAACCTGGAGCCATTTGGCACTCAGTTATGGCCTACAGGTCCATCTAGGCTCGTTTGCCCAGATGGAAAGATCCTCTCCAAGCCACATGTTCCTGCATGCTCCCAGGCCCTTCCAAATAACCTGATTGTTGGGCCTAAAATTGTGTGGTGAGCCAACACCATGTTATTTCCAAGGCTTATTGGCCCCAAAGCCATTGTGATCTGGCCTGCATCCAAATCAAATGGCCTAAAAAGGACTCCCACTGCCCATCAATGATCAGAATCATCTACTGGTCAGAAGCTGCAGAGGACCAATGGTTGGAGAAGTCTTATATAGCTCAGTTTACTCCACCTTACATCAGCACAGTGTGTGTCTGCATGCCACATAGGGCCCAGTTAGGGTTACCAACCGTACTCTTTTAAGAGTACATGTACTCTTTTTGAGATGATGCAACAGCATACTCTTACTTTTCACTTATCGAAGCCAAATGTACTCTTTTTGAAATGACAAAATGATGGGGCCCAGTTATTCTGAGAATTTGATACTTTGCAAATGCATTACATTTGTTTAATATAATTGGCTAACCAGTTCAAAGGCACATAATTAATACTGCCTTCTGGCCCTTCCCAAAACTATCCCTGCCAGCTCCACTTCACAACCTGATGATATGATGGAATTCTAAAAGCATAGCTTAGTGGAATTCTTTACTTTAGCTTCTTCATCCACCACAAGGAATGACTTCTAAGCTTTTGCTTCTTCAGAAAGCTATGGCATGTATCCCCGTGAGTTTGCTTTCCATAACTGTTAAGTAATTTACTGTGCAAGATTTACTTTGGAGCAACCTTGATGGGCTGGATATCTTCTCTGTGATAAATTCAGGAAAATCACGCAGTTACTAAAGCTGTTGGGTCCTTTTACAGTGAAATCCCAGCATAGGGGGGAGGGAAGCATCATGTATCTCATGATTTGGCTGGAGACCTTTTAAGAGGTATGAAAGGAACAATATATATATATATTAAAATATGGCCTTTTGGGTTGTGCTGGTTTATTTAGTGCCCAGTTATTCTGAGGGTTTGATACTTTGCAAATGTATTTACATTGGTTTCATTTCATTGGGTAATCAATTCAAGGGCAGATAATTAATCAAATAAAATTATTTTTCATGAATTCACAGCTCTATTTTTGTTTATTATTTCATATTTCGCTAGGGGCTCAAAACAGCAACTTCCCAACAACACTGCAAGGGTGGTGAAGGTGAAAGATACAATTCAGCATGGTAAGGGTAAATTTCCCTTGGCATAGTTCAGAGGTGAGTTCAGGAAGCTGAGCTATTTTCCGCAAAAATCAGAAAATAGCTTGGCTTATTCTGAGCTCAATTTTAAATGGATAAATCTTATTGATAGCAAGAGTGTGATAGAGTTTGAACTAGGAATGGTCAGATCTGGCAATTTCAGACTCATATTCTATCATTTTCCAAATTTTAAATTCAGTTTGGCGTAATGTGTTTTGCATAGGTTTGTGAATCTTTTTTTAGAAGTCGTCACAAACGTTTCTACACATTTTCATGCTTATTTCTCCTAATGTACACATTTTTGTTCACAATGTTACCTAAAATACATATTTTAGTTAGCAATTTTCTTTAATAAAATGCATTTTTGTATTCTGTTTTCACAATGAAAACTTGGTGATATTCTCCTCCTGCTCCCCTCCCCTGGCAATAAGCAGAATCCTCCCCACAATTTTGCCAGGATAGACTGGTACTCTGAAAATAAGGAGGAGAATTCAGATCTGCTGTAGTCCATTTATTGGACTAGGGTGTCCTAGAGAATGACATTTTCCAGGGTTCTTTGCACCTGAAACAGAGTTGTTGCCCCTTCTTTCTATATTTTTCTTTTACTTGACTTAAATTGTTGCTGTTTAAAAGAGATTTGCCAGATTGATCGGTTTTTGACATCTCACTGGGGAGCCATAACTTCTCTCTGCTACGCACTAATTAATAGCTTATCTCTGTTTTTGTTGCAAAAAGCTGTCCTGGATTTGCATTCTAAAGATATACACAGAAGAGGGATTTCTATTCCAGATTTTTATTTTGAAGAATATTATACTGTCTGAGACTACTCTCTTTTTGGTCTATTTTATTTTGACGAATCTGTTTCTTGACGACTGCCATTAATTGTTTCGATCCTGGGAACTGCATTTTGTTTACTTAACTATGGAGAGATAAGGCTGTCTGCTCTGTTTATACTGTGATGTCACCAAGTTTGGAGTATTAACCCAATTGTTGCTGAAATAAGAAGTGGTTTTCCTATATTTTTCTTTTAAAATGGCAATTAAGAAAGTGGCTGAGAATCTGGAAATAACTATGTTTCAGAAAATAATGGATGAGATTGAGATAACGAAACAAAACCTGCGACAGGGTTGTAAGGAGCTGAAAATTGAATTGAGTAAAATGACGCAGGAGATTAAAGATATAGGGGTCCCTGTGAGAGAGGTGACCCTGGAAGGGGTCCCTGTGAGAGAGGAGACCCCGGAGATTGGAACAAACGTGGAACAGGAAAAAGATTTGGAGTCTATGGACTTTAGAAATAAAATCTATTGTTTGGAGACACAGGAGATTAAAGACATAGGGGTCCTTGTGAGAGAGGAGACCCTGGAGACTGGAACAGGGGTCCCTGTGAGAGAGGAGACCCTGGAGACTGGAACAGGGGTCCCTGTGAGAGAGGAGACCCCGGAGATTGGAACAAACGTGGAACAGGAAAAAGATTTGGAGTCTATGGACTTTAGAAATAAAATCTATTGTTTGGAACTCAATGTTATCTCTGAAGAAATTAATGAAGATTCTAGAGATAAAGTTATCAATGGCATGGATAATCTTCTGGACTGGAATGATGTGATGGAGCCCAATATAGAGAAAATTTATGGAATTAACTGCAGCCATGTAACAATGGAAAAACTTTCAAGAGATGACCCAGTGTATTTTGAAAAAAAGAACAGAGATATGATTTTACAGCAGTATTTCAGCAACCTATTCAGAATGGATGGCAAGAAAATATTTGGGATAGAGGTAATTCTCATCAGACTCTTACTATATGACTATGGCTTTGACAGCAAGATTATTATGGAATACTGATAATGGAAGATTGGATACTGAAATTACTGGACTTAACAAGACTACTGAAGATGGAAGATGGAAAATGGAACTAATAGGGATAATAGAACAATGGCTACTGAAATTACTGAACCTAACAGATTCTGATGTGATGGATTAATGGAAATGTTTATTTTGACTATGGTTATGACAATAAGATTATCATAATTAGTAATGAGATGGATTAATTGATATGTTTATCTGGAAAAAAAAATTGATAGATATATTTCTTAAAGAATTGAAACCTCTCTTTGACTTTTTGTGGAAAGAATAAAGTAATGTTTATGAGATTTGATGATTAAGTAAGATAACTATTGGAGGAAAGTGATTTTATAATATGACTTAAGAGACAGGATTGTTATATATTATAGACTTATAACTGATCTGATCTTTGACAAATGGGAAGTCAATATTTTACTCTTTATTTTTTATTTTTATTTTTATTTTTATTTTTTTTATTTTTTTGTTTTTGTTTAATTATTTTTGATTTTGTTTTTTGTCTTTGAATGTTTTATGATTTCGTCTTGTATGTTTTATGAAAATTTGAATAAAAATTATTGAAAAAAAAAAAAGAAACAGAGTTGTTGCTCCAAAGAGGAAAGGAGGTTTACACAAAGGCCTCTATGGAGATGCGTTATCATCACTGCTGCTCTTCTGCTGCTGCTGCCAGATTTGGGTGAAGGGAAGGAGTCAACTTGTGCAGAGGCAGGGCTATCTGTCAGAGTCTGCAGCAGAGAACCCCAGTTGGAAACAGGCCAAAAGTTCAGAAGGGATAGTTCATCTCATATTGGGGCAAGGCTTTTTAAACTGGGGGAGTTTCTATTCTGAATGCTGAAGACCCATTTTGTGGTCATCACACTAGAGCAATTCTCCACATCCAAAGCCATGTAGACACGGTAAGCATGTTAACTGAAGTCTTGCTTTCAACTACTAAATCGACAGTGGCTCCTTGAGAGTATGGCTCAAGTTAGAGCCAATATCCAAAAATCTTCTGCTCCATCACAATAATGGGATTTCAACTACCCAAGCCCACATTAAATTATTCAAGATATCATCATTAATAATGAACGCAGGAAGTATTACAATAGCAACTACACTTTGATACCTCCAGATTTTTTTCTCCTTAGCAGGTTATGTTATTGATTTATTTTTCAAGAATTGGAAACCCAAAAGGATAGGTTAGGCAATATCCGGAGAAGATTCATGCCCATGAATAAATAATTCCATGTGGAATGAATAATGATGCTAAAGAAATTATTTGTGCACCATAGTGTGATTTGAGTCTACTTGTTCCTGAGATTGTCAAGAAAATGCTTCTTCAACAGTGTTTTTTTTCAACATTGCCCCTAGACCAGATTTAAGCATTACCAGAATAGGTTGCCTCCATTTCATGGTTGTTTGTAGCTCTACACCTGGGAAACTATTCTCTAGTTGGTATAGTACATACTTTGCATGCATAAGGTCCCAGATTCAATCCTGGGCATCTTCAGGTAGGGATGGGAATTTCCCCTGTCTGAAACTCTGGAGAGCCATTGCCAATCAATGTAGAGTCATTACTGAGCTAGATAGTGTGACTCAATATAGGGCATCTTCCTATGCGCATGATGGTGTAGTTATTGACTTGCTTCTTTATTTTGACATTTGTAAGTGACCTTTCGTCTTGAAACAAATAGCTCAAAGGAAGGCAAAAATTCAATTAAAGTCATCATTACATTAAAATCATCATTGCTTCTCCTAATACTGAACTCCTGTGCCAATAGAAAATGAGAAAGTGAGAGAAACCAAACCTGACAGGTTTGTTCATCTCTAATGTGAGATCCATCTTTGTCCCTCATTACTGGTTGTCTGCTATCATTCAAAGATATTTTTCATTTGGCAAACCTTTGGCTTGCACATTGTTTGATTCTTGCTCCTGTATTTTGAACCTGCTGAAATTTCTGAACACTTTTCAAAAGCATCCCTACTCATTGTACATTGCAGTAATCCAACCTTGATTCAGGGTGCAATCCAACTCATATTTATGCTGGGCTGAGGGGAGTTGGGTATGGTGGATCCTCAGCTGAGCCAGCAGGGTCCCAGGTCCTCCAAGCTGTGCCAGCAGAAGCCCCTCACCCCAGCTCAGCCACAGTGGAGCCAGAACCCTGCTGGCTCAGCCAGGAGTCCACCAGCAAAGCCCATTCTGGTGGAAGGGGTGATGATGGAAGCCGGTGGAAGGTCCCAAAAGGGGGCATTCTGGGGGCATGTCAGAGGAGGGGCCGAAGGGGGGAATTACGTAACATCCAACTCCCATTCGGAGTACGCTTGCAGATCCCAATCCGGGCCAAAGGTACACTGAGAAAAAGATTGGTCTAAGAAAATAATTAGGCTTACCCTGAGTTGGATTGCTTTGTAATACACAGGTGATGACAAAAGCCAGGTCCTTCTTGTTCTGGTTGGGGACTTACTTACCATGCCTTCAGCATCAAGGATAAAGTTGCCACCAAATTCCATCGAAAGCTAAATGCTGAGCTCAGCATGGAAGTTTCTGTTTAGATAAAATGTCTAAGGAATGAGAAACAAGCATCCATAATACTAGTAACATTTCTCATGGCTAATCTATTCTATTTTTATTTATTTTAAAATATTTCTAGGGTGCCTTTCTAGGCAGTGCCCACACAAAGCAGCTTACAGCAATATAGTACCCCCCCAAAAAAGACTCAACAATACAAGAGCTAAAACTGTTAGATTCCCCCAAGACTAAGAGCCAATAAAACATAATCAGCAAGCCAATAAAACATTTCCCCTGCAGTAGTAACCACAGTCCAGCCAATAAAATTATCAGCTCAATAGGATGTGTCTTTAAAGTCTTTCACAATCACTAAAGCCTGGCAGGTCGCCGCCAACCCACTGGCAGAGAATTTCAAAGCCTTGGGGCCACCACAGTGAAGATCGCCTTCCAATCCCACTAATCTAAACAACATTTTCTGGGATTTTTAAAAATGTAATTCTTCTCTCTTGTTAAATTCCAACTCCTGTTAAGGGATCCATATAGCTAGGCTGGGGAAAATCTATAGCAGCATCACATCATGGAGACAGATAGCCAGCAGGGATGAGCAAGTCAGTTAGTTTCAGTTGCAATGCTTTCTTAGTAGGGATGGAAGGATCTGTCAATTTATGTTATTTCAGTTTCTCATTCTACCAAACTTAAATTCAGTTGTCCACATTTTCACATCATCATGAAGGGTTTTTTGTTTTTAAAAAGGCCTCTTGGAAATTCATCAGCATTTTAGGGCAAATTTCTCCTAATAAATGCATTTTATCTACAGATTTGCTTAATATACACATCTTTGCAAAGCAATTTCCCTTAATGTAAGGATTTTAATTTAATTTTAATTTTATTGTAACTCTTTGTGTGTGTTTTTTAAAAATATTAATGCTTTATAATATGGTTTTGTAAACTGCTTTGTGAGTAGGGATGGAAGGATCTTTCCATTTTGATTCTCTCTGTTTCTCATTTTTTCAATATTAAATTCAGTTCTCCACATTACTGCTGCCATTTGCATTTTTTTAAAAGAAAACCCTCATGAAAATTCTTCAGCATGTCTGCTGATAAATACATTTTTATTTATTTATTTATTAGATTTATATCCCGCTTTTCCTCCAAGTAGGAGCCCAGAGCAGCAAACAAAAGTACTAAAAACTCTCCAAAACATTACAAAAACAGACTTTAAAATATATTACAAAACATCCTTAAAGACATATTAAAACAAAACATATATATTTTAAAAGAGCTTTACAAACATATTAAAAAGCAATTCAACACAGACACAGACACAGTTTTGATTAATAAACACATTTTGCAAGCAATTTCTCATTATATAATGCATTTTATGTTATTTTCACTCATATATTCATTTTTTATGCACACCTGCCTCTGAAATATGCACTTTTGTAAGCATTGTTTGGCTGGAGAACTGCATTACAAAATTCAGATACATGCCAACGTTGAAGGGTGGCAGAGTTTCAGTCCTTACATTGTTTCAGAAAGTGTGGATTTGATATATTTGGCTTTAAATGAGAACCGAATCAAATTTCTTCCTCATTCCTACTTGTGAGGTCTGTCTGAAGAGTGGTAAAATAAATATTTTAAGCAAACAAAACTTCCATGGTGTGCCTGTTAGAGGCAAAAGTAGATGGGGCCTGAGGCAAATAGCAAGCAGAGCAACAGACATGACCCTTACCGTTGTATGGCAGACTAAATTCCAGTCATGAAAAGTGAGGCTCCATCCTCCATTCAGGAAAGCGAAGAGCATTACTACAGTTCAATGACACATTTCTACCAGGCAAAAAGCAATTGATGGTAGGGATGGGGGACAAATTTGATTCAGTTCACATTTAAAGCTGGATCTATCGACTAGTGAATTTGCACTATCCAAAACAATATGAGAACTGAAACATAGCCATCCTTTGAAATTCACATGTATCCAAATTTTGTGTTGCTGTACTCCAACCAACGTATGCAAAAAATGCATATGTTAAGGGAAAGTGCAGAAAAATGAACAGATTTGTGAATAACTTGCAGAGATGTATTATATTGCAAAATTGCTTGCAAAATGTGTACATTAGTCAACGCTGCATACAAAAATGTGCTTATCAGGAGAAATTCACACTAAAATGCTGATGAAATTTAAGACTGGAAAAATGAGAAAGTGAGAAAAGTGAAAGCTTTCAGATTCTTCCATCCCTACTTGAGGGAGCTGGGGAAGTGGCCTGAAGTTGAGAAGGTGATCTGAGAGGGTTCCAGAGCCTATATAGAAAAGCCTGGTGGGAGGCATTCAGCCCCAAAGCCTAAAGTTTTGAACTGCTGGAATAGATTATGGATGAGGAGTCAGTTTCCCTCCAGTTTTTGTTGGACTACAGCTCTCATCATCCTTGGCCATTGTCCACATTGGTGGATCTCATGGGAGTGAAGTCCAGCAACATCTTGGTGGCCACAAGTTCCTCACCCTTCAGTTAGATGGACCAATTGTTTGGCAGTAAATGGCACTTTCATCTGATTGTATCATTGTATTATTATTATCATTATTATTATTATCATTATCATTATTATTATTATTGTTATTATTATTACAATAACAACCCTACACACAGAATTCAAGCATAGCAGAGAATAGGACTCAGCCTGACATTCTCCCTCCCATGTTACAGAGATGCACACCCAGTATCAGTCACCATTTTGTTGAAAAAGGGGAAAAATCCTTTCATTTGCTCTGTGAGGTGGTCCTGCTATTTCAAAGGAGCAGAGCCATTATTCACTGGAAATCAGCGTAACAGTAAACTGACAAAAGCCAGAAAGGCAGTAGAAGATAAACCTGGCAGGAGAAGATCTGAGGAATGGCACAGATTTAAATGTCTGATCTTCCCAGGTGTTCCTTGATACCACTTGCCAAAAAATATAATAACAGCAGAGGATAATCTCTTACTCGGCCCTGCCTTGATGAACAGTCCCTGAAATACTGTAGGTCAGGTATTCAAGGCTCCAAAATTACTAGAAAATTGATTGCCTGGAACTGAAGCGTGCAGTGTCTCATCAGCATTCAGCAGCATTCCTCTGGCAGTCTGAGGAAGAGAAACAAAACTCACACCACAAGAAGGGCAAAGAAATAGAGGGCAGTGTGCAGGGAGAAAAATGCACTTCCTAGCCCACCCTGCTGGAGACTTTCTTTGTCCCCCTATTTATTGTTCCTTCCCTGCCAACCTTCTTTGTCAAAGAAACTGTTATATAGTGCATACTGCAAATGGATGAGAAGTAAGGAACAATACAGGAAGCTGTTTGTGTTCCAGTGCTCTGCACAAGGACAGGAAAGCCATGGGCTGAGGTGTTGGGCACAGAGGTCAGGTTTCTAAGTTGGGATGAGGGAGGGACAGCAAATGGATTAGGTTTGCATTTTAACGTGAGCCTATCTAATGTGCACCTCATGAAACAAGGCGCGACATAAAATGCCAGCTAACCTTCGAGATTCACACTTCTCCAAACGATGCAATGCAGTTCTCCAACCAAAAAAGGGAGCCTTGAAATATATATATGATTGTGCATAAGAATGCATATGTATTAGCGGAAGCAACATACAAAATTGCATTCTATTGACTTCCGGGAAGGGTGACTTAGCCTGTGCCTGCTTTTGAGACGGGCTCCTGCCTCAAAAGAAGCTTATTCAGATATATCAGTCAGTTTTTTCTTTTTTTTTTGACTGATTAAACTTCTCCCGGGTAGGGAGAAACGAAGAGATTAACCTCAAAGCCTATTTTTGTTGGGACGACCAGATCTCATTAATTTATGGGACGAGGTCCAGCCGACGAAGGTGGGACGGATTTTCAACAGCAAGCTCTATCTGTTAAAGCGAACGTTCATCTTATCTTCTAAGAGAGAACGCACTAACAGGCAAGCACCCTTCTTTCTATATTTTTCTTTTACTTGACTTAAATTGTTGCTGTTTAAAAGAGATTTGCCAGATTGATCAGTTTTTGACATCTCACTGGGGAGCCATAACTTCTCTCTGCTACGCACTAATTAATAGCTTATCTCTGTTTTTGTTGCAAAAAGCTGTCCTGGATTTGCATTCTAAAGATATACACAGAAGAGGGATTTCTATTCCAGATTTTTATTTTGAAAAATATTATACTGTTTTGAGACTACTCTCTTTTTGGTCTATTTTATTTTGACGAATCTGTTTCTTGACGATTGCCATTAATTGTTTCGATCCTGGGAACTGCATTTTGTTTACTTAACTATTGGAGAGATAAGGCTGTCTGCTCTGTTTATACTGTGATGTCACCAAGTTTGGAGTATTAACCCAATTGTTGCTGAAATAAGAAGTGGTTTTCCTATATTTTTCTTTTAAAATGGCAATTAAGAAAGTGGCTGAAAATCTGGAAATAACTATGTTTCAGAAAATAATGGATGAGATTGAGATAACGAAAATTGAATTGAGTAAAATGAAGCAGGAGATTAAAGATATAAGGGTCCCTGTGAGAGAGGTGACCCTGGAAGGGGTCCCTGTGAGAGAGGAGACCCCGGAGATTGGAACAGGGGTCCCTGTGAGAGAGGAGACCCTGGAGACTGGAATAGGGGTCCCTGTGAGAGAGGAGATCCCGGAGATTGGAACCAACGTGGAACAGGAACAAGATTTGGAGTCTATGGACTTTAGAAATAAAATCTATTGTTTGGAACTCAATGTTATCTCTGAAGAAATGAATGAAGATTCTAGAGATAAAGTTATCAATGGCATGGATAATCTTCTGGACTGGAATGATGTGATGGAGCCCAATATAGAGAAAATCTATGGAATTAACTGCAGCCATGTGACAATGGAAAAACTTTTAAGAGATGACCCAGTGTATTTTGAAAAAAAGAACAGAGATATGATTTTACAGCAGTATTTCAGCAACCTATTCAGAATGGATGGCAAGAAAATATTTGGGATAGAGGTAATTCCCATCAGACTCTTACTATATGACTATGGCTTTGACAGCAAGATTATTATGGAATACTGATAATGGAAGATTGGATATTGAAATTACTGGACTTAACAAGACTACTGAAGATGGAAGATGGAAAATGGAACTAATAGAGATAATAGAACAATGGCTACTGAAATTATTGAACCTAACAGATTCTGATGTGATGGATTAATTGAAATGTTTATTTTGACTATGGTTATGACAATAAGATTATCATAATTAGTAATGAGATGGATTAATCGATATGCTTATCTGGAAAAAAAAATTGATAGATATATTTCTTAAAGAATTGAAACCTCTCTTTGACTTTTTGTGGAAAGAATAAAGTAATGTTTATGAGATTTGATGATTAAGTAAGATAACTACTGGAGGAAAGTGATTTTATAATATGACTTAAGAGACAGGATTGTTATATATTATAGACTTATAACTGATTTGATCTTTGACAAATGGGAAGTCAATATTTTACTCTTTATTTTTTATTTTTGTTTTTTTTTTTCTTTTTTTCTTTTTGTTTAACTATTTTTGATTTTGTTTTTTGTCTTTGAATGTTTTATGATTTTGTCTTGTATGTTTTATGAAAATCTGAATAAAAATTATTGAAAAAAAAAAAAATTGCATTCTATTAATTGAAATTGTTTAGAAAAGAAGTGGGTATATCAAGCAACAGCGCATACCAAGTTGCATGTTTCAGGAGAAACATGCGCTAAAATGCTGACAATTTTTCCTGACTTCGGAAAAAATCACAAACTGATGCAGAAATGGGGTAGACACAGATGGATTAGTAGAAAACAATGAGAAACTGGCAGAAACGGAAACTGACTGTTCTGTCCAAAAGGTTTCTAGTCCTTATTATTACAGAAGTGTTTGAAAGTGTGTGTGTGCAATCACAGAAGCTTGATGGATACATTTGATAGGATTTGCTGTGGTCAGAAATTGGAGTTTCAGTACCCGGAATAATCTCCTCTCCACAATGATGGGCAAAAGCAGGGGGGGGGAATAGCACATATCATGCACTTGTAATTTAGCTGCATAATTTTTGCAGGGTATAGAATTTGGCTTCAAGTGCTGTAGAATTTTTGTTACCTTGGTGCAGGATTATGCATCAATAAACATTTTCTGCAGAGTACATGCCAACAGAGATGTCCATTAAGAAATCTCTTTCAAACAACTGTTTTGCTGCCCTTGAAATTCCTTGGACATTTTATTCCTGCAAGAATTTTGCATTCACCTCAAGATTTAGGATATACAAAGGCATGTATGCATGCACACACACACACTGTTGATGAAGTTCATGTTTTTCCAGTTCTTAATTCTTGGAGATACTATGAACTGAATATCATAAAACTTTCTCTTGTTCCCAGGTTTGGGAGGGATTGTTATTAAATATTACGGTTCCTGGTGGTGTAGTGGTAATTTTTGATGTACAGAAACATATAATGAGAGTCCTCATTGCTATACCAAGAAGAGTGAAAGGATGCAGGCAGCTCTGTTGATTCATTACACATGCATGAGCACACTCCCCCCCCAAACATACACCCTAAAATGCAACATACATAGCATAATGCCCAATTTATTAAGCTCAGCTGACAGTCATAGAATAGAAGCTGACATAGAGTGGTGTAGCGGTTAGCATGTTGGAATTTACGTTGAGGGACTTGAGTTCACACCTCCGACCAACCATGTGGCATGCCTGTAATCCTGTGCATAGTTACCGGGGAGTAAGCTCCAGTGAACTCAGTGGTGATTACTTGTGTTGCATAGCTTCAACTGGTGAAACACACCGCTTTAACAAAAGAACTTCAGCCAGCCAAAATGCACACAATCTTGCAAAGAAGTGCCCTCTTTTAAGCTGCTAGCATGTAGGAACCCCATCAAAGGAAAGAAACAACCACTCCAGCTTGCTTTCCTCTATGCCAATTTGTCACAAGAAATAGTTTAAGACTTGAAAGCCTCAGTATCACGCCATTCACTTGCCAATGCAAGGAAGGCTCATCAATTATCCTGGAGCTCTAGCAAATGACACCATTGACCCGGCTCTGGATAATGCTCATCCATTTCTGCTCCACTCCATCCATGCTAGGCCAATGGAATAAGGTGCATCAGTGTGCATGTCCCAACTTTCAGAGTCAGAAGAAGCAGAGGACAACATAGTGGGACTGCAACACTCACATGGCCTCCACCCGACTGAGTCACTGCATCATACTGGGATGGAGAAGGGGAGGAATGCAATGGCAGCAAGTGTGAGCCAATTCAGCACTCCTGACAGCATTTGTGCACTGTGCTGACCTTAGCACTGCACCCCTCCCCCTCCCCTTCCGGCAACAACTCAGATACCCTTTAGAATTCTCTCCCCTGCAATATTACACAGGCACCATCTCTGTTATCTTTTCAGTGCCTACTGAAGACCTTCCTCTTTCAACAAGCCTTTTAAGTGGAGACCTTATCCTAGTCTGTGTCAGTGTTAGAATTGCTTTTTTAATATGTTTTTAAAGATTATGTTTTTGAGGATGTTTTGTTTAAAAATATTTTAAAGCCTGTTTTTATGAAGTTTTAGAGTGTTTTTAGTGTTTTTATTTGCTGACCTGGGCTTCTACTGGGAGGAAGGATGGGATATAAATTTATTTATTTATTTATTCATTATTTTATTTATTTTATTTTATCTAAATGGATGGATGGATGGATGGATGGATGGATGGATGGATGGATGGATGGATGGATGGATGGATGGATGGATGGATGGGAGACCACAATACAATCCTGCCATGATGCCCACTGCTTGTCAGAAGACAAGTCTGGGGAAAGGCGAGGTTTTCCCCCCTCCAAAAAATCTCTAAAATAGCTTATGATCTCTAAATTGACGCCAGACCAAATCAAGTGGACATTGCCCATTACACACACACACACGGATGCACACAGAGTTTCCTGGATGCTTTGCCTTAGCAGAAAGTTTCCAATTCTCCTTGGAATTTCACTTTAGATAACATTAGATGGCAGCTGTTTATGGTGCTCAAACATGGCAAACAGATTCAATGGGTAGCTTAAAGCTAACTGGCTGCCACAGGGCACATATATTTTGCAAAGTAGGGGGGTTGCCACACAAGAAATGAGAGATTTGTAAATACTCTTTGGCACTAGCTCCAATAACCTTTCTTCTCTGTATCAAGCTCAATAATTCAAGCTCACAATTCTCATCTATTTTTCGCCCTCCCGAGTCTTAGTGTCTCACAGATTTGGCTTTTGGACTTTTCTTCATTATGAGGGGATGTAAATTGCTTGGAATTTATTAAACCTGGCAAGAGTAGCAACACACAGCTGCCACGTGGGGTTTTCTCTTTAGCTCTTTGTGCGAAGCTGTACAACAGCCTTCCTTTTGCCGTTTGCCATTTGCAGCTCATTAAATCAAGGCAGACGAAAAGAATATTGATATTCATTTGTGGCAGGATAATCAACAAAACAAGCTTCCCAAAATGCTACAAAGAAATGAAATCAAAGGAGGCCATGGGAGGTAGAGCTGGAAAGGAATGATTGCAGAGGAAACCTGGGGTTTTAACTGAAATCGCGACACACTCTGGATGGGCCCATTGCTTTTCTATTCCCTCTCTCAAAAAGAAAAATAGGTAATTCCCTAAGGCTGGTGGAGGATTGGCTTCCACCAGTTCTGCAAGTTGCCTAATGCAACTTGCTTCAGCTACAAGGAAAGATTACCCTGTTTGGAGCTGTGACCAGGAGATAACATGAAGTCATTTTGCAGAGAAGTATTTCAAGTGTTGGAATGCGGTGAAAAATAGTTTGATGCCATGACCTTCCTGTGTCCCTAGATTTTACTGAGGAAGATAGATAACAAAGGATGTTTTTGTAAAGCTCCTCATTGATTTCCCCCCCCCCAAGTTAGGAGTTCCAAATGATCTGGTCATTTCGAAAGCAGAACCAACAGGCTCAGAAATCCTCCATTGTTCCACTGTCATTTCTTCAAGGTTTTTGTACACAGAGCTCTGTGCTTGTCCACCTTGTGGAAGTTTTCAGAGCATACATATTTTTCCACCTGCTGGACATTACTACAAACATTGCAAACAAACCAAACTTCATATAAATTGCATATGCAGTTTGGCAAGCTTAATAACACTGACTGTATGTTGCATAGAAATCTGTCAGTTTCAATTTATCTCAGATTCTCATTTATCCAAACTTAAACTGAGTTTGCCCCAATGCGACCTCGCTTTGTAGTTGTGCTTTTCACAGCCAGCTCAAAAATGCATATGCATTTCTATACACATTTCCCAGCATGCATATTTTCGTACACAGTTCAATGTACACATCATTTACACAATTTGCAAGCAAATTAACCCTAATCGAATGCATTTCTCTCTGGGTTATTTCCACTAATATACATATTTTTCTATGCACTTTCGCTTAATATAGACAGTTTTGTATGCGTTGGGGGGATGTGGATGAAGAACTGCATTGGAAATGTCAAAAAGTGCACATTTTGAAGAATAGCTGTGTTTTGGCTTGTGTATTGGTATGGGAAATGTGCATTTGGTAGGTCAGCTTTAAAATGTGAAGGAAATGCATTTATCCCCCATCCCTGCTGAACATAATGCATCTGTATTGGTCTCAATGAAGGGGTTGTGTGTTTGTGTGTGGCTGGCTAATTCTATCATTTTGGTTTCCATTTTGCTATTGGGAATGCATAGGATCAAAACTGTGTTACTTTGGAATTACCAGGGCTATGGGATTGCTCTGTTACAGTCAAATCTGGATAAAAAGAAAGGCAAAGTACTTGGGGGGGCACAATTCTTTTTAGGTGGTGTTTCACCTACTGTATATATTTATCTCTCTACAACACATGATGATAGCGAGCAACACTATTTGTAAAGGCAATACATTGATGCAGAGCCATAAAAAAATAATTACAGCATTCTTATGGGCCAGAATTGATTTTGGCCAGGTACATTAAGCTCATTTGTAACACTGGGCAGAGCTTTCAAGTATGCAGGGATTCAGGTACATCTCTCTATGTCTGTGAGGATTAAGTATTTCATGGTTCTTTATAAACCAACCAAAGAACAGGGGAGGGCAAAGGATCAACATATGAAGAACATAATAAGAACCCTGAAGGATCAGGCTAACAGCCCATCCAGTCCTGTTCTCACAATGGCCAACCAGATGTCTCTGGGAAGTCTGCCAGGAACTGAGTGCAGCAGTGGCTCTCCTCTTGTGATTCCCAGGAAGGCTGGAATGGAAAGTTTCAAACTATTCCCCAACCAACACTTGATCAACCTCATTCCTCTACTTCACCACCCATTCCTTTTCATCCAGTATTGAGTCAACTGGCTGCATCTGGACATGGGGCAGAACCAGGACTAGTTTCCCAAGCTTTGTCCTTGTTCTGATTTCCCCAACCTGAATATGATAGGAAAGTCTTTTACATTCACTTGCCATTTGAAAAATATTTGAAACCATGGCTGGCATTAGAAGTTGACATCATCACGCATCTGCCGAGCCCCTTAGCCCAATGCTGATCTCCAGAACTGCCTGGGCCTGCTTTTCTTCCTGGTTGTTGCAGCCTGTTCACCTGCCCTTTCTAAGCATACAAACAATGACATGAGCAAGGAGAAGGACAAGATATGCTACTTGGCTTGTCCTTCTGAGCAGTGGTGTGAGTTGGATCCACAAGGAGAGAACAAGTGAATGGGAAATAGTGACCACGGCAAGAAGATGGGTCCAGTCAGGCAGGTGGGATAGCTAAGAGCATCTTGCCCATTGCCAATTTCCCTCCCCCCAAAATCTGGAGCCAACCCAGCCTGACACTATTTGCTCAAGCAGGACTGATTCCCAGCAATTCACTGAATCAAACTTAGCCCTGAACAGTTTGGGACTGGGTTACCTGCTGGTATCGATCTGTATGATCGCTTTGATCATCTGGAGAATTTTTACTCATGGCACCTTATCCTTCAGATTATCATGAAGTGGTGACCTCCAAAAGGGCATATTGTGCCAAAGCCCCTGCACTGTGGAATGCCCTTCCCTCTGTCATACATGAAAGCATCACCTATTGGTTGTTTCAGACATCTTGTGAAGGCTAATCTTGTTTTGCCCAGACTTTGCCTGGCCCTTGTTTTTTCTGATTTCCTGTTATTACCTGTTTCATTTCTATCTGTTTTTATTGTGCAGTTTTGCTATTGTTATGATACTGTTTTCTTTATTTTTATGTTGTATTTTGTATGCTGCTTATAGAATTATAAATACTAAGCTATTTAAGAAAAGCTTGTAAATACATAAATAATTGAAAAGTGTACTTATAAACTGCCAGCCTATCCAAAAGCAATCATAGTGGCGTACAATAAAATCATTAAAACATCATAATATTATGAAATCATAAAATACAGAACAAAAGACCACCACCAAATCAAATTAATTCTCTAAAACACTTGGTGAGACAGAAGCATTTTCAAGAGAGAGCGAAGTATCAGAATTGTGGATGCCTGTCTAATTTCCATGGGAACTGTGTTCCCAGTTACTGCTACCACTATGCTAAAAGCCTTAATTTGCATAAAACAGGTGCGGGGAACCTTTGACCTTCCAGATGCTGCTGAACTACAACTCTCATCCATCCCTGGCCATTGGTCTTGATAGCAGGAGCTGATGGGAGCTGTAGTTCAACAACTTTGGGAGGGTCAAAGGTTTGCCACACCTGACGTAGAAACTAAACCAATATGAGATATTTGTAGGACAGTC
Source organism: Rhineura floridana (assembly GCF_030035675.1). Taxonomy (NCBI): domain Eukaryota; kingdom Metazoa; phylum Chordata; class Lepidosauria; order Squamata; family Rhineuridae; genus Rhineura; species Rhineura floridana. The sequence goes on along the minus strand of NC_084492.1, from coordinate 15,987,344 downwards.
AGGACGGCTTTTCCGTATGAACACAGTGATCTGGTTGATGTATAAGGAGCAAGGCAGCCCTTCATATCAGTGATCCTTCATAATGCAACTACCATATAGGCTAGGATGAAACTTACCTTAAAAAAATCTAGTCATCTCTGCTTGCCCATTACAGACCTCACTCTCCCCAAAATACCTAGAGGAAAACATGACAGAGGGGAAAGGTTGCTGTAAACTAATGTTCAGAAGTGGGTGGGCCCCATGTGTTAGTTTGCTCAAATGCCAATGAAGTTTAAATAATTGAGAGTGATATTTTGAACTGTTTCCCCCCCCCACCTCTGAACCAGACAAATAACCTGTCACTCTAAGAATGGAACCTAGTCACGAGCATAAATAATGCACAGATTGCAGCTCGGTAAAATAGAGTCATTTATACCGAGCACAACTCTCTGATAATAATGCAGATATAACCCTAAGCTGCCCTTCATGCTGATTCTGATTCTACCTCTGATCCAGACTCAGAGCAGAAGTACTCTGGTTTATCGGCTGCTTTAAGGTTCCTCACACTTTCCTATCTATCACTCTCAGGAAACATAATTAGAGATGGGCATGGGGAAGAGGGGTCAGCAAATGCAGCAAGGTATTCTGCATCAAGAATAAATAAAACATTTTGTTGTTAAGCAACAAAGATTCATGTGTGCACTTAACGATTAACATATTCAAACTGGAACAGAGAAAGCTCCCTTATATCAAGGCAGACCAGTGTGCCATCTTGCTCAGGACTAGGGATGGAAAGATTTGTCCATTTTGGTCCTCTCATTTCCTCCTCTTTCCAGTCTTAAATTCAGTTCTCCCTATTTCTGCAGCAATTTGCATTTTTTTAAAAAAAATATCATGAAAATTTTCCAATATTTTAGTGCAAATTTCTCCTAATAAATATATTTTTGTATTCAGTTTTGACTAATGTACATATTTATGCAAGCTCTTTCTCCCAATATTATGCAGTTTTGTATGTTATTTTCACCAGTATATTCATTAAGTGCACACTTTATGTGTTTTTGTAAACATTGTTCGGCTGGCGAACTGCATTGCAAAATTAGGCTAACTGTGAATTTTGAAGGATGGCTGTGTTTTGGTTTTCATGTCGCTTTGTAAGGGGTGACTTTGATAAATTCAGCTTTGAATGCATACTGAATTTAATTTTCCCTCCATCCCTACTTGGGACTGTCTACGGTTTCAGATGGGTTTATTTCCTAGCTCTACCTTGGAGAGGTTGAGGAGTGAATGAGGGACCTTTTGCATCCACAGCAGATGCCCTCCCACTGAACCCAGGCCATCCATCCATTACTGTGGCTAAAGCTATGCACACCATTCCGAAAGGGCAAGGGAGAACTGTCTCTCCCATTGTTAGATCTCACATGACTTCTGTGTGGGCCTCAACTTGTGCCTAGTCCAGAAGCTCCAATTGATACAAATGCTGCAGCTAAACTGTTGATGGAGACAGACTACCACCAGCACAATACTCCAGTGCTCAAAAGCTTGTGCTGGCTGTCCATATGTCACTGGGGCAGGTTCAAGGCTCTTGCATTAATTCCCAAGGCCCTGAACAATTCAGGTCCAGGATATCTAACCCCATATCTGCATCACTGAGCTCTTTGGGGGAACCTCTGTTGGTGGGCCCCCATGTCTCAGATACACAGCTGGTAACTACTAGAAGTCATGCATTCAGTGTTGTGGGTCCAAGCCTGAGGAACTCCCTCCCAAGCGAGATTAAATGGGCACCTTCCTTGTTGAATGTCAGCTGCATGATTAAAACATCCATGTTCCAGCAGGCATTTTAAGGTACAGGCATACCCCACTTAACGTCGCTTCACTTAACGTCGCCTCGCTATAACATACATACTCCATATGTCCCCATACCCCGCTTAACGTTCATGCGCTTCGCAATAACGGACACTTTATTGGCATGACGCCGCTGCCACCTATAATAATAATAATAAAATTTTATTTATGAGTTGCCTATCTGGCCGAACCAATGGTCACTCTAGGCGACGTACACTAATACAATAAGATACAATATAAAACCAGAAAACCACATTCAATAGTTAAACTAAACAGCATTAAAAAACTAACTCATCCCAGAAATCCCATAGGCCTGCCTGTACAGCCAGGTCTTCAGGGCCCGGCGGAAACCTATCACGGAGGGGGCATGACGAAGATTGAAAGGAAGGGAATTCCAGAGGGCGGGGGCCACAATCGAAAATGCCCTCTCTCTGGTCCGCACCAGCCTAGCTGTTTTAACTGGTGGGACTGAGAGAAGGTCTTGTGTGGCTGATCTTGTCGGGTGATGCTGGAGGCGCTTGTTGGGTTCAAATTTAAGCCCCCTCCCCAAGAAGGGAGAGTTAGCGCACCCCTCAGCCTTAAAATAGGAGTGCGAGCTTTAACAATTTAATTTGCCTGTTTCAGTGGTTCAGCCAGATACCAATAAACATAAAATAAACATAAAATAGACACACACAGCTGCTTGATCAAGAGGGGTCTCTGCTCTGCTCAGACGGAAGTCTGTCAGGGCAAAGAGCAACATTTATTGATTGCAGGTTCATTAAATAGGGTTCATAAGCAAAACAAGGTATTGTTGCAAAATCATAACAAGAAGGGAATACAGTGTTTCTAAAAGGCGAGGAGGTGATAAGGAATTCATACACTTGTCAATCTAAGAAACTTAATGTGAGATAAGAACTGAGGAAAAGCGAGTATTAGAGTTACTTTGACACTTGGTGAAAGATAAACATGGGTCTAGTAAAAGTTATTTACTCAGCTCTGTGACGTAAAACTTATGAATAAGGAAGGTATTTGGGAAGACTTCGTTCTTTGTGCTGGGTATGACATAAAGTTACAGTGTACAGGGTGTATAAAGTAAAACAAGGCAAGAGAAAATAACATTCCAGAGGGGGTACACTTTATCTTCTTTCCAAGATATTATTATTCCAGCCAGAGAGGTGTCTATGGGTGTTATTTCTCATGGGAAGAAACGAAACTGGCTCTGACTACAACTTAGCATCTCTGAACAATTTTTTTGGGGTCTAGCAATAAAATATTTCCTAACACGCTCCTTTAGATAAACTGGGCCGAAACCGTATAGGGCTTTAAAGGTCAATACCAACACCTTGAACTGGGCCCGGTAGACAGCTGGTAGCCAGTGTAGATTTACTAACACCGGAGTGATATGATCACGGCAATGGCTGTTCTTAATCAAACGTGCTGCCGCATTCTGTACCAGCTGTAATTTCCGGACCGTTTTCAAGGGTAACCCCACGTAGAGCGCATTACAGTAGTCTAAGCGGGAGGAGACCAGAGCATGTATCACCCATGGGAGCAGATGGGCAGGAAGGTAGGGTTGCAGCCTCCATATCAGATGAAGTTGATACCAAGCCGCACGGCTCACTGCTGAAACCTGAGCCTCCATGGACAGCTGGGAGTCAAGAATGACCCCAAGGCTGCGGACCTGGTCTTTCAGGGGCAATTTTACCCCATTAAACACCAGGTCTATATCTCCCAACCTTCTCTTGTCCCCCACGAGCAACACCTCAGTCTTGTTGGGGTTAAGTTTCAGCCTATTCCTTCCCATCCATTCACTTACGGATTCCAGGCACTTGGACATGGTATCCACAGCCAACTCTGGTGAGAACTTAAATGAGAGATAGAGCTGAGTGTCATCCGCATATTGGTGACACTGCAGCCCAAACCTCCTGATGATGGCCCCCAGCGGCTTTACATAGATGTTGAATAGCATGGGGTAGAGGATAGAACCCTGTGGCACTCCACAATTGAGAGGCCAAGGGTCTGAAACCTCATCCCCCAATGCCACCCGTTGGTGCCTGTCTGAGAGATAGGAACGGAGCCACCATAAAACAGTGCCCCCTATTCCTAATCCCTCCAGGCGATCCAGAAGGATACCGTGGTCAATGGTATCGAAAGCCGCTGAGAGATCAAGGAGGACGAGGAAGGTATATTCTCCTCTATCCAACGCCCTCCTCATATCATCCACCAGGGCGACCAAGGCTGTTTCAGTTCCATGTCCAGTCCTGAAGCCCGATTGGAATAGATCTAGATAATCTGCTTCCTCCAAGTGTGTCTGTAGCTGTTTGGCCACCACTCGTTCAATCACCTTGCCGAAGAATGGTAAATTAGAGACTGGGCGAAAGTTATTTAACTCTTGGGGATCCAACGAGGGCTTTTTCAAGATGGGCTTTATTACTGCCTCCTTGAGGTCTGATGGCATTGCACCTTCTTCCAAGGATGCATTTACCACTGCCTTGATCCCTTCGCTCAGCCTCTCTTTGCAACTCATAATGAGCCATGAGGGGCAAGGTGGTTGGCTTCACAGTAGAGAGCACCTTGTCCACTTCCTCAGAAAGAAGAGGCTGAAAACAATCCCACCGGACCGGGATGCAACTGGCCGACTCTAGCTCGCTTCCTGTATCCACGGCATACGGAATCATGCTCTAGTGGTGATTGCGTGCAGTACAAGTGAAGACAATTGCTTCACTTAAAGTTTATTTTCACTTAAAGTATACTCTCCAGTCCCATTGCGAACATTAAAGCGGGGTATGCCGGTAGTGTTTGGTTTTATAATGATTTTATTTTTCTGTTCCTGATTTTATATATGGTTTGTTTTTACGTACACTGCTTGGAAATGCAAATGATTAAGTGGAATATAAATAATAATAATAAATAATAAATTTAATTTTTGAGTCGCCTATCTGGCCGAAACCACTCTAGGCGACGTACAACATTAAATTCAACAATACATAATAATACAATACATAATAAAATACAGCGCAGTCAACAATAACCATTTTAAAAAGCGGCAGTACAGGGCCATCAATAGACAATTTTAAAACAATATAAAGAAATTAGCCAACCCCGGGGACCCCAAAGGCCTGTCCAAAGAGCCATGTTTTTAAGGCTCGGTGAAATGTATCTAGGGAAGGGGCATGGCGAAGATCGAATGGGAGGGAGTTCCAGAGAGTGGGGGCCGCCACTGAGAATGCCCTCTCTCTAGTCCCCACCAACCTAGCTGTTTTCGTTGGTGGGACTGAGAGAAGGCCCTGTGTGGCTGATCTGGTCGGGCGGCTTAGTTGGTGGTACTGGAGGTGCTCCTTCAGGTAAACTGGGCCGAGACCATATAGGGATTTAAAGGTTAAGACCAACACCTTGAATTGGGCCCGGAAAACAACTGGAAGCCAATGTAGATGAAATAACACCGGCGTGATGTGATCACAGCGGCAGCTGTTTGTAAGCAGGCGTGCCGCCGCATTCTGCACCAGTTGTAGTTTCCGGACCGTTTTCAAGGGTAACCCCACGTAGAGTGCATTGCAGTAGTCTAAATGAGAGGTAACCAGGGCATGTACCACCAGTGGGAGCTGATGAATAGGAAGGTAGGGTTTCAACCTCCGTATGAGGTGTAGTTGATACCAAGCTGCCCGGCTCACTGCCAAAATCTGAGCCTCCATGGACAGCTTGGAATCAAGAACAACCCCGAGGCTGCGGACCTGATCCTTCAGGGGCAATTTTACCCCATTAAGATTCAGGTCAGCAACACCCAACCTTCCCCTGTCACCCACAAGTAGCACCTCGGTCTTATCAGGATTGAGCTTCAGCCTGTTTTGAATAAATAAGTGAAAAAAATAAAAAGTGCCCAGAGCTATGAAATGTAAATTTTACCTTTGTACAGTAGGTTAGTTTCTACTAGGGATGGGTGAAAAATTTGTTCCAGTTCGCATTTCAAGCTGAATCTACCAAATGCGTACTTTCTGAAACAAAATGAGAACCAACACAGAGCCATCAGTCAGAATTCGCACTTATTTGAATTTTGCAATGCAGTTCGCCAACCAAACAATGCTTACAAAAATGCATGTGTTAGGGGAAAGTGTGCATAAAAAATGAATATAGGAATGAAAACAACACCAAAAAATGCATGACAAGAAATTCCTGCAGGAATGTGGAGGAAAGAATATAAGGTTGGAAAATTGAGAAACTGAAAGAACGAAAATTGACCAATCTTCCATCCCTAGTTTCCACACACACTCAGACACCCTTCCCTATCTATAATCCAGGCATGCAAGAGTCACAAAGACACATTCCAGCCAGGAAAGAAAACACTCAATAACTATGTGAAGAAGAGATAGTAATGGGTGTGGCCTGGGGATAGAGGGTGTGGCTGGGTAGGGGTGTGGTCTGGATAATTCCCCCAAGGGCCATATAGCGAGGCTTGGAGGGCCATGTTTGGCCCTTGGGCCCTCAGTTCCCCACTCACCCCCACTATATGTGTATGTCCCTATTCCCTGGTAAATAATTGTCTATTTTGTCTCTAGTTTTGCCTTTGGATGATGTGATGATGGTATGAGTTGTATATACTGTATTGTCATTCAAGGTTCTGCTAAATCTCTGTGGAACCGTGGCCTTCCAGAAATTGCTGAGCTACAACTCTCATCATCTTTGACCATTGAGTATGCTGCTTGGGGCTGTTGGCAGCTGAAGCCCAACCAGGCCTGGTGCCAGCAAGTGTCCAGGTACGGCATGAGTCTGGGGGCCCCTGGGGCTCAGAAGGGCCCCTGGGAGGTTGGAGTTCCTGCTCCATGATCCAACCAGCATCAGGTCACAGGACTTGATTGGTGGCACATGTCAACCCTTTACGGTGGGTCATAAATCATGCCCTGCGACCCAATGCCAGTGCAGATCGCTGGGCTCCAACCTCCCAGACAACAAACCCCCTGATGCAGCTGATGCAGGCTTAAATAGGTCTGACCTCCCACATCTTGCATTGCCACACCAGGAAGTGCAAAGGCTTCCACATGAAGCACACTAGTGAGCTGATGTGATGATGTGGAAGGCAGGGCGTCCAGGCCTATTTAAACTCATGCCAGTTGCATGGGGTGGTGTTGGTCCCTGAGGGTCCCCTCATGCCTGGTGCCGACCCTGACTTCAACAACATCTGGAGGCCCACAAGTTAGCCACTTCTGCTCTGAAGCCTGGTCTATAGATGCAGCAGAATAAAAATAGTGTATTCCTGAATGGACATGCACCATTTCAGTTTGTGAGTCACGTGGTGTAATTTTTGAATGTTCCTCTATGAAACTCCCAGAAAGCTTTTTTTTTTTTAAGTGCACAGCATGGAGAAGGGTTGTAGTCCTCTCTCTATTCTGATGTTCTGGTTTTCTACTTGGAGAGAGATTTTAGACATAGGAATATTCAAAACTGCGTTTCCCCCACCTGCAGTGTCTCTTCTATTGAATCTCAGCACTTAACAGCTGTCAAGAAACCAGGAGAAAGTTAGGCTGATTAGTTTCAGTGCTACATCCCGCACTGCCTATGAATCAATAGGATGGAGTAACGTGTATGGCAGACCATTAACTCAGCAGGGTGACACATATGGATTTGCACACTCACATCAACAAGGGCAGAGCAGTGGGATACATGAAAGCATTCGATTTGTAAATGCCCCCCTCCTCATTTAAAAGACAGCTGTAGCGGACAAAGCAAGGAGGGCCATAACAATGATAAAAAGTATTTTCAAGTACAGCACTTCCCGAATTGACCCATTTCAGGCAACAGACGGAAGAGCATAAGTTTAAATGTTTCCCCATGTAAAAACCAATCAGCTATTACACCTGGGCCCCATCTGCATTTAAAGCAGTATCACAACACTTTAACAGACATGACTTCTCCCAAAATACCCTGGAAACTATAGTTGGTTAAAGGTGCTGAGAGTTGTGAGGAGTCCCCTATTCCCCTCATAGAGCTACAGTTTCCAGAGTTTAACAGTCACTCTCTCTTCCCAAGGAACTCTGGGAATGATAGCTCTGTGAGTGGAACAGGGCCCTCTAACATCTCTCTGTGCCATAACAAACTACAGTTCCCAGGATTCATTGAGGAAAGCCATGATCGTTTAAAGTGGTATGATCCTGCTTTAAATGTAGAGTGGGCACGGGACCATGGAAAGCTAACAAGTCATGGAGAAAGGTTAGACCAAATGTTCCACAAGCAGATAGGTAGTTTTTGACATAAGGTAGACCAAATTAATTTTACTTTTCTCCCCATCCTCCTCCCTGCTGAGCTCCACAAGGGCAATTCTGAGACTGCAGAGGAGGAAGCAAATAGTCAGCGTCACCCTCTGGACTGGTTGGAAGTACTAAGAAAGGTGGGCTTGGAGAAATCAGTACTGAGGTTGTTGGTGCAGTGCCTCATTTGCCCTAACAGACCAGCCTCCACTGAGACAGCCCAGGTAGTACTGTGATACATGATATTTATGAACATACACTCTGATGCTTTTAATATATATATATATATAATTACTTTTCTATTCCATCTTTCCTCTAAGGAACTCAAGGCGGTGTACATGATTCTTGTGTCCCCATTTTACCCTCGCAACATCCTTATCAGCTAGGACAGTGACAGTGACTAAACCAAGGTCACCCAATGAGCTTCATGACTAAGTGCAGATTTGAAACTGGGTCTCCTTGCTACTAATTCAACATGCTAGCTTCTAAACCACACTGGCTACACATGATTCAGGCATTTTGGTTTATTTGTATATATGTGTGGGTGTTTATTTCACCTGGAAACAAATTTGACTAAAAAAAAATTGCTGAAACAAACAAACAAACAAAAAGCCATTCTAATGCATTGATAATACAAGAAGGCTAATTTTTAGTACTGAGCTAATAAAAACTGGAAAAGTAGTAGAGTGGTTACTGATATTTACAAAAATAAACACCAGAACTTGGGATCAAGTATTGTGGTATTTGTAATTCCAAACCCTGCTTCAAAAATGTCTGGAGTCTTCTAAAATCGACCATGTGCATGCATGCTTATTTATTTATTTATTTGTTACATTTCTGTTCCACCTTTCCTCCAAAGAGCTCAGGGTGGTGGACATGGTCCTCAGATCCCCCATTTTATCTTCACAGCAACCCTGAGAGGTAGGTTAGGCTGAGAAAGTGATGAGCCCAAGATAACTAACCCAGTGATCTGAACCCTCATATCCCAGGTTGTAGTTCAACCCTCTAAGCAGGAGTGCTGCCCATGAAATCCCTGCCAAGAGCAGCTAGCGGAAGTCCCCCCAATGAGTGTTCCAAAGGAGGGGCTGAGCTGGTTCCAGTTCCACTAGATCCTGAGCCAAACCCACCAATATTGCACAATGGCAGTGAACCCTGTCCTCCCACCTTCTGCCCCAGCCACCACACAGGGCACAGCTGTGGATGTGGTGGCGGCCCTGCCACTCGGGAAAGCCTTGGTGAACGGGGTTTGGATTGCCCCCATATATTAATATTATAGGTATACTGATCTGAACACTCGCCAGCTCAGTGGTTAGTGACAAATCCACTGTTTTCAAACATGGATAGAAACAGGATTGCAGAGTGGAGTTTGGTGCTAACAATAGGTAGTGTTAATCAGTGCACATATAGCAGGAATCATACAATTCGCAAAGAAATGTGAGATTAGGTGGGGATGCCTGTGTCATAGAGAAGAGGAGAACTGCAGTACAAAGGTGCCCTTTAACCATACTTAGGCATGGTTATGTGAAATTGGGCAACATTACATTTGAATTGGGCCAAAGAAGCTGACAATAATTAATAGTCATTCCTTATTGTTTTCAATAGGCAAGAGCTGTTGTGTTTGTTTGTGGTAAGTTTTGTAATGGGTATGAAAGTGAAGCCATTCGTCTTGCTCACAGTTAACTCAGCCATATGGAAATAATGGTTGCTGGGAAGTTTCTATTCATCTGCTTAAGGGAGATGTATAGCACCTTCTTCAGCACACTGCACAAGTCTACCTAGCTTTGACAATCATGTTAGCAAGCTACCAGCTACAAGATGCATTTCCCTTCCCTACCTTTCTAATAGCTCAGAAGGAAAATAGAAGGATGAGCATCTGTGTCCAGAGCCTAGCAACGTTTTTAATGCATAGTTTATGCTTATTATGGCATGAACAGTTTTATCCCCCTTGTGCAAATTCACTAGCTGAAATGGAAAAGCCACCTCTTGGTCCTTGGTCATAGGCAGCTGAGCACACAGACAGCTGAAGTGTGAGCTCAAGGCTGTGGGAGATGGACCGAATGGCTTTAACCAGCTCATATCCATTCCACCTGCGTTCACTGATAAAGCTGGCTGCTATAGCTGTCTTTAGTTAGTTATTTTTTACACATACTTCGCCTTTCCTCCAAGGAGCTCAAGGCAGTGAACAGCGTAGTGGCCCCCTGATTAGCCAAGCCAAACAGCTGTGAGTCTGGCTTTTAGAACATTGACAGTTGGTTCTCACAGAGCATGCCCACAATTATAATTGACTTCAATGTTAAAATTTCTTAATTCAATTAAAAATCAACCATGCATTTTTTAAAAACTTTTAAACTGCAGAAGATGAAGATCAGAGTATGGGGCAAGGTCAGTAATAAGATTACAGGTACTCTGTGAACATGACTGATTTTTAATTAATTTCAACAAATTATGAGACCAGTGACAGAAAAAGGTCCAAGAGGTGTCTGGATTTTTTCCTCTTGTTTTACACTTTGAACTCTCAATTCTCTCTGACCGTTTTGTGTATCACCATGAAAAGAGAGTTGTTAAATAAGCGTTTCTGAGTACAGGACTATACGTTTTGAAAGGTTTGGTTTTGAATTGAGCTTATGAGAAGCAGCAGAATGGCATTGGGTATTTTCAATTTAACATTGAGGAATGTGAAAAGTCCATGCTGGCTATAGTATACAGCCACTCTCATGGCTGTATAATTTCAAATGGGAATCCATTAATGGAATCCCAGTTCTACATGCAGATCTTCATTTCTGCTGTTAGGCGTTTGTTTTTGGAAATTCGATGCATGTTGCTTCAAAATCAATCTTCGCTTTTGCCCCTCAGTTCTTTTCCAGTTAGATATTATCATGCACACACCATTTTCTTTCAACCCTTTCTTTTCGTCAAGCCTCTTATTATAACCTTCCTGCAAACAATTCTACAGTCAGTGGCCTGTATCACTATTTATAATCACAAACCCTCATTTCCAAAGGTTTATATCAGCCATAAACAATGGCAACTATGCTATATTTTTAATCTCTTTGGTAATGAAAGCAAATCCGTAAAACAACCAAAGGTGGCTCCCAAGGCAAAGGTCTCATCAGATTAGGTCTCATCTGCAACTGTACATTTTAAAAAATTCAGTTAATAATGGATATAATGCCTTCTAGTTTTTTTGTAGCCTTAAAACAGACCTAGATGGTTTGAAATTTAATCACTTGTGATTGCAAAACAAAGTAAACTTGGTTTAAGAGCAACAGTCTGAATATTATTATTAGCATTAGCATTAGCATTAGCATTCTTTACACCTGCCTCCTCTAAAAGAGGAAAAGGGGAACCTGTGGCCCTCCATATGGTGCTGGACTACAACTCCTTTCATCTCTGACCATTGGCCATGCTGGCTGGGGCTGAGCTGGAGTCCAACAACATCTGGAGGGCCCAAGTTCCCCATCCCTGGTTTAGACCATTTGCTGGCCCAGATTCAAGCTTCACCACTACCCTTGGAGCTAAATTACTGTCAGTGGTAGAGGAGTGGACCTCAGTCCCAGCTCTACCTGAAGCTAACATTTCACGTTACAAGTACCCAAATGGCTGTCAGTATAAGAAAATATTTTTTAAAAAATAATAAAGAAATTCTGACAGTGTGGAAGACGTGATCAATCTCATTCTCATTCTGGACAAACTCCTAATGCGTTAAAAGTAGACACCCTTGCAAAGAATAGCCAGGTTTATGGCATCTTTACAAGCAGGCCAGTTTTATTATCATCTTTATATTATAGATGGAAACAAGGCTGAGTTGAATTGTCTTGCCTTACTTAAGGCAACCCAGTGTGTTCATAGCTGAAATGAGATTTGAACCAGGAACTTTGAACCCATAGTTGATGTTCTTAACCACAATCCTATATCATTATCATTATCGTTATTAAACCACCTTTTACATATGTCTCAAGGTGATTTGCAAACATGCCACAAGGAGATCAAAATAATTTTTAAAATGGTACAAAAGCCAACTGAACCATACAAAATAAACACCTAAAGCATAGTCTTGGGGTTCTTTTCGATCCTTCCTTGTCTCTTGAGGCACAAGTGGCCATGGTGGCAAGGAATGCGTTCTACCACCTTCGGTTGGTAGCCCAGCTACGCCCCTATCTGGACAGGGATGACCTCGCCTCAGTTGTTCATGCTCTGGTAACTTCTAGGTTGGATTACTGTAATGCGCTCTACGTAGGGCTGCCCTTGAAGACAGTTCGGAAGCTTCAGCTAGTGCAAAACGCAGCAGCCAGACTGCTGACGAGGACCAGCCGGTCAGCGCATATAACACCTGTTCTGGCCCGTTTGCACTGGCTACCCATTTGCTTCCGAGCCAGATTCAAGGTGCTGGTTTTGACCTATAAAGCCTTACACGGTGTGGGACCGCAGTATCTTGTGGAACGCCTCTCCCGCTATGAACCGACCCGGTCACTTCGCTCAGCATCTAAGGCCCTCCTCCGGGTACCAACCCATCAGGAAGCCCGGAGGACAGTTACTCGATCTAGGGCCTTTTCTGTAGTGGCCCCCGAACTGTGGAATAGCCTCCCCGAAGAAGTACGCCTGGCGCCGACGCTTCTATCTTTTCGGCGCCAGGTTAAGACCTGGCTATGCTCCCAGGCATTTTAATGTGTTTAATGTTACAATTTTAAATCTCTTTGTTTACTGTTTATTTATTGTGATATTTTGTATTTTTGTATTTTTAATCTTTTGTACACCGCCCAGAGAGCTACTCGCTATGGGCGGTTTAAAAATGAAACAAATAAAATAAATAAATAAATAAAAATACCTTTTAATCCAACTGGGAACGTTTGTTGAAACAAAAATGTTTTCAATTATTTTCAGAAAGTACAGATAGTGGGTGCCTGCCGTATTTTGACAGGGAAGCTGTTCCACAGATCAGGAGCAGCCACAGTGAAAGTCCTACTCTGAGTTACTGTGGAGTGGGCTTCTGAGTTTTGAGGGACTTTAAAGAGAAAATCTCCTGCAGAATGCAGTGACCCACTAGCTACATAAGGGCTGAGATGGTATCTGAAGTAACCTGGATTACAGACCTCATGATGCTTGTTCTGTTACCCAAAGGTCTCCAAGCAACTTACAACATATTTAAAAACAAAAGTAAATATACCACACCATAAAACAAGATAATAAAAACCATATAGCCACAGAAAGTTTGGGTAGCACACTAATACAGATAACATTATTTTAGTCTATCAAATGCCGGGGGGGGGGGAAGTAAGTCTTTGCCTGGCATCAAAAATTTGTCAGTGAAGGTTCCAGGCAGACTTCTCTGGGGAGTGCATTGCACAGATGTGAAGCCACAACTGCAATATTATACTTATTTATCACTGCTTGGAGCAATGGTGGCTCTCTTCAGTCAAACAACACAGTCTTGCTCCGATGTGGGGGGCAGAATACAGATTAGGACTGTGCTTTATTCATTTTCAATGCAGCTTGGCTCTATATTGTATAGTAGGTATGTTCAGCTGGTGTCCCAAATACTGGATCCAGCCCTGGGAGAAATTTATCATACTTCACTTTATTTTAAGACTTTTATATACCGCTTAATCATTCACATTTCTAAATGGTGTACATAAAAATATGTCATACATAAAATGAAACAAATAAGTTGTCATAAAATCAAACCAAACAAATGTTATGTGACCATTTATTAGTTACTGTTTCCTTATTTATATAAGCACATTTATTTATTTTAAGTATTTTCAGGCTGTCTTTCCAGACAAAGTATATTTTGTATTGTTGTGACCTGCCTGGGGCCTTCTGGTGAAGAGTGTGCAATAACATTTGTTGTTGATGATGATGTTAATAATAATAATAAGAAGAAGAACAACAAATTCATTTCATTCTACCCCAAATCTGGTGTGCAACATCCTCAAACATACCTCTTCTATTCTGCCAAGTCTGAAATCAGTCTGTTGAACCAACCATAAACCATAGAACATACCCCTCCATCCAATTTCCCATTAAGGTGGTGGAATGCAATTCAGTATTAAAACAGGGCCTTGACTGTGATCCTACAAAAAACTACATTGTTTTATGACTGATCATGTAATAAGTGTGTTTATGAGCAAGAAAGCACACACACCTCGAACAAAATGTCCCATTTAAACACAGACAACTAGATGATAAGACTTGGTATTAGGCAGCCTCACAGTAATTTCTCAACACAGACAAACAGCAAGAGTCAAAAGTTCAGTTTTATTTGGTCTAGAAGTTCAGGCTCAAGATCTTCAAAATCAATGGAAATGTTACCAATGGTTATTTCCTGTTGGTTTGGTTCACAGTTGGCAGCCTTAGGAAAACTTCAAAAGTTATATTGAAGAGAGTTTTTTTTTCTGTGGTTTCTTGGACCAAAAGTAAATATTTTGGATGACAGATAATGATAGGACTATTTTATTACATTACAGGAAATGAAAATTATATTTGCTTTTTGCAATGGGAGTGGGTAAGAAATTCTCAGCAGAAAAAAGTAAATTATTCACAAGATGGTGAATTTAATGAAAATGAAACTCAAGGCCTGACCTTACATCATCAACCATAACGGAAGTTGAAAAACAGGCTAAAATAAATAATGGACAGGTTATGCCATAGTTCACTTTTGACTAGTTATAAGCATAGGACATCAGAGCATAAGGGCAAAGGAACATTCTCAAGAATATTGCAGAAGGGTGAAGTATTGTTTTCATAAAACAGATGCCCAAGGATAAAGGCCAGTGGTAAGTATGCTATCGTATTAGTCAATACAATTTATCAGATGGACCATAGCAACTACAAAGGTTAGTTACATGTTGCAAAAGGTCTTCCGTGTAAATATAAATTCCATGTGACAGAAGTGGATAACCTCTGCAGAGCAACGTGACAGGTGGCCAGGGCTTAGGGATGGGTGAATCTGTCAATTTAAGTTTCTCATGATTCCAGTCTCAAATTCAGATCTCCACATTTCCATATCACTTTTCCTTTTTTTAAAAATCCTCATGACAATTCATCACTGAATTCCTACTAATAGGCACAGCAATTTCCCCAAATATAAGACATTTTTGTAAGGCAATTTTCCCTGATATAATTTTAAATGTTACAGTATTTTCACTAATATATGCCTTTTTATGCACAGTTTACTACAGCATATGATTTTTATTTTCTGCAGACATTCTCCCCAATAGGGCAGGGTGACATTGGGAGCAAGTCCATCAGGTACAGTTCTACTGTATGATCACATGGAGCAGAGCTTGGAGGTAACTAGTTACAAGTAATGAATTACTTGTAATTTATTACTTTTTTGAGTAACGAGTGGATAACTTCATTATATTTTGCTGGTAATAGAATGAGTAGTAACTTCATTACTTTTGAGGAGTAATTGTAATGTTTCCAGCATTACTTTTGCGCATTACTTGGGGGGGGAGCAGGGAAAGTCTTCTGCTCCTCTGATTTTTGAATAAAGATCATGTGCTTCAAACTGGGCTTCTGTGCAGCGTTGTTCTTCCTTCATGCTCTATGGGTGCTTAGGAGGCAACATGGTGGCGAGCGAGATGGGGTGGAGAAAACAATTGTTTAAAAATTGACAGGAGTGGAAGGAGAAAAGAGCTGGAGGCAATATATATATATATATATATACAAAAATATGTGTGTTGGGGTATCATCATTGCTGGGAGTGGGGTGAGGGGATGTGAGATTCTGTTATGCCATTCTGTTAATCTTATGGATTAAAAATAATTCTACTACCCTCTGTGTGTGTGTGTGCTTATTTTTAATGTTGTTTTAGGCTACTTAGATGTGCAGCAGCCAAGGCCAGCACCTTGTAGGCATTTTTTTTTAATAAAAAAGTAACTAAAATATAATTATAGCAATTACTTTTGAGTAAAAGTAAAGTCATCAGTTACTTTCAGAGCAATTGTAACTGTAACGGTAATTACTACTTTTTGGGGGCCATGTAACTGTAACAATAATTTATTACTTTTTAAAAGTAATCTTCCAAGCTCTGACATGGAGGGGAGTAACCTAAATAGGAACTAGAACTGTGGAGGGGCACCTTATTCAGCCCAAGAGAGGCATTTCCTGCTGGGCAACCTCCTGGGAGGGCCATATGCCAGGGCCAGAAGCAAAAGTAGGTGGATAAATGAATGTAATTTTTTTAACCTTTGTGCAGTAATCTAGTTTCTACACATATACACACGCCTACACACACCTCTCTATCCTCCATCTCGAGAAGCAACAGACATTAACATCATTCAAGGACACATTCCAGCCGGGCAAAAAACACTGGAGGAGGGTGTCAGACAGGGCCAGTGAAGGTTCCAAAGTGAGAGTTCCAAAGGCCAGACAGAGAGACCAGGAGGGTCACATTTGACCCTCAGAGCCAAGGATCCCCAACCCTGGATCAGAAAAGAATTCAAGCCAAATCCTATACTTAGTTGGTAGTTTCTGCTTCAGTATGGTCATTGGCCACTTCCCTTGTTGCTCCCTGCAGAGACCAGGTGGGAAAGTGAATGACTAAGTCAACATTTAGCCCTCACTCTCAGCTGCAACAAAGCTTAAAGTGCACAACCCATATTTGCTCACATTCACTCCATTGCCTTTGTCTTCCATTCTTCCATAATCTCTCAGTCGATATCAGTGATCACACAGGTCATGTTTGTTAGCATATTTATCTAGCCCTCCTTCAGTTGTTTTGCACCCAATTACTATTGCACAGAGGAATGAAGTATGGCTGTGCCCATCAGCCCCTACCTGGGCCTATTTCTGAATAAGGAAACCTGCTGTACATGTGTAGTCCCCCACCTCCGGTGATTTAGAACCCTGATATCCAATATGGTTTGCAAACTACATTTCTTTTGGGTCAGAGAAGAAGCTAGCTGAGATGTCAGAAAAGTATCTGGGTGTCATGCCTAGCCCTGAGCTGGTACCTGACCTGAAGTCCCCAGAGGATGAACCAGACACCTCATGGGCAGGGGACCTTGAAGAGCAGACAGGGCCCCCTCAATCCAGTGCTGAAGATCTTCTTGAGGGGCCCTTCAGGTTGATACCTGATTAAAAAAACAGGAACTATGAGAGGAGGAGGTAGAGCGGCCTCCAGTCCTTGAGAGAGCTGGCTCCAAAATCTTTGGGTATAGGCCAAAAAACCAACAGCACAGGATGTGTCTTTGTCCCAGAGTCACCTGTTTATCTTTCAGTAAGCAATCCCTGATACCCTGCTGCCGGTAGCTGTGGTTAGGGTGTGGCTTAGCAGGCCAGAGTATACAAGGCTACCATCTTGAGCTTCCCAGTTGCTGGAAACGACACTGGATTCTGGTCTTCCTGCCTTGTTGTGAAGGATCTTGCCTGAATTCCTTGTGATACTGACCTTGGACTGTTGTCTGACTTTGTCTCTGGATCATGTTTGGACCTAGACTGATCCTCTGTGCTTGACCCTGGTTGTTTGGACAGTGCTGCCACTGCATCCCTACCATCGTTGGAGAGTACTTTAGTGGAGGCTTATACCTTCCGCAACTGGACCCTAGCTGCTGAAATCATCCTCTGGAGTGCGACCCTAATCAAGATGACTTAATTGTTGCCTGACATTCTACTATGGCTTTAGAACACTGCTGGTAGCTATACCTCCATGTTTGAAAAAGTGCTTTGTCCCATGTATGGGAGTCATTTCATTTCATTCCCTTCCTTTTGTGCTCCAAGGGAGCAAGTCCCTGGCATAGTGTGGTATTCAGCACTAGTCCTACTCAGAGTATACTCATTGATGTTAACAGACATGGCTAATGTAGTTTCATTAATTTCAAGGGGTCTGCTCTAAGTAGGACTTGGTTTTGATATTTTTACATTGTATACAGAGTTGGAAATTTTAAGCCTGTGGACCAAGTCTGCCCCTTTGGGCCTCCCTATCTCAAGACTCTCCCTAGTCAATACCCCTTCCTAGGCTACAATTCTCACTAGCTGTCGTGGGCCTCATAGAGAACCTCTAGCAGGATTAGGAGAAGGTGTGGGTTACAGATGTTGTGAAGGGAGTTGGGGAAAACATGGGAGAAATGTTTCCAGAAACCTCTAGCAGCTCCGTGACTAGTGAGTCAATTGATGACAGTAACCACCCTTCACCTAAAATGAAGAGCGAGGAATTCTCACTGGCACCCAGCCCAGACTTAGCCTTTGAATAGACAGAGTCTAATGAACAAATGGAACCCTTCCAGAGAGATGAGAGTGAAAGTAGTTTTTCAGAGCCAGAGACAGCCATTTCTCCAAGATCACAAAAAATAAAGAAAATGAGGCTTCAGCTAAAGGAATCAGTGTCTCTTCCCAGAAGGATCCCCCACCTTGCCACAATGGCTAGAAAATGCTAGAGTTAGCCAGTTCAAATAGTGTGCCTGCCCCCCCATCTTTTATAAGGAGTGTCTGGGGAGAACCTTTGTTGAGACAACTCTCCTCTGCTGTTTCCATTCCTAGTTCTGTATCCTGATTTATACCTCGAATTTCTGATGCTGTGTTCCTGTACTGACTTCTGTAAGAAAGCTTTATGCAAAAGTCAGTCTGTGAGTCCTGAGTCTGCTTCTCTGGTTGGGAGCCAGGATACTGGCCCTTATCTGTGTTCTCCTGAGTGATGTTGCCTGACTGGGCATCATGCTTGCTTTGGTGGAAACAGGTATATGTGGAAACCTGTTGCTTTTGGGAACCTGGAATGTAGAGCATACTGTAGAAAGGTAAGAGTCACGTCCACTAGTCTGTACACGTTTGCCTCTGATCCTGCCCACAATTGGCATGCAGCCCCCAGAAAGTTCTCAATGAGAAAATGTGGCACTCTGGCTGAAAAAGCTTCCACAGTCCTGTATCAGAAGTTCTAGCAGGAGCTCTGAAAGCAGATATGAATGCAAAGATTTCACATTATAATTTTCTGGGAAGGAGTTGATAGATACGATAGAGGCAAGAAGAGTTGTCATACAAGATCACGTCTTTACCCTAATGCTATCAATTTAGGATATTAAGTGCATCACCAACCTATAATGAAAAAGCCACATGATCACTGAGATTCAGCACAAATGGCTTCAATAATGCATGGCAAAATAGTATAGAAATATATTATTCATGTTATTTGCTTGCACGCATTTAGAAATGGAATGGTTCATATTGCCTTGGAAATTTCTTGGGAAATTTCTACTTCATTCATAACTCTTTGACCTGTAACATTAAAAAAAAAAATCCTAGTATAAAATCTTTAATATAACAGCACCCTTTTCCAAATCCTATCCCATCCCAATAGTAACTATGTTAAAAGAAGTTTGCAAACAAGAAAGGGCTTCCTTAGCCATTTTCAGCAAAATAAAATCCTCTTGCTATTCTTCTTAGGCCTCATCTGCACTGTACATTTAAAGCAGTATCTTACCCCTTTAAATAATAATGACTTCAACCAAAGAATCCTGGGAACTGTCATTTGTGAAGGATGCTGTGGGATGTTATTAGACCTCTATTCTCCTCGCAAAGCTACAGCTCCCATAGTAGTTGATTGATCAATCCCTCTTCCTAGGGAGTTTTGAGAACTGTGGTTCTGTGAGGGTAATAAGGGTCTCCTAATAACTTTCAGCACCCTTAAAAAGCTACTGTTTCTAGGATTCTTGGTTACTGTTTTAAATGTGTAGTGAAGATGAGGCCATAGTTAGATTTTGGAATACTTCTTTGATTCTCCTTATCCAAATAGCTTCTCTGATTTTCCTCATCCAAACGTCTCCACTAAATCCAGCATTCTGAATTATCTGCTCTTGGTTATGACACAGAACTGATGCAGTATGAATTTTTCACTGCTTCATTTTTTTTTCCCCATTTTCAAATATGTGTGCACACCATCTAGATTTCAGCTCCTTCATGTACACATTAGCACAAAGAATATCACAACAAAAGGCAATCTTTTTGAGACATATGTGAGTGTAAACAGATTAGGGCTGTAATAGTCAAAGGGTTAGATTAACTGATTAAAAACTTTTAATTGACTAAAAAGATGCTTCCAGTTAATTGGGCAGTAGAATGTGTGTGTGTGTATGTGTTAAATATATATATATATATATATATATTAATCCAAGTATTTATAAATAAAACTGCAGAAAACAAACAACTTAAAAGAGAGAGCCACTTTTTCTCAGATAGGATGCTTCTTTTAAGTCTAAGTGATTTCTGCTATGGCATGTATTTATTATTGATTAATGCAAAGTATGTATCTTATTTCTGCATTATTGCTTTCACTCTTATGCAGATTTAATCACTAGATTAGTTGGTTCATATGGTCAATTGATTAAAATCTCTGCCTAGATGTACTGTTCCCACAGAAATGCTGAAAGTAGTTGCTACTATTGAACTTCAGCACCAAAATGCAAGATCAAGTCCCCGATCAACAAATCCTGGGTGGGGGGAAGGTTTGTGCTAGTACTTGGACATTTGTTTAGCTCTTCCAAGTGGATCGGTTCACCTATTCCCTCATCCACCACTCTCCCCACAAAGGTGTTGTTGTTACATTTCAATAAGTAAGGAGACTGAATGAGTGTTAGGTCTCTGGATAACCGTTCATGCTCTCTAAATTAGGGGTGAGAATCTCAGGTGTGTGAGCCAAATGTGACCCTCCAGGCACCTCTACTTGACTCTTGAGACTTTCTCCAGGCAATGCCTCCACTCCATGTCACACCATTCCACACCCTCCTCAAGTGCTTTTGCCTGGCTGGAATGTGTCCTTGAGCTGTGATAATGCCTCTTGTTTGGATGGAAGGGGTGTGCAATGTATATGTGCGCATAGGAACCGCTGACTTTTTCATAGCTTAATGTAGCCTGCTGTGCAAAGGTAAGAGTCACGTCTGTTGCTCCACCCACATTTTGCCTCTAGCACTGCCCACTATTGGCAAGCAGCCTCCAGAATGTTACCCATGAGGAAATGTGGCTGAAAAAGATTCACCCCCTCCACGCTCTAAATGCTCACATAACTGTATCTGTACACTTTACACTTAAGCATCACACTCAGGGATTTGAGCATCGCACACAGTTCCTCTCAGATTCTAGAAGTGTTTGAGGGCTGATTTCCATATTAATTGTTGTGCTGGAGTGTACACATCTGAGTACAAATGACATGCATGCCCTGATAAATGTAAAAAACACACACATATAATTGGGCATATGTTCAACTCAGTTGTATCTTTATGTGGGGGAAAGCACCAGCAGATGCAAGACTTCAACTGATAAAGGCTAGGACAAAATACATATGTGTATAACTTGGTAATAGCATTTGTATGTTAGCAGCTGATTTCAGGCGGAAGCCGAAATGTTTTGCTAGTAAAATAAAAACCTCTCTTTTGTTAATCACAATTACATGTATATATTTTGAAGTGATGAATGGAATCCTTATAGGGATCCAGGGCAAGCTTTGGTGAAGTTCTGTTTGTTGCTTTCAAATCTCTCTCTCTCTCTCTCTGTCAAATTTAAAATCAGGTGGTAATCCCTATCTAGTATATGTTCTAGGACAGGGGTAGCAAATACGATGCCCTCCAGATGTGGCTGGGTTACAGCTTCTATCTTCCCTGACAATTGGTCATACTATCTGGAGCTCATGGTACTTGGAGCCCAACAACATGTGGAGGGCATCACAGTTGCTATTCCTGTACTTGGAATAACAGCAGAATTGCTAAAAGTGGAATGCAATCCTGCCATTCTCTTTGCAGAATTGCTTTTGTTCCAGTAGATCTCTGCTAATGGAAGATGAGGTTAGGTGAGTTTCTCAGTGTGTCACCTTATGCTCTGTTCTGGAGGGCCCCCAATCCTCTGGGACACGGTTTCCTCTGCAGCCCCTCCTGTTCCACCAACATGAAGGAACATGAGACTGCTGAATAGGTTACAAGCCCTTTAAATATTGCGAAGAGGTAATCCCAGTGGGATGGAAACCCTGAAAGGTCAAGCCCTGCCAGCCTTTTCCAGGCTTCTGATGACTTCAAGCCTTTGCTGCGACAACATCTTTCCCAACTGAGATGGCAAAGTCCACTGGGAGCTGTCCAAAGTCCTGCTCTGCCTGGCCAGTCAGAGGCCTGGTATTTGTTACCACGTCCCCTGCAGGATCCAAGCCCCAACAAACACTATGAGCAGCAACGAGGGGGCAGAATTGGCAAAGAAAAAAGAAAAAACCATCCTCTCCTCTTCTGTTAGCAGATGCATGGAACAAGAGCTGTTACAAAATAATAATACTTCACCATCTGATCTCTACTTTATTAGGACAATGTAGCTCACATGGAGGTACGGTAAGACAGCTCTCTTTAAATTGGGGTGGAGAACCTATGGACCACTAGATATTACTGGACTACAACCCCCATCATCCCTGATGGCCACACTTTCTGGGAGTTGGAGTCTACCAATATTTGTATGGTCACAGTTTTCCCACCCCTGCTTTAAATGAACCAAGAGAACAGCTTGATCCTTTCCTAGCTACTGTTTCAGAAGTAAAATTTCACAACATTTTAATGGCATCTTTATGTTGAGAAAACCTTAACCTGTTGAGTTTTCTGTCTGTCATCCATCTGTTAAAAGGGACAGGAGGTCTGTCACAGAATGGGGGGGAGTGTTACCCATACTGTTTTATTGTCTGGCCAAGTATTAACAGAGACTGTGTCTCTGATTAAAGGGATTATTTTAAACAAGCCTGATGGGCATTTTATAGGTGAATGCTTTTAACAAGTACAATAGGACATGATGTAGTAAAAAAAAAACACAGAGCAAGCATCATAGGGGAGAAACTCTCCAACAGCTTTGAGAATAATAGGTACGGTCAGATGCTAATAACCTGGAAGACAGGATAACAGAGCCACACAAAAACAAACACACACACACCACACATATATAAAATGATGTAATTTAAACGACTAGCTTTACAAAGATGCATTTGCTTGGGCAGACACCAACAATCAGCAAGGGGAAAAAGGTTCGGCAGCAGCTGTCACAGCAAAGAGATGTTGAGAGTGCAGCTTTCAACAATATGGATCTGATTGTCCGTGATTGCACACAATGAAAGGAGTAGCATATAGGTTATATTCCCAATGCACAGGAGGAATGGGCTTGGCAAAGAGGGAGCAAGATTGAGAAAGAAGTAATGCTGTGGATCAGAGCCAAGCTCCCTCTACTTCAGAGGTAGCTACCACGGCGCCCTCCAAATCCCATCAGCTCCAGCCAGCATGGCCAATGGACAGGGATGATGAGAACTGTAGTCCACAAAATCTGAAAGGTGCCATGTTGGCTACCCCAGCTCTATTCTAGTGTCCTATTCTACACAGTTGCCAACCAAATTCTTCTGGGAAAATTACATGCCACCATTGCTGTCCCACACTCCCTCAGTAAATGGCGTCCTGTGGCCTACTCTCTCTTGAACTGGACATAAAAGCAACAATAAACAGAACAAACCTTTATGACAACTACAGTCACCCCCATAATAATGGCTGAGTAGTCAAATTGTGCCTATGGAGAAATCTGTGTGAGTAAGGGAACCCAAAGGTTTGCAATAATAATAATAATGATGATGATTTAAAACCCTGAGGGGGAAACACTTGCCCACACTCACCCCACAAATACAGCCTCCCAGAAACAGCCTAATGAAAAAATAACATGAGCAGTAGCCACAGAAGCCACATCTGCACCTTATATTAAAGCAGTCTTACACCACTTTCACAGTCATGGCTTCTTTGGTACTTTGTTAGGATACCCTTGTTCCCTTCTCAGAGCTACAATTCCAAGAGGGGTTTAACAATCAATCCCTCTTCCAAGGGGACTCTGGGAACTATACCTCTGTAAGGGGAAGAGAGATCTCCTAACAACTCTCAGCACCCTTAACAAATGACAGATCCCAGGATTCTTTGGGGGAAGCCATGACTGTTGAAGTGATATGATAGTGCTTTAAATGTATAATGCATATTTGGCCCTTGTGATTATTGATCATGTTTAGATACCCCATCTGTACTATACATTTAAACACGATCAATAGTCACAGAGGCCACATCTGCACCCTACCTTTAAAGCACTCTTATGCCACTTCAACATTTTTTGTAGTTTTGCCAACCTTGGAGTTCCTTCAGACTTAACTGATTTTTCAATAGCCCATTTTTGGCTATACAGCCATTATCATGGCTCTGCAAGAGTCAGAGTCATAAGTGTTGATGTCTCTTCCTCCTGACTTCTATAGCAGAGGCTTTTTACCTCTTTGCCAGACAGATCCTGACAATACCGCTCATCCAGTCTAGCCTCAAAAGCGGTGCAGGTGGAAGCGCCTTTGCGGGAGGGTATGGAAGTGGGGCAAAAAGCCACTTTTGGCTCTGATCCTGTGCATTTGCCAGGGTTGGGGAGGGACCTGTGGAGGAGATATAATGTTTCCACCTACCTCCTTCCCTACTTCTCCTTTTCAAGATGTTGCCTCCAGCCTGCCAGCCCGATATGCAGTGTGAGATAAGTGGGTTGCCATAGTTGGGACCAAGTAGGATTTTTTTTTTGCCTTTCCTGTGATTGGCTGGCAGAAGGGGGATTTTTCTCCTACTGCATACCTTAGTATACCTTAGTGGTGGGAGCTGGATAATTAGGTTGATTGGTTTTATTTGATCACTTGGCAGGAGAGTGTGGAAAAGGGAAGTGATGGCACAAATGGTGACTCCTTGGAGACATTTTTCAGGTGAACAGTGATTCCAGAGACTTGCACACAGGGCTGTGCAACCCGTGAGACAGGGTGGATCACTTTTGAGGTTAACCCTTGTCATTCACTTAGAGATGTGTGATTCAAATGGGGCGGAATCAAGAAGCTGTCCCTCCTCACCTGAAGGGCTGTGGCAGAGAGAAAGAAATTGTACTAAAGCCATATTTCACCACTGCAGGGTAGGCTCACCCAATCATGGTAGGCTTAGGACCCTGATAGAGCATTTGAATGTTTCCCACACATGGTTTTTTTCTATGAAGTTCATAAGCTCTTAAAGTTGTAGTTAATGAAGTGGCCCTCATTATATCCCATTCCTTGTGTCTTGCCTCTTTATTTCTGGCCTCCTGATGCAATGGCTCCTAAAGACCTAGCTCCACTATTTCTGCCATTGGCTTCTATTCATTCTTTACCAAGATCACTCCCCTTCACATCCCTTTTTGTTTCAGCCCGGCCCATCATGATGCCTAGGGAAATCTGTCTATGGATGGTGTTGCTGCTGTCTTCAACCATGCTCCACCCTCTTTACAGCAACTGCAAGGGATCTACACCACACTGGTACAAATGGTGGCATTGCCAAATGTCATAATTATCTAGTTCAAGGCATGAATTTGTTCCTCTTGAAATAGTCATCTGAACCGAATATCAATTTTCCAATTGGTTCTCTAGCTTGGAAAGCCAACACAAACAGTGAGTTTTCAATTGCCTTTCATATTTTCATCCAACTTCTGTCCATTAATCACAGCACCGAGAGAGCTATCCAAAGGGTAATCTTTTAAGTCTGTAGGGAAATGTGTGACTCCAACACTACTGGTACAGGCACAGATTAGGGGAGTTCCAAAACCTTGTGAGCAAGACATCTATGTAATCCCTAGTTTCTCTGGCAAAATATGGGGAAGCTCCCCAACATCAATAGGCTAAGGTAGGGCCAAGTAACTTATGACCATCCAGATGTTCTTGGACTACCGATCCCATCAACCTAGTCAATATGGGCAATGGTCAAGGATGATGGGAGTTGTAATCCAATAACATCTGGAAGACCACAGTCCCTGACCTATGGTTTAGGAGAGGCATGAGCAAACTTGACCCTGCAGATGCCATTGGACAACAGCTCCCATTAACCCTGCCCATTGGCCAGACTGACTGGGACTAATGTGAGTTGCAAGCCAACAACAGCTAATGGTCCACAATTTCTCCAGCCCTGTCTTAGGCTGAGTCTCTTTAAAAATGCACTGTGAGTCCTCCCTCTAGACGACATAGATTAAAGTAAGAACTTTGGGTAGCTAACTTTGGGTAACTGAAACTACATACTAAGTCTAATGTCTTTTGATTTCAAAATATATTATTTATTTATTATTTGATTTATATCCCACCCTTCCTCCTAGCAGGAGCCCAGGGTGGCATATTAGACCACCTGGGAAAGGCTAGGAGGCAGAGCTGGGCCAGGCAAAGCTGAATCATACAGTGGTAAGGCAAAGGTTGAGCTGGAAGGATCCTGGAAGCTCAAAGTCTGAGTTATAGCCCATCTTCAATTGGAAATCAATACCATGGAGAGCTCCAGGTGAGCAACTTGCTCCAAGAAAGCCTAGAACTGGACTGAAGGCTTCTTTTCTGCCACAGCTAGATTATCCCTGCCAGGTTGTGCCCCTTGAGGAGTGGAAGACCAAGGGGTAGGACTCTGGCTTGGAGTCTAGCACAAGAGTCAAGAACAATTCACTCAAGGCTCACTGCTTGTGCTGACAGATCAACACAGAATGTGACATAGAGTCTCTAGTATTGGTGGGGAAATAGTTCCTGGGGATGTAGACCCTGTATGGACTCCACAGGTCCACATTCAGGGATCTGTAGCTCAGGGACCCCTGATATGATGCTGTGGCCTAGGACAGTTTCCTCTGGTGTTACTGGTCCAATAGATCTGGCCAGCCCTCCTCTTCTTCATAAGAGCCCAGGTGGCTGTTCAGAGTCCTGACACCATTGCAGAGTGGTCTTGGAATGATATTGATGCAATTCCTACTTCAGGGGCTTACTTCCTGTTTTCTGTTGCTTCCCAGCAGGTTTGGTAAATGCAGCTATGTGACTAGCCAGCCAGTGAAAAAGTTGTACAGGACATGGCTTCGAGCCTACAGTGTTAAGGCTTCAAAAAGCTGTCATTTCCTCAGCCTCGCAGGAGCCCCTTGGCATAAGACTTTGGCTGTTGTTGTCTCTTTTTTTCCAAAGGATATAAACATTTAGATGCTTTTCAATGGTTCCCTCTCTCCCCACCCTTCACTCTCGTTCACTCTTCCATCTCTGTTTGCCCCCTTGTCACAACAGGAAGAGAAAAAACTTGGCAGCTTTTTAAATGATTGTCTTTTGTTTTTCATGTATAAGACCCCACATGTCACATTTTCAAAAGATCTTATACATCTCGACGCTGCGTCATCTCCAGTAGTAACAGATCCCATTTCTTGTCTCTTTTTTTTCCTTCAGGTGCAAGCCTGCTTCTGTATAGATATAATATCCTTTCAAATCTTTAACCATACTGATGCCCTGCTGCTACATTCTCCAGCAATTCAACATCATTACTCTAGCTCCTTCCAGTGGTAAATCATAATGCAGGAAAACAGATATGTCTTTATTCCCTGTAATCATCCCACACTATAGAGCCACTGGACAAAGTTATGGTTGTAGAAGTCTAATTTATTCCTTTCCAAGCTTCAGAGCCCACACCCAAAGTAGAATTCCATGTAAGATTCCTTCACAGCTGAAATTTAGTAGATTTTCTCAAATCATAGTTAGAATAAGAGAAAAAACAAGCAAACAATATAACCTCTTTTTGTAAACTCACCTCTTTTAAAATTGGCTTTGGAACTTTCCATAAACTTTGGTAAAATCTCAGCTGGGTCACAATGAATATAATGTTATTCCTGTCCATCTTTATCCACAACCAGAGACTTGATCTGTTTGCAGTCACAGGCCCAGCAGTGCAGGTGCTTCCATCAATGAGAACCTTGAG
This sequence comes from Rhineura floridana, assembly GCF_030035675.1. Classification (NCBI taxonomy): domain Eukaryota; kingdom Metazoa; phylum Chordata; class Lepidosauria; order Squamata; family Rhineuridae; genus Rhineura; species Rhineura floridana. The sequence goes on along the minus strand of NC_084492.1, from coordinate 15,959,584 downwards.
TATGCTTAAAGAAATCTAATGAGGTTGTTTTATTCTCCTAAATTTTTTAAAGACAAAATTGGTAGGAAAGACAAAGTAATAAACTATGTTGTTCAAACAGGCATTAAAAACAAATTATAGTCTTAAATTGGGTAATATTTAGCTTTGATACATAATAGAGAAACCCAGCAGGAGTTAATTGAAAAGGAAGCCTGTAATATCACAGTAATAAAGAACAGCTTTATTCTTATATGTATATATATATATATATATATATATATATATATTAAAAAGTTATGGATAATGCTTACAAATAGGAAATACAAGTGTAAGTAAAATAAGCTGGAATCCTTTAGGGAGCTATGTAGACATCTGTAAAATGATACAAAGGGATTATTTTGGTCAGGGCCATCCATATATCAAAGTTGTAACATAACTGGAACAGGAGGAACTTAAGTATAGAAGGCAAATCAAATCTATGGGAGAAACAATTCATTACAGAATCCTGCACACACATTAACAATCCTCGGCAGATCTGTAATCGCAGCAATAAAGTGTCAGCAGAGAACAAACGTGATCATTTATTTGATTATAAAGTACCTAAGAGTGCTTTGCTGGCCAGATTACTCAACAGGCTAAAGCTTCAAATGGCTCTTTTCAATCAGTGGGCATCGTTAGACAGTTGGATACTGTGGTGATGAGGGTCATAGAAGGGCCTTGTTGAAGAAAAGAAAGATTCAGACAAATTTCAATACCACTCCATGCAAGGGGCTTCTGTTTTTAAAACTTTAGCATTTCTGCAGTAGGAAAAAACCACAGGCCTCATTTACTTTACAGAACTGCTTTACTGGAAGACATTATACTGGACCTAAGATTGCTATGTCTATTTGACAATGACTTAGAGCACCAAATCCTTGTAGATGAAATCATCTCTCTTTTAAATGCTTTCCGGACAGAGTTACCAAACACTGGAAATCCCCTACTGTCTCATCTTGGTATCTCAACGTACAAGATGAAGCAACCAGGGGTATTTCAAGGTAAGGGATGACACAACCATGGAGCTGTTAACTTCAGTTAACAGTTAAATCCAGTTCTCAACAGAGTTAATGAAACTTGATCATTCTGTGCTAAACTGCATGAAGACATTGAACATACCGAACAAGACTCTAATGCCTTAAAACAGCCTTCCCCAGTCTGGTAACTCCAGAAGTTTTGGACTATAACTCCTAAGGGCCATAGCTCAGTGGAGGAACATCTGCTTCACATGGGCTCCTGCTGGGAGGAAGGGCAGGATATAAATCAAATGATAGATAGATAGATAGATAGATAGATAGATAGATAGATAGATAGATAGATAGATAGATAGATAGATAGATAGATAGATAGATAGATAGATAGATAGATAGATAGATAGATAGATAGATAGATAGATAGATAGATAGATTAGATAGAAGGTCCCAGTTTCAAACCCTGACATCTCCAGGTAGTACTGGAAGAGACTCTCAGTCTGAAACCTTGCAGAGCCCTTGCCAGTCAGTGTAGACAATACTGAGCTAGATGGACCAATGGTCTGATTCAGTATAAGGCAGCTTCCTATGTTCCCTAAGGCCAATGGTAGGGGGTAATGGGATTGGTAGCTCGAAACATCTGGAAGGCACTAGATTGGGTAGCTGGGCTGCTCTATAAAACCCAGCAAAAACTCACTTTGTTTTCGATTTAAATGCTAGTTATAGACATTTTGAATCTTCTCTAATTCATCACAAATCAGTATCATGTCTTGTGAGTGTTTTGCTGTTGCTTTCTTGCACTTTTTCTTTTGAATTAGATAATTCTATAGGATTGCTCAAAACTAATACTTACAAACTCTGTAATAAAATTACTTTTTTAATAAAATACTTTTTTGGATGAAAACAAAACACCCATACCCATCATTGGAAACAGAATGTCAGACTGACCAGATGCTTCTGGATTTCTACTGAAGAATGTTTTTAGATGTTGCCTTACATAGCTCTTACTAGGGCCTGTTAAGAGAGTCAGCAACAAGAGCTGCTACTGAATTTTGCCTGAAGAATTTGGAGGGTCCTGCTTAGGCAAAATATCTGCTGGAGGTTCCAGGGAAGTCAAAAGGTACTGCAATAATATTTGCTAGATTTTGCAAAAAGCAAATCATAGAGCAGAATTTGCCAACATGGTGCCCTTCAGATATTTTGGACTACAATCCCCATTACCAGGGCCGGCTCCAGGCATGAGGGGCCCTTGGGCATCAGCTTGCCCTGAGCCCTGGTGTGCGTGCGTGCATGCATGCACATGCGTGCTCACATGCACGCACAGCTGTCTTCAGCAGCCCCCCCGCGATCTGTGCCCCCCCACTTACCTGTCTGCTGTCTTTTACCATTGCCCTTAATGAAGATGGCAGCTGCAGTTTCTCTAAGGGGATGACGCCTCCGCCACCAAATAAGATGGCGGCAGGGGCTTCAGTACCTTAGGGAAACCGCGGCCACCATCTTCATTAAGGGCAATGGTAAAAGACAGCAGACAGGTAAGTGGGGGTGTGGATCGTGGGGTGTGTGCAGAGGGGCTGCTGAGGGCCCCCCTGTAGCTCCAGTCTCTAGGAGCCCTCGGGCCAGTGCCCAACCTGGCCGCCCTTTAGAACCAGTCCTGCCCATTACCCCTTCCATTGGACACTCTGGTTGGGGTTGATGGGAGTTGTAGTCCACAAGATCTGGGTGGCACCGCATTGGTTACCCCTGTGATAGGGTCAAATGACACCACAGAGAAGTCTAGTAGGGACCCTAAGCTATCAGAAATCAAGAATAGGGAAACCAAACAGCATTAATTAAATTCCAATACATTCTCATAGTCTGAAGGGACAACAGGCAGAGCACTCGTTACAAGCATCACACAGAGACTTCTGGAAACATTATCTGCATGTTGATGATTTACCCACAGCCATTGCATGTGGTACCAGTCATCACATCATACTGGCACAGGATACAGAAGGTTTCCATGCCAGCAACCTCCCAAATATGGAAGTGCTGGCTTGGAAATTCTCTGCCCCAGGTGCCAAAATGATGTGATGGAAAGCACTGCAATGAGGACTTGGGGGGTTGCATGATGATGATATATAAATCATTGTGTGATGGCCTTTTCCAACAGTCCCCATGATGTTTGTAATGTTTTCATTGGCTCAGTGTCCTTCTCATGGGTGGTGCTCTATCACTCATCCGACGAACACATTTTAAAAAGGCATTTAAAAGAGGAACAGAATTCTGTATCTTGTCCCCTTTACATCAGCCTCAAGTAAATCATTTATTTTATCTCTTCATTCCCTAATTTATTTTCACATAATAGAACATTTTAAAAAATGAGAGTGGGCAGATTTGGACTCAAAGGGCAGGTGGATTGGAGAGCATTAGTAGTGCATTTTAAACAGCTTTGGTGGTTCCATTGTGTGTGGAAAAACTTGAACAACAAATCAGTATACAGAGGTCAACAGAGCAATCCTATTTGTGTCTTCTAATAAATCACTTTGGGTAACCTGCATCCAATGTTAAGTGTTATTCAGAGTAGACCTGTTGAAATTAATGGACATGATTAACTTAGGCACAATAATTCCAGTGGGTCTACTCTGAGAATCACTTAGGCCTCATCTGCAACATACATTTAAAGCATCATCAAACTACTTTAACTATACATAGAATCATGGAAGCTGTAGTTCAAGGGTACTAAAGTTGGTAAGAGAGCCCTGTTCCCCTCACTGAGCTACAATTCCCAGAGCTCTCTGGGAAGAGAGATTGATTGTTAAACTACTCTAACAATTGTCTTTTATTTGGGTTTTTTTTAAGTGACAAGAAATTACACAATTCTGACCATTATATTATTTGAGACCCTAAGATTAAAGAAATACATAAAACATTTTACATTACAAGTGTGGTATTAAACCAAACATTACAGTCTTATCTAATACTACACTAACATATCAAATAATTCCCTGTGATCGTCTGATGAGTGCACTCTACTGGTCCAAAAGTCCAATTCTGGGCAAACTTTTTACTATTCTTGTGTTCCTTCTTTTATATAGTTTATATGCTTAGCCATTTCTGCATATTCATACATTTTCCCCTCTCATTCTTGTTATTATTTGGATTTGTATCTTTTCCCAGTATTTTTATAATCATATAAGATTAACAGCACAATCCTATACTTGCCTACTCAGAAGTAAGTTCTATTGAGTTCAATGGGGCTTACTCCTAGGTAAGTTTTGGTATAGGGTTACAGCCTATGCAGGTCCTACATCTATTTGTATTTTTTATTATGTTCATGCTACATTTTTCATCTGATATATTCTTCATCTGATGTAGTTTTAATATACACCCAAGTTACACAACCACCAGATATAGATGCAGTTTCCAACACTTGATTCACCTTTCCAGCATTAATTATCTAAAACTGCAATCCAGTTCTTGTCTTTCAGAAGTAACTTCCATTGGGTTCAATGGGACTTACTCCCAGATAAGTGTGTATTGGATTGCAGCCAAAGGCTGGAATCCCAAGCAAAGTTACCCTGGAGTAGGGGTGGGCATATATGTCAGTTTTGGTTCTTTCAGTTTATCATTCTTCCAATCATAATTTCAGTTCTCCACATTTCTGCAGGAAATTGTAGTTTTTTTAAAGCCCTCATGAAAATGGTCAGCTTAGTGTGAATTTCTCTTAATATACAGCTTTTTGTATACAGCTGTGCCTAATGTACTCATTTTCACAAAGCCGTTTTACTTAATATAATGCATTTTGCACAATATTTTCACTAATATATGGATTTGTATGCACATTCTACCCTAGTATATGCATTTTTGTACACATTTCTTGACTGGACAACTGCACTGCAAAATTCAGATAAGTGTGAGTTTTGAAGTATGGATGTATTTTGGTTCTGTTTTGACAAGTACAAATTAAGCAAGTTCATCTTGAAATGTGAACTGAATCAAATTTATTTTCTTTTCCTACCCAGGAGGCATAAGCCCCATTGAATTTAATAGAACATACCTCTGAGTAGACACAGCTAGAATTGTGCTTTAGCTTTCTATTTAACTTGTGTAGCCTTTGAGGCGATATGTATCATCTGGATGCAACCCTTTTCTAAACTTTCATCCTTGGGATAATGCATTTTAACAACACACCACTACCAAGACTAAGGAGGGGTTAAAGGTAGAATGTGATTATTGTTGAATGGTAAACCAAAAACCTCTCCGTAAATCCCCCTTCATTCCTTTGGTGCCAGTGTGTTCCCCTACCAGGTGTGTTCCAAAGATTATTTCAATAGCTTGTCAAAGGCAACCATAGTATTTAACGTTCTAATCCCAGTCCCCTATATCAGAAAATCAGATCAAAGTCATTTGTGTCTTGAAGGAACCCCAACAATACTAAAACCAGAAGGCTTTTTTAAAAACAACGTTCATTACTGCCTTAAAACTTTAAAACATTTCTTTCCCCTGGGTCAAAGCTCAGATCTGGCATAGCACAACCCAAGCTGGATTTAAAAGTTAATTACATTTTCACCCTCAACTGAAGATGTGCGGGGGGGGGATTGGAGGAAGAAAAGAATGAGACAGTCTGTACACAGAGTTCTGCCACAAGGTGTTCCATCTGGTACCCTTGAAAAGATGCCCACACAGGGGAAACAGTTGCTGGCAAATTGTGGAAGGCCAGGAAGCCCCAGCATGCTTGGCAAGAGATTCAGTGGTCGGACAGCTGAGCCACCAGTCAGGTTTATTCTGCATGTCAATTTGGTACAGGCAAGGGAGAGCAGGGAGGACAGCTGGGTAGCAGAACAGCAAGGAAAATGGCAGGTTGACAGGATCCCTCAGGGGTTGCTCACAGTGCAGCTACAAATACCGAAGAGTAGGGCTCAGTACCTTCATTCCTCTTCATCTACTTTTCCCATCACCCCCCCCCGCTTAAAAAAAAAAAAGACTACACATTGCTGTTTTGGATGCAATGCTGAACCACCGTTCAGTGCAAGACTTTGCAGCCTGTAGTCCTCCTGATGTTGTTGGACTTACAAAAGCATGGGAAGCTGCCTTAACATTAAGAGAGAACATTGGTCCACCTAATTCAGCATTGTTCACTCTTGCTGGCAGGGGCTCTTCAGGGTTTCAGGCAACCGTTTTTCCCATTTCTACCTGGAGACAACAGAACTTGAACCTGGGTCCTTCTGTGTGGGAGATTTCCAGGCTGACATGGCTGGCATTCCTCTCGAGACTCTTGTCATGCTGTGCAATGGTGAGATGTGTAGAACCATCAACAGAACCGCTACTGAGTGCCCTCACCATCGCTGTGGAGCATGTCAGTCACTTTGGTACTGTAGTGACCTGCATATGATGAAACAGGAGGCTCCATGCCTAGAGCACAGGTGGCATAAATCGTGGTCTGAACCTGACCGAACACACTTAAGGCTGCATTACTGTGCTGACCACATGGTAGTGATAGCTTTTTGGCAGAGTTTTTCTGAGGGATGAATGGGCTTTTGTCATCTGGCCGTAAGAACATTGCTCGGACACCCTCATCAGCCTGCTGTAACAACTTTGTGAGGCACTTTAGGGACAAAGTTGTTCAGATAGATTTGGATGCCACAGTTCGAGCAAGTCCAATGGAGGCATACAGAGCACTGTCTGGTCCATCTGTACTGGATCAGTTTCAATTGTTGCGGCCTGTGGATGTGGACAAGCTGCTTGAGGAAGTGTGGCCAACCACCTGCCTCCTTGACCCTTGCCCACCTTGGCTTTTTAGAGCTAGACGTAGAGGGCTGACAGAGTGGGTCTAGGGAGTAATCAATGCTTCACTGGAGGAAGGGGGCGTGTCATCTACCTTGAAAGAGGCGATGGTGTGTCCCCTCCTTAAGAAGACCTCCCAGGACCCAGAAGTGGTAAAAAACTATTGCCCAGTGGCAATTAGTCCCTTTGGGGGCAAGGTGCTTGAGAGGGTGGTGGCAGTCCAGCTTTAGGCATGCTTGGAGCACACTGATGGCTTGGATCCTCTCCAGTCTGGTTTCAGGTCCAGCCTTGGCACTGAAACTGCCTTGGCTGCCCTGTCAGGAGAGAGATGGAGATCCTGCTGGTTTTCCTTGACCTCTCAGTGGCTTTCTTTACTATTGGCTATGGTATCCTTCTGAGCTGTCTCAGGGTAGTGGGGGCTGGAGCACTGTTCTTCAATGGTTCTGCTCTAGGGTCACTTCCAGAAGTTATGGGAGGCTACTCTTTGACACCGTGGGAGTTATCCTTTGGTGTCCCTCAGGGTTCCATCTTGTCCCACGTGCTACTTAACATCCCATATTAATCCGCTGGGAACTGTAATCAGGAGATTTGGAGTGAAGCGTCACCAATATGCAGATGACATCCATCTCTGTCTCTCTGTTCCATCTGAACTGGGAGAGACAGTTGAAGTGTTAGACCAGTGCTTGGAGGCAGCGATAGCTGGATGTGGGCCAATAAATTGAGGCTGAATCTTGAGGTATTACGTGTCTTGATTTCACAAGTCTGGGAGGTGGAGAGACAGCCTGTCCTGGAAAGGGTTGCACCGGGAAGATTGGGTCTGTAACTTGGGGTGTTCCTGGATTGAACTTTGTCACTGGAGGCTCAGGTGGCCTCAGTGGCTAGAAGTGCCTTTTTCCAGCTCTAACCTCTTTTGGACAGAGATGACTTGGCCACTGTACTCCATGTTCTGGTAACTTCCAGACTGTATTATTGTGCTGTATGTTTGGCTGCCCTTGAAGATAACCCAGACATTTCAACGGGTCCAAACTGCAGCAGCCAGATTACTGGCTGGTGTTCCATTTAGATCTCGTATAACCCCTGTTGTAAAACAGATGCATAGGTTCCCAGTTTGTTTCCGGGCCCATTTCAAGGTGCTTATCCTTATATTTAAAGCCCAGAATGACTTAGGCCCCAGATATCTGAAAGACTGCCTCTGTTCCTACAGACCCTCTTGGGTGTCGAAATGGGCAGAAGAGGAGCTCTTGGTAGTTTCACCGCCCTCAGAAGTTCAGATGGTATGGGAGAGGGCATTCTCTATGGTGCCTTAAGTTGTGTCTGGCATTTTCACTGTACAGCTTTTGTCGTATCTGAAGTTGCACCTCTAAACCCTGGTTTTTGACACTTGAGAGATATATTTAAAGGACCGTCTGTAGTTGTTGTTGTTGTTATTGTTGTTATGCCAATCCCTTTCCACTGAGCTACAGGCCTTCACCACCTCCCCATTCTTATTCCCAGCATATATATATATATACCGCCCTTTTCTCCAAGTAGGAGACCAGGGCAGCATGTAAGTGAGTTTGCATTTGCTTCAGGCTCAAATGTTCCCCCATCTTCTTTGCTCCTTTGCTCCAAGGAGAAAATCAGAAGGTTTTGCTTCAGCTTTCACACTAACCACAAGTACCCATAATGTCTAAACTCAAGGTAATTATGCTTAGCTTCAATGATGGTTAATTCAAATAAGCCAGGATGAAACTCTCTTGTGTGATCCTACATCATGGGTAGCCAACGTGGTGCCCTCTAGATGGTGTTGGTCTGCAACCCGCATCAACCCTCTCCATTGGCCATGCTAGCTGAGGATGATAGGGGCTGTTGTCCAAGATAGCATCACATTGGCTACCTGTGTCCTGCATTGTTCACTAACCATAGGTTAAATTGCCTCAAATTAGGGAGAGCCAAAGTTGATGAGCCATGCCTCCCCACTGGCCATGCCTGTTCATCCCGAGTCCAATGACTACAGGAGTGGGGAACCTCAGGCCTGGGGGCCAAGTGTGGCCATCTTTGTATGACTCTCAGGACTCTCCCTAGACCCTGCCCAGTTCCCAACCTACGTTCCTAACGGTCCCTGCTCCTTGTCTTCCTGAGTGCTTTTTCCTGATGGGAACGTGTCCTTAAACTGTGATAATGGCTCTATCTTGTCTGGATGGAAAGAGATGTGTGATGAAACCTGTAGCTTTTCCATGGCTGGAATGTAGCATATTCTGCAAACATCAGAGTCATATCCATTACTCTGCACACATTCATGTGGTTTCCTATGTGGAAATGTGCCCCTTAAATTGAAAAAGGTTTCCTGCCCCTGGTTTATGAGAGAAATTGGCTCTAAAGGAATTCTATACCCCACCGTTGGATCTCACATCATTCCCAAGTGGCAAGACCACTCTCATCCATAATATGTTTTTTAAAAAACATTCTTTCTAAACAATGTTCTTAACCCTTTTTACTTAAGACGTTTTTAAAGCTTTTTTAAAAGAATGTTTTAAAGTTGTTTTGTTTTAATTTTATTTATTTACTTATTTATTTAATTACGCTTTTAAACCGCCCTATAGCAACAAGCTCTCAGGGCGGTGTACAGCAAAATGTATTTAAGGTCTGTTTTTATGATGTTTTAAATTGTTTTTACTGCTTTTGTTTGCCGCCCTGGGCTCCTGCTGGGAGGAAGGGCGGGATATAAATTAAATAATAAATAAAATAAATAGATAGTCACTTTAGGTCCCTCACAGTGCTCATCTATGCTCTTCTCTTACTGTGCAACAAGAGTTAGACACCCTCCAGGCACCCATTGCCACATCCCACCTAGTGGATAGTACAGACTGGCAAACACACACACACATAACCCTGTCATTTTGTGTCAATCCTATTTTGCCCATCAGCATCCTGCTAGTCCTATGAACCGAGGGAGGGTGGGACAGAAATGGAAAAGGGCAAGCTGGGCTGGATTGATCTTAAATAGCTATCTTTGGCACTGCTTTCAGCTGGTATTCTATGTGCCCAGACATTGCTTCTCACACATGCCTCATCCCTCTATAGCTGTCCTAGTCTGTACCCATGGTGGTTGGGGGGAATGAGTGGGATTTTATGTGACGTTTTACTAGCAGCTAGGGATAGGGGAGAAATTCATCCAGTCTGCAATTTAATACGAACCTACCAAATTTGCACTTTCTAAACTAATACACAAACCAGGACAGCTCCTTTGAAATTCCCAGTTCTCCAGATTTTGCAACAAGGTCTTCAAAACAAAGAATGGATATCAACATGTGTATATTAGTGAAAAGTGTGTGCCTGAATGCATAGGCTAGTGAAAATATTGGTTATTAGGGGAAATTGTTTGGGAAATGCATAAGATGGGTAACATTTTGTACAAATGTGTATATTAGGGAAAATGTGCATGGAAATGCATACTGATCATCATATTTTTTTTAAAAAAAATCAAATATATGCAGAAATGGGGGGGGGCAAACTTAACACTGGAAAAGTGAGAAACCAAAAGAAACCAAAATGGATAAATGTGTCCATCCCTGCTGGTAACCCTTGCCAAAATAAGAAGCAGTTGTTGAGTATTAGGCAGTCCATATGCTTTGTCTACACAGATGACAAAACAATTCATCCACACATATACACACAAAGCAGGATGCCAGGCAGATACTCATTTTATTCAGATTTGCCTACGATTATTCATGAGTTATTTGAATGCCACTTCACTGACACAGACAAAGTTGAGGAAATTTTCATGGGCATGGCCGATGTTGTGGTGTTCTTTTTTTCAGTGAAGAAGTCATAGTCCCTGGGCTACTTGAAAGCTCTTGGCCTTTAAAAAGGCTAACTGACAATCTGTTGGCCTTTGAAAGGGCAAGTTTCCCATTATACCTCTTGATCAGAATCCTCTCTTTGGTTCATACAGATTTTTTTTAAAAAAAAATTGTGCACCAACAGAACTCTCTGTGAACTTCATCATAGCAAAGATGCTGAAACAGTAAAAAAAGTATAATTATAATTGTATATCAAATATTTGGTAAGGTCAAAGATGTGTTGGTTTAAAGTATCCAATGTGTAATAACTGAACTACTTTCACAGAAGTGTCTTGCTATGCAAGAGGCCTATAGCTAGCCTGGTTTTGATGCTCCCTGAATGAGTTCCCAGAAGCAGTATTTTATTTTCTATACTTTTGACAGTCAAGATTATATTCCAAAGTAATCATAGTCTACATACGGGTTGAGCTATGATTTTGACATGTATTCAAGCCTAACAATAACATATGCAAATCCAGCAGCTGGATGATGGCGATGACGATGACAATAACAATAATTTATTTATTTATGTATTTATTTATTAAACTTGTATACCGCCCCATAGCCGAAGCTCTCTGGGCGGTTTACAACAACTAAAAACAAATACAATTTAAAATACATCTTTTAAAAACAATTTAAAACACAATTTAAAAATTTAGAACAATATAGAACACATGCTAAAATGCCTGGGAGAAGAGGAAAGTCTTGACCTGGCGTCGAAGAGACAACAGTGTTGGCGCCAGGCGCACCTCGTCAATAAAATCATAATGATAACAATAATGATAACAATAATGATAACAATAATAAAAGTACATGAGAGTATAGGAAGATTTTCCCATGTGTTGTTTTTCTGTAGCTCTGACATGAGAGAATATGGTGGAGAAAGGAATTGTAAGACAGATACTGGGAATATGCATACGTATGTATGTTCGGGTACATCCTGTCCTACATCAAGGAGGTGGAGCTTTGGATATAAAACCTGCCCCATGCCAGGGAAGCCCTGTTCCTCACCTCCCCAGGCCCACCCTCCTGCTTCTTGCGTGCACTGTAGATGTAACTGCTCACTGTGGCGCCAAGTTGGAATTTGTTTCCTGCCATGGTCAATGGTTGTTATTGTTGTTGCTGTTGTTGTTTTTGTTGCCTACTCTACACTGGAGGTACAGAGGAGCAGGTGATTGGCATTGGGGTGGCAGTCGTTTATAACAAGATTAAATCTGGATTTGAATCATTGATTAGAGACCTGAGGCACCTTTATGGTGAAAGGGCAGGATCTTGAAATGACCTAGAGTGCTGTAGGACCCTGGAAAAATCTTTGAGCTGGAAAGTACAGGAGCAATCCTCAATCACAAGGTGTGTTGTGTTGTGTCTGATCTGATGCCAGATCCTAAAGAGAAAGTAGCAAGGCAGGTCAGGAGTTATAGGACCATGGATAGCTCCAACTTGCTTCAACACAGGTTCAAGGTTCTGCCCCCTTGTGGATAATTTTAGGATTCTTAAAGCACCAACACCCCCACCCCAGCCTGAAGACAGGTACTTCCCCTTTCCAAAGTTTCCAGCCTGGTTTCATGGTGCACTCCCTTTGGTTTCTCAGGGGAAGGTGCCTATGACGGTTGTTTGCACATACAAATTCTTTTCAGAATGGTGAGGAAAAAGCACATTTCCAGCAAAGCACAGTTCTGAGAGCTGTTGCTTATGCAGATTGGGCCACTGCTTTCATACCGGAATTATCACAGAAATTTTGCCTGAGTCAGTCAAATGTGAAAGTTCCTCCCTGGATATCACTATTATCTGAGAAATGTTGACAAAGGCCAAACAAGCTTTGATAGGTCTTACAAAATTTCTCAGAGGGGGTCTGAACATCATTTTCCAAAAGCAAAATCCATAGAGTGCTTGAAGGCTCATCCTCAGAAGATGCTTCTGACGAATTTCAGGGGGAGATGATGCCCACACTGGCAATTCACAGTGGAGTAAGTTGTCAGGTAACATGTTTTTCTCATTCCCTTTTATTCCTAATTTCTACTAGTATTAGCATAATTCACCTGTATTTTTACAACCAATGGCCAGAAAACAAGCCAGAAGAACATTGAATTATCATTTTATATATCCGGCTTTATATCTTACCAACTATCAATAAATGACATAGGCCCCATATATCTGAAAGGCCACCTTCTTCCCTTCAGACCCTTTGTGGATCAGCAGAGGAGGCCCTCTTCATTGTTCTGAGGTCATTCTCTGCGGCAGCCCCTAAGCTTAGAAACCTGGGAAGTTGCTTTATATGGAGTCAGACAATTGGTCCATCTAGCTCAGTATTGTCTATACTGACTGGCAGTGGCTGACCAGAATTTCAGGCAGGAGTCTCTCTAAGCCCTACCTGGAGATGCTGAGGATTGAAACTCAGGTCTTCTGCATGCAAAGCAGATGCTCTAATTCCCTCCCAACAGAGGTGCATTTGGTGCCTTTGTTGAAGAGCTTTTGTTGTGTGCTGAAGACATGTCTTTACCCCTGACCTTTGACAGTTGAGATATACATTTTAGGACCCAGCCTATTCTTCTGATGCAAATTGTTTAAACTGATTTTAATATATGTTTTTACATTGTTGTAACCTACCCTGGGACCTTATGGTGAAGGGCAGGCAAGAAATCAAATCAAATCAATCCATGAGTTTTAATCATTCAAGGCAAAGGTCTCCCTTCATATGCTTCATGTTGGCCCCAAGCCATCACTGAGTCTTACATGAGAAAGCCACCAACCAAACAGTAATGGGTTCATTTCAATTCATTCTTTCCAGATATCATTTAATGAGTTCCACTAGATACAATTTTCTGATTAAAATAAAGCTGATTAAAAAGTAAATTAAAAGTAAACTCCACATTGATTGTTTTCTATTGTCGTGTTTTTAATCAGGCAGGTTGTATCAGTTTGAAATATGTTTGAGTTCAATTTTTATTTTAAGATCATGCCTGTCAAGGTACTTGATATTGTTGATTTCATTGTGCCAACTGGGAGACAGGATTGCACGAAAGAAATATTGGTGTTAGTATTCAGTTGTGGCCACAGAAATAGCATCTCCCATCTGGGGAACTGGGGGTGGGGGAGAGAGATTTCCCTGAATAAGTGTAAATCGCAATATGGCTTGGAATGTGTGATATTAATTGGAAGTTGATGTGGCTCCTTGTGCATTCGGTGCTCAGTACATTTGGGAATTAGCAGAAAGCTGCTTTTATTACTTTATTTTAAAAGCTTTACAATGCAAATATCTCTGTGTTTACTCAGAAGTAAATTGTGCTAAGTTCAAGGGGGCTTACTTCCATGAAAGTGTGAAAAAGATTGTAACCTTGGATTTTATGGTGGGAAACTGCCTTTCATTTTGGCAGGCAGCATATTTGCTGTTGCAGGTAAATGCCTTGAACAGCCAATATATTTACAATGACCATTGATTTTTAGAGATGGGAAATTCTCATGTCATCTCATCCAATCCCCTTGCTTAGTATGGGAAACTGCAGCTATAGCATCCCTGACAGATGACCATCCATCCTCTGCTTAAATGCCTGAAGTGAAAGAGAGCCCACTGCTTCTCAAGGCAGTCTGTTCTGTTATCACACAGCTCTGACTGTTAGGCAGCTTCACATAATGTTCAGCTGAAATCTGTTTCCCAGCTTCTTCCATCCATTTTGTTAAAGGCTTTCCCTCTGGAACAAAAAAAAGCCTCCTACATCTTCTGCATGAAAGCCATCATGTATTCATCTTAATCTTCTATTTGCCAGGTTCAACTAATACAGATCTTTCCATTATTCCTCACAGGTCTTGGCTTCCAGATCTCTCACCATCCTGGTCACCTTCCTCTACATCAAGGGTAGATGGGAAATTTGTAGTCCTCCAGATGTTGTTGGACTCCAATGCCCATCAACCCCAGCCAGCATGGACACTGACCAGAGTCAGAGTCCTGCAGCATCTAGAGAATCACATGCTCCCCATCCCTGCTCCAGACATACTCAATGTTGGTCAATGCCATCCTCTAGGGATGGAAGGATCTGTCCATTTCAGTACTCATTTTTTTCCCAGTCTTAAATTCAGTTGCCCACATTTTTGCAAGATTTTGCTGTTTTTTTACAAAAAAATCCTTAAGAACATTCTTCAACATTTAGTGTGAATATCTCCTAATAAATACATTTCAGTATGAAGTTTTGCATACATTTTTGCAAGCAATTTATCTCAATATAATGTATTTTGTATGTTATTTTTACTAATATATCTATTTTATGCACACTTTTCACTAATATATGCATTTTTGTAAACATTGGCTGGAGAACTGCATCACAAAATTCAAAGAAATTCAAATTTCAAAGGATGGCTGTGTTTCAGTTTTCACATTGTTTTGCAAAGTCCAATTCAACAGATTCAGCTTTAGATTACAGGTGAATCCAATTTCTCTCCAATCTGTAATTGGTTTCAAGAAAACCACAGTCTTTTAAAATCCACAAGTGGACAATACCTTTATTGGGACCAACCAAATTTTATTATTTATTTATTTATTATTTATTAAATTTATATACCGCCCGACTAGCGATAGCTCTCTGGGCGGTGAACATGTCATACACTTCAATGTTCTGCAGAACTCTTCATCAGACAAGATGTTACACAAAGCAGGGGGTGACGGGGAGGAGGAAAAGTAGTTTTATTATTATTATTATTATTATTATTATTATTATTATTATTATTGAGGAGGAGGGTGATGCTGCAGCTATGAAGTGAGCTTGTAGACTCAGTCCCACAATGGAGATTACAGGCTAGATAAACCCCTTATTCAGTTATTGAGTTATACAGCTAGGCATTTCGTTTAAAGAAGCAATAGTTGCTTCCCATATCTAGTCAGTATTGTAATGCAGATCTGTCTCAAACTTTAGATGTTGTTGGGGAACGGAGAGAGAAGAAGCAAAGGGAATAATGACATTTGGTTTAGCAAAGCCAAGGATTAATTCTGGATGATGTATTGGGGGGGGGAGTCAGTTGAAGCCAAATTGTAGAGTATTACCTAGTGGTTGGAAGGGATGTAACCATCAAAAGTCCATTTTGAGGTGATAAAAAAAATCTGTCTCTGGCTATAGATTCTACACTGACTTGCTAGTTTCAGTATTCTTCAAGCAAAGGTAAGGAAGTTGGCCCATTAGAAATAAACTCCCAAATCCATAGTTGGGCAATACCTTTTTTGAAATCAAACAAAATGTCACAGAAGTGTGGGAAGCTTTCAAGTTCTCCAGAACTCATTGTGTTGTTGTTGTTTTCCCCTTGTCTTGCTCATGCCTCACTTTGTGTAACATCCTGCATAATGAAGCATTGCCACACTTTTGAGATATGCCGGTTGGTTCCAATAAAAGCATTGCCCAGCTGTGGATTTTGGAGGGATTTTTTTTCTGAGCTACCTTTGAGCTACTGAGCTACTCAGCTACCTTTGCTTTTTGTGTGCATATTTTGTTTTCATGTGCCTGAATGCATAAACCCACCCACTGCAACAATGCATATAATGTGCAGTAACAATTCATGTCTGGATGATACGTCTTAGAGAGATGTTTGTGCTTCAATTAATTGTGAATGTGATCTGTAGTTAAGCTGAATGCCTGTAATAATATGCAACAGTGATGCAGGTCAGCACTGTCATAGTGCCATTCCAGCTCAGAGAGAGTGAGTGTGTTTGCTTCTGCCCCTCCCCTTTTGCAATGAGAACGTGGGAGATTTACTCCCAAAGGGATAGTGTTTAAGTAGGTAGCACCTACTTGGTAGGACCAAGGGGTGAGGGGCTGGGGGCTGGCTTTATAAGCCAGCTCCATCCCCAACTCATTTTGCTATATCATCCCTCTTTCTCTTGTGCAATGTAGGCATGGCTAGTCACCTATTACAAGGGCTGAGTAAGAGTTTTGTGTGTGTGGGTAGTCCTTGATTGCGGCGGGGGGAGTCCTTGATTGGCCTTTAGGATCCCTCGTTTTCATTGCTATGAAATTATGATTGGCCGTCTGGGAGTGATGTGTTTTGTGTGTTTGCTTTGCCATTTAGTTTGGGCAGGGGAGGAGGTTAAGAACATAAACATTAGATATTATTGTTGTAGTTATGTGCCTTCAAGTCGACTACGACTTATGGCAACCCTATGAATCAGCAACCTCCAAGAGCATCTGTCGTGAACCACCCTGTTCAGATCTTGTAAGTTCAGGTCTGTGACTTCCTTTATGGAATCAATCCATCTCTTGTTTGGCCTTCCTCTTTTTCTACTCCCTTCTGTTTTTCCCAGCATTATTGTCTTTTCTAATGAATCATGTCTTCTCATTATGTGTCCAAAGTGTGATAACCTCAGTTTCACCATTTTAGCTTCTAGTGATAGTTCTGGTTTAATTTGTTCTAACACCCAATTATTGGTCTTTTTCGCAGTCCGTGGTATGCGCAAAGCTCTTACCTGCTTTTTTCACTGTCCAGCTTTCACATCTGTACATAGAGATCAGGAATACCATGGTCCAAATGATCCTGACTTTAGTGTTCAGTGATACATCTTTACATTTGAGGACCTTTTCTAGTTCTCTCTTAGCTGTCCTCCCCAGTCCTAGTCTTCTTCTGATTTCTTGACTATTGTCTCCATTTTGGTTAATGACTGTGCCGAGGTATTGATAATCCTTGACAAGTTCAATGTCCTCATTGTCAACTTTAAAGTTACATACATCTTCTGTTGTCATTACTTTAGTCTTTTTGACGTTCAGCTGTAGTCCTGCTTTTGCGCTTTCCTCTTGAACTTTCATCAGCATTCGTTTCAAATCATTACTGGTTTCTGCTAAGAGTATGGTATTGTCTGCATATCTTAAATTATTGATGTTTCTCCCTCCAGTTTTCCCACCTCTTTCATCTTGGTCCAATCCCATTTTCCGTATGATATGTTCTGCGTACAGATTAAACAAATAGGGTGATAAAATACATCCCTGTCTCACACCCTTTCCAATGGGGAACCAATCGGTTTCTCCATATTCTGTCTTTACAGTAGCCCCTTGTCCAGAGTATAGGTTGCGCATCAGGACAATCAGATGTGGTGGCACCCCCATTTCTTTTAAAGCATTCCATAGTTTTTCATGATCTACACAGTCAAAGGCTTTGCTGTAGTCTATACAGCACAGGGTGATTTTCTTCTGAAATTCCTTGGTCAGTTCCATTATCCAACGTATGTTTGCGATATGATCTCTGGTGCCTCTTCCCTTTCTAAATCCAGCTTGGACGTCTGGCATTTTTCATTCCATATATGGTAAGAGCCTTTGTTGTAGAATCTTGAGCATTACTTTACTTGCATGGGATATTAAGGCAATAGTTCGGTAATTACTGCATTCTCTGGGATCCCTTTTCTTTGGAATTGGGATATATATTGAACGCTTCCAATCTGTGGGCCATTGTTTAACTTTTCATATTTCTTGACAATTTTTTGTCAAAATTTGGACAGATTCAATCTCAGTAACTTGTAGCAACTCTATTGGTATGCCGTCTGTTCCTGGTGATTTGTTTCTTCCAAGTATTTTAAGAGTAGCTTTCACCTCACATGCTAAAATTTCTGGTTCTTCATCATACAGTTCCTCGGTGAATGAATATGTCATCATTGCATCTCCTTTACAGAGTTCTTCAGTGTATTGCTTCCATCTTCCTTTTATTTCATCTTGGTCAGTCAGTGTGTTTTCCTGTTGATTATTCATCATCCCTACCCTTGGTTTAAATTTCCCTTTAATTTCTCTAATCTTTTAGAATAGGGCTCTTGTTGTATCCTTTTTTTGTCCTCTTCTATTTCTGTACAATAACTCTTGTAATAGTTCTCTTTGTCCCTATGTAATAGTTGCTGTATTGTTTCATTTAGGGTTCTCCTTTTGCTTTCCTTCTCTCTTTAACCATTTTAAGAGTTTCTTCAGTGATCTATTCAGGTCTTTCTCTCTTTTTCACTAGAGGTATTGTCTTTTTGCATTCTTCCCTGATAATGTCTCTGACTTCACTCCATAGTTCTTCTGGTTCTCTGTCAACTAAGTTTAAAGCTTCAAATCTGTTCCTTATTTGATCTTTACATTTTTCTGGGATGTTATTTATATTGTATTTTGGCATTATGATTGATTTGTTGTTGTTCTTTAGCTTTACTCTGATTTTTGATATTACCAGTTCATGATCTGTACTGCAGTCTGCTCCTGGTCTTGTTTTCACAGAAAGTATGGAACTTCTCCATCTTCTGCTACCAATTATATAATCAATTTGAATTTGTAGTTGTCTGATTGAAAATGTCCCATTCCCATCCATTTTAATTAACTCATGCCAAGTATTGTAATGTTGATACATTACATATACTGAGACATTGTTGGGTTAAAGGCATCCTGTAGGCACCTGCCACAGTTTTCTGTGTGGTTTGTCCTTGAGGAAGGGTGCCTTTAGTCCTTGCATGTGGATTTTGGTGAATGCTGGACAGCAGGACCTGGTGTGTGCTTTTTCCCAATCGTTAGCTGGAGAGTCACAGACTGCAGCTGTTAACAGCCCCAGGATACTGAAGAAATGCTTCCCCACAAGAATTAGGTTAAATTCTCACCTGCTTGTACTTTCTGAATTTGGTTAATTTGGTTTACAGATCTTATATTTTAAATATAACCTTTGCCTCATGAGTCTTCATTGTAGGTGTGGCCGCAAGAGCCGATCTCCTTTTGCAGATATGTGTCCCAAACATACAATGTGAAAATAAATGGATACATTTTACTCTCTCTCATTGTATTTTTGATGGTATTTAATATTTTATTGCACTTGCATATTTTGTAGCACACCGTGATGCCTTATATGGGGGGTTCCTAGAAATAATTTTAATAATGTAAATAAATCATTTTTATGATTTCTGGGAGGAGCAGTTAAATGGGGGGGAGTAGAATACATAGATTCACTCTTCATGGCACCATTTTTCTCCCCTAGATAGCTATCAATAATTTAACAGAGCATATACTATGGAAACAATGTGTGTCAAAATTAATTATTCCTTTGCCAGTTCCTGTGATTCAGAAGGCTGCTTGTTATACAGCAGGATGCAGTTATCTGGAACATTTGACTGGGAGCACTCAACTGCTCTTTTGTCCAAACAAAACTTTTGTTAACAACTTGAGCAGATTGTAGTTCTTGGAAGAAAGCCATAAACTCTGAAGGGCTAACTTTTCTTTTCTTTGCTGCAATGCAACAATAGCTGAACAGAACTTAAATAAGCTAGATGAAAATCTGGCCAATTTCATTATTGCATATGGAGAAAACACACACACACACATATCTCCCCCCCCCTTAGAACTCAACAGAAAGTTGCCACCTGGATGTCTAGAGCTAGGTTTTCAGAGCCATACAGGCCTCTGTCTTGGAAGAATTTTGTCTATCCTTTCTGCCTGACCTCTACACAGGGAACTCCCTTCTTGAACATATATGTGATGCCAGCTCTCTCCCTTGCTTAAAATGTCTTCTCAATATCCAACATCTCCTTTTGGCCTTTGGCTTAGGAGCATGGGAGGCTGCCTTTATACTGAGTCAGACAAGCTTTAATTGTGGTTAAAGTTGGTAGCAGCAAAACACTTAACTGCAGCTAAGGACAGGAGTACGGGGAGAGAGTGTTGCAACTCACTTACAGGCTCTTAGGTGGAGTTAAGAATCCCAGGAAGCTGCCTTATCCTGAGTCAAACCATTGGTCTGTCTTGCTCCATATTGACCACACTGACTGGTAGAGGCTCATTTGGGTTTCAGGCAGATGTCTCTCCCATCTGTAACTGGAAGTACTGGAAACTGAACCTAGGAACTGGTAGAGGCTCATTTGGGTTTCAGGCAGATGTCTCTCCCATCTGTAACTGGAAGTGCTGGAAACTGAACCTAGGAACTTTGGCGTGCAAAACAGATACTGAGCTACAACCCTTCCCTTCAGAACATAGAAAGCTGCCTTATACTGTGTCAGACCATCTTGCTCAATACTGTCCATACTGTGTTTGACAGTGCCTCTCCAGAGTTTCATATGGAGGTATCTTTCCCAGACCTGGCTGGAGATTCTAGGGGTTGAAATTGGGACCTTTTGTGTGCAGAGCATATGCTGTACCACTGAAGCACAGCCAGCGGCAGGTGGGGTGGTGGAGTGGTGGCACTTACCTGACCTCCCAACAGCTAAGTCACTGTTTACTGGGACGTCAAGGCGGTGAGGAGTTCAGCAAATGTACTGGCAGAACCACTGTGCTAAAACGCCATTTGCTAATAGCTACAACTCTTATTCTCATTCCCGGCAGTAACCAAGATTGAACTGTGATATTTGCCCACATTATTCCTGTACTGTCATTGTGTACCTGTCCCTCTTTCCTCAATTGTTTCCCCACTTTCTATTTTAGATTGAAACCTTTTTGTTGTTATTGTTGCAAGCAAGGACTGGCTTTGTTGCCTTGCTAAAGTACTTTGTACATCTATCTATCTGTCTGTCTGTCTGTCCGTCTGTCTGTCTGTCTAACGTCTGTGATCTTCATAGGGGATCATTTTCCATAAATATGGGCCCACCACTGAAAATCCCCTGTCTCATAAACCTAACCTTGTTTATGGATGTGCCAGAGAACAGGACCTCCAAAGTTGGCTGTAGACCTTGGGCAGGCTCAGACAGGTGCAGGTGTTCCTTCAGGTAACAAACAGTGATTTAAATTGGGCCTGGAAACAAATAGGCAGCCAAAGAACGCAGAGCGGGTTTGATATGCTCTGACCATTTGGCTTCTATGCACTTTCTTGCTGCTGTGTTCTGTACCAATTGCAGATTCTAGACCATCTTTAAAGACAGACCCATGTAGAGCAAGACAGTAATCTAGCTGGAATATAACCAAATCATATGTCACTGAGGCCATGTCTGCTTTCTCCATTATAGTTGCAGCTAGCAAACAAGCCCGAGTTGGTAAGAAACTCTCTTGACTGCTGACATCACCAGCACCTTCACTGATATTGCTGATCACTGGTAAAGTCCAGGAGGATGGCATCCTTGACTCTACTTTCGGAGTACAACCCCATCCAGAACCTGTTTGTCACCATCCAGATCACCTGGTTTCCCAATCCAGATAATTTCCATTTTATCGGGATTTAGATTGAGCTTGTTTACCCTTATCCTTTCAAAAATTGCCTCCAGACACTTGTCTAGAACTTCCTTAGAGGAAATAGAAGGGTAGAACTGAGCATCCTCCACACAGTGATAACCCTGCAACACAAACTTTTGCAAGACTTTCCCCAGAGGTTTCCTGTAGATCAGCCTTCCCCAACCTGATACCTCCCAGATATTTTGGACAACAGGTCCCATCATCCTTTGCCATGGGCTATGCTGGCTAATGGGAGTACTAGTCCAAAACATCTAGGGGGCATCAGGTTGGCGAAGGCTGAAGTAGATGTTTAAAAGCATAAAGGACAAGATGGAATCTTGTGATGGAATTGCCACCCACCAACTGTGCAATTGTGGAAACTCCCTGCGTGCTTTAGAATCCTGATTCTAAATTCTGTGGGGCATCTCCATGAATACAGGAAATTCCCTCCTTCAGATTATCCTCCTCTATCGACTTGAAGGCACATAACAACAACAAATAGGTTGGTAGGCTTAGCATGCTTGTACTTGTTCTCCCTGCTCAAATGTAGGTTTTACACATGCACAGAACACCTGCATAGAGTGACTGTCTGAAGCATATCTTTCTGGCAAGGAGATGGAAGTGTGAATGAAATTGTCACCTGTGAGTATTTCTAAGGATGTGTCACACCCAAGTTAGACAATCTGTTGCAGGAAAAGCAGCACTCAAATCCCCCTGTTGCTCAGACCAGTAAACAAGACTGACCTGGAATTGCATGACCTGCTCTGCCCTATTGTCCTTAAGAGAGTTCCTTAATGATCTATGTATTCTCCAAGTAGTTGCCTGCTTTCATGGCTTTTCCAAAACAATTGTGGGAATTCCCAATCATTTTCCTAAGGAACTCTGGGAACTGTTGAGAGGAATAGTGGTCTCCTAACAGCACCCTTAACAAACTACAGCTCCTAGGATTCTTTGGGGAAAAGCCATGCCTGTTTAAAGTGGCATAATACTGCTTTAAATGTATAGTATAGATGGGGCCTAACGTAGGTCCATTCATTTCAATAGGTGTACTCTAAGTAGAATTTGGTTGGATACAACAACATCATCATTTTATTTTATATTTTATTTTATTATTTGATTTATATCCCACCCTTTCTTCCAGCAGGAGCCCATCATTCTTATCATCCTTGCCTGATAACCCTTAGGCCCCAGACACAGGATGTACTAAAGTCTCAGTTGTTGACACAGGGCCAGATTTAGCACAGGGACTGCTAGTTTCCAACCCCAAGCAAGCAAGAAAAGTCTGCAAGGCAAGTTTTCATTGTAACAGTAAAAGGGCCTCCGGCTGGATTGAGGAAGGAGCTTTTTGTTAGGTATTTGCAATAAATTATTCTTTTGTGATATAGTCAATTGAAATATGCGCATAGGCTTCTTAGTACTTTCAAATCTATAAACAAATAATCCCATTTCCCACCATTTTCTTTGCTATGAAAAAAAAGGCTGTCGCTTCTGTGTTTGATGTCTACAACCTACACAGTGCTGATACCAGACACCACAGAACTCTCAAATAATATATACTTTGCTTTGTCGTCACCTTACTAATTTAAAGACGGTCTTTTGTTGTCAGTTTGTGACAAAGGGGAGGATTTAAAAATAGGATATGCCTTTAGTCTTGTATATTTATTTCCTGGAAAAGGAAAGGAGGGTGTGCTTTTGTGAAATCATCCGAGCGACAATTCCCTTTGACGATGAAAAATAAATCTACTGTCTGTGTTCATAGGAAACAGTGAGGATGAAAGAGCTCTGTGCTTAAGTAAACAGAGTGATAAGACTATCTATGTGGGATCTCCAGACAGCCTAGAGACCAACCTTCTGAGGCACATCTGCACCATACATTTGAAGCACTCATGCCACTTCTACAGCCATGGCTTTTCCAAATAATCCTGGGAGAAGTAGTTTGTTAAGGGTGCTGAAAGTTGTTAGAAGACTCCTGTTCCCCTCACAGAGCTAAAGTTCCCAGAGTGGTTTAACAAAATCCATCTTTCCAAGGAACTCTGTTAACTGTAGCTCTGTGAGGGGAACAGAGGTCTCTTAACAACTCTCAGTATCGTTTACAAACTCCAGTTTCCAGGATTCTTTAGGGGAAGCTGTGACTGTTTAAAGTGATATAATAGTTCTTTAAATGTACAGTGCAGTTGGAGGCTGATGCCCAAATCCATTTGGAATGAAGATTCAGTCAGATGACCTGAAAAAAGGCCACAGACTTTCCTATTAGACAAAAGATCTCTTTCAACTCATGGAATGTCTATGATATAAATGTATCCTTCCTCACTGAAACAGGATTTATTTGGGGTGGGCTCCAAATAGTTATGGAAAGATCTGTCAGTTCTGGTTTTCTCAATTTCTCATTTTTCTAATCTTAAATTTAATTTTCTACATTTCTGCAGCAATTTGCATTTTTTTTTAAAAAAAAATCCTCATCAAAATTCTCCAGCATTTTAGTGTACATGTCTTCTAATAAAAACATTTTTGTAGGCAATTGTGACTGATGTACACATTTTTGCAAGCCAT
Organism: Rhineura floridana; assembly: GCF_030035675.1. NCBI lineage: Eukaryota > Metazoa > Chordata > Lepidosauria > Squamata > Rhineuridae > Rhineura > Rhineura floridana. Next base: position 15,935,359 of record NC_084492.1, on the reverse strand, counting down.
TTCTTGTCCTATAATGCATTTGTGCATATTATTTTCACTCATATATTCATTTGTATGCACATTTCCCATAATATATACATTTTTGTAAACATTGTTTGGCAAACTGCATCACAAAATCTAAATAAGTGTGAATTTCGAAGGATGGCCGAGTTTCAGGTCTCCTATTATTTCAGGAAGTGTCAATTTGATAAATTCAGCTTGAAATACAAGCTGAGTAGAAATTCTTGCCCATCTATAGTTCCAGATGGGCAGAGGAAACCCCATATACAGAATACATGTTCAGATTTTTGCCTGAATGCATAAAGGGTTAAGGCCACACAAAGGGTTAAACATGGGTGCACATGCAAGTCCAACCCCCAACATTCCCAGGCACATGGGCTGGTATTTAGATGTCCACATGATCAGCATTAATGGGTTTTGTTATTCATTATTTATATATATATAAAGCAGGATTTTTCCCACAATAATCAGATAATAATTAAAATCTACAATCAGCTAAAATTAGAGGGAAAACAAATTAAAACACATGCTGACTCTGTGTATTATGTTTGCCTAAACAAAAATGCTTTTAGCAGATACTGAAAAGAGTACAGTGAAGTCACCTGGCTGATGTCAGGAGGCAGGGGGTTTCAAAGTGTAGGTGCTGACATGTGAAAAGGTTGATTTCTTACAAGTGTGGAATGAATATTGTGGGACACCTGTAACAAGGCTAGCTCCGCACGGGATTGCATCCAGTGCTAGTCTTACTTAGAGTAAACCCTTTGAAGTTAATGGTCATGATTAAGGTAATCATTCATTTCAGTGGGTTTACTCTGAGTAGAACTTCATTGGCTACAACCCAATGTCTGAAGACTGATTTTTGTTTGGGCATTGACAATCCATGTCTTAGACTGTGATTGGTCAGATAAATGATTTCTATCAATACTATTTATGCCATGCCAATTATGCATTAGGTACTGTTCAGAGCTTAGCAGTTCTGTCCCTGTCCAGAAGCCTTACAATCTGCATTGAGAGAGATCAAACTGGGATAGATGGCATATATATATATATATATATATATATATGGTAGTATTCATTATATATTTTATTTAAAGGATTTCTAGTCCACATTTTGTTGTGTGTAGGTGTGCATGTGTGTGCAATATCTTTCCAAACTGGGTTACAAAAAAAAAATCATTAAAATGGAACTTTCAAACCCCAAGATATAAAATGACACTAAAAACAATAAACATTAAAATAGAAAAGTAGTATATGGATTGTATCCCAAAAAGTCATTGCAGGAGTCAAGGGAGCAGAAGTTCTGCTACGTCAGCAGAAGTCATTCCACTCACACAGCAAAACTTTTCCTCCCTTGTCTCTGCAAGCTTTTAAGCAAGTTTTCAAAACCTATTTATTTCCATTTACTTTTCTCTTAATTGAGAGCTTCTAATGTTGCATGTTTAAATTAGTGTTTTGTTTTAAAGAGTTCAGCTTTTTCTCACGTTCTTCGTCTCCAATTCACGTTGATGTTTTATTCTTTTCACCAGCCTATGTTTTAGATAAGAATGGAAGAGAATTTGGTTTGGTCTGCATTCTTTAAGTGAACCAATCCAATTTGCACCTCCCAGGCTAGTTCATTGGAACATAAGTATCTTTCAGATTTTGCAGTGCAGTTCTCAGTTTAAAAGATATACCACAATGTATTTTTAAAATGTGTTGTTTGAGGACAAAATGGGTGAAATGCCATGGTTGCAGCCCATTAGCGCAACAGCCGTGCCATTAGCAGAAGCACCAGGGTTGGGCAAATCTGTCAATTACAGTTTCTCATTTGTCCAATCTTAAGTGTACAGTTTTCAAGAATACTGAAGATGCTCCTCTTTCCCTGGCCTTCACCATTTGAGATGTATGTTTTCAGGAGTCACACTCTTCCTATGAATGTTTTTAATTGTTTTTAATACTACATTTTAAATTTCTATAACCTGCCCTGGGACACACTGGTGAAGGGCAGGCAACAAATATCATTATCATCATCTCCACCACGGGTTCCCAAACAGTGGTCTGTGGACCACCAGTGGTCCATGAGCTTTCTTTAGGTGGTACACGACATGCCTGTGGATTTTGGGGTCAAGATGGGAGTCAGCACATCCATCTCACTGAACAGTCATATTGATTTATAATCGTATTTTTATTGCTTCTTTTGTTTCTTATGTTGTATTTTATTGTATTACAATTTGAATTCTATGGAATTATAATTGCTGCAACAGGCAAAAAATAATAATTAAGTGGTCTGCCAAGACCATCAGCAATTTTCAGGTGGTCTGTACGGGGACCAAAGTATGGGAACCACTGATCTACACAATTCTGCAGAGCAAGTTCCCCTAATCTACACAATTTTGCAAAGCACGGTTCCGTAATATAATGCATTTTTGTGTGTTATTTTCACTAACATATCCACACATCTCTTCTATGCACATGTTATCCTGGTATATGCATTTTTGCACACATTTCTTGGTTGGAGAATTGCATTGCAAAGTGTGGAATGCAATTCTCCCAAGATGGGTGTGTTTTGGTTCTCATAATTGTTTCAGAAAGTGTGAATTAGGTAACCTTGCCTTTAACTTTCAGCTGAAACAAATGTTTTCCCCATCCCTACGCAGTTCAACAGCCAAATCCACTGGGTGGCTTCGACCCACAGAAGTGTTTCACAATAGACCCTATTATAGACTGTTTTGTACTGTTACCCTGCTTGTGCTTGCACAAATAGCTTGCACAACAGCACCGACTTTCCTACTTCTTCCACTAACATTGTGTTGGATCTCACCCGAAAGGTTTAGAAATACATCTACTGAGATAAAATACATAGTTAAATATGAACTTTCATATAACCTTTTAATTTTTTTTATTTTTTTCAAAATGCTTCAACTGAAAATGGTAATAAAAAAGTCTATTTTCACATACACACTCTCAAGATTTCTGCCGTAAAGAAAAGAAGCTAAATGGTTTAATACATCAGATTTCTTGATTTCTAAAATAACTTCTTAAATAATGGGACAACTTCACTGATAAGACATTGCCCCAGTTTGTTTGGTTTTTTCATACTATTCAAAAATTGTTGGAATTGTTTCAATTTGTGAGGTTTTCCATTGTATTGCAATACAAATATGAGCAATTATGAATAAGTTGCTTATCATTTCTAAATGTATTGGTTCTACCAAAACCTTTAAATATTCCAGAATCACCTTTTGGAGGGGGGTACAAAGGAATATCATGTCCTGACATTTCTTGCATTTCACGTAAAAACCTCTTTCCAAAAAATACTATAGATGTGAACAAGTCCAAAAGATATTCATAAGATATGGTCAGCTTTTACTAAGTGACATCACCAATATTTATCAACGTTATTTTGATGTATTTTGTTTAACCTACGTGGAGTAAGGTACGACTGATCTTTTAAAAAAGATTTTAAAGTGTTCTTTCAAGTTAGCATTTACTAATCTAGTGGAGATCATTTGAAATATAGAGACTTTTTTTAAAAAAAATTACAGATTAATGCAGGATGAAAGAGTCTTATGAATTAATCCATGTGCATTTGACGCTAACAAGGAACACTCTGTTCCATCTATTCCTAGTTTTAAACAATTCTTGTGCTGCTATAATATAGGGTTTATTTTATTTTCAATATCTTATATTTTATGATATGTAAGTTGACTTTTAAGGGTTGTGCCCCACAGCAAACAGTGGCCTATAAATAAGTATAGGGATATATAGGGATGGATGAAAATCAGTTGCCAGAAGCTACAGGAGGAGAAAGTGCTCTTGCACTCAGGTCCTCCTTGATCCCATAGCATCTGGCTGGCCACTCTGAGAACAGGTTGCTGGACTACATGGGCTCATTAGTATTTTAGTGCAATTCTCTCCTAATATGAACATGGTTGTAAGCAATTTTGCCTAATATGCACATCTTTGCAGCGCCGTTTCCCCAAATATAATGTATTTTTGTATATACTTTTCAGTAATATATTCATTTTTATGCACACTTTACCTTGACATATGCATTTTTGTATACATTCTTTGGGTGGAGAACTACATTGCCAAATACAGAGAATTTTGGGTTTTGGCTGTGTTCCATTTCTCATCAGTGGAGGCTGATCCATTAGAATGAATGGGGCACTGCCCCACCACCCTTGCTTGCCATCAGCCAGCCAGTTCCCACCCATCTGCCTTCTTCATTACATCCAGTACAGGAGGGGGATGCCACTGACTGCCAGATTCCTCCATCTTTGTCTCTCTGTTGCCATTAAGTAGGGAGGAGATTGGGCCAAAACTAGAATGAGTTGGCTCTGTCTGTCATTGGCTCTAGCTCTGCCTATTGTTGGCCTCTTTCCTTTCTGCCTCATCAGTCCCAGTGAGCACCACCCACCGCTGGTTCTTATATTTTTTCAGAAATTGTAAATAAGGTAGGTATGCACTGAACCAGATTTCTCCAGCATCCCTTTTCCATTTATTTGCATGCATATACAAATAAATGGAGGAAAGAGGGCCAATCACCTCTTTAATATCTTCAGCTGTGCTTGCAGAGGATGGACCATGCCCTCAGCAGTTCATTTCTGTGCCCTCTTCTTGACATCTGATCAGCTTCTGTTCACTGCTTCCATTCATCTTCTTTCAGTGAATCAATGGTTCATGATTCATAGATTTCATTCCTTTAAAAAATAAAATAAAATAATCCAGTGGCTTCATTTTTTAATGGTTATCTTTTCCTTTCTCCTTTTCTCTGTATTGGGCCATGTAACTTCCCCTCCCTCCTCCTTTCACAATCTGCCATAATTAATTATGCTTCTGATAGAGAAACAGGTGTTCGACTTATTATTAGCTTCTGCAAAACTATGGCTCATTGTTTTCACGTTCCTTTCACCCAGCCATAATCAAATGCAGTATTTTCCAATAGCTATTTGTTATGCAACATGACCTGAAGATGAATGTTTTCTTTGTCTGTTATCACCCAGTAGTAGGCCTCATCTGCACTGTCATACCACTTTAAACAGTCAAGGCTTCCCCAAAAGAATCTTGGGGACTGTAGTTTGTTAAGGATAATGAGAGCTTTTAGGATATTCCTGTCACATAATGACAGTTCTCAGCACAATTTAACTGTCAATTTCTCATCCCAGGGAACTCTAAGAACTGCATCTTTTAACAACTCTCAGCACCCTCAACAAAGGGTAGATTCTGGGTGAACAAAGGGTGTAGATACTGTAGATTCAGTAACTGCCTGGCAGTGCTGTGGTCACAGATATTGTATAAAGGTAGCTGATGTTAATGCCTGATCCAGTCTACAACCTGTTCTTGTGGATGGAAAATAGTCTATAAACTATGGGTGGGGAACCTAAGACTTGGGGCCAAATTCTGGCCTTTCAGGTGTCTATATGTGGCCCTCAGAACTCTTCCCAGGCCACACCCTCTGGCCCTGCTTTGCACCTTGAGTCTTTTTGCCAGGCTGAAATGTGTATTTAAACTCTTGCCTCCCTGGATGGAGGATAGAGAAGGGTATGTAGAAACTACCCTACTGTACAAAGGTAAAAACTGCATTAATTCTTCCACGCACTTTTGCCTCTGGCTCCGCCCACCACTGTCGTGTGGTCCTCAGAAGTTTGCCCAGAAGGGAGTACAGCCCTTGGGCTGAAAAAGGTTCACTGACCCTGCCATAAACAAAGCAACATGGGGCATCACAATGAGAACAACTTGAAACATTAAATAATGAGGACCAATAGACTGAAGCTTAATCCAGACAAGACTGAAATGCTGTTGGTGGGTGGTTCCTCTGACCGGTTGAATGTTGTACGGCCTGCTCTAGATGGGGTCATACTCACTCTGTAGGGGCAGGTTCATAGTTTGGGGGTTCTCCTGGATCCACTGTGGTTGCTTGAGGCACAGGTGGCCTCAGTGGCGTGGAGCGCCTTCCATCAGCTTAGGTTGGTGGCCTAACTGTGACCCCATCTGGACAGGGATAACCTGGCTACAGTAATCTATGCTCTAGTAACCTCAAGTTTGGATTATTGCAATGAGCTTTATGTGGGGCTGCCTTTGAAAATGTTTTGGAAGCTTCAATTACTGCAGAATGCAACTATCCAATTGTTGACAGGTTCAAGGCAAACAGAGCATATAACAATTGCATTGGCTGCCTATATGCTTCCGAGCCCAATTCAAAGTGCTGGTTGTGACCTATAAAGCTCTTTAAAGTTCAGCACCCCAATATCTTTTGGAACATCTTTTGGTTCCTGATATGAAGCTACCCAGACCCTTAGATCTTCCTCTGAGACCGTTCTCCAGGTCCCCCTTCTGAGGGAGGTGCAAAGGGGGTCAATCTCACTTTTAATGTGATAATTGCACCTGGATAGCCTGTCCCTGGTGATTTCCAATGGTCTTTGAAAGTGCTAGAAACTCTTGGATGATACTGATTATCTGGATCCTTTTCAGTCAGGTTTCAGGCCTGGTTTTGGCACAGAAACAGCCTTGGTTGCCCTGTATGATGACCTGTGTTGCCCTGTATGATGACCTCTGTCAGGGGAGTGTGACTCTGTTAATTCTCCTTGATCTCTCAGCGGCTTTCAGTGCCATTGACCATGGTATCCTTCTGGGATGACTGGCTGAGTTAGAAGTGGGAGGTACTGAATGGCAGTGGTTCCGCTCCTACTTGGCGGGTCGGCTCCAGAAGGTGGTGCTTGGGGAGCATTGCTCGGCACCCTGGACTCTCCAGTATGGGGTTCCACTGGGGTCAGTTCTGTCCCCCATGCTGTTCAACATCTACATGAAACCGTTGGGTGCAGTCATCCGGAGCTTTGGAGTGTGCTGCCATCAGTATGCTGATGACACGCAGCTCTATTTCTCCTTTTCATCTTCTTCAGGTGAGGCTGTCAATGTGCTGAACCAGTGTCTGGCTGCAACAATGGACTGGATGAGGGCCAATAAACTGAGGCTCAATCCAGACAAGACTGAGATGCTGCTAGTGGGTGGTTCTTCTGACCGGATGGTGGATGTTCAACCTGTCCTGGATGGGGTTGCACTCCTCCTGAAGGAGCAGGTTCATAGCTTGGGGGTTATCCTAGAACCATCTCTGTCACTTGAGGCTCAGGTAGCCGTGGTACCAGCTTTGGTTGGTGGCCCAGCTACGTCCCTATCTGGACAAGGATAACCTGGCTTCAGTTGTCCATGCTCTGGTAACCTCCAGATTACTGCAATGCACTCTACGTGGGGCTGCCTTTGAGTCTTTGGAAACTGCAGCTTGTGCAAAATGCAGCGGCCAGATTGGTAACAGGGACCAGATGGTCTGAACATATAAAACTGATTCTGGCCCGCTTGCACTGGCTGCCTGTATGTTTCCGAGCTCGATTCAAGGTGCACAGCATCAAAGGCCCTCCTCCGGGTGCCTACTCAAAGGGAAGCTCAGAGGATGGCAACAAGGGAGAGGGCTTTCTCAGTGGTGGCCCCCAAATTATCTATAAGATAGCAATGGTGGTCTCTCTGCTGGTAAGGGAGGTGGGGAGGGAGGCACAGACCACTACTCAGATCTTTGCATGTCAAACCAAGTGCAACCCCCCCACCTCATTCAGCCAACAAGCATAATCTCTCTCACTTAACCACCTCCCGGAGCCTGCCCTGACACCAAGTAAGGGACACTCACCAAAGCAAACATTTTTCCCTGAGATGCAAAAAAGTTAAAATACTGCAAATGCAGCACAGTAGCCAGAGAGGGTGGTGGAGGCCACTTTGTGTGCCAAGTGCAAACACAGTATTCACACACACACACACACACACACACACACACACACACACGTTGTCATCTTTCACCTCCACAGTTCTTTATCTCCATTCTGCTGCTGCCTCCTTCTCCTCCTTTATCCATGTTCTTGCCCTCTGGCTCCTTTCTCCCTTCATTCTTCACCACCACTGTCCATTTTTAAAAACAATTATTTTCTCCACTCCACCCCCATCTCGCTCTCCACCTCTTCCCTTGTAACCTTCTACCCACCCACAGAGCTCGAGGGAAGAGCGATGCTGCACAGAAGCCCAGTTTGAGGCACATGATTTTCACTACAAATCGGAGGAGCAGAAGACTTCCCCTGCTCCCCCCCCCCCAATGTAATGACCAAACGTAATGCTGGAAACATTACAATTACTCCACCAAAGTAATATAATTACTCCTAGTTCTATTACAATCAAAATGTAAAGGAATTACCCACTGGTTCCTCAAAAATTAATGAAGTGTTAGCATCCAACAAAATATGTACAATGTTGGAGCCTATCTATCTGCTAAAATATGTTTAGAAATACATACTTGAAGATAAAATATGTATTTTGTGAAGAAATATATGTATTGATTGTTTTTGCACTTTTTTAAAAAGATCAGATTAATGCGGAAAAAGGACAGAATGGATTTCTGAATGAGCATGTGCAAAAATTGACACATTCCAGAAACAAAGTGACCCATCCACCTGTATTTTGCAACCAATCTTATAGCTTGCCTAATCTGCATAATGAGTCAGGTAATTCCTATTTTTGCCACCATCACTAACAATGATATGTTGCATGGAGGAATCCTTAAGTGAGCCTTTGCTTGCAAGCTCCAGGTAATGACATTTTGTCAAATGTACGGGAAATACTTGAATCACTGCATGGTATCATTAAACCGCTGAGTCTGCCATTACTAATTTTGCCTGCCACTCTGGGAAGAAAAGATTCTCAGTGGGAGGCTTCAATGGGGAGTATCAGTTACACACACACACACACACACACACACACACACACACACGCACACACACACACACTTACTTAGTCTTGACAACAGAGGCTGGCAAAACCTAGCATGCCCTAGATTAAAAAAAAATCAATTCAAGATGAAGATCACACAAATCTAATAGTTTTTTTTAACTGGCTTGGCAAATTATCCCAGTTTGATGTAATTCTCTGTCACCCTTACATACTGACTGCCTAAGACCCTGCATAGGAGATTAAGCTATATTTGGAACCATAACTTTCTCAGTCAGGTTAATCATTTGGGCAGATGAGATGTCCTTTACTTTCCATTGCAGCTAATTGCTCTTCCTCCAAAGATTTTATAAAGTGGAAGGAAATGCACTTTTTTGCTTTAATTTTATGGAGTACACAAGTTCCCTTTTAAATGAAATGGGCCCATAAACTAAGTCAGAATGGTGAAAATCTCACAATCAATAAGCAACTGGTAAAATATATCAATCTCAGCAAACAGCAGAAAGTGGAGTGCAAAGAGAAGAGGCATTGACACATCCACAATCCATATGCAATAAGACCATTCTAGCTACACTAATAATGCTACATAATAGTATGCATTTGTTTCAGGATGAATGAAAACTTGAATCATACAGGTACATCTTCATTACTGCTATTTGTACCAATGGGGACATGGTGTTACCTTTCTATGGGACTGGAAGCAACAATTGTTTCAATTGGACACCATTTTATTTTCCCAGAATGTACAATATTCCTGGAAATTCTGCAGGGGAAATAGACTCCAATAATGAAATGTGCAGGGTGGTGGCTAGTATTGCTGTCCCCTGAGAATGCCCTGGAATGATGTAACCAAATAGGCATTCTGGGAAAATAAGAGAGCAATCACCAGGAACAGTCAGCTGTTCCTGAATTGGGTCAGGTGTGAGTTACAATTTGTGAGGACTAGAAATGGAAGGATCTATCAAGATTGATTATCTCGGTTTCTCATGTTTCCAGTCTTAAATTTGGCTCTCCACATTTCTGCAGCAATTTGTGGGTTTTTTTTAAAAAAAAACATCAACATTCTTCAACATTTTAGCATTTTTTTCTTAATAAACACATTTTCATTTAGTTTTGAGTAGTGTACAAGAACTCGTGGACATTCATTGAAGCTGAATGTTGAAAGATTCAGGACAGACAAACGAAAGTATTTCTTCACACAGCGCATAGTTAAACTATGGAATTTGCTCCCATAAGAGGCAGTGATGGCCATTAACCTGGATGGCTTTAAAAGAAGACTGGACACATTCATGGAGGATAAGGCTATCAATGGCTACTTATAATTGCCAGTAGCCACAGGAGTTATTTCCAGCATATTTCCATTCCATGTTATTTTCTCACCCACTCAACCATAGGTCTATCTTGTTCCATTTGGGGGGGGGGGGAAGCATGAACATTTTACATTTAAATTGTATGCATTTTTCTTCCCCAGAAAATGCATTTTTGTATGCTTTTAAATGTATTTCTCCCCTAAAATACATATTTTTGCATGTGTTGTTCCTTGTAAAATATGCATTTTTGTGTGCATTTTTTGGAGCCAAACCTGCATCACAAAATCTAACTGAATCAGAACTGTGGTCCGATATGCATGCAAGTCCAAGAGTGGTGAATTAGGTCAATTCACTTTATAACAGATCCTGTGCATAATATATCTTCAAGGCCACCTTGGTAAGATTACTAGAAAGAATGCACTATAATGTACATGAGACTAATTTTCAACAAGAGATATAAGGAAATCATTCTGGATTGCCTACGCAATCTGCATCTTTGCGTATCTATGCCATCTCACAGAAGCGTTTCATTTTGAACCCATGAGCAGTTCAACTTACAGAAAAAAAGGATCCGTTTCAGAAGAAAACTAAATTCTTTATTGTTATAGTATTTTCATGATCCCTAGACCTTACCTGCTCAAATAGTCCCGCTTGCCGGAATGATCCATTTTTATTTCCCTGGTCAAGAGCAAGAGCTGGTATGAGCACGATTGATGAAAAATTGGAAGTTACAGCAAACAGCCATTACCTGCAGAAGCATCAACAGCACACTGAAGCCTCTGTTTATGCAGGGCAGGCTGACCTATATATTGAATAGGTCAGATGTCTAGGCAATCAAATGCTGTAACCTTCTGGGGCATTTCCTCAGCCTCTCCTTGTCATGTCTCGTCCTTCTTTTGCTCCTGTTCCTGTTATTAAAAAGGCATGGAAATCTGGACTTGCCATTGTATTGCTCTGGATAGGCACAGGGAGTGTATTTATTATGATTGTTATTGTTATTATTACTATTGTTGTTGTCGTTATTAATCACCTATGCCAAAGTGGCTTCTAAGCAGTTTACAACTATAAAACAAATTACAAAATAAATGAATAAACACACACAATTAAGACACACAATAAACCAATGGCATAAAAACATTAAAATAAACATGCACAATCACAATGTGCAATAAAGCAAGCCTATTAAAACCACACAGCTGTTCAAAGTGTTGAAACAGCAATGGTGGGGCATGCACATTGTGCTGCCCCTTTGGGCAAGGTGAGGGAATTAACAGACCAGAAGCCAGGATGGGCTGAAACAGTCCACAACTCAATTGATTACAGGAGGTAAGCGAGATTGGCATGGCACTGGGTACAGGATCAAATGTCCTTTCAAACAACATGACTGTTATGTAACAACCACCTCATAACGACCACTGAGGAGCACCAGTGGGAGCTGGCCAGCACAAAAGGACCCAGTGTGGTGCATGGCAGGCATCTAGAGAGCCAAGGCATGAGATCTGGCAGGAGTCAGCCCCCTCCCTTTCCTTGCATCAGCCATGTGACTCTACAATCTGGTCCTGGCATGTGGCTGCACCTGGAACTTTACTTAAAAGAGGAAGTTCAGGTCTGGAGATCAGGGGAATGCTAAACAGGGATGTCTTCAAAATCTGGAAGAACGCCAGTACCAATGGGAGCCTCTTGTATTTCAGCCGGGAGAACATTCCACCACAGTAGTGTCATCAGTGCAAAATTCCATGTTACCGCAAGCTGATAATCATCAGGCCATGGCAAAACTAAGGGGATTCTATTTGTTGATGTTAATGTCCTTGTTGGGCTATGGAGTCCAGCCTTATTTTATGTCATCATCATCAACATCCTCATCAACTGATTTCCATAAGCTATTCAAACACAGTGGCAAACTTTGCTGATGATACTAAATTGCTCAGGGTTGTTAAAACAAAAAGAAATTGCGAAGAGCTCCAAAAGAACCTCTCCAAACTGAGTGAATGGGTAGTAAAATGACAAATGCATTCAATATAAACAAATATTATGTGATGCTACTTGGGGCAAAAAATATCTTAATTTCACATATACACTCATGTGGTTTGAACTGGTGGTGACTGACCAAGAACAAGACTTTGGGGTCTTGGATAGCTTGATGAAGATGTTAAGCCAGTGTGTGGCAGCTGTGAAAAAAAGGTGAATTCCATGTTAGGGTTCATTAGGAAGGGTGTTGAAAATAAAACTGCTGATATCATAATGCCATTATACAAATCTATGGTGTGACCACATTTGGAATACTGTGTACTACAGAGTTGGAAATAGTTCAGAAAAGGGCAACCAAGATGATCAAGGTGATGAAGAAAATCACCTATAAGAAATGGCTGCAGCATTTGGGGCTTTTTAGTGTAGAGAAAATGAGAGTAGGAGGCAACATGATAGATGTGTATAAAATTATGCATGACATATTTTCCTCCCTCTCTCATAACACTAGACCTCAGAGACTTCCAATAATACTGAATGCTAGAAGGTTCAGTGCCGACAAAAGAATGTACTTCTTTGCACAGTGCATAAACTGTGGAATTTCCTCCCACAAGAGGCATGTAATGGCCACAACTTAAATGGCTTTAAAAGAGCATTTGACAAATATATGGAGGATAAGGCTATCATGATGGCTGTGCTCTGCCTTCATGGTTGGAGGCAGCATGCTTCTGAACATCAATTGCTGGAAACCGCAGGAGAGGAGAGTGCTCTTGTGCTCAAGTCCTGCTTCTGTGCTTCCCATAGGCATCTGGTTGGCCACTGTGAGAGCAGAATACTGGATTAGATGGGCCATTGGCCTGATCCAACAGGCTTTTCTTATGTTCTTAACATGACTGTGCAGATTGCTTTGTAACCTTTCTGTAACAAGATTTCTAGTCTGTATACGGGGGGAAATAAATTCTCTCAACCAATTTCTTATGCTAACAGTGAGCTGTAAATCACAGCTAATATGAGAAAAATGTATCTAAGTGTTCAGTGATTCTGAAAATATCTGCCTTTTTATGCTGCCTAAAGCAGACAGGAAATGGGAAAGCACCCTCAACAATCCTTATAGTCTGTGCTATTGCCTAACCGAGTATTCGAATTATGGGTAATAATCAAGTTTGTTTCACTCTTACTTGGTGAATGAGCAAAACAGGCCCCCCTGGTTGTTCATTAACTTTTGTGATCTATGTGACAATTACTAAATTGCCTGAACAAACCTAGAGGTATATTATCTTTCAGAAAGCCAGTGTCATCTCCAAAACAGAGAATAAACCATTAAAAGTGATTTCGTGGCTGAAAGTTCATCCGAAGTACTATTAGCTTTAAGTCCAATTTAGAACTGTCAAGGGGAATATTTACAATAGTAATTTCAGATCATTATCTTAGCATTCCAATGCAAATAGCCACAATTTAATTCATTACTGCTCACTTTACATCTTTATTTTCCACCAACTGGTAGCTGACATTTTGCAAGCTGCAAGGAAGAAATGCTAATTAGACCAGTGTGCACCCTTACCCTTTCCAAGCATTATTGTGTTTGTGTTTCAGTGCAGTTACAAATAATATTCCTAGCCCTGGGGTCACCTCCATTTTCTCTTTCCTTTCCTAACCTTGCCCCCAAACAGGTGAGCTGGTGCTGGTAGCAAAAAAGGGCCAGTGCTGAGATCCTTTTTGTTGCTGTTGTTCAGTCTTCCCTTGCAACAGGAGTCCAAGGTTGCTCCAGCTTGTAGATTAGAATGACCCCCTTTCCCATCAGCCCACCTACCCACCTACTTTAATTTAGAAAATCTAAAGAGATCTCTGGAGTGGAATAGGATAGGCATTAATATGCAAATGAACTGCCAAGAAAGTTCAGATTTGCATTTAGACTGGACAAAGGAGGGAGGAAATGGCTTTCCCATGCTGTTCCTCACACCGCCACAATTTTGCAAATTGCTAGTCCCAGAAATGATGCCAGGAGGGATTCTCTCATTACTGTTCATTCATTCATTCATTCTCAGATGGGTTTGATTCACCTCAATATACCTAGTATTATATGACAAACCTGCTTATTTGGAGTATGAGAGGAGGCCAGTTGTCTTGCCAAGAAAGGACTGATGACAGACAGGAAGGAAGGAAGGAAGGAAGTGGGAGAAGGTTAACATTTATTAAAGAATTTCTGCCACCCATCATCATTGATTGTAAGGTGCTGTGCAATGTAATGTGAAAAATGGAAATATAATCCCCTTTTCCTTGATGGAGAAAATTAGAGCTCTGCATAAAAGGCTTCTTGAAATTCTTCATCCTTTGTGGGCAGAGAAATATGTGTGCGTGCGTGCGTGCACACATGCGGGTGTATTTCAACAAGGAAGAGAACTTGGGTCCAGGATACCTCAAGGACCTCCGGAACCCTTATATCCCAACCTGATGACTAAGTCATCCAGAGGAGTACTGTTAGTTTTCCCCCATGCCTCCACCAGAAGTCGGGCATTTAACATTGCTGGTTCCATGCTGTGGAACACTCTTCCAGCAGAGGTTTGGCAGGCACCCTCACTTTTGACTTTCAGGTGTCTCTTGAAGTCTTCTCAAATGCCAACAGGCAGCACTTTTTTTGGTGATGGCACTTACCTCTATGGAGTACCAACACCTGTTTTTTTTTCTACCCAGTCAATCATTTAATCCTGGCACATACTGCACTGTTATCAAGATATGAGTATTAGAACTTCATTTTTTTTACCAAAAAAAGAAGCACTGCTTGCAGGTCTATATGGTTGTTTAAGGTGTCTCTTGAGCAGCCCATCATTTTAATTACTGTTCTATAAGCCTTTCCGTGTGTGTGTGTGTGTGTGTATTGCTGTATACCACTTCCATATTGTATGGAACTCAATGTGGCAGCAGCAACAATTGGGTTGAAAGCATCCTCCACAATGCCTCAGACCCTACCTTTATGTCTGGGCATTGTGGAGGATGAATGGAAAATGGCAGACATTGTGTGTGTGTGTGTGTGTGTGTGTGTGTGCATGTGTGTGTGTGTGTCTGTCTGTCTGTCTGCCTGCCTGCCAGGTCAAGTTGAAAGTGCTGGTTTTGATGTACAAAGCCCTATGCAGATTGGGACCATGATACCTGAAAGATTGTCTTACCCTTTACTGTATATACCCAGTCTATCAACTATGCTCTGCAGGTGAGGGCCACCTGCAGATACCACCTTATCAGGAGGACCATTCACACAACATGGGGAGTGGATCTTTAGTGTTGTGGCACCTACCCCTTGGAATTCCCTGCCCTTAAATATTAGACAGGCACCAACCCCACCTTCCATCTCCGCCCATAGAAAACAACCGATGCAATCATACATACAATCACATTGAGGTTTCTTTTTTTGGTAGTGTTTTATCAGTGTACATGTGCTCATTGGGAATAGTAAGACAAATGCATTGAAAGAGGTGGTAAATGGTGCAAAGACAACGTTCAGAATTCAGAAATAGTAGTAGTAGTAGTAGCAGCAGCAGCAGAACATTAAGCAGCTGGGGATTCCTAATGTATTAATTCTCTTTTGGGGAAAAGGGTCTGGTAATCTGAAGTTCCAGCATCTAGGAACAATTCAGATGATAATGTTTGGAAGCATCCCTACAGTGTTGTAGCACTGACACTTTGGAATTCCCTCGCCTCAAATATTAGACAGGCACCATCTCAGTTACATTATTGGTGTCTACTGAAGAACTTCCTCTTTCAAGAAGCCTTTTAAGTAGAGATCTGTGTCTGTGCTGGGGCCTTCTGCATGCAAAGTAGCTACTCTACCCCTGAGCTACACCCCTCCTGTTTTATTGGGTGAAGAACAGAGGGCATTTAAATTGAGCTGGGCTGAAACTCCAACCACCATCACAGAGAAACACACACACCCAAACCCACAGACTTTTGCAGGGCATTGGGGCCCTGCAAAAAGGTGTGGGGAGGATTTTTTGGCTAATGTTGTGGGGGTGGAGGCAAATGTTTAACATATGGGTGGGGGAGCGGGCTTACCGTTATGAGAAGAGGCAGCACAGGGCTCCTTTCAATAGCATTTCTTTAACAAAACCTTTTCACTGCTTCTGAGCGGTGATCAGCAGTGGTTTTGGCAAAGTCATCCTTCACAATGCCCTGATGGGAATGGCATTGCATCACTATGCAGTATCATTTGCAGGGGAAATGTTGCTTTTTTTTTAAAGAGGACCTTTTCTTGCATGCAAAGCATGTGCTCCCCCCCCTTTCCCCTCAAGTCAGAATTTCCCAAAATTGGAAACCAATTAAAAAAAATCTTGGGAGATAAATTAGTGCATCCCAATTTCTCTTCCATGCATATTTTTCCCTGCTCAGAAGCTATGTTTTTATTCTGACCCTCCCCCCCATAACATCTTCCAGATGTCCAGGGCAGGGTGAGATCCATCTTAAAAACAAAAGCAGGTTGCAATTCTGAAGAATGTATAATGCAAAGTGAACTTTAAATCTTGAAGATGCGATTCTATGCAGTCTGCCTTATCCCTCCATAGAAGATTATCCCCCAGATGACAAACTCAGCCAAGCTTGATCTCAGAGAAAGGACTGCTGTAGTGGCTGGTTGTTCCTCATTATTTTCTCTTTGCTCCCTCCTCTGCCAACCAAGAGTTGATTGCAATCAAAGCCTAAATTATGGGGAAAGAAAAATTATGATTGATGAATAAACACAATGAGGTTAAGACAGTTTAATTCAAGAGATTTACAGCAAATAACAAAACAAATTTTTTAAATGATGATGATGAAGTAGGTTTTATGACAAACAAGTTATGTTAACAAATTCAGGGCATTCTTCTACCTCTCTTCTTTCAAATCAGTATGCCTTAGACAAACTTTCACTGAAGGACCAATGAATGGTTATACCTCTGTTTAGCTAGAGGTCATTCGCATGAAGAGCTCATCCTTTAAAGGGGGGACAATGGAGGGGAATATCTAAAGCACATCTTAACTCAAATATTCTTGCAAAAATACAGTTTCAAAAATGCTTTCAAAAGGGATTCAACAAAGTCATGGGGGTCAGGTCCACCAGTAGCTATTAACCATAGTGCCTAAGTGGACCAACCATCTGCAGAGCAAATGACTCCTCTCTTGCTTTAAAAGCATGTTAAGGAGGGGTCATGGATAGTTGTGAGCCCTTGCTGGAGATGCATGTGCTGGCCCTGGCCCTCAGTGGAGGCTGATCCATAAGGGCCCTCAGACAGCCCCCACCTACCTGCCTTCTTACTCAAAACCAGTCCAGAGTGTGACACTGGCTGTCAGCTTCCTGTCTTGCTAAGAGACTGCCTCTTGTAGAACTCTGCAGGGAGAAGGATGGAGACAAAAGTAGAATTAGTTGACTCTGTCTGTCATTGACTCTGGCTCCACCAACTGCCTTCCAGCCTACCAGTTCCAATGTGCACCAATCTCCATAGCTAGCCATACATTCTGCAGCTGTGTGAAGATTCCCCCTAGCATGGAGGAACAGAATGAACATGCATCAGTGCACATGTAGACCTCCCTTCACATGTCTGTTGGGAGATTGAGCTAGCCTGTCTATCATCATTAGAGGGAGGGGTTAGCCAGTGTGATTTGGGAACTATTTCCTTAGTCAGTGCAGTGAAGTAAGCTCACCATACTCTAGCCGCATTATATTGTCTTCAACAGCTGCTAACATACAAATGCTGTTACCAAGGTGGCAGTTATAGAGCTTTGAGGATGGAATGCTCAGAGGGGCTGTATTTGCAGAAGCTAAGTGATGCTGGTACTGTCCTCCAGGTTCAGGCCATGTGGTGCCAATGTGTCCAGAGAGTATATCCAAAAGTTCTCCCTTTTAGTCAATGCTGCTGGATCTGTTGGCATCTCTATCGCTGCTATAGAGAAGTCCAACAGGCTGTGACCCTCAGTGTTGAAATATTTTACAACTGGTTGCTCCACTTTTTTGGTTAAGATTGCCGATTTGTGGTTTCTGAAGAATGCATAGGTCAGTTGTGGTTTTTCCTATGTAATGGATATGACATCCTGGTCTTTTGCACTCGATGATGTAAACTATATTGCAGGACCTGCAGGTGATGTTCTGTTTGATGTAATATGTCCTGCCTGTCCTAGTGCTTGTAAAAGTGGCTGTCTCCCTGAGGTACACACAGGTGACACAGCATTTGGAGTGACAAGGATGAGACCCTGGATTGGTGATAGGTTGCTTAAGCACAGCTCTCACTAACAGTCTGCGCAAATTAGGAGGTTGGCAAAATGCTATAACAGGAGGCCTGCTGATGGCTCTAGCAAGATGTTCAGAGTTTGCCAGCAATGGGTAGCTCTCCCTGATTGCTTGGTGATAGGAGATGCTGGATGGAAATCTACCACAAATGGCATCTGTTGCTCTTTGGTCTTTGACACCTCATTATGATGGAGGAGGTTTTCTCTGGACATTATGGAGGCTCGGTGGATGTTGTAATCAATAATATGTGGAGGATATCCGCTCAGAAGAAGGTGTTTAAGTTCATTGATCCTATATATATCCCATATATATATATAGACCACAACTGACCTACGCACGCGCTTCAGGAACCACAAGTCGGCAATCTTGACAAAAAAAGTGGAGCAACCAGTTGCAAAGCATTTTAACATCGAGGGTCACAGCCTGTTGGACTTTTCCATTACAGCAAGAGAGATGCCAGCAGATCCAGCAGCATTGACCAAAAGGGAGAACTTTTGGATTTACTCTCTGGACACATTGGCACCACATGGCCTGAACCTGGAGGACAGTACCACCACTACTTAGCTTCTGCAAATGAAGCCCCTCTGAGCATTCCATCCTCAAAGCTCTATAACTGCCACCTTGGTAACAGCATTTGTATGTTGGCAGCTGATGAAGGCGGAAGCTGAAACGTTTTGTTAATATAATAAAAACCTCTGTTTGGTTAATCACAATTACGTTTATATATATATATAAAGTTTCGCACAGGTGACTCTCTAGATGTGATGGGAACCCAACTGCCATGAGCCACAGCCAGCTTGACCAATGGATGATGGGAGTTGTAGTCCAATACTGTCTGGAGGGCCACAGGTTCCCCATTATTGCATTAGGATCACATGTGAATGTTAAAGTGAAGATTAATTATGAATAGGTGGAGCTTGGGGAAGGGCTGTAGTTTAGTGGTAGTGTCTTCTTTGCCTGCAGAAGGTCCCGGGTTCAATCCCCAGCATATCCAGGTAGGGCTGGGAGAGACACCTGCCTGAAATCCTGGATAGCCACTCCCAGTCTGTGTTGATAGTACTAAGGCAGATGGACCAAAGGTAGATAGACTCAATATTAAGCAGTTTCCAATGTTCTTTATGTAACTAGATCTTTTCTCTACTTCTAATCTCAGCATAAGCATTTTTTAAAAAAATGCAACTTGATGTTTTATTCTTTTTTGCCTGTTTTTTCTCCCACAGTAGTATCACCTCTGTCATCCATGATGTTTACATTCCTTAGAAAGTTTTTTTCAACAGCTTCCTACCTTATTTCATCTCTCTTTATAAAAGAGAGAATTCTCCAGGGAAAGCTGTCTGGCCATATGGCCAGATGAAAAGCTACAAAGTAGAAACCGGCACTTACTGTTGTCTGTCACATCACAAAATGCTTCTACCTGAACATTTCCTCTCCACCAGCTTTCTCTTCATATTGTTAAAATTGACAAAAGGGATAGAATTCAATGGGCTGTGGCTTTTCAGCCATGGAAAAGGGACATTATGATGGGCAACAATGAACTAGGTTTTTGAAATAACAGTTCTTGACAAATGTTATGTGTAGATTTGGGACAGAAAGATCTGTCTGTTTCAGTTCTCTCTGTTTCTCATTTTTCCAATCTTAAATTCACTTCTTCACAGTTCTGCAGCAATACTAATACTTTAATATGCAGTTTTGACAAATGTAAGCATTTTTGCAAGCAATTTCTCCTAATATAATACATTTTGGGGCCCGTTCATACAACTGTATAATCTGCAATGTTACAGCTTTGTGTCCTAATTAAGTCACTGTCGTCCATATGACGTTGCAAGCTAATGCAGAATTTTGCATTCGCAAGTCCGCATTAGAAATACCACCAAAAAACTGATAAGCTTTCCTAAACTGATAATCAATCACATTAATGTCCATGGACTCGGACATAATGCTTCAGACTTTCCCGCAATAGGCAGTCCATGGGCGTTCCTCTGTCATATGGCAAGTCCCTTGTCTCCTTCCTACCCAATAGTACATTCACAAGCTTGTATATGTGCGGTGATTAAAAAAGATATATGTTTCTGCACTCTTCTGAAAAGCAAACAATTATGTTGGACCAATCACTGAAAATGGGTAGACTTAGGGGAGTGGTTAATGGGAAAGCACAACAAAAAACAAAAACCCACACATATGGACACTTGATAATTGAGTTTTCACAATAATCTGACCACAAACAGGACATATATGGATCTTAAGGCCACCAACCGAATATGGAAAATGCAGATTTTGTGGTTAGGTATGGATGGGCCCTTTGTGTGTTATTTTCATGAATCACTAATTAGTCATTTGTAATGCACACTTTCTCCTAATGTATGCATGTTTGAAAACATTCTTTGGTTGGAGAACTGCATCCCAAAATTCAGATGATGTGCAAATTTTGAAGGATGGCTGTGTTCCTGTTCTCATATTGCTCCAGAAAGTGAAAATTTGATAGATTTGGCTTTAAATGAGAACTGAATTTAATTTCTCCTCCATCCCTAGCATATTATTTTTTTATTTATTTAAAATATTTCTATCCTACCCTTCTGTCCTAAAATAGGGCACTCAGGGCGACTCACAATAAAATAATACAGAATAACACACACACAAAGACACAGGGGTAATCAGCATGGTGCCCTCCAGATGTTTTGGACCACAGTTCCCATCAGCCCCAGTCAATATGGAGATTAACTCTGTGACAGTGTTATAAAAATATAGATTATTGATTGATAGAAAGAATGGATTTTAGTTTCCTGCCTGTTTTAAGAAGAGACGCTCAGTTCTCAGTTTTGTTCATTGTTTAAAAGCGACCTTGTATAGTAAGCATAAAGCAGTCAGTAAGAAGAACACAGTATAATTCAGGGAGTAAGGGAGTGTTCCTTATCTTTACTGTGAAGCACAGTGGAACTGAGTAGAACTCCCTCCCACCTTTGGAATGTCCATGTATTGCCAACTGCTTGAAACTCAGAGTGTATAACTGCCTGTAAGAATCATGAATGCTTTAGACCTCACAGACTGACACGAGTCTACTGTGAGCTCTCCGCTTTGCAAACGTATAGTTAATAAAAGGCCTTGGTTGGCAATTCTGAGTCTCCGTTGTTTGATATTGGACCTCAACCAGCGGGAACGAACCTTATTTCTGGTGTAACAACAGGACATTTAGCCCTATGTGACAGGAAACAACTGGTCTAAAATGCAGCAGCCAGATTCCATTTAGAACTTGCATACCCCTGTTCTCAAACAGCTATATTGGTTGCCAGTTTGTTTCTGGCCCATAGGCATAGGGGAGGTTGCTATGCAAGCGTGGGTGCTGGCGACCTCTGTGTGGGATGTTCAGGGTGCTGTGGATGGTGGCATGGCCACTACCCATGGCTAGTTGGAGGTCCCCCAATGTAGCCTCCTCCAGATGCACCAGGATATGGCTGTGACAGCTGAAAAAATAGTTGAGGTGACCCCTATCCTTCACACCTGGTTTGAAGCGGTGAGAGGAAATGGGGGTGGCTGTCCCCATGGCCATGGTGTCTGGTTCAGAGAGGGGTGTAGGGTGGATGGGTGGTAGTAGCTGTTACACTGCTGCCATCCCGGTTGGGGAGGAAGAGGGGGTATGGATTGCCCATCCCTAGGGCTTCTTCTGCCCCAGGCACCCGTGAGGGATGGCCTAGTATTTATGGGGCAGACACCATGTGGGTGTGTCCTGCCTGCCCGAAGTCTAAGCTGGGGCTGTAGCTGTCTGTATCCTGTGGATTTATTTCAATAAACTATCCTTTTGCATCTCCCTGTGCATCTGGCCTGTTCTTGAGGGGTGTGTGCCTGTGTATGCGATCACAGTGCTTGCATGGTGTGCAATGTGAATTCACTGGAAGATGTAGTTTGTGCTTGTAGTCTCCACATGTTTTTGTTTGCCTGGTCACACTGTGTCGCCCTGCCTGAGTGTGTGTCTGTGTGATTGGCTGGACCTGTGGTGGGTGTGCCCTGGATATGTGGCATCCATGCTATCTTGATTGGCTGTTTGCTATGGACATCTCATGCAGCCTGCTCTATGAGTGTCAGCATTCCTCACCTGATGCTTCCAAGCCCTTTCCCATGGTCTATCCTTTGGCACCACCGCTGTGTGTGTGTTTACAGGAGTGAGGGGGTCTCCCCCGTGCTCCTTGCCAGGTGGCTGCTACTCCCATGATGACGGTGGCAGTGCTGGCCTTCTGTGCGAGTTCAGCTTTCCAACTTTACTTTTCCCTCTGCTGAGCTCTGCTGGCACAGCCAGCAACCCCCTTCCCCAAGGCTCCTGTACAGGGTGGAATCTTACATCACCTTCCCTCGCACCAGCCTCCTCTATGTTGGATTGCTCTGTTAATCCAGGTTGCAAACTGCTTTGAGTTTCTTGGATTTCCCCCCCCCCAAAAATAAACTGGTATAGAAATAATTTAAATTTGTTGTTGTTATATGCCTTCAAGTCGATTATGACTTATGGCAACCCTATGAATCATTTTTTGGATATATTTGTAGGGTTTTCATGGTAAGAGGTATTCAGAGGTGGTTTACCATTGCCTTCCTCTAAGACTACAGCACTTGGTATTCCCAGGTAGTCTCCCATCCAAGTACTAACCAGGCCTGACCCTGCTTAGCTTCCGAGATCAGATGAGATGGGGTGTGTTCAGGGTAGTATGGCCATAGTCAATGATTTAAATACATAAATAAATAAACCATAACCTGGAGGAATAGCAGACAAATTAACCAATTAAATTTGGTGCAGGCAGGTAAGAAATTTAGCTAATTCTGCTAGGGAAGCATCCCTCCAGACTCCTGGGTATGCCCTACAGATGCAGGCTGAGGCTCCCTGGCAAAGGATGGGAACAAAGTCACTCCCTCCTTGCTAAGTGACCCTTGGGTATGAACTTAGTGTGTGCACCCAGGGTCCACCGTACCAGCATTCACCAAAGCCATGCATGTCAGTTCAAAGGCCGCCACCACTCTCTGGTCCCCTCAGGCATAAAGCACTGGCAGATCCTGAATGGATGCCTTTTACCCAATAATGTCTCAATATGCCTACTCTTTTTCTCCCCACCTTCCTCATCTACCATTCCCAAAACCAATTCATCCCAATGGTGTGATGTAGGTGAAAAAGGAGGGTTCCTAAGGCCAATCAAGTAATCCCCCCACAAATAAATTCTACTTAGCCTCTTCAACAAGTGATTAGCAAAGTCCACACTGTATAGATGGAAGGGAGGAAAGGAGGGCACCCTGAAAATGAAAGGAGAAAGGCTTGGGGGAAGAGCGTGCCTATAAGTCAAGCTCCATCTCCCTTCCTCATTGGCCGATTCAGTCACCATGTGTCTCCCTCTCTTCCCCCTCCCTTCAGAAGACCACCTCCTGAGTCATGTAAATGAAAGGAGGGGGTGAGGGCAAACCCGCTCCAGCCTGAGAGCAGAAACGACATTAGTAAGTTCCCTTGAATGTCTTAAGAAATTTCCTCTCCCTGAAAAATAACTGAAATCCTCCCCCCATCACCATCCACAAAAGGGGAACATTTCACTGTCCTGCCTTCAGGTGATCACTAAAAAAAAAAAAAATCTTCTTCACCTAATAAAACAACTTGATTTTGTTCCCCATCATTTGCCCATACACCAAAGCAGCCCTCAAAAGTTTAATCTCTGCGACAAAGTTCATTTCCTTCATTGAATTCAAAGCTGGAGCATTTTTTAATCAAGCAGCATGAATGGAATATTTAATGAAAGAGCTTAACCTTAGATCAATGCAGCCGATGACCTGCTCTGTTTATTGTGCTCAAAAGAACAGGAACCTGAATGAAATTTGATAACGAAAATGAACAATAATATGCCAAGCCATCAGCCCGCATAAATTGCTGTGGCCCCATTGAATTAATTGAAGTTCTATTGATTTAGCAGTCGAAGGTCTGGACCTTTCGTTCTGTAATTTCAGATCCCAAATATTGACAAAAATGAGGAGAGAGTCAGGGGGGGCAGCATGTGTCCCTGCCAAATATTGACCCAAAGTCACTAATTCTTATTGTTTTATTGGTGCCATGCAATTGTCTCACAGCAGCAGCTTCAACCTGTGAAAACAAGATTAGTTCCCAGAGAGGCTTCCTTGCATGGATTTTGCAGTGATTAGTTTTGAGCATTCACTTGAAACAAAAAATTATGGAAAAACTGGGAATGGGGGAAAACAGTGTAAAGGCAGAGTTGCTTGTAAATCAATAAATATTACATCGGGTTTTCACAGTAAAGTTCTACCAAAGGGCATGAGATTAATGCAAGTTATCAGAAGGTTGAGTGGAGGGAGAGAGAGAATGAAGCAAACACGTTCATCTGACCTGTAATGCAGGTATTGATTTTAAACTGTGAATCCTTTTTAATGGTGTGCCATCTGATGTTTACTAAATGAAGCATTTTTTCTACCCAATATTCATTAAGAGGGAGAGAGAGAGAAAGAGAGTATTGAATCTATTTTGTGATCTTTTCTAAATGGTCACTAAGCATCAGAGCCAATATGCACTGCGGCTAGAGCAATGGCCTTAAAGAAGGGATTTGAACTCTTTCAAACTTTAAGTCATGCCTTCTTTTTTTCCAGAGAGACCTCAGTGTCTCAAATAAAGGGGGGAAATATGATAAAATGCACCATTATAAAACAAGCTAAAATTCACAATAGGGAAGCAATGATATTAGTTTTAAATGGTCTACAAGGAACAATAAAGACACCTCGGTTTTCAGCAAGGTTAGTAAAAATTCAGGTTAGTAAAAATTCACCCATTCTCCCATACACCTGATGGAATAAAGCAGTTTTAGTCCTATTTGAATTGCATATATGTCGATATTGATGCACAGATGAGGGAACAGGATCACATCAACTTCTCCTTATTTATGTGCACACCCTACACTGTGATCACACTCTATGTGCATACCAGTGGAATGTTCCACAGCATCCCCAATTATACATTCTGATGACTTATTCAATAATTACAAGAAGGGGGTATATCTAAAAGCGAGGCATTAC
Organism: Rhineura floridana; assembly: GCF_030035675.1. Lineage (NCBI taxonomy): Eukaryota > Metazoa > Chordata > Lepidosauria > Squamata > Rhineuridae > Rhineura > Rhineura floridana. The sequence continues at coordinate 15,910,057 of NC_084492.1, read as the reverse complement.
CATTAGTATATAAAGCCTTTAACAGCTTAGGGCCAGTTAATGTGAAGGATCACTTTATCCCATATATACTCAACCACATTGATCTGCATGACTAGCACTTGTACAAGTGCCAGACAACGTTCCTTCTGCACATCTAAGAAATGAAACTTTCTGCATGGTAGCACCTACAGTTTGGAACTTCTTGCATACTGATATTAGGCAGGCACCTTCACTGTTTTCAGCACCTGCTAAACCTTTTTTTTGTTTAGGCAAACCTAAATGTAAAGTTGATATGTATTGTAGCATGTAATATTCTATTGCTTTTATTTATAGTTTGATTTTGTTAGGTGAACTTGTTTTTAACCTCTGACATTGATCAATAATTGTAATGTATGTTTTAGATTTTATGTAAACCGCTTAGAGGATTTTGTGATTAAGCAGTATACCAATTCTGTTAAATAAATACATAAATGAAAAATAAACCATGCCTGACTACCAGAAGGATGGGTGATCCTGTCCTCACAACCTATGCAAGTTCTGTTGGGCCCTTCTAGGTCCTGGGGCCCTCAGCAGATGCCTGAGGATTCCTGATGCTTCAGCCAGACCTGGTTCCTCTCCTATAGGAGATTCAGCCTTGCAGCCCTCCCAAAATTAAAACCATATGGATGTGCCCATACTGTTTTCCTGGGAACAACTTCGGTGTTGTCATTTTGAATGCATTGTTTAATATTAATATTCAATATAAATGACCTAGATCTATTTGGTTGTTCAATAATGAAGTACCATGTAACATTGAACAAGAGACACACAGAGGAAGAAACTGAGAGATTAACTAATTTTAAATGAAATAAAATATGGTGGCATATTTTTTGAATTGCATAGGATCCTTACTCAGACACAATAGTTCAAATATTTATTTATTTAAAAAGAAGTCAGTGTTACATACCTGGACTGATATTAGAGTGTTATTTGAAGCAGAGGCATAGGAATATTTTACACAAGGATTATATAATTGAATATAAAAACTTCTGGTCATGCTAGGCAGACCTGGTTATTCAAAATCCAAGATATAAACTAGCGTGCAAGAGAAAGATAAAGGGTTATATCCAAGTAAGTCTTACTCAAAGTAAACATATTGACATTAATGAACCTAAGTAAGGGCAGAATCCTAACTATGGGAAACCAGCATATTTTCTGTTGGTTTAAATTAAGCCAGCATAAAGTAAAACAGATCCAAACCCCATTGAGGAGTGACATTACTGCTGGATAAGCCAGCCCAAGCCTGACAGAGGGAAAACAAGCCTTTAAAAATAGTTTGACTTACACCACCCTTTTAGCCAGTTCACGTGACTGAGCTGAACAAAGTTAGGATCCAGTGTAAGCTCCCTGCCTGCCCTGTCCCACCCCAACCCTTTTTAGGACTTAATGCTCAGCTAAGCCAGCTTCACCTAAGCCAGGATGGGGGACTGATACTGGCATATCTCCAGGGGAGCTGGGGTTGTGGAACTTCACCTGGCTGAGCCAGAGATCTGCCAGATCCTAACTTGGTCATTCCAGCAAATCTTGGGTTTGGATTATTCTCTCAGTTATGTTCATTAATTTCAGTGGGTCTGTTCTGAGTAAGACTAACATTAGCTGCAACCAAAGAAACTATGGTGCAAATCGAAGGATCATTCCATTTTTCAGTACCATTCAAATTACACTTTTCATAAAGGAGTTAACTGGAAAAGTGGTAGGAAAGAGGCTTTTATTTTATTTCTTCATTATTTATTACATTTATACCCCACCTTTCTTTTCTTGATAGAAACCCAAGGTGGCTTACATATGGTTCCCAGGCGGTCTCCCATCCAGGCACTGCCCAGACCTCACCCTGCGTAGCTTCAGCAGGGTGCTGGCCTCATGTGCCTTCTGGGACCATAGCCTGGCTTGCTTTCCTGTAGGCCTCAAGTAAGATCAGAGGTATCTAGTGTTTTTTTCCCGTCTCCAGAATAAAAGTAATCCTAATGAGTACCTGTAGCAGGAACATTCTTTATTTCTCATAGCCATGCCTATTGTTTCATCCAAATGGTTAGGTAAAATGGAACATATATTCATAAGAATAAGAAGATGACACTATTATATATACTTTAATTGAACTCTCTTTTTCATTCCTTTTGTGTCTTAACTGAAAATCTCCTCACAGTTAAGGTTCTCATTTGCTGCTGAACAAAAAGAAAAGAAAAGAAGGTGTCTTACAAATCAGTGCCAAGTTCAGAATTATAAGTAGGCATTCCTAAGTTCTTAAATAAAGTCTAAAAAGCCTAGCTACTGTAAGTTGGCAGAACTTACTAAAAATCATAATTTAAATCATAGCTTCGAAAGCAGCATTCAAGCCACCCTACCTCGTTTTCTTCAAGGAGTATGAAGGCTATAAAAGAGAGGAGGGGAAGGATGGTTGTTTAGGAGTGGATGTGGAACATAATTTGCAAAACTAAGTAAACAAATAAAATAAATGTGGCGGTCTTCAGAAAGTCTTTTCCAGGTGCCCCCACCGTTTGAAGGTAGGTGTGTGGCTACTAGAAAGGTATGTGGTCACATCCAGCTCATGGAGCTCTCCGCTTAAGACCTGTTTGCCCTGCTGCCATATTTGCTGTCTTTTAGATGCTAGATAATGTTTGTCCTGTCCTCCCATGTTTTGACAGTGTTTTAGATTCTTTTAATGGATCTTCAGCAGCTCTGTTTTTTTAAAAAACGTATATTTTGTTTTACTTTGCTGTTTGTTATTTTGAATGGCATGTTTTTTATATTTTTAGAACTCTTTTTTTGTATTTGTTGTTGTCGTTGTTGTAAGCCACCTAAGGCTGCAGTCTGAACCTCTCCCTTCCCATGCAGGCAGAGCTTTACAGAGTGGTGGGACCACTGTTGTATCTGCAGCCCTGCAGCACACAGTGGCTTGCGTGGGGGGTGGGGGAGAGAGAGAATAGGATTGCTGTGCCAGTCTGGAGATGGTGCCAGACTTGATCAGACTTTATGCCATTGCACAATGGTACTGAGTCTGGCTCAAGATCGAATGGATGTGCCCCTTCTTGCCTCCCAAATGTCCTGTTTCAGGGTCTTCTGTGGGCTACATTGCTGGGTATCCTGTCAACAGCATTCCTGCCTGCATATTTAGTGACTTGAAGGGGAAATGATACTGATAGCATAACATCTGCATTAAACCTTTGGCAGTGGCCAACAGGAGGCCAGCTTAGTGAGGAGAGCCAGGCAAAGGAACACAGTGAAATCTGACACTACCCATAGTCAGCAAAAGGGTGGGTAAGTGGGTGGGAGTAGATCGTTCTGTAAATTCATTGCAACGAAAGGCAGAATACAACATAAATACATAAAATAAAATCTATTATGCAGTCAAGATTTATAGCTGAAATACTTGATAAGGACACTCATGTAGCTCAACTGGTATAGCCCATTTCAAAATAGAAATGAGGGAATTGCATGGTTTTAAACCAATATATTTTCATGCATTGTTGGGTTGTGTGTGTGTTTAACTTTTGAAAGTTTTCTTTGTTATGGTGGTTTTGTGTATTGTGTTGTATGGCAGTGTTTACCACCTTGGGTAGACATGGTCTAGAAACAGAGCTTGGAAAAGTTACTTTTTAAAACTACAGCTCCCATCAGCCCCAGCCAGCATGGCCACTGGATTGGGCTGACGGGACTTGTAGTTCAAAAAAAGTAACTTTTCCAAGCTCTGTCTAGAAAGGTAGCTTATAAACCTTTTTTAAATAAATACATATTTGCATACTCATATTAGAGACTCCTTGCATATCCAAATCTAGTATGTCAGGTAGAAGGCTAGATTACAACCTCCTCATTGACATGTTGGTTTTGGATGTGCAGAAAGGTTTTGTTTCAATTAGATATACTTCAGCAAAAACCTTCTTCCTGCAGATTGAAATTATGCAAGCAAATAAAACGTACTACCCACATGTGAACATAAGAAGAGCCTGCTAGATAAGGTTAATGTCCCATCTAGTCCAGCCTCCTGTTCTCATGATGGTCAACTGGATGCCTATAGGAACCCCAATAGCAGGACCTGAGCACAACATAACTGTACCCACCTGTGATTTCCAGCAACTGGTATTCAGAGACATACTGCCTCAAACAGCAAAGGTTGAAGGTAAGACTGTATTCAGCTTTAGGGCACCTAATTAATCATTCTTGCATATCCATCGTTAAGATATGCCAATTCTATTGTTTTCTAGCTTTATCTGTCTCAGAGGATGAAAAGGATAGCCAAGTGGTATACTGTGCTATCTTAGCATATGTTAAAACAATGAGATTCAGAAACAATTGAATGCCATTTTCCCAAAGGTCTCAAAGTGAGCTCTCACTATAAAGGGCTTTTTTTGTGTGTGTATGGCATGGCATGGCATGGCAGTGCTGTGGCATGCAAAGGGACCTGATAGGGCAATAAAATGTAATGATGTAATGAGACTTGATAATGAGGTCCCTAGCCATCCAGCCTAAATAGCATGCACGCAAGCAGGGCCAACAAATCGGGGGGAATGTTTTCCATGCTGAACTTTCTTACCCTTATAATTGAAAATGGCAGTCCTTCAAAATGCTTTTGTTTTGGCAATCCCATTTACAAGACTGTACCCTTAATGAATATTTTTTTCCTTTGTCTGTCCTTTCACCCTTTCCTTTGTGTGGTTGTAAAGTCACATCAGCTGACACTCTTCAATTACGGAAGAGCTTTTCATTCCAACAGCAGCTTGGTAGGCATCTCTTCCAGCGTATCTTGTACTTCTTTTGTTTTCTACACTCCGCCTTCCTTTTGTCTTATTCTTTTTTTAAAAAAAAAATGACAAACAGCCAAGGGTTCTTTTAATTAGGAAGAAAGCTCAAAGAAGAGAGAAGACATTTTTAGCTCTACCTTGGAAGGAAAAATGGAGCCTTGACATTTCCTTTGAAATATGACATGGTTCTTTTCTGCTATTTTGAAACCAGTCTGTTTCCGAGCTCAATTCAAAGGTGTTGTTCTTAACCGTTAAGGCCTTAGATGGCTTGATCTACATAACTTGGAGGACCACATTCTCCCATATGTATCTGCCCAAGTATAACGTTCTTCCCTGAAGGCCCTTTTCTGGGTCTAGCCAGCTTCAGGGCTGAAGTGGGTAATGAGTAAGAACAAGGCCTTTTCAGTTGTGGTGCCTCAGCTCTGACTCATCTGGGACTGAGTTTGGTGTCCTTTCAATGACAGAAGACCTTTTTATCACCTCAGGCTTTGAAGAAGTTCTAAGGGTGTACCTTGGCTCTGTACGTACCTCAAATAAGGACATAAATTGGGGCTGATATGTTATGTTCCTAAATTACATAAGAAGGTATGCTGAGGCATATCAGGGAGTCCACAACTTTCTGAGTAGCTCTGTTGCCTCAGTTTTTCCAGTTTTTTGTCTCAGAGGAAGGCAATGGTAAACCACCTCTGAATACCGCTTACCATGAAAACCCTATTCATAGGGTCGCCATACGTTGGGATCGACTTGAAGGCAGTCCATTTTCCATTTCAAATATTAGACAGGCGCCATCTCTGTTATCTTTTTGTTGCCTACTGAAGATCTTCCTCTTTCAACAAGCCTTTTAAGTAGAGACCTTATCCCAGTCTGTGTATGTGTCGGAATTGCTTTTTAATATAAACCTTCTTTTTTAAATGTTTTTAAAGCTTTTAAAAAAATGTTTTTAAAGATTTTTTAAATATATGTTAATGTCTGTTTTTATTATTTTTACAGCATTTTTAGGGTTTTTGTTTGCTGCCCTAGGCTCCTACTGGGAGGAAGGGCAGTATATGCATTTAATAAACAATAATAATAACTGCATGCCTTTAAGGCAGGGATGGGAATCTGTGACCCTCCAGATATTGCTGGAGTCTAAGAGCCCCAGCCAGCATGGCCAATTATTAGGATTATCAGATGATAGGAATTGTATTCCAGGTTCTCCATTCCTGCTTAATGGGCTTTACTAACCTATGTACCTCTATTTTGTTGTTGTTCATGTGCTGGGACTATGTTAGCATAACAGTAATATGCTGAAAGAGACAATCTGAATGCCTGGATTCCACTCCTTTAGGGATACATGTGGAGCTAAACGTTTGCATAGATTGTCCAGAGACATCCGATACTTTAGTCTATGAAACACTGCATCACAACAGATTGGATTTGTTTCAGCCTGACACTTTAATAAAATGGATTTGATTTCACTTTAATGAAGTTAATCCACATTGAATATTTTGGCATGAAAAATATATTTTTTCCCATGCATGCAAGCATAAGAAATGGATTGTGACCCGTTCCGGTTCTTCTCACATCCCCAGGACTGCTGGTTGTCCTATCAGTCAGCCTTCGGATCTCCATATGCTGTTGTTAAACGCCAGGTTGGTACAACATAAGATCTCCCTTATTCATGATTTAATTGTGGAGGAGGCGGCTGACCTGGCATGCATAACCGAGACCTGGGTGGGTGATATGGGAGGAGTTGCTCTTACCCATCTTTGCCCACCTGGGTATGCGGTTCAGCATCATGGTAGAGCCGAAGGTCGGGGAGGTGGGGTTGCCGTGGTCTATAGGAGTTCTTTCTCACTCACCGAGCACCCTGTACACGTGATGACTGGTTTGGAGTGTCTCCACCTTGTGCTGGGCCAGAGAGACAGGTTGGGAATTTTGTTGGTGTACCGCCCGCCCTGCTGCTCAACAAATTCCCTAACTGAGCTGACAGAGGTAGTCTCGGAGGTATTGTTGCAGTCCCCTAGACTGTTGGTACTGGGGGACTTCAACGTCCATGCCGAGACTGCTTTATCTGGGGCAGCTCAGGACTTCATGGCGTCCATGACAACCATGGGGCTGTCTCAGTTTGTTACTGGCCCAACGCATGTGTCAGGACATACCCTTGATTTGATCTTCGCCACTGGACAGGGAGATGGTGATCTGGAGCTTGGGGGTTTTCATCTACCCCATTGTCATGGACAGATCACCGCTTGCTGAGGTTTAGGCTTACAGCGACCTTTTCCCTCTGCAAGGGTGGGGGACCTATTAAATTAGTCCGCCCTCGGAGATTAATGGATCCTGAGGGTTTCCAAAAGGCTCTGGGGGATTTTCCGACTGAGAAGACTGGCACTCCTGTTGAAGCCCTGGTTGAACTGTGGAATACAGAGATGACCCGGGCGGTTGACACGATCGCTCCCATGCGCCCCCTCCTATGTAGAGCTCATATAGCTCCATGGTATACCTCGGAGCTGAGAGTGATGAAGCAAGAGAGGAGGAGGCTTGAGTGCAGATGGAGGTGGACTCCCGATGAATTCAATTATGCCTTGGTAAATGCCTGCTCTAAGCGATATGTAGCAGCGGTGAGGGCAGCAAAAAAGAGTTATTTTACTGTCAGTATTAAGGCATCACTCTCCCGCCCAGCGGAGCTTTTTAAAACTGTACGAGGGCTTTTACATCTTGGCCCTCAGGATACTATAGATTCATCTGTAGCCCACTGTGAAGAGTTCGCTGGACACTTCCAAGATAAGATCGCTTGCATTCATCGGAACTTAGACTCCAATATTATAGCAGTTGGATACAATGAAGCATCCAGATCACGGTCTTGTCCTCATTTATTGGATGAGTTTCAGTTGATGCAGCTTGAGGATGTTGACAAGATCCTTGGACTGGTGCGGGCGACCACGTCTGTGCTGGATCCTTGCCCCTCTTGGCTAGTGAAAGCTGGCAGGACCGGAACCGCCGGCTGGGCCAAGGAGGTCATCAATGCCTCTTTGTGAGAGGGAGTGGTCCCTGACTGCCTAAAAGCGGCGGTAGTGAGACCGCTCCTGAAGAAACCCTCCTTGGACCCAGATAACTTGAACAACTATAGACCTGTGGCGAATGTTCCGTTCCTGGGCAAGGTTCTGGAACGGGTGGTGGCCGGCCAGCTCCAGGGGCTCTTGGATGACACTGATTATCTCGATCCGTTTCAATCCAGTTTTAGGCCTGGGTTTGGCACCGAAACAGCCTTGGTCGCCCTGTATGATGACCTTTGCAGGGAGAGGGACAGGGGGAGTGTGACCCTGTTGATTCTCCTTGATCTCTCAGCTGCTTTCGATACCATCGACCATGGTATCCTTCTGGGAAGGCTCATGGAGTTGGGAGTTGGGGGTACTGCTTGGCAATGGCTCCGCTCCTACTTGGTGGGTCATCAACAGAAGATAGTGCTTGGGGAACACTGCTCGACACCCTGGACTCTCCATTGTGGAGTCCCACAGGGATCGGTACTGTCCCCCATGCTTTTTAACATCTATATGAAGCCGCTGGGTGCGGTCATCAGGAGTTTTGGAGTGCGTTGTCACCAGTACGCTGATGACACACAACTTTATTTCTCCTTTTCATCTTCCTCAGGTGAGGCTGTTAACGTACTAAACCGTTGCCTGGCCACGATAATGGATTGGATGGGAGCTAACAGACTGAAGCTTAATCCAGACAAGACCGAGACGCTGTTAGTGAGTGCCTTCTCTGCCCAGATGGTGGATGCTCACCCTGTTCTGGATGGGGTTACACTCCCCTTGAAAGAATAGGTTCGTAGCTTGGGAGTTCTTTTCGACCCTTCCCTGTCTCTTGAGGCTCAGGTAGCCTCAGTGGCACGGAATGCTTTATACCATCTTCGATTGGTAGCCCAGCTACGTCCCTATCTGGACAGCGACGACCTCGCCTCAGTCGTTCATGCTCTGGTAACTTCTAGATTGGACTACTGCAATGCGCTCTACGTTGGGCTGCCCTTGAAGACAGTTCGGAAACTACAGTTAGTCCAGAATGCAGCAGCCAGATTGCTGACGCGGACCAGAAGGTCCGCTCATATAACACCTGTTCTGGCTCATCTGCACTGGCTTCCTATTTGTTTCTGGGCTAAATTCAAAGTGCTGGTTTTGACCTATAAAGCCTTACACGGCATGGGACCGCAATACCTGGTGGAACGCCTCTCCCAATATGAAACTACCCGTACACTGCGCTCAACATCTAAGGCCCTCCTCCGAGTACCATCCCATCGAGAAGCTCAGAGGGTGGTGACTAGAAATAGGGCCTTTTCGGTTGTGGTCCCCGAACTGTGGAATGGTCTCCCTGATGAGGTGCGCCTGGCGCCGACGCTGCTATCTTTTCGGCGCCAGGTGAAAACCTTTTTATATTCCCAGGCATTTTAATGTGTACTATTAATATTTATTGATGTATTTTGTTGCTGCTTTGATTTTTGTTTACGTCTGTTTGGTTTGATTCCATTGTATTATTGTATTTATATATTTTCTGACTGTTTTATTGTTATGTACACCGCCCAGAGAGCCCTTGGGCTTAGGGCGGTATATAAATTAAATTAAATAAATAAAAAATAAATAAATTGTGGGGATCCATCTTTAGCTTCTTTTATAGAGTTGCTAAGCCATTCCCACCCATTTTTGTTTGTTTGTTTCAGGATGTCTTTTCACTTTTTAAGAGGTCTGTGCAAACATCTAAGATGTGGAAATAATCACTAGATGGAAAAGGATGTGGGATCACAGTTGCTGGCCCATTTCTAACTGTACCAAAACCTTCTTGTCAATATTTTTGCCAAGGGTCCTGCCCCTCTGTACCAGTGAAGCAGCTGAAACATGTAGTTTGAGTTTTGCATAAATTCACAAGTCAGTGGTTTTCTGGATTAATCCCATCTGACCAGAAAGTGAGGGGCTAAATTTTGTCCTCCTAAGCCTACAAGCATAAGATCTTATTTGTTTCTTTTTTCCTATGCCAGCTAGGGGTGGGTCAGTTTCAGTTTTACTCAGTTTCTCATTTTGCCTCTCTTAAACTCAGTTCTCCACATTTCTTCATCAGTGTTTTTTAAAGTGCTCATGAAAATTTGTCAGCGTTTCCCCCCTCAATTTTCTCCTACTATACACATTTCGCAAAGCAATTTCCCCGAATATGATGCAATTGTGTATGTTATTTTCACTGATATATTCATTTGCATGCTAGGGATGGGTTAGAAATTTGATTCAGTTTCCATTTAAAGGCAAATTTATCAAATTCACACTTTCCAAAACAATATGGGAATCAAAACACACCCATCCTTTGAAATTCACACGTACCTGAATTTTGCAGTGCTGTTCACCATCCAAGCAATGTTTACAAAAATGCATATATTAGGGGAATGTGGACATAAAAATGAATATATTAGTGGAAATAATATACAAAAATGTATTATATTAGAAGAAATTGCTTGAAAAATGTGTCCATTAGTCTAAACTACATACAAAAATGTGTTTATTAGGAGAAATTCACACTAAGATGTCAAAGCATTTTCATGAGGAATTTTAAAAAAATTGCTGCAGGAATGTGGAGAACCAAATTTATGACTAGAAAAACGAGAACTCGAGAGAATCAAAATTAACAGATCTTTCCATTCCTATTGCACACACACTTTACCATAGTATATGCATGATAAGCTCAGGCTGAGCCAGGATGGAGAACTTCAGCCAGCCCAGCACCAAATAAGTCCAGGTTCAGTCAGCTCAGGCGGAGATCCACTTACTCCAACCCCACCTCATCCTAGCAGAACGTGGTTTTGGATTGCTCCTCCAATCAGCCATGGATTCATGGGGTAGTCATATCACAGGGATAGGGAACCATTTTCAGCCCAAGAGATGCATTTTTTGTGCACCATCTTCCAGGGGCCATATGCCAGAGGGGAAAGAGGGTATGCAATGAAAAAATCAGGGGCTTATACATATGCATACATCTTTTATTTATTTAAAAACATTTATAAACTGCTTAATATTTTAGAAACCTCTAAGTATACAATATTTAAAAATACAAAAAAAACCCTCCTTAAAATTAAAAAAAAATACAACCTAAAACCAATGAAACAGTAGGCTAAAAGCCATGTAAAAGCATATAAGGCAACTCAGGAGATTTAAGCACATTAATAAGGGCCCAACCTTATGGGTCAGGGAACCTAGGCAAAAAGACAGGTCTTTACAAGACGTCTGAAGCAAATGCTGATTGCTGCTTTACATCTGACAGAGGGGAAGGAGTTCCATAGTGTAGGGGCAACAGCAGAAAATGCCCGTTTTCTGGCATTATCACAGTAAGGACACATTCTGGCTATAATACTTGCCATGATCATGCCAGAAAATGATAATTTTCTGCTGTTGCCACTGAAGAGTATGCCTTGGGGGAGGGGAATTCCCTGGGCAGAGTTACAAGGGCCAGATGGAGACACCTGGGGGGGTGCATTCAGCCCCCAGGCCTGAGGTTCCCCACCCCTGCCATAAAATCATTTATTTATTTATATGTAAATTGTATACCGCTATTCATAAAAAAATCAAAGCAGTTTACAACAATCCTCTCTCTCTCTCTCTCTCTCTCTCTCTCTCTCTCTCTATCCAATAAAAATATGTAAAAAATTTAAAATCAGAAATAGTTCACTAACTATTGCATAAAGATGTTTTCTCAATTGCCTGCATATTATTCATTTTATTTATAAAAATATTTGTATACTGCTATTAGTAAAAAAAAAATCAAAGTGGTTACAACATTCAGTTTCACAGCTTTATTTCTCCATGTGTAGAATGGGGAATATAAGGCAAGAAAACCTTCTGGGTACAATTTATCAATTCAGCACAGAGAATGACTATCCTAGAAGTAAGTTCTGCAACTCTCTTGCCTCTACAAAGCTCCTGTCAATAGAGCCTAATTGCTCCAGATAGATCTTTTCCTCCGTTGAAAGAGAGAGACCAGCTCATTTCACTATTCATGATGCACCCAAATGGATTAAAGCAATCTTTATTCCTTCACTGCTTCTAGTCGAACAGCCCAGCCATATATATTGGATGTACATGACAATCATTTTTAACCTTGAAAGAGTGAGTTTCCAGCTGAGAGAAGCTTAACATACACTTAGCACCTGCCGGCATCCCTGGAGGATTGGTTCCTATTTGGATCCTCTACGAGATCACTTACCAGGACGCCTCACGGATCCAATTCTGAGTGTCACGTAGGATACTCCATAAAGCAATCACACTGTGTGCCCTCACACTGGAAGAGAGCTGTACTAATTGGCCAAAGTGTCCTCAGTGTCCTGGCCTACCCCACTGTAATCAGACTTGGACCCACTGGTGTGCTTTTTTTCCATTGCATTTAATGTGAAACGTAATACCAAAGTGTTTCGCATATCAGCTTATCGATAGCACAGGTCTCTGTGGCAATACAGGAGATTACTAGGCATGGCTACTCACATGAAGACGCTGTTGCAGCAACCTGACACCCTTCCGAGACCACTTAAATAGAGTCATGATGGGCTCATTGCTTGCATGGGAACTGTTTCTCAGATCAGGCCTAGGCAAGCAAGCTGTCATTCCATCACATGAACAAAGGAGTAATGTTAATCTGCTCACGCCAGCACATCCACTGGTATGTCCTTCGTGAAGAGGGAGGAAGTTCATCCGCCAGGTCTTCCCCTGTCCACTCCTCTAGTTTTCTTCCTGGGAGGCAGAACCAGGGGCAGCTCAGGAGGACCAATGGGCTCTGGAATCATGGTGGGAGGAGCATCTTTGGCCGTCTTTGCTTCTTCAACAGCTGCAGTGGCTCAGGGTTGGGACTGTCACTAACCAGACTACTGAAGTCTCCTGTTTCAGCCCCCTTCCTCTGCAGACCACTAGGGCTTTTCCCAGGATCCCAGTCCCCCTGCTCATTTTGCCAGGAGTTCTCTGTAGGGCCCATCACACTCAGTGGCTGATCACCAACTAAGGAGAGAATAATATTGGCCTCATTTTCTGTGCCAGAGAATGGGAGAGGCAACTGTAGTGACTCACATCAGTGATTTTTCTCATGTCATGTCCCAAATTTGCACTGATGTCATGTGGCTTAGAGCCTGCAAGATACATGGCTTTTATTTTTATTTTATTTTTAAAATATAATTGTTGTTGCAATTTGTTGTAACATTAGGGAGGTGGAAAATGCCCTTAATAAATATTAAATTAAAAATAAAAATAAGAATATAAGAAGGGCTTTGCTGAATCAGGTCAAAGGACAATCTAGTCCAGTATCCTGTCCTCACAGTGGCCAAACAGAAGCCTATGGAAAACCCACAAGCAGGAAAGCACTCTCCCCACTTGGGATTCCCACCAACTCGCATTCAGTTGTCAATGAATTGTCAATGCCTCTGACAATAAATGCACTGGGTGGTGTTCAAACCTTGTCCTACTCATAGTAAACCTAGTGAAGTTAATAAGCATGACTTTGCTATTGGAGGGTGCTGATTCATATCCCATAAGTCATAATCGAAGGTATATAACAAGACATGACTTATTTAGGTTCATTCATTTCAATGGGTTTAGTCTAAGCAGGACTTAGTTGAATACAACCCACTTCATGAGAAACTGAAAGACAAGTCATTATTGAAGCATTGCTGTATTTCAGTTTTCAGTCTGGCCACTGTAAGAACATGCTGGACTAGATAGGTCACTAGCCTAATCCAACAGGCTCTTCTTAAGTGATTAAATGGGGCAAACATTCCTAAGATACCTTTCCCATCTGAAAACTCTGAGAACGACATTCACATTATTGACAATTTTTAATGCCAAAACTAGCCAAGTGACGCAAATGAATTTCTGTTATGAATCCAAGGCTACCAATGGCTTCTAGTCATGATGGCTATATACTACCTCCAGCATCAGAGGCAGTGTGCATTTGAATACCAATTGTTGTGGGATAACAGTGGCAGAAGGCTATTGACCTCATGACTTTTTGTGGGTTTCCCAGAGGCATGTAGCACAAAGAATGCTGGACTCGATAGACCTTTGATCTGATCCACCATGGCTGTTATGTTTTTAACTAGCTCGTGGTACTATTTTTCAATGTAATTCTCAGTGGTGAACATATTGGTCTACTCTTCCTTGGATCTCATGGCCTCCTCCAAAGGAAAATGACTCGCAGCAAGCAGGAGAGAGATTATGTAGCATTGTATAAATCCAATCACAATGTGCCATGTTTGAAATGTGTAATGTGTCTTAACTGTGTGCTAACATCATCCAGCAGGTTTAGATGATACTTTATTCCAAAGTGGATTAGAATAATTTGGGTGACTCAGGACTATGGAATGATTCATGGGCCATTTTGAATATACATTGGCAGATAAGTGAAGGAGAAAAATCCTGTCATTTAAATGAGAAGAATACATGCTCTGTTATATTGCAAAGCCCTTATCTTTACTGCAAAGCACATCAGTTCTGGCACCTCTCAATATATATTTGTAGCAATTGTGTGCACTGTCCTGTCAACAGCAAGCTACTCTAAGTGATCCTAACGCACTTGGCAATCATTTGTTTGCAAAGCTGCTTTCATTTCCAGTGAAAAGGAGTGTTCAGTTGGTAGAAATTCTTATTAATGCGCAAAATTGCCCTTTGTTAAATCCATCATCAGTGCTATACAGATCAACAGAATGAGGCTTACAGCTGGAACAGTGATGCAGAGTGACTTGTGTTCCCTGTGTTCCACATAATCAGCATATGTTTGGGGAGGAAACGATGCAGCTTGTTTAACTGAGGAAGCCACAGCCATTTTGACTTAATATCTCCTCGTCACATCAGCATAGTATATCCTCCCTAATTTAGGTTGAGCGTAGTAGAGCGGCCACCAAATTTTGCCAAGAGCATACTTAGGGATGCTTTTTGTGTATGTGAATTCTGATACCAACTAATATGATCTGCAACTCCTGGACTAATGTGCTTTTCATACTTGAGGCCTAATGGTGCCACAGCACAGATTAATGTGAGCATGGAATGGGACCAACTCATGGTTGCGCAAATGAAAAAGTGATAGAAACCAGAAACAGACAGATTGACCCATCCCTGCAAATATTACTCTGATCTTGGAACAGCTCCATTGGCTCCCAGTAGATTTCCAATCCCAACTCAAAGTTATGACTTTAAACCTATTATAGCAGAGTCGGGGAACCTCCAGCTCACTGGCCAAACCTGGCCTGACATGAATCCCAGTTGGCTGTTGGGCATTTAGGAAGCACTACACAAAGTGCTCTGGACAACCAGCTGGCTTTCTGTTGCTTGGGAAGTGCTGGGCAAAAGACTTTGAGAGATGGGTGGGACAATCCACCTTCATTTTCCTGACATCACAACGAGAGCAGGTGATTGAGAGGTGGGTTGTCCTACCACCCTTCAAAATTGGCCCATGGGGTTGGGGACAGGTAAGGATCTGGCCCACTGAGCCAAAAGAAGTTTCTCCAACCCTGGTTCAAGGTCTGCAACCTGGATATTTCATAGACTTCCTCCCCTGAGAGAAATCACACACACACTATCTACAGAACAGAGCTTGGAAGTAATTCATTACAAGTAACAAATTACTTGTAATTCATTACTTTTTGAGGAACGAGTGGGTAATTCCTTTACATTTTGATTGTAATAGAACCAGGAGTAATTTTATTACTTTTGTGGAGTAATTGTAATGTTTCCAGCATTACTTTGGGGCATTACTTGGGGGGGAGCAGGGGAAGTCTGCTCCTCTGATTTGTGGATGAAAATCATTTGCCTCAAACTGGGCTTCTCTGCAGCGTCACTCTTCCCTCATGCTCTGTGGATGGGTAGGAGGCAACGAGGGAGGAGGTGGAGAGTGAGAGTGAGATGGGGTGGATTGGAGAAAACAATTGTTTTAAAAAATGGATGGTGGTGGTAAAGAATGGAGTGGAAGGAAAAAGGAGCCAGAGGGCAAGAACATGGATAAAGGAAGAGGAGGAGGCAGCAGCAGAACGAAGATAAAGAACTGTGGAGGTGAAAGATGACAATGTGTGTATGTGTGAATACTGTGTTTGCACATGGCACACAAAGTGGCCTCCACCACCCTCTCTGGCTATTTTAACTTTTTTGCATCTCATAGAATCATAGAATAGTAGAGTTGGAAGGGGCCTACAAGGCCATCAAGTCCAACCCCCTGCTCAATGCAGGAATCCAAATCAAAGCATTCCCGACAGATGGCTGTCCAGCTGCCTCTTGAATGCCTCCAGTGTCGGAGAACCCACTACCTCTGTAGGTAATTTCAGGGGAAAATGTTTGCTTGGGTGAGTGTCCCTTAGTAGGTGGCAGGGTAGG
This sequence comes from Rhineura floridana, assembly GCF_030035675.1. NCBI lineage: Eukaryota > Metazoa > Chordata > Lepidosauria > Squamata > Rhineuridae > Rhineura > Rhineura floridana. Next base: position 15,893,949 of record NC_084492.1, on the reverse strand, counting down.
GTCTGGGAGGTGGTTAAGTGAGAGAGATTATGCTTGCTGGCTGAGTGGGGGGGTTGCACTTGGTTTGATGTGCAAACATCTGAGTAGTGGCCTCTGCCTCCCTCCCCACCTCCCTTACCAGCAGAGAGACCACCATTGCTATCTTATGGATAAAAAGAATTATTCTACTACCTCTGTATGTGTGTGTTTATTTTTAATGTTGTTTTAGGCTACTTAGATGTACAGCAGCCAAGACCAGCACCTTGTAGGCATATTTTTTTTAAAAAAGTAACTGACGTAATTGTAGTGATTACTTATGAGAGAAAGTAATCAATTACTTTCAGAGCAATTATAATTGTAATGGTAATTACTACTTTTTGGGGCCATGCAATTGTAACTGTAATTTATTACTTTTTAAAAGTAATCTTTCAAGTTCTGCTACAGAAGCCTTTTCCATTTCTCTTCTCCATCAGAGGTAGACAAGATAGCAGTATTCAACAGGACCTTTCCAGTGACGGCAATATGAAATTTGCTCACCAGGGAGATTTTTCTTCCCTCTCTTTTATCAGTTTTCAGGTGCCAGGCGAAGACATTTTGTTTTCAGAGGGCTTTTAGGATCTTGCTTTCTCTTTAACTGTTGTAGCTTTTCTTGGGACTGCTGATATTGTATGATTAGGCTGTTATTGTTATGAGCCACTTTTCAAACTGTATGAGTCAAAACATGGAATAGAAATAGCCTAAAGTTAATTCATGATAAATAAATAAAGTGAATATTTGAGAAAAATACTACAGCTCTTGCTTGGGCAAAACAACTGAGAATTTAAATGCAACATTTACTTGATTAATCTGATTCCGCCTTCCCCATTGTATAAGAGGTGAGTTACACCATCTAAGGCAGCCTTTCCCAACCAGTGTGCCTCCAGATGTTGTTGGACCACAACTCCCATCTTCCTTACCATTGGCAATGCTGGCTGAGGCTGATGGGAGTTGTGGTCCAACAACATCTGGAGGCACACTGGTTGGGAAAGGCTGGTCTAAGGAATAGGGGAAGCAGGCAGACAGAACTTGCTACCCTCCCTAGGCTGCTTCTCATCCAATAGTTCTTGTGAGGTTATGACACTCTGTTCCCAGTTGAAAATACTGTTAGTAAATGCCAGATCAGCGCACAACAAAACATCACTCATCCATGATATATGAGGCGGTGTGTATCACCACAACCTAGGTGGATGAGCTGGGCCATCTGAACTTGACTCAACTCTGCCCACCCAGGTACTTGGTGAAGCACCAATCCAGTCTGGGTATGTGTTTTGCAGTTTTCTATAGAAAATCCATATTTCTTGTTAGAAGAACAGTCAGTCTGGGAGTCAGATGTGAGAGTCAGGGATTCTGGTGAATTTTGACAAAAGCGGATAGCAAAGTGGAAATTGCCACAGTTCACATATTTGTCTGTGGTCAGGAAGGGAAATCTTTCAAGCAAATATGATCAGTATTTTGCTTACATCATTGTTTTTAAGTCCAAAATGATATGTAATTAATGACTTTTTAAAACATGCTCTTGACATTCCCTTTACATTTAAATGAATATGTTATGTAAATTATGTAAATAGTTACATAACTTACACAACTTACATTAAAAAGCAGACAGTAAGTTGAATAGTACTGTGTTTGGTAGAAACTAAACTGCAGCAGAACAGAAACAGCCCTGATCAGTATGGTAGTGGCATATTCAGAAGTGCAAGGTCCTTTCATGTTAGTCACAGCCATGCCTCCCCTTTTTTGTTGCTGGGTTAAGAATTAGATCCTTTTTAAACCTTCTCCTACAACAAGAGATATTCCTAGGAGCCAAAAACCATGAAAGGGGAGAGTGTTAGCTGCTGAGAAGAATCTTCCCAGTGGCTGACTGACCTACTTTCACTCTGATTGGCTCCAATCAGCAGGAAAGAACAAGGGAGTATGTTAGAAGACTGTTCTCGGTGGCTAACACACTCCCCTTTCATGCTGATTGGTTCAGAGGGTGCTGGAGACATAGGGACCCTGCTGGGACCCTGCTCCAAAAAAAGTAAGAGGACTAAGACCCCCCAAGACCCTGTACGACCATTCTCCTGGCCCTGATTATGATGAATACAGGTTGGAATGGAAATTGCTGCCTTTTTACATCTCTAGGTCTGTATCTGGTGCAGGCTCTTTCATATAGTATAGCTTTCTGCCTTATCTTGCAGAGATTTTCTTTCCTTCAAGATTTTCTTGAATTGTGGACTGATAAGGCTGAGATGGCTCAATACACAGTCTTGGCAGACTTTCAAATGTGAATCTCTGAGAATTTCTACTTCCTTGCTCTCTTCCCTATTATTGATGTGCATAATAATTATATATCTTTTTAAAAAGACAAAGCTACCCAAAAGGTCAAAATCAATTATGCTTTTACAGATGACACCTTTGGGAATCCAGACTGTAGCATTAGCTCATGCTGTTTGAAAATGTTACATGAATGCTTTTTATGAGACTCATCAATTACTTTAAATCCTTGATCCTACAATGATGCAGACTGTGAGCTGATTACTAGAATGTAACTGACTGTGGAAGGCTAACAAACATCTGCCTATATTTAAAAGCTTCTCTGCAATTTTGCAGCCTAAAAGTGAAGCATGAGGATGGTCGACCTCTGTTGTCACAACAAATTCAGAGTTTCATTTGACACCGAGGTGGGGTGGAGTCTCTACATTAGCTTGCCGGCAGTTGGGTCGATCTTGCTTACCAGGAGGGAGAGGGGGAACGGTGTGGCAGCAGGAAGGGACATGCAGACCAGCAGGGGTGGCAGATGGTCTCTGCCACTTCATTTGCACTATGCGGACCTCCCTGACACCTTTCCCCTCATTCTCCCCCTCCTGGTAAGCAACAATGATGAAATGTAAAGAGAACAGTCAGAGAGCAATAACTGTTCCCTAGACAGACAGCCACTTCTGTGGCAAGGGGGCAGAACAAGCAGAATATAGGCTCCATCTGCTCTGTACATTTAAAGCAGCATCATGCCACTTAAAATAGTAATGGGCTTCCCCCAGAGGATCCTGGGAATTGTAATATGTTAACAGTGCTGAGCCTCATTAAGGCTTGTTCTTCCCTCGCAAACCCTGACCGGTTCTTCATCAGTCAGCCTCCTAGCACCCACTTTCTCATCCAGTGGGCACATCTGCACTATACATTTCAAGCAGGGCTACACCATTTGAAACAGTCATAGCTTCTCCCAAAGAATCCTGAGAACTGTAGTTTGTTAAGTGTGCTGAGAGGTCTATTCCCGTAACAGAGCTACCACTCTGGGGACTGCAGCTGAGGGGGAAAGGGATCGTATTTCCAATCTCTATGTATGGATGTGAAAGTTGGACAGTGAAAAAAGCAGATAAGAGAAAAATCAACGCATTTGAAATGTGGTATTGGAGGAGAGCTTTGCAGATACCATGGACTGCAAAAAAGACAAATAATTGGGTGTTAGAACAAATTAAACCAGAACTATCACTAGAAGCTAAAATGATGAAACTGAGGTTATCATACTTTGGACACATAATGAGAAGACATGATTCATTAGAAAAGATAATAATGCTTGGAAAAACAGAAGGGAGTAGAAAAAGAGGAAGGCCAAACAAGAGATGGATTGATTCCATAAAGGAACAGACCTGAACTTACAAGATCTGAACAGGGTGGTTCATGACAGATGCTCTTGGAGGTCGCTGATTCATAGGGTCACCATAAGTCGTAGTCAACTTGGAGGCACATAACAACAAACAGTTCTCAGTGCTTTTAGCAAACTGCAGCCCCCAGGATTCTTGTGGAGCAACCATGACTGTTTCAAGTGGTACAATGCTGCTTGAAATGTAGAGTTCAGATGAGGCCATAAATGCAAGGACTCTCATATGTCTATTTGATTTCATTTTATATAGTTTATTTATTTATGAAATTTATATTCCCCCCTTCCTCACAACGGAGCCCACGGCAGCCAAGAGCAAACAGTAAATACAATACCATTATAATGAAACATATTTAAAACAATCAAACATAATTGAGAACATCTAAAACCATTTAAAAATAGCCATATACTGTCACAACTAAGGATGAAAGGTTCTCTCGGTTCTCTTGGTATCTCATTTTTCCTTTCTTAAATTCAGTTCTCCTCATTTCTGAAGCAAGTTATGCATTTTTTAAAAAAAATCTTCTGGGAAATTCTTCATCATTTTAGTGTGACTTTCTCCTAATAAACACATTTCTATATGCAGTTTTGACTAAGGTACACATTTTGCAAGCAATTTCTCCTACTAGAATGCATTTTTGTATGTTATTTTCACTAGTTGCCAGGCCCAGCCTCCAAGAGGTCTTCTGTATCTTTAAAAGTTGTGCATTACAATGTTGCAAGAAAACCTGCACTTGGCTGAATTTTCTCTTCTCTTAGAGATACAGAATCATTCTCAGGCCCTGAGCCTGGCAACCCTATCGGCCACACTGAAGGCTCAGTCCCTGGTGGAGGCCAACCGAACCTCAGAGGCATGGGGAACCATCAAAAGTGCCCCATCAGAAGATCTCAGTGATTGAAATAGAACATAGGGAATCAGGGGGGTACTTAACGTTCTTTGTGCCCAAGTTGTTTAGGGCTTTGTGAATTATCACAAGTACCTTGAACCTGGCCCAGTAGCAAATTGGCAAACTGTGCAGCTCTTTCAGCAGGAGGGTACTATGTTGCCTGTAATCTGCTCCTGTAAGCAGTCTGGCCACTGCATTCTGCACTGGTTGCAGCTTCCAGACCAAATACAAGGGTGGGCCCACATAATGTTTGTTACAGTAATCGAGATTCAAGGTTACCAATGCATGGACCACTGTGGTCAAGCTGTCATGGTCTGAGAATGGTCGCAGTTGGCATACCAGCCAAAGCTGGAAGAAAGCTGCCTTATACTGAGTCAGGTCCACTGGTCCATCTAGCTTAGTATTGTCTACACTGCCTGGTAGCGGCTGTCCGGAGTTTCAGGGAGGATTCTCTCCCAACCTTACCTGGAGATGCTGGGGATTGAACCTGGGACTTTCTTCATGCCAGGCAGATGCTCCACCAGTAAGCTACAGCCCTTTCCCTGGACAGTGACTCAGAGGCAGGGCTGGCTCCAGATTTCAGGAGCCCCGGGCAAAAATGTTATCTGTTAGAGGGCCATCGTGCACTTAACAGGCTGTGACGACTCTGCTCTGAGCAACACAGGGAAGCTGGTTTTATCTATCCTTTAAATTCGTCCCAATGCCCCAGAGTGACAATGGGGAGATGGAAAGGGTGGGGAGATCTTGGACTACAGGTCCTATTAGCCCTGACAATTGGCCATGCTGGCTGAGGCTGACAGGAGCTGGAGTCCGTCAACAGATGGAGGGCACTACAGTGGCTAACCCTAAGTTAGGGAAGGGTGGACGTATTTGCCTTTGCATGTGGAAGAGAGCCCATTTCATTGACAGGGAAGCCTCCCTCCTGCCTACCTGGCTGCTGAAGTGGGAATGATGGTTCTGAGCATATTCAGAACCAATCATTTCCTGCCAGGAATTATGGGAATTGTAGCTGCTCCCAGAAAGTTGAGAACCATCATGCCACATTGTGGAGCCAGCCAGCAGAGCTTGGAAGTAGTTTGTTAGGAAAAACAAATGACTTGTAATTTATTACTTTTTAGAGGAACGAGTGGGTAATTACTTTACATTTTGATCGTAATAGAATGAGGAGTAATTTCATTTCTTTTGAGCTGTAATTGTAATGTTTCCAGCATTACCTTTTGGGGGGTGGGAGCAGGGGAAACATTCTGCTTCTCTGATTGGTGGATAAAAATCACATGCTTCTGTGCAGCGGCACTCTTCCCTTGTGCTCTGTGGGTGCTTAGGAGGCAACGAGGAAGAGGGGGAGAGCCAGATGGGGTGGAGTGGAGAAGAAATTGTTAAAAAATGGATGGCGGTGGAGAAGAATGGAAGGAGAATGAAGCTGGAGGGCAAAGAGGCAAAAGCAGCATGGACATGAAGAACTGTGGAGGTGATAGATGATGACGTGTGTGTGTGTTTGGCACACAAAGCTCTGAGCGGTGGCCTGTGCCTCCCTCCCCACCTCCCCTCTCTTACCAGCAGAGAGAGAAGAGCCAAAATCCTCCACACAGCCTGGTATCAGGGTGAGCAAAGGGTAGGCAAAAGTTGCAACAGCAAGCAGCCAGGGTCCTAAAGAGCTTCTTCTTCCAGTTTTCTTTCCAGTCCTTCCTTTCTTCCTAACATCCAGGATGCATCTTCATCTTCTGAGGAAGGTATTCCCTGGAAGTTCTTTTGTGCAAATTAAAAAATCCCCCTCCCCATGGCAAATGCAAAGAGTTCCCAACAGACACTTGTTAAAAATGATTGTATAGTTAACTTACAGTACAATATAGACAAGTCTACTCAGAAATCTCTTTATGTTTAATGGAGCTTACTCCTAGGTAAATCAAATTGGGTATAGGACTGCACTAATTAGGCAAGATAAGGACTGACTGAAGCCTTGAAGCTGTACTAATTTGCGGGGGGCGGGAGAAGAGAGAAAAATATGACACTTTATAGTACAAAGATGCATCAATCTGGTTTAGGGTTGCCAGGTTCAGGGCCTGAGACTGATACTGTATCTTTAAGAGAAGAGAAAGTCAGCCAAGTGCAGGTGTTCTTGCAACACTGTAATGGGAAAAACCACAAGGTGGAATTCTCCCTTCCCCCTGCACAACTTTTAAAGATACAGAAGACCTCTTGGAGGCCGGGCCTGGCAATTCCCAGCAACTGATGTTCAGAAGCATACTGTCTCTGACAGTGGAAGTAGAACATAGCTATTGTTGCTAGATGCCGCTGATAGCTTTATCCTCCATGAATTTGTCCAATCCTCTTTTAAAGCCATCACTTTGGTGCCCATCACTGCTCCTTGTGGTAGCAAATTCCATAGTTTCACTATATGCTGTGCAAGACTACATTTTTAATTGCAGAAGGGATAATGTTTATTCTGGTGGATTACTTTTGATACGTGCATTTTCTGTTTACCTGCGTTATGTCTCTTAAATTCTAATTCTGACAGTTCAATTGTCCATACATGTCTACCCAATGATTTACTCCCAGGTAAGTATGTACAGGATTAAGTTACCTCTAAGTTATACTGTTGACAAAACAAAATTACAAAGGCAACTAGTAAAGTACTAAAGTTTGCATTTTTCTTTGATGATAGGGGATTGCCACTGGTGGCAACGTAATGACTGTAAAAAGACATTCCTTGTTTGACATGCTCTTTGAGCAAAGATGAGACATAACAGAAATGTGTTGTAAAAGCAGCATTTCAAGTGTAAAATTTGATTTTGAGTGAAAAAGTATATGTGTGGTGGGCTATCACCATTGCTGGGTTGGAGGTGGATGTGAGATCCTGTTATGCCATTCTGTTAATTTTATGGATTAAAAAAAGATATTCTGCTACCCTCTGTGTGTGTGTGTGTTTATTTTTAATGTTGTTTTAGGCTAGTTAGATGTGCGCAGCCAAGGCCAGAGCCTTGTAGTCACTCTGTTTTTCTAAAAAAGTAACTTAAATGTAATTGTAGTGATTACTTCCGAGTTACTTTCAGAGCAATTGTAATTGTAATTTATTCCTTTTTGGGACCATGTAACAGTAATTGTAATTTATTCCTTGTTAAAGGTAATCTTCCAAGCTCTGCCAGCCAGCAGTGAGCTTCCTCGGTGCTCCCAGATCTCCTTTCAGGGTTAAGATTTTGCTATTGTCCTGGGACAATCCTATTGCTGCTATGTTGTGGGAAATTAAAATGGTAGCTAGACCATGCTCAGAGCACCGGACCAGATGATAAAAATGATGATTTAAAAATTGAAATTTAAAAAATGGAGTCCCATGGAAGGTATCTACTGTGGGTTCTGCTAGGCCCCTGGGAGCTACCAAAGCATGCCAGGTGCTAATCCAAACCTTTTAGATCTACACCACACTGCCATGCATCAGGAAGCCTGTCTGCTGTTTTCCACCACAGAATCTCACAAGGACAGCCAGTAATTCCATTTCCATGGTAACACCACTGCATTCACGACTGAGCTGACTTGCTCTTGCACTAGCCAGATTTGTTTCATTTTCCCAGACTTTTGTAATCCCTCAGTCCTCTGCAGATACTTTTTTCCAAGCACATGTCACAGTTTATAGATATGCAACATGATCTTTTAAAAGGTATTTCATATGCATATTAGCCATTCTCTCTTTCTGTCTCCTTCCTTCCCTCTTTCGGGGGGAAAAATGTCAGCAGAGTTATTTATTAATCCACAGTTTTGCTTGACACCATGTTTTGTTTTTATCAGGCAGAGCTGAAAGAAAAACAGCACTTGTTAACTCCATGGGCTTCTTGATCTGGATGGTCTGTGCTGTGTTATTAAAGCATTAACATTGGATTCTGGACAATCAATTTCCCCACCAGCTGTGCTGAAGTTGGCTCTTGCCAGAAAATGGTCTTGCATTTGTATTATTATTATATGTATTTTTTTAATAAAATGATGTTTTTATTAGAGGTGGTCATTGGCTCTGTGTGTACCCCAAGTAACAAGGAGAACTGGGGGATTTGGGGGTAGTCTTTCATATTACCAAGTCAGATTGTGCCATTAACAAGGCTTGTGGAGGAAGATCAGAGAGTGCCCAACCTTCCCAATAGCTCTGTTGGATTAGTTGTTCTGTAAAGTCAAACACACAGTTGTCCCCCCCTTTTTCTTTTCTGAGAAATAAAACAAAGCTGAGTGAGGCAACACGCAAAGCTTGAAATGGGAGTGGTGAAAGGGGAGGGGGTGGTGAGATCTTTTGTTTTGACAGACAGGTCTAGCTTTCAAACACAGGGCACTCCAATTCACAGTAGGATGATTGTTGAAATAAACACGTGGGCTGTCATTTTCCTCTAAGTTTAGCCTATAAGAGCAAGGTGTTAAGCACCAGAGTTAGCATATTGGACATCTTAATGATGTCCCAATCATGCTTTTACCTAGCAAGCAATATATATATATATATATATAATCTATATATATCTCCCCCCTTCACTGAGGGTACTTTTGGGAGGAGTGGGAGAGAAAAACAAACTTTTCCAGTTTTTTTTTTAAAAAAAATAAGGTAAAATATCCTAGTACAATAGCCCCTGGACCAATTTGTCTGAATTTTATCAGGTAACTCCTTCACATCCTCAGTTTTCAAATGGATTGACCCCAAAACTAGCGAAGGGAAACATAGTTTCTATTTTCTCCCCAAAATGATACATTTTGTTATTGTGGGGCAACTGCTGTACCTGATCTTTCTGAAGTGTAGCTGTCTTCACTCTCTCAGAAGTGGCAGCCATGCTTGCAGTTTGAATCTAACTCTGGCAAAATTTCTTTTAAAAGATAGATACTTTTTTAAAAAGTAAACTTTAGGGTTTAGGGTCCTTGCACAAAAACCTCTGGGTGGATCTGACAGAAATTTGACAGACTCTATCCACTCAAGAGTGGCTCCTTTTCCTGCAAATTCCATCCACTTATGTGAAAGAGAAAAGTTATAGTTATCTTTAGATTCCCTACTATGGTCAATGGGGGGGGGAAGCTTTGGAATTAACAGATCAGATTCGGGCTCAAATAACTAATCAAACAAGAACATGAATAAAACACAGAGTGGATCTGAAACAAATCAGGCCAATTCCAAATGCTACAGATATACATCCAATCATGTGGTTTCAGCACTCCCCTGGTTTTGATGATGATTTATCTGGATCATGGCCATGCGGCACATTGTAGGCACTTTTGGTAGTTCCACCACCCTTGGAAGTTCAGGGAGGTGGCCTGGGAGAGGGCATTTTCTGTGGCAGCTTCTAAGCAGTGGAACTCCTCCACTGAGGTGCATTTGGCAACTTCGTTGTACAACTTTCAGCAAATGCTGAAGATGCATCTCTTTACCCTGGCCTTCAACACCTAACATGTATATTTTTAGGACCCTCCCTATTTCCTGTGATGTCGCTTAGGTTGTTTTTTAACTGTTTTTAATTATGTGTTTTAAAATTGTTGTAACCCTCCCTGGGACCTTTGGGTGAAGGGTGGGTAATAATTTCTAATTCTAATAATAATAATAATAGGTATTCAGACTTCTTCACTTGCAGTATCCTTAAACATACCTCTATAAAACAGGCCAGCGACTATTAATTTCCATAGGGGTAGACAAGTAAGTCTCTTGCCGCAAAAATAACAAAAAGCCATAAGGCAACACAAGAACTGATACATTTTATTATGGTATTATCTATGAAATGTTATGATATAATCTGTTAATCTTTAAGACACCCCAAGATTCTCAGTTATTATCTCCACATTGCTGGCTTTGGTTTTCATTTATCTGGTTTCAGTATATGTAGTTAACAATAATTATATCCTTCAAATTCAAAAAAGAAATTTCAAAAAATTAAACCAGTTAAAAATGTGGGGGGCAATAAATCAAGGATCAATCCAAACCTAAAATCTTCTTGGATGAGCAAATTAAGGTCTGGTGCATCCAGCTCAGCAACGGCTATACTACCATAAGCCCCCAACCCTGGCTCAGCCAGAGATATGCTGGCATAGGTCCTTCATCCTGGCTCAACTGGGGCTTAGCTGGCCCAGCTGAAGCCAGCATAAGTCCCCCCAAAGGGGCAGGGGGACAAGTTGGAGGGGGCTTGCTGGATCCTAACTCTATTCATCACAGTAACATGACCTGACTCTTTTTTAAAGGCTTGTTTTCCCTCTGCCAGGCTTGGGTCAGCTCAGCCAGCAATAGCCTCGCTCCTGAATGGGGTTTGGATCTGGTATACTTTACGTTGGTTTAACTTAAACCAGAGTAAGTTACTTCTGCTTCCCATAGTTAGGATTGCTCCCTAAATAAATAGCTATGCACTGAGGAATTGTAACTATATATTGTTGAGGTCCCCCAGACTAATAGTACTGGGGGATTTCAACATTCATGCCGAGACCACTTTGTCTGGCGCGGCTCAGGACTTCATGGCTTCCATGACAGCCATGGGGCTGTCTCAATATGTTAGTGGTCCAACACATGTATCGGGGCACACTCTAGACCTTGTTTTTGCTACTGAGCATGGGGAAAGTGATCTGGATGTGGGGAGTTTTACAACACTCCCTTTGTCATGGACAGACCACTGCTTGCTGAAGTTTAGACTTTCAGTAACCTCTTCCCTCTGCAAGGGTGGGGGACTTATTAAAATGGTCCGCCCCCGGAGACTAATGGATCCTGAAGGTTTTCAAAGGGCTCTGGGGGATTTTCCGGCTGATAGGACTGGCGCTCCTGCTGAAGCCCTGGTCGCTCTGTGGAATACGGAGATGACCCGGGCTGTAAACACGATCGCTCCTGCACGCCCTCTCCTGTGTAGAGCTCATACAGCTCCATGGTATACTCCGGAGCTGAGAGCGATGAAGCAAGATAGGAGGAGGTGAGGCTTTTTCAGGTGAGGCTGTCGATTTGCTGAACCGTTGCCTGGCCTCGACAATGGACTGGATGAGAGTTAACAAACTGAAGCTCAATCCAGACAAGACTGAGATGCTGTTGGTGGACGGGTTCTCTGATCGGATGGTGGATATATACCCTGTCCTGGACGGGGTTACACTCCCCCTAAAGGACCGGGTTCGTAGTTTGGGAGTCTTTTTAGACTCTTTCCTCTCACTTGAGGCTCAAGTAGCCTCGGTGGTTAGGAATGCGTTTTACCAACTTCGGTTGGTAGCCCAGCTACGTCCCTATTTGAGTAAAGAGGACCTTACATCAGTGGTACATGCTCTGGTAACCTCACGTTTGGATTACTGTAATGCACTTTACGTAGGGCTACCTTTGAAGACAGTTCGGAAGCTACAACTAGTGCAAAATGCGGCGGACAGATTGCTGACAAGGACCAAGCGGTCCGAGCATATAACACCTGTTCTGGCCAGCTTGCACTGGTTGCCAATATGTTTCCGTGCTAGATTCAAAGTGTTGGTATTAACCTATAAAGCCTTATACGGTGCGGGACCACGATACCTTGCGGAACGCCTCTTCCGATATGAACCGGCCCGTGCACTACGTTCTGCTACGAAGGCCCTCCTCTGGGTTCCAACTCACAGGGAGGCCCGGAGGGTGATGACAAGATCTAGGGCCTTCTCAGTGGTGGCCCCCGAACTATGGAACAGTCTCCCTGAGGAAGTACGCCTGGCGCCGACTCTGCTCTCCTTCCGGCGCCAGGTCAAAACCTTCCTATTCTCTGAAGCATTTTAAGTTACACTGATTTAATTTTAAAAATGTTTATTGTGTTGGATTGTTGCTTGTATTTTAGTATTGTTTTGTTATTTATTGTATTTTTATGCTGTTTTATGTTCACCGCCCAGAGAGCTATTGCTAGTCGGGCGGTATATAAATTTAATAAATAAATAAAATAAAAAAATAAATAAAATAAAACTATAGGAACCCAGCGTAATTTAGGCTGGTGTAAATTATTCCCATTCCAGATTTTGATCAGGAGTCTCTGGGAGGGGCTAATGCCAGATGAGAGGGTAGGTAAGCATAAGCCTAGGTTTTGAAGAATGGGTGCTAGATCATATGAATGAACTGAACAGGTTTTGGAATAGGTATCTCCCCTTGCCCAACCCAGCCCTGGCCACACCCCTATTACACTGGAATAAATTGTGACAGTTTAGTTTCTGCAATCTGAGCTCTGACTGAGCAGCAGAGCTCCAGCTGAGCTGGAGTGAGGGACTTACACTGATATAGGCTTGGATGAGCCCCAGCTGAGCTGTGAAATCCCAAGATCTGCTGAATCCAAATGCTCATCCCAGTTGATCTTGGGTATGGATTGTGCTGAAACTCAGCAGAAAACAAATATTAGAACTGAATCATTTTTATGCAGAAGACATTATTTGGAAGAAATTTCTGAGATTTTTCTTATACTCACACTGCTAGAAAAATGGGGTACTCTACAGAATATTCTATTAGTATTCTACACCATGTTGTGGGGTGACCACTGTTTTCCCATCTCGGCTATGCCCCAGAATAATGCTATGTCCAGGGCATTTTGGAGGATATATAATGGTGGTCATGCAGCTACTGCTTCTGCCACTTGAGGCAGAAACAGAGAATTTAATGGGAATCCACCTGATTCACCATTCTCGAACTGATACATGGACCAAAATACAGCTATCCTTCCAAAATATGCACCTCTCCAAATTTTGTGATACAATTTGTCAACTAAAATGCATGTTAAAATGGTATAATAGAAATGTGCAGAAAAAAATGAGTACATTAGTGAAAACAGTGCATCATATTAAGGCTTGCAAAATGCATGTATTTGGCAAAGTTGTGAAAATGTGTCTATTAAGAAAGTTTTGCATGAAAACGTATATGAATTTTGTTTGTTTAAATCAAGTGATGTAAAAATGGGGCAAGCTGAACTTACAATGGGAAAAATGAGAAACTGTGAGAAGCCCTAGCTGCTACCATTGCTAATGGTGAGCTCTGCCTCCAGGAAACTGGGGGAGAATTTCCTTTCCTCATGGAGAAATTCAATGAAATGGCTCCCTGAAACTCCTCTGCCCACAAACAGGGTGGAGAATTTCAAGAGGCCATCTGCATACAACTCTTTAAAGTAAAGTAGAGTGAGATATTGGGGGTGTTTGAAGGACCGTATACATGTTCACATGGAGGAGAACTATTATGGTATAAATTTCATAGAGTGATGGACTAGAACCTGGGAAGCTCACTGGGTGACGTGTGACACACCGCATAGGATTGTTAAGAACACAACATGAGAAGACAAGAAGAGCCTGCTGGATCAGGCCAGTGGTTCATCTAGTCCAGCATCCTGTTTTCACAGTGGCCAACCAGATGTCCGTGGGAAGCCCACAAGCAGGACCTGAGCACGCTTCCCTCCCTGTGGTTTCCAGCAACTGGTATTCAGAAGCATACTGCCTCTGACTGCAGAGACAGAAGGTAACCATCATGGCTAGTAGCCTTCGATACCTTTATCCTCCACAAATTTATCTTTTAAAGCTGTCCATGTCGGTGGCCATCACTGCTTCTTGTGGGAGCAAATTCCACAGCTTAACTATGTGCTGCGTGGAGAAGTACTTTCTTTTGTCTGTCCTGAATCTTCCAGCATTCAGCCTCACTGAATGTTAATGAGTTCTAGAGTTATGAGAGAGGGAGAAAAAACTTATCTGTATTCACTCTCTTCACGCCATGTAGGCACAAGCTAGAATTCCACCCAATTCAGATTTGGTAATGAATTTTCCATTAATTTGCTTATTTGCTATTGTTGCAGATTGGGTTTTTATGTAGTTCTTTTCCATAGCTATTTTCAGAAACAGATTTTTTTTAAAAAAATTCACGTCTAAAATAATTATTGTAATTATAATTATTTATCAAAATTTTTATCAATGTTTCCTTCAATTTATCAACATTTCTTTTTAAACTATTTATATTTCCTTTAGAAATATGTCCTTCAGAATTATCAATAATATCAATATTTTTCAGAGGGGGAAAAATCCAGATTGGTAAAAGCAATGGTTTGTGGACAAACTTGAATTGATACTAGCCTGTTTGAAACGGCACTGGCCAATGGATCCTATCCCTAATGCCATGCATAATTTTACAAACTTCTATTATGCCACCTCTTATTTGCCTTTTCTCTTAACTAAAAAGCCCCAAATGCTGCAACCTTTCCTTATAGAGAAGATTGTTGTGAGGTTAATATGGGGGGGGGGAGAGAGAACAGTATATGCCACCTTCAGCTGCTTGGAGAAAAAGTGGGATATAAATGTAATCATAAATAAATAAATACATCTGATGTCTGTAACTGTGAAACAGGAATGAGCACACTGGCACTACCATCAATATCATACTCTCTGCCGGCTCTGCTCCTAGTGTCTTCACGTTCACACAACATTGGAAAGGGGCTCCTATGCTTATACAGTTCTGCAGTCAATCAGAAACCTTGTGCAACTGGGGTTCCTAACTGGAGAAACTGCTTGCACAGACTCCCATTTTCACTCTTGCAATGAACAGAGGTATATTGAGGGTTTGGCCAGTGGACCTTCGATCTATATACTGGGGGAGGGACATTGGAACACCTCTAATAAAACAATGGAATGTGGGAAATCTATTCATCATTATATCTAAACTAACATTGAGCTGGAAGATGCATACGGAAGGTAAATAATGCATGAGAAGAAACGTGGAACCTTTTTTTAAAAAAAAAAAAAGACTTTTCATCTTGACTGATCTTTGGTATCAGATAATTTCTGAGCCTTTTCCCCACCTCATATGAAGAGGTTTGTTATGACTTTTTAATGGATACTAATTTATTTCATTTCTCTTGGTGTTTATTCTCTCTGTCTGCTTTTAAGATGTGCATGTCTCTGGGGGGAAAGTAACACAGTACTTGAAATGGTCTGGATTTGCATATGAGCGAATAGAACTTTTGTGAGCCGCAAAGTGCTTTGGAGTTAAAATGTAAGTAAATCCACTCATCTAGCTGGGTTCTGAATAATGGATGGTACGCACATCCAGGCTCAAAGCTAAATCTAGACATCCATGCTGAAGCTCTTTCCATCTTACTTTGATGCTTAGTGATTTCATTTCAGCTACTCTTGGGATGAAAAGGTGACAATTTCTTTTCTCTTTTCCTCTTATTGGCTTTTCATGGCATGGCTTGGTCTTGATGGTGACGTTCTTCCAATCATGAAAGCTAGTACTGTAGGTCAGTGATCAATGGCAGATAGGAAGAGACATTAGGGCCCATCTGCACTACACATTTAAAGCAGTACCATACCACTTTAAAGAGTCATGGCTTCCCCCAAAGAATCTGGGGACTGTAGTTTGTTAAAGGTGCCGAGTATTGTTAGGAGACCTCTCTTCCACCCATACAGCTTCAATTCCCTTTTCCCAGGGAACTCTGGGAATTGTAGCTCTGGAGATTGAGACTAACAGCATCCTTAACAAACTTCAGTTCCCATGATCCTTTGTTTAAAGTGGTATGATACTGCTTTAAACGTATAGTGTAGATGGGGCCTAGGGCAGGGGTGGAGAAGCTCAGGCCAGCGTGGTGCAAATGTGGTCCTTCACACCTTTCTCTTTGTCCCTTGGGACTCTTCATAGGTCACACCCTTCACTTGTCCTGCTCTACAACCTTCATGCATTTTTGCTTGGCTAGAATGTGTCCTTGAACACTGATAACACCTCTTGTTTGCCTGGGTGGTGGATAGAGAGGGGTATGAGAACATGTGTAGAAGCTAGCCTACTTTACAAAGACAAAATTTACATTTGTTGCTCCACTCATTATTGCCTCACCTCACCCACCACTGCCATGTGGTCCACAAAGGTTGCCCAGAGGGAATGCAACCTGTGGGCTGAAAAATTATTTTCCATGCCTGCTTTAGTGGATACATATTGCCACCCTCATGTATTCACCCAATGCATCCCTGGGTTATGGTTAATAGTCCCACCAATGCTTTACATGCCAACCATGGCCCACACTGGCTGTACATTTGGTGGTTGTGTGAAGGAGGCCCTATGCACATAGTATCAGGATAGGGCATACCAGAGTCCAGGAAGGTCATGTTGGTCAAGGAAGGCTCAGCTAGAAAAGTAAGCCCTTCCTGCTCCTTCTTACCCAGAAAGATCCAGTGGTGAGGGTGGGTGGGCAGATTCAGTCTGGAAGGTTCTTGCCTAAGAAGGCCATTGCCTGCAATTCAGTGGCTGACCACATGGAGCAGCCACACATAGATTGCAGCAGCCATTAACACATATGGATGCAAAGTGGCAGCAAACTGCAAGCTGTGTATGCTTCCATCTGGGAATTATTATT
This sequence comes from Rhineura floridana, assembly GCF_030035675.1. Lineage (NCBI taxonomy): Eukaryota > Metazoa > Chordata > Lepidosauria > Squamata > Rhineuridae > Rhineura > Rhineura floridana. The sequence goes on along the minus strand of NC_084492.1, from coordinate 15,877,111 downwards.
TTTTAATTCTCCTAGTGAACACCAGCATTCAGGAACTGTGGAATGCAAAGCAGAGCAGGGGGAAGGTGGGAATGGGGGAGATCCATTCATTCTAACTTGAAAGGATGTGCATTGTGTCATGTGCTTTTTATACCTTACTTTTCAATAGGAACATTTGGCTGAATTTGCCTAATACTGAGGCTGGAGGAGGGGAAGGAGGAGGAAAGATGTGAATCCCAACAATGGCACAGTTGCATTTATTATTTATTTTTCTTTTCATCCATTTTTAATGTTATGTCAAACAAGCATGCATGCACAAATCAAAGGCTGCGGTGGGGGCTTCGATATATTCTGATGAAACACACTGGCTTTATAATTCTGAATGAAATAGTTATTTATTCTGGGTTTTACAAGAAGGCGAAGAAGGATACAATATGTGGGACTCTTTAGCTAGGGAAAAGATGAGCTAGAGGAGACATAATAAAGGTGTATAAAATTATACATGGGATGGGAAAAAAGGACAGAAGAATGTTTTTCCCCTACACTCATGACATTAGAATTCTGGAACATCCAATGAAGCAGAATGTTGGAAGATTTGGGACAGACAGAAAAAAATACTTCTTCACACAGTGCATAGATAAACTATGGCATTTGCTCCCCCAAGAATTGGTGATGGCTACAACATGGATGGCTTTAAAAGAGGATTACACAAATTCATGGAGAATAAGGCTATCAATGGCTGCTAGCCATAATGGCTGTGTTCAACCTCCACTGCCTCTGAATGCCAGTTGCTGGGAATCACAAGTGGGGAGAGTGTTGCACTCATGTCCTGCTTATGGTCTTCCCATAGCCATTGGGCTGACCACTGTGAGAACAGGATATTGAACTAGATAGGACATTGGTCTGACCCAGCAGAGTTCTTCTTTTTTTTTTTTTTTTTTTTTTCAATAATTTTTATTCAAATTTTCATAAAACATACAAGACGAAATCATAAAACATTCAAAGACAAAAAACAAAATCAAAAATAGTTAAACAAAAAAAAAAAATAAAAATAAAAATAAAAATAAAAAATAAAAAAAAAGAGTAAAATATTGACTTCCCATTTGTCAAAGATCAGATCAGTTATAAGTCTATAATATATAACAATCCTGTCTCTTAAGTCATATTATAAAATCACTTTCCTCCAATAGTTATCTTACTTAATCATCAAATCTCATAAACATTACTTTATTCTTTCCACAAAAAGTCAAAGAGAGGTTTCAATTCTTTAAGAAATATATCTATCAATTTTTTTTTCCAGATAAGCATATCGATTAATCCATCTCATTACTAATTATGATAATCTTATTGTCATAACCATAGTAAAAATAAACATTTCAATTAATCCATCACATCAGAATCTGTTAGGTTCAGTAATTTCAGTAGCCATTATTCTATTATCCCTATTAGTTCCATTTTCCATCTTCCATCTTCAGTAGTCTTGTTAAGTCCAGTAATTTCGGTATCCAATCTTCCATTATCAGTATTCCATAATAATCTTGCTGTCAAAGCCATAGTCATATAGTAAGAGTCTGATGGGAATTACCTCTATCCCAAATATTTTCTTGCCATCCATTCTGAATAGGTTGCTGAAATACTGCTGTAAAATCATATCTCTGTTCTTTTTTTCAAAATACACTGGGTCATCTCTTGAAAGTTTTTCCATTGTCACATGGCTGCAGTTAATTCCATAGATTTTCTCTATATTGGGCTCCATCACATCATTCCAGTCCAGAAGATTATCCATGCCATTGATAACTTTATCTCTAGAATCTTCATTAATTTCTTCAGAGATAACATTGAGTTCCAAACAATAGATTTTATTTCTAAAGTCCATAGACTCCAAATCTTTTTCCTGTTCCACGTTTGTTCCAATCTCCGGGGTCTCCTCTCTCACAGGGACCCCTGTTCCAGTCTCCAGGGTCTCCTCTCTCACAGGGACCCCTGTTCCAGTCTCCAGGGTCTCCTCTCTCACAAGGACCCCTATGTCTTTAATCTCCTGTGTCTCCAAACAATAGATTTTATTTCTAAAGTCCATAGACTCCAAATCTTTTTCCTGTTCCACGTTTGTTCCAATCTCCGGGGTCTCCTCTCTCACAGGGACCCCTTCCAGGGTCACCTCTCTCACAGGGACCCCTATATCTTTAATCTCCTGCGTCATTTTACTCAATTCAATTTTCAACTCCTTACAACCCTGTCGCAGGTTTTGTTTCGTTATCTCAATCTCATCCATTATTTTCTGAAACATAGTTATTTCCAGATTCTCAGCCACTTTCTTAATTGCCATTTTAAAAGAAAAATATAGGAAAACCACTTCTTATTTCAGCAACAATTGGGTTAATACTCCAAACTTGGTGACATCACAGTATAAACAGAGCAGACAGCCTTATCTCTCCATAGTTAAGTAAACAAAATGCAGTTCCCAGGATCGAAACAATTAATGGCAGTCGTCAGGAAACAGATTCGTCAAAAAAAAAATAGACCAAAAAGAGAGTAGTCTCAGACAATATAATATTCTTCAAAATAAAAATCTGGAATAGAAATCCCTCTTCTGTGTATATCTTTAGAATGCAAATCCAGGACAGCTTTTTGCAACAAAAACAGAGATAAGCTATTAATTAGTGCGTAGCAGAGAGAAGTTATGGCTCCCCAGTGAGATGTCAAAAACCGATCAATCTGGCAAATCTCTTTTAAACAGCAACAATTTAAGTCAAATAAAAGAAAAATATAGAAAGAAGGGTGCTTGCCTGTTAGTGCGTTCTCTCTTAGAAGATAAGGTGAACGTTCGCTTTATCAGATAGAGCTTGCTGTTGAAAATCCGTCCCACCTTCGTCGGCTGGACCTCGTCCCATAAATTAATGAGATCTGGTCGTCCCAACAAAAATAGGCTTTGAGGTTAATCTCTTCGTTTCTCCCTACCCGGGAGAAGTTTAATCAGTCAAAAAAAAAGAAAAAACTGACTGATATATCTGAATAAGCTTCTTTTGAGGCAGGAGCCCGTCTCAAAAGCAGGCACAGGCTAAGTCACCCTTCCCGGAAGTCCCCAGCAGAGTTCTTCTTATGGGTTGTATTCAATGCTAGTCTTATGAGTAGACCCACTGAGGGTAATAGATATGACTAATTTTGGATTATTAATTTTAATGGATCTACTCTGAATAAGCCTTAGTTGAATACAACCATATGTTTATTGTTATTATTATTATTATTATTATGCCTCTTCTCTCTTCTCTGTCTTAATATTCTCAGCCCATCTCCCCTGCTCTTTTGCCTTCATTTTCCAAAAAAGCTTCTTGTTGTCATAGGCTTGACCCACATTACAAAAGGCTATGATCCAGTTTTATTTTAGAACTCACAAGTTGCAGTAATATAGGATATTAAAACACCAGTGTTTGTATATCTTAAAATGTATGCTGTTGGTGAAAAAAATACTCTAAACATAGGAGGAGGCAAGGGAATTGATAGAATATTCTGCATGCCTTTATCAGTTATATTCTGGTCATGCTAACTTCTTAGGGTTTAGTATCTGGCCTTTGAGGGTGCAAAACCTTTTAGCTGTTAGCTGGAATTATTATAAAAAAACAAATGATTTGCAGATTAATCTCCATATCAATAATGAAGATGTCATTTCCCATTTATGTGGGGAATCTTGATGCAGGGCCCTTATTTTCGTGGTGTCTCATTCTTTAATCAAGTCTGCAGATAAACTTGGCTGCAAAAAATTCTGTCTAAATCAGGCAAACGAATCTTTTGGTTACCAAATTAATAACTTCATTGATGCCATCGGTCTTCCATTTTCACTCCATTACATTCTTAAATTTATGTTCAAATGGCATAGCAAATAAATGAGCTGGTTTTTTTTAAGAATGATAAAATTGGAAAGGGGGGGGAAGCAATTTAACTCCAATAAATTATTTTTAGAATGATTAAATGACGTATTCTATTAACTATAAAAAGGGAATTAAAGGGCATTGGTTTATGAACAGTCAGTCATTTGGAGACCTTTGCAACCCTGGCCGATTGTACCTGTAATAATAGCATGAGAGAACTTTATGGTGTCTCATTCGATACATCTTTTCTTCTTCAGTGCTACTGCTCTCATCAACGTAATGATTAGAATGTGACAATGAAAAAAGTAGAATAAATTATATTTTGTCCCAAGAAAAATGTTTCGAATGGTTATTTTGCTTGGTGTGCTGCGTGAATACAGATAGCTGCTTGAACACCATGGAAAGCCCAGCAAGTCTCATTTAGGACAGAATGTGAGCCCACAGAGAAGTGGCCACAGAACTGGTTAGGCTGCCATTCTATGATGCTCTCACCTTGGCAAACCAGATATCTATGGGAAGTCCACAAGCCATAAGTAATGCTGTTACTCTTATTATTTCTTTATTTCCTCTATGAATCGTTTCCTATGAGACATAAGGACATAACGGGCTGCCTTATACCGAGTCACATAATGGGTTTCCATAGCTCCCTACTGTCTACATGGACTGACAAAAGCCCTCCAGGTTTTCAGGCAGGGGTCATTGCCATCCCTACCTGGAATTGCCAGGGACTGAACCGTGGACCTTCTGCATGCAAAGCAGAAATTATGCTACTGAGCTATGGCCCTTCTCCATCTGGAAGTAATTTCCCATACAATAAAAACTTAGGTAAAACAACTGCATATCAGTTAAAAAAAAGTTTAAGGTGGTTTTTTTTTTAATGTTTTTAGTGCTTTATAATTTGTTTAGTACTTTTAGCACTTGTTTGCCACACTGGGCTGCCTTTGGGAGAAAGGTTGGAATAGAAATTTAATAAATAAATAATAAAACAATTGCATATATTATTTTTTAAAAAAACAAAAATAAAAGAAGTTACATATAAAACATTTAAAAACCCACAATAACATAAAATCAATTTAAAACCAGTACAGATATTGTGGAATAACAATCTTCAATTAGAACATGAGAACTTAAGAAGAGCCTGCTAGATCAGGCCAATGGATGCTCTAGCATCCTGTTCACACAGTGACCAACCAGATGCCCATAGTAAGCCCACAAGCAGGACCTGAGCGCAACAGAGGTCCCCCCTCCTGAGGTTCTCAGCAACTGGCATTCAGAAGCATATTGTCTCCAACAGTAGAGATAGGGCATATCCATTATTAGTAGTAGCCACGGATAGCCTTATCCTCCATGAATTTGTCCAATATTCCTCTAAAACTTTACAAGTCGGCAGCCGTCACTGTCTTGTGAGGGTGGCAGTACAATGCTGGTTAAAAGAGAAAAGTCTTCAACAAGTGCTTAAAGGACAATAGAGACGGTGCTTTTATCTGATGTATAATGGGAAGGTGTTTCAAAAGTGTTGCTATACTAAAGGCCCGATTCTGACATTGTGTGTCAAGGTTGTCCTGATAAGTTGGTATCTCCAAGATGTTCCTTCTGCAAGGATCAGTGATTGATTGACTATAATAAATAAATAAATAAATAAATACATAGAGGATGAGACAGTCTTTTAGGTATCCTGGTCCCAAACTGTGTAGGGCTTTCTACAACAGGACCAGCACCTTGAATTTTGCACTAGCTGCAGCTTCCAGGTTGTAAAGAAATGTTGTAAATCAGGTGTGCAGAATTTTTGGACCTCCAGATGTTGTAAACCACTTTGAGATCTGTTTGGTAGTAAACAGTCTAGAAATGACATAAATAAATAAAAATAATAAATAATTAGCATTATTCCTGGCCATTGACCATGCTTGCTCGGGCTGATGGGAACTGTAATTCAGCAACATCTGGGGGGCGCAAAGGATCCCCACATTTGTCCCACAGCTTCAGAGTTATTGTTTCAATTTAAATTATCTTATTATTATTTTCTAATTCACACCTTCATTCACACATGAAAGTGGTATGTATAAAAATACAACTATTCATGTAAACCAGTAAAAAAGATAATAAAGTATAAAGTAATAAGCCAGACACTATTCAACTAGTTAAAACAATGCAGTTGGTTTTAAAAGCCTGACCAAATAAAGATATCTTAACATGGATGAAGGAGGGAGAAATATCAATAATTTAATTTAAGATATGCAGGCGATACCATACTACTAGCAGAAACCATTAATGATTTTAAACAAAACTGATAAAAAATAAAGAGTAAAGCACAAAAGCAGAACTACAACTGAACATCAAAAAGACTAAAGTAACAGAAGATTTGTGTAATTTTAAAATCAACAATGAAGACACTGAACTTGTCAAGGATTATATCAATACCTTGGCACAGTCATTAACCAAAGTGGAGACAACAGTCAAGAAATCAGGCTAGGAGTGAGGAGGGTAGCTATGAGAGAACTAGAAAAGGTCTTCAAATGCAGAGATGTATCACTGAACACCAAAGTCAGGATCATTCAGACCATGGTATTCCTGATGGATTGATAATGATTCCATAAAGGAAACCACAGAATGAATTTACAAGATCTGAACAGAGTGGTTTATAAAAGAAGCTATTGGAGGTCACTGATCCATAGGGTCACCATAAGTCGTAATCGACTTGAAGGCACATAACACACACAACCTGGCTCTGAAAAAAGTACTCCAAAATTTATTATTGATTTTTTAAAGAGTATAATTTAAGCCCCACTCTTCCTCTGGAAGGCTATTCCAACCCTAGGGGACTATCATGAAAAAGACCATCTCCTTTGTGGATGTATAATGTACCTCTGCTATAAATGGAACTCAGATAAGGATAGGTGGGTACGGGAGGAGGTATTCCATCAGATATCTGGGTTCCAAGCCTATTTCTAGAACATTTTTTAAAAAATGTTCACAGGTCCAAAGTATTGAGAGGGCTCTAAGAGGCACACTGGCCAAGTATAACCTAGCACATTCACTTCAGTGTTAAGGAGGTTCTGCATGTGCCACCTCCATTGCCCACATGGGCTTTCATCCATCAAAGTTAACATGTTCAGTAAAGATGACTCTCGTTCACCTCCCACACTTTGCTCTCTCCCACTTCAGAATGTCATGTCAATTTCAGCAAGTCAACAGCAGCCTTATTTGAGTATAAGAAATAAAACATAACCAAGGCCTGAGCATGCTATACCACCATCTTCCAGCTTTGGACACATAGTATGATGAATGCCAACCATGCAAGTGAAAAATTGGTGCATATGCGATAATTAGGGGTAGGAGAGAAATTTGATTCAGTTCACATTTAAAGGCAAACTTACCAAATCTACACTTTCTGAAGCTATATACAAACTGAAACACAGACATCTTTCAAAAGTCACACTTTTATACATTTTGCAGTGCAGTTCTCCAGGCAAGTAATGCATATACTGGGATAAACAATGTATAATGTATATATTCATGAAAATAGCCTACAAAAATGTGTCATGCTAGGGAAAATTGCTTGGCAAAAATGTGTACATTAGGCAAAATTGCATACAAAGCTGAGTGTATTCAGAGAAATTCGCACTAAAATGCTGATGAATTTTCATGAGGATTTTTTTTTAAAAAAAAATGCAAACTGCTGCAGATCTGTGGAGAACTAAATTTAAGACAGGAAAAATGAGAAATGGAGAAAAGCCAAAACTGACAGATTCTGTCTTTCCAACCTGGGAGTATACACCCTTGAACTCAAGGGGTTTATTTCTGAGTTGATATGTGTATAATACTATAAAACCAAGTTGCTGCTGATTTTTCTAGAAGTCAAATTTCTGAGGAATTAAGAACATCCTGAGAAAGAGGAAGCTGAGACACTTGAATAAAGTTTTTTTTTTGAAGGAAGTTTCAAAGAGGGCTTTTGGGGGAGGGGATATGTGCTTTTTATTTTATTATTTTACTGTATAAAAAGGACTTTTGAAGCACACTGACATTACAATTTGAGCTACCTCTCTGACACTTTCCGCCACAACTTTTTTTTTAATCTTTATACTTGAAAAATAAAATAAAAGCAAAGTGTTTAAAAAAAATAATAAAAAAGAAATCCTCAAAAATACCCAAGAGAGTGAATTTGAGCTTTTCTGAAATATCCAAATGTTCATTCTGGTCTTTGTGTTTGCATAAAAATAACCACATTGACTCTTGTCATACTTTTTGCTTTTAATTAGAATAAAATATTACTTGGTTTGAGATGCACTAAGCTAAGATTCAGCCCAGAAAACACTTTTCTTTTTTTTCTTTTTGCAAGCTAAGTTACAGACTCTAAAATTCAAGTTAGCAGCAAAAAGTGCTGATGCTACTTTCTGCATAGTTTCATAAACTTTGCTGCTATAAAAACACTCAATGTAGGTAGAGGATGGATAGTAAAAATGTCCCCAAGTAACAAAATGTCCAAGAATGCATAATTACAGATTTCTCAAGGACTTGTAAACTCTGCACATATTTCCAGGTTATATTTCACTCTAGAGTAAGCATCTAGAGGACCTTTTGGCAGCACATTGTCAGTGTTAAGAGCTATAAAATGTTCACACAACAATAGCTGGAGGCAATTTGTGTAATGTGTACTCTTTAACAAGCTGCAAACAATGGCAAAAACCCACACAGACAGAAATTGACTTGAAAGCAAAGGAGATTTCACTTTGCTTTGGGCTTTTTTTCCTTTTTTTCAAAGCAGTGGCATCAACGGTAGCAATTCTATTAATTAAACAGGGTTTTTAACGTGGGGAAACTATGTTTCATCCTGTTATGCACAAAAATACATGAGGACAAACTCAAGAGTTTATTGTAAGTAGCACTGGTGTTTATTTGGTGCCAACAAGGGATTTTTTCCATGCTAAACAGAATATAGGACTGAGAGCTGCTTTGAATATTCCATGGTAGTGAAGAACATAGGAAGAACCCTGCTAGACAAAGGTCCATCTAGTCCAGCATCTCATAGTGGCCAACCAGATGCCTATAGGAAGCCCGCAAGCAGGACCTGATTGCAACAGCACTATCCCCACTTGATGATTCCCAGCGACTGGTATTTAGATAACGGGGGAAGGACATAGCCATTGTGGGTACTGCTAGCCTTACCCTCCATGAATTTATCTAACCTTTTTTTAAAGCTATTTCAGTCAGCAGCCATTACTACCTCTTATGCGAGTGAATTCCATAGTTTCACTGTACTTCGCTTTGTCTCTCCTGAACCTTTCAATGTTGTGCTTCATTAGATGGACTTCTAGAGAAAGATCACCCTGTGCCCCCACATCCAGAAATGAGACTTAGGAGAGGAGGATTGGGATGTTGTTACATTTATTTAAATATAACAATTTTTTTTGAGAACATGCAGGCCAAACTAACCAAATTAACCAAATTCAAAACATCCAGGCAGGTGAGGCCTTAAATTATTTCTGGGGGGGGGAACTCCCCTCCAGCCCCCTGGGCATGTAACCAGCCGCAGGCTGAGGCTCCCCTGCTGAGAATGAAGAGGAACTCCTCCTTCCTTGGTAGGTGAGCCTTGGGTGTGCCAGCGTTCACCCCAATGCACAAGCCAGGTTACAAGAGGCACTCCCCAGGTCCAACCCAAGCATCAAGCACCAGGTGAAGCAAACACAAAATGCCTCAGTACTCCAACTTTTTTATCCCCCAACCTTGTCACCTGCCCGGACTCCACACGAAAAGGCGAGCAACCACACCCTCCTTACAGCCAATTGAATTAAAGCCTGCAGTATGGGAGTAGGCAAAACAAGAGGGGTCAAAGCGAGGATACCCCCAAAAAATTGCTACTCAGCCCCTAAATGGCGACTAGGCAAGCTCATTCTGATAGGGAGGGACGGCGGGGGCAGCAAGCAAGTGAAGAGGGAGAGTTGGAGACAGAGCTGGCTTTTAAACCTTCTCCCTGCCCCACTCCAGATTGGCCAGCAGGCCCTGCATGACCTCCCCCCTCTCCTCGGGAATAAACCACCTGAGTCTTCTTTTAAAAGGAGATGGGGTAGAGGCAAACACCCCCCATACACATAAGCTCAGCTTGGCGTTTCCTTCAGCTCAACTTGGCATCCCCCTCACCTCGGCACCCCACCACACCACGAATTATCTTATACACCTCTATCATGTCCCTCCTTACTCACCTTTTTTCTCAAATACTATAGCCAAGTGGTTCCCTCCCCCCCCCACAGACCACTTGAAAACTGCTGGTGATCTTGGTGGACCACTTAATTATTTTTCTGCCTATTGTAGCAACTGTGATGCATTGTGCTAAATAGTGTGTGATCTTTAATTGTATTTGTATTGCTTCTTTTAGTCTCTTATATTGTATTTTATTATGTGACAATTTGAATGCTATGGAATGCCAATTGTAGTATAATAAAATGCAATAAAGGAAATAAAGGAAGCAATAAAAATGCAGTTGAAAATCAATATAAACATTTAATATGTACATGTCAAAGACCACCTGAATGAAACTTACAGACCAATGGTGGTCCACAGACCACAGTTTGGAAACCGCTGCCATAGTCATTTCTCATAGGGGAGTTGCTCCACCACTGGATCATTTTGCTTGCCTTTTTGGAAACCTCTTCCAGCTCTACAATATCTTTCTGAGGAGAGGTGGCCAGAACTGTGTGGTTTCAGCACAGATTTGTATAATGGCATACTATAACACAGTGGAAACATGACTCCCTTTTACAGGTTGGAGATGAGCCAAGGAGAGGAAGCATGGGTCAGCCAAGTGTGAGAATGGTGGACACGCATCAAGGCCCACATCTCAGCAGGTGGCCCACTGCTGGCCACTGAAACCCTTTGGTCTGGCTCCTCCTCATCTTGCCATTACTATCCACTCTTTTTCTCTCACCCGTGAGCGAGCAAGCAAAGACTATAAGTGAGTGAAAATGAGCTGGGGCAAGTGGCAACAACTGTTTTCCCTGCTCTTTGTGACTGGGACCTGAGTGAGTACAGGGGCAGCCCTAAGATAAAGGCTACATCCACATCAGACATTAATTTCACATTAAACTGCCATGGCTTCCCCAAAAGAATCCTGGGAAGTATAGCTTATGAAGGGTGCTGAGGGTTGTTTGGAGACTATTATTCTCCTCACAGAGCTCCAATTCCAAACTGGATTATCAGAGGAAGAGGAGTCTCCTAACAACACTCAGCACCCTTCACAAACTACACTTTCCAGGATTTTTGGGGGGAAGCCATGACTGTTTAATGTAGAATAAATATCTGGTGCAGATGTGGCCAAATAATGCCCTGGGTGAAGAGCGTCTTTGCCTCTCCCCCCTCTACCCGGTCAGCTTTGCATAGGCTTCCAGAGGGTTTACAGGGCCTGGTGAAGGTGTGGGATTGTGGGCCCTGCTGCTGCCCCAGCAAGGACCCCTGGATGTATGTACAAAGCTGACCTCTTACAGCTTACAGCTTTATTTTATTATTTATATAGTGCTTAGAGATGGTATTTAACACCAATATATCTACCTCGAATTAATTGGATACACTCCCCCAGATGTTGGAGGGGATGTGCCATGGCCAGAACATACCACCACATGTGGTGGGAGTGTGCCTCAGTATAAAATTTTGGACTTTATATGGTGCTTACAGTGTTTATAGCATTTCTTAGTATTAAGTGCTTTGCAGTACTGTCTCAACGTAAAGCTGTGTTCCACTGATTTTTACCTAGCACAAATGACACCAAAGTTGAAACTGAAAAAGAAACATACTCTAAAGCTAATTAAAAGGAAGATTTTTTTGTGTGTGATTAGTACCCAAACAACCTATAGAACCTTGAGGGGTGGGGGAGATTACAGATACTTGCTTTTTGCCACTTGAGCAGATAGTACATGCAAAAAACACAGCTGCTGAGCTCAGCTTGGTGCCCTCTTCAGCTCAACGTGGCACTCCCCTCACGTCAACGCCCCATTCCTAAAGCTGGCCTTGAATGAGTGGGCATTTGGTGGTGGGAGGAGGAAGAGGCACAAGCTGAGGATGCCTTATCCACAAGTCCTTCAAAAACGCACACTGGCACTGGAGTGTGTGATTCGCACTTGTTTATCTCTACTCAGATCATATCTAAAAAGGCAAATATGCCATGCATTCCCTTCTCTGCATTTCAAGGATTAACATACATGCCCCCTTGGGATGTAAACTGGAAACAGGCCCAGTGCCAGCAGAGGGCCAGGTAGGGCACAGGCCTGAGGGCCCCTGGGCTCAGAAGGGCCCAGGAGGATGAAGTATCTGTTCTGTGATCCGCACCAGGGACATGATTTGCAGCATGTTATCAACCTCTTACCCCAGGCCACAAATCACACCCTGTGACCCAAGGCTGGCACAGATAACGGAGCTCCACCCTCCCAGTCAACACCCCCCATGCAGCAAGTATGGATTTAAATAGGCCCAGCCACCCCACCTCCTGCATTTCCACAGTAGAGTGTGTGAAGGCATGTATGAGCAGTACACTAGCAAGCTGATGATGCAGGAGGTGGGGTGGTTAGGCCTATTTAAGCCCATGCTGGCTGCATGGGGGGGTTATTGGTGCCTAAGGGGTCCTTCATGCCTGGTGCCAGCTTTGCATGGAAAAGAGGAGAGCCAGCATGGTGTAGTGGTTCAAGTGTTGGACTAAGACCTGGGAAATGAGGATTCAAATACTCATTCAGCCAGGAAGCTGATTAGGTAACCTTGGGATAGCCAGTGTCTCTCAGCCTAACTTACCTCAAAGGCTTGATGTGAGGATAAAATGGCAGAGGAGGATAACAGTGTATGCTACCTTGAGCTTCTTGGTGTTTATTTTTTTTCCTACTGTGATTTGTTATACTGATATTTTCAGTTATTGCTGTTTTAATATTTGCTTTTTAGATTTTTTTAAACTACTTAAAATTTGATAATGAAGGGTGGTACAAAAATATTTTAAATAAGTAAATAACTAAGTACATAAATAAATAATATTTATATTAATAAACATGATATTCCAGCAATGTTTAAACCATTTTGTACCAAAAGGTGTCTTCTGCAGCCTTGTCAGATACAAGCTACTGCAGTTACACAGGTTTACACTGATATTAACACTATGAAACCAATGATAAAGTCTGATGGGGAGCAAAAACTCATATAAGAGAATTAATAGGCATAAACAGCTTTAAGACTACAAATGCTATGGTTCCCTGCATTCCTAAGAGCAAAAATATCCAAGGTGTGTAATAAACAAATGATTAAAACAATAAGTAAGAAACAGTATAAAACTGAAGTTTAGATTGACCGTTGGATTTCCCACAAGATTTTACAGGGCACAATCCAACTTGCATTACACCGAGACTGGCGTAACTGAAGCCGGAATAAGACAGCATAAGGCCAGAAAAAAGGATGTGTCGGGGTTGTGTCAGGGTAGGGGCCGAGGTGAGGGGACAGGAAAAAACAGTTGTTGCCACTAGCCCTATCCAACTTGTGTTTGGAGCTCCCCTGCAGGTCCCAATCCAAGCAAAAGTTACACCAGGAAAATGGTTGGTCTAAGAAAAAAAATACAACAGAAGTCAGTGGAGAGGTCTTACTCTCCGGTAGAGGAATTTGAGAGAGCAGGCTTTTACTCACTGGTTCCTGCATGCAGCTCCCGGCTGAACTGGCATTCAGCCAACCCAGAGCTCCTGAACGGCAATTGGATGCAATGGAACTTTACTCTGGTACCACTTGTGCCGCCTTCCACTGAGTTGGATTGCTCTGTGCATTCCTCCTACAACTTTTATACCTCACTAGAAAGCGGCAGGACAGTTTGCAAATGACCAGGTGTTTGTCAAATGTAGCCTTATTCATTATTCTCTCAGGCACTTTTTTGGAATGAAGGGAGATTAATCTGTTCGTTTGTTTTGATTATTTATATTAGAAATTTATGTAGATGGCAGACTGATGTATATTTCAAAGGGAAAGCAAATAATAAGAAAAAAAATAGTCATTTCACAACATACCGAAATGTCACAAAGGTCTCTCTCACTCTCTGACTTCTACACCATGTCAGTATTAAAACAGCAAAAGGAAATGAGCAATATATTATTTACACCTTGAATGCTTGAGTCATAATGTCTTAGAAATTACTCTTTTTCTATAGGCTAGCTTCAAATTAACACCACATCTGCACTATACATTTAAAGCAGTATTGTTATACCATTTTAAACAGTCATGGCTTCCCCCAAAGAATCCTGGGAACTGTAGTTTGTTAAGGGTGCTGAGAGTTTTTAGGAGATCCCTATCCCCTTCACAAAGCTACAGTTTCCAGTATTACTTGGGAAGAGGAACAGATTGTTAAACCACTCTAGAAATTGTAGCTCTGTAGGGGGAAAGAGGATCTTCTAACAACTCTCAGCACCCTTTTAACAAACTACAGTTCCCAGGATTCTTTGGGGGAAGCCATACTGCTTTTAATGTATAGTGCGGACATGGCCTCTGAATAAACAGTTGTTGGGAAACAGTGGAAAAGAGCTATTGTCCTCATGTTCAGCTTGTGGGCTTGTTCATACCCAAAACAAAATCCAACAAAACACATACAACCCCAAACAAAATGCAGCTTAAAAAGGAGGCAACACCCCCCCCCAAACCAGACAACCCTGCAAATAACCAACAAAAAATAAAATAAACTCATATTTTTAAAATAAAAAGTGGGGAGGGTCACAGGGCCACCAACACTGGAGGCATTCAAGAGGCAGCTGGATAGCCACCTGTCAGGTATGCTTTAATTTGGATTCCTGCACTGAGCAGGGTGTGAGGATCCCTCCTCAGACCTCCTCCTGTCAGGTCCCTCCAGTCAGGATCCTCGTTTTTATTTGTTCTCTCATCGTCTCTAGCACAGATCTCACAAGATCCCACTGCTAGGCAGCACCACCAGCCACTCCCTGTTTCACAATATTGCCTTAGGACTTTGCCTTAGTCCCCTTCCAGCTTATTGTTACTCTGTGTCTGGGTGCACTTGCAGGCCACAACCCCCCTGTATCTTTGTGCCTATAAAGCATACAGCCCTGGGTTGCCCCGGATACTTGATGATGCACTAACTCTTTACCGCTGCCACCATTTGATATTGTTTCTCCGCCTTGGTAAATACCCTTCCCACCCTTCTGGTCTGTGCAAGCCCCAGCCAAGGATCAGGCTTTTGGTAAACCAATAAAAGTATTTATTTGATAACACCAGGAAATAACAAGATTACTTTAGGAATGTTCAACAAGCGTATGGTTTCATATAGTGTCACTCTTTATGTTTCCAGTCATATATATTCTGCCTAAATACCAGCCAAATATAATCCAACCCACAACCAACTCCAATCCACACTCCACAACCAACCGACCCCCTCTCAACTCTCATCCTCTCATTTATACCTTCAGCCACTCAGACGCTCAGCCAATCATCATACAGCATTCTCCAGCATTCTAGCCCATGTACTCCCCCCTCTCACTCAGTCACTTACCATATATCGCTTAATAAACTCGCACTTACCATATTTACAGTTATCAAACTATAGGGACATCACACAGGGATGTTAGACTTGATGGCCTTATAGGTCCCTTCCAACTCTATGATTCTATGATGGGCACCAGGAAGGGTGTCTGAGGACACCATAGTGCCCATAGGTGCCATATTTTAGAAACCCCAGGTGTAGAGGATTAAATCACAAGCACACTGGTGCTATACTTTCAAAAAAAAACAAAGATACTTGTGTAAGCCACTATTAAACTAGTAAGTCATTTAAAACTAGCTGCTTCTAAGCAAAGTGGATAGACCTGGAGAGAAAGTAGGGTTCTTCTGATGATCACATGCCAACTAGTGAAAGGAATGTTCACATATTACATTTAATGTGTACCTGTGTGCACAAATAGTTGAGCTGTGCACTCATACAGTAATTCAGATGTAATGTTCTCAAGTGTACAGTCTGTGTACACAATAGCTGAGTTGTACGAATGAACAAGTGTGCACTCTTTCACACAAACCCGAGTACATGCGTAGAGGCAGCTTGTATCTGCGTTCAGTGCAATGTGTGAAGAACCCTGGAGAATGGGTCTAAAAAGAGATTAGACAAATTCCTAGAGCAGCGGGGTAGCCAGTACCAGCTGTATATTGGTGGGCCCCAGCTCCCATCATTACTGACCATTGGCCATCAGCTGACTACTCATTTCCTAAAGGATAGGTCTATCAATGACTATTCACCACAACAGTTAAAACAAACTAGAACTGAGAAAACATCTGAGATTTTTCTTTTGCTCATTCCGCTAGAAAATGAAGGTCACTTTGCATAATTTTATCCACACATTCTCCACTATTTTTGTGTGCCAGTCACTGTTACACACACACACACACCAATGTTCTGGAATAATGCTAGGTCCAGAGCATTGTGGAGGATGCAAAATGGTGGCTAGGTTGCCAGTAGCTGCTGCTGCCACCACTTGCATTGGCAGCAATGAACCCAGACCAAATCCTTGGAGGGGGAGAGAGAAGGTGCTAATGATCAGTCCTCCCTCTGAGAAATTTCATCTCCCTCTGGAGAACTTCTCCTACCTCTGGAGAAATATGTTGAAATAGATAGAGAATTTTGAAAAGACAATTCTGTACAGTAATAAAAGAAACCTCCATGTTGAGAGGGATATGACACCAAATACCACTTCTTGAGGGAATGAAGCAGGGAGAGCCATTGCCCTCATGTCTTTCGTGTTGTCTTCCTGGAAGCATCTTGATGGTCATGGTGTAAAACTGGATGCTAGATGAGATGGACATTTAGTCTGATACAGCAGGGCTCTTAAGTTCTTATAAATCAGGTATAATCAACCACTGATGTGGTTGGACTACAACTGCCATAATCTCTACCCACTGGCTATCCTGGCTGGGGCTGATGGGAGTAGCCTCCCAATATTGCCCAACAATATCTGAAGGCTATCATGTTGTCTACCCCTAGTATAAATCATCATCATCATCATCTAGAAGTGTTTTAGTCTAAAAACTACCTCTGGTGGAGCAATCCTGTTGCATGTGCTCATTTTTCAGGGGTGAGACACTTTGGTTCCACATAAAGTGCTTGCAATATTCCTGTTTCTTGTGCAATAACAGCATCATCAGTCTTACTCCCATTACCAAAAGGGAGAACTTATGTCTGCCTTTGGGTATATATATATATATGATTATAATAGTCTTGAATGCTGTCTCAAATGTTGCTAAACCCAAGTCAAGTAAATACTTGTGAGATATGGATAAAGAATTATGTACACTCCCAGCTTGCTCAAATGCTCCTCAGTAATTATTACAGCTGATCCTAAGCACACTGCTAAGATTTATTAGCTACTGAAAGGTACTGTTTCTAGGAGGAGAGTGGTATTTCAGAATTTATCTGTCAGGATTTTGCAGGAATGGAAATTGTGCAAGCATTTTAAATCCAAAGGGGCCCCTGGAAATAGAACCACACTAATAACGCCAGCATTAGTTGCAGCTGATGTCTCTTGGAACTCCAGAAGTTTTCTTGGTCTTTGTGAAGGGGAGCAATTGCAATTATTCTGATCAATATATGATCAATATATGATCTACCATTTGCATCTACCATTTGCCACAAAAAATGAAAGGTAACTTGTGCCATTGTTTTATCTATTGCATGAATATTTGGCTCTTATTGCAAGGACTTCAGGAGTGGCTCACACACATGATTCCTTGAAAAGGTGGTCAGATTCAGAAAAGAGCATGGCTCCTGCCCCTTCAATAGTTGTGCAGAAGAGTGAATTTCAGCAGGTGTAGCTTGTCCTAGGAAGTCGTTTTTCATGTAGACTATGGAATTCACTACTTCAAGATGCAGCTATGGCCACTTAGATGCTTCAAAAGAGGATTTAAAAAAAGAAGAGGATATGGCTACTAGCTATGATGGCTACATATTGCCTCCAACAGTGGAGGTAGTATGTCTCTGGATACCATTTTGCAGGAAACCTGAGTGGGTGAGTGATATTGCATGCTTGTGGGCTTCCCATGGGCATCTAGTTGGCCACTATGTGAATGAAACTAGATGTACGTTTCTCATCCAGTAGGTGTTTATGTCCAGGGAGCTTAAAGGGTCAGAACTGCTTAGGTTTAGCAGAACTGACATATACCCTTAGCTCATTCCCTGAACCATTTTTATGTCCCTCAAATATTCTAAACTAGGATAGAGTGGCACTTGGTAGGACTTTGGGAATATACTGATTCATGCAACTGATCACTGCAAAGCTTACAGAAATGATGCTGATCACCTTGCTTTCCCCTAAGATTTACTAGTGGAATCACAAAGGGTTGCAGATTCTGTTTGGGAAATGTACCTTAAAGATTTCCCTTGCACATATGAACCTGGCACTCAGTTGAGATCTTCATCAGAGGCCTCTTTCAGAGGTTAGATGGGTGTATATGGGAGAGAGAGGCTTGTCTATGGTGACACTTAAGTTGTAGAACTCCCATCGTAGACATATTCATTTCTCATTGGCTGCTTTCACACTGCACTTTATTCCATCTTCTAACAATTTCTTACTTGGTAATTTGTGCATTATATTTGATCTTTCACATGACATACAAGCTAGTTCTTAAATTCTAGTAGAATACAGTGCAAGTTTAGCACTAATTTTCATGACAAATAATACCAGAAACAATCCATTTGCAAGTTTGGGAATCCAGAAAATTGCAGGAGTTTTTTGCTAGCTGCAGCCACTCCTGTCCTTTAGGAACACACTTTTTATTTTTGCCTGATGAAAATTGTACCAGTATTCCAGCATAGGCCTGAGTAGCAGCAGCATTTCCCATACCCACCCCTGTGTCCATATAACTATATATATATATATATACACAGTATGTCAGATGCTAAAGGGAGAGGGGTTGCATGGCAATGGGATGAAATTTTACACCTCCTACATAGTGGGGACCTACAGTGTGCATGTATATATACTGGGTGAGGGACAAAAAAAAGACGTTCATGACAGCCGTGTGAAAGACAGTTGTGTAAAATGCCGGTATATCAGCTGAAAAAGCTACTGCTCCTTAACACAACAGATACTGCAGTGTGAAAGGAATTTTAGAAATCAGGACAGGAGTGCTACCACTTTAATCCATTAAACTAACACAATAAGCCCCATGTCTGAAAGCAGCCGTTGTCTCAGAGGCCAGGCTAAGATTGTAATTATCCCCAGTTTCCTGGGAGTAAACTGGAGATAATATGCAACCCACAACACAACTGCCATGGAGTTAAAAAAAAAAATCACCAAAAACTATTGTCTTACACTGATCCTGGATCAAAACCACTGTAAAACAGAGTCTTCCAATTCCCATCTCACCAAGTCAGTTCAGGAAGATACCACGGTTATTGGTATCAAAAGATGGTGAATGATCAAGTAAGAATAATAGAGTCACACTCCCCCTGTCCTCCTCATAAAGGTGATGGCCTCATCAAGGCCATTTCTGTCCCATAACCAGGCTGGATCCTGAACTGAAATGGATCAGGATCATCAGAGTGCTTACAACTGTTCTGCTATGAACCTTTTGATCACCTTCCTTAAAGATGACTGGGACCACTCCTCCCACAAGGATGCTTTGACCACACCCTGGGCCCATGAGGCAATGTTTCCTTGGCATTCTTTAATAAGCCAAAAAGGTCAATGGAACACATAATTGAGCATATTGTTGCAAGCATCTTTGTCACATCATCAGATTGTATCAACAGAAATTGAAATTGTCACAGCAGCCATTACACTGGAACCTCACTGGAGACTACAAAAAAAAAAAAGAGTGACATCAAATTTCCTATGGAGGTGAACAACTTTGCCCTCAAAATGACTTGCAATACAGTCACAGTGGGCTTCCAAAGAGTCTAAAATTCCATTTTGCTGTTAGCAGGCACCAAACCATGCAAAAAAGCTCTGCAGGACAGCTACTTGAGGATGTAATGGAGGCAGAAAAGTGGGCCTTCTTCACTGCCCTCACCACCGTGCAGTAGGCATGATTCTGGCCCTCATTTGTGTCTGGTCATTAATATCCAATACTGTTCTGCAGTTAACAAATAAGGAAGATCAGAAAGACTATATTGGCCTATTATTTTGTAGATTTCTAAAATGTGACAAGGGCAAGATATCTGTACTTTATGTGAGGGCCACTCATACCTTGCATTTTGTAGGGGAAAGGCCATTGCATTTTATGTAGTAGATCCCATTGCATGCAGAAGACCCCAGGTTCAATCCCTACCATCTTTAGCTAGGGCTGGGAGAGAATCCTACCTGAAATACTGGAGAGTCACTGCCAGTCAGTGTAAACAATACAGAGCTAGATGGACTAATTATCTGACTCAGTACAAGGCAGCTTCCTTTGTTCCTAGATGGCCACTTTGACTTGGTCGAGATGTAATGCTAAATCTGCCTTCCCCAACAGATATTCCCTGCAGATATTTTGGACTACAACTCCTATCAAACTCAACCAATGTGGCCAAAATGAATGATTGGAGTTGTCCAAAATTTCTGGAGAGCACCAGGAAACCAGTGGCTATGGGAGATAAGCTAAAACTGTGGATGTTGGAGAGTGGGGCTTGAAGGATTTATTATCTTTTCCATTATAGTTCAAGCACTATATTTTTATTTTGTTATTAGATGAGAAACATGGGGTAATACTATCCAAATATGGATGGATAAAAAAATTGATTCAGTTTGCATTTCCAGGCGAATCTATCAAATTCACACATTGAGACACAATATGAGAACCGAAACACAGCCATTCTTTTAAATTTGCACTCAATGCAGTTCGCCAAACAAACAATGTTTACAAAAATGCATATGTTATGGGATGTGTATTTTAACAGTATTTCACTATTATTTTGTATTTTGGTCGTTGTTTGGTTCTTTGTTTGTTTGTTTTTGTTTCTTGATTTATTGTATTTATTGTATTTATACACTGTGCTTGTTTTATCTTTTGTACACCACCCAGAGAGCCTTCGGGCTTAGGGCGGTATATAAATAAAATAAAATAAATAAATAAATAAATAAAATGAATATATGAGTAAAAATGTATTTTTATTATTATTTGATTTATATCCCTCCCTTCCTCCCAGGGCGGCAGTAAAAAAAAAAGTATTATATGATGAGAAATTGCTTGCAAAAAATGTGTACATTATTCCAAAATGTCTACAACAATGTGTTTATTAGGAGAAATTCATACTAAACGCTGGAGAATTTTCATGACAATTTTTAAAAACCGCAAATTGCTGCAGAAATGTGGGGAACTGAATTTAAGATTGGAAAAATGAGAAACCGAGAGAACCACAACTGACAGATCTTCCCATCCCTACCTCAACATTTATTTATTTATTTATTTATTTATTTATTGCATTTGTGTACCGCCCCATTGCTGAAGCTAACATTAGCAACAAAAGGTTTTGGTACTTAAGAACAAACCAAGCAGCATCTTCCTCCTCTTTCTTTCAGTCTTTTAAATTCTTGGCTGAATCATTTTTGTTCACGCAAAGGCAAAAGACAGAGCAAACTAGATTTTCAGAACATACGAGTACCAGGGATGTGATTTTACTCAGCAATGATAATCTTGTCAGAGCTGTCAGTGCACTCTTTTATCCATGTGACATTTTAACAGGCAGGGAAGCCACATTAGGCTAAGTAAACTATAAAGCACTCAGTCCAAAAAATGACTGACTACAGCAGGCTCACACAGGGAGAGCGGGCCGTTTACAAATTCCAGAAAACATGGTTCACCAGTCATGAAGGTTGGCTGACCCTTCCTGAATCTTTAGTGCAGCACTTCTGCTTTATCTAAGGATCAATGAGTGGAAATGTAACTTAAAATCATGATACAGCTGAAATCCTATTATCTCATTCACTGTAATCCACTTTTTCTCCACCACCTCCTTTTCCTTTTGTAGATGTTCTTAATGCCACTGCATGTAATACTTTCACATACAGGAACTTTGTTTTATCTCAGTCTCTCTGCAGCCCTCTCATATCTCAAGAGGATCCTTGATGAAAAATACAACCTTTCCCATTTAAATGATTTGGATGACTTGAAAAAAAGAACTAAAACTGATCTGAAGAATCTGAACTTAGAATCCAGACATTAAATTTTGAAAATTACATAAGGAGGTATTCAATGCTAGTTAGGCTCAGAGTAGACCCACTGACATTTATAGACACCCACCATGGACACATTGATTTGTGACAACTGCGGCTTGGAGGCATATACCCTCTTTTTAGGGAAGGTGATGGAGAGGGTTGCGGCGCAGCAATTGCAAGTACCCTTGGGTGAAACAGATTATCTTGACCCACTCCAATCTGGGTTCAGGCCTGCTTATGGGACTGAATTGGCCTTGGTCACCCTGATGGATGACTTTTATTGGGAGGAGGAGTGCAACCCTGTTATTCTTACTTGATATCACAAGGCTTTTGAAACTATTGACCATGGTATCCTTCTGAACCAACTTTGTGAGATGGGTATTGGAGGCACTGTTTTACAGTGATTCCGATCCTACTTCCAGGGTCATTTTCAGATAATAGCATTGGGTGATTATCTTTTGGCCCCCTGGCAGTTGTGCTATGGGATTCTGCAGGGTACCATCTTGTTCCCAATGCTGTTTAACATCTATATGAAGCCCTTGGGAGCAGTCATCAGGAGATTTGGGGTGAGGTGTCAACAGTATGCTGATGATACCCAGCTCTATTTCTCTGTAACATCTGAATCAGGAGAGGCTGTGCAAGCCCTGAACTGTTGCCTGGACTCAGTGGTGGGCTGGATGAGGGCCAATAAACTGAGTCTGAATCCTAGCCAGATGGAGGCACTGTGGGTTTGTGGTTCAAGAGTTTGGATAATGGGTCAGTTGCCTGCTTTGGATGGGGTTGTATTCCCTCAGAAAGAGCAAGTTGATAGTCTGGGGCTGCTCCTGGATCCATCTTTGTCACTAGAGGCCCAGGTGACCTCAGTGGCTAGAAGTGCCTTTTACCAGCTTTGCTGGTAAGACAGCTGCAGCAATTTCTTGACCAGAATAGCCTGACCACTGTTTTTCATACACTAGTAAGCTCCAGGATGGATTACTGTAATGTGCTCTATGTAGGGCTGCCCTTGAGGTTGGTCCGGAAGCTGCAGCTGGCGCAAAATATGGCAGTGAGACTGCTCACTGGGGCAGGGTATCTCCAACATGTCACCCCACTGCTGAAAAAAATGCACTGGCTGCCCAATAGCCACCAGGCTAAGTTCAAGGTTCTGGTTCTGGTGTCCAAAGCCCTATACAGCTTGTGACCAGGATACCTGAAAGATCATCTTACCCCTTATATACCCAGTTGATAACTACACTCTGCAGGTGAGGACCTCTTGAAGATACCATCTTATCAGGAGGTCCATTCCACACAACATAGGAAGCAGACCTTTAGTGTTGTGGCACCTACCCTTTGGAATTCCCTCCAGGTCCCATCTCTGTTGTCTTTTTGGTGCCTACTGAAGAGCTTCCTCTTTCAACAAGTGTTTTAAGTAAAGACCTTATCCCAGTCTGTGTCGGAACTGCTTTTTAATATGTTTTTAAAGCTTTTTTAAAAAGACTTTTAAAAAGATGTTTTAATATATTTTAATGTTTATTTTTATGATGTTTTATAGTGTTTTAGTGTTTTTGTTTGCCGCCCTGGGCTCCAACAGGAGGAAGGGCAGGATAAAATTAGTATTAGTATTAGTATTAGTACGGTTTCAGACCTCTACTAACTTGGTGGAAATGATATTCTCTCCCCATTGCCAGCCCAATGCAATGCACGTGATTTACTTAAACTTGGGAAAATCCAAGTGATGTGATATAGAGATTGGATTCCTTTTAAGCTCAGTATAAGCAAAGTCTTTGTATACTTACTGTGTGGACTCTTGAATTATTTTGATGTCTTTTGTATCTTTATCCTAATATTTTGTGATGCCCTTCGGTCGAACTATGATTGAATGCCCTGATATTGATATTCCATGCACTAATCCTTGGTTAATGTTCACGAAGTAGGCATGTAGTATAGTTCCCTTGCTGTAGCTGTCTTGGCAAAGCTGTTGCTGTCTTGGCAAAGTAAAATATGGGCCAGGGAGTTCACACTGACAGCTGAGCATACAGAAACCACACTCACACAATTTCTCTTCATCAAAATGTAAGGAGGAAGAGTTCACATTAAAGATATGCATTCATTTGAAAGACAAGCAAAAGATAAAATGAATGAGCCCCAACGGTTTCATTCATTTTTATACTGAACATGCATGAGAATTTAAATTAATGAGAAGCAAATGAAAAGTCCAGTCCTTTGTCATTCATTTCTAAACACTTTGCATTGGGGACATAGGTTGGAACTGCCAGTACAGTTCACAGAGAGGTCACAGGGAAGAGAACAGTGAATTTCACAAATATAAAACAGGGTCTATAAAATGTGCGCCTTTGTCCTGTCAGGATTTTTCCTTTTTTTGCAGGATTGATCCTTTGGAATAGGAGGAGAATAGTCTAAAAATTCATTTGGATGGACACAAAGAAGTTAGAAGCAAGATATTTGCAAGTGCCTCTCCCTTTTAAATCAATGGAAAGCACATAGGATGTATGCCCTTTTGACTTGACTATAAAATAATAACTCCAAGCTCTCTGAACATCTGGCAAGCCTTTCCCCTGGTAAGTAATAGAATGTCCTAAAAATGTGTCATTTGGATGAAGAACACTTGGATTTTAGGCCAAGGAATACTGGCTGGTTCTTCCATTAAAATCAATGGGGTCTAAATAAAAAGGAACGGGAAAATTAAAAGAAATAAACTCATAATAAATTGAAAGGATTACAAACATATTTTTAAAATATGTAAATGAATGGGCATACAAAACAAAATCTTCCATAGATCTAGATCATAGGAGAGGGCTCCCTGGGATCAGGCATTGACTTAGGGAATTTGCCACTTCCTTCCCAGGGCCGGCTTTCCTGTTAGGGAGAATGAGACATCTACCTCAGATTATGGGGGGAGGGCAATATTCCCCTAAATTATCTTGTTACCTTTAGGTGTCCCTCTAAACACCATCCCCTAAATTAGTCTGTTGCCCTGAGGTACTACAGAGGATGTTAGCCCATCACCAGTGTTGAATACAATGCAATTCTGGTTAGCTTTCATATGTGGAATGGGGGGAATCTTGTCCTTTGCCTCAGGCAGCAAAATATGTTCAGCTGGCTCTGCTTCCCCCACATAGATGCTGCTCCAGTATTATATGGTGACAGAGATTTTTTTTTTCAAAGTGTAAATGAAGAGTAAGATTCTGGCTGTGTTAGCGTGTAGAGCTTCCTAGAAGTGGAACAGCCACCAAAGGGTTCTGTACTATAAGTGTTCATAAACAGTGCAGCCCTCTGGATGTCTACTGAGAAACAAGCCCTATTGAGGTTAGTGGCTATAGGATTTCAGCCAGGTAAATCAGCAGAAAAATACCCACCTAGACTTCTTCTAGAATTCAAAATGCTGCATCTTGAGGAATAATAATGCCCATTCTAGAGTCTGATGTGCATTCTGGAACTTTGTGCATGTATCTTATGTTCTTTTATTATTCATTTATGAATTGCTTCCCACAAAATATGTCAAAGCAATTTCACAATAAAAACATCGGCAATAAAAAACCCGATCTGTTTATATATGGAAAAAATAATTATAACATTTTTTTTAAAAAAAATAAAATAGAAACAATTTCAAACGTTTTCTATGCTTTTCTATTCATTTCAATGGAGGAAACAGCTTTATGAATGCAATCAAATGTCCATGCAGGGCTGTTTCATCTGTTGTAATAAATGGGGTAGCCCTTAGCACATCAGAGCAGATGCAATGGCTTTATTTATTTATTTATTGCATTTACCTTATTGCATTACCTCAAGGCTCTCCCTCTTCTATATTATCCTCACAACAACCCTGTGAGGTAGATTAGGCCAAGAGTTGGTGACTGCCCCAAGGTCACCAGGTGAACTCCATGACTGAGTTCCAGGTCCTAGTCTGACCCTCTAACCATTGCGCACACTATATTATCAAATCTTCTTAAGCTTCACATATTACAAATAATAATAATAACAACAGGGTTAAGCACCAGGAGCGTGAAAAATGGAGAAAAAGAGAGGGAAAGCTTGATGACTTTTAAAGCATAAATACCACCTTTTCTGGACCTCTTAACAGCATAGCTGACACATAGATTTTATTGATTTTTTTTTTAAAAAAATGGCCACTAACTTGCAGTTAAGATGCAGCTGGCACTGTTAAAATTTATAATGCTGAGAGAAATCTGATGCCGCCCCAAACTTTGTCACTTCATATCTCTTTGCATTCTCATTAGCACAAATCCACTTTGGCCACCTATACGTAGCAACAACCTCCTACGAAGTTCATTTGTTGGCTTCTGTTGGTCTCGCTATGAGGAGTCCTTAGTTCTCAGACAGAAATGATCACAGAGGAATGTTAACAACATAAGAGCCTCTCTGTATCTCCTTTCTCTCACTGTGGATCTAGAAATCTTATTCAACTCAATGGCCCTGAAGCCAGGCAGAATTATTACTCAGTTGGCAGCTAGCTGACTGCCTTTGATAGGATTATGAATGTAAGATAATAATATGCTTTACTGGCTAGGATTTTTTAAAAAAAGGGGTAATAGCTTTTCCATGAGAATAGTAAGATGGACATATGCATGGCTGCACTGAAAAGACTGTAGGCTTTGAAACAGGTCATGTGAGCCTTTGCTTTTCTCCATCCCTGTCATTAAGAGTCAAATCACATATCATCATCATCATTTGCACTTATTAGTTGCTTTTGTTACAAAGAGTAACCCAAAGCAGCTTACAAAACAAGTACAAAGATTAAAACCAGAATAAAACCAAAAAACAAAATGAAAACCTAGAAACACTTCCATACATATAAAAGGCAGGTCTAACAAGTTTTTAGGCTGAAAGGGGAAAATAAAGGACAGGACAAACATGCATTTGCAAACATTTTGGGAAAGGGCCATAGCTCGGTGGAAGAGCCTTTGTGTTGCATGCAGAAGGTCCCAGGTTCAACCACAGGCATCTCTGGGAAGGCACTGAGAAATATATCATTCTGAACCCCAGTCAGCCACTGCCAGTCACTATAGAGAATATGGAGCTAGATGGACCAATGGTTTGACTCAGGATAAGGCAGCTTCCTGTGTTCCTATGTGCATCACATGAGTGAATTGTCTGAAAGGTGCTGGTATTGACCTACAAAGCCCTACACGGTGTGGGCCCGCAATACCTGATGGAACGCCTCTCCCGCTATGAACCTACCCGTGCACTTCGTTCGACATCTAAGGCCCTCCTCTGAGTACCACGTAATCGAGAAGCTCGGAGGGTAATGACAAGATCCAGGGCCTTCTCTGTGGTGGCCCCCGAATTGTGGAACAGTCTCCCCGAGGAGGTACGCCTGGCACCTACGTTGTTATCCTTTCGGCGCCAGGCTAAAACTTTCCTATTCTCCCAGGCATTTTAAATGCATTTTAAATACACTTTAAATATATTTAATATATTTTTACGTATTTCAATGTGGTAATTGCTCTTGTTGTTTTTAATATTGTTTAGTGCATCTGTATTTTATATCGAGTGATTTTGCTGATTTATTGTATTATTGTACTATTGTATGTTGTAC
The DNA here is from genome assembly GCF_030035675.1 of Rhineura floridana. Lineage (NCBI taxonomy): Eukaryota > Metazoa > Chordata > Lepidosauria > Squamata > Rhineuridae > Rhineura > Rhineura floridana. The sequence continues at coordinate 15,849,581 of NC_084492.1, read as the reverse complement.
ACCGCCCAGGGAGCCATTGGTTATGGGCGGTTTATAAATGAAACTAAATAAATAAATAATAAATAAAGCTGTGATTGGCTGCATTTCCCTGATGAGTCTTGTAATGGGTGACCCTGCTCCCCTAATTTGATATGTAACTGGATGTGGTAAATCTAACTATTTGCCCTTAACCAAACTAAAATATCTCAGTATATTCTAAGCCACTTAGGGTGCAATCCAACTCGCATTTACACCAGGCTATGGGGAGTTGGATATGGCAGACCACCCAGGCTCCACCGGCAGAAGCCTGTCACCCTTGCTCAACCATGGCAGAGCTGAGACCCTGCTCAGCCAGGGGTCCACAGGGGAAACCCAGCTTGGTTGAAGGGGTGCTGGCAGAAGCTGATGTAAGGTCTGAAATTCGGGGGGGTCAGAGGAGGGGCTGAGAGGAGGGACTTATGAGACATCCAACTCCTGTTTGGAGTGTTCCTGCTATACCCAGTAATTTAGGATAAGTTCACATGTTCAGAAAAGTACTAGCCGATAGTGATATATTTATCTCTGTTGAGAAATAATTCAGCTGGCAAATATTCCACCATTAGAGGTGAAGAATCTGTTTGACTGGCAGCTGAAGTGAGATTTACTACAACATCTGAAGATAATTGGGTGAGTAGGGTAGTGGCAGTGGATGAAGTCAAAATCCATAGAGGCAGTCCATGGTAATGAACGAGGACATGAGGACAGCAGATGAGGTGATTAATAACAGAGCAAGCAGAGGGATGAATCATCCTGGTTTGCTGTTTGCAGATAGGAACACAGGAAGATGCATTATATGGAGTCAACCCATTGGTCCAGTTAGTTCAGTATTATCTACAATGACTGGCAGCAGCTCTGCAGGATTCCAGACTTGGGATGTTGGAAATTGAACCTGGGACCTACTGGATGCAAAGCAGCTGCTCTACCACTGAACCATGACACTGGCCATCAAATGAATGTTTGGGGCTAATTGTCACAGGCCCGGCACCAGTGGGTGGCCAGGTTAGGCCCTGGCTGAGAGCCCTTGCAGCCCAGAGGGGGCCCTGAGACACACCTCCTTAGGGTGGGAGTGTGGCATTCCCATTTATGATTTGTGGTAGTGTCGGGTCATGCAACCTGATGTTGCCACAGATTGCAGAATGGGAGCTCCCAGGCACGCACACACACACCCATACAAGCAGTGAGGGCTTCAATAAGATCACCCATCCCACCTACCTGTCACTTTAGTGCATCAGAATCCATGCCCCTCACGCTGTGCAATCATGCCTACCATCACCCAAGATGGGGGGACATCTGCCATCATCTTGGTTGATGATAGCCATGTGCACGCATTGTGTGCAGCATGCACACTTATGTGAGAGGTAGCTGGGGTGGGTGGGCGTAGTAAAGCCCCACACCACCTGTATCAGGAAGGGATGTTGGTCGTATGGTGCTGTGGGCCTGGGGCAAGCTGATGTCCAAGGGCCCAGTCACGCCTAGAGCCAGCACTTGGTACTTAATTTAACACAGAAGGAGTTATTTACTTGCTTGCTTTAAACATTGATATACTGCTTTCAAGTTATACAATCTCCTAAGGCAGTTTTGTAAATATTAACCCACATATGCCCATGCATGATGGCCCTGCCCTAACTCCTATTGTCACCTGCTAAGTCCCCAACCTTCCCATATTGAATGAGGAAGGTCTGAAAGGGGCTTCTCCCCACTTCCACTGTGTTATTGGGAGCCCTGCTAGATAGTCCCCTTTAGATCTTCCTCACTTTACATGGAACAATCATGAGGAGAGAAGGTGGTGAAGCTAATGCATGTTGGATGTTGGGAGCATAGCACAGTCCCATACCTCTTCGTATGGAGACAAAATGTATTTTGTGAATTTACCTGCCATACCAAATAGTTAGGCTGGGCTGAAAGATCCAGGGTTTGAGGGGTTGTTACTTTTGCAGAACTGGGGAGGAACCAGGCTTGTCGCTGCTATTAATGTCCCATTGGTGAAGAATCGCTGCTGTTGTTAATGTCCTAATGGGTGAAGAATCAGAATGATCTTTGCGAGCTTGCCAAAATTTAGGGTGGTAATTTACAGGTTTATTTGTTTGTTTGTCTGTTACATTTATACCCCGCCTTTCTTTCATCATGCCAAGGCATCATACATGTGGTTCCCAGGCAGTCTCCCATCCAGACTGACCAGACCCAGACTTGCTTAGCTTCGGCACAGTGGTGGCCTCATGTGCCTTGAGACCATAGCCTGGGACCAGACTGTATAGCATGATGTAGTGCTGTTCCTACTGGGCATCTATTGGGAAATGAAGATGCTTCAGCAACAATGGAGGCAGGTCTGTTAAGACCCCACCAACTTCAGTCTGCCTTCAACAAGCCCCCCTGCCTCCTTTCTTTCTTATAACCTGCCCCAGCTGCCAGCACTCTCTTTCTTAGCCTCTGTGTTGCTCTTGTTGAATCTATCAGAGAGAAAGATGGGGATACAGCTCAAACAAGTTGGCCCTGCTTATCATAGACTTTGCTCTGTCCATCATTGGCTCTGAATCCATCTATTGTGGGGCTCCCTATCTTCCACCCTACCAGTCCCACTGGGCACCAGCCACCATTGCTGAGCAGCCTCCCACCATTCAAAGTGACAGAAAAAGCTTGGCTGGGTCAAAAATAGAAATGGAAGTGGACTGCCTTCAAGTCGATCCTGAGTTATGGCAACCCTATGAATAAGGTTTTCATGGTAAGCAGTATTCAGAGAGGGTTTACCATTGCCTTCCTCTGAGGCTGAGAGGCAGTGACTGCCCCAAGCTCACCCAGTGAGCTTCATGGCTGTGTGCGGATTTGAACCCTGGTCTCCCAGGTCATACTCCAACACTCTAACCACTACACGAAGAAATTCACGCTCTGATGCTTCATCTGTAAGGTAAGCCCTCTGACAAATTCTCCAAATGTTGGCACCTCTCTGCCTCCCCAAATGTAGAAAGTGCCTCCCACCTTTGCAGCCAGAGTACAATGAGAAAAGACACTTTTTGCCTCAGTCTATTTAATTACTAGTGCATTTACATGTTCAGATACAAAATATGTTATACTACACATAGAAGGAAGTGTGTGTGGGGAGACCCTCGATGGAACTCTCCTAGGCCAATCCTAAAAGACTTTAATTGCCTCTGGGCATAGTCAGAACAGTCTGTTATTGCAAAATAAAGTGTGCAAAATTATCCCCAAAGGAATATGATTATCCTTAGCAACGAAAGGGTCCAAATGTTGCCAGCCCATCCGTGACGGCAGCAGTTACAAAGGCTAGATTTATTAATGGCTTCAAACCCAAATTACTGCATTTTGTTACACTTGATTTCAAATAGTGTGGAACATTATTTTGCAAATTATTATTAATAGAGTTCACCCTGAGTTTTGAAAGGCTGGAGCGTTAAAGCAAACTACTAATTGAAATTTGACTTGTAATTTTGCAGAAAAGAACTGGTAAATCTAGAGTGGATGTACGATTGTGAGATTCAGAGGAAAGCCATCACAGCTTGTGACCCTAAGAGGTCCATACTCTACCTGGAAAGCAGCAAAAAAGTACAGCAGATTTATTTCTTCTTTGTTCTGGGCTCCTGGATGAAGAAACTACAGAAACTTCTAGATGAGGGGTGGGCAAGATCGTCATTCTCGTAGAGGTTGTGATTCTCAGTAGCTGAGCATCTGCTTTGCACGCAGAAGGTCCCAAGTTCAATCCTTGGCATCTCCAGGTAGCTCTGGAAAAGAAACCCTGGAGAATCAGTGCCAGTCAGTGTAAACAATACTAAACTAGATTGACCCATGGTCTGATTCAGCATGAGGCAGTTTCCTGTGTTCCAACAAAAGTGGTCGGGTGCTGCTTTCAGGTGACAATTGGGGCCCAAACCAAAATGGGTGGGAACATCTCTCTCTCTCTCTCTCATTCATTCATTCATTCATTCATTCATTCATTCATATTACACACACACACAGTGGGGGGATTCAAATCAGGTCACATTTAGAGGCGAATCTACCTAATGCAGACTTTCCAAAATAATATGCAAATTGAAACACAGCCATCCTTTGAAACTTGCACTTCTTGGAATTTTGCAGTGCAATTCTCCATCCAAGTAATGTGTACAATAAGCAAAGTGTACACAAAAAGTGAAAATATACATTATATTAGGGAACATTGCTTTGCAAAAATGTCTATATTGAGCAAAACTGCACACACAGATTTGTATAGAAGAAATTCGCAGCAAAATGTTGATGAATTTTTATGGTCTTTTTTTTTTTTTAAGCAAACTGATGTGGAAATGTGGAGAACTGAATTGAGGATTGGAAAAATGAGAAAGTGAGAGCACAGATGTAGAGGCCCAGGAAAAAAACTGGAAAATTTCGGGGGGGGGGGAACCCTCTATTTTCCAAAGTTTTTGTTTTTGTTTTGTTTGTTTCCAAGACTTCACATCTCTAAACTGATAGTTCTGCCCTACACACACACCAGTTCATCCGTCATCTCAGGGAGAAAGTGTAAAACAGATTAAGATTAAATGTAATCCAACTTGCATTTATATCTCCAACTGAGCCGGCTGAATCCCTGGGTCAGCTAAGAGTGGCACAAGTGGAGCTGGTGTAAGCCAGCATAAGGCCTAAAAAGGGGGTGTATCAGGGGTGTGTCAGGGGAGGTGCTGAGGGGAGGGGAGTTAGGCCACATCCAAGTCTCCTTTGGAGCGCTCCTGCAGGTCCCAATCCAGGCAAAAGTCACACCAGGAAGAAGGTCAACCTAAGAAAATAATTGAAATACAAGTCAATGGAGAGGGCTTACTTCCTGGTATTTGGGAGAGTAGACTTTTACTTTCTGGTCTCTGCATGCAGCTCCTGGCTGAGCTGGCATTCAGTCAACTCAGATGCTCCTGAACAGCAACTGGATGCGATGGAACTTTAGCTGGATTTTCTTGAACCGGCACCACTTACACTGGCTTTCCCTGAGTTGGATTGTTTTGTAAAATGGGGAATCTTTCCCTGCTCACATTCTGCCATTCCTCTCCTCTTTATCTTCTTCTCTCTCTTTCGCATCCATCCATATTCCTCTATTCACTCTTCTCTCCATTCATACACATCCCTTTCATAAACTCATAACACTTCTGGTTCATAAGCATCCCCCATTCACACATTCCCTTTGATCAAATGCCTGCCATTCACAGACTTCCCCTTTCTTTTTCTCCCACCCTAGGAAGGAAGGAAAGTAAGCTTCTAGGACATGAACATGTTTCTTCACTGGTAGCTCACTTTTCCTTCCAGTGCTGGATAGCACTTGGTCAAAATTAGGCTTGTGAGATGCTGCGGGGATGTCCAGAGTCACATGCTGCTCCCAGGCCACAGGTTAAGGCACAGATCTGCCCTAAAAAGTAGGTCAGAGAGACTTCAGTGCAGCAGCCAATCCACATTATATGGTGCTGCTTAAAAGAAGGCAATTGTTAATAGACGTCAACAACAATAGATCTTTGGGAACTGTTATTCTACACAACCCTTGCTCTCCATTGATCCTACAGTGGGAGAAAGTGCTGTAGCTTCGTGACAGAGCATCGGCTTTACATTTAGAAGGTAGCTGGCCTCTCCAGGTATGGCTGGGAAAGATTCTGAACCTCTAGAGAGCCACTGCAAGTCAGTGTAGACAATAATGAGCATGAAAGACTGATAGTCTGACCCAGTATAGGGCAGTTTCCTATATTCCTTGTGATTGTCTCAATTCTCTTAGACTAAGGCTGCACTCCTGTACACAATTACCTGGAAGCAAGTCCAATTCAGCTCATTCAGGCTTACTACTGAGCAGACATGCATAGGATTGTTTATTTATTTATTTATGCCTGGGAGTATAAAAAGGTTTTCACCTGGCACCGAAAAGATAGTAGCGTTGGCGCCAGGCGCACCTCATCGGGGAGGCTGTTCCACAGTTCGGGGGCCACCACAGAAAAGGCCCTGGTTCTAGTCACCACCCTCCGAGCTTCTCGATGGGATGGCACTCGGAGGAGGGCCTTAGATGTTGAGCGCAGTGTCCGGGTAGGTTCATATTGGGAGAGGCATTCCACCAGGTATTGCGGTCCCATGCCATGTGGGGCTTTATAGGTCAAAACCAGCACTTTGAATCCAGCCTGGAAACAAACAGGAAGCCAGTGCAGACGGGCCAGAACAGGTGTTATATGAGCAGACCTTCTGGTCCGCGTCAGCAATCTGGCCGCTGCATTCTGGACTAGTTGTAGTTTCCGAACAGTCTTCAAGGGCAGCCCAACATAGAGCGCATTGCAGTAGTCCAGTCTAGAAGTTACCAGAGCATGAACAACTGAGGCGAGGTCGTCACTGTCCAGATAGGGACGTAGCTGGGCTACCAGGCGAAGATGGTAGAAAGCATTCCGTGCCACCGAGGCCACCTGGGCCTCAAGTGACAAGGAAGGATCAAAAAGAACCCCCAAGCTACGAACCTGTTCCTTCAAGGGGAGTGCAACCCCATCAAGAACAGGATGAACATCCTCCATCTGGGCAGAGAAGGCACTCACCAACAGCATCTCGGTCTTGTCTGGATTGAGCTTCAGTCTGTTAGCTCCCATCCAGTCCATTATCGCGGCCAGGCAGCGGTTTAGCACGTTAACAGCCTCACCTGAAAAGGATGAAAAGGAGAAATAGAGCTGCGTGTCATCAGCGTACTGATGGCAACGCACCCCAAAACTCCTGATGACCGCACCCAGCGGCTTCATGTAGATGTTGAAAAGCATGGGGGACAGTACCGATCCCTGCGGGACTCCACAATGGAGAGTCCAGGGCATCGAGCAATGTTCCCCAAGCACTACCTTCTGGTGGCGACCCACCAAGTAGGAGCGGAGCCACTGCCAAGCAGTACCCCCAACTCCCAACTCCGTGAGTCTTCCCAGAAGGATACCATGGTCGATGGTATCAAAAGCAGCTGAGAGATCAAGGAGAATCAACAGAGTCACACTCCCCCTGTCCCTCTCCCGACAAAGGTCATCATACAGGGCGACCAAGGCTGTTTCGGTGCCAAAACCGGGCCTGAAACCGGATTGAAATGGATCAAGATAATCAGTGTCAGTGTTCTGTCAGGCCTCCTTCATATACCCATTCAGGAACACAGGTACTAGTTGCGAGTTAGCAACCAAGTTGAAGAGGCAGGTCATATGTGTTCTCATGCCAATGCCAGCAATATCCCAGAATGAATGGACTAGGATTAAGGAATGGACTAGCCACAGAAGGAAAATGTTAGAGGGAAAATGTTGTGGTAGGAATCTTCTGTTCAGAAAATGTATTTAACTGCCACCAGGTTTCAGAGTTGCTGTGGCTAATTTCTTTGAGACACCCTGCTGATGAGACTAATCACCTTTTAAGGCAAGCTTTATGATACTTAAAGCTGATTGCCAGCAGTTTTATTATTCATCTTCAAACTGCTTTGAAAGGAGGATATAAAAACGTTGCTTGATGAAATTGATAGAGCTATAGAGCATTGCCATTTGCTTTGCTAAACACCTTTCCGAACATTCATTCCACAATCTGCATATACAACAGCTTGGGAAGGTTTTCCAATTTTAAAGCCATCCAAGCTGGTGGCCATTACTGCATCTTGTGGGAGCAAATTCCATAGTTTAACTATGCGCTGAGTAAAGAAGTACTTCCTTTTGTCTGTCCTGAATCTTCCAACATCCAGCTTCTTTGAATGTCCATGATGAGAGAGGGAGAAGAACTTTTCTCTATCCACTTTCTCACTGCCATGCATAATTTTATACACTTCTATCATGTCTCCTCTGACCTGCCTTTTCTCTAAACTAAAAAGCCCCGAATGCTGCAACCTTTCCTCGTAAGGGAGTCGCTCCATCCCCTTGATCATTCTGGTTGCCCTCTTCTGAACCTTTTCCAACTCTATAATATCCTTTTTGAGATGAGGCGACCAGAACTGTACACAGTATTCCAAATGCAGCCGCACCATAGATTTATACAACGGCATTATGATATCGGCTGTTTTATTTTCAATACCTTTCCTAATTATCCCTAGCATGGAATTTGCCTTTTTCACAGCTACCGCACACTGGGTAGACTTTTTCATCATGCTGTCCACTACAACCCCTAGGTCTCTCTCCTGGTTGGTCACTGCCAGTTCAGACCCCATGAGGTTATATGTGAAATTAAAAAAAATTCTGCTCCAATATGCATAATTTTACACTTGTTTATATTGAATTGCATTTGCCATTTTTCCACCCATTCACTCAGTTTGGAGAGGTCTTTTTGGAGCTCTTCACAATTCCTTTTTATTTTAACAACCCTGAACAATTTAGTGTCGTCAGCAAACTTGGCCACTTCACTGCTCACTCCTAATTCTAGGTCATTAATGAACAAGTTGAAAAGTACAGGTCCCGGTACTGATCCTTGAGGGACTCTGTGACGCCCTTCCCTGGCTCTCCCTGTCAGGTTCCTACCTGTTCATGGTTACTGCCTGTCTCTAGGCACCACCAGGGACTCCACCAGTCCGGACTGTCCTTTATTTTATTTTTTCTCTCCCCGCTCTAGCACAGATCTCAACAGATCCCCCTGCTAGGCAACCACCAGTCACGTCCTAATACTAGTATTCCCAGAGACTCTGAATACTGGTATTGTTATTCTCTTCACCGCTGCCACCATTTGTTACAGTTCCCCTTCAGCCTTGGTCATTACCTTACCCTCCCTTCTGGTCTGTGAAACCCCAGCCAAGGATCAGGCCTTTGGTAAACCAAATTAAGTATTTATTAAAGATAACAAAGCTAACAAGATTAACAAGATTTCTTCTTAAGGCACATAAGCATATGGTTTTACTCAATACTAATCCGAACTCCACCCCCCTCCTTCTCCACTCTCTCCTGGCAAACCACTCTCTCAAACCCACCAAACAACACACTCTTTCTCTTCTCCCCCCAGATTCCACTCTCTCTTCCTTTTATACGTTCAGCCATTTTAAACACTCAGCCAATCATCTAGGATTCTACTGCCCATTCACTCCCCCTCTTCTTTCACTCCACTTACCATGTATCTTCTAAACAACCAACACTTACCATATATACATTAATATAGGAACATCACAGACTCCACTTTCTACAGTCCTCCATTGGGAGAACTGTCCGTTTATTCCTACTCTCTGCTTTCTGCTTCTTAACCAATTCCTTATCCACAAGAGGACCTCTCCTCTTATTCCATGACTTCCAAGCTTCCTCAGAAGTCTTTGGCGAGGTACCTTGTCAAACGCTTTTTGAAGGTCTAAGTCAGAGCTTGGAAAAGTTACTTTTTTGAACTACAACTCCCATCAGCCGAATCCAGTAGCCATGCTGGCTGGGGATGATGGGAGTTGTAGTTCAAAAAAGTAACTTTTCCAAGCTCTGGTCTAAGTACACTATGTCCACTGGATCACCTCTATCTATATGCTTGTTGACACTCTCAAAGAATTCTAATAGGTTCTAATTGGGTCAATGAACAGAAGTAGTACTATGGAAGATGTATACTAGGCAAAATGCCAATCTTTAAAAAAATGACTGCCTTCCTGTTGGGATGGGGGAGAAATCTGATTCAGTTTGCATTTAAAGTTAAATCTATCAAATTCACATTTTCTGAAACAATATGAAAACCAAAACACAGCCTTCCTTCAAAACATGCACTTGCCCAAATTTCGCAATGCAGTTCTCCAACCAAACAATGTTTACAAGAATGCATAAATTAGGGGAAAATGTGTATTAAAGTGAATAAATTGGTGAAAATAGCATACAAAAATTGATTATCTTAGAAGAAATTCCTTGCAAAAATGTGTACATTACTCAAAACAGCATACAAACGTGTTTATTTGTAGAACGTCACACAAAAATGCTGAAGAATTTTCATGAGGATGTTGTTTTTAAAATTCGCAAATTGCTACTGAAACACAGAGAACTGACTTTAAGATTGGAAAAATGAGAAACTAAGAGAACCAACCTTGGCAGATCCTTCCATCTTCATCTCTCTGTCTTCATCCCTCTCTCCAGCTTTCATTGAAAACAAAAGGAAACAAAACAAGCCAATAAACCTCAAGCAAATAGATGAGATTTTAATGAGTGACAGCAATACTCAACAGTTAGCGCCTCCAAAATAACAGCGGGGGGCATTCTAGAAGACAGGTGCCACCATGTGCATTACAGCCAGGACATTCATTACATATTTCCAGTGAGGCTACCCCTGCCCCTTAACCTCTTCCATATTGGTCTCAGTACTCTTTGTTAGGAAGTTTGGAGAGATCAGACTCTAATGTTTATTGAGGCCTGACAATACTCATCTCTCAGAACTGCTACTCACTGCTCCCAATTCCCAGGCTGTTTTGAGTGTCTGAGGTCTGCAACCATCTACACCAGGGGTAGCCAGTGTGAGTGTGGTGCCTTCTAGCTACTGTGGACTACAACTGCCATCATCCCAGACTATTGACTGTGCTGCCTAAGCTCATGGGAGTTGGAGTCCAAAACATTTGGAGGGTACTGTGTTGGCTCCCCAGATCTGCACCAAACTGGACCTGTGTGGAATCTATGGTCTTTTTTGTATCAAAGAGAAAAGTGTGTGGAAACTGTTTTGAGGTACAGCCATCTCATGTGCATCAGGTGTGGGGAATCTTTGGTCCTCCAGCTGTTGCTGAACTACATCTCCCATATTCCCTGCCATTGGTCATACTTGCTGAGGCTGATGGGAGCTGTAGTTCAGTAACATCTGGAGGGCCAAGGATCCCTTACACCTGATGTACATATCAGTCACTATTCAACTGGTTTAATGCCCCCATCCTTCCCGTGATTCTTGCCCAATGTGTTCCATGGAATGCTGGACCAGTTCTTGGTAGTTCACCTTGCCAACTAGCTGCTCTATTGTGAACCGCTGCAGCAGCATAAGGCTGGGCAGTGCTTTAACATTTATACAATCACTAAAGGCCGCTTTTGACTCTATATCATGCCCCCGTCTATGGAGTAAACTTAATAATATGGGAATCGATAGACGCTTACTTATATTGATTCAAGGGTTGTATAAAAACACCTCACTCCAAATTAGATGTAGCACTAAGGGTCATCTGTCTAATATCGTTCCGACAACAAGGGGGGTCAAACAAGGCTGTGTTTTAGCCCCATTACTTTTTAATTTATACATAAATGATATAGTTTCAAAATTAGCTCCAGCCTCCTTACACCCCCCAATTTTAGCTAAGTCAAGAAACATATTATTATATGCTGATGATGTGGCGCTGTTATCTAGGACACCAGTAGATTTAAAACGGCTCCTAAGGAATTTAGCAAGATATTGTTCTTCTGAATATCTCACTATTAACCATCAGAAAACTAAAGTTGTAGCTTTTACTAAGAAAAGATTGAAACATCGATGGCAAATCGATGGTCAGTCAATTGGCCAAGTTCAATCTTTTAAATATCTTGGTCTTGTATTTCAATCCTCTGGTTCACATCGACTTCATACTAAAACAATGACTCTTAATGCCCGACAAACAATGAAAGCACTCCTAATATTTTACTATACTAAAGGAGGGCAAGCTTTCTCCCCAGCTCTTAAAATTTTTAACGCTAAAATTATTCCCCAAATGACATATGGTGCTCAAGCAAATGTGAATACAAAATTTAATGACTTTGAGGTAGTCCAAACTATATTCTTAAGAACAATAATGGCAGTACCTAAATGTATACCTAATTGTATACTTCGACTAGAGGCAGGAGTTCAAACTATTAAGTCTAAAATTTGGCTACAGAGAATCAATTTATGGCTAAAACTCCTTTTCAATCCAGTAGGTTTATCCCATGATATTCTAATAGACAATTTTCAATCACCATGGGCGAAATTGATAACTGATAAACTTGCAAAACTAGGATTTTCGATATACAGTGTTCAACAACTTGGTTTTCAGAATGCTCTAACAAAAATATGCCAACGTCTGAAAGATATTGACTTTCAACACCAATTACTGCTAATTAAAAAACAAAGGTACAACACTAGATGTTTTACTCCAATGCCATATTTGTCTAATTTAAATATTTTTAAGTACCGTAAGGCATTTACTCTGATCAGACTAAATGTGCTTCCTTCAGCTCTTCTTGAAGGTCGTTTTGCGAAGGTTCCTTTCGCAGATCGGCACTGCCCTTGTGGTCAAGGAATGGTTGAAAATAATAGTCATGTTTTACTTCAATGTCCATTTTATAATGCTGCTAGACAACAATATATATAATCTTTTCAGAAAAATATACAACACAAACCATGGATAACTTTGAAAGAATACCTTTTGGAAGATCGTTCTCCAAAAATTTCATTAGCAATAGCAAAATTCTCTGCAGCGGCTATAGCTATCAGATCTGAAATTATAAATAATTCTTTAAAATATACTCAAATTTGATAATAACTATAAGTAAAATTTTATATTCGTATATTCTGATATTGTACCTAAATAATGACTTTGAGGAATAATATTTTATATATCCTGTATGGAATAACATATCTTTTAGATCCCACTCTATTGTAATATATGTAATACATGTTTGTATTGTTTTTATATGTTTATCTATGGCCAATGGGCCGCAATATTAAATTACTTACTTATACAATCACAAGCTTTATGCTAAACTGGAGAAGTGCACCTTTAATCCTTTGTGGAATTCCTGGGGTTCATCATCTCCCCATGGGTCTCTAGATAGAACCCATCAAAGTACAGATTGGGCTATTTATATAATTCATTTCATTTGTTTATATAATTTCTTACCATCCCCCATGAAGTCCCAGGGTGGGTTACAACATTATAAAAATGCAATAATAAAATCAGTTAAAACCATGTACATCAGAAGAATAGGATCTCTCTCTCTCTCTCTCTCTCTCTCTTGATCTATCGATCTATCAATCTATCGATCTATTGATCTATCATATCATATACCAACAGCCAAGAAAAATTAGGTGTGTTGATTCCATAAGGAAGCCACAGACCTGAACTTACAAGATCTGAACAGGGTGGTTTATAGCAGATGCTATTGGAGGTTGTTGATTCCTAGGGTTGCCATAAGTTGTAATTAACTTGAAGGCACATAACAACAACAACTTCAGCATATGATGGAAGCTATACAATGAAGGTACTGGACACACCTCTTTGAGAAGGCAATTCCACAGCTCAGAGGCTGCCACAGAGAATGCAGTCTTCTGAATGTCTGAGGGCAGTGCAGAACTACCAAGAAGGGCCCTTCCACCTGAGAGTGTCTGTAGGACGAGAGAAGGTCTTTCAGGTATTTAGGCCTCCTATGTCCCTTAGGGCTTTATACACTAATGTGAGCGCCTTGATTTGGAAATGAACTGGCAACCTGTGCAGCTGTTTTAGAATAGGGCAGTGAGTTCTGAATAGAACCCCAGTTGTTGCAGGTTGGACCAGTTGAAGCTTTTGAGTCCAGCATGACCCTTCAATCAAGGGCATAACCTCCCTCACCCAGGCCTCCCTATTTAATGATCAATGTTGCTTTTGGATCACAATCAGTGTCAACTCCACTTTGGTGATTTGTACTGGAGAGCAGTCCCTTTCTCTCAAAAATAAAATAAAATAAAATAATATTAAGGTTGTTTCTTCTATGAAATAAGAAGTTACTGAAAACACCTTGCAGGACCTCATCAGTTGTTTTGCCTAATTATCATAGAATTATTAAATCGGTTGTCAGCAGCTAAAACATTGCTTTTCTTCTAGTATGGATTTTCCCCTGAACAGCACTGAATTAGCTTTCTTGTTCTCTAATACAAAAGAACACAAAATCTATACTCTAATTTATGAGCAATGGATAACAATAATAAGACTTACTTGTTATTTATAAAGAGGCATTGTGTCTCTAGGCCACAAAGTTCTTTTGAAGATGCAGTCATTTTACCCCCAGAGATGTCAATTCAAAAGATTGCACCTGAGCATAGTTTATTAGTCCAATTCCCTACTTACACATCAGAGAATTTCCATGTGAAAGAGCATGCCCACGGCATAGCAATATTACCATGTGTTTCCTAACTCTTTGTTGATGCTCGCTACGACAGATATTTAGCCCGCCAGCCAACACTTCCGATTCATTCATTCCGGGACATAATGGGAGTCTTCAGCAACATCAAAGACATAATGGCATTATCCTTGTGATGCCTTTTATCACACTGCTGAGAATGACCTATTTAATTGTACTGCCTAAGAGGGTTTGGATTTGGCTTGTTTTACTAGAATCTGTGTGCAAGGTGGCAAGATAGAGAAACTTGGGTTAGCCCAACTGAATGTGGGCTAATTTACACCAACATGGCAGATCTATTAAATTTCGCATACAGTAGATACATATTTCCATGCAGATGTTTCTTTATGCCTTTCATTTTCTTGGTGACCTTATTATGTCTTGCTAGCTGAATGTAAGGAAGTACACAGCACAAACACATCTATTATTTCAACATTAACATTCCCAGACATACATACATTTAAATATGAAAGCATAATGTAAAACCAAACTCCAGCATAGTTTGGATACAACCTATAAAGCTGGCTGCATTTTGTTCTCATTGAAATTTAGTTTCTCAGTGAAATCAATGGGATTAAAGTTATGATCAATTGTTCCACTGATTGCAATAGGAATTTAACTAAGTTATGTTTGGTTGGATCTTGGACTGTCAGGAAGAATCACACACATCCCAAGGAAGACTAGAAATTGTTTCATTCCCTAAAGAATTATCTAAAACATAGCTTTGGTTTCAGAAAACCATGGGAGACAGCCAGACATCACTATCTCAGCTTAAACCCATGTCCTGAAACAAAGATGATTTCAAATTTGTAGGCATTCCCTCTCACTGGAATTGAACATTATACACAGTGGTGGCCGGTGGCTCCATGTCAGTGGGGCAGTGGAATCTGCTTCGGGTTTTAGTCTGAACTTTCAAGGAGCTGTCCAAGGTGCTTCAGCTCCTTGAAAGTTCAGACTAAAACCTGCAGGAGCTACTGCCCCACTTTAATGGCGCCAGCAGCTGCCACTGAGTATAGGGATGGAGAAGCAAATGGTCTTAAATGGATTTATAGATGACATTTGGCGATTTCAACCCAATAGATGTTTGTCCACTTCAGACCGCCTCTTGCATTAGTCAGGGCTGTGCAGGACAGGACTGAGTTTAGTCTCCTGCTTCTGTCTACTGGCAATTGGTGCTATGTACTCCTGTCTACTGGCAACTGGTGCTTTTACTGATCATGTAACAAGCTATGCGCACACTGCCTCAGGAACCACATACACATTATCCACTTGGAAGTGCAGCTCCCTCCTGCAGCTGGAAATGCTTACACACAGAAGAATCCTTCTTCTCTCTCTAAATGCTGGTGTCCCTAGCTGCATTGTAGCACATCAATTTAAGATGGAGCACTTGTCCTCCCCACTCCCAGATTCATCAGCTGCATTATCTATAGACTCAAAGGTACAGTCATGTTTTTTCTCACCCTAATCATCAGAGCTCAAAAGCCAAATCTCACATTTAAAACATTAGTTATACCACTTTAAACAGTCACAGCTTGTTTAAAGCTCCTAAATAATCTGGAAACTGTAGTTTGTCAAAGGCACTGAGAGTTGTTAGGAGACCCTTGTTTCCCTCATAGAGCTACAATTTTCAGAATTCCCTGCGAAGAGGGCTGTCACTCTGTGAGGAGAATAGGGGTCTCCCAATAACTCTCAGCACACTTCACAAACTATAGTTGCCAGGATTCTTTGGGGGAAGCCAGGGCTATTTAAAGTGTCGTGGTACCACTTTAAAGTGGATAGTGTAAATGGGGTCTAAGACATGTAGGGGAATGTTCTTCGGTTTTCTAGGCATAATATATACTGTTATTTCTTTAGGTAATCTTAAGAAACTCTTCAGAAAGTGTGTGTGTGTGTGTGTGTGTATGTAGTTCCAGAAAATTTGGAGACAGTCATCTTCTGCTTTTTACATCTCCAGGAAACCACATCGGTTTTGTATATTTTGCCCAATTTGTGAGGGAATACAACCTGTACACAGGTTTGAAAAAAAAATTCTTTGAAATTAGTGGTGTTTCTTAATGTGCTTGGTAAGGTTTTGGATAGGGATGGAAAGTTCTGTCAATTTATCTAGGCCATTTTATCTACTGCACACATTTTTGCAAGCAATTGCTCATCATATAATGCCTTTTGTATGTTATCCTCACTCATACATTATTTTTATGCACTATTTCCCCTAATATATACAATGTTGTAATCATTGTTTCTTGGCAAACTGTATTGCAAAATTCAAATAAGTCTTGTTTCAGAAAGTGTGAATTTGATATATTTGCCTTTAAATGCAAACTGAATCAAATTTCTTGCCCATCCCTAGTTTTTAATGCCCCTTCTTTGATGAGCTTCCGCCAGACCCTGAAGACATGGCTCTTCAGGAAGGCTTTTGGGATGGCCTAGGCTTTTACTGTTGTTTTTAAATTTTAATGTTTAATGTATTATTTATTCTGTACGTCGCCCAGAGTGGCTGGTGAACCAGCCAGATGGGCAACTAATAAATTCAATAATAATAATAATAATTAATAGACATGTCCTCTCAATTTGTTGTATTGAAAGATTTAGTGTTTTTAGATCATTTTCTCTTTTTCTTCTTGTACCATAAAAACCTTTAACATCTATTATCTTTTGGGAGCCACAAGTGCAGTATGGTTCTTTACATTTTAAATGCAATTTAATAGCTCCATCCAGTGTTTGCTAATGGCATATTCTCATCATCAAAGGTAACATGAGGAAGGTGGGGAAACTGAATCTGATCACAGAAGAAGCTCCACATATATTTAGTTGTGGGGCAGAGGGGGAAGAGGGCAGGGGACCCAAATGAAATGAGGTATCTATTGATCTGACTGTATACAAAGACACATTGCAGAGATAGGAAATTTAATCATGTCACCACTCTTTGGAATACGATTAAGCTCAAAATGTTTAAAAGTATTGATCTCCCTATAATATCCATATTTAAGCTGTATCTGGCAAACATATAATTTTCTCTGAGTTACAATCCCCTATAACATTTGCTTGAATGCAACCTCTATTCTCCAGTCATCATGTTCAGTGCTGTAAACTCTTAGTACAGATGTTTGGATTCTTCTTGCCTACGTCATTTTGTGCTTTCCAAGTAAAAACACAGTTGACATCTTTAAAATCATTTTCTTTGGCAAATTATCAGCTTCTGCACTGATAGTTGAAGAGTACATAATAGCAAATAAAATGAGCATTAACCTAATAAATCCACTAAGTAGTCCAATTCATGTTAGGAGATGGGAAAGATTCTGAAAGCTGGTGTCTTTTGCTCTTGTTTACAGAGTTAAAGTGAGAAGTCATAATTTCCATGTGCTGTGAGCCAAGTCTCCTCCTACGGCAGGGTAGAAGAACCTTTTTTTTTCCACCAGAGGGCCACATTCCATTATGGTCCGTCTTCTGGGGCTGCATGCCAGGGGTAGGAGAAGTCAGACACAAAAGTAGGTGAAGCAATGGATATGATCTGTGTACAGTAGGTGACATTTCAACCATGTCAGGAGGTTTCTAAACACCTGCCCCCCCACTTAAATCTTTTGAGGAGGGTCCAAAGTAGAGCCAATGAGGGGTGTGGCCAGAAGAGGGAGCATGGTGTTTGGAGAATTCCAAGGGCCAAACATAAAGACTTAAAGGACCACATTTGGCCCCCAGGCCTGAGGTTCTGCATTGCTGGCCTAGAGACTGCGATGAATTTCAATTATCAAAATTAATTATACACCTGAAGTGCAATTAACTGGTTCAAAATATACATGTGGTGTGCTCAAAGTGTACCTGTGGACATAACCCCCCTGATAGTTCTTCTCTAGCTCAGTTGTAATCCAAGTTGTATAAGAGCTAGCTCCTCTTCCTATCTACCTGGCTCCTGCTGCTGTTGCTGTGGTGGTGGTGGTGGCAGCAGCAACAGCAGGGGAAAAGTCACTCTCTTCATCTGGATTTTTCCCAGCGTTGGTGAACAACTGATGAGTTCTCAAAATATGGGAGGCTTCAGTAAAACCTTTTTGTTGCCTACCAGCTTAGATGTCTTTATAAAAGAATTAGAGAAATTCATGGAGGATAGACCTACCAATGACTATTATCCATGATAATGCAATGGAACCTCCATATCTCTGAAAAGCAGGTGCTGGGCACAAGCAGACCATTCACTCTTGCAGCTGGTTGACCCCTGCTAGAAGCAGAATGCCAGACTAGATAGATCTTATTTTGAGCAAGACAGTTCTTTTACAGATTCATAATGGTTGCCATCTCTGAGTGCCACCACATGGTACTTTCATCAGAAGACCTATTTATTACTTAAAAAAAAATCATTTCCTTCCTCCAAGCAGCTCAGGACAGCATACATGACTCCAATTTTACCCTCACAACGTTTCAAGACAGGTTAGGATGACATATGGCCTAGGGTCATCTAGTGAGCTTCATGCTGAGTAGAGATTTGAATCTAGGACTTCAAACTCCTAGTTGGACACAAAGTCATCATACTGATGAGTTACAAAAGAAGCAACTAGAGGCCTGAAGGGTGCTCCATCTTAGGGCTCTGGCATGGGAAAAGGTCTTACTGTTGGGAAGGAAAGGTAGAATCGTACATATTTTCCCCTCATATCTGAATCTTTAAATATCAGTATCTGCATCTACCTCTCCATCAAGCAATATGTTCAGAATAATGTTAGAACTGAACTAAATTAGCTTCTCACAGGATACCTGAGATTTCTTGGGGCTAAAGATGGAAGATCTGTCACCAGTGCAACTTTATTAGCAGCTTAGGCTCCCACAGTGAGCTGCACCCCAACATTTCTCATGGCAGATGTGATTATGCCCAGCTTGGTACTGGCCCAGATATAAGAACATAAGAAGAGTCCTGCCAGATTAGGCCAAAGATCCATCTAGTCCAACTTTCTTACAGTGGTCAACCAAATGCCCGTGGGCAACCCACAAGCACAAACTGAGCTCAACAGTATCTCTCTCCTCTTGTGATTCCCAGCAGCTGGTCTTCAGCCACAGACTGCCTCTGACAGTGGAGGCAGAACATAGTCATCATGTCTAGTGGCCATTGGTAGCCTTATCCTCCATGCATTTGTTTAATTCTCTTTTAAAGCCATTCAGGTTGCTGGCTATCACTCACAACATCTTCTGGGAGTGAATTCCATAGTTTAACTATGCACTATATTGTGAAAAAGTATGTTCTTTTTGTTGTCCTGAATTTTCCAAGAACTGCTTCTTTACAGTTTGGCCTGGGATCACTGAAGTATCCCTTGCTCCTGCCATTCAAGGTCTCTAGCTATTCACATTGCAGTCATCTCTATTGTTTTCAGTTCTTTGAGATTCAAAAGTGCGTAATCATGAATTGGGGGGGGATCTCAACATAAGATAAATTGCTGCCACCAGCTTTATTCTCTCTCTCGAGGTTGCCATTCTGGTGAAGATGAATAAGAGTAAATGAAGTACATCATGATGAACTTTCTCAAATAGCAGACTTCTGTGTAGTTGGAACTAAGCTTGGGGGGAAAATGGGTTTTCATTATTCAAATATCAATTTTTAAAGATCTGATTTGACCAATTATGAATATGCATTACAAGCTGTGATACTGCAAAGTTTCAATTAGTTTGTGTTTGAAATTCAAATTCTTTCAAAATAATTTTCACATCCCATACTAAATCACAACAGAATGATCAAAGCCATCAATAACAAATGTTAAAGGTGTCGTCAATGAATAGGAACATCAAATTATCAATGTGACATGCTCATCACCTGGAACCAACTAGCTTTTCATGTGCTTCTGAGTTATCAAATTCTAAAAAATCAAATGTTATATTAAATGAATGTGTAAACAACATATTAACATATCAAATAAATTTTAATAAAAGAAAATAGCTCACCTCTCCATTGGAAGATCCTTACCCTCCCACACCATGATCCAAATCTAAATGAAATCATTTTTTAAGATTATGTATTTTAGCTGTACTCAAGAACTTACAGCCTGATCCTACACGTGCATTCAGGAGTAAATCCCACAGCATTCAATTTGCCTTCTTCCCCAAGTTAACCATACATAGAACTGGAACACAGGAATGTAGGAAGCTGTCTTATACAGAGTCAAAGTATTGGTCCATTTGGCTCAATATTGTTTTCACTGACTGGCAGTGAAATCTTCTAGGATTTCAGGCAGGGGGGAGGTTCTCCCAGCCCTACCTGGCGATGCCAGGGATTGAACTTGGGACTTCTGCATGCAAAGCAGATGCTCTACCACTGAGTTATAGCTCTTCCACTTTATAAGATCTCTGGGACCACACTTGGATACAGCCTCAGGTCTGGGGGGCAAACCTGATTCCAGGACTGTCCCCAGGCCACATGCCCTCCTGACTCACACCCTTCACCAGCTTGCTTTGCACTCTCCTTGAATGTTTTGCTTGGCTGCAATGTTCTTGAACTCCTGATAATGCTTCTGATGTTCCTGGATGGAGGGTAGAGAGGGATGACAAACTAGCCTTCTGTACAAGGTAAAAATCCCATTCATTATTCTTCCCATTTTTCCCATTACTGGCATATGGCCCCAGGAAGGTTGCCCAGAAGGGAATATGGCCCTCCAGCTGAACAATGATCCTCACCCCTGTGTAGAGCAAATGTTGAAAAACAGAGTATTGAGCAAGGATGTAGTTGTCCAGGGTCTCAGGGGTCTTAGACTCCTTTTTTGGGAGCAGAGTGCCTCTGTCTCCAGTATCCTATGAGCCAATCAGCATGGGAGTGTGTTAGCCACTGAGAAGAACATTCTAACTTCCTTGTCCTTTCCTGTTGATTGAAGCCAATCGGAGTGAAAGGAGGTGAATGAGCCATTGAGAAGATTCTTCACTAACACACTCCCCTTTTATGCTAATTGGCTCCTAGGGATGTCCATTGTTGCAGGAGAAGACATGTGCAGAAAGGACTGAGGAGTGTGGAGATGACTATGGAAAGCAACCAAGAGAGTTAGGGTGTGTGGCATGACTATCATGAAGGGACCCTGCACTTCTTGACTGGCAACTGTATTACTGGTATTGATAGACTTATGTTCAAATCCAGGCTGTCAGCAGGCTGTAGGCGACCTTAGGCAAAGCATTAAAAAGCCTGCCAAGAGTCCCTGGCAGGCAGCACTGTTCCAATCAGAAATAAATTTCTAGGTCCAGTCACCATCTTCACAATGCTCCCAAAGTAGTATTACTCTGGACCCCAGAGTGTTTTGAAATGTTAAAATAGCAGCTAGAACCAGTCATCTGACACTGATCAGACCCTAGGAAAAAGTTTTTAATTCAGGATAGGCATTAGTGGCGGGTATGGATGGCAAGATCTGTCAATGTTGGTTCTCTCCATTCCTCATTTGTTTCAATCTTAAATTCATTTCCCCACATTTCTGCAGTAATTTGCAATTTTTAAGAAAAAATCCTCATGAAAATTCTCGAACATTTTTTGTGAATTTCTCCTAATAAACACATTATGTAGGCAGTTTTGACTTATGTACATATTTTTGCAAGGAATTTCTCATCATATAATGCATTTTTATGTTATTTTCATTTCTATATTCATTTTTATGCACACTTTCCCATAACATTTGCATTTTTTGTAAACTGTTTGGTTGCAAACTTCATTGCAAAATTCAAATCACTATACATTTCAAAGGATGGCTGTGTTATGGTTCTCATATTGTTTCAGAAAGTGCTAATTTGATAAGATTTGGCTTGAAATTCAAACTGAATCGAATCTCTCTCCCATCAATAGCAGTGGGCATAGGCCTTGCTGAGGAGCCGGGTCCTGGTAGCTGTCCAAGGATGCCAGATGCTGACTCCAGCCCTGGTTCAAACTGTTGCTTTGCTATGAAGTGTATTCAACAGCCTGGGGCACATCAGCCTAACCTATATCACAAGATAAAATGAGATGGATCTGTGGCTGTCCATATCTTTCCCATTAAGAGGTGATCTGAACAATACTTGCCCCCAACAAAACAAACATCTACCAGAGATGTGGAACCTGTTGCCCTCCAACTCCCATCATCCCTTGGCAACATCCTTACCATGAGAGCTGGAGCTGCAAGGTTTCAATCAGGGGTGGGTGGGTGTCTTTTCTAGCCCCTCCTGGTGATTCCAGGGACTGAACTTTTGGCCTTCTACATGATTGCCAATCTGGTTACCACATGGCAATGGCCACAAAGTAGAAATGTATTTGACCCTTTTCAGCCACAAGCAGAACACATTGTTTTACCATGAACTATCGCTTTCCACCTACTTCTTGGAAACATTGGAAGCCTTATTATATCAAGGCCAAACAAGAGATGGATTGATTCCATAAAGGAAGCCACACACCTGAACTTGCAAGATCTGAACAGGGTTGTTCATGACAGATGCTCTTGGAGGTCGCTGATTCATAGGGTCACCATAAGTCATAGTCAATTTGGGGGCACACAACAACAACAACAACAACAACAATTGTACCAAGTCAGTACAATGGTCCATATATGTGGGGCTGCCCTTGAGGTTGGGCCAGAAGCTACAGCTGGTGCAAAATGCAGTGGTGAGATTGCTCACTGGGGCAGGGTATTGCCAGCATGTCACCCTGCTGCTGAAAGAATTGCACCGGCTGCCCATTTGCTACCGGGCCAAGTTCAAGGTTCTAGTTTTGGCATACAAAGCCCTATACAGCTCGGGACCAGGATACCTGAAAGACCGTCTTACTCCTTATATACCCAGTTGATCACTGTGCTCTGCAGGTGAGGGCCTCCTGCAGATACCATCTTATCAGGAGGTTCGTTCTGCACAATATAGGAAACAGACCTTTAGTGTGGCAGCACCTACCCTGTGGAATTCCCTGCCCTTAAATATTAGGCAGGCATCATCTCTGCTATCTTTTTGCCGCCTTTTGAAGACTTTCCTCTTTCAACAAGCCTTTTAAGTTGAGACCTATCCCAGTCTGCGTCTGTGTTAGAATTGCTTTTAATATGTTTTCTTTAATAATATGTTTTAACCCTTTTTAAAAAGATGTTTTTAAAGCTTTTTTTAAAAAATGTTTTTAACGTTGTTTTGTTTTAATGTATTTTAAGGTCTTTTTATGCTGTTTTAAAGTGTTTTTAGCATTTCTGTTGCCGCCCTGGGCTGCTGCTGGGAGGAAGGGTGGGATATAAATCAAATAATAAATAGATAATAAATAAATGTAGTTCAGAATTGTCTCTATGCTATCTGAAAGTGCCTCTCCAAGGTTTCAGACAGAGGCTTTTCCCACCCTTACCTGGAAGTGATAGAGATGCAAACATAGGATCTTCTGCATGCAAAGCAACTGAGCAACAATCATTGCCCTTTTCAAGGATGTTGAATTTCTCAGTAGATCTGAACCTGGGACCTTCTAGATGCAAAGCAGAAGCATTGCTACTATGCTATGGACCGCCATGTCTACTGGGACCACCCTTGACACAGGGTTTTGAACCTATGCACAGTATTTCAACCTGAACCCTTTTGTATTCAAGACAAGGAGCTCTACCACTGAGCTTGCAACCCTTCCCTATTATTTCTTCAAAATAATAAAGATAATAACATAATTCTCATCAAACAAGGGTGCTGGAACATGTGCATCTTCTTCCGCACGGACCAATTACAGCATGTCTTGCTGAGTATGAGACTTGGTTACAGGACATGTCTGTCATCTGGTAGAACAGATGACAATTGGATGTGATACCTTGTACCATAGGCCATCACTCAGCATAATTTAAGACAGGAGTTTCACACAAAATGCAGGTGTTCTAAGAAGCCATCTGTTCAAATTAGAACATCCGTGGGCTCTTGATCAAGTGAATCATACAACTACTCAAAGCCCACTGTGGGCTTGCCAAGAGCTCTTTTCTGCACAATCACTCCACAAGAGTGGAGGTTATTTTCTGCCTTTTGGGCCATGGATGAAATTTAAGCCTTCAAATAATAACCTAGGCAGCACTGCTAAAATCCATGGTGCTTGATCCTTTGAGAGATCAATACTGCTTCAAATGCAAACTTCAGTGGAGCCGATGAAGCTTCCAGATAGCACCTGGGATGAGATCATTCCACTAAAATATTATTTAGAGCTAACCTGCACCAAATATTATCTACTTTTTGCTGTTTGGATAGAAACTGAAAAAAATATGTTCCAAGTACTTTCCCCCAAAACACACTAAGATTATGTGTTTACTTTTTTAAAAAATCCTTTTCAGTTTCCTTCTTCTGGCTGCTGCATACATTTTCCTGGACTAGATGATCCAATTAGGGATCATACAGTGATTGTGGTGATGTCATAACATGGTGTAGCTAATCAGGATTGGCTACATCAGGGATGGAGAAACCATAGGCATCCAGATGTTGCTGGACTTCAAATCTTATCATCCCTGACCATTGGCTAAGCTGGCTAGGGCTGTAGGAACAACAAGAAGGTTCTGGGGGGGCAAAGGTTCTCTTGCTCTGACTGATAGCCTACCATCTTAAATGGAGACAAGCATATATTAAATTTACGACTGGAAATATAAATAGCATTTAGTATAGGCTGTAAAAATATAGTGCCTTTCTAGAAACATAGCATCATAGATTTAGAAGGGCCCTATACACTCATTGAGTCCAACCCCCTGCTCAGTGCAGGAATCTGTTTTAAAGCATACCTGACATATAGCTGTCCAGCTGCCTCTTGAATGCCTCCAGTGTTGGAGAGCCCACCACCTTCCTAGGTCATTGGTCCCATTGTACTGTTCTAACAGCTAGTTTTTCCTGATATTCTAGAATGGAAACAAGTTTCAAAATCTACATCAAGATCCTGCCCCATTTTGTTCCCTTTCTGAAAAAAAATGATTTAGAGAACCCTACAGATAGAAATAATTATTTTGTTACCTGATGAATCTGCAGGTCCTCCACAAAACAGCAAGAGCAATGCTTTCAGTTGGGAAAGAGTCTATCAATAAAGGTCTGTGTGACAATGTGATTTATTGAAAGACTCTGCTGCTTCAAGCTGTTAGTATTTTAACATTCCATAATACATGGCAGGAATTTGTTTATTTGTATTTAGGTTCCCTGCTGAAACCTTGTTCAAATTTAAAAACATTTCATTATTAATTGCTGCCTTTGAGAGACGAGGGAGGTGATATTATTCAGTTTTCATAACTATTCCTAACAGGTACAAGGAGCTAAGGACCTGCAAGGGGAAAACAATCAATTGGCTAATAAAATAGTTAATTGACTATATGCTTCTTGCAACAGTCTATGAGCACCACTTGTGCAGAAAGCAAAGAAGGGCATTTTAATTAAAACAGGTGATCCCTGCATAAAACATCACAATGCACAAAAGGGTAGAGTTGTCAGTTCCCTAGAAACAAGTTCAGCTCTAGAAATTCAGTGGTGAGGCCTGTGAGCTAAGGGGCCCATAGATCAGGAGGTGGAACTTGGTGAGGGCAAGGGATGACATATCCATCAGGGGGTTGAACATGGATGGGCCTTTTTGCTGGAGATGGACAATTCTGTCAATTTCAGCTTCTCTCAGTTCCTCACTTTCTCCAGTCTTCAGTTTTCTGCATTTCCACATCAGTTTGTAATTTTATTAAAAGTCTCATGAAACTGCATCATGAAGTTTCTTTTGTCTATCCAGAGCTGGTGATGGGTGTGGCCTAGGGACAGGGATGTGGTGTGTGGAGAGTCCCAAGGGCTAGATAGCAAGGCCCAGAGGGCTGCATTTGGCCCCCAAACCTGAGAGCCTCAGACCTGTCACCTGACAATATAATAATAATGCAATATCAAGAATAGATTTAAATTATAGCATCTCTGGGCAGAGACCTTTTTTTTCCTGTTTCTAAAGTTATATGTGCATTGGTACAATACATTATATTATTATGATGTGCACTGGTTTTATTATATTAGTAAGAAGTGTTATTAGCAATTTTGTGAAATAAAGACAATAATAAATTAATATTATGCATTTATCATGACAATATCCTTGTACACTTTACAGATAATGCAGAAAAAGAAAGAGGTCTCTGCCCAGAGGAGCTTACATTTTAAATCTGTTAATGCCAAGCTGTCTGTGGCTTGTGCTGCTTGATGAAGAGGAAATGGTTTATTTCAACTTGCTGTGTTTGCTCTGCAGAAGAAAGCAGCTTTTGAGTAGCAGAGTTTCGTCAATGATATACTTGGTCCTTCAGCAAGTGCAGCATCATGACAGAGGGCAATGTGTGAAGTCCTTACAGCCCTGAGTGACTCATCTGAGCTTTTCCTTGACACTGAAGCTGAGGGTACAAGGAAGGTGACTTTGATTAAAAGCCAAGTGCTCCATCGGAACTCCAAATTATGTAGCAGATACAAGTTCGATAGAGAGGCTGCCTTGGCTTGCTATTAATTATAGGATTGTTCAAAGTTCCTAAGCTATCTGATTACATTAATTTGTCAAAATCCTTCTGCTCCATAATTAAAACATAAATGTGTAGTGTGTGTAATTCAAGCTACCCTTATTTTTTTCCAAAGCAATGAGGGACTCATTTCTCATGTCTTCCGTGTCTGCACAATTGCTGATTTCTACAATCCTTTGGGTGTTGCAATATTTATTTTACTATTATTTAGAACATTGGTATCCTGCACTTCTTCCATCATGGAATGGAAGGCAATGTACATAAGAAGAGCCCTGCTGGATCAGGCCAGAGGCCTATCCAGTCAAACATCCTGTTCTCACTCAGCCCAAGTTGATGCCCGCAAGAAGGACCTGAGCACAACAGCACTCTCTCCACTTGTGATCCCCAACAATTGGTATTCAGGGGCACTCTGACACTGAAGGTAGTACGTAAAGCCATTGTGGCTAATAGCTATTAATAGCCTTATACTCCATGAATTTTCTGAATCACATTTTAATAAGAAAGGGGATTGCATGAGCCTCTCCTAACAACTGGCATGCAGTCCTCGACAGGTTGCCCTTGGACTGAAAATGGTTACCCATCTCTGCTCTAGGGGAAAGAGAAATCCATCCAATTTCCATCACTGTTAGCTCTGCACTATACATTTAAAACAGTGCCATACCACAATAAAACAGTCCTGGCTTCCCCCAAAGGATCTTGGGAACTGTAGTTTGTTAAGGATGCTGAGAGTGTTAGGTGACCCCTATATCCCTAAGAGAACTACAATCCCCAGAGTTCCCCTGGGAAGAAGGTTGATTGTTAAACCACTCTGAGAACTGTAGCTCTGTGAGAGGAATGTGGGGGGTCTCCTAACTGTTCTCAGCATCCTTAACCAAACTATAGTTCCCACGATCCCTTGAGGGAACCCATGTCTATTTAAAGTGGTATGGTACTGCTTTAATAGTATAGTGCAGATGGGGCAAGGAACACAGCTTGACTCTTGTTTCTCACTGTGTTGACAGCAAAATGACCACCACTTTGCATCCCTCCACAATGCCTCAGACCTAGTATCATCCTGGGGCATCACTGAGGGGGTGGGGGAATGTCAACCGCCACCATAAATCATGGAGCATATTCAGAGAAAAATTGGCAAAGTGCTCTTCATTTGCTGGATTGGTGGGTAAGTAAGAGGCAACTATTTTAAAAATGAGGAAAATGTCTTCTGAGAAATTTCTGCTCCACTTCAGTCCAAACAGTGCATTCTAGCAGAGAAGGAGCATCAACAACAATAATAACTGCATGTTACACGCTGGATTAATTGTCTCAAGTGCATAGGTTTGGGATAAGCGGGGCCTTATTCCTGAAAGGCAGCAAAAGGATCAGTGGTGCTTTTTCAGTTCAGTGAGCCGATTCTCTGCTAGCCTCCCCTCCACGCCTTTTTCCTTCCCAGCAATTCGCCTTTCAGAGCAAAAGTCTTAATCCCAGTTTGTGCAGTCTATCATCATATGTAAGCCCTCCATATGTCTAACTGGAACTAGAGTGGATAATTCAGAGTGAATAATTTATCAGACAAACTCTGTGTTCGGTGGGTTTTTTTATCCCCCTGCTGGTAGCTTAAACCCTCCAAAAGGCCAGAATTGCTTAACAGAGTCGTATTAGCTTCTCCTTTTTTAGTGGCTAACATTTTTCTATGGAACTTCCAGTGATGCTAGAACAAAGTGCCCACCCATTCCTGTTTATTGTTTTATTTTACTTAGAATTACTAACACAAAATAGGTGATGGCCACAAGGTTGGACAACTTTAAAAGAGGATTAGACAAATTCATGGAGGACAGGGCTATCAATGGATATTAGCCACGGTGGCTCCATGTTCAGAGGCAGTATTCAGTATTCAGTATGCTTCTGAATACTAGTTGTGATTTCCAGATCTTGGCAGATCTTAACTATGTGCATGCAAAAACAAATTATTAGATGCCCTAAAGCTGACTACATTTCTAGGTTCTACATTTGGAGGCAGAATGTCTCTGAATACCAGTTTCTGGGAATCACAAGGGAGGACGTTGTTGTTGGGCTCAGGTCCTGCGTGCAGGCTTTGCCTAGGCATCTTGTTGGCAACTGTGAGAACAGGATACCGGATTAGATGGGCCACTGGCCTAATCCAACAAGATCTTCTTATGTTCTTATGTTATAGACATAAAATACGCAATAAGGAAGGAGAAATTGAATGCAGTTTGATCCACAAACTTTTCAAGCCTCAGTCAGGTGTTAAGTATAAGCTCCTCCTAGGCGTGTTTGCTCAGATGTCTTGCTGATGTCCATGAAACTTCCAAGTAGGATTGCTTAACATTATAACTTTAATAGGGATGCTTGAGAAATTCAATCTTTATTTCCATCTTCTCCCCACCATACAGGAAGCATCGTCACCATTGCCATCATCATTATGTTTTCTTACCCGCCCTTCACCATAAGATGCCAGGGTAGGTTACAGCAACAAAAAATTAATACTAAAATCAATGTAAAACAAATCACAGACAAGATAATAAGGTGGATCCATAAATATGGTGTCAAAGGCCAGAGTAACAAGGTGTGGCTTCAGCATGTGGCAGAAATGAACTGCTTACCTGCTTCAGATGACTTCTGAAGTTACTTTTCCCTTATGCTTTGCCTTATCGTTAAAATAAATAAATAAATAAACCTGGACCCTGTCTTTTTTATATTTTGCAATGCCTTATTACATTTTCATTGCCGTTTTCCTTCACTCTATTAGAAAACAATTGTTGCAATAATTACACCTAGAGACTGACCTATCTGCTGTGGCCACTGGCCTGTGTGTGTTGTTGCAAGATCAGTACACAATAAGACCACACTCATCCATGATTTGATTGTGGATGCAGGTGCCAATTTGGTGTACATTACTGAGACCTGTGTGGAGTTGATCTGACCCAGCTTTGCCTACCTGGATACTCAGTGCAACACCAGCATAGGCTGCAGGGAGGGGGGGCAGGAGTTGCTGTGGTCTACAGAACTTCCATCTCTGTCACCAGGAAACCACTCTGTCTTGGAGCTGACTGTGAGGGCTTGCACCTGGTGTTGAGCCAAGGAGACAGTAAACTAGGGTTGCTGCTGGTGTACCACCCTGCTGCCCGGCAGCTTCTATGACTAAGCTGGCAGAGGCCATCTCAGCTGTGGTATTGGAGGAGCCCGGAACTGTCCTGGGTGATTTCAATGTCCATGCTGAAGTTGCCTCTAGTGTTCTGGCTCATGACTTCATGGCCTCCATGATGACCATGGGGCTGTCTCAAGTTGTCACCGGCCATACACATAGGGCAGGGCACACTCTTGACTTAGTTTTTGCTTCCGATGAAGGGGTGATCTGGAGATAGGGAGGCTTGATGTCACCCATTATCATGGTCAGACCACTTCCTGGTGAAGTTTAGAATTGTGGCTCCAATCCTCCCTTGCAGGGGTGATGGGCAGATTAAGTTGGTCTGCCCTAAGAGACTAATGGAATTCACAGGATTTCTGAATGCCCTGGGGGAGTTCCCAGTAAATAGAGCAGCTGACCCTGTTGAAGCCCTTGTCACACTGTGGAACAGTGAGGTGTGTCAGGATCTTGACACGGTTGTCCCGAGCACCCTCTATGGCATTGTGGAGCCTAGTTTTCACCTTGGTACACCAGTGAGCTAAGGGCAATGAAACAGGGTGGATGACAGCTAGAGCACAAGTGGCAAAAGATGTGCTGTGAAGCTGATCAGGCAAGAGTAAATAATCATAACTGTGCCTACTGTGCGGCAGTGAGGGCAGTAAGAAGGCCCACTTCTCTGCCTCCATGGCATCCTCAAGTAGCCATCCAGAGGAGCTTTTCCATATTGTCAGGGATCTGTTGAAATCAACCCCAGGAAATGGAGTTTTAGACCCTTGGGAGGCCCACTGTGAATTGTTTGCAAGGCACTTTGAGGGTAAAGTTGCTCACCTCCGTAGCAATCATGATGTCTTATCCACATCTGCTGTCATCCCCAATGAAGTGTCCAGTGCAATGTCTGCTGCAAAAGTCGGGACCTCAATATCTGTCGGAACGCCTCTCCCGCTATGAACCGGCTCGTACACTACGGTCTGCTACGAAGGCCCTCCTCCGGGTCCCGACTCATAGGGAGGCCCGGAGGGCAGTGACAAGATCAAGGGCCTTCTCAGTGGTGGCCCCCGAACTATGGAATAGTCTCCCTGAGGAGGTTCACCTGGCGCCGACAGTATCATCCTTTCGGCGCCAGGTTAAAACCTTTCTCTACTCCGAGGCATTTTAATTTTTTGTTAATGATTGTAATGTTTGTAATTTGATTTTAGCCTTTGCTGTTTTTAGACTGGAAATTTGATTTTAGACTGATGTTTTGTATTATATTGTATTTTATTGTATTTATGTTCACCGCCCAGAGAGCTATTGCTAGTCGGGCGGTATATAAGTTTTAAAAATAAATAAATAAATGGTTTCTGTTGATGCTGCCTGATTATGTGGACAAGGTGCTTGTGACAATGCAGCCAGAAATGCATCCTCTTGATCCTTGCCCTTCTTGGCTTATTAAAGCATACCAAGGGGGTTTCAGTGAGTGGATCTAGAGTGTGGTCAATGCATTGTTGCAGGAGGGAGTGGTTCCAGCCACCCTGAAAGAGGTGGTGATTCAACCACTCCTGAAGAAGCCCACCCTGGACCCACTGGTTTGTGACAACTACTGCCCAGTCGCAAATGCCCCCTTCTTAGGGAAGGTGATTGAGAGGGTTGTGGTGTAGCAATTGCAAGTACTCTTGGATGAAACAGATCATCTTGACCCATTCCAGTCTGGTTCCATTCCTTGTTATTGGAATGAATCTGCCTTGGTAGAGCTGATGGATGACCTTTCTCAGGAGAAGAATGGGGGAGTGCAACCCTATTATTCTTACTTGATGTCTTGGCTGCTTTTGATACTATTGACCATGGTATCCTTTTGGGCCGACTTGCTGAGATGGGCAATGGAGGTACTGTTTTACAGGGGTTCCAATCCTATCTCCAGGGTTATTTTCAGAGAATAGCATTGGTTGATTGTTTTTTGGCCCCCTGGAAGCTGCACTGTGAGATGCCGCAGGATACCATCTTGTCCCCACACTGTTTAACATCTATATGAAGCCCTTCAGAACAGTAATCAGGAGATTTGGGGCAAGGTGTCAGTAGTATGCTGATGATACCCAACTCTATTTCTTTGTAACATTTGAATCAGGAGAGGCTATGCAAGACCTGGACCGGTATCTGGATTCAGTGGTGGGCTGGTTGAGGGCCAATAAACTGACTCTCAATCCTAGCAAGACAGAGAGGCTGTGGGTTGGTGGTTCCCAAGTTTGAATAATTGATCAGTTGCCTGCTTTGGATGGGGTCATACTCCCTCTGAAAGAGCAGGTCCATAGTCAGGGGTTGCTCCTGGATCCATCTTTGTCACTAGAGACCCAGGTTACCTCCATGGCTAGGAGTGCCTTTCACCAGCTTTGGATGGTAAAGACAGCTGCAGCCATTTCTGGACAGGGATAGCCTGACCACTGATGTCCATGCACTGGTAACCTCCAGGCTGGATTATGAAAAAACAAGGAGCGAATGAACCTACGTCTGATGCCATCTTGACTGAGGTTAGCAGGGCAGTGCCCCATCAGCTGCACTATTGTAATGAGCTCTATATGTGGCTACCCTTAAGGTTGGTCCGGAAGCTGCAGCTGGTGCAAAATGCGGCAGTGAGACTGCTCACTGGAACAGGTCATTGCCAACATGTCACTCTGCTGCTGAAAGAATTGCTCTGGCTACCTGTTAGCTACCAGGCTAAGTTCAAGGTTCTACTTTTGGTGTACAAAGCCCTACACAGCTTGGGACCAGGATACCTGAAAGACCGTCTTATCCCTTATGTACCCAGTCGATCACTGCGCTCTGCAGGTGAGGGCCTCCTGCAGATATAATCTTTTCAGGAGGTCCATTCTGCACAACATAGGAGTCAGATCTTTAGTGTAGTAGCCCCTACCCTTTGGAATTTCCTCCCCTTAAATATTAGAGAGGCTCCATCTCGGTCACCTTTTCAGCGCCTGCCAAAGGCCTTCCTCTTTCAACAAGCCTTTTAAGTAGAGACCTTATCCCAGTCTGCATCTGTGTTGGAATTGCTTTTTAATATATATTTTAAACCTTCTTTTTAAAAAATGTTTTTAAATCTTTTTTAAAAAACGTTTTAAATTTTTTAAAAAAAATGTTTTTAAAGATGTTTTGTTTTAATATGTTTTTAATGGTTGTTCTGTGTTAATATATTTTGATGTCTGTTTTTATGATGTTTTAAAGTGTTTTTCGTGCTTTTGCTTGCATCCCTGAGCTCCTACAGGGGGAAAGGGTGGGATATAAATCAAATAAATTAATTAATTAATTAAATAATTTTCTACACTTACTGGCAGCGACTCTCCAGGCTTTCAAGCAGGAGCACTTCCAGAGCGATCTGAAACAACCATGTAGCTATCCTTCTGGTTAGGTGTGTCAGTCACATTTCTAGGTGGGGCATTTGGAGGGGAGGCACATAGCACAAATCCCCCACCCCTCACACACACACTAATGGAGAGGATGTGATGGCCAGGCCAGGGGAAAGGCAAGTTGACTTGTCTCACCCTTTTGTCAGAAATCTCCAGGAATACCAGACCCCAAAGCTTGACTTTGCTTATAGTGACAGTCCTCTGTCATCTGTGGTCTGTCCCTGTGTTCTGATTCTTCATGAACTGAACTACTTTGGTAAAGACAGTGAACTCTTGAACATGGCTTTGATGCTGGATTAGGTATCTCTGTTTTAGATTCCACCCGAAAAACAAACTTGTCCATACTACAAGTTCAGGGAAGGGCAGAGAGAAAATAGATACTATAGGGTATGTTTGTTAACTTTTCCTTGAGGGTCCCTCCTTCTAGCCTTGTTCCTGGCCTTTAGATTTTCCTTCCTGTTGGACAATCAAGGGACATGATTTCAACTGGTTGCAATATAAAGGACTAACTAAGAGACTAGAAACTAACTGTGGATAGCAATTGGTGGGTTGTTGTTTTTTACTGGTTGCTGGTTTGTTTGCTTTGCTTTACTGGTTGCTATAGGGCTGACCCAAAGATGCTGGGGATTGAATCTGGGATCTTTGGCATGCAAAGCAGATGCTTTACCACTGAATTATAGCCCTTACACCATCAGTTGGGCACTATGCACTGCATAGTCCCCTTGGAGCAATGCAAATTTCCTCCATCAAATTCCCTTCCATATGGACCAGAATTTCCATTTCTAGAACTTAGGTTCCCTCCACATTCACCTTAAAGTTATTGTCCTAGAACACAAAATGGGCACAGGAACCGACCAGTGCTGGAATTAATTCCATGTGCTCTGTCCCTGCATTCCAGCAACAATCCCTATATTCTAACACCTATTCCTAGCAAATCATTGTTCCTGTTCTGCCCTTATGGAGACTGAGGGTAATTTCTTCCCCTCCCCAGAAAAAACCCTTTGTTCATTATATACACATCTGCATTAGCTTCTCCTCCATCCTGCCATAGCTACCTGCCCAGATATTAAAGGTTGCTGGCATGTGTTTGCTGTTGGGCCAATGCAGTTGCCTACTATTAGAGCTATTCCATTTGTACAACCAGAACTTTTGAGAAACTCAACACCCTATGTGGAGGGTAGAGGATCTGCTTTGTGGGAAGAGGGTCCCAGGTTTGATCCTTGGCATATCCAGGTAGGATTGGGAGAGACTCCAGACTGAAATCCTGGAGAGCTGCTGCCAATCTGTGTGGGTAATGCTGAGCTACATGGGCTAATGGTCTGACTCAATATAAAGCAGCTTCCCATGTCCCTATTAAACATTTTTAATGTCGGGCCATTTCCCTAATACACCAGCTTCAGAAGCTGGTGTGAAACAGGCTTTTGCAAAGTGAACATCAAGCAGAGAAAAGGCTTTAGTACGAGTAGGTGAGCTGGGATTCATGCAATGTGACCCTAGGGCTGTTCTAAGTATGCCAAAATGCCTTCCTTTTTATCTCTCTGTGAAGTGTGGGAGTATCTGCAGCCCTCATCACAGGTCAAGCAACACAGCTGTTCACTTGTGTAAAAGCATTTCTCAGTCTGACTCAAACAGCACTCAGATTTGGTATGCATCAGAGAGAAATCAGAATACTTCAGAACTGAAAAGTAGCCTTCATTCAAAATGCATTACTGAAGCCCTACTGAAGGCACATAACACACACACACACACACACACACACACAGAGGAAAGACAGATGTCTTGAAACCGATAGCAAGAAATTACTAATTGTTGTTTCTGAGGGGGAAAAGTCACTCTCCCCAATTACCTAATCAAATTGTCCCTGCATCAAAATAAATCCCCCCAACCAGTAGTGGTCAGAAGGGTAACATGGCTTTCAGGAATCCATAGAATTCTGTCAGTCTCTGGGGATGTATCATCTTAATGGATCCCTTCCCACACACACACACACATCTGCAGGAGCTGACTGATTGTTGTTGATGTTATGTGCCTTCAAGTCGATTATGACTTATGGCGACCCTATGAATCAGCCACCTCCAGTAGCATCTGTTGTAAACCACCCTGTTCAGACCTTGTAAGTTCAGGTCTGTGGCTTCCTTTATGGAATCAATCCGTCTCTTCTTTGGTCTTCCTCTTTTTCTACTCCCTTCAGTTTTTCCCAGCATTATTGTCTTTTCTAGTGACTCATGTCTTCTCATTATGTGTCCAAAGTGTGATAACCTCAGATTCATCATTTCTAAAGATAGTTCTGATTTAATTTGTTCTAACACCCAAATATCTTCCCATGACAACAGAGTGATCCCAATCCCTGTCTTATATTCAGGTCATCCTTCCTACACCCTGGGGCAAGGATCAAATTGATGACATGCCTAGCTCTGTGTATTGAGCTCAGGACAAACTGAGACAGCCTCATGGTTATTCTGGAAGCCAAGAAGTCCCGATCTGTCCCCCTATGGGCAAACTCAGTGTGGATGTTGAAGTCCCCCAGTTCTCCAACATCACGCTCGAGACCGTGTGGACAGGGAGGCTGCTATTATTTTGGTCCTCTAATCAGGCTTTCAATTTATCCATCAGCAACCCAGTGGGACAGAGAGTAAAGTATGACCAGTGATTAAAAAACACAGACTTGAGATTAATACTTCATGATAGGTAATCCATTGTAAGCCAAAATGTTGATATTGGCTCTGTTTGTCTAGTGCAAACTACAGCTTCAACAGCTTCAGTACAGCAAATAGCACATATGCATAAGGATTCCTACCAGATTGCTAATGCGCAAATTCAAAGCCTGATTAGAGGACTCAGTTAACATTGGTTCATTGTCTAGGAAGTGGCCAGGGAGGGTCTAACATTGATTGGTTCCCCATATGAACAGCTGCTGGGCAGCAGGGTAGGTGGTACACCAACAGCATCCCCAGTCTGTCTCTTTGGCCCAACACCAGATGCAGGTCCTCACTCGCTCCAGGGCAAGAGGTTTCCTGCTGAGAGAAATGGAAGTTTTGAGAAGCACAGCAATGTCCAGTCCTCCAGCGCAGAATGATGCTGCATAGAGTACCAGAAAAACACAGGTGGGTCACATCTCACCTACCCAGGTTTTGGTGATATGTGTCAAGTCCACACCCTCATCCACAATCGAATTGTGGAGACACTCCTCCCCCAATGCCATATATATGGATTTGACTTGTTGACTTTGTCGTATTTGAATGGTTAGATTTCAAAATGAATTTTTTTTAAATGGTGTTGTCTTTTGATATTTGTCTATTGTGAACTGTTTTGGGCCTGATCCACTATGGAAAAGCAGCACAGAAACTAAAGTGAAACTGAAAACAGCAAGCAAACTGCTAGCACATTCTGGAGTTGACTTTTGAAATTCTCCTACTTAATCCAGAATTCAAGAGGAATCCAGGAGAAGAAAAATGCTGGGCAGAATGAATCAAATGAACGATACTAGAATAAAACAAGGAAAATGCTCTCTCCCCTAGCTGCAGGCTAAATATGGGTAAAATATTTTTAAATGCACTTCTTCAACCCAAAGACATCAATATGACTGCTTATTTAAAACTATTTCTAGTATTGGCAATACCTACAAAAATCACATTACTATTTTAATATCAAGGTCTTGGCTTTCTGTTTACACAGTGCTTTGTCCTCAGTGGTATTGAGTAATCTATCAAAGCCCGAAACAAGGTTTTCTGATCTTTATTTTGAAAGAATGCATTTGGAAATAATGAGTTTTGTGGGTGGGCGTGTTTGGTGTGAGAATTCTATAAAAGTGCCCTCCAGGAACTGAGATGATTAAAAAAATAAAAAAGAATCATACAATTCTAATTGTAAAGCATCCATTTGTAGGTGGTACATAAATAATAATAAAATCTTGAAAAGATCCTGTGAGCCATGTTTCTAGTAAATGACACGTAGCTTGACTTATGATGATTAATTCCAGCAAGACTAAAGGGGGGGTGTCTACATTTTTGTTCTTGCACATGGGGGGGATATGCACAGGATAGACGGAGAGCTAGTTGGATGGACTGAGGTAATGGAAAGAAAACTGTTCATCTGAAATGGAAAACTGATTTCAGCTGTGCTGGAACGCTGCCTGCCCAGGTTAAAAGAATTAGTTTAATAAGCAGAAAATGAAATTAAATGTCAAAAATATGCTAATACAGACAGAGTCCATTTGCGAAAGGACTACTTGATACCAGCTTATTATAGGTTATCATCCTGCCTTCTACTTGTAATGATGCAAAATGCTAAATCATATATCTAGACACCATTTGGAGATTTGTAGTATATACAGATATGTGCTCATACATCCATAACGTTCTGGGAAATAATCTAAAACCAAAGACACAGAACCTGCAGCCACGCAGACGTTGTTGGACTTTGACTCCCAACATGGCTAATGGTCAGCAATGTCCAGGAGCATCTAGAGGGCCATAGGTTTCCCACTGCTGGTCTAACTGGTAAGACCAAGCCAGCAGTTCAGGCAGATTCCACAAAGGATAACCTTTCATTTATAACACAACTATACCTATCTACTCAGATGTAAGTTTAATGGATTCAATAGGTTTTACTCCCAGTTAAGTATGTTCCCATTACAGTCTTAGATAATTAATGCTGCAATCCTAAATGCAGTTACTACGAAATAAGCCCCAGTGAATATAGTGGGACTTCCAAACAGATGCACACAGGATTTTTTTTTTGTATCCTGCCTTCCATTACAAACTTTTCAAAGTTACTTAAAAATAGAGATGGACAGATCAGTCTGTTTCATCAGTTCTGCTCGTATTAGGTATGTAAGAAGGCACTGTCATCCATTTTGACCTATATTTGTTGCATGTAGCACTGTTTCTGTTAAGCTGCAGCTCATGTACCACCAAAAACCACACTATTCATCTTGTTGTCTACTGTGGTGAAATTATGAAACAAATGCAATTTACATAATTATTTATGTAAATTACTTTGCTTTGTAGTCAAATAACTCCTATTCAGAGTAGACCCATTGACCATCCATTGTTATTACATTATTTCACCCCAGTCATTTCAATGCAGAGGAAACACAATGTAAATAGGGGGCAGGAGCATAATCAATTACACATTGTTTGCAGACTGAAAGCAACAACAGTGATCACCGATCATTTTCACTGGATTGATTTCTATTCTGGACACAGGATGACCAAGTGAATATTGGCAATTTTTGCTCTCATTTCTGTTTTCAACAGACTTTTTCAGTATCCCTAGCATATATTAATTCATAAGTCTTTTGTCCCATTTTCACATCCATCTATGAACATATATATCCATACAAAGCATGTGTAAATATTTTATCACTAAATATTCATGTAAATATGAATTCAATCTCAATGTATGCATTTCTAAATTATATATATATAAAGCCAGAGAGAGACAGATAGTTTTGAAAGCAACAATGTTGAACATTGAGGGTCACAGCCTGTTGGACTTTTCCATAACAGTGATAGAGATGGCAACAGATCCAGCAGCATTGACTAAAAGGGAAAACTTTTGGATATACTCTCTGGACACATTGGCACCACATGGCCTGAACCTGGAGGACAGTACCAGCATCACTTAGCTTCTGCAAATGAAGCCCTCTGAGCATTCCATCCTCAAAGCTCAATAACTGCCAACTTGGTAACAGCATTTGTATGTTAGCTGATGAAGGAGGAACCCAAAAAGTTTTGGTATTACAATAAAAACCTCTGTTTTGTTAATCACAATTATGTGCATATATTTTTAGGTGATTAACAGAATCTTTATAGGGATCTAGAGAAAGCTTGGGTGAAGTTCTGTTTGTTGCTTTGAATCAGTGACCTCCAAGAGCTTCTGTCATGAACCACCCTATTCAGATCTTGTAAGTTAGGGTCTGTGGCTTCCTTTATGGGATCAATCCATCTCTTGTTTGGCCTTCCTCTTTTTCTAGTCCCTTCTGTTTTTTTCCAGCATTATTGTCTTTTCTAGTGAATCATGTCTTCTCATGATGTGTCCAAAGTAGGATAGTTTCATCATTTTAGCTTCTAGTGACAGTTCTGGTTTAATTTGTTCTAACACCCAATTATTTGTCTTTTTCACAGTCCATGGTATGCGCAAAGCTCTCTTCCAGCACCACATTTCAAATGATTTTTCTCTTATCCACTTTTCACTGTCCAACTTTCACATCCATACATAGAGATCGGGAATACCATGGTCTGAATGATCCTGACTTTAGTGTCCAGTGATACATCTTTGCATTTGAGGACCTTTTCTAGTTCTCTCACAACTGCCCTTCCCAGTCCTAGCCTTCTTCTGATTTCTTGACTATTGTCTCCATTTTGGTTAATGACAGTGCCAAGGTATTGATAATCCTTGACAAGTTCAATGAGGACACTGTCAACTTTAAAGTTACATAAATCTTCTGTTGTCATTACTTTAGACTTCTTGATGTCCAGCTGTAGTCCTGCTTTTGTGCTTTCCTCTTTAACTTTCATCAGCATTCATTTCAAATCATTACTGGTTTCTGCTAGTAGTATGGTATCGTCTGCATATCTTAAATTATTGATTTTTCTCCCTCCAGTTTTCACACCTCCTTCATCTTGGTCCAATCCTGCTTTCTGTATGATATGTTCTGCATATAGATTGAACAAATAGCGTGATAAAATACAACCCTGTCTCACACCCTTTCCGATGGGGAACCAAATGGTTTCTCCACATTCTGTCCTTACAGTAGCCTCTTGTCCAGAGTATAGGGTGCACATCAGGACAATCGGATGCTGTGGCATCCCCATTTCTTTTAAAGCGTTCCATAGTTTTTCATGATCTACACAGTCAAAGGCTTTGCTGTAATCTATAAAGCACAAGGTGATTTTCTTCTGAAATTCCTTGGTATGTTCTGTTATCCAACGTATGTTTGCGAAGTGATCCCTGGTGCCTCTTCCCTTTCTAAATCCAGCTTGGACATCTGGCATTTATTGCTCCATATATGGTAAGAGTCTTTGTTGTAGAATCTTGAGCATTACTTTACTTGCATGGGATATTAAGGGAATAGTTTGATAATTACTGCATTTCCTGGGATCCCCTTTCTTTGGAATCCAGTCTGTGGGCCATTGTTTAATTTTCCATATTTCTTGACAAATTTTTGTCAAAATTTGGACAGATTCAGTCTCAGTAGCTTGTAGGAACTCTGTTGGTATGCCATCTGCTCCTGGTGATTTGTTTCTTCCAAGTATTTTAAGAGCACCTTTCACCTCACATTCTAAAATTTCTGGTTCTTCATCATCTTCCTCCATGAATGAATCTGTCATCCTTGCATCTCTTTTATAGAGTTCTTCAGTGTATTGCTTCCATCTTCCTTTTATTTCATCTTGGTCAGTCAGTGCGTTTCCCTGTTGATTATTCAACATCCCTACTCTTGAATTAAATTTCCCTTTCATTTCTCTAATATTTTGGAATAGGGCTCTTGTTCTTCCCTTTTTGTTGTCCTCCTATTTCTATACAATAACTATTGTAATAGTTCTCTTTGTCCCTACATACTAGTTGCTGCATTGTTGCATTCAGGGTTCTGACCATGTTTCTATTTCCTTTTGCTTTTACTTTCCTTCTCTCTTTAACCATTTTAAGAGTTTCTTCAGTCATCCATTGAGGTCTTTCTCTCTTTTTAATTAGAGGTATTGTCTTTTTGCATTCTTCCCTGATAATGTCTCTGTCTTCAGTCCATAGTTTTTCTGGTTCTATGTCAATTAAGTTTAAAGCCTCAAACCTGTTCCTTATTTGAACTTTATATTCTTCTGGGATGTTATTGAAATTATATTTGGCATTATGATTGCTTTGTTGTTCTTCTTTAGCTTTACTCTGATTTTCGACATGACCAGTTCATGATATGTACCGCAGTCTGCTCCTGGTCTTGCTTTCGCAGGAAGTATGGAACGTCTCCATCTTCTGCTACCAATTATATAATCAATTTGATTCCTATATTGACCATTTGGTGATGTCCATGTGTACAATTATCTTTTCGGTTGCTCAAAAGTGTGTTTGTAAGAAACAAATTATTGGCTTCACAGAATTCAATATTTCTTCAGCTTCATTTCTGTCTCCTAAGCCCCATTTCCCCACAATTCCTAGTTCTTCTCTGTTCCCTACTTTTGTATTCCAGTCCCCCATGATTATCAGCACATCTTGTTTTGGTGTGTGATCAATTTCTTCCTGTACTTCTGCATAAAATCTCTGTGTTTGCCGTTGGAGCATAGACTTGGATGATGGTTAATAGGTTTCCTGTTTAATCTCATCTATATCACTCGCTCAGACCTTGCGTTGTAGTTCCTAATTGCTTTTGCGACATTGCTTCTCACTATTAAAGCAACCTCATTTCTTCTAAATTTCTCATTTCCTGTATAAAATATTTTGTAGTTGCCTGATTGAAAATGTCCCATTCCCGTCCATTTTAATTCACTCACACCAAGTATTGTAATGTTGTTCCATTTCTTGCTAGACAATTTCTAACTTTCCCTGGTTCATGTTTCTCACATTCCATGTTCCTATTGTGTGCATCGTACAACTCTGGATTCTCCTTTTGCATCTGCATTCTGGTATATTTGAACCAAAAACAGTATTGTAAAATTCCGAAAATACAAAATTCAAAAGATCATTATGTTTCCATTTGTGTACTAGTCAAAGAAGT
This sequence comes from Rhineura floridana, assembly GCF_030035675.1. Lineage (NCBI taxonomy): Eukaryota > Metazoa > Chordata > Lepidosauria > Squamata > Rhineuridae > Rhineura > Rhineura floridana. The sequence goes on along the minus strand of NC_084492.1, from coordinate 15,807,930 downwards.
GTGTAGCAGGTCGCTTCACTTTAAAATGCAGTCAGAATGAAATTCTTTGCCATCTCTACTTAACAATAAAAATCCAAATAAATAGCTTTGAATAGATGGAAAGCAATCTAAACAAAATTCAATTTAAGGAATAGTCACAGTAATAGGAAAGCTGTCCATTACTGTTTGGGCAGTATCTTTGCGAAAGGATCCAGAAACTCTACTTCTCAATCTATTTGTCATTGAAGAATGATGTCCATCAATGTGACCATCTCTGCAAGTGTAGATGATGCCATTCAGGATGTAGTTGGCTCTGCAAAAACAGGCAGGGTACAAATGGCCCTGAAAGTGGCAAGTATCCCACTCTTCCTCCCAAGATCTCAAGGTGACTTACATGGACGTCTTCCTCACAACCCTGTGAGGTAGGTTAAATGATAAATAATGACTTTCCAAAAGCTACCCTGCAAAACCCAGGGTGGGGAACTTTTGACCCTCCAGTTGTTCCTGGACTCCAATTCCTATCATAACTGATCATTAGCCATGCTGGTTAGTGCTCATGGGACTCCAATAATATCAGTTGTAATAGGCTATAGTAATGTTTTATCCTGGTAAGATACAGAGCCATAGAGTTCAAATATGAAAAGAAGATTCCGAGAGAACTATAAAGTCTTCTTCGTAAGTCTCAATAGTGCAGAGAATTCAGATGGCTACAAATCAGGTATCAAATGGAGAAGTATTAATTAGAAATGGTCATGGTCAGAAGACTTTAGAGACCATAAAGTAAAAAGCCTATATAAGCGTATATCCCAATATGATTCCTGTTGTTAGCTGGAATTTATATATATATAAGATGTGGCTTTAAAGTAAGTTCTCCCTAATGTAGTCTGTGCTGTTCTCCCCGATATCATTCTGCCTTGATCAGAGAGAGACATGTTTTATCATTCACACCACGCTGTAGCAATGCTGGGACTTTGACCTATTTCCCCTGCCCTTGCTATAAATGTCCAGGCATACAGATAAGCCTCAACCCCCCTGTGGCTCTTTATTACCACCGTATAGTAGATGACTAAGTGTGTGTAGAAATAAGCAGCATTTGTTAAAGGAACAGATACTAATAAAAAGATATATCAATGAGATCAGTCAATGTAGTTTGGTTCACAAGCTTATGGTTTCAGTCCAGTTCTAGTAATGCTTCAAGTATGTTACACAAATACTTCTCCTCAGAGACATATATTTAAAATACCTTCCTGTTCTACCCAAATCTAACAACTCGTAATCTAACTCCCCCCTCCTCAGTGTAATCCAGCTGTCAAAACTGCCTGCACACACTTATAAACATAACATCCCCCATTCATTCAGCCAATCAGCAACCAGCACACTCCAACATTCTACGCACTCACTCCCCCACCCATTCTCATGCTTACCATAGCACCATTAATGTAGACACAGTACACATATATTACCTAATTTACATTAATATATCTGTCCAGTACAGGTGGAACTTCATCACATGGTACCTGCCAGATGTTGCTAGTCCCCAACTCCCATCAGATAATAGCCAGAATGGCCAGTGATCAGGGATTATGGGAGCTGGAGGCCAATAAAATGTGTATTATTATTTATTTTATTTATTAAATTTATATCCTGCCCTTTGCCCGAGAAGGAGGAAAATGCCACATTAAATACCTCTGCTCTAATCACTACATCATATTGGCTCTTAATAAGAGAACAGAGTGTATTGCGTGCTGCATCCCTGTTGCATTATGTGCTGTACTAGACTGCTTTCTTCTGACTAGGAAGAGAGGAAACTGATGTGAATTCACTCTTAACATGACGGATCTTCCTCAATGATACCATAACCTTGTTTGAATAGGGTTATGATTAAGGTTATGCAGAAACACACGGATAAATCTTTGCCATGCTCTTGCAGCTTGCCTTATAAGTTTGCAGCTGTTTCAGGTGGAGAGGAGTCTCCAAATTCCCTTTGCAATTCTGCTGTAGGCAAAACCTAGACAAAATGTAGATGGCTCAGGGATCTTAAAACTCCAGAGATTTCCCTAGTCTGATTGGAATTGTTTTGCTTCCTTCAAAATTTCTTGGATGTTTTCCTAGAGAACAGCCTCCAGGTTTGCTTTGAATTATTTGTTAGGCAAAACGTTGGTAGAAACTCACATTATATTTAAGTGATTTTTGCTGAGTGAAGAAAAAAAGGGGGATGGCGATTAACCATTGTATCTTAAGAGTATGCAGCTTTATACCCAGTCACTTAAATAATAATGACCTTGATAGGAATCATTTTCCAAAGCATTGTCATTGTGCTTGGTTTTGTAAAGCAACTTCCTTGCTACATCCTCTTAAACTTCTCAGTCCCAGGAGATTGCTTACACAGTGTCCTTTAAATTAATGTGATGCTGCATTGCATGACATTATAACTGAAGTGGATGAATGAGTATGTTGGGTTTTTCTTTGGAAGTGAACAGAAAAATCAATCTACAGTACAAACAGGAAGGCATTATCTTACTCTCAAAACAGCCCTAGCCTTAGCCGTCCATAGTTGAAGGATATGCCACCAGTGAGATGAATGCTAGTTCTCCTATCACTCGCAAACACCCCAGTAGACAAAGCGGCCAGTCCTAAACTCTTAGGCCCCTTCTGCACTATATCTTTAAAACACTGTCATGCCATTTTAAAGAGTCATGGCTTCCCTCAAAGAATCCCAGGAAGTGGAAGTTGTTAAGGGTGCTGAGAGTAGTTGGGAGACCCCTATTCCTCTCATAGAGCTACCATCTCGGAGTGGTTTTACAATCAGTTCCTTTTCCCAAGGAACTCTGGGAATTGTAGCTCTTTGAGGGAATAGGGGTCTCCTAAACACTCAGTTCTTTTTCTGAACAGCTCTCCTTAACAGGTTCCCAGGATTCTTTGTGGGACACCATGATTTTGTAGAGTGGTATGATACTGTTTTAAATGTACAGTCTATACTGGTCCTCGCCAAAACCTCCTGAGTAAGCTTAGCGGTCATGGAATAAGAGGAGAGGTCCTCTTGTGGATCAAGAATTGGTTAAGTAGCAGGACTGCATGTGCAATCATACTTGGGAAAAGCGAAACTGACCATAGGGCCAGAGGATAAGGGACAGGGAGGGAGGGTTGGAGTGGAGAGGGGAGGGGAGGAGTGGAGAGGGGGAGGGGGAAGGGAGAAGAGAGGAGGAAAGGAGAGGAGTGAGGGGAGGAGGGGAGGAGAGGAAGAGGGGAAGGGAGAAGAGAGGGGAGAGGGAGGAGAAGAGGGGAGAAAGAAGAAGAGGGTAGGGCAGGTTTGATCATTTGCAAGTTTATTGAGTTCACTGGGATTTACACCTGTGCAATCATGCTTACGATATGTGAAACTCATGTAGGAGAGGGTGGGGGAGGGGATGAAAGGTATGGGTAGGGAGAAAGATAGGGAGAGGGGGTAGGGGTAGAGCAGGGAGGAGATTGAGTAGGTGGGCACTGGGGAGAGGAAAAGATCCTTTCCTTTCCAAAAGGAAACCATTGTAAACAGAATCCTTATTTTTCAGGGTTTCCCCGCCTTTTTATTCTACAGCAGACACATGTAGTCTCCCACCCAAATTTTAACCAAAGCTGTCTCTGGCCACATCCACACCAGACTTTATTCCACTTTAAACAGTCATGGTTTCTCTCAAAGTATCTTGGGAAGTGTAGTTTGTGAAGGGTGCTGAGAGTTGTTTGGGAGACTGTTATTCCCCTCACAGAGCTCCAGTTCCAGAATTCTCTGGGAAGAGGGATTGATTGTTAAACCACTCTGGCCATTGGTACTCTGTCAGGAGAATAGGAGTCTTCTGATTAACTAAGCCAAACAGCTGTTAGGTTTTTAGAACACTGTTGGTTCTTACTGAGCATGCCCACACTTATCATAGACTTCAATGCTAATTTTCTTAAATTAATTAAAAATCAGCCAGGGATTTTTTTAACTTTTAAACTATGGAAGATGTACACTGTGAACATGGCTGATTTTTAATTCATTTCAGCAATATGAGACCACTGACAGAAAAAAGTCCAACAGAGGTCTGGATTTGTTTAGCCTGGTTTTGGACTGCAAACTGAATGTTTCTCTGAGTGTTTTGTGTATCACCATGAAAACTGAGAGTGTTGTTAAGAGAGCATTTCTGAGTTCAGGACTATACGTTGTGTAAGATTTTGTTTTGAAATGAGTTTATGGGAAGCAGCAGAATGGCATGGGTGGAATTTTCAGTTTAACATGGCGGAATGCAAAAAGTCCATGCTGGCTATAATATACAGCCACTCTTGTGGCTGTATAATTTTAAGCAAGACTGATTTTGTTTTGGTAAAATTCTCTCTCTCTCTCTCTCTCTCTCTCACACACACACACACACTTAACCACATTTCATTGAGCTGAATACTTTGGCCCAACAGTAAGGAAAACCCTACCACATTATTTCCCAGACAAGGACCTTGCTATATGAGTAGAATACCATTTATTACTTGTATAACCTACAAAAAACTTCTTATCCTTTTATTCCGAATTGATTACTTGCTCTGCAGGAGAGGGTCTCCTATAGAGACCATGGGTGGCATTAACTGAAGTCCTACTTGGAGCAAATCCACTGAAATTAATGGACATGATTTACTTAGGCTCATTAATTTCAATGTGTCTTCGATGATACTCCAGGTTTGCATTTCCCCCTATAAAATAAAACTCCCTTCCCATAGAAAATTAACATGCGAGGGAGAAGGATGACAACCTTTCTCTATTTCTTGCCATTTTTGTCTGCTGAGCATTCAAACATGCAATTGTACCCGTCAGTGGTGGGACACTAAGGCCGGGAATTTAGGGCAGAAGTCCAGAGCCCCAATCAGCAGAATAAACAGGAGGGCCCCCAAATGCAGCAAGGTGGTTTACCCCATTTTGAAGTAAGTGGAGTAATGCATGTTATCATCTAGAATGGAAGGGCCATAGCTTAGTGGCAGAGCATCTGCCTTGCATGCAAAAAAGTCCCAGATTCAATCTCCAGCATCTCCATGTATAGCTTGGAGATACTCACTGTCTGAAACCCTGGAAAGCCACTGCCAGTCAGTGTAGATAATCCTAAACTGGATGGATAAATGGTCTGATTCAGTATAAGGCTGTTTCTATGTTCCTAGAAGGGCAGGCCCATATGGCCATTATGTCTAGTGATCTGACCATTTTGAATCTAAAATTATCTAGCTGCACAACTGCCCTTCAGGAAAACTTGACCTCTTGATCTTGACAATTTGTATGAAATGGTTCTGCTAGCAGCCATCACAACTTCCTGTGTTAACAACATGCATTTCATACTGATGCATTCTTGAGCACTACACAGCAGAAATAACTATAAAAATCATAGTCATTTTGTCCCCTGCATTGGCAGGCATCCCATCCATTATTTTAACTCTAATAGTTCTTTCTCATACTAAATTCATAAACAACACAGCAAAGACAATCATTGACATAAATGGGTTTTGGGTGTGATCCTGCACCTAATGACGTTGATGGCAACAGTCCCATTGATGATAATGGAGAAGGCCTGCAATCTTTCACCAACCCACCAAACTTTAAGTAAGCTTAATGTTCTTTGCTGCCTTTGGTATTCACTGTCACCAGATATTTTATCCTGAAGAATCACTGATGGACATTGATTTTTGTCTTTACTCTTCACAGCACAGCAAAATTAATGTGAAAGTCAGAGTCAAATGAGTCCCAGCGGTGTCCTCCACTCTCTGCTGAGAAGCGCATTTTCAAGTACTAAAGGACTGGCATCCAGTGTACACCCCACAGTATCTTGTATTGCAACAATTAATAGCCATGAATAGTTCTCTCTAGGGGATTTAGGTTACCTTGATATCATCTTTGGAGGTTAGAATCTTGAAACAGTTGAATGAGGTTAATATACATGGTAGTTTATGAGCCACTTAATTCTTTGCCTTTGAATTCAATTACATCATATGGCTTCTTTTTATTGTCTTCTTTTAAAGCAGCAATTCCTCAGAGGCATTTGTACATTGTCAAGTATCAACAAGGGGAACGTAATCATTTTAAGGTTTAGTGTGAGGAAAACGTTATTGTACAGTAAATAACCTAGCCCAAAACTCATGATCTGGTGAAAAACACGTGCCACGATAATCTGGAGGATTCCTTATATTTCCATGATGTTGGTTGAAATTTAATGGGCACTGGAGTTTGCTGTAGTGTAGGGGTGGGAAGTCTGTGGCTCGCTCTCCCAATATTGTTGTCTCCAACTTCCATCAGCTTCCCTGTTTAGTGGACATAGGTATGGATGGACAACAGCTCACATCACTTTTGCTTGTGAGTACTAACTTTAGTTCATTCTAGATAAGTGTAACATGATGTACATTGGTGCAAAAAACTGGGGTCTGAACTGGTTGACCAGGAAATGGACCTTGAGGTCATAGTGAGTAACTTGATAAATGAGCTCTTGGGATCATAGTGGATAGCTCAGTGAAGATGTTCATCCAGTATGTAGCAGCTATAAAAAAGGTGAAATCCATGCTAGGGATTGTTAGGAAAGGGATTGAAAATATCATATCATAATGCCATTATACAAATCTATGGTATGACCACACTTGGAACACTCTGTACAGTTCTGGTTGCCCCACCTCAAAAAGGATACTTTAAAGTTGGAAACGTTTCAGAAAAAGCCAACCAGAATGCTGAAGGGGATGGAGCAACTCCCCTATGAGGAAAGGTTACAGCATTTGGGACTTTTAAGATGACTGAAAAGGTAAGATGCAATATGATAAAACTGAGTAAAATTGTGCATGGTATGGAAGAAGTGGATAGAGAAAAGTTTTCTCCCACTCTCATAACACTAGGACATCCAATAAAGCTGAATTTTGCAGGATTCAGGACAGACAAAATAAAGTACTTTTCACACAGTGCAGTTAAATGATGGAATTCACTCCCACAGGAGGCAGTGATGGCCACCAACTTAGGTGTCTTTAAAAGAGGATTAAACACATTCATAGAAGGTAAGGCCATTAATTGCTACAAACCCTGATGGCTATTTTCTACTTCAACTGCCAGGGGCAGTATGCTTCTGAATATCAGTTGCTAGAAACCATATGTGGGGAGGATTCAAGTCCTACTTTTGAGCTTCCCACAGGCATCTGGTTGGCCACTGTGAGAAGCCAATGCTGGTCTACATAGATCACTGGCCTGATCTAGCAAGCTCTTCTTATGTTCTTACGAAAACATTGACCTACTGTGCAGCAGCTGAAAGTAAAAGGCAAATTTCATCTTAGGGATCTTTAGGAAAGAGCTTGAAAATGAAACAGCAATACTGTGATGCATTTGTACAAATCTGTGGTGCGGCCACTCTTGAAGTACTGTGTACAATTCTGGTTTCTACAACACAAAAAGGATTTTGTGGAGCTGGAAAAAGTGCAGAAAAGGGCAAAAAATGATAAAGGGGCTGGAGAAACTCTCCTGTGAGGAGAGCTTACAGCATTTGGGTCTTGTTAGTTTATAAAAAAAGACAAGGAAGCAGTGGCAGCTGGTGGCTCCATGTCAGTGGGGCAGTAAAATCTGCTCCAGATTTTCATCTACACTTTCAAAGAACTGTCCAAAGTGCTGAATCTGTTTAGGAATATGTTTCAGCATCTTGGACAGCTTCTTGAAAGTTTGAACTAAAACTGGCAGTGGGTTATACTGCCCCACAGATATGGAGCCAGCAGCTGCCACTGAAGAGGGGATATAACATGCATGGTGTATAGAAAGTGGATAGAGGAAAGATTTAATTTCTCACACACAGTCCTAGAACCTGGGGTCATATAAGAAGAAAAGATCAGCAGAGGGGGCCTATTGATCACTCTTTCACCCTCAGAAACTCAGGAGGGTGGCTCAGGAGAGGTCATTCTTTGTGGAAGCCCCTACGTTGTGGAACTCCCTCTCCACAGAGATGCATCTGGCACCTTCAGAGTATAGTTCTCATCATATGCCAAATATGCACTTGTTTACCCTGACTTTGAGACGTACCCAGCCTAATCTTGTGATTGTAATTTGTTTTAAACTACTTTTAAAGTTGTATTAAATTGTTGTGACCTACCCTGAGACCTTAGGGTGAAAGAGATGATGATGATGATGATGATGATGACGACGACGATGACAACGACAATGACGACGATGAGGAGGAGGAGCTCAATGATGGAAAATTCATGACAGATGAAAGGAAGTACTTCTTTATACTGTGCATTGTTAAACTATGGAACCACAAAATGTGGTGATGGCCATCAGGTCAGATGCTTTAAAGGGGAATTAGATCAATTTATGGTGGATAAGTCATGATGATTATATACTGCCTTTAGTACCAGATATGATTATATGCAGAGCTTGGAAAAGTTACTTGTTTTAAATTACAACTCCCATCAGCCCAATCCAGTGGCCATGCTAGCTGGGGCTGATGGGAGTTGTAGTTCAAAAAAGTAACTTTTCCAAGCTCTGATTATATGCAATCTTAGTATCAGAAGCTACCTTTAGTTATATGGTGTCTCTGAATACCAGTTGCCTGGAAATCACAGCTAGAGAGGACTACTACCTTTGTGTGCTACTTATAGGTTTCCAATAAAGCATGTGGTTGGCCATTGTGTGTGGAGTCATGATTCAGGACTAGACCAGCTTTTGATTTGATGCATAGGTTCTTCTTGAGTCCTTATGTTCATTTTGATAAGAGAAACCTTGTCCCATGCCAAAATGTGAAATTAAACTAATTCATCTGTGGCAAGCATCTCCAAACTCAAACTCTTGTAGTTGCAGACAGTATGTTTTGAAGACAGATTGATTAATTATGACAGGAAGTCTAATCCACAGAACTCACAGCTGTTTCTGAAGCATGAAGACTTGGCAAAGGTACCTTGGATGTGACATTCATTCATTTCACTTGTCAAGCTCCCAAGTAAGTTAGTCCTTGGAAAGTAAACAAGACAAGTGCAAAAATACCTACCTCCATTAGCAAGCCTTCTTAACAGAATGCAACAGTTTTCTTCACTGAATGTGCCAAATAAACTCAAAACAGCTTTCAGGTTGGCTTATTTGTGATCAAATAATTTACTAATGACTGTGGATGAAAACAAACAAATATATAAAATAACAATAATAATAATACAATACATACACACCTCTAATTTGTACCGTTCATCACTCACACATCTACATGTGAACCTGGTACTCCAGCTAAATGCTCATATGTATGATCACATAATCTATGCAATTTTTGTTTTCACCTCCAGTGTAAGGGAAAGATTGTACAAAACAGAGATACAGCAAGCCTTCCTCATTAGCAGGGGCTGCCATGTTTTCAGGTGAAACTTCAAAGAAATGAATAGAACATTGTTGATCAACTCATAACCAACGTAAGTTTATGTACTCCTTGTCCTGTAACCAAGCTGCTTAGCATAACATCTGTCCAGGGGGAAGTAGTGGAAAGTAATGTTAAAGTCAAAATTAGCAAGCATATACAAGAACAAGAGTTTTGAAGAAGAACCAGTCTGGGTTCAACAAAACTATGTCCTGTCTAATTAGCCTTTCAGAGTTATTCGAGAGTATCAAAAAGCAAGTTGACAGGGGACATCCAGTAGACATTGTGTTCTTGGATTCTCAAAAAGCTTTTTATAAAGTCTCTAAGTAAGCTTAGCAGCCATGGGATAAGAGGACAGGATCTCTTATGGATCAGTAATGGTTAAAGAACAGAAAGCAGAGAGTAGGAATAAATGAGCAGTTCTCACTATGGAGGGATGTATGAAATGGGGTTCCCCAAGGATCATGGCCCAGACCAGGAATCCTCAGAGGCAGAGTCCTCCTCTGATGGCAGGAGGAGACTGATCTACTCCTTGGTCTGTCCTATGTGGAACCATATTCACCAATACCTGTGTCTCTTCCCTTAAGCCCAAAAAACACATCTGCCCTAGACTCTGCTGACTAGACTGTGGACTCCTCAAAGGGTCCTCAGGGGCTCAGGAAAGCTCTGTAGAGATATTTCCATAGCATGAAATCTCAAGGCCTAAAAAAGTCAATAGCTGCAGAGGAAGGCACCAGACCATTCACATCCACTCAATGGATATAAAGGTCTGTCAGTGCTCCATGACACTACTGAGACAACTTGTATGTTCTGCCTTAGCTACAGGAACACTATCTGTCATCCTCAAACTCACACCTAAGTCCCTCTCCAAGATGCTGATACTGCCTTATCTCATATCATCTTTTCTTGCCTTTTTGTCTGCCTGGAACAACTGACCTCATACTTGCTTGGGCCACCACTATCTGAGGTGGTGAGTATCATCATGGATAAAGATGAAGATCTGTATTAAGACCTATGCTTTTTAATTTGTTCATAAATGATCTGAGGTTCGGAGTGAATACTGATCCTTAATGAAGTGGCCACATTTGCTGATAACACCAAATTGTTCCAACAAAACAAAACGAAACAAAATGAGATTGTGAGGAGCTCCCAAAGGAAATATTTAAACTGGCTCAATGGGCATTAAAATGGCAAAATCCTAATGCCACATATAAGCATATGGGATCTGAACTGGTGATGGCAGATGAGAAAAGAGCTCTTGGAGTCATGATGGATAACTCAGTGAAAATGTCCCAGTGTACAACAGCGTTGAAAAAGAATTTCAAGTAAGAGATCAAGTAAGGGGGTGAAAAGAAAACTGCCAATATGACACCACCATTTTACAAATCTAGGCTGCAACCACAACTGGAATATTGTATACAGTCCTGGTTGCCTTACTTCAGAAAGGATGTTGTAGAGCTGAAAAGGGTGCAGAAAGGGGCACCCAAAATGATAAAAGGGTTGGAGCAACTCCCTTATGGGGAAAGATTACGTTTGGAACTTTTTATTTGAGAAAAAGGCAAGTAAGAGGATGCATAATAGACATGTAGAAAATTACACATGCTGTGAGAAAAGTGGATAGGAAGAAGGAATCCTTCTCTCAACAGGGCCCTGTGCCATGCCGACAATCAATTCATGTATATGTAGAGTTATTTCAGCATGGCAGTATTTTGAGTATTGTAAAAAACAAATTTCAGAAATATGACTTTCATATATAGAGTGTATGTTTCATCTTCTGTGGGTTTTGATACTTATACCAAATAACTTTAAAATAAAATTACATTAAAGTTAAGTTAGATTCAAGAAAATGAGCCAAGAAAGTTACCATGTTGATGATTGGCCAGTGGGGGTTGGTTGCTCTATGACAGTGGGGCAGTGGAATCTTCTCCGTGTTTTCCGCTTGCACTGGCTACCTATATGTTTCCGGGCCCGATTCAAGGTGCTGGTTTTAACCTATAAAGCTTTACACGGCCTGGGACCATGATACCTGATGGAACGTCTCTCCCAATATGAACCTACCTGTACACTTCGCTCAACATCGAAGGCCCTCCTCCGGGTGCCTACTCAGAGGGAAGCCCGGAGGATGATAACAAGAAAAAGGGCTTTTTCAGTAGTGGCCCCCGAATTATGGAACAATCTCCCTGTGGAGGTATGCCTGGCACCAACATTATTATCTTTTTGACGCCAGGTAAAAACATTCCTTTTCTCCCAGGCATTTTAATAATTTTAATAATTTTAATTCTAATTTTTAACAATATTTTAACATCTCAATTTACTTTTAGCATTTTAGTATGCTAGTAAATTTTTGTATTTTAGTGTGTTTAAATTGTTCTATAAGTGGTTTTAATTGTATTTTGATGTCTTGCTTGTTGTGAACTGCCCAGAGAGCTTCGGCTATGGGGCGGTATAGAAATTTAATACAATAAATAAATAAATAAATAAATTATTGTGAACTTTCAAGGAGCTGACCAAGGTAGTGAAGCTCCTTGGACAGCTCCTTGAAAGTCTGAACTAAAATCCAAAGTCGATTCCACTGCCCCGCTGACACAGAACCACCAGCCACCACTGTGATCTACTCATGTGGGCTTGGAGGGGGGGGCTTGTTCCAGCCATGGAAACAAAAGCACATGGACTGAGCATGCAGCATGCAGCCACAACTGCATATGCCATCTAGACACATCGATATACAGTAAACATCTGAGAACGGTCAGTGCCTCTGGTCATACAGAACTCTGGAATGAAATCACCAAAATGCATAAAAATGCTGCTAATTAAGGACCACAGGCACAACATATGCATAAGTCATAAGAGCAAGTCATTATGTACCAGCTGTAACACCTACATGAACTACATGAACTTTTGTCTAGACTCAGGACAGATTGTATTACAGTAGTTTGGTTGTCATAGGAGAAGATTAAATTGAGACTCCTTGCTGGCTGGAGATTGGGAAATTTGCTATGGGAGTGCTTTGATGTTCCAGGGGTCAAAATGAATCTTGCATCAGACTAGCACTATTCAAAGGCCCCCTGTGTCAGCTTCAAAGTCTTCTAATAGTACACATTTCACTGACAAAAGTATTCACGCTATGGTTGATTTTGAGAATTAGTCTCTTAGAAACCTGAAGGGAGACAGACTCAGCCAGGGACACAAAAGGAGAGGTACGTTTCTCAAAGGACTTCTCTAGTTGACCTAATAGTAAGCTTTATGCAACACTGTTTGTTTTGCATTTTGCTGCATCCTTCAGAAACCCTAATTTCATTAATCCACTGAGTTAACTGGGAGACAAGACACAACAAGCACTGGAGAGGTTCACATTATGCCAATGCTAAGGGATCTGCCCTGGCTTCCTATTAACCACAAAACCAGTTTTAAGGTCATGTTGCTTACTTACTTACTTACATGTAAAGCCTAATCAAATCTGGACCAGATTACCTGAAAGACCATCTTACCCTCCATTTCTTGGAAATGGAATGAAGATCCACAAATCAAACCCATTTATTTTTTACATGGCCTGATGATTATTGGCTTGTGGTAACATGGATATAGGCTTATTCATTGGTGGCATCAATGTTGTGCAATGCTCTCTCTGCTGAAAAACATGAGGCCCCATTGGTATTGGCATTCTGCTGGCTCTTGAAGCTACACCTGTTTAGATAAGCATCCCCCTGATCTCCTAACCTGAACCTCCTCTTTTAATTGCTTTAACTCTTTTTGGTTTTACTCTGTTTTAATATTTTGATGAAATTGTTTCAGTGTGAGTTTTAATTATTTGTACTCATATGTATGTAAGAATGTGTATGTGTGTGTATTGTATACTATATTATATATAGTAATTGGTTTTACATAAGTATATTGCTTTTACACTTCTACACCACTTTGGCAATTAAGCAGTATATAAATTAGTAAATAATAACAATATATAAATTAAGAAATAATGACAATGACAAAAATGTCTGCATGTCATGAGACATCTTGCCCGCATGACCTTATCTTTCCAGACAATCTCTTAATGGTGCCATGACAGATAGACAGAAGTAGAAAGGAATTTACTTGGCAATGTATATCAGGGCACAACTGGCAATATCCAGCATGAAATCCAGAAAGGAGGGACATACTTACTTTATCTAGGGGTGTCAACTGATGAACTCTAAACTCTTTTATCATCTGTCTTAAAAAAAAATACTAGTTAACATCATACATATTTGCAATTTGCATATTGAGGACTGGGAACCCCTGCCTGACCCTGACTCCAGAGAGATGCAATTTTGCAGCCTCTTGCATCAGCTCCTGCCTGGGTCAGGGGGCATAAAAGCCCAGCTGCACTTTGGGATCACCCCTTGGTGAGCCCCTTAGGGAGTCCTGAGGGAGAGCTGCTATCCCCTTCTATTTTCTTTAAACAATCTAGTGGAGATTGGAAGTGGGGAGGGAGTATGGTGCATGTGTAGTTCCTGCACAAGGTGAGAACCTGTGTAGTGAACTGAACGATAGGATAAAGTTGCCAGATGCCTTCAGAGTGAGAGTCTGTAACTGGCAGAAGGCTGGCCCTCCCTGGGTGTGAGAAGGGGGGGAATAAATGTGCCCTGTGTGAAAGATATTGAGTGGGTCTGACTGTTCCCAGTTCTCTCAGAGGCCTACTAGGATAACTGGTTCAGGTAGGTTTTGTTGGTGGGCTCTTGTTGGGTCCATATCAGCTGTTTATGAGGAGTCTTAGTAAGGAGGGACATGGGTAATGCCATCCCAAATTCAGTGTTCATGGGTAGAGGGAGGTATAGCTATGGGGAGGTGGTGAACCACCATTGAAGACAAGGGCAAGGCTATCTATGGCTTGTTCCTAGCTCCCACTCCTCTCATGGAAGGGTTCCTCATTACTCATCTGTTGTGCCCACTGACCTGTGTGTGTTGTTGTTTAACGAAAGACCGGTACAAAATAAGACCACACTCATCCATGATTTGATCATGGATGAAGGTGCCAATTTGGTTTGCACTACTGAGACCTGGGTGGAGTTGATCTGCCCCAGCTTTTCCACATCCTCAATCACAGGATATTCCACATCCTCAAGCACAGGATACATAGCCTTGGTATGATGCAACATTTCTAACAAGGTCCTCTGATTTATTATGTTGCCTATCAGCCATAAACCTCTAAATTATAACCTCTAAATTAGCCTGAAAATAAGGCCACACTGTGGTGATTTCATTCCAGTAATAAAACATTCAATGTTCAAAGTATTGGGGAATTCGTATGTCCAACATTGAACAAGCTCTGTATCAATACTTCATAGACTTCCTCCATAGGAAGCAACTTTTCCTGCAACCCTAACAAAAAAGTGTTAAAAGAGAAAAACAGCAATATAATTTTTGATAGTATTGAACCTTTTTCTTGTGTGTGAATATTGGGAGCTATCCCTCCCCCAAAAAACAACTCCCATAGGACTATAGGAAGCAGTCTTACACTGAACCTATTGGTCCATCTAACTCGGGCAGCAATTCTCCAGGATTTCAGCAAGGGACTTTCTGAGGCCTTCATCAAGATGCTGGGGAATGAACCTGGGAACTTCTGCAAACAAATCATATGCCTCTGACAGTCCATTCCCATAAGAGGAAGAGGGACAGCCTTTGCAAAGCAAGATTTCCATTTCCTATCTTTATAGGTCAGGTCATATGATCAGATGCAATCTGAACAAAATGTGATTGCTTTTCTTTTTCTTCCAAATAATGCTGCTTACAAAAGATGGTCCACAAAGAATAAACAGTTTATTTATTACTGTATTCCTTTAGCACCTCAAAGCAAAACAATGTTTCCCAAATGACTTGTGATATAAAGGCAATAAAACAATTAAAATATCAAGTTTGAGAGTTGTCAGGTTAAGGAAGGACAGATGCATATGGAGTTCCCTTGGAAGAGGGATTGATTGTTAAACCACTCTGGGGATTGTAGGTTTGGGAGTGGAATAAGGGTCTCTTGAGAACTTTCAGCACCCTTAACAAACTACAGTTCCCAGGATTCTTTGGAGAAAGATATGACTGCTGATGTGATATGATACTCCTTTAAATATAAGCTGCAGATGTGGCCTCATAGTTTGTTTATGCCAGGGGTGGGAAATCTTTGGCCCTATATATGTTGCTGAACTATAACTCCCATAAGCCCCAGAAAGTGTGGCAAAATGGCCACGGATGATGAGAGTTGTAGTTCAACAACATTTGGAGGACCCAGTGTTCCCCAAACCTGATTTATGCTATGGTAACAGTAAGAATAATAGTGACACTTCTTATCTTTATAGTGTACTTTGTAGAGATTATTTCTGTGTGGGTTTTCCCCCTGTGCCTGTTAGTCTCCACAACTGAATTTTATTTATTCTTGGATGAGTTTCAGTTGGTACAGCTTGAGGACATTGACAAGGTGCTTGGACAGGTTCATGCAACCACTTCTGTGCTGGATCCTTGCCCTTCTTGGCTAATAAAAGCTAGCAGGGATGGATCAGCCAGCTGGGCCAGGGAAGTGATTAATGCCTCTCTGCGAGAGGGGGTGGTCCCTGGCTGCCTGAAAGAGGCGGTAGTGAGACCATTCCTGAAGAGACCCCCCTTAGTCCCAGAAAATCTTAATAATTATAAGCCGGTGGCAAATGTTCCATTCCTGGGCAAGGTCCGTGAATGAGTGGTGGCAGTCCAGCTCCAGACACTCTTGGATGAGACCGATTATCTGGATCCATTTCAGTCGGGTTTCAGGCCTGGTTTTGGCACAGCAACAGCCTTGGTTGCCCTGTATGATGTCCTCTGTCGGGAGAGAGACAGGGGGAGTGTGACTCTGTTGATTCTCCTTCATCTCTCAGCGGCTTTCGATGCCATCGACCATGGTATCCTTCTGGGAAGACTGGCTGAGTTGAGAGTGGGAGGGACTGCATGGTGGTGGTTCCACTCCTACTTGGTGGGTCAGCTCCAGAAGGTGGTGCTTGGGGAACATTACTTGGCACCCTGGACTCTCCAGTATGGGGTTCCACCGGGGTCAGTTCTGTCCCCCATGCTGTTCAACATCTACATGAAACTGTTGGGTGTGGTCATCTGGAGTTATGTAGTGTGTTGCCATCAGTATGCTGATGACACACAGCTCTATTTCTCCTTTTCATCTTCTTCAGGTGATCAATGTGCTGAACCAGTGTCTGGCTGCGACAATGGACTGGATGAGGGCTAATAAACTGAGGCTCAATCCAGACAAGACTGAGATGCTGCTAGTGGATGGTTCTTCTGACCGGATGGTGAATGTCCAACGTGTCCTGGATTGGGCTGCACTCCCCCTGAAGGAGCAGGTTCATAGCTTAGGGGTTCTCCTAGAACCATCTCTGTCACTTGAGGCTCAGGTAGCCTCAGTGGCACAGAGTGCCTTCTACCAGCTTTGGTTGGTGGCCCAGCTACGCCCCTATCTGGACAGGGATAACCTGGCTTACTGGTCCATGCTCTGGTAACCTCTAAGTTAGATTACTGTAATGTGCTCTATGTGGGGCTGCCTTTGAAAATGGTTTGGAAATTTCAGCTTGTGCAAAATGCAGCGGCCAGATTGGTAACAGGGACCAGATGGTTCTAACATATAAAACCGATTCTGGCCCGCTTGCATTGGCTGCCTGTATGTTTCCGAGCTCGATTCAAGGTGTTGGTTTTAACCTATAAAGCCTTACTCAGCTTAGGACCACAATACCTGATGGAACGCCTCTCTCGACATGAACCCACCCGTACACTATGCTCAATATCCAAGGCCCTCCTCCGGGTGCCTACTTGGAGGGAAGGTGGGAGGCTGGCAACAAGGGAGATGGCCTTCTCAGTGGTGGTCCCCAAATTATGGAATGATCTCTCTGATGAGGTGTGTCTGGTGCCAACACTGTTATCTTTTCTGCACCAGGTCAAGAGTTTCCTCTTCTCCCAGGCATTTTAGCAGGTGTTTTTAAATTGCTTTTTTAAAATGTGTTTTTAAATTTGTATATTTGTTTTTAATGTTTTTAATTGTTGCAGACCACCCAGAGAGCTTCGGCTATGGGGCGGTATACAAATGCAATAAACAAATATATGAAAATATGTTTTAAATTATGTTCAAAATTGTATTTATGTTTTAAGTTACGCTCTTTGCATGTTTCTATGAATAAAATCAATTAATTATTTCAATAAAAGAAAATACAATTTGAGACATCAGAAAGAAAAAGGAAATTGATGCTCCTATTTCTCCATTGGTGAAAAGAAACTGTTAGAGGGGAAATTGGGGGGGGGGAGAGGAGTGGGAGAGAGAGAGAGAGGCTGAAGTTTCCCTTGCTATGATCGCTAAAAAGGATGGACTGTTACTCCTTAGTCCTTGCTTATGATCTCTTGCCAAAACCAGCTGATTTGGGGGAAATGGAATATAAGAGAGACTGACAGCTGTGTCCTGTATGGAAACCGCCAAACGGCTTCACATTTTGTCAGTTTGCCATGTGGCTGGAGGCCAAGCAAGCTATCAATGACACGTATAATGAGACACTGACAGAACAAGAGAGTATTATGGATCCAAAGGAGAGCTGGCAAAGCAACAAAGATGGCCATGTGTGATGTGCTGTGAAAATAGGAAATAAAAAGGTGTGGTCTTGTTCTTGCTTTTTTAAAATAAGAAAAATCTTTATATGTGAAGGCCAAGCATTTTTCTCCAAATTCTTGTTTGCTTGAAATTGTAACAGAAAAAAGGATAAAAAAAATAATTGTAATGGTGGTGGACGATGATGAATAAGACGATGATAAAGAAGAAGAATCCATTGCAAGCTGATAGTGGATGATATCCAAACCTGGTCCTGCTCTACTCATGTGGACTCCCTACACAATTTTAGATCCTGGAAGGTCCAGCCTCAAAGTCCTAAGTCAAGGTATGAGGCTACAGAATTTTGTGTTGAGCAGGATGTAAAGACTGCAGAATGGGCAGAAACCACAGAACAAATTGTGAGCCACTTTGTGGCTATTTGGAACCCCAGAGTGTTCCCACTATGTTGGGGAGTGCAAGGAAATGGCCTCAAATTTTATCAGCCAGTGCCAGATACTCTGTGTTGGTTGGTACAACTTATGGCAGCTGTACCATATTACACCAAGAGGTTAACTGTGACAGACGTCTCCTCCCTCCTCCAAAACAGAAGCTGAGCTGTCTGGGGAGGGAACTAAGAGTTCTAGAATGTTCATCATCAGAGATCTAGACACCTTCCATCTCAGAAACAAAGGGACAAGCTGTTTGGTTAGTGTACAAAGAAGTTTGTCACATTAGTTTTTGGGTTGTAGTCAACTATGGGACTTCCCGTAGGCATCTGGCTGGCCACTGTGAGAACAGGATGCTGGACTAGATGAGCCACTGGACTGATCCAGCAGACTCTTCTTAACTTTTTAACTAAGTTCTGCTCAGAGTGGGACCATTAAAATGAATGAATATGAAACAGGGTTATATTCAACTATGTCCTACTCAGAGTAGATCCATTGAAATGAACAAAGCTAAGTTAGTAATGTCTACAAATTTCTCTGAGAAGAACTTAGTTGGAAACACCCCCATAGTTGGCTATTTGTGCCCTCTACATTAATGTATCCATTGATAAAACAGAGACAACAAAGCAAGCTTTATATGATTGCATGTATAGCTATATTAGGACTTTGTGGAGAGAAGGTGAGTGCCATGACCCAGGATGTGAAGAACTTGCAGAGCATTGTGGAGGATTCTGATGTATATGAAGTTCAGGTTGCTTTCTTGGGAAGAAAACCAGTGACACCTTATTCAGGGCCTCCCAGCTGGGGGACACAGCCCTGCCACTATCCTTTGATTCAAATGATGAGTCCCCTGCAGTACCATTATTTCACCAGACTCTTGGGACTCAGCTACTGCAGAATAAGGTGAGGACCCTTTAACCAGTCAGCCAATTCCTCCAGGGAGATGGAGCCTGCCATGCTCCAGGTCTTGTCAGCTCACTTGAGGCTTCAGTTGGCTCTAGCTCACTGCTGAGACAACATCACCCTGTATCTGCTTAGGAGGAGAGAACTGTCAGAAAGGGCCCCTTGGAGTTGCCCAAGGTCTGCTTTCTGCTTTGACCAGACCTGACTTGACTTCACTGCACATTGCCTGTCTCACCTATGATCCTTAAGCCCCAGTATAACTGGTTTGGAGTGGGGCTATCAGAGCACAGGAAATGTATTTGTGCATTGGTAAAGCCCTTCACAAAAATAATATACAGTCACGTCCAGGTTCTGTTTTATCAATAGACACATACACCGCAGTAACAGAGAACTAGACACACAAATGAACAGAAAGAACTGGAAGATGCAGCAAACATCCAATTAAGGGATTTTAGAAATTTTCTTAATAAACAAGAATTCAGGGGGGAATTGAATATATGACAGATTGGGGAAAAAACAGAATAGAGGAAATCCACTCATTTCTGCTTCTCTCCTTCCAAACTCTCCTTCCAAACGCAGCATGATCTTGTGTTCAAGTGACACATATGCTTTTCAATCCAGTTTCAAACGTTTTTGTAATAGAAACGGAGTGCCATTATTCCTCCTCCCAGAAAATAAGGTACCATCCCAAGGGCTTTAATCTGCCTCTTCAAAGGAAGTACTGAGGGGTTGTTTCCCTGTGTATATACACAGGTGTGATGAACATTCTGAGATGAATCTTGAACCCCACTGACAACTGGATGAAATTAAATGAAGTTAACATTGCCAAACAGATGGCAATTAACAGCTGAACTGGACAACTGAGCCAAAACAAATTATAAATATACTCCAGAAGCTGGGATTGATTCACATTGCATCTACACTGAGACTTCCCTAGCCATAAGGCATATTCACATTAGCGAGGAGTGCTGTGGCTGCATTTTGTGTCTGATGATGCAATTATCCCTCCCCTTGGAGGCTCACCAAAGCTTGAACATCTTTTGGAAATGTCACAATACCTTTCTATTAAGGTTAGTTTGGGGGACTGGATTAAAACGAACAGAGGACTGCAGGTTGTAACTAGCCATAGTGTTTTAGTACTCTGTCCTTGGGTCTGTAAGGCTCACAGATGTCAAGTCTTTCCCCTAATCTGTATAGAGATGAGCTGAAGGAAGGTATCATAAGGCTGTACTGAAAGAGTGGTTCAGCAATTTATGCAATATTTCTGTTTGGCACAGGTGCACAGCTCAGTGGGAGAGCATATGTTTTGCACGGGAAAAGGTCTGAGGTTCAGTCCTTGGCATTCCTACACAGTAGGGAAGAGAGAGTGGGAGTCCTGTCTGAAAAACTGGAGAAATGTTAGCAGTGTAAACAACACTGAGCCAGCCTTTGTGACTTGGTATAAGGCAGCTTCCTATGTTTTCAAGTCACCCTGCACTACACAGGTGAAACGGGGATTCCAGATGAATCTCCTTAAACACTCATGTGTGTTGGATGGATGTGAGCCAATCAGGGCACTCAATGGTTCAGCCAGATGTTTAAGGTTGGGAAATATTGCCCATATTATAAACCATTGTCGCAAGAAGCACTGTGGTAATACAGCTGCACCACTGGCAAACCTAATCACTGTTCGTACAATGCAGAACTGCTTACATTCCAATGAACGGAAGGGCAAAGGCTCAGTGGTAGAGATTGGCATGTGAGGACATCAAATGCTGTTTGTGTTGACTAGTAAGGAGGAAAGAGATGAAAGGGGCCAGCAAATGCACCTGCACATCCCTCCTTAACAGCCTTACTGACCTTGAGGCTAATGAGTTTTGTTGGGACTGGGGAGGGAAGAGGGACACTAGTTGTGTCTTATTTGCTGCTCTCCTTCTTTTGTGTTTGTTTTTTTTGCTCTGCTGCTACCGTGGACAAGGGGTGGGAGGTTCTCGCTATGGATGCTTGTGGGCAACAATTCATCCCACTCAGGTGAGAGCTTGGATGGGTTGGAGAGTAGGGGGTGACAGGTGTTATGTCACTCAAAAGCCACCGAGGGAGAGTCCTGGAGAGTTCTTTTTGTGAGAAGCGGGGGGGGGGGAGTAAGTGGGCTGCCATAGCTGAAAAATGGGGTGTGAGCTGTTGCTAAGACCATGGGCTGTTTAATCTGTTTGAACGTCCAGTGTTTGGCTTTACCTAGGTTAAATTGGAAGTTTAATTTTTTTGTCCTTATTGTAGTTTTGCTCACGTGCCTTCTGGCAGAATTGCTAATTTGTTTTCTGGACTGTTTATATAATTTTGTAGGGTTTGGTAGGAGTATGCCTGCCAGTACTGCACTGGACAGGTAAGAGAACAAGATTCCTTAGTAGGACTGATTCCTCAGAGACTTGAAAATTGATCACCAGAATGCCCATAACACCATAAGGAGCTAATTAGTGAGGCAACTTTCAGAAAAGGTTGCGAAATATTCAAATTGCTTTTTAAAAAATGTGTTTTTAAATGTGTGTATTTGTTTTTAATGTTTTTAATTGTTGTAAACCACCCAGATAGCTTCAGCTATGGGGCAGTATACAAATGCAATAAATAAATAAATAGCTAAATAAATAAATAAATAAATTTTGTAATTTTTTTCCTGATTTTCTTTATTATTTTGTTCCCCGCTCTAGGACGGAAATTATTCGATGAAGAGTGGGTTATAAATAACATTAACATTAAAATATCGGGTCCCAGGTTCAATCACTGGCCTCTCCTGGTATGACTGGAAGAGAGCCCTGTTTAAAACCCTGGAGAGCTACTGTCACTCAGTGTAGGTAAAACAAAGCTAGATGGACCAATGGTCTGACTTGGTGTAGGATAGCTAAGAATAACAGTTACAGATGTGAACACTCCACTCACATTAGTGGAGGTCATGGTTTGGTCAAGCTATTTCCAAGGATGCTGTTGAGTGCTCCTTTGGCCTGCTTTAGGGATGGAAGGATCTGTCAATGTCAGTTCCCTCAGATTCTCATTTTTCCAATTTTACATTCAATTCTCCATATTTTTACAGCAATCTGTGATTTTTAAAAAAATCCTTATGAAAATTCTTCAGCATTTTAGTATGAATTTCTCCTAATGAACACATTTTTGTATGTAGTTTTGACTAATGTATACATTTTTTCAAGCAATATAGCTTAGTATAATGCATTTATCTGTGTTACTGTCACTAATATATTCATTTTCATGCACAGTTTTCTCCTAATATAGTCAATTTTTGTAAACATTATTTTGATTGAGAACTGCATAACAATTTTCAGATAAGTGCCAATTTTGAATGGTGGTTGAGTTTTGTTTTTTAAAGAAAGTGCAAATTTAATAGTTTCAGCTTTAGATGTGAACTGAATTAAATTTCTGCCCCATCCCTACCTGCTGCTCATCCTCCTTGTCACTTCTCTGCTGACCCATCCAGCCCAGAGAGGGTGATCAAGCAAACCATGTCAGCAGTAAGAAACAGAAGCATCATTACTGCTGCCTCCTTATTTGATGAACCTGTTTGACAAGTGGACAGATGGTACCAACCGTAGGAACTGGGGATGGGATGTGTCTTACTTTACAGTCCTCTGAAGAGCTGCCAAATCCAAGTCAACTTTAAAAACAAGGAGCTATAAGAAGGGAGAATAGGAGAGTTGAAATGGCCTGTCAACCAGTGGCGTCACTAGGGTTAGTGTCACCCGGTGCGGCCCGCACCTGACGCACTGCCCTAGTGAAGCCCAAGCTCCGGAGGCCACGCACAGCCTGCACCAGAGACCCACCAGCGGGGCCCACAGCAGCAGGACCTCCATTTGCACAATGCCTCAAAGGAAAAAAGCTGTTTGGCATTTTTTTTGCTCAGCGCAGCCTCAGCTCAGCGGCACCTGCTCGACGGCGCGTACAAGCGCTCTCTTCGGCCACGCTCCGCCTTCACTCCACGGCGCGCTTTGCCTCCGCTATCTCTGAAACTGGGCGGAGTGCCCAAAGCGGAGTTTTATATCCCGGGCAGGACAGGAGGCTGGGCTGCTGGTGACGAGAAGAAAGGGTGGGGCAAGGCAAGAACAACACTCACCCACAAGACTTTTTACGCATGGGGAAAGAGCAGGTGAGAGCCAACAGAAAGGTGAGCGAGCTGCCACGCCACGCCTTCCATGTGTTAGCACGGGGCGGGAGCAGGGCAGCTCTCCGCCTGTTAGCTTCCTGCTCTTCCCCCGCCCTGCGCCTTCCACGGCTGCGTGGGCTTCCTGCTCTTCCCCTGCGCTGCCTTCCATGGACGTGTTAGCGTGGGCAGGGCAACTCTCCGCCTGCCTGCCCCGCTTCCCGGCAGTGCCTAGAGGGGGCGGCTCTGGGTGTCACCCCCATCCCATGGTCTCACGGTGCAGCCCGCACCTGCCGCACCACCCTAGTGTTGCCCCTGCTGTCAACAGTGAGTACCTGCAGAGCAGAGTGAGCTGGCACATAGGTCATCTGATCCTTTCTATGGTGAGAGGCAATGCATTTCTGTTAGTTTTTTTAGTTATTATTTCTAAATTTGCATCTATAGATATATCTTAGGGTTGTGCACTGGATCCAGCCAAATTCCAGATCCTGACCTGAACTGGGCTGATTCAGGTCGACCCAGATTGCCCCAGATCAGGATGAGGCAGCCCCAGATTGCCCCAGGTCAGAATGCGTTCACCTGATCTGGGACTGTTAAAAGAAAGGTAGTCTGCATGTTTAATTGGGGGTTTAAACCCTACTTAAACACAGTGCAAAGGCCCTGAATCTGGTTGGAGTCCATATCTGGGTCAGATCAGATGAGCCCTGAATTTCCCTGGGTCAGATAAGGGTCACTCTGAAGCACCAGACTGGGCCTTGAACCAGATGGACAGCCCATGACTACGTATATTTTTTGCAAATCTGTGCTTTTTCTCTTTTTGAGGATTGTGGTTTTGATTTCCTCTATTTTGGGGATGTGTAAGTTTCGACCCTAGTAGGAGCAACAGCTAGCAACAATCTTTCTGAAGCTCATCAGGTCTGG
Organism: Rhineura floridana; assembly: GCF_030035675.1. NCBI lineage: Eukaryota > Metazoa > Chordata > Lepidosauria > Squamata > Rhineuridae > Rhineura > Rhineura floridana. The sequence goes on along the minus strand of NC_084492.1, from coordinate 15,783,642 downwards.
GTCAGGTCAGTGCATGGATGGCAGAATGCCAAGGAACTCACATGTTTGCCATCTTGAGATTCAGAACCATTCCATTGCTAGGTACACAAAGGACCTGAGGCACAGTGTCATGATGCCAATTTGCGTGGTGTTTGCATAGAATCATATCTATATCTATATCTATAGAAGCCTCTGGGCAAATTAAGATGACAGCTGGTTAGGGTCTCACCAACACTGAGCTTTGCAATGCACCCAGATGCCTTGTAAGCAACATTAAAAAAAAAACAGATAGAAAAGCGATCAGAAGACATAGGGCATGGGTCCTCTGCAGCTAACCTCTGACAGTCAGTGTGGTGTACTGATGGACTCAGGCCTTGGAGATTTGGGTACAAATCTCCACTCAGACATGAAGACCTTGGACCAGTCATTCACTTTAGATATTGTGCATATCCCTGCTATTGTTTTGTGTGCTGTTGATTCTGTAAACCACTTTGGCATCCTTGAATGCTAAGTAATAAATAAATAAATAAAATGGTCACTGAGGTTTGATGGGTCAATCTTGCTTCCACTCTGTGTCAACTTCATGTTCACAAGTCTATACCATTTCTACATTAATCTGCAGTTGTATGTTTAAAAATAGGTCTAAAATTTTGTATTTAAATACTTTATATGAATTACTCATGTTTAAATATATAAATGTGTTTTATCTCTATACATTTTATTTATACATATTTTTCTATATGGCTACACCATTAAAAAAAGCATTGAAGCAGTTTACAACAAATAAAAAACATACAGTAAAAAACATTAAAAATACAGTAAAAACAAAGGTCAACTACTGTAAAAAGACATCTTTTTAATTGCCTGCGTAAGCCTGGTGGAACAGAAAGGTTTTCAGCAGGCATTTAAAAGTTAAAACAGAAGGTGCCTGTTGTATCTTTGTTGGCAGAGCATTCCAGAGAACTGGGCCGATGACAATGAAGGCTCAATTTCATGTCAGTGTTAAATGAGCCTCGCCAACTCAGCAGACATGCACTTCTAAATGCGTTTTATCCTATGATATGCATTTGAAATACATTTACATACTTTGTTTTAAAGAAATGCTATGTTTTCTGAGCTAAGAACTGTATTGCAAAACGTGGACAAGTGCAAAATCCAAAATATAATTGTGTGCCAATCCACACACTTGTCTGGGAGTTGTGGATCAGATCAGTTCACACTGAAATGCACAGGAATTAAATTAGTCAAGCACCCCTAATAATAACTAAGGCAAGGTAAGTGGCATTCAAACAAGCACCTTTTCTCCATTACCTCTGTGTTGACTTCCACTTTATTGTAAATTCCTTAAAAGGGGGACATAACAAACCCTTTCATGTATCATGTATTCCCCTTCTCTTCCTGCTGCTATGGATAGTTCTGTAAAATGAGCGAATCAGTCAATGAAGGGACATTAAAGTGTGTAGGTTCACATTATTATAAAATTATATAGGAAATGGAGACATCTTTGAAGTTTTCTCCACTTGTTTCTGGGGAAAGGATAAAAGTTAGCTACAGTGATCAAGTATAGCTGTCATGACTGGGAGCTTGGCATTTGTGCACAGAGGCCTTCATTTTAATCAGTTCACATCCTGAACATGGTAATAAGGTAGCTCGATAAGGTGGGAAAGGGTAGCTGCAACACCCTGCTTCTCACTGGGATGTAAAAAAAGTACATCTAGGTGTTTGACCGACCTATTGTGTGCCACCAACGGAGATGGCAAGAAGGAGTCATCGCTGAACAGGTGGTGAGCGCTAAGCACAAGGACCTCTGACTTATGAGAATTAAATCTGTGAAAGTTAGAGGACACTTATAATTGAACCTCCCATAGTCATTTACCTGCTCCGAGAATACTCTCCTTAAGGCCAGCTGCTGCCAGGGAGCCTAACGTGTATGCAATTTCCCACTATAATTAATGCTGTGATTAAAATGTGAATTGAAAGAAAGTCATGGTAGTTAGTATATCTTGGAGATCAGGAAAAAAAGCCAATGTCAATTTGTGGTTGATGGGTTTTTGGATTTGCATGCTGCATATCCAATTGAAAGAATTCTTTAAATGATTTTTCAAGCATTAAAAGCATCAAAGAGCTAAGGCTGCAAGTTATGCTGACTGTGTGAAAAGAGAACAACAGCAACAGCACAGCTCTGCCATTTCAAAACTTTGAAGGCTCCTCTCTGACAGGCGAAGAAAACTGGAAGGCCTTGATGGGATGTTTTCAGAGAAAGATTAACTGCTGCTAGTACTGGACCGAGCTTTCAACAGGGTGAGAGGCTGGCAAAAGAAAAAATGGGGAGAGAGTTGGCAGCTATAGAGGTGGGAGATCCAACTCTTCTCCTTTGCATCTTTTCAGGGATGCAAAAGACAGGGGCTCTCCCACCCACCCATAGTCGCTTATTTTTCCAGCTACAACTGCCTCACTGATATCAACACATTTCTTCAAATGCCTTTTCTTGTCCATTTTTAGTGAATTCTCAGTTATCATTATGCATTCCAAAGGATTTATGAAAGCATTTGTTCCTACCGCTAATTGTCCTTCTTGAGGGATGCTGTAGGGTTTTCTCAGAACTAGACAGATAGTTATGATGAGATTTTGAAAAGAAGGCATCCGTCTGGAATGTGTGTGTTGCTTTGCAGCCAGAGGTATAGCCGACTGCCAAATAAGGACTTATAATTGACATATTAGTCCTTTTACTCTAGTAGGGGTGACAGGTGACATAATAGGAAAATAGACCAATAAATTTATCATTTTGCTATAAAACAGCCAAAATAATAGATAAGATCATCCCTGGTCCTATTTTAAACACTTAGCACATTCAGGCTTTCCCCCCTCCATCTCTCCCTGGCTCCTTTCATCCTAATAGCGTTCCCTGTGGGCTAAAGATATATTTTTCATCATCCGACTGCTTTAAGGAAAAATGAAAAGTCATTGTTTATAAGCAGAGGCTGCTGCCATATCTTTCAATTTTAAGTGCAATGGACAGAACTGATACACATCAAATGAAAATACGGGTCTCCTCTTCTTTCAGTGAAAGCTGGATAGTAGATTTCTGGCTGAAGTCAAAGGGTTTCAAAGATTTCTGGCTTCCCACAATTCCAATTGCATTTCCCAAGGTTAAACGTTTTGCCTGAAGGCGGCTGCTTAGAACGATAAAAGGGCCACTCTATGAGAGTGGTGCTCTTTGTAATGTTAATAAATCTTGATTTTGATATCAGATGCAACCAAGGGAAAACCTGCCAGTGTTGACTTAAAAAACAAAACAAAACACTGCTAGTTTTTTTGGGGGGGAGGCTTGTGGGTGAGGGTTTTTTTGTAAAAGTTAGGGGGGAAAGTATTAGTTTGGGAGTGATACGAAGCTAAGTTAAGTGACATATTAAGAGATTCAGGAACTCTCTTGCATTCCTCATCTCGTCTTACTGGTATCTAAGAAAAACAAAAGGAATCACTCAATCATTTAATTAAATGGTGTTCCAAATTAAAATGCATTGTGACATGTCCTACATTAGAGCAAGCTAGAGGGCTGAATTGTTTTTGGATATATTAGAGGAATATTGTACATTCTATGGCCAGGAAGCCAACAGTCAATTTAGGGGCTGCATATAATAGCCCAGCCCCCCTGACCAATTTTGCTTTCTTGTGCAGTATTCAGGCACACTGAACAAGCTGTGCACTCTCCCCTTTATGATATATATACTAGGGGCTTTGCCCCTGCACTCTTTGCATGCCAACCCCATGCCTCCAGGCACTCCACCTCCTCCAGGCACCCCACCTCCTCCAGGCACCCCTGAGGCACTCTTCCTCTCCCAAGGTACTCCCCCAGGCACCCCCAGTCCCATTCAATCACCCCACCCCCCAGGCACCCCACCCCCCAGGCACCCCACCCCCTTGCAATACCCCCCATGCCTGGAGACGTTGGTGCACATAGGCTACCACAGGCCCACTCACACTCCTCACCTTTCTAAGGTCTGCTAGTCATCCAATAAGCTGAACAAATGACTGTTGCTTTGTATTAATAGTATATATCAGGCTTCTGAATAGGTTTCAAAAGTACATGCTTTCCCCCCCCCACACACACACACACAGGAACATTTTCTAGAACTATACCAGATAATGACCTTTCAAAAAAGACAATAAACATGAACATATCCTCCTTTTTGATGTGACAGTGAATAAAATATGGATTTTAGTAATATAACCGAGGGGGCCTATGTTCTGTTGGCACTTAAAAACTTTGGGAAGTGGAAAGAATTGTCTGCTTTAACTTAAAGTATGAGTAACTTATAGTTCTCACAACTTAAATGGCACTTTGGCTAGAAATTTACATCCGTTCTTGCTTAATGAAAATTTCTCCTTTTTTTTTTTTGTAGCAAGATTGGGATAGGGCATATTCTATGGCAACCCGTAAGCTGTGGAACTCCCTCCCTACCAAGGTGTGTCTGGCAACTTCATTGTACAACTTTTGGCAAATGCTGAAGATGCATCTTTTTTTTTATTTTTAGGACCCACCCTATTTTCTGTGATGTTGCTTACGTTGTTTTTAAATGCTTTTAGTTATATGTTTTAAAATTTTTGTAACCTGCCCTGGGACCTTTGGGTGAAGCGCAGTTAATTGATGATGATGATGATGATGATATTTATCTCACCTTTTCTCCAAGCAGCTCAGAGCAGCATAGATTATTCTCCCCATTTATTTTATCTTCATCTCTCATGGGAGGCTGGTCACCAGAGGAAAATTGAGCAGAGCCCTACCACTGTTTTTACTACTGCATTGTGTAAGTATCCACCATATCTTAGCAGGGGAGGAGGATGGAGAGAAAAGCAGAATAAATTGGCCCCTTCTCCTGTGACTATCTTGACCTTCCCACCAGGTCCAGTGGTTACCAGCTGCCACTGCCCTAATCGTCTCCAGATTGGAGCCCTCGTGTGCAGCCCTTTCCCAGTTGACAGCTTCCACCACCAGGGTTGTAATGCTTTTTTTTTTAATGTCCCCAGGAGTCCAAGGGAGAAAAAGCTATGTGCTGCTTTCCTTACAATAGTTGTGTGAATTGACCTTTATCCTATTGCAAAGAAAGTCAACAGGAAACCAAAATTGTATTTCACATAGAACTTCAGAGGAGGAAAACTGTACGCTAGTATATTTGGCTTTCTCAAAATATATTTGCGTATCCACATAAACTCTCCATTAATGAATCTGCTTCAACCAACATTCAGAAGATAGTTCTGTTTATGCTGAAAGCTGACCATGTGTTGCCCTTATTAGAAATATGATGAACATCTTTTGTATAACTGTGCTTTATGAAATGACCTTTGAAGTATCCATGGCATTATTACAAAGGGTAATAGCCTTTGCTCTATGCAGGCAATTCTGAAAAATAAAGCAAAAGGTCAAGACAATTATCTGCAACTCAACAATCATTATCCATCTGCAAATACAAAACAGGGAGAAGCAATCATTATGCACGCACTAGATATGCAGACATCATGGTCAACAACAACAAAAAATCATGTGGGGGGGGGAGTTATGGCCAAAAAAATTCCCAGAGGCTTATGTATGAATTTGATTTGCTTCAAAATACAAGGTAGTATTGTTCACCAGATTACAGGAAAAACTCAGAGTTAAATCTGATTAATTTATACTCAGAGTAGACTAATTGAAATTGATGGAGTTAATTACAACTAATCTTAAATCCATTGCTTTCAATGGATCTACTCTGAGTATGACTTAGTTAGATACAACTCAGAATTACAAACACTTCATGTCCAGCTTACTTTGTAATATTAAACATCAGAGGGGCTATTCAAGCTACCTGAAAGATCACGTTACCCCTTATATACCCAGTCAATCACTGTACTCTGCAGGTGAGGGCCTCGTGTAGATATCATCTTCTCAAGAGGTTGATTTTGCACAATGCAGAAATTGGGCTATTAGTGTTGTGGCACCTACCTTTTGGAATTCTCCCCTCTTAAATATTAAACAGGTGCCATTGTTGTCTTTGTGATGCCTACTGAAGACCTTCTTCTTCCAACAAGATTTTTTTTCCCTGTGTTGTAATGATTTTTATATTGTTGTTTTTAAAAAACAAAAAATGGTTTTGTCATTTGTGTGTTTGCTACCCTGGGCTCCTTTGGGAGAAAGGGTGGGATAGACATTTTAATAATAAGAATAAGAATAATTCTATACCCTCAGCCAGCCCCTGAACCTATCAGCATCAACAATGCCTTCTCCCATCTCCTTTTGAAGCGAAGAACTATGACTTAGCAATAGAGCCATTTCATCTCATTCTCTTTCTTCTCTCTTCCCAACCCCTCAAATAGTACAGGAATTGGCTGTAGCTCAGGGGCAGAGCATCATCTTTGCATGGAGAAGGTCCCAAGTTCAATCCATGACATTTCTAGGTAGGGCTGGGAGAGATATCTGCCTGAAACCATGGAGAGCTGCTGCCAGTCAGTGTAGACAATACTGAGCTAGATGGACCAAAGTAAAACACAACTTCCTATGTTCCTATGTAACTGTTAGAGACCAGAAAATGCTACCACACATTCCTCAATGTATTTCTATTATTAAATAAATAAATAAATTTATTACCCATCCTTTACCAGTAGGTCACAAAGAGGGTCACAACAATCTAAAATACATTATTAAAAACAGTTTACACAAATTACATTCACAACTAGAAGGGGTCTCAAAAATTTATTTCTCGTGTCAAGAGTGAAGGTGAAGAGGTCTTCAGGACATGACAAAAGCTGTACAGTGAAGGTGCCAAACATACCTCTGTGGGGAGGGAAATCCACAACTTAGGGGCTACCACAGATAATGTCCTTTCCTGAGTCACTCACCCAAACTTCTGAGAGCAGTGAAACTACCAAGAGAGCCTTCTCTGCTGTTTGTAACACCCAAGAGAGCCTGTAGGGAAGGAGGCGGTCTTTCAGATATTTAAGGCCTATGTCGTTGCACCTTTTCATTGAATGTAATTGTAGGCTACTTGCAAACCAATTTTGGCTAAAATATGAGGCATAAATATAATACACAAACAACCAAACTTGTTCATAGTAGAAAGTTTTGAATATGCAATCGTCCTACTATTCACTTATTTCTCTTAGTGATGGTTTGTACATTACTGCAGTGATGTGGGAATTGCTTCCTTATGGCTTCTTCCCAGGCCATATTCACAATTCCAAGATAAGTAATGTCTAACTAGAGGCCTGCAGGCAAGATCTGGCCCAGAAATGTCTTTATCTTGCCCCCAGCACTCTACAGAAAAATGAATCACAGTATGGTAAAATATTTTGCTCAGTGTCATTTGTAAGGAGAAAATTCCCAAAAATGAACTTTGTGCGTTCTTTAAAAAACTGCTTCAAATGTGAGACAACCTTTTAAACCTTCTACACCCGAATTATTCTCCAGTTTAGAACAAAATCCAAGCCAGAGAAGAATTCCTGGCCTCCTTCCTTGGCTTCCTTGGGCGGAATTGTCCAAGAGATCAATCCAGGAAGGAGGAAACAATAGCACCCAGGGTAAACAACAGAGAAGCAGCCAAGGGACATACTGTTGAACTAGATTTTTTTAAAAAAATACATTTCCCCATCATCTTTCACTTAAAAAAAAGACAAAAACCTCCAAATGGAAAGAGGAGAGTCACTCTGATTTTTTTTTCTGTGTCCCTCATTCTTTGCATGACAACAACCAGCTTATCACCAAGACAGGCTCAACTGTCAAAGGAGGCATATTGTACAGAATGTGCCCCCCAATTGTAATGTTAATTAAACCCTCATGGAGGAGATAAGAGGTCCTGCTCTGTGTGCAGAACACAGAATATAAGCACAGAGTGTGATGCCCAATGTGGAGCCTTTAAGACACAGCGGCAAGTTGTAGAGATGTGTGTCTTTCAGCCTCAAGGGACTTGGGTTGATCTCTTATAATGAGCATCACACTAACATCTAAGAAGGGAAAGGAGAAGGAGAGCTAATTCTCTAATGCATGGTGATGCCCCAGGATGCTCCATTACTTGGAGAAGTACAGACTAATTGAAAAGCTAGAAAATCTGCAGTTTGAACAGATGACAAGGTGAGCAGCAATAACCGGAGGCTAATGGTCTCAAGCTAGGAAATGGCCGGTGGGTGTTGCAAGATAAATAAGTGAGGAAATCTTGGGAAGGGCCCCAGGCTGTTTCTGCTAAGGGAGTTGGCAGAAGGTAAAGTGACGCAGAGCTAGGAAAAACACTATTGATTATTGTTATGAGTATAGTTCTCATTTAACTATATATGTTTGGCCAGATGTGTTGGAAATAGCTCCCCCCCCTCCAAAAACATGATTTGTTTTGTCCAGAAATGACTTTCAACAGTATTTAGCTGGGGAGGCTGGGGGCAACATCAAACAAACAAACAAATAAATATTAAATATTAATAAAACAAACAAACAAATAAACAAACACACACACACACCCTGAGCCCTTTGGGTAATAGGGTCCTCTTCTTTAATGGAGAGAGATTGTGCATTCCATTCTCTAGCATAACCTGTCTGTGCAGCTGCTGAGTACCTGAGTATAGAAAAAGCAACCTTTCCAGTATCACCCACTTCCCACATTGTGTGATAAAGAAAGAGAAGGCAGTACATGTGACTAAAGACCTTCCCACTTTTTACTGCCCTTGCATACCGGCACGGAGCATGGGATGGTGTTATCAGACATGGGTAGTGCCCATTGTGACTGGTAGGGCAGAAGACAGGTTGACCAATGGTAGGTGGTTGTAAGGAAAAAGGCAAACAGCTGGGGGCAGACTGAGGTTGGTGGGGAAGCACCCCATTTGCTCTAATGGAGCAGCCCCCACTGAGCTTTATAAACAAATGAGATATCGCATTGTGTTCCATACAGTGTGCCTCACTAGCAAGAAACACAAGTGTACAGTGATGCTTGGCAAATGAAAGAGGCTTCAATGTGGATTGCACTCAGGAAAATGATAACAGCAAATGAGCTGCAGTAAATTTATCCTACAATGTGCTACTTTGCATCTCTTTTTCTGCTTTTAACATTTCATTCTATTTCCATCCCCCCCCCTTTTTATGGCTTGCCCTGCAAATAGAAGTGACTTTTTTTAAAAAAAAGTGTGTGTGTGTGTGTGTGAGAGAGAGAGAGAGAGAGAAAGAGAGAGAGAGAGAAATACTGAGCAGCAGCCAATCTCAAACTGGAAACAAACATCCAAGACAACTGTCCATTTTCTGCATTGTGCAGATAAAGGCTTAGAAGAGTGGTGAAGTCTTTGGGGAGACACACCTGAAAAGATTATAAATTAGCTTCTACAGACCAAAAGCACTTTGGAAAGAGATTTGTTTGCCAAACTACAACTGGCAAACAGTGCAGCATGGAGATTTCCAAGATTCATTTTAACAGTTGTTACCCTTCTAATGTCTTATTTTAAACAGGCTAGAATGTGGTGTGTGTGAGTGTGACTTTTTTCAACAATTGTAACCTGTTCTCCTGATGCTGGGGATGTGCTGCTTTAGTAAAGCACATGGTTGTGAGAGGGTTGTTAGGAAAATAGTGCTCATGAGTGGTAGTCATCTTTGTCAAAAGGAATAAAGAGCACCTCTGCCCCAATCAGCTGGAAAACAGGCTTTGGAACTCAGAAGGATTTGGGACGTAGGGATGGGGGGGAAATCCCACCTAATTTGCACTTGCCAAAATAACAAAAATGCAGATATCTCCTGAAAATCACACTTCTCTGATTTTTATGTAGTTCTCCAGTCAAACATTGTGTACAAAAATGCTTGTATTAGGGGAATGTGTGTTAGTGAAAATAACATACAAAAATGAATTCTACTTGGCAAAATAGCTTGCAAACAATGTGTGTATCGTGCAAACATATGTACAAAATAGTATATATTTTGTATATATTAGGAGAAATATATACTACATTGCTGTCAAACTTCCAGGAGGATACATTTTTTAAAAAAAATGCAAAGTGATGCAGAAAAGTGGAGGACTGAACTAAAGAGTGGGAAAATGAAAAAAAAATGAGAGCAAACAAAATGTGACAGATTCGTTCATCCATATTGAATCCCATAAGATACAGTCCTGTTTCTCTGTCCTTTTCCCTGAAATCTTAAGCCCTGTTCAGGCATCCTTATTGAGGATGGGGCACATGCCAGCCTCATCCTTTAGGTCCCCATCCAAGACCCTTCAGGGCTTTATCAGGTTTCCTGATCACGCAGAGACTTTTACTCAAATTCAAGCAAATGCAGACAGAGGTCCCCATCAGATCTTCCATGCCTAAATAAGGTGAACAGTGTGGGGGCTGGCTTGGAAAGACGTTTTTGGTGGAGTCTCTGTGTCTCTGGAATGACTTCCCCACTGAAGTGTGTCTTGCCCCAGCTCTGTGTTCTTTCACACATCTGGTAAAAACCCACCCTTTTCACTGGCATTTTAGTGGTTGATGGTGTAAGCCATTTTCATCATGTTTTCAATTATACTATTTGTGTAACTTATGATAATTCTTTGACTGGTTTTGATTATTATATTTTATGTTTTTATGTTACTTTTTGTGTGTGTGTGTAAACCGTACTCTGACCAGTACACACATGTCTTAATAAATAAACAGGCACACAAACATGGGAACGTTTGGAACAGCTTGAGAGAGTCCAGTGTATGCTGGGAAATTGGGGGAGGATTGGCATGCCTCCCTCCACATGCGCACATATTTCCTATTTGGGCCTAATGACTGAATTGAGCTTTAGGTTTATTTTTATTTGTTTATTTATTAAATTTATATCCCACCCTTCCTCCCAGAAGGAGTCCAGGGTGGCAAACAGAAACACTAAAAGCACTTTAAAACATCTTAAAAACAAAAGACTTTAAAACATTTTAAAACAAAATATTTCTAAAAACATCTTAAAAACATATTTTAAAAAACAACTTTAAAAACGTCTTAAAAAGCAAGTCTAGCACAGACACAGACTGGGATAAGGTCTCTACCTAAAAGGCTTGTTGAAAGAGTAAGGTCTTTGGCAGGCGCTGAAAAGGTAACAGAGATGGAGCCTCTCTAATATTTAAGGGGAGGAAATTACAAAGGGTTGGTGCCATCACACTAAAAGTCTACTTTCTATGTTGTGCGGAACAGATCTCCTGATAAGATGGTAACTGCAGAGCACAAAGATCGACTGGGTATACGGTATAAGGGTAAGATGATATTTCAGGTATCCTTGTCCCAAGCTGTGTAGGGCTTTGTACACCAAACTAAAACCTTGAATTTGGCCCAGGAGCTAGTGGGCAACCAATGCAATTCTTTCAGTAGTGTAGTAACATGCAGGTGACACCCTGTTCCAGTGAGCAGTTGCACAGCAACAGTTTGCACCAGCTGCATCTTTGGGATCAACCTCAAGGGCAGCCCCACAGAATGCATTATAGTAATCCAGCCTGGAGATTACCAGCACATGAACAACAGTGGTCAGGCTATCCCAGTCCAGAAATGGCCACAGCTGTCTTACCAGCCAAAGCTAGTAAAAGGCATTCCTAGACACTGGACCACTAGCAACAAGGATGGGCTGGGAACTTGCTTCAGCATCAGCCTGCTTCCTCAAGCAACCCATGGGAAGAGTTAACCCTTTAGATGCCCGAGCTGTGCAGGGCTTTTGTAGGTCAAAGCTAGCAGCTGAACTCAGAAATGGCTCTTTCCTCTTTGTTAAGATGAAAAAGAGCTGCTGTAATATTTCCTGATCCTAGTCATAACTCCTCCTGCTGTCCTTTGTACTTAGTGAAGTTTCTGAACTATCTTCAAAAGCACGCAGAGCACATCACTATGACCTATCACAAGGCAGAACATCATTTCATCTCAAACTGCCCAGGTGTTCAAGGGAGAATTCTGTTCCCACTCACCCAGGATCCCCAGAGTCTTTGGCCGCAGCAGATGCAGGTGAACCCAGAGGAGAGCATGTCCCCGCACCTTTGCCTGCACATCCCTGATCCCATGTTTGAGGCTAATCAGGCATCCTGGGCTCCTTCAGCCCGAGGTTGGTGCTGCTGTGGAGAAACATTTGTTTCATTTTCACTCCTTCCTTCCCCACCCTCCCATGTCTATGGAAAGGGCTACAGCACAGTACGAGAGCACGTTATGTAGGCAGAATGTCCCAGGTTTCATCCTTAGTATCCCTACATAGGACAGGGAAAGATCTCTGCCTGAAAGCCTTGGAAGCCACTGGTAGTAACTGTATGCCAGGTATGGAGAACCGTTGGCCCTCCAGGTTTTGTTGGACTACAGCAACCACCATCCCTGACCACTAAGCATGCTGCTGGGACTAATGGGAATCGGAGTCCATCAACATATGGAGGACCACAGGTTCCCCACTCCCCTTGTAATCAGTTCTGAGCTAGATGGCCCAAATGTCTGACTAGGCAGATCCCCATGTTCCTGTATGCTCTCCTTTTCTCTGTTAGTGCCATCTATTGGCCATCAGAAGAAATGGTGGCCCAGCCAGGAATTGTGAGGCTATGAACACATGATCATTCCTGTCTATCCCTTCTTCCTCCCAGGGCTCCTACCAACTGCTTCCTATCTCATACAACAATCGCCCACTACCTGCACTTTCCAGAAACAAAGACATTTTTGTTCCACCAGTCTTTCCCAGCTGGATGAATGGGTCTCTGCCATGGCTATCAATTATGTTTTGTTTGAAACATATCTGCTGTCTTTTTGTGTTTTTAACTGTTTTTGACTTTTTTTTACCATACATCACCTCACAGAGGATTACATCATCATCACCACCACTATCATGATGTGGCTGGGCTAGTGAGCAGGAGTTGGACAAGCACCAGGGCCTCCCCCACCTTTAAGTGGACTTGGGCAGGCAAGTCCTATGGTGCTCTAGAGTGCTGTTTGTGGCTCCCAACTTGATAAATGAAAATGTAGACTGACTCACTGAAATATTTTAGGTGAAGAGAAATGGGCACACTATCAGTGTTGTTCAAGTGCAAATGATCTCTTCTTTGGTATTGAATCTGGAATGCCCCTTCGCATGTGTAAATCATTTGATGGTGCTATTATCAAGGGATGAATATACCTGTGTGAATCAGACCTTGGACTTCCATCCAGCACTTTTTGCCTCTTAACACAAGCAATGCTTAAATGAATAATGCACATGATGACCAGCTCTCAAGAGCAGTTCTTGGTTTGCCTCTATATTAATCATCCTTGAGGTCTTTTGTGAATTATTTATTCATTCCTAAAAGACTCCTTTGGTTGTTCATGTTCCCCCTTAAGGATATAATACTTGTACTGATGGTTGAACATTTCCTGTGGAACATTCAAACATTTTCTCAGGAAAGGTAATTGACCCTGTGTCTGCTGCTTTCTTATAGTGTAATATTGTTTGGCACAAGGAAACCTTGGGATCTAGTTCTAAATTCTGGAGGGAGTCAACAGGCATATTCCCATTGACCTTGGGGGGTTTACAAAAAAAAGAGTCCCATTCTTAGTCATCAAAGAACTGCAGGCTATCAGCATCTACACAAATAGCATGCAATCATCAGACACAATCCACTAATCAATACTCTAAAGTACCTTTCCCTTGGTTCACGGTGAACAGCAAGGTGTACTTGTACTGAGGATTTAGACAGGTTTTCATTTCAGTTTTGCAATCTGCAGCAGATTTAACCTTTTTTCCAGCAAACATTGCTCCTGTCTTCGCAGAAAATTATAGGACATAAACTGTTGTGGGTATGTTCATGCCGGTATTTATTTACATCTCATCTGAGCATGGTCCCACCAAAGAGGAATATAAATTCTGATCAAGACAGGCATCCAAAATTCACCCCATTCAAATTTCTCCCTGTGGAATTCCAGATTACCTTATTTCCAAAGTGTAATCAATGCATCCATTATTCTCAGGGCCTGGGCCAGGGATCAGCATCATTGAGAAACTGTTGAAGGATGCAGCCTAGGAGAGGGACCCACTGCCAATCCCTGGGACCTGCTGAGCCTACAACTCATTCTCCTTGCTGTTGCTGCCTGTTCACCAACCTTCTCTGAGCTACTGAATAGTGAGAGAAACAAGGAGAAGGAAGAGGAGCTTCTGCCCACCTTGCCCCTCCCTGTCATGGGAACTATTCCATGTAGATATGAACGCATGCTCACAAATCAAAAGGATTTTTTCTCCCTCTTGGAAGACAAAATCACATTTCCATTCAACATGCAGGTGGTCCCTGTTTTCAGCAGGGCATAGTTGAATTAATCTTGATCTGGTTCACAGGAGACTCAGTACAACTATATTGTTAATGTGGGCCCTCCTGACATCATGAAGAGCGATGGCTGTTGGTAACATTTGGTGGAAAACAAAAATGTCACAAGGTCTAATTTGCCTCGGCCAAAATGTGACATTTTTCAGGGCATAATTCTCTGGAAAGCAGGTGCATTCTGCCAACTGTGTCATTTAGTTTCTCTAAAATCCCTTTGAATCAAGCCTCTTTCGAAATAAACATGATCTTGCTGGAGGATTTCACTGCCCTGTTGGATACCCACTTCGAGATCAATCACTTGTTCTCATTCTGTATTCCAGCTGTATTTTGATCTTTTCTGCAGCTTGCTTGTTTCATTATGGCTAGGGTTTTAAAAGGCAGACCAAGGGAACAGAGATGAAGTTTTATTATTCTTCAATAGCTGGAGAATGGATTTCTGTATAAATGATAATGTATTGGCTCATTCTTCCTTAAGCAGTAGAAAGCAAGCAAGAGAAAGAATTAAAGATGTATAGTGGTTTTTTTGGGTGTGGGTGTATGGTTATATACTATTTTCACTACTTGCACAGTCGATATCAGTCCATCTCCCCAATATTTATGTATTTATTTATTTTCTTTCATTTCTGTCCTGCCTTTTTTTTCATCAAGGAACCCAAGGGGGCATACATATGGTTCCTAGGTGGTCTCCCTTCCAGACACTGACCAGACCCAAACCTGCTTAGGAATGGGTGAGAAATTCAATTCAATTTGCATTCAAGCTGAATCTATCAAATTCACACTATGAGAACTGAAACACAGCCATACTCCAAAATTTGCACTTTTGCATTTTGAAATGGAGTTCTCCAACCAACCAATGTTTACAAAAATTCATATGTGAGGGGCAAGTGTGCATAAAAATGAATATATAAGTGAAAATAGCATACAAAAGTGAATTAAATTGGGGGCATTGCTTGCAAAAATATGTACATTAGTTAAAACTGCCTACAGAATGTGTTTATTAGGATAAATTCAGTAAAATGCTGGGTAATTTTCATGAGGATTTTTTTTTTAAAAAATCCACAAATTCCTGAAGAAATGTGGAGAGCTAAATTTAATATTGGAAAAGTGAGAAACTGAGAAAACTGAAATTGACAGATCTTTCCACCCCTAGACCTGCTTAGCTTCAGCAAGGTAGCGGCCTCATGTGCCTTCAGCTCATACCGTGGGTCCCAAATAGTTCTTCTGCCAGCTAATAGATAGCGTGGAAGCAAAATGAACACTAATGCAGGTGAATGAGCAAGCAAGTCTGGACAAACTGGGGCATGTTCAGGGGAGGGTGAGCTGTCTGGAAATCAAATCCTATGAAGAATGGTTGAAAGAGTTGAGCATGTTTAGTCTGCAGGAGAGACAGTTAAGAGAGGACATGATAGTGGTCCTTAATAATATTTATGTTGTTGTTACATAATTCCACACCATTCATGTCAAGAAAGGGGGGATATCATCAAGAATGTACTGAAAAAAAATAATAACAGTGAATTGCAGACTGGGAAAAATGACAACAGTGAATGCTGATTGTATTACCTGCCCAGTTTCCATTCCTGTTTGCAGACAGATACACAAACTGACACATTTCAACAGAATTCTCATTTTGACAGTATTTAAGCAGAGACCAAATAGCCATGTTGGCCCCAGGGTATGATCTGAAGACACAACATGAAGCCCTTACCATGCTGAGTAGAGTTGAGTCTGGTTGGTGCCTGGATGGTGACCACATGAGAATGACATGTACACTGCCTTGGTTTCTATGACAGAAGAAAGATGGAGTATAAATGGAAGAGAATGCATAAGTAAGTCAATAGCTGTATCCTGTACTGAGCAGAGGGTTGAACTAGATGGACCTCCAAGACTTGTTCTAACTTTATGATTCTATGAATTTTGAATGGTTAGAATGCAGCCTCCCCTACAAAGATAAGACTTATAGACATTGCCCCACCCACCACTAGCTTGTGACTTGTGAGCTCAAAAAGGTTCACTGAAAAATGTTCTATGACATTCTGAGGGTAAAGCTACGTGAGACAGTGACAGTATTTCATCAGATTTCCTATAGGTGTCTTCAGGGGTAAATTTGACTGGAGGAACACCGGGATTAGGTCTGAAATACTAAGGGAGGGGTTTTAACCTACCTCCATGCCATTTTTCTGATCTGACCCCTCCACCAAAGAGATTTAATTTGCTATGCAGGGCAAAACATACAGGCACTTGTATGGATCTCCCACTTTCTCATCTAATGTGACCGTGAAAGCAGCTTGGTCTTCATGCAAACAATAATAAATTGCTTTGAATTTGAGGGTTTATAGAGCCAGGTAAATCGAAACACAGGAAACTGCCTTAGACTGACTCAGACCACCAGTCCATTAGTTCAGTATTGTCTACAGTGATTGGCTGTGGCTCTCCAGAGTTTCAGACAAGGGATGTCTCCTAACCCTACCTGGAGATGAACCTGGGACCTTCTGCATGCAAAGCAGATGCTCTACCGCTGAGCTATGGTCCTTTCTCATTGTCCCTCTTGTGTTGCCTAGCAACTGCTAAACTAGAAGGTGTAGTGTTTTCAATCCAGGACAGCAGAGATCAAACTTGCACTGAAATCTTCAGACAAGTAACACAAAGTAGAGAGTGAAAGGTGGCTGAGGATGGTTTCCAGAGTCCTTGGCTTGGAAGTCATGGTACCTTAAACTCAGAAGCCTACTAGCAACCTTTTCTGACTATCTCCTCCCCTTCATCTGTTTACTAGCAGGCAGTTGTACATGGGGCTGCTTTTGTAGATTGCTCTGAATCTGCAGTTGAACCACTGGTGATGAGCTATGTTCCCATTAATCAG
This sequence comes from Rhineura floridana, assembly GCF_030035675.1. NCBI lineage: Eukaryota > Metazoa > Chordata > Lepidosauria > Squamata > Rhineuridae > Rhineura > Rhineura floridana. Next base: position 15,766,548 of record NC_084492.1, on the reverse strand, counting down.
TGCATCTGGAAGGCTAACAAGCAAAACACGCATGTAACAGATATCACCTGAAAATGTATGATGCCCAATTGGCCATGAACATGGATGGCTTTAAAAAAGCATTTGCAAATTCATGGAGATGGCTATCTATGGCTACTCACTACAAGAGTTATTTCTACTTTCACTGTCGGAGGCAGTAGGTCTCTAAATACCAGTTTCTGGGAATCACAAGTGGAGAGAGCACTGTTGCACTCAAGTGCTGCTTGTGGGCTTCCCATAGGGATCTGGTTGGCCACTGTGAGAACAGGATTCTGGACTAGATGCATTTTCTTATGTTCTTAATGTTCAGCTTTCTCAAGCTTATTTATCTCCAATTTGCCTTAGTATCAAAGTTCTTTCTTTTCTTTTTTGCAGACTTGAGATGACACTGTGTCAAAAAGTCTTGTTAGAGTTAATTATGAACACAAGACAAACTGGAAAAGGTTCAGAGGAGGGCAATGAGGACAACCCAGGGACTGGAAGCAAAATCCTGTGAGGAGCGACTGAAAGAACTGTGCATGTTTAGCCTTGAGAAGAGAAGATATAGGGAGGCATGATAGCACTTTTCAAGTTGTCACACAGGAGGGTCAGGATCTCTTCTCGATCATCCCAGAATGCAGGACACAGAATAATGGGCTCAAGTTACAGGAAGCCAGATTTTGGCTGAACATCAGGAAAAATGCCTTAACTAGTAGCATGACAGTGGAACCAATTACCTAGGGAGGTGGTGGGCACTCCAACATGGGAGACATTCAAGACGCAGCTGGACAGCCACCTGTTGGGTATGTTTTAAGTTGGATTCCTGCACTGAGCAGGGGATTGGACTCAATGGCCTTGTAGACCCCTTCCATGATTCTACAAGCGAGGACATTCTAGACCTGCCTTTCCAAACCTGGTGCTTCTAACCATTAACCGTAGTGGTTCAAGTTGATGAGAGCTGTAGTCTAAATCATCTAAAGGGCATCAGGTTGAGAAAGGCTGTTCTTGACCAATTCTGAAATCCCGCTGTTCATAGGTACATCAGGGAGATGGCCATGTGTACTTTTCATAGAAAAGCTGTATAGTGACTGGGTGAACTGGCACTGGAAATCATCCCCATTATGAGAAAAACAGCTTAATATATATATATATATATACACACACACCTCTTTCTCACATGGTTTTGGCACAGATAAACACTGATGGTTTCCTGAAATTATCCCTGGTATTCTGTTCTAAAAATCCAGGAGAAAATCTCACAGTCCTGAGACAGCTCTCTGTAAGGGAAAGTTTTACTACAACCCATAAAGAGCTTCTTTAAGTGAGTCTAATTTTTCCAACTGAAAGTAGAAAATGATCAGCTCAACTGAAAGTAGAAAATGCACAGCAACGGGGAAGTGGCGGTAACAGATTAGTAGAAAGAATTTGATGCAGTTTTTAATATTTGTTCTTAAGGGTTATTAGCAATACTTTGTCATCAAGGATGGATTTTCATATTAGGCATAGGATTTGTTTCTAAATTATCCACAAACTGGACTATTTCACATGTAGTAACGCACATAGCCGGGATGGAAACATTTCTGTACTTGGGGAGGAAGGTGAGGAAAGGGGCAGATAACATAGACCTTTACCCCACTCCTCTGTTGTTGTTGTTTAGATTTGTTAAGTTGCTTGTCTCCTGAAGATCTCCAAGCTACTTACAACATTGTTAATAACAAAAATAAATACATCATATCATAAGAACAAAACAGTAACACAACATTCCCCATACAGCCACAGGAAGCTTCGGCAGCATGCTATTGTTGCTGCGTAGAAGTTGTTTGGAAATGCAAGAACGTCCAAGAATATCATAGTTGCTCCACTGATTTTCCTTTGATATCTGAGAATGCAGAGTTCAAATTTGGAACACTTCACATTAGAACAATAATACAAGTGTGGAGAACCTTTGGCCCTCCAGATGTTGCCCTCCATGCTTGTTAGGTCTGATGGGAGTTGTAGTTCAGCAACATCTGATGGACCAATGGTTTCTTACACCTGCTTTACATGAAGAATGTCCCAGGTTTGGTCTATAGCATCTTCAAGTAAGGCTGAGGAAGTCTCCTGTCTGAAACTCTAGATGGCCACTGCCATTCCGTGTAGGTAATTGACTTAAGTGGACCAACAGTCTGACTTGATATAATGTCAAGGTGGGTAGATCCCTAACTATAGGGATGGTCAGGAAAGAATGTGGAAAGCTGAAAAGGAGGGAGAGACAGTAGATTCTGCTTAGGGAACTTCCCAATTTTTTTACCTGGGAGAGTGTCCCAAAATGCCTTTTCCCCACAGGTATTGTACAGTAGAACTTCACTGCCTTCCTTGGCTTTTGGAAGCTATCCAGATCTTTGCAACATCAGCAGCCATGCGATCATGGTAGACAAGTGTTGTTGTTGTTTTGGGGCACATTTGATACCAGTAATGGAATATATAAGAACATAGGAAGCTGCCTTATATTGAGTCAGGCTATTGGTCCATCTAGCTTAGTGTTACCTACACTGAGGTGTGAGAACCCTTTGGTCTTTCATATGTTGATGAACAACAACTCCCATAATCCCTGGCCATTGGCCATGCTTGCTAGGGCTGATGGGAGTTGTAGTTCAGAGACATCTGGTCAGCCAAATGTTCCCTACATCTGATCTACTCTGACTGGCAGGGTTTCAGGCAGGAGTCCTTTCCATCCCTACATGAAGATGCCTAAGATTTAATCTGGGACCTTCTTCTTGCAAAGCAGATGCTCAACCACTAAACTATCCTCTAAAGGGTGGGGCCAGAGCAAGAAGTGGGTGGGATCACCTTCTCTCTCTCTCTCTCTCTCTCTCTCTCTCTCTGCCAGAGGTCTGAACTTATTGCTTATAGAAGGCTTTTGGAATTAGGTTGAGGATCACAGGTTGCCCACCCCTGTACTAAACTAGTCCCTACTCTCGTCTTCAGGCCTATTTGCATACCTAATAACCAAGAGTTAATGGAAGACTTATTATTCAAGAAAATAAATAAATACATAAATAAATAACAGTGTGATCACCATAACTCAGATGACTTCTCACAGACTTATGTACAAAATTGGACTCCTAAGTAATATTGTTTTCCTATTCTAGTATTGTAATAGGAATGTAATTAAACAGCATACTGAGATGCCTAATATTTGAACCATGAACAAGCAATTATTACAAATTATTTTTGGGTTCACTTTCAAATATTTATTTATTTCACAGAAAAACCCTTCTGGGACAGGCTAGAAAAATGATAGATTATCCCTATGAAGTATGACTAAAAATCCAGTAAGTTAATTACAATCCCTTTGTTCTAATAGGCCCTATAATGAGAAAGAAGTTTGCTAAATTAACCATAGTAAAAGGGTTTTTTGACACCAATTTGAGGCACTTTGGTTTTGAGTGATTAATAAGCTTGAAAAAATCACCTCTGTGGCTTTTAGGATGTGCACATCTGAACCTGAATCTATGGTAAACTTATCAATTAAACTCCTAAGTTGCTAGGACTGTGGTGTACACAACCAGCAGTAGTTATCCAAATAATTTGTCATCAACTTTTATTCCCAAATATCTAATTACAAATTTACATAGGGAAAGCAGCAGCTGTAAATGAGAGAACCCATTACCTTTGGTACAGTCAGTTCAATGGGAATGAGCGTGAGCACTGCTTTGCATTCAACATGAAGCTTTGCCAGTTTTATTAAGTTCAGTGTGGTGTCAAAAATGAAAATGCAATGGCCAAGGTCCAGCTAGATTACCATTCTCTTTCAAATGCCATCCAGCCAAAGTTATCTGGGAAATTTGCAAATGGGACATGAAAGGCGATGGATGCCCAATGTTTGCTTGTTTATAATTTATGTCTTTTCTTTACACATATTTATAAAACCACCTTCCAGGTCACAAGGATAAATGATAAATAACAACCAATCCTAAAAGTAATGTAAGCCTTGCAAAAACAGAACAGCAGCCAGAAAAAAAAATATGATAGCAATGCCTTTTTTAAATTGCTGTTGGATTTTTAAATTGCTGATGCTGCCACCGTTCAACAGTGAGAAGGCTTCCTAACCCAGCTGGAACCAACACCTTAAAATCAAGCACAGGGAGCTGCAAGGGAGGGTTCGCTATAAGGATGGACAAGGAATTTGATTCAGTTCACATTTCAAGCCCAATTCATCAAATTTGCACTGTGCGAAACAATACGAGAACTGAAACACAGCCGTCCTTTGAAATTCACACTAATTCAAATTTTGCAATGCAGTTCGCCCAGCAAACAACGTTTACCAAAATGCATATGACAGGGGAAAGTGTGCATACAAATGAATATAACATACAAAAATGCATTATATGATGAGACATGGCTTGCAAAAATGCGTACATTAGTCAAAACTGCCTACAAAATTGTGTTTATCAGGAGAAATTCACACTAAAATACTGGAGAATTTGCATGAGATATTTTTTTTAAAAAAATCACAAATTGCTTCAGAAATGTTGAGAACTGAATTTAAGATTGGAAAAATGAGACACGGAGAGAACCAAAATTGACAGATTTTTCCATCTCTACTGAGTTCTCTGAGAAGAATGATTGACTGTTAAATTACTCTAGGAACTATAGCTCAGGGGTGAGCGGATAATGAGTCTCCTAACAGCTCTCAGCATCCTTAACAAACTACAATTCTCAGGATTCTTCAGGGGAAGCCATGTGGTATAATACTGCTTTAAATGCATGGTGTGGATGGGGACTTAGGCAGAGTGGGCAGCTAAATAAAATACTTTGTCTACTGGTAAGCACCCTGAAACAGTTTGGGATGAGGGACATTTTACCCACCACATCCCACTGCTTGAATTGGGGGGGACTTCTTGGTTTGATGCTCTTGGGACCTTCTGGGCTTACTCTGCTGAATACTGAATGTGTGTTCCCTTGGTTCATCTTCATGATCATAGAGCAATAGGGATAGGCAATAATTTCAGATCAGTTTGCATTCCATTCATTCATTCATTCATTCATCATTTTATTTGCATGCCGCCTTTCCACAAAAAAATGTGCTCAAGCCGGCTTACAACAAGGTGAACAGAAATACATTTCAAAAACAATTTCAAAAACAATTTCCTAATAACAAAAAATAATAAAACAGTAACATAACAACAAATATAACAGCAAGCATAAACAACTTTTCAATATTATGAACATAATAAAACAATCTTTAAAATTGTTTCTCATTTCAAGCTAATTCTGTCAAATTCACACTTTCTAAAACATTAGGAGAACCTAAACACAGTCATCCTTTAAATTTGCCCTTATTTGAATTTTGTGATGTGGTTTGCCAACCAATGTTGATAAAAATGCATAATTAGAGAGGTGGGCATATAAATGGATATATGAGTGATAATAACATGCAAAAATGGATTATATGGCAAAAATGGCTTGCAAAAATGTGTACATTAGTCTAAACTGCCTACAAAAATGTGTTTATCAGGAGAAATTCACACTCAAATGCTGGAGAATTTTCATGAAGAATTTTTTAAAAATTGCAAATTGCTGCAGAAATGTAGAAAACAGAATTTAAGATTGGGAAAAAAAGATTCACAGGGATAGGAGAGGTATGTGGGATGCACAGGCGGGCTTATTAGCCCTGCATCACCTATATGCATGGAAGGAGCAGAACAGTCGTCACCCCCTTTGCTAAATTGAGTCGTTTACCCTCCTACCTTGCTCCAGGTGGTGCTGCGGCGGCGGCGGAGGGGCACGGGAGTCCGTTACGGAAAGCGGCCGTGGAGTGGAGAGCGGCCGCCCGGACTCAAGTTTGGTGCGAGCCGCTGACTGGGCGTTGCTACCTGGATGAGAGCGGAGCTGTGGGCGTCGGATGGCAGGATGGCGGGTCATGGGCGGTGAGTGGCGGTGAGAGCGCCACGGGAGCCAGCCCCAACAGCAGTCCTGGTGGCGGTGAGAGCGCCATAGGAGCCAGCCCCGATAGCGGTGCAGTTTGGTGTAGGCCGCCGGCACTCTCTGGCTTGGAGCTGCGACTCTGCGTGGGCCGCTGCCGGGACGGCATTGTCCCGGCAGTCTTGGGACGTTGCTGCCTGAATGAGAGCGGAGCTGTGGGTGTCAGACGGCAGGACGGCGGGTCGTTGGCGGTGAGTGGCAGTGAGAGCGCCACAGACAGTCCCGACAGCAGTCCGGATAGTGGTGGGAGGACGCCGAGGAGATCTGGCTTGGTGGTGGTGAGGAGGTGCCGAGAAGGAGTAGAAGGAGCGGTTTGGGGGCGACGTGAGAACCGCGGAGAGGCCCTGGAGAGCTGGCAGTGAGTGGCGGTGAGAGCGCCGTGAGAGCCAGCTCGGAAACGACCATGGTGGAGAGAAGGCACCGGAGAGATTGGCTGCTTTTGCTGTTGTGTGGGTGTTTTTAATTGTATGTTTGTTTTGTTGTTGCGTGTTTGAATGAGATAGTGTGGATGTGTTTGTATGTATTTATGTGTATTTTTATTTTTATTTGCTGTTGTGTGATTATATTGTCTGTGCTTAAGTGTTTTAAAAATGTGCCTGGGAGAGCATACTTTGCACTTAACGGGGGGGCTTTCGGGGGCCCCAATTAGCGTAGTGACGGGTAATGGGAGGTATGGCGTTAGGAGGAGAACGTGCCAGGTAAGGGGAACTCGCCCCAGACAAGTTGTGTCTGTGCCTTGTTCCGGTTCTCCTCAAGGCCACAGAACTGCTGGTTGTTCTATCAGCCAGCCCTTAGATCTCCAGGTGCTGCTTTTGAACGCCAGGTCGGTATATAATAAAACCTCCCTTGTCCACGATTTAATTGTGGATGAGGGTGCTGACCTGGCATGTATAGCCGAGACCTGGGTGGGTGAGCAGGGAGGAGTTGCCCTCTCTCAGCTTTGCCCATCTGGGTATTCAGTGCAGCACTATGGTAGATCTGAGGGCCGGGGAGGCGGGGTCGCTGTGGTCTATAGGAGTACTTTCTCGCTCACCAGGCATCCTGTCCAGACGGGGACTGGTCTAGAGTGCCTCCACCTTGTGCTGGGCCAAGGAGACAGACTGGGAATCCTGTTGGTGTACCGTCCACCTTGCTGCCCAACAGCTTCCCTAGCTGAGCTGACAGAGATGGTCTCGGAGGTGTTGTTGAGGTCCCCCAAACTTGTGGTGTTGGGGGACTTCAACATTCATGCCAAGGCTATCTTATCTGGGGCGGCTCAGGACTTCATGGCCTCCATGACAACCATGGGGCTGTCTCAATTTGTTACTGGCCCAACGCATGTGTCGGGTCACACTCTTGATTTGATCTTCGCCACTGGTCATGGAGATGGTAATCTGGAGGTGGGGTGTTTTTCATCTACCCCATTGTCATGGACAGATCATCACCTGCTGAGTTTTAGACTTACAACGACTCTTTCCCTCTGCAAGGGTGGAGGACCTATTAAGTTGGTCCGCTCCCGGAGACTCATGGATCCTACTGGTTTTCAGTACTGGCGCTCCTGTCTAGGCCTTGGTCGAACTATGGAATACGGAGATGACCCGGGCTATTGACACGATCGCTCCCGCGCGCCCTCTTCATTGCAGAGCTCATACAGCTCCGTGGTATAACCCGGAGCTGAGAGCGATGAAGCAAGAGAGAAGGAGGCTGGAGTGCAGATGGAGATGAACTCCAGACGGATGCAATTATGCTTTGGTAAGTGCCTCTACTAAGTCGTACATAAAAGCGGTAAGGGCGGCGAAGAAGTCTTACTTCGCTGCTTCTATTAGGACATCTCTTTGCCGCCCAGCAGAGCTTTTTAGGGTTGTAAGAGGACTCTTACATTCAGGTCCTCAAGATACCATTGAAACATCTGAAGCTCGCTGTAACGACATTGCAGGGCACTTCCAAAATAAAATCGCATGCATCCGTAGGGACCTAGACTCTGATGTTATGACAGTTGAATCCACTGAAGTGTCCAGAGCACGGTCTTGTCCTTCATTATTGGATGAGTTTCAGCTGATGCAGCTTGAGGAAGTGGACAAGGTGCTTGGAATGGTGCGGGCGACCACGTCTGTGCTAGATCCTTGTCCATCTTGGCTAGTGAAGGCTAGTAGGACTGGTACCACCGGCTGGGCTAAGGAAGTGATAAATGCCTCCTTGAGTGAGGGAGTAGTCCCTAGTAGCCTCAAGGAGGCAGTAGTAAGACCTCTTTTAAAGAAACCTTCCTTAGACCCAGATGACCTGAACAACTATAGACCGGTGGCAAATGTCCCCTTTTTGGGCAAGGTTCTGGAGCGGGTGGTTGCCGGTCAGCTCCAGGCGCTCTTGGATGAGACCGATTATCTGGATCCGTTTCAATCCGGTTTTAGGCCTGGTTTTGGCACTGAAACAGCCTTGGTTGCCCTGTACCTTTGTCAGGAGAGGGACAGAGGGAGTGTGACTCTGTTGATTGATTCTCCTTGATCTCTCAGCGGCGTTTGATACCATCGACCATGGTATCCTTCTGGGGAGACTCGCGGAGTTAGGAGTTGGAGGCACTGCTTGGCAGTGGTTCCGCTCCTACTTGGCGGATCATCACCAGAAGGTAGTACTTGGGAAACATTGCTCAACACCTTGGACTCTCCATTGTGGAGTCCCTCAGGGGTCGGTTTTGTCCCCCATGCTTTTTAACATCTACATGCAGCCTCTGGGTGCCGTCATCAGGAGTTTTGGAGTGTGTTGCCACCAGTAAGCTGATGACACGCAGCTCTATCTCTCCTTTTCATCCTCTACAGGTGAGTCTGTGGATGTGCTGAACCACTGCCTGACCGCGATAATGGACTGGATGAGAGCTAATAAACTGAGACTCAATCCAGACAAGACCGAGACACTGTTGGTGAATGCCTTCCCTGTTCAGATGGTGGATGTTTACCCTGTTCTAGATGGGGTTACACTCCCCTTGAAGGAACAGGTTCATAGTCTGGGGGTGCTTTTCGATCCTTCCTTGTCTCTTGAGGCGCAAGTGGCCTCGGTGGCAAGGAATGCGTTCTACCACCTTCGGTTGGTAGCCCAGCTACGCCCCTATCTTGACAGGGATGACCTCGCCTCAGTTGTTCATGCTCTGGTAACTTCTAGGTTGGATTACTGTAATGCGCTCTACGGTGGGCTGCCCCTGAAGACAGTTCGGAAACTTCAGCTAGTGCAAAATGCAGCAGCCAGACTGCTGACAAGGACCAGCCGGTCAGCACATATAACACCTGTTCTGGCCCATTTGCACTGGCTACCCATCTGTTTCCGAGCCAAATTCAAGGTGCTGGTCATGACCTATAAAGCCTTACATGGCGTGGGACTACAATATCTTGTGGAATGCCTCTCCCACTATGAACCTACCCGGTCACTTTGCTCAGCAGCTAAGGCCCTCCTCCGGGTACCAACACATCAGGAAGCCCGGAGGACAGTTACACGATCTAGGGCCTTTTCTGTAGTGGCCCCTGAATTGTGGAATAGCCTCCCCGAAGAAATACACCTGGCACCTACGCTGCTATCTTTTCGGCGCCAGGTTAAGACCTGGCTATGCTCCCAGGCATTTTAATGTGTTTACTTTTATATTTCTGTGGTTTCTGTTTGTGTTTACTATTGTTCGGCTGTTTTTATTATGATATTTTGTATTTTAATCCTTTTGTACAACGCCCAGAGAGCTATTCGCTATGGGCGGCTTAAAAATGAAACAAATAAATAAATAAATAAATATGGGAGGCATGGGCCCACAGCAGGATGGTGCCCAAGGGCCCAGTCATGCTTGGCACTGGCCCTGACTGAGAGAACCAAAATGAAAGATCTGTCCATCCCTAGATAGCAGTGAAGCCTCACACCAATCTAACAATTGTGCTGGGCTTCCATTAGAGACAGTCAAATCGGTGTCCATTTCAGTTTCCCCCAGTTTCTCATTTTTCAGACCAGTTTGCCCCATTTCTACATCATGTTTTTTTCTCTTAAAAAATCCACACAAAAATCCATATGCATATATCTGCTGGGAGGAAGGGTGGGATATAAATCAAATCTTAAATAAATAAAATAAATATATGCATTTTTATACACAGTTTGCCCTACTATATGGCATTTCTGAAAGCAATTTGCTCGTATACAATGTAGTGCTGTACATTATTTTCAGGAATGTACACATTTTTGTGCATGCTTTTTGGTTGGAGAACGGCACCACAAACTTCAGAGAAGTGCAAATTTCAAAGGATAGCTGGGTTTCAGTTCACTCATAGGTTCAGGAGATGTGAGTTAGGTAGGTTTGTATGACAATGAGAACTGAAGTAATCCATCTCTAGCATCAAGGCAGGATGTTTTCTATATTAGCAGCCAGAAGGCATGGGCAGAGCAATCTAACTCATGGGAGGCTGTTGAAAGGAACTGGTGGAGGAGGATCTGGTGGAAAGGCATCCATTTCGCGTTTGGGAGCCTCTGGGCCAGCTGAATGTGGGTTCAGTGAGGAGCTGCATGCAGGGCCCAGAGAGTAAAACCCAGTCTCATGAATACCCCTACAAGGGAGTAAGCACACTCTATAGACTTCAGCTGTAATTATTTCCTTGGACCAACCCTTTTCCTGGCATAACTTTGGCCCATATTGGGACCCGCATGAGTGCTCCAAATGGGAGTTGGATGTTGTGTAAGCCCCCCTCGGCCTCTCTTCTGACACACCCATGGAATGCCCCTTTTTGGGGCCTTATGCCAGCTTCTGCTGGCACCCAGTCTGCTGGGCTCCGGCGGACTCCTGGCTTAGCCAGCAGGATCCCAGCTGTGCTCAGCTAAGCTTGGGTGAGGGTCTTCTGCCCATGGAGCCCAGCTAAGCCAGGACCCTGCTGATTTAGCCAGGGGTCCACTATATCCAACTCCCCTCAGCCCGGCATAAATATGAGTTTGATTGCACCCTTAGTTTCATGTTCACAATAGGATGCTCACAATAGGAGATTGTGTTTGGTTGCTCTAGATCCTGATTCATAGTTAAATAAAACTGCCATCTTTTACACCAATTCACTCCAGTCCAGTGTCTGCACTCCGAGATGTGCTGGCAATGAAAATTCGATTTCAGGGAGGAGAGTTCTAGCCTCACTTTCTCTTTCTATATGCAAAGAATTTGTTAACATGTATCCCTATTCCCCTGTAATACCTCCTATCTGAAGTAAAGCAGCCATGTGCAATTTTACTTTGAGTACTGCTATTTGTGTAGTCTAGCAGATGTGGCTTTGTGTCACAACCCTTCCAGTTGTAAGATTTTCCACATACTGATCCCCCTCCCCCAAAATATCTCATATAATGGTACAACTTGTTCTCTCTCTTAATGGTTTTTTTTTAAAAAAAAATCTAGTTATCTATGTCCTTTAGAATAACTGTGATTATATAGGATAGTGCCAATAGTCTTCCAACACATTTATGCAAAAGTCTTACATGTGTGACCTTTTCCTTCAAAATTAGTTCCAAATGAAATTAGATGTAGTGAAGGCTTCCATCCAATTAAGAATAAGGCTGAATAAAGTGGATTCCATCCCAAATCTCTGAAAAATGTTTTAATATTATGGTGTAATACAATATAATCAAGTCTTTGCACTGTTCTTCAGAAAAGAGGAATTTCTGCCTTGCCAGGAATATTAAGCATTTATTTATCTCAACTTTGTGATTGTAAGTTTTTTTAAATTGTTTTAGGGATGTATTTTAAATTGTTGTTACCTGTTCTGAGATCTCAGGGTGAAGGGTGGTTACGGAATCATCATCATCATCACCACCTTGGAGAACAATCCCAATCCACATAATAGTTAGACTTGGGGTTGGGGGAAAAAAATCTTAAGACCTAGGTGAGATGAGAAAACTAACAATGAAGGCTGGGTTTAATGTCCTCCAACAAGCATTTTGGATGGAAAAAAATACCTTTTTGTACAAGAGGTGGGGAGGTTTGTGTTTCTTTGCTTTTTTGAAAATTTCCCAAAGGACGTCCAAAGCTTACATTCTTGTGTGCGTGTTTACATCCTTAACTGGGTGCAGCTTTGTCACATTTTTTTAATTTGAAAAATAGCCCCACTTCCTGATTGCTGCAGTGATGTCTTCATTAAGTGAATCAGATTTCCCAATGTGATAACCATGTTGCCGAGCACAAAAAAGCTAATTAAGAGTGAGGTCAGTGCTTTCCTCAGTAGTAGTAATCATCTTCTTCTTCTTGAGAACTGGATTGGATACAAGGTAAGGCTAGGGGGGGGAAATCCCCTTTCATTTCCCCCATACTTAGGAACAAAGGGCATGAAACCAGCAAAGTGGACAGAGAAAAATGTTTTATTCCTAGCCTGCTTAGAGACTTGACATTTCCGATATGATTTATCTAGAATTATGGGTTAGTTATTTTGAGGTTGCTATATGATGACATTAGCTGAAAAGACTTTTTCCCTCCTCATCTTTCCACACCATGGACTTTAAAATGAGTGAGAGAGAGAGATTCTGGAAATAATGTGTGATTTGTTTAACTGATTTTTCACTGTTGTGGATGGCTGTTTGTAAGGCTGTTTTTTCTTTAAAAAAAAATCAGTGATTGTTTGCATTATTAATTATTTCAGACAGAGTTCCTCACCTGCCAAGAGCCAGTTTTCTCAAAGCAGATAAAGGAATCACAAAGAGGATTTTGTGTTTATGTTTGTTTGTTTTTACCTTGCCTTCAGCTCTTCTTTTCTTTTTTCAAAATTATTTTTGTGGTACTTTTCTCCATGGGTTGTTATGATTGCTTTGGCATTTAAAACAATATTTGTTATTGGGCATTCAGAACTTTGGCTGTATGGTTTTGTAAGAGCCGCTTGTGGAATTTTTTTCCAAGAAAACATTTGAGCTGGAAAAAGATTTTAAATAGTCATTACCTATGATCTGATTATAAAGACTTTCTTACCTCTCAGTTTTCCCAAAGAAGCAGTGAATGCAAGCCTTCCCCCAATTTATCAAATGGTCTGTGCAAATGCGACAGTGGTATTAAAGAGGGAAAGTCATATGTTGCATACATTCTTCATCCCTTTCCATTAACCCCCAGATGCAGTTGCCAGGAATCATGAGATTCTACCCAGGGGAACTGGCTGGAGAGCTGCATTGCAAAATTCAGAGATGTACACACTTCAAAGGATGACTGCATTTTTGGTTAGCATGGTGTTTTGGAAAGTGTGAATTACGTAGATTCACCTTTAAATGGGAACTGAATCAATTTTCTCCCACACCCCTAGCTGCAATATTATGTGTACTTGCTTGGGAACAAGTCCCATTGAACCCAGTAGCACCTGCTCCTTATCTGTTTATGATGTTTACATCCACCTCTCCTCCAAGGAGCTCAAGGTGGCATGCATGATTCTCCAACTTCTCTTCTACATCCTCTTTTCCCTTTCCCCTCTTCCTTTCCTCTCTCTCCTCTCCCCTCCTTTCCCTTTTCCCACCCACTCCCTCCTTTAATATTATCATTATATTTATGTATTTTCTAATTGCATTGAAATTGTTTTTTTTATAATGTTGGACATCATGTCCCCTCATTTTATGTATTTGAAAACCTTTACAATAAAAAAAATTGTTCAAAAAATCCATAATCCTATCAGGTAGGCTATTTATTTATTTATTTATTTTAGATCCTGCCCTTCCTCCCAGTAGGAGTCCAGGACGGCAGACAAAAACACTGAAAACACTCTAAAATATTATTAAAACACTCTTTAAAATATATTAAAACAAAACATCTTTTTTTAAAAAAAAACAACCTTAAAAACATCTAACACAGATGCAGACTGGGATAAAGTCTCTACTTAAAAGTCTTGTTGAAAGAGGAAGGTTTTCAGTAGGCAACAATAAGATAACAGAGATGCTGCCTATCAAATAAGAGGAGGGAATTCCAAGGGGTAAGTGCCACAACACTAAAGGTCCACTTCCTATGTTATGCAGAATAGATCTACTGGTAAGATGGTATTTGCAGGAGGCCCTCACCTGCAGAGCGTAGTGATCGACTGGGTATATAAGGGATAAGATGGTCTTTCAGGTATCCTGGTCCCAAGCTATATAGGACTTTGTAAACCAGAACCAGAACCTTGAACCTAGCCCAGTAGTTTTTGGGCAGCCAGTGGAATTATTTCAGCTGCGGGGTGACATGTTAGCGATACCCTGCCCAAGAGAGCAGTTTCACTGCATCATTTTGCACCAGCTGCAGCTTTGGGACCGACCTCAAGGGCAGCCCCACACAGAGTGCATTACAGTATTTTTAAAATATTTAATGTTTTATTGATTATCTAGATAAAAGTCACACTGTGGAATAACAAAAGTTTCTGTCATTCCTTCCAAATGTTCAACACATATATTGTGATTGTTTGAGATCTCAAGTAAGTTATACAATTGTTAAATTCAAATTAACCAAATACAAACCCTCCGAACAGTCCCCCCTCCCCCTGCTCAGTTGATGCCGCTTAAGAAGTAAAAAGAAGAAGAAGAGAAGGAGAGAGAGAAGGGGGAAAAGAGAAGAAAGAGAAGAAAGTGCATTACAGTAATATAGCCTGGAGGTTACCACTGTATGAACAGCAGTTGTCACGCTATCCCAGTCCAGAAACAGCTGCAGCTATCTTACCAGCCAAAGCTGGTAAAAGGCACTCCTAGCCATTGAGGTCACATGGGCTTCTAGTGACAAAGATGGATCCAGGAATACCCCAGACTATAAACTTGCTCTTTCAGAGGGAGTATGAACCCATCCAAAGCAGGCAACTGACCAATTATCCAAACTTGGGAACTGCCAACCCACAGTGCCCATCTTGCTATGATTCAGACTCAGTTTATTGGCCCTCATCCAGCCCACCACCGAATCCGGTTGAGAGATACTGACTGGCCCAAGGTCATCCAGTGAGCTTCATGGCTGAGTGCGGATTCGAACCCTGGTCTTCCAGGTCATAATCTAACATCCTAACCATTATGCCACTCATATTGTTGTATAGTTGTATTTTTGTTTTGTATTGTGTTGTAAGCCTCTTTAAGTATTGCAATAGAAAAGTGGGATATAAACATGAAATCTCATCTAATTTGTTGTGGTTTGGGGGCCAGTCCTTCAAGATTTCAGAATCTACCTCTGACGGGGGCAGATTGGAGTGCTGGACTGTGACACTGCATAACACAAAACTGATTTCACTTCACTCTCTCTCTCTCTCTCTCTCACTCACACACACACACACATACACTGGGGCCCCATCAGCAGTGTACATTTAAAGCACTATTATACCATTTGCAATATTCATGGCTTCCCCCAAAGAATCCTGGGGACTGAGGAGTTGGTAGAAGACCCATATCTCCCACACACACACAAAAGTACAATTCCCAGAGTTCCCTGGGACGAGCGATTACATATTAAACCACTCTGGGAATTATAGCTCTGTGAGGGGAAGAGAAGTCTCCTAATAGTGGTATAATACTGCTTTAAATGTATAGTACATATGGGGCCACAGTCTTACAGAAGCACTTTATCATTTACCATTTGTAGCAGAAAAGAATGCTGTTCCCAACATTCAACAAATTTGCCTCACTCCTATGAAGATTTCTTCCTGAGGGGAGGGGACAAGAGCTTCTGGCACATGGCCTATATTGGCCAATGAGCTCGGGGGTGTTGTGGGTATCTATAAAAGTGGGCCCAGCCCTCTAAGTTCTTCCTCTTCTTCCTTTTCAGCATCCTTTCTTCCCACCCTTAGAGCAGTGTAAACTTTGCAAGTCACCACTTGGGCTGAACTTTTGGGGATGCACCTCAATTGACTTATGGTGCACCTTTTTCCCCACCTACTTCACACTGTTCTTAATTTGATTGGCTTGTGGCAGGTGAGAGGTTTTGATTGGCCTGTTTCATTTTGGTTGGCATACAGGCCACATCCACAACATACATTTACTCCACTATTATTCCACTTTAAACAGGCATGCCATCCCCCAAAGAATGAAGGGAAGTGTAGTTTGTGAAGGGTGCTGAGAATGATTCAGAGACTTCTATTCTCCTCAGAAAGCTACAGTTATCAGAGTTTTAACAGTCAGCCCCTCTTCCCAGAGAATTATGGTGATTGTAGCTTTGTGAGGGGAATAGAGCGTCTCCTAACAACTCTCAGTACTCTTCACAAATTACACATCCCAGGATTCTTTGGAGGAAGTTATGGCTGTTTAAAATGTAATAATGTTGCAAAAACTCTTGCTAGTTGGATATTCTTAACAATAACAGTGGAATAGATGTATGGTGTGAATGTGGCACTAATGAGGCCATGCACACCCAGGGCTTCCCTTTAAGGGGAGATGGAAGCATAGCCACCCATTACCCCATATTGGATGATGGCAGTGAACTGGGGTGGTCTTGCCCCTTGCAGCAGGCAAGAGATATTTCCTTCTTGCCTGTGGAGGTTATACCT
This sequence comes from Rhineura floridana, assembly GCF_030035675.1. NCBI lineage: Eukaryota > Metazoa > Chordata > Lepidosauria > Squamata > Rhineuridae > Rhineura > Rhineura floridana. The sequence continues at coordinate 15,750,157 of NC_084492.1, read as the reverse complement.
GCCCACATTTGTTCTCCTAGACTGGCACAAGTTCTTGACATTATATTTTAATAAACATAATTTTTATACTAACTCCTGCCTCATCAAATCTTCAGTTCAGGTATGGAGCAAAGTAGTGGCACTTACTTCAAAGTAAAAGCCATTATTTCTATGACCCTTACCTCCAACTAATTGTCTTTACGATTGGGATCTATGGCCAAATACATCCTAAATGATGGAGTTAGTAAATTTCATGGGCTTGCATTCTAAAAAAGGAGCTTGCAATAAAAATAAAGGACAATAAGGGGAGGGGTAAGAAAAGGGGTGTTTTCAATTTATAATTACCCCCTTGCTTGTTGATCAGCTTTACTTTATAACTCAGTTAATCATGCTTTGTGAAATAAAAAGAATATGACTGTCATAAATATCACCCATTTGGTAAATGAACGTGCAAGAAATAAAAAAAAGTCTATCCAAGTGCATGAAGTTATCATAAAATCCCATGCAATTATTATCTCTGCTTTGCCTCTAAAAACGATTATTCTCCTGGTAGATGTCAGTGTAGTAGAACTTTAAAATGTAGGAGAAGGGCAGCAAATTGTATTTTTGAATTAAACATTGGAATCAATTATGGTGCTATCATAACAGCTATAAATAACAGACAGAATTGCCAGATGTGTAATTCTTTTTTTGTTTTTGTTTTTTGTTTTTTTTATCCACTGGAGCATTTGCTGTTTTTAGAAGGGCTACATAAGAACCTTGGGTTAATCAATGAATTTCATGGATTCGTGTGACAAGAGAAGAGGAGCCAGGGAAAAGACTGTAGTGACTTTGCCACAAGGAGAAATTTTGCAAGGACAAGGCAAGGCCATCTCCAGGATCAAATGCTGGTGCTGCATAGAAATTACTTCTGCTCATCAAAGCATCGTATATACAGACAACAGGCAATGCCTGACAGATAGGCCATGTTCCCCAGTTTCCACAACTCTTGGGAAGGGTAATCCATCATGTGTAAATGTGAGTAATCCTCTAACCTGGGATTGAACATAATTGATCTCCTGGGACAGTAGAATTATCTTCCAGGAGAGACAGGCCTGGATGCATTCTGTTCACCTGTAATTCTGGAAGCAGCAGATGGTGGTTCTTCTTCTTCTTCCTATCATCATCATTATCTCATAACTACATGTCTTGCCTCCAGAAGAAAAATCCTCTGCAACAGATCCACCCTGAGCTGACCATCTCTCCTCTTTTTCAATAGGCAAGTCCTGGCCCTAGCATGGAGGGATCCACTTCAGATGTCAAAATTCTTGGGCTGGCATTTAGAGAGATGTCAGAAATCTTGATGACCCCCTCTTCCCACACGCACATATTTTCACTGACTGTATCAAAACAGCCATTCTCCCTTTCCCTAGTAAAGAGAAAGGATAGGGGATGGGGGAACAGGGTTAAGTTCCACTACATTTGAAAGGGAAAGAAGCACAAATTATTGGGAGATATGGATGCAAGAGAGTATAGGCCAAAAAGTAGTCCAACCTAGGTCTAAGGAGGGGGACTTCCTGTCTCATTTCTCCTTCTGAGGCAGCCAGGTGGAATGGATGCTGATGGAGATGGAATGATGTCGGGCTTCTATGAGAGCCAGTTTAGTACTATTGATAGAGGGTAGGCCAAAGGAGACATGGGTTCAAATCCTACCTCATCCATGAAGCGCACTGGCTGGCCATAGCCATGATGCTCTCTCTCTCTCTCTCTCTCTCTCTCTCTTCCTATCCTAGCTTACCTTGAAGGGCTCTTGTGGCAATCAAGTGGAACAACCCCATATTCCTGACCCCAAGATCAAAGAATGATGGAGATCTAAATGTAATAAATGAGCACTTCAGATAATAAAGTTGTCAGCTCTTGCCGATGGCCAAATTTCAGTGAAGTTAAAAGTGTGACAAATTCATTTGCCTAAATATATTTTTAATGTTTTTTGTTAATAACTCATGCTCTGCCTGCTGAAATGTTAAAACTGTGATTTGGCAGACTTTGTTGAATTATTACTTACTCACATTGTCAGAGAGGCTTGTTCATGCCTAGTATATCACCCTGATAGCAAGACAGCACTGCCTGTCATATTAAAACAAGACTTTTAATATACACACTTGTGCTATCAGTACTATTATCCCTTGTGTAAAAAGGCTTATGAAGGCATTTTTTAAAACAATATTTGATTAAAGCAAAAGCTAGAAGAAAAGTGTCAAGATTCCTCAATCATCTATGATCTTGACACACAGCACATCACACACACACAGTCCTTGATACAATGAAAGCTCTTCCAACATACCTGCCAGACAGCCTCTGTGTCAGGTTGACAAACACGTTTTGTGAAGTTTGTCTTGGAAGAAAGAAAGCTGAAATTAAACAATTTGCTTACCTTGTGTGAGATATACAAAATCCAGAATTTTAAACATTAGGGGCTTGACCAGTCTCACAGTTCCTGGTATTATCTCACACTGTCATCCAGTGGCAGAGCAGCTCCTTTGCATGTTGAAGGTCCCAGGTTTAATCTCTTATTAACTTATGCTCAGAGTAGACTCATCGAAAGTGATAGTTATGTTCATTGATTTAAATGGTTCTAATCAGGATGTAACCCCTGGTGTCTCCTGAAACCCTGGAGAACTGTAGACAAGGCTTAGCTAGATGGGCCAAAAGTCTGACTTGCTTTAAAACAGCTTCCTATATTCCTATGAAGCACTTTGCTGAATATGGACAAACTGATAAAGATCTGAAATTCTGGATCCTAGAAAGAATTACATGATCAGGAAAACATTTTGGAAACAAACTACTGTTTAGGATTTTTACCCTGAAGACCTTGATGCAAGATAAGACTGAATGAAGAATGGAACTGGTCTCCTGAATGGTAGTAAATAATGGGCCTGTCTGACATCTATGTAGTTATGAAATGTTAGCTACTTTAATAATTGATCATTGTGGAATTTTGTTATATAACAACTAATCTTTGTGTGTATGATCAGTGGATAAATGCCTCAGAAGGGGTTAATTACTACTTAGATGCTCTAGAACTGTGGAAGGATTTCTCACACTATTCTGGATAGACTATACCTCTGTTATACTTTGTGACTGATATCATGGGTATACAAAAGTGGGCATGTGCAGTCACATTAACCCAGGGCTTTGTGTTAGTTGAAAATATTTTTTTGCTTAATTCTCCAACACTGGGGCTATTTACTAATGCTGTAAGTGTTAGAAACTGTGTACAATTGGCTTGACATAATGTGTTTTATCACTAGCATATTGTTACAATTTAAGATTGTCTTTTGTTATTATGTGCAGGATTGACAGATGTCTGTATTTGAACAACCCTTATTTATGTTCTAGTTAAGAATTTCTATAGTAAAGCCTTTGGGTAAGTGCTGTTATCACATACAGGCATACCCCGCTTAACGTCGCTTGACTTAACGTCGCCTTGTTATAACGTACATGCTCCATACGTCCCCATACCCCACTTAACGTTCGCACACTTCACAATAATGTACACTTTATTGGCACGACACCGCTGCCATCTAGTGGTGATTGCGTGCAGTACAAGTGAAGACAATTGCTTCACTTAAAGTTTCTTTTCGCTTAAAGTATACTCTCCGGTCCCATTGCAAATGTTAAAGCGGGGTATGCCTGTATATTGTGACTCGAAGAGAATTGTGCACCCTCTGAGGTACTAACCACCGCTATTTATATGTATTTTGTTGCTCAATTTTATTTATTTGGCCACTGAAGAAGGGTGGAAATGAGTCCGGCCAAACTACTTCAGGAGTGCTCATTTTAAACTGGCATGTGCCTCATTAAGACACAGGAGTACTTTACTGTTTGCTGTTGTGTTTATTTTTATTTTAGTTTTTGTAACCCATTTTGGATTATTCTTCCTTAACTCTGACACAGTAAAAGTCAGATTCCTAACTGCAAGTAGAGGAAAACTATGGGGACAAAATTATGGTAGCACTTAGTGTAGACCAAGCTGCTACTGGGTGTTACCCAGAGCTTGGAAAAGTTACTTTTTTGAACTACAACTCCCATCAGCCCAATCCAGTGGTCATTCTGGCTGGGGGTGATGGGAGTTGTAGTTCAAAAAAGTAACTTTTCCAAGCTCTGGTGTTACCCAGAACACTACAGAGTTAGGCAGCAACCATAGCCTTCACTCTGATTTAAGGTCAAACAGCATCACACAATGGCATGTAAACACAAATAAAAAGGAGTGCAATGCTTCCTACCCTAACTACGGAGGCTTATGGCTTTAAAAAGGGTGTTCCAGAAAACCCTGGAACCCAGTAGCACATGGGTCGCCATCACTGACAGGTCTGGGGAAAAACAATGGCAGCAAAGATTTATGTGTTGGATTCGAGAACTCTTTAACCTACCTTGGGCTCCTTTGGAGGAAGGTGCGGGATATTATTGTTGTTGTTGCTGTTGTTACGGTTACTGTTGTTGTTATTGTTATTTGTTTTGATGTTAATAATAATAATAATAACCCCTGCCTCTAATTTTAAGAAACAGTAGTTAAAACAAGAATTTTCTGCTGAACGCTAATGTTCACACATTATTATTTATTAAATTTATATCCCACCCTTCCTCTAATAGGAGCCCAGAGTGGAAAACAACAACACTAAAAATGCTCAAAAAAATCTTGAAAACAAACTTTAAAATATATTAAAACAAAACATCTTTAAAAACATCTTAAAAAGCAGCTCCAACACAAATGCAGACTGGCATAAGGTCTCTACTTAAAAGGTTTGTTGAAAGAGGTCTTCAGGAGGTGCTGAAAAGAGATGGTGCTTCTCTAATATTTAAAAGGAGGGAATTCCAAAGGGTAGATGCCACAGTTCTAAAGGTCCACTTCCTATGCTGTGCAGAACAGACTTCCTGATAAGTCTGGGTATATAAGGGGTAAGATGATATTTCACATATCCTGGTTACAAGCTGTATAGGGTTTGTACACCAGAACCAGAACCTTGAATTTGTCCCTTGTAGCTAATGGGCAGTCAGTGCAATTCTTTCAGCAGTGGGGTGACATGTTGGCGACACCCCACCCCAGTGAGCAGTTTGCACCAGCTGCAGCTTCCGAACCAACCTCAAGGGCAGCCCCACATAGAGTGCATTAAAGTAATCCAGCCTTGAGGTTAGCAGTGAATGGACAACAGTGGTCAGGCTTTCCTGGTCCAGAAACAGCCACAGCTGTCTTACCAGCCGAAGCTGGTAAAAGGCACTCCTAGCCACGGAGGTCACCTGGGCCTCTAGTGACAAAGATGGATCCAGGAGCACCCCCAGACTATGAGCCTGCTATTTCACAGGGAGTACGATCCCATCCAAAGCAGGCAACTGACCAATTATCTGAACTTGGGAATCACCAACCCACAGCACCTTCATCTTGCTAGGATTCAGACTCAGTTTATTGGCCCTCATCCAGCCCATCACTGAGTCCAGGCAGCGGTCTAGGGCATGCATGGCCTCTCCCGATTCAGATGTCACAGAGAAATAGAGCTGGGTATCATCAGCATACTGCTGACTCCACATCTTCTGATGACTGTTTTCAAGGACTTCATATGGATGTTAAACAGCATTGGGAACAAGATGATACCTGCAGCATCCCACAGCACAACTACCAGGGGGCCAAAAAACAATCACTAAATGCTATTATCTGAAAACAATCCTGGAAGTAGGATCAGTACCACTGTAAAACAGTGCCTCTGATACACATCTCACCAAGTCGGCCCAGAAGGATCCCATGGTCAATGATATCAAAAGCTGCTGAGAGATCAAGTAAGAATAACAGGGTTGCACACACACCCCGTCCTCCCCATAAAGGTCATCCATCAGGGCAACCATGGCCGATTCAGTCCCATAACCAGGTCTGAATCTAGATTGGAATGGGTCAAGATAATCTGTTTCATCCAAGAGTACTTGCAACTGCTGCACCACAACCCTCTTGATCACTAAAAGGGGGGTATTTGAGACTGGGCATTACTTGTCACAAACCAATGAGTCCATGGCGGGCTTTTTCAGGAGTGTTGGATCACTGCCTCTTTCAGGACAGCTAGGGCCACTCCCTCCCACAACCTGGATCCACTTGGATATGCCCCCTTGACAAGCTTTAATAAGCCAAGAAGGGCAAGGGCCGAGAGGATACATTGCTGGCCACATTGTCGCAACCCCTTGTCCACATCATCAGACCACATCAACTGAAATTGATCCCAAGAAGTTACAGCAGACATTGCACTGGACACCTCACTGGTGACTACAGTAGATGTGGATGCGGCATCAAGACTGCAAAAGAGGCAAGCAACTTTACCTTCAAAGTGCCTTGCAACAATTCATAGTGGGTCTCCGAAGGGTCTAAAACTCCATTTCCTGGAGCTGATCTCAACAGACCCCTGACAATATGGAAAAGTTCAACTGGACAGCTGCTTGAGGATACGATGGAGGCAGCACTGAATAAACTGAAGTTCCATTTAAACTAAACTAAAACAGTTGGTGGGCGGCCCAATCAACTAAAATATGGTTTGGCCTGTTATAGATGAGGTCACACCAATACTTATAGAAGAGGTCTGAATTTGGGGGGTACTTCTAGGCCTCAGTCCAATATTTGATTCTCAGATGGTGTCCATGGCCAAGAGTGCCTTTTACCAGCTTATGTGGGTTTTCCAAGAGTGACCCTTCCTGGAAGATTGAGATCAAACTCCCATGATATTTGCCTTAGTCATCTCCAGATGGGATTAGTACAATGCAGTTTGCATGGGGCTACATTTTAAGAATGTTCAGATGCTTCAGCCAAACCTGCTGAAGTGTTTAAGTTATCTTCAAGAAGAGGGGAAGAACCATAGCTCAGTGGCCTTGCCTGCAGAAAGTCCCAGATTCAATCCCAGACATCTCCAGGTAGAGCTGGGAGAGACTCCTACCTGAAACCCTGGAGAGCAGCTGCAAGTCAGTGTAGACAATACAGAGCTTCTGGGAGGAAGGGTGGGATATAAATTTAATAAAAAAATAAAAAATAGATGGACCAAAGATCTGACTCAGTATAACTGTTCCCTATGAGTTTCATAAATTGCATATTACAGTAATAAAATATTGATGTTACATATGCATGGATCTTTTCTATTCATCACAACAGATTTTAGAAGGAAGGAAGGAAGGAAGGTAGGAAGGAAGGAAGGAAGGAAGGAAGGAAGGAAGGAAGGAAGGAAGGAAGGAAGGAAGGAAAGAAGGAAGGAAGGAAGGAAGGAAGCCAGAATAGCTATACTCTGCCTCTATGGAAACAGTATGCTCTGAATAACAGATGCTGGAAACCTCAAGAAGGAAGAGTGCCATTGTACTCAGGTCCTGCTTGTGGGCTTCCCATGGGCATCTGGTTAACCACTGTGAGAATGAGGTGCTGGACTAGATAAGCCATTGATCAAGAAGGCTCTTCTTATATTCTAAGGAAGGAAGGAAGAGATAATAGAGGGAACAATGTTTGCTGTCACCATTGAGAAACCTATTCATTCAGCACAACTTAACAGCAAAATTTGATATTGAAATCTATACTTTTTCCACTTAAAATAGGTGTGCATGCTAGGCTTATTCTTGTGTGGAATTAACATTCTAAATAAAATGGATGGTTTAAAGTATTTCAGACTTTTAATCTTACTTGACAGCCTATTCATTTCAAATCAAGAATTTTTCTTAGGTTCCTGATGGAGTGTTGATTAAGGATGTTGTGAAATAACAAAGACAAGGTCAAATCTTGTAATCATCAAGAGGTACTTCATCATGTGCTCCCCTTCCAGCAATTATTTATTTAGGCTAGGCCAAACCAAGACAGCCTCTCTGCCAGCATCCAACAATGCTTAAATTAACACAAATGCACATGTCTAAGACAAGAATTGTTTTATGCTTCTGGGATTCATCATGATATTCCCTACAAAGAACAACACAGAAAAGTTAGAAAATTAATAGTTGGGATTCGGCATTAGTAAACGTGAACCTAGCTGTGGAAAGAGTTATGTCCTTGGGACTTTTCCATATATAGATCTTGTATATCCATTAGAAGTGATGTTATATGCTAGATTTATATATGCATCCCTTCATTTTTTTTTCAACATTTGATTAATGCAGACTTAATGACTTGTAACTGAATGCATGAACTGTGTTGAAAAGTATCCCGTTGGATGCAGACTGTTAGCTGAACATAGTTTCCATTGAAATCAATGGGTGCTGAGTCATGACTAACATGTCCCATTTATAGTAGAGGGACCCAAGTTCAACTAGCTTAGTCTGGATCCAAGATATTGTGTTTCAGATAATGTGAACATATATCTGTAATGTTGTATTTGTGCTGGTTATCCTACTCTTCTGGGGCTTGGGGTTCAGTGGCGGTGGAAGCAGTCAGTCAGTCTCTTCTGGGCAAGTTGAATCAGAGATAGGTCAAGCCGACATCAAGTCTCAGCTGGTTAAATGAAGGCAGAAGTCAGCACCATGGACAGCTCCCAGTGGTTGAATTAGGGAGAGACGTCACAGCAGGGAGCTGAAACCAACTGAAATCTTATGCAGGCTCATAGAACCTGTATTGCAGTTGGCCCTGAAGAAGTTGGATGTGATGTTTAAAGCACCCTTCCCTGATTCTGTAACTGTTGGCTTCTGCCAAGGTGGAGGTGTTATTAAGGATTTATTTTTTGAGCATGAGAACAATGGCAGGACCACATCCTGTAGCAGAGTAAGCATGGGAGAATAACACTGAAAATGTACTTCATCCTCTTCTGTGGATTTCTTCATGGTAATATATTTCACAGTTGGGGACCACATCACTTCTACATGCACACATATAAAAAATCACATGAAGTTGAACTACATGTGTGAACCAGTCCACAGCCTGAGGGTGAGCCTGTTGTCATATTAAGGAGTAGATTTGGAGTAGAGCCACTACCCTAAATTTCATGGTCATTTTGCTGGTTTAGGAAAGTAGCATAATTCTGTCTTGGTGCATTGTGAAGAAATAAAATGTTGGCAGCACTACTTAGATGGAAGCTCTGCTGTTTTCACAGCCATTGCCTGTGATGGCAGTAAGATGAAAGTTTAATAGTTAAAAGTTCAAACAATAGTTTGATAAGTTTTATAACAATCTAAAAGACATTGCCTCTGCTAAAGTTACCAACACACTCACAATGAGACCTTCCTCTTTCAACAAGAATGACTTTTTAAGATGTTTTTAAAGCAGGTTTTTTAAAAAAACGATTGTTTTAAGACATTTTGTTTTAATATGTTTTAAAGTATTTTGTTTTTAAGATGTTTTAGAGTGCTTTTATTGTTTTTGTTTGCTGCCCTGGGCTCCTTCTGGGAGGAAGGGCAGTGTATAAATTTAAGAATGAATGAATGAATGAATTTCACCATTATCAGAAAATTAGAAAAATTGTTCCACACAAAAGTCACTGACATTTTAAGTTTGCAAATTTCCATCACATCTTTGGAGTGGTAATATGCCTTCATCCCTTCACACATATAACTGCATCATGTGATTCCTCTAGACTTGACCCAAAATATTTAGAGGGAGTGACCATGCATAGGATCCTGAGCAGCACATAGTTGGTACACAGCAGATGATGTGAATACTTCCTACATGTTTGCAAACTGTATGCACGTAGGCTTATCCATGCAACAAGGGACGTTGTAAGTACAGGGCCCATTGTCTGTGGCAGATAACTTGTGTTATGCCATGCCCCCACAGCAGCCATTTTGTGGTATGACACCCCCAGAGCAACCTTTTCAGGGTATGCCACACCCCCACAGCAGCCATATTGTGACTGAAGCTCATGGCACTTTCTCAAATATTCCAGTGTGCTCACTGGCCCAGAAAGGTTGGGGACCCCTGGTTAGCAGAGGCTTTCTAGGATATCTTGGGCAGACATTACTTGTTCCCAGATCCTTCTTTAACTGGAGATAGCAGAGATTAAACCTGGGACCTTTCACATGCAAATTAGTGATTTAGGAAGCTGGGTTTACTAAGTCAGACCATTGGGCCATCTACCTCAATATCATCTAAACCATCTGGTGGCTTTCCAAGACTTATTTTTCCAAGAAGTATTTTCCCACCCTACCTGGAGCTGCCAGGGATCAAAGCTCAGCTCTTCTGCATGCAACGCATACCACTTAAGTAGGCCCATCCACACATGTAAGGCCCAATCAGTGTTGGTTCCAGATTTTTCAGTTAACGCAGAAATCAAGATTCTCACCTTTATGGAAGTATGGAGAACATTAGTCTTCAACTGATGGATTGATCTGATTGAAGGTGACTCACGAGAGCAGCACAATGGCTATCTAAATACAGGATTTAAAAAATTAAGAAACAGATCATCAATGCATTTTAGGTTAAAGGTGGGTCCTGGGTCTGAAAAAGTGGACGATTACTGATGTAGAACATAGGAAGTTGTCCTATGCCAAGTCAGGCCATTGGCCATCTAGTTCAGAATTGTTGACGGTGATTAGCAGTGTAGGATTTCAGGATTTCAAACAGGGGACTTCCCCAGAGTCATCTAAAGATGACAGAAATTGAAACTGGAACCTTTTATGCAAATCTCCACTACTAATACTGGGGAGGGCTATCAAACTAGGCCTGGCTTTCAGAGATGTCTCAGCTTAATATTCAAAGTGTGCTCAAGGTGTCCATGTCAAAACTGGAGGAATCTACTACTCAACCCCCACCCCCAGGCTTTCAAAGTTCAGCTCTGTCAATGCAAAATTGGAGGCTACACATATGGAACCAGACTGGATAGCAGTTCTTTCTGACTCTACACTGCTATTCTCTTTTGCTCTTTCTCTGGCATTTAAGCAGCAATGATGATTCCTCAGTGCCTAGTTGCAAAAGAATTGTCTAGCAGGAGCATCTGGCTGTTTGGCAGATGTAGTCACGATAGCAGCTTTGAAGCTGCCTCTGGATCTGTCACAGGCTTTTGTTACCAAGAGACTGAGCTGGCTCTCGCATCCTTAGAGCTGCCATTTCCTATTAAACCCTCTTTGATTCACAGGCGCTTGTGTGTTGTGCTAAGGCTTTAGCTTTGCACATAAGAACTTGCCCATTTCATTCTTCATGCTGCAAGGAGACTTTTTGTCTGTTAAACATCTTTGACAACTGGAAATGTCTTCTGCAGAGCAGTGAGTATGAAAGGACTCAAGAAAGGTCTGAATGGGAAACTAGGGGTTATAAATAACTGCAAAGATATGTGATATTTCCACAGGTTAATATTAATTTAGTAAAAGTGTCATGCCAGACCCTGCCAGGGTGACCAATGAAATGCTGCAATTCTTTTCTAGAGACTTAAAAACAGATCTCTTTCAATTGGGCCAAGGCTTAACCAGGAACTAGCTCCAGAAGCTGTGTTCTGTGGCAAGATTGGGAATGGAGGAGGAATTTGATTCAGTTTTCATTTAAAGGTGAACCTACCTAATTCACACTTTCCAAAACATTATGCAAACCAAACGTTATGCAAACCATCATTCACAATTTGCACTTTTCCAAATTTTGCAGCTCTGTTCAAATGTGTACAACAATGCAAAGACTTGGTAGAGTGTGTATAAAATGTGTATATTAGTGAAAAGAACATTCAAAATGCATTATATTAGGGAATGTTGTTTTGCAAAAATGTGTGTACTATGGGAAATAGCATAGAAAAATGTGCATAATAAGAAATTTGCACTAAAGTGTTGATGAATTTTCATGAGGGCTTTTTAAAAAATGATAATAATTGCAAACTGATTTGAAAATGTCAAAAACTGAACTTAAGATTTGAAAAATGAGAAACTGCAGGGAAAAGAAAATTGAAAGACCTGTCCATCCCTAGTCAAAATTCAAGGTCCATGGAAGCATATGTGGATGTAATGAGGTGCAGAACTGGTATGGTACAATGGTGCGCTCCAGAAAGTACAAGCCCATCATAAGCAGACCACTGTTGCTGTGAGGGAATAGAGATGCAACAGAGAATGTAGGATAATTGGTTCTGGACTTCCACTCCAGCCTTAGAGAGGCAATAGAGGGTTAGATGATGCTTACTTTTCCTTTATCATTTCTCCTGCCAGAATTCCCACTCCATGCCCCATACCTTACCAGATCATGGGCCATCTTTGCGGCTTGGGGCTGAAGCCTCTGCTGCCATCCTTGGTGAGGGAATGCATGTGCATGCAGTGCTTCCATGTACTGTCATGGCTGAGAGCAGGGCAGCCAAACTTATTTAAGCCTGCACCATGCCCCCCCATCCTTGTTTGGATCTTTGGCGCTCTTCCCCTCCCTCTGCTGTAGTGTGATTAAATTGGTCGTTGCAGGGCCATCTGTGCTTTGCCAGCTGGGTTTATTTTTATTTTTTGCTTTTTCCACACTATGTTTGCAGAGGTGGTGTCTGAGTTAGCACAGACATCCTAGTTAATAGGTTGATCTGGTCTTGTTTGGCTTCTTTAATATGTTAATTTAGTCACTTTGGCAGGTAAGTATGGGAAGGGAAAAATGGTAAAGGCAGCTTGGTGACACCCTCAGGCATCTTTGGGGGGGTGATAGAGGCTCTGTGTCCTGTTCAGAGTGGGATTCACGAGGCTGAGACGCAGGTGCAATCAAATCTTGTTTTATTAAAGTAATGGATAAATCAAAAACAGTTCGCTTCATAGAAATCTCTAAGCTAGCTCAGTAGAAGTTCCTAACTGCACTCTAGACATGCTCTACAACGCGTGAAGAAAGTTGACTCAGCAAATTAACCCAGAGAGCGGCAGTCTTAAGTAGGGAAAGTTTTAGATCATAATCTCTGGCTCCTCTGCAAGTCCTGCCGCTGTCCTGTCCGCTTCTCGCGGAGTCGAGAGCGGGGTGACGGGGTGTGTGCTTCCAACAGCTCATCTGAAAGAACCATCTCCTTAGCAACCGGCTCCAGGTCAGGGGGCGGTGATGTGCTTGAGGCATTCCGAGAACCGCTTGATAAAGGGGGAGTCAATGTCCCCTCTGAAACATCTTCCAACGGCTCCTCCAACCTGTCGGGGGGTGGCGTGCTCTCCGCTTCTGAGACCGCGCCATTCATGGGAACTGGCCCAGAGTCAAACTCACTCCCCCTCCCAAGGTCTTGTTCAGACTCAACAATTCCTTGCTCTTCCGTGCCCTCTGACAGCTGGGAAACCTGGAACTCATGTCTCCCCTTCCCTGGCCCTCGTGGGGAAGAGGAGGCTCAACACTGTGGAGGTCTGTAACTCAGAGCTATAGAACCTGGGGGCAGGCTACAGGCTGCCTCTGAGGCCAACATGTCTCATCCATTCAAAGCTTTGGGGCCCTGTGGGGTGGTGACATAGGTGGACCTCCTTATGCACCTTCAGGGTGCACCCCAGGGAGGGGTAGGCAGAATGGCTTGAACTTGCCCCGGCAGAGGTTGGTCACTCAATAGCCTGATCTCATCATACAGATCCTGCACTTAAGTTTCCCCTCTGTATGTTCTTTCAACTAAAACTTAATTTAATCTAATTTAATAAAGTGGCCCATTAGTTCAACCCAGTTGTTTCTGTGTCCATACCTTATTTCAGCCCTTGCTTGCAATCCTCCTGACTTGGCAGTTTCTAGCTCTTCAGTGTGTCATTTCATACGACAACCACTTCCTGCTTCCTCCTCAGACAATGTCCCCTTCCTGTTTCCTCCCTCCCTCCCTCAGGAATGGGGAATATGTGTCTCTTGTTGAGCACCTGGGTCAGAGATCCTCTCTCGGCCTCAACTTGAGGCTTGGCCTCAGCCATCCATCTGCAGTATGGGCATAACAACACAGATTTAGCTTACAGAGGACTAGTGATGATAAACAGTTGCTGTTTCGAACACTTGAAATGCACTAAGTATAAAGTATTATTATTCATGCTGTTGGTGCTGTTTTATCAGCCCCTCTATTTCCAATGCAAGTATTCATATATGTAGCCAAAGCAGTATATATATTGCCTGAAGGAGATGGTGGCAAGACTACTCCTGAAGAAGCCTTCCCTGGACCCAAAAGATCCTAATAATTTTAGACCAGTAGCAAATGTCTGCTTTCTGGGCAAGGTTCTCAAGAGGGTGGTTGCCAACCACATCCAGGTACTCTTGGAGAAGACAGATTTTCTAGATCCATTTCAATTGAGATTCAGGCCTGGGTTTGGTACGGAAACTGCCTCGGTTGCCCTGTATGATGACCTGTGTCAGCAGAGATGGGGTAGTATGACTCTGTTCAGCCTCCTTGATCTTTCAGCGGCTTTTGATACCATTGGTCATGGTATCCTTCTGGGGCAACTGTCCAAGTTGGGTATTGGGGTGGTGGTTCCATTCTTACTTGGATGGATGGCTCCAAAAGGTGCTTACCTCCATGGGCTCCCCAGTATGTGGTCCCTCAGGGATCAGTTCTGTCCCCCATGTTGTTAGTTATTAGCATGAAACTGCTGAATGGGGTCATATGGAGTTTTGGAGTGCATTGTCATCAGTATGCTGGTGACACACAGCTCCATTTCTCATTTTCATTGCAGGTGAGGCAGTGGATGTGCTGAATCAGTGCTTGGTTGTGATAATGGACTTGATGAGGGCCAATAAACTGAAGCTTAATCTAGACAAGACCAAGATGCTGTTGGTGGGTGGTTCCTCTGACTGGCTGAATGGTGTGTGGCCTGCTCTAGATGGGGTCACACTCCCTCTGAAGGACCGGGTTTGTAGTTTGAGGGTTCTCCTGGGTACACTGCTGTTGCTTGAGGCATAGGTGGCACTGGATGCAGAGTGCCTTCCATCAGTTTAGGCTGGTGGCCCAACTGTGACCCCATCTGGACAGGGATAACCTGGATATAATAATCTATGCTTTAGTAATCTCGGGGTTGGATTGTTGCAATGTGCTTTACATGGGGCTGCCTTTGAATATGATATGGAAGCTTCAATTAGTGCAGAGTGCAGCTGCCCAGCTGTTGATGGGTTCAAGGTGAACAGGGTCATGTAACACCTATCCTGTTCCGATTCCATTGGCTGCCTATACACTTCTGAGCCCAATTCAAAGTGCTGGTTTTGACCCATAAAGCCTTTATGGTTCAGGACCCAATATCTTCTGGGGTTGCTGGGAAAAGAGGGTGACGGAAGAAGCATACTGATATAAAAACTGTAGACAGAGCCATCTCATTGTCCAGATAGGTTATTTTCTGATTCAAGAAGAAACTGTTTTTGATTTGCAACTGACATGAAGGCTGAAATTGATGGAGAAATCTTAAATGTTAATGTAGGTGAGACTGGGCATCAGTGTCTCCACCCCATCCACCCAAAAATGGAGGGGGGCACTGTGAGGCATCCTTCCCTGGCTCTCCCTGTCAGGTTCCTACCTGCTCGTGGTTACTGCCTGTCTCTAGGCACCACCAGGGACTCCACCAGTCCGGACCGCTCTCTCTTATGATTTCTCTCCCCGCTCTAGCACAGATCTCAACAGATCCCCCTGCTAGGCAACCACCAGTAACGTCCCAATACTAGTATTCCCAGAGACTCTGAATACTGGTATTATTATTCTCTTCACCGCTGCCACCATTTGTTACAGTTCCCCTTCAGCCTTGGTCATTACCTTACCCTCCCTTCTGGTCTGTGAAACCCCAGCCAAGGATCAGGCCTTTGGTAAACCAAATTAAGTATTTATTACAGATAACAAAGCTAACAAGATTAACAAGATTTCTTCTTAAGGCACATAAGCATATGGTTTTACTCAATACTAATCCGAACTCCACCTCCCTCCTTCTCCACTCTCTCCTGTCAAACAACTCTCTAAACCTCACCAAGCAACCCACTCAGTTCTCTTCTCCCCCCCTGATTCCACTCTCACTCTTCCTTTTATACGTTCAGCCATTTTAAACACTCAGCCAATCATCTAGCATTCTACTGCCCATTCACTCCCCCTCCTCTTTCACTACTTACCATATATCTTCTAAACAACCAACACTTACCATATATACATTAATATAGGAACATCACAGGCACCAATGTGGAGGGACCATCAAAATGGCCCAATGACTGGGCATGCCCTGAGGAAATAGTTACTGACTGTTAAAGGAGAGAAAATGAAATCTGGCAAAGAGGCAATGAATTTGAGTTTCCTGGAAAAGAACATCGCAAGCTGGCTGGAATCCTGCATGGCTCTCTTTCTCCCTGTCCATCCCACCCATATGCTTAATCAGAGTTTTCAATCCTAATTAAACAAGTGCTCAGGAAGGATGGGAGAAGGAGATGCATGCAAGGTGCCTGTATGTCTTCTCCCCCCACCTTAATATTAGATATCCTTGGATCACATTTGGTGGACAATCAGGGGCTGCCTCAACCTGATCTGTCTGAATCCCAGGTGACCCAAATCTGTTCAGGATTCAGGATTCAGCCAGATATGGTGCACAGCCCTAGTTTTATTCTCTCTCTCTCTCTCTCTCTCTCTCTCTGTATACAGCTTTGTAAATAAAAATTAAAGTAAAAAAGCAAAAGGAGAGTCATCTGTGGGTGTCTTAAATAAGATTGGATGGACCCATTAAAGTCTGAACTGTTCCAGTTTTCAGAGGAGATAGGACTAAGTTCATCCCATCCCATTTCTGGATGGGTTTTTAATGGAAAATCCTTAAACATCTGCTCAGAGACACACACTTTTTAAAAAGGTACTTAGGAAATAATCCAACAGTCGTGCCCTACCTCCATTCTTCCCATCCCCAATTTTTGCTGTACATTTACTAAAATATGGGGGAAATACCCATGACTACCCCCATATTTTTTCCTGACAATTCCCTCCAAGAGCAATGAAACATCAT
This sequence comes from Rhineura floridana, assembly GCF_030035675.1. Taxonomy (NCBI): domain Eukaryota; kingdom Metazoa; phylum Chordata; class Lepidosauria; order Squamata; family Rhineuridae; genus Rhineura; species Rhineura floridana. The sequence goes on along the minus strand of NC_084492.1, from coordinate 15,733,372 downwards.
CAGGTCCCATTGATCCATGGAGGGCTTACTCTATGTGCATTCAAAGTGCACAATATCAAGGAGCCCTGTGTGTTAGCCAGTCAGCCTGTGAGTGGCTTGATACAATATTTTAGAAATTCTAAATGATTGGGGGGGCAGAGGTAGCATGCAACTCTTGGACCATCTCATAACAGAATCTGCCAGACTATGGATTCTGAAGTGGATTATTGATCTGATCCAGGTCATGATCTGCACAGATTAGTTCAGATGAGTCCACTTTGAGTGGGGTATTTTCGTCCTCCAGCTCTTGTCTTTAAATATTCATTTTTGTTTATTTCGTAAGGCTTTTTTCCCTCACTTATTGGTAAAAGGAGCAAGATCTTCAGTTTGGCAATACATTTAGTTTTGTGTGGGAACATCCAGACCTGCAGCACTGGTCTTGTTTGATTTCTCAGAAATAACTTTGAGGCATGTTATCCACTAAAGGTTTTGTGTTTTAAATGGTTTTCAACAGAAACATTGTATTGTTTCATGTATAAATCTTTTATCAAATGTGTTATTCTGTTCAGGTTTACAGGATGAATTTTCCTGAAGGACATTCTTTTTTATGCCTTGTAAAATTTCATATCTTTTTTGTTATTCTGCCTGCCAATCCTTCTGTCTGTATAGTGTGCCTATAATAAAATGTTCCTCTTAAGATTTCCCAAGTGAAAACGTCTGAGAATAGTTTGCATTGTTCAACTAAATATATATAAGACAGCTTGAATTTTATTATTTTCCTGATTTCAAATTATTTTTTCCTACAGCTTATCAAACGAACAAACAACAATTTGTCTTCCTGAGATGTTTAACATATTCCCCAGGAAGTAAATGTTATTTTCCTTCTCTCTCCCTCTCCTTCTCTCTCTCTCTCTCACACACACACACAAAACACCCTGACCAAACAGAGCAGATGGAAACAATTTCAAATAGTCTTTCTTACACCTTATTGGAACAAAATTGATAGATTGAATATTTCATTGAAAGAAAGTAATGTCTGAAATCTTTTCTTTAAATGCCAAAAACTATTCCAGAAATGCTCAATAGAAGAAAATCTTGACAATACATATCTAAAATGAAGAACTGATATAGAATACAGGAACAATAAGAACCTGTTTCCCTCCAGATATTCTTAGACTACATAAGAACATATGAAGACCCTGCTAGATCCAGCCAATTGCCTATCTAGTCCAGCATTCTGTTCTCATAGTGGCCAGCTAGATGCCTATGGGAAGCCCGCAAGAAACATCTGAGTGCAACAACACTCTCCACCTGTGATTCCCAGAAAATGGCCCTCAGAGGCATATTGCCTTCAACAGTAGATGTAGAACATAGCCATCATAGTTAGTAGCTAATCAGTTTATAGCCTTATCCTCCATGGATTTGTTTAAATCTCTTTTAAAGCCATCCAAGTTGGTGGCCATCACTGCATCTCATGGGAGCAAATTTCATAATTTAACTATGCACTATGTGAAGAAGTACATTCTTTCATTTGTCTGTCCTGAATCTTTCAACATTCAGAATCTTTCAACATTCAAAGGTTACCCAGTAAACTTTATGGCTGAGCAAAGATACTGGCATAGTGCAAAATACATATGAGTGTCTCTGTGTGTGTGTGTGTGATATCAGACAGTGTGGTGTTGTGGTTAGACTAGGACCTGGGAGATCAGGGTTCAAATCCTCACTTAGCCATAATATTCACTAGGTAATCTTGGAACACTCACAGTATCTCAGCCTAACCTATCTCACAGAGTTCTTGTGAGAATCAGTGGGGAGGGGAATAGCCAGGTACACCACCCTGAGTTCCTCCACTGCTTCCACTATTGGAGGCATTATGTTTCTGAATACCAGTTGCTAGAAACTGCAGGACAGGAGACCATCTTGTACTCAGGTCCCGCTTGTGAGCTTCCCATAGGCATCTGTTGGCCACTGTGAGAACAGTATGCTGGACTAGATAGGCAGCAGGATCTTCCTAGGTTCTTTGGAGGGAAGGTAGGATATTCATGTAATAATAAATAAACTCTGCAAGATAGTTTAGGTTAAGTGACAGGGACTAGTCCAAGGGCATCAAGCAATATGAACTCGGGCCTCCATAATCCAATATATGTATTAATATATCATGTATCGCATGGATGGCTGATATGTATGATAATGCATCAGTATGACACTGGAGTTGAATCCTTTACGACAGCGTCTGTGCACTTAGAATTAAAAACATCCATCAAATATATGCCATTGTTTCCCTTTCTACCCTTCTTGGTAATCATCTCCATTTTGGGTTTTAACCAAGGTGACCCTCTGTGACAATTGTTGGGGAAAATCCCCGTTTCAAGTTTTCTTGTCTTTTCTCATCTCTATTCCTCTTGAGTTGCTTTCTTTGGAGGTGTTCCAGAGGAGGAAAACATTATGAAAAATAATGTTTTGCAAATTCAGGGGAAGCTGTTTTCTAAGCCTCAAATCCCACTGGAGAGGCTGAGAAAACGAAGTTGGAGGCACTGACAGTTGGAAAATTAAAATGTTTTGTAATTATTTACATTTCATATAAACTTGAACATAAGAGAAGGCACATACTTGAAAGGGGAATGATAGAAACCAAATCCCTTTTAGATGAACGGGTCACATACTGTGAGATTTCACTTCTGTTCCTTTCTCAGGTTCTGCTAATCTGGAGATCTCAAAGCTTTGCACTAAGCACAAACACTCACGCAAAAGGCACCAGATTCAAGAATTGCAATGGGATATAGTGCCAGGCTAAAAACCCATTATAAAAATAATTTCTGCAAAGCCTAGATAATTATCTATAAACTGCATATATCTTATTGGCGCAACTAAAATAGATTCTTATTAGTGTAGCTCGAGTTTATGGAATCATCAGTTCTATGTATGTGAACCTTACAGAGTAGTAAGCTGCACTGGTTTAAGTGAAGCTTACTACTCTGTAAATGTGCATAGGACTGTAATCTTATTCTACTAATTTGTCACTTTTGTGCCCCGCAAAGGCACATTGGCCTCACCTATACGTATTGTACTTATATCTTTTATTAGGGGACACAGCTCAGTGGCAGAGCATCTGCCATGCATGCAGAAGGTCCCAAGTTCAATGCCCAGCATCTCTAGGAAGGGCTGGGACAGACTCCTGCCTGAAACCCTGGAGAGCCACTGCCAGTCAGTGTAGACAACTCTGAGCTAGATAGACCAATGATTCAGGGTAGTCAGCTTCCAGTGTTTCTGGGAAGTCATTGTGTGTGCGCCTATGTGTCATTGTGTGTGTGTTGGGAGAGGGGGTTTTTTGCAAAAAATATAGGAAATGCATAATTTAAAAGGGGACATAAGAAAACACAGATTCACATGCAAATTTAAAATAATTCCAGTAGACATATTTTATGTTTCCCCATGCTGAGGAAGAGTGTGACCAAGGAATCTTGTCCTTATTCAGTCTCCTGTAAAGGCATGGTTGTTAGGCAACTTCAAGGCCCCCTGAAAGGAAAGGAATGGGGGGTGGCGGGGAAAGAGGAGGACAGCACCAGCACCATAAAGAGGAGGGTGAGGGAAGCAGGAAGGTAAGGATTGGGGTGTTCAATCCCTTGCACCAGCTCTGGTGCTAATACAGATGAAAGATGGTCCCAAGTCATGGTCTGAAGGCACATGAAACCATCACACTGCTGAAGCTAAGCACATGTAAATCTGGTCAGTGCTTGGATGGGCAACCACCCGAGAACTACATGGACACTGTCTTGGGTTCCAAGATGGATGAAAGGCAGGATATACATGTAAGAAACTGAATACAAACAAATACAGTTATTATTTGCTTTATAGCCTGCCTTTCACCAATGATAGAACTCAAGGTGGTATTCAGTAGGGATGTGCATTGGGTCAACTAATGATGCAAATCATCCAGGATAGACTGTCACATTCCTGAGTCAATCGCACTGTTAAGAAAGTGTGTCAAGGTAGAACAGGAAGTCCCCAATCTTCTGAGTAGCTCTGCGGCCTCAGTTATTACAAAGTGTTAAATGCTTGACCTCTCCCTGTCCATTTTTTTCTGAGAAACAAAACCAAGCTGATTGGAGAATAGGGTTGGGTGAAGATGTCAGTTTCAGTTTCTCATTTTTCCTGTCTTAAGTTCAATTTTCCACATTTCCACATCAGTTTGTGATTTTTTTAAAAAAGAAAAGTCATGAAAATTCATCAGCATTTATTGTGCAAATTTTTCCTATATTTTATATGCAATTTCCCCTAACATACACAATTTTGTAAAGCAATCCCCCCTAATATTTATATTTTCTCTAAGATTTTTGTACAAAAAACGTACAGTCATTTTTAGATTCCTCATTATAGTCAAGAGAAGGAAACAGAGCTTCAGATTTAATAGATCGGATTTGGACCCGAATAACAAACTGAATTGGAATGACACAGAATGGATGTGAAACATATAGGGCTGCTCACAAACACTATAGACACAAGAAGAATCTTGTGGCTGCTGCACATACCTAGCACACAGTCAGTCATCCCACACCTGGTATTTTCTAGATGTTGTTGGACTATGTGATGTTCCTGCTTATAGTGTAAATATGGTAAGTGCTGTTTATATAGAAGACAAATGGTAAGTGGAGTGAAAGAGGAGGGGGAGTACATGAGCAGTAGAATGCTGGATGATTGGCTGAGCGTTTGAATGGCTGGGAGTATAAATGGAAGAATGACAGTTGAATCTGGGTGGTGGATGTTGGGAGTGTGGAGAAAGAGGTGTTTGAGGGTGGAGGTCAGGAGTGAGGAGAAAGAGGGAGTTGGAGTTCTGATTAATAATAAGTCAAGTACAAAACAGGAATAGATGAAACCATACGCTTGTGAAACATTCTAAAACTAATCTTGTTATTTCTGATATTTAATAAATACTTATTTGGTTTACCAAAGGCCTGATCCTTGGCTGGGGGATATACATACCAGAAGGGAGGGCAAGGTAATTACCAAGGCTGAACAGAAACAGTATCTAATGGTGGCAGCGGTGAAGGGAGGAATAATAACAATTCAAGTATCCAGAGCAACCCAGAGTTGTATGCGTTATCTATAAAGATACAAGGGGTTTGGGAACAGCATAAGGACACAGTCACAAAAGTAACCAGCTAGAGAGAGACTCAGGCAAAGTCTCTGGGAGTATTGGTTATAGGACGTGACTGGTGGTGCTGCCTAGCAGGGGGATCTAGTGAGATCTGTGCTAGAGCAGAGTGAGAAACCATATAAAGGACGGTCCGGACTGGTGGTATCCCTGGTGGTGCCTAGTGAAAGGCAGTAACCACAAGCATGTGGGAACCTGACAGGGAGAACCAGGGAAGGACGTCACAGACTACAGTTCCCATCATCCCTAAATAAGGGTGATGAGAGTTGTAGTCCAACAATATCTGGAGGAGACAAGATAGGGAAGGCTGGTGTAGAAGTTGGTCCAGGTGGACTCTCATTCATGTACTGATGAGATCTTCTTAGTTTCAGCAAGTTTGTTCTTTTAAGCACCTTCAGATTTTGCCATGAAGGTGAGGAATGCTTCTCACCAGACCATTTAGAATGCAGTTTGGATTTTACCTGATTGTATGTTGCTCTATACCAGTGCCAGATGTCAAAATACATGCTACTCTTCTCTCTGACATGCTACTTTTCAATATATGGCAATCATTTATCATGGCCGAGGATGGACAAACCTGTTGATTTTGCTTTCTCTCCATTACTCATTGCTCCACTCATAAGTTTGGTTCACCACATTTCTGCACCTGTTCACAAGTTGTATTTTTAAGACAAAAATTACAAAAATGGATGGATTGATAAAGTTATTTCCATACTGCCATATTATAAAATATTAGGCAGTAATCAACATTAAAACATAAAACACCATTGAAAACAGTATAAATAATCATTAAAGAGACTAGCTAATAAAAAAAATTACAAAGGCCTGGCCGCATAAATTTCATACAATGTTTGTGTGTATGCAACTCTGCCTAATATATGCATTTCTGCAAGCAGTCCCACCATGTAGTGCATATTCACTAATATAAGCATTTTTCTGCACATTTTTGTGCGAAGCTTTACAGGCAATCTAAAGTGGTGAAACAGAAACCCAAATTCACCATCTCAATGAAAACTAGTCATCATTGAATTGGAGGGAGAACTCTTTTTTTTTTTTAAAGCAAATCTATCTCCCAGCACATAGATGCTACCTGTTATGGACAGAACTGGAGATCAGCAAGATTTCCTCTTGTTTGTTAGCAATATATTTTTGAACCCTATAACAAATCCTCAGATTTGTATTCCATCTGCTTGAAAATCTGTCTTTGGTTTATTTCATCTCACTTTAGTATTGAGGAAGTGTGACAAGGCATCACATGGCCTGACTACCCAACCTTAAGTACAGATTGTGTGTGACTTTTTTTTTAAAGAAAACAAAATCCATTAAGTTATTTTATTTCATTCAGGAAATGAATTACTTTGGGTAATAAAATGGAGAAATGAATTAGGAAGACTTTTTATGCAAAGCAATTGAGCAATTGACATAGATTATTATTAATTATTATTATTGTAATCATAATTATAATAAAAAATAAATTTATATCCTGCCATTCCTCCCAGAAAGAGTCCAGGGCAGCAACCAAAAAACCTAAAAACACTCTAAAACATCTTAAAACAAAAGACTTTAAAACATATCAAAACAAAACTTCTTTAGAACCTTTTAAAAACAAAATACATTTAAAACATCATTTTTTAAAAAGCTTTAAAAATATCTTAAAAAGCAGTTCCAACACAGATGCAGACTGGGATAAAGTCTCTACTTAAAAGGCTTGTTGAAAGAGGAAGGTCTTCAGTAGGCACCAAAAAGATAACAGAGATGGTGCCTGTGTAATATTTAAAGGGAGGGAATTCCAAAGTGTCAGTCTACAGTACTGTGGGGATGCTTCAAAAAATCATCATCTGATTGCCCCTAGATGCTGGAACTTCAGATTACCTGACCCTTTCTCCTAAAAGAGAACTGATGCATTAGGAATCCCCAGTTGCTTAATGTTTTGCTGCCTCTACTACTATTATTATTTCTGAATTCTGAATGTTGTCCAACGTTTACCAAAGCTTTCCATACAATCATCTTAGTATTGAGCACACATACACTGATAAAACACTACCAAAAAAGGCCTCAAATGTGATTGTATATATGATTGCATCAAGATTGTTTTCTGTGGGCAGAGATGAGAGGTGGGGTGGGAAAGTGGGACAGCACTGGGTACTTAGCTTCCAGATGCCACAGATCACTGCTGCTTACTGAGAGGAAGGGGCAGGAACGTTGGGTTGGCTCTTCCCTGGTGCCTGCACCATGCCTCACTCTCTGTGCCTTCCCCTCCACATCTCCCTCTCTGTAAGTGGCAGCAACCCTTGGTGTTCAGAAGCCAAGTACACAAAGCCACCCTGCCTTCACAATCACACCAAGTGCTACTGCTGTACTGTTTTACAGACATGCCTATGTGCTCCTCTGCACATTAATGCAACACTATGCAAAAAAGAAAAAGAAAGAGAAAAGATGCTTGATACAATCATGCATCAATCACATCAAGATTGTTTGGGGCTGGTTGGCTGGTTTTTTGCTTTTTGGCAGTGTTTTTTTCATCCACACATCTATACCATGAATATCGATATTCAAAGGAGATGCAAATCAACAGAAGGAACTGAAAACTTATGAGAAAACTGTCCATGCCTCAGTTCTAAAATGCTCCTAGTGAAATTGGAATTGAGGAGGAGGAGGAGAACTCAGGGCAGCATGAGCCCACAGAACAATGAAGGAACAAAACAACTAAGGTCTGTTTGTCAGAACAATATATTGGCATAAGCAGCAGCCTTTAATGAACACCCACTGTGCTGAGATAAATCAGCCACTAAATTGTTAATATACCTAGGAAAAGAAAGCTTAGTGGCCTTCCTGAGATGTCTGTTTACTTAATTTATCTTTCACTTTGCTGCTTGCTTCTGTTGTATTCAAAACCGCCTGTTAATATTAAGCAAAAGATCCATTCTCAGAGTGATTTAACAGTCGATCTCTCTTACCAGGAAACGTTGAGAACTGTAGCTCTACGAGAGAGAATAGGGGTCTCCTGACAACTCTCAGCACCCTTAACAAACTTCAGTCATGAAAGTGGTATAATACTGCTTTAAAGGTATAGTGCAGATGGTGGAGCCACAATATTGTGTGTACAACAAAAATAATGGTGCAGAATTTAACATTAAATTCCACTGATCTGAAGATATAAATAATGGTTTGTTCCACTGATGATCCTTTGAATACCCATCTATTTTATTTATTTATTTATTTATTTATTTATTATTTGATTTATATCCTGCCCTTTCTCCCAGCAGGAGAAAGGAGTTTTGGGAGGAGGGTCCCAGCATGAAAGGGTGTGTTAGTCACTGAGAAGAGTCTTCTAACATGCTTCCTTGTCCTTTTCTGCTGATTGGAGCCAATCACATTGGAGCCAAGGTGGTGAGTCAGCCACTGAGAACAGCCTTCTCCGTAGCTAACACTCTCCCCTTTCACACTTATTGGCTCCTAGGACATCTGTTGTTGTGGGACAAGACATTAACAAGGATCTCATTCTCAACCCAGCAGCAAAAAAAGGGGGTGATGGTGGCTGTGACTATCATGAAGGGGCACTGCACTTTTGAATTTGTCACTACACTACTGTCCATCCCTAGTAGAAACCTCTGACTTTTGCATAGCTAGAATGCAGTTTAGTGCACAAAGATAAGAATCACATCTGTTGCTCCTCTACTTTTGTCTTGGTGCTGCCCACCACTGGCATGTGGCCCCCAGAAGGTTATGCATGAAGGAACATGGCCATTGGTCTGAAAAATGATCCCCCTCTCTAGGCTAAAACAGTAAATTTCCAATTCCTGTTGCTTGATCTCCTGGGAGTAGTTATACAGACTGCTTGGCATTACATTGACCTCATTAGCTTCCCAAGATGCATTGCAGATAGAAAGTTCAATCCAGAACAGATACAATCATAGCAGTTGCTTCATCAGCTCTAGAATACTGCTTTGCATGCCCCACATCCCTGATTGGGAGGAAGTTGCACAACAGCTTTTTACAGTGTCACTTTCCTTGTGAGGAAAGTTAATGAAGACCTGTGATATTTTTGTAACAGTTGTTTATTTTGGAAGTTGAGAAGATGGGAGCACCCAGATGGGTAGTGATAGCCTTGAAATAGCATCAGTCCCACAAAAACAAGAGTGCACCTACTTGCAGCTCCCTAAGGCTGCTTCTTGCCAGGAAGCTGCAAAACTCAACAGGAAGCTGATATTTCTTCCCTTTTAGTGAGATTCAAACAGTGAAAACTAGGGCCCCATCTGCACTATACATTTAAAACACTCTTACACCATTTTAAACAGCCATGGTTTTCCCCCAAAGTACCCTGGTGACTGATAAAGGTGCTGAGGATGGGGGCAGGCTATGGAGGATCTCTTGGCCAAGGGCACTTAAAAACCTGGTGCTGATATTCTGTGTGGGTGCGCATGCACATACACACATACACATATACTCACAAGGGACGGAAGGATCTGTCAATTTCAGTTTCTCAGATTCTCAGTTTTCCAATCTTAAATTTAGTTCTTCACATTTCTGCAGCAATTTGCATTTTTTAACAGAAAGAATCCCCATGAAAACTCTTCTGCATTTTAGTGCAAATTTCTCCTAAAATACATTTATTTGCAGTTTTGACTAATGTATACGTTTTTGCAAACATTTCCTCATATAATGCATGTTTGTGTTATTTTCATGGATGTATTTGTTTTTGTGCCCATTTTCCTCAAATATATGCATTTTTGTAACCATTGTTTCATTAGAGAACTGCATTGCAAAATTTCAGTAAGTGTGAATTTCAAAAGATGACTGGAATGCAGTTTTCATATTGTTTCAGAAAAGTGCACATTTGATAGATGCAGCTTTAAATGGAAACCGAATCTAATTTGTCCCCCATGCCTAGCACACCCATATATTTATTTAATAAAATGTACATACCACTTGACTGTAATAAAACCTCTCAGGGGTTTACAAAACAGTATTCATTAAAACTATTAATAAATGTCAGATTTTTTTAAAAAAAGTATTAAAACATTCAAAAGGTAATGAAAATGAACAGTAAGTTAAAAAGAGGTTAAGCTAAATAGAGATTAAAACATGAGAGAGAGAAAGGTAAAATAAAAGCTCATATATGGCCAGCTCGCCCCTCCAAAACAAAACAAAAAGTTTACTGTAACTGCTTTCCATTGCTAGATTCTGTGAACTGCAATATTATTATTTTCTGAACCTACTGATGAAGCTGGTCACGTTGACACTGAAACCTCTCCAGGCATGGGATAGCCTGTTTAGTATCACTTCAGAATTCTATAAATCTTTGATCAGTTTTTATTTAATCTTTGGCTAAATTGAAGCTTAGCAGCAGTCCCTTAAGATCTGGGATGGAACCAAATGAAATAATGTGCTTGACAGTTATTTGATTGTGGTGTGGTAGCATTTTCATTTTACAGGCTTAAGTTAGCCCTGACCTCCAAAGGCTTTTCAGACAAGAGAGTTGTGAAGAGATGGTAGTAAGGTTTTATCCCTTTTTGTCCACATTTCTTTTTTTATGATAGCTTTAAGGAAGAGAAAATGTTGAATTTCAGTTTATTTCTTGAAGAATTTCTCTACTCTTAAAGTGGCTGACTTCTTCATCTGTTTCAGATGTACTTAACACACATGCAGGGTTTATCTTATTTTATTAGGATTTATATACCGCTTAATCACCAACACCCCTAAGCAGTTTATACAAAATATACATAAACATATTGATTAAATCAGATGTTGAAAACAAGTTCAATTACATGTTAAAATACATATCAAAATTACTTGTCTGAGAAGGCTTACCTAAACAAACAAACAAAAGGTTTTAGCAGGCACTGAAAAAGTACAGTAAAAGGTGCCTGCCTAATATCGATGGACAGGGAGTTCCAGAGTGTATGTGCTACCACACTGAAGGATGATTCCTTGAAAGTGTGGAACAAACATTGGTTGTATACAACTAAGTCCTACTCAGTGCAGACCAAATGAGGCAAATGAACCTAAGTTAGTTATGTTTATTAACTTCAATGGGTCTACTCTGAGGAGGGCTAGCATTGGATACCACCCAGAATGTAGCACTAACAAAAATGCCAGTTCTGCACATCAAAGCAGGCATATATAGGGTAAATCATTATGGCAGAAGACTCTGCCCCCAACTTATGTGTGTTAATTCTAATATCTGAAAAGCTCCCATACACATAAAACAGAATATACAGAGTCTTCCTCCACATCTTTGAGGTGGAGAGGTCCTTGAGACTGTAATTATCTACTGGGTGCGTGGAGTTATTATACAACTCTGAAAATTGCACATTTTCTATCCACAGTAATTGAGGACCACATAAAATTTTTCAAGAAAGAATGCTGCCTTGTCAGGGAGATTCAGAGCTTAAATTCAGCCCTGCCCTCCCAATGGACTGTTTTGGATCACCACAGCCTCGTATCTAACCCATCCAGTGTAAGAGTACAGGATTCGCCAGTCACCTTACATGAAACTGAGCAAGACATTTTTGTTCTCAAATTGGCTTTGAATGCACCTTTTCACATATTCTGCATATTGGGCATGGTAAATTTGAGATTTGGCTGATTAGTTAGACTAAATCCTTTATGACAACTGCCAGGTAATACAGGCAGCCATGGAGGAACTGAGATATCCTGGTGAGCACCCTGGGGCACCCGGACGATAAAGCGTAGTCTGCCCTTCCTATTTTTCATTGTCAGGTGGCTCAATGGAAAGGGACATATCCATGGTACATGAAAAAGGTTCCAGGTCCAGTTTCTAGCATCTCCAGATAGGGCGGGGAATGTCCCCTCTCTGAAACACTGGAGACCCACTGCCAATTTATTTATTTTATTTATTTTATTAAATTTATATACCGCCCCATAGCCGAAGCTCTCTGGGCGGTTCACAACAGTCATACATCAAATACAATAAACCACATATTTAGACAATTTAAAAACAACTTTAAAATTTTTAAATTCTTAAAAAAGTTAAAAAAACAATTTTAACACATACTAAAATGCCTGGAGAAGAGGAGAGTTTTGACCTGGTGCCGAAAAGATAATAATGTTGGTGCCAGGCATACCTCATCAGGAAGATTGTTCCATAATTCGGGGGCCACCACTGAAAAGGCCCTTTTTCTTGTTGATACCCTCTGAGCAGGCACCCGGCGGAGGGTCTTCGATGTTGAGCGTAGTGTACGGGTTCATATCGGGAGAGGCGTTCCATCAGGTATTGTGGTCCCGAACCATATAAGGCTTTATAGGTTAACACCAGCACTTTGAACCGGGCCCGGAAACATATAGGCAGCCAATGCAAGCAGGCCAGAATCGGTGTTATATGTTCGGACCGCCGGGACCCTGTTATCAATCTGGCCGCTGCATTTTGTACGAGCTGCAGTTTCCAAACCGTCTTCAAAGACAGCCCCACGTAGAGCGCATTGCAGTAATCTAATTTAGAGCTTACCAGAGCATGAACAACTGAAGTGAGGTTCTCTCTGTCCAGATAGGGACGTAGCTGGGCCACCATCCGAAGTTGGTAAAAAGCACTCCGTGCCACCGAGGCTACTTGTGCCTCGAGTGACAGGGATGGTTCTAAAAGAACTCCCAAGCTACGAACCTGCTCCTTCAGGGGGAGTGCAACCCCATCCAGAACAGGGTGAACATCCACCATCTGGTCAGGAGAACTGCCCACTAACAGCATCTCAGTCTTGTCTGGATTGAGCCTCAGTTTGTTAGCTCTCATCCAGTCCATTGTCGCAGCCAGGCATTGGTTCAGCACATTGACAGCCTCACCTGAAAAAGATGAAAAAGAGAAGTAGAGCTGCGTGTCATCAGCATACTGATGGCAACACACTCCAAAACTTCTGATGACCGCACCCAGCGGCTTCATGTAGATATTAAAAAGCATGGGGGACAGAACTGACCCCTGCGGAACTCCATACTGGAGGGCCCAGGATGTCGAGCTATGCTCCCCCAGCACTACCCTCTGGAGATGGCCCACCAAGTAGGAGCGGAACCACTGCCAAGCAGTGCTGCCAACTCCCAAATCAGCGAGTCTCCCCAGAAGGATACCATGGTCGATGGTATCAAAAGCTGCTGAGAGATCAAGGAGAATCAGCAGAGTCACACTCCCCCTGTCTTTTTCCCAACAAAGGTCATCATACAGGGCGACCAAGGCTGTCTCCATACCAAAACCAGGCCTGAAACCCGACTGAAATGGATCCAGATAATCGGTCTCATCCAAGAGTGTCTGGAGCTGGTTGGCAACCACTCGTTCCAGGACCTTGCCCAGGAATGGAACATTTGCTACCGGCCTATAGTTATTAAGATTTTCTGGGTCCAGAGATGATTTGTTCAGAAGTGGTCTTACTACCGCCTCTTTCAGGCAGCTAGGGACCACTCCCTCTCGCAATGAGGCATTAATCACTTCCCTGGCCCAGCCGGCTGTCCCAATCCTGCTAGCTTTTATCAGCCAAGAAGGGCAAGGATCTAACCTAGAAGTGGTTGCACGCACCAGTCCAAGCACCTTGTCAACGTCCTCAAGCTGTACCAACTGAAACTCATCCAAAAAATCAAGACAAGGCCGAGCTCTGGACACCTCATTCGATTCAACTGCTATAACATTGGAGTCTAAATCCTGGCAGATGCAAGAAATTTTATCCTGGAAGTGCCTAGCAAATTCATTGCAGCGGGCCTCAGATGGCTCCACCGTGTCCCTAGGGCCAGAATGGAATAGACCTCGGACAATACTGAAACGCTCTGCCGGGCGGGAGATGAAAGATGTAATAGTGGCAGCAAAATATTGCTTTTTTGCTGCCCTCACTGCCCCTAAGTATAACTTAGTATAGGCACTTACCAGTGCATAATTGCATCCATCAGGAGTTCGCCTCCATCTGCACTCGAGCCGTCTCCTAGCCTGTTTCATCCCTCTCAGCTCCAGAGTGTACCATGGGGCTTTATGAGCTCTACACAGGAGAGGGCGTACAGGAGCGATTATGTCAACTGCCCGGGTCATTTCTGTATTCCACAGTTCAACCAGGGTTTCGACAGGAGCGCCAGCCCTATCAGCTGGAAAAACTCCACAGAGCTCTTTGAAAATCACCAGAAGTCATCAGTCTCTGGGGGCGGACCATCTTAATAGATCCCCCACCCTTGCAGAGGGGAAAAGCCGCTGTAAGTCTAAACCTCAACAAGCAGTGATCTGTCCATGACAAAGGGACTGATGTAAAATTCCCAACATTCAGATCACCATCCCCCTGTCCAGTTGCGAAAACCAAATCAAGAGTATGTCCTGCTACATGCGTTGGGCCGATAACATATTGTGAGAGCCCCATGGTTGTCATGGAAACCATGAAGTCCTGAGCCACCCCAGATAAGGCGGCCTCAGCATGAATGTTGATATCTCCCAGCACCAACAGTCTGGGGGATCTCAACAATACATCCGAGACCACCTCCGTCAGCTCAGTTAGGGAGTCCGTTGGGCAGCTGGGTGGGCGGTACACCAACAGAATCCCCAATCTGTCCCGTTGGCCCAACACAAGATGCAAGCACTCCAGACCAGTAGTCACATGGACAGGGTGCTTGGAGAGGGAGATGGAACTCCTATAGACCACAGCAACCCCCCTCCCCGACCCTCAGATCTACCCTGATGCTGAATCAAGTACCCCGGTGGGCACAGCTGGGAGACACTAACTCCTCCCTGCTCACCCACCCAGGTCTCAGTTATACATGACAGATCAGCTACCTCATCCACAATTAAGTCATGAATGAGAGAGATCTTATTATGTACCGATCTGGCATTTAGAAGAAACATCCGGAGATCTGAGAGCTGGCTGAAAGGACAACCAACAGACCTGTGGTTGTGGGGGAGACCGGAAAAAGGCACAGCCGTTAATTGCCTGGCCCGAGTTCCCCTCACCTGGCAAGTCTTCCGCACAATGCCATATCTCCCTCTACCCATCACTACACCAATTTGGGCCCCCTCAAATCTTCCCACTCGGCTCTGAATCCTCTCTCCCAGGCACATGGTGCAAACCCAAAACATAAACACTCAGTCCACACACACATTCACTCACATCACACACCACCACACTCTCACACAAAACAAAAGCTGCAATAGATGCTAAAACAGCAATAATAGCAACTCTCCTTCAAAAAAAAAATTGGGCAACGATGGTAACAGCCAGAGGAGCAGCAGTAACAGCAATTAACAGCAATCGTAGCTCTCCTTCCTTGAGCAGCGGTGACGCCCCTCTCCCGGCAAGCAGGCAGAGAAAATTAATCACAGCTGAGTAAACGTCCGGGATCCAGTCCTGCAAGGCACAACATCAACGTAGCACCAGCCGATCCGCAGCAGTCCAACAGGGAAAGCCAACGTGGGCAACGATCGAAAAGAGCAGCAACACCATCACAAACGACAACAGCAACTGTCCTTCCAGCAGATGACTACAACAGCGGCAACACTCCCTGCCCCCGAAGTCCACCCCTGCGCCGCACCTCCAAAAACCAGAGCCAAGAAAGATGAAGCGGGCGGGGGCACGCAAAAACAAACAACTGCAAGCAGCGGGACAAGCAGCCGTGAGAGGGATAGGGAAGCGGTAAGGCCACCCTCTCACCTGCAGCCCACAATATTACAATAGATGGCAAACAGATGGCAAGCGGCAATTTGGATAGATGGCTTCCGCCAGCCGTGATGGTAGATTGATTAGTCGTCGTGGTCTTAAGAAGAGGCAGCGGCGGTACAGGAAGCAAGGGGGAACAGCACAGTCTGGTAGTCTGGCAGCAAAGCTCGTTTACCTGTCAGTCCTTAATCACAGACTGGTCCAAGAAATTCATGCCACTTTCTCCCACAACCGGGATGTCCTCAACACTGTAGTAGCCCGGGCACTGTCACTCGGAAGTAAGCAAGAATAGTCCAGCAAAATTTAAAAGAGGAGAGACGATACAAACACTCCTCTCACTGCAGCGGCCATCTTATAAGTGTTTGTGTCATCCCTTATATACCCAATCAGTCACTATTCTCTGCAGGTGAGGGCCTCCTGCAGGTATCATCTCATCAGGAGGTCCACTCTTCACAATGCAGCTTCCTATAGTCCTATGATGGAGGGGGTGACGCTTGGCTCCTTAAAGCTGTAGTCCATTGAATGTTGGCCAACAGGCATGGGATGTAACAGATAAGGACTCCTCAACTTGCCTTTATAGTAGGTGGGGAAAGGTGCAAATGGTAAACTGGTTGATCTGCTTCCCAGAGCCTGGGGAATGTGGCCCTACAGTGCAAACTGAATCAAATTTCTCCCCCATCCCTAGGCCTAGTAGACATTTCTAGCCTAGCCTGAGCATCTCAAGGGTTAGTATGAGTGAGTGAGTATCCTGAATCACTGGCCTCCTCCTTTTGTTTCTTCTGAAGGAACTTTTGCCTTCACAAAGGGGAGGGATGAAAAAGAAAGAAACGTAAGAACAAAAACTCCCTGTAAATTTCAACCCTCCCATATTTTGGTGGCAGAGTCAGCATCTCCCCTATTTTTAAAAAATCTGACTGCTGCCTATGGCATTAGCATGCCCATTCCTGATCTTCAGAAGCTGTCTTTGACTGCCATTTTCTTTCCCTTGGAGAGCCTTTCGAAGAACACTACATTGTAACTTGGCATCATTCTGAGAAGGCTTCTGCGTGTGCGTGTGTGGGTTATGACTGCTCCTTCCTAGGTGTTGACACCCTCCCTCCCAGACACAAATAAATCTCCCTTGAAATGATGCTGCATTGAGAAGCAGCCTCATTCCAATGGCACTCTGGAGTGGTAAAAATGGCCACCAGCAAGAACCACTGGAAGCAGGAGTGAGAATATGTTGAAAGTGAACAAAAAGAAGAGACTGTCATTACTATTGATGCCAAGATAAGGGATGACCTAACTTTTTGGGGGGGGGGGTCAGTCCCTCTGAGAAAATGGATGAATGTTTCTCCCCCAATTTTAACCACTTGTAAATGCGGTGCTGGCTGGTGCCCTTGCACCTAGGGTGGAAGGCAGTGAAGCTGATAACAGGGATGGAAGGATCAGTCCATTTCATTTCTCTCCATTGCTTATTTTTCCAATCTTACATTCAGCTCTCCACATTTCTGCAGCCATTTGTGATTTTTTTTACGAAAAAATCCTCATGAAAATTCTTCAGAAATTTTAGTGCAAATTTCTCCTAATAAACACAATTCTCTGTGCAGTTTTGACTAACATGCACATTTTCGCAAGCAATTTCTCAGCAAATAATGCATTGTTGTACATTATTGTCACAAATATATTCATTGTTGTGCACACTTCCTCCCTAACCTATGCATTTCTGTAAACATTGGTTGGAGAACTGCACCGCAAAATTTGGATAAGTGTGAATTTTGAAGGATGCCTGTGTTTCAGTTTTTTTTTTCCAGAAAGAGCACATTTGATAAATCTGGCTTTAAATGCAAGCTGAATATAATTTCTCCCCCATCCCTAGCTGACAATAGGTGGAACCATAACCAATGATAGGTGGAGCCAACTAGTTCTCCTGTTGCCCCCATCTTCCTCCCCGCCGAGTCCCATAAGGGTAAAACTGACACAGGGCCACCCTATCAACTGGCTGTAAGTATGAAGGCAGGCTGGTGGGCTTGGAGGAATCAAA
Organism: Rhineura floridana; assembly: GCF_030035675.1. Taxonomy (NCBI): domain Eukaryota; kingdom Metazoa; phylum Chordata; class Lepidosauria; order Squamata; family Rhineuridae; genus Rhineura; species Rhineura floridana. The sequence continues at coordinate 15,715,593 of NC_084492.1, read as the reverse complement.
ACTGTGGTGGATGGGATAGTGCTCCATTTGTCCTAATGGACCAGCCCCCATTGTGTAAACATGAGGATGGAAATCTCTCCCTCTCCCTCTCCCTCTCCCTCTCCGTGTGTGTGTGTGTGTGAGTGTGTGTGAGTGTGTGTGAGTGTGAGTGTGTGATATTTCTACTCCAGTTTAGTTTTCTCTGCTCCAGGCCTGTTGTTGCCCTGATCAGGAGTTGGTTTGTTTTGCAAATGTAATTTCCAGTTACATATAATGTCCCCTTCACTGCCAGTGATTCATGAGTAACAGTGTCCGATAATATAATAAACCAAACTATTATTTATGCTGAGGGGCTGGCTTTGTGGTTTCCTTGCCACCATTGATTTCCCTTTCCTTTTTGAAGGCCCTAGAGTGACATTCAAGCTGTTCCCTCCATTTGGAGAATTTTTCACGTCTCACCTGCTGTAACAGGTGCACTCACCTCTCATTAACATGCATTGGAATTACAGGTACAGACACATAGAAAAGGCAAAGAGACCGATGTGGTTCAGGTCTGCTATTTCTTAAACGTAATGATCCACTTAGGGCAGTTTTGCTTTAAGAGCAGAGCCCATTTAATTTACTCAGACTTTGAAATCCTCTGTTGAATAATTGCCTGGCGTGTGGTTCCTAGCAGGAGAATTTTAATGAAAGACATTTTCTGAGCTGCAAAGCGAAAATTATTAAATGCCTGATTAGGAGATCTGTGTCACTGGCACTGCTTCATTATGAGAAGCCTCCTTCAAATTTCAAATCAACACATCGTCCGCAGGTCTGAGACTGGTGCTTATTAAGGCCCAGAACAGGTGGATGGCGTCTTGGCTCTAAACAGGAAGAAACTGCAGTGGCATAAGGAAAAATGAGGCTTATGTGGTGGCCCAATGTTTATGGTGTCTGGTGATTTAATTGTTACAGCTCTGGCTCATGGACAACTCCCATTAATTTCTTCCCCATATCCCACCCTTCCAATGCCACACCTTATTTATCATAGATACAGCAGGCAACAGCATAAGGCAGAAGATCAATATTACATATAAGTTCCACCAACACATTAAAATGACAGTAGCAGTATTTTAGGAAGAAAGATGCCTGAGAGATTAGATCTTTGTGAATTCTAATAAGGTCTGCACCTTTTGGAGCTAATGTGTGGAACAGAACATAGGTACTTATTGGATTTTACAAGTGCCACATAATGTTTGCTACACACTTTCAAGGAACTGATCTGTCAGCTTGGCAGCACTTACACTTTGGAACTCCCTGCCCATTGATGTTAGGGAGGCACGTTTGCTTTCTTGTTTCAGAACACCTACATTTTGTTTCAGCAAGCTACCCAGGTATGTAATTTTTAACATGTAATTTTAGTTGTATAGTTGTTTAAAATGGTTCAATTTAAAATTGCTGATTAGAGAGAGAGGGAGGGAGGTAGAATTGTTAGTCACCTTGTTTTTAATGTTTGCTTTTATTGGTATTGTTAAAATGACTATTGTAGATTGTTCTTTGTAAACCACTCAGAGGTTTTAAGTGGTATATAAATTTTGTTAAACAAATTTAAAAATTATGCTTGTCCCAGTGCTGTGACACAGTACCCAACTCAGAAAAAGCAATATAAAATATATTTTAAAAGTGCATATTTTGAGAAAATATACATTTAGAAATGAGTATTTTGAGAAGAAAATAAAATAAAATACAGCATTAAATACAATTAAAAATAGCCTTTAAAAGGTTCCCCATTCCTGTTGCAAAACCTTAAAATGGACACATGAACTCCCAGATATCATGTCTGTTATTAACATACAGACATGATAGCTGGGAGTTCATGTGTCCATTTTATCAACATACATTGAGAGCCGGTGTAGTGGTTAAGGTGTTGGACTACGACCTGGGAGACCGGGTTTGAATCCCCACACAGTCATGAAGCGCACTGGGTGACCTTGGGCCAGTCACTGCCTCTCAGCCTCATGAAAACCCTATTCATAGGGTTGCCATAAGTCGGAATCGACTTGAAGGCAGTACACACACACATTAACATACATTGTCTGTGTTGCAGTGTCTTCAGGGAGTTTTAACGTAGTTCTCTTTTTGTTCCTTTGACAAAGTGGTTGTATCTCACTGCTGTCAATATTTATGTGGATTTTAGGATCTGAAAAAGCAGAGATAATTTTTTCTGCACTTTTGATACAGTGGTAGATAGGGGAAGGGAAGCAAATTAGCAGCTTGGTTTGATGCATCTGCTTTATCTGTACTTCTTGGCAAATGGTGCAGATTCCATCTCTCTCTCTCTCTCTCTCCCTCCCCCTCTCCCCCCCTCCCCCTCTCCCTCTCCCCCTCTCCCCCTCTCCCTCTACACCCCTCAACACACACACTAGTGGTGGACCTATATAGCCATCCTCAATTCACCACCCTATTAGGAAGTGGTGCATTGAAGAAGTGGCCATTTTGGCTCTGTTTCAGCAGCAGGGGTGGAGGAATCTGTCAATTTTGGTTTTTCTCAGTTTCTCATTTTTCCAATCTTAAATTCAGTTCTTCATATTTCTGCTACAATTTGCAAATATTTTTGTTTTAAATCCTCATGAAAATTCCTGAGCTGCATTTTAGTGTGTTTCCCCTAACAAATTTTTTTTTGTATTCAGTTTTGACTTATATACACAGTTTTGCATGCAGTTTTGACTAATATACAAATTAGGAAAAAGAAACACAGGAATAAAATAGGGGATACTTGGCTCAGCAATACTACATGCAAGAAGGATCTTGGAACTGTCATTGATCACAAGATGAACATGAGCCAACAGTAAGATGTGGCTGTGAAAAAGACAAATGCTATTTTAGGCTGCATTAACAGCAGTATAGTTTCCAAATCACATGTAAGTTCTAGTTCCCCTCTATTCAGCACTGGCTAGGCAGTGAGTCCTGCATCCAGTTTTGGACACCAAAATTTATGAAGGATGCAGACAAACTGGAACAGGTTCAGTGGAGGGCAACAAGGATGATCAGGGGACTGGAAAAAAAGCCCTATGAAGAGAGTCTGAAAGAACTGGGCATATTTAGCCTTGAGAAGAGAAGACAGTTGGGAGATATTATAGCACTGTTCAAGTACTTGAAAGGTTGACACTTAGAGGAGTGCCAGGATCTCTTCTCGATCGTCCCAGAGTACAGGACACGGCATAATTGGCTCCAGTTACAGGAAGCCAGATTTTGTCTGAACATTAGGAAAAACTTCCTGACTGTTAGAATGATACAACAATGGAACCAATGACCTAGGGGGGGTGATGGGCTCTCCAGCACTGGAGGCCTTCAAGAGGCAACTGGACAGGCACCTGTCGGGTATGCTTTAGCTTGGATTCCTGCACTGAGCAGGCGGTTGGACTCGATGGCCTTATAGGCCCTTTCCAACTCTACGATTTTATGATTCTATGATGTTGCCAGTAATTTTCCCTAACGTGATGCATTTTTGTGTGCTATTTCCACACATCTATTCATCTGCATGCATTTCCTCCTAATCAGCAGTTGCAAGCACTTCAGAGTACAGGGCTAACAATTCTGCTGTGCAGATGTGTTGCATCCTCCCCCCACTTCCCCCCATTTTCATTTTGGTGGCTTAGGAAGTTTTTTTTAAAAAAAACACAAGACATTGATAACAAAGAGCCAGAAGGGAGTAAAACTAAGGAGAAAAGAAGCCCTACTCTACTAGAATTTAATGGCCTTTCCCCAACCCATGAGCTACATTTGCCTCTTCTGAATCATCTCACCACATTTCCTTCGATTCTATTTTCAGAAATCAGCTGAAACCCCGAAAGTGAAACCAAAGGAGACCATATGGAGGGAAGGAGAAAGGAAGAGAGGAACATAGGCAGTTGAGGAAGGGCCGTAGCTCAGTGGCAGAGCATCCACCTTGAAAGTAGAAGGTCCCAGGTAGGGCTGGGAGAGACCTCTGCCTGAAACCCTGGAGAACCACTGACAGTCAGTGTAAACAATACTAAGCATGATGGACTTATGGTCTGATTTGGTATAAGGCAGCTTCCCAGGTTCTTATGTTCCTTATGCTAGGTCAAGATAATTGGTCCATCCAGCCCAGTGTTTCTCTGCTCTGACTGGATAGCTTTCCTGGGTATTAGACAGAGAGGTGGTGGGCAGTAGAGAGAGAGATTGTGCTTACAGTAGGGACCACAGCCAAGGGTGGAGAAAAGAAATGTGAAAACAGGCAGAAATCCCATCCACACACCCATTCCAGAAACAACAGCCAGTCTGGAACATGGAAAAATCCCTTCCCAGTCTTATCAACAGGCCATTAATCCCTTGCCTAAAGTGAACGTACATCGATAAGAAACAAGAGATTAGAAGGGAAGATGAAGGGTTGGGGAAAAGGTTCCTGGTCTAGCCTCCAAGTAGATCATGGGAAGAAGTTCCCTTTTAGGTCCAGTCCTAAAGTCCACCCTACCAAAGCCATCCATCCACTGTGAGTGGTTAAATTCTGAGGGATTCTGGAGATTCTTCCACAGGCAAACCAAGGAGAGCCTGGAAAGCCCTCTGCTGGGAATGCTGTGATGAGAGATCAGCAGGGAGCCAGACCAAATTGGGGGGAACCTCAGGCCCCAAGGAGGGGCAGAATCTGGCCCTCCAAGCCTCTCTATTTGGCCACCTTTTTTATGTTTCCCCTCCACTGTCAGAGGCAGTATGTCTCTGCAAGCCAGTCACAAGTCAAGAGACTGCTGTTGTGCTCTGGTCCTGTTTTGGGGATTCTTGTGGTCATCTGGTTGGCCGCTGTGAGAACAGGATGCTGGACTAGATGGGCTGTTACTCTAATCCATCAGGCTCTTCTTAGGTCCTTGTGGCCCTTGAGATTCTCCCCAGGCCACACCTCCTCTCTAATGGCCACACCCCACACCAGCCCTGCTCTGCACTCTCCACAAGTGCTTTTGCTAAACTGTGTTGATGCCTCTTGTTTGTCTTGTTGGAGGATGGATGTAGGAACCTCTGACTTTTGCATGGTTGGAATGCACCCTACTGTACAAAGGTAACAGTCACTTTTGTTGCTCCACCCACTTTTGCCTCTGGCCCACCCACCACTATGTGGCCTCTGAGAGATTGCCCATGAGGGCATGCGGCCCTTGGTCTGAAAAGGTTTCCCCACCCCTGGAGCAGATGGCCTTTAGGCCTTTTTCTAACTCAATGGTTCTAACTGAGTAGTGAAGGAAAGCAAAAGTTTCAGTAGCACTGGGTGATTTGCAATAAATTGGCCGGAGCTTCTGATTCTCAATTGTCTAGAAACAGCAACAACTCTAAAACTTTTTCTTCCCATCATCAAATTCGGCTGCTGAAAAAGTATGCTGGGGGGTAAACCTGGAGTGTATGATTTTTGCATGGAAATATGATCAGAAATTGCTGGACTGTTTCTTCTATCTTGGCATCAGTGGAGGTTGATCCATTAGGACAAATGGGGTGCTGTCCCATCAACCTCGTTCTGCCTTCGTCTCCACCTGCCTGCCTTCTTACTTACTTCCAGTCCTGGGGAGGCCACTGGCTATTGCCTTTTTCTTCCTCCACCCCAGTGTTGCCCTTCTACATCAGGGAGGCTCAATGGTTACAGCATCTGCCTTACAAGCAGAAGGTCCCAGGTTCAATCCCTGACATCTCCTAGTAGGGCTGGGAGAAACCCTTGCCTGAAATCCTGGAGAGCCACTGCCAGTCAGTGTAGACAATACTGAGCTAGATCGACCAATGGTCTAAGGCAGCTTCCTATGTTCCTAAGAAGGACAGGGCAAAAGTAGAATTGGTTAGCTCAGTGTGCCATTGGCTCTGGCTCCACCTCCTGTTGGCCTCTCTGCCTTCCACCACACCTGTCTTTAATGGGCACCAGCCACCACTACTTAGCATAGTTGAGCCCCTTTTTTGCTTGGCTCATATTGGTCAATTTCTAACTTCCAGTAAAAGCAAAATAAAGTTTTCATTCAAGGTTGAAATCTGCTCATTCCTGCAATGGGCGATGAACCTGAAGCAGATAACTCTAGGTGTGTTGCACAGGAACATATCTGTCAAAACTGTTCTGATTGCAGGTTTGAGACTTCCTAATTTTCATTTTTTCTTCCAACTCTTTCTGCCCGCCCCCTTTGATGCTTATCTAGGGGATACAAATTGTGCAGTTTCTAAGCCCTGTCCTAATGGATTTCATCGTTGACAAACCTATTTCACTACCCTGCAAGTCTCCTATCACAAATCCATCATAATTTCTCTGGTTGATGCTAGTTCAGCTCAGTCAAGATTTCTTATCTGCCCAACATTTTTCCATCTCTAAAGTAAACTCACAGTTACTGTGCTTCTATATGTGAGCAGTCAGGAGAGTTAATGAATTTTACATATACTTGTAGTTAATTTAAAAAGGGGAGATTACCCTGGAAATTTGAACTCCCAGTGTTAATCATAACACTTAAAAGTTTGACAGGGCGCTGGAACTTATCTGAGCTTGGATTCCAAATAATTGCTGGAATACAAATACCCCAGCAGTGACAAAGTTGCACGTAGACACACATTAAGTCTCTGAATAATGAAGGGTCTGCTTTGCGCCTCAATAAACTCAGATGGTATGGCATGACAACACAGAGGCTTGTAACAAGTTCTGTCTCTCCCCAAGCATATTATAATAAGTAGCAAGAGCACTGCTGCTATGTGAGAGCAAAAGGGTGGGGGTGGAATCTTATTTTATTTCAAATCCCTGAGAAGGTCTTTGGTGAAAGTTAACTGACAATTACAGATTCTTAGGATTTCTATAGTTCTTGAATGTATTTGTTATGTGCCATTAGTCACCAGGTGAAGCCCTACACTTATAGCAATACCCTTCAGTAACAGCTTGGGAGAATAACACTGATTGATGGCAAGTCACCTGGAATTGGTTGGCAGAATTTCCAATTTTCTGTGGGGAAATTGCTTATTTCACCGAGTCTATTCCCATTTTTACAAGTGGACAGCAAGCTGAGATTATACATTATTATGTGTCTGACTAAAATGGTGATGGATGGTGTCACACATTTAAAGAGAATTAAACATTTCATTTGGGGCTGGGGGGAAATGGGAGAGTTTAAATAACTTTATAATACAGGGTGGTTTTTAAAACACAGGCTCTCAACTTTTTTTTTTTTGTCTTATTTCAGCTACACTCAGAGCAGAATTGCCACATCTTCAGTATTTAGATGGGGAGCAAGTTTGAAAGTTGTGGTTAAAATATTTTAAATAGTGTGTTTATAAATATTTTCATACTTTTGAAAGTTTTTTAAAGAGACTGCTTGGGTAGAATAGTATTAAAATGTTAACAGGTTAAAAATCAGAATTCCAAAAATATCCATTTTGGATGATGAGAGAAAATTCCCAAGGTGGAAATTAATACTTTAAAATCTCTGTTTATACAGATTCAGACTATTGGTCCATCTAGACCAGTATTGTTTATGACAACCTTTGGCAACTTAGCACCCTCCAGATGTTTTGAACTACAGCTACCATAATCTATGACTATTGGTTATGCTTGCTGGGACTGATGTAAACTGTAGTCTAAATCATCTGGAGGGCACTAGATTGCCAAAGGCTGGCCTAGTCTGACTGGAAGAAGCAGTCTGGGGTTTCAGGATGTCTTTCCAAACCTGTCAAAATGACAGCCATAATCTGTTAGAAATAGACAGTCTTTTTAAAAATACAATCTTTAAAATATTATACATGGAAGACAAATAATATCTTGCTAGAACTGATATTGCTAGAGAAAATTCATAACTAACAACAGTAAATGTTATCAAGGAGCTTGGCCTTCCTGTCATATGTCTCTAGCAACTTGACTCTAGAAAATGTTATTTATTTATTTATTAAATTTATATCCCGCCCTTCCTGCTAGAAGGAGCCAAAGGCAGCATCCCTAAATTGCTTCTTTGTGGCACTATCAAGCAGAGACTTGAGAAACCTGGGATAAGGTTGTAGATTTATTTGCTGACCTTGATCGATATCAGCCAGTGGGGGATTCTCACTAGTTATGCATGAAACTTCCAGAAAATGCAAATGCTGTTTCTTCTCCTTGACCTCTAATCTAATCAAGCTATCTCAAGGCACCTCCTGATTTGACCTACTTAAGAGCCCTGCTGAAGAAAACTCTCGGCCCAAGGCATCGGGCAGTCATCCCGTTAGTGTCCATCATTACATAAGGGTTGAAATCCTCTAGCACATATTTGAACACAGAACCTGTTTTTGTGCACCACATACATTTACTCTCATCACTGGTGGTGGGAAACCTAGATCCTAAGGATATGTACAAGCCTACACCCTCCTTTCAGTGCCCTAAATTCTTCTGCCCCTTTGTTCAGGGAAAACCCCTCCCCTAGGATAACAGCTAGGCAGAGCTTGGAAAAGTTCCTTTTTTTGAACTACAACTCCCATCAGCCCAATCCAGTGGCCATGCTGGCTGGGGCTGATGGGAGTTGTAGTTCAAAAAAGTAACTTGTCCAAGCTCTGCAGCTAGGGATGGAAGGATCTGTCAGATTTGGTCTCTCTGTTTCTCATTTTTCCAGTCTTAAATTCAGCTCTACACGTTTCTACAGCCATTTGCAATTTTTATCTTAAAAAATCCTCATGAAAATTCTTCAGCAAACTTCTCACAATAAACACATTTTGTATGCAGCTTTTACTAACAAACACATTTTTGCAAGCACTTTCTCCCAATATCGTGCATTTTTGCATGCCACTTTCACTGATATATTCATTTGTGTGTGCACTTTTCCCGTAGAATGTTTGTAAACATTCTTTGCTTGGAGAACTGCACCGCAAAATTTGGATGCCTGCCATTTTGAAGGATGGCTGCATTTTGGTTCTCATATTATTTATTTATCCCATGTATATATTCAGTTTTAAACATGAACTGAACTGAATTTCTCCCCTATCCCTAGTAACAGCCTATAAAAGTTATCTCCTACAAATTTCCACTGTTCAGTCTTCATGGGACCGATCCAAACTTTACTTGTTCCAGCATCAGTCAGCTTTGCTTTCCTTCCTACCTCATTTTCCCTATTGCTCCCTACCTCCTCTCTGTGCGTGTTAAGAACATAGAAAGCTGCCTTACACTAAACCAGATCTTCAGTCCATCTAGCTCAGTATTGTCTACACTGACTAGCAGCACCTCCCCAGCATTTCAGATATGGGTCTTTTGCAGCCCCACCTGGAGGTGCTGGGGACTGGATCTGGGACCTTCTTCATAGAAAACAGATTCTCTATCACTGAGCTACATTCTTTTTATACTCAGATGTACTGGAGAGGAGTAAAATGCACATACCTATCTTCACAGCAATTGCAGCTCAAGGAAACCTACCAGGGCTCAGCCTCCCTTCAATCCCCCATCATCTCTGATTGCTGATAACAGGAGGCAGCTGGTTCTCCAAGAGCCAGGTTATCTAGCCCCCAAGAATTCATAAGGAACCACTCAAACAATAGCCAGCATCCTAGTGCTGTGGACAGCCTCCTAATGTTCTGATTTACCCCTTGAAAAAGAGCTTTGCCTCACTTCTGCCTTGGTATAGGCAATATTTGAGCTTCTGTTTATTGCATTTCCTCTTCTCCTGTCTCTTTAGTACTCATACAGGTACCCAAGATGCTTTGCAGCAACATGTATTACATTCTTACTTCCCTCACTAGCCTAATCCAAAGCCACACATGTCTGGCATTGGAAACATAGGAAGCTTCTATATAAATAGTCAGAATATTGTTCCATCTAACTCAGTATTGTCTACACTGACTGGCAGTGACTTTCCAGGCAGGGAACTACTTTGATATGCTGGGGATTGAACCTCACACATTCTGCATGCAAAACAGATCCTCTGCCACTGAGCTGTGGCCTTTCCCCTTGCCATACTTGCCATTAGATCCCTTCTATCACTACCACATCATAGATTTATCCCCGAAGTTGTAGGTCCAATTTGAACTTTGCCTGAACAACTTTTTTTTTCTTTTTAACAGAAAGCTCTGTAACAGCCTGCATAATGTATATTAATCAATCTTCGCTTTTAAAATAAAAGGGAAATTCTTTGATTCTATGCTTTGGTCTGTTCTCCGATCACTAATTCTGCCTGGTATATAAACAGTCTTTCTTTTTGTCCAACTGGTAAGGGGAGTTTGTTCTGTAGTAGCCCAGGGCCCCTACTGGGAGGAAGAGTGGGATATCAATCAAATATAATAAATCAAATAAAAAATAAATAAGATGGGGCCTTCTCAGTGGTGGTACTCTATTTGTGAATGTCTTCCCTTACCCTTATAAATACAACAGGTGCTGACATTGTGATCATTGTGGTGCCAAGTCAAAATCTTCAGGCTTTTAAGGTTTGTTTGTTTGTTTAAGCAAGCATCTTTGTAGCCTGCTGTTCTAAACTACCTGTAGATAAATTTATTTATTGTGATAAATTTGTTTTAGTGTTTTACTGCTGTTTACATACTAAAGTGGTTGTTTTTTCACCTGTTGCTGTATGCTGCCCTGCTATATCAGCACCAATGAAGAGCGGGTTATAAATATTTCAAATATTTACATAATATTATTTCTTTATTTATGAATTGCTTCCTATGAAACATCTTGAAGCAATTTCACAACACAATAAACATCAATATAAAAATGCTTATAAAAAGAGTTTAAACTAGTGCTTTTTTATGGTACTCACTGGTAGAGAGTACTAGCATCTTTTGGGGGGAAGATTACCCATACTAGTTATTTTGTGCTACTTTTATCAAGATATGACTCCCAACACCTTATTTTTCACAGAAGCAAGAACTATGTAAAACACAAAACATATGTAGAACACAATACCAAATCCAATATAAATACTGACTGGAATAAAAATCTCCACTCAAAAGGCTCACAAATTTCACAGCCATCAGGCCATGCTGACATGTAGCAAACCCAAAGCCACTCGGTGATCAAGCCAGAAGTGAACGGAAAGGAGTAGAAGGAGTTGTGAGACCACACCACACACCAATGTAGAAGTTTTAAATGATTTATTGCAAGATGCCCAATTAACACAGCCAGGAATGCCCTTGTAAGGTCACCCCATTGCAGACATGGTAAAAATCAAAATTATATATGCCCAATGGTCCTGTCTTTTCATGCTCACACAATCACAAGTAACCAGTGCCCAGCCAATTACAGTAGTGAAGAAGAAAAGACTGGAGAAGCAAGTGGTGCACTCACAAAGTCTCTGTTGCAGGTGGTGGTGGAAAACCTTTTGGTGAAACTGGGGTGCCTTTATAACTCTGATAATACTTGATGTCTTTGTTGATATCAAGTTCACTGGTAACTCATCCATCAGTCAGTCAATTGGCACTTTGTGATGTCAGTCTCTTGGCACATCTCCTCTCTCAGGATTACATCTCCTTTTTCTTATGCCAGCTTTGTGCCTTTCAGGGCCACTGATCGCAAGACCTCACTTGGGTGCTTAGACTTGCATTAGAATTGTAACCTTTGTTTATGTTGATGTTTTCTAGACACCTCAGATTACCATCTCCTATGTGACCTTCAGCACCTCCAAGCCCCCTGCCACTCTTGGCCAAAAGCCTAGAAAGAGAGAATCATTAATACTTCACACCCACACATCTACTACATGTTATCATAATATAGGCCATGCTGTTATCTCTGGCCTTGGGCAATTAGCTAGTTTTGGAGTACATACAAGCAATGTAACAGACACTATGCTTTGTTTTGCAAATAAAATGGATTGAAGTTGTAAACATCTGACCTTATCTCAGAGGCTCCTAAACTGCAGGAAACTATGTTAAAGTTTTACAAAGTATGCCAACTAGAGTGTGAAATGCTACACTTCTACAAACTTTCCTGATTCCTGCTTGAGGTCCAGGCAGGCTTCTTATGTGTTTCAAAGATACAATAATAACTGTGAATATACTAGTACAATAGCAAATAGAGTTATAACAATAATGACAGATGAATCAAGAGACCAATTCAGGAGTAAATAGCAATACTTATGTGCTGATACATGTAGAAAGAAGAAAATATACTTTAATTTGTGTCAGTGTGATGATCGGATCCTGCCCCAGGCCAGGCCAAACCCTTTAAGTTTCTATAATCAATAGAACAAGTTCTGGCCTTGTTTTACCATAAATCATTATCTTTCTGCCTTGACCCCAGGGTGCACATCATGCCTGTGACCACAATTGGTTTTTTATTTGCAAACTGCAATCAACCCCTGATCACACCACACCAAAACGTCAAAAAGCTGCCTCTAAGGAGGAGGCAATCTAAACATTGTAAATCAAAGTCTTAAGGCTTGCTAACCCAGTGCATATGTAAGATCTGTTAAACAGATCCTTTCATCCCTAGTATCTATCCTTGACACTTGACTGTAGGAATCTAGAAGGGCCAGGAAGACAAGCAACCACTGAGAGGAGCAACAGGTGGAAACAGCCAGCAGACTCCATCCACTTGGTGGGTTTCAATAATTGGAAGGACACACAAGACCTCAGGGTTATCAATAACCAAGTAACATGTAGTACTGTGAGGTTGCAATTTAATAAGGAAGGAGTGGAGATTTAGCTTTTGTGCTTCCAAGCCAGCATACAGAGCAGCCTTTTCCAACCTTTGGGTCCCCAGATGTTACTGGACTACAGTTCCCATGATTCCTGACCATTGGCTGTGCTGGCTGGGGATGATGGGAGTTGTAGTCCAGCAACATCTGGGGACCCAAAGGTTGGGAAAGGCTGATACAGAGGGTTGAGGCACTCTCTTTTCCATTTCAGTAGAGCAGGGGTAACCGGTTCCTTCCAGATGTTGGATTGCAATTTTCATCAGCCATAGCCATCCTAGCCAAATGCACTGTCCATGCACTAGTAACCTCCAGCCTGGATTACTGTAATGCGTTCTATGCGGGGTTGCCCTTGAGGTTGGTCTGGAAGCCACAGCTGGTTCAAAATGTGGCAATGAGACTGCTTACTGGGGCAGGGTATTACCAACATGTCGCCCCACTGCTGAAATAATTGCACTGGCTACCTGTTAGCTACCGGGCTACGTTCAAGGTGCTGGTTTTGGTGTACAAAGCCCTATACAGCTTGGGACCAGGATACCCCTTATATACCCAGTTGATCAGTGTGCTCTGCAGGTGAGGGCCTCCTGCACATACCATCTTATCAGATGTGTTCCACATAACATAGGAAATGGACCATTAGTGTAGTGGTACCTACCCTTTGGAATTCCCTCCCCTTAAATATTAGACAGGTGCTATCTCTGTTATCTTTTTGGCACCTGCTGAAGACCTTCCTCTTTCAACAGGCCATTTAAGTTGAGACCTTATTCCAGTCTACTTCTGTGTTTGAATTCATTTTTAATATTTTCAAAGCTTTTTTTTTTTAAAGATGTTTTTAAAGATGTTTTGTTTTAATATGATTTTAAGGATGCTTTGTTTTAATATATTTTAAAGTCTGTTTTTATTATGTTTTAAAGTGTTTTCAGTGCTTTTGTTTGCTGCCCTGGGCTCCTACTGGGAGAAAGGGCGGGATATAAATCTAATTAATGATTATGATGATGATAAATGGCTGGGAATGCAGAAAGTGGTAGTCCAACAAACATCTGGAGAACATGCCATTGACCACCCCTGCAACAGAGGGCATGGATGAGACCTGCAAAATGCATCCTGTCCTAGGCCCTGTTCACACGTTACAGTCAACAAGTGTACAGTCTGTGTACCTGGGTACACAAGTAGCTGGGATGTACACTCATACAGTTATTCACATATAACATTCAACGAGTATACAGTCTCCATTATATACCCATTTTCTGCCAGGAAAAGAAAATGCCTTCAAAGACACTTATTAAATGCACCACTGAAGCAATTCCCTTTTACTAACAACAGGGCAAGGCATGCTGGGACTGTTATACTTCCTGAAACTGTTTCCTATCAAGGTGTACATTCAATAGAAAGAGTTTTGACAGAAACAAAAATGTAGTTTTTCTCTTTTCATTTTCCCTGCAGATTCTTAAGTTTTTAAAATCAAGATACCAACTTTGAAAAAGAAAACACCAACTTCTGTAACTATCCTAAATACAGCTATTAATATATTGTATTTTTCATTGCCTATTATTCTTCAAGTATGTATGGTTTTTGATTCAGGCTTTCATGGGACAATCCTATACATGTCTACTGAGATATAAGTCCTGTAGAGATCAATAGGACTTACTCATAGATAAATGTGTACAACTCCAGACCTTAATATATTGAATATTGATTCTTCCAACATGGTACAGGATTATTTCTTGAGGATATCAAAATATTGAACAACACTCAAAATATAAACGTGGGGGAAATTATTTATCCATTGGGCTTTCCAGTTTGCTGCTCCCACTGTAACACACTGTCCCCTGGAAATCCTTTCCTAGTGTGAGAAGTGTATATATTGTGTTGCTTTTTCAGAATATGTTAAGGATAAATAAAATGTGTGATTTTGATTGTTAAGAATAAATGGTTAATAGGTTAATAGACTGTTTGCAGTAGATAATTCTATAGAAGCTGGAGTTAACGACTTCCGGGAAGGGTGACTTAGCCTGTGCCTGCTTTTGAGACGGGCTCCTGCCTCAAAAGAAGCTTATTCAGATATATCAGTCAGGTTTTTTTTTTTTTTTGACTGATTAAACTTCTCCCGGGTAGGGAGAAACGAAGAGATTAACCTCAAAGCCTATTTTTGTTGGGACGACCAGATCTCATTAATTTATGGGACGAGGTCCAGCCGACGAAGGTGGGACGGATTTTCAACAACAAGCTCTATCTGATAAAGCGAACGTTCATCTTATCTTCTAAGAGAGAACGCACTAACAGGCAAGCACCCTTCTTTCTATATTTTTCTTTTACTTGACTTAAATTGTTGCTGTTTAAAAGAGATTTGCCAGATTGATCGGTTTTTGACATCTCACTGGGGAGCCATAACTTCTCTCTGCTACTCACTAATTAATAGCTTATCTCTGTTTTTGTTGCAAAAAGCTGTCCTGGATTTGCATTCTAAAGATATACACAGAAGAGGGATTTCTATTCCAGATTTTTATTTTGAAGAATATTATATTGTCTGAGACTACTCTCTTTTTGGTCTATTTTATTTTGACGAATCTGTTTCCTGACAACCGCCATTAATTGTTTCGATCCTGGGAACTGCATTTTGTTTACTTAAGCATGGAGAGATAAGGCTGTCTGCTCTGTTTATACTGTGATGTCACCAAGTTTGGAGTATTAACCCAATTGTTGCTGAAATAAGAAGTGGTTTTCCTATATTTTTCTTTTAAAATGGCAATTAAGAAAGTGGCTGAGAATCTGGAAATAACTATGTTTCAGAAAATAATGGATGAGATTGAGATAACGAAACAAAACCTGCGACAGGGTTGTAAGGAGCTGAAAATTGAATTGAGTAAAATGAAGCAGGAGATTAAAGATATAGGGGTCCCTGTGAGAGAGGTGACCCTGGAAGGGGTCCCTGTGAGAGAGGAGACCCCGGAGATTGGAACAAACGTGGAACAGGAAAAAGATTTGGAGTCTATGGACTTTAGAAACAAAATCTATTGTTTGGAGACACAGGAGATTAAAGACATAGGGGTCCTTGTGAGAGAGGAGACCCTGGAGACTGGAACAGGGGTCCCTGTGAGAGAGGAGACCCTGGAGACTGGAACAGGGGTCCCTGTGAGAGAGGAGATCCCGGAGATTGGAACAAACGTGGAACAGGAACAAGATTTGGAGTCTATGGACTTTAGAAATAAAATCTATTGTTTGGAACTCAATGTTATCTCTGAAGAAATTAATGAAGATTCTAGAGATAAAGTTATCAATGGCATGGATAATCTTCTGGACTGGAATGATGTGATGGAGCCCAATATAGAGAAAATCTATGGAATTAACTGCAGCCATGTGACAATGGAAAAACTTTTAAGAGATGACCCAGTGTATTTTGAAAAAAAGAACAGAGATATGATTTTACAGCAGTATTTCAGCAACCTACTCAGAATGGATGGCAAGAAAATATTTGGGATAGAGGTAATTCCCATCAGACTCTTACTATATGACTATGGCTTTGACAGCAAGATTATTATGGAATACTGATAATGGAAGATTGGATATTGAAATTACTGGACTTAACAAGACTACTGAAGATGGAAGATGGAAAATGGAACTAATAGGGATAATAGAACAATGGCTACTGAAATTACTGAACCTAACAGATTCTGATGTGATGGATTAATTGAAATGTTTATTTTGACTATGGTTATGACAATAAGATTATCATAATTAGTAATGAGATGGATTAATCGATATGCTTATCTGGAAAAAAAAATTGATAGATATATTTCTTAAAGAATTGAAACCTCTCTTTGACTTTTTGTGGAAAGAATAAAGTAATGTTTATGAGATTTGATGATTAAGTAAGATAACTACTGGAGGAAAGTGATTTTATAATATGACTTAAGAGACAGGATTGTTATATATTATAGACTTATAACTGATTTGATCTTTGACAAATGGGAAGTCAATATTTTACTCTTTATTTTTTATTTTTGTTTTTTTTTTCTTTTTTTTTTTTGTTTAACTATTTTTGATTTTGTTTTTTGTCTTTGAATGTTTTATGATTTCGTCTTGTATGTTTTATGAAAATCTGAATAAAAATTATTGAAAAAAAAAAAAAAAGAAGCTGGAGTTAACGTAGATAGAGAAAAGGGGCTTTTTCTTAGAATAGGACATCTGTCTGAAGTTCAAACAAAGCAGCCAGAACAGTTTGTGGTCAAAGTTCCACTTTAAAATAGACAGGGGATTTACACTTGACTAATTCAGCTGATGTTTTTAGCCCTTCATTGCTTTGTTTGATGTAAAGGGAGTTTTTATGCTTAGTCAATGAGGAGGGGAGGGGAGTAAAATATCATATATGGGAAATAATAAATAAGGGTATAAGGTAGCCTAAAACTGAGGAGTGGGAGATGTAAACAGGGGAGGAGTTTCATGTGACAGGGACAGGCGGATCTGATAGGCTGTGAACCCTGGAAGTACCTGACCAATGGGGAAAACAGGGGAGGGCATGAAGCGTCGGGCTAGGGGATAAAAGATTTGTACCAATGTCATTTGGGTGTGTCTGCCTTCTGGTAGGACACCCGTCCTTGCAAGTATGAAATAAAAGCTTTTAAAATTGATTCACACTTGTCTCTGTCATGGGTCTTCCACAGGAGACCATTTTTGGGGTCTCATAGGGGGTTTTTCCCTTGAGGAAAACCACGTTTCTTACACTAGTATTTGGGAAACAGGAAAGTTCTAGGCTGTGGTTTTTATGGTTTTTCAGTGGAAAAGTTTGTAGCTCAGTATCAAAAAGTGATAATCAGTATCTCTTTTTATGATCTATGTCATAATGTTTAGCTTTTGGATAGCACCTTAAATGCAGGGTGTGCAGAAAGCAGATCAAAATGTATTGGCATATCTCAGTGTGACTCACAGGAGATCAGTGAGGATTTCAGACTCCTGTTTCACAATGAAAACAAGAAAATGACTACACCACCATTAAACTGCTGAAAAGAAGAAAGCTGGGGTCTGGTAATCAGGAGTGGATTTTTGTGTGGAAATACTGTGAGCTCAGTTCAATTCTGGAACTCAAAACAAATCCCTGGGCTAAGAATTATTTAATTCTAAGTGCGTATATTTCGTGGCTTGCTCTGGTTGGTGGATCTTGGGTTTTTGTAATAATAATGATAATGATAAAAAAGCAATACCAAAATCCTGAAGCCTAACCATCCTGATCTAGGGTATTACAACCGTACAGTTTCTAATGGAGGCAACCATTATCATGAGTTTGATCATCAGGTGGGTTTAATTTTGATGTATGACACTTGACACAGAAAGTGAGAGCTGCACAGAGATGAGCAAATCCACATTTTTTCTTCTCAGCTTCTGGGTACACCATCAGTGGGGGGGGGGGAATAGGGACCACAAAAGTGAAAAGTTCACAGGGATGAGCTTTGTCGCACACAATCATTTTCTGAACAAAACTATACTGGAGAGTGAGCTACTAGTTCCCCGTGCCCACTTCCTCTGCCTCTGATGCCACTTATGCCAGCTGGGTTGATTGCGGTGCAGCGCCAATAATAAGCTTTTAGCAGCACCCACCTACACGCACCCCTCTGACACATGCTTTATATTTCTGGTAACGGGGAAGAAATAACGGCATACACATGTGATGCTTTTCATCAGGAGCATTGGCTCACGTCACTGAAAATTTTCTCCTGCCTTCTTTGCTAGCTTCAGAGCCTCAGTAATAGCATTCATGTTTCTTCATGCCAGTCTTTTTACCCAGAAGGCTCTTTGTTTTACTGAACAGTTTCAAGACAATGTAGGCAAAAAAAGTAGAAGCTTAGGTCCCAGCTGCCCCGCCCTTCCCAACACTACAGCAGTCTTGTTCAAATCTCCTTTTTAAATAAAATAAAATCAATATTCCTTTAAAACGTTTCTGACATTAAGCTTTCATTATGATTGTATCGTTCCTGAAAGCTAAGCTCAGGCTTAATGAAACTGCAACTATGACTGTAGTAAGAGGCAAAGGTCACTGACAGCTACACACAACCATTTTTGTGCCTTTCGGTGAACTATGTGGGATGGATTAAGACAGAAAGGGTTGGCATTGCTGCTTATGATGTTCCTTTCATAGTTTGTAGAGAATTCATCAGACATTTTCTGCTTGAGAACAAAAAGGTGTTTAGTTTTAAATACCTAAATCTTTCGAGGATCTTGAATCCTTAACTGGAAGATCTATGCATTGGTTAAGGATATATTATCCCACTGTCTAAAGCAAGGATTCCCAAATTCGGTTTAGATTATGGATGGACAAATCTCTCAATTTTAGTTTCTCTCTGTTTCCGGCATTTCTAATCTTAAATTCAATTCTCCACACTTTCACAGCAATTTTCATTTTTTTAAAAAAAAAGTCCTCATGGAAATTCATCAACATTTTAGAGTGAATTGCTCTTAATAAACACATTTTTGAATGCAGTTTTGACTAACATACACATTTTGCAAGCAATTTCCCCTAAAGTAATGCATTTTTGTATGTTATTTTCAGTAATATATGCATTTCAAGTACATTTTCCCCTAATGCATATATTTTTGGACAGATTGGTTGATGAAATGCATTGCGAAATTTAGGGAAGTACAAAGTGTGCATAATAGTTGTGTTTTGTTTCACAAATTGGTTCAAGAATGTGAGTTAGGTAATTTCTCATTAAAATGCAAAGAAAATCAAATTTCTCCTCCATCCATAGCTTAAATAGGCTTATGCCACCACCATTTTTCAAATATATTAATATTATTGTTAAATTTATTACCTGCCCTTCATGTGGCACTGAAAACATACATCTCAGGTGTCAAAAGCCAGAATAAACAGGCATGTATTTAGCATTCACCAAAGATTATACAGTGAAGGTGCCAGATGTACCTCTGTGGGGGCAGAATTCTACAACTTAAGGGCTGCCCAGAGAATGCCCTCTTCCTGGGCCACCATCCTGTGAACTTCTGAGAGTGAAGGAACTACCAAGAACGCCCTCTCTGCTGATCTTAACACCCAAGAGTGTCTGTAGCAGGGTTGCCAGGTTCTTGGCCTGAGACTGATCCTGTATCTTTAGGAGAAGAGAAGGTCAGCCAAGTGCAGGTGTTCTTGCAACTCTGTAATGGGAAAAACCACAAAGTAGAATTCTCCCTCCCCCTTCCACAACTTTTAAAGATACAAAAGACCTCTTGGAGACCGGGTCTAGCAACCAAGAGGTCTTCTGTATCTTTAAAAGTTGTGCATGGGGAAGGGAGAATTCCACCTTGTGGTTTTTCCCATTACAGAGTTGCAAGAACACCTGCACTTGGCTGACTTTCTCTTCTCCTAAAGATACAGGATCAGTCTCAGGCCAAGAACCTGGCAACCCTAGTCTGTAGGGAAGGAGGCAGTCTCAAATATTTGGGTCCTAAGTTGTTCAGGTTTTTAAACATGAGCTCCTTAAATTGGGCCCAGAAACGATTGGACAACCAATGCAACTGTTTTAGAACAAAGGTTATATGAGTTTTGAAATCATATATACACACAGAGACACATATACATGCTCTCACACACATTGGTCCTAATCTGCAGTTGCTCCATCCCTGGCTGATGAATGGGGCCATTGTTGTCATGTTCTTCCTGGGAGTTGGTGAGTGTAGGATCCCAGTGGCACTTAGATCCTGGGTGCAAAGAAAATTGTAAAAGAAAATTTATGCCTGAAGGGGGCTGTTCCTGGCAACCCAAAGACTAGGGTTGCCAGGCCCAGCCTCCAAGAGGTCTTCTGTATCTTTAAGAGTTGTGCAGGGGGAAGGGAGAATTGCAAGAACACCTGCACTTTGCTGACTTTCTCTTCTCCTAAAGATACAGGATCAGTCTCAGGCCCTGAACCTGGCAATCCTAGTCTTCATGGATAAAACAGTACACAAAAAGAATTTCAAACAGACTATCATATGTACAATCAGATATGTAGAGTTTTGGGGCACAGTTGTTGTTTTTTGTGGGGGTGGTTCCAACCAAAGTCCATGGGCACATTGATATTTAATTAGGAGGAAAGAAAACACAAATGACCTGAAGGAATCATTAACGCCTCACAAACTGCATGTCCTTCAGTCCCCAAATTTTAGAAATTATCCTGGTTAAACCAGGATTGTAGAAAGCATGGGATTAGGAATGTTCGGATCTATCTAAGCCTGTTATGTCCAATTTCCACATTTAATGTGTGGATTTAAAACATGCTAAAGATTACGCTTTTTAAATTTGCTTTCATGGTGGTTTAAGCAAGAGGGTTAGTTAATTAATTAGCAGGTAATTATTGTTACAAAGGTCTAGGGCAGGGGTGAGGAACCTATTTCAGTGTGAGGGCCACATTTTCTTCTGGAACAACTCTCTGGGATCTGCATGCCCGTGGTGGGTGGAGACAGAGACAAAAGTGAGCAGAGCAACTATTATGGATTTACATGTGAGCAATAGGGCTGTTTCTATGCACACACACATTTATATACCCCCTACTCTGTCCTCCATCTAGGCAAGCAAAAAGCATCATCAGAGTTCAAGGACACATTCCAGCCACTCAAAAACATTCAAGGAAGGTGCAAAGCAGTGGTGGTGAAGGGCATGGTTTTGGAGGGGAGGATCCTGAGGGCCAAGCAGAGAGGGCTGGAGGCTCTCAGGCCTGAGGTTCCCTATCTTTGATGTAAGGTTTAGGGAATGTTGACCCTACAGAGACTCAGAATCAAAAAGTTTGAGAATTCTCGATTCAGGTGGTGACATACTTTTACTTTTAATTGAGTCCCCCACACATACACCGGGACTAATCAGCTACACATGAATGAGATGGGACTTAAAAGACATTTCCCACAGGGCAACTCTGCTTTAACAAACCTCCAGTTATATGGAATCGTACCTCTTTTTCCTTTCCAGTTTTACTTTATGTTCGCTCTGCCCTTCATTTTGTTTCTTTGTATTTCTTGGAGTCACATTGCATTCAGCTTCCCTAATATATTCTCTCCCTTTCCACTCCACTCCCCATACAGCACATTGGGCTTCTTCGTATGATAGATGCTCTATGAAAATAAATTGCATTGGTTTGGGAGTTCTGAAATCTGCAGGGCACAATTCTTTTTCAATGACTCAGAAATCCAGCCTTGAAATTATGAATCATCATAGATACATTTCATCCCAAGGCAATACGCACCCCTTTAATTACTTCCATAACACTTTATCTGAGCCATTCGGAAACATAAAGCTAAGATATGCTCTCCTACTACACCCCCCCTCTCTTTGGTCTGGTGCAATTCTAGACTAAGCTGTGCAAGAATGATTCCAGATTCCATTAGTGGCTTTGATTCAGGGTAAATCATATCTTTTAAAGTCACAGAGCTTCACATCTCAGACAACTGTAGAACATGCTGTAAAATTCTTTACAAACTTTATTCTGTGGAGTATATATATTTTTCCCCTTTAGTCCCACTGTGCATTAACTTCTCTTTGCAAGGCTGTTACAATAAAAGGATGTTAATAAAAGGGAGGCTGGTAGAGGAAATGGGTTTAAAGGGGACTTTCTTATTCAACATACTTGGATAAGAGATGATAGTGTACCTGTTGTTGTTAACCCAGACAACATCATTGTTCATCACACACGCACATAGACACACACTTACTTCAGTAACTCCTGCCCCAATGCTACACTGATCTCCCTGTCCATCATTTCCCTCTGCTTGTGAGGGCAACATTAGAGTCTTGCTAGCCACAGTCGTTAAATTTTTTTGTTAAATTTGTAGGGCAGTACAATATCTCAGAGAGGAATATCTCCTGCTCCCCTGGTGCATTCACTATAGCTGCTCAATTTCCCTCCTTTTTAAAGTTTGATAGAAATATCTGTGGGCTATAGGTAGGTTCTTAAATGGCAACTTTTTTTGCCTATTAGTGAATTTTTCTGCTTTTTTATCTGGGAGGTAAGAAATGTGATACTGTGCAAGCTTGCTGAGAATGGATTGATCATTTGCATGCTTATTGAGTTCTATGGGATTTACTCTCCTGCAATCATGCTTAGGATAGGTGAAACTGACCATGGGGCATGGGGAGGGGAGGAGGAAGAAGGGCAAGGGTAGGGGAGGAGAAGGGAGGGGAGGAGGTAGGTTAGAGGGGAGGAGGGGGAATGGGAGCAGGGGGGAGGGGGAGTGGAGGAGGAGGGCAGCTTTGAACATTTGCATGATTATTGAGTTCAGTGGGATTTACTCCCATGCAATCAGGATAGCTGAAACTGACCATGGGGGAGGAAGGGAGGGGGAGCGCTGAAATGGGAAGGAGAGAAGCAAGAGGGGAGGGGAGGGGCTCAATGGGATTTACTCTCCTGCAATCATGCTTAGGATAGGTGAAACTGACCATGGGGCATGGGGAGGGGAGGAGGAAGAAGGGCAAGGGTAGGGGAGGAGAAGGGAGGGGAGGAGGTAGGGCAGAGGGGAGGAGGGGGAATGGGAGTGGGGGGGAGGGGGAGGGGAGGAGGAAGGCAGCTTTGAACATTTGCATGATTATTGAGTTCAGTGGGATTTACTCCCATGCAATCAGGATAGCTGAAACTGACCATGGGGGAGGAAGGGAGGGGGAGCGCTGAAATGGGAAGGAGAGAAGCAAGAGGGGAGGGGAGGGGCTCAATGGGATTCACTCCTGCACAATCATGCTTAGGATAGATGAAACTGACTTGGGGGAGGGGCAGGGAGGGAGGAGGAGGGAGGAGGGGGTAAGGGGAGGGGAAGGGAGAGAGAGGGGAAGAGGAAGGAGAGGGGAGGGGAAAGGCAGGTCTGATCATTTGCTTGCTTATTGAGTTCAATGGGATTTACTCCCATGCAATCATGCTTAGGATAGGTAAAATTCACTATGGGGGGATAAGGAGAAGGGGGAGGGAGGGGACAAATGGGATGGAATAGGGAGGGAGGGGGAGGAGAGGGTAGGTTTGATAATTTGCATGCTTTTTGAGTTCAGTAGGATTTACTCCTGTACAATCATACTTAGGAAAGGTGAAACTGACCTTGGGGAGGAGCATGGAGGGAGGAAAGTGGAGGGGAGGGGAGAGGGAGAGGAGGGGAGGAGATTAGTTGGGTGGGCACTGGGCAGAAGGAAAACCCCTTTCCTTTCCAAAAGGAAAACACGTGAACAGTATCATTGTTTTTCAGGGTTTCCCCAACTTTTTTATTCTGTAGCAGGCACATGTAGTCTCCCACCCAAATTTAAACCAAACCTATTCCTGGCCACATGCGTTATGCCCCTCACAGAGCTACAATCCCCAGAAGAGGGGCTGACAGTTAAACCACTCTGGCCACTGGAGCTCTTTCAGAGTAATAGGAGTCTCTAACAACTCTCAGCACCCTTCACAAACAACACTTTCCAGGATTCTCTGGGGGAAGCCATGACTATCTAAAGTGAAATAAAGATCTGGCATGGATGTGGCCACCTGATTAGCCAAGCCAAACAGCTGTGTCTGGCTTTTAGAACACTGACATTGGTTCTTATTGAGCATGTCCACACTTATCATTGACTTCAATGTTAAATTTCTTAAATCAATTAAACTCAACCATGCATTTTTTTAAACTTTTGAACTGCAGAAGATGAAGGTCAGAGTATGGGCAAGGTCAGTAGTAGGATTACAGGTGCTCTGTGAATATAACTGATTTTTAATGAGTTTCAACAAATTATGAGACCACTGACAGAAAAAAGTCCAATGGGGTCTGGATTTTTTCCTCTTGTTTTAGACTTTGAACTCTGGATTCTCTCCGAGTGTTTTGTGTATCACCATGAAAACTTAGAGGTTGTTAAGCAAGTGTTTCTGAGTTCAGGACTATAACTTTTGTAAGGTTTTGTTCTGAAATGAGTTTATGGGAAGCATCAGAATGGCATGTGGGGTATTTTCAATTTAACATTGTGGAATGTGAAAAATCCATGCTGGCCATAGTATACAGCCACTCTTGTGGCTGTATAATTAAGCTTTAACCAGCACTCCCCCACCCCTTCCTGCTGTTCTATTGATCATGTAATTAGGGGCCATGTAAGATTAGGCAGTGGGCCAGAAGCAGCCCAGGAGGGCAGCACAGATTGTACACTTCTGAAAAGAGAAAGAAAAAAATGTGTGTTTCTTGGCAACTATATATACTCACCGGAGAGTATGCATATTGCCTGGAGAATGTCCATAATGCAGTTCAGATATGTACATTCCCCAAGGCCTGTTGGATATTACGCATAATGGCTGGAGAATAATCAAAATTCAGTCGATATATGCACATTCCCCAAGGTCTGTTGGGGATTATGCATAATTGCCAAAGAATATACGGAATTCAGGAGATACACACACATTCCACAAGGCCTGTTAGAGATTATGTATATTGACTGGGAAATTGCACAATTTCCTCTTCATGGAATGTTGATGTGCACATTCTCCATTTGGCCTGGTGAATGTGCACAATGGCCAGTAGTTATACACTTTGCCCTATATGAGTGTGTGTGTGTGTGTGTGTGTGTGTGTGTGCATGTGTGCGCGCATGTGCATGCATGCGTTTGTGTTTCTCAGCAACTTGTAAGAGTTTTGCATAAACAATTTTTTAAAGAAACCAAATGATTTTAAACATAGCCATTACTTAATGCTAATGCATAACAACAACAAGCAAAGCTTAAAGAGATAAGCAAAGTTTAAAGGGATAAGCCTTTTAAGTTGAGACCTATCCCAGTCTGCGTCTGTGTTGGAATAGCTTTTTAATGTTTTTTTTAAAAAAATGATATGTTTTTAACCCTTTGTTAAAGATGTATTTTAAAGCTTTTAAAAAAAATGTTTTTAAATTTGTTTTGTTTTGGTGTATTTTAAGGTCTGTTTTTATGAATTTTTGATGTGTTTTTAGCACTTTTGTTTGCTGCCCTGGGCTCCTGCTGGGAGGAAGGGCGGGATATAAATCAAATAAATAAATAATAAGCACCATATGCATGCTTGAAACTAGCAATCCTGTTCAGGTGTCTCCTCTCCCCCCCTTATGTTCCTCATGTGAATTGCAGGGACACGCTCATTGGCTATACCACATCCATCTCACTCAAGAGAGCCAGTCTCTGCAGCCCTGGATGCATGAGGGCTGAACTTTTGCACCTGAGAGCTTGATCTCCTTGCTTAGGCTCCCTGCACTATTTAGAACCCTAAATGGCCTGCCTCTTGGCTAAATAAGTCCCTGCTGCTTCCCTGATCTGGTAGATCAGATTCTCTCTTTGTCTACTGGTGTTCCACTGACAACTGAAGACATTTGTTTTCAAACAGCCCGTGGATTTTACTGCAGTTTAGGTTTCATGTAGAACATAGGACATAGCTATCCTGCCTAGTAGCCAATGATAGCCTTAATCTCCATAAATGTGTCCAATACTCTTTTAAAAGCATCCATGTTGGTGGCCATCACTACAGTTTGGCAAATCCCAGTCTCAAATTCAGTTTGTTGCATTTCTGCATATGTTGTAATTAAAAAAAAGTCTACATGTCTTCATAAAAATTCATATGCATTTTTATGTACATTTATCCTAATTTTTGTAGACAATTTTGCCTAGCGTATGAAATGTTTGCAAGCAGTTTCTTAGAATATGTTTTATATGTTATTTTTTCAGTAATATATGCATATTTGTACTTTTCAATAATATATGCATTTTCATACACATTTTGTGGTTGGAGAACTACATCACAAAATTTGGAGATGTGTGAATTTCAAAGGAGAGCTATGCGTTGATTCATGTATTGGTTTGATAAGTGCCAATTTTGATAGGTCTCCATTAAAATGGGAACCAAGTTAATT
Organism: Rhineura floridana; assembly: GCF_030035675.1. Taxonomy (NCBI): domain Eukaryota; kingdom Metazoa; phylum Chordata; class Lepidosauria; order Squamata; family Rhineuridae; genus Rhineura; species Rhineura floridana. The sequence continues at coordinate 15,689,221 of NC_084492.1, read as the reverse complement.
TCTCCTCCATCCCTACCACATCTTTCATTGTCAACCTAAATTCCTATAAAATTTGATGATCTTCCCAACACAGAAAGGGATGCAGCATCTGGGGCTGTGTCCTTAGTAGCTTACACACAAACACCTCTGAAAAATTGTCAAGGGACTGTGAAGCTTTCACTTATACACTCTACTGCAAATAAAACATATTGACAGAACCATGTTCATGCAGATTTTTAGCTAGTACAGCATCCAACACAGTTACTTAGGAAAGTCTGAGCAATAAAAATGCAGGAACCCTACCAGAAACAAAGCTGGCAATCTTACCTTTCACTTCAGAGGTGGGCAACTGGAACTGGCTAGTGGGACAGATCGTTATCACCCCCACTCTTCACGTGCCAAATTTGAAAGGTGGGCAGGACTGCCAACCTGTCAGTCACCTGAGGTCATGATGATATCATGGTTGGCAATCCCTTCCTTAACTGTAACAGGGTTGAAAACCTTTATCTAGGTCAGGTTTGCTTTAGTGTCTGCTTGGAAGCTTTCTAACAGCTGTACAGCATGCAAGCCTGTTATCACTGAACATGCTCATTAAATGTCACTGTTTGAACAATTAATATTTAATTTGCTGGTGGCTATTTTGATAAATGTTAATTAAATATCTACAAATTTCTTACAAAGTTCATGTATTAATATGAACAAAATAAGGCATTTCTTGCTTCTTGTAATTTCTGAGCCAATTATATGACTATTAGAATTATCTTTCAGATACGCAATAAGTTCTTCGTAAACCATCACTTTATTTTTATTATTTGCATAACAGCATCAGAGCTTGGTAGATTGGAAAGGAAATATGTCATTGGAGGAATGATGATGATAATGATGATACATTTGGTAGAAATTTTTCACCAGCGATTAACAGGATGACTGATTGAGTTGATTAACTCCAGGACTAGCTGAGCAATTCAAGACACAAGGGTGCACATTCTGTTTTGCAAGCAGCAATAGCACACAACAATTGCAACTATTCCCCTACAAGAGCATGTATTTCATGCATTGCCATTTCTTAGCAATGACGGGGAGAACTCCCACTGGCAGTCTCTGAATTGGGTTAAGAAAAACTGAATTATTTTCCCCAGAGTCAGTTTACTCTTATCTTAATTCTAAGTCAATTCAGATCCTGTCAAGGCTGCAAGGCCGAGACATGTTGCCATTTTCCAGAGAAGTTCATGTTTTCAAGAAAGGTTCCTGTACCTTCAGTACATGTATGATGTGAGGCAGACGTTCAGGGCCAATAGAAGATGTTTGGCTGCTGGCAGGTGAAGGATAAGATGGTATCCCTTCCCATTCTCACATACAGAAATGAACTGGAGCGGCAGTCGAAGCTTACTTCAATTTTGGCAATAGGACAGTGTTCTCCACTATACCTGAGGCAAAAGCCTTGTAAAGGGGATGTGTGGAGAGTCCACAACAGAGGGAAATGACAAGAGAAAAAGGCAGAGGGCATCCTTCCTGCCCCCCTGGCATCTGCCACTTGAAGCTTCATTTCGCCTAATGGCAGGGCCAGCCTTGCATGCCCCCAGTGATACCTAAAGTATGGAATTCTCTCTCACAAGAGGCAGTAATGGCCATCAACTCTGATGGCTTTAAAAGAGGCTCCAACGGTTACTGTTGGAGAAAGTATGCTTTTGAATGTCAGTGAATGGAAAATGCAGGAGAGGAAGAGTGCTGTTGCACTCAGGTCCTATTTGAGAGCTTCCCGTAGACATCTGGTGAGAACAGGATGCTGAACTAGGTGGCCACTGGCCTGATCCAGCTGGCTCTTCTTATATTATTAACGATGCCATTGGGACCCATCTTTCTCCCCACTGTAGCTTCCAAGCCCAAACCTACTTGCCCACCACCATTCCCATGTTCCAACATCCTTTTCATTCCTTCCACTTCCTTTTGTAATTGCTCCAGATGTGACAACAGGAGAATGAGCAGAGGAATGGAGAATTCTCTTCTCTCTTTCCTCTCTGTTGCCTTCCTTGTTCCACCATTGCTGGTGCACCAACAAAGATGGGGGGGTTAGAGGTAGTAGCAGGGGGCCTGGAGACGAGTGAGACAACTTAATTTCATATCTGGCTCATATTTTAATACAAGCTGGAGAAGATTTTGGGGGGGGGGGTGTAATCCTTGCTTCCTGTTGGGACAAGCTTACAAATCCACCAAGACTTGTCTTTTCCAAACCAGGAAATAAGAATGTTGGCAGCATCACGAGATGTATGTAGTCAGCAGCACAAATAGGTAAGGTTTCCTCAAATCAACTTCAAAATGCTTAGGTGAATCAGACATAAACATTCCATGACATCAATTTCTAAACTTATTTCCAGAATTGAACATGTACACTTTGCTCAAGCTACCAGCTCCTTCTGTTCATTTGCCTTCCCTTCACCCCCACACATTACCAACGTGTACATGTACATTGATAAAACATTGCCCCCCCCCCAAGTATCAAGGCTGCATTACTGCAATGAGCTCTATGTGGAGCTTCCCTTAGTGCTGGTTCAGAAGTTCCAGCTGGTGCAGAATGTAGTGGCCAGACTGCTGATGGGAGCACATGGCTGACAACATGTGAAACCACTCTTAAAACATCTGCACTGGCTGCCCATTCATTACTGAGCCAGGTTCAAGGTCCTCAAATTAATTTACAAAGCCCTGAACAACTTAGGTCCAAGGTATCTTAGGGACTGCCTGAACCCTTATATCCCAGCTCAGTCACTGAGATCATCTGCAGGAGTAGCTTTGGTTGTCCCCTGAGTTGGCAAGGCTCATATAACACCAACACGAAATCAAGCTTTCAGTGCCCAGTTCTCTGGAATGCTCCGCCAGCAGAGATTCAGCAGGTGCCTTCTGTTTTAACTTTTAGTCACCTACTGAAAACTTTTCTGTTCTATCAGGCTTATGCAGGCAATTAGGAAGGTGCTCTTTCACAATAGTTGACCGTTGTGTTTATTGTATTTTAATGTTTTTTTATTGTATGGTTGTTGTTTGTTTTTGTTTTTAACTTCTTGTAAACCACTTTGATTTTTTAAAATTAAATAGTGGTATGCAAACATATGTATAAATAAATAAATAAGGTTCTTTTCATGTGGCAGTGTTTTACTGATGTGCCGATGAGCTCCTGAACACTGGTAAAATGCCACACACAAAACCCACTTTGGCTTATATCCAAGAAGAATCTTTGATCCAATAAATGCCTTCAGTAATGGAAGAGAAGACGAACCATTTTTGTGAAACTGGAAGGTCCTCTAACACTCTGGAGCTGACTTTGGGGGAGTGTGGGGAAAGGAAGAATTGTGGGGGGGGGAATGGCTTGCCTCTCTCTGCTGAGGCAACTGCTGGATCAAAAATCCTTGCAGAAGTGGAAGGGCACATCTGGCTTCATTACAGTTGCACATATGATCATATTGAGACTGCTTTTTCCCAAATGAACACATGCACAGTGGCAATGCAGAAGAAACAAGACACAAATGAACTGAAAGGTTGATCACAACGTACGTGTCCAACACTTGGTGCCAAATTAGGAAATATAACATGGAAGAATGGAGGATTCCCAATGTATTGGTTCTGTTTGGGAAATATGATCAGGTTATTCAAAACTTCATGATCCCAGGAGAAATCCAGATAAGGAAAATTTGGGGAGCACCCCTAATTTTGAACTGATTTGATACTGTTCTATGCTGTAGATATGGCCCATATATTGCTTTTGGTGCACAGAACTTTTGATAAGTATTTATAATTGATCCCCACCCTATTATAAGAGACAACCTGATGGCACATGATATGGGAACTGACACTTCCTGTAAGGGCTTCAAATGGTTCTATCTATGAGGAGACCAAGGATAATAGGAAGAATATAAAATAAAATAATGAAATGGCAGGGCTGGCATGTGAAAAGATAACAATAAATCCAACCAGGCTGTGTGAAATAGCTGTTATCTGCAGCTGTGAACTCAAAGACAGTGCATGTTAATGACTGGAGATAACAATTTAATACAAAGAAGGAAATCAAATTATGAGAATACAGCTAGACAGATGGAAGTGCTCTTTTGACAAGGGAGAGGCAGAAAAAGAGGAAATGATTATTCTTTTATATGTTTCCCATATATCTGAAATTAAGGGCAGAACAAGACATGATCACAATTGCAGGAATTCAGTTAACATGCCTGATTTTAGAAATGTAAATAGCAGCAATAGAAGGGGTGGCTTCATCGGACCTGCGGGTGGAGAGAAAGAGTTTATTACCCTTCCCATCTGCCATGGTCCTGATGAAAATCCTTCACCCCAAAGCTGCTATTTGTGTAAGGAGAGAAACCTTCATTGGAACTGACGGATGCATTGCTCCCAGGGCAAATAGCAACTATGAAAGGGTTGCAGTGGGACCATAGCAGGGGGAAAGGATTAAACTGTTCCTTCCCACTCCTTAGATCCTGTTGCTGCTCATGCATCCTTCTCATTCTCCCATGGCTGCTATGCAAGGATGGGGCGGGGGATCAGTTCAGTTCTCATTTAAAGGTGATCCTGCCAAATTGACACTTTCCAAAACACAACCATCCAGAATTCACACTTCTCTGAATTTTGCAGTCCAGTTTCCCAGGCAAGTAATATGTACAGATATGCATGTGCTGAGGTAATGTGTGCATAAGAAAGCATATATTTGTGAAAATAATATACAAAAAATGCATTATATTATGGAAAATGGGTTAGCAAAAATGTGTACATAGGGCAAAATTGCATATATATATTTGCACCAAAATACTGATGCGTTTTCATGAGGACTGATCTGGAGAGGTGAACTTAAGACTGGAAAAATTAGAAACTGGGAGAAACCGAAATTGACAGATGCATTCTCTGCTGCTGCTATATACATTTTAAATCAAAGCAAAACATATGCTTTAGTTGCATTTGTCCAATTAACATTATGCCTGGTTTGTTCCAGAGGTTACTTTTGATGAGACAAGCCCTAACTGGTTCTTCCACTTCTGCAATAGAGATCACATAAAGAGCAGTCAGTGTCAACATCATTCAAGTGTATCTCCACAAGTCTACCACTAGGCTTGTGAAGCAGAACTTTTAAATAAATGGACAAGCAACCATTTTCCTTTGTAAAACACTGTGAAATAGCTTATCTCACCATACAGTATCTCTGGTTGTACTTACAGAATATCCACAACACAAAATACACACACTTAAAAACATTTGCTAGTTGGATTTGCATTTATGGGCAGCAATGCAATCACATGAGGATTTTATGTCAGAAATACACTTCTGCTCAGACAGCTATACTGGTTGCCAATTTGTTACCAGGCCAAGGTATGACTATTGGTGTATAAAGCCCTTGTCAGCTTGGGACCAGTTTACTTGCAGGACTGCCTTACTACTTATGTGACTACTTGACTGCTTTGATCTGCAGAACTGTTACTGTTACTGGAGCCGCATTATACTGGTTCTGCACTTGTAAGAAATTGTTCTTTAGTATGGCAGCACCTAAAAATAGGAACTCCCTGCTTATTGACATCAGGCAGGCACCTTTACTGTATTCTTTTCAGCACCTGCTTCAAACATTCCTTTTTAGGCAAGCCTATCCAGATACATAGATGTTGATGTGTTTTAATCTCTTTTTAGTCCACTGCCGTTTTAGTTTTTTTAAAAAATAATAATTATTATTTGTTTTTAACTATTTTATTGATAATTTTAATGTAACTTGTAAACCACTTAGAGGTTTTTTTACAATCAAATGATATATGAATTTTGTTCAATAAATAAATCCAGGGCCACATTCAACAAAAAGCAAAGGACCCCAGATGCAGTAGGGCTAGCTTACTACATGAAGACTTCTCTTTCATGAATTAACTAGGTAAATATTCTTCAACCTTGAATCCCTAGATGATTTTGGCCTACAACTCCCATAATCCCCACCCAGTTTAGGGCTTTATAGAAGTGTTTTGAAGGGAGTTGTAGTCCAACAACATCTGGGAACCCAGGGTCCCATTTTAAATTGGACATCTCCGCATCCTGTGGCCAGGAATTTCATATATTAATTATGTCCTGTGAAGCAGTCCTTTGATTTGTCTCTCCTGATTCTTCTGTCAATCAATTTCATGTGGAACTAACTTGGACAGTCCCTTTTACTGAATCTTTCACTGGGATACAGTAAGGTGGCACTAGGGATTGACGAATCTGTCAACTTCGGTCATCTCAGTTTCTCATTTTTTCCATCTTAAATTCAATTCTCCACATTTCTGAGTATTTTTGCAATTAAAAAAATCCTCATGAAAATTCTTCAGCATTTTATTGAAAATCAACACAGTTTTATTCCTAATAAACACAGTTTTGTATGCAATTTTGATTGATGTACACATTTTTGCAAGCAATTTCTCCTAATATAATACATTTTGTATGTTATTTTCACTAATATATTTACTTTTATGCACATTTCCCCCTAATAAATGCATGTTGGTAAACCTTGTTTGGTTGGAGAACTGCACTGCAAAATTTGGAGAAGCACAAATTTGGAAGGATAGCTGTGTTTTGGTTCTCATATGGTGTCAGAAATGGCAAATTTGATAGATTCGGATTTACAAGCAAAGTGAATCAATTTTTTCCCCATCCCTATCTGGCACCTTTAGGTTTCAGTTAGGCCAAATTTAGTATGAAATGGCTATGGGGAAATGATATTAATTTGGTTCTCATACTACAAGGCCCACAATATTAAATTGGGTTTCTTCCCATTTACACATGCATCAGATTGCAGCCTTTGTATTCTCTCTGTGCTTCCACGCAATGACATCCAACAAATAGTCAACAATTATCAATTTGAGCAGGCAAGTGTTTAAAAGTCTTTACTTTATAGATCACAGCTCTATTATTCCTTGAGAAATTTTATTGAAGAGTTCCAGAGAGAAAGAAAATATGCTATTAGCTGTTTTAAATGGTGTGTATAATATGTTTGGTGCAATATTATATGCTGATTTAATAAGCCACTGTTTCGTCATTTGGCTTCTAGCACCAGAATGCTAGATTATGTTTTCCATTTGTTTGTGATCAACTGCACTCTTCTTAGCCTAATCACAAAAATCTAGCTGGCTACAATTACTGTTTAATTTGCCACAAACCCCAGAGTTGTTTTATTTGCATAAGTAAAACAGTTCTCTGAAGCATAATAAATTTTTCAGATAGATGAAAGAGTCAACAGAAAGAGAAATGAAGGCAAATGCTGCTTGTGCAGTGTTAGATGAAGAGCTCAATGGAACCAGCCAAGTGTTAAATGATGGCACAAACATTTGCGTCCATTATCATTTGGGATAAAATTTAACAGTGCATTGTGAAGAATAAAGGAGTCTGGAATTGTCAGAGGCATGATAGCTGAAATGGCTTGTTGGCAAATTGATATACTGAGCAATGAACAATTCCCTCCCCTACTTGGTCCATTTTAAATTTTTTAAGCTCCCTCACATATCTTAAGGCCTAAGAAATATGAAGGTTGCTTAAGCTGTTACAAGGGTGATCGCAGCTTCCTGAAACTACTGCTTGGAGATCTGGAGGAGATCTCATCGGGCGGAATATTTGGTGATGCTGGAGGTGCTCCTTCAGATAAACTGGGCCGAAACCGTAAAGGGCTTTAAAGGTTAATACCAACACCTTGAATTGGGCCCGGTAAACAACTGGTAACCAGTGTAGGTCTTGCAGCCAGTCTTAATTTGGGATCCACAGCTGTTTTTTTTTTATTCTAGGGCTATCAAACACCTTATATCCATTGTGTAGCTTTGTACTCACTCCATTACAAAGAAGCATGGAAAACCAGAAGCAGAGTTTGTGGGATTCCTATTCCCATTGGGCTAGATTTTATTATCTTTGTGTCCAGATTTTTTAATGTTTATTGTATCTGTATGCTTATTTTGTATGTTGCCCAGAGTGGCTGGATAGCCAGCCAGATGGGCGACTAAGAAATTCAATAAATAAATAAATAAATAAATAATGTTTGAAGCCACCCACACAGTGCAGATTCTGAGCAGGCCAGCTTAACCTGGCTCCACCATTAGGAAGGATTTGGACCAAGATCACTATCTAAATCTAAAACACTGTTACAAGAAACATACAAGTCATATTCAAAGGATAAATGGATGCACTGTCCTTTCTGCTAAGGCCACACCATCAACTTCCTTACATTTGTCATGTATTTACAGATCTCCCCTGGAAGAGAAGCATCTAGTGTTCCTGAGTGATAACAGTGGGCATAGCTCCAGGACCATCTCACACTCCTTTTTGCAAAAAGGATGAGGCCTTCCCAGTCTCTGTAGCTGCCCGTCTATAGACTAAAACTGTCTATTTGGTGGTTTGTTTCATTTATTTTCTTTTTCCTATGCAATGCTAAGGAGCTCATCAGGATCCCCACATGCCTTAGAAATTGTGGCAGTTATACCTACCAGATGTTTGTTTCTTCTCTGAATCCCCAGGTTGGCAAAGATGATTGTTGTTCCGAGAAAGCAAGGTCAAAGCAAGCGAGCTTTACATTTCATTGTGAAAGCGATGAGATTTGTGGTCATTCTAATCCCTTCCGGGAGTGAAGCTCTGCAGTGTTCCTTTTCAATGTGCTAAACAGTTGGCAAGAAGAAGAGTAATACGTTTGGATGAATAAAAAGCATCACAGACACAGAGAGAGAAAACAAGGAAAACCCTTTAGTAGCTACTGATACAGCCTCTTCTCCTACAGGATTGAGATTATACAGTCTGCTGCCCTGCCCCGACACTTCTTCAATACAAACCTTAGGGGGAAGTGTGATTTTCAGGCCCATTAAACACTACACAGTAAATATTCTCAGTGCATTACAGGTGCAAAATGAAACACCTGAGTTAAATTACTTTTTTTGCTGGTCTGCTGGGAAAAGTCCTACTTTGGTAACCCCAAAATATATCATTTCTAGCACAACTATGCTGCTGAAAAACACTCTTGAAAAATTAAAAACAACAACCTGGACACACTTGTCAGACACATATCTTGGCTTGGGTCTTTTTTCCTGCCTAGTGACAGCATCATTCTCTTAAATCCTGATGATAGAATTATTGACTGTTAGGGCCCACTGTGGGTTATGGAGTCCAAAGAGGAAGATGGCTGTCAGTTCAAAAGCTCAGAGACAAGTAGCATGATCCAGAGTAAAGTGCCAGCAACTGGCAATTCAACAGGGGAAGAAAGAGCAGTCCCTAATGGGCATATAGTATGAAGCTGCCTTATACACTGAGTCAGACCATTGGTTCATCTTCTGCTCCAAACTTCTTGAAGCCTGACCATTGGTCATGCTGGCTGGGGCTGATGGGAGTTGCTGAAGTAGTAGCTATTATTTAGATTTATTGCTCCCCCCTTCAGCCAAAGGTCTCAGGGTGGGTCACAACAGTTTTAAAACATATAATTAAAAACAGTTAAAAACAACCTAAAACCACATCACACACGAAAGGGTGGGTCCTAAAAATATACATCCCAGGTGTCAATGACCAGGGTAAAGAAGTGTCTCTTCAGCATTTGTCGAAAACTGTACAGTGAAGTCACCAGACAGCTCTGTGGGGAGCAGCTTCACAATTTAGGGGCTGCCACACAATGCCCTCTCTTGGGCCACCCCCACCCCAAGCTTCTGAAGGTGGTGGAACTACCCAAAGGGCCCTCTCTGCTGATCTCAACACCCGAGAGTGTCTGTAGTGAAGGAGGCAGTCTTTCCAATATTTGGGGTCTAAGTCATTTAGGGCTTTAAACACTAACATGAGCACATAGAATTGGGCCTGGACACGGACTGGCAAACCAACGCAGCTGTTTTAAAACGGAGGTTATATGAGTTCTAAAGAGAAGCCCAGCCAGTAATCTGGCTGCTGCATTTCGAACCGTCTTCCTACTCATCTTCAAGGGCAGCCCCATGCATTGCAATAATACAGCTTAGAGGGCACCAGGTTGGAGAAGGCCGATCTATTCCGACTGGCAGCAGCTCTCCAGGTTCTCGGGCAGGGGACTTTGCCAGCCCAACATGGAGACGGCCGGACGTGGAATCGGCTCCTTCCGCACACAGAGCTTGTGCCTGACCACTGAGCTCCAGCTCATCCCCTGTGAGTTATCCGAGCAAACTATGTCCAAGTAAGATATAAGGCTAGGGCTTTATAGGGCCTGGTGCAACAGCAGCTATGTGGCTTTTTATTTGGACCTGTTACCTGTGCAAGGCCTCCAAGCAGGGCATGAAGACAACATCCCTTTCCTGTCGTTACTTCCAAGCAACTGGCCCTCAGAGGCGTCTTTTCCTTGAGCCTGCAGCTTGCATAAAGCCAACACGACCTTAGTCAGTGACAAACTCACCCTCTGCAAATGTGTCTAATCCCCTTTTAAGCTAGTGACCATGACCACGTCTTGGGAGAGCCAGCTGGATAAGTTAACGCTATACTGCGTGAAGCAGAACTGGTGTCTGTCCCAAGCCTTTTGCTGGTCGGTTTCTTGGGGTTAGAAGGTTCTCGTATTTACAGCAGGAGGGGGAAACTTTTTCATCCTGAGGGCCGCATGACAATGGCCGGTGGGGCCAGAAGAAGCAAATGTGGGTAGATATATCAAAGTAATTTTTACCTTTGGACAGTATGCGAGTTTCTGCACACACTTCAACCCCTTTCTGTCTTCCATCCAGGCAAGACAAAGGTCTCTTCAGAACTCAGAGACTCATTCCAGCCAGGCAAATACACTCAAGGAGGGTGCAAAGAAGGGCCAGTGAAGGGCACGGCCTAGGAAGAGGGGGTGTGACTGGGAAGGGGTGTGGTGATGGAAGAGTTCTGAGGGCCAGGTAGAGAGACTTGGAGGGCCGCATTTGCCCCTAGGAGTAAGGTTCCCCACCCCTAGTTTAAGGGATGATGGCCACAACCGCATTTGGGTTAATTTTCTGTCATTGATGCTTTTGTTGTTGTTGTTCCAGCCCACTTTGGAAAGTCTGCTTCGAATATAGTAGATGGAGGACATAGGAAGCTGCCTTGTACTAAGTCGCATACTGAATCATTGGTCCACCCAACTTAGTATTATCTACATCAGGTGTGGCCAAAAGCTAGATGGGAATCTACTGGTGACCTCTGGGTGATCTGCAGACAGGATTTCTGACTCCCAATTGTTGAAGAGTACGAGAATGGATTGGGTGGGTGGGCACTGAGCAAAGGGAAAGACATTTTCCATTCCAAAAGAAAAATGTTGTTGATAATATCATTATTTGGGGGCAGGGGAAAAATCGGAATGGTAAAAGCAAAGGTTCATGGAAAATTACCGGAAATGGAACCACCTACCAGTTTGACAGCATGCAATTAAACATGTACCAAGAAGGGGATCCCATCCCTAAACGTGAACTTACCTAATTCACACTTATCAAAACAGTGTGCAAACTGAAACAGAGCTATTCTCTCATTTATTCAATTTCTCCAAATTTCACAATGCAGTTTTCCAGCCAAGTAATATATACAAAAATGCATATACCACAGTACAATGTATATATAAATATGCATATATTAGCAAAATTAGCATACAAAATGCATTATATTGGGGACATTGTCTTGCAAAAATATGTAGATTAGACAAAATTACATACAAAAATGTACATGTTAGGAGAAATTTGCACTCAAATGCTGAATTTTCATGAGGACTTTTTTTAAAAAAAATCACAAACTGATGTGGAAATGTGGAAAACAGAAGTTAAGATTGGAAAAATGAGAATCAGGCAGAGAAACCAAATTAGAATCATAGAATAGCAGAGTTGGAAGGGTCCTAAAAGGCCATCAAATCCAACCCCCTGCGTACCCCACAGGTGGCTGTCCAGCTGCCTCTTGAAGTCCTTCAGTGTTGGAGAGCCCAACAGCTCCTGAGGTCATTGGTTCCACTGTCATACCACTCTCACAGTCAGGAAGTTTTTCCTGATGTTCAGCTGAAATCTTGTCAGATCCCTAGGTGGTGGTGGTGGGATACTTACTATTTGATGAAGTGGCTCAGTGGTCTTTCTGTCCCCCTCCTTTTTTTAAACAGTGAGCAAAGACAAGCCAAAACAAACCACAGCCATCTAGCTGTATGTCATGTTAGACTTTATTTTTAAAAATAGCATTGAGAACATCACTACATGATGACTTAGCATGGATCCCAATGACCATGAATGGAGAAAAGATGGCTACCCCTTAGGAGGTAAGGTCGAGCAAAAGTGGAAGAAATTTGATTTGGTTCACCTTTGAAGCTGAATCTGTCAAATTTGCACTTTCTGAAACAATACAACAGAGCTTGGAAAAGTTACTTTTTTTGAACTACAACTCCCATCAGCCCCAGCCAGCATGGCCATTGGATTGGGCTGATGGGAGTTGTAGTTCAAAAAAGTAACTTTTCCAAGATCTGCAATATGAGAACTGAAACACAGCCATACTTTGAAATTTGCACTTATCCAAATTTTGCGAAGCAGTTCTTCAACCAAAGTTTACAAAAATGCATATATTAGGGAGAAGGGCTTATAAAAATGAAGGTAATAGTGAAAATAACATACAAAATAATTACGTTAGGAGAAATTGCTTTCAAAAATGTGTGCATTTGTCAAAATTGCATTTAGTTTTTGTTAGGAGAAATTCACACTAAAATGCTAAAGAACTTTCATGAGGATTTTTTTGCAAAAATAAATGCAGAGAACAGAATGAAAGATTAGAAAAATGAAAAACAGAGAAAACTGAAATTGACAGATCTTTCCATCCCACGTCAGGAACAGCTGTAATGCAAAGCATGTGATCTACCACTAACCTGCAGGATTCTGTCCAATTTGCATTTGGTCCTGAACTTTCCATTCATTTTTTTCCATTAACTTAATCTCTATCTTTGCGGATGAGATTTTTATGTAGCGATTTTCCACAGACATTTTTGAAAGTGGATTTTTTTTAAAAAAAATATTGATGTTAAGAATGTTAATTTTATAGATATTTCCTTTGATTTATTGATATTTCCTTTCAAAATATCAATATTAATATCAATTATTTTTACAAGGGGAAAAATGGATTGGTAAAAGCAGTAGCTAGCAGACAAACTTATTAGGTCAACAGAATGCTTTTGAACCAGCACTAGCCAACAGATCCCATCCCGAAGTAGGATACAAATTCTTAATAAATAAATATTTAAAATACATGCATACATATATATGAACACTGTAGTGCAGGGGTAGCCAATGGGGAACCTCCAGATGTTCTTGGATTGCGATTCAATACAGCTTCAGCCAGCATGGCCTGTGATCAGGGTTGATGGAAGTCTTAGTCCAGAAACATGGAAGAAACTCCACATGGGCAACCCTGCTCTAATTCATGTGGGTACACATTAAAAAGAATGTTTATTTGCATTCCCAAAATCTCCTCCAAAAAAGGGGCAAAAAATACAGTCAGGGCTTTGCCAGAGAGAAGTACCAGAAAACAAAGACTGTCCCTGAGGAAAAGGGGCAGTTGGAATATTTGAGGAAGTCCTGGCTTACAGTACAGACACGATGCTGATGCTGATGCTGATGCTGATGATGCTGATGCTGATTTATTGCCCACCCTTCACCCAGAAGTCCCAGGATGGGTTACAACAACCTTAAAATACAGTGTTAAAAACAATTTAAAACAACCAGAATCACAAAATAGGATTGGTCCTAAAAATATATGCCTCAGGTGTCAAAGGTCAGAGTAAAGTGGTGCATCTTCAGCATTTGCCTCAAGTTGTACAAGAGAGGTTGTCAGACACACATTGGTGGGAGGGAGTTCCACAACAATACTATCATTACAACACCCCAGGGCTTTAAAAAACACTGCCATATGACTTTCTACACAGCCACCACATTCCATCCTCAAATAGTGCAGTGCCAATAATGACACGGCCATTGTGTACTTTGTGGGGACTGAAGATGCTGAACAAGCTTCCAGAGACACCCGCTATATGATGTGCCTTAAAGGCAAGCAGCAAGACCTGAGAGTCCCTTTTCTACAAATGCCATTCTGACACTATCAGCTCAAAACCCATTTGAAGCTGGGCCTTGAACTCACCCCCCCTTCAAATGGAAAAAAAGGCATTAATAAATGTGAGGAATGAACCAGAGAGAAAGAATTCAGTCCATTTAAGCATCCAAGACTAAGGAAGACAACCACTCATTTACTGGGCAATGAGATAAGGGAGAAGACGTACAAATCAGATGTAACATCTGACAGCAAAGCCAGCGTTAGAAGGAGGCTGTTAATGGCAAAGATATTGCTGTCCTTTAAAGAAGCTTCTCAGGAAAGTGCAGTTTGAAACACAGTCCTCATATTTATGCAGAAGTAAATCCCTTTCAGTTCAGCATGACTATCGTTCGAGTAAGCAGTTGGCCCAAGATTGCAGCCTTAACTTTTTAAGGTAGAATGACTTGATTAAATTTAATATGTGGAAGTTCAATGACAGGCCACATTCACACTGTATATTTATTCCACTGTTATTCCACTTTAAACAGTCATGGTGTCCCCCAAAGAATCCTGGGAAGTATAGTTTGTGAAGGGTGCTGAGAGGTGTTAGGAAACCCCTATTCCCCTCATAGAGCTATATTTCCCACAATTATCTGGGAAGAGGGACTGACTCTTAAACCACTCTAACAATCGTAGCTCCGTGAGGAGAATAAGGGCCTCCTAACAACTCTCGGTAAAATTAGTACCTGGCATATGCTGGGGGATAAAGAAAGGCCGGGGAAGGAACTGGCAATCCCACCCCATATATACGGTCTGCCTAGTAAACATTGCAAGACATCACCCTAGGAGTTGGAAACGACTCTCACTATAAGTGCGGGGACACCTTTACCTTTACCTTTAACAACTCTCAACACCCTTCACAAACTACCCTTCCCTGGATTCTTTGGGGGAAACCATGACTGTTTAACGTGAAATAATAGTAGAATAAACGTATAGTGTGAATGTGGCCACAATAACTTGTAACTTTTTTAAAAAAATATTATGAATTAGGGCTTTTTGCTGATTAAATCAAACTTCAGTTGCTTAATTGTATGAGTTGTACTTATTTAATATGGCATGTTAATTTAGAGAAAAGGTGAGTAAGAGGTGATATGATAGAAGCGTATAAAATTATGCATTGCATGGCGAAAGTAGATAGAGAAAAGAAATATCCCTCGCGCATCATACAAGAACTCATGGACATCCAATGAAGCTGAATGTTGGAAGATTCAGGACAGAAAAAAAGAAAGTGCATCTTCACACAGCACATAGTTAAACTATGCTCAAACAGAAGGCAGTGATGGCCACCAACTTGGGTGGTTTTTAACAGGATTAGACTCTTAGTGGCTACTATGCATGATGCCTATGCTCTGCCTTCATGGTCAGAGGCAGCATACTTCTGAATACCAGTTACTGGAAACCACAGGGGGGGAGAATGCTGTCACGCTCCATTCCTGATGTGGTCTTCCCATAGGTATTTTGTTGGCCACTGTGAGAATAGGATGTTGGACTAGATGGGCCACTGGCCTAATCCAGCAGGCTCTTCTTATGTTCTTAATCATATTTGGCAGTGGTCAGACCTCTGGCGAAGGAACTTAATTTAGTGCCTAGCCTCCCCACTGTTTCATTCTTATGCTGATGATTTGGATCCATTCCATTCTAGCTTCAGTCTCAGTTTTGGCTTGTTCTGGAGGATGACTTATGCCAGGAAATTGGGGTGTGCATGCGTGCATGCGTGAGTGAGTGCGTGGAGAGACTATGATCCAGTTGGTTTCCCTGGGCTTCTCAGAATTAGCCATGGTGTCCTTTTGGACCAGCTGTCTAAGGTAGGCTCAGGAGACAAGGTGTTCTAGCAGATTTGTTCCTTCCCAGAGAATCAGTTTAAGAGGGTAGCACTGGGGTGGGTCTGTTCCACCCTCTTGGCCTTTAGCCTATCAGGTGCCTCAAGGTTCTATCTTGCTGCTTAACAGCTATATGATGGGAGAAGTCATCTGAATGTGTGGGCTGAAGTTTTACAAATATGCAGAAAAGATGCAGCTGTAGCCCTTTTTTCCATTTACACATCCCTGGGAGGGTGTTGATGTTCTAGAGAGGCTTTACAGGGATGGATGAGAGTGAACAAGCTGAAACAATCCAGACACGCCAGAGGTGCTGTGGGTGGAGAAACTGACTACTTTAGATAAAAGTCTTGGATGGGGTTGCACTCCCTCAAAAGACAACACTCACAGGAGGCGCAGAAGGTGCTGGTGGCCAGGGGTGCTTTTTACAAGCTCCATTTGATATGCCTGCCACAGTGTTGCCTAGAGAGGATGGACTTCACATGAGTTATCAATTCAGACTGGACTATTCTATTGTGCTGTGCATGGAGCTGCCGTTAAAAATGGTCCACAAACTTCAAATGGAACAAAATGCAGCCACTTGGCTATTGGTTTGAGCCAGGTGGTCAGAACATATTGTGCCTATATTATACCAGATGCGCTGATTGCCAGTGCATTTCTGAGCTCAGTTAAAGTGGTGATTATGACTTTTAAAGGCCTAAATGGTATGGGACTAGGCTACCCGAAGGATCACCTGCATCTGTATTGACCTGTCTGCACATTCAGATCTGCCTCTGAAGCCCTCCTGAGGTGCCTGCCCATAAAGAGTGTTAGATTGACAAGCACCAAGACAAGGGCATTTTCAGGGATGGTCCTATAACTGTGGAATCTAAGCCCACCGCTTGTGGGGTTTAAAGGGGCTTCAAAGCCCTATCTCTTCCCCATGTGCTTTAACAACTAATTTGATCTGAGTTGCATAATCAGTATTTTCACTTCATTTCAATAGTTGTATATTATGATGGGATGATGTTGGTCCTCTTAGCTTTTTATAATGTTTTGAAATATTGCTTTGATTTTTGAAATAAAATTTTATTTTCTTGAATGATTGATATGAGGCTTACAAATTGCTTTGGGAAGATTTTTTTTCTTGAAAAGCAAGGAAAATTTATTATTAACATCATTATCATCATCATCAAGGAACCACTGGGGCACATGCAAGTCCTTGGATTGTATGCAGGCCTCAGTGGATTAGCTATTGGGCTATGTATCCTCTTTGAAGCACACTTCTTATCTTTCTTTCCTCTCTCCCCCCTCCCCCGACATTTTTCTTAAAAGCAGCAGCAAAGCACAGCCCTGGTCTCAGAACCCTACTAGTGCATCCTCACTGATTAATTGCACTGTCGGAGAGCCACCTTGGCTGCTTATCATTCTGATACTCTTGTGAGCTGCAAACCAGAATCCAGACTGAAAACCTGCCTTGCACTTCACAAAGGAGGCTCACCAAATTCTTCTGTTTCTTGAAAACACAGAAAGAGGAATGGAATGATTAATTATTAACTATTAGGCAATACGCAAGCAGAACTGCTTATTTATTTATTTAAAACATTTATTTACCACTTAATCATGTGCATTTCTCAGCGGTGTACATAAAAATGAGCCATACATACAATGACACAATAAAACCATGAATTCATCATAAAACCAAACACGCCTTAAAATGCCTGCAGGAAGAAGAAAGTCTTAGTCATGAGCCTGAAGTTCAGTGAGGAGGGTGCCCATCTAATCTCAGTCAGGAGGGAGTTCCACAGACATGGGTCCACTACACTGAATGCATGGGTTCTAGTTATTACAAGCCATGTATGTAAGCCATGGGGAACCACCAATGGAGGCTCTCCCCAGATGTCAGTGATTGGGACAGTCCTTGAAATATCCTGGGCTCAAGTTATTAAGGGCCTTGTAAATTAATATAAGAACCTTGAACTTGTAGCCTGTAGATTGAATATATGGTGCCTTCGGAATATGGTGGAGATGCAGAACAGTGGGGGATACTTGTGTGACCTCTAGGGATGGGGTTTGCCATCTGATTATGTTTCATTTTTCAATTTGTCCAATGGGCTGCCAGTTACAATAACCCATAAACTATATTCCAGTAGTGATCACAATTCCAAGTTCTCCCTTTTTTCGGTTATTTTTTCTAAAAAATTAAATTTCCCCCCATTATTCCTTATGTTGCTGTATAATTTATATAATGTATACAGCAGCAGCTGGTTACAAAAATACTTGCAAAAATAATTATATCATTCTCAGCACGGATTTTTAAAAATTACAGTGTCGCCAACAGCCATGAGCGCATGCGAAGAGTGGGGGCCTATTCGGCAACAAGACAAATTTGCAGGTTATTCCAAGAAATCAATATCAAATCCAGTTTTGGCAAATATTCCACACCATCTCTAGTGACCCCATCAGTACAATCTTTAAATGCATGGAGGGGATCATGAGAGTCTCATATGCTCACTGCAACATCAAGAGATTTCTAATGGCTCTTAATATGTACAAACAGGAATGCACATGGTCACAGCTGTGTTCTGTACCCAGTGGTGGCTGGTGCCCATTTGGTCTGATGGGGCAGAAGGCAGGGAATCGAAACAGGAGGCAGAGCCAATTACAGCCAGATCCAACTTATTCTAGTGTTGTCCCCATTTGCCTGCTGCTAAGGAGCAATGTTGAGACTGCGGAGGAAAAGGAAGTTGACAGGCTCTGGCACATTCTGGATTGGTTGTAAACAAGAAGGCAGGCAATAAGATCCTCCGTGGCGCAGAGTGGTAAGCGGCGGTAACGCAGCTGAAGCTCTGCTCATGGCCGGAGTTCGATTCCAACGGAAGGAGGAAGTCGAATCTCCGGTAAAAGGGGTCGAGGTCCACTCAGCCTTCCATCCATCCGTGGTCGGTAAAATGAGTACCCGGCATATGCTGGGGGGTAAAGAAAGGCCAGGGATGGAACTGGCAATCCCATCCCATATATACGGTCTGCCTAGTAAACATCGCAAGACGTCACCCTAAGAGTCGGAAACGACTTGCACTACAAGTGCGGGGACACCTTTACCTTCAAGAAGGCAGGCAGGGCTAGCTGAGAGCAGACCAAGGTTGATGGAGCAGTACCCTGTTAGCCCCAATGAGGCAGTTTCCACTGCCTGTCCCCAACGGAAGCCTACTACAGTGCCAAAGCAAACCCTCCTTCCTGTCCCTTACCATACTTGAGAACATCTGGGCAGCTGGGAGGATTCCAGATGGGCACTTGGACAGGCCTAATTTGGAATCCATCTTATTTCCTCCCCCTCAAAAAAAACTGTAAGAAGTGAATATGGCCATAAAATCCATGTCCCCCAAATTATTTCTGGAGTGGACCAGACAGTGGGAGGGCCTCCATACATCTCTAGATTCAAATTGTACCAGTGGATATGTGCAGGGCCACTTTACTCCATCACATTGGGAGCCAGTACGTTTTCTAGACCTTAGATCATAAGGTTCTGTCATAAAGTTGGCATCAGCTTGCAGCAGCGATCTTCAAGGATTTTGTTCAAGTCTACTTTTCTTCTTTTCTTTTCTTCATACTTCCCAGATCAGACACAGATATACACTTTTAATACTTCTCCAAATTTTGTGATACAGTTCTCAGCCAAAAACATCCTAAAATGCATACACAAATGTATAGATTAGGTTATTTTTTTAGGATACAAAGTGTAAAAAAACCCCTGCATATTTTAGAGTAATACGTGTACAAATATGCATACAAAATAATGAAATGTTTGCCTTTTTTAAAAATTGGCAGATTGATGAAGAAAAGGGACATAATTAATTTACAAATGGACACATGCAAAACTGACAGACAGGAAATAGTTCAAGCCATCCATCCCTTCGTAGCAGTAACGTTTTCATAACAATAAAAGTACATCAATGGGTAAAAGTGCCCAGAGTCTAGTTTTTTCAAGGAGGGGGGAACTGAGGAATAAATGTGCTTCCTGAACAACAGACTCAGTCCTCCCTTTAGGAATGTAAGAAGCCAAGGTACGATGGAGACAGATTCACCTCACTAGGGAGGGCATTCTACAAATGAATCACCACTGAAAAGATCCTGACCTGAGTCAGTTACGACCGGGCAGCCCCCAGTGGCAGCACCACCACCAAGACTAACTTACTTCCCCACCATAGGATCTGAAATGGTTTATATTGGGGAAGGTGCTCTTTTAGGTACTTAACTAAAGGACAGGACTTACTTTCTGAGCAGACATAGTTAGAATTACACTGTCTGAGATCAATAATGTTTATATAAAATTCATAGGCATTGTTTCATTTCTATATAAACTGTGAGCAAAATTTTGTTGATTTAAACATGCCTTCTACGTTAAATTTTACCCTTGTAGTCTCCTTTAGTACCACTCCCTATATATATATGTATATGTATGTGTGTGTCTCTATATATTGTATTTTATGTATTTTAATTGTATTTTATGTATTTTAATTTATTTTAATGTTTTGTGATTTTATTGTTTACATTTTTATTATGTACGTGTTTGATTTTATTTTTGTAAGATGGCCTGCGTGCCCTATTACAGGGGAGAAGGGTGGGATAGAAATATTTTAAATAAATAAATAAATAACATGGTCCAGCCACCAGCTAAAAGGGCTGAGAAGAGTCAGATTGGGCCACCTGTTAGCCACCTCTTCTCTATCCCTATAAGGAATCTCCCTGTAAATGGATTGCTCCCTCACTGCACTGGACTTACATTGTCTGGGGTGCAGAAAAGGGAGGGGGTGCATGTGCATATATCTGGGTGTGGGTATTGTCATCATTATGTTTCCATGGGTGTAGTTGTCCAGGATCTCGGAGGGGCTTAAAGCCCTTACTTTTTTGGGAGCAGGGTCTCAGCAGGGTCCCCATGTCTCCAGCATCCTATGAGCCAATCAGCCTGAAAGGAGAGTGTGTTAGCCACTGAGAGGAGTCTTCTAACATACTTCCTTGTTCTTTCCTGCTAATTACAGTGAATCAGAGTGAAAGGAGGTGAGTCAGCCATTGAGAAGACTCTTCTTAGTAGCTAACACTCTGCCCTTTCATGCTTATTGGCTCCTAGGGATGTGGGAGAAGGCATTAACAAGGATCTCATTCTCAACCCAACAGGGGGGGGAAAGAGGATGGGAGGGGGCATAGCTATCATGAAGGGACCCTGCACTTCTGAATTTGCCATTACATTATTGCACGTTTCCTAGAAAACAAATTAAAGCAGAAAACCATTTAAATTACTTGGGTATTTCTTTTCCCATCAGCAGCTGAATTTATATATCTCAGAAACTAATATAACTCTTTGATGGGAATTGCTTATTTTCTGTTGACAGCTTTTTAGTGAAAAAGATAGAAATCAGATTGAATTTCAACAGTGAGAAATGGACAGCAGCTTCTACCAGCAGGAAGCTCAAAGCTTCTAATTTTGCCTCAGTGAGCAAAAGATAGAACAGGATGGCCAGCCTCATATGTCTCCCCATAAAAAGGGAAGAAAATCCTCAGTGGGTTTTTTTGAACCCAAACAAAATCTGTGTCATCCTTGTTTTTTATAGGATTTTCCCACCCTCAGTCAAGGACATGTTATTGTTTCATAGCTTTACATAAAAAAAATCCTAAAAACATACAAGAGAAGTAATTATAGCCCCAAACACATGGGCAAGTGAAAATTTCCCCAAAGCAATTGTGCTTTTATTGACTTCATTTTTGTCACACCTTTCTCAAAGCTATGCACATGGGACTTCAGGGCCATCTCCTCATGGAGCAGACCAAAACCTGCTTAGCTTTTTCAACAAGACTGTTGAATCCTCCATTATGCCAGGATTTATTAATGCGGACTTGGAGAAATTTTTGAGAAGTTGGAAAAGTGACAATGTGCAGTTTGAAAAATGAGGGGGGGGATTAGACACATTAGGCATGTCTATTTATTAAGCACTTAAATGACAGGCAATGTCTAGAGACACCATATAAACAAATTTTCGAGTGGAAGAATGCACCCAGTTTCCATACATAAAATAAACTGCCCAAACCATATTAAAACACCTTCTTTTTTGGCAAGAACCTTCCTTCTTCACCTTTATTTCCTGGTAGGCATAACAATTCATCACACCCTTGTAAATACATTTAAAGTAATCTCCTTTTTCTGCGTGTTAGCTGCTGAACTAAGGCAGATATATAAATAAATCATCACTGCACAGTACATAAGAATTACTGGTGCCTATGGGAAAAACACCACTGATACAGGGTGAAAGCAAGGAGCGAACCATGTTTCGTGTTTGTTTGGCTTTTCTTTTTCTTTTTGTGTAGGGTGTCTAAGGGGGAATTCGTGCAGCTGGAAAATTTGCTTTTTTTAAAAAAAAAACCTTGGCATTATGTGCCATCTTCCAACCACATGAAAATTTGTGAATTTCTCCTGATTATGCAGCCACAAGAGTGGCTGTATACGATAGCCAGCATGGATTTTTTCTCATTCCACCATGTTAAGTTGAAAATACCTCTGATGCCATTTTGCTGCTTCCCGTAAGCTCATTTCAAAATAAAAATTTAAAAACTGCCCTGAACTCAGAAACACTTGCTTAACAATCTTCTAAGTTTTCATGGTGATACAAGAAACACTCAGGGAGAATCCACAGTTTAAAATCTAAAACAGGAGTAAAAAAAACCTTTTTTTCTGTCCCTGGTCTCATAATTTATTGAAATTAATTAAAAAATCAGACATGTTCACAGAGTACCTGTCATCCTATTACTGACCTTGCCCCATACTCCGACTTAGATATTCCACAGTTTAAATTTTTTTTAAAAAAGTATGGCTGATTTTTAATTAATTTAAGAAAATTAACATTGAAGTCTATGATAGTGCACGGCATGCTCACTAAGAATCAACTGTCAGTGTTCTAAAAACCAGACTAACACCTGTTTGGCTTGACTAATCAGGTCAGCTTTGGTTTAAATTTAGGTTGGAGACAACATGTGTCTGCTATAGAATAAAAAGGTGGGAAAAAACCCAAAAATTAATGATACTTTTAACAGTATTTTCCATTTGCAAAGGAAAGGGGCTTTCCCTCTGCCCAATGCCCACCCACCCAATCTCCACTCCTCCATTCCCCTCTGCCCTCTCCCCTCCCTCCCCTCCTCCTCCTCCTCTCCCCTCTACCTGTCCCTCCCCCTTTTCCTCCACTCTGCCCTCCCTATCCCTGCCCTCCCCCTCTCTCCCCTCCCACATCCTCCCCATCCTCCCCCTTTCCTCCCCCTCATCACCACCTCCTCCCTCCCCTTTCCTCTCCCTCCTTCCCCTCTGACCTCTTCCCCTGCCTCCCCCTCCCCTCCTGTCCTGTCCCCTCTCCCCTCCTCTCCCTTCTCCTCATGCTCCTCTGGTGAATTCACTACAGCCACTTAATTTCCCTGCTTTTAAAGTTCAATAGAAATATATATTAGCTATAGGAGCATTCTTAAAGCACAAGATTTTTTTTGCCTATTAGTGAATATATACATTTTTGTATGCAATTGTCCTTATATACACATTTTTGCAAAGCAGCATTCCCTAATATAAGGTGTTTTTGCATGTTATTTTCACTAATATAAGCATTTATATGCACACTTTATCCAAATATATGTATTTTTCTACATATCACTTGGCTGGAGAGCTGCATTGCAAAATTCAGAGAAGTGCAAATTTTGAAGGATGGCTGTGTTTTGGTGCTCGTATTGATTCAGAAAATGCAAATTAGGTAAGTGTGCCTTTAAAAGAGAACTGAATCAAATTACTCCATCCCTAGCTGCAATCCTATGCACAGTTACCTGGAGTACAGCCCATTCAAAATTATGGTACTTTCCCCCCATATTTAGGATTGTGCTTTCATTGGCTGACTGATTATTATGCCGATTAAATCCTGTAGTTATATAACCAATCTAATTCCCTATCACATGAAGCCTATTACATACCTAGCCGCATAAAAGATCATTCCAGTCATTTTATGCCATTTTCTATTTTGTCCAAATAATGTACGATCCTGCAGTCTAAGATTTGGGGTATTTTTTCTTTATTACTCTTCCCTCTCCATGATATTATCCTAATGCTTTCTCCCATAAAGCATAATCATAAAGCGTATTACATTAATTCCTCACTGACCCATCACTTCTCCCCACTGTGTTTCCTCTTATTACTTCTCTGACTTTTTCTCTCATTGCCTTTAGACTTTTATCATCTCCCATCTTTATCATATTGTTTTACTTCTTTTCATTGCAATGCTCTTCCTGTTGAATCATTCTATCACCTTGGTTTTCCACACTAGACTGCCATGGTTGCTTCGCAACACATCTCCAATGAAAGAAGCATCTCTCTAATCTAATCTAACCTTCACTTTATAATCATATATCTTTCCCTCTCATGATACATTGTTAATATTGTCTTGGTCATGAAAATACAGTTTCTGTTCTCATAAAATCTTTGTTAGCTGAGAAAATAGAAATAAAATAAAATATCGGAACAAAAATGGAGCAGCAGAGTACACTGTAGGCCAGGATGTGGTTTTTACCCCTCAGCCTCTGCATAAGTCTACTCAGAAGCCTTGCCTTGCCTTGAGCAATTTTGGAGGCCTTCTCGCTAAAGTTGGGCCAAAACTGCTGGTCCAGCATTCTTTGACATTTCACGGGAGTAGAGGGGAAGCTTCCCCCAAAGATCAAATCAATCTTCTGTTGATGAGCAAAATTTATAAGACAATTTAATGGAGGGTTCCTTGCCTTTGTGTGTGTGTGCGTGTTATGTGCCTTCAAGTCAACTTATGGCAACTCTATGAATCGGTGACCTCCAATAGCATCTGTCGTAAATCACCCTGTTCATATCTTGTAAGTTCAGGTCTGCGGCTTCCTTTATGGAATCATAGAATCATAGAACAGTAGAGTTGGAAGGGTCCTATAAGGCCATCAAGTCTATCCCCCTGCTCAATGCAGGAATCCAAATCAAGGCATTCCCAACAGATGACTGTCCAGCTGCCTCTTGAATGCCTCCAGTGTCAGAGAGCCCTCTACCTCTCTAGGTAATTGGTTCCATTGTGGTATGGCTCTAACAGTTAGGAAGTTTTTTCTGATGTTCAGTTGAAATCTGGCTTCCTGCAACTTGAGTCTAATATTCCATGTCCTGCACTCGGACGATCAAGAAGAGATCCCGGCCCTCCTCTATGTGGCAACCTTTCATGTACTTGAAGTGTGCTATCATATCTCCACAACGATTGGAAGTCTTTTATCTGCTGCAGCCTTCATCCACCTTCACAGCCGTTGTAACATACACATTGTTATCCTCCACCTGTTCTGCTGTTGAGGACTTTCTTGGATTGTTCTTTGTCTGGTTCATCTCCCTTGACCTTACCGCCATGGGTGACCCTGCTGGGAGTACATGACTCCCAAAGGCATAGCTCACAGGGTTCATTGGAAGCCCACTCACCACTGCAAGGTGATGATCCAGCGATTCCAATCGTCATAGTATCCATGCCATTGGATCAAAGCCTTTTCCTGTCAAAATTGTGTGTTGATCATCATGCATCGATCTCCCTACATAAAACAAATTCACGCACAGGCGTCTTCCAACCCAACCAAACCAAACCAAACCAAAAGTCCCATGGCGATCGGCGAATGGCAACGAGGGCAGGACTGTGAAATCCGGAAGCCCCTAGTCATGGACTGGCACATGGGTGATGGATACAGACTCAGTCATCCTGGCTCAAGGACCGAGGAAGTTAGTAGTTCGGCAGCTGTATCCATGACAGAGCAGTCCTATTCAGGATCCACTCTGCTCACACCATATGGGGAGGGGGCTAGAAAAGGTGCCCTAACATAGTCTGCCTCATCTTTCTCCCTGACTGGATCACCACATCCAGTGGGGTCACCACTTAGCGGTCGCAAAAGACAAATGAACTTTGGAATGTGGAATATATGGACATTGCTGGACAATACAGATAGTGAATGTCCTGAACGCAGGACTGTCATCATTGCGAGGGAGTTGAGAAGTTTTAATATTGACATAGCAGCACTCCAAGAAACTCAAAGAGCAGGAGAGGGACAATTGAAGGACAAAAATGAGGTTATACCTTCTTCTGGAAAGGACTGCCTGAACAAGAACGACAAATACATGGAGTAGGCTTTGCTATTAAAAATGATCTTGTGAAGCTCTTCTCAGAAGTTCCTACTGGCATTAATGAATGACTCTCAACTCTCCAATTAAAACTCGCCAAAAACCAGCAGGCAACTATTCTAAGTGCTTATGCACCAACATTAGATGCTGATGAAGACATCAAGGAAAATTTTTATACCCAGCTGGACACCATCTTATCAGAGATACCTAAAGAGGATAAAATTATCCTCCTGGGTGATTTCAATGCAAGAGGTGGGCATGATTTTGATTTATGGCCAGAAACCATAGGGAAAGAAGGAGTTGGCAATAGCAACCTGAATGGAATTCTACTTCTGACTAAATGTGCAGAGCATAATCTTGTTATCACAAACACACTCTTTAGCCAGAAAGATAAATTTAAAACATCATGGAAGCACCCTCTGTCAAAGCACTGGCATCTCCTGGATTACATAATTGTCCATGCCAGAGATCGTCGCGATGTACTCCTCACCAGGGCCATGACGAGTGCCGATGGCTGGACAGATCACCGATTAATTTGATCCACTATAGCCATTAATATTATTCCTCAACGTAGGCTCCAAGGAAGAAAATCAAGGCATAAAATGAACATCCACACACTTCAAGATCCTATTAAGCGAGCCTGCTTTCAAACAACTCTCAAGAAACATCTACCTACGGAACTCCCTGAAAACGTTGAGGAACACTGGATTAAACTGAAGACTTCCATTATTGCAGCATGTGAACAAACTATTGGATACCAAACTAAGAAACATCAGGACTAGTTTGATGAGAATGATAGTGAGATTGAACATATCATTGACAAGAAAAGGAAAGCCTTCCAGATATGGCAAAAAGACATTAACTGTGCTGCTAAGAAAAACACCTATGCCAGTGCAAAGGCTAAAGTCCAAAGAAGAACTAGAGAACTTAAGAACGCCAGGTATATAAAGAAAGCTCAAGAAATCCAGCATTTTGCAGATGCTCATGATACATGGGGCTTTTTTAATGCCCCAAAGGCCATCTACGGACCAACAAATTATGGTACAAATCCCTTACGTTCAATAGATGGTACCAAACTTCTAAAGGACAAAGAGTCTATTGCACTGTGTTGGAAAGAGCATTACCATGACCTCCTTAATCGTAACTCTATTGTAGCTGATGAGGTCTTCTCTCAAATCCTGCAACAACAAATTAGAGATGATCTTGCAGTATCCCCTAATTTGGATGAAGTCAGTAAAGCCATTAATCAAATGAAGAATAACAAAGCTAGTGGACCTGATGGGATTCCTGCTGAAGTCTTTAAAGAAGGTGAGTGTGAACTTACACAACAACTTCATAAGCTCATCAAAAAAATCTGGATGAGGGAGGAGATCCCGGAAGACTTTAGGGATGCCATAATTATCACCCTTTTCAAAAAGGGTGATAGAACAGATTGTGGGAACTACCGAGGCATCTTTCTTCTAGCTACCACAGGTAAAATCCTTGCAAGGATCCTCGCAAATCGCCTCCCACCTATCTCAGAAGACATCCTCCCTGAATCCCAAAATGGTTTCTGCCCTTCCAGGGGGACAGTGGACATGATCTTCACTGCACAACATCTTCAAGAAAAATGCAGGGAGCAAAACCGACCTCTGTATATGGCATTTATTAATCTGACTAAGGCCTTTGATGCTGTAAATCAAACTGCTCTCTGGACCATCCTTCTGAAAATTGGATGCCCTGATAAATTTGTGAATATTTTGCGACTCCTCCACAACAACACGATGGTAACAATTTTGGATAACAATGGCTCTCAAAGTGATCCATTCAAAGTGGGATCAGGTGTCAAACAGGGATGTGTCATTGCTCCGACCTTATTTGCTACTTTCATCGCCATGATTCTACACCTTATTGAGGGGAAACTTCCCACTAGTGTGGAAATCACATATCGAACAGATGGAAAGCTTTTTAATCTCAGTAGTCTGAACACAAAAAGTAAGGTAATTACCACCTCTGTCATAGAACTTCAATATGCCGATGATAATGTAGTCTCCGCACATTCAGAGGAAGATCTTCAAACTATCCTAAATGTCTTTGCAGAAGCATATGAAAAGCTTGGCCTCTCGCTTAACATAAAAAACCCAAAGTGCTTCATCAGCAAGTGCGAACCAATCCCTCTGTAGCACCATCAATCAAGCTTAATGGTGCAACGCTGGAGAATGTCGATCACTTTTCTTATCTTGGCAGCCATCTCTCTGTAAAAGCTGACATCTACGCTGAAATTCAGCATCGTCTGAGCTGTGCGAGTGCTGCATTCTCCCGAATGAAGCGTAGAGTGTTTGAGGATCGGGATATTCACAGGGAGACCAAAATGCTTATTTACAAAGCCATTATAATACCGACCTTGCTGTATGCCTGTGAAACATGGACCATTTATAAACGCCTCTCCCAACTTCTTGAAAGATTCCACCAATGCTGCCTCCGGAAAATTCTGCAAATTACTTGGGAAGATAGGCGGACTAATGTTAGTGTATTGGAAGAAGCAAAGTCCACCAGTGTTGAAACAATGATCCTCCAACATCAACTTCTCTGGACCGGCCATGTTGTTTGAATGCCTGATCACCGTCTTCCAAAGCAGCTACTTTACTCCCAACTTAAGGATGGAAAATGGAATATCGGTGGACAGCAAAAGAGGTTTAAAGATGTTCTCAAAGCTAATCTAAAAAAATGTAACATAAGCATCGAGAACTGGGAAGCCTTGGCCCATGAGAGTCCCAACTGGAGGTCGGCCATTATCAAAGGTGCTATGGACTTTAAAGAAGCACGAGTACAGGACGAAAGGGATAAATGAGCTAAGCGGAAGGGATGTCAAGCAAATCCTCACTGTGACCATTTTCCATCTGGAAACCTATGTCATCACTGTGGGAGGCTGTGTGGATCCAGAATTGGCCTCCACAGTCACGTACGGATCCACTGTTAAAGACCTTACCCTGGAAGACAATCTTATTCAGCCACGAGTGATTGCCAATGAATCATATCTCCCCTCAGTCTTCTCTTCTCCAGGCTAAACATGCCTAGTTCTTTCAGTCTCTCCTCATAGGGCTTTGTTTCCAGTTCCCTGATCATCCTTGTTGCCCTCCTCTGAACCTTTTCCAGTTTGTCTGCATCTTTCTTGAAGTGCAGAGACCAGAACTGGATGCAATAAGATGAGGCCCAACCAGTGCTGAATAGAGGGGAACTAATACTTCACGCAATTTAAAAACTATACTGTTCAGAGCTTGGAAAAGTTACTTTTTTGTACTACAACTCCCATCAGCCCAATCCCGTGGCCACGCTAGCTGGGGCTGATGGGAGTTTTAGTTTTAAAAAGTAACTTTTCCAAGCTCTGCTTCTGTTAATGCAGTCTAAAATAGCATTTGCCTTTTTTGCAGCCACATCACACTGGAATCAATTCATCTTCTGTTTGGTCTTCCTCTTTTTCTACTCCCTTCTGTTTTTCCCAGTATAATTGACTTTTCTAGTGAATCATGTCTTCTCATTATGTGTCCAAAGTATGATAACCTTAGTTTCATCATTTTAGCTTCTAGTGGTAGTTCTGGTTTAATTTGTTCTAACACCCAATTATTTGTCTTTTTCACGGTCCAAGGTATTTATTTATTTATTTATTGGGTGTACTTGCTTAAAAATACATCAACATACAAAATTACAATAAGCTCCATTTTTAAAAAAAATACTGGTTGGGAAAAATAAATTATGTTTCAAAGGCCTGTCTGAATAACACAATTTTTAAGAGACATCCGAATGTAGCCAAGGATGATTCCTGCCCAGCCTCTATTGGCAGGGAGTCCCATAGGCCAGGGCCTGCCCCACTAAATCCTCAGTCCCTAATAAAGGCCAACTGAACCTCAGAGGTGTGGGAAAACACCATCAGAGGATCTGAATGATTGAGGTGGAGTATATGGCATATGGAATCAGATGGTCCTTAATGTAGCATGATTCCTAAAACAAATCAGTGGGGGTGACTTACTTTTCATAATGTAGCATCATTATGGGTGGTATATAAATACTTTTACAATAAATAAATAAAATGATCAGACTTCAAGAACACATTCCACCCAGGCCAAAATGCTCAAAGAGGGTGTGAGCAGGGCCAGCTCCAGGCATGCCGGGCCCCTTGGGCACCAGCCTGCCCCAGGCCCCTCTGCTCCCCTTCCGCAGTCTGCGGCAGGAGATGCAGATCACAGGACAGGAGCTTCCAAGCTGTCCATCATCCCCCGCTATTCCCTCGCTTCACCTACCTTTCTCTGCTGTTCTTTGCGGCTGCACGCCCTGCTCACGCAGGGTTGCCATCAATCATGATGGCGGCCGAGGTTTCTGTAAGGGGCTGAAGCCTCTGCCGCCATCTTGGTTGATGGCAAGCACACACGCACATTGCTGCCATCAACCAAGATGGTGGCAGAGGCTTCAGCCCCTTATGGAAACCTCGGCCGCCATCATGATTGATGGCAACCCTGCGTGCAGTGCAAAAAAAATCAGAGAGAAAGATAGGTGAAGCGGGGGGAGTGTGGGCAGCTCTGAAGCTACTCCTGTCATGCGATCTGTGCCTCCTGCCACGGCTCGTGAAAGGGGAGCGTAGGGGCCC
Source organism: Rhineura floridana (assembly GCF_030035675.1). Lineage (NCBI taxonomy): Eukaryota > Metazoa > Chordata > Lepidosauria > Squamata > Rhineuridae > Rhineura > Rhineura floridana. The sequence goes on along the minus strand of NC_084492.1, from coordinate 15,658,611 downwards.
CTCAGGGGCCCCTATAGCTCCAGGGGCCCTTGGGCTAGTGCCCCACCTGGCCGCCCTTTAGAACTGGCACTGGGTGTGAGTCAGGGCCAGTGAAGGGGTGTGACCTGGGGAGAATACAGAGGATTAGATAGAGAGGGCTGGAGGGATGCATTTGATGCCTAGCCCTGAGGCTCACCATCCCTGGTTTACATAGGCAGGTAGAGAAGAGAAGAGAAAAGGTAATGCAATATAGGTGAAATTCGCCCCAAACATTTATCAAACACTTTTCCTCATTACTACATGTGATTGCTGGGTGGAAGCTGCACCAGTTGAATTCCAACCTAACTTCTAGGTGTTTAAAAGCACAGTGCCTTTGCTGGGAAAACACACACATGCAAACCAAAGGAACTCACCCTACAAATGAAAGCGGTTTGTTTAGCAGCTGGATATAAGGCAGACCAGCTCCCTCATATGTCTTACTTAGGATTTATCCAATAATTTGTATTCTTTGGTGCCCTGAATTAATATCACATTGACAGCAGTGGACGGGAAAACAGAGAAAGATAAGCTGAAAAGTAAAACAAAGGCGGCAGATTCTGTTGGTACATTTTTCAAACTTAGCCAGGCTGGCTTCGACTAGAAGTCTAGCTCCACACACACGCACACACACATGTACCCAATACACGATCACCACCCATTTCTGTCTACCCCACACAACAAACAGTTGCATTTCCCACCTTCTCCTGCCTCTCCTTTTAATTAAAATGCTGAGAATCAGGGATAAGGGGAACAAAGTACAAAGGTAATTATGTACTGAAAAACATATTTCACCAGAGCTAAGCTATTACCAGTTTCTCAGCTATCTGATCATCTGACAGCCTTACTGTGGTGAAAGTGATGTGAATTTCAAATCCCTTGCCATTCCCCGAGGAAGCTCTGTCTCATGTAGTTTGTTACCTAGCGAGACGCTGGAATGCAAAAGCAAAGGAAGAAAAAGAATAAAGAAAAAATGGGAGAACACAGGTGTACTGGGCCTAGGCTGGACTCTGTTTTGTGAGGCTAGGGATGTAATAAGGCATTGCTTTCTGTTCCACCCTGTATTAATTGCATGCAACACTGTTTCCATTCCACTGCAGTTCATTTTCTACACAACATATGTAAATTACATCATTAATTATGACTGTGTTAGAATTGCTTGTTGATATGTGTTTTTTTAATAATATGTTTTTAACCCTTTTAAAAAGATTTTTAAAGCTTTTTTTAAAAAAATGTTTTTGACATTGTTTTGTTTAAATGTATTTTAAGGTCTGTTTTTATGATTTTAAAGTGTTTTTAGCATTTCTGTTTGCTGACCTGGGCTTCTGCTGGGAGGAAGGGCGGGATGTAAATCAAATAATAAATAAATAATGTAATTAATTAGTTATGTTGTCATTAGCTTATTCCAATCCATTCATTTCAGCGCAAAGAAAGCACAATGGAAATGGCGAGGGCATAATCAATTACATCTTGCTCGTGGACTGAAAAAAACACCACTATCACTGACAAGAATAGCTAACTTTGGTCAAGCTGAAATGGATCAACCAGAGAGAATTCTGAGAGCCTGTGGTTCCGTAGGAGTCCCTACTGGGGGAGATCTGAAGCTCGGTGTCAGAAAGTCAATTTGCAACCTTGCAAGGAGATGCAACTGATCCTTAGCTGTTATCCTTTATCAGCTTCCTGGGATTAACAGTCAGGAAGAGGGGTGTTGTAGATCAGGACCCCTGGGTGATGCTGTCTAGCTCCCTTATCTTCAAAGACTTCAAAGGAGTAGATCCTGGCAGGGGCGGAATATGGCTATTTGCTTTTTCCCCTCCTAGTTGACCGTTGAACGCCATAAAAATGAAGGATGCTCCTTCAGACTTAGTTCCCTTATTTCCATCTACCTTGACTCATGGAAGTTTGACAGAGGGAAGGCTTTTGGGAACCAGGCAAATCTGAAGTAAGTATAGGATCTTAGCTTAGATAGACTTTTGTTGTATTCCTTTGTCTGTATTGAACCTCTCCCCTTTGTTATGCCAATGTACCTCGTGTAACCCGTCTGAGGGTAATTAGCTTTAAGGAAACAAACCTCTGCTCTCTCTCTTTTGTATATACCATCTTATTTACTTTTAAATAAACTATCTTTTTATAAATGGTGTGTATTGGCTTGGAACTAAAGATTCTAAATCTAGTCCTTTATTAATGAGGGTTAATCTCGTCAGTATTCACAAAGGCCTCTGAGATCCCTTCTCTTAGAGAAAGGAACCAGGAAGAAGGATGGTGGCAGTACTACCGTGAGTAATTACTCCTGAAGGAGGGTGAGTTTTTGCCTGAGAAGCAGAGACCCAGGAGAGTTGGGGCTGTTCTCGGAAACAAAGGACCCCCCTTGGGGTGCTGAGGGCAAGGAACCCCAGGGGGACAATTCTTTGACAATCACCACAACACAACAACAGTGAATACTGATTGTACTCGCTGGATTGATTTCCGTTCCAAACATGGGACAAAAAAGCAATCGCTAACCATTTCTGCTCCCATTTCCATTTTCATCTGAATTTTCTGGCATCCGTAATGAAGGCAGGGGAGGATGTCCCTGGAAAACTGGTAGAAAGTATTATTAAAGCTAGATTAACTAAGCACATAGAAGAACAAGCCTTGCTGAAGCAGAGCCAGCATGGCTTCTGCAAGGGAAAGTCCTGTCTCAGTAACCTATTAGAATTCTTTGAGAGTGTCAACAAGCATATAGATAGAGGTGATCCAGTGGACATAGTGTACTTAGACTTTCAAAAAGTGTTTGACAAGGTACCTCACCAAATACTTCTGAGGAAGCTTAGCAGTCATGGAATAAGAGGAGAGGTCCTCTTGCGGATAAGGAATTGGTTAAGAAGCAGAAAGCAGAGAGCAGGAATAAACAGACAGTTCTCCCAATGGAGGGCTGTAGCAAGTGGAGTCCCTCAAGGATCAGTATTGGGACCTGTACTTTTCAACTTGTTCATTAATGACCTAGAATTAGGAGTGAGCAGTGAAGTGGCCAAGACACTAAATTGTTCAGGGTTGTTAAAACAAAAAGGGAATGCGAAGAGCTCCATAAAGACCTCTCCAAACTGAGTGAATGGGCGGAAAAATGGCAAATGCAATTCAATATAAACAAGTGTAAAATTATGCATATTGGAGCAAAAAATCTGAATTTCACATATACGCTCATGGGGTCTGAACTGGTGGTGACCGACCAGGAGAGACACCTTGGGGTTGTAGTGGACAGAATGATGAAATGTCTACCCAATCTGCGGCAGCTGTGAAAAAGGCAAATTCCATGCTAGGGATAATTAGGAAAGGTATTGAAAATAAAACAGCCGATATCATAATGCCGTTGTATAAATCTATGGTGCGGCCGCATTTGGAATACTGTGTACAGTTCTGGTCGCCTCATCTCAAAAATGATATTATAGAGTTGGAAAAGGTTCAGAAGAGGGCAACTAGAATGATCAAGGGGATGGAGTGACTTCCTTACGAGGAAAGGTTACAGCATTTGGGGCTTTTTAGTTTAGAGAAAAGGCGGGTCAGAGGAGACATGATAGAAGTGTATAAAATTATGCATGGCATTGAGAAAGTGGATAGAGAAAAGTTCTTCTCCCTCTCTCATAATACTAGAACTCGTGGACATTCAAAGAAGCTGAATGTTGGAAGATTCAGGACAGACAAAAGGAAGTACTTCTTTACTCAGCGCATAGTTAAACTATGGAATTTGCTCCCACAAGATGCAGTAATGGCCACCAGCTTGGATGGCTTTAAAAGAAGATTAGACAAATTCATGGAGGACAGGGCTATCAATGGCTGCTAGCCGTGATGGCTGTGCTGTGCCACCCTAGTCAGAGGCAGCATGCTTCTGAAAACCAGTTGCCGGAAGCCTCAGGAGGGGAGAGTGTTCTTGCACTCAGGTCCTGCTTGCGGGCTTCCCCTAGGCACCTGGTTGGCCACTGTGAGAACAGGATGCTGGACTAGATGGGCCACTGGCCTGATCCAGCAGGCTCTTCTTATGTTCTTATGTTCTTAGGGAGGGTGCTCTTGAGATTGCAGTCCATGCCTAGCCCCCCCAAAATGATTGGTACCTAGGCCACATTCAGTAGCTTGATAGGACTGGATGGAACTTTATTGGCCCCTTATATCACCTGATCTCTTCTAAGATGAGTGCTGCAATACCACAACTGAACCTGCAACAAAAAAAGTTGCAGCATGGAGTGCTCAGGATTCCAGCCAGCCATGCCCTTTTCCATGATATTTCATTCCATTCCATCTAGGGCTAGAGTCTATCCCTAGACAAATCTGTCAATTCTAGTTGCTCATTTTTCCAGTGTTAGATTCAGTTTGCATGTTTCTGCAGCAAGTCATGCTTATTAATTTTAAATGGACTTACTCTGAGGAGAGCTAACATTGGCTATAACCCTATGTCTTTCATTTTACTCCCTGACATTTGTCTATTAGACCTTGTGGGTTGTAATCCTCTTCTTCTTCATCATCATCTTTTGTGTCTAACTCCCTCCAGTATTCTATCACCATGTTTTGTTTATGTTCAACTTATATTATTAGTTGCTTGTGAAATACCTGGTCTTATTATTGCCATCTTATTTAAAGATTGCTATCTTATCCATAGTCTTTTGACTACACATGAAAGTGCATTAGTTCTTCTCCAGTAGGGCTTTGAGTTTCCAATTTCGCTCTGTAATCATTTTCCCCCTTCTAGCCAATCTCTCTTATGTTTTCATCCACAAAGGATACATGTGATTGAAACAGAGACACAGGATATTTTCATACAGTTATCCTTTTTATGATGGAGTATGGAGCTGCATCATCAAGAGGTCTCCAAACATCAAAGTAACCCCCTTCCCTCTTTCTCTTGCTCTTGCAGATGTATTTACCATTCCTCAAGCAATCTAGATTTATGACAAGACTTTAAGCTTCGTTGTTTAAAGGGCAGGGAATTGTATATCAAGTTATTTATCACAAACCTTTTTGGAGATGGAAGCTTTATAACTGCATTTTGATTATTTTTTAGCAGTTCTGCCCCATGTATATATGAGGGTTTGGGGTTTGGGTATTTTTAGGAATCAGAATGAAACATCTGATCCTGTGCACTAATGGCCTTGAATCTTAGATCAACTTCGTAACCCCCTAAGGCGTAATGTATCTGATGAAGGGGAAAAGCAAGATGGCTCTGTCATATTCTTATCAAATATCAAACTATATTAAAGGAAGCCTTTTTCCTCAATCACAGGTGTGCGTCAGAAAAGTGACTGACAACTTGATGTCTCTGCTTTGATAAGGCTTCTCCCTTGCCATTTTGGAGATGTGCTTTCATAAATGAGCAGCAGTTTCTTGTGAGCTGAGTGAAGATCACAAAAGCAGCATTTGAAAGCTCTGCTTACCACTTCCTAATTCACAAAGGACAACACAAAGTAAAAATAACTATTCTTCATGCACTTTCAGAGAACCCAGGTGGGAGGTGCACACATTAATGCCTGAGAGCCAATGCACTGCAGGAGGAAGGTAAATGAAGTTTGCATTGTTTTCCCATCAATTTACTACATTGTTACTGGGATATTTGCACATGCCACCACTTGGGAGCTTACAATTCCATCATTGTGACCTGGCCAGTGGGGGGGGGCAGGAAGCCATGTAAAATTATACATTATTTAATTAGTGCACACAAAGAAATAGTCCTCCGTATGATCTTCTGTAGCAAAGATGGGGAACTGTGGCCTTAAAGATGTGGTTGACTTCAACCCCCACCATCCGTGATGATTGGCTTTACTGGCTGAGGCTGATGGGAGCTCCAACCAACATTCTACATGCTATTAGGGTTGGACAAATCTGTCCATTTTGGTTTTTCACATTTCTCATATTTCCAGTCTTAGGTTCAGTTTGCCACATTTCTGCAACAATTTGCAATTTTTATTTTAAAAACTTTGATAGCATTTTAGTGCAAATTTCTCCTCATAAACATACTTTTGTATGCAGTTTTGATCAGTATACACATTTTCACAAAACAACTTTCTCTAATATAAAGCATGCTAGTATGTTATTTTCCCCATTATGTGCATTTTTCCACACTTTACCCTGGTATGCTTATTTTTGTATGCCTTGTGTTGTCTCCAGCTAAGCCCTACTCAACAAAGACCCCTTAACTTTAGTGTGTCTCCTCTGAGTCAGACTAGCGTTGGATACCACCCATTCCATGGCTAGAGAACTGTGTCACAAAATACAGAGGAGGATTCCTTCCTAAGCATGGCTGTGTTTCGGTTTGTCTATTGGCTCAAAAAGTGTGGATTTTGTAGGTTCACCTTTTAAGGCCAACTGAATCAAATTTCTCTCCCATCCCTGCATACCATTGATCCTTTGGGTTCTGTGCCTTTCCACATCAGATCATACACTTCTGAGACATTTGAATGAAGTAATCATCTATTCATTCCCTTGCCCCACTCGGCTTCTAATCTGAGGCATAGAAATGCTAGAGATATATTGCTTCATTTGCCCTTAGCCCTCTCTCATTACCTCTGAATAACTTTTCACTTTGCTTCAGGTTGTTTTCATGAAAATTGCCACTCAACAAAGAGAGAGAGAGAGAGAGAGAGAGAGAGAGAGAGAGCACACTAAAGCAGCCTTACTGAGAAAGGTGGAAAATGCACAATCATGAATGATAAACATTACACCAACCAAGGTCTGTGTTGCATATGTATGACTGGGGGTGCATTTACAGGGTTTGAATTTGCAAGGGGTACCCTTGCAGGGGGTACATTCTGCCACGTTGCAGAGGAAGAAAACAAAGGTTTTTATTCAAGGAGGGAAGGAAGCCCGTGGATCTCTTTATCTTTTTTATATAGTGTGCAAGTGGGAGCTTATTTTCTTCCCATTCTCCTCTTCCTTATATATATAGGGCAGGTGTGGGGAAGCCTTTTCAGCCGGGGGGGCCACATACCAGTGGTTGGCAAAGCCAGAGGGATTTGTGGGTGGAGCAACTAGTGCACATATTACCTTTGTACAGTAGGCTAGTTTCTATGCAAACTCACACACCCCTCTCTGTTCTCCATCCAGGTAAGGAAGAGCTCTTATCAAGTTCAGGGACACTTGCCAGCCAGGCAAAAAACACTCAAGGAGGGTGTGAAGCATGGCCAGTGAGGAGTGTGGCCAGGTGAGAGAGGATGTAGCTGGAAAGGGGTGTGGCCTGGAGAGAGTCCCAAGTGCCAGATTGAGAGGTCTGGAGAGATGTATTTCACTGAAAAGCATGAGGTTCTCCACCTCTGATGTAGGGGATAAGTGGTGATGCATTACTTAGCCATCCAAACAGCTGGTGGTTGTTACCAACAGCTTCCTTGCCCCAAAGACACCCTGCATAGAGTATCTCCACTGATGCTCCACACTTGGTGGACATACTCTGCATTAGAGCAGGTATGAAGACCCTCAGACCCAGGAGCTAAATGCTGCCTCCAGGCATCTGCCTCCAGCCCTTGGGACTCCCCATGGCCATGCCTCCTTTCCAGGCCACCCCCCTCTCCCACATCATGGCTCTTGCTTGCCAGGATGGAAAAGGGCCTGTGTGACTTCTGATTATCTGGAATGTGGATTTCTGTGCAAAGGTTGCATAGGTTTCTCTGCCCACTTTTGTCTGAGCCCCCACCCATTTTTTCTCTCCACTTGTATGCAGTCTGGAGAAGTCATGCAGACCTCAGGCAGAAGAAGGTTCCCCACCCTTGTCATACAGCAAGGATGAGGAACCTCCAGCCCATGAGGCAACATTGGTCCACCAGGGGTCCCAATTTGTCCTACGGGGCTGATTTTCCCAAACCACACCCATTACCCCACATCTGATGCCATATGCAATGTCAGGTGTGGGGCAGGTACTGACATGACTTCAGAGGAACAATCAGGAGCTTAAAGAAAGCACCCAAGCGTTCCTTTGCAAGAGCAAGGCATGCTCCTACTGCCCATGAGCTGAAGGGTGGTGGGAGCATGCTGTGCTCCAGGAGGGGCAAATGGTTTCTATGCTGCTTTTTTGAACCTCCAGTTTTTGGAAGTCTAAAGAGCAGCATGGGGCTGTTTGCAAAAGGGCTTTCAAAATAGCCCTGCACTGCGCTTTGAAAACCCAGCAATCGAGGCTTCAAAGAGCAGTGCCATCTGATGTCATAGTGATATCAGGTGATTGACAGGTAGGCAGCCCCACCCACCTATCAAATTTGGCCTGCCAGGGGCAGGGGAGATATGGATATGGCCTACCAGCCAGGAATATTCCCCACCCCTGACAGAGCATCTTTGGGGCAAGAAAATGATGGGTGCCAACCAGTTGGTTGGCTAAGTAGTACATCACCTCCCCGGATAAATAAGAAAGGAAAGAAGAATGAAAGAAACCACCTAGCATGCTACATTAAAAAGATAAAGGAAAAGGTGTTTACCCCCCCCATATTCATCATTTCAGTGATTTTTACCTACCCCATTTGTTTCGGGGGGTCAAATTCCCCCCACACACACTTGATTCAATGAACCAACCCATCTCAGACAACCAGGTAATGGCTTCATACCTAACAGATCAGACCATAGTCAGCAGCTGCACTGATGGTAATGGCTCAAATGATGGAACAGTTTGCTAATAGAATTGCCCAATTTTCATCAGATATCTTGACTTTGAGTGATTTTTTTAAAAAACAAAACCCATAATTGATTCTTGGGTACTGTCAAGTAAGTAATCCATATACTGTGCAATGTTTAAAATCTAATTTTTCCAAGTTTGCTGCTTAGATTGATTAGATTACCAAAATAACATATGTGAACATCTTAAAGAGCGTTATTATTGACTTTTATTATATTCAGGCAAAAAAGAAAAATGCTTCAGGTTGTTATTCGTGTTGGGTTTTGTGGTTTCTCCAACAAAACTATTCTTTACAAACAGCTACCATTCTTGACATCAGCCTTTTGTAAAGGCATCACATTGACAATGGCTGGCAGAATGTAATGGGTTGTTTATTGATCACATTTTCATCTTGTCTTTCCCCTATGAAACTAAAGGCAGCCTGCATAAAGTTATGAAAAGTGAATTAAGGATATCCCAAATTCTATAAGGATGTACTCAACTTGGCTTGATGTAGTATGATCTGCTGCTGACATATATCATCTAGATCCATCACTGAGCTAGGAATCAAATGTCAGCAGTGGCAGTGCTCCAGCTTTGATAAGAGAAGACTAAATTACGTAGGGAGATTAGAGAAAAGAGAAGATAAAGCAGGGGTGGGGAGCCTGAGGCCAGTGGTGGCTGGTGGCTCCATGGGACAGTGAAATCAGCTTTGGGTTTTAGTCTGAATTTTCAAGAAGCTGTCCAGCACCTTGGAGTCACCACAGAGTCACCACCCGCCACTACCTGAGGCCCTCCAGATGTTGTTGATCTCCAACTCCCATCATCCCTCATCCCTCACCACTGGATATTCTGGCTGATGATGATGGGAGTTGGAGTCCAACAACATCTAGAGGGCCACAGCTTCCCCACTCCTCCTGGGTAGCATAACTAAAGATGAATATGAAGAAGTGCAACTACAGAACACCAACAGTCCATACATTCCACCAGAGCTTGGAAGATTACTTTTAAAAAGTAATAAATTACAGTTACAATTACTTGGCCCAAAAAAGTAGTAATTACCGTTACAATTACAATTGCTCTGAAAGTAACTGATTACTTTACTTTTTCTCAAAAGTAATCACTACAATTACATTTCAGTTACTTTTTTAAAAAAACTCCTACAAGGTGCTGGCCTTGGCTGCTGCACATCTAAGAAGCCTAAAACAATATTAAAAATAAACACACACACACAGGGGGTAGTAGAATAAAAAAAAATTATCCTTAAGATTAACATAATGGCATAACAGAATCTCACATCCCCCCAAGCAATGAAGATACCCCAACTCTTGAAATCAGATTTTACACTTGAAATGCTTTTATAATATGTTTCTGTTATGTCTCAAAAGAACAAGATGCTCAAAGAGCATGTCAGACAAGGAATGTCTTTTTACAGTCATTACATTGCCACCAGTACTAAACAGGCGTTCTACTGCGGCGCTTGAAGGCATGCCTGTGTTGTGCTGCAAAAAACACCGCAGCACATGTGGAAAGCCATGGAGTGATGACACTTCCCTGCTGGGAGACCTCAGGTACCTCGCCAGTTCCTCCTCAGCAGTGTCCACTGCTGACTTCTTGCCCTGGGGCAGAAAGTTAAAGAAGTCATCTTCTAAGTCATCTCCTTCCTGGTCTTTATCTGAAGACTGATCACTGTCCTCATTAAGTACACCCATCTTTATTTCAGCTTTCAACAAGGCTTCCATTGTGTATCTAAGAAAGAGAGAGGATATGTTAACACATATATGTTAGGAAACCATCATCTGCTCTTCATTGGGGTCAACTACGTCTCATCCGGAGGCTGGAACCCTACCTTCCTGTCCACCAGCTCCCACTCGTAGTACATGCGCTGGTCACCTCTCGTTTAGACTATTGCAATGTGCTCTACATGGGGTTACCCTTGAAAACAGTCCGGAAATTACAACTGGTACAAAACACGGCGGCCCGTTTACTTACGAATAGCCGCCGTTATGATCATATTACCCCAGTGTTATACAATCTTCACTGGCTTCCAGTTGTATTCTGTGCTCAATTCAAGGTGTTGGTATTAACCTTTAAAGCCCTATATGGTTCCGGCCCAGTATACCTGAAGGAGCGCCTCCAACGTCATAAAGTATGCCGCCCTACAAGATCTGCCACTCAGGGCCTTCTCTCAGTTCCGCCGACTAAGGTAGTTAGGCTGGTGAGGACTCGGGAGAGGGCTTTTTCTGCGGCGGCCCCCATGATTTGGAACTCCCTCCCAATAGATCTTCAACATGCCCCTTCCCTAGACATATTTCGCCGGGGCCTGAAAACGTGGCTTTTTCATCAGGCCTTTACGATCCTTGAGACTTCCAAGATGAATTAGTTCTGGAACTGTAATACGAACAATCTACTAAATACTGTAATTCTTACTGTACTGTACTGGCTATATTGTTATTGTATTTTATTACGTTTTATTGTACGCCGCCTAGAGTGGCCTTTGGCTAGATAGGCGGCCTATAAATTAAAGTTTATTATTATTATTATTATTATTATTATTATTATTATTATTATTATTATTTCCTGATGCTTGTCATGTCCCCTGGTTCAGGGTCCAGCCTGAGCCTGTGGATGATGACATGGTAGGTAGGAAGGTGACCAAGTCACCACACTCATGGGGCAGCACAGCAGACCCTTAAGGATTACCTGCAGCAACCCAAGGTTGTGATGAGGAGCCCCAGGAAGAAAAGGCCCAGCCCCTGCCTACCACCTTAAGCCCTCTGATGCCTCCCTTGAGACAACATTTCCCTTGGAGTAATCCACCCAAAGGGCTTCCCTAATGTTCTTACTTGTTGGTATGGGTGGTGGCCTGACACGATTCCAGCCGATCTAGTTTGAAGCGAGGGTGTACGCAGACTGCCAGAAGAAGCAGATCCCTGCCAGATCCCCACCTCTCAAGGGTTGTCTGCTGCTGCTTCAGCATTTTGGGAGGAGGGGTGTCATGCATTGGTTCAGGAAGGCCACGTCTCCTTGCCTTTATTGCTTCTTCAATTGCTCTCAGCTTCTCAGGGTGTGCCCTCTGAGGAAGAAGAACAAAGCATGAATCCAAGAAAAAATGGAAGAGGAACTTCACAATTTAAACATAAATAGACAATGGACACTCTTTGAGGACCAGCATGACAAAGGCTTACCTCAAAATGTTTCTTCACATTGGATGAGGAGGAAACAGCTGATCTCAGATTTTTGATCCTTGGAAGGCAGTAATTGCATCGTACAACAACATTTTTCCCACTCTGGCTCACAAATGTACAAGTTTTCTCAAAGCCAAACCATGGTACTTGCTGTTCTGCAGATGTGGCTGTGGGCAACTGGCACTGCTTCATGCCCTCCTCCTCCTCGTGCACAGGGCCTCCTTTCTGAACCTCACTTTCTAGTTTTGCCTCCTCAGGATCAACAAGCTGTGATGCAAGTGGCCGCACTAACTGACTGCTGCTCTCAGCAGCAAAACCTGCAACAGGCGTCTCTGTAATAAACAAGAGATAATGCTCCTATGTGGGTGAACTTCAGCTGTGATGTGCCCCCATCTCTTCCCCATGCTGCAAGATGCCCCAGTCAGAGTGGAAGTAAGCAGGTCGATAGTACAATTAAAAGAGATCCTATTTGCATCATTTTTGCTCACTAAATAACCCTGCCTGGGCCAGTCTAACCTACTATCTCACAGGGTTATTGTGAGAACAAAATGAGACTAGGGTTCAAATCCCCACATAGCCATGAAGCTCACTGAGTGACCTTGGGCCAGTCACTGCCTCTCAGCCTCATGAAAACCCTATTCATAGGGTCACCATAAGTTGGAATCAACTTGAAGGCGGTACATATATTTTTTATTTTGAATATGATGATTATGATAATAAATATGCAGCATTTCAAATTAATTCTGTATGAGAAGCATTCCATGCCAAGCTTGGAAAACCAAGGATGAGGTATAAAATGTAGACAAAAATACTTTTGACAAAATGCTGTTTATCTTTTATATATATGAGCCTAGGTAGGGAACATTTAATCTAGCCTACTTGCTTTCAGCAAGAAGGGTTAAGTGCCTTCAGGCTAGGGCAGTCACCAAAAGGCCACAGCAGAGACAAAGGAGCCTAGTGTTTTTTTTTTTTACAATAATTTTTATTCAAATTTTCATAAAACATACAAAACAAAATTATGAAACATTCAAAGACAAAAAACAAAACAAAACAAAAATGATTAAAGAAAAAAAATAAAATGTTGACTTCCCATTTGTCGCAGATCAAATCAGTTATAGGTCTACAATATATAACAATCCTGTCTCTTAAATTATATTATAAAATCACTTTCCTCCAGTAGTTATCTTAATTAATCATCAAATCTCATAAACATTACTTTATTCTTTCCACAAAAAGTCAAAGAGAGGTTTCAATTCTTTAAGGAATATATCTATCAATTTTTCTCCAAATAAACATGTCGATTAATCCATCTCATTAATAATAATAATAATCTTATTGTCATAACCATAGTCCAAATAAACATATCGATTAATCCATCTCATCAAAATCTGTTAGGTCCAATAATTTCAATAGCCATTATTCCATTATCCATATTAATTCCATCTTCCATCTTCAATAGTCCTGTTAAGTCCAGTAATTTCAGTGTCCAATCTTCCATTATCAGTATTCCATAATAATCTTGCTGTCATAGCCATAGTCATATAATAAGAGTCTGATGGGAATTTCCTCTATCCCAAATATTTTCTTGCCATCAATTCTGAATAAGTTGCTGAAATATTGTTGTAAAGTCATATCTCTGTTCTTCTTTTTTACAAAATGCACTGGCTCATCTCTTGAGAGTTTTTCCATTGTCACATGGCTGCAGTTAATTCCATAGATTTTCTCTATATCAAGCTCCATCACGTCATTCCAGTCCAGAAGATTATCCAAGCCATTGATAACTTTATCTCTAATATCTTCATTAATTTCTTCAGAGATAACGTTAAATTCCAAACAGTAGATTTTATTTCTAATATCCATAAACTCCAGATCTTTTTCCAATTCCACATTTGTTCCAATCTCCAGGGCTTGTATCTTCCCTTTATTTTTTCTTTTCTCATCTCTGATCTCATTCTCCTCTCTCACAGGATCCCCTATTTCTTTAAGCTCCTGCGTCATTTTGCTCAGTTCAATTTTCAGCTCCTTACTGCCCTGTCGCAGGGTTTGTTTCGTTATCTCAATCTCATCCATTATTTTCTGAAACATAATTACTTCCAGATTCTCAGCCACTTTCTTGATTGCCATTTTTAAAACCACGAAAACAAAACAAAACAAAAATAAAGAACCACTTCTTATTTCAGCCACGACTGGGTTACTATTCCAGGCTTGATGACATCACAGTATAAACAGAGCAGCCTGCCTTATCTCTCTATGTTCAAGAATACAAAACAAATTTAGTTCCCAGCATCAAAACAGTTAGTGGCGTCGTGAAGAAGCAGATTCGTCAAAATAAAATAGACCAAAAAGAGAATAGTCCCAGACAATATAATATTCCTCGGAATAGAAATCCCTCTTCTGTTTATATCTTTAGAATGCACTTCCAGGACAGCTTTTTGCAATAGAAACAGAGATAAGCTGTTAATTTCGTGAATAACAGAGAAGAGTTATAGCTCACCCAGAAGTTCTTTAAAGCTGATTCATTTGACAAATCTCTTTTTGCTGCAACAATTTAAACCAAGTAAAAAAAATAATAGAAAGAAGGGTGCTTGCCTGTTAGTCCGTTTTCTCTTTGAAGAAAAGATAAACGTATCGCATTAATCAGATAGAGCTTGTTCGGAAGTCCATCCGGCATTGCTGGCTGGACCCTTTCTCATAAATTAATGAAATCCAGTCCTCCCAACAAAAACAGGCTTTTGAGGTTGATCTCTACGATTCTCCCTGCCCGGGAGAAATTTCATCAGTCAATAAAAAATAATGTTCTGACTGATTTATATCTGAATAAGCTTCTTTTGAGGCGGGAGCCCGTCTCAAAAGCAGGCACAAGCGAAGTCACCCTTCCCGGAAGTCCAGACAAAGGAGCCTAGTGTTGTGGAGATGTTAGATGGGAGCTTTGGGGAGTAAAGATGGAGGCTCCTGAAGGCTGCAATTCTAAACACACTTACTAAGGGATTAAGCCCCATAGAACTCAACAGGACTGACTTCTAAGTAGATATAGTTTGGACTGTGCTGTTGGTAAACCTTGACTAGGGTTCTTCTGCAAAGACATCCATATCCAAGCAGGGTTGGCAACCCCCTGCCTGGAATACCCTGCCCTTATCTTTTAATGTGGCTGCTCCAAATGTTTTTACAGATTTGACCCTTTACTTCAGAAAGAGGTCTGAAAAATGAGTAAGAGTAAGAAGTATCATTTAAAATTGTTCTTTTCAATTCACTCTTGAATGAACATCATACCTAGGGCAGATCCACACCATTCCTTTAAAGCACATTCAACACCCATTTGAAGCACATGAATCCCACCACAGAATCATGGGAACTGCAGTTTGTTAAGAGTGGTGAGAACTATAACTGTGAGGGGGAAATGACACTTCCCAGAATTCTTTAGGGGAAGTCATGCGCTTTAAATGTGAGTTGGATGTGCTTTACACATATTGTGTGAATCCGCTTAATAAATTTTGCCTGCATGTAAATTGTTTTAATTAATTTTTCAAAATGAAAATAAGCTATAAAGTGTAGTGGGTGACCATGGGCTACTCACCATTTCTCAGCCTATCTGCCCCTCAGGATGAAAACAATGGAGAACCATGACTACCCCAAGGCATACTTAAAATGTAAAGGAAGTATTGTACAACCATAGTATGCAATTGGATACTTATAGGGACACAGCATGACAAAACTGGGTGGAAGTAAAAGTTCTACACTTAGGAAAAAGAAACCAAATGCACAGTTATAAGATGGGGGATACTTGGCTCAGCAGTACGACATGCAAGAAGGATCTTGGAATTGTTGTTGATCACAAGCTGAATATGAGCCAACAGTGTGATGTGGCTGCAAAAAAGGCAAATGCTATATTAGGCTGCATTAACAGAAGTATAGTTTCCAAATCATGTGAAGTATTAGTTCCCCTCTATTCAGCACTGGTTAGGCCTCATCTTGAGTGCTGTGTCCAGTTCTGGTCTCTGCACTTCAAGAAGGATGCAGACAAACTGGAACAGGTTCAAAAAAGGGCAACAAGGATGATCAGGGGACTGGAAACAAAGCCCTATGAGGAGAGACTGAAGGAACTGGGCATATTTAACCTGGAGAAGAGAAGACTGAGGGGAGATATGATAGCACTCTTCAAGTACTTGAAAGGTTGCCACACAGAGGAGGGCCGGGATCTCTTCTCAATGATCCCAGAGTGCAGGACACAGAATAATGGGCTCAAGTTGCAAGAACCCAGATTTTGACTGGACATCAGGAAAAGCTTCCTAACTGTTAGAGCCATACAACAATGGAACTAATTACTAGAGAGGTAGTGGGATCTCCGACACTGGAGGCATTCAAGAGGCAGCTGGACAGCCATCTGTCGGGAATGCTTTGATTTGGATTCCTGCATTGAGCAGGGGGTTGGACTTGATGGCCTTATAGGCCCCTTCCAACTCTACTATTCTATGATTCTATGAAAATATTTATATAAGCATGACTATCAAATATGTTTATTTATATAACCTGTAAAGATATTTATAGTGCAATCCTATGTTTGTTTACTCAGAAGCAAGTCCCAATGTATTCAATGGGGCTTACTCAACCAGGGAAAACTGCAGCCTCAAGTGATAAGGAACTTGTTCTTTTAACAAGTCCTTTAAGTTGAGAGCTTATCCCAGTCTGCGTCTGTGTTGAAATTGCTTTTTAATATGTTTTTAAACTTTTTCTTAAAAAAAATGTTTTTAAAGCTTTTAAAAATGTTTTTAAAGATGTTTTGTTTTAATATATTTTAAAGTCTGTTTTTATGATTTTTAAAGTGTTTTTAGTGCTTTTGTTTGCTGCCCTGGGCTCCTACTGGGAGGAAGGGTGGGATATAAATAAAATAATAAAAATAAATAAATAAACTTCATTCATTTTTTTTAAAAAATGAGTATTAGTTTCCTACATAATAAAAACTGTGATAAACCCTGCCTAATTTCTTTAAAAATAGGGTTGGAGGGAGAGAGATTTACAACACAAACACAAGTCTGCACTTTACTCACAATCATGAAAGGGCGGGGTTGCAGCCAGAGCTTTGAAAAGTTACTTTAAACTACAACTCCCATCAGCCCCAGCCAGCATGGCCACTGGATTGGGCTGATGGGAGTTGTAGCTAGAGCATGATCTGTTTAAAAAAAAGTTGTACAGGGGGGGTTTACGTTTTGGTGTATATCTCGGGAATTAGACCACCTAGAAACTTAATTTTTTAAAAAATTGAAGCGGAGAGTCCAGAGAGTAAGGGGTGGTAGCCAGAGAGCCGGAGCCCCCCCCAAACCAGAGACTCCAGCTGAAAACACACACACCGGGGCACACACACACACAAATCATCGTCACTCACCTCCACAGCTCTTTGCCATTCTGCTGCAGCCTTCTCCTCCGTTGTTGTCCTTGCCCTGGCTTTTTCCTCCGGCGTCCATTTTTTCCTCTCAGAGTCAGACGCTAGCAGGCTCCCCCTGCCTATTCATCTCTTCCCTCGTGCCTCCTAACACAGATCACGAGGGAAGAGACAGTCTGCGCAGAGGTCCAATCAGTGTGAGGCACATGTCTTGTGTTAACCAATCACAGCCAGGAGCTGACTTCCCGTTGTTCCCGCCCCCAAGTAACGTCCAACCTAACGTGGAAACGTTAAAGTTGAAGCTGAAAAGTAGGGAAATTACTATTCGTTCCATTACTTGCCAAATGTAATGGAATTACCCACTCGTTATTTAAAATTGTAACGAATTAAAAGTAACTCGTTAAAAATAACGAGTTACTTCCAAGCTCTGCATTCCACCATCCTGTTTCCCACAGTAACAAAACAAATGCTTGTGGGAATGAAATGCCAGCTTCCTTGACTCCTAGACCAAGAAGGGAAAGAAGAACCTGGCCAAACAGAGTGTACCCCTCTAGTTTGTCTTCTCTGCCTGTGAATTTTTCTGCTGTTGCCAGGTGAAAGAATTTATTTTTTAAATCACAGGCTTCCTTTCACCAAACCTAAAATTCCCTTGTGTCTCCTTGGGAACACCTCCCAGTAGTGTAGAACTTGACACTTAGATGTGGAGTGGAATATATTGCTGCCCTGGGCTCCTGCTGGAAGGGAGGGCCGGATATAAATCTAATAATAATAATAATAATAATAATAATAGGGACAACAAATGTTTAATGAAACAAGACTAAATGTATACCAACAGGATAAAAAATGTAGTTCTTAGGAGAAAGGTTTTACATGAGAAAGGTTGCATGGGCAGAAAATGTCCCTCAGATGGAGCAATAGAGTACAAAAAAATAAATTTAGGTTTAAAAGCATCTGACTATTCCCTATCTATCTGATCTCTACCTGTTAAAGACCTACATACAGTGGATTTCTATCCTGCTCACACCCTCCAACAGGCATGTATTCCTTATATTCTGAGATCCATCTTGATCTGCATTTCTTTCATCTGGCTCTCTGACATACCCTCAAGCTATGTGACTGCCTTGCACCCCAATCCACAAAACTCAAGGGCCTTAGTCCCAACTGTAGACATTGCCTATGTACAAGCCACAACTTCCTCAATGAACTTCCACCTTCCAATTTGATCCCCAGGCAGGCAAAGTTTTACAAATTAACCCGTTAATTCTCAAACTAACCACATTCAATACTTCGCATGGAGTATACAAGCAGAGTATAAAGTTAATAGCCTGTCATAACTGTGCCTACCCTTTCTACAGGTTTGGCATTCTCCATCTCAATGGTGGTCCTATTTAGATACAGTATATCATGCCTTAAGACAGGGATGGAGACCCTGTGGTCCTCCAGATGTTGTTGGACTAGAACCTTCATCTTTCTTGACCATTGGTCATGCTGGCTGGGGCTGAAAGGAGCACTAGTCCAACAACATTTAGAGCAGGAGTGGAGAACCTCTGGCTTGCAGGACTAATTAGGCCTGCCAAGCCTTGGACATTGGCCTACCAGGCCATTTTGGGCAAACCATGCTCATCTTTCCTACACCTGATGTCATACAGGATGCCAGGCATGGGGCATTTACAGCCATGGCTAAAATGAAGAAGAATCAGGAGTGCCATCTAAGTGCTCCCCCAATTCTTCATTTGAATCACTAGCTTGAATTCAAGCCTGCAATGCAAAGGGTTTTTTTTAGCTGGCACAGCTCAAGACACACTGGCAAAGGAGAAATGTTCCTTTGTCTTCCAAAGTGGGGCTAGCTGTTAAGTACCGTTTAGGATTTACAGTAAGCCCCATTGGGATCAACTGCACTACAGGAACTCTGTAATGCAGCCGATCCCTATCTAAAGTGGGGCTTCCTACAAGTGCTGATCAGCTGATTGGTACTTACAGCAAGCCTCTTTGATGTCATAGTCACATCAGGTGATTGACAGGTGGGTTCTTCCCAACTGACAAAACGGCCAGGGAGAGGGGTGGCCCTGGAGGCTGCACCAACCTCACTCTGCCCTCAGCAAGTCTCCACCTGCCTGCCTTCTTCCTTACAACAGGTCCAGGGTATAGCACTGCTTCTTCTTCCTTAGTCTCAGGGTTGCCTTTGTAGAACTCAACAGGAAGGAGGATGGGGACAAAGTTGGCTCTGCCTGTCATTGGCTTTAGCTCCACCTGCTGTTAGCCTCTCTGCCTTCCACCTTACCAGTCCCAAAGGCTACCAACCACCACTGGAGGATAGAGAAGGTCAGAAGGTGACCTGCCAGCTGGTTCTTGTTCCCAGCCCCTGTTCTAGAGAGACATGAATAGGCCTATCTTCCTCTATGAATTCTCTAACCCCCTTTTCAAAGCCCTCTAAACTCATGGCCATCACCACATATTGTGGCAGCAAATTCCATCCATTAAGTACTTGCCACTTTATTTTTTTTTCAGTATTAGAGGCAATGTCCTTGGCCATTTGTTTCATTTCAGATTGGGCACAGGAGGTTACCCCGAAGATAGGGCTTGAGGAGAGATGCAAGTGGAGAGAAAGACATGGCAGCCTACATAGCAAATCCAAAGAACAGCACAACAATTAATTGTCATTCACAGAAGCAGAGAGCAACAAGGAAGAAATTATGAGCTTGCACTCAGCAACAAATTATATCTCAAGAGATTCCTGGTGGGAGATGTTTAATGTGATGCCTCCCCACCACCAGAAGCCCCATGACCTTGCTCCATCTCTCTCCTCTCCCTCTTCTGATGCTCAAGGCTACATGCCCAAAGGCAGCCTCTAGTCTTCCTTTAGGAGATTGTCAAACACCATTTCATAGCCCAAGTGGAATGCTTTTGGCATGGCCTGGGTCTGTCATGTTAGGCTGTTTAGAAAAAAACAAACAAATGATCCCCACTTTGTGGGCTGTAGATTTGAGTGGTCCACTGTGCAATTCTGAACAATTCTGTCTAAGTTTGGTAATAGCTGCCTTTAATGTGATTGTCCTGGGGTGATATAGCACATAGTTTTTTCTTGCATTAGAGATGTGGGAGATGTTAGTGAGGGTGCAACAAACCTTCCCCTCCCCTGCTTTGATTGGAAAAGTACCATTGCTTATTTCAGCCGTTAAGTGTTTCAGATGCCAGGTTACATTACTGTTCATTATGGTTTCAGCCTGTCCTTGGTCTGTCCTATTCTCCTGTCTTATTACCTGATATAACCTCTAAAGCAGAGGTGGGAAAACCTTTCTTTTCCCAGATTGAGGGCCACATTCCCATCTGGGCAACCGTCCAGGGGCCACATGCCAGTAGTGGGCAGGGCCGAAGGCAAAAGTAGATGGGGCAATGCATATAAATTTTAACTTTGCACAGGAAGTTAGTTTCTATGCATACTCACACACTTCTCTCTGTATCCTCTATCAAGGCAATGATTGAGAAAGGAAAAGCTATAAATAAAATTTGTTTATTTATTATTTCATTTATATCCCACCCTTCCTCCCAGCAGGAGCCCAGGGCGGCAAACAAAAGCACTAAAAACACTTTAAAACATAAAAAACAGACCTTAAAATGCATTAAAACAAAACAACTTTAAAAACATTTTTTTAAAAGCTTTAAAGAAATCTTTTAAAAACGGTTAAAAAAACATACTGTTTTTAAAAAGCAATTCCAACACAGATGCAGACTGGGATAGGTTTCAACTTAAAAGGCTTCTTGAAAGAGGAAAGTCTTCAAAAGATGCCAAAAAGATAACAGAGATGGTGCCTGCCTAATATTTAAGGAGAGGGTACCACAGAGGAGGTGCTGCCACACTAAAGATCCATTTCCTATGTTGTGTGGAATGGACCTCCTGATAAGATGGTATTTGCAGGAGGCCCTCACCTGCAGAGTGCAGTGATCAACTGGGTATGTAAGGAGTAAGACGGTCTTTCAGGTATCCTGGTCCCAAGCTGTATAGGGCTTTGTACACCAAAACTAAAACCTTGAACTTGGCCTGGTAGCAAATGGGCAGCCAGTGCAATTCTTTCAGCAGCAGAGTGACATGTTGGCGATACCCTGCCCCAGTGAGCAGTCTCACTGCTGCATTTTGCACCAGTTGCAACTTCCGGGCCAACCTCAAGGGCCAACCTCAAAATAATAGCCAAGTTGTTGTGTCAGATATTCTACTGTTTCATCTACTGGGTAAAAACTAGCAACTTCAGTGGAATAGATTCCTGCATCCACCCCACAAAAAGAATGAGCATGTAATCGACATATTCAATGCTGCTGTCATTTCTCCTGCTTCTCTCTCCTGGCTAGATTATTCATATGGGTTATCCCAACCAATCAGGGACTATGAAGAGAGCAGTCCGATGATGTCGCAATGCTAAGTCACCAATACATATTTTAATACATTATAACCTCACTAAGAGAGAATGAGTGTAATATAAATGAATCACTGAACATTTTTGCATAGAGTGGGAAATCTCTTTAAAGGGGAGATATTTTTTTAGCACTGCTGAATATATTTCCAGCAACTGATTAGTTTCAGACTAGCTCTACCTGGGATATTTTTCTCCACTCTCCCTTCCTTAATTTTGTTAGGGTGAGCAGAGCACATGTCAAACTTGCTCATCAATCATATAGCACTTGGCACTGTAGGCACAGAGTTCTTATACTATAAATTATTGTGAATATATCATATTCTTTTAGAGGTGTCAGAACAGAGCTGTTTTATTAGTTACATCGGTAATATTTTTGTAAGTAAATTTCAGAGCAGATTTTATTTATTTCATTCAAAGTACCTTCTCCATAATTGCCTCCAGCCTATGGAACCTCCTCCCCCAGGGTGAAAGGCATCTGGAAATATGGCATTTTAGCTGCCTACTCTCTGCTGCTGTCTGCATATTTAATTTGGCTGCTGCAGTGTATTCCTTTGTTACGCTGATCGTCTTTCTTTTTTTAAAAAAAGTTTTTTCTGTACTTTTAAAATGTAGTGCTTGTACAATGATTGATACTTTTTATTTTTATTATTTTTATTTTGTTACTACAGTAAACAGACAGGGTCAACATTATTTTAAATTTAATGCATATTTTCATATTTTTGTAAAAAAAATTGAGCATTTTTGAGAAGTTGGAGAATAAAGTCAGTTATTAGCAACAATGCAATCTGAATAGCAAACAATCTTTTAACACAAAAAAGGAGTGCTCTTAATTTCTCTTAACTGTGTATGATTCTGTACATGGGATTTACATATCTGGTATTATAAGCAGGGATAGACAAATCAATCTATTTCAGTTCTGTGTCGCTTTTGCACGTGCTCACTCACCTGTCTGTTCCATTCCTTTTCTGCATTAATGTACTTTTTAAAAACTGCATGAAAATTTGCATCTATTTTTCTGTCTCAAAATATTACCATCCAAATGCATTTTCACTCAGAATATGCATTTCTAAATGCATTTGGGAAGTGCAAATGTTGATGGACAACTAAGTTCCAATCCATACATTAGTGCAAACCAATTTCTTATTGGAATTCACAAATTCCTCAAGCACCCACCCCCAATTATAAGTAGTGTAAGGGTTTAAATAAGCCATAGTTTATCCTCTGAAATCATAGGCTGCATTCAGACAAAGGTTTATTCCATTTTTCTGACATTTCCTTAAATGACATTTCTGCATGTTATTTGATCTTTCACACAATGTAAAGATCACATCTGGAAATCTAGTGGAATCTAGTGAAAGTTTAGCACTGATTTCCATGTTAATTGCTTCCAGAAAAAATCTGTTTGCAACTTCATTAACCCAGAAAATTGCAGGAGTAAAGTGATGAAATTGGGGCAGTATACCAGGATACAATTCTTTCTCACTGTTTTTATGAGGAATCATGGGGAAGCAGAAGTGTGCATGTGCAGAAAGTGTGGGGGAATAGCAACATGTCCAATGATGTTCATTGTTGTGTCATACCACGCCCACTGGTGTGAGCGAAATTTAGCACAACATGGCAGTATATTGGTCAAAAAGCCACAGTTCTGCAGTGAAACAAGTACTGCAGTGTGAAAGGAATGTTAGAAATTGGGACAGAAGCGGTACCATTATAATCAGTAAAACATAAGCAATAAACCACATGCCTGAATGCAGTCATAGCTGAAGCCCCAAATAAATGTTAACAAATGGAATTAGTAGTAGTAGTAGTAGTATAATTATATAATAATAATAATAATAATTTTACATTAACTACAAAACTGTGTAGGCTTCCATTAATGGCAAAAGCATGCGGTTAAAGAAAATGGAAGAAAAATGAAACTTCTTTCAAACATTAAAATGAATAATGAGTTTAGACTTAATCCAAAAGCAATTTAACGTTAAACATTCATATGAAATTAAATGAGCCATTGAATTTGCTATATAAGCAAGCATTAATCTTATCGAGCTCTGAGGACTGGAATGCTATACAGTGAGTGACCCATTAATTTCAAAGTCTAATACAAGGTCTGTTTAATGCCTGCAGTCCATTAAAAAGTCTGATCCCACAATATAACAGCTTTTTCATAAAAGTTTAAATCCCTATTCATTTGTTTTAATTACTCTAATCACTTGATAGTGTACTCTGACAAGATTACAGCTACAAATCTAAACCCAATGAATGTTTTCTCCATGGGAAGGGAACTTTGCATATGATTTTTTTTTTTTGCAGGTTTTAAGTCAAAACTTTAGGAAAGTTTTAAACAAGAATTAAGAATTGCTAAACTCTTGGAGGCAAATCTCACCAGTAGCACTGGGTGTAATGATCTGTTAAGCCAAGAATGGATAATTTGTTTCAAAGAGCTGCAATGAATTGCATACTTGGGTACATATGATAATTTGCTTTTCATTGGCATAAACACGCTGGGTGCCAAGCCACAAGGGCAAAAAGCATGTTATATTTATTATGGCAAGGGGCTTTTTTTGGAACTGCTAATTTCACAACTGCAAAACAATGAAGCAATCGTCTCCTTCTCTCTCTCTCTCTCTCTCTCTCTCTCACACACACACACACACACACACACACACACACACACACACACACACACACACACACACAAAGAAAACAGGAGAAAAAAGGAGAAATGGCCTGTCAGTTCATACAAATGAATATCCAGATACAATGAAGTGTATGAAGTTACCTGGGATTACACAGCTACCTGAAATCACATCTGAGCCTCACTTGCATCGACTGCCTCTTCCATGTGGTGATTAGTTACAATTTAAGCAATTCTGGTGGCTCTTTTCCAAGCAGCTCAATCATATAATAACAGCTCTATGTCCACAAAGGGGAACCTACCAAATACACACTTTCTGAAACAACATGCAAATCAACACACAGCCATCCTTCAAAATTTGCCCTTCTCCAAATTTTTCAGTGCAGTTTCCCAGCGAAGTAATGTGTACATAAACGCACATACTAGGGTGAAGTGTGCATAAAAATGCATATATTTGTGAAAATAACATTATATTAGGGAATATTGTTTTCCAAAAATATTAGGGAAAATGGCATAGAACAATGAGTATATTAGGAGAAATTTGAGCTGAAATGCTGATTAATTTTAATGGAACTTTTTTTAAAAAAAAAGTGAATGTGGAGATGTGGAGATGTGGAGAACTGAACTTAAGGTTGGAAAAACAAGAAACTGAAACCGAAATTGACAGATTCGCCCACCCCTGTTCCACACACATACCAACAACATGGAAGCACCAGTTCATGCATGTGGCACATCAACATAGGGATGAATGGATCAGTCTAGTGCCCATGACAGTTTTGCATATGTTCACTCATAAGTTCCTCCCAACTCATTTCTGCAATTTGTGTGTGTGTGGGGGGGGGGTTAAATGCATGGAAATTTTTGAACATTTTTTTCATTAAGCACACATGTTTACATGCATTTTGGTTTTTTTTATCTGAGACTGTATCGCAAAACCCAGAGAATTATGAAAATCAAGGAATAATTACTTTCCAATCATTGTATAAATCCAGGAAGCGTGAATCAAGTCTGTTCACTTAAAAGAGCAATATTTTATTACCAATATTTCAATAAAAATTCTAGAATTCATTTTATGTTTTATATGTACAATCAAAAGACAATAAGCAGGAGTACAGCTGAACGTCAAAAAGACTAAAGTAATGACAACAGAAGATTTATGTAACTTTAAAGTTGACAATGAGGACATTGAACTTGTCAAGGATTATCAATACCTCGGCACAGTCATTAACCAAAATGGAGACAATAGTCAAGAAATCAGAAGAAGGCTAGGACTGGGGAGGACAGCTATGAGAGAACTAGAAAAGGTCCTCAAATGCAAAGATGTATCACTGAACACTAAAGTCAGGATCATTCAGACCATGGTGTTCCCAATCTCTATGTATGGATGTGAAAGCTGGACAGTGAAAAAAGCGGATAAGAGAAAAATCAACTCATTTGAAATGTGGTGTTGGAGGAGAGCTTTGCGGATACCATGGACTGTGAAAAAGACAAATAATTGAGTGTTAGAACAAATTAAACGAGAACTGTCACTAGAAGCTAAAATGATGAAACTGAGGCTATCATACTTTGGACACATAATGAGAAGATATGATTCACTAGAAAAGATAATAATGCTGGGAAAAACAGAAGGGAGTAGAAAAAGAGGAAGGCCAAACAAGAGATGGATTGATTCCATAAAGGAAGCCACAGACCTGAACTTACAAGATCTAGACAGGGTGGTTCATGACAGATGCTCTTGGAGGTCACTGATTCATAGGGTCGCCATAAGTCATAGTCGACTTGGAGGCACATAACAACAACAACAGCAAATAAATGATAAATGTTAGGATTTGTCTTGGGGGATCCAGATTACCTTAGAGGATCCAGATGAAGTCTCAGTCATTGGTTTAAGAAGCAGACATCCTAAAGATCAGAGTAGAAGATTCAAAAGAATTCCAGCTATTTGTGCCAAGGTCAGATTGCACCACCAGAAAGCATGGCAGGTGGGGGCGAGGGAACTATAGCTCTATGGTAGTGCACCTGTATGCCATGCAGAAGGCCCCAGGTTCAAATGGCGTCTTTGGTCAAAAGGATATGATAGCAGGAAAGGGGAAAGATGCCTGATGCCTTGTAGAATCCTGCGGCTCAAAGTAGACAGCACAGACTAAGATGGATTAAATGGTCTACTTCAGTGTAAAGCTGATTCCTAGGTTCATATTACTCCATGGAAAACCACTGATACAAAAATTGTGTCAATAGCCTTTGATCCGTGATAGTTTATTCACCTCTTGAAGTCCATCAGGTGGTCACCTTCCATGAATGAATTAGCCCCTAGGTGTCAGTTAGGAAGAGCATAGTTAATCAAGCAACATCCTTGTAGATGGCAGCCAGCCACAGTTCCATGGTAGAGCACATGCTTTGAAAGCAGATTGCCAATTACTTCTTGTAATTTCCAGTTGAAAGGGTCACGGCAAGCCTGAGACCCAGGACAGCAGCTGTCAGTCAAAGTAGACAAAACTAGGCTTGATCCAGGGTAGGTCACCTCAGGTCTGGGGGCAGAATGCAGCCCTCCACACCTCTCTATCTGGTCCTTCGGATTCTCCTGAGGCCATACCTCCTCTCAGCCACATCCCCTACTGGCAGTACTTCACACACCACTTGAATGTGGCTGGAATGTGTTCTTGATGCACAAAATGCCTCCCTGGAGGATAGAGCAGGGTGTGTGAGCATGCGCAGACACTATCCTACTATAAAAAGGTAAACTCTGTATTCATTCTTCACCCAGCATTCATATGAGGTCCCTAAAAGGTTGCCCAGAAAGGAATGCAGCCATTGGGTGGAAAAATCTTCCCCCACCCTTGGGCTAAGTGGACCAATGTTCTGATGTGATCTAAGGTGCTATGATTGACATGTTGTTTTCTCTCTTTCATCCTATTTCAGAGATTAACAAAGCATACACAGAAGAAAGAAAATACACTAGAAGACACTTCAAACTGTCCTTTTAACTAAATGTGTTGGGAAGCAAACAACAAACATACTAGAATGTTACCTACACTGTACCTGCCAGTTTGGAAGGTCATGGGTCTAAATGTCGGTTTCTAATCAGTAGATCTTGTCTTCAAAAACCAATCAAGAGGGAAAGGTTGATATTTAAATATGTTTATCGTTTAAACAGGTGTTCCCATTTGACATACTAAATCCTAATTCTAACTCATTTTCACAAATCTAAGGTCAACACAAAATTGATGCTTTTAAAAATATGAAGGGGGAAAATAGTGGTGCAATGTGCTTATTGAACAGAAGGGATGATCATTATCCTGCCCCCAAGTTTTAGTTAACTTTAGGCATTGATTGATAACACCTGAGAAGAAGGTTATCCTGTTATGATACCTTTATCCAGGGAAATATTCAGGTGTAGGGAAATGTAGATGTGTAACGAAGGCTGAGTTGACGTTAACATTTCCCCAAAAATATTTTGCCCTGCAATATACATTTTGATGGGTGCAGATTATTCAGTAAACAGTACTCAAATCAAAAAGAAAATTGGAGCAATCTGATGCCATTTCAATTTTTTCTGCATAAAGGTCTGCAAAAGATACACAGGCATCCAAAGTGATGGTGCTTATAGTGTGGAATTTTAGGGTGAATTACCCACCCTTCATCATATTTGAATGATCCTGTTGGTTTTCATGTGACATGGATATCCCTTCTGCTACCAATGAAGTCAGCAGCGTGTTGTTGTTTTCAAAAAGATAGGAAATCTGCTTACATCACAAGTAACATCCTTCATCAGGTTTTCTGCAGTAGGTTTCAGTAAATGAACAGCAGGGGCAAAGGAAGAACAGAGAGGGTGATTAGTATTGGCTTTGATATATATATCGCAGTGGAGTGCAGAAATGAATAGTCTGTTAAGACTGGTGGTTGAAATAATAAATAAACTTAAGGTTCATTATACCTGGAAAATGCTGCTGCTGCTGCTGCTGCTGCTACTACTACTAACAATAATAATAATAATAGGAGGCTGCTGCATAGGTGCCATAGGGCTCTGTCGCCTTAAAGAGACAGTGTCATTTTTGTCCTCCTCCTCACACTGTGTCATTTGGGTGCAGATCTGTGAGGCTGCACATGAAGCACCATGAGCAAAGGAACAACAAATAAAGCAAATTCATGCCCCAAGTCCTTTAAGCACCTGGCAGAGTCCCAGCTTTGGTTCTTTGAATTCATAAAGTTGTGTGTTTGTTACTTTGGATTAATTAATACAGAGCACAAAAAACCCACATGCGTTGGGGAGGGGAGATATGGGCCATTTAGACAACTTCCTTGTTTTCATCCGGAATTTGTTTTTTAAGTTGTTTTAAAGCTTTTATTTTTTAAAAAAAATATATGCCTTTAAAAATATTTTTAAAGGTGTACTGTTTTAAAGTATTTTGCTTTTAAGATATTTTAGGGTTCTTTTAGTGTTTTTGTTTACCACCCTGGGCTCCTTCTGGAAGAATGGTGGGATAGAAATTTAATAAATAAATAATATTACCCACACCAGAAGGTCCCAGGGTAGGCTATAACCATTTAAAATTCAAAATTAAAACAGATTACAATCACATCAATAGGATGGCTCCTGAAAAAAAGCAAAGTATCAAAGGCCAGGGTAAAGAGATACGTCTTCTGTTCAGTAAAGATGGCAGATGCACTTATGTGAGGAGGGAATTGCACAGTTTAAGGGCTGACACAGAGAAAGTCCTCTCCTGGCCCACCATCTCCCAAATTTCTGCGATCCAATTTTGTGGACAAACATACATGCGACCATTATGGAGCCATGAGGTTAACACTAACACTAAGATAAAGGACGAAGGAAGGTAATAAATCTGAGAAAAACTATCAAGAATAAGTCTACTGCCCCTCCACCACTGGTTCAGATTACTTGTTACAAGCATTGGGGCTTTCTTACATAAAATACCTTAATAATAATTTTCTTAATAAAAATGTAAGAGTGTCATCATGCAGCCCCCACTGGAGGATTTATAGCGCTGCATCACAATCCTGGATTTGGAGGAAAGGGGAAACAAAAGTGAAAATGGGGGTGCAAAGGAGGTTGCAAAAAAAGGAGGGGATAGGAGACATGGGAATGGGGTGAAGGTGAAAGGGGCTGCAGAATAGGAGGAGATGGTGACTTCATAATTGTATGGAAGGTTAAAAGCATGCTTAGTAGTTGCAAGGTGTGGGAGATGCAGGAGGTTACCATGAAGGAAGTTGCACACAAGGAGGGGGAGGAGACATGGACAAGGGAAGGTGAAAATAGGGGTGCAAGGCAGGGATGCAAAATAGAAGTGGCCTCACATATGGGGTTCGAAAGGTGGAAAGGAGACTTAATGGTTGCATGAGGTGGGGTGGGGAAGCTCTGGGGGTTAATGTGGAGGGGAAATGATGGGGGTTGGTGAGCACAGCAAGCAAGGGAGTAACCCCTAGTACTCTCAACAATTGGAACAGCAGTGAGGGTGGACTAACAGATTTATTCTCACTGCTGCATCACATGTTTACTTAACTTCCATGCAGAATACCTGTAGAAGGGTGATTGCGTAAACATCAAGATTTTCAGAGTAAGAATATCTAGACAGCATTCAAGATACACCCTAGAGCAGGATGGAAACCTGTAGCCTTTCAGATATTCTTGGATTACAGCTCCCATGGCCTGGGGCTTATGGGAGTTCAATTCCAATACCATATGGAGGGTCACAGATTCTCCATCCCTGCCTTAGAGCACCACACTAAGACGACTACCATCTTGGATGCCTTTTATCCCCCCTAGTATCCAGCTGGGTGCATATACTCACATGACACAAGTTGGCAACAACTGAGTTGTCAACTGTGGTATGCTGGTTAGAGTGGGAGTCCAGGGTTCAAATCCCTGCTCAGCTGTGAAGCTCACCGGATAACCTTGGGCCAGTCACTGTCTCTCAGCCTACCCTAACTCATAGGGTTGTTGTGAAGATAAAATGGGAGGGGGAGAAGCATGCTTGTGCACCACCTTCAGCTCTTTGGAGGAAAGGTGGATATAAATAGAATAATGATAGAAATAACCATCAATAGTGTGGATTCTCCTTGAACAAAAACTGCCCATACTGCTTAAGACAGGAGTTCAATAACCTCGAAGTCCCTGAACACCCTTTGGGGGGGGGTCAGATAGACATTATCTTTTCAAGAGAGCGAACAAATTCTAATGCATACAATCTGTATGATATCATTGCTTCCATTTTAAACTTGAGGTACCAAAAAAATAAATAAGATATGCAGGTATTGGAAGCTGCATTGTGCCCAGGTGTTTCATGACACTAATTCAGCACTGATGAAATAGTGGTGCTTGTTTACAACACTGAAATGTTCAAATATGAATGATCAAGGAGCAAACAAACAGCAACAAAAAAGACCTCCCTGGTTCAGGGAAGAGACAACTTCTAAATTGTCTGCAATTCTCCGCCACTTTCATTGTTATTTGCAACCTCGCCGTTTCTGCCATTTTTCAAATCGTCTGTGATATTTGCCAGATTAAGTTGTTCCATAATCACCGCAGGCTCAGAACATTCAGCATATGACAATGTGTTCTGAGGATAATGGTGTTCACCTAGAGAAGAGTAATATCTTTTCCCCCAACATTTGTCTAACTTATTAGTATTCAAGAACCTTACAGAGAGTCTGTGACCTGTTTGTGTAACGGGTACAGCCAGGCATTCGAGGTTATGTTAATTTCCTTTTGATCTGAAAGGATAAAATATAATGGAAGAGAAAATTAAACAAAGGCTATATACAAAAATCTTCTTTGCCACTTGAGGAAATGTTCCATGTGACAATTTTATTAATACCATTGAAGGGACTTTTTTTTTTTTTACTGGCTGTGAATGATAGGCATAAGTGACTTTATGGAGTCTCTATCTGAGCTGTGGGAAATTATGTTTGCACTCTGGGGTTACTGTGCTGCCGGAATATGCTTATTTTCCATCGGGGGAGAAAAAGGTAAGGAATTGAGACAGAAAGTGAGACAGGAAATGCTCAGACTTTCAGAAGGTACATGCTTGTTTTAGTTCTGTGCAGACAATGTATCAGGTAGGAAACATTATAGTTGTAGGGTAACTAGGAATGGGGGAGACTTTTGGATTGGTTAACATATTAATACAAATCGAACTAATTCACAGTGCTCAAAACCAGGTATCTATTAGGAATTGTAGGGCAGAAGACAGGGAGATGAACAGGCAGAGCCAACTAATTTGAATTTTGTTGCCGTCCTCCCTAATGAGTTCTACCAGGGCAACAATATGACTAAGTTGGGGGGGGAACCCCCGGACAGGCATTGCCACCCCCTGGACTGCTTTTAAAGAAGGCCAGCAAGTGAGCACAAGCTGATGTTTTTGGGGCAGTGCCCCACTCACCCTAATGGACCAGCCTCCAATGCTTAAAACAATATGTGAACCAAAACACGGCTTTGAAATCCACCTTTCTCTAGATGCTGTGAGTCAGTTCTTCCGCCAAGAAACGTATACAAGAACTGTGTTTCAAAATGCATATATTAGTGGAAATAATGTGCAAAAGTTTATTATATTAGGGACTTTTGTTTGTTTGTTATATGCCTTCATGTCGATTATGACATATAGTGATCCTATGAATCTTTGTTATATATAGATATAGATATATAGATATAGATATATTCATTGGGTTTTCATGGTAAGAGGAATTCAGAGGTGGTTTACCATTGCCTTCCTCTAAGCCTACGACACCCGGTGATCCCAGGTGGTCTCCCATCCAAGTATTAACCAGGCTTGACCCTCCTTAGCTTCCGAGATCAGATTAAATTGGGCGTGTTCAGGGTAGTATGGCCATAGACATATTAGGGACTATTGCTTGCAAATATGTGTACACAGTTGACCTCCTGGCAGCAGAGTTGCTTCCATTTACTGGGAGGGAGGGAGGCCAGGCAGCAGGTATGTCAGCACTCTGTGGGTATGCCAGCACCCACATCTCTGTGTGGATGTACCAGTGCCAGGTTATTTCAGCTGGTGTGCCTGCACAGTGCTAACATCCATGTTGCCTTCCTGCTCCCCTTTCTGGAAAGCAACAGCAATTCCGCTGCAGGAGGGCAAGGGGTGAGATGCCCCCCCTTCCTACCAGTGCTGCTCCCTGGAGACAGCATACAGCTTTCATGATGGCTAAGAAATTGAATTCAGTTTACATTTCAAGTCCAGTCTATCAAATTTGCACTTCCTAAACAATATGAGAACCAAAACACAGCAATCCTTCGGAATTTGCACTTATTCAAATTTTGCAATGCAGTTTGCAAAGCAAACTGTTTACAAAACTACATATATTGGGAGAGAGTGTGCATAAAAATGAAAACATGGGTGAAAATATGCTTTATAAGAAGAAATTGCTTGGGAAAAGGTGCACAAAATGGTTTATTAAGAGAAATTTGCACTAAAATGCTCGGGGAATTTTCATGAGGATTGGCAAATTGGTGCAGAAATGTGGAGAACTGAATTTAAAATCAGGAAAATGAAAAACTGAGAGAACCGACAGTGGCAGATTTTTCCATCCCTAGTTATTGATAGTACTCTGTGAATCAAAGAGACCTAGGTTGAAATCTGTACTGTGTCATCATGCTTACTGACTGCTCTTAGGCAAGTGTGTCTCTGAGATGAACCCAATTCATGGAACTGTTGTGAGGATAAAATGACATGACACCATTGTGAAGTCCTTTGAAAGAGTGGAAAAATAGATGCCAGTGTAGTTATATTTGAAGAATTTTTTTAAAAAAATAAATGCAGACATCAGCTGAGTACTTGGAAGAGTACAGTTACAGTACAATCCTGTGTGTTTCCACTCAGGAGGAAGACCCATTAAGGCCCCATCTGTACAATACATTTAAAGCACCACCATACCATTTTAAACAGTCATGGCTTCCCCCAAAGAATCCTGGGAACTGATTTGTTAAGGGTGCAGAGAGTTGTTAGGAGACCCTATTCCCCTGGCAGAGCTAAAGTTACTAGAGTTCTCTGGGAAGAGGAATTGATCGTTAAACCACTCTGAGAATTGTAGCTCTGTGCGGGGAATAGGGGCTTGCTTACAACTCTCTGCACCTTAACAGATTATAGTTCCCAAGATACTTGGAAGGGAAGTGGTATAATACAACTTTAAATGTATGGTGCAGTTGGGGACTGACTAATGTCATGAGCTTTCCTCCCAGGTAAGCATGTACAGGATTATAGCCTTTATCATCTGAAAAACAGTAATCAATTGGCATCATAGTAAAGCAAAGCATTTCCCAACATCCAAGTGAGGTATGTGTCATCTTCCACTGTCTCTCTTTGCCTTTTTGTTTGTGACTCCTACATTTTTCAGAACTTACAACCTTTAACAAACAAGTTTCCTCTTAAAATCAATAGTCCTTATCTTGATATCTCAGAGACATTTTGGATAATTACTCAATATTGCAGGCGGGGAGAGACACACAAAACCTCTGCTGGTTTGTAAGGGGGGGGGAGTACTTTGTGTTAGGAAGCAACATAAGGCCATCAACAAAAAAGACAAATTATGACTGTCAGCTACATTTTTCAGGTTATAATGACATTTGGGCACCATATAGTGCAACAAAAGCTTAGCTTTTCAACATGCTTAAAGCCATAAAAAAAAACAAGATTATTGTTGTTTTGTGCCATTATAATGCATGCAGAGCTTGAATTAGTGCTCCTTTAGTGAGCATAAAAACAAATTGTAAATCCAATTGGCTTTTAGTAATATGAATTTTGTCAGTAAAGCGCTTTTTATTCCATTAAAGGAAGGCAGATCATCAGAGAATGCTCTTTGTTTAGAATGACAGTATGGCTCCTGACAGATTTTTCTTTCTTGGGCTCTTACAGCTATCTTCGAAAAAGAAACCTCGAAAAGACTCCTCAATGGTAGCTTCACCCAGATGTTCTCTGTATTTTGGGAGGGCTCCTTGCATATGTTTAAGCCTACATTCTCAAGCAATGATTTCAGCAGGTACTGTGGCATAATTTGGGCTCCTACTTGGAAGAAGGGTGGGATATAAATCTAATAAATAACTCATTTGCAGATCCAGTGTAGTATGGATTGAACACTACTCTGCTCTCTTTGGTGTATCCACATCTACTGAAATAAAGAATTGCACTGCTCAACACACTGCTGGAGTAAATTATTGCTATATAGGTGCTAGGGGTGTGCACTGGATTCAGGCAAACTCCAAATCATGAGACAAATCAGGGTGACTTGGAAGGATTTGGGGCTTGTCACAGGCGAAGCGGGATCTCTGTGATGCAGCACAAGTCAAAGCAGGGACCTCTGAAGTGTGTTGTGCTGCCTCAGCAATCCAGACATTTTTTTAAAAAAAAAACTGCTGCAGACAAGTATCTGCTGAAAGTAAAATGAATGTCTCTAAGCTTACTGTAATGGCCAGTGTGGGCTGATGGGAGAAGGGAGACAAACACCAGATTAGGGAGAAAGAAGAGGGAAAGCTCCATTGGGATTGACAGGCTAGTTTGCAATCAGAGGGAATGTAATCAACTTTAAAGGTGCAAAACACAAAAGCCCCTGGACCTGTTTGTCTGCAGTTTGGCAGGTTTCTTACTCAGGGGCATCTCTCTCATGTCTGCAGTTTTCAGACCAATTGCTCACAAAAGACAACAGGAGATTAAGGGCCTCCTACCCAGTTTTAATATTGTTGTTGTAGATCTATTGTTTTTATTGTATTACTGTATTTTATTAATTATATTTTAATAATTTTGTAAGTCGCCTAGAGTGGCCATTGGCCAGATAGACGACGAAGAAATTAAATTTATTATTATTATTATTATTTACCCACTCTAAAAGTGTAATGGCTGCCCTTGCAGGAAAACCACTGCCGTCATCCTTCTGAAATTTGGCAGAATTAATGACCTCACAAGAAGCAATCTTGCCTGGAAATGTCACCCAATTCTGCCCCAAAATAATAATAAAAAGTTATGTTTCCATATCACATTTTATTTTTTTAAATACCCGTTTTTAAATTTATTATAATTTTAATGTATCATTTTTGTAAAATGCAGTGATATATAAATTTTGCTAAATAAATTGAGGGCCTTTGGCCAGAAGGCGGGGTATAAATAAATAAATAAATAAATAAATAAATAAATAAATAACAACAACAACAACTTTTTTAAAATTAGAAGTGTTCAGTACAAAAGCTCCTGGACCTATTTGTCTCTATAGTTTAGCAAGCTTTATCCACTCTGAACGGGCTAATATTCCATCCTCTTTTGTCAAATGGCCAGGTTTTGATTTTTCAATAGTAAATAGGTGAGGGGGCAGGGAGACTTGGATGGAACCAGGGCCAAATTGGGCAGCCTATAAAGTGCATCAGATTGAGTTGGGCTATGCCAAATCTGGGTCCAAACCAAAGTATCTGGTCAGTGCACACCCCAGTAGATGCATCCATTCTATACTGTCAAAAAGAAGCTCTTCAACAGTAAAGTGTCTTGCTTGTGTCAAGCCAGCACTGCCAACTGCAGTGCAGGTTACTACAGTGCCAACTCATAAAGATGTTCTCTAGTTGGAACCACTGTACAGCAGTGTGGGGCAATGGAGTATAAAGGGCAATTTTCACTCCACCTGCAATCTCTGTAAGACAACAGTGTCCCAGTTAGCACCATGCAAATGTGCAGCTCTTGACCAGATAGCCACCCTTGCTGTCTTCAACAGCTCACACCCATACTAATGATGACCATGCAACAGCAACTGAGCATGTGAACAGTTCTGAATGTGGTACCTTCCTACATAAAACCACTTCCTTCTGGTGGATCCCCACCCTTTCGTCCAATGCATTCTGCAGGTGAGGGCATCCTGCAGATACCATCTTAGCTGGAGGTCTGCTCCACACAGTGACAGAACTGTGCCTTTAGTGTGGTGGCACCTACACTTTGGAACTTGCATGCATTACATATAATTATCTATTGACTTTTCAGCACCTGCTAGAGACGTGTCTCTTTTAACAAGCCTTTTGAATGGCCTTCCTTATCCTAGTTGGTATCTGTATTGGATTTGAATTGATTTTATCTATGTGCTGTGTCTGTGTGTTGTTTTATATAGTTTTGAATATTTGCCATTGTTTTAACTGTTTCCTACATGTAACCCCAAAGAGAGTGCTGAGAGTTGCTAGGAGACCCCTATTTCTCTCACAGAATTACAATTGCCAGAGTTCGCTGGGAAGAAGGGCTGACAGTTAACCACTTTGAAAACTATCTCTGTGAGTGGAATAGGAGTCACCTAACAGCGCTCAGCACCCTTCACAAATTACCCTTCCCAGGATTCTTTGGGAGAAGCCATGACTGTTTAAAGTGGAATAGTGGAATAAATGTATGCTGTGAATGTGGTCAAAGATCACTGCAGTAATAATAATAATAATAATAATAATAATAATAATAATAATAATAATAATAATAATAATAATAATAAACTTTATTTCTACCCCGCCCTTTTTCCAATAGGACTCAGAGCGGCTTACAACTAAAAACAACACCATTAAAACATACAGAGTATATTATTAAAAAAGAATTAAACTATGAGAAAAATTAAAACCATAAAATATAGGTTAAAAACAGCAGACAATTTAAAATAATAAAATCATATAATGTAATCACCAAACCTATGACACTTAATCCTGGTTGTTCTCTATCCCAAATGCCCATTGAAATAAAACAGTATTTACTTGTTGCCAGAAAGACGGCAAGGAGGGAGCTAATTGCACCTCACTCGGAAGGGAGTTCCACAGCCTAGGGGCGGCCACTGAAAAGGACCTCACCAGAAGATCTCAAATTCCAGACAGGTTCATGTAGGGAGATACGATCTGTCAAATAGTCTGGACCTGAGCCATATAGGGCTTTGTAGGTCAAAACCAGCACTTTGAATTGTGACCGGAAACAAATTGGCAGCCAGTGGAGCTGTTGTAACAGGGGAGTTGTATGGTCCCTGTAACCAGCCCCGGTTAGCACTCTGGCTGCAGCTCTTTGTACCAATTTAAGTTTCCGAACAGTCTTCAAAGGCAGCCCCACATAGAGCGTGTTACAGTAGTCTAAGCGGGATGTAACCAAGGCATGCATCACCCTAGTCAGATCAGGTAGCTCCAGGAACGGGCGCAGCTCGCGCACCAGTTTTAATTGGGCAAATGCGCTCCTGGATACAGCAGCAATCTGGGCCTCCAAATTCAAAGCTGAGTCCAGGAGTACACCCAAACTGCGAACTTGAGACTTCAGGGGGAGTGCGACCCCATCCAGCACCGGTTGAATCCCTATTCCCTGATCTGCCCTCCGACTGACCAGGAGTACCTCTGTTTTGTCAGGATTTAATCTCAACTTGTTTGCCCTCATCCAGTCCATCACTGATGCCAGACACTGGTTTAGGGCCTGTACGGCTTCCTTGGCTTCAGGTGGAAAAGAGAAATAGAGTTGAGTGTCATCAGCATACTGATGGGACCGAACCCCAAAACCCCGGACAACCTCTCCCAGCGGTTTCATGTAGATGTTGAATAACATGGGGGACAAAACGGAACACTGAGGGACCCCATAGCTCAATGGCCAAGGGGTCGAGCAGGAGTCCCCCAGTACCACCTTCTGGGTTCGGTCCTCCAGGAAGGATTGGAGCCACTGTAACACAGTGCCCCCAAGTCCCATCTTGGCAAGGCGGCCCAGAAGGATACCATGATCGATGGTATCGAAAGCCGCTGAGAGGTCCAGTAGAACCAGCAGAGGCACACTCCCCCCATCCAGTTCTCTGCGTAGGTCATCCACCAAGGCGACCAAAGCCGTCTCTGTCCCATAGCCAGGCCTGAAACCAGATTGAAATGGATCTTGATAATCCGTATCATCCAGGAATCTCTGGAGTTGGGGGACCACCACACGCTCTATTATCTTGCTTAAAAATGGAATATTGGAGACTGGCCGGTAGTTACCTAGTAAAGAGGGATCCAGGGAGGGCTTTTTCAGCAGTGGTCTTATAACTGCCTCCTTTAAGCATGATGGAATTCTGCCTTGTTGTAGAGAGGCATTAACTACTCCCCTGACCCAATCAACCAGTCCCCCTCTGGTACTTCTAATGAGCCAGGAAGGGCAAGGGTCCAGTACACACGTGGTGGCACGCGCCGCTCCAAGGATCTTGTCCACATCCTCGGGTAGAACAAGTTGAAAAGAATCCATTTTAATTGGACAAACAGGCACCGAAGTTACATCCTCAGAGACTGTATCAATTTTAGCGTCCAAGTCACAGTGAATCTGAGCGACTTTGTCCGCAAAGTGCCGTGCAAATTCTTGACAGCGGTCTGCTGAGTGGTCAGAATTACCCTCACGGGGGCTGGAACTTAAAAGCCCCCTAACCACTCGAAACAGTTCCACTGGACGGCTCCCAGCAGACGCAATGGAGGCCAAGAAGAAAGATTTCTTCTTAGCCCGTACTGCCTCGGAGTAGGCCTTCAAATAGGCTCTAGCCCGAGATCGATCAGCTTCGCTCCGAGTCTTCCGCCGACATCGCTCTAGTCCCCGTCTGACACGGTTCATCACCACCAGCTCCTTGGAAAACCATGGAGCCGGTTTGGCTCCACTCCGAAAGAGGGGATGCTCGGGAGCGATCGTGTCCACCGCCCTGGTCATTTCTCTATTCCAGAGATCAACCAGGGCTTCAACAGGATCGCCTGCCAAGGTGACAGGAAAATCTCCAAGAGCCATCAGGAAACCATCCGGATCCATCGACCTCTTGGGACGGACCATTCTAATTGGTCCCCCACCTCTGCAGAGGCTCTGAGTCCCAGTGAGTCTAAACCCGACCAGGTAGTGATCTGTCCATGACAATGGAACCACCACAAGTTCTTCCACACCAAGATCACCGTCATCCCGACCAACACAGAAAACAAGGTCGAGGGTGTTACCAGCAACATGAGTGGGGCCAGATACTACTTGGGACAGACCCATGGTTGTCATGGAGGCCATGAAGTCCTGAGCCACTCCCAACAGAGCAGTCTCAGCGTGGATGTTGAAGTCACCCAATACCACAAGCTGAGGGGACTCCAACACCAACCCTGAGACTACCCCGGCTAGCTCAGGTAGGGAGACTGTGGAGCAGCGGGGTGGGCGGTACACCAACAGAATCCCTATTCTGTCCTGGCCACCTAACTTCAAGTACACACACTTGAACCCTGAGAACTGTGGGAGAGGGCACCTGGTCAGGGGGATAGTATCACGATAGACCACTGCAACCCCACCTCCCCATCCCCCAGGTCTCGGCTGCTGTTGTACTGAAAAACCAGGTGGACAAAGCTGGGAGAGATTAACCCCCCCAGGTTCATCCAACCAGGTTTCCGTAATATAGGCCAGGTCAGCATGCTCATCAAGGACCAAATCCTGAATGAGCATCGATTTTCCATTCACCAACCTGGCATTCACCAGCAGCAGTTTTAACCCAGGGGCACTGTCACCGAGGCCATCCAGGTTGTTTGAGCGGGAAGACAGCTTGGGGGTTATCAACAGTTGGTTACACTCTACCCTCCCGTGATAGCATGGCTGTCTCCCTACTTCATATCTCCCTCTGCCTTCAACAACATTAATGGCAGCCCCTTGGATTCCTTCCTTCACCCCATGGATTCCCTCCTTTGCCCACTTATCCACAAACTTAAATGACCGTTTTAAACCAGGGGAGTGTGTCAGAGGCAGTCAGGGAGAAGGAAAGGTATGTGTCAGCCTACAAACATTAGGGGGAGAACACTTCAGAGGAGCTAGTGAAATTAACGGAACCGGTCCTTGACAACTAGCTGACGACCCCTGTTCTGTATTCTCCAAGTCAGACCAAGATGAGTCGAAACTGGTGTTCAAAGATGCCCTATGAGAACAGACACTAGACAGGGTAGGGGTGGAATGAGCAGTCTTCATATAGTTCTCAGATGAAAAAGGATTAGTCAAGTTTGTAAGGGTAGTTTTCAAGGATGACAGCCGTGACAGGATCTCACGTTGTTCCTGTTCGGGAAGCGCACCAAAGCTGTCAATGAGCAGAAGTTCTTCAGGATAAAAATTCCCGGAGCCGAGGATCGACACACTCTCAAGATGGCTCTCTCTGCCTTGCTCGGCCCTGAAGTTCAGAGATCCTATATTATCTGGGCCAGAGTTAACTGCTGGTGATTTCAGGGGTAAGTTAAAACGAGGCACGGAGACTCCTATATTGGACTTCTCCGATCTTAAAATTGAAGAGGAAGAGCGTTCCCTCATGCTACGTGTGACCAAAGGCACGGGAGGAGAAATGTCTCTAAAGTGTCTTTTAACCTCTATTCCTTTTCCTAGAAACACCTCCTTACACGAGTAAACAAAGTCCACAATAGAGGCTGAGGCAAACGTTACCAGGGAACGGGCCGTGTTTGAATTGTAAAGAAGATATTCAATCTTCGAGAATGCGTCAAGTTTCAAGGAAGACTTGACCATAAAGGACAGTAACTTCAATAGGTGTATTTTGCAATCCCTCTGTGACAGCCAACCGTATGGTTTGGGGTAGTTGGTAAAAACCAAAACCCTATCTTCTAGCTGGAGGCACCACCTTTTACTTTCCAGAGTTGGTGGCTGCAAGTCCTCTTTATACTCACAATCTTCCGCTTTACTTAGAGAACCATCGCGCCTTATCATCAGTTCCCGGGTTAACTGGTGTCAAAGGGAAGGTGTTGCAATATCACCTATAGGCAAAGCTTCAGGGCTAGGGTGCAAGGAGGTTCGGTCTTGAGCAGTCTTAATAATTTTGGCTTTGTTGTTTCTAGTGTTCACCTGCTCTGATTGACCAGTCTCCTCATGTTCCAATAATTTGAAAAGTTTATTAAAATTCATTTTGGAACCCTTTCGGGAGCTACTGGCCACTTTTACGTTTTTCGATTTCCTCTTTAAACTTGGTTGAGCCTTGATGTTTTTACGTTTTGAGCCTTTTTTTGTTGAAACCCCAGCATTAATGCCACACTTACTGTGAGCATGGCCTCGGCTAGCCGGGTTAATTGTATTAAAAGTTAGCTCACCCGGCTGATGGGTTACACACGTAGGCAATTCAGTTGTAAAACTAAGTTCATGTATGGGACTAGGATCCCTGTCCGCCTGAAACTTAGGCTCCGGTACGTCCGTCGACAAAGTAGTGCAGAGAGGTTGAATTAAGGTGGCGTCCTTTGAACAAGGCGACATTGGGGCCGTTAAATAATAACAACTGACCCATACATTCGGCAAGGAGATTCTTAATCAGCGACAGGTCTTCCGTCCATTTTATAAATAAGCTTTTAATTAGGTCCAACTGGGAATTAAGTAGTTTGACTACCGTATTAGAATCCATTTCTTAATGATGAGGACCCTTATAAATCGGCGTCTGATGTGTAGCGGATAGGGAAGGCTGAGGTGAAGAAGATGAACAAGTGGCGCACAGGATCTCAGCAGGGCAAGGCGGAGTAATGCTCACGGAGCCTCCACAGACTTGGGGCTGAGCAGGGCTGCCAGCCTGCTGAAAGTTTACAATTGAGGGATCAGCATGCTCTAGTTCCACAGCCAGAGAGCACTCGCCAGCCCTCATAGTGTCCCCAGGTGATCATTTCATTAGGCACTGTGGCCCCAAAGACCAGTCTAAGCATTCAGTGCCATCTGGTACTGTTAGATCCAGAGGTCCCATAGCAGACGAGACATTTAAATTTGGGCCAAAGAAATCTGTGATTTTACATTGATTATGTTTTTTAATGACTGCTGCAATATTGTCCGTCATGGGGACCAGACCACGCTGTTTGTATCCTACTCTGGTGAGAACCATCGTGCCAGAACTTAGATTTCCTAAGGAACAGCTGCTTACTTTTCATCCACGGCTTGATTTATGTAAAACTCGATCCTGCCCCTTTAAGGCTGTTGGACCTGGCCGGCAGATTCCTTCACCAGCCAGCATTCGTTGGAAAAACAAACATTTGCCGAAAAGCAACCAGGGCAAATCTAAAAATAGTCTGCTGGTCCCCCACCACTGGCAAGTAAGCAAGTAAGCAGGAATTATATCCAAACACAACCTGGAACAGAAGAAGCTGACCTTGAAATAAGCAGCCAAGATAAGGTGAGTAGATTGTTCACTGCAGCTAACGAGGTCTGTCACGAGAAACGAGAAACCAAACAAATCTCTGGGGCTGAAACTTGGAGGACAACCAGCCCAAATAGCTAAGCAAATAATCTGTCAAGGACCAGCTGGGAGACAGACGACTTAACAATAGAGGAAGAAGTTATTTCTTACAACATGCAGGAGCACTCGACTGGTAAGTCATATGAGGCGGCCATCTTAGCTCTATCTCTGGAATACACCTGAAAGTAGTTCCCATAACTGCTGTGAACTGAACATGAATTAAGTTCATTTTGGGATATACCTTTGAACTATTTCTAGTTCATTTTAACATTCATTCTCTAACTTTTTTTTTTACCTCTTTAGACCATTTGGGCCTTTAAGATTAAAGATCATAATTGCTGGGGAGAAGAAAGAATTTCACATTCCACTGTGTGTATGGATGTTTTCTGCGCTTTCTGAAGTATATTATATAGTTCAGCACAACATCTTGTAATATTCTGAATGCTGGAAAAAAGACTGCAGAGGATCATTTGGATGAATGTGAACTGAATTGTGAATGGAACTAGTTGATTTTGTCAAGGGATAAATGTGAATGGGAATTAGTTCCTTTTTGGACATGTTGAACTTGAATTAGAACTGGTTCCTTTTTAAAATGAACTTTCCAAGCTCTGGTATTTATTATACTGTAAATCAGTTTGTGATGCCTCATAGCAAGTAATTTATTATTATTATTATTATTATTATTATTATTATTATTATTATCATCATCATCATTATTATTATCATTATTATTATTATTATTATTATTATTATTATTATTATTAATAATAATAATAATAATAATAATAATAATAATAATAATAATAATAATAATAATAATAATAATAATAATAATAATAATGTGTTCACAATCAACATGTCCACAAACTCAGCAGTGGCTTTCACACAGTCCAGGAGTGCTATTGTGGGAAGCTGCTATGTGTGAATCAGCCCTCTGAAATCATATGCCATCTGTACTTCTGCAAAAGGCAAAACTTCAGCTGACTTTGGATGTTTCTCCTGTGTCAAATGTTTCCCCAAGACAACCAACTATATAACATCAAAAGTGAATTGTCATAGGATTTAAATAATATACATTCAAATTATTTCATTCCATACCTGTCATGCAGGTAATTTAAGATGTACCTTGCCAGAGACTTTTGTAAAATTACCTTATATGCAGTCGTAAGGCAATTGAATTATAAGAATCTATTACTCTAGATTTCAGTTTTAACATATTCTTCATTTAGTCCCAGACAGCTTCGTTTGGAGAAATTATCTGTTGGTGATGTGCCATGTTGGAATTCTAGCCATCAAAGATAGACAATTAAAGCTGAAATATTATATACACTAGAGTCATTTCAAAAGTAGCAGTGGTCAAACCCCCTAGACTTAAATCTTCTTGGGCAGCCAATGAACACTTGAGTTGGGGGAGATTTTTCAAAGAATTTGAAATTGGCCAACTTTTTTTCTTCCCTCTTTCTTTTGTGGGGAGGAGTTTGGAAATTGTAGTACAATAGATCAAATAGGGAATTATGCATTGCTTCCTTTTGTTATAATTGTATATCACAATGCCTCACCTCATGACTGTCTAACATCATGAGGCTTCCAAAGTCCCAAGCTGTGAGGAT
Organism: Rhineura floridana; assembly: GCF_030035675.1. Classification (NCBI taxonomy): domain Eukaryota; kingdom Metazoa; phylum Chordata; class Lepidosauria; order Squamata; family Rhineuridae; genus Rhineura; species Rhineura floridana. Next base: position 15,614,616 of record NC_084492.1, on the reverse strand, counting down.
CCCATCTGGCCTGCCTAGCATGTAAACAAAGCATTCATTAAACAAATGGCAGAATCACCCAACCCCAAGTAACCAGAACCTTTCATATTTTCCGGTCTCACCCCCATTGAGCCTCACTGAGTTCAATCAAACACAGATGTTTACTACTCCACTATATCCTCACAACAATCATCTGAGATGGGTTAGGGATGGGATCCATTGGGCAATGCTGATTTGAAAGCATTCTGTTGACCTAACAGATCAGTATAAGCTTGAGTTTGCTCTTTCTCTACTAGCTGCTGCTTTCACCAGTCCAGGGTATTTTCTCCTCGCCAAAAAAATAAAATAAAAAAAAGCAATATTGATATTTTAGAGGCATGTTTTTTTTTTAAAAAAAAGATATTTTTTTAAAAAATAGCAGTGGAAAAACATTGCATAAATATCTGATCCACAATTACAGAAAATAAGTGAATTAATGGAAAATTTGGTACCAAATCTGAATTGGGCAGAATAATAGCACATCACTAGATGAGCTATTCACTTTCTCTAAGATCTCTAAGATCACCCAGTGAACTTCATGGCTAAGCAAGGAACTGAATGCTCGTTTCTCCAGCCAAAGTCCAACGCACTAACCAAAATACTGCATTACATGTCCTGGCTCCCAATAGGAAAAGCAGGCTTATTCCAGAAAGCAAAACAGGGACCTAGCCTCTCATGCTAGGCCTAAACCAGAATTCAAACAGGAACAGGCATATTAGGTGCTGGAAACAATAGCAGACAAGTTGTCTCAACAGCAAATACAAATGGTGCTACTTCTTATATACAGAAAAGGGCAGGGCACTTAACACTATGAATTAATTCAGGCTCTTTCCAACACTAGCTGCGAGGCAGGGCCTACAATGGCAATCTCTGCCTCTGCTGAATTACTTTCATTGTCTGCTGCCAGAGACATTTCAAAGTGCTCGTTAGGGCTTATCTCTTCAACCTTTGTGTCTGGCCAAAAGTTTCTACCAGCCAGCTGAGACAAGGAAGGTGTGGCTGAACCTTCCTCCACAACTCTAACAGCCAGTATTAAGGCTTCTGGAGACACTCCCTCATTTCTCCTTGGGGCCCATAATATTAGATTTCAGAACCCACTTTGGAAGCTGCTGGGGTAATCCTCCTAGGCTACAGTGCAGCTCTCACCTCTGATACATAGTGGCTGCTCACAGCAATGGCCTGAGGCCAGCAGGGTGCAATCAGATCCATCCTCATCCATATGTACATTGGTATATGTCAAGGGTGGCTAACCTGTGGCCCTCTAGAGGCCAATATTCAGTTGTGAGTTGTAGTCCAAAAATATCTGGAGGGTAAAAGGTTAGCCACCCTTGGTACATACTTTGTGGCCATCTGCATAAAGCTTGTGTGTGATCATTGCACACAGTTTGCATGATATTAAACATACAAATAGACAACTATGGGTATCTGTGACTGTCAGTTGTGCAGACATATTCTCAGCATACAATAGGAAGCATAAGTATAAAGACTCAGCATAAAATCCATGTGACCTTCCTCTCTTGTACACACAGAGGCTATCATTTACGGATGGAGGAGAAACTTGATTCAATTTGCATTCAAAGGTGAACATACCTACTTTGCCCCTTCCAAACAGTATAAGAACTGAAACATAGCCATACTTCAAAATTCACACTTTTCTGAATTTTGCAATGCAGTTCTGCAGCCAAGTAATGTGTCAAAAATGCATGTTCTAAAGTGTGAGTAAAAATGCATATATTAGTAAAAATAATATACAAAAATGCATTATTTTGGGGGAAATTGCTTTGCAAAAATGTGTATATTAAATAAAATTGCATGCAAATGTATGTACATAGGAAACGATTTGCACTGAAATAGTGGTGAATATTGATAAGAACTTCTTTAAAAATAAAATGCAATCTGATGTGGAGAACTGAAGTTCAGATTGGAAAAATGAGACACTGAGTGAAACCAAAATTAACCGATTCAGCCATCCCTGCTCCCACTACAGATATTCTGACTCAAGAATTCCAGGACATCATCTTCTGATTCACAGTTAATACAAAGCTTACTGACCTGATCCCAGTCTGTGTCTGTGCTGGAATTACTTTTTTAGATGTTTTTAAAGGTTTTTTTTTAAAAAAAGATATTCTTAGATGCTTTGTTTTAATGTGTTTTAAAGATGTTTTGTTTTAATACATTTGAAAGTCTTTTGTTTTAGAGTGTTTTTTGTCTTTTTGATTGCTGCCTTGGCTTTCTTCTAGGAGGAAGGGCAGGATATAAAATTAATAATAAATAAACAAACGAATGAATGAATGAACGATATTGTTGCAACTGATGTGAGAAAGGATGGCACCACCACTTGAGCAGTAATTGTAGCACAATGCATTCAAATTAGAACTGCAGGCTTTAATCCATTAGTCACTCTGATTAATCAATTACAGTTTTAATTACTGCTTAAAATTGCTTAGGGCTGACATCAAGATTCTAGGGCATGAGTTTTTGGAAGGATTTGCCTCTGTGTGTACCACACAGATATGCTCACTCACTCCTTCCTCCATGAAAGAACTATGGGAATTATAGTTATGTGCAGCTGCTATGAAATCTTTGTTGCAGACCCAAGTCCCTAAATACCACGACACTTCCCAAGGCTCATTGTTTGGGAGCCTTGACAATTAAAGAAATTGGGGAAAAACAGTTTAGACGTGTAGCTTAGACATGATCTCACATTTATCTTGGAGGCATAACGCTATAACTGTAAGGAAGAACTGGGCTGAAGGCCAAAATAGTGAGTGAGAGGAGAGTGTGAGTGACCACCCCACCATTACTGTATCTGAGATTGCTCTTGATACCCATAAGACAGTGATTTTCAAATGGTGCACCGCGGCACACTGGTGCACCGCAAGAGGTGACTAGGTGTGCCAAGAATATTATGAAAGTATATTTTAAAAATGAGAAGAAACCCATTTGTATAGTTATTTTTATTCATAGTTTAAAATACATTGATGTATTTTTAATTTTGTACACAAAGTGCGCCAGAAAATTTGTATATGTTTTACAGTGCGCCGCAAACCAAAAGAGTTTGAGAACCATTGCCATAAGATACAGCAGAGAAAGAGACCACATGCACGAGAAAGACCAACCCCCTGCTGTTGCTCATCCCAACCCTCAGAACACCTATTTGGAGCTTTCTACCATGCTTCACTGGTGGCAATATCGCTGGTGAGCCTCCCATCCACCTATTTGGTGGAAAGGTGCTGTCCCCATCTGCTCTGTTGGTGACAGGCTGAAGCAGTAGGAGAGATGGAATCCTGAAACAAAGAACAATCTTGCATACCCCTAGTTCAGGACAACTATATCACACAACTTCATGCCATATTAATCTGCAATCACACTTATGTGGCTACTTCATATGCAGAAAGAACCTTGTTGTGCTATGCAATATACAGTCACAGCCAAATCACATGTACGTGAAATGGGTCTTTGGATATGGTTTCCTATGTTTAATAGCAGTGAATCCAAAACTTCCACAGCACAACTAAATTGTACTTCTATTTTTTGCATCAAAAGACAGAGCACCAAAACAACTGCTTAAGAACTAGATATATGCAAATCCAGTCCATGTAACTTTAGCATATATTTTGTTTTACCCATAAACTCATTATGACCCTTATCCACATTAATCTAATATCACAATGCTATTATACAAATCTATGGTGTGACCACACTTGGAGTTCTGTGTACAGTTCTGTTCACCTCACCTCAAAAAGGACATTGTGGAGCTGGAAAACATTCAGAAAAGGGCAACCAAAATGATTAAAATATGGAGCAACTCCCCTATGACAAAAGGTTACAACACTTGGAGATTTTCAGTTTACAGAAAAGGCAAGTAAAAGGACACATGATAGAGGAGTAGAAGAGGTGGAGGAAATGGACAGAAACTTTTTTTCTAGTATGCAGAGGTGAGGGCGGCAAAGAAGGCCTACTTCTCTCCCTCCATAGCATCCTCAAGTAGCTGTCCTGTGGAGCTTTTCTGTATTGTCAGTGGTGTGTTGACAGCAACTCCAGGAAAAGGAGTTTTAGACCCTTTGGAGGCCCACTGTGAATTGTTTGCAAGGCACTTTGAGGGTAAAGTTGGTCACCCCTGTAGCAATCTTGATGGCTCATACACATCTATTATAGTCCCCAATGAGGTGTCCAGTGCAACATCTGCTGCAACTTCTTGGGAAGTTGATACGGCCTGATGATGTGGACAAGGGGCTTGCAACAATGCAGCCAGCAACATCTCCTCTTGACCCTTGCCCTTCTTTGTTTATAAAAGCTTGTTGAGGGGATTGACAGAGTTGATCCACAGTGTGGTCAACACATCATTGTGGGAGGGAGTTGTTCCAGCCACCCTGAAAGAGGAGGTGATTCAACCACTCCTGAAAAAGCCCACCCTGGACCCATTGGTTTGCAACAACTACCGCCCAGTTGCAAATACCCCCTTCCTAGGGAAGGTGATTGAGAGGGTTGTGGCACAGCAATTACAAGTACTCTTGGATGAGACAGATTATCTTGACCAGTTCCAGTCTGGGTTCAGGCCTAGTTATGAGACTGAATCAGCCTTGGTCACCCTGATGGATGACCTTTATTGGGAGAAGGACAGGGGGAGCACAACCCTGTTATTCTTACTTGAACTCTCGGTGGCTTTTGTTACCATTGACCATGATATCCTTCTGGGCTGACTTGGTGAGATGGGAATTGCAGGCACTGTTTTACAGTGGTTCCACTCCTATCTCCATGGTCGTTTTCAGAGGATAGCATTGGGCGATTGTATTTTGGCCCCCTGGCAGTTGTGCTATGGAGTGCCCCAGGGTACCATCTTGTCCCCCATGCTGTTTAACATCTATATGAAGCCCTTAGGAGCAGCCATCAGGAGATTTGGGGCAAGGTGTCAACAGTACACTGATGATACCCAGCTCTGTTTCTGTATAACATTTTAATCAGGGGAGGCCGTGCAAGCCCTGGACTGCTGCCTGGACTCTGTGGTGGGCTGGTTGAGGACTCTCAATCCTAGCAAGACAGAAACTCTGTGGGTTGGTGCTTCCCGAGTTCAGATAACTGGTCAGTTGTCTGCTTTGGATGGGGTCATACTCCCTCTGAAAGAGCAGGTTTATAGTTTGGGGGTGCTCCTGGATCCATCTTTGTCGCTAGAGGCCCAGGTGACCTCTGTGGCTAGGAGTGCCTTTCACCAGCTTTGGATGGTAAGACAGCTGCGGCTGTTTCTGGACAGGGATAGCCTGACCACTGTTGTCCATGCACTGGTAACCTCCAGGTTGGATTACTGTAATGCACTCTGTGTGGGGCTGCCCTTGATGCTGGTCCAGAAGCTGCAGCTGGTGCAAAATGCAGCAGCAAGACTGCTCACTGGAGCAGATTATTGCCAACATGTCACTCTGCTACTGAAAGAATTGCACTGACTACCTATTAGCTACAGGGCTCAGTTCAAGGTTCTAGTTTTGGTGTACAAAGCCCTATACAGCTTGGGACCAGGATACCTGAAAGACCATCTTATCCCTTATATACCCAGTCAATCACCATGATGTCCAGGTGAAGGTCTCCTGCAGATATCATCTTATCAGGAGGTCTGTTCCTCACAACATAGGAAATGGACCTTTAGTATAGTGGCACCAAACTTCCATTATTGGAGGCAGTATCTTCTGAATACCAGTTACTAGGAAACACAAGTGGAGAGAGAGCTGTTGCAATCATGTTCTGCTTAAGCATCCGGATAGCCACTGTGAAAACAGAATGTTGTATAGACCATGGGCCTGATCCAGCATGCTCTTCTTATGTTCTTATCTGTGATTATTATTTTTAAAAAGTAGCACCAAAATCTGCATTTCAATACACATTTTAAATTATTTTCTCTCAAACTATGAATTTGAAACCTATATTAATATGCTGTTCATTTTGAAAACCATCAGAACATTTAGGAAATGTGAAAGCCAGTGAATAATTATGATCAGGTATTCATTCATCTGAGTCTGGAAGTGTGGATCAGGCCAGTTTATATTGGAATTCACAAGATCAAATTCCTTAAGCATCCCTATTGAAAATAATTGTAACTCAAGTGTGCACAGGCTGAAAGATTCAATTCCTATCTGTATCTTTGGGAAGCAGCCCAGCCCAGTATTGTTTTGGAGCCGCTCTGCATCTTTCCAATTTGACGTGTTATTTTGGATCAGATTAGATCTCTTAAAAATCAAGTTCTGTTTTCGGGAAAATCAAAATAGTTTATAACTTTTTTTCCTTTTCACAGAAGTGGATGAAATTTGCAGGTATTGCATCTCCTGCAGAATGCAATTAGCAGCCTTAACTTCTAAGGGTTTTTGCCCAGGTCTTCTGGGGACATGCTACATATTGCACTGCAGCTACATGGAACAAAACCCTAATATCCCTTTCTCCTTAACATTGGGACCTCAAGAAGAAGGTGACTTGCATTATGAAAAGGACAGGAAGGAAAGAAGTTCTTAGCCATAGTTCTCCAAATTGCTTTCTCCCTGAAACTTCACAGTTTCTTTTGCTCCAGAACTCTGTTTACAAGCTTATCATGGCCAGGGTCTAAAATACTGGTAGATGATAGTTAGGGGAAAGTTTCAGTAGAAGAAAGAGCTAGCAGAGGAATGGTTAAGCACTTTTCCGCCCTCCCATCATCTATCATCTCCCTTTATCCTCTCCAGGGGGCACTTTATAAGGGAGAAAGTGCCTTTGGGACATCATTAACCACAGATGCAATATAATGTGCAATAAAACATGCACCGGTGCTATGATATAGTACTGTAAAATCTGTTTTTAACAATGGTTATGTGGTTTTATTATTGTATATTTTTAAATGTTGGTTGTAAATTTCTTCTGTACATTTTTAGTGGGAAGCAATGTATAAATTTAATAAACCAAACCAACCAACCGTTTGCCTCTTAGTCTCAGCTGGTAACGAAACAGACAGCAACAGGAACAGGAGGATTAAGGGAAGAGAGAAGGAATTTCTGTTAACACAAAGAACTCTGTCAGTGTATGGATGACAAATGGGACATCAGATAAAATATTTTCAGCAAGAAACAAAAGACAACCTCTCTGTTCTTCCTCACAATTGGAAGTTCCAGGAACACCCATGCATTGCTGAACCCTGAATAAGTAATACTAGCTGACTATATCTCTAAAAAAATAACATGGATCACAGACATGATCACACCCTTGTTATTATAGCAATTACTAAATCTAGTGAAATTAGTCCTAACCAGAGCTTGGAAAAGTTACTTTTTTGAACTACAACTCCCATCAGCCCCAGCCAGCATGGCCACTAGACTGGGCTGATGGGAGTTGTAGTTCAAAAAAGTAACTTTTCCATGCTCTGGTCCTAACCATCTTAGTTAGGCAATAGACGACAGGTACAAACTGGGTGTTGTTGAAATTTCAACAACAGCAATGAACACATTGCAGTCTATTAATGTAGACAATAATAAAATCAATCTTCAGTTCGTACTTTTGGCAATTTGGTCAGTTGTCCATTTTTATATTCACTCAATTTATCAGGAGTAGTAAAGGAGACTTTTGCATACAAACAAAAGAGGGCAAATGATACCACTTGCTAACTGAAAAAAAAGGTCTATAGTTTGTGGTATCAAACTTCCCTTTCCTTTTTGTATTTCTTTTATTCTGATATGCACCAAAATCTTTTTGACTCATAACTGAAAGTAATGAGCTGGTCTTGTGTGGTGACGGACAAAGGACAGTTAGGTCACTATTAGAGGACTATATTATGTGACTTTATTTTAGGAATATAGGAAGTTGCCTTATACTGAGTCAGATTATTAGTCCATCTAGCTCAGTATTGCCTACTCTGATTGGCAGCAGCACTCAGGGGTTTCAGACAGGGTTCTTCCCCAGCCATAGCTGGAGATACTGGGGATTGGACTAAAAATGCAAGGCAGATGCTGTCACAGTGAGCTACAGCTCTTCCCTATTGTGTTCTTAACTGGCTATCTCATAGAAACAATATTGTATACCGGTTTGCCGCTGAAGGGTGTTGAGTGAGTTTGTCGCTCACTCTCTCCCGATTAGATCTTAATTTGCACTTTTTAGCATTTTTAACATTTGTGCCCCGCGGGTTTGTCTGCGGGGGCGGCCTCTTCTCCCTATAGTTCTGAATATATCTTTAGGTGGAGAAGGTGGTGCGGTACTATGGTAATTAATAGTTTCCTTGAAGAAGTGGTTGAAGAAGCGGAGGGAGTGTGTTCTTTAGAACCGTAACATCATACCTCCTGAAAGTACTGCATTGGCTCTTCTCTTCAAGCAAACTTCCTGGTGATGCCCAAGCTCTTAATGGGCCTTTTTGAATACTTTAATCCACCAAATCATCTAGGCCTATTCAAGATAATAGTATTCTAATGGTCTTGACAAGGAACGCATGGAAAGCCTTAGGAACCCCATTTTTTGAAAGTCTCCCTCACAAGGGGAAGAGAATGGAGAAGAAGGGAAAGAGGGCTGTAACCTCCCCCCCCAAAAAAAGCGGACTAATTCTCCCAAGTCTTCTGAAGGTCAACTTAAAATTACACACTTTTTCACTCCTCTTACACAGAAGTATCCCGAGGGGGTTTCCACCTATGACTACCCCTCACCCCTCGAATGGTCCTTTTCTTGTAAGGATAACATACAGTGGAACAGGGAGGAACCTACTGCCATAGAAACAAGATCATGCACCATGCCCAAGACTTGGGATGTGTTCAAAGTATAGGCCAAGAATACAAAGACAGAGAAAGCCATCATATAAACTCCCTCACATTCCAACCCCAATCGTGCATGTCCAAAATATTATGAAAATTTTCTTTGGAATGATTGCTATTGGAAGTACACCAAAAGTTGCTGGAAGAGCATCATATCCAGCTGAAAATGTGTCAATCACACCCTTTGAGGTACAGATGAGGGATTAAATTCATTGTTAAGTATAGCAAAATAATGATAGTGAATCATGTCATATAACCAAGGGGTATAGTATTGAGTGATTTTTTCATAGCTTTTTTTTTATCAGTCCTGTGTCTTCAAAACTAAATTCAGATCATAGGGCACCTTCTGAGCATCTGTCTAGTCAATGTGGCTGAGTCTGAAGAAAACCCCAATCAGCTGTTATATAATCAGTATCAAGTTGGCATCAAGCCATATAATCAGTGCAAGTTGGTTCAGTTAACAAACTGTGATATTACAAATTATGTCTGTGTCCTCATTGGTAGCCCCCTCCCTCACCCTAAATTAAGTAACAGGACAGCATTTCTGACTCTAATTCTGAAAAAGAAGTCTCATCTGACACTGTTTTTTAATTATCTTTCCATGACAAGAGCTGTATCTGCCCTATACAGCTTGAGACCATGATACCGAAAAAGATAATCTCACCTCAAATGTATCCAACTGATGTATTTGCTCTGCAGGAGAGAGCCTCCCATAGACACCATCTTAACAGGAGGTCAATTCCATATGATGTTGAAACCGAGTCTTTAGTGTGGTGGCACCTGCTCTTTGGAATTCCCTCCCATTACAGATCAGACTGGGGTTGTTTCTATTATTTTGGGGGGCCTATTGAAGGCCTTCCTTTTCCAACAAGCCTTTTCATTTTTTTTAAATCCCAGACTGTATCTGCATTGGGCTTGGAAATATGTATTTATATACACATTTATTGTTGATTTTATTATTGTTAATGTTAAATCCCTTTAGGATTTTTTGGGGGAACCAATTCAATAAATAAATAAAGAAGTGTTGTCCTATAACATTGCTACACAGTACATAAAACTTCATTCCATTTTCGGATGGTTAGAACCTATTCCAAAAGATAATAAATGGGCACTGCTATATCAACAATTGCAGATAATTAGTCCTTTTAAAAATTTTCTCACTGATTTTGTTTCCAATATGTTAGTTTATACATTAAGTTTAAAGGCATATTTCCACACAAAATAGCTAAAGTTCAAAAGTAGAGTCAGCCAGCAAAATATAATCCAGCACAGTGAAACTGGGTCCTATCTGGTCATGTTTTTAGCTTGCAGATTAATCTTATGTCAAACTTGCTTATTCCCTCTCAAATGAAACAAGCAACCAGCATTACCAATTTGCATGAAGACTTTGAGGAGGGGGACAACCCTGTAGCCTGGGATGAAGCAAATAGGTGCACCCCCCCAGAACTGTGCTCACATATTATTATTATTTATTATTTATTACACTTATATACCGCCCGACTAGCAAAAGCTCTCTGGGCGGTGAACAACAAGGAATATAATAAAATACACAATATAATACAATAAAAACATATAACATATAACAATAAACGATCAAAAGTCAGTTATAACAAAAAGAAATCAATAACTTAAGTTAAAAATGCATTGGGAAAGAGGAAGGTTTTAACCTGGCACCGAAAGGATAGTAGTGTCGGCGCCAGGCGCACCTCCTCGGGGAGACTGTTCCACAGTTCAGGGGCCACCACCGAGAAGGCCCTAGATCTTGTCCTCACCCTCCGGGCCTCCCTATGAGTCGGAACCCGGAGGAGGGCCTTCATAGCAGAACGTAGTGAACTGGCAGGTTCGTATCGGGAGAGACGGTCCAACAGATAGCGTGGTCCCGTGCCGTATAAGGTCAATACCAACACTTTGAATCTGGCCCGGAAGCATATTGGTAGCCAGTGCAAGCATGCCAGAACAGGTGTTATGTGCTCGGACCGCTTGGTTCTTGTCAGCAATCTGGCAGCCGCATTTTGCACTAGCTGCAGCTTCCGAACTGTCTTCAAAGGCAGCCCAACGTAGAGCTCATTGCAGTAATCCAAACGCAAGGTTACCAGAGCATGTACCACCGATGTAAGGTCCTTTTGACTCAGATAGGGACGTAGCTGGTCTACCAACCGAAGTTGGTAGAACGCATTCCGTGCCACCGAGGCTACTTGAGCCTCAAGTGAGAGGGAAGAGTCTAAGATGACTCCCAAGCTCCGAACCCGGTCCTTTAGGGGGAGTGTAACCCCATCCAGGATAGGGTATGTATCCACCATCTGATCAGAGAAACCATCCACTAGCAGCATCTCAGTCTTGTCAGGATTGAGCCTCAGTTTATTAGCTCTCATCCAGTCCATTGTCGCGGCCAGGCAGCGGTTCAGCACATCGATAGCCTCACCTGAAGAAGATGAAAAGGAGAAGTAGAGCTGCGTGTCATCAGCGTACTGATGACAACGTACTCCAAAACTTCTGATGACCGCACCTAACGGCTTCATGTAGATGTTAAAAACCATGGGAGACAGAACCGACCCCTGCGGAACTCCACATTGGAGAGCCCACGGAGTCGAGCAATGTTCCCCAAGCACTACCTTCTGGAGACGACCTGCCAAGTAGGAGCGGAACCACAGCCAAGCAGTACCTCCAACTCCCAACTCCACGAGCCTCCCCAGAAGGATACCATGGTCGATGGTATCAAAAGCAGCTGAGAGATCAAGGAGAAACAACAGAGTTACACTCCCTCTGTCCCTCTCCCAACATAGGTCATCATACAGGGCGACCAAGGCCGTCTCAGTGCCAAAACCAGGCCGAAAGCCCGACTGAAATGGATCTAGATAATTGGTTTCATCCAATAGTGCCTGGAGCTGGCCAGCAACCACACGTTCCAAGATCTTGCCCAGGAACGGAACATTTGCTACTGGTCTGTAGCTGTAGGAAGATTTTTTCAGGAGTGGTCTCACCACCGCCTCTTTCAGACAGTCAGGGACCACTCCCTCTCGAAAAGAGGCGTTTATCACTTCCTTGGCCCAGCCAACTGTTCCTTCCCTGCTAGATTTTATTAGCCAAGAGGGGCACGGATCGAGTATCGAAGTGGTTGCACGTACCAGTCCAAGCACCTTGTCCACGTCCTCGAGCTGAACCAACTGAAATTCATCCAATAAAGCATGACAAGACTGTGCTCCGGACACCTCGTTAGGGTCAACTGCTATAAATTGGGAGTCTAGGTCCCGGCGGATGCATAAGATCTTATGCTGGAAGTGCTCAGCAAACCCATTACAGCGAGCCACCGATGATTCTACCGTGTCCTGCAGGCCCAGCTGAAGTAGCCCGCGGACAACTCTAAAAAGCTCCGCTGGGCGGCAAAGAGATGAATTGATGGTGGCAGCAAAATGTTGTTTTTTTGCCGCCCTCACCGTTCTTACATACAACGTGGTGGAGGCACTAACCAGCGCATAATTGCATCCGTCGGGAGTTCGCATACACACAGACACACACTTTTTTGGGGCAATGACAGACAGTGATAGCTTGTTTTAAGATCAGGAACAATTTGAGAATAGACAAATTCAGTGAATAAAGCAAAGTGGGTGCACAATGAAAGCCTCATCTGGAAGAGTCCCCCAAAGTCTGCTCAGTCAAGACTTTCTCTTGCTAAGGGGGGACGGTTTATTATCATGATCAACCTATAATTACTTAAGTGATCCTGGAAAAAGACACTCTATATAGTTACAAGACATTTGAAGAGTTAAATATTAGAATTAAATAGTGTTAAATATTTGTATTACGGGCTAGAGTTAGACCCACCCCTTGGATTTTCCTTGCTCTGCTTTTCGGTTTCAGTTGTCCTCTCTACCCAAACAGCAATAAAGAAACATGTTTGTTTGCTTGCAGGAAGAAGAGTTATTGTTGTTGTTGTTGTTCTGCAGTTATTATAATGAGTAGAGCAGGACTGAGTGGTTATTGCTAAAGGGTAAAATAAAGAGATAACTTAAAGTGATCTGAAAAAATATCTACCCTAAGTTATCCTTTACTCGTTTAAAGCATTCACTTGCATTCATAGTGGGTATTTTTTCTTCCTTTTCTTGAGTACTTGATAGCAAAGGATGAAAGTAGCCCTGGAGGAATGGAAGCAGTGTTGTGCACACTACATTTAGCTGGTTGGCTGGCCATCTAGGCTGTAACTCAGGTCTTGTTTCTGATTTTTTCAATGTGTGCATCTCAGCAGCTGGTATGTTAAAAAAATCCATTTGCTTTCCACATACATGAGCCACGTTTCCACAGTTAAGTTCCAATTACTAGTCCCTTATATAGCAACCGGTTTAAAAGTTTTCCTTGGATTGTCCAACAGGAAGGAAAATCTAAAGGTCACAAACAAAACTAGAAGGAGGGACCCTCAAGGAGGAATTAAACACACCCTATTTTCTCAATGAAAAGGTGTACAGTATTGTGAACTCACAATTCAGAAATGTGGCTGCCCCACCTAACAAGGAAGAATGGCTACAGGGCTGGTGTGTGTGTGGCAGGATTCAGACAGATGCCACTGTAGCCCATGTATAACGTTTTAATTCATTTCTGCTTTATATTTTGGTTCCCAGCTAGAAAATGAGAGAACTGCTATCAGTTTTGCCAGTTGCTGCATGAGCAAGTGACTAAAATGTAGTTTGTCATTCCATGTTATCAGGGAGATGGTGATAGATCACACATTATCCTTCTGAGTACAGATCTTAAAGTTGTGAAATTGCCTTTTTTGAGACTGGTCACAGAGGAAACAAATTGAGACAAAGAGGTATACATTTTTTAAAAAAAAAACATGGATGGATAGAGTCGGGAAAGAGAAACCCAGAATGTCCTACCTTCACTGTCAGAGGTAGTGTGCCTCTGAACACCAGCTGCTGGGAATTGCAGGTGGGTAGAGTACTGTTGTGCTCAGGTTCTGCTTGCAGGCTTCCCATAAGCATTTTGTTGGCCACTATGAGAACAGGATGCTGGATCAGATGAGCTTTTAGCCTGATCCAGCAGGGGTCTTATGTTCTTAGACTCTTGACTGTGGGAGATATAATAATATAAATAAACCTAACAGAGTCATTTTGAGAAGGTTCCAGAGCAATATCATTCACCTGCCTGAGGGAAAAAACTTGAACATTTTGAAGTGTGGCGTAGTGGTTTGAGTGCTGGACTACGACCTGGGAGACCAGGATTCGAATCCCCACACAGCCATGAAGATCACTGGGTGACCTTGGGCCAGTCACTGCCTCTCAGCTTCAGAGGAAGGCAATGGTAAACCACCTCTGAATGAAAACCTTATTCATAGGGTCACCATAAGTCGGAATCGACTTGAAGGCAGTCCATTTCCATTTTTCTAGAGACAGAAAGAGAAATCTGGAGGCGTCTATATGGCTGCTGGCCACTTTTCCCCATCCATTGCTGAGGACCATGGCTCTTCTCTTAGGAGCTAACGCAGCCTTTCCCAACCAGTGTGCCTCCAGATGTTGTTGGACCACAATTCCCATCTTTCCTGACCATTGGCAATGCTGGCTGAGGCTGATCAGAGTTGTAGTCCAACAACATCTGGAGGCACACTGGTTGGGAAAGGCTGAGCTAATGTAACAGAAGGAATTGGGAGGGGGAGGAGCAGTGACAATTACCTGGGGGTTTTATTCAATGAATGGAGAAAGATGACCAGGGGCTCTACAAAGCTGTCTAGCTTTCTTCACCTGCCTTTCTTGAATTCTAAACTTTCAGAGCCTGGCTACATTTCACATGATGAGTGCAATGTGTAGTCAGGCTCTTAAACCATTGGGTGGCATTCAGTTCAGAGTAGACACATAGATGTTAATAGAACTGTCTAACTTAGAGTCTGCTCTGAATAGGACTTAGTTGAATACAACCCACTGAGTCCACATCAGGACTTTACATTTAAAGCCCTCTTATACCTCCTATATTTTATAGATACCAATATAGTTATATTTGAAGGATTTAGAACAATAAATGCTTCAATCAGCTGAGTATTGGAATAATACAGTTACAGCAGAATCCTGTACATTCCCACTCAGAAGGAATGCACAGTAAGGCTCCATCCACACTATAACATTAAAACACTGCCATGCCACTTTGAACACTCATGACGTCTCCCAAAGCATCCTGGGAACTGTTGTTTGTTAAGGGTGCTGAGAGTTGTTAGGAGACCCCGATTCCCCTCATAAAGCTACAGTTCCCAGAGTTCCTTAGGAAGAGGTATTGATTGTTAAACCACTCTGGAACTTGTAACTCTGTGATGGAAAAAGGGGGTATCAATAAATCTCTGCACCCTTAACAAACCACAGTTTCCAGAATGCTTTGGGGAAACCCATGAGTGTTAGAGTGGTATAAGAATGCTTTAAATGTATAGTTAGGATGTGGCCCAAGACATGCTTTGTACCAAAGTGTCCGCACCTTCCCCTTTTCCTCCTGTTTTTCTTTCTGGACATGAGATGTCTTAATGGCATTACTGTTTCCCTTGACTTACTAAGTGCTACTTTTCATAGACATGAGCAAGCACAATCAAAGGAAAGAAATTTTAAATATTTATATATATATGACTTCTGGATCCTCTTCCAATTATTTTAATCATCTTCTCTCCCTTTGTCCCTTTCTGCTATTTGCTACGTATAGATCTATAAATCGCTGCTAGGAGTTCAACTAAATATCTACAGTATTTTATTTTTTTAACAGCAGGTTGCTCTGATGGGGGCTTTCCACAAGATTGATTAGATGTGCCATATTTAATTTAAACTGACATTTTAAACGTATTTTCATGGGGACTTTGAAACTTTATTTGCTTTGTATTTGTGATTCGATGTACCCAACTGGACCACTGCAGAATTATAAAACAAGCTTCTTTTGTATTTTCTCAAATTAAATGGTCTTCTCCAATTCTGTTTGGGGCATGGGAGCCTGTCTAGCATGAAGACTATGTTGATACTCTCCCCCCCCCCATAATTAATTGTATGCAACTAAGTTCTACTTAGAATAGACCCATTGAAATTGATGGACCTAAGTTAATTATATGCATTAATTTCAGTGGGTCTACTCTAAGATTGGATACACTCCCCAATATCTCTAACACATATTAGAAACCGAAGTACAAAGCACTCGCTGCTTCTATCTATATGACATTCAGCAAGGCCTAGAGTCAGCCCCCAACACAGAGGAACAAATGTCCAGAGCAGCCACCTGTAGCTAATATTAGCCTCCCATTTTTAAATAAATAAATAAATAAGAAGTTACAATATTTGTAGAGGCCAGCACTGTAGGTGTAAAGAGAAACCACCTTCATTACTTCCCCATGCCTGTGGACCCAACATATGCTGTGTTAGAGCTAGCAATGGGAGAGAAATTCAATTCAATTCACATTTAAAGGCAGACCTATTTAATTCACCCTTTCTGAAACAACGTGTGAACCAAAATAGGGCCATTCTTCAAAATTTGCACTTCTCCAAATTTTTCAATGCAGTTCTTCACCCAAGTAACTTGCTTGGAGACCTTGTACAAAAATGCATGAACTAGAGGAGAATATGCACAAAAATGCATGTTTGTGTGAAATTAACATGCAAAAATGCTTTATAAAAGGGGATTATTGTTGTTGTTGTTATTTTTGTTGCTTTTTAGTTGCTTGTTGTCCAAAGAACTCCAAGCACTTTACAACGTATTAAAAACAAATATAAATACATAATAGCATAAAAATAGAACACAACCTTCACTACAGTATCAGGAAGTTTGGTAGCACACTAATAACATGAACACACTAACAACAAATAATTCTATTATATAATGTGTAACAACATAAAAACACTAATAGCACACTAGTAACAACAATATTGCAAAAAATATGTGTGTATTAGGCAAAATTGCATACAAATTGCATACAAAATATCAGTAGACTAAGGGCTGTTGCCCCTGCTCACTTCTCTTGCCAACCCCACCTACCATCACCAAAGCTCCCCTTCCTCATACGTCGACAAGGATCCCCCTCTCCACATAAAGCCACACACAGGTCACCAAAGCTGCCCTCTCCCCCCATGGATCACCGAAGTCCTCCCCCTTCCTGCCCCACATGGGTTGCCAGAGCTGCCCCCTTCCCTTCACAGGTCACCAGAGCTCTCTCTGGGACTTGCCCGCTGCTGCACCTGTTTTAATGCTCTGCTTTAATAAAGCACTCCCTCTTACTCACAAGGAAGTCTCTGCTGTAGCACCTTAGGCAGGAGCCATGAAAATCACTAGCAGAAAATGTTTGACCCAACTCTACAGAAATTGAGGCACATCTTACTTTAGGTTTGTCATCTCTTTTCCTTTTCACAGAAAATAGTAGTGTAATACATTTCTAAATACAGTTTCAGAAGCACCATGGCAACATTGTGACATGTGCACCTCCATGTAACAACATAATCTTTTTTTCCCCCTTCCTTGCTTTTTGGTAGCTTCACTCTCTTGTTTCGTAGTGGCCAAACTTGAAATCAGAAGATGAAAGTTTCTTTGTTGATGTCCAATAATGCAATAATTTTACTCAGGTCACTGTCTCCAACTACACCAGCTGTTATCCCAAAGTTATTATTTTAAGGGCATTACATCCACAACCCTGGAAAAAAGCAGAGCCATTCAAGGTGGCAATAGCAATTTTCTAGGTAGCTAGTACCTTGTGATCGAACAAGGCTGCACTAGATGACAAAGGGAATAGAGGAGGAAATTACACAGAGCTGTAGATGATGAGAGATTAGCAACTTTTAAAAAGCCTGAAGTCCCTGGAGTTTGATCTCTCTTTCCAGGAATTGTCAGTGACTCATGCTTGATAGAGGGAAGCACGTATAAGAGACCAGACAAAGGTCAAGTCAGGTTCATGACAGAGCAAGAAGTGAAACTCTTTTAAAACCCTTGTGGTGGAGTAGATAGGTTGGTTGGTTTGAAGGCTTCCCATAGGCAGTTGGTGACCACTGTGAGAACAGGATGCTGGACTAGATGGGCCTTTAGTCTGATCCAGCAAGATGCTTCATATATACTTAAGCCTAGGAATCTTTTACTTTCTGTGAACAATTTTGTAGGGCTGTGGTCCATATATTTTTTTTTAATTAAATTTATATACCGCCCCATAGCCGAAGCTCTCTGGGCGGTTTACAACAAACAAAACCAGTAACATACAATTAAAGCCACATATCATCAATTAAAATAAGTTAATTATACAAAAGTTAAGACATAATTAAACACATATTGAATGCATATTAAGTACTAAAATGCAGGAATGTTAGAATGCTAAAATAGTAAAAATGCTAAAAGCTAAAAATGCTAAAAATGCTAAAATGCCTGGGAGAAGAGGAAGGTTTTTACCTGATGCCGGAAAGATAGTAATGTTGGCACCAGGCGTATCTCATCAGGAAGAGTATTCCATAATTCGGGGGCCACCACTGAGAAGGCCCTTTTTCTTGTCGTCATCTTCCGGGCTTCTCTCTGAGTAGGCACCCGGAGGAGGGCCTTCGATGTTGAGCGTAGTGTACGGGTAGGTTCATATCGGGAGAGGCGTTGTATCAGGTATTGTGGTCCCATGCCGTACAAGGCTTTATAGGTTAAAATCAGCACCTTGAATGGAGCCCGGAAACATATAGGCAACCAGTGCAAGCGGGCCAGAATTGGTGTTATATGTTCGGACCGTTTGGTCCCAGTTATCAGTCTGGCCGCCGCATTTTGCACGAGCTGCAGTTTCCAAGCCGTTTTCAAGGGCAGCCCCACGTAGAGTGCATTGCAGTAATCTAATTTAGAGGTTACTAGAGCATGGACAACTGAAGCAAGGTTCTCCCTGTCCAGATAGTGGTGTAGCTGGGCCACCAGCCGAAGTTGTTAGAAAGCACTCCGTACCACCGAGACTACCTGAGCCTCCAATGACAGGGATGGTTCTAAAAGAACTCCCAAACTACGAACCTGCTCCTTCAGGGGGAGTGCAACCCCATCTAGGACAGGTGGAACATGCACCATCTGGTCAGGGTAACCACCTACTAACAGCATCTCAGTCTTGAGGCCCAAGCCAAATTGGACCTCTTTGGAGGTATTTGGGCCTCAGCCGAGTCAGTTTGAGATAGCCCAGATCTCTACAAGTCAGGTATGGTGGCCCAGTGTGATGCAGGGCTAACAGGGGGCAGGGCATAGGGCAGAAAGAAGATGTAGGTATGTGCAGGAAGAAGAAAAATGGGGAAAGGAGGCACTTCTTCAGGGGAGAAGGTGGATGCCTTTCCCGCCCAACCTCTCCTCCTTCCTGCCAGTCCTCCCAAAGCCCTGCATGCCAAATTCCATTCATGAACAGCTTCCCTGCATGCATCACGAAGAAGCAACACTCTGCAGCATGGAAACCTCTTGCTTCTCAGCGGATAAGTTCATCCTGTGTGGTGCCAGTCACTGCTGTTGCGCGGGCTGTTTCCATGCACTCAGAGAAGCTGCTCATTAAGGATCAGCAACCGCAAGCACAGGATGGAATCAACCTGCTTATGAGCTGTTAAGCAGAATGATTCTATCCTACATGTGCTAGGTGCACCTGCCTACTCTCAGTCAGGGAGGAGAAGGAAACATAGCATCTCCTTCTTCCCCCACAACATATTTTACATTTTAAAAATCCTTAGTCCCACCTCCCAATTGTTTCGGGGATGGAACTGGGCCGGGGCAAGTGGTCCCCTCTTTGGGATAGAGTGGATTAGCCCTCACTACGGCCCACAGATCAGGCGCATTAGGCAGATAGGAAGGACTGTGCACAGCCTTTCTGTTTTATTGACTTTTGATATTAAAAAGAACAAACACCAAACTAATCAAGAACAATAAACTTTTGGTAACAACCCCCACGTGTCTGATAACAAAAATAAGGATCCCATTTCTGGCAAATGTCAAATCCACTTACAGTCTAGTTCAGCCTTTTCCATCCTGGTGCCTTTTGGATTTTGTTGGATAACAACTCTCATTATCGCTGACTACTGGCCATGCTGGCTGGAGCTGATGAGAGGCATAGTCCAAGATAACTGGGTTGGGGACAACTGGTCTAGGGTATTCATTACACCAGACTTTTTTTGCCAGCTCTACAGGTTGTCATTTTTTTCTCAGCTCAAAGCAAAGTGTTGCTGTTGACATTTTAGCCCACTGGATTGCAGATTTCTCCCACACACTTCTGTATGCAATTTTGCCTAGTATACACATTCTTGCAAAACATTCTCTCATGTTATTGTCACTTTATGACAATGTTTATGTTTGTTTGTTTGCAATTTTACATTTCTGAGATTTTAAATTGCTGAGGTTTCATTTATGTTTTAGATTTTGAAACAAATCGAATATGTTTATTGATCCAGCGACCGTTACAAACAATTGAACAAACATTAAAACCAGCTTCTCTACCAACTGCTAATCAGCAAGTATTTTAGCCCTTGTGTCAATAAAAATGCTTAAAAATGTGGCAACATTTAAAATGACATAGGGAATGTTACAGTTTAAACATACTTTCAAAAGAACAGCATCACCTTGACCAGGAAACCATTCCAAAATGTGATACAGCAGCTTGTCTCTCGCACCCTTATAAAAATTACAAAAGCATGTGTACTATAAACTCCACAGCAGCAGAACCACATGGCCACAGTCTATGATTGTGAGGTGTGCCTTGGAAGTGTCCTTCCATCACCATAGAGGGCATTGCATTAACCCTACCCAGAAAAAAAGTGCTCTCCTATAGTTTGGCACAGATAGTTTGGTGAAATAAAGGGCACATTCTTTGCTAGGGGGATAATTTAGCCCTAGGGCTATAGGAGAACAGGAACAGTTTGACAGGCCTATCATACTCTGTCTGTCAATATCCAAAATTCTCTGCTTGACCAAAAATTTACCGTGCAAGTCGTTAAGCTTACAGCTCTGCAATAGAAAGGCCAAGTGAGAATGTCTTTTGTGACGGACATTTTTTGTACATTTTTATCATTATAAGCCCTTCTGAGACCCAGATGGTGAAAAGCAGGATATATATATATTTAAAAATAAATATTATTTCTACATATTACTTGGCATTGCAAAAGTTTGAAAAATGTGATTCTCAAAGGATGGCTGTGTTTCAGTTCATGTTTCTGAAAGTGTGAATTAGTCAAGTTCAGTTGTGAACAGAACCAAATTTCTCCCCCATCCCTAGCTAGATGGATCTTTGGTTTGATCCAGCTGTACTCTTATGCTCCTTTTCTAATTTAGGAAAACACACTGAAAAATTGAGAACATGCAATATACATGAAAAGTATAGCGTTGATGCATCCTGCATAACATAAGTTTTGATTGTGCATTTTTGCACATTCTCTTCCTCCCATAATGAAGGCAATGAGCTGGAAGTACATATCATGTCCATATTTGTCCCCAGGCTATTCTGTCATCTTGCATAAGGAATACTATGCTCAACTCTGAAAAAGGGGATTGTTTTTAATTGAACATTTCATAGTAATCAGTCTATGCAATTGTGATGTTATTTTGGCACAAACTCCTGGATGAGGTTGTCTAACGGGACACAGCAGAACAGCAGCAAAGACAAATCCATGTATAAATCAAGCCAGTGAAGAAGAAAAAATCCAAAACAGTTCTCCATTTTTAATTAAAAATGACATTGAAACCTCAGGACATGGAACATATGGAAAGGAATGCGTATCTCTGCAAAGAATAAGCTAGAATTACATAAAGGGGGAAATTACACAAAGCTTTCTTTCTTTTTAACATAACTGCTTTTGCTTCTGGTATGCCAGTAGAGGGAATCTTAAATGATTTTAATAGAAGACTGAGAGGTGCAGCAACATCTTCCACCAACCACTGAGTAAGATGTGAGACAACTCAAGCTGTTCAGAACAACTGGGGATGTATTTGGAAGTCACCCCTGACGCAATTGTTTTTACCTTCGGAGACAGTAAGACAGATGGCATGAATATATTTAAACACAGGGACAACAATGAAGTGACACTCCAGTTAGTTTTAATAAAGTAACAGCTTATTTCCAAAAGGGAGTGGACTAAACTACTTCGATATCAGACCATGCATCATGTAGGAATTTTCCATCAGGTCTGCCTATTTTGTCTATCTAGTCCAGCATTTTTTTTACTGCTCACTGCCAGCAGTAAAAAAGCAAATGTGGTGTAGTGGTTAAGGTGTTAGACTACGACTTGGAAGACCAGGGTTCGAATCCCCACATAGCCATGAAGCTCACTGAGTGACCGTGGGCCAGTCACTGCCTCTCAGCCTAAGAAAAAGGCAATGGTAAACCCCCTCTGAATACCGCTTACCATGAAAACCCTATTTGTAGGGTCGCCATAAGTCAGAATTGACTTGAAGGCAGTCCATTGAGATTGACTGAGGCAGCAGCTCTCAGGTTTGTAATTTCCCACATCAACTGCTATCAGAACTTTTTAGCTAGAGATGCCAGGTATTAAGTCCATGTGCATACAAAGCATGAACCATACCACTGAACTACGACCTCTTCCCTGAGGTAGCATATGGAGAAATGTTATACATATGTGTTTGTGTGTTAAAAATATTATATGACCTCTGTGACTGCCATGAGGCTTTGTTTTGGTGCACTGTTGCAAGCCTGCTTGGCAGTGGTTGCTTGGTGACAGGTTCTGGGAGGGGGGAGACACGATTGCTTAAAGATTCTAGTAGATGGGGCCTGATCAGGTAAATTCTTTCTGATTGGTTGAAGCTGGGAGATAATGGACAGCTGGCAGTCAGAAATGGGGAGGTAGTAAAAGTTAGCATGAGGAGTTGGTTGGTGAGCAAAGCTGAGGAAGGACTGAGGCCTATATATCATTACCCAGGGTGTCACTAATAGTGGTTTGGTGAAGATCAGAAGGGGGCCATTAACTGTCTGAGTCTTAGGGACTGCCCTGAAGAAAGGTCTTGTCAGAAGGAAGTGACACAAGTAGGGGTATAACACTAGCTAAACTGTCCCACAGCCAGAAGAACAACCGGAGGAGCTTTGGGGGCACAGAGGTAGATTGGCCCCAATAGGTGGACTGGTTTGTGGAAGTCATTGGCTGGGTTTAGGGAAACTGGCCTGAAGGGAGAGTCACCTGAAAGCTGGTGACAGCAATGGTGTCTCTGGAGACTTTAGATCCTGTCAGCAAGCACCTATAAAGTTACCCCTTATACGTCCAAGTGAGGGCATCCTGCATATACCATCTAACCAGGAGATCCATTTTGCACAACATAGGAAGTGGACCTTTAGCATTGTGGCACCTACCCTTTGGAATTCCGTCCCCTTAAATATTAGGCAGGAGTCATCTCTGTTATCTTTTCGGTACCTACTGAAGACCTTCCTCTTTCAATAAGCCTTTTAAGTAGAGCCCTTATCCCAGTCTGCATCTATGCTGGCATTGCTTTTCAAGATGTTTTGAAAGTTTTTTAAAAAGATGTTTTTTAAGATGTTTTGTTGTAAGATGTTTTAAAGTACTTCTAGTGTTTTTGTTTGCCACCCTGGGCTCCTTCTGGGAGGAAGGGTGGGATATAAATTTAATAAATAAATAAGTAAGCAAATAAAATAAGTAACCCTATTCTCTTCTATAAATAATATCCCTCTAATAAACCTACAACATAGTTCCAGATTTATACTATCTGTCTGTGGTGGTGTCATCTCACGCCTAAAGCCTTCCATACATGCTACTAGGAGGGTTTAAAGAGGTATTCCATGTGCATCAATGGCAGCAAAAGAGTTAAGGAGGCCTATTTCTACATGAAGTGAGGCTGAGGGACCAGGGAAATCCCTGACAGAGTGTCAAGACAGGGTGACATGCTTATCCTCCCAGCTTCCAAGTAGTGTGAGTGTGTCCAACTGGAAGTCCTGAATAGCATTATCATTTATATTCAGAAATCTCAGTTGTACCTTCTGTGCTGTTGTTTCAGCATGAATGAAAATTTAACTGTAGAAGTCCCATACTTTTTTTTTATTCGTTCATTCAGAAACACATAGATGCCCTCACTTGGGAGAGCAGCTGAATGTACAAACTCTTGAACAAGCTCAGCAGAGGCCCACATCGAATGCTTACTCTGGACACACAAGGGCAAAAGTGGGTAGAGAGTTGGGAGTGCATGTAGGTCCCACCCGAAACATTGCCACATGTGCCCCTGGCTAAATGCCTGAAGAGGGCTGGAGTTTAAGAAGGGGAATGAATGCCCAAGTGCATCTCAATATGTATGTCTGCATGTATTTATAAATATATTTGTATACCGCTATTTCATTTTTTTTAAAAAAACCATCAAAGTGGTTTACAACAAATAAAAATAACATACAACAAAAACCATTAAAATACAGTAAAAATAAAGGTCAACTACAACTACAAGACCCTCCGTGGCACAGAGTGGTAAGCGGTGGTAACGCAGCCAAAGCTCTGCTCACGTCCAGAGTTTGATTCCAATGGAATGAGAAAGTCAAATCTCCGGTAAAAGGGGTCGAGGTCCACTCAGCCTTCCATCCGTCCGTGGTTGGTAAAATGAGTACCCGGCATATGCTGGGGGGTAAAGAAAGGCCGGGGAAGGAACTGGCAATCTCACCCCATATATACGGTCTGCCTAGTAAATGTCGCAAGACGTCACCCTAAGAGTCGGAAACGACTCGCACTACAAGTGCGGGGACACCTTTACCTTTACCTTTACAACTACAAGCTTATACATAATACCATAGCTGCTTTCAATTGGTCCATTCTGTTATGTCCTTCTGGAAAAATCCTAATTCTGATATTCCACATAAATCCATCAGCAATTCTCTTCACTTTTTTTCCTTGTGAATAAAGTTTTTAGCAATCCCCGGGTCATCTTTATGTAGTTTGATGGGTGAATAAGCATCTGGAAACTAGTTTGATATGTGTCATTTTCAGCCCGACTGAAATCAATCTTGGCAAAATCCCCTTGGCCGGTTTGAGTGAAATTATTCTGTAAATCCAACTGCTGCTTTCCCCTAACAGGCTTAAAGGAAAGAAAGATTTTCCCCCTTCAAATTAACGGGGGGGGGATGTGGTGAAAAGAGGCAGTGACTGGCTCTGGAACTGATAATAGCAATAGTCTGATTGGTGTCAGATGTTATTGTAAGTTGACCGGTCTCTCAAAAGTATTCAGGTTAAAGCTTTGAAGATTACAGAAGAAGAAAGTCACTTCAATGATGATGAGTGTGTGTGTGTGTGTGTGTGTGTGCGTGCGTGCATGCGTGTGTGCGTGCGTGCGTCCGTGCATGCATGCGTGCGTGCTGGAGTGTGTGTTGAACTCACTAGATGGAATCCAGATGAAGCCTCTTGGTGCACATCAGCATGTTAATGTAATTACAGATATATAGGCATTTGCAGGGAAAGTGTCAGATATATTTGAAATCACAGGGAGGAAGTGATAAGAAAAAAGGCATTAACATTTCACTCCACACATCAACATACACATCTGTAGTGGCCCCCGAACTGTGGAACAGCTTACCTGAAGAGATACGCCTGGCGCCTACGGTATTTTCTTTTAGGCGCCAGGTTAAGACCTGGTTATACTCCCAGGCATTTTAATATTCATGTTTCATGTTTAACGTTTTAGTCTTAAATTATCCTGATATTTGTTATTGATTTTATTGTATATTATAATATTGTATTTTAACCTTGTTTTGTACACCGCCCAGAGAGCTACTAGCTATGGGCAGTTTATAAATGAAATAAATAAATAAATGAAATAAATAAATAGCAAAACAACAAGAATGGGACAAGAGCGACATGGCTAATACATGAAGAAAAACGTGCTGACATGATTTGTTCACAGCAAATCCAGTGTTAAGACAGACACCAACGAAACAACCACTGGGGTGGGAGGGAGATTTGCAGACATTCTTCTAAAACTTGCTTTTAAGGAACTATTTGACTATCAAGCACTATGGAATAATGTACATAAAATACACCTAGCTTCCACAAGTTTCTTTTCTTTCTTTTCTTTTTCTCCTTTTCTTTATTTCTTTTTTTCCAGGATAAGGATCTTTCATATGTTTCATATGTTCAGGGGCCCTCGCTGAAATCACAACAAGCTGATCACCACAAATTAGTCCAATTGTTGTATATATATGGGATATGAATACTGTCCCTTTTAATGTTTATTCTGTGTTACATTTGGCCTGAGAGCACCTGGTGAATTTTAATCTGTTTCTTTTAAAGAGAAAATTCCAAGCTCATCATGTCTCAGGATACCATGGTTAATTCAGAACAACCTGAATTATCCAAAGCACAGTTTTCAGTTTTTAAGCCCAGATGATGTGGACAAAGTGCTTTGCCAAACACCTGAATGTGTGATTCTTGCCCCTCTTAGCTTATTATATTAAGCAGGGTGAATGAAGTGTCTAGATGGATCCAGGAGACAGACAGACAGACAGACAGACAGACAGATAGATAGATAGATAGATAGATAGATAGATAGATAGATAGATAGATAGATAGATAGATAGATAGATAGATAGATAGATAGATAGATAGATAGATTTATTATTTGATTTATATCCCACCCTTCCTCCCAGCAGGAGCCCAGGAGATCGCACATACCTGAGAGAGCAGGTAACTCCAGCTTCCTTAAAGGAAGCTGTGGTCTGACTGTTCCTGAAGAAATGTACCCAGGGCCTGGAAGACATGAACAACTATGGACTGTTGGCTAACATTCTCTACTTGAGCAAAGTGCTTGAGTGCTCTTGAATGAAACTGGTTTTCTAGACCCATCTCAGTTGGATCTCAGGCCTTGGTTTGGCATAGAAACTGCCTTGCTTGTCCTTTGGAGTGGCCTTAGAGGGCAGCCCTGTAAATATTCATCAGGATTCCTCTTTACTAGAGTAATGCTGCTTCTGCATATCTCAAGAGGCCTTAAACATGTTGGATTTCTTAATAGGGATGAATCTAAGAGTCAAAATTATTTTAGTTAGAAATAGCCTGGCAATAGGAATGGGATTGTTGATCACAAACTTCCCTATTTTTAACAGGGAGGACGAACAGGGAAAGCAGGGCCACCTACCCCAAGCAGATCCCCACACTGCCAGTGACCCCAATGACCTTATGGACCCAGACATTCCAGCCAGAGGACTGACATAAGTTCCTAGCTGGCTCTCCTCCTTGTCAGCTTCCTGGGCCACAGGGGAAGAAGAATCGATGCACCAAGCAGGAGCTTTGGAGTCATTACCCGAGGGCTCAGCTAGCTTCATGTAAGTCTACCTGGAAGTAGATATGGAAGAGAAATTTGATTCTGTTCACATTTAAACCTCAATCTATCCAATTCATACTTTCTGAAACAATATGAAAGCCAAAACCAAAAGCGGAGTAGGTCTCTACCAGCTGTGCCCACCAGGTTTTTTTGGCACTCCAGCAGCTTAGATTCAGTGGACAGGGAGGTGGGGTTGCAATTGTCTGCATGGAATCCATCTCCCCTGTCATGTACCCTGTCCTTAACAGCTCCAGCTTTGAGTGGGTGTGCCTGGCATTGGGTCAGGGAGACAGAGTGGGGATTCTGTTGGTGTACTGTCTACCCCGTTGCCCAACAGTCTCCCTCCCTGAGCTGGTGGAGCTGGTCTCGACTTTGGTATTGGAATTCCCAAGGCTGATTGTCCTGGGTGACTTTAACATACATGCCAAGGTTAGACTCACAGGTCCAGCTCAGGACTTCATGGCTGCCATGACAACCATGGGGCTGTCTCTAATATTATCTGGACCAACGCATGTGGCAGGACACACACTTGATCTTGTGTTTTTTTTTAGGACAGGAAGAAAGTGATCTGAGGTTGGAGGGGTTCTTAGTGACTCCGTTGTCATGGACAGATCACCACCTGACAAAGTTTAGACTTTGTGCCCCCGGTAACCTTCGCAGGGGTGAAGGGCCAATTAAGATGGTCCACCCCCAGAGATTCATGGATCCAGATGGTTTCCTGAATGCTCTGGGGGATATTCCCAGCATGGCTGGCAATACTGCCGAAGCCCTGGTCAATCTCTGGAATATGGAGGTGACCCAGGCGGTGGACACTATTGCTCCAAAGTTCGCTCTCCCACCAAGGAAGGCCCATAATACACCTTGGTTTACTCAAGCCTTGGGCCTGATTAAACGGCAGGGATGATAGCTTGAACGATGATGGAGAAAAACTCAATCTGCTTCCAACTGAACATAGGCTAGAGCTCATTTTCAAGCCTATCGTGTGGCAATGATGGCAGCGAAGAAAGTTCACTTCTCTGCCACCACTGTGTCTGCTAAGTGTCATCCGGCGATGCTTTTCCGGGTGGTCCAGGGTCTTTTGGGCTCTGGCCCTATATTCGACTCTGAGCCCTCAGTTGCTCATTGTGACATGTTTGCGAGGCACTTTGCAGATAAAACTGCTTGCATTCAGACTGACTTGGACTCCTCATTAACCATAGTTGTGCCAGATGTCCCCGAGGCTTCCTCTGGTCATTTTTCTCCGGATACTTTTCAGTTTGTAAAGCCTGAGGATGTGGACAGGATTCTGGGAGAACTGAGGGCCACTACTTGTTCTGTTGACCCTTGCCCATCTTGGTTAATCAAATCTGCCAGAGTGGGAGTGGTTGAGTGGTTGGCATATTTAATTAACACCTCCCTAAGGGAAGGTTCTATGCCAACATTGTTGAAGGAGGCTGTGATAAGACCTTTGTTAAAGAAGCCTTCATTAGACCCTGCAGATCTTAACAACTTCCGCCCAGTCTCTAATCTCCCCTTTTTGGACAAGGAGATTGAGAAGGTAGCGGCTGCTCAGCTCCAAGTGTTCCTGGATGAAATGGATGATCTAGACCCTTTTCAATCAGGCTTTAGGTTTGGTTATGGGATAGAGACTGCCTTGGTTGCTCTGCTTGATGACCTATGCCAGGCATCAGACAGGGGGAGTGCATCCCTGTTGGTGCTGCTGGACCTCTCAGCGGCCTTCAATACCGCCTTCGACCATGGTATCCTTCTGGGCTGTCTAGCTGGGATGGGATTGGGAGGCACTGGTGGCTCCAGTCCTACCTGATGGACAGGACCCAGAAAATGGTGCTAGGAGACTACTGCTTGACGCCCTGGCCGTTGTCCTATGGGGTACCGCAAGGTTCCATTCTGTCTCCCATGCTCTTTAACTTTAATATGAAACCATATATCAATATGCTGATGACACTCAACTCTATCTCTCTCTACCACCTGATCACAGGGAGGAAGTGCTCATCCTAAACCGGTGCCTGGAGGCTGTGAAGGGCTGGATGTGGGCGAACAAACTGAAACTTAATCCAGACAAGACTGAAGTGTTGCTGGTCAAAGGGAAAACTGCACCAGGAATAGGGTTGTAACCTATTCTGGATGGGGTGATGCTCCCCTAGAAGGAGCAGGTCTGCAGTTTGGGAGTCCTTGTGACGCCCTTCCCTGGCTCTCCCTGTCAGGTTCCTACCTGCTTGTGGTTACTGCCTGTCTCCAGGCACCACCAGGGACTCCACCAGTCCGGACTGTCCTTTTTTATGGTTTCTCTCCCCGCTCTAGCACAGATCTCAACAGATCCCCCTGCTAGGCAGCACCACCAGTCACGTCCTATAACCAGTAGTCCCAGAGACTCGGCCTGAGTCTCCCTCAATTAGGTTACCTCTGTGACTGCGTGCTTAAGCTGTCCCAATCCCTTTGATTTACTCAGACTGCTTGTGGTGTTATTCTTCCCTTCCCCGCTGCCACCATTTGTTATCCTTCAGCCTTGGTATTTACCTTACCCTCCCTTCTGGTCTGTGAAACCCCAGCCAAGGATCAGGCCTATGATAAACCAAAAGTATTTATTGAATAACAAAGATAACAAGATTTCTTTAAAAGGCACTTAAGCATATGGTTTTATCTAATACTAATCCGAACTCCACCCCCCTCCTTCTCCACGCTCTCCTGGCAAACAACTCTCTAAAACCCACCAAAACAACCCACTCACTTTCGTCACATCACATCCACCCAGATTCCACTGTCACTCTTCCTTTTATACACTCAGCCATTTTAAACACTCAGCCAATCATCCAGCATTCTACTGCCCATTCACTCCCCCTCCTCTTTCACTCCACTTACCATGTATCTCCTATACAAACAGCACTTACCATATTTACACTAATACAAGATCATCACAGTCCTCCTGAATCCTGCCCTGCTGTTTGAATATCAGGTGGCTGCGGTAGCCGGGAGTGCTTTTGGCCAGCTCAAACTGGTCTACCAGCTGTGTCCATTCCTGGAAGCAGTTGACTTGGTCACAGTGACACATGCATTGGTGACATCAAGGCTTGATTACTGTAACACACTCTATGTGGGGCTGCCTTTGAAAATGGTTCGGAAATTACAGTTGGTTCAAAATGCAGCAGCCAGAATGTTAACAGGAGCATGGCACAGGGAGCATATTACCCCTGTGCTTTATCGACTTAACTGGTTCCCAATTTGTTTCCGGGCCCAATTCAAAGAGCTGGTTCTGACCTTTAAAGCCCTAAACAGCCTTGGACCAATGTACCTGAGGGACCACTTATGGCCAAAAGTTCCTGCCCGGGATTTAAGATCATCTACCTCTAGTCTCCTCTGTGTGCTGGAATAGAAGATGTTAGACTGACACGAATGTGGAAGAGAGCCTTTTCAGCTGTGGCCCCCAAGCTTTGGAATACCCTACCCCAAGAAGCCCACTATGCTCCCTCCCTTATGGTTTTTCGGAGACTTCTGAAAATGATCTTGTTCCGGAGAGCCTTTGGTAAGGACTGAGGGTAGAGCCTGACACTGATTTTATGCCTTCTATGTTAATTTTTACCTCTGTAGTCCCTTCAGTAACACTCCCTATATATATGTATATGTGTGTGTGTCTTTTAATTTTTTGTGATCTTTATTGTGTACAATTTTTTATTATGTACATGTTCGATTTTATTGTAAGCTGCCGAGTGCCCTATTATAGGGTAGAAGGGCGGGATAGAAATATTTTAAATAAAATAAATGAATAAATAAAACACAACCATCCTTGAAAAATTTCACTTTTCCAAATGTTGTGATGCAGTTCTCCGACAAACAATGTTTAGAGAAATTACTTGTAAAAATGTGTACATTAGTCAAAGCTGCATACAAAAATATGTATATCAGGAGAAATTTGTACTAAAATGCTAAAAACAAAATCATGAGATATTTAAAAAAAAAATTGTAAAGAAGTGAAAATTGCAGAAGTGTGGAGAACTGGGAACTGAAATTTCCCTACTTGGAAAGATAGGAAAGTTTGTGTAAGCACATGCCCATAGCAGGGCCTGGTTGGGAAACAGAAGGAAGCCTCTAGTTATTATATAAATTCTCCATCAGAACTGAATTGATGCTGAAGCAACGACTGCCTTGAAGCTCCAGAACATAGCATTTCCAGAATGGTTAATGGACAACTCTTGGTGGTAATGTTCCAGTGGCGCTTGGTAGTTTTATTTTTTCTAAGAGCTACATCCAAGATTTCAAAAGCTAGATTTGCTTGGAAAATAAGCTCAGCTTTTCCTGACTTTGAGGAGCACACCTTATTTCAGAGCCAGTCTGATTTGGGCTAGGAGGAGCTTTCCTATCGTTATTCCTGAAAGCCACAGCAAACCCTTCAGGTTGCTCTGAAGTGTATCAGAGCCAAGCCGGTAGGTCCTTCGGCGTGCAAGCACAAGTACTCAGGCAATCAGTCCCCACTGCCAGAGCCCTTGGTTTGAGATTACTGGCACCTTACACTGACTTTTGAGGATGGATTGTTCTGCCTGAGAAGGAACTTGAGATATCAAGCAGAACTTAACATTTTCCTGATTGTTCACAGCTTGTAATCTATAATATTGACCTATATTTATGAACATCAACAAAAACTTCAATATGAATTAAGAAGACAAATAGCAGTCAAAACCATTGGAGAAGTGATGCTAAACACTCCATTCATAAAGTACAAACCTGATCTGTATGAAATTATGGGCTAGGCTTTTGCAAGGAAATATATTCTACAGGTACAGAAGAAAGCTTTGAGGGTGGCTCATAGAGCAGTCCCATGGGAACTGTTGTGGTGAAGCAAGAAAGGGCCATACCTCAGTGGTGGAGCATTTGCTTTGCATGCAGAAAGTCCTAAATTCAATCTCCAGCATCTCCGAGCAGAACTGGGAAAGAACCCTGGAGAGCCACTGTCAGTCAATGCAGACAATAACAAGCAAAATGGACCAATGGTCAGACTCAGTATAAGGCAGCTTCCTATGTCCCTAAGGATGTGGCAATGAAGACAGAGCATCTTTCCATGCCAGTACTAGGACCCTGCATCTGCAGTGGTACAACTACAGTCCTTTGTTCTGCTTGATTTTGATTTCTCCATGCCAAAGCCCTGCCATGTCCCATTGTACCACTCTGGTGGGAATAGCAAGGGGTGTGTGTCTCTTTGTGACACTGTGTGGGCATTAGGGATGTGCTAGAATTCAGCCCAATTTGAATTTGGTACCAATTTTTTCATTAATTTCTTTATTCTCTATTGTTGCAGATCAGATTTTTATGTATTGTTTTTCTGTGGTATTTCAAAGTATTGATATTAATAGGGGAAAACAGATTGATAAAAGCAGTGGCATCACTAGCAGCCTGTTATGCCGATGGAATGCTTTCAAAATGGCACTGGTCAATGGATCCCAATCCTAGCAGGCATGCAAATGTGCTCTCTGTTTTTGTATATTGGAAGCTTGGAAAGCCATAGAAGGATGCATCAGACAAATGGAAGACCATTCAATATCAAAGGGATTTCCTCAAAAATGGAGCTAAGATTAGGATTGTGCAAACGCTGAAACAACAAGTCACCAGTAGCATGCTACATCTTAAGTAAATCCATAGGATTGGAAAGTCCATCAAAAAGGACAAGAACATGCACACTTCCAGATTCTCACTGTTTGGGGGTGGGATTCAATCTGATACTAGCAAATTCAGGTTGGGCAATCAAAGTTGATTTGATGCTTTTGTTTGACAAGCGTGCTATCCCTCTATCCCTTTTTATGCAGTAAGAAATGGGACAAGAAAATCCACTGGAAAGTGTGGGATAACATTTGCTTGACTCAATCTTGTCATCCTCACAAAAAAAATCAGAGTGAATGCACAGTTGACATCATGTCACCTCCCCACAAACCTTGTGTAAAAACAAATCAGGTTGAATGCTCAACAAACAGGTTTCCTGGAAGCCCCCTGTGTTTCAAGTTGAGCTGTGTGCAAATGGCCCCTTGAAATTCTCCATCCTATTCGACAGAGAAATTGGGAGGAAATGATTCACCAACATCTTTTTCACACTTTAAAAGCAAAGCCACAGCAGCAGCTCACTTTGAAAATGATGCTGGTAATGTCACTGTTAGCGTAGTTAGTGGGGCACTGATTTTCAAAATGCATGACAGCCATGGTGCTGAGTGCTCACCTGAGCCATAGCTTTGCATTGAAAGAGTAAAGAGAGAGACCATCCTCAGACCACCTCATAATTTATCCCTCACACCTATGACCTGACTCCCCCACACGTCTGAAATGGCCATGGATTCCCCCATCTCTTTTGGGAAGAGAGACTGAATGAAGGGGTGGAACCTTCATCAACTTTAATACCACCAACCCAGGAAATGTGGTGTGACTTTACATACAACTGTAGCAAGATGCTTTTGGTGTAGTGTATTTCCATCATGTTCACAAATGCATTGAACATTGGTAAGATACCACATAAAAAAGAATCTCAACAGAACCACGCACATGACAACATAAAGAGTGCTTTTGTTACAGTGTTTTATCAATGCACATTTCTGCATTAGTGACATACAAAGCCAAAGGAGTAAATGAAGTGAAATCCCTGGCAAATTGTTCATTGTCCTATATTGGAATTCATGTTAGAAATTTGTCTAGTTAAATTAGAACCCAGATGAAGTGGAAATCAGGGCAGAGCAAACTCACAGATCAAGGAACAGAAGACAGAAAAATGGGCTAAAACATAGTATATTTTCTTTTCAGTCCAGAAATTTTGCTAAGTCTACTAAAAAAACCCAAAGTGGTGAAATGCCTTCTGAACAGTGGCAATGTGTATGGAAAAATGACCTACATATGTGCAAGTCCTTGCAAAATGGGCACACATGCTTTGGAACTGTATTAGCCCCCCACATCTTGGAGAATGTGCACTGTGTTTTCAGCTGGTTTTCGGTCACCTCTGAGTACCTTCATTCACTCTTTGCTTCCAAAGAACCATTGCAGTCTATAGCCCTCTTCAGGGATTCAAAGTCTCAGACAATGAAGGAAAGGGGGAAATGCATTAGCTGGCCTTCTCTCCTTCACCACTTCCTCGCCACCTGACCCCATTGCTCTCTACATGTTGAAGGATGAAACTCTGTATTGAAGCAGGTCCCAGTGCAATTTAGAATCCTGACTGAGAACTCTAACCTCTGCACAACTGTTCCTCAATGACATGGATGATAGCAGGGCCAGGCAAGGGGAATGTGACAGATGAAGTGGGCCCAGTGAACGAGTCTTCACTCTGATCCTCACACAGTTCTAATGTCAGGACTCCAGCTCCCATAATCCTAGTCAGTTAGGGATGATTGAAATTGTAGTCCAACAACATCTGGAGGGCCATGGGTTAGCCACTCCTGGAGTAAAGTTTAAAATAACCAATAGGGCTTTCCCCTGTTCCTTAATTTTGTGGTGTGCAGGTTGCTAGCTATGGAAATAGGCCTATGATGAAGATGGGATTTGGGTTAAAGCTTTTGGTGTTTACAAGAGTATGGATGGTTCCTTAAAGCTGGAGACAACAGTGCTTTTCCTCTGTCAGTTTCTAGGGGAAAAGGTATTTGAGGGCCTCTTTTCTAGGACAAAAGGTGGCAGGTTCCTTAAATGCAGTCTGTTATTATTTCTCCCGTCTTAATCAGGGCCATTACTAGATACTTAAAAGGTCCAGGCCCATAAACACAAATTTGCATAAAATGTGCAGGTGCTAATTTATATGCTTCTATGCAAATTTAGAAATCATTAGCAGAATTTACATTTCACAGAAGGTAAGCCAATTAACTTCCCATCCAAGTCACCCCAAATACATTTCTGAATGAATTTACACCCAGATCACTTCAATTAGTTTATTCATTGCCCTTGAATTAATTCTACACCCAGATGATTCAGCTCCTGCTCCAAAATCAGTTGCCCCCATTAATTAAATTAAATTCAAAATGAATAGAGGCCACATTACAATTCCATTTTGATCGTAGAGTGCAGGGGGATTCTTACTAGGAAACATGGTGGCCAGTGGAGATCTTTCTTCTTTTTAAAATCTTACTCAAACCTGATGGCAGGTGTTGCTGCACTCTGTGTAGTAAAACAATAATGTGTTTATTGCTTAGTCCAAAGACCATTGCAGAACAGAACTAAATACAAAACATTAAGACTTAAAATGATTTTCATACAATGTCAATAATCACAATGTCAATAATCACAATTAAATTTAATAAAATTAATTAATAATATATACTAAAATAGCAAATGACCCCAGGAAGAATGGAAGTGACATTGCTTCCATTTCCTTTCAGCAGACATTGTACAGGGAGAAAAAAAGAAATGGTTGTCCCTTTCCATTTCTTCTTCTGAACCATACCCCTTGGATTGAAAGCAGAAACATATCCCTTCTTCCCACAACCATTTGGTGTTTCATTACTGCCCACTTGCCTTTGCTTGAGTGATTTTTTAAAAAAGGAAAGGAAAAGAGGTGCCTTCACAGTACACAGCTGATGAGAGGCACTAGCACTTTGGCCCATCCGGTAGTGGCTGGTGTCCTTTGGGGGTAGTGCAATAGAAGGAGCTGGAGCCCATAACAGGCTGAGCCAGCCCCTGATTGGCTGTAAGAAGGCAGGCAGGTGGGGGATAGATAAGATTGGTGGGGCACTGCCCCTTTTGCCCCAGTAGACCAACCTCCAATGCTCCCATGGCCACCACAGTCACCACTGGCAAATGTGGGGTCAAGTCTAAAAGGCTTAGGGCTCCAATCACCACCACCCAAGTCATCCCTAGAAGCAGGGATGGGGAACCTCAGGCCTGGGGTCTGAATGTGGCCCTGCAATCTCCCTATATGGCCCAGGGCGCCACCCCTTCCCCAGTCACTTTGCCTACTTCACACCTGCCTTGAGGGTTTTTACCTTGGTGGAATGGGTCCTTGAACTCTGATAATCCCTCTTGCTTGCCTGGATGCAGGATAGAAAAGGGCTGTAGGAAGGTGCATAGAAACTAGCCTCCTGGACAAATATAAAATGGGCATTCATTGTTAGGCCCACTTTTTCTTCTGGGCCCACCCAACACTGGCATTTGATCTCCTGAAGATTGACCAGAAGTAAATGAGGCCCTCGAGCTGAAAAGGGTTCCCCTCTCCTGCCCTAGAGATACCCCAGCTCTTAACTTTCAGATCTCTCCAGCCTGTGCTGGCAAACCAGTTTAAGAGGAGACAGGCAGAACTGCAAATGTGTAGGACTTTACTATAGACCACTAAATGAAATCAATGTCCCGGTTTGTGTTGGAAGTGTAATAGCAATATAAAACATCACTTATGAGAGGGGAAAGTTTCATAAACGAAATGAGTAATAAAGCAAACTGAGATTATTTATTTTGGAATGTGGACAGGCTGGTGGACAGATATTTCAGAATGTTGTCTTCTTAATGCTTTTTTTGTGCACACCAAAGCTAGGCTATGGAAACAGAGGGGCTATATATTATTTTCTTTATTATTCAACTTCCCAGACTTTCATTGTTATCTATCCAACCAGCTGTTACTTGCACGTTTCAGAAAGAGTGACATATTGTCGATAGGAGCAATGTAAAGTTTTCCTATCTGCAGACCACTTAGCAATCGGTATTGACAAATGAAACCCACAGGCTCCCACTGTGATTTCTGAGTGCTGAAAAAAGATCAGTCACTTATATATATATTTAGAGTTGCCACTGAGTTTTGCCTAAAGCAGAATTTCGAAGCGAAAGCAGAGTGTCCTCTGTAAGAGAAACGTGTGAGGAATTTGGAAGAATACAACTGAAAGGGCTTCTATGCAGCAGAATTCTTCAATGATGATTTGCACGTTCCTATAATAATCATTCCTGGAAAGGTATCTGCATTTATAGTGGGTGCAGAGTAGTGAAAAGGAAACCCTGTCAATTTTTTGCAAATTACTATCTAGCAGTATCTGGTCAAATCCCCTCTTTCATACCCACACGCAAACACACATACACACTCGCCTTGCCACTCCCCCTAAACTAGCTTTCTGCCTCAGGTGTGATAGATGACATTACCCATCACCAGCGTTGCATTAAGAAGCAAGTGCCAGGTGAGTCAACTTCTACATTGGGACAGGTTGCCATCTTACCCTTTACTTCAGGAAGCAAAATGTCTTGGTCTGGCTCTGAATTTCTGTCCCACATGCAACTATCAAAGGCACAGGATCCTTTGTAGACAACATGGTGGTGACATTATTTTAACTCTTCCAAAACTCTTCCTCACTACTCCCCATTCCACTGAGGAGGCAGGCTTTGGTTTAGGGTGACTGGTGGTAGAGGATAGCCAATCTGGGAATGGCTGCAAAAGGATTGTTGGTTCTGGATCCAAAACCTTTCAGCCTGTTAGATTCAAACCACAGGGTAGTTTGGGGCACTCGTGGCACATGTTAATATGGGGTCCCTCAAGCTTCCATGCTGCATGTTGCTTGGCGAGCTATGTGTAACAAGTGCCTAAGAAGTCTCCACATAATCATCTATCTATATAATGTAATATCTATATGAAGTCACTGGAGGAAGTCACTGGGGGAAGTCACTGGGCTTAATTGTCAACAGTACACAGATAATGTGCAGATTTATGTTGTTATGTCATCTAAATCAGATGGGGAATAGAAGACCTGAATCATTGCTCGAGCTTTATAATGGGCTGGATTGATTGAATCAATTTATAGGCTTGACCTTCACTAATAGTCCCAGGGTGGGTTGCATATATCATAAAAACAGATTAAAACAGAAATAGACCTAACACTAACAACATATAAAACACCACAAATGTGAGCCATGCTAGCGTGGGGTGGACTGACATGCAGGAGGGGGAGACGTCAAAGCAGCCCCGGCCTTGGATGCTGACAGGTCACCACCAGTCATCCCAGACACTCCCCATGACAGACCCCTGGACCGGCCACCCACTCCTCCACATGACGCGGTGCCTCTCCCTGCACCTGCATTGCTTCCAGACAGTTCTCCTCCCATAGAGGGAGAGGACGGGACTGAAGCTGAGGCCCTGCCTTCATCCAGGTCCAGGAGGCAGATTCAACAAAACCAGCTCAGGAGGAGTCAGTGCTTACGTGCACACCTCCAACCATGACTTGGGGTACACACAAGTGGGGGGGCCTGCCCAACCCTACTTAAACTGGGTGAGGGGGAAGGGTTAGTTGCTGAGTCAACGTCTTTATGCTGCCAAGTTGTGCCTAGTTAGTTAGAGAGGGATGCTGAGTTCTGAGTAAGCTGTAGATAGATTCATGAAGCACTCTGAACTGAAATTTTCCATTACTTCAATAAAAGAAAAAACTATAGCTGTGTCTGAGTCTAAGTTCTTCAAGTTTGGGCAGGACAACAAACATAATCCAGTCATTAAAACATAACAGTGATGTCCCCTCAGCATAGTTCAGTCATGACCAAACCAGCAGTAACACAGTATAATATATAACTGGTATGTCCTTGATGAAAGACATATGCCTGTGCAAAAAGGTTCAGCTTCAGCTTCCAAGGAAAGACGTCAACAGTGATGCAAGATGCACCAGAGGAGGAGTGCTGCCACAGTGGAGACCTTTTCTCATATATACATCTCCCATATCTGAACCAGGATGGGACCACCAAGAGAGCTCCTCCTAAAGGTATTAAGGTCCAAATACCTTAATATAGGAGGAGGCATTCCTTCAAGTCAATTGGGCCCAAGTCATTTAGGGCTTTATAAGTTAACACCGACACCTTGAATTGGGCTCTGAAAAGTATTGGCAACCAGTGCAGTTCTCTCAGAAGTACTGTTATATGGGCCTATCTCATGATGGTGGTGGCAACTGTATTGTGCACAGCTTGCATCTTCTGAACTGACTTCAAGGGTAGCCCCACAGAGCGTATTACAATAATCTAGTCTGAAGGTTACCAGAGCCACTAACTGTGGCTAGACTATTGTTGTCTAGGAAAAGCCATAGCAGGTGCACCAGCCGTAGATGAAGAAAGGCACTCCTCGCCACAGAGGCCACTTCACTCTCTAGTGAGAAAGCTGGATCTAAGAGTACTTCCAAGCCACGCGCCTATTCTTTCAGGAGAGTGCAACCCTGTCTGGAACAGGTTAAGTGCCCAAATGCCAGACTCAAGAACTACTAATCCACAGTACTGCTGTCTTATCAGGATTCAGCTTTAGTTTCTTGGCCCTCAACCAGCCCATTATTCTCTCCAAACACTGGTCCAGCCTCTACCCTGCCTCACGTAATTCAGATGATACAGAGAAAGAGAGCTGGTATCATCAACATATTAGTGACATCTTGCTTCAAATCCTCTGATTACCTCCCAATGGCTTGGGATAGATCAGAAGAAGGGAACTTTTTTAGCCCAAGGGTTGCATTCTCTTCTGGGCAATCTTCTGGGGCCCAGATCCCAATTGTGGATGGGGCCGGAAGCAAAAATGGACAGAGCAACAAATATCAATTTTACCTTCATAAAGTAGGCTAGTTCCTACACACACACACACACACACACACACACACACACACACACATGCTCTATCCTCCATCCAGGCAACCAAGAGGCATTATCAGAGTACAAGGACACATTCTTGCCAGGCAAAAACACCGAAGGAGGTTACAAAGCAAGGCCAGTGTGTGGTGCAACTGGAGAGGTGGTGTAGCCTGGGGAGAGATCCAAGAGCCAGATAGAGAGGCCTGAAGGGCTACATTTGGCCCCCAGATCTGAGGTTCCCCATCCCTCATGTAGATGT
Organism: Rhineura floridana; assembly: GCF_030035675.1. Classification (NCBI taxonomy): domain Eukaryota; kingdom Metazoa; phylum Chordata; class Lepidosauria; order Squamata; family Rhineuridae; genus Rhineura; species Rhineura floridana. The sequence goes on along the minus strand of NC_084492.1, from coordinate 15,574,857 downwards.
TTAAAAGCATGGGGGACAAGACTGAACCCTGCAGGATCCCACAGGATAATTTCCTAGGGATCAAGCAGTACTCCCCCCTGACTACAGCCCTGCAAGTAGGAATGGAACCACTATATCGCTGTACCTCCATCTCTATGTTTCAGAGCAGGTATTTATCTCACCATAAAACAAACAGACACAGTGATAAGGTTTAAACTGGATCCTTTCATTAACATCAGCCATTACATGTTACAGTGGAAAGCAAGGAAAGAGGAGGAAAGAGAACCTAAACCCACAGCTAGGGATGGGTGAGAAATTCACCAAAGTCTCACTGGACATTGGACTGCACTCCAGTTCATGTGTTCATTGTGTCTGCACATCAGTCTTGTTTGCTAGGAGCTTCTGTGGCTTTTCCCAATTCCAGATTTTTTTAAAAAAGAAAAACAGTGGTGAACATAACATTGATACTGATGATATGTTCGATCTAAACAGCTAAAATGTATATTCTCTTTAACTTCTGTTTCATTGAGGTGATGATGGCAGCCATTAACATTCACTGTTTGATTTTCAACTTGTCTCCCCCTTGTATCTGTTTTATTTTTAAAAATCTGACTTTGTCAAACTCAGTTTTTTACCAGTCTGTTGCCTCAGGTAGGCAAAGAGTAGTTAATCACCAGCATATTAAAAAACTGACTGGGGGAGGAGGGAGGAAGCAAAATAAGTTGGTGAACTTCAAACAGGCTAACCATAAAGTCAAGAACTCAGCAGACAGCAGCACTCAAGACCTGAAGATAATTAGGTGTTTTCACCATTCAAAATTACATCACATAGCAGAGCTGGAGAAAAATATCAACTGCACAAGCCTCGTTTATTTGCATAGGGAGAGAAAAAATTCCATCCCCTCTTCTTGGATAGAAAATAACTCTGAGGCAAGATGCCTGCTTGACAGGCAATTACTAGGGATGGAGAAGTTTGATTCAGTTCATATTTCAAGCCAAATCTCTCAAATTCACACTTTCTGAAAGAATATGTGAACCAAAACACAGCCATCCTTCGAAATTCAAATTTATTTGAATTTTGTGTTGCAGTTTTCCAAGCAACCAGTGTTTACAAAAATGCATATATTATGAGACAATGTGCATAAATAGAAGATATGAATTTAAAAAAACATACAAAAATGCATAAACTGCATACAAAAATGTGTTTATTAGGATAAATTTGCGCTAAAATGCTGAAGAACTTTCATGAGGACTTTTTTTTAAAAAAATGCAAATTGCTGCAGAAATGTGGAGAACTGAATTTAAGATTGGAAAAATAAGAAACAGAGAGAACAGGAACTGACCGATCTTTCCATCCTTAGCAATTACCTGGTTCATTTACTTTTGACTATAAAAAAAATTGCAGGCCACCATTAGAAAAAAGCAAAAACAATAATGTTACTTTCTGGCAATGGAAAAGGTCAAAATGGGAAAAGCAGAAGAAACTCTAACTACAACAGACTCTTAACTAGCTTCCAGTTCATCAAAATTACAACCAAAAACCATCTGTAAACAAACTACATCCCTACTTACACAACTTCCTGGACCTATATACATTAACTCTTTAGTGGCTTTCTTTCTGCATAGTGGGTCTTAATTAAAGACTACTGCTTATTCCAACACTCCTATCTCATAGGGCCATTCCAGGAGGAGACCATAGCTGATGGTATCAAAAACCACCCAAACATCAAGGCAAGGTCACACTCCTCCCCCAATGCTTCCCCGTCCCCAACAGAGGCCATCAGTCAGGAGTTGACTGATGGGCAGTATCAAAATCTCTTTTTGGATAATTGTTTTAAACTGTTTTGTTGTTGTACACAGCTGTGATATTTGATGATGCTTAACTATCTAGAAATGTTGCAGTCTGGGAACAGTAACGTATTACAAGGTTATAAACCAAAACACATCTGCCCATGGAACACTATTCTCCCTGAACCTCAAAGCTTTCAGATCTGACTATTAGCTCAGCCCCTTGCATACAGTTCTACTTCCAACCTATTCATCTTCAGGCACAACCACTCTGCCTTCATATTTTCTTGTTACTCTGGTTGTTGGAAGCAAAGGAGGGTAAGGAGGGAGGGTAAGGAGGGTAAGGAGGGAGGGAGGAAGGAAGGAAGGAATTCAATTATCTTTTAATTTGACTTTGTAATGTAATGGGTTATAGCAATTATAATCTGCAGGATGTACATCCTAAACAGAGATCTTAGTGCTTCAGCGTCTGGGTATCTGGTGGCAAAATCCACCACCACCAATAGGTATTTCTTGCCATGTCTTGTGGGTTTGGAAAAAGGACCCACCAAATCTATTCCCACTCTATAAAAGGGTTGTCCTATTATAGGAAGGGGCTTCAATGGTGCTTTTGTCTTTACTCCACTTTTCCCCACCTTTTGGCATATGTTGCAAGATAAACAATATTGTTGTACATCTTTAGAAATATTTGGCCAATAATAGTGTGCAGCCAATCTTTTCTTGGTCTTCTTTATTCCAAGATGCCCTGAACATGGGACATCATGGGCTACCTCTAGCAATCTGGCTCCAAATTTGCTAGGTACCACCAATTGTTTCACTGGTTCACAGTGGTTCTCCCGTTCATTAGGCAACCACAGCCTGTACAGCACACCATTCTCCCACACAGTTTGATCCCTCTGAGTTTCTGTAAAGGGAATTCTGTTTTGGAGGGCTTTTCCCTTCATTACATTCAAACTGCTATCACGTTTCAGCTCCTCCCTGAACTCCTGTGTCTCTGTGTCAGACCCCATTTGTAACACTGTTTCATTCATTCTAGGCATACTAACAGTTGTTATGGCAACCTCAGGCTCAATCACAGGTTCCACCCTATTTTCTTTAGCCTCTGACAAAATGGCTTCTGCTGCTTTGCCAAGTTGTTGTCTAGTTACCACATAATTTTTTCCTCCTGCCCCCATAATATCTCTGGCCCAAGTAGTGACAGTCTGGAGGCACCCTTAATTCTGTACAGAGCATTGTGCATGTGCAGTTTTACCCACCATGTCTAGTTCAAGTCCATTCATATGGTTCTTCCCTCTTTACAGTACTGATGCTCTTTCCTAAAATACCAGTATGGAAGCACAGGCTGTAATCTGCACTGTGAAAAGAAGGGAAGGAGAACAAGGGTGCTTTCACACTGCACTTTATTCCGTTATTCTGATGATTTATTTCCTGTTAAATTGCGCATAAAATTTGAGCTTTCACACGACATAGCAGGTAGCTCCGGAATTCTGGTGGAATGTAGTGGAAGTTTAGCGCTAATTTCCGCAATAAATGATACCAGAAAAATTCCGATAGCAGGCTGGGAACCCGGAAGATTGCGGGAGTTTTGTGCTAGCTGCTGCAGCTCACGTGACAGCCATCCCAGCATGCAGCCTTCGCGCGCTGCTGCGCTACCACCGCCACGCCTCCCATCCGATCCCAGCTGCTCCTGAGAGCAGCCTGTGCTGCTGCTGCTTGTGCTCAACCACAGCCTCTGCTGCTGCGCTACTGCGCCTCTCAGCTGATCGCAATCGCGATCATGCCTCTTTCAACCCCCCCCACACACAGAAGGAACAAGCAGAGCTTTTGAATAGAAAAGGCGGGGGGGAAGCAGTCTTCTAACAGTCGTGGTAGGTGAGAGTGCTGTGTGAAAGACCATTGCGTGAAATGCCGCTAAATTGGTACTGCAGTGTGAAAGGGATTTTTGAAATCCAGAACGAAGCACTAGATTTTTAATCTGTTAAACTAGCGCTATTAGCCCCATGTGTCAAAGCAGCCCAAACCAGCTAACTTAATGCCTCTCAGGATCTTCATTGTTGCCACCAAGGGGAAGTCCTCAGACAACCACATGCTCATAGACCAGCCTTTCAACCTTTGGGTCCCCAGATGTTGGTTGATTACAGCAACAATTCCCATCCTTCCTGACTACAATTCCCATCCTTCCTGACTACAATTCCCATCCTTTCTGACCATTGGCCATGCTGGCTGGGGCTGATGGGAGTTGTAGTCCAACAATATCTGGGGACCCAAAGGTTGGCAAAGGCTGTCATAGACTCCCCTTTTCAGATATTGCACCCAATGTGCAGGCACTGGGGCATGTAATATCAGGGGCAAGCAGGCACTACCTTCCCTTCCCCTTCATATGTTTTGTTTACAACTTTGTGAACGCTGCTTTTCTGAGTTGCTTTCGTGCAGCACGTTACATTGTGGGGAGGTGAACAGAAGTTAGATGTGAAGAGATTACATATCATTAACTGACAAATATTGCTTAGTTGCCAAAGTGGCTTCTAAGTGGTTTCGAAAGCCAACTGCAGAATATGCACACATAATTAAAATAAACAATAAAACAAATCCATCAGAGCGTTACTATACTGTTTAATACTGTGTACAGTTCTAGTCGCCTCATCTCAAAAGGGATATAGTAGAGTTGTAAAAAAGTTCAGAAAAGAGCAACCAAAATTATCAAGGGGATAGATTAACTTCCTTAGGAGGAAAGGTCAGCAAATTTGGAGCTTTTTCGTTTAGGGAAAAGGCAAGTAAGAAGTGTATAAAATTATGCATGGTAGGGAGAAAGTGAACAGAGAAAAGCTCTTCTTCCTCTCCCATAACACTAGAGCTTGGGGACATCCAATGAAGCTGAATGCTGGAAGATTCAGGACAGACAAAAGGAAATACTTCTTCACACAGAGCAAAGTTAAACTCTGGAATTTGCTCCCACAGGAGGCAGTGATGGCCTCCAACCTGGATGGCTTTAAAAGAGGATTACACAATGGCTACTAGCCACAAAGGCTATGTTCTGCCTTCACCGGCAGAGGCAGGATGCCTCTGTGTACCAGTTGTGGGAATCACAAATGGGGAAAGTGCTGTTGCACTCAGGGCCTAGTTGGGGTTCCTACTGTGAGCACATAATGCTGGACTAGATGGGCCACTGACCTGATTCACCAGGGTCTTCTTATGTTCTTATCCATAATTAAAATGTGCAATGGAACAACCCCATTAGAACATCAACACACAGAGGAGTAGTTACATGGAAGATTGGAGATCAATGTGGCACAATGCAGGCATGGGAAACCTTTTTCAGTTGCAGCACCGCATTCCCTTCTGGGTAGCCTTTCAGGGGCCATATACCAGTGGTGGGCAGAGCCACAGGCAAAAGTGGGCAAAGGAATGAATGCATTTTTAACCTTTGTACAGTAGTCTAATTTCTCCACATACTTGCACAACTCTATCCTCAATCCAGGCAAGCAAGAGGCATTTGCAGAGTTCAAGGACACATTCCAGCCAGACAAAAACACTCACTGAGGGTACAAAGCAGGATTGGCAGCCTCAGGTTTTGGGGAAAGGCTGGGGAGAGGGCACAGTACAGGGAGAGTCCAGAGATCCGTAGAGAGAGGCTTAGAAATAGGGATGGAGGAGAAATTCATTTCAGTTTGTCTTTAAAGGCACGTTCATCAAATCTGTACTTTCCAAAACAATATGAGAACAGAAACACAGCCATTCTTCAAAATTTGCACTGATCCTTACTTAGAAGGCCATATTTGGACCTCAGGCCTGAAGCTCCCCACCATAGGTGTAATGGTTAGAGCAGCCTTTCCCAACCAGTGTTGCCAATGGCTGAAGCTGATGGGAGTTGTGGTCCAACAACATCTGGAGGCACACTGGTTGGGAAAGGCTGGGTTAGAGTGTTGGACCAAAACTGGGGAGATCCAGGATCAAATCCATGACCACCACCCTTTGTCATGAAGCCCATCGTGATGACCTTTGGCCAGCCACTATCTCTCAATGACCTCACAGGGTCATTGTGAAGTAAAATGATGGAAGGGGAAGAGAACCAGGTACGCTGCTTTGAGCTCCTTGGTGGAAAGGCATGATGAAAATGCCGTAAGTGAATAAATATGTGAGGATTTCTAGTACTTCCAAATCCCAGAAGCTTTTCTATCAATTTTTATGAATCCTCTCTTCTGGTCTTGCAATGTTCACACAAGTAGATTATTCAGGCGAGCAACTGACTACATAAGCTAACATAGGAAATAGCTCTTGCTAATACCCTTATGTTCTGCCAGGCTTTGGGGGATGACTGATATTGCTGCGTTTTAATCCTGCTGTTCTCTACTGATGCTACTGGTTTTATTTCAACATTATTGATGGCTATTCTATTTAGGGGACTTTATTTGGTTTTATGATTTATGGCCTTATCTGCGATGTATGGAGATTTTGTGTGCATGTTGTATCAAGAGAAGAGATGGCCATCTCCCTAGACCCTTGTAAAACCAGTTAGCTGAAGTGCTCACTTTAATGACCACTGATGGTCGATGTTCCCCAAACTATGCATGCAGACTATGCCAGGGTGAGGGCTGGAGTCAGGGAGCTACAAAGGTGTTCTGTTGCTTTAAGGGAAATGATGATGGTTTAAAGGCCAGCTGCTTAGTGGTGGGGCATAGTTCAATGACAGAGTACATTCTTTGTATTCAGAAGAGCCCAGCTTCTGTCTCTAGTTGAAAGACTCACATAGCAGGAGATGTGAAAGGGCTGCCACTACAGACAGAGTAGACCATACTGAGGGACCTGTGGCCCTCCAGGGGTTGTTGGATTCCAACTCCATGAGCTCCAGCCAGGATCTGCAATGATCAGAAATGATAGGGGCTGCTGTCCAGCAACAGCAAGAGGGCAGCTTGCTATGTTTCTATGCCGGGGTAGTCAACATGTTGCCCTCCAGGTGTTTTGGACTAGAACTATCAGACCCAGACAACATGGCTTATGGTCTGGGAATTGAAGTCCCCAACATCTGGAGAGCACCATGGTGATTATCCATTCCTGTGATATAGATCTACCCCTCCCACAACTGTGTTCAACTTGTGCAAGCAAACTAACTGTGACAAAGGCAGAGTTTCAGAACATAAGAAGAGCCATGCTGGATCAGGCCAGTGGCCCATCTAGTCCAGCATCCTGTTCTCACAGTGGCCAACCAGATGGCCATGGGAAGCCACTCAGAAGCCACTTAGAATGTTCAGCCACTCAGAAAAGTGGAGGTCACAAAGCAATACAGTTTTATGAAGTTTATTTTGCTTTATTTTCTCTTGTGCATCATCTTGGGTGATTAAGTCTGGCTACACCCATTCACCCAAAAGCACTGAGGGTGGTTTCAAGCCAGATTCTAGTGATTCACATTCTGAACCTCCAGGATGGATCACTGCAATGCTGTCTATGTGGCTCCGTCCTTGAAGATGATGTCGAAATCACAGCTAACACAAAGTAGCTAGCTAGACTTGCATTTCTCTGGTACTTAAAGAGCTATACTGACTGACAGTACATTTCTGGTCTGAATTCAGAGTCATCAGTGGCTACTGGGCGTGATGGCTATATCAAAAGAGGGGACAGCACTGTTACATTCAGGCCCTGATTGCAGGCTTCCCACAGGCATCTGGCTGACCATTGCAAGAACAGAATGCTGGATTAGATGGGCCTTTGGCCTGATCCTGCAGAGCTCTTCTTATGCTTACATTGTTAAAGTCTTGCCAGTGTGTTGCTTAAGTCTTAGTTGCTCAAAGGAGTACCTCTCCACATATAGTCTTGCCCAGGAGCTAAGACTGGCCGGAGAGGGGGTACTCCTTAGTGTCTGGTCTGTAAGTGTAATGCATTATATGGGGATTCATGGCCAGATCTTCTCCAAAGCACTGCCCTGTCCTGTGGATGTGTCCTTTGATAGCATTGTCATCTATTTTTGCCCATCATGGCTTCTCTGATGTGGTGGCTCCTTAGCCTCTGAGGCTCCAAACCAACACCAAGCAACAGTCATAAGCAAATGTGCTGGGTATGCAGAGTATCTGAACAAGCTCATCATTGCTTTTTGGTTTGTTTCTTTCCAACATGATTTTGAGCAAAAAGGACTAGAAAATGCATAGCAAGAGCTATGAATAAACAGTCCAGGGCATGGCTTGCACAAATGCATCCCTGTTTTCCATTCCTTGACAGTAATTTAAAAGCAGAAAGAGAAAACAATGGGAAGCAAATGTGACCCTGCGTTGGCTGCACAGAATTAAGCAAGCCATTTCAAGATATTTTCCTTGAAGAGTCTTTCATTGGCCTCAAAAGACAGATTTAAAAAGAGCACCTTATTGTTCCCTGGTTTAATCTCCTGTTCTTTTTCAAAGCAACAAATTTCCATCTGCTGCATTTAGAACTTTAACTGTCCCCAAAATCAAGTAAATTAAAAGCATTTCTCCTAGATCTGTCACAGTGGCTATAAAACTCTGACTTTACATGCTTCCTGGACTTGTGTGCCATTTTATTTCATTTCAGCTCTAAGGTACCAAGAACTGCTTCATCTGCTACCAAAATTATAAACATTAAAACAACCTCAACACAAAACTATGCAGTGCTTTATTAAGTAGCTCCTGTTCTAGGACACTGATTTCTGGGCACTACAGTTAAAGATGAGCCAAATGCCTGTGAGGGTCACCTTCAGTTTTCAATCTGAGTCCACTCCTCCCCCAAGCTGCCTTATACTATATCAGAGGATTGATCTGTTGAGCTCAGTATTGTCTACACCCAGATGAGGATGCTGTGGCCCTTCAGTTGTTGTGAGGCCAACTCTCATAATTTCTGGCCTTTGGGGATGCTGGGAGTTGTAGTCCAAAACCATCTGGATCCCTGGTCCTGATCTACACTGATAGGCAGTAGCTCTCCATGGATTCAGACAGATGACATACCCAGCCCTACCTGGAGATGCCAGGGATTGAACCTGGGACCTTCTGTATGCAAAGCAGATGCTCTACCATTCAGCTATGACCCTTCCCCAAGAGGAAAACAATTAAACAGAAGCAAAGCAGTCCATCCCTTATGAGCCTATAGTCCTTTTCACACAGTCTTCCAACCATGATGGCTCAACATGCAGAGGGAGAGCAGGATTGCACCTCAGTCCTAATATCCACACATTCACTCTGCCTATATGCATAGACCTTAATATGTACTTGTATATATTTAGGCTTGGCACATAGAGCACCAATAAAAATATGGAGGCCACAAGCAAGGACAGTGATGCAGTACAGCTCATCACCTCCACCTGCATTAGTCTACACATGTAGCGGGAAGCCTACAAGTGGCCATTAGCCGTATTTACATGGAAGAACCTCATTTTCAGAGGCAGCATTGCGTTGAATAGCAGTTGCTATGGAAAGGGGGCAAGAGAATGGAAGGGCTATAGACTTGATATCTTGCTCCAGGTGGGCTTCCAGTTGGGCACTATGGGAAATAGCATGCTGGATATGATGGGCCCTTGGTCTGATTCAGCAAGACTCTTCTGATGAAGTTGTAGTCATTCTGGGAAATCTCTTGTACTTTTGTTTCAGTTCACATTGAAAGGCAAACCTACCAAATTTGAACTTTCGGGGGGGGGGGAGTGATCTGAAATACAACCATGCTTCAAAATCTGAACTTCTGAATTTTGCAGTGCAGTTCTCCAGCCAAGTAAGGTGTACAAAAAAGCATTTACTGAAGTAAAGTGTGCAGAAAAATGCATACATGCTAGTGAATTTTCATGCGTTTTTATTTTTATTTTAAAAAAACAATCACATACTGATGCAAAAATGTAGATTACCAAATTTAAGATTGGAACTGAAATTGACAGATTCACCCATCCTTTGTTTGTTGTTGTTATATGCCTTTATGTCAACTACAACTTATGGCGACCCTATGAATCAGTGACCTCCAACAACATCTGTCGTGAACCACCCTGCTCAGATCTTGTAAGTTCAGGTCGGTGGCTTCCTTTATGGAATCAATCCATCTCTTGTTTGGCCTTCCTCTTTTTCTACTCCCTTCTGTTTTTCCCAGCATTGTTGTCTTTTCTAGTGAATCATGTTGTCTCATGATGTGTCCAAAGTATGATAACCACAGTTTCATCATTTTAGCTTCTAATGGTAGTACTGGTTTAATTTGTTCTAACACCCAATTATTTGTCTTTTTCACAGTCCATGGTATGCGCAAAGCTCTCTTCCAGCACCACATTTCAAATGAGTGGATTTTACTCTTATCCACTTTTTTCACTGTCCAACTTGCACATCCATACACAGAGATCTGGAATACCATGGTCTGAATGATCCTGACTTTAGTGTTCAGTGATACATCTTTGCATTTGAGGACCTTTTCTAGTTCTCTCACAGCTGCCCTCCCCAGTCCTAGCCTTCTTCTGATTTCTTGAGTATTGTCCCCATTTTGGGTAATGACTGTGCGAAGGTATTGATAATCCTTGACAAGTTCAATGTCCTCATAGTCCACTTTAAAGTTGCATAAATCATCCTTACACATAATCAAGTGGCACAGATACAGCTCACCTTAGTTCAAGCTGTGAACCATTTGTAGGTTCTGAATTACTAGCTGAAAAACACGGGCTGTGTGTTGCAAGGAATGTTGGTAGGGATGACCAGGCTGTTGGGTTGGTCAGCCCACAAGAACAAGGTTGCATTCATCACAGGACTTTGCCTTATCCATTGTTAGTTTTGATAGAGTTACATTGAAAAAGGGGGAAGCAAGGTTAGAACACAGCAGGGTCATTGTGATGGGAAAATTAATGCTACAAAACTGGTCTGCAATTGGATGCTGAAGAAATGGATTCTTTAAGAATGTACTTCAACAAAAACCAGGAAAAAAGATCCAATTTAATTAGTTTGCCCTCAGACTCTTTTTTTCCCAACACCAACAATTGGCTGTTCCACCAGAAAAAGAAAAATTGGTATCAGTTCTATTTTGAGAAATCAGTAATATCCTCACAAACATTTCAATTTTTTCAACTGTGCTGGAATCAAACACTGTGATTTATTTTATTTTTTTGAGCGGGTGAAAACCAACTTTAGTCACATTCAGAGTAGACCCATTGAAGTAATGGACTGAAGTAATGGGTTTATTTCTGAGTATTCCATAATTTGATATCATCTGTTATTTTTTATTTTGTATCACTAAACATACAGCCATATACGGCTGAAGTATTTCAGGATGGACAGGATCCACTTCAGTTAAAATTTACCAAAACCCATTGACTGGGGAGAAAAAAGCTGGTCCTCCTTTTTGCAAATACAGCCAGGCAGAGTAGAGATTCTGTACATGGACAATGTGTTGGATTTGCAGAGGCCCTGATGCCCATGCTTGCTGTATAGTACAAGCGTCAAAACTAAGCCTGAATCCATCCACAGACATGTGTGCCAAATACACATTCTTTTGGTGAGAACATTAACAGGAAATTCCTGACTACCCAGGTTAAGTCCAGTGCCACCTACTGACTAAGTTATATAATGGCAGTTATCCACATGTTCTTTCCAACAGAGAGAAGGATCATTTCTCAGAATTTGGGCTAAAAGCACAAATACACAACCAGTTCCTGCTGTGTGGAAGATTGCTTGGCATGATCACCAGCAGTCATGTAACTGTACATTCATGTGCATCAAATCTAGGTTTTCACATTCTCATCAGACGATGGGTTATTTGGGGTCATGCAGTCTTGCATCCATGTGCTGTAAATGAAATGTATTGACTACTGCAGTGCACTCCAAATGGGGCTCCCCTGGAAGCTGCAGGTAGTATAGAATGTGGCTGCTAGATTGGTAGGTAGGGAAGCCTGGTGGGACCATGTGTCACTGGTCCTGAATGCACTGCACTGCCTGTCAGGGAACTACCAGGCCCAGTTCGAGGTGCTATAAGTACTAGTGTATAAAACTTTACATGCCTTGGGACCTAAGTACCTTAAAGAACACCTTCCCAAAAGCAAATAACTCAGTTCATACAATCACCAGAGGAGGCCCTAATTTACTTTATTGATTTGTTTGCAGGACCAAAGGCCACCGCAGATTAAAACAATACATATACAATACTTTAAAATCAAATGGAGACATTTAAAAGGGAAGCATTTAAGCGGGGATCTCATGTAAGAGAACTTGCCTATGTAATATCTCGAAGGGCAATGTAATTGACCCTAAGTTTTCTTGCTGCTATTACAAAAAGAGCTACTTTGTGGGTTACTTCCAAGTTATGATCTGACATTTAAACAATGATATTTTCATCAAGTGGATCAAGCTGAGGGATTTCTAACCATTTACTAAGAAATCTATTTCTGGGCTGAGTATAAATTGGGCAGTAGAGCAAAACGTGGGGAAGGTCTTCCGCCGAGGGTGAGCCACAGACACAATTCCTTTGGTCCTTAGGGACACCGGCTAGTCAACCTTCCCTGTCCACATTTGGTAAGGAGAAAAAACGTAGGGCTGTAAACGCCCGTCTAAGGACAAGGGGTATTGGTTGAAGGAGATAAGTAGAGCAGTGGGGGTCAAGCTTAAATCGCCAGTACCAAGGAGATACCTTTGAGTTGATGGAGGATAGCCTATCCTGGTTCATAGAGTGGAGGAATATGTATTCACGTAGAGATTTATTATTTGGCATTGCGTTGAAATCCTGCTCTAAAAGGTGGTAAGTTGATAGCAGTTTAGTTAATTTAGAGCGCCATAAGATAGAAGCGAATGGGTGGTCAAAACATAATTGTAATAATGTCCCGGGCTGGGGCCCATTGAGTGTTCTCAAAAATTTCAGAAGGGTAAAATGTATGAGAGCCATCAGTGGGGGGGAGCCCGTCTCAATTCGAGTCATCGCTGCAGAGGTTCCCACAGGGAGAGATAACAAGCGCCTGAGAAAACTATTTTGTATAGTTTCCAGGGCTGTTACAATATTATTATCTGATACTGATACTGCTGCCCCGTGACAGGGCCTTTTTGGTAGTGGTTCCTCATTTATGGAGTGACATCCCTGGTGACGTGCATCTATCTCCTTCATTATTTATATTCAGAAGGAATTTTAAAAACATTCCCAGTCACCCAAGCATGTTATGGTTCCTGGCAACCTTGAAGTTAACTATGAAGATGTTGCTGTTTTTAAATGTTTTCAGAGGTTTAAATGTTTTTAAATGTTAGGTTTTTTAAAAAAGAAAAAAACATGCTTTCTTCTTGGCCACCCTGGGCTCCTTTGGAAGGAATTTAACAAATAAAATAAAATATTCCTCCCACCCCCCCAAACAAAGTCATTGACTCTGCTATGCAGATAGTCTTTGTAGAGACTGCGGAAGCAACTATAGTTTCGAAAGGAGTGGCAGCAGCCTTGGAAACAAAGGTGAGACCCAGGGGAGGCTAGTCCACTAGGGTGAATCAGCCAGCACCCACCTGCCTGTCTTTTTCATTACAGCAACCAGCCCACTGGCAACCAGCCTCTTCCTCCTTCCTCTCAGTGTTGCCCTTATAGAACTCACTAGGGAGGAGGATGGGGGCAAAACTAGAATTAATTAGCTATGGCTATCATTGGCTCTGGTTCCACCTACTGTTGGTCATCCTGCCTTCTGCCCCACCCATCCCAATGGGCACTCACCACTGGTGAGACCTGGCACCCAGGAAAACCCAAGTCTAAATGTCAAATAAGTTCCAACACTGCGATTCTCCTAACAGTCTGCTCAGCTCCCCAAAGCATCCCACATAACCTACATGCAAGCAGTATAACATCAGAGGAAAGCTTTCGCAGATTAGGCTTCTCTTCCAAGTTTAGAAAAGGCTCATCTTCTCATTTTGTGAACTCTACAAGAGAGGGGTCATGATCTTCCATTCGCTGTTTCTCCAACATTATAGATGATTCACATGAGCCCCACAAAACAAGGTCTGGATCAGCACCAACAAACCTCTTTCAAACCTTCTTAATTTCTGGGTTCAACAAAGGGTAGGGAACCTCAAGCCTGGGAGCCAAATCTGTACATCAGGACTCTCTGCAGGCCATACTCTGCACTGGGCCTGCTCCCCCCTTCCCCCAAGCGCTTTTCCTTGGCTGAAATGTCCCCTTCATCACTGAGAATGCCTCTTGCTTGCTTGGATGGAGGAAAGAGGTGTGTGAGAGTGTGTATAGAAACTAGCCTACTTGTGCAAAAGTAAAATTTACATTTGTTACTCCACTACTTTTGCCTTTGCCCCACCAACACCACCAGCACTGTCCAGTGTCCCCCATCCGCAGAAGGCTGTCAAGAAGGGAATGTGGCCCTTTGGGTGAAACAGCTTCCCTACCTCTGAAATACAAGATGTTTCCATGCAAAGGTCCCTCCAACACTGCTATTATCAACAGGCTGCAGGGCCCTTGGAGAGAGTGTTCATCTCCTACTGATTATGCTGATAACTATTTTCTACTGAAATGCAGAATGCTGACATCTTTGAGAGCAGCCCGTGGGGAAAAAAAATTGCTAGACCTGCAAAGCTGGTTCTGTTCCGTTCTGCTGTCATTCTGACATTTCCTTGTAAAATTGGAGGAGGGGAGGGAGACAGCCCTTATTGACACTTCTGTTGGCAAAGATGTTAGCAAGTGAGCATCAACATTAACTAAACTTCTTGCAAATATATCTGTGGCTATTGATGCAGGTCTTCCATACCTCTCTAGCAGCTTAGCTTAAAGGCCTGGATTTATCTCCTTTAAAAAAAAAAACACTATTGGAGAGCTTGACTCTTTTCATAAAGCAATGGGTTGTGTCTTTGAAGCAAGTGCTGTTAAAGAGGATTATAGATGTCCATACTGTAGCTTTTACTTCATGGTTTCTTTAAGACACACACACACATGAACAGACCATCAATCACCCTGCTAGATAAGAACATAAGAACATAAGAAGAGCCTGCTGGATCAGGCCAGTGGCCCATCTAGTCCAGCATCCTGTTCTCACAGTGGCCAACCGGGTGCCTGGGGGAAGCCCGCAAGCAGGACCCGAGTGCAAGAACACTCTCCCCTCCTGAGGCTTCCAGCAACTGGTTTTCAGAAGCATGCTGCCTCTGACTAGGGTGGCACAGCACAGCCATCATGGCTAGTAGCCATTGATAGCCCTGTCCTCCATGAATTTGTCTAATCTTCTTTTAAAGCCGTCCAAGCTGGTGTCCATTACTGCATCTTGTGGGAGCAAATTCCATAGTTTAACTATACGCTGAGTAAAGAAGTACTTCCTTTTGTCTGTCCTGAATCTTCCAACATTCAGCTTCTTTGAATGTCCACGAGTTCTAGTATTATGAGAGAGGGAGAAGAACTTTTCTCTATCCACTTTCTCAATGCCATGCATAATTTTATACACTTCTATCATGTCTCCTCTGACCCGCCTTTTCTCTAAACTAAAAAGCCCCAAATGCTGCAACCTTTCCTCGGAAGGGAGTCGCTCCATCCCCTTGATCATTCTGGTTGCCCTCCTCTGAACCTTTTCCAACTCTATAATATCCTTTTTGAGATGAGGCGACCAGAACTGTACACAGTATTCCAAATGTGGCCGCACCATAGATTTATACAATGGCATTGTGATATCAGCTGTTTTATTTTCAATACCTTTCCTAATTATCGCTAGCATGGAATTTGCCTTTTTCACAGCTGCCGCACACTGGGTCAACATTTTCATCATGCTGTCCACTACAACCCCGAGGTCTGTCTCCTGGTCGGTCACCGCCAGTTAAGACCCCATGAGCGTATATGTGAAATTCAGATTTTTTGCTCCAATATGCATAATTTTACACTTGTTTATATATAACTCCTAATACAGTACCTACCCTTCCTAACAGACCTAAAGATTTTGACTTAATTTTACATGTGTTCATTACTCTTGCAAGAAAGTTTTGCAATTTAGACTTCCTCTGTCCCCCTCCATTAGGTAGCTATTTACAGTGTGAAACAAGCATCGCCAAAGATGATAAAGAGTAGAATATAGCAAGGTGGTGGCTCAGCATGTTTTGGGGGCAGGTGGGAGAGATCAGGGAGGGATCTCACTTAGGTCTGCTATTCAATCAACCTCATTTGTAATGTTTGCAGATTTACAGTAGTTCATCTCCCTTCAGCCGTGTTTTCAGCAATCAGAGTCTAACGCTGGGGACAGGGAATAACTGCAAATGAGCGCTTGATCTATAAATGGCCATTTTTACATTTAAGAGGAAGAAACATGAATTGAGATAAAGGCAGGACTGCAGCTGGAGGAATCATGTATTCATCTGGTTCAGCACTGGCACAAGAAATAAAAATAGCATTTCTGTTTGGGAGAACAGAGGGACGGGGAATTGAAATAAAATCATGCTTACATAGTCAGGCTTGCAACTTTACAAAAAAACACCCCGATATCTCTATGACAGTTGATTGCAGCAGGACACAGACCATTTACTTACCAGACTTCGCTAGGTCTCAGTCCATCTTAGAATTAAGCATGCTTTAGCCCATTGAAACCATTGTGTGTTAAGGTCATATTCACACCATACATTTAACACACATGCCAAGCACATGGCTTCCCCCAAAGAAGCATGAGAAATGTAGTTTACCCTTCATAGAAGTAGAATTCCCAGCACATTTAACAAACAACAGCTTCCAGTATTCTTTGGGGAAAGCCATGTGCTTTAAATGCATGTGTTTAACTATTGGTTTGTGGCCCCAATGTATAATGAAGTTTTTGACATTTCATTTTGGAAATGATGGATTGGATCAGTCAAAATGAAGTCCCATTAAGTTCAAAGGGAACTAAGTCATGCCTAATTAGCCCTATTAACATTAGTGGGATCCAAGTTTGGGCCCAACTTTATAATTGGGGTGTTGGTTTGTGCAACATACTCAGATATGCACAAATTTGTAGCATCTAAGCAGGTGCCTAGACTAGAGATGGGCAAATAATATCTGCCAATTTTGATTTCACATTTATCCAATCTTAACTTCAGTTCTCAACATTTCTACATTAGTTTGTGATTTTTAAAGAAAAGTTCTCATGAAAATTCATCAGCATTTGAGGGCAAAATTTCTTCGTATATATATTTCTTTCTAGTTTGTATGCCATTTTGCCTAATATACACATTTTTGTAAAGCAATTTCCCCAGACAGAATGCAGTTTGTATTTTATTTTCACTAATACATGCATTTTTATGTTCCATTTTACTCTAACGTATACATTTGTTTACTAAACAGGAGAACTGCACTGCAAAATTCAAAGTATGAATTTCAATGGTGAACTGTGTTTCGGTTCTCAAATTGTTCCAGAAAATGCAAGTTACGTAAGCTCAACTTTAATTGTGAACTGTTCTGAGCTTGTGGTTCTGAAATACACTTTGTCAGACAGCCAACTCAATCTCTCTCTTTAATCAGGAACTAATTTATTAATATCCCATGCAAGTAAAGTAATGCTCAAGATTCTACAGCAAAGGCTCTTACCATATATGGAGCGAGAACTACCAGATGTCCAAGCTGGATTCAGAAAGGGAAGAGGCACCAGAGGTCATATAGCAAACATATGTTGGATAGTAGAACGGACCAAGGAATTTCAGATAAAATATTCCTCCCACCCCCCCAAACAAAGTCATTGACTCTGCTATGCAGATAGTCTTTGTAGAGACTGCGGAAGCAACTATAGTTTCAAAAGGAGTGGCAGCAGCCTTGGAAACAAAGGTGAGACCCAGGGGAGGCTAGTCCACTAGGGTGAATCAGCCAGCACCCACCTGCCTGCCTTTTTCATTACAGCAACCAGCCCACTGGCAACCAGCCTCTTCCTCCTTCCTCTCAGTGTTGCCCTTATAGAACTCACTAGGGAGGAGGATGGGGGCAAAACTAGAATTAATTAGCTATGGCTATCATTGGCTCTGGTTCCACCTACTGTGCTTTATAGATTACAGCAAAGCCTTTGATTGTGTAGATCACGAAAAACTATGGAATGCTTTAAAAGAAACAGGGGTGCCACCGCATCTGATTGTTCTGATGCGAAACCTATACTCTGGACAAGAGGCTACGGTAAGGACAGTATATGGAGAAATTGATTGGTTCCCAATCAGAACGGGTATGAGACAGGGTTGTATTTTATCACCCTATTTGTTTAATCTATACACAGAACATATCATACGGAAAGCGGGATTGGACCAAGATGAAGGAGGTAAGAAAACTGGAGGAAGAAATATCAATAGTTTAAGATATGCAGACGATACCATACTACTGGCAGAAACCAGTAATGATTTGAAATGAATGCTGATGAAAGTTAAAGAGGAAAGCACAAAAGCAGGACTACAGCTGAACATCAAGAAAACTAAAGTAATGACAACAGAAGATTTATGTAACTTTAAAGTTGACAATGAGGACATTGAACTTGTCAAGGATTATCAATACCTTGGCACAATCATTAACCAAAATGGAGACAATAGTCAAGAAATCAGAAGAAGGCTAGGACTGGGGAGGGCAGTTGTGAGAGAACTAGAAAAGGTCCTCAAATGTAAAGATGTATCACTGGACACTAAAGTCAGGATCATTCAGACCATGGTATTCCCGATCTCTATGTATGGATGTGAAAGTTGGACAGTGAAAAGTGGATAAGAGAAAAATCAACTCATTTGAAATGTGGTGCTGGAAGAGAGCTTTGCGCATACCATGGACTGTGAAAAAGACAAATAATTGCATGTTAGAACAAATTCAGTCAGAACTATCACTAGAAGCTAAAATGATGAAACTGCGGTTATCATACTTTGGACACATCATGAGACAACATGATTCACTAGAAAAGACAATAATGCTTGGGAAACCAGAAGAAGGAGGAGTAGAAAAAGAGGAAGGTCAAACAAGAGATGGATTGATTCCATAAAGGAAGCAACAGACCTGAACTTACAAGATCTGAGCAGGGTGGTTCATGACAGATGCTCTTGGAGGTCACTGATTCATAGGGTCGCCATAAGTCATGATTGACTTGAAGGCACATAACAACAACAATTTATTAAACCAAATAAACAAACGGTATTAAGAATCTCCAAGAAAACATAGTATCTGGGGCTAGTGAAGTGAGGATGGTGACAATGGTGGAGAAGCTGATGGTAGACGATTCTACTGTTGACAGTAGGATTGTTGAGAAGGTAGGTTCAATGGGAGAAATAGTCCTTTGAGAAAGATGGGTTTTCAGAGAGACATCTTTGAAGATTGTTTGGTGGGAAATAATATCTCATCCTCATATAAAGTATTTTGTGGAGAGAGAAGGGCTGGTCAAATCTCCTGTACTTCAAGGCAGACCTACAGAGATAGGAAACCTTTTTCAGCTGGTCACATTTAACCTTCTGTGGGGGGGGCGCATGCCAGTGGCATGCAGGTACAGAGGCAAGAGGCCATTTTGCTTTTGTACAGTAGTCTGTTTGAACACATACATTTCTATCCTCCATCCAGGCAAACATGGGACATTATCAGAGTTCAAGGACACAATCAAACCTGGAAAAACACTCCAGCAGGGCCAGTGAGGGTTGTGGCCTGGGAAGAGTCTCAAGGGGCCTGGAGGACCACATTCAGCCCCCAGAGGTGAAGCTCCCCATCTCTGTATTAACAGATCCCAAGAAGGTCTAGCAGAGCCTATATTAATAACTCCACTGAAGTCAATGGACAACACCTTTCCCCAACAATAGCCCTGGTTCCTTCTATAGGTCTTGCTATTTATTGTTTGTCAGATGTTAATTGTCAAACAATGAAGTGAGGTTGGTTTTCTTAATGTGTCTAGTGAGTGAGAAACAGCCTTGACAAAAACCTATTAGCACAGCCAACTATAAATAAGTACATAAATGCAATGTGCAACGAGGTGGCAGGAATACCATGTTAATAGAGCCATCCAGGAACACATGAAATGGGAAAGTCTGTGTAGCTAATGTGTATGTAACATCAAAGCCAAAAACATGCATTAGGCAATATATATGAAAGCAAGGGGAAAATGCATATATTTGCTAGCTAATATGAACTAAATGGAAAAGCATCATAAAATGGTGACAATTTAATCACTCACTCCACGTCTTGAAGATGAGCAAGTTGCTGTTTAGATAATATCAGTATCCTTTTGTTACAATAAAATGCCTCTCAAACTAGAAAGATTCTTACAAAGATCAAAATGCTGTTTGCTTTGGATGGTGGTTTTAGACAAAAAAGGAAAATAAGCTCACCTGTATCCTTAGAAAGAGCCATATTTGGAGTTAATTGGCCCATTAAGTGATTAATTTAACAGGAGGATGTTAGTTGCTCACATTAGGTTATCCTAGGCAAATTGTCAAATAGGTAAACTGAAATGAGAATCCAAAACGAATATTGAAATGAAAGCAAACATTAGAGAAAAATGGTATTCAAATAGTAAAGGTGTATACAGGTTTGGAGAGACCTCTAGTGTCTCTAAAACTTGAAATTCAAAAGAATGTCATTGCTGTACTAACAGGAGATATGGAGGACTGGATATCAGGGAAGGGAATCCCACCATTGATCTGTCTTTCCTGGTACAACTGTAACAGGAAAACATCCTGCATTCCATATTTCCAAATTTGCTTGTTTTATACCTGTGGCTAAAGTCATATCACATTGGAATTCTGGGCTAATATAGGATTGCATTATCTGAAGTTAAAAAAGAATCCTAGTGGGATTCATACACCGACATCAAAGGGGGGGATTGCAAGTCTCATGATATGTCATGCAAATACCAAACAAATATCACACAGTGCAAAGTTGCACATTTCTACAGATCCAGATTCACTTGCCTCAGCCAGTCTACATAATATAGCCCTAGCAATATCCTCCAAGCAGCGATTTGTGGGGCTGTCCTTGAGACTGGCCCTGGAAGCTGCAGCTGGTGCAAAATGTGGCTGCTCAACTGCTCACTGGGGCAGAATATTGCTATCACATTATGCCACTACTGAAAGAATGCACTGGCTGCCCATTAGCTACCAGACTAAGTTCAAGGTGCTTGAATTGGTGTATAAAGCCCGATAGAGCTTGGGACCAGGATATCTAAAAAAATCACCTCATCCCCTACATACCTAGCTGGATCACTGAATTCTGCAAGAGAGGGCATCCTATCAGGATCTCAGCTCCACACAGCTTCAGAATTGGGCCTTGAGTGTGGTGGCAGCCACCTTTTGGAATTCCCTTCCATTGCATATCAGGCAGGCACCTTCTCTATCGTCTTTCCAGCACCTGCTAAAAATGTTCCTCTTTTAACAAGCCTTCTAAAATCTTTATCCCAGTTGGTTCCTGTGTTGAAATTTATTTGGTTTTTATACACACACTGTTGTTTTAATATAGGTAACAGTTTTATATATATTATATAATCAGAGCTTGGAAAAGTTACTTTTTTGAACTACAACTCCCATCAGCCCCAGCCAGCATGGCCACTGGATTGAGCTGATGGGAGTTGTAGTTCAAAAAAGTAACTTTTCCAAGCTCTGATTATATTGTAAATCCTTCCAGGTGGCTCATGGAAAGCAACCCATAAAAGCAAGAAATAAGCAAAATTAATAACAAATTGAATTGCATTAGTTCTAAGACCCAGCAGTCTCCCACTCCACAATCTTCCCAGTCCTGTTATTGAGGGTGCAGCAATATCCAAAACAAACCGAGACTGAGTCAAAATCATAACCAGAGGCAAGGTCAATACCAAAGAGAATCCAGCAAGGTAGAGTGTACCAATATCACAGAAGACCGCACTTCAAACACACCACAAGGAAACAACAATCTGCATTATTTCCAGCATCCAGAAAGCTCAAGAGGAAGACCTTTTATACTCTGGCCTCATAGACCAAACCCTAAACGCAGCCAGGGTTAAAGGCATTTCAGATTCTCTTTGCTCTTAAGGAGATTCTTTACTCTCCAGGAAACCCCTTACACTAGAGGACACCCCTTACTCTCAAGTTGCACAATGACTCTGGATCCATTGATGCATATGCAACACTCCTCAGCGTAGACCCAGATTTTTTGGCCCCATAATATTTGTGGCCTGGGGGAGGTGGCTTTGCCTCCCCCTCTGACAGCACAAAGTTTTTTCAGTGGGTCTCCTCTCCTCCCTCAAGAGGATTCTCACTGCTGGTCTGTGTGGAGTTGGGTTCATCCTCTGAAGACTCTGTGTCCCGTAGAGCTAGGCATGACTCCAGTATATCATGGCTCCTGAGATGCCAGTCCAGGAACCATAGGATTTCACCCTAAATTATGCATTACATGAAGGAGGAATTCCTTTTGGACTGCTCCAAATCAGTTTGCCAATCAATATCACTGGTGTTAGGACAGACCCTGGCAGAAAGCCTACTATTGGATCTACTATTAGAAAAAGAAGACTGCAGGCACATTGCTACTACCCACTGCAAGTCAAATATTTGCAAATGTCTTCTCTGTTTATTACATAGAAACTGTTCTCTTCTCCTCTGACAGCTTATCCATAACCCAGAGGGAAATGATATCTCTGCTACTGCCAGCATTGTTCAATTCAGGATAAAAGAGATCTGGCAGAGGAATCCTATACTTCAGGATAGTTTAGTTCCAAGACTTTGTCAATGTATTTCAGGTAACCAGATTCAGCTGAAATATAGTCACACTTAATCCGCAAGATGTCTGGCAACTTTTCTCTCTGATGTACACTTTCTAATGCTTTACGTCTATTGCTGTTAGGGCTTTGAACAGGGAGGGGTTGGTTTATTTTATTTATATATTATTGCAAATGTTACAAAGAGTATTTATTCCTTTTATTCTCCCGTTGGCACACTGATGAGTTAAGAATGCCACCTATAGTTCATCACTGGAATAGCTCCAACTGGAGGAAAAAACATATGCACTTTCCACTAATAGGCTTGTGGAATTTGATCATAAAGGATTCTGATATGAATGGCAAGCTTCTCTGGCTAACTTTCAGACTGGAATTTAGCTATCCCCTGGCTTTCATACTTCCTGAATGCTGCAACACAGTTTTTTTTTGCTTTTTTAAAAGAAGTATCAAAATAGGTTCAAAAATATGTATTCTGAGAGAAAAAATATGTTGTAAGATACATTTAAAAATACGTATGTAAATGCTAACTTTCCTGCAGATTTTTTTAAAATGTAAATTAATCTGAAAATGGAATTGAATAGATTTATGAGTGCTAGGGATGGAGAGATCTGTCCACTTTGATCCTCTCAGTTTCTCGTCTTTCCAGTCTTAAATTCAGTTCACACTTCTGCAGCAATTTGTATATTTTTTAAAAATAAATATCCTCATGAAAATTTTCAAGCATTTTAGTATGAATTTCTCCTAATAAATACATTTCTGTGTGCAGTTTTGACTCATGTACACATTTTTGCAAGCAATTTCTCCTAATATAATGCATTTTAATGTCATTTTCATCCATATATTCATTTTGTTTCCCCTAATATATGCATTTTTGTAAACCTTGCTTGATTGCAGAACTGCACTGCAATCTTTGGATAAGTGTGAATTTTGAAAGATGGCTGTCATATTATTTTGGAAAGTGCGAATTTGATAAACTCAGTTTTATCATGCAAACTGAATGAAATTTCTCCCCCATCCCTAATGCGTGTGCATATTCAAAAGGAACATAGATTTAAAATACACAGAGTAATCCATTCCATCAAGTCAGTACAATTCCATCAAATTGCATTCCAACCATTTTTTTTGGGGGGGGGGAAACCCATGTTACAGCAAAACCAACAAAGAGCCTTGCAACACCTTACAGACTAATAGTGTGGTTGGGAAACCTTTTTGGCCTGGTAGGGCAGATCTTTATCTCCCCACCCCCATCCTGGGAAAAGAGATTGACTGTTAAACCACTCTGGGAATTGTAGCTTTGTGAGGGGAACAGGGTTCTCCAAACAACTCTCAGCAGCCTTAACAAGTACAGTTCCTAGTGTTCTTTGAAGGAAGCCGTGACTGTTCAAAGGGGTATGGTACTGCTTTAAATGTGTAGTGCAGATGGGGCCCTAGTTGCAGATGTTGCTTACATCATCCTGAGCTGGTGTGTGTGTGTGTGGGAAAGAGGGTGGAATGCCTTTTGCCAGAATGGCTCTGAGAGGCATCTCCAGCTATTTCCTAATCCTTTGTCAGTCCTTTCCATGAGAACCATATGCACCTGGCAATATGGCTTGCTGACCATTAAGGTTCTTCAGGAGTCATAACCTGGCCCCATTAACCCTCCTCTGTTCAAACCCTCAAACTAGCAACAATATGTACAGTATTTATAATATGTATGTGTGATTGGCATCAGCCACACTCACATCTCTAACTAACCACTGAAGCAGAGCGGTTTCAGTGTTTTGAAAGCAGCTGTTCTGGTACATAGTTATGGCATACATTTTGGCTAAGACTGAGATGTTTTGAAACTTTTTGCCACATGGTAGAACACTGCCACCATGAAGTGATGTTGGACTGCCTCCCTGGGTGTAGAGGGGGCAGGCCCAGCACGAACATCCAGGTAGGGCTCACCATAGCTGACACTGCAACTGATGTTGGTTAGGTGGGTGGCAGCTGAGCTCTGTGCCCACTCAGCATGCATTTAGTTGCTGGTGTCATACCACTAATGCCATATGTCAGAGTGGGGCTGGTTATAATTAATAGGATAGAGTTAGCCAATACACACACACACCAAGTGGGCCAATAGATCTGCTTGGAACTGAACCTCTCACACACACACCCGTGCCACACACACAGAGAGACTTTAACTCAGGGATGGAGAACCATTTTCAGTCTGAAGGCCACATTCTCTTCTGGGCAACATGCCAGAGGCCATGTTCCAGTGGTAGAGACGGATGAGAATTTCGATTCAGTTTGCATTTCAAGCAGAATTCATCGAATTCGCACTTTCCAAAACAATATGAGAACTGAAACATAGCCATCCTTCTAAATTCGCATTTATTAGAATTTTGGGATTCATTTTGCCAACTAAACAATATTTGTAAAAATGCATATATTAGGGGAAAAGGTGCATACAAATGAATATATGAGTGAAAATAGCATGCAGAAAGGCATAATGTGATGAGAAATGGCTTGCAAAAATGTGTACGTTCATCAGAACTGCCTAACAAAATGTGTTTATTTGGAAAAATTCACACTAAAATGGTGGAGAATTTTCCTGAGGATTTTTTTTTTAAAAAAATGCAGATTGCTGCAGAAATGTAGAGGACTGAATTTAACATTAGAAAAGTGAGGAACTGAGAGAACTGAAATTGACAGTTCTTTCCATCCCTAGCCAGTGGTGGGCGGAGCCAGAGACAAAAGTGGGTGGAGCAAGGAATGTAAATTTTACCTCTGTACAGCAGGCTAGTTCCTATACAAACTCACACAACCCTCTCTGTCCTCTATCTAGGGAAGCAAGAGGCATGCTCAGAGTTCAAGGACACATTCTAGCCAGGGAAATATACCCAAGGAGGGTTTGAAGCAGGGCTGAGGAAGGATGCAGCCTGAGGAGAAAGGGGTGTGGCTACAGAGGGGGTAGACTGAGGAGAGGCCTGAGGGCCAAATAAAGAGGCTTGGAAGGCCACCCTGGACCCCCCAAGCCTCAGGTTCCTCATCCCTGCACTAACTAGTAAGTCGTGAGGAGGTGTGCATGGGGGCCTAAAATGGAAAACTTGCCCAAGAACTCTTCCTCCCCCCACTCACCAAAGAAAACTTGGAGCAGTGCCTAGAGGTGGGAATGCAGTGCTGCAACATTTAATAAACCACCTCTAAGTGAGTTAGAATGACACCTTGAAAGACAGGGCAGAACGAGTTTGCTTCTAAATTCTCACAAACTCCTGCCTAATAAATAGCAATTTACTCTGTTGGAAAGCCGAACTCTCTGCTTTGGCTCGCTCATAATAAAGGAGCATTTTTGGTGTCGTGAAAGATGTTTCTGCGTTCCGGTAACGAGAGCCGTGCTGTTTCATGACCCTCTGAGTTTCTGTTTGAGAACTCCTTGGAAACAGCTGCCACCTTCTCACAAGGCACGTGAAGTGTAACCCCCCACACACACCACTTTATTGAATTATTCATTCGATTGAAAGAATAAATAGAAGAGGCTGTGTGTGTGAGAGGGGGGGAGTATGAGGGGGGGAGGAGTTGTCACTGAGTGCTTTTTATTGATAGGTTTGCAACTGCTTGCATTTTTCTCTGTGAGGAAGATACAATTTTCTCTATCAGCTGCGGTAACTCAGGAAAGAGAGCAGTGAACACTTGAAATTTGGGGTTTTCCGGGACTGTGGTCTCTTCTTTTTAACTTGTATTGCAACATGGAGGTAAAGCATTCCTTTGACAATGTACAGAGATTAAATGAAGACAGGGGGGAGAGGGAGAGCAGAAATTATTCAAGTACTGGAGGAAAAATGGCTCCAGGCTACTCTTTCACACATTGTTACTCGAGTCAGGATTATGATATGACAGTTCTAACTCTCCTGCTGACATTCATGTAGACTCTATTACGTTATTTACTTCTTGTAAAATAACATTCTATTATAGCTCCTTCAAGGCCCACTGCCTTGAAGGAGGGGGGATTCTCTTCTTCCATAATTCTGAGCTTCCAGCTCACTAATG
Organism: Rhineura floridana; assembly: GCF_030035675.1. Classification (NCBI taxonomy): domain Eukaryota; kingdom Metazoa; phylum Chordata; class Lepidosauria; order Squamata; family Rhineuridae; genus Rhineura; species Rhineura floridana. Next base: position 15,548,532 of record NC_084492.1, on the reverse strand, counting down.
TGACTCTAGTGGAAACCACTATTCAGAAGACTGATGCAAGGCTTCTACGCCATGACTCATTTTTTATTTCATGAAAGACAGCACACTTAGACTGCTGAATTAAGTGAGGATGCCATCCCAGCACAAATTTTCATGGATAGATTTGGCCCACATCTGCACCATATATTTAAAGTAGTATTATACCATGATGTTTCCTTACCTGATAATTTCCGTATTTCATCTGATCTTTCACATGACATAAAGGCCACTTGGGGAAATCTAGCAGAATGTAGTGGAAATTTAGCACTCATTTTCATGTTAATTGCTTCCAGAAAAAACACACAATTTGTTTGCATCCCCATTTGAGCAAGTAACGTGAGGAAATTTGGGGTGGTATACTGGCATACAATTCTTTTTCACCGGTTTCATGGGGGAATCATGGGGGAACAGAAGTGCACATGTGTGGAAGTGCAGAGTGGCATGTCCAATGATGTTCATTGTTGTGTCACACCATGCCCACTGGTGTGAGTGAAATTTAGTGCAACATGATGGTATATATGTCGAAAAATCAGTTTAATGAGGCAACGTACTGCAATGTGAAAGGAATGCTAGAAATCAAGACAGAAGCACTGCCAATATAATCAGTAAAACACAATAAACCCCATGTCTGAATGCAGCCATAGTAACTCATAGCAATTCCATACATTGAAATGCTAACCACAGTTATCACTTGAACAGAACAGGCGATCCAAATTCACAGTTAGGGATTAAATAGCATGCTGAGTAGTTATAATATGCTATAACCTGCAGATAACTCTCATGTAATTTGGTATGTAAATGCTGGCAACTGGAATCCCCTTTTTATTTATTGCAAAGGCTAGCGCATTCATCAACTTGCCTAATTAAAATTTAGCAATTAATGAGCAGGGGCAAAATGGCACTATGAGGTCAGAAGCAACCTAAGCAAAGTTATCATGGATGCAGAGCGCTTTAGAGTTTCTAAAAAGTTCATTCTTTGCTTAATTAACAGATCTAATTACAGTTCTGACATAACAGAATGCCAAACGTTCTCTTCAAAAGACAAGAAGTCAAAGGTTTAATAGAGCAGATAACCTTCTTTTTTAGAATGCAAAGACAGAGCTGAGCAAAATGGGAGAGTATTTTTTTTTAACCAAGCAGTCTACAGGGTTGATGCAATGGCTTTGACAGAAATTTTGTTGTTGTTGTTATGTGCCTTCAAGTCGATTACCTTATGGCGACCCTATGAATCAGCGACCTCCAAGAGCATCTTGACAGAAATTAAAGCTAAGCAATACTCAGGAATCCCAATGCAACAAAGGAATTGAAAAGGAATAAAAACTCTCATGTATCTTGGGATCTGAACTAACACCACGTCAAGGCATTTGATAATCTCCTTTCTTAGCAAGATGTCAGTTAGTATTCTGTGACCTCCACTGGCTACTTGTGAAAAATACTTTCATGTTACAGAGATAGCAAATTTTGTAATTATCACCTTATTGATCTAAAATGCAAAAGGAATATACGCACACAGTCTCCTATATTAAACAAAGATGTATAAGCCAAAAACAGAAAAAACAAAACTCTGTGCATTGATGCTTGCTGACTACAAGGTTTCAGAATCTTATTCCAAAAGAGATTATAGTTTATTCAGCTTTGTCCAGACTTAGCAGTGTGGTCTGGGAAAGGGAACAGAACGCTGATTAGAAACGTAGTCAAGGCAAACGCTTGTTGAGCTGACTTCATACAAATAAAAAGCTTTGAAACTCCACATAGGCAAAAGTCATAATCATGAGGACAATGAAAGCAAGTGGTTGGTGGTTTAGCCTTTAATCCTAACCCCTACCTATCTGGGAGCAAACACCACTGAATTCAGTAGAACTTACTTCTGAGAAGACATGGGCTGTATTCAGATAGCAGTTTTTTCCCTGTTTTCCTGATGTTTCTTTAGTTGATAATTTCCACATTTTATTTGCTCTTTCACATGACATAAAAGCCACTTTTGGAAATCTAGCAGAATATAGTGGAACTTTAGCACTCATTTCTGTGTTAATTGCTTGCAGAACAAAAATCTGTTTGCAACCACATTAACCCAGAAAATCGTGGGAGTACAGTGACAAAATTTGGGGCAGTATACAAGCATACAGTTGTTTCCTGCTGTTTTCATGTGTGAATCATGGAGGGACAGAAGTGCACATGTGTGGAAAGGGTGGGAGGATAGTGACACATCCAATGATGTTCATTGTTGTGTTATATCATGCCCACTAGTGTGAATAAAATGTAGTGTGTCATAATGGTGTATCGGTCAAAAAGCCACAGTTCCATAATGCAACAGGTACTGCACTGTGCGAGGAATGTTAGAAATCAGGACAGAAGCACTCCCATTATAATCAGGAAAACCAATTTTAATAAACCCCATGTCTGAATGCAACCATGATTAGGACTGAGCTGTTAGGCTGCAATCCTATGTGAACCTCTGTGGGAGTAAGCCCCACTAATTAGAGTGAGACTTCCAAGAAGACTGCACTGTTACTTAGCATAGTGAAGATACAGTTTCTAATGGGAAACTCCACAAAGAGGATATCAAGTCAACAGCGAAGCATTAAGGCATGTCCATTCAGAAGGCATTGCAAATTCTGATTTAAAAGGTAGGAATACCACAAGTGGAAGAAAGGACTGTTGCAAAAAGCCTTCCCACAACTAACCAACTGCAGAGTGGAAGTACATATGGGGAAGAAAATGATTTGGTGCACGTTTTACTGCGAACCTAGCGAACCTACTTAATTAACATGTCCTGAAACATGCAAACCAGAATCCAGCTATCCTTCAAAAATCGCACTTCTCCAAATTTTGTGATGCAGTTCTCCAGCCAAATAATGTCTACAAAAATGCATTTAGTAGAGAGAAGTGTGCACAGAAATGCCTATGTTCATGAAAATAACAAACATGCATTGTATTATGGGGAATTACTTGTAAAACTTTGTGCATTATGCAAAAAATACATGCAAAAGTGTCTACATTAGTTGAAATGTATTCAAAAATACATGTGCTTTTCAACTTATTTTTTTTAAAAAATTGCCAACTAATGCAGAAATGTGGAGAACCGCATTTTACATTTGGAAAAATGAGAAACTGAGAGAAAGTGAAACTGACTGATCGGAAGAGGACATTTGATATTTTTCAGCGAAGGGAGCAAATCAGGGCAATTTACAAAATATACACAATGCTTAAAAAATATATATAGGGGCAGCCTAGAGGTGAAACTCCTAGGTCGTGGGATTCTCTTCCCTTTGAGGTACCTCTTGCACTGACACTATATAGCTTTTGCAGGCAGGTTAAGATGCACCTGTTTGCTCACGCTTTTAAATGGTTGAGGTGAGGTGATGTTTTTAATCATTCCACTTTGTCCATTGTACCATATTGATTTGCTGCTGCTGCTGCTGCTGTTGCTGTTGTTGTTGTTGTTGTTGTTGTTGTTAATTTTGCATTTAGGTGTCTCAAAGCAACTTACACAATAAAAAAGAATAACAAAGGCAGTAAAAGACGTATCATGGTCTGTTGTAATTTTCATTGCGGTTTTATTTCATGTCTATATTATATTAACCTGACCTAGGACCCTTGGGTGAAGGGTCAGCAATAAATATCAATGATAGATAGATAGATAGATAGATAGATAGATAGATAGATAGATAGATAGATAGATAGATAGATAGATAGATAGATAGATAGATAGATAGACAGACAGACAGACAGACAGACAGACAGACAGACAGACAGACAGACAGACACAGATAGATAGATAGATAGATAGATAGATAGATAGATAGATAGATAGATAGATAGATAGATAGATAGATAGATAGATAGATAGATAGATAGATAGATAGATAGATAGATAGATAGAAGAATAACAATAATAAATGCCACATAAAGCACATTCAAATGCACAGCTTAAAAAAATTGTTTAAAAGTGGGGGAAATGTACCAGAACAAAGAACAGTGTGGGTACTAATCAATCCTTCTTGGGAAGAGCTTTTGACAGGCAGGAGGCAAGTCCCCACCTGATACAGCTCATTTGGGAGGGGTGCCAACAGAACAGTTTCAATTATTGTCTTAGGATGCAGCCTGACTGATGTGCAGATAGACTAGGGCTTGCCAACATGGCGCCCACAGGAGCATAAGGACCCACAGATGCCTTCCCTGATGCCCACAGCAGTCCTCTCCCCTACTGAAGCTTAGCTTGAAAGAAGCATTCTGTTATAACCAATAGAATAGCATGTGGTGTGTGCTTGGTTGCAGGGTGTGTGTGGTGTCCACAACAGTTTCTCCAGTTTGCAAATGTACCCATAGGCCCCAAAAAAGTTTTGAAATCCCTGAGGAAGACAGTCCTGTAGCTACTCTGGACTCAAGCCGTAAATGGTTTCAAAGGTCCACACCGTCACATTATGCCCAGAAACAGATATCATCACCATAACTGGCTGTCACAAGTCTTACTATGCTAACAGCTCTGTGTAGGTGTTGGTATAGATATTTAAACCCTTCCAGTGTGTGGGTTTCATTGACAATTACCTGGTTTGAGAAGACAGAAATAGTGTTCATTTGAGCAACAATGAAAACAAACAAACTGAAGTCTAGGATGAATGCAATTTGAAGTAAGCCTTCTCCAGAAATTATGTCCACACATTTAATCAATACATGAGTGGGGCCACACTCACCGGTCCTCCCCACTAGTGTCCATCTGTACGCCAAGAACATCTTGGTGCATTATGTGAGAAGTCTTCCCTCCTGCAGATGTTAGTGACATATGCCTGCCTTCCAGGGAGTGGAGCTAGACAGCATAGCCCTGCACACACATGGATTGAATATGTGGACAAAAATTCTGAAGAGGACTCTAGCTATCTCCTGAACCCATTCCTACCAAACCAATCCCATTTAGTCTCCATCCTCTTCCCATTGTCAACCAACAGAATTCCCACCCAACACTCCCCGTATTACTTCATGCTCCCTTCAACTCTCCCACTTACCATAACATTCCATATGCCAAGCAATTGCCTTCCAGTCTCCCTTCCAAATTAGGGGTGGGATCCATGGGCCGGTGCCAGTTCGAAAGCATTCTGTCGATGTAACAGTCCAGTATCAATTCGAGTTTGTTCTTTGTCCACTAGCCACTGATTTTACTCTATCTGTTTTTTCCCTTGCAAAAAAAATTGATATTTTGAAAGGAAATATCTGTAATTTTGAAAGCAAATATTGATACATGAAAGGAAATATTGATTAAAATTATCATTAATATTGTCATTTTAGAGGCTTTTTTAAAAATAATAATCCATTTTTGAAAATAGCCATGGAAAACCACTACATAAAAATATGATCCACAATGATAAATAAGAGAACTAATGGAAAATTCAGTACCAAATCCAAACTGGGTGGAATTCTAGCACATCCCTACTACAAACACAAGCCCCATACATGGTTTGCAACATGCCTTTTTGCGATTCATGCTTGGCTTACTTTTCTTCTTCTAAATGGAATTCTAAGCCACATATTTTTGCTCCTAACATTTACAAAGCAAACTTGTATAAATATATTTCTAAAGCGAACTTAAACAGCAACTTAAAAAAAAGAAAAACTTAATGCCTGAATGCCCAAGAACATGTTAATCACCGGTGCTATAAATTGAACAGCCATTTGGTTTCCTGAATTTATTGGAAAGCAGAAAGCAGCAGGATTCTCTCTCTCCTTTTGCTTTATTTTCTGGCATTGAAGAGCTTTCATCCTTCAGACAGTATCATTTATTAATAGTAATCCAAGCAAGCAAAGTTGTTAGCAATAATGTATAGCCCAAACACACTATATGAAAGGGCCATAAATCGGACTCCAGTAAAAAAGAAAAACCCTAACAAAACAAAAAAGTCCCCACATTTAGCGATCAATCAGCTTTCACATGTTAAATTTATACACTGAGTTTGGGCCATAAATCATAGGTAAAATATTTGGCCTCTTCAGTGACAATTCTTTTTCTAAGGATGCAAGGAGGGGGAAACATACAAAATGCCTTTAAACATCCTGTGTAATCTTTCTTATTTTCATTTCCCCTTTGTACCCCCCTCCCTGGTTATCTTTGATTATAGGAAAACAACAATAATTGGATGCCTTCTCAAAAGAAGCCTTGATTTTGTTTAGTCTAGCCCTGAAAAAAAATGACTCATTGTCCTTGTACATGAATGTGCAAAAAGAAAAATAACAGAGGGGGGGATTTCCAAGATTCGAAAGGTATGAAGTATCTTATAAAATGAAAAGCTGAAGCATTTGGGACTTGTTTAATGGGGGAAGTCAGTTAAGGAACTGAATGGGACTTTCAGGGACGTGGAGTTAGGACTCCAACCTAAGGGAGCACTCCTGAGAAGGGCTGTGCACCGGCTTCTGCTGAATCCCAGATCCCGAAGTGAATCAGGCTGATTATGGTCAACCTGGGATTTGGCTAGAGTGAGTTGAGGCAGCCTTGGTTCAACCCAGGTCAGATCAGGTCCACCCAGAATGATCCAGGGCTTCAAAGGGGGAAGAGTGGTCTGGCAGTGAAGAGGGGGGAGAAGGAGGACAAACACAGGCTGACTCCCCCTCTCTGGGTCATGTGTTTAATCAGGGTTTAAAACATTCTCTGAAACCAATGGGATGGGTTTCAGGACTTGGGAAGTGGCGATTCTTTTACCATGGGCTACCATGAGAGGATATGGGAGAGGTTTATAAAAGTGTGCATGATGTGGAGAATATGGGCAGAGAGAAGCTTCTCTCTTTTCATTATCTAGAACAGAGCCATCCAATAAAATCTGTTGGCAGTAGATTCAGGATAAGGCACTTCATCACACAATACAGAGTTGATTCTGGAACAGACTTCCATAAAGAAGTCATGAAGGCCACTCGTTTAGTCTGCATTCAGAGAGGATTGGGCCAACTCACAGAGGTCCGTTTTCTCAATGGCTATTAGCCCTGAGGATCTATATAGAATCTCAGTGATCAGAGTCAGTAAGCCAGTGGATGCCAATTGCTAATGAGGAACAGTGAAGGAGGGTGATGATTCATTTCATTCCGATATCGCTGGCTTCTCTCAGAGGCATGTGGTTGGCCATAATGGGGGGGGGGGAGGTTTTGGACTAAATCAGGAATGAGGAACTGGATCTGGCTAGTGAGCCAGGCCCTTAGCCTACCCATCCCCCTTGGGGCAAGCTAGACAGGTGGCCACAGGCCTTTGTAGGCACCGCTGCTCAGCTGTTCATTGGTGCTTGCAAAGCTCCTTTCATCCCAGCCACAACTTTGCCTGCACCATAGCTGATGTCTTACAGGATGTCAGTGGTAGGGTAAGAGGGTGTTATCAAAACAGTCTCACGAGAAAATGAGGAGGCCTGCTGGGCCAAATTAGGTCTGCAAGCTGTAGGTTCCCTATTGCTGGGCTAGAGAGAACTCTGCGGTATGGCTGGCTGGTCCATAAGGGCAAATGGGGCATTGCCCCACCAACCTCAGCTAGACCTAGCAGCCCCACCTTCCCAATGTCTTACTTGTATCCAGTCCAGGAGATGGCCCTGGCTGTCAGCTTCCTTCTCCTTAAGTCTCAGTGCTGCCATTGTAGAACTCAGCAGGGAGAAGAGGGGCCACACTAACATGAATTGGCCCCACCTGTCATTGGCTCTGGCTCCACCTACTGTTGGGCTGTCTGCTTTCTGCCCCACAAGTCCCACTGGGCACCAGCTGCCACAGATGGAACTTGAGTTTCATCCCACTCCTCTTTTCTTTTCTTCTAAATTGACCACCCTTTTCTTTTTTAAAAATTTTGCTCCTCTGAAAAATAAAACAAGCAAGTTGTCCTTTATTACTCTGTAGCTCTTGCTCATATATTAATAGACTGAAACTACATTGTATCAATCCCTCAAAGCTTGGCAGATCTTGTCCCTTATTGCCCTCTGCTGTGATCTGAAAATGGATGAGACGGATGGCCTGTAATAGGGTGCTCAATGAAATTGGGCTGTGAAGAAACTGCCATTGCAGCTGTCAAATGGGTAGAAGAGACTTAATCCATATCATCACCTGTTGGCCAGGTCACTTTTATTGCAGGATATGTGCACTTTGGTTTTAAAATGAGAATAGGCAGAAGATCAGAGACATGCAAGTGGTTTATCACAAAGCATATATAGAACTGAGCTCAAGGCATGTAACCTGGAGAGACCTTCTCAGACCAAACTCATATCTAGCCAGAGGTTTACAAAAATGTATGAAAATGGAAAGGAAATGTGCGTTCTCCCTCATAATGCAAGAACTTTGGGGGACCCCTTTTTGAGGCTCTAATCCTACACACACATAATTGGAGCGAGTGCCATTTTAACATGCATAGGATGGTGCTGCAAGTTGATTGACAGCAGATTCAAGGAAGGAAATAGGAAAGCACCCTCAAGGCATAACCAACTTATAGAATTTGCTGTCTGAAGATGTGGTGATGGCCGCTAGCTTTGATAGCTTTAAAAAATTAGAAGAATCAGAAGGAAATAGCTGACAACAATTGACCTGGCAACTAAATCGATTGAGTCTCCATCTATAGAAGGAATAAATATATCTCTGCTCTGAATACCAGATTACTGGGAACAATTGTGTACTCATGTGGTGGGGGTATCATTGTTTCTGAGATGCCCAAGGCATCTAGCTGTTTGCTGGACTAGATGTATACAGCAAGGCAATTCTGTTATTACATTGCTTTGATTTATGCAGTCTACTTGTTTCAGGAGTTGCTGGACCTGTGTGCAGCTCCTCCATGTGGTAAACTATTGAACTGCAGATGACAGGTTCTCAGTGATGTACCTTCAGGCCCTGCCCTGACTCGTATACCCAGACTGACCACTGGAATCTCCTGGACAGAAAGAAGAAGGCTTCCTATTGCAGTTGCAACTCAATTCAGCAAATTTTCTGAGCTCTGGAGGTTACTGCATCAACTGGTTATTCTTTGCACCTGACTTCTGGCTTGCTTCTCAATCTGCCTCCTGTTTTTTCCTGTACTTCTGACTTACTCACTTCCTAAATACTCACTGGTCTCATGGTACCTTGCTCTTGGATCCTGGCTCACTCCAGACTGCTGCTCACAGTCCAGCCCTGGCAATTTGTACTTCTTAGGTCTTATACAGACACCTCACATTTTGAAAGATTTGGCTGATTTAGCACTACTGATGGGCTACATCCACACTAGACATTTCAAACAGTGTCATTTCACTTTAAACAGACATGGTTTCCACCAAAGCATCCTGGTACCTGTAGTTTGTTAAGGGTGCTGAGAGTTCTTAGGATATCCTCTGTGCCCGTCACAGAGCTGTAATTCTCAGAGTGGCTAAACAATCTATCCATCTTCCCAAGGAAGTTGTACAGTTTCCAAAGAACTGTAGCTCTCCGAGGGGTCTCCTAACAACTCTCAGCACCCTTCACAAACTACAGTTCCCTGGATTCTTTGGGGGACACATGAGTGTTCAAATGGTATAGTAGTGCTTGAAATGTATAGTGCAGGTGCAGCCTCACTTGGCCCAGATATGTTGGTGTTTAGTACACTCTCATTTCTGCCAATCCACCTAGCTGACAGGAACTAGGTGTACTGGGCAGATTATGAGCAAATCATATGGCTGACTTCTGTATTAACAATGGAACTGCTTCAGTGGAAATGGATTTCATGCAGACTCAAGACTTCATTGGGTTGTTACAATATATTGTGCCCCTGATACATCCTTCAGATCATACTCTTGATCTAGTCTTCACTACTAAGGAAATTAGGAGGAATAAATTGGTTGGGGTTGGTGACTATCACCCTGTTGTCATGGATGGAACAGTCCCTGGTGAAGTTTGGACTGATTGTGACTGGCCATCCCTGCAGGGGTGGTCAACTGGTTAAATTGGTCTGTTCCCAGAAACTAATGGAATATGATGGATTTATGCATGTTCTGGGGAATGTTCCAGGTAACATGGCTGGTACTCCTGTCAAGGCAGTTCTAGTATGCAATGGAGAGGGACATAAACATGATTGCTCCTGAGCACCTCTCTGGCCATGGGGAGTCTGAGAGGCTCCTTGGTTTCCAGAGGAACTCTGGGCATGGGGGGCATACCAATGGCTAGATCACAGGGGGCACAAGTCCCAACATGAATTTGTTCAACCATATGTATGAGTGCATAGGTATATCTCCAATGTGGCAGTAGTGGCAGCAGAGAGCACATTTTGTGGCCACCATTGTGCCTTCAGTGAACCAACTAGTACAGCTGTTTAAAGTGGTAAATCAGCAGTGCCTCTCCCAATATCAACCATACAGTTTGCAGGAAGGGTCCCATTGGTGGTGCTACTGCTGGGTACTTCCTGGTTGGCATTGACCCACAATAGGGCCTTCTTTACTGTAGTAGTTCTCCATTTATGGAATGTCCTTCCTAGAGAGTTGCATTTATCTCCCTTATTATTAACATTCAGGCAGAATTTTAAAGCATTCTTGTTCACCAAGGCATTTGATGGCTAATATATACTGTTTCTGGAAACCTTAACATTATTTATTCTGATGATATCTTCTTTGTTTGTTTGTTATGTGCCTTCAAGTCGACTACGACTTATGGCGACCCTATGAATCAGCGACCTCCAAGAGCATCTGTCTTGAACCACCCTGTTCAGATCTTGTAAGTTCAGGTCGGTGGCTTCCTTTATGGAATCAATCCATCTCTTGTTTGGCCTTCCTCTTTTTCTACTCCCTTCTGTTTCTCCCAGCATTATTGTCTTCTCTAATGAATCATGTCTTCTCATGATGTGTCCAAAGTAGGATAACCTCAGTTTCATCATTTTAGCTTCTAGTGATAGTTCTGATTTAATTTGTTCTAACAGTCAATTATTTGTCTTTTTCACAGTCCATGGTACCTACAAAGCTCTCCTCCAACACCACATTTCAAATGAGTTGATCTTTCTCTTATCCGCTCTTTTCACTGTCCAACTTTCACATCCATACATAGAGATCAGGAATACCATGGTCTGAATGATCCTGACTTTGGTGTTCAGTGATACATCTTTGCATTTGAGGACCTTTTCTAGTTCTCTCATAGCTACCCTCCCCAGTCCTAGCCTTCTTCTGATTTCTTGACTATTGTCTCCATTTTGGTTAATGGCTGTGCCAAGGTAAGGTATGGCTGTTGTCATGCGGTAGTTTGCTTGACTGCTGATGGGGTGCTTTAAACTACAGCATGATGACAGACTTCTAAGAGCTGCTGGGTCAGTGGAGGAGGGAGATAGAAGCAGATAGGCAGATGTAAAGGGAGGGGTGGCTTTGGCGAGATGTAAAGGGAGAGGTTGAGTGGCTTTGGCGAGATGTAAAGGGAGGTGTGGGTAACTTTGGCAAGGGATAAAGAGAAGGGTTGGGAGGCTTTGTAATCTGTAAAGGGAGGGGGTTGGTGAGGGGGAGTTGATGGGGGCAGGTGGGATAGGCAAGCGAAGTGAGCAGGGGTACAGCCCCTACTTATATAATAGAATTGTATTTGCTGTTTTATTGTCTGCTGCCCTTTGGGTGGAAGGGCAGTATAGAAATCTAATAAGTAAATAAAAGATTGGGTCCTACCACTACTGGAGATTTGCACTTACATGATTTTTTAAAAAAACTCCCAGAATCTTATTTTTGCTTCATACAAAAATATTTGATCTTCAGCAGGGGCAAATCTGATGGCTCATCATATCAGATCCGTTCATCTTGTGAACAGAAAGACTGAAGTGTAAGCAAGAGACTGAAACTAAGAACAATAGGCTATTGATTCCTTTCTTTAATATAAGCACCAATTGTCTCACCAAACTACCCATCTCAGCAATAAAGGAACATGGAGAAATGTGTAGGTCACAGATGTCTTCATGTAGAACTTAAGTGTCCATACTCATAATTGCACAGAGAGCCTCCTGGGCAATTTGATACTGAACAAGAATTCAACTTTGTTTTGCACAACTCATTACACCATCTTTCTCCCTTTTTAAAACATTTAAAAAAGAAAATAGGAAAATCACATGTGAAGTTTTCGCAACAGTGCCATTTTGTTGTGGGAAGTGGAGTCCTAATGGGCTACTAAGAGCAACACTTAAAAAGGTCTTCCCTTAACCATCCATCTCCTGCTACATCAATAGTGGGGAACCTTTTTTAAGCCCACATGCTGCATTCCATTTCTGGGGGATTAATGCGAATGACAGGTGAAGCCAAAGGCAAATGTGGATGCAGCAATGAATGCACATTTTACCTTTGCACAGTAGGCTGGTTTTTACACACACACCCCTCTGCCTTCCATACATACATACAAGAGCCATTGCTACGTTGCAACCAGGCAAAAATGCTCAAGGAGAGTTTGAAGCAGAGTCAGTGGGGTGGGTGTCTAGAGGAAGGGTGTGGCCTGGGGAAACAATCCCAAGGGTCAGATGGAAATGCTTGGAGGACCTCAGGCCTGAAGTTTGGACCTCAGGCCTGAAGTTTACCACCCCTACCCTTTGTGATGCCAACTAGTACAAGGGCCAGCCCTCTTTCTCCTTAGGGTGGGATTGGATACTAGGCTGAAAAGGCACAGGGTTCTATTCTCAAAGTGCACCTTGGGTAGTCTAAGTATGAATGGGTGAATCTGTCAAGTTCTTTTTCTCATTTTCCTCTGCCTGACACCCTGGAGAGCCACATTGCCAGTCAGTGTACACAGTCCTGAGCTAGATAGACCAGTGGCCTGACTCTGTATAAGGCAGTTTCCCATGTTCCAATGATCTTGGGTAATGATGGTTCTATTGCACATGTGGGGAAGCTTTGGCCCTCCAAAAGTTGATGAACTAAAACTCCCATCAGCCCTGGCTATGCTGCTAAGGCTAATGGGAGTTGGAGTTCAGGAACATCTGGAAGGCCAAAGCTTCCCCACACCTGTTCTATTGCTGTCATCTCCAATTCTCCTTTTATCAGAGGAGATGGGTGGTTCCAACGTCAGTGGGGCAGTGAATCGACGCTAGGTTTTAGTCTGAACTTTCAAGGAGCTATCCAAGGTTCAGCACCTTCAATAGTTCCTTGGAAGTTTGCACTAAAACCCAGAGCACATTCACCATGCCACAGATATTGGAGCCACCCATCTCCATTGTCTGTTACCTATTGCCAGCCAACATGCCTATTCTTGAAATACTTGTAACAATACTCCCTTGTCACTGACAGAGAAATATAACGAAAAGCTATCAGCCAAGAGAGCCACACACTCAAAATGACAAACACGAGGAAAATTCAGAACTGAAGCATTCAGTAGATCAGTATTTTGCATCATCCCACAGTATCAGGTTGTGAGAGCAAGATTTCAAGACAGCATTAGGCTTAGACTGTGCCACAGAGAATGCCCTGTGGCGAGCCTTATAAAACAAAGCAGCACATTTTGCCACAATTTACTTCCCATGTCATACTGTTGTTGCCAGTGTTCTTACGCATGTTATCTCAGGCAAGCATAACTATATATTATATTGTTCCAAATGAGTTAGAAATCTCAGTATCAATCATTTTAATGCAGCTTTGGTTTTAAGTCTTTCTTTTCCTTCCTGAGAAATGCACAATCTACCAATATGTTCTGCACTTCACACACAAAAAACTAAATTTACTTTCCACTTTCTTAATTTATGACAAAGGATTTATTGTTGCTCTTAACACAGGCTGTTAAAATAGGTTCAGCACCTTGGACATCTCATTGAAAGATCGGACTCAAACCTGGTGCCCATTCACTGCTCCACTGATATCAGAGCCACCAGTCTCCACTGACTGGACAGCATATTATCGCAGGGTCTATAAACAACACCTTCTTATAGGTGTGTTAGATACATTTTGGAATTTGCTAGATCACAGCATTTGTTACTGTTGCTGTAAATCATCATATGACGCTTATATTAACATTTCAGTTGTAGTCAATAAAGTAGCCCTAGTTCTATCCCATACATTTCTGTTTTGCCTCTATTTTTAGTTCCTGTCGCAAGTGCATCTATTAAGAAAAAATGTGCATAAAAATGAATATATTAGTGAAAATAACATACAGAAGTGCATTATATAAGGAGAAATTGCTTGTAAGAATGTTGACATTAGTCAAAACAGCTTACAAATATTTTGTGGGGTGTCTGGACACAGGGTGTGAAAAAGGAGGAAGGGGAAGCTCGTTCCCATGCCTAAACTGGAATACCAGAACAATTTTCACCAGGAAAAATACTTGACATGTGCCTAAAGGGCAGGATTTCATTGCATGCTGGGATGCCTGTCACGTGGCCAGCTGCAGCTAGTGCAAAACTCCTGCAATTTTCCAGGTTCCTTTTTTTATCATTAATTTTTATTATTATTCAAATTTTCAAAAACAAAACAAAACAAAAATACAAATTAAACAATAAAATAAAATGTTGACTTCCGATTTGTCGCAGATCAGTTATAGGTCTACAATATATAACAAACCTGTCTCTTAAATTATATTACAAAATCACTTTCCTCCTGTAGTTATCTTAATTAATCATCAAATCTCATAAACATCACTTTATGCTTTCCACAAAAAGTCAAAGAGAGGTTTCAACTCCTTGAGAAATATATCTATCGATTTTTCTCCAAATAAGCATATCAATTAATCCATCTCATCAAATCTATTAGGTCCAATAATTTCAATAGCCATTCTTCCATTATCAGTGTTAATTCCATCTTCCATCTTCCATCCTTGCACCCATAATAATCCTGTTAGGTCCAGTAATTTCAGTAGCCATTCTTCCATTATCAGTGTCCCATAATAATCTTGCTGTCATAGCCATAGTCATATAATAAGAGTCTGATGGGAATTTCCTTCATCACAAATAATTCCTTGCCATCAATTCTGAATGTGTTGCTGAAATATTGTTGTAAAATCATATCTCCTTCTTTTTTACGAAATGCACTGGCACATCTCTTGAGAGTTTTTCCATTGTCACATATCTGTAATTAATTCTATAGATTTTTTCTATGTCAAGCTCCATCACATCATTCCAGTCCAGAAGTTTATCCAAGACATTGATAACTTAATCTCTGATATCTTCATTAATTTCTTCAAGGACAACGCTGAATTCCAAACAGTAAACTGTATCTCTAATATCCATAAACTCCAAATCTTTTTCCAGTTCCAAATTTGTTCCAATCTCCAGGGCTTGCATCTTCCCTTTAATTTTTCTTTTTTCATCTTCTGATGCTTGTCCAGTTGTATCTCTGATCTCATCAACCTCCCCTCTCACAAAATCCCCTATTTCTTCAAGCTCCTGCTTTATTTTGCCAAATTCAATTTTCATCTCCTGTCTGCCCTGTCTCAGGGTTCGTTATCTCAATCTCATTCATTATTTTCTGAAACATATTTACTTCCAGGATCTCAGCCGCTTTCTTGATTGCCATTCTTAAAACCACGAAGAAAAAAAAAACCATTTCTTATTCCAGCAACAAAGGGGTTAATATTCCAAGCTTGATGACATCACAGTGTAGACAGCACAGCCTGCCTTATCTCTTATATGTTCAGGAATGCAAAACAAATTTAGTTCACAGCATCAAAACAGTTAGTGGCATCGAGAACAAGCAGATTCGTCAAAATGAAATAAAATAGTCCCAGACATATAATACTGAAAAATTCATAAATCAGATTTATTTATTTTTCTCTTCGGAATAGAAATCCCTCATCCGTTTGTATCTTTAAAATGCACAATTCCAGGCCAGCTTTTTGCAATAAAAACAAGGATAAGCTATTTCGATTTCTTTCCTCCTTAATTTCGTGAATGAAAGAGAAGAGTTATAACTCACCCAGGGATTCTTTATAGCTGATTCATTGACAAATCTCTTTTTGCTGTAACAATTTAAGCCAGATGATAAAAATAGAAAGAGGGGTGCTTGCCTGTTAATCCGTTTTTCTTTAAAGAAAAGATAAACGTCTCGCTTAATCAGTTAGAGCTTGTTTGAAAGTCCGTCCGGTGCTGCTGGCTGAACCTTCTTTCATAAACTAATGAAATCCAGTCCCCCCAACAAACACAAGCTTCTGTGGTTAATCTCTATGTTTCTCCCTTCCCGGGAGAAAGTCTTTACCAGTCAAAAAAAACGTTCTGGCTGATTTTAAAACTGAAAAAGCTTCTTCTGAGATGAGAGCTCATCTCAAAGGCAGGCACAGGTGAAGCAACCCTTCCAGGAAGTCGCAATTTTCCAGGTTCCTAAGGTTAAGAAATTAGCACTAAATTTCCACTGTATTTCACTAGATTTCCAGAACTGACTTTTACATTGTATGAAAGTTCAAATAAAATGTGCAAATTACCAGGTAAGAAATCATCAGAATAACGGAATAAAGGGCAGTGTGAAAGCAGCCACAGTAAATTATCATTTAGACAAGTCGGGACCCAAGTGAACCTCTTATGTTCTTTTCAAGAAGTGTTCAAATACAACATGATCATCATGTTATTTAACTTGTTAGTTGCTTAGTATAAAAGAAAAAAGTCTCTAAGTGTTTTACAAAAGTTTTAGACTTGCAGGCATAGCCTCAAAACAGACAGCTGGGCAATAAAACTTTTACAAAACCCAGCAAACGGCAGAAGACTTCATCAGCGGAAAACTTCTCATTAATAAATCACATAACAGTTAACATAATTCATCAACTGTCTGGGATAAGAAACCAGTTTTTACCTGGGTGTCAAAAAGATGTTCATGATGGCGCCAGATGGACCTCACTGGAGAGAGCATTCCACAAGCCGGGAGCCACAGCTTAAAAGGTCCTCTCCATTGCTGCCACCCTCTGAGCCTCCACCAGAAAGGGTACTTGAAGGAGAGCATCAGATGAGGACAGAAGGTCCAGGTCATTTCATATCAGGAGAAATGCTCTGAATGAGAAACTAAGTGCTATTTCCATGACTGTGTGTAAATAATCAGCCGAACGTAGCAGTGGAGGCTTATCAGGGGGGCGGTGGCCTCCAAACCATGCTGTGTTTATTGAGACAGGGATTGGGCAAGGCAGCAGTGAAATCAAGGGAGCCCCAGGGTGGTCAGAGCTTTCCCCCCTTCATTACCACTGCCTCACTCCATCCTAGCCTCATTCCAAAGATTGCAATGCTGCTGCCACTGAGAAGACGCCACTGCTGCCGCCACCGCCACCCCTCCCATGAGCCGCTGCTGGAAGATCGCATCAGAATGCATTGCTAGAATCAGATAGGATGTGAAACTGTGAGCAAAGCAGGATATCCAGCTCATATTCACCACAAATACATTCAGGAGGTATGGCCGTTGCAGTGCTTTGCCACTTTACTTGAAGCGCAGGTAAGACACGATGACGACAGCAAAAAGAAGGGCTCTGCTTTTCACAGTTCTTTTTGCTCCTTCATTCATTTGCCTTCTTGTGAGTCATTCACCTGTTGTGGTTCCTGCCCCCCTACAGTAGTGTAGTGGCTAACTCAGAAGTGCAATGTCCCTTCATGATAGTCACAAACATTCCTCTTTTGAAGATTACACAACCTTCTAAAATGATAGAATAATCTGGCCAAGTTTGAATACTGCTTTCTGCTTCTCTATCATTGTTACCTTTTGACTGTCCTTTGTCATTGTCTGAGATATTGCTTGAATTGCTGGATTCACGTTTGTCTCCCGCTGCTACCAAACTGCTTGATGACGTACATGAGATGCTATCACCAGGATTCACTGTTTTTTCTTCTGAAATTACAGAATTCTCACTCTCCTCGACTTGGAACTAATAAAGACTTAGTAGGAACTAATAGCCAGTGTGGTGTAGTGGTTAGAGTGTTGGACTACGACCTGGGAGACCAGGGTTCGAATTCCCACACAGCCATGAAGCTCACTGGGTGACCTTGAGCCAGTCACTTCCTCAGCTTTAGAAGAAGGCAATGGTAAACCACCGCTGAACACTGCTTACCATGAAAATCCTATTCATAGGGTCGCCATAAGTCAGGATCGACTTGGAGGCAGTCCATTTCCATTTTTCAGGAACTAATAAAGGCTTGCTCTCAAATACTCATTGGGTCTCTTCTCAGTGGCTAACACACTCCCCTTTCATGCTGATTGGCTCACATGCTGGAGGCATATGGACCCTGCTGGGAGTGGATCCCTAAAAAGTAAGGGGTCTGAGAACCCCCAGGACCCTCCATGACTACACCCCTGCCCCCTACAGTTGCAGATTTAACAGCAGCTGATGAAGACACACAAGAGGAGGAAAATAATTGCATGAACTTTGATAAAAATAAGACATTGCTGCTTTTGAAAACTAAGCCACAAAGTTCTGACATTTAAGCCATGCTTCTTTCTATCTCTTCCATCCTAGGAGCTGAGCTTCTCATGCAAAAAGTACAAGGACAAGATAAAATGTGGAGTGAGAATTTCTCTTTTCCTACCCAGCCTGCCATTCATTTTATTGCTGTTATCCATCTGTCTTTTTAGTGGCTTCATGATTGTATCGGGTGTCACTGGAAGTGCTGCTGTTAAATGTCAAAAGGATCTACATAGCACTCTGCTTGTCTTACATTATTCTGTTCTGACATTTTTAAAGGAGGAGTGTTTTGATTCGGAACAGTATTGCAGCCTGCAGTCCTAAACACGCTTACCAGGGATTAAGCCCCATTGAACAACACAGGAGTTACTTCCAAGTAAATAGGCACAGAATTGCACTTAACTGGCTCAGTATAAAAGACACCCTCTTCCCCACAATAGAACATATAGATTTCAGGACTGTCAAAGGATGGTTAATATATTCATATCTTTCTATTTTACTCTTCATTCATCCTTCTGAAAAGGCACATTTAGAGTGCTTTCAAAGCAAATAAGAGCTAATACCCCAATGTCCTGAGGAACATATTGTGAAATATAGATGGTACTGCTAAATCATTTACATTCTCATAATCTGTGAAATGTTTTTGTTCCATGCTGTCACCTTTTGAAATTCAGGCACAGAGGGTCAGCTGTGGATACCTTTACTTCTGATAAGAGAACTGTTTCTGACCCATTCATATTTATCATGTGATGGCAGACTCTTCTCAATATTTATGATCGGTTTCTGAATGCAAAGGTGAGGCTAGTCACATTGCACCCTTACCACCCAATCATTAACTGGTCAGAACGAAAGACAATGATTAGATGAGAAGGACCAGTCAATTCCTGTTAGTGGGTTCATGATTCCCGTTCACTTTCAAGTATCCACAATCTGCCTGGGGAAGTTCCCAATTTCTCATCAGAGGGGTGGAAATGATATATCCTTCCTTCAGCCAGAGGAAGTCGGTCCATTAGTACGACTGCCTCAGAAACCTCAGTCTGCTCAGCCAGCCCCCATCTGTCTGTTTTCTTACTTACAACTAGTCCACGGGGTGGCTCTTCCCGGTAGCTTCCTCCTCCTTACACTCAAGGAATGCAGCAGGGAAGACGATGTAAAATGCAACAGAGAAGAAGGCAAACTAGAATGAGTTGGCTCTGTCTGTCATTAGCTCTGGCTCCACCTGCTGTTGGCCTCCCTGCCTGTCCCAATGGGCACCAGCCACCACTGCCTACAACTAATGAACCAGCATACTAAATTGGATCCACATCGCTGAATGGTTTCCCTGACTGGCTACTCACATGTCTGACCTCTTCAAAGTAACCATGGCTTGCAGCAGTGGATGACGAGGTGGTTCTCTGGCAGGAATCACCTGTCACTGCTATGAGGTGATCAAGGTGGGAAGGAAAGTTCTGTCCTTACAAGGAACAGTCTGGAGGCATTGGTGGAAGCAGGGGGTATGAAGAACATAAAAGAAACCCAGCTGGATCAGGCCAAATGCCCACTAGTCCAACATTCTGTCCTCACAGTAGCCAACCAGATGTCCATGGAAAGCCTGCAAGGAAAACCTGAGCGCAACAGCACTCTCCCCACCTGTGATTCCCAGAAGCTAGTATTCACAGGCATCCTGCCTCTGACAATGCAGGTAAAGCAAAGTCATCATGGCTCGTTGCCATTGGTAGCCTTTGTCATGAGCCACTCAGCGCCTTCAGGCACAGACCTGGGAATGCAGCTTGGAGGAAGATGGAGAGGTAGATGAGAAGGAATGGGGAGGAGAGGCTAAGATAGCAGAGTGACCTCTGTCAGATGGTAAGGCTGGAACAGGAATCCCAGCAGCTCTTTCCCTCCCTGTAGGGGAGAGAGTGCTGCCGGAGGCTGGGGAGAGCTCAGAGCCACAGCCTAGGGTGGCTGAACATGATTCAGAGGGAGAGGTGGGTATGGCATTGTCTCCCAGGGCTGGGCAATGCCTTCACTGGTAGCAACAAATGTACCCACCCCGACAGAGTGTGCCCCTGCAGACAGCAAGGCTAATTCTCACAAGTACAGTATGTGTCCCACCTCATAGGGATGGGATCCATTGGCTGGTATTGATTTGAGTTTGGTCTTTGTCCTCTAGCTGCTACTTTTACCAATCTGTTTTTTTTTCTCCCTCACAATTTTTTGGGGATATTTTTAAAGGAAATATCAGTAGCTTTAAAGGAAATGTTTGAAAGGAAATATTGATACATGACAGGAAACACCAATACAATTATTGTTGTCAATATTGATATTTTAGAGCCTGGCTTGTTTGTTTGTTCGTTTAAAAATCAATTTTCAAAAATAGCCGCGGAAAATCTCTACATGAAAATCCGATCCACAACAATAGAGAATAAGAGAATGAACAGAAAAGTTGGTCCCAAATCTGAATGGGGCGGAATTCTAGTACATCCCTACCACTGTGGCTATAAGCTTGACGGTGGGCATGAGAACTTATTGGGCCCATGTTGCTGCTCTTGTATGGTTTTCAACTTTGTGCCCTAATCTTGGACTCTAGACTCTTCTAGCTTGGTTAACTCCTTCATCCTGTTCTTTGGACCTGTGGGATTTGTCCACTGCTCTTGTCCACTGCTGCTCCTATATAATACTCTGCTTCAATAAAGCACTTTCTTACTTGTCTGTTGTGCCTCGGGTGAGAGTTAGGACAGCCTTATCCTCTATGAATTTGCCTAATCCTCTTTTAAAGTCATTCAAATTGGTGGTCACCTCTGTCAGGGGCTTCTGATTAGCTAGCAGCCCTCAGCAGGCACACAGCACATTACTAAAATCAGTGGGAGCTTCTAGACAGTCAACAGCATCCATGTGCTGGCATCGCCCTGGCTCTTTTCACTGATGAAAAAAAATGAAAACCTCACTGGCTGCAGCTGATGGAGCATAGAGATTGGTCCA
Organism: Rhineura floridana; assembly: GCF_030035675.1. Taxonomy (NCBI): domain Eukaryota; kingdom Metazoa; phylum Chordata; class Lepidosauria; order Squamata; family Rhineuridae; genus Rhineura; species Rhineura floridana. The sequence goes on along the minus strand of NC_084492.1, from coordinate 15,527,301 downwards.
CGCCTCAAAGGATAATAGCAAGGTGACCAGCAACAGGGCCAAGGGGCTCTGGCAGTCAGCAATGAGTCTCCTACTAAGGAGTGGGCAGAGCTTGGAAAAGTTACTTTTTTGAACTACAACTCCCATCAGCCCAATCCAGTGGCCATGCTGGCTGGGGCTGATGGGAGTTGTAGTTCAAAAAAGTAACTTTTCCAAGCTCTGGGTGGGCCCCTTGAAGCTGTCCATCCTATTTGTGGGCAGACAGACTGGAGCAGACCACTTGGCTGTCCAGTTGATGATAAGCCATGACAGGGCCTTCTCAGTGGTGGTTCCCTGTTTGTGGAATAACCTTGAGCCCAAATGCTGAATGTGGCCCTCCAAGTCTCTTTATCTAGTCCTTGGGACTCTCACCACACCCATGCTACAGTTACATCCCTCACTGTCTCTGCCTCACACCCTCCTTGGGTGTTTTTGCCTGACTGGAACATGTCCTTAATGCCTCTTGCTTGCCTGGGTCAAGGATAGAGAGGGATGTGTTGAGTGTGTGTAGGAAGTAACTTACTGTTCATCGGTAAAATTGACATTCATTGCTCCACCCATATTTTCTCTGGTCCCACCCAGAACTGGCATGTGGCCCCCAGAAAACTGCCCAGAAGAGAATGTGGCTCTTGGGCTGCCCCTGTCATAAGCAAAGGACCAGTCTCTAACTCCTTAATCAAGAGAGTAGAATACGTACTGCAGGTAGATATATGTAGTCAGTCAGTGATCATGCTATGGTCTTGCGGAGTGTTCCTCATCTAACCTAGCACTTGCCTGGAGATTGAGCATTAAGGACAGGGCTGATTAAGTTATAAGTTGGCACTGCAGCATGGTAACAGATGGGACACAGGTAGACAGCAGGGGGGAGAATCAGGAATATTCATGAATGCTGCCTCAGATTTTGAGGGCATGTTTCCCATATGGGAACAGCCCAAGCAGCTGCTTAGATCTTATGGGCCCTACGAGGAAATGCCACCTCTAATCCAGATCTGCTTCACAGTCACTTGTCTCAATATATATATATATATATATATATAATATAGCATCTGCCACAGCTTAAGACAGGTTATTTGACCCAGTGAGCCAAGGGAGAGTGAATGGAATAAATAAAGGGAAATAGACGTTCCCGTGGAGTTGAATAGTTTGAGGTTTGATGGATCAGATGTGAAAAGGGAATCCGAGGAGTCAAACAACACTCTACAGCTTTTTGGCAAGTAAACAGCGAAGATTTATTAAAAATGAAGGCACAAGGAGGTGATCATCATTTCTTTTTTTTAGCAACCTGATTGCGACAAGATGTCTCCCTTTGCAAGAGCTGATTATTAATGACTCAAGCACTTTCAGCTAAACTTGGACACGCGTGCAAAGCCACAACAACACATCTAAATTTTCCCTTTTCAAATGCCCCAAAATCAACCTTAGAGCTACATGATGAGTTCAGGACCATGTGCAAAATGGGGCCAGTGGAGGCTGGCATCAGGGTTGATGCAGTCCACCCCATACATTTAAAGCACATCCAATGCACATTTAAAGCACATGACTTGCCCCAAGGAATCATAGGAACCGTCATTTCTTAAAGGAGCCGGGAAGTTTAAGTTCTATTAGGGGAAAACAGCAATCCCCAGAATTCTTCTGGGCAAGTCCTGTGCTTTAAATGTATGTCATGCATCTGTCCATAAGTCCATTTCAGTGGTCTCCAAACTGGTGTCCTCCAAATATTGTGGAACTACAACTCCCATCATCTGATGGCAGTCATAGCGGGTGGTGGCTGGGGCCCGTTGGGACTGGCGGGGCAGAAGGCAGAGAGCCCAATCAGCAGATGGCATCAAAGGCAATGGCAGACAGAGCAAACTAATTTTAATTTTGTCCCCATACTCCTCCCTCCTGAGACCTACAAGGGCAACACTGAGATTGATGAAGAAGCTGACAGGCAGTGCCACCCAGAGCTGGCTGTAAGGCAGGCAGGCAGGTGAGGGCTAGTTAAGAGCAGACTGATGTTGGTGGGGCAAAGCCCCATTCGCCCTACCGGAGTAACCTCCTATGGTTGTAGTCCAACAACATCTGGAGGATACCAGGTTGGTGACGACTGGTTTATTTATACCGTACTTTCCATAAACATAAGTGTGCTTGCAACAGTTCAAATTTAAAAATGCACACACAATAACAATGCATAATAAAAAGTATAACATCACTGCAACACAACCCAAAAAAACACCGAGAATTAACAGTTCATTTATCATACATTATGTTTAAGTGAGCATAAAACTCACCAGTAGAGCAAGTAAAAATATACTGTAAGTTCACATCCAAAAGTAGCCCCTGAGAACATTAGTGCCTAGCAACTAGGGATAGAAAGACAGTTCTGTCAGTTTCTGCAGTCTTAAATTCATTTCTCCACATTTCTGCAGCAATTTGCGATTTGTTAAGGAAAAAAAATCCTCATGAAAATTCTCCAGCAAATTTCTCCCAATAAACACATTTCTGTAGGCAGTTTTGACTAATGAACATATTTTTGCAAGCCATTTCTCATCAAATAACATTGGTATCTTATTTCCCCTTATATAGTCATTTTTATGCACACTCCCTCCTACCATATGCATTTTTGTAAACATTGGTTGGTTGTAGAACTGCATCGCAAAATTTGGATAAGGGCATATTTCAAAGGTTCTCATGTTGTTTTGAAAAGTGCACAGTTGATAGATTTGTCTCAAAATGCAAACTGAATCTAATCTTTCCCCCATCCCTGCTAGCAGCCACCTCCCTCGGCCTTCTATGCTTCAACCCAAAAGGTCAGAAAGTGGGGGAAGAGGGAGGGAGGGGAGGAGGAGGGGAGGAAGGGGAGGGGAAGGGCAGGAACGGGAGGGGAAGGGAAGAAGGGAGATGGGTGAGGAGGAGAGGAGATTGGGTGGGTGGGCACTGGGCAGAGGGGAAGACCCTTTCCTTTCCAAAAGAAAAACATTGTGAACAGTATCGTTATTTTTCAGCATTTCCCCCACCTTTTTATTCTACAGCAGGCACATGTAGCCTCCCACCCAAATTTAAACCAAAGCTGTCCCTGGCCACATCCACACTAGACCTTTATTTCACTTTGGACAGTCATGGCATCTCCCAAAGAATCCTGGGAAGTATAGTTAGTGAAGGGTTCTGAGAGTTGCTAGGAGACACCTTGTTATCCTCACAGAGCTTCAGTCTGATCGGCTGAGAGTTAAACCACTCTGGCCACTGGAGCTCTGTCAGGGGAATAGGAGTCTCCTCTCAGCACCCTTCACAAACTACACTTCCCAGGATTCTTTGGGGGAAGCCATGACTGTCTCAAGTGAAATCAAAGTCTGGTGTGGGTGTGGCCCCCTGATTATAGTGAGCATAACGGAGACCTGGTGGAATGGAGAAAACCAGTGGGATACAGTTATCCCTGGATATAAACTATATCGGAAGGACAGGGAAGGACATATTGGTGGCGGAGTCGCTCTATACGTGAAAGAAGGCATTGAATCCAGCAAGCTCGAAACCCCAAAAGAGGCAGACTCCTCCACAGAATCATTGTGAGTGGTGATACCATGCCCCAGGAGGGACTTAATACTGGGAACGATCTATCGTCCCCCTGATCAAAATGCTCAGGGAGACCTTGAGATGAGATATGAAATTGAGGAAGCATCCAAACTAGGAAATGTGGTATAATGGGTGACTTCAACTACCCGGATATAGACTGGCTGCATATGTGTTCCAGTCATGACAAAGAAGCAAAGTTTCTAGATATTCTAAATGACTATTCCCTAGACCAGTTGGTCATGGAACCGACCAGAGGGACGGCAACCCTGGACTTAATCCTCAGTGGGGACAGGGACCTGGTGCGAGATGTAAGTGTTGTTGAACCGATTGGGAGCAGTGACCACAGTGCTATTAAATTAAATATACATGTAAATGGCCAATTGCCAAGAAAATCCAACACGGTCACATTTGATTTCAAAAGAGGAAACTTCACAAAAATGAGGGGATTGGTAAAAAGAAAGCTGAAAAACAAAGTCCAGAGGGTCACATCACTCGAAAATGCTTGGAAGTAGTTTAAAAACACTATATTAGAAGCTCAACTGGAGTGCATACTGCAGATCAGAAAAGGTACCGCCAGGACCAAGAAGATGCCAGCATGGTTAACGAGCAAAGTCAAGGAAGCTCTTAGAGGCAAAAAGTCTTTCTTCAGAAAATGGAAGCCTTGTCCGAATGAAGAAAATAAAAAAGAACATAAACTCTGGCAAAAGAAATGCAAGAAGACAATAAGGGATGCTAAAAAAGGATTTGAGGAGCACATTGCTAAGAACAGAAAAACCAACAACAAAAAATTCTATAAATACATTCAAAGCAGGAGACCATCTAGGCAGGCGATTGGACCCTTGGATGATAAGGGAGTCAAAGGTGTCCTAAAGAACGATAAGGAGATTGCAGAGAAGCTAAATGAATTCTTTGCATCTGTCTTCACAGTGGAAGATATAGGGCAGATCCCTGAACCTGAACTAACATTTGCAGGAAGGGATTCTGAGGAACTGAGACAAATAGTGGTAACGAGAGAGGAAGTTCTAGGCTTAATGAACAATATAAAAACTGACAAATCACCGGGCCCAGATGGCATCTACCCGAGAGTTCTCAAAGAACTCAGATGTGAAATTGCTGATCTGCTAACTAAAATATGTAACTTGTCCCTCGGGTCCTCCTCCGTGCCTGAGGACTGGAAAGTGGCAAATGTAACGCCAATCTTCAAAAAGGGATCCAGAGGGGATCCCGGAAATTACAGGCCAGTTAGCTTAACTTCTGTCCCTGGAAAACTGGTAGAAAGTATTATTAAAGCTAGATTAACTAAGCACATAGAAGAACAAGCCTTGCTGAAGCAGAGCCAGCATGGCTTCTGCAAGGGAAAGTCCTGTCTCAGTAACCTATTAGAATTCTTTGAGAGTGTCAACAAGCATATAGATAGAGGTGATCCAGTGGACATAGTGTACTTAGACTTTCAAAAAGCGTTTGACAAGGTACCTCACCAAAGACTTCTGAGGAAGCTTAGCAGTCATGGAATAAGAGGAGAGGTCCTCTTGTGGATAAGGAATTGGTTAAGAAGCAGAAAGCAGAGAGTAGGAATAAATGGACACTTCTCCCAATGGAGGGCTGTAGAAAGTGGAGTCCCTCAAGGATCAATATTGGGACCTGTACTTTTCAACTTGTTCATTAATGACCTAGAATTAGGAGTGAGCAGTGAAGTGGCCAAGTTTGCTGACGACACTAAATTGTTCAGGGTTGTTAAAACAAAGAAGGATTGCGAAGAGCTCCAAAAAGACCTCTCCAAACTGAGTGAATGGGCGGAAAAATGGCAAATGCAATTCAATATAAATAAGTGTAAAATTATGCATATTGGAGCAAAAAATCTGAATTTCACATATACGCTCATGGGGTCTGAACTGGCGGTGACCGACCAGGAGAGAGACCTCGGGGTTGTAGTGGACAGCACGATGAAAATGTCGACCCAGTGTGCGGCAGCTGTGAAAAAGGCAAATTCCATGCTAGGGATAATTAGGAAAGGTATTGAAAATAAAACAGCCGATATCATAATGCCGTTGTATAAATCTATGGTGCGGCCGCATTTGGAATACTGTGTACAGTTCTGGTCACCTCATCTCAAAAAGGATATTATAGAGTTGGAAAAGGTTCAGAAGAGGGCAACCAGAATGATCAAGGGGATGGAGCGACTCCCTTACGAGGAAAGGTTGCAGTATTTGGGGCTTTTTAGTTTAGAGAAAAGACGGGTCAGAGGAGACATGATAGAAGTGTATAAAATTATGCATGGCATTGAGAAAGTGGATAGAGAAAAGTTCTTCTCCCTCTCTCATAATACTAGAACTCATGGACATTCAAAGAAGCTGAATGTTGGAAGATTCAGGACAGACAAAATGAAGTACTTCTTTACCCAGCGCATAGTTAAACTATGGAATTTGCTCCCACAAGATGCAGTAATGGCCACCAGCTTGGATGGCTTTAAAAGAAGATTAGACAAATTCATGGAGGACAGGGCTATCAATGTCTACTAGCCGTGATGGCTGTGCTCTGCCACCCTAGTCAGAGGCAGCATGCTTCTGAAAACCAGTTGCCGGAAGCCTCAGGAGGGGAGAGTGTTCTTGCACTCGGGTCCTGCTTGCGGGCTTCCCCCAGGCACCTGGTTGGCCACTGTGAGAACAGGATGCTGGACTAGATGGGCCACTGGCCTGATCCAGCAGGCTCTTCTTATGTTCTTATGTTCTTATTACGCAAGCCAAGCAGTTGTGAGTCTATCTCTTAGAACACTGGCAGTTGGTTCTTACTGAGCATGTCCGGTCTTATCATTGACTTTAATGTTACATTTCTTAAATTAATTCAAAATTCGCTAAGCATTTTTTTAGCTTTTAAACTGCAGAAGATGAAGGTCAGAGTATGGGGCAAGGTGAGTAATAGATGGAAAGCTTTTTAATCTCAGTAGGCTGAAAGCAAAAAGTAAGGTAATGTCAACCTCTGTCATAGAACTTCAATATGCCAATGATAATGTAGTCTCTGCACATTCAGAGAAAGAACTTCAAACTATCCTAAATGTGTTCACAGAAGCATATGGAAAGCTTGGGCTCTCATTTAATATTAAAAAAAACCAAAGTGCTTCATCAACATGTGCAAACTAGTCCCTCTGTAGCACCATCAATCCAGCTTAATGGTGTAACATTGGAGAACGTTGATCACTTCCCCTATCTTGGCAGCCATCTCTCTGTAAAAGCTGACATCGATGCTGAAATTCAACATCATCTGAGCTCTGCGAGTGCCGCATACTCCCAAATGAAGCGTAGAGTGTTTGAGGGTCGGGACATTCGCAGGGAGACCAAAATGCTTATTTACAATGCCATCGTACTACTGACCTTACTGTATGCCTGTGAAACATGGACCATTTATAAACGCCACTCCCAACTTCTTGAAAGATTCCACCAAGTCTGCCTCCGGAAAATTCTGCAAATTACTTGGGAAGACAGATGGACTAATGTTAGCATTTTGGAAGAAGCAAAGACTACCAGTGTTGAAACAAAGATCCTTCAACATCAACTTTGCTGGGCTGGCCATGTTGTTTGAATGCCTAATCACCGTTTTCCAAAGCAGCTACTTTACTCCCAACTTAAGGATGGAAAATGGAACATCGGTGGACAGCAAACGAGGTTTAAAGATGTTCTTAAAGCAAATCTAAAAAAATGTAACATGAACATCGACAACTGGGAGTCTTGGCCCATGAATGTCCCAAATGGAGGTCGGATATTATCAAAGGTGCTATGGACTTTGAAGAAGCACGGATACAGGGTGAATGGGACAAATGAGCTAAGCGGAAGGCACATCAAACAAATTGTCATCGCGACCATCTTCCATCTGGAAACCTATGTCCTCACTGTGGGAGGCTGTGTGGATAGAATTGGCCTCCACAGTCACTTACGGACCCACTGTTAAATACCTTATCTTGGAAGAAAATCTTACTCGGCCACAAGTGATCGTCAATGAATGAATGAATGAATACAGGTACTCAGGGAACATGGCTAATTTTTAATTAATTTCAACAAATTATGAGAACTCTGACAGAAAAAAAGTCCCAATGGGGTCTGCTTTTTTCACTCTTTATGTTTTGAACTCTCTATTCTGACTATTTTGTGTATCACCATGAAAATTTAGAGGGTTGTTAAGCAAGCATTTCTGAGTTCAGGACTATATGTTTTGACAACTCTATTTTATAATATTATGTCTTAATATAACATAACATAATTTTATTCTATAATGTTTATGTTTTAACAACCTTATTTGATTTTTATTCTATCCTGTTTTACTGTATGCTACCTTTGGGATAATTTTCTGTTTCCTTCTACCTTATGCCGGTCACTGACCGTAACAATAAAGATATATGTGTTTTGTAAGATTTTGCTTTGAAATGAGCTTATGGGAAGCATCAGAATGGCATGGGGGTATTTTCAATTTAACACTGCAGAATGCTAAAAATCCATGCTGGCTATAGTATACAGCCACTCTCGTGGCTATAGTATACAGCCACTCTTGTAGCTGTATAATAAAAATGTGTATAAATCAATTTCATATGTAAAACCAATTTCAAAACCAATACAGATATGGACTAGGATAAAAATTGCATGGCTTCCTCTATCACATCTCAGGGAGCAAACTATTTTAGGGGGTAGATGACAGGCCTGTGGTGCTCATAGCTCTGATCTCCAATAGAAAGAAATGGCCAGGGAAGGAATGGGTGAGGGTGCTGCCACTGCTGCCGTCCCAGAATCTGCCACGCGAGGTGAATGCCTCACTCTGCCTAATGACAAGGCTGGCCCTGAAAGATTGTATGTTAGCTACCTCCCAACAACAACCAAGGGCAATGTGCCCAGTGTCAATGTCCCACCATCACCACCAGTGATGCATGTGACTAATGGTGGCTGGTGCCCTTTGAAACTGGTAGGGCGGCAGGCAGAGAGCCCGAGAGGATGTGGAGCCATAGCCAATGACAGGCAGAGGCAGAGCCAATGGCAGACAGAGCAATTCGTTCTAGGTTTGTCCCCATCTTCCTCCCTGCTGAGTTCTACAAGGAGAAACACTGAGACTAAGGAGGAGGAAACTGACAGGCAAGGCAAGGCTTCCTCCTAGACTGGTTGTAAGAAAGAAAAGGGACACAGGTGGGGGCTGGCTGAAGGCACGCTGAGGTTGGTGGGGCAGTGCTCCCTTTGCTATCCACCACCACCTGCCAGCTGCACAGATGGAAACCCATAAGTACATCTGTATAGTTCCTCCACACAAGGAAGAGTCCTCATGGGCCCAGGATACCCAGACCCATGTAGAGGAGATGTATGTATGCGGACATGTGTGTAAAGCCCTTTCTCGCATGTGGTGAATGTGGGGCCAGAGGATGGCATGTAGGGATGGGTAAGAATTTCAATTCAGTTTGCATTTCAAGCCAAACCTATCACATGTTCAATTTCTGAAACAGTATGAGAACCAAAACACAGCCATCCTTCAAAACTTGCACTTATTTGAATTTTGCGATGCAGTTCGCAAATCAAACAATGTTTACAAAAATGCATATGTCAGGGGAAAGTGTGCATAAAAATGAATATATGAGTGAAAATAACATACAGATGCATTGCATTAGGGGGAATTATTTGCAAAAAATGTGTACATTACAAAAATGTGTTTATTGAAGAAATTCGCACTAAAATGCTGGAGAATTTTCATGGGTTTTTTTTTTTAAAAAAATGCAAATTGCTGCAGAAATGTGGAAAACTGAATGTAAGATTAGAAACATGAGAAACTGAGAGAACTGAAATTGATTGATCTTTTCATCCCTACTTGGCCAGTGTGGATGTCACAGGAGGATCATTTGGCTGAACATCTCCAAGCTGAGACTTGACGCAGACAAGACTGAAGTACATTTTCATCAGTAGGAAAACTGTTCCAGTTTTAGGTATATAGCCTGTTTTGGACAGAGTACTCCCCTTAAAGAACCAAGTTTACCGCATAAGAGTGCTCCAGGATGTAATTTGACGGCAGTAGACAAAAATAGCTTTGGCTGTGCACCCTTCCTATTAAAAGGAGGATCTGTCCATTGTCAGTTATATCTTGGTCCCATCCAAACTAGATTATGGCAATTCACTCTGTGTGGAGATGCCTTTGAAAGGTATTTCAAACATCATCTGATCTTTAGAAGACTGGATTAGTTTACCCCAATGCAGTCTTCGTGGGGCTTCACAGGTAGTGCAGAATGTTGCAGTATGGTTGCTGCCAAGAGTGACATCTTTCAGTATATTACACCTCTGCCCACACATTTGCTTGGCTGCTGCTTTGTTACTAGGCCAAATTCAAGGTGTTACCATTAGTATATGGTATATTAATCTTCTTACCCCATATGTGCTCACTCGATTTGCAGAACTGGCACTTTAACAAGTGCCACATAATGTTTATGCTGTATTTGCAAAGAATCGATCCTTCAGCATGGCAGCATCTACTCTCTGGAACTCCCTGCCCATTGATATTATGCAGGCACCTTCGCTGAATTATTTTTGCCACCTGTTAAAGACTTTTTCTCCCCAGCAAGCCTACTCAGGAATGCAGCTGTGATATGTAATTTAAAAGTGCTGGTTTTATATTTTGATAAATTTTAGGTCAACTTGTTTTTAACATTTGATTTTTTGGTGTGTTTTAATGAGTATTTTATATTGTTTCATGTAAATTGCATATAGAATTTGTGTGTGTGTGATTAAGCAATATATGAATCCTGTTAAATAAATATAATAAATAGAAGTTGTAACTAAGAACTGTTGCCTAAATTTGCATTTTTCCTCCCAATCTTTTTAATATTTTTAAACCTTTTCTTTCATATATATTTTAGCTTGTAAGCCTGATGGAAGGGATTGCCTTGATTTATCGCTCTGTAAGCCACTCCAGAAACCTTTCTGAGATGAAGAGTGTGGTCAACAAAACAGAAAAAAGAAAAAGAAAGGCTATTCTGGCATTGCTAAATCCTCAGCTCAGTTGATATTCCAATATGTTTTTGCTCTTTAAAAATGCTTGCTGTCATTACTAGATATGACCACTGGGTGGCAGACTAGGAACACTTAATGTTTTTTTTCTGCTTGGCTGGGAATAAGGACTCAAAAAATTAATCTTGTTCTCCAACCAGGCACTAGAGGACAGCAAAACCATGGAATGAGGGCACCATCTATTCATACAAGCAGCATCTTGATTACAAAGGTAAATTCAAATGCATTCAGAGAATAAACTGACATGCTTTCAACTGTAAGAATAAAAAGAAATTAAGATTATTTCTGAAACAAATTTGTCCTAGAAATCTTCGTTAAAAACCTTCAGTATAGATGTTAATGTCAGATCTCTGATGGCTATTGCACTCTTTGATCCTCAGGCCACGCTGTTTTGGGGACCTGTTGTGATTTGCTGTGGAATATTAATTTCCGTTCCCAAATTAAGACAGAAAAAGTTTTACTTCTGTTATTCCCACTTTCAGTGGAATTTCCTATTAGTGTAATGGTACCCCACCCACAGATCAAGTGATCTGTGGGTGAACTATGTGTGAAAAGGCCATGTTGGAGAAAACCTGGTCCCAAACTGTTGAAGACAAACACACTTTTTAAATGTGCTTTAACTAATCAACAGCTAACACAGCTCCCTCAGGAAACTTCACTCAGCAGCCTATTTGAAGCATTATCCCTTATATACCCAGTCAATCACTATGTTTCTGCAGATACCATCTTATCAGGAGGTCCGTTCCACACAGCATAGGAAACGGACCTTTAGTGTAGTGGCACCAATCATTTGGAATTTCCTCCCTCTGTTATCTTTTTGGCGCCTAATGGAGAGCTTTCTCTTTCAACGAGCCTTTTAAGTAGAGACCTTTTCCCATTCTGCATATGTGTTGGAATTGCTTTTTAAGATGTTTTTAAACTTTCTTTTTTAAATGTTTTTAACGCTTTTAAAAAAATGTTTTTAAAGATGTTTTGTTTTAATGTTTTTAATGGTTGTTATATTTAAATATATTTTAAAGTCTGTTTTTATGATGTTTTAAAGTGTTTTTAGTCCTTTTGTTTGCTGCCCTGGGCTTCTACTGGGCGAAAGGGCAGGGTATAAATCAAATAAATAAATAAATCTGCACTAGCTGCAGCTTCTGAACCAGCCTAAAGGGTAGCTGCACATACATTGTGATACTGTAATCTAATTGTGAGGTTGCCAATACAGGGGTCACAGTGGCTAGGCCATCCCTGTTCAGGAATGGCCTTAAATGGCCTAACAGCCGGCATTAGGGCACTTCTGGCCATCAACATTATTTGGGTCTCCAATGACAGATTATGCTATATTGATATATGAGCTCACCTCCAGTGTCAGAGGCAGCATGCCGCCGGATTACAAGTTGGGGAGAGAGCTATTGCACTAATGTCCAGTTAGGGTTGCCAGGCTCAGGGCCTTAGAATGATTCTATATCTTTAAGAGAAGAGAAACCACTAGGTTTAAATATACAGAAGACCTCTTGGTTGCCAGGCCCAGCCTCCAAGAGGTCTACTGTATCTTTAAAAGTTGTGCAGGGGGAAGGAAGAATTCCAACTTGTGGTTTTTCCCATTACAGGGTTGCAAGAACACCTGCACTTGGCTGACTTTCTCTTCTCCTAAAGATACAGGATCATTCTCAGGCCCTGAGTCTGGCAACCCTAAATGTGAGCTGACTGGCCACTGTGAGAACAGGATGCTGAACTGATCCAGCAGGGTTCTACATAAGTTCTGATGAATGAAAGTTGATTGTTAATTGACAGAAGTGGATGAAGGAAGTCAAAGGCTAAGAAAGGAGAACTGAAAGCAGTAGGAACCAAGCTTGATGTTTCCTTAATAATACTAAATTAGAAAGAAAGAAAGAAAGAAAGAAAGAAAGAAAGAAAGAAAGAAAGAAAGAAAGAAAGAAAGATTTTTTTTCTGGGAAATTTTTGGCTTAGCCCTATAAGAGATCCCACAACACTGATGAGGAAGCTGGAGAACCGTAGGAGTTCTAGCAAGAAACAAAATGTCAGCCATTCAAATGAAGAGCCTCAATTGTTGACATCTTTCAGAAGGAAACACTGGCTGTAAATCTTTAGCTCCTTGAAAAGGGGGATTGCTTCCATGCCTCAGAATGATGTGAGGCCTGTATGTAGTGAAAAGGGCAACCATTTTATTGAAACCAGTAAGGTAGGGGCAAACACAAAAGTGCGGGGTCCCTTCATGATAGCCATGCCATGCCCCCTCGCTCTCTGGCTTACTCTCCATTGTCATCTCTACACTCCTCAGTCCTTCCCACACACACCTTCTCCCACAACAGTGGACATCCCTAGGATCCAATCAGCATGAAAAGGGAGTGTTAGCTACTGCATGTTAGCATGCATGTCGTCTAGTGAGAAGAGAGTAGGAGGAGTGGCTCCAATCAGCACAAAAGAAAAAGGCAGGTTGTTAGAAGATTCTTCCCAGTGGCTAACATACTCCCCTTTTATGTTGATTGGCTCATAGGGCTCTGGAGACATGGGGACCTGACTGGAGCCCTGCTCCCCAAAAGGCAAGGGGTCTAACTCCCCCAAGACCCTGGACAACCATACCCCTGATTGAAACTTGCTAGGATCTTCAACAAACAGAAGCTTTTACTGGAATTCAAGGAATACCACATGAATGGGCAGGAATGAAGAACCTGTGGTCCTCCAGTTGTCATTGGACTTTGCTCCATCATCCCTGACCACTGGTGGCTGGGACTGATGGGAGCTGGAGTCCAACAACATCTGAAGAGCCACCAGTTCCCCATCCCCGACAAGGGGAAAGCTAGACAAGAGGACACCCTCCTGCTGTCTACCTTAAAGATGAGTGAGGTCAACTTGACTGGATCAGTCAGATAAATGATCTATATTATTTGCCTGCTCACTATAGAGGTGTTCACATGTTACATTCAATGAGTGCACTGTCTGTGTGCCTGTTGAACTGTACGCTTGTACAGTTATTTGCATGTAGCATTCAATGAGTGTACAGTCTTTGTACCTGTGTACACAATGGTTGAGCTGTACAAATCAATAAATGTACACTCCTTCATACAAACACTTGTATGTCTGTAGAGACAGCTTGTGTGTTCCGTGTGAACAAGCCTTATGAGGTGTGCTAAGGAGGGTCCTCCTTTTCCTTTATCTCAGCTGGACAACCATAGATGAGACAAAACTGCCAAAGCATAAAGATAGCGCCCGTTCCCTGCCCTGTCTCATTGGGTGGCTATGAGAGATAAGTGACCCTTTACTGATTAAGCTGCCGCATTGTGCTCACCAGGATAACCCTCATTTAATTCCTTCCCTGCCTTATAATGAATCTGCCTATTCTGGCCAACATATTACAGTAAAATTGCCAAAGTACACATCTGCACATACACACAACCAATGTTCCCGGAAAAACAGGGTAGCCCAAAAATCCTTACAGACAATTGTGTGAATTGCCCCCAAATTACTACGTAGCCCCAGCTGGAAACCTAGCATGTCCAGCCCTGACCTGGTACCAGACACAGAACCTGCAAGGACAAACTGGATATCCCACAAATGGATGACCTTGAGGAGCAAGGTCTCCTCAAGTGCTGAGGATCCCTTTGAGGGCCCTCTGAGTTGGGGTTTGCTGGAGAACCCCTGGAAATGTCAGAGGAGGTGGTAGAAACACCCAGCTCCTAGTCAAGAACACAGTGGCCAAAGGGTCCGGGTCCAGGCTGAAGAGCGATATCATAGGATGTTATGGACCCAGAGTTATGCTATTTGCAAGTAAGGAGTCTACTTGCAAGTAAGCAATCCCTGAAATGCCTTTAGTACTAGCAGCCATGGTCAGGGTGTGGCCCAGGAGGCAAAGGTCTCTTCAGCCTTCCAGTTGCTACAAACAGCACATGACTCTCGCTTCTTGTTCTTGATTCTAGTGCCCACTCATTGCTTGCTGTACCATCCTGAACTTCCTGTGTTTTGACCTTGGACTGTTTCCGAACTTGTTTCTCCTTTTGCCCCTGATGACATCGACTGGAGCATGGCATATCCAGTTAATTCCACACTATTGGATCCAAGGTAGAAGTGGGTGGGACTGCTGATGTGGCCAATGCTGCACAGGGGGCAGATCTTACCTTTTAAGGAAGACTGTCCACTCCCTCCTGCTTGGCCCTATGGCTACTCAGTGCTCCAGGCGTTCTGGGTCCTGCACTTCACCCTGTAAGATCAGCCCAAATTGGTTTACTGTCCTTAAGCTCCAGGCTGGGGAGAGGACTTACCATGTGGAACTCACAAAAATACAGTGCAGCACTAACGAAAGCCACAATTCTTGGCTTGAAGGCCTCCCAGATGAACAAGAAAAACTAAGCCATGAGGATAGGGTCAATCAGATTTTTAGAACCATCACCCGGGGGGATTTTTTTTATTTCTTAGAGGAATCATAAAGGGTGTTCTCGGTGTACCTCATCCCCTCCTTCTTTGTTAAGGACAACTGCTAAGTTGTAAACAGAGAGGACACCTTTTACATAAATGGTGGTTCAAAGGCCAGCAGGAGAATCATTGTTCCAGAGCGCAACATTTTCATCAGGGGAGTTTTCCTATCTTTGTGGATTATTGCAGGATTGCTTGGTAAAGAACGCTTTTTGAAGAAGGATGTTTGGCAGAGGGATAAAGGGGGGGGGAGAAATGAGTGACTAACGGAGAGTTTATAAGTAGTCAGAGCTCATTTAAAAGCACTGAGCACACAAATGAAAATAGCTGTCATTGGCTAGGTTTGTATGTATGTATGTTTTCATAAAAAACACTCATTTCAGAGAAGGGCTTTTTTTTAGTGTAGTTTCATTTTTTTTTTGGTCAGAGAATGCTGGCATGGTTCCAATCAGCAATTGGTTCAGAAAATGTCATGACAAAAAAAAAATCAAGAAGAGGCATGCATAAAAGCCAGCCCCAAGAATAACAAGCTTCCTCTGCTGTTCTCTCACTTCATTTCAGGGAAAAAGAAGTTTTACCACCTCAAAACAGGAGAAATTGTCTTAAGCAGACAGTTTTGGAATGGAAAAAAAACACACATTATAATATCAGCCCCAGATAGAGCATGAAACCCAGGGCTGTGGTGAAAATTTCTCCCACTTTTTTCTTAGCTGTGCTTCATCAATTAACAATAATAATCATAATAATAAATTCCATTCCAAAATTATGAAAGGAAGAGATGAAATTCTGGTAAAATTCTTGTGGGTGGAGTGCAGGGTTTTTAAAGCCCTTACCTTACTTTTGAGGTGTTTGTGAGTGTCCTTTCTTTCATTCTACACATCATCTCAGCCATGGTCAGCACTCTGCAGCATTCCTTAGCTTCCGGCACTTAAAGCCAAGGGAAGATCACATAAGTAACTCCTCCCCAGCGCTTGGATTGAAGTAGTTCAGTTTAACTAAGCTCACTGAATTAGTTCAAAAATCTCTAAACTACACCTGAAAGTAGTTTCCAGGTGGACTGAGTGTGAATTTAATTAGCTTTGGAATAGATCTTTGAACGATTGCTAGTTCATCTTCAAGTTCATTCTTTTGCACTCTTTTTTTACACTTTAGGCCAGGGGTAGCCTAATGGTGCTTTCCAGATGTTGTTGGACAAAAACTCCCACTAGCCCCAGCTAACATTGCCTATGGTTGGGGATGACATCTGGAGGTCACCACATTAGCTACCACTTCTTTACACTCTTTTGGCCTTTAAGTTTAAAGATCTGACTGATTGACAGCGATTCTCCAGGGTTTCAGATGGGGACGTTCGCATCCCTACCTGGATATGCTGGGGTTGAACCTGGAACCTTTTTACTGGAAAGCCCTTTTCCAAATGCAGGGTTTGTTTTTTTAAAAAAAATGCATTGGCTAGCTACTATGGGAGAGGCCCAGATTGGCTAACAATTTTTCTGCCATCCTCTTTGTGGAGGGCAGGAAAAGAAGCCCCGTTAGATTCTTCTATCATGTACTTACAAGGGTTCACAGTTGAAGGTAGAGCTCAGGGTGCCCTTAACATCTCTCAAGAAGAAACCGTTGGGCAAAAAGTGATCTAGTTGAAGAAGTAGATCCTTGGAAACTTTAAAAATAAATTGCCACATTGACAGATCTATAATTTTGGGGTGTGTATGTGTGTTTAAAAAATAGTGTTTTAGGAATGGAGAGAAGCCAACTCCAGCAAAGAGGTGAAAGGAACACTTTGACTATATTTAAGAAATCTGAGATTCTGGGTGTGGTTTTGTGTGTACCAATAGCACTTCCACTAAACACTGGTGGGTTTCAATAATAAGAGCACCAATGCGGGGAGAAAAGAAACATGACAATTTGTTTTTAAAAATACCATTTTTTGCCCACTCCAGATATGTGCAACATCAGCTGCTGAAAACAAGGCTTAATGCTTCATATCTTGAGATGAGACACTCCTAGGAGTCTTAGAATGGCTGCTTTGAAAGTTAAATGCATCAACAGCCATTGGAGAGGATTAATTCACAATCTATGTGAATGTATGCTAAGTTGCATCAAGGTTCTTTGTCCAGTGGTTGCACATTGATTCAATACCACACAAAGGCCCCGTGTGGACTACACATTTAAAGCAGTATCATATCATTTAAACAGTCTTGGCTTCCCCCAAAGAATCTTGGGAACTGTAGTTTGTTAAGGGTGCTGGGTGTTGTTAGGATAACTCTGTTCCCCTCACAGACCCACAGTTCCCAGATTTCCCTGGAAGAGGGGTTGATTGTTAAATCACATTGGGAACAGACTCTCAAATGTTCCCCCTGCACTGTTGGAGGAAAAATGCCTCTGAGCACCAGTTGCTAGGAATCAGATATGGGGAGAGCATTGTTGCACTCAGTTCCTGCTTACGGGCTTCCCATAGGCATCTGGCTGGCCACTATGAGAACAGAGTGCTGGTCTAAATAGTGCTTTTTTCCTGATCCACCAGGGTTCTTCTTGTGTTCAGTTGTCCTGGAAGATCTTAATATCCATGTCAGGGCCATTGGATCCAAAGCAGCACAGGACTTCATGGGCTCTGTGACATCCATGGGGTTCTCCTAAAGTACTGCTGACCCAAGACATATAGGAGCACCCACTCTAGATTTGGTTTTCTGTATCTGGACTGAGGGATAGTGTTCTGAAAGTGGGGTTTTTACAATCTGTCCTTTGTTTTGGTCAAATCACCTCTTTTTGAGCTCTGGAGTCACAGTGGCCAATGCCCTCTGCAATGGCGGGGGACCACATTAGGATCATCCATCTGCAGAAGCCTTGCATGCAGGTCACTGGCATCTCCAGGTAAGGCTGAGAATGTCTCCTATGCCAAACCAGTGTGGCGAAGTGGTTAGAGAGTTGGACTATAATCTGAGGTAATAAAGTTCAAATCACCACTCTACCAAGAAGCTCACTGGGTGATCTTGGGCCAGTCATGGCCTCTTAGCGTGACCTACCTCACAGGGTTGATGTGAGGGTAAAACAGAAAGGAAAGAAATATGTATGACACTTTGAGGTCTTTGGAGGAAAGGTGGCATATAAATGCACTACATAAATAAATAAATAAACTGGCAGTCAATGATGTCAGGTTGAATGTGGTATAAGACAAGGGGAGTGGTTGCTTCTCTAGTGTCCTTTCTGTGCCAAGTAGGGACTTCTTTTGTTCTTCTCATCTTTAATAACTTTTTAAACATCATGGACATAATGTTATTCTGCAGAATGATGGCAGTTTAGTAACTGATAGGGATGCGGGAAGATATTTGATTCAGTTCACGTTTAAATCCATATCTATCAAATGTGTACTTCCCAAAATATGAGAACCAAAACACAGCCATCCTTCAAAATTCGCACTTATCTGAATTTTGCAATGCAGTTTTCTAACCAACCAATGTCTATAAAATTGCTCATATTAGGGGAAAATGTGCGTAAAAATGAATATATTAGTAAAGATAACATACAAAATAACATACAAAAATGCATTCTGTTAGGAGAAACTGCTTGCAAAAAGTGCATACAAAAATGTGTTTATTAGAAGAAATTTGCACTACAATGCTGAAAAAATTTCATGAGGATTTTAAAAAAAAATCGTAAATTGTTGTAGGAATGTAGAGGACTAACTTTAAGATTGGGAAAATGAGAAACTGGGAGAACCAAAATTGACAGACCCTTCCATCCCTTCTAAGTGATACCAAATCTGTAAGGTGAATTACAGATTCTCTGGGTTCTAGAAATTTTGAGCAATAGGTATCTTCTGCTCCTTAATTCTGTTTCCCAGAGTTCCCTGAGTCCTTTATAATCAGACCTCTTTCCCAAATAATATTCCATTGCCTGGCTTTCGGTGAAGTTCAATATGGTACTCCTATTTACTTCTCAGTATGGACCCCTGAAGTGTTTCATTTTGGTCCATCCACTCCTATCAAGAGGTGGCAAGCTTTCATAGCAAGCCATAACTTGTAGCCACAGTTAATGGAACAATTGGTCAGATGCCCAGAGGTCTTGTCTTGAAGGCTGCTTGCCAGCCAAATCATTTGACAGTGCAATGCAAGCATCCTTCCATGTTCCTTCCATGTTCCTTTCATCGAGAGTCATCAGTTCACCAGAAGTGCCTCTTCCATCCTTTTCTAGCCAAACCACTTGCCTCCTCTGTGGTTGTCTAGTTTCTTTTTATGGGATGTGGTTCTCCCTGACTATGACTTGTTTTTCTTGGGGCTTATGAGGAACTCCGCAGTTTCCATGTAAGAAATGTAATATACTTTCCCCCGCTCCTTGAAACTTCCCTGTAATGAAAATGTAAGCAAGAAACAATACAAATACAGGGGGTGAACGCAGTGAAATTCTCCCATGTGATGAGCCTTCATTATTTGGCAGTGATGGATTGTCCCATTTCTGTTATGTGACACCCCCCCATGCTTTTCTTTCTCCATTTAAAAAATGCATCTCAAAACCCTCCAGGCAGGTAGATATCAGCTGCCACACTGCTGGTTGCCTTAACTCAAAAAGGATATTGTGCTGGTGTTGGGCAGAAAACCTATGGGTGCCTTAGAATTTATTAACTCAAAGCTGAATAATTTGTCTTTGCTGTTATGCCTCTCTCTTTTATTGTAAAATTATAATATGTGTCTTTCTGTAGCCTCCAGGCTTGTGTAAAAGTACTGGGTTTTAGATAACTATTAGAACTATTCATTGTGTATAGGGCAATGGTGAGAATGTGATGTATGGCCCTGAGCAGAGGTAAACATGTTTTATCAATCAACAACTCTCAAACGGTTCATGCAGACCCTGTTCTGTTCCCTGCTTAGGGGCTTCCCATAGGCATCCGCTTGACCACTGTGAGAACAAAATGCAGTAAGACCTGCACCAACAGTTAGAATTCCCAGGAGGCTGAGGAAGAGGACATAACATCATTGCCTTTCTCAGCATTTCTCTTTTGCTGCTGTTAGTCTCTTCTGCAGGGGAGAAGAGGGAGCCAGCCATAAGCCACTTGCCTGGTGAGAGGAACTCCTTCCCTCTAAACCAGTGGTTCCCAACCTGGTGGCCATGCTCCATGGGGCCCCGCAAAGTAATCCAGAAGGGGCCGCGAACAGTAAAGAAATGAATTATTATTTTTAAAAAGTCTTCACTCGCAGAACGCTGTCTGCTCCCCACTGCTGCTGCAGATGACACCTCCCCTTTGCTCCAAACGAGAGGGGAGGACTTTTGCTGAAGCACCAGAGCGTCTTTCAGGCACACCGAAGATAGGTAACTGCCTATAAAACACATGGCAGATGCCAAAAGAGGCTGAGGGTGGAGCTACCAGGAAGAAGAGGGGATTGCTATCACCAGCTACCAGCTCCTTGCACTGCTGACTACAGCCTTATTTGAATTCATTTGTGCTTTGTATTTTGATTGTGTGTTGTAGAAAAATGGCATATAAATAAACTCCATCAATCAATCATTAGATGGCCCTTATCCATGCAGTCAACATCACCTTTAGGTTGGCTGAAATGTCAACCAAACCTGAAGATTTTGTGACGAGTGTTTGCATTTCAAATATGACTGCACACTAAAATCTGGGAAAATGAAACAACTCATTTGCACTATTTTAGCCTGACTACACATAGTGGGATGGAACACTAGGAGAAAAACTCTGAGAAGTTAGATAAGCAACGCTGATGAGTGCAATTGCTTAAATTTGTTGAGCTCACATTGCCTTTTTTCTTTCATCAAATTATAACCTTTTGATGGCAAGCAACAGAACAAAGTTTTGTCCGTATATACCAACGTGGTGGGAGGCAAAGGAAAACAAGGGCAGGACTTTCCAGAACTGTGGCTTCCTGAGAATGTTCTTGGGTTAAGAAACAAAATGTACCACCAGAAGCAAAGTTTGGGAAGGGCTTTCTGTGGCTGAAGAGAAGCAGTGGTGCAGTTCAGTAATTTTAGATTCTGGATTTCATGGTCTTTGGGTGGGGAGTTCTTGAGAGGGACATGTGCATTACTTTTTCTTTCAACATGTGGTAAGTCAGCTCTGCTATGTTTGGGAGAACCTCCTGCACATTCTGCTAAGTGGGGTGCTGGACCTCTGCCCCAGAGACCTGCCCTGATCACCCTGCTTGGTGAGAAGGCAGGGATGAGCCCTCCTGTTATGATTTGGGGTTTATGATTAAACTACAAAATATGGAGTAGTATAAAGCACAGTTTACTTCTGTAGAGCACAGATGTAGAACCTCAAGGCCAGGGGTCCAATATGGCCCTCCAGTCCTCTTCACCTGGCCCCTGGGACTCTCTCCAAGCCACACACACTCTCCTAAGTCACACCCCTCAGGAGCCCTGCTTTGCACCCTCTTTGAGTGTCCTTAAACTCTGATAATGCTTTTGCTTGCCTGGATGGAGGATAAAGAGGGGTGTGTGAATGTGTGTAAACACCAGCCTTACAGAGATCATGTTTACATTTATTCGAGGGTGTAGTCATCTGGGGTCTTGGGGGGTCTTAGATCCCTTACCTTTTTAGGAGCAGGGTCCCAGCGAGGTTTCTATGTCTCCAGCATCCTATGAACTAATCAGCATGAAAGGGGAGTGTGTTAGCCACTGAGAAGAGTCTTCTAACTTGTTTCCTTGTCCTTTCCTACTGATTGGAGCTAATCAGAGTGAAAAGAGGTGACTTAGCCACTGAGAAGACTGTTCCCAGTAGCTAACACTCTCCCCTTTCATGCTTATTGGCTCTTAGGGATGTCTGTTGTTGTGGGAGAAGAATTAACAAGCAAACAAGAGTGTGTGGCTGTGACTTTCATGAAGGGACCCTGCACTTCTGCATTTGCCACTGTACTACTGCACTTATTTTGCCTACTTTTGCCTCTGGCCCCATTCACCACTGGCATGAGGGCAGAAGGTTGTCCAGAAGGGAATGTGGGCCTCAGGCTTTAAACGGTCACCCACCCTTGATGCAGAGACAGTAGGGTTACCATGTGTGTTCAGCTTTACCAGGACAGCCTTCTATCTGTTGGAAGGGCTGTCCATTCCAAATCCAGATAAAGAACCACAACAACTTGCCTTGAAGTTGCTCACCAAGAGGTAACATCTGGATAGCAGACTGGCCAGGAACACTGCAATGGTGATGCTGGATTTCTACTCAAATTACAGTAATTGGGTGGTCCCCAATGCTAGCCCTCAACAATCCCCAGAGTACAGGCAAGTCAATAGACATGTCTAGTTTAGCTTCATTAATTTCAAAGGGTTTAACCGGAGCAGGACTAGGGCTGCATTTTATTCTGTTATTCCGATTATTTCCTACCTGGCAATTGCACACTTATATTTGACATTTCACATAACATAAAAGTGATTTCCAGAAATAATAAATAATAATTCCAGAAATAATCCATTTGCAAGCCTGGGGATCCAGAAGATTGTGGGAGCTTTGCACTAGCTGCAGCCTCTCATGTGACGTGCAATGCGTTCCCGCTCTAGGCGCATGCAAATTTTTTTTTAAAAAAAAAATTTGCCTAATGAAAATTGTAGGCGCAGTTAGCAGCATTCCCTTCCTCCTTCTCCACACACATCCCTGTGTCCAGAAACTAACTCAAGCCGTGAATTGTGTGGGAACTACAGTGTGTATGTGTATAATGGATGAGGGATGATAACAAGGCACTATCCATTGCAGCAATGTGAAAAACAAGCTGCACAAAATGCTGGTATATCGGTGGTCTGTTTCTATGATGTTTTAGAGTGGTTTTAGTGCTTTTGTTTGCCGCCCTGGGCTCCTACTGGGAGGAAGGAAGGGATATATATCTAATAAATAAATAAAATAAGATAGAAAAATGGTTGAGCAAGGCTAAGAGAAGGCACGGTTAGCCCCACCCTCAGGGGCTCCTCTGGGCCTTTCACATCTTTGCAGTGAACTTCTGCAATGGGAAGACTTATTCATCTTTAGCAGCTTCTAAGGATGAGTTATTCTGTCCATTTTGGTTTCTCTCGGTTTCTCAGATTTCCAATCCTAAATTCAGCTCTCCACATTTCCATATTATTATTTTTTCTAAGTCCCCATGAAAATTCATCAGCATTTGAGTGCAGATTTCTCCCAACAGGCACATTTTTGTATGCGGTTTTGGCTAACAGACACATTTTTGTGAGCCATTTCCCATAATATAATTGTAGTTTTTTAATTAGTCCTAAATGTTTTTAAATGTTTTAAGATAGCTTTACAATTATAGTAAATGTTTTAAATATGTTTATTTTATTTTTAAATAGCACTGGTTTAACATTTTGGTGTTTGCTTCCTGTGGGAGGAAGGGCAGGTTACAAATGTAAATAATAACAATAATACACGTTTGTATTTCTTTTTAACTAATGTATGCATTTTTAAAAACATTTTTCTTGTTTTGTACACAGTCTCCATCCAACAGGGCGAGTGACGTCAAGCCCTCATTGCATATACAATGCAGAAGAAAGAGATAATGAGCCCACAACAACAAAGAAAAGGAAACAACAACCAAACTTGTAGGCATGTACCCATGGCAAGCGCAGCATAATGCATGCCTTTTTATGCACACTTTCCCTTAATATATGCATATTTGCACACTTTGGGTTGGAGAACTGCATCACAAAATTCAGAGAGAGACAAATGGTGAAGGAGACTTGTGTTTTGATTTGTTTCTAGAAGTGCAAATCAAGTAGTTGCTCATTAACATGCAAACAGAAATGAATTTCTCCCTCATCTCAAATTGAGAGTCCTGATCTTCCAGGATTCTCAGTCACGCAGGGAGCCTCAATAGATGCATGAGGCTTCCCATTGCAGAAGTTCATTGTAATGCAAAGGACCCCAAGGAGTCATGTGGCCCTGAAGCCCCACCCATATTCCTTGCCTGTCCCCTGCTAGAATCAATCACCCAATTACCACCCTTACACACTGTTCCTTCTCCTGATCGCCTAGTCTCACTCCTCCTCATCTGGATGTTTGACACCTCTTCTAGTCGGTTATCCAGGATAAGTTTCCAAATCCTTCAATGGATGTCCCAACCCTGAAACTAGAACAGGATGGATGAACTGGGAGTCTGACATCTGAGATAGCTGGGCTGTTTTATTGCAGCATAAAAGAGTCTGAAAATGCTTGGTTTGAGTTGCATCCAAGAATGTGGAGCCTTTCAAGTTTCAAAAAGCAGTCCCCATTCTAACCCCGTTTTCATCTACAGCCCTTGCAATGAAAAGGAATGTGGATTCAGCCTGAATTATGCTGGCAAAACCTGCTTTTTTTGTTATCCAGAAACAGTCCAACTGTAATATCAGCACACAGTTCTCATCTGTGCACCTCTTTAAAGAATATGTTTCTCCAAACACTCAAAGGATCACTCAATGGGCCATGCGGCTATCATTTTGTTTTGTGAAATGGAAATAAATGAAAAACATTTTTTTTATTGAAGAAATTGGGGGGGGGGGAAGACAGACATATTGTGGGGAGGACCCACACAGAGAGAGAGAGGTGTGTCTGGCAACTTCACTGTACAGTTTTCATTGCATGCTGAAGCTGCACCTTTTTGCCTTGACTTTTGACACTTGAAATATATTATATAGCCACGAGAGTGGCTGTATACAATAGCCAGCATGGATTTTTCACATTCCACCATGTTAAATTGAAAATACCCCCATGCCATTCTGCTGCTTCCCATAAGCTGATTTCAAAACAAAACCTTACAAAACTTATAGTCCTGAACTCAGAAACACTTGCTTAATATACCTCTACGTTTTCATGGCAATACACAAAACATTAAGAGAGAATCTAGACTTCAAAGTGTAAAACAAGAGGGGCAAAATCCAGACTCCTGTTGAACTTTTTTCTGTCAGTGGTCTCATAATTTGTTGAAATTAATTAAAAATCAGCCAAGTTCACAGAATACCTGTAATCCTATTACTGACCTTGCCTTATACTCTGACCTTCATGTTCTGCAGTTTAAAAGTTAAAAAAAATGCATGGCTGATTTTTAATTAATTTAACAAAATTAACATTAGAGACTAAGAGAGCACAGGCATACTCATTAAGAACCAATTCTCAGTGTTCTAAAAGCCAGATGTTTCACTTGGCTAATCAGGGGGCCACACCCACACCAGACATTTATTCCAATTTAAACTGTCATGGCTTCCCCCAAAGAGTCCTGGGAAGTGTAGTTTGTGAAGGGTTCTGAGAGTTGTTAGGAGACTCCTATTCCTCTGACAGAGCTCCAGTGGCCAAAGTGGTTTAACAATCAGCCCCTCTTCTGGTGATTGTGTCTCTGTGAAGGGAATAGGGTGTCTCCTAACAACTCTCAGCAACCTTCACAAACTATAATTCCCCAGATTCTCTGGAGGAAGCCATGACTGTTTGAAGTGGAATAGATGTCTGATGTGGATGTGGCCAGGGACAGCTTTGGTTTAAATTTGGGTGGGAGACTACATGTGCCTGATGTAGAACAAAAAGGTGGGGGAAACCCTGAAAAATAACCATACTGTTAACAACATTTTCCTTTTGGAAAGGAAAGGGACTTTACCTCTGCCCAGTGCCCACCCACCCAATCTCTTCCTCTCCCTCCCCCTCCTGCACCCCTCCCTCCCCCTCCACCCCTGCGTTTCTCCCCTCCACATTGCTCCCTATCCCCATTGCTCCCTATCCCTATCCTTTCTCTCCTTCCCTCCCCCATACCCCTCCTCCCCCTTCCATGTCCCTTCCCCAGGTCAGTTTCACCTATCCTAAGCATGATTGAACAGGAGTAAATCCCATTGAACTCACTAAGCCACCTTGGGCTCCTACTGGGAGGAAGAGTGGGATATAAATCAAATAAATAAATAAGCAAGCATGCAACTGATCAAATCTCCCCTCCCCACCTCCTCCCTCCTATTCCCTCCCTCCTTCCCTTCCAACCCCCTTCCCCTCCTCCTCCTCCCCGTCTCCCATCTCCTCTCCCGTCCTCCTCCTTCCCCAGCTCAGTTTCACCTATCCTAGGCATGATTGCACAGGAGTAAATCCCACTGAACTCAATAAGCATGCAAATGATCAGACTTGTCTTTCCCCACCCTCTCTCCTCCTCCCCTCCTCCCCTCCCCCTCTCTTCCCTCCTTCACCCTCTAAGCTACACAGGAAGTGGATTGGACTGTGAAATAGCAACCCAAATTGTGTTTGCATTTTTACAAATTTAAAAAGCAGTACAATATCTCAAAGAGGAGGTCAGGTCTCCTGCTCCCTTGGTGCATTCACTATAGCTGCCCAATTTCCCTGCTTTTTAAAGTTTGAAGTAATTATCTGTTGGCTGTAGGTGCATTCTTAAACCACAGGGTTTTTTTTTTTTTTGCCTATTAGTGAATATATTTTAAGACCCACTCCAGTTGTGAATGAAATTTGTCTTAGACTTACATATTTTATATTGTTGTGACTGCTCTTGGTTTCATTATGGGTGGACACCATGATCTATCTCTTTTGACCAAATTAGATTGCTATGTAGATGCAACATAACTGAGCATTGTATATGCAGATTTATATAAACAATTATATGAAAAATACTATGTTGTCTATTTGTTTCAGAAATAGGGTGGAGAACTTCAGGCCCAGAGCCTAAATGTGCCCTTCCAGCCTTCCCTATATGGCTATCAGAACTCTCACTAGGCCACACCCCTCACAGGCTGCTCTACACCCTCCTCATGTGGTCATTAGATGCAAGTGCATGAACATTAAGGCATTCTGTACTGACCAGCCTGCCCTTTCACATACTGTGGCTGGTGAACTTAACTGCGAACTGTTGCTAATGCATTATTGTAGGGCAATTATGCATTTTCTAACTAAACCTGGGCCAGTTTCCCTAGAGTGTTCTTCCCATGTGAAACCAGGGGCTGTTCTGCTGCTTCTTTCTTGGGGGAAGAAGAAGAAAAAAATCTCCAAACCTTTTGGCAAAGAGTTGCAACTTACTTCTACCACCCAGTAGATCGTATTTTAAATGGGGATTTTCTATCTCTGAAATTAATTATAAGTTGTGTGCATTGGCAGAAGGTTACTAGATAGTTGACCGCTGATGGGTGGGGGGAAGATAGTAGTAAGACTGATGTATGCAAAGGATTACTTACGTTTTATTGAAGAAGGAACTTGCTCTTGCTAGGTGCCTGACAACACCTTCTTCAGGTCTTGAAAACCGATTAGCATAGATACCACATAACCTATACTTCTACCACTGTGCTTTAGATGAAGTCAAGGATCTCCCCCCATCTCTTCAGCAGTTCATGACACAAGGCATCACAGAAAAGTGTCTTACTAATCTGCTTTAAAAATGATACCCAATGAAGCCAGTGTGTAAAAAGATAGATTCCTTGGTTTTTACAAGGATATCAGTTAGCAACTGGGCTAAGTTCAAGGTGCTGGTTTTAGTGTATAAAGCCACACTATACAGCTTGGGACCAGGATGCTAAAAGATTGTCTCACCTCCTACATACCCAATCAATCACTGAGCTCTGAAGGTGAGGTCTTCCTGCAGATATCATCTTGTCAGGAGGTCTGTTCCGCACAATATAGGAATTGAGCTTTGTGTCATGACATCTACTCTTTGGAATTCCCTCCTATTAAATATTAAACAGGTGCCATCTCTGTTGTCTTTTCGGCATTTACTGAAGAGCTTCCTCTTTCAAACAAGCCTTTTAAATAGAGATCGTTCCCAGTCTGCATGTGTAGTGGAATTGTTTTTAGATGCTTTAATTGTTTTATTGTTTGTGCGTTTGCCACTCTGGGATCCTTTGGGAGGAAGGGTGGGATATAAATTTAAATCATCATCATCAACAACAACAACATGTTGAGAAAAGCTGCTACCCTCTTAATGGCACTAGCCAAGGCATGAGCCAATTTTAACAAGGGAAAAATAAAATATGCTATTGGAGATGCTTGATTTAATTCAATTATCTTGATTTGATTTTTGTATATTTTACTAAGGTTACTAGCTATCTACGAAACTAAAACTAGAAACTGTTAAATGGAAACTACCCAGGTTAATAACTGGCTGTGCTGGACTTCATAATTAATAAGGCCATTTGAAGGGATGACTGACAGATTTTAATTAAGTTGGTTTTTATTGATTGATCTTCTCACATTTGCTAGATTATGTCCATTTCCCTGTTTTATGTTGTGATAGGCTGTAGGAATGTGAGAGAAATTTGGCTCAGTTCACATTTTAATGAGAGCTTACCTAATTTACCTTTCCCAAAACAATACACAGATTAAAACACAGGTGTCCTTCAAAATTAGATTGATTGGTTGTTTCAAAATTTGCATTACTCCAAAGTGTGCAATGCACATCCCCAAACAAAAATAAATATATTAGTAGAAAGTATGCATTAAAATGCATATATTAATGAAAGTAACATACAAATGTGCATTGTATTACAAAAAAATAGTTACACAAATGTGCACATGAAACAAAACTGCATCCAATAACGTATAATTAGTACTAAAGGGTGGTATTCAGTGCTAGTCCTACTCAGAGTAGATCCATTGAAGTTAATGGACATGACTAATTTAGGTCCATTCATTTCAATGGGTCTACTCTGAGTAGGAATTAGTTGGATACACCCCAATATGCTGATAAATTTTTGTGATGACTTTTTTAAAAAAAAAAGTACAAACTGAACTCAGCCAATTCTTAACTTGAAAAAGTTAACATTACAGTGTAAAAAATATGGCTTAATGAAGTTTTAATATTGGATAGTCCTTGTTACATTTGGCCATAAAGAGTGATGCACTTTCAGTAGTAGGACTACTTTCTTCAATATTTTTAGCATTTCAGGAATAAAAGAGAACTCCCACAGAAGTGGTAAAGATTAGCTTCAGTGCTGTTCATTAAGAACACCAATAAAACATTTCTTGTCAGTTGTGATGAACTTAAATATTTATACAAGTCATTCTGAAATTGAAACATATCCAGCAGAACTTGTCAGTGTGGGCAAAACTGAAGAACCAGTTAAGCACTGCATGTTTTTCATTTATGTCTCATAAGACATAAGAGGTTATTTCTCTTGTCTTCTTGGGGGGAGGAATCACCAATGAACTAAAGAAGCAACAGGGACAAGCATGAAGACCTTTAGGGAGGAAATGGGGAAAATCATAAAATTATGCAGGAAAGAGTAATCCTGGTGTTTCCTGGTGAAATGATGCTTCTTGGTGTTTGGATGGGAGCTATTAGGAACAAATTTAATTGAAATCAATATGAAGTGATGCTAATGGAAGTTAAACATTTGCTGTTTCACCAAGACAATGGAGGAACTTTGAGGGAAGTGAAATGGGGCATTGGTAAGCCTAGCACAATTTCTTTTGGAAAACGAGTAGTGAGCTGTGACCAAAGTTTTTTCTTGACATACCACCTATGGTTTGTTTAGAGAAGACAAACCATGAGACCAGGTTTGGGCATAATAGTTAGCCAAACCATGGCTTAGTTCTGGATAGTGTGGCATCAGCAAGAGCAGGGAAGGCACAAACAGTACACTAGCACACTGCATTTACCATTAAACCATAGTTAAGCTTAACTATGGTTTAAAGTGACATGCAGATAGAGATGGGGGAGAAATTAGATTTAGTTTGCATTCAAGGCAAACCTACCCAATTCTTTTCTTTTCAAAACTGCATATGAACTGCAAGACAGCCATGCTTCAAAATTTGCACTTCAATGAAATTTTGCAGTGCAGTTCTCCAGCCAAGTAATATGTTCAAAAATGCTTATAAAAGGGTAAAGAGTGCAGAAAAATGCATACATCTGTGAAAATAACATTAAATACATTCTATGAGACATTGCTTTGCAAAAATGTGTAAATTAGGCAAAATTGCATAAAATGTGTATATTTGAGAAATGTGCACTAGATTGGTGATGAATTTTCATGAGGATTTGTGTAACAAAAAATTAAACTAATGTGAAGAACTCTCTAAGACTGGAAAAATGAGAAACTGAGAGAAAGCAACATTGTCAGATTCGCCCATACCTACATGTGAATGACGCCTCTATCTATGACAGCACATTGGGTCTAAATATTGGAGCATATTGCTGAGGTAAACCAGAATATCCATATAACATGCTTTGTTGTTGTTATATGCCTTCAAGTCGATTATGACTTATGACAACCCTATGAATCAGCGACCTCCAAGAGCATCTGTCATGAACCACCCTGTTCAGATCTTGTACGTCCAGGTCTGTGGCTTCCTTTATGGAATCCATCTCTTGTTTGGCCTTCCTCTTTTTCTACTCCCTTCTGTTTTTCCCAGCATTATTATCTTTTCTAATGAATCATGTCTTCTCATTATAAAAATAAGCAAAAAGCAGGAGTTGCAAAAACATGTAGTAACAGAAATGCATTTCACATTACTCTGAATGTTTGTCGAGCTTCCATATTTTATTCATAATTTGTACGGGTACCAAACATAATGAAACAGAGTATTTTTTATTATAAAACTTATAAAATAATTAAATAGTACACTTTATACTTTGCGCTTTTTTACACCATAATCCATACTTCTATGTAACACTATTTTGTTGGTGATGCCACTTACTTGGAAAGCAAGTGATAAAATAAAAACAGGGAGAGGGTAGCTATGCATTAATAAATTAATATTTTGACATCAAATAATAATAAAATGACACATTTCTAGAACAAAAGTTGGCATTCACCAGGAGGAGGAAAATACCTCCTAGAAAGTATCAGTTGAAAATGTTCATTGTTCAAGACATGGAGCATTCAGAAGCCAAGATTATGGTTCCAATAATCATTTCTTAAGCATATCAGAGAAAACCCTTTTTTTTATTTAAACATTTGCAAAAGCAACTACTAATTTTAAGTGACCACTGTCTGCCATTAGAGCTGGTTGGGGCTAATTTTAGTTCAGAAATAATACTTTAGGAAGCAGTGAAGCTTCATCACATGAAGCTCTGGGATTGGGTGGAAACAGGGGGGAAATGTCATTTTTAGCAACTCCCCAGAAAATTACATAAGGTTGCAACCCTGCTGTAGCCTCATGAGTTTTGGCAAAGAGAGAGGTGATTATTTATTCCTCCACATGTTTGCAGTTTTGGCATTCAAAATATTTTGTATCCCGATTCCACTAGATTCTGAGTTTACAAATATCAGCACCGCTGCAAAAAAATGGTGAAATGAAGCATATGTATACCAACAAATATTATACTGTATATAGTTGATTAGGATCCAGTTGATTAAGATTCCTCTGATAAATAGTATCAGAGAAATCCTAATCACTGGATCCTGATCAACTGAAACAGGTGGCTTCAAATACAGACACACAAGCACACAGGTTTGTTTGCTAGTTAAGTGACTATCAATCAGATGATGGCATATTTCTGTATCAGTTGTGTAACTGACTAGTGACATTCATGTAATCCCCTGCCATTCCTTTCTCTGATCCAAAATGAGCAGGGTAAAAGGAGAACTTGTAGCCAATTTCAGCAATGTGTGCTTAGACTGATGGAAAATCAAATGGCAACTCATGTGAATAAGGTGCCTTACACTATTAGGGCTTGTGCCTTAGCATGGCACACTTAATGAGATTCGTTCCTGATCTTGTAAATAAACGTATCTGCACATCACTGTGTTTGATGGCAGAGAAGATGCTTGGCATGCAAAAGACTCAATCTCTGGCATCCCAGCTAGGGCTGGAAAAGATTCCTGTGTGAAATTCTGGAGAGCCCCCATCAGTCAGTACAGACAGTACTGAGCTAGATGGACCGATGTGGCTGTCTCCATGGAGATCAAGATCTTTCCCTGTTGCTGACACAGACATGGCCCTTCTCATGCCTATCTCCATCTACCACTTCACCATGCATCTCTTCCTTACAATTTACAGTGTTCAATCTGGTGATGGCGGTGGTTGCCAACCGACAGTACTACTTTAGAACCCTGTCAGAATTCACCAGGATCAATCTTGCAACTTCAGCATCTCCAGAACCTGGTTTATGAATTTTGTGCAGACAATTTTTTTACTTTTCTGGCAACAGTTGAATATTCTTGTTAGGTTTCATGTCTGGAAACTCATGTTTTGTACCTGAAAAACCTAGTTGCCTCTAGTTCGCCAAGAGCTATGAGTCTTCAAAACTGAAATCATATGCTGGATGTTGAAGGGATTTGGGGATTCTGGTGATCATTTGATTCAGCACTGATGATAATGAGGCATAATAGCAAACGTATGAGATGCATGAGTTAGTTGAAGTATTAAACGCTAGTCTACACAACAACAACATAAAGAAAAGTCCCATGATGTTCTCTTGGATGGGCATCTCAAGGAGTGCCTGCCTCTCAAGTGGTTAGTAAACCATGCCTGAGTTACTTATCAAAGCAGAAAGGGGAAACAAAGTAAAATTAAAAGTCCTACCATAATACAAGCCTTGCTTTCCCAGCAGCAAGTGAAATAGAAAAGCACCTTTTATCTTGATAGTGCAGCATATGTGCTTACTGTGGATAACATCATGCCTGTGTTATGTACAGCAATGCATTGTCTCAGCAGCCACCAATGTAATTTCTCAGGAGTATTTTTCTCCTTGTTTCAAAGGGCTGTGCTAACCAATGTCAAAATAGCCAACATCTTTCTTCATATTACAAACATTATTGTCCCATTGCAAGCTATGTGTGTATATCGCTGAGCAGAGTAGGGGTTCCGTGCCAAATGAGCCGTTCCACTTTGGGGATCTGCTATGGCCATGTAGGGTTGTTGTTGTTGTTTTCTTAATTTACAACAGAGGACACTGTAAATGACAAATGGAAAGAAGGCTAAACATTGCCTCCACCTGCTAGCGTTCAATAATACCCTGTGTGATTGGAGAAGATCCCATCCTTGTGAGTATTCATTGTCGGTCAAAAGTTGTACCATAGCAAATTGCTCTACAGTACCCAAGTCTCTTCCATTGGCAATTTAAGGTTCTGGAAAGCCTTACAGAAAAGTTTGCCATCAATTTACAAGGGAGACTCTCACTGTCGAAGTGCCAGACTGATGCCATTTGAATCAATTCTTCTGTGTGCATGATTTGCAGCATTGCTTGCCATAAAATTTGTGATTGCAGACGCCGTGCTGGGGAACCAGATGGCACCAAGTGAAGAAGTCCACGCAAGAAGGATCATCTGTAAGGGTGGAATTCCAGACAAGAATATTTAGTACTTTGCAATATGTCTCAGGAACACTGAGGCTCAGGGATGGTTCATGCAGCACCTGTGCTGACTGATGACATGCACATTTGATGGCTCCCAGAAGTGCTCTGTTCATGTGATCTGCATTAACACTGAAGACTCAGGATTGCAGAGCAGCTTCAGTGAGCATGCAGGATTCATGAAATGCCTGGATTGCAGATACCAACCAGCAAATTTCTGCTAGCTTTCCTTTCAGAAGCTATATAATTCAGGCAAATTTGAGCTACACACTCATATTTGCTGGTTCATTTAATGTCTGTGAGACTAAGACTTTATGCAGTATTTTTTTTAAAAAATCAATCAATTGCTGTCTGATAATATCAAGAGCTGTTGGGCAGGGGGTGGGGCTTATTGCTTACATGAAGTGCAGAGACCTGAAAGCACCTTCAAGGAGACTCCCCAGTTCAGTGGCATTTCATGCCAAATGAAGTCAGCCAAAGAAACTTACATCCACATGTATTTGAATTAAGTTTTGATATAAATAATATTGGGTTGAATGTAGACTTGACATAGTTGCATTTTGTTCTCATGGGACTTATGTCACGGCTGACTTTTCACATCTGCTTCAACGGATCCTAAAACCAATTAACTTAGCCAGGAGCCTACCAATTTTTAAAATTTCACAATCATTTTTTTAAAAAACTAAGTTATCAAAAAGTTTAAAAAATTATAACACAATCTTCCCTTCCAACGCATGTAGATGGAATGCCCCATAAGCTCCTGCTGAGACCTCCTTCTCCCATCCCCAAAGGACAGGGGTGGGTAACCAAATGTAGCCCGCCAGGCCTTTCTCTCTGGCCCTCAGACTTCACTCCAGAGCACATACCCCTCACTAGCCATGCTCCACACCCCCAAGTGTTTTTTATGCCTGACTCCAATGTGTCCTTGAATTCTGATCATGACTCTTCCTTGCCTGAATGGAAGACAGAGAAAGGTGTGTACACAAAGTGAAAGTGAAACTAGCCTACTGTATAAATGTGATGTTTGCATTCATTGATCTGCCCCTGGCATTTTGCCCCTGGCCCTGCCCACCACTGGCATGTGCTTCCCCACCCCCTTAAGGTTGCCCAGAAGAGAAGGTGAGTCCTTCCATGCATAGGAAGAATGCTTCAAATACCTGTTATTTGTATAGATTTTCTTTTTAAAAAAACCAATGCAGAAATAGTTTTCTTTAAGATATTGCACAGCCAAAGCATTCTGCAGTTGGGTTGCAACTGATTCATGCTGTACCTTTTGTTCTCAAAAGCAAATAGCAATGAATCATGTTGCTGCTTTAGAAATACGTTTCCTAAAAACCTAAATCAGAGCATTAAGGCAACAGTAGGAAAGATTTACCACTGAGTCCAGCTATTATTAGAACATGCGAAAGCCTTCCAGTTTGCCCTCAAAAACCAGTAGTTCATAGTGCAGGAAATTGACATGGGTTATAATCTGTATCCTTGTGATTTCAGATCAAAGACTTAAATTGATGGCACAGAAGGAACAGCTCTCATTTGTAAAATGCACTCACGTCGTCACATAATGCAGAGGTTGGCAGCTTTTGGCCCAAAGCTCCAATAAGCTGTCCTGTGACTTGAATAGCTCAGTGGCAGGAAAAAGTCTGGCTGTTCCCTTGGCAGTGTTGTAACAGTGGGACAATCCACATGTTAATTTCATTTGTCAAGGTCATGGATCCAGGAAGAGAAACAAGAAGCCTACTCTGTAAGACTCGGTATTGGAGACTCAAGGGTTGTAGCCAGCTAAGTCCTATTCAGAGCAGACCCACTGAAATAGATGATTCTAAGTTAGTTGTGTCTTTTAATTTCAATACGTCTACTCTGAGCAGAACTACCAGTGGCCAGAGTGGTTTAACAGTCAGCTGCTCTGATTGAAGCTCTGTGAGGGGAACAGAGCGTCTCCTAGCAACTCTCAGCACCCTTCACTAACTACACTTCCCAGGATTCTTTGGGAGAAGCCATGACTGTCTAAAGCAGCCTTTCCCAACCAGTGTGCCTCCAGATGTTGTTGGACCACCACCCCCATCAGCCTCAGCCAGCATTGCCAATGGTCAGGAAGATGGGAGTTGTGGTCCAACAACATCTGGAGGCACACTGGTTGGGAAAGGCTGGTCTAAAGTGAAATAAAGGTCTGGTGTGGATGTGGCCAGGAACAGCTTTGGTTTAAATTTGGGTGGGAGACTATATGTGCCTGCTGTAGAATAAAAAGTTGGGGAAAACACTGAAAAATGATACTGTTCACAATGTTTTCCTTTTGGAAAGGAAAGGGTCTTTCCCTCTGCTCAGTGCCCACCCACCCCAGTGGCACATGTAACCAAATTCTTCCAAACTACACAGCAAGTGGATTGGACTGTGAAAGACCAACCCAAACTGTGTTTGCATTTTTACAAATTTGTAAGGCAGTACAATATCTCAGAGAGGACGTCAGGTCTCCTGCTCTCCTGGTACATTCACTATAGCTGCCCAGTTTCCCTGCTTTTTAAAGTTTGATAGAAATATCTATTGCCTACAGGTACATTCTTAATCTGCAAGGGCTTTTTTTTTGCCTATTAGTGAATATACATATACAGGGCTGGCCACATCATGACTTTCCTTTAATGAACATTTACATTTCCCGTCTAATTAACTTAGAGACTATGACAGTGGCAAAATAGGGCACTGTCCCACCATCCTTGGTCTTCTGTCAGCCAGCTCCTGCCTATCTGCCTTCTCACTTACATCCCACCCAGGGGGAGAGCACTAGCTACCAGTTTCTTCCTTCTTTAGTCTCTGTGTTGCCATTAAGTAGGGAAGAGGATGGGGACAAAATTAGAATTAGTTGGCTCTGCTTGTCATTGGCTCTGGCTCCACCCACTGATGGGCTCTCTGTCATCCACCCAACCAGTCCCAAAGAGCACCAGCCATCGCTGGACTATGAGTTACAGTACGCAGCTGAGTGACAGAAATGAGGAAAAAATGAGCAGAGGATCAGGCCCAGCTTGTCTAGGGAAGCATGTTAACTCTCCCTTAAAAGCTCATTTCTTTCTCATGATCTCTCCCCAGTGACTCACCAGGCTGGAACTATGTGGTGGGTAATTGAGAGTGATTGGCTTCAATACAGCTCCAGCACAGCTGGCTGTGTTCACTGGTGGAGACAGAGACTTAGAGCACAGTGAAGAAATAATTGATCTCCAGAGCCTGAAGACCTAGCTATAATAAAGTCAGGCAGCCTTCTAGAGGAAGGGGGAGGGGAAGAGGCTGGAGTGAAATGAGTAACAAACGCTGAATAAGAAATCTAGTTAGAGGAAGAGAAATGGAAAAATTACTGTATCAGGGCAGAAAGTGGATATTATTATTATTGTTTAATTGGGCAAAAAGAAAGGTGGCGAAACCAGACCCAAGAACTCCTTGGAATAATCCATTCCTGGAAACGCAAGTGGAACATTTAAACACACACACACACAAGAGATAGTACTTTCGATTAAATGTGGAACGCTATTTAGAAATAATTTCTTAAGTTGCTATTGTTATAAAAAGATTTCAAATAAATAAGGAAGCTGTGATTTCAAGCTAGGATCCAGTCATTCATCCCTTCTGATCAGCCAAGACTCAATTGATTCTGATGGCTTAGCTCTGCTTCACACACGGAATCTACTCACTTTATGACTTGGGGAGGGGACTGTAACTCATAAGAACGTAAGAAAAGCCCTGTGGATCAGGCCCACAGCCCATCTAGTCCAGCATCCTGTTCTCAGAGTGGCCCACCTGACGCCTACAGGAAGCTCACAAGCAGGACCTGAAGCACAAGAGCACTCTCCGTTTCTGTGGTTTCTAGCAACTGCTGTTTGGAAGCATAGTGCCTCCAACCGTGGTGGTACCTCACATGCTTTGGCATGCAGAAGATCCTAGGGTCAATCCTTCGCATCTTCATTTTAATAAATCAGGTAGCAGCTGATGGGAAAGACCTCTACCTGAGTCCTTGGAAAGCTGCTGCCAGTGGTGGCTTGTGATCACTGGGATTGGTGGGGCTGATGTCAGAAAGGCCAACAATAGAACCAATGACAGACTCAACTAGTTCTAGTTTTGTCCCCATCCTCCTTCTGACTTAATGGCAACACAGGAGGACTAAGGAGGAGCAAGCTGACAGCCAGTGCCCCCAGCCCCTGAACATGATGTAAATAAGAAGGCAGACAGGTAGGAGTTGGCTGATGGCCGACCAAGGTTGGGGGACAGTGCGCCAATTACCCTAATGAACCAACCTCCATTGGCTGCTGCTAGTCAAATGGGTGGACAAATAGTTTGCCCAGGAATAAGGCAGCTTCCCATGCAACTTGCATGGAATGGAACATCATAGATAGAACTTTTCTATCACCCCATGTCATCCCAAATGCCGTACAGTTTGGTGACATTAGTTCTGCTGTTCAGCTGCCACTTATCAAGTGTGTAAAACACCCCTTAGAACAGGGGATGGGTAATCCTCTTTCTTTTTCTTTTCTTTTTTTACTCCAAAGACCATGGCCTGGTGGGGAAAATTTGGCAGTAAATTCAGTGGCAGGGGACAACCCAGAAGCAACCATCAAGCCACACGGCACCATGGTAAGGACCTCAGGCAGCCTACAGTCTACAGGTTGCCACCCCAGCCCTAGACAGACTAGTGCTGCCGGCTTCCAATCTCAGCAACCCCAAGATATGGCTTCACTCATGTTTTCCCTTTGCCTGCCCACCACTTAGGTAAAATTGCCCTGCCTAACCATTCCACCAGTTATCGCTGGCTTTTTACGTACCACCTCTGAGAAAGGCAAAATCTTAGGAGATCTGTTCTGCTACACATTTACTTTAAAAAGTGGGTCGTTCTTTACCTTTCTTCTCAGGAGCAAGGCAGAAGTTAGTATTGCAGGCTCTTGACACTGCAGGCTTCTGATGAGGCAGGCAGCCCACAGCCAACTGACCCTGACGAAGACACTGGACTGTCCGTGTTTGCACTCCTCCACCACATGTCACCGTGCACTGTAAGGGAGGGGGAGAATGAGAGGTGATATTGCTGTAACAAATGGGGGCCTTCGAATCTCCTTTCATTGCACTCTTTTCCATTGACTCTGCTCCCATATGAAGCTCTCAGTATAGACCTACAAAGCCACCAAGGGAGGATTTATACTACATCAGATCACTGGTTCATTTAGCCCTATATTGCCTACTGTAATTTGCAGGAGCTTTGCAGAATAGGCATGGACAGATTGGTCTATCGCCAGTCCATATCGATTTCACACGTCTTCATTTATAAATCCATTCCGCCCCATTTCAGCAGTAATCTTTTTTTTATGTGCTTGAAATTCATATTTTAATGTGTATTTTAATCACAAAATCCATATTTAAATATGGATTTTATCTTGGTGCAGGCATTTCTCCATGTATTTTATCCTAAAATATGCATTTTAATGCATTTACTTACTTATTTATTTATAGCATTTCTAGCCCACTTTTAATTGAATAATTTCAATCTCAGATTGGGGAACAAAATGATAAACAGAAACAATATACAAAAGTTACAAAATAATAGATTTTTGATGAGAACTGTATCACACATAAGATAATTATAGTCAATCTACACATTCATCTAGGAGGTATGGATTAAGTCAGTTCACATAAAATTACTCAAAAATCCCTACTTCAGGAACTCAGGTCTTCCTTAGCCCAGATACCTGAAAACGCTTGAGATGCTGGGATTTAAGACATTCTGTGTGTTGCACCACTGAACAACAGTCTATTTCATTCAGATGTTCTCATTTACTATCATTCACAGCCAAATCCAGAAAATTGTCTACCCACATTATGTAATTATGTTGAGCACGTTTTTAAGTACTGAGAGATGAGCAATGAGAAATGTTCATTCATTCGTTCATTCATCGCAGGGTGAGCCAACAAACTCAGATATTGCTGGACAACTCCCATCATCCCCCAGCCAGCATGGCCAATGATCAGGTCTAACCGGAGCTGTACTCCAAAAACATTTGGAGAGCACCACACTGGCTATCCCTGATTTGTGGAATTTATATCCTGCCACTTGGCTTTGCAGAATCCTTCAGGATGGCTAAGACATTTTAGGAACTTGGCTGCTATTCTATGGGGGCATTGAAACATGCATTACAAGAACACATTTATTTATTTATTTATTTATTTAAACTATTTCTATACCACTTAATATATAAAAAGATCTCTAAGGGGTGTACAGAACAGTAAAACAACTACAACACATATTAAGATTTAGCAGAGGAAGTATTGATCACATCATAAGAAGCCACCAGGGACAACAAGATGAAATTGGCTTGCCTTTCAACAGATCAACAGAGTGCAATGCTGCCCATAAGTAGCAGTCTTTTGGAATGTTTAGGTGTATTGTCGTGCATGTAAAGGATTTCCTCTTAGGCGTACTTATTGTTATGATGAAAAGATGAATCCAAGGTAGCTCTACTACACTGTGGTCGAAACACCCCGATTTTATTTTCAAGGAACTCCCCGGGAGCATTGATGTTGTATGTGAATCTATCTGTGAACATCATGTCCCCAAGACAAATGGGATTACTTTCGTCTAATTATGATGCTTAAAGTTCCGAATTTTCATGTATGCTTGTCTTAGGGATGTGTGACTCGCAAAGTAAGCAAGTTCCAAAATACAGAAGCTTGTTTGATAGGCTGTGGAAACAAATACAGACTGATCCAGTAATCAATCACACTGTATAAGGAATTCCAGACAATCTCTGTAGATTCAGGAGATTGTGCATAAAAATGTGTAATGGTTCAACCACAGTGCAACCTCTGAAGAATGGTATGGAAAGGACCATGGAATGCAGCATAGCTGCAACAGCAAGAACATTGTTATATAAGTAACTTATCAGTTTCCAGACAAATGAATCACTTATACACAACTGATGCTGCTGACATTATTGCTTCTCTTGCTATTCCCAAAGTGATATGCGTATCACGGTGATACTGTCAATTCACAGGAAAACAAAGAAGAGGAACAGGTCTGGGGGCCAAATGCAGCCCTCCACTCCTCTCCATCTGGCCCACAGGCCTCAAACCCTCCTGAGACACACCAGTCACAAGGCCTGTTTTCCTTGAGTGCCTTTGCCTGACTGGAACTCTGAAATGTTCTAATGTTCTGACTAAATTTTAATTGGGCATTTTAATCTTTAAGTAATTGATTTTATATTGTAAACCACTTAGAAACCATGTTGGCATATAAACAGTATATATCAGCAGTAAATAACAACAAATATTAATTGGCCTGGCCCACGCACCTTCGGCGTTTGGCCCTCGGAAAGGTTGCCCAGAAGGAAATGTGGCCCTCGGCGGAAAAAGGTTCCCCATCCTTAAAACTATAACAAAGAGGATCATTGGCCCTGAACAAGCCCTATGACATACGAGGAAGATGGCTGTTTTAGATCTCTGTATGAGCTCCTTTCTCTTACCTGCTGCCAAGGTGAAGAATGCCATCCTGACACCCTGTTGTACAAATGGTGCAGAGAACATGCTCCTCTGCTGCAGCCTTCTTCCAGTTCGATGTCTGGCTTCTTAAGGTTTCGGCAACGACGCTGTGGGAAAATGATCAGTTTTCCACTGATATTTTTCTCACTGCACTGCATTTCTCGCCGCTTCATGCCTGGGCCACAGGTGGCAGAACACTGTGGACAGCAAAGTATACCGGTGAAATTTATTTAAAAAGTGCTGGGTAACCAACCTCCATTTGGAGTATTAAAACAGGGTTTGTCAACATAGTGGCTGTTGGCACAATGACACGACATCCTTGAGGTTGTCCCCTAATGCCCGTGAAGTCTTCTCCCACTCAATGCTCCCTTAGTCATGAGGTGATGAGGGTGGCTACCTTTCTCTCCCTTGAAAAGTACACGTCACTGAAGGAGGAAGTTGGAAAAGTGATGCTCTTTCCCACTTCCTCTTTCAGCTCTATGTGCTTTTCAAGGCTCAGATTAATTCTACTGAAGCCAGCTTTTACCAGATACCTTGGGAAAGTGAGGGTTTTTTTTGGGGGGGGGATGATTGACCTGGGAGTGGGGAGGGGAGAGAAGGGACCTAAAGTGGTGTTGCCCAGGCGTAAAAAGGTTGGCGACCCCTGAGTTAAGCAGTTAGGGGCACAAGAATCTGACTTCTATACCAGGTCAGATTATGCCCATCTGTAGACCAGTATTGCCTACTCTGACTGGCAGTTGCTCTCCAAGGTCTCAGGCAGATCCTTTTAACCGGAAACACCCGGGATTGAACATGGAAACTTCTCTGCTGTTTACTGAATTCCCCTCCTAGCCTTTGCTTTCTCCATGTTTGTGACAGTTCCACGTTAAACACACAGATCTGCTGCCATCACCTCTCATTTTGCCTTTACTCATTAAGATATGAGGTGATGCTCAGTGATGCAATCCAGAAGAATCAGGAAAGGATTTATCTGTGTTTTCCTAATGGTCAGAAGTACAGAACCTGAAGCCCAGGGGCTGAATGCGCCCCCATAGGTTTCCTTCTATGTGACCTTCTGGGCTTTCCCCTAGGCCAAGTGCACTGCCAGCCCAACTCTGCACCCGCCAGCTTTTGCCTGACCGGAGTGTATCCTTGAATTGGGATGAACTGTGCTTGCCTAGATGAAGGATGTAAAGAGGTGTGTGTGTGTAGAAATCTCCGACTTTTGCATTGCTGTAAGGGTCACATCCACTGGTCTGCCCATGTTTGCCTCTGAAAAAAAGGTTCCACATTCCTATGATAGTCCCACATGCCCTACAGTGGGTGGTGCCTGTATGAGCTGCCCCCACCCAGCTCCAAGCAAGGAGACTTTTCTGTTCCATGAAGTCTGACCACACAGGAGACATAATTAATGGAGACATTATTGTTATGGGTTTGGGGGTTGAAATAGATGATCTCTTTGAGTCTCCTTCTAGCCTCTGATTTGGAATCCTGCACCTGGAGGTGAGAAACCTGCTCTGCTGATCAGATGAGTCTCAGATGAGATGGCCAGGTGGGCTAATGGGTCTGCCAAATGCCCATTAACTGGCCAGAGAGATCTTATAGCTATTGAAGCTCTTCAGGAAAGCCCCCCTCCCTCCTGCCACCAAAGAGAGGCTTGTGTTTTTAGTTGAGTCTGAGGAAAGCCTGGGAAATGGAGACAGGCAGAGAAGCTGGCTCCCTGCACCATGCCTTTAGGATGCCTCCTGTAAGCCTGATGGGAAAGCAAGATCTACTGGAGTGCTAATGCTTTGAACCCCTCCATCTTAAGCTCAGGTTGCAATGTGTATAAATAAATAAACCATATTTCATAAAGACGCCACAGACTCCGCTAACTTTCTTTCCAAGGAAACCAAACCCTGGGTAAGCACAGGGACCCCTGGAGATCTCTCATCGCTCGAACATTGGGGTGGTGCACAACACTAAGCCTCCAACTTTTGCATTGCTGAAACAGTCACATTTATTGGTCTGCCCACGTTTGCCTCTGACCCTTCACTTTTTGCCTCTTTCCCCACTACAGGCATTCAGCCCCTGGGAATGTGACCCTTGGGCTGAAAAAAAGGTTCTGCATCCCTGTGATAGTCCCGCATGCCCCACAGTAGGTGGTCCTGTGTCAGCTGCCCCCACACAGCTCCAAGCAAGGAGACATTCCTGTTCCTGACCACACAGAAGACATTATTAATGGAGAGATTATTAACAACAGATATTGTATCACCAGCAAATCATGACACTCCCTTGAATATAACATAGTTTGATTCGCAGGAATCACCCTAATACGCTCTGAGCCCTGTGTAGAGCATGCCTGTTGTTGTACCTCACTCCAAGCCGAAATCACCCACTGAAGCCGATCATTTTTTGGGCACCGTTCCAATACACAAGTCTGTTGCATTTCAGGCTTTGTTTTACCATTGCACATAATCTCCGGCAGGATTTTCAAGGTGGAGGGTCCTACACTTTTGCAGAAAACATCACGCTTTGCAAGGCCTCTTCCACAAGTTTTGGAACACTTTATGGGAGTTGGAGAAAATCTGATGTTAGAGACATTAAACTGGCACCGCTATGTCAAACTAGGGCAATAAACTAAGTAGATCTCAGCTGCATCCTGGGTTGTATATCCCACCCTTCCTCCACTGCAGAATTTAAGGCAGCATTCATGTGGTTCCATGCAGGTGCTGACCCAACCCACACTTGCTTAGCTTCAGCATGTTGGCTGCATCATGTGCCTTCAGACCATACTCAGGTCATATATTTGTCACCTTTGGGGCCCACGTCAGCACCAGCATGCTTGGGCAGCTGCCAGGGCCCCAGCCTTGGCACAGTTCACCACTGACACCTGCCCTGAACCTTCTTTTTAAGAAACAACACTGAACTTTCTTACCAGCCATGTTTTGGCTGTCATTACCCCCCCATCCCAACCACCAATATCTCAGAAGTTCATCAATGTTTGAATTTCCCCCATTGTTTTTTTTTGGGGGGGGGTGGCTGCAACTTAGAATCAACAGTACCACTAAGGTAAGCCCCCAAGGACTCCCTTTACCCTTAGAGGGCTCACCTTTGAATGCCACTGTGCCCAAGGACAATCTCAACCCTGCTCCCATCCTTAGGAAACCTAAACCCGACCCAAATCCAAAGTAGAAAAGGGGAGTAAAGGAAACAGCTGCTGCTAACAATTTCTCAATGGATGGGTGAAACAATAAAGGGCTATTCTAGATTACTCTATTTAGGCAGAACTGGAACCAATGAAATGGCAGGGCAGCAAATTTGGGCTGTACATTAGGAGAGAAGATAATGATAAGAGCTGTTTGGGTCTCCTTCAGTGGAAGTACTTAAACAGAGGCTGGATAGCCATCTGCCAGGGAAACATGCAATTGCAATGTGGATCCTGCACTAAGCGACCTCCGTGATCCTTCCCAGCTTTATACTTCTGTGACTCTTGGTGAATATGCCTGTCATCATCATCATCAACCACCCAGTCTCATAATATGTTCGGTAATAAATAAGGAAATGCTTCCATTTTCCACAAGGTCTCATTGAACAAAGGAAATCTTTTTTTCATGCTTCATCTCAACAGCTACAGTGTTCTCCTTAGGTTAGACTGAAAGATTTTACACCAGCACTTTGCATTTGCATTAACTGAAATGTAAATTTCTGACAAGTCTCCCTTGGCAACATTACAAAACAAGAAGTGTGTGTTTCGCTTCAGCTTGAGGGCTGTCAGACATCCCATATCTTTCCGAGACTCTCTCTCTCTTTCTCTCTCTCTCTCTCTGTGTTTTGGAATTTGCCCAAGGCTCTGTGCTACCAACCATGCTTCTAAGTGCAGGGATTTTTTTAACCGTACCGTGATATTAAGCTGCTTAGAATGATACACTATCAAAAGTAAGAAGACATCAGTCATTCTAGGTATTGCTGATAATCATCATAC
Source organism: Rhineura floridana (assembly GCF_030035675.1). Lineage (NCBI taxonomy): Eukaryota > Metazoa > Chordata > Lepidosauria > Squamata > Rhineuridae > Rhineura > Rhineura floridana. The sequence continues at coordinate 15,482,683 of NC_084492.1, read as the reverse complement.
ATTGAATGGGTGCTTTGGGGGGGGATGAATGTATGTGTACTGGTGAGGTAATAACACCTTTCTTTACATTCCCCTTCACTCTACGCCAACTATTGCTTCTCCCCCGTTGGTCTCTGGACCCACTCACTGCTGGCACGTGCAAGGGCCTCATCCACAACATGGGAACAGGTATGGCCCCACACACACATATACATTCCATGTGTTCAGGGAGCACACGAAGGAGCAATTTTGTATAGCCCTTTAGACATTCTTCCACGTTTGCCTGAAAATTAAGATCAGTTTTCAGAAGCTTCGTTTTTGATGCCATCTTGGAAGATTTGGTGATTGAGTACAAAAGCCCACCAGATGTTCACAGAGCAGCACAAGGCTGCTTTAAAGCCCTTTTGCAACAGCTGCACACTCCTCTTTGAACCTCTGGCTTTCAGAGGTTTAAAAACCAGCATGGGGCTGTTTGCAAAAGAACTTTCCCGGCAGCCCACAGCTGTGCTTTGAAGCCCTGATAATCAGGGCTTCAAAGTGCAGCAGCATCTGACAACATAGTGATGTCAGGTGATTGACAGAGGTGCTGCCCCACCCACCTGTCAAATTTGGCCCAGCAGAGGCAGGGAAATAAAGATCTGGCGTGGCAGCCAGAAAAGGTTTCCCACTCCTGGACTAATGACTCTTCTCAGCCTTGGGGTGAATGAATACCAGTTACTATGGGATAGCAGCAGGGAGGGCTATTGCATACATGCGCTTCTGGTGAGCTTCCTGGAAGCATCTGTCTGGCCACTATTGTATATAGGCTGCTAGCGAAGATGGATCTTTGGTCTGATCCAGCAGGGCTCTTCTTAGGTTCTCACCTATAGTAAATTCAGTGTGAGGTCATGCCAGCTTTCTCTTCATTACCTGAGACCATGGGCCAGGAGTCCATTCCGGTGGACAGTCTTGGTGATTACATGCCTGTATTTGGGCTGGAGTGGTTACTGGGCAGAGAGCATGGGCCACAATTTCCTCCTTCTGTAAAGCCTTTTTCTGGACACACTGGATCTGACGACTTTGTTGCCCTCCACCACAAGACTGGCTGCAAACACTCCATTCCCCTGTTGACCAGCTTTAAGAAAGAATGTCTCTGTTCTTTATGGATATCCAAGAAACAGACAACGAAATCAACACTGAGGCGAAGTCTCTATATCACCTTTGGTTATAGCTACTAGAGGTGCTCACATGCTACATTCAATGAGGGTACAATCTCTGTATACAAATAGTTGAACTGTACACTCATACAGTTTTTCACAGGCAGGCAACTGCACAGTGTATGTTCCTGTGTACATGATAGTGGAGTTATTCTCAAGTACATTTGTATTCAAATCAGCAAGTATACACTCTTCCACACAAACAACTTGTACATGCACAGAAGACCGCTTGTGTCTCTCTTCATTGTACTGTATGAACAAGCCTACTGAAATGTTCCATCAAGGAAGTAGCAGCTGTCCTTTGTGCATACATTGTTTGGAGTATATTTTTGGGATGCTACAGCCAAAAAGGTTGTTGATAGACAAGATTGTGAGAAAATCTATAATGGCAGGAGAGGCAGAAGGAAATACATATATTTAGTGATTCCCAGTTGGAGCATTCTGACCAGTCATACTTTCCCTCCTGTGGGAGAATTATCAAAAACATGTTGGCCATTCAGCATTTCTGATTACAGTTGAGATATATCCCAATACACATATATACAGTTGAGATGCAGCTTGGGGCCGATATATATCAGATTATATTGGTGCTGTATTTGACACACACACATTCACACACTTGCTGTCCCTCTTTTGCTTTGGATTCTATCCCAGTGGTATAATTCTTGATTCATAGATTACACCTACACTAACTAGTTTAAACCAATCTGAAACTGCCATTGACTGTCCTGTGTTTTCCAAGGACAGGAGTGGAGAACCTCAGCACTGAAGGCCAAATGTGGCCCTCCAGTCCTCTCTATCTGGCTCTTGGGACTCTCCCCAGGCCATACAGCAAAACCTTAAATGTGATTTGATAGCCAGTGCAGATTTTTCCCCCAGAAATTGTGCTACATGTTCATGGTAGGCAGCTCCACTCAGCAGCCTAGCTATTGCATTCTGCCCAAGCTTCAGCTTCTGAATCAGCCTTACATAGCGCACATTACAGTGATCCAATCTTGAGGTTACCAGTGCATGAGTCACTGTGACCAGGCTATTCCCTGTCCCATGTTATTCAGTGAGCGTCAAGAACCTGAGCCTCCCTAGGTCTAAATCCAACACACCAACCACTACACCACAAAGGCTCTCACCAAACTACTCATCTTTCAAATAAAGGAATATCTTGCTAAATACAGCAGCCTTGTAATTAGTGTATGGAAGATTTAGAAGCTACCCACTGGCAGAGGATTACAAAAATCTATATATAAAAAGACAGTGAATTAATCAGCTAACCACCAGTGGCCAAATATATTCTCAAGGATTTCCAAAGGCTTCAGAAAGGAAATAGTAGATATCTGAACTATAAAACAGAATACAGGGTAGATATACTTTGCCTATACACATTGCTAATTTTTCACAATAAGTTATGTACTGCCTACATTTATTTATCAAACATTTTATACCGCTTAATCTTCCTACATACATAAAATGTAAAAAGTCATCACATTGCAGTTTGCTTGGCCACAGACAAGTGGCACTGCAAACTGCAGTGATGGTGCTGGGTGGGTGAGGCATGGAGTAATCAAGTGAGGCATATGGCAAGGGAAGCGGACAGGTGGGTGACTGGCTGGCCAGCCAGTCAGCATGAGTGGCTGTTAAGCTAGATGAGTTGGTGCCTGGTGAGTGAGGTGGTAGCATGCCCTGGCAGCACTGGGGAGGTTGGAAAGAGGTTGAAGTATGTGGGGTTGCCATTCGTGGGGTTAGGTGGTGGGGTTGGTGCACAAAGCACGCAGAGGCAATAGCCCCTAATCATACTATATCATAAAAATGTAAGCATCACACTGCAGGTCATGTGGCCACAGATAGGTGGCGCTGCAAACTACAGTGTGACAACAAGCTTCTGAGGCCTGCAGAGGAGGCAGGCACGAATAAAGGGAGATGGTAGGTGGCGAGGGTGGTTGCTGGGTTGTAGGCAGGGTTGGTCCTCAGCCTGAAGGAGGGGCTCTCACCTCCTCTTCTCCCCCCTCTCATGGAGCAGTCTGTTCTATTGGTTGGCAGCAGGGAAGCCTTTCCCTCCCTCCAGGTAAGAGCATTTTGTTAATGCTCAGAGTCACTTGATTTGTGGGCTGGCTCGGCAATACTGCTGTTGCCTGAGGTGGGGAGTGGAAGTCACCCAGGCTAGCCCCTAAATCAGGTGCCTTTTTACAATCCCCCATTCATCCATGTGTGTGTGTGTGTGTGTGTTTGCATTACACACACAGAGAGAGACACATCTGCAACTCAGGACAAAATTTCATGCATTGTGAAGTGGGCTGGAGTCCCTGAAAGCTTATGCCATAATAAATGGGTTTGCTTTCAAGGTGCTACAATGCTCTCTGTAGTTTTTGCTGCAAAAGCTAACATAATTCCTCCTCTAGAAATGTCTCAGACGCCTCGCCACACATTCCTAGGCTACTATCAGATTTTGCCTAAAGAGAAATTCAAAGACAATTTTGGCATCGCCCCCTTTGGATGAAACATCTGACAATTTTTTTAAAAAAGTTTTAATAGGTCTAGTGAAATTTCTTGAAGAGGGATATTCATGTATCCCTTTGGATAACAGCCATTTCTTCTCAAATGACATAATTCTGTTTCAATATCTAATGGCCCAACAACATCGGAGTAGTTGTCTGGGGTCTTGGAGGACCCCTTGCTTTTTGGGGAGCAGGGACCCAGCAGGGTCCCTATGTTTCTAGCATCCTACGATCCGATCAGCATGAAAGGGAAGTGTATTAGCCACTGAGAATAGTCTTCTAACATGCTTTCTTGTCCTTTCCTGCTGATTGGAGCCAATCAGAGTGAAAGGAGGTGAGTCAGTCACACAGCCACCCTTTGAAATCTGCACCTACCTGAATTTTGCAGTGCAGTTCTCTCCAACCAAAAAATGTTTACAAAAATGCATATATTAGGAGAAAGTGTGGATTAGAATGAATATACTTGTGAAAATAACATACAAAAATGCATTATAATAGGAGAAATTGCTTGCAAAAAACTGCACACAAAAATGTGTGCGCTAGGAGAAATTTGCACAAAAATGCGGAAAACTTTTCATGAAGATTTATTTTTTTTAAATGATCTGAAATTGCTGCAGAAACTGAATTTAAGATTAGAAAAATGAGGAAGTGAGAGAATCAGAACTGACAGATCCTTCCATCTCTCACCCCTGATAAAGGCCAGCTGAACTTCAGGGGCATGTGGAACCACCAAATGTGCCCCATCAGAAGACCTCAGTGATCAGGGAGTCCTGTGTGATCAGGAGAGGGTTTCATCTGGAGAAGGTTCCAGTATGAGTATCTTCAAACTGAACATTTAGGATCCACACACCCAGCTTCAAAGTGCACTCAGAATTTCCCATCAGCATGCAATGATGATAGCTACTTGTGTGGCTTTTCCCGCCAATTAAAATAAATGCTATGTTCTAGAAGTTGCCAGCCACAATTAAAAGACAAATACAAACAACCCAGAGAAAGCTGAAGGAAACATAATAGAAGGCTTTTCTGTCTGCAAGAAGCAGAGCCCCTGGGTACAGAAATAACACTTGGCAGCAGATTAATTGCATGCAAAATAGATTGTTTGGCGAGGGAGGTTACTTCAAATTAGGTTTCAGACAATGTCGTGGCTCAGGGCTAGGCAATGAAATTGCTGTAGCTGACACACAATATGTTACCCCAATTAAACTTTATCTCTACCTTCTTGTGGTTTTGCTATAATTTCCTTTTGGAATTTATGTGCTGCATTTGTGTGTGCATACATTTGCCTATTTCTGTTTGTGTGCATAGATTGCACACATAGATTGATATAGAGCAGGGGTGAGGAACTTTGATCCTCTCGATGTGGCTGACCTGCAGCTCCCATCAGCCCCTGCAAGTAGGGCTAATGGCCATGGATGATGGGAACTGTAGTTCAGCAACATCGGCAGGGCAAAGGTTCCTCACACTTGATGTAGATATAGGTGAACACACACACATTTCTGTATAAAATTCTACCCTATTGGTGAAACATCATAGGGTATGTAAAGCATGTTACAAAGTCTAGATCAGTTGTCCTCCTTTTTTCCCCCACAGAACACCTGAACAATTGCTGAGGATCTTGATGGACCCCTTAATGATTTTTCTGCCTGTTGTGGCATTTGTAATGTGTGGATGCTGTGTGATTTTGAACTGATTTTTATTGCGTCTTTTATTTCTTATGTATTGTATTTTTTTATTATGATTTGAATCTGAAACAAGAATTTTGAACTTTTGTGGGCCTGTCTGTATTGAACACTGGAGTGGTTGTGGTGTAATGGTTAGAGTGTTAGACAATGACTTGGGAAACCAGGGTTCAAATCCCCACTCAGCCATAAGCCTCACTGGGTGTCCTTGGGCTAGTCAATGGCTTGGCTTAATCGATCTCCCAGGGTTGTTGTGAGGATAAAATGGAGATGGGAGAACCATGCACACGACTTTGAGCTCCTTGGAGGGAGGGTGAGATATAAATGTAATAAAATAATTAATAAATTGGCACAAATCTTTCAAATCCTCTTTCAACCATAATCTCCATCTTGGAGTGCATGTGTCATTGGGCCCTAGAATCTGTCATTATACCTCATTCTCCTCAAGTGGCCTTAATGTTCAGTAGTGTTCTCCATCCTGAAAATAGGTTCTTTTGGAAAGAAGCCATCAAAGCCCTCTCATCTCACTGAAGCACCTCTTTAAGCTTCTCCTTCATTGTCTAACCCTTTGGGATTCAAAGTTTCCTCAGACTGCTCTACAACACCCAGAGTCATCTGAACCAATAAGCAAAGGATGATCATCAGTTTAAGATGCAACTATAAAGCAGGGTGGCTATGTATCCTACTTTACAGAAGTCCTCTATTTGGAGGGCTGTCAGAGGACAGTCTTCTATTTGAAGTGTTCTCTGTTTGAAGGACTGTCCACTCCAAATCCAGTTTAAAGATGAAGAACTCTCTGAGGGATGAGCAGGGGCTGATGCCCATCAACAGTTAGCTCCTGGACAGCAGACTAAGCAGGCACACAGATGACCTCATCAGGCTTCCCCTCTATTACTCCATTGTCATGGACAGATCACCGCTTGCTGAGCTTTAGACTCACGGCAACCCTTTCCCTCTGCAGAGGTGGGGGACCTATTAAGTTGGTCCGCTCCCGGAGGCTTATGGATCCTGTTGCTTTCCAGAGCGCTCTGGGAGTTTTTCCGGCTGATAGCACTGGCGCTCCTGTCGAGGCCATGGTCGATCTGTGGAATGCGGAGATGACCCGGGCCATTGACATGATCGCTCCCGCGCGCCCCCTTCGGTGCAGAACTCAAACAGCACCGTGGTATACCCCGGAGCTGAGAGTGATGAAGCAAGAGAGAAGGAGGCTAGAGTGCAGGTGGAGGCGAACTCCTGACGGATGTAGTCATTCTTTGGTGAGTGCTTCCACTAAGTTGTATGTAAAAGCGGTTAGGGCGGCAAAAAAGTCATATTTTGCTGCCACCATTAGATCATCTCTTTGCCGCCCAGCAGAGCTTTTTAGGGTGGTACGAGGGCTTTTACATTCTGGCCCTCCTGATACTAAGGAAACATCGGAAGCTCGCTGCAACGAATTTGCGGAGCACTTCCAGGATAAGATTGCTTGCATCCGTCGGGACTTAGACTCTGATGTTATTACAGATGACTCCATTGAAGTGTCCAGAGCGCGGTCTTGTCCTTCATTGTTGGATGAGTTTCAGTTGGTGCAGCTTGAGGAAGTGGACAAGGTGCTTGGAATGGTGCGGGCGACCACGTCTGCCCTTGATCCTTGCCCATCTTGGCTGGTGAAGGCCAGCAGGGCTGTAACCACCGGCTGGGCCAAAGAGGTGATAAACGCCTCCTTGAGAGAGGGAGTAGTCCCTGGTAGTCTCAAGGAGGCAGTAGTGAGACCTCTTCTAAAGAAACCTTCTTTGGACCCAGATATTTTGAACAACTATAGACCGGTGGCGAATGTCCCTTTTTTGGGCAAGGTCCTGGAGCGGGTGGTCGCCGGCCAGCTCCAGGCGCTCTTGGATGAAACCGATTATCTGGATCCGTTTCAATCCGGTTTTAGGCCTGGGTTTGGCACTGAAACAGCCTTGGTCGCCCTGTATGATGACCTTTGTCGGGAGAGGGACAAGGGGAGTGTGACCCTGTTGATTCTCCTTGATCTCTCAGCAGCGTTTGATACCATCGACCATGGTATCCTTCTGGGGAGGCTCGCGGAGTTGGGAGTTGGGGGCACTGCTTGGCAGTGGCTCTGCTCCTACTTAGCGGATCGTCGCCAGAAGGTAGTGCTTGGGGAACATTGCTCGACACCCTGGACTCTCCATTGTGGAGTCCCTCAGGGGTCGGTCTTGTCCCCCATGCTCTTTAACATCTACATGCAGCCTCTGGGTGCGGTCATCAGGAGTTTTGGAGTGCGTTGCCATCAGTACGCTGATGACACGCAACTCTCCTTCTCCTTTTCACCTTCTTCAGGTGAGGCTGTTGATGTGCTGAACCGTTGCCTAACCGCGATAATGGACTGGATGAGAGCTAATAAACTGAAACTTAATCCAGACAAGACTGAGACACTGTTGGTGAGCTCTTTACCTGCCCAGATGGTGGATGTTCATCCTGTTCTAGATGGGGTTACACTCCCCTTGAAGGAACAGGTTCGTAGCTTGGGGGTCCTTTTTGACCCTTCCTTGTCGCTTGAGGCTCAAGTGGCCTCGGTGGCACTGAATGCGTTTTACCATCTTCGCTTAGTAGCCCAACTACGCCCCTATCTGGACAGTGACGATCTCGCCTCAGTTGTTCACGCTCTGGTAACCTCTAGACTGGACTACTGTAATGCGCTCTACGTAGGGCTGCCCTTGAAGACCGTTCGGAAACTTCAGCTAGTGCAAAATGTGGCAGCCAGGTTGTTAACGAGGACCCGCTGGTCTGCGCATATAACACCTGTCCTGGCCCGCCTGCACTGGCTGCCTATTTGTTTCCGAGCCAGATTCAAGGTGCTGGTTTTGACCTATAAAGCCTTACACGGTGTGGGACCACAATACCTTGTGGAACGCCTCTCCCGCTATGAACCTACCCGTTCACTTCGTTCAATATCCAAGGCCCTCCTCCGGGTACCAACTCATCAGGATGCCCGGAGGATTGTTATTAGATCTAGGGCCTTTTCTGTAGTAGCCCCCGAACTGTGGAACAGCCTACCTGTGGAGATACGCCTGGCGCCTTCGGTACTTTCTTTTAGGCGCCAGGTTAAGACCTGGCTATACTCCCAGGCATTTTAATGTTCAATGTGTTTCATTTAATTTTTTTTTTCGTTTCTTGTTGCTGATTTTATTGTAATTTTATTGTAATATTGTATTTTAATCTTGTTTTGTTCACCGCCCAGAGAGCTATTCGCTATGGGCGGTTTAAAAATGAAATAAATAAATAAATAAATATATTTCTAAATTTGCAACTAGACACAGAATTAGCATTAGGGATGTCAGCAAATTCTGACCAAAATGTGCTGCAGTTTAAATGTTTGTCTGTGGTCAACAATGGAAATCAGTCAAGTGAATATGATTGGTATTCATTCACATCATTATTTGAATACATAATTAATTTCATTTTTGCTTTGTTTTGATATTTGAATGTAAGCTATGTAAATAGTTACGTAACTGACATAACTTACACTAAATAGCAGCATGGTGATGATACCCAGCTCTATTTCACTGTACCATCTGAATTGGGAGAGGCTGCGCAAGACCTGGACAGGTGTCTGGACTCGGTGGTGGGCAAGATGAGGGCCAATAAACTGAGTCTGAATCTTAGGAAGATGGAGGCATTGTGGGTTGGTGGTTCTTGAGTGTGGATAATTGGTCAGTTGCCTGCTTTAGGTGGGGCCATACTCCCTCTGAAAGAGGAGGTTCATACTCTGGGGGTGCTCCTGGATCCATCTTTATTGCTAGAGGCCCAGGTGACCTCAGTGGCTAGGAAAGCCTTTTGCCAGCTTCAGCTGGTAGGACAGCTGCAGACATTTCTGGGACCAGGATACCTGAAAGATCATCTTATCCCTTATATACCCAGTCAGTCACTGCACTCTGCAGGTGAGGGCCTCCTGCAGATACCATGTTATCAGGAAGTCCGCTCTGCACAACATAGGAAATGGACCTTTAGTGTTGTAACTCCTACCCATTGGAACTCCCTCCCCTTAAATATTAGACAGGCACCATCTCTGTTATCTTTTTGGTACCTACTGAAGACCTTCCTCTTTCAACAAGGCTTTTAAGTAAACACCTTATCCCTGGCTGCATCTGTGTTGGAATTAGGGATGGGTGAGAATTTCAATTCAGTTCACATTTCAAGCAGAATTTATCAAATTATCTGGTTCTGGAGCGGGTGGTTGCCAGTCAGCTCCAGGTGCTCTTGGATGAGACCAATTATCTGGATCCGTTTCAATCCGGTTTTAGGCCTGGTTTTGGCACTGAAACAGCCTTGAAACAGCCTTGGTCGCCCTGTACGATGACCTCTGTCGGGAGAGGGACAGAGGGAGTGTGACTCTGTTGATTCTCCTTAATCTCTCAGCGGCGTTTGATACCATCGACCATGATATCCTTCTGGGGAGACTCGCGGAGTTGGGAGTTGGAGGCACTGCTTGGCAGTGGTTCCACTCCTACTTGGCGGATCGTCGCCAGAAGGTAGTACTTGGGGAACATTGCTCGACACCTTGGACTCTCCATTGTGGAGTCCCTCAGGGGTCGGTTTTGTCCCCCATGCTTTTCAACATCTACATGCAGCCTCTGGGTGCCGTCATCAGGAGTTTTGGAGTGTGTTGCCACCAGTACGCTGATGACACGCAGCTCTATTTCTCCTTTTCATCTTCTGCAGGTGAGTCTGTGGATGTGCTGAACCATTGCCTGACCGCGATAATGGGCTGGATGAGAGCTAATAAACTGAGACTCAATCCAGACAAGACTGAGACACTGTTGGTGAATGCCTTCCCTGCCCAGATGGTGGATGTTTACCCTGTTCTAGATGGGGTTACACTCCCCTTGAAGGAACAGGTTCGTAGTCTGGGGGTTCTTTTCGATCCTTCCTTGTCTCTTGAGGTGCAAGGGGCCTCGGTGGCAAGGAACGCGTTCTATCACCTTCGGCTGGTAGCCCAGCTACACCCCTATCTGGACAGGGATGACCTCGCCTCAGTTGTTCATGCTCTGGTAACTTCTAGGCTGGATTACTGTAATGCGCTCTACATAGGGCTGCCCTTGAAGACAGTTCGGAAGCTCCAGCTAGTGCAAAACGCAGCAGCCAGACTGCTGATGAGGACCAGCCGGTCAGCGCATATAACACCTGTTCTGAGCTGTTTGCACTGGCTACCCATCTGTTTCCGAGCCAGATTCAAGGTGCTGGTTTTGACCTATAAAGTCTTACACAGTGTGGGACCGCAATATCTTGTGGAACGCCTCTCCCGCTATGAACCTACCCGGTCACTTCGCTCAGCATCTAAGGCCCTCCTCCGGGTACCAACCTATTGGGAAGCCCGGAGGACAGTTACTAGATCTAGGGCCTTTTCTGTAGTGGCTCCCAAACTGTGGAACAGCCTCCCCGAAGAAGTACGCCTGGCGCCTACGCTTCTATCTTTCCGGCGCCAGGTTAAGACCTGGCTATGCTCCCAGGCATTTTAAGCGTTTAATGTTATAATTTTAAATTTTCTACTTTCTTTTGTTGCTGCTTGTGTTCATTGTTTGTAGGCTGATTTTATTGTGATATTTTGTATTTTAACTTTTTTGTACACCGCCCAGAGAGCTACTCACTATGGGCGGTTTATAAATGAAACATATAAATAAATAAATAAATAAATTTGCAGTTTCCAAAACAATATGGGAACCAAAACTCAGCTATCCTTTGATCGCTATCCATTTATTAGAATTTTGGGATGCAGTTCGCCAACTAAACAACATTTACAAAAATGCATATATTAGGGGAAAGTGTGCATAAAAATGAATACATGAGTGAAAATAACATGCAAAAAGGCATGAAATTATGAGAAATTTAGAGAAATTCGCACAAAAATGGTGGAGTATTTTCATGAGGATTTTTTTTAAAAAAAAAAATTGCACATCACTGTAGAAATGTAGAGACCTGAATTTAACATTGGAAAAATGAGAAGCTGAGAGGACCAAAACTGATAGATATTTCCATCCCTAGTTGGAATTGTTTAAGATGTTTTTAAAGCTTTTTTAGAAAGAGGTTTTTAAAGAGGTTTTGTTTTAATATGTTTTTAAAGAGGTTTTGTTTTCACATATTTTAAAGCTTGTTTTTAAGATGTTTTAGAATGTTTTTAGTGCTGCCCTGGGCTCCTATTGGGAGAACGGGAATCATCATCATCATCATCATCATCATCTGGCAGAGAGATGTATAATGTAGTATTTGGTGAAAACCCAACTGCAGCAGAATGGAAACACCGCTGATTCTGACAAATACAGGTCAGAATAGAAGAGAAATTGCTGCCTTATTAGATTCCTAATTAGCATATTATTATTTTTTAACTAAATTGGTGTTCTCTTTTTTAGTAATACATTTCCTCTTTTTTGGCAAACCTAATGTCAAGACTCCTCTGTGCATTTTAGTAAGCCTTAGCTCCTGGAAATTCAAAACCTTTCTTTTCGTACCGACTGAATAATTGCTGCTCCCCTTGATAAGGCACCAGTCTTGTCCAGAGCACAGATAATCCTATTTAGAAATCACTTTCTCTAGCAGCTCCCTATGGCCAAAGAAGCTGCTCAAAAAGGTTGGGGAGAGGCATTCAAAGGTAGCTCTGGGGACTGCAGAAGAAGGAAATTAGCAAAAAAGGAAAAAAGTTTCCTCCTCCTTCTCCCAGGAGAAGCCTCTGCTGGATCTTGGTCCCTTCCATGAACAAGTTTGGACCAAAACCAGTAAATAAAACTAACCCCTGTGGTTCTCTTTCTTTCTGATATCTGTTTCAGTAAGAAGCCATGGCTACGATGAGGGCAAGATATAACCTCTACTAACAGAAACCATATCTCTGAATGCCGGATGCTGAGGACAAAAAGAAGAAAGGAGATGGCTATCACATTCATGCACAAATATGAGCTTCCAAAGCCATCTGGCTGGCTGCTGTTGGGAACAGGATGCTGAACTGGTGGAACTTAGTCGGCTACATCAAGGCAATTCTTACATGCCTAATATTGGAAAACAGAGAATAAACTTGCCCTTCACCCTTGTTCTTCAGCCTTGGGTCCTGAGATGTTGTTGGACTACAACTTCCATTATCCTTGACTAGGGATGGATGAATCTGTCCATTTCAGTTTCTTCTTTTTCCAATCCTAATTCTGATTCCAGTATAGTTCACATTTCCACAACGATTTGCAGGTTTTTTGTTTTTGTTTTAAAAAATCCTCATGGAAATCTGTCAGCATTTTAGTGCAAATTTCTCCTTATACTCACATTGCACCTCGGGAAGGAAAGGGAGAAGGAGGGGTGTGTGACACGTTTCTTGCTTTTTTGGAGAATTAAGTGCAATTGCCAGCATGTGTATCTCCTTAAATATCCATAAAGGCAGAAAAGCATACATTCGTTTAAGCGTAATATCACAAATACAAACAAGAAAGGGGCTGCTGGTCGGTTTCATGCCTGCCTCGGGAAAGCTTTGTCAATTTCATTCTCCAAGGTTCTCCAGTCTCTAAGGAGATACACACGCTGGCAATTGCACTTATTTCTCCAAAAAAGCAAGAAACGTGTCACACACCCCTCCTTCTCCCTTTCCTTCCCGCGGCAAAAAGATTTGAAACAAAAACCCCAGCCAGTAGAATGAAATTGACAAAGCTTTCCGGAGGCAGGCATGAAACCGACCAGCAGCCCCTTTCTCGCTTGCTGTGCATTGCAGATCTCACCCAGAGCGGCCGCCCAGTTTGCAGGCTGGCAATAAATAAAATGCATCTGTGCAGTAGTTGCAGACACCCCCCCAACACCCCACCATTGCAATGACTGGTTCAATTTTCCCGGGTTTATTCTCACACATGTGCAAAAGTGCAGATACGTGATTGGCTGGAATGAGAAGGGGCAAGGGGAAACACCCAAGAACCACCCATCAGCTGTAAAGTCCGTGGTATTGCATCCTACCTCCTGAAGGCACAGCAGATGATGCCCAATTTTAAACAGCAAATCGCATTTTTGCTGGTATTGCAAGGAGCAGATTTAACCCGCGAAAATGCGTAACATTGCGAGATGTCATTTGGGCGACCGAAAAATAATGAGCACGCATAGCGGGCATGTCACACATTTTGCAGTCATCTGGATGAGCCCTTACATTCAGTTCTCAAAATTTCTGCAACAATTTGTCATTTTTTTAAAACAAATCCTCATGAAAATTCTTTGGCATTTTAGTGTGAATTTCCCCTGATAAGCACATTTTTGTAGAGAGTTATATACATTTTGGCATGTTTTTATGCACACTTTCACCTACTTACAAGATCTGAACAGGGTGGTTCATGACAGATGCTCTTGGAGGTCACTGATTCATAGGGTTGCCATTAGTTGTAATCGGCTTGAAGGCACATAACAACAAAATGCATACTTTGTCCTAACATATATATTTTTGTAAACATTGGTTGGTTGGTGAACTGCATTACAAAATTCAAATAAGTGCTAATTTCAAAGGATGGCTGTGTTTCAGTTCTCATATTGTTTTAGAAAGGATGAATTTCATAAATTCGGCTTGAAATGTAAACCAAATCAACATTCTCACCCATCCTCACCTCCAGCTCAGTTAGCTAGAACAAGGATCTTTTCTACCTATCTTCCTATAATACACTAAGCTTTTTTATTTTCCATAGCAAAAGTCTCTGTGTGATTGGAGTCACAGGGAAGGTTACTCATCCAGCATTAAATATACAACAACCTTCCCAGCTGTGTGTGTCAACTCTGCTAAATTAATCGAACAGCTTCCCCTGAGGGGGGGGCGGGCTTTTTTCCAACTCTAGTTGACTCCCAAACAGCCCTTTAAGTATCCTATAAGCAAATCCATGGAGGCATTAGGGGTGTTCACATGTTACATCAATGAGCCTGTGTACCTGTGCATGCAATATTTGAGCTGTACAAATCAACAAGCATACACTCTTTCAGACAAACACTCGCACATGTGCAGAGACAGCTTCTACCAGTGTTCAGTGTAACATGTGAACAAGCCTGTTGTCTCCCTCTGTTTGCACTAACAGGCTTTATCCAGATTGGGGATAGAAGCAGAATGGAGGCTGGGGTCTGCTTGAGCTGGGCGGTGCCTGCTTTGATCCTGCTGCACTAGTCTGTACATATGAAACTCTTCAAAGTTTTGTTGCAGAGTGTATGAGAATGATTGGTCCAGGAACTTTAAAAGGGTTGTTCCATAGACCTGTGAATGTAGACTCAAACACAAAGACTCATAACGGAAACAGAAAGGAATTGTAAATCCGTAACACTTACTAGGCTGGGCAAGGATTTGCGTTGCATATCTTTGTCTCTGTTAAGGGCTTTGTTCTTGGGCCACAGAAAGAGGCATTGACGCGGATACGGTGATCTTGTAAACATACAGCTTTCGCTATCAAGTGCCCTGTGGGGAAATCCAGGAGAAATAAAATGAGCAGCTATTCAAAGAAGGTGTGTGGGTGGGGGGGAGAAAAAGGATCACAGATATGAAAAAAGGAATTGACCATAGTGTCGTAGCTAATCAAGCAATTTGTCAAGGTTCATCAGGCAGACAGTTTCTGTTCCCAACAAGCAGTGGAAGATGATGGCTCTGATGTCAGCGGAGCAGTGAATCCGCTCTTGGTTTTAGTCCAAACTTTCCAAGAGCTGTTCCTACATGCTATATAAAAGGGAGAGAAATTCTGAAAAGAGAGAGAAATTCTGAAGAAATTCTGCCGAGGAAGGAGTCTGCAGCTTAACTCCAAAAAGTGACAAGGTGGCTGAGGGAAGTGTGTGTGTTCCTCCTTTCACTTTAAAAATAAAACTCCTTATTGTCCATTCATCAGCCATCTGTGCTTTGTAAAAGCCCAAAGAAGGACATTATCTCTTGAGGTGTGGGCTGCCTTGGGAGTTCCTGTGTGGCACAAACTTTAAAAAAAAAAAGTAGTAGCCAACTTTCAGTTGTAGCCAACCAAGTTTTACTCAGAGTAGAACCATTAAAATTAATGAACCTACGGCAGCCTTTCCCAACCGGTGTGCCTCCAGATGTTGTTGGACCACAACTCCCATCAGCCTCAGCCATTGGCAATGTTGACTGAGGCTGATGGAAGTTGTGGTCCAACAACATCTGGAGGCACACTAGTTGGGAAAGGCTGACCTAAGGTAATCATGTCTATTAACTTCAATGGCTGTACTCTGAGTAGAACTAAAATTGGCTACAACCCTTTGTGTTAACTTTTTAAAAAATATTTGTGCTGTCATCATCATTTATTGGGGTCATATCCAGTGTTAGTTCCACTCAGAGTAGACTTGCTGAAATTATTGGACATGGCTCACCTACATGGCTACAACCCTTTGTATGCTGCCTTTCCATAGTTAAACCATTCTGACTTCCCAGGAGGATCCCTCGGCCTGTGCTGCCTCTGAGACGGGCTCCCATCTTGGATGAAACTTTTTCAGTTTTAAATCCAGTCAAAAGGGCTTTTTTGACTGGGGATAATTTCTTCCGGATAAGGAAGGAACGTGAGATTTACCAAACAGCTTTGTTGTGTTTGTTGGAGACTGGAATTCATTAGAATTGTCTGTGAAAGAAGATCTTCCAACAGCTCGGATGGAGCTAGGATTTCTAACTAGCTCAGCTGAATAAGTGAGCCGTTTTTTTTTTCTTCAAAGAAAAACGGATTAACAGGCAAGCATCCTCCTGTCTATGCTCATTATTTTGTTATCTATACAGTTAAAGAGATTTGTCAAGGAACCAGCAATTAAGAAAACCTGGGTGAGTCAAAGCCTTCTCTTTTACTCACGGAACTAAGGGGGAAGAAAATAAAAATAGCCTATCTTTGCAAAAAGCTGGCATATAAATCAGCATTATAAAGATTACAACGGATGAGGGGTTTCTGATTAGGTAATTTTTTGATTTATAAGACTTCTGTGTAATATATGTCTGGGACTATTTTTTCCGGTCTTTTTTTTTTGACGAATCTGCTCATTCCTTCTGCAACTAGTTATTTGGATGCTGTGAACTAAAGCTGTTTTTGCACTTCTGGGCATATAAGAGATAAGGAAATCCGTACTGTCTAGAGTGTGACGTCAGTTGGTTTGAAAGATTAACTCCTTTGTAACTGGATAAAGAAATAAACTGCTCTTTGCTTGGGACATTGAAAATTGAAGGAGTTTTGTTCCTTTGGTTTTAAGAATGACAATTAAGAAGATCATGGATGTACAAGAAGGGACTTTATCTTTAGACATGTTTCAGAAAATAATGAATGGGATTAAGTCAATAAAACAAGAACTGAGAAATAATAGACAAGCGTTGAGAATTGAATTTGACGAAATGAGACAGGAGCTGAAAGAAATTCAGGATTCTATGAGAAAGGAGAATAAAGATAGACCTGGAAAACCAAAAAAGGATGAAAGAAAAATTAAAGGCAAGGTTCAAACTATGGAGATTGGATTAAATATGGACTTGGAAAAAGATTTGGATTTCCTGGCTGTGATCGATCCTGGAGACAAATATTATGGTTTGGAACTAAGCGCTGTCCCTGAAGGAATTGATGAAGAGATTGGAGATAAAGATATTATCGGTTTGAAAAAATTCCTGGACTGGAAGGATTTGATGGAACTTGAAATGGAGAAAGTTAACAGAATTAATTCCTGTTTTGTGTCAATGGAAAAACCTTCAAGAGATGTGCTAGTGTATTCTGTAAAAAAGAGGAACAGAGATGCGGCTTTGCAACAATATTTCAGTGATACGTTCGGAATTGATGGCAAGGAAATATCTGTGATAAAGGAAATTCCTATCAGACTCTTATTATATGACTATGACAGCAAGATTATTGGGTGCATAAAGATGGAAGATGGAACCAACACAGATAATGGAAGAAGAGCGATTTGAAATTACTGGACTTAATAGACTTGATCAGTTGAATTAATTGACATGTTTATCTAGAAAAAAATTGATGGACATATATCTTAAGGATTGGAAACTTCTCTTTGACTTTTTGTGGAAGAATAAAATGATATGATGTTAATGAGATTTGATACCAACTAAGATAACCGCTGGAGGAAGGTGATTTTATAATCTATTAAGAGACAGGCTTGTTATATATTATAGACTTATAGCTGAACTACGACAAATCGGAAGTCAATAGTTTTTATTCTTTTTTTTGTTTTTTTTATTGTATTGATCTGTGTTTTTTTTTGTATTGTTCTGGTTTTGAAAATCTGAATAAAAATTAATTGAAAAAAACAAAGTTAAACCATTCTAAAGATGCCTTCCTTAAAAAGAATTTAAAAGATGCCCATTAGCTTCTGGGCCAGGTTTAAGGTTTTGGTTTTGGAGTACAAAGCCCTATACAGCTTGGGACCAGGATACCTGAAAGGTAGTCTTACCCCTTATATACCCAGTTGGTCACTGTGCTTTGCAGGTGAGGGTCTCCTGCAGATACCATCTTATCAGGAGGTCTGCTTTGTGCAACATGGAAAGTGGACCTTTAGTGTCATGGTACCAACACTTTGGAATTCCCTTCCCTTAAATATTAGACAGGAGCCATCTCTGTTATCTTTTCGGCACCTACTGAAGACCTTTCTCTTTCAACAAGCCTTTTAAGAGAGACCTTATTCCAGTCTGCATGTGTGCTGGAATTGCTTTTGAAGTTATTTTTGAAGAGGTTTTTAAAGATGTTTTGTTTAAATGTTTCTGAAGATGTTTTGTTTTAATATGTTTAAAGTTACTGTATACCGCCCAGAGAGCTTCGGCTATGGGGCGGTATACAAGTACAATAAATAAATAAATAAACAAATAAGCATTTTGTTATTAAGATGTTTTAAAGTGCTTTTAGTGTTTGTGTTTACCGCCCTGGGCTCCTCCTGGGAGGAAGGGTGGGATATAACTTTACTAAATAAATAAATAAAAATTTACATAATTTACTCTAATAGTGACAAAAATATAACATAATGCATATAGTCATAAACTAATGAAAACATCACAGTAAGTATATAATAAAAGTCAACAATCCCTACATTATTCATAAACAATGAAAAAATTTAAAAAATTAAAATGCAAAGCCAAAATCCCAACAACAGCAAAAATAATGCATTTCTCAAATTAAGTCTTGACACCAACAACTTTTTTTTAAAAAACTTTGTGTTACTCTCAGATGTTCAAACTTCAGACTCCCTAGCTGTCTGTCAACCTTTCATGAAGAATACCCATGTGAGGATCTCCAGAAAGCCAGAAAAGCTGCCTCTGGAATGCTTGAGCAGTGTGATTTTTTTTGAAGGAAATGACTGTGAATGGTTTCATAGGAGATACATATGATAAATCTATATGAAAATATTTAAATTGATTAGGAAGTAACAAATTGAATGGCAGTGATCTCAATTGAATTAATGAAAGGTTCATAAGTCTTTCTCTGGGGAATCAATTATCTAGGATTATATCCATTGTTAATCCTACTCACAGTAGACCCATTGGCATGCAGGAATGGAAGGAATCTGTCAATGTCAGTTTTCTCAGTTCATTTTTCCAGCGTTAAATTCAGTTCACATTTCTGCAGCAATTTGAGGGTGTTTTTTTAAAAAAAAAAAAATCCTCATGAAAATCCTCTAGTGCTTAAGTGGAACTTTCTCCTAATAAACACCTCTCTTTTTTGCAGTTTTCATTAATGTACACAAGCAATTTCCCCTAATAAAATGCATTTTGCATGTTCACTCATTTCAATGCACACTTTGAGAAGCGTAAATTTTGAAGGATTTCTGTGTTTTGGTTTTCATATTGTTTCGGAAAATCCAAATTTGATAGATTTGTCTTTAAATATGAACTGAATCAAATTTCTCCCCCATCCCTGTTGGCATGACTAACTTAGGTCTTTTAATTTCACTGGATATGCTGTAAAAAGGACTTACTTTGGATATAAGCCTTAGTGAAAATGTGTTGATATTTTTATATTAATGAAAATGTGTTGATATTTTTCAGTATTATTTTGTTACATTCTACATAGTTGGAATTAATCTGAAAGACCAAGAGTGTTTGAAGGAACTGACCCATTGACAAAAATTTCCAAGTTTCATAAAAAAAGAAGGAAAGGCTGCACTGAATTATTCCATGTATCGAAAGGAGGAGGATTAAACAAATAGCAGGAATAACTGGGGGGAATCCAATCACAGATAGGAAGAAGTTATCTCAAGCAAATTTATCCATGGAAACAATTAAGGCATGAATTCAGATCTTTTGAAGAAAAGATATAATCAGAAATGTAAAGAGAGGGATAAGCAATGTGAGATAGCAAGGAAGAGAAGGAAATTCAAAGATAAATGGGAAGAAAGGGATTTTTCAAATCTAGATAGGACTGAAATGTCAGAGAATATAAAACAGTATAAAGGAAAATATTGGAAAAATTGACCCCTAAAATGGCAAAATATGAAAAAAAATCAAGAATGATGTTCAATGTGAAGAAGACAATGAAGAAAACTAAGTCAGATATAGCTAACAGAACCCTTTGCACAACGAAATATATATGCAATCAAATAAAACGAAATACATTTAAGATTTTGTGATGCACTGACATTGGTGTGTTAAGATTGACTATGCCATTTGAGTCCGTTAAATATTGTTGGAATGTGATCTAAAACCAAAATGAGGTTTCTGGTTACCAAGTCAATAAGACGGGATCCAAAATATTGGAACTGAATATGCATATGCAAGATAAGCAATTAAATAAAGACGTTATGGGAGTGGATTTTTAAAACTCTCTGGTTAGGGCTGCAATATAAATCCCCTTTACACTGGGTTGAGTGGTGAGTGAGGGATTGGACTGAATGAAGGCATTTCTCTGTTCACTTCTGCCAGCTCAGCCTGCCTCCTGCCAGCCACTGAATGGACAGGAGATCCACCGGTGATATCCACACCAGTTGAGCCTGGCTGAAAGCCCTGAAATGGGGTGTTCTGAGGGCGGGGAGGGGACAGGTGGATCCACGAGATCCCAAGCCCATTTCACAGCTGACATCAGGCTTGATTTGGACCTGATCGCCAGACCAACCAGGAGCTGGTGCAGGGAATGGGCCCAACTGCCTGCCCCTCTCCCCACTCTATGCCACTGCTCCTGTGAGTGGCCAGGCTGCAGATGCATTGATAGCTCTGCTGCTTCACAGAGCCCCCATGGTGGCATTAGGGAGTTAGGATTGCTTGGTAGATCTTTAGGAATTAAAAACTCTCCTCGGGAGATGTGTGTTATGCAAACATATGACAGGGCCAGAAAGACAAACATGTTAGTTCTGCCCCATGTCACTGTTCCACTTGGCCTCCAATGTAAGGAAGGTGACTGACAGAAGTGTGTGTATGTGTGTGGGGGGGTTTCCTGGGCTCCAGAAAGCTCTCCATGCATTCCTGATTTTTCAAGAGCCTAGAGGGTGACTATGATGGCACCACAGGTACAGCTAATGTGCTCCTTCCAATGCACTCTGGTCCCTGGTTGGGACAGCATAAGAATAGCCTGCTAGATCAGGCCAGTGGCCCATTTAGTCCAGCATCCTGTTCTCACAGTGGCCAACCAGTTGCCCATGGCAAACATTTAAGCAGCACCTGAGTGCAAAGAGCATTCTCCCCTCCTGCAGTTTCCAGCAACTGGTATTTGGAAGCATACTACTGCCACCTATGGAGGCAGAGCATAGTCATCATGGCTAGTAGCCACTGATAGCCTTTTCCTCCATGAATGATAGACTTTCCCTGTTCTTTTAAATCTGTCCAAAGTCATCAACCAGCAGGGCCCAGCAGGAGCTGTCTAACATAAGAAACTACCTTACACGGAATCAGACCATTGGTCCATGTAGCTCAATACTGTCTACACTGACTGGCAGCAGCTCTCCAGGATTTCAGAGATAATTCTCTCCCAGCCCTACCTGAAGATGCTGGGGATGGAACCTGGGACCTTCTGCACGCAAAGCAGATGCTCTGCCACTGAACCACAGCCCTCACCTGGCCTTGGATGTGGACTGGAAGAGACCCTGATTTAAAACTTTCTGCTGCTTTGTGTTTAGTTGATAAGGGAAGTGGGATATCAATAACAACAATACATTAATAACACAAAAACCTATGACCAGCAACAGACTAAAATAAGGGGGCTCAGCAGCAAGAATACACTATGCACATTCAATTAATTAATCAACTGAGAGGCATTTGATTAATCAACTTTAATGGGAACAGACCTAATTCAAATGTATTATTGTGAGTTTTATTTTTTAAAAATGGTTGGAAACTACATGTTATACAAGATTGACATGTTCATAGAAGTCAGACTTTTGAAGCAGGTTACTCACCCCCACCACATGTGGTTGAACAATCTGACTGCACCGTCACCCATGCATAGCTGTTCCTTTTTGTAAATATCTTGTTCTCATTGATCATCTTAGAGAAGGTGTATTGCCAGGCAATGCCAGGATTTTTGCCTTGTAAGAGGATCTAGACAGAGAGGAGAGAAAAAATTATTCTCCGGGCTGAAGGACAACAAAGATTAAGGGCACAATCTTATGCAATCTTATCACCTGGGAGTCCGCCCAGTAGTGTAGTGGCAAATTCATGATAGTCCCTTCATGGTAGTCACACCATGCTCCTCACAGCCATACTCCTTTTCCACTTTCCCTAATCTCCTTTGCTCTCCGTGTCATCTCGGAGTCCACACTCTACTACAACAGACGCCCCTAGAAGCCAATCAGCATGAAAGAGGAGGCTGTGTGTGAGCTACTGATAAGAGTCTTCTCAATAGCTGACTCACCTCCTTTCACTCTCATTGGTTCCAATCAGCATGAAAGACAAGGACTCTTCTCAGTGGCTACCACAATCCACTTTCATGCTGACTGGCTCATACAGAGGGACCTGGCTGGGACCTTGCTCCCACCCCCACCCCCGCATGACACTGGTTGACTACACACCTGGGTAGGCCCCATTAAACACAATGGGATTTACTTAGAAGTAGATGCACACAGGATTGTGCTGTAACTTATGCAGTTAAAGATATAACAAAATCACCCTGATCTGCTGTGGTTCTGGATACTTTGATGTACATCTGAAGATCCCCTACCTGCAAAGGTAAGTCCCACACATTTGTATGCATGGAGTTTCCTTTCCTACTGATGATATTAGAAAGCCCACACTTTGTGGGGTGGCTTGTACTTCCTGGAGTTTCCGAGGCAAATCCTTGAGACTTCAGAGTGAAACTTGCCCCATATGCACACTCCTAGAAATAATTAGAGCTGAACTTGAAAAGGAAGAGAGGGGATTGCAATTTCCCCTAATGTGATGCATTTCTTGTATGTGGTATTCACTAATGTGTTCATTGTCATTCCCACGTTTCTCCGATATATGCATTTTTGTAAACTTAATTTGGCTAGAGCACTGCATTGCAAAATTTGGAAAAGTACGAATTCTAGAGGTTAGCTGCGTTTCGGGTTCATGTATTGTTTGGGAAGTGCAAACATGGTAGATTCACCTTTAAATGTGAATTGAATTGAATTTCTTTCCTATGCCTAATTGAACTCCTCTGAGGTACCTTCCGATTCTGTGACTTTATTTGAGCCCCAACTTGCAGGAACCACCCAGGCTCAAGCTTACCAGCTCAGTGCCAACTAGACCTTTATTTTACCCCTCATCCCAGGGATTTTGTGAGGAGAAAAGAAGTTAATCAAAAGTACTGCCCTGGACTCCTGGAAGGGTGGGATTCATATGTAATAAAGAATGAAATTCAGGTCCCCCAGCTCATAACTCTTGTACACTGTCCAATCAAAACGCCATGTTGCAATGTGTAGAAAAGTCTCTCTTTTTCAGCATGGGCCATTTAATTTTACACTGTTGTTGATTCTGAACAGGCCAGTGGTCAATGACTAAAAACCATCTGCTTCAATTCAGAGAAGTGCAAACTCAAGGAAGGCTTGCCGTTGGAGGGAAATTCTATTGTACCCTGTGGAAGCAGTTTCTGATAATTTGGCGGTATGCATTTAAAATATGGAACACATAAAACAAGGTTCATAAAGGTCAACCAATGGGTTGTATTCAGTTCTAGTCCTACTCAGGAGTGGACCCATTAATGAAGCTAAATTACAGAGCAATCCAACTTGTCGAAGGCTGGTGGGGGCAGAGCTGGAGGAAGGGGCCACCACATCTACCTGCTGCTTGGAGGCCTTAGGGAGGGGAGGATGCTGGCTGTGCCAGCAGGGCATGGTGGGATAAAAGAAAATGCATGTCTCCTTCTGCCACCCCTTTTCCTGGTGTACTTCCTGCTGTAACACAGGGCCATGGGAGGGTGTCAAACGGCAGTTGGTTATTGCATAAATCCCCCCTTGGCCCTCCCTCTGATACCCTCCTGGAATGTCCCTATTTCAGGCTTTCCCCTGGCACCCCTTATGCTGGGTTGGAATTTCCTGATGGATCTCCAGCTCAGCTGACCATGTCCTGGGGTGAGAGACTTACGCCAGTGTAGCCGGGCTGAGCCAGGAGCTAGTCATCTGGAGGTCTGCCATATGCAACTTCCCTTGGCCCAGGATAAACAGTAGTTGAATTGCACCCTTAGTCATTTTTATTAACTTCTATGGGTTTACGCTGAATAGAACTATCACTGAATACCACCCATTTTTCCATTCAGTCTAGGGATGGGCAGATCAGACTATAGTCCTGTACAAAATTACCCACATTGGACACAATGGGGCTGACTTTTGAGAAGTATAGGATTACTATACTTCTCAAGTGGTCCATGCCACTTTTGCATTTGTTTATTCCATCCCATTTCCATATTATCATTTTTTAAAAACTGCATGAATATTTGCATATAAATACCTTTTAAAGTATTATTTTAAAAATTATTTTCTCTCAACAGATGCATTTTTAAACATATTTTGATTTGATATTGAGCAGAGAATGGCACTGAAAAAGTTGGAGTAGTGAAAATGCCCATGGAAAACTAAATTGCAGTCCACACATTAATCCAGAAGGTGCAAATCAGGTCAATACAGAGTACGACTGGCAGATATTGAATTCTGTATTTGCAACATTTAATTTGGAGATTACAAATTTAATTTCCTTCCCTGACTACAGCAATGCATGTATCACAGTCATGTTAATGGAAATGCTAACCTCTCACATATTACATTTAAAAGTCATATTGTCCAACTAAATTTTATTTCAGAAAAAGTCAGGATTTGGGGAGAGAGGGAGGCAGCTACTGCCCCATTGGATAAGTTATTAAAATTTTAAAATGTGAATCCTAATTGTATTTTCAAAAAAAGTCGTAATGGAGATCAAAGCAATATGAACCTTCTTCAGGTGTTACTAAAATAGGGGATTATTATTGTTTTTTGTTGCTGTTGCCCACCCTTCTTCATTAGGTCCCAGGGTGGGTTACAAAAATTTAAAATACAGTGTTAAAAACAATTAAAACACATCATATTCACAGGAATAGGATAAGTCCTGAAAACATACATCTTAAGTGCTGAAGGCCAGGTTGAAGAGGTGTGTCTTTAGCCAAAACCTGTATAACACACCTTTGTGAAGAGGGAATTCCACAATTTAGGAGTTGCCACAGAGACAGCCCTCTCCCAGGCTGCCACCACCCAGCTTCCAAGGGTGGTGGAACTACCAAGAAGACCCTCTTTGCTGATCTAAACAACTGAGAGGGTCTGTAGGGAAGGAGACAGTATCTGAGATATTTGGGGCCTAAGTCATTTAGGGCTTTAAACACTAACAGGAGCACCTTGAATTAGGCCTAAAAACAAACTGGCAACCAATGCAACCATTTTAAAACAGGGGTTATATGAGTTCTAAGAGGAACCCCAGACAGTAATCTGTCCTCTACATTTTGGACCAGTTGAAGTTACCGAGTTGTCTCTAAGGGCAGCCCCACATAGAGCGCATTGCAATAATCTAGTTTAGAAGTTACCAGAGCAGCACCAGAGTACTGTGGGCAAGTCACCTCTGTCCAAAAGAGACCATAGCTGGTGAACCCACCGGAACTGCAGATAGGCACTCCTAGCCACCAAAGTCACCTGAGCCTCCAGTGACAATGTCGGATTCAGGAGTACCCACCCTCAAGCTATGAACCTGCTCCTTCCAGGGGAGTGCAACCCCATCCAGAACAGGCTGTTTTCCCATCTCCTGGACTCGAGAACTTGGAACACATAACACCTCTGTCTTTTCAGGATTTAGTTTGTGTCTTGGCCCACATCAAGCCCAGCACTGCCTCCAGACACCTGTCTAGCACCTTAACCGCCTCTCCTGATTCAGATGGAACAGAGAGGTAGAGCTGAGAGTCATTTACCACATCAGGGGGGCATGTTAGCTCTTCCCCCCATTCCCATTTTCATTGCCAAGTTGGAAGGCAATTGTCTGCAGTGAGCAGTAGTTTAGTGGTAGAGCATATGCCTTGTATGCAGAACATCTAAGATCCATCTCCAGGTAGGGCAGGGAAGGATTCTTGTCTGAAACTCTAGAGAGCTGTTGCCAATCAACATAGACCAAGTTTAGCCAAGGAAGTACCCTCCAGATGTTGTTGGACTCCAACACCCATCACTTCCAACCAGCACGGCCAGTGCAGAGGGATGATGGGAGTTGTAGTCCGACAAAATCTGGAGGGCACCACCTTGGCTACCCTGTTGACAATACTGAGCTAGATGGACCAACGGTCTGACTTGGAACAAGGCATCTTCCTGTGTTGTTACATATCTGTGGAGGCTCCCCATACATTTTGGGATCTTGGCTTGCCAATATCACCTGGATCAAATCTGTGAAGGAATATGGATTCAAAGTCAAAGCAGGTGAGGAAGAAGGTTCTGGAAAGATCAGCAGTAAAACTTATTTTTTAAAAAAGGCAAGAATGTACAATTTAGGGCAGGCAAGTGAATTTTTAGCTATTCAGAAAATGTGCCCTTTTCGGGGAACAAGGAATGGAAGGAAGCAATGACAGTAAAAAAGATGGAAAAATAAATGTACATGTAAACTCCAATCCAATAACGCAGAATATGTAAAACTTACTATTTACTGTTGTCATAGAAAAGAGTGCATGTGATATGGCAGGAGAGGAGAAGAAAGAAGGGTGATATATTTTCCAGTCCTATTAACCAGATTCTAATTCAGTCCATGAATTCTAGTAGAGATTCAAACCGGAAATATATGGCTTAGCTTGGCTCTCTGCTTTATTGCAAGACCCAGGGTTGAGAAACACCTAATATCAGGCAAAGGTAAAATGCACGAGATTTTATGGAGATCAGGAGTGTAATCAACCTCCATTGTGCACCCACCCACCCAGACAGCAATCATATGTGCATTGTGTACACATGCAAGAGAGAGAGAGACACAGAGAAGAAATTATAACATGTTGCAATGATGTATTGTAAATAATAGACTAATCCTAGAATTGGAACGGACCTTGGAGGTCAGGTAGTCCAACCCTCTGGTAAGTACAGGATCTGCAGCGCATAATGCAATTAACAGTATCCCTGACAGATGGCTGTCCAGCCTCTGCTTAAATACCTCCAGCTAAGAAGAGCCTGCCACCTCTTGAGGCAGTCTGTGCCATTGTTCAACAGCTCTTAGCATTAGGAAGTTTCTCCTAATGTTTAACTGAAATCCCCACCCCCGGTTCTAGTTAGGAATGTAAGGAGGCATCATTTTCCATTCCACCCTGTATTCATCACATGCAGTGTTGTCTCCATTCCACTGCAATTCATCTTCCACCAAAAAATATTATTCATCTGTCTGCTGTAGTGAAATTATGTTGTCATTATGTTATTCCACCCCATCCATTTCAATGCAAAGGAAACACAATACATATTGGGGGGGGGACATAATCATTTATGTGCCATTTGCAGACTGAAAACAGCAGCAACAACATACTGATCACATTTGCTGGATTGATATCTATTCTGAGCGTGGGATGAATAAGTGAACATCGGCAATTTCCACTCCCATTTCTGTTTCCATTGGAATTCTCTGACATCCCTAGTTCTAGTCCTGCCCTCTGGAGCAACACAGAACATGCCTACCCCATCTTCTGCATGGGAGTCTTACTGATGTTTGAAGACCATTATCATGTTCCTCCATCTTCTCTTCACCAGGCTAAACGTACCCACCCATTTCTCATAAGACTTGGCTTTCAGACCACATGCCTAGCCACCCTATTCTGGACACCGTTTTGTCATCCTCAGTCTACAGTGCATCCTTCCTTTAGCCTCCTAGCTCTGAAAGTCTTTCCTTAGCTTTCCTACATGTCTAATATCTCTTCCCAGTCCTCAGCCATCCCAGCCAAACTGACAACTTTCAATTCCCTCACAGAATCTGGAGAGCAAACTGTTTGCTTCCCTGAGTAATTGAACATTTCCTCCCAGCATACCAGCTCGGCCAATCAGCATGAGAAGCTTCACTGCCACTAGTGCAATGCAATCTCTCTTCTCTAAGTGTATCCCTAGTGTGGATGTGCAGTAAGTGGCACATGTGTCCTACTGGCCTTTGCATGATCTCTGGCAATGACGCAGGTGTTAGACTTGATCAGGGCTGAGCCCAAATCCTTGCCCACAACAACAATTTGGGGGGTGGGAGTGATTGTTCGGGGATGGATTTCCTCCATATGTGTTATGGGATGGGGCAAACTTAAACATGAGATCCCCCTCACCTTTGTAGCTTCTCTTTTCTGCGCTCTCTCTGTCTCTCCAAGTTTAAACAAGGAAAACTCCCTAAAATCCTTCTATTCTTCATCCCATTCCACCCTCTCCCAAATGCCAATATTTATTTATTATTTCCCCGCCCCCCACACACACTCTTTGAGATCTTAATGTCTCAGGCCATTGATTCAGGATTGGCATCAGCACGTGGCAACCTAAGGCAGAAGATGGCGCTGCAGTGCCCTGGTGGGGCCCACTGCCAATACCTGCCTGCCTTCTCCTGATGCTCTAATTCACACATTCACTACAATGACCCAGAGATGCACTACATTGAGAGAGAAATCAAAATAGCAGCTTCCAGACCCAGCCACCTGGAGCTACAGTATTTCTGGGTAAGATTGCTAGGGCCCTCCAACATAGGCAGGCACTTTGTCTAGCCTCCCCCCCTCTTAATCCTGGAACCCATCCTCCTTTCCTAAGTCTATGATTTTCCTGTTGAGAGACAATGTGGTGTAGTGGTTAGAGTGCTGGACTAGGACCTGGGAGACCAGGGTTCAGATCCCCACTCAACAAATGGAGCACCCTGTGCTTATCACAAACTCTCAGCCTAACCTACCTCGCAGAGTTGTTGTGAAGACAGCATGGAGAGGGAAAGGATGATGTAAACCACTTTGAACTCGTTGGAGGAAAAGGGGGACATAAATGCAATAAATAGCAATAATAATGTCCCTCCTATCATAGTCCTTTTAGCCTAACCTGCCTCTTTTTAGAATATGAATAGCTCAATCCCTGGCAGACAGAGAGTCTTCTCAAGTTCCTTGGACTCTTCTTAGTATTAAAATGTTGAATAAACCAATGGCAGCCAAAGACCTTAATATATCTCAGGCAAATTTTGCTAGAGTCTCTGCCATCACCACAAAATCCCTTGGTGTATTCCACCATCAATCACCTCTTCGGAACCTTTGGCCCTCCTGATATTGCTGGAATCCAACAGCCATCATCCCTGGCCACTGGCCTTGCTGACTGGGGCTGTACAACATCTGTAGGGTCAAAGGTTGCCCAACCCTGATATAGACAGCGAATCAAGCATCGCATAACTGTCCAGTAAAGAGCATGAACTTACTATACCGCATTATGTATGAATAATACTATTTATTTTCCATTATTAAGGCAGGGCTATTGTCAGGTTGTCATTTTTTCAAAGTGCAAAATATAAAATATCTCGTCTTAGAATAGCATCAACTATTAGAAACAAAGAAAGTTTTTCCATTTGTTGTTATGTGCCTTCAAGTCGATTATGACTTATGGTGACCCTATGAATCAGCGACCTCCAATAGCATCTGTTATAAACCACCCTGTTCAGATCTTGTAAGTTCAAGTCTGTGGCTTCCTTTATGAAATCAATTTGTCTATTGTTTGGCCTTCCTCTTTTTCTACTCCCTTCTGTTTTCCCCAGCATTATTGTCTTTAGAAAGCTTTGCTATGGAAATCCAATATCTGAAGCCGGCATGAAACACCATATTATTAAAACTACCAATTTGGAAAGACCTCCAATGCTTTAATCTACTTAACTGGACACATTCCAGAGACTTCCCTGTCAACTGGCATTTGCTTCCAAATTTACAGCTGGCAAACAACCTCCTTAAACATTTCCAGGTCTTCCACAGAACTGTTTAATGTCTACCCTGAACACACCAATCACCTGACTTCAGACACAACACTCAGCAGCTTTGACCGCAGGGCGCAGAGTTATAAAATTTACAACCTTGTGCTTTGAAAAAACCACAGACTCAATGGCTAAGATCTGCTAGATCTATTCGGAAGAACAAGACTTTTGCTTAAGGCATAAAAAAGTTGAAACAATGGACAAATTGAACTCTCTTGCATAAATAGCCCTTTTCTTTTTCCGTTAAGTTTTATTTCAAAAGCAATACATATTCTTAACCATCTGTGCATCTATTTTCTCCATTTTGTTTTTTCTCCTTCCCTTGGCAATTACTGATGTGTAAATGAATGATGTGTAAATAAATGTGTGGATCATTAAAGCAATTCCTTGTAAATGTACATCAACACTTCCTTGTCAACTTCCTAGGGAGATTTCAGGCAGGAAACATGCATCTGGCCATTAGCACTCACTTGCAGTTAATCACCTTAAATTACAAACATTCAATTAATGTTTTTAAGACTTGCAATGCCAGCAGATATGGCACGGCATGTACCAACTGTTTGAGTGTGTAGAAAGTCACACAGCATGGTTACAGAATAATTCAATTGGAAGGGACCTCAAAGGTCATCACATCCAACCCCAATTTGATGCAGGAAATGCAATACTGATAGGGAGTCATCTGCTTAAAAACCTCTAATGAAGGAGAGTAAATGATCTCTTAAGACAATCTGTTCCACTGTCGAACAGCTCATCCCATCAGGACGCTCTTCCAATTGTTTAGTTTAAATCCCTTTTGTAATTTGAAGCTTTTGATACGGAGCAACAGAAAACAAATGCTTGTAGCAGTCCTCCACCTATTTGAAAAAGATTTATTTGATTTCTTACCTGCCCTTCACCATAAAACCCCAAGGCAGGTTACAGTAATTTAAAATTCAATATTAAAAGGACCTTTAAAAAAAATCACAGAGTGAGGAATAGGATGAGTCCTGAAAACATTAATCTCAAAGGCCAGGGTAAAGATGTGTATCTTCAGCATATGACGGAAACTTTATCATGAAGGTGCCAGACACACTGCTGTGGGGAGGGGATTCCACAGTCTAGGAGATGCTGCAGAGGTGGGCTGGCACCAGGCATGACTGGGCCCTTGGGCGGCAGCCTACTCCAGGACCACAGCACTGTAAGCCCCAACACCTCCTCCTGATACAGGCTGCATGGAGGTTAAGTAGGCCAACTGCCCGACCTAATCCCACATCAACGCATCAGTGTGCACATCCCATATGTTGTGCACACATTCCTGCCATTATCCAAGATGGTGGTGGAGGTATCAACCCCTTAGGGATGCCCCCACCACCGTCTTGGGTGATGGCAGACATGAGTGCATAATGCACAGGGCATGTGCGCTGATGCAACAGGTAGGTGGAGCAGGTGGGCTTATTTAAGCCCCACATCACCTGTATGGGGGGAAGGTGCCTGGGAGCTCCTGCTTTGCCATCTGTGGCGGCATTGGGCCTCACAACTGAACACTGTTGTGGATTGCTCCACTCTCCCACCCTAAGGAGGAGCCCCTCAGGGCCCCTCAGCCAGGGCCCAACCTAGCTTCCTGCTGGGGATCTTCAGGATCTTAGCACCCAGGTGGATCTGTAAGGAAGAAGGAGGTCTTTCAGATATTTAATCATATCACTTCTTCAAGTTAAACATACACAACTCTGTCCATCATTCCTCATAGGACTTGGTTTCTAGATGGATCACTATTCTGGTCACCCTATTCTGAACACTGGTTTGGGTCCTACATTCTGGAGCAACAGAAACGTCTCTCTCTCTCTCTCTCTCTCTCTCTGTGTGTGTGTGTGTGTGTGTGTGTGTGTGTGAGAGAGAGAGAGAGAGAGAGAGAGAGAGAGAGAGAGAGAACATCAGCTCCTTTCTAGATCAAACCCCAGAGGGAAGCCAGGAGCTGGTCAAAGCCATTGAGAGAGTAGGACCTGCTGCAGCCTTCTTCTTTGATGCTAGTGAGGGCCAGCAGTATCAAACTTCAAGAGGGATATCTGCTAACCCTGAAATGTGCTTTTAGAGGCCTAGGGCTAGAGGAGGTAAGATCACAAATATCTCAAAGGTCAAGTCAGTCCAAGAGTTACAAGATGCTTGGAACATACAAAACTGCCTTATACTGAATTGAACTTTGGTCCAACTTGGTCAGTTTTATTTCGACTGACTGGCAGCAGTTTCAGACCAGAGTCTGCCTGGAGATGCCAGGGATTGAACTGGCAGCCTTCTGCTTGCAAAGCTTGTCCTCTATCACAGAGCTATTGATCTTTGCCCCCCCTCCGTTCTTCACACAGCCAAGAGGGACATGCTTCCTCCTACTGCAACCGTATAGTAATTAGGGTTGCCAGGTCAGAAGCATCCCAAACCCTGAGATTTCAGGGGTGGGCCCTACTGATGTCATTAAGCATGATACGTTAAGCATCAACTAAAGTTGCTTGGAACATATAACTCAAACAAAAAAAATTATCTGATTAGAAATTAAGATAGAAAAATCTTAGCTAAAAGAGGATCTTCCCAGATCTAGCTGAAGTAACGGGATCATTCCTTCTCAACTGCTTAGGCACCCTGGGTAGGGGACACTAAGAAGTCCATGTCCTTTTGTGCTGATTGTGAAAGGAGCTGAGTCAGCCCCTGAGAAGACTCTTCACAGTAGCTGACACATAGCCACCCCTTTTATGCTGATTGGCTCCTAAGGATGTCTGCTGTACAGAATGTAGGCTTGCGAGATGACAGGGAGAGCAAGGGAGATGAGGGAAAGTGGGAAAGGAGTGTGGCTGTGAGAGTGTGTGGTGTGGCTGTCATAAAGGGGCCCTGTACTTCTGCATTTGCCACTACACTACTGGATAGTACCATGAAGAAATGGCTCCCACACTGCATCTCTCTTTCTATATAAGTGCATCTATAAATGCTTTCAGTTTCTACAAAAGATCTTGCACTCAGCAAGTCCTTGGCCTGAAGCAAGCTGGTGGAAGTGGGAAGCAACATTACCAAGATCCACTTTGCCAGCTTTGCTGTAAATCTTGGCAGAGCAGGCTCATTGAAGGTTCTGGGCAGTTCTCTAGATCAGGTGTAGGGAATCTTTGGCCCTCCAGACGCTGCTGAACTACAGCTCCCATAATCCTGGCCACTGGCCATGCTTGCTGGAGCTGATGGGAGTTGAAGTTCAGCAACATCTTGTGAGCCAAAGGTTCCCCACACCTCCCCTAGATGAAAGATAAGTTGCTCTGTAAGCATGGTGATCAGCTTGCGAACTGAGCAGACAACTATTCATCACTGTATCAGCAAGGACTCCCAGAAACAAAGGATTCTTAATATAAGACTCAGTAGGCTCTTCTTATGTTCTTCCCTAGTGGGTGGCTGTGAGCTACCTGCTATTTTAAATTTCCCTCAATGTCCCAGAACAGCACTTCATTAGGGCACTGTGAGAAAATTAAGTTGGTAGGCAGTTTACTTCATAGAATAACTCACCATCTGGCTTTTAAGGAAATGCCTCCTCTGGCGATACATACTGACTTAGTAATGCATAAATAAAATGTACACATAATATTATCTATTTAACAATAACATGCATATAATATTTTTCTTGGAGCCACTGTTAATGAGATATATATCAGTATGGGCTTATTTGGCCCAAATTTTGTGTATACAGATCTGCAGGGCGCATTTGGGAATTACAACTAGATTGTTTTTTGTTCTTAACTGTCTGAGGTTTTTTCATACAGTATTTTCTTTAAAGCCAGATGGTCTGTCATCTTATGCATTCCCACCTGAGACATGTGTATATGGAATGTAAGGTTTAAATATAAAACAATTTAATACTTTAATTTTCTAAGAACGTGAGCCCCAATGTAAGCAAGCCTGAAATACAATCCACTCTGGAGCAGTCGATTTCTTAACAACTGAAGAAGTTGCAACTGAAGATCACATGGTTGAAATGTATTTGGCAACTGGGATGGTTGGCTAGTTATACCCTTCTCTGTCTCTTCATTTTGATGAAAGGTTTTGCGTTTTATTTATTGGCCTAGTTCACATGTCACACTAAACCAAACCACAGCTTAGTGTAAATGTGTGAATTTACAAGCTGCCGGAGACGAGATTGTGTTTGCTTTGCTCTTCCCTAGTTAGTGGTGGGTGGTGCCTGTTGGGACTGGTAGGGTGGAAGACTGGGAGGCCAATGTCAAGTGGAGCCAGAGCCAATGAGAGGCAAACCTGAATAATTTTAGTTTTGTCCCCATCCCTCCTCCTTGCTGAATTCTACAGGGGCAAAACTGAGACAAAGGTGGAGGAACCTGATAACCAGGGCTACCCCCTGGGCAAACGGATTGGGACTGGCTGAGGACAGATTGAAGTTGGTGGGGCAGTGCCCCATTTGCCCTAATGGTCCCGCCTCCACTGGCTGCACTAAGTCATGGTTTAATTTATCAAGTCATCCAAATCTGGGCTCATCATTTAGTTCTCCTGTAAACTGTAAACTAGGGCTGTACAACCGATCTGGCCACACCACAGACCAAATCAAGGCCACCGCAGATTGGGTCAAGGCAGCTGCAGATCATTCCGGAGTGAGTTGGGCCCACCCAGAGCAATGTGGGGAACTCTGGAGTGATCTGGAGTTGAAAACGCTCCCTAAGAAAGACAGACAGCCTGTCTCCAACGTGTTGCAATTATTAATTACAACACCATATAAGAGCAATGCTGGGGGAGGACAAGGGGAGGAGGGGTACTGTATTTTGCTCACTGACAACTCTAACTTCCAATCCTGGACTAGATTCTCAACCAGCACTCTCCAATTACAGTGTTTGAAAAAAATCAACGTTTAAAGGTGGCTAGCACAACCCCCTTGGGCCTACCACTCTGAAATTTGGCAGGGTTAATCCGCTCTTGAGAGGCTACTATGTCTCTGAGTTTCATGCACCTGTGAGAGAAAATAAAAGTTATGATCATTTTGCTTTCCCAATGCAAGTGAATGGGAGTACTGAAGATTTGGATTTCTAGATTGTGAATAGGAACTGGGGTCCAGACTGGGTCCGGATCAATCCAGGTTGAATCAGGCTCTAATCTGAATCCCCAAATTGGATCACAGGAGGCTTGAACAGCCCTGTTGTAAGCCATAAGACAATCCTTGGTAACAGCCAGTAGTGTAGTGGCAAATTCAGAAGTGCAGGGTCCCTTCATGACAGTTACAGCCACGCCCCCTTCTAAAATTATACAACCTTCTAAGATTATAGAATAATCTGGCCAGGTTTAAATACTGCTTTATGCTTTTCTGTCACTGTCATCATTTGACTGTCCTTTCTCACTGTCAGAAATATTTCTTGAATTGCTGGATTCAATGTCTACACATTTATCTCCTGCTGCTACCAAACGTCTTGATGATATATAAATGGGATGCTACCATCAGGATTCACTGTCTCTTCTTCTGCAATTACAGAATCCCCACTTTCCACACCTTAGCATTTTGAAGTAGGAACTAACAGGAACTCCTTTCACTCTGATTGGCTCCAATCAGCAGGCAATGGCAAGGAAACAAGTTAGAAGACTCTTCTCAGTGGCTAACACTCTTCTTTTATGCTGACTGGCTTATAGGATGCTGGAGATATATGGACCCTGCTGGGACCTAACTCCCAAAAAAGCAAGGGGTCTAAGAGACCCAGGATGACTACACCCCTAGTTATAGCTCATGGTTAGTCTGGAGAAAGCTAAACCACAAGGCCAAGTTTAGACAACACATTATACCGAGCCACACACTCAGCACAGCAGGATAATGACTGGGGAGGATAAAAAGGCTGCAGTCTCCTCTCCTGGAGACGGTATTCTTATGTGTTCATGCTAGACTTAGTGTGACGTGCAAGCCAGGCTACCGTATCCTTTAAAAGATTGTGTATAATGATATATTGAGTAAAATGTGCTGCATTTTTATGGTTTCTGACTTACATATTGCATCTTAGTCCTGTGCAGTCAGAATTATTTCCTCTGTTTTGTTATGATGGAAGCCACAGCATGATTGAAATCTATGGGCAGGATGGTGGAAGCCTGGAGACAGGCCTAAGGATACTTCCTGCCTTCCAAATATGGAAGGCTAAGCAATCCCAATGTGTGAGATCCAGTGTTGGTGGCAACAGATTCGATGGGAGTTTCCTTTCCTCTCCTTCCTCTGCAGTCCCCCCATGCCCAGCCACAGCAGGGGGTTGCACAAGGGAGGAGGTTGCACTATTATGCAATCAGGATGCCATGACTGGATATCACCCATAGGTGATAAGACGTCCTTCTTGCCAGTACAGCTGGTTTATTCCAAGGGGGCAGTAATTATCCCCAGTTTCTGCCAAGGAAGTCATCTCCTTAATTGCCAGCCTGAAGCTGGGTAAAGCTCCAGGGCCTGATAATATCCCCCCTGAAGCAATTAAATCTAACCCAGAGTGGTGGGCTCCAGTCCTGGCAGCCTTATTTACCAGTATCGACCAAACTGTTTGCATCCCCAAGGACTGGGGCCTTGCCACTATTATTCCAATCTTCAAAAAAGGTAGCCGTGTGGACCCAGCCAGCTATAGACCTATTAGCTTGCTGAATATCGTCAGCAAGCTATATGCAAGTCACCTACTTACAAAATTACAAACTTTTTACAAATATTTTGGAGGAGGAGCAAGCCGGCTTCAGGGCGAGTCGCTCCCCATTGGATCATGGCTTCGTGCTCCAACATCTTGTTGAAAAATACACTTCCAAGCTGGGCGGTGCCCTCTATGGTGCTTTCATCGACTTTAAGTCAGCATTCGATCACATTCCAAGAGATAGACTTTGGGCAAAACTCGAATCCACCAATATCGGTAGACACCTATTAGCATTGATTTGTGGGTTATACCAGAATACTCAGGTTCGCATAAGATGTAATAATGCTGGCAACTGTCTAAGCCCGTTGCCACCCAAAAGGGAGTTAAACAGGGCTGTATTTTAGCCCCTACATTGTTCAACCTATATATCAACTCCCTAATTAAAAGCTTGGCATTGTGCCCCTCGCATCATCCTACCCTGTCAAACAGGCCTCTTTCTATCCTATTATATGCAGATGATGCAGTTCTTTTGTCCCTCACAAGTACTGGCCTCCGACGCCTGCTCAGAGCCCTCGCCAGTTACTGTAATAGAGAACAGTTGGTTATTAACCACAACAAATCAAAGGTCGTAATATTTACTAGGAAGAGAGTGAAACATCGATGGCGATTAAACGGTACCCCTATAGACCAAGTATCATCATATAGGTACCTTCGGATAACCCTTCACTCCTCGGGAGCATGGCATCTACAGGCAAAAAATGCCAGGGCAAACGCTATGAGGAGCACAAAGGCACTTCTCTCCTTTTTTTACACGGAGGGTGAGCAACACGTTCCATCTGCACTACAGGTATGTAATGCCAAAGTCATCTCTCAATTACTTTATGGTGCCCAGATAAATGTGTATGCCAAACACACCTCCTTCGAAACTATCCAAACTAAGT
Organism: Rhineura floridana; assembly: GCF_030035675.1. Classification (NCBI taxonomy): domain Eukaryota; kingdom Metazoa; phylum Chordata; class Lepidosauria; order Squamata; family Rhineuridae; genus Rhineura; species Rhineura floridana. The sequence goes on along the minus strand of NC_084492.1, from coordinate 15,445,514 downwards.
TGGGCTGCCTACAATCGAGGCTCGTATGTGGGTGCTCAAGTTTAAGTACTGGCTTAAACTGATCTTTCTACCAGTTGGTTTGGCTCCACTAGTGTTATCCGACGCGTTTCAGTCAAAATGGAAGAAATCACTACTCATCAAACTCTGAGCTTTTGGCTTTTCTCCTGCTAGTGTCCTCTCGGGTGATTTTTTCAAAGCGAAATCGGCTATCACCCAGAGAATATTCGATATAGAATTGCAAAACCATTTGCCTCTTGCTGGCTCCATCTCTGACTCTTGCCTTTCTACAAAAACCTTTACTCCTGCGCATTATTTGGCCTTCCTATACATCCCCAGATTTAGGAAAGCCTTCACGCTGGCCAAGCACAGTGCCCTACCATCGGCACTTTTAGAGGGCAGATACCAAAAAATCCCATTAGCAGAACATTACTCCCCACACAATGTTGGCGCAGTAGAGACCGTGAGCCACATTTTATTAGAATGTTCTCTTTATCATGACCCCCATACTGCAGAAATTCCCAGGTAGAGATGCCGTTTTCTACGTACAATATCTTCTAGCTGATAAAAATCCTTTAATTACAACTAAGGTCGTGAGCTTTTGTGACGCAGCCATTAAATACCGAAAAACGTGCCAACCCAACGACTGTTATAGCTTATAGATTGGTTTTAGATTGACCATGTGTCAGTATACAGTCTATTGTACTGTTAACTTTTTATACAGTTTTTTTGCACTGTTAACTTCTTAAGATGTTTTATATTCTGTACTTTGGTCTCTGCTGGTCTTTGACCGTAATAAAGCAATCGATCAATCAATCAATCAATCAATCAAGGGGGCAGTGGGTATTTATTAAGGTGAGTAAAACCATGGGAGGGGCAGAGGGACCTTTTACAATGACTGTGGAACATGCACAGATAAATGTTGGGGTGTGTACTTCCCACTCGCATGTACTGAAATATTCAAAATCCACAACAGGGAGGGTTCATATCCCTTGCAATTTCTAGAAGGCATTTTAAAAGCACGTCTTAAAAGTGACATGAAAAATGGAGAGTTTGTACAACCCCACTTAAAGGCATTGACAGGAAAAGGTAGCTTTCGCAAGGTCATCCTATGATCTCATTCCTTCTTCAGCCGGCTTATATTTGTCATGGTATATATTTCACACTCTCTTTCCTTTTTGTAAACCTTCATGTGCTAAATACACCCATTTAAGGGATAGAGCCCACCTAATCTTTTTCACTTAAGCAGAACCCTTTTATCTGTAACACTGAATTTACATCTGTATCTCATAAGCAGGGTTTTGCTCTGTCCAACATAAACTCTCTTTGGGGAAACCAGAGCTAAATTATTATCTAGTAGCTAATAATAAAAGCAAGGCTTTCAAACTCCAAACTGGCTTCCACTCAGTGGCTGCTAGCCTAAATTATCAGCAAAGTCCTTCCACCTAGCATCCTTTCTTTTATTTTCCCATTGACAAAGACTGGAGGAAATGATTTATCCATTTTAATTAGATGTCTTTTCCTGCTTTGAAGGTAGGTCCCTTTTCTTCCACCCCCATTTTGCTTCTTGTGAGTGACTGCCACTTTGTTTAATGTTCCAACCCTCTCTTACATGTTGCCATGGAGACAAATTCCTTCCTATTTTATAATTCCCTCATTCAATATTAGACAGCTTTGTTGAAGGCTGTAATATTCCCATTTATCTGTGACAAGTTATAGTCTCTTTTTCAAAAAACCCAAAACCTTCCAATTGTTTTCACACATGGAAGCTAGGGATGGGATCCTTTGGCCGGTGCTGCTTCAATGGCACTCTGTCAACCTAACAGACAGTATTGATTCGAGCTTATTCTTTGTCCACTATCCATTGCTTTTATCAATCCAGTTTTTAATATTGATAGTTTGAAAGATGTCGATATTTTGAGAGGAATTCTCATTATTTTGAAAGGAATTCTCAATGTTTTGAAAGGAAAGGACTTTGCATCCTCCTCTGCTATAATAGGCTTGGTTTACTTCCTGTGCACTTGGAGCTTGGATTAGTCAAGTGGAGAGAGAGAGAGAGAGAGAGAGAGAGAGAGAGAGAGATGTACTGCTGTCTTGTTTTGTGCTGTGAGTAAAATCAAGACATGAACAATATATTCAAGGGGGGCAATCCGATGCCAGGGCAAAGCCACTCAGGTTTGGAGCAAACAGGATCACTCTGCTAAGGTGGAGTAGATGTGGAGCACTGAAAAATTTGGTGCTATTCTGCATTCAACAGAATTCTCAAATTCTCACCCATCCCTAATGGCAGCACCATTTCAAAAGATGAAAACAGGTGGTTTTGTGATCAGATCAATATTATGACTGACTACTGAGAAACTGAACACAACGGTCAATGATATAGATCAGGGGTGGAGAACCTTTTTGGCTCTACAAGCCAGATCCTTACCAGGGTCAGCCCTGCAGGTCAAATTTGACAGTTGGGTATAGCCTCCCACCTTGTCAGTCACCTGACATCACAATGACATCAGATGCCAGGTGCCTTGAAGTCACAAAGGGCTTTGAAGCACATTGCAAAGCACTGCGAAAATGAAGATTTTTTCACCCTCTATTTTAGCAGAGCTTCCAATGCAAATCTCTTCCTGAATCAGGAAGAAGTTTGCATGCGGATCCCCTACTAAAATGAAGGGGTTTCAGCAGGGTTCTCCATCAGGAAGGGGTTTGTATGCAATCCTCCAGAGAACAAGTGCACACAGCCAAAATGAGCAGGATTTAGACAATGCAAGATTTAATCCCACTCTCCTGCCCCTCAGATGGCACCATGAGGGTTCTCAGCTGATGGGAAGGTGTGTGTGGTTGGGGAAAATGGTCTTGTGGCCAACTTGCACTCCCTGATGGGCCAAGACTGGACCACGGTCCAGAGGTTTCCCATCCCTGATGCAGTTATGCTCACAACCTGGGGTTGAAACTACACATTGGGACTCTTTGGTTAGCATTTGATTTCACTGATAACACAAAGCAGCATGGAGCAGGCTGCCTCTGTCTAGAAAAAAGGCAAATGGGGAGAGGCTGTTTGACTCATTCCCCTCCTGTTACTTTATAGCTCAAAACTTTTCCAAGTCAGATCAGTCTATTTCTGTTCCATATCATTTCACATACATTCAGTGACAAGTCTGTCGCATCTCATTTTCTGCAGATCGATTTTTAAAAATCTACATTTAAATTGCACACGCTTTTGTATACTCTGTTCCCTAAAATACTCACTTTGTACATATTTTGATTGAATTTCCCCCTTAAAAAAATATACATCTTTGTATGCTTTTTAAAGTTTGATAGTAATATCTGTTGGCTATAAGTATGTTCTTAAACCGCAAGGTTTTTTGCCTACTAGTGAATATATTTCATTTCAGTTTATTTGATTTTTTTGCATATGTATATAAGTACCGGTTCATTTCAATTTATTTGATTTTTTTTTTTGGTATATGTACATAAGTACCAATTCTTGCCAATAGATTGAAGATGGAGTAGAGGGCCCAGTCCACATATAGTGAAGTAGCCCCAGAAAATCCTGTTAGCATCCTTACAGCTTTCACATGCTCCAGCCACCTTTGTTAGTCATGACCTTCTTTTCTGATACTCGTGGCATTTAGTTCTGCCATCTGAATATTTGGATTGGTTTGCACATCACACTAGAGGCAGTTGCTGGAAATCACAAGTGAGGAGAGTGCTGTTGTGTCAGGTTCTGCTTGCAGACTTCCCATAGACGTTCGGTTGGCCATTGTGAAAACAGGATGCTGGACTAGATGGGCCTTTGGCCTATCCATCTATGGACTGCCTTCAAGTCGATCCCAACTTATGGCTACCCTACGAATAGGGTTTTCTGATCCAGCAAATTTTTCTTATGTTCTTAATCCTTGTCTTAACTCAATGTAGTACAGCAGAAAAAGGGACTCTGGAAACCCAGATGTTTGCACCTTTGTGCTAAACAATGGTTTGGCTTAGCATGACATTGAACCAGGCCTTTCTTGATGCAACTGGCATTTCTTTGCAAAATCTGATCTCAGACCTTGGTACATTATTTTTTTTAAAAAAAATCTTCTAGCATGACTGTGCAAACAATCCTAAACAGAAGCATGACTCACTGTTCTTTTATACACAGTTTAATCTGTCAGACAGATGCTGCCACAAAGCTAAAACTGTCACCGGTAATTCTACACCAAACATCAAGGATTACATTGTAAATTGCTTCAGGATGCCTCATGGGAATTGATTCATAAATGAAGTAAATAAATACATGCATCATGACAGAATGAAGAGAAGAAAGCTTACTTCAAATATGAGAGTCTCGTTAGTGGGCCCAGTTGCAGAAAGCCTCTCTGGGTGGTTAAACGAGCGCTGATAATCAAACATTGTCCCAGCAAAATAGAATTTCCCAGGCCAATCAATAGTCCAGTCCTTGGTTAGGTAATATTTCTTGTTTAAGCTGCGCACTGCAAGGTAGCTGCTAGACATTTGCAGTTCCTGAATTTCAATACTGCAGGCTCCTGCTGGAATCGTGACAACAGGGTAATAATCTAAAATGGGGAGAAAATGTAGCATTTCGTGAGAGACATTCCCTTTTAATCAAACCAGAACATCATTGGCTCTTTTCAGTTATGAAATGTAATAATAATAATCACAGATCACAGACATTATCAGTTCTGCTCTGGACGGATCAGCATTTCTGGCAATACAGGACCCCAAATCTGGGAGGAAATTCACTGAAGGAGAATTTTGTTAGCATCCCTAATTAGGACTACTGAGTGAGTTGGTGGAAGTGAACTGGGAACTTCTTGGAGTTCTGCTTCTTTTGCTATTGCTGCTCTCAGGGGTCAAAACACGTGTTATGTGAAATCTGCTGTTTCTCACTTGGAGTTTTCCAGCTACCATATGGCCATAGATAGGTGAGACTTTGGGAATATGAACAAGAGCAGCAATTCCTCTGGGTAGGTTCACATATGCCTGTTTGTTATTTGAAGCCCACCACTTTAAATGGTGGCTTGCATGTGTGAATGAGCCGACATATAGCAAACAGAATAGAAAGGATTGCCTGCATCAGTTCACCATGCCTTAAACTCAGTGGGTTAGATCCAGGCTAGGATACTTGTGCTCACTTCCCATTTGAAATCACTTGACTTAAAAGTGAAGACTAACTTGCCCCATTGATGTCTGTGGGACCCAAGTTCAATTAACTTAGACTATAGGATCCAACCCAATGCTTTTCAGATATGGAGTTAGTCCACCCATTCAGTTGTGCCAATATGTCTCTAGGTGATGAGATACATGTGTGAGCTGGCAATTTGGTGCCACCAGTCTAGGTTGGTGGCCCCAATGTCAGTGGAGCCGTGAATCTCCTCTGAGTTTTAGTCTGAATTTTAAGGAGCTGTCCAAGGTGTGTTCAGCTTTCAGCACCTTGGACAGCTCATTGAAAGTTCATACTAAAGCCCACAGCAGATTCAATGTCCCACTGACATCAGAGCCACCAGCCTCCACTGGTGCCATTCTGTTTTTTTCCCTCTCATCCTTGCCCAATGTGGGAAGTTAGAAAGAAGAGAAGTTTCATGAAGACAATAGCCCTCTCCTGGAACATGTTTAGCCTTGAAAAGAGAAGACTGAGGGGAGATATAATAGCACTCTTCAAGTACTTGAAAGGTTGCCACACAGAGGAGGGCCAGGATCTCTTCTCGATTGTCCCAGAGTGCAGTACATGGAACAATGGTCTCAAGTTGCAGGAAGCCAGATTTTGAATGAACATTAGGAAAAACGTCCTAACTGTTAGAGCGGTATGACAATGGAACCAGAGACTTAAGGAGGTGGTGGGCTCTCCAACACTGGAGGCCTTCAAGAAGCAGCTGGACAGCCACCTGCCGGGTATGCTTTAACTTGGATTCCTGCATTGAGCAGAGGGTTGGACACGATGGCCTTATAGGCCCCTTCCAACTCCATGATTCTATGATTCTATGCTATTGCCCCCCCTTCCAGAAATTGATATTAAATGTTAGGGCTGTGCACAGCCCCCCTGACCCAATCTGGAGCCCCAAACTGGGGAACCAGTTCTAGGCCCGAATCAATTCAGGGGCAGGGCTAATGTTTAATTAGGTGTTTTTAAAAGCTGGGTTGTCATTTTTGAACAAAAGCCTTTTTAAATCCTACAGCCCACAGGATTGAATCCTCTGCTCACCAGAGGATTCAGTCCTGCAGGGTGCTAGTTCCCCAATGCATTACCTGAGGGGAACATGCTTGCAAAGGAGGCACCTTTAGCCTTCCCACTTGAAGCCCCACCTCCTGATAGCCCTGGATCATGTCAGGCAGCCTGCTCTGGCCCAGTGTAATTCAGGACCGTCTTAATTTGACTTGGCCCAAGCCCAAATCCCTCCTCCCAACTGGCCCAATTCAGTTTGGGACTTGGGAGGAGTAGAAGTGTGTACGCCACCTCGAGGTCCTTCAAGAAAATGTAAAAATAAATAAATAGCCATTTGGAGTCAGGAAAAAATGTGGTAAAATATATATATTGATAAACAAACACACACATAATATGCTGCATACTCCTCTATCCTTTTCCTCAGTTTAATTTTCCCCAACTGAAATCCTGAACATCAAACAGTCATAGTATAAAGGAGGAAATACTGCAGGCCCCATATGTACTATACAATGAAAGCAGTATTATGCCACTTGAAACAGTCATGGCTTCCCCCAAAGAATCCTGGGAATTGTAGTTTGTTAAGGGTGCTGAGAGTGGTTAGGGAACCCCTATTCTCCTCACAGAGCTACAGTCTCCCAAGTGGTTTAACAATCAACCCCTCTTCCCAGGGAACTCTGGGAGCTGTACCTCTGTGAAGTGAATAGGGGTTTCCTAACAACTCTCAGCATCCTCGACAATCTAAGTTCCCAAGATTCTTTGGGAGAAGCCATGACCGTTTAAAGTGGTATAATGTTGCTTTAAATGTGTACTGCAGATGGGGCCAAAGTCTCAGCTTAATTGCCAAGAGGAATTGTTGTTTCCTTACCATTAGTTCTATGCTGGGTCAAATAATGGCCTGAGAAGAACTTGCATGTTGAATTATCTCCTTTGCAAACTCCACATGCATCTAAAACTGCTTTGGATCCAAGCCGACGATCGCACCCAACTTGCTGCAACAAAGAAAACATGTTAAAGACTAAAAGGGCATGTTAGGCTGTTTTTTCCCCAGAGCCTTGAAAGTTTGTTTTAAAAAGGAACTAATTCTAGTTTAAGTTCAACATGTCCAAAAAAGAATTAATTCCACCTCATGTTTGTCCCTGTACAAAATGAACCAGTTCAGTTCGCGTTCAATTCGTGTTCATCCCAAGGATCCTCGGCTATTTTTTTTTCAGCATTCAGAATGTTACAAGGTGTTGTGCTGAGATACAAAATATATTTAAGAAGTCTAAAAAAAAATCAAAACACACACAAGCTGGAAGCTGAATTGTTTCTTTAATTTCCTCAGCAATTATGATCTTTATCCTTAAAGGACTGAAGAGTCTAAAGAGTAAAAAACACATGTAAGAGAATGAATGTGAAGATGAACTAGAAATCATTTGAAGTTCTACTCCAAAATGAATTTAATTCATGTTCAATTCACCCATCCATTATGGGAACTACTTTCAGGTGTAGTTCAGAGATTTTTTAAGTAATTCAGAGAACTTGGTTTAATGGAACTAGTCCATTCCAAGCGCTTGTTTTTCTTACATGGATAAGGTTGGCTGCTTCTTGCACTTTTCTTTTATAATGAACTTAGGAAGTTGCCTTCTACTAAGTCAGTTCCATTGGTCCATAGAGGCCTGTACTTCATGTGGCTGAAACTCTGCAGGTTCTCAGTCAAAGGCCTTTTCCCATCACCTACTACCTGATTCGTTTTTAATTAGGGATGGCAGGGATTGAACCTGGGACCCCTCTGCATGCAAAGCATGTGGTCCACCACTGAGGTATATCAAAGGCATAGTGACAGACAGAATTTTCCGCTTAACCTTACTTCGCAAATCCCATCAATGCACACATCGTCTCCATACAAGGAGCAGGGGGTTCCATCTTTCACTCGGTTGGACATTGCAAAGAAAAAGTCAAAGTCTTCCGCCGTGCAGTACAGTTTGCAGTGATCTTCCTCTGAAAAGACATTATAAAGGCAAATTAATAATAATAACAATAATAACAACAACAACAACAATAACAATAATAATAATATCATTATTATTAGTGTTGATATCCCATCCTGGAGACTGCTGACAACACAAGGAATAGGATGGTCAGAAGAAGCCAGAACACTGTTTGAGCAATCATACTGTTTCTGAATAGCCTGCAGATTGGAATGTGTCTCACCAGTATTGAAAAACCTTCACACTGGCTTCCAGGTTGTTTCTGGGCATCAAACGATTTGATAGTTTTGACCTATAAAGCCCTAAACAAGCCTTCACCAATCTGGTGCCCTCTAGATGTTTTAGACTGCAACTCCCATAGACCTAGTCAGCATAGTCAATGTTCAAGAATGATGGGAGTTGTAGTTCAAAACATCTGGAGGACACCAGGTTAGGCTGCCATAGACAGACTGGAACCAAGATGCCTATAGGAGCACCTTGTACCATAGGATCAACACAGGTGGCTCTCTTCAAGAGCCCCTGCCTTAGAAGGTGAGACATAACCAAGCTTTTCTGTGGTTGCCCCTTGATTGTCGAACATCATCCCCAGTATAATACTCAGCACTTGCAAGTGTTCCAAACGCTTCAAATGCATTATCTGTTTTTATTTTTATGTTATTTGAAAATCTTTCTTTAACATCCTTCACTGGAAAGATTCCAAGGTCATGTAGAAAGTCGTGAATAAAAAAATTTCACACAGCACATAAATACAATATAAAACACAGCAGATAAGTATAACAAACAGCAAAAATAAGAGACAGATGAAAGACATAAAATGAAAAAGCAAATAGAAAAAGCTCAAAAAGATTGTAATGTCTGCACTAGACATGCCTTTTGTGGGAAGGTATTCCAAAGCTGGGACACCACTACAGAAAAGGCCATAAGAACATAAGAACATAAGAACATAAGAAGAGCCTGCTGGATCAGGCCAGTGGCCCATCTAGTCCAGCATCCTGTTCTCACAGTGGCCAACCAGGTGCCTGGGGGAAGCCATCTTCTTTGGAAATATATAACATACCTCTGCTAAAAAGAAAAGGGCCCATCTAATTGTAATTCTTACAACAGCACAGGGGTGAGCAAATGTTTTTGTCCAAGGGGAGCATTCCTTTATGGGGAAACCTTCTGGGGGCCATGCATAAGTGGTGAGTGGGGCCGAGGAAAAAGTGGGCAGATCAATTAATATAATAACAATAAATGTTATTGTTATTTATTCAACTTCTTACCCACCTTTCAGGTCCCAGGGCAGATTACAGCAATTTAAAAATACTTAGAGATTTGAAGGGCCTGGAAAAAAATGGAAACAAGGGGGGGAGGAGAGGTTTTTCTCAATTTTTCTGTTTTTTTTCCAGGCCTTCATATCTCTAAAATACAGCAATTTTACCTTGGTACAGTAGGGTAGCTTTTACACACACTCTCACACACCCCTCTTTGTCCTCCATCCAGACAAGCAAGGGTCATAATCAGAGTGCATGGGCACATTCCAGCCAGGCAAAAAACCCCGAGGGTGCAAAGCAGGGCTGGTGAGGGGTGTGGCTGGGGAAGAGTGGGGTGGCTTGGGCCCCAGATAAAGAGGGCCTGAGTTTCCCCACCCCAAGGTTTCAGCACCTTGGACAGCTCCTGGAAAACCCCAGAATGGATTCCACTGTTCCACTGACATGGAGTACCAGCCGCTACTCCCATTTAATTCCCCCATGTTGCTGATGGGGGAACTGAGGCTGAAGTGGAGCTGCATGCCTAAGACCACCTGGTAAGTTCATGGCAAAGGTGAGATTCAAACTGGGGGCTTCCTGGTTTGCAGCTTTGTGTTATATCCAACTAAGGCCTACAGTCTGTTGTTGTTATGTGCCTTCAGGTCGATTACGACTTATGGCGACCCTATGAATCAGCGACCTCTAAGAGCATCTGTCGTGAACCACCCTGTTCAGATCTTGTAAGTTCAGGTCTGTGGCTTCCTTTATGGAATCAATCCATCTCTTGTTTGGTCGTCCTATTTTTTTATACTCCCTTCTATCCCTAGAGTAGATCCATTGAAATTAATGAACCTAAATTAGTTACGTCCATTAACTTCAGTGGGTCTACTCTGAGTAGGACTAGCATTGGACACAATCCTTGGTCTTTTAGCCACTGTATTACAGCAGTTCTCCTTTAGCTGCAGCTTATATTAAATTGCCTGAGCTTTTTACAAACAATATTTCTCTCTGCTGCTATCAAATGTGGAGCGGGGAGGAGGATTGGATTTTATTGCAGATTATTTTTAATCTGTTGGAGACTGATTTATGATGTTATGATGGTAAGAATTTTAGAATTTTAAAGAAAAATGCAAGGCATATAAGAAATTGATTGTATGGTGTTACTGGCTTACCTTTCACTTTTGTGTACGGTTTCCACTTATAGTACCATCCACGGAACGGTTTGCTGTTATATTCAGCGCACTGCTGTGCACGGAAGTCAGGGCTGCTAGGTGCACATGGCTGAACATTACAAAGTTGATAAATGCGACTTGAGCCCTGACAGAACTTGCCACCATACTGAGGCCTACGGAAAAAGAAAATCTTTTTTGCTGGACCAGACACAGGGCAGATGATCAACTCTTCAATGCATTCTCATCATATCTACTTCTATTGCAAGAAAACACACCAAAATATAAATAATTTTAACTCAAGAAGCTTTGTCTGAGATCCTGAACTTTTTTCATTAGACAAAACAACAAAGCTAGATTATGCCATTGCACAAGAGCTTACATATACGGTCAGCAAAATGCTGCGTTACCTGATACTTTCACAAACATATTCATCTTTATGCATACTTTCCCCTAATACATGCATTTTTGTGGACACTGGTTGGAGAACTGTACTGCAAAATTTGGATAAATGCAAATTTTGAACGATGGGTGTGTTTTGGTTCTCATGTTGTTTCAGAAAGTGCAGAGGTGATAGATTCAGCTTTAAATGCAACCTGAATTGAATTTCTTCCCAGTCCCTGTGGAACACACACATAGAGTTCTATGAGGCTTAGTAGAAAAAATTAAGAACATTTTAAAATGAAGGGCTATTATGAAGCTGGAATTGGCCAAAGAGGCTCTGCTGATCATTGCATTTCTTCACGTCATGAAGCTGGTCCTGGATTGACCTAAAGCAGGATCTCCCAGGGGTCTGATTACATGATGTGTTCGTTAAGCAAACAAGATGGATTTTATTCCAGATTTCTGAGCAAATGTCATCAACCACCCAAGCATGTCTCCTAAATACACATGTCATGAAGTCAGCCCTGGGCTAATCTTTGTTGGCCTGATCCAAGACCTCTTACATTATATAAAATCGGCCAGATACATTACAGGGAGAAATGTTTTTAAATTAACCCACTGTATTTACTCAACAATGATTCTCAAATTCCTTTATAGTTTGTTATCACTGGATGCTAAGTCCATTACATACAACTTGCTATCATCTGTTAATATGCTATTCAGCTGAATCTATTGTGGAAAAATCCGTTAACATGTAGGAAAGAAATCCAGGTGCTATTTAAACAAAAAGAGGTTTTTCTTTAAAAAAAAAAAGTATTTATATGTACCCTCTGCTCAGACTCAGCATTCTAATTCTCATATATTTACAAAACAAGCTGGAACACATTTCCATGGTATATATGCCTTTAAAATGATAGTGCTGATTCAAAAGCTGACTTTTCCAAAAGCCTTTAGGAAAAGCAAGAATATATTTTTGCAACCAGAAACAATTGATTTGAAACACTGGATCTAAACTTTTGATTGGTACCCTGATGTGAAGTTCTTGATTCTGTCCAAAATTATGGCACACCCTCCCCCACACTCCAAAAAAACACCTCTTTATGAATCTGAGGCTGTGCAATAGTAAGAGTCTTGCAGCACCTTAAAGATGAACAGATCTATTGTGGCATAAATATTGATGGACCATCACTCACTTAATCAGATTCAGATGGGTCCTAGTTATCTACAAAACCTTATACCACAATAAGTACTTAGCCTTTAAGATACTACAAGATTCTCTTGCTTTTGCTGCAACACTCTCACATTTTGAAATCAGAATTGTTCATTTATGGAGTTCAATGCCATAAGTGTGGCATAGTTGCTAGAATGTTGGATTAGTACATGAGAGACCAGGGTTCAAATCCCCACTCAGACATGAAGCTGGGCCAGTCACAGTTTCTCAACCTACCTACCTACCTCACAGGGTTGTTCTGAGCATGAAATGGGAATGGTGGGAAACCATGTACAGCACCTTGATCTCCTTGCAGGGAAGGTGGGATAAAGATGTAATAAATAAATAGGATGGAGCCTTAGGCTGCAATCCTACGCACACTTCTCTGGGAGCAAGCACCACTGAATCCAATGGGACTTACTTCTGAGTAGACATGTATAGGATGGCTTCAAATGAGACTTGAACAAATTGGGAGGAGGGGGCATAGATCTGTCAATGGTAAATGGAGCTTCCAGGTTTAGAGCCAGTATAGCTAGGAATACTAGTTTTTTTGGGAGAGAGGGCAATGATAGGGGAAGGTTATTGCTTTCTTGTGCTGCCTTGCTTGAAGACTCCCTGGAAGCATTTGGTATGCTGTTGTGCAAAACAGGATGCTAGACTAGATGGACATTCAGTTTAATTCACTAGGGGTCTGCTTACATTGCAATGGAAGTATGTCCATTAAATTCACACTTCTTCAAAATATGCATGGTCAGGACTGGGCTATTAAAGCTTTATATTTCCAATATAAAGTCAGAGGTTTATGGAATTCCATGCTTGAGCCATCCCTCCAGTATTAGACTAATTACTGTTTTTAGCTGTACGCTCCAATTTCATTTGCAGTACTCTGGATCACTTATGAAGCCATAACAGGCAGCAATTTAAAAAAGAAAAAAAGAAGTTGAAGCCATGTTTTTTACAGCAAAGCTATTAAATTATGTAATCTATTTCTTTCTCTAGAAAAAAAAAGTCTCGCTTGTAAAATGTTGTGATATATAGGAGACAAATCCACTGCAGCAGCTTCTACAAGCACAACAGTATTAGTAAATCTGCATAGCTCTGTTGTACTGTGGGTGACCTCCAAAGACGTTTGGTGCTGTAAGGTCATATCTAATGCTGAGAGATATTCAGAATAACATGGGCAATTTTCTTACAAGTTCAACACATTCCATTTATACTGCACATTCTTATGATAAAATTGCTGCATGTGCCAGGCAGAAATCTGAAATCATAACTTTCAACACACGAGCATTTGTGAGAAATTGTGGGTTCAGACAATAGCCCCCACAATAGGAGGCATGCACTCACCATGTGGTAGGAATCAAATGGAACTAGGATTGTTTGAATGCACCTACAGATGGAAGGATCTGTCAATTTTAGTGCTCTCTGTTACTCATTTTTCCAATCTTATATTCCGTTCTGCAGCAATTTGCATTTTTTTAAAAAAATAATCCCCATGAAAATTCTTCAGCGGTTTAGTGCAACTTTCTCCTACTAAACACATTTTTGTAGTTTTGACTAATGTACACATTTCACAAGTATTTTCTCCTAATATAATGCATTGTGGGTGTTATTTTCATTAATATATTCATTTTATGCACATTTCCCTTAAAATACATATTTTAAAGCATTGTTTGGGAAACTGCATTGCAAAATTTGGATAAGCTCAAATTTTGAAGGATGGCTATGTTTTCGTTCTCATATTATTTCAGAAAGTGCATGTTTGATAAATTCAGCTTTAAAATGCAGATCTGATAAATTCAGCTTTAAATGTAAACTGAATTGAATTACTTCAGGTATCTAAATACCACTTAATATTCAGAATTTCTAAGCCTCTTGGGCTAGTCCCCACACAGCATGTTCAGCAGTTGTTGAATGTTGTGTGTGCTTTGGAAAGGAAAAATGGAAAATTACAGGTGGGGAGGTAAAGATGGGTGTATCTAACATTTTCTATTTCTTTCAGTTTCTCATTTTTCCAATCTTAAATTCAGTTCCCCACATTTCCACATCAGTTTGTGATTTTTTTTAAAAAAGTCCTCATAAAAATTCATCACCATTTAAATGTGAATTTCTTCTCATACACACATTTTTGTATGCAATTTTCCATAATATACACATCTTTGCAAAGCAACTTTCCATAATATAATTCATTTTTCCATATTATTTTCACTAATATATGCATTTTTATTCACACTTTATTCTAGTATATGCTTTTTTGTACACATTACTTGGCAATATTTGGAAAAATGCAAATTCCAGTGGATGGTTGTGTTTGAGTTCACATCTTGTTTCAGAAAGTGCAGGTTAGGTTGGTCCACCTTTAAATGCAACCTGAATCTAATTTCTCCCCCATGCCTTACCTGAACCTCTTTTGCTGTTCTCACATATGGCTAGCTCTCTATCTGTCTGTCTAGAAGCCTAAACATGAGCACTCATGTTACAGAATGGGAGATGCAGTGCAATATTTTGTTGCAGCTCCCACTTTGCATTATATTGTATTATCTGTAATCGTGCTATTACATAGCTAATACATGTAATCCTGTATTATATAATGCCAATGCTAATCATGCTCAGGGCAGGCTCATTGAAAGTGAAGGATATGACTAACCTGGGTCCGTTAATATCATTGAGTCTACTCTGAGTAAAACTTAGTTGAATACAACCCATAAATGATATAAAGATTTATAAAAATAGTACATTGAACAAAAGTATCTGCTGTGCCTCCTATCTTGTTAAGATAACAAATAATGATAAAAAATAATACCTTTTCATATCAATATCTTACTTTGGATTATTGCAGTGTCTGTCTTGGTATGTGACTCCACCCCCACAGGTCCGAGAACAGCCAGACCACTCAGACCATATGGACCACTGGCCATTAATAGACTTGGGACCATGGTCTCCATATTGTACACATTGGCCTCTTCGGCACCACTGTAGGACATAATGCAGAAAACCAGTGCTTTGTCAGTACCTGCCAGGATGGCTGGGTAAGGTTGAAAAAGAACCAGATGCAAGCAATTATGGACCATTAGAGTAGAAAAGGCATACAGTAGACAGGAAGGAACAGAAGTAATAAACTGCGAAGAGGAAAGAAACGGGGGACTGGAATAAGTGGTAAAGACTTAGTGGAGTTTGCTTGTTCCTTTTGCCTTCGTTTGATGATGACCCCTGATCACTCTGATCACATGGTAAGGGCGGTAGAGTATACGTCCTGTCTCCTTCCACAATTCTGCCTGTCCTACTCTCAAGGTCACCACCTGGGTGGGGTATAACCAGTGGAGGATGGCAGAGCTTGGAAAAGTTACTTTTTTAAACTACAACTCCCATCAGCCCCAGCCATCATGGCCACTGGATTGGCTGACGGGAGTTGTAGTTCAAAAAAGTAACTTTTCCGAGCTCTGGAGGATGGTCCATTTGGGCAAATGGGGCACTGCCCCACCAACCTCAGTCTGCCCCCTTGAAACACTCAGCAAAGAGTATGGAGCAAAACCAGAATTAGTTGACTCTGCCTGTCATTGGCTCTGGCTCTGGCTCCACTAACTATTTGGACTCCCTGCCTTCTGCCCTACCAATGGGCACCAGCCACCACTGGATATCACATTCCATTAGGGTGGGCAGACACACAGAGTCCAACATGCCTAGGTCCAGAATATGAGAGCTCCATTCCTAGATTTTATCTGGGATGTTGATCACTCTCTTGAGGCCCCTGCTTTTTATGTGCATATACCTTTCGAGAACATAGGAAGTTGCCTTGCATTTAATGGGTCCATCTAGCTCAGTATTGCCTACACTGACTGGCAGCAGCTCTCCAGGGTTTCAGATAGAAATTTCTCCCAGCCCTACTTGAGATGTCAGGGATGGAACTGGGACCTTCTGCATGCAAAGGAGATGCTCTACCCCTGAGCTACGGCCCTCCCCATACAATTGCAGCCGTGATAACTTACCATGCTGATCCCACAGGGTGTCCCTTCCGCAGCTGGCATAAACTTTGTCTCACACCGATGGCCCACTTTATGGCACCACAGCGATTTACATATATCCTGAAATTTTTTTAAAAAGCTCTGGTTAATCTTAGTCCTTCATGTCTGGAACAATCCAGCTTTTTCACTCATCGTGTCTTTATCTTGAAAAGAGTGAGACCAACAAAGAAGAAAGTGCCCTGAGATTTATAGTTGCTTGCCTGCTCTCTCGATTTTATAGTTTAAAATGTGCCCTTTTCACTTTTCTCTATTCATTGTTAAAAACAGCCAGCATAATATTTTTCTTTTAAAACCAACAAAACCAAGCATTTGAAAAATACAGAATGTCCATAATTAGGTATGGGATCCATTGGTTGATGCCAGTTCGAAAGCATTCTGTTGACCTAACAAGCTGGAACTGATCTGAGTTTGTTCTTTGTCCACTAGATGCTGTTTTAACCAATCCTTTTTTTTTCTTTACAAAAAAATTGATGTTTATATTGATAATGGAAATATTGATATTTTGAAGAGAAATGTCAAAATCTTGAAATATCAATATATGAACAGAAATATCATTCTTAATATCAATATTTTAGAGGCAGACTTTTTTTAAAAAAATCCATTTTCAAAGATAGCTGTGGAAAATCACTACATAAAAATCTGGTCTGCAATGATAGAGAAAATGCAAATTAATGGAAAATTCTGTATCAAATCTGAATTGGGCAGAATTCTAGCACATCCCTATCCACAATAGATGCATCTCTCTCTTCCTCTGCCCCCATCTCCTAATTACTTGAATCCATTTTGTGTGAACTGGCTCGTTTGAAAAACATTGTGCTTGCCATGACCTCATGTCATACAGAGGGTCTGTCTGTAGTCTTGGAGCTGTGCTAGCTCATTCAGCCCATTTCAAGTCCTTACATACTGATGTTGTCAGTGAGTATATGTCAACCAGTCCATATTGCATATCAATTTATTGTCCCAGCCTTTCCTTCTACATAGTGGTGCCATCAGGGTAGGATTTGGGGACAGATGTCTATGGCCCTACTTAGCAGAAGGGTCCCCAAAGGAAAATCAGGGTGGGCTTTCCACAGTTTGAAATAAGTGAAATAATACACATTATCATTTAAAGGCGGAGGGGGGGTAAGATCATTCAGACCAGAATCTAAACTTATCTAACTGCACAACAGCTCCTCTATCCCAAACACTTCTAAAGTTACATTTTAGGAAAAGACTGAAGGGATGCCCAAAGACCTGAAGCTTTATAATGTTTACTTTATTATTGTTACTGCTTGGGCCAAAGGCCATTGCACATAGAAACAAAAGGATTAATAGAGTTAAAACATAGAGCTATGTACAACAGATATAACATATAAACAAAAAATCTAAATACTTAAATAAAATTAACAGTGAATTTGATATAAAATTAAAATAGTTTATAATCTAAAATCAGAGATTTAGCAAAAAGTTAAATCAAGGCAGGTGACTGCATTTTCAGTGATAATTTTTTCGTGAATTCTTGACACTGCCAAAGTGAGACCCTATAAGTTATAGTAATGTCTGCATCAGACAAGAGGAGAATAATCTTCTCTGGCACAGACTTAAAAAGCAGGCAAGAGAAAATAAAACCCAGAAATTTAGATTGAGGTTCTGAATACCCCACCAAACATCTTTATGTCACCTTTGTTGACTTTGCTGCAGCATTTGATTCAATTGATAGAAACCAGTTGTGGCTTAAATTGGCTGGTACTACTATCGATAAATGTCCTTCTTAATTAAAGAACTCTATACCAACACATTTGCTAGAGTAAGAGTTGGGATTTCTGGTTCTTTAATTGAACCTATTGCCACCACCAAAGGTACAAAACAAGGGTGCCTTCTGCCCTCATCACTGTTTAAATGATATAGTCCCAAAGTTAATTGGATCAGAATTCTTTCTTCCTTCAACAGGGTCAAGAAAGATTTCCATTCTTTTGTATGCTGATGATATATTTTATAATGTTGATTCAGACTTGGATATGGTCTCATTCACATGCCCCCACAAAACTATGGAAGCAGCTTCCACATCCCACATCACTTGGAAGTGTGTTTAAGACTCTTTCTCTCTCCCTCCCTCTCTCTATCTCTCTCTGTATATATATCTCAAGGGCATGGCCAACTGTGTGGGTCTTTCCTGCTCAATTGTTGCCATCGCCCCAAGCCAGGAGATGATCAAATGGAAAAGACCTTGCACTTAGCCTGTGCCCACCTGGTTACCTCTAGAGATGGGGGACAAATTTGATTCAGTTCACATTTAAAGGCAAACCTACCTAATTTGAACTTACTTACTTACTTATTATTTGATTTATATCCCGCTCTTCCTCCCAGCAGGAGCCCAGGGTGGCAAAACCATATGTGAACCGAAATCAAGAAATCCTTCAAAATTTACACTTCTCCACATTTTGCAATGCCACGTTCTCCAGCCATGTAATATGCTTAAAAATGCATATACTATGGTAAGGTGTGCATACAAATGCATATATTAGTGATAGCATACAAAATTGCGTTATATTAGGGGAGACTCTTTACAAAAATGCATGTTTTAGGCAAGATTGCATACAAAAATGTGTATATTAGGAGAAATTCAAAGTAAAATGCTGATGAATTTTCATCAGGAGTTTTTTTTAAAAATAATAATAATAATGCAACCTGATCTGAAAATATCAAGAACTGAACTTAAGGCTGGAAAAATGAGACACAGAGAAACTGAAACTGACAGATCCAACCATTCATAGTTATATCATGCACACACAAGCAGCATAGGGTCACAGCCATGGGGAAACAGCACCCCATTATGCACCACTGTAGGTGCATAAGAATGGGACTAAGAGGTCCTTCATCTGGAAAGCTCTTGGAAAGCTTTTTCACCAGACAATGATCCCAATGCACCTTGAACCCAGATTATTGCTCTTCCTTCTCTCTTTGATCCACATCACCTTGCAACCCATTTCCTAGACAAAAATGCCCTCCTGTTCCTTTTCAATTCCACACCCTGCCCTTTGCTCATCCTGCCTCTTAACAATCCAAGCTGCAGCAAAGGCTTTTGCTTCTCCCTCCTTGATATTAACAAGATCCACCCCTTCCTCTCCATTACAGATGCCAAAATTCTGTCCACACTTCTTGTTGCGGCTTGCCTCAAATGCTGCACACTCCTCTTCTCCAGCCCTCTTTTATCACTCCATTTCCTCTACTCTGTCTAAAAAGCACAGAACTGTATACTTCTCCCCTCTTATCATCTCCTGTTCTCTTCAGTTTGTCCCAAAGAGTCATTTACTCTTTCATATCAGTGTTTTACTTTGCCTAAAATGCTCTCATGGCCTTGCTTTTCCCACCTCCTGCTTGCCACATCTCAGTGCCTGTGTCAGCTAATACACTGGATTTGATCTTATTCATTTAGGACTCAACTTAGACCAAGGTTTTCAATCTCTCCCAACAGGTGTTAGCATAACAAAACTCAGAAGGAGTTATGGCCAATGATTTCTTTGTGAATGGTCACTATGCTTATCGTATATACTTACAAACTTTGCTTAGAAATGTCACAACTTGTACTTCATGATTGCCATGGCCTCTTGGCCCCTGTGCTTACTAGAGGTAGTTACAGAATCTGCTTCAACAAGAATTCCACACCAGATTTTGTATGTTTACAATGTGATTTCCAAACTGGAACTTGACATAGTGGAATTAGTTTTGGGACCAGAATCCAGAGGCGTATTTTCAGAATTTTCCCAAGGGAAAACTAAGCTGCTAAAAAAATTGAAAGAATTGTTTGTTTTGTTGTTGTTATTATATGCCTTCAAGTTGATTACAACTTATGGCGACCATATGAATCTTTTTTGGATATAATCATAGGGTTTCCATGGTAAGAGGTATTCACAGGTGGTTTACCATAGCCTTCCTGTAAGGCTACGGCACCCAGTATTCCCAGGCAGTCTCCCATCCAAGTACTAACCAGCCCTGACCAGCCTTAGCTTCTGAGATCAGACAAGATCAGGCGTGTTCAGGGTAGTATGGCTGTAGGCATTGTTTGTTTATCCCCCCCCTTTTAAAAAAAAAGAAAAAACCTACAAATTTGTGCAACAGGGAAATGATGAAATCGTACAATAGTGCAATTGAAATAAAATAAGAGACTGAAAACATATGCAGACCCCCAAAAAATATTTTGTGGGCAACAAAAATCAACGTGCCTCTAAAGATACTATTGTCCCAAGGCTTTTAGCAGTGATTTGCTTTTTTGCTACATGCTATGTATTTTGGTCTGCAGCCTCTTTTGATTTGCTCAAAATTACACATGTGTAGGAGAAGATTTTGCTTTTTAAAAAGTGCACAGAATTCTGCTACCTGTGTTCTGAAATATGGATTTCCTGTGAGATTTAATTAAATTGGAACTAGCCAGATGTCAGAATCGTGGAACAGTTACAGAATAGAACTGTTCCACTCCGCTCATACCTAGATTTTACCATTTTTTCTCTAACCCCAAGTATACATATATATGTACAAAGAACCCTCTTCATGATTTTAATGAAGTTGGGCTTTATCCCACAAAAGCTTGTGCCACAATATAACTTGGTGGTTGCTATATCAAGAGGTCGAGAACATAAACCTAAAAGCAGTGGTAGAGCAGTTTCTAAGAGACTGAGCTGTGCATCAGGAAATCAAATCTCATTTCTCTCATCAACTCACTAAGTGGTGTTAAGTCACTCTCTTTCAGCTCAGTCCCCCCATTTTTTAATACAGAGATATTAATACTGACTTAGGGTTGTCGCAAGAATTAAAACTTAAGCACATAAAAAGAGGCTTGCTAGATAAGGCCAGTGGCCCATCTAGTCCAGCATCCTTTTCTCACAGTGGCCAATCAGATGCCCTCAGGAAGCCCGCAAGCAGGACCCGAATGCAACAGTGCTCTTCTCACTGGTGATGCCCAGCAACCGGTTCCGAGGCATACTGCCTCCAACAGTGGAGACAAAACATAGCCATTGTGGCTAGTAGCCACCAATAGCATTACGCTCCATAAATTTGTCTAATCCTCTTTTGAAGCCATCCACGTAGGTGGCCACTACCTCTTGTGGGAGCAAATTCCATAGTTTATGTGTGTGAAGAACTTTCTTTTGTCATCTATCTATGGCATGTGAAGTACGTTGCATATTTGAAAGTATAGTGACAACATTATTACCAGTTGTAAAAGTAATGTTACTGCTACAGATAATGACACTTTAGACCTGGATTATGCTATGCTTTTTGCAGGCATGTCTAAAACTACAACCTTGCCCTTTCTCGGGTATACACACACTGCTAAAAAATTTGAGCTGTCTGCTATTTCCATCTTAAGCAAGAAATCACAGCAAAACATTATTAATGAACAGTGAAGCTTGGGCATCCCCTATTCCTCCACCCTGCACCTCCATGTTCTTTGCAATTAGATTCTGCATCCTGTTAGCACACTCTTTTCCTGCAGCTACGCTAGACCACCTTGACATCCATCCAAGCCAACACCTTTAATGCAAGCAATGGCTTTGCCAAATAATTTAAGGTTTAGAAACAGTGCAGACCCTGGAGCTCATTGGAACCCCTCCACTCATTCATAACCTTCCCTTCTATAATTCATTGTTATTCCCCAGTGCAAGTTCTAACATTGTCAGGAAGATGCAAACAAAAAGAAAAAGAAAAGAAAGTACCTTCACAAAAGTGAGGTTGCAGAGTTTTGCTTTTGCTCCAAATTGCCATTTGCACTGGGTGTCGGCATCGTAGATCTGCCCTGGGAGCTTATCGGGGTATTTGTATTGTCCAGCTTGCTTGGGTTCATCTATCAGGCAAGCTGCTTGAGCAGTACTGAAAGAAAGAAATGTATTGATTAAGAATCCATTTGATTACTTTTTGTAGTGATTGATGAGGTGGGTGTGGTGTTTACCTGATCTCCCATCACCAGTATTGCTTCAGCTTACCGGGAGGGAGAGGGGTGAGATGAGTGGCGCAAATGCATCAGCAGAAGTACCAGATTGGCTCCACCAGCATGTTCACACTGGACCAATCTTGCTGCTGCCTCCTTCACTCCCTTCTGGTAAGCTACAGTGATGCTAGTGATGGGAGGTTAGCTAAGCATGATGTTTGTGTTGCAGCACTTATATGGTCAAAGAACAGCATGGGGTGAAATGCAGCTCAAATTGATAATTATTAAGAGCAAACCAGAGTGAGAAAGGATTCTGAGGACATTTGTTTTATTGTTGTTGTTGTTGTCGTTGTTATATACCACTTAATGCCTAAATGGGCATCTCAGCAGTTTGCATGTTCAAAAACCAATGACAAAATCAGGGCCAGTTCTAAAGGGTGGCCAGGTTGGGCACTGGCCCGAGGGCCCCAGAGCTACAGGAGCCCCTGAGGGGCCCTTTGCTCCCCTTCCGTGATCCACACCCCCCATACCCCCCACTTACCTGTCAGCCAGCTTTATAGCATTGCCCTTAATGAAGATGGTGGCTGCAGCTTCCCTAAGGTACTGAAGCCACTGCCACCATCTTAGTTGATGGCAGAGATGTGCGCAAGTAGCATGCACGTGTGCCATCAACAAAGATGGCAGCGGAGGCTTCCCCCTTAGGGAAACTGTGGCCGCCATCTTCATTAAGGGCAATGGACACACTGGGGGGCCAGGGCAAGCTGATGCCCAATGGCCCCTCCATGCCTGGAGCCGGCCCTGGACACAATTCCCCAAAGACCCATTATTAAAATTCACAATAAAACAGTCCCATTAAAAGATTAAAATATAAAGAGTCATAATTAAAATTTACAATAAAACTATCCCGTTAGAACAACACAGAAATTAAAACAGGAGACTGAGGTTGAGAGATCAAGGATATTATTTATTTTCAGCCCATGTTACAAGTTTTCCTCCATAATTTCACCCACTTTTGTGTCTGGCCTAACATACCACTGGCATGTGCTCCTCGCTCCCCCCCCCGAAGGATGTCCAGAAAGGAATGTAGCCCCTGGGCTGAAAAAAGTTCTGCATCCCAGCCTCCAATTCACATGATTGACATTTCATGGTGAATTGAATGAGGCCACACCCACTGGTCTTGCATCCCCATTAGCCCTGCCCATCCTGTTATGTACACATTCCAGGAGAAGAGCTCTATGTGCAACAAGACTTCTACATCACCAGTGGAACCTCCATGAGTATAACAAGTTCTCCTCTTGAGACCATCCCTCTCAGTATGTGGATGGTGAGGGACAAGGACAACTGGGACATTCAGCCAATGGGCGTGGTCCCAGTCTCCTGCTCCACATGATTTGCAGTGCTTCAATAGGGTTTTACTTTTCAAAGCTACCTGCCCAAGAATCAGGATTCAAAAAGAAGCACTTCCAGTCTGAAGCCTACCTGAGAAATTTGTTGAGATACTGCTGGCTGCACACTGACCACGAAAATACTCCATTGTTTCCCGTGAGTGTGGGAGACATAATGTTACCTTCGGCTTTTCTGCACGGATTCCCTTCTCCATCATGAATCATGCCAAAGCTGAAGAAGAAGAAGAAGAAGAAGAAGAAGAAGAAGAAGAAGAAGAAGAAGAAGAAGAAGAAGAAGAAGAAGAATTAAAGAGACCTTCACAATGTGCAAGGACAAAAAAAAAAGTTACATGATGTTTTAGATTCTATAATGTATTCCACATTGGAAAATATCTGGAAATGACAACTGGTCCAGAATGCAAGAACATTAGCAACAGCATTGGTGGACTCATGTCACATGGAATATATAACTCCAATTTTGAATCCGCTTATTACTAATAAAATAAATAACAAATAATACTTCCCAGTTAGTTTCCAAGCCCCATCCAAACTGTTGGTTTTCATTTGTAAAGGCTAACATGGTCTGGGGCCAGGGTATCTTAAGGATGGCTCTCTCTCATATGAAGGTACCTACTCACTTAAGAAGGCAGCCATAGCATAATCCACAGAGTTTTGGACTAGGACTTGAGAGACCTGGGTTCAAATCTCTACTCAGCCATGTAGCTCACTGATTGACCTTGGGCCACCTGCTATCTTACAGCCTCGCAGGTTTGATGTGAGGATAATCTAGGAGGAGAGAACCATGCAGAATGGGGCAGAGCTGTTATGATCAGCTGTTCCCAGCAAAGGGGAGTCACTTTTGCTTACTGGGAGTGAGAGGTGGAAGGGTGAGGTGGCAGGGAGGCCTCCACAGTGCAAACATACCATCAAGAGAACCGGATTGGTTCTGTAAGTGGGTTTGCACACACCAACCTCCCCGCCACCTGCCACCTTGCCCCTTCCCCTCTCCTGATAAGCCCCCCCAAGAGCTGCTTCTGCAACACATTAAAATAAATAAATAAATTCCATACAGGACAAACTGGCCAGTTTCCACACACACACACAAACATCAAACAGAAATGGCCATATCACCCACATGTTGTGTGCCTTCAGCAGACACACCACACTAATTGTATGCTGCATCTCCTGGGGCACAAATATTTTGGTGATCACTTTATAGTCCTGGGAACATGGAGTTATCAAGGGGTGGTGATTGTTTTGGATGCTACTTTTCCATTTCAACTGCTGAAGGTTAAACATGACCCCAAGGGACACTTTCTCTTCATTAAAGGCACTGTGGAAGACAAATTATTAACAATTGCATGCATTTACATTTTTACATCGTGCCCTTAATTTGCTTTTTTACTTTCAAAGAGGGTGTCATCCTTCTTGGGGGAGATTAGGGGATAGATCATGGGGGGTTGGCAATCCCATTTCCCCTACTTCTGAGACTCAATTTACTAGACTCCTCTCCCAGCATCATCTTGGGGATAGGTGGCAGGAACAGAACCCTTCAGAGTCAGGTTATGCTTATTGTTCTTTCTGCCATAGATCCCCATCATGCTTAGATTACATCTTAGCTCACAGAGACTTAATGAATTGTCCCACTTTTTCTTTCTTGGGCACTATTCAAATTTCTGACCATGTCCCAGTATTAGCTTCCTTCCTGATTCACAGCCTTCTGCTGCTGCCTGGTACTTTAATATAGCCTTGCTTAGTCTTGCCAGTACTAAGAGGGTCATCAAGGAGGCTATTGAGGAATATTTTATTTTTAATCAAGATAGTGCCCCCTCTTTACTTGTGATATGGGATGCCATGAAAGCAGTCCTTCATGACACAGCCTCTAGCAAGTCTATTAAACTTAAATGTATGGATTCTGCTGTGGGGGCAGAACTTCATGTAGAAATTACTGGGTTGGAGGAGTGGTGTCAGCTTTTGGGTTCTTCCAGGATCCTTAGAACTCTTGAAATTAAACATTGTTCTCTTGAAGCCCTTGACATTGATTTGACCTCAAAATCATTAATATATTTAAATCAGAAACATTATGAATTTGGCAATAAGAATTCTAAATTGTTAGTTAATGTGCTTAAGTATAAGAGATCTAAACGTAGGAAAATATTGTTACACATTCAAGTTGGTCATAGGGATGGGGATCCTGGAGACATTGTATGTGAGTTTTCTACTTATTACTCATGCCTCTACTTCTACTCCAGCCCATATGAAAGTTCCATAAATCACTTTTTAGAGTCTGCTGGCATTCCCTGATGACTTTAGAGAGCTCCTCAGTCGACCAATATCCAAGGAGAAAGTAACACAGATCATAACTAAACTGAGGGCACAAAGGTTCTCTGGTCTGGATGGCACATCTAGCAATGTATACAAGCACTTCAAGGGCTCTTTTGTTCCTCACCTTGTGAAGCTCTTTAATACAATCTCCTGTATGGCTGGTCAAAGACCACAAACAATAAAGATGATGATCAATCATGAAAAGTGAGAACATTCCTAAGTTCTGGTTGGGACTGGTGGTGATACTGAAATTTAGCAAGAATCCTGAATCTGTAGCTTCATATCACCCCATCTTCCTCCAACCAGGACCAGAAAATATTCACCGCTGTGTTCACTCTGTGGTGTAATAAGCATCTCTCAGATTATGTTCATCCAGACCAGGTAGGCTTTGTCCCTGGCTGACAAATGGCTAACTCTATTCATAGCATTTTAAATGTTATGCATCACAGTAGATCTTTGGGCACTCGACTTGCCTTGGTTACTTTTGGTGCCTACAAGGCATTTGAGCATTTGGAGTTAAATTTGTTAAATTTATCACATAGATATCAGTTATAAACTAAGTTGGAAGTTGCCATCTCCAAACTTTATGACCCACCAGGGATGTAGTTTGTGCCAATAATGTTGGTTTCCCCCCCCCTTTTTTTTTCTTTATGCAGAGGGGTCAAGCAGGGTTGCATCCTGTCCCTGTTTCTATTTATTTTATTATTAGAGCCCTTGGCCGAGATTCTTTGCAACCACCCTTTCTTAGCAGGATTTTATCTATCTGTCTGTCTGTCTGTAGCTTTTCCTCACAGTAGGATTATGTCTTTGCATTGTTATTGTTAGACCTTTTTATGAAGTATGTGAGGATTGTTTACTTTTTTATACACTTATTGAGATATTTTCACTAGTTTATGACTATTTACATTATGTTATATTTTTGTCATTGTTAGAGTGAATTATGTATTCATTCATTCATTCATTCATTCAATTTATATGTCACAGTTTCTCCCGGAAGGAGACCCGGGGTGGTAAACAAAATCACTAAAACACTCTAAAACATCTTTAAAATAAAAGACTTTAAACGTATTAAAACAAAACATCTTTAAAAACATATTAAAATAAAACATCTTAAATAAACATCTTTTAAAAAACAACTTTCAAAACATCTTAAAATGCAATTCCAGCACAGGCACAGACTGAGATAAGATAGCTATTTAAAAGGCTGTTGAAACAGGAAGGTCTTCACTAGGTGCTGAAAAGACAACAGAAATGGTGCATATCTAATATTTATGGGGAGGGAATTCCAAAGGGTGGGTGCCATGGCACTAAAGGTCCACTTCCTATGTTGTGTGGAATGGACCTCCTGATAAGATGGTATCTGTAGGAGGTCTCACCTGCACAGCGTAGTGATTGAATGGGTTTATAAGGGGTATGATGATCTTTCAGGTGTCCTGGTCCCAAGCGGTATAAGGCTTTATATACCAAAACCAGAACCTTGAACTTGGCCCAGTAACGAATGGGCAGCCAGTGCAACTCTTTCAGCAGCAGGGTGACATGCTGGAGATACCCTGCCCCAGTGAACAATCACGCCACTGCATTTTGCACCAGCTGCAGCTTCTGGACCAACCTCAAGAGCAGCTCCACATAGAGCACAGCACAGCAGTGCTGCCTGGAGGTTACCAGTGCATGGACAACAGTGGTCAGGCTATCCTGGTCCAGAAACAACCATCATTTCCTCAGTATGTTTGCTGATGACACTGCAGTTTTGCTTTCTGACCCAGTTCATGGTTTGCCAATACTTAAAACGTGAAATTGATGTTTTTGAGAGGGTTGCATGTTCTTGGGTTGATTATGCAAAGTCAGAAGCCATGTTTTGGAATATTGGCACTAGGTCCCAGGCTATGGTCTGAAGGAGCATAAGGTCAGCTCCCTGTGGAAGCTAAGCAGGGTCAGGTCTAGTCAGTGCCCGGATGGGAGACTGCCTGGGAATCATAAGCAGCCTTGGGTTTCTAGTATGAAAAGAAAGGTGGGGTATAAATGTAATAAATAAATAATTACAATTGTTTGTGAAATGTTCTGTTGGTATCCAAATATGCCCTGTCTCTCTGAAATGTTTGGGTATACTTATACCTAGAAATTTGTCTACACTTTTTGATTTAAGCTATCAAGTTGTTCTCAAAAGGATTAAATCAGACTTTTTTTGGCCCGGCAGGACTTGCATCTTTCATTATTAGGCAGAATATCATCCATAAAATAATGCTATCATTTCTTTTCCAGGTTTTGCCCATTTCTATTCCTGTTAAGGTCTTGCAAGCCTGATAGTTGATGTTTAAAAAGGTCATATTTTATGCTTAAAAAAATCTTGACGTAAGACTACAAATATATGATCACAGTCTCAGCCTGTGATACATATGTATTATGAAGCGTTCCAGCTTAGACAATTAATACCTACAAGATGTGTCTTTTCATTGGGTGAAGATGGAGGATAGTCCCAACCTGCCCATACCTTTGCATGCCCTCCCTTTATTTAGAAGGCAGAAGAGTCAGATTGAAAACCCTTTCTCTAAATGTACTTTGGGGGGGGTGCACCAAATGGTCCAAATATTTTTGTTTTCCATTTCCCCTCGTGCATATCTGCTCTTTTATCCTGCATTTAAGCCACAGGATAAAGTAATCCTTGCACTAATCTCAAATGGTCATGATTTAGTCTCAATAAGGGACATTTATGGACAAAAAGCCCCCTCCCACTTCGTGTGCTTATGGAAAAAATTAGGGGAACCGGACTTAATTGGTTGTGGATTTACCAGATAAACAGCTTTATTTCAGTTCCTCAGAATAAAGCCCTTGTGACCAAACCACTGATGGCTCTTGAATCGATCCTCACACTACCAACCTCTCAGCTTAAGGGCCTGATATCTAGAATCTATTCAGCTCTCCTTAATGCATTTTTTCTACGCCTCACTAGTCTAAAATCTCTCTGGGAGCAGGATCTGGGGGAAGAAACAGAGGTAAATAGTTGGCATAGTGGGCTCCTGCTGGGAGCAAGAGTAGGATATAAATCAAATAATAAATAAATAACAATAAATAAAATTTGATCTACTAGACCAGCCTATCCCAACCAGTGTACCTCCAGATGTTGTTGGACCACAATTCCCATCTTTCCTGACCATTGGCAATGCTGGCTGAGGCTGATGGGAGTTGTGGTCCAACAGCATCTGGAGGCACACTGGTTGGGAAAGGCTGTACTAGACCTTTTTCATCAGTTCTAGCCAGTATTAGACAGAACTCATTAAAAATCATACACAGATGGTACTATACCCCGATTCGAATGGCATATATTCAGAGTACCAATAACAGATGTTGTTGGAGTGATTGTAGTTCCTTTGGGACCTACTGGCATTTATGAAGGGCCTGCCCTCAAGTTAATCAGTTCTGGATTGAGGTAGTATCAGAATAAAGCAGTACTACCGGCCAAATAATCCATCCCGACCAAACCCTCTGTCTCTCATCAGTATTTAAAGAAGCCAGTTCTACACTTATTTTAAAAACTTTCATGATTTATTTGTTAGTACCTGCAAGGTTTGTAGTAGCTCAGGACTGGAAGGATGCCACCAGCATTACCGTGAATAGATGATTTTGAAAGGTGCTGCACATTGCCCTTTCAGAAAAACTTACACATTACCTTAAGGTACTATAAGGAGATGTGTAACCACAAGACTCTGCTGCTATATAACTTACATTTATCATCGTCCTCAGCCAAACCAGATTCCTGCTGATCAAAACTTTGTATGGATATATTTATAAAGACCATGTTTGTGGGTTTTTAAAAAATTTTCATGTGGTCAGGGGCTATTGGATTTTTATATGATTTAAATTGTTTTTATCTTCAGTGTTTGTTTACTTCCCTTCTCCTTAATTACCCTGTTATGCCTTATTATCTTGACAATGGAAGATCCTGTTTTTGCTATTTTTGGTAACATTTTGTTTTGATGTGTATTGTATTAATGTTAAAATAAAGTTCTTAAAAATGGCAATATTCAAAAGCCAACTGTGAGAATATTTCAGATTCCCAGGACACCCCAAGCGACCTTAGTGTGGCCATCCTAGAGCCAAGGAACTTTGAAAAGAGACTGCACCATGAAACTACTGAATAAGGTCACATCCACACCATACATTTAAAGCACTCATACCATTTTCACAGTCATGACTTCCCCCAGAGAATCCCGGGAACTGTAGTTAAGGGTGCTGAGAGTTGTTAGGAGACCCCTTACAAAGCTTCCATTCCCAGCACCCTTAACAAACTACAGTCAAAATGGTGTATGTGTGTTTTAAATGTAGGAGGTGGATGTGACCTTGCAATAAATCAAGATGTTTACTATAGTGCTGTACCAAACCATCATAAAGCATTGCTTTCAATCATTTGAGGAAGTTCTGTGTCTAAGTGATGGCTGCTTCATATTACTGAGAGCAGTGGGTAGCATTTTCTGAAAATAAATAAATACATTTTGCAGGGCCAGGTGGGATGAAGGGGGTGTTGAGCTTAATGAGGTGGCTGACAGGGCCTTCCTTAATCTACCCTCCCTTCAAAAAATAGGGCATGCATGAATCAGTTTACCAATATCTGTGTTATCAACCACGGTGTTATCAACTACTTCCTCCAATACCAGTAGAAGTCTTCATTTGAAGGGATGATTCCAACCAATGGAACAACTCCTTCTGTTAGGAGGAAGACTCCTTCTGTTGGGGAAAGGGACCCTTGGGGTCCAACCTCATATCTTTAGACACAAAACCACCCTATACAACTACCAACCCCAGAAAGGGGGTGTGGGGGGATCTGAATTAAAAAAGCAAAAATGGGGCACGGATCAAGCCTCCATTGTCTCTTTTTTATGTGACTTAAGAAGTCACTTGACTTAATGCTGTCAGATCTCGTTTGCCCCCAGTTTTCCAACTTTGAAGCCTCTGGCTTTTGTAATTAAACTTGAGCTCCTCTGTGGTATCCTCCATTTCATAGGGAAGGAAGTTCTATTAAACCTTACATGATTTATCTGCAAAAAAAAAATCCTATAATTGTTTCAAATGTTCCCTCCCATCTATAATTACTATCAGACTGCTAAAAGGATCATTAGGCAACACTTCTAAGGATCTGCCTGCAGGCATCTGAAGGTCATTGCTGCCAATTTCCCATATTATACAGCTGAAAAGGCACATACTTGGACAAATGACAATGTGGGAAATTTCTGGCAGTTATTGCCAAACGAAAGAATTTCAAACTTTCCAAGATACTTTTTTTTTGGGGGGGGGGAGACATTTAAATCCTTCCTGTCCGGATGTCAGCGTTTATAAGCCAAGCTGAAAAGGAAGGTTATAATAGAAAAGAGGAAGAGACTCCCAGAAAGAATGACGAGTGTTGGGCCATATTACTAAATGGCAAATGGAAGAAGATGAAAATAAGATGCAAAAGGGCATGTTTATTGCACAGATTTACCCATTTATTTTCCCTAGGAGCAAACCATTAGGGCATTTTTGTTAGGAGCTGTCTTCTTCTGCAGGGCTTCTGCACAAAAGCACCCTAGCGCCATTCTCTTGTGCAGTTCCCATTAATTCCAGTAAACAAGGAGCCAGGAACCTCAGGGTCTGGGGGCTGAATCTGGCCCTCTCTGGTGAGCTCTAAGCACTCTCCCTTAGGTCAAAACAACCAGGGAACCCAATCCTAGAAAAAAGGTGGCAGGTACCCAGTGCTAAGAGTGTGCTTCCTCCACAATCCCACCAATGAAATGACATGCATCTGTTCTGAGCCTAAAAGGTATAGTTTTGAATTCTGTCATCTATTTGTTACTGCTGTGCTCACCCACCCTTTTCCCTGAAATCCCTGACAAAGTTACCACTGGGTTTACGCTTAGTCTTTAATTCCTCATTTCCTTTCAGATGGACAGACGCTGCAAAGGGGCCACTCATGTAGGCATGAGGTCACAGCCAATGTTCTACAGTGTATTTACACAATGAGAACTGACTAGCTCCAAGCAGCCATGCAGAATCAGGGATCCGTGTAACAAGTGAATGGGATGACAGCAGCATGCCCATTGACAAAAGGGGACAAGCTAAATGGAAATGTCAAGCCAACAATGAGGAGCTTCTGTGTAGGATGTGTTTTCATACAGATTCCTGAACAAAAGGAATTCTGGATTTAATCCTGCCTTCGTGCTCAAAGCCACGGTTAGCCAGCTATCTATACCTTGGGAATGCAATGTGACGGCAAACATTTATTTCTTGAAATGCAACACCCACCAACCCTCCCATCTCAAAAATTCAGGTACCAAATGGCCAATTTAAAATGCCAAATATAAAACAGTTGATTAAAACACAATCAGCATAGCTAAAAGTCCAGATCCCGAACTCTCAGATAGAGAACATAAGAACGTAATGAGGACTGCTTGGAGTCTCTGAGAAATCAAGCATTTAGCATGGCTGGCCCATCAAGGTGGAATGGCCTCCCAATGGCAATCCAAGAATCCTCATTGCTTAGTTTTAGATGTCTTTTGAGTGAGATGTCTTGGGGGGGAGCGCAGGGCAGAGAAATAATGAGACAAGACACCATTATGGCACAAAACAAAGCCATGACTTCTTTATTGATTGCAATGACATGAAAGGGTTTGGTTTGGCATAGCTGCAGGATCCTGACATCACAAAGTCCAATTGCTGTGTGACATGAACCCCCGCCCAGGTGCTGGGGAAGGAAACCTAGGCAGTTGGCATCCCCCCTTTTTGGGGAGAAAGGGAGGGAGCATGAGGCTTCCTCAGCATGTATTTATGTTGTGGAAGCTGTTGCTAGCAGGGATACTGCCTCCTTTCTGCCCCCTCCCAAGCTGGGGCTTTGGGTATTGGGCTGTATTCCACATCCCATAAGAGGACCCCTAAATGGAAAGCTGGGGGCTAACTTACCCAGAAAATTGATCCTATGACAGTGAAGAAGAACCTCCTGCTATGAGGAAGGCAAATATCCCCAGGAACAGCCAATCATCCTGCAGCAAAATTCCTTCCCAGCCCCGTTAGCCAGTGACTGACCAGGCCCATAGCAGGAGGGAAACTGGTGCAAACTGAAAAAAATCTGGACTGAGGGAGGGGGCAGGAAAGTCTTCATTCCAATGGGCTGCAGGTGGATGGGACGGGCTCCTTTAGATAGGCCCCAAGAGGACCAAATGGATCCTAGTTCTCCCTATGGACCACCTGTGGACCCAACACCCACAAGAGCCAAGCAGCCAGCTGATTGGCTCTCACCTGAGTTCAATCCCTCCCACTGGCCTGCGCTAGTGCCAAGGCACTTTTTGGTGTGCCAAACCTCTGCTCCCCCCGCCCTGAAAATTCGATCATCTCAGGCGAGACCCAGGGACTGGTAACTTATGTCAACAGGCTTTCTCCATGGGATGAATTTTATACCAAATCCTTATGGCATTTTCTGCTTTTATAATTTTCTCATGTGATTTTATATCTGCTGTACACTGCTTAGATGTTTTCTATATAGGTTGTTAGCAGATAAATATTTTTATAAATAAATTCATACAAGAAGAAGAAGGGCCCCACTAGATCAGATGAAGGTACATCTACTTCAGCATTCTTTTTCCCACAGTGGCTATTCTTAAAGGCCATGTGGCTCAAGTCAATCATGACGACACAACGAGAAGGAGGCCTCTCAACCACCCAGTGCCTAAGTTGTTTTAGACCTAGAGCATGCCCAGATGATTCCATCATTGCAATGGGGTGCAAAGTGTCAGCACTTCTGCTCAACGAAGTCCAGGTTTGCTGAGTGATTATTTTATTTTTATTTTATTATTTATTGCATTTGTATACTGCCCCATAGCCGAAGCTCTCTGGGCGGTTTACAACAATTAAAAACATTAAAAACAAATATGCAAATTTAAAAACACATTTTTTAAAAAAGCAATTTAATTCAGGCTATGTTGTTCTATCAGAAGTTCACACTATTGACATGGATACATGTAGAATAACTGATGATGATCACCCAGCTGGTTTACTGCAGTAGCCAATGGATTTCCAAGGTCAAGGGACTTCCTGGATTCCTTAGGAGTGTCCAAATGTCCATATGGAGATTCCAAGGGGAGGCTGCCATTTTTTCCTCCTCTCTCTCCAGAACGCCACTCAGTACAATATTATATCACTATCCATCATCATTTGGGGGCAAGAAATAAAGGAGGGCACAATCCAAGTGTTGCCTTCTTGATTCAAACAGAAGGACAGTGTGTGCTTCAAATTCTTCCTTTGAATTGCCAACTTGAATTCAAGTTGTCAGTGCAAAGGATCTTTTTCTACAGGGGCTTAAGGCAAGCATCAATCAGCTGATTGGTGCTTACAGCAAGCTCTGCTGAGACTGGCTCCATCATAGAGTTCCCTTTTGCCTTGCTGCCACCAGCAAGGCATGTTGGGTCACCAGACATCATAGTGATATCATATGACTGACAAGTGGGCAGCCCCACCGCGCTGCCAAAATGGCCCAGAGGGGAGTGGAAGAGCTCAGGATCTGATCCACTGGCTGGATCCTGACCCATATCCCTGATGTATTCAAAAGGCAATAAAAACTTATGATGGGAATTTGGCCAGAACTGCAAGGTCATCATCTTTTATCAAATATGGTATTAAAACATCTGCAAATGCACAAAATAAACACTATCATTATCATTATTAGCTTGTAGGGAGAAAGACTCACGAGAATTAGCTTACTTGTGTCCAGATTCATGGGCAATAGTAAAAGCCAAACCAAGGCCCGTATCCTCATTGATGGTACAACTGCGGTATTTGCTGCACATTCCACTGATTGGAGCAAAACCTGCCAGAGATGGGATAGGGAATGGGAAAGTGATGGAAAAAGAATGGCATTATGCATCTATCTTTATTCTGCTGCATAACTTTGAAGAGATTCAGCACATCTTTCATGTAAGGCAGATTTGGTGCTCATTTAGTTTTTGTCATGTAGAAGGAATACACAAGGCAAAACGCACATACACATGGCAATGTTGGGTCCAATCCAAGAAAAATGCATTCTGTCTGCAGCAGCTGGCCTGCAAAACTAACACGGGCTCATTTTCTCTGCTGACTCAACATCAGTCCAGTCAGCTGGGGAAACTATTTTAAAAAGGGGCGCCAGCTCTTTTCTGAAGGTCAGCCAGAAGGAACGTGAGTGCCCTTGGCCAGAGATATTTTCAAAAAATCTAAAACACAACTGCCCTAACGATTCCCCAGGCACAGTGGCCATCCAAAAGGGGTCCCCCAGAAGATCTTTCCTTTCAGCCCAATGTTACTGAGTCCTAAAATCCTGCTGATCAGGTAATACCGAAGAAAACCATGAACTTGATGCTTTCTAATTGACTTTTTCACATTGGGCTGCCTTAGGGGCTGGATTAACCATGAAGGGAAGCACGTTCTTGAGCAGGGGCCCTATCAAAATAGAGCGACTCCGATGTGGTGTGGGTATTGAACAGCCTGAGCGTGCCTCTTCTGACTCCTCACAGCGAATATATTCCAAGCCATTCCTCTCAAATTTCCTACATTGTTTTCAGTCTGTTTTTAAAGTTATCTTGTTGCAGACATTCCTTTATGTTCATATATCTTACAGCCTCTGGATTCTCAACTCTTTAAAAACAGGCACAACTTTGCAACTGGATTGTGTCTATCACAGTGTAAGATGCACTCTGTTTTAGGTGCAACACTCTATAATGTCCAAGTAAAGGGTGTCCTGTCCTGGAAGCCACCCCTCCTGGGTGGGTTGGAGAGACAGGAATATATTAACTTTGTAATTTTAAAACTTGACTAAAAGAAAATAAATTTAAAAAGCAATCAGGCAGGTAGTGTAGTGATAACTCATCCTATAACCTCAGCCACCTATGACCTGGATACATCAACAAAAATGCCAGATTTGCTCCACACAGCCCCAACCTCACAACTGGTCTGGTCCAGCCCCATCCAGGCAAGCTGTACTGCCACTGGCATCAGCTGCTACCAGCTAATGCATGTTATTTATTTATTTATTTATTATACTTGTATACCGCCCCATAGCCGAAGCTCTCTGGGCGGTTTACAGTAACTAAAAACAAATACAATTACAGTTACAGTGGAAGTCACCTAGAACAGCAACCATAAGCAGCAACCAGACCAATCACATTCCTGCTCTTTGCATTTATTTGCATGTTTAACTTCTGTTGGCTGGAAATCTTAATAAAGATACAAGGAACCCAACCAACCAACCAACCGTTTTCAATGTAGTAATAAGTCATTCAAAATTTAGGCTGATAACTCACACTGAATCCCGATGAATTACATTATTTACATTACAGTCTTGCCATAACTTTCCCACAGAACATATTCCCCCAAGCTGATGCTCTCCAGATGTTTTGGACTACAACTCCCATCAGCCCCAACCAGTAAAACAACAGATTGGGGAAAGGCTGCTGGAGAATATGTCCATACCTAAAGTGTCACATGGTTCGTTCTTCCAAGAACATATATCAAATCCGGTAAGCAAGATGGCATGATCATGACGCTTCCCATTCTTCCCAACAAGATCTGATTGCCATTGGCAAAAGCTGTTTAATGACTGGTCTGCATGATGGTTGATCATCAGTCCACCCTACATATAAATCAAAGACAGACAGCAAAAAATCTACTGACAGCAACCGAAAAAAGAAGAAATCTTTGAAGGCAATGAAAGACATATGGGGAGCATAAAATACTTTGGCTGTATGTTTAGCAGAATGGCTCTCGTATTGAGGGCCATAGTTTTTATTTCCTTGTTCTTTGTGCTATTAAAGTATGGAATTTGCTCCCATAAGAGGCTGTGATGGCCACAAACTTGGTTTAAGACGATTAAACAGGTTCCTGGAGGATAAGGATATTAATGGCTAGGCTACTAGTCATGATGGCTATGCTCTGCCTCCATAGAGGCAGTATGCTTCTGAATATCAGTTGCTGGAAATCACAGGAAGAAAGAGTGCTGTTGTACTCAGGTCCTGCTTGCAGGCTTCCCACAGTAATCTACTGGCCACTGTGAGAACAGGATGTTGGACTAGATGGGCCACTGGCCTAATCTAGCAAGCTCTTGTATTCCTATGTTTGCAGACCACCAGAGGATGGGAGGGATGCACGTGTGTAGCACGCAAGCGTGCCATCAGCCAAGATGGTGGCAGGGGCTTCAGCCCCTTAGGGAAACCTCGGCCGCCATCTTGGTTAAGGACTGTGCTGCACACGCAACCACACAACATCTGGGAAAGGTAGGTTGAAGAAGAAAGGGAATGGTGGGGGCTCCGGAGTTCTTGCCATGTGATCCGCAGCAGCGATCTTGCCGTGAATCATGAAAGGGGAGTGGAGGGGCCCCTTAGGGGCCCCTGTAGCCCCAGGGCCTCTCGGCCAGGGCCCCATCTGGCAGCACTTTGGAGCCGGCCCTGCTTGGTAGTATCAAATTCACATATTTTCATATATGTGATTTGTAATGTCATGAGAATTCCCCTTGTGGACGTCTATGGAATGGAGCTTATATACAATCTCTCTGAGTCCAATGTAAAATATGTTCTGCTACATAAGGTGGCACTACTTACGGGTTCCTGTTCCAAAAGAAGAAGGCTCACGACTACAATATTGATGTCGCTTCCAATTGTGCCATCTTTGAAAAGACTTGATACCTATGGGAAGGTTAATGCAAATAAGAGAGAAAGGAAAATATCAGGTGGTAAGCAAAACTAAAAATGAACATTCAATCCACTCCTTCACAAGTATTCAACTTGGCTTGTATCCAATTAAGTCCTACTCAGAATAGAACCATTGACATTAATGAACCTAAGTTAGTCATGTCCATTAACTTCAATGGATCTTCTGTGAGTAGGTCTAGTTTTGAATAACACCCTGTATAAAATGTGGGCAGCATCAACATGAACTAGATGATGCACTAATTTACAAAGGCAGGAAAATTGTTTATGCAGCTGAAATGAACAGGGATATTAGTCTCAACATTTTTACAGGTACCTTTACCAGAAATGACAGCACAGTATCTTTGAAACACTAGAGTAATCACTCAGTGACAAGATTTGAACTCGGGGTTTTCCCATTTGAGAGCTCAGTCTCTTAGTCAGTGGTCACAGTTTGGCACGATGTGAATGAGCCACAGCAAGCCTCAGGCTCACATGCTCCTTCCTTCTTCCCTCCCCTTCTTTGGAGTGCTAAGGAGGCAATAGGAAGCTTTCCTTTCTGTTTTCCATTAGCCAATGTTTAGTGTTACATCTAAACCCTAAACTGTTGTTAAAACAAATCAGCTTCATAACTCATGGTTTAAAGCTGGCTTGTTTCAAACAAATGTTCAGATGACACAACAAGATGTAGTTAAGCAACAACTAAAGCACAAGGCTCACTGCAGCTCTATTCGCACTAACCTATGGTTTAACATGACGTTCAAAAATGGCAATTGTTATTAAAGTAGGTTTTCACTTTCTGCAACATTATTAATATCCCATGAACATCAGGTAATCAGAGGAATGTCCATTAATTACATATTGTTAGCATTTGTTCTTGCCCCCAGTTCAAAATTTAACATATTTTATTTATTTACTTATGATTCTTCTGTTTTTTTAAAAAAAGAAACACTCCTACTTACATCAATGTCCAAGGCATTACTTACTTAATAATAAAAAACAATGTGTAATCAATATAAATCCAATGACGAAATCAATACTAAATTTTAGAGAACTAAAGAAAACTCAGCCAGTAAGCCAAAACCAAAAAGAAATGTTGTATAGCAACTATAGTTATATGGGGAAGGGCCATAGCTCTTTCAGTTAAGGCAATTCAACCAAGTCCTACTCAGAAATACTCCAGGTTCAATCCCCAGCATCTGCAGGTAGGACTGGGAATATCCCCTGCTTGAAACCCTGGATAGCCGCTTCCAGTCAGACCAAAGGTCTGCCTCACTACAAGGCTGCTTCCTATGCTCCTACCTTTCTATACTTCCAAATATTGTCTGTAATTACCTATCACCATCATCACCCACTAGGGTTGCCAGGTCAGAAGCATCTCAGACCCTAAGATTTCAGGGGTGGGCCCTAGTGATGTCACGGGGGCAGGCCCTAGTTATGTCATTAAGCATGATACATTAAGCATCAACCACAGATGCTTAGAGCATACAATTCAAACAAAACATTTCTCTAATTGGAAATTAAGATAGAAATCTTAGTGAAAAGATGGTGTTCCCAAGTCCAGCTGCAGTGACAGAATCATTCCTTCTCACCTGCTTAGGGAGCCTGGGTAAGGAACATTTGATCTAGCCTACTTGCTTCTGGCAAGAACGGTTTAAGTGCCCTCAGGCCAGGCCAGTCACCAGAAGGTCACTGGAGGAAGAAAGGAGCTTAGTGTTGTGGAGATGTTAGATGGGAACACTCAGTAGTAAAGATGGATACCCCTGAAGGCTGCAATTCTAAACAAACTAAGCCCCATA
Source organism: Rhineura floridana (assembly GCF_030035675.1). Classification (NCBI taxonomy): domain Eukaryota; kingdom Metazoa; phylum Chordata; class Lepidosauria; order Squamata; family Rhineuridae; genus Rhineura; species Rhineura floridana. The sequence continues at coordinate 15,406,290 of NC_084492.1, read as the reverse complement.
GAACTTTCTTCTGAATAGATATGGTTTGGATTGTGTTGTTGGTAAGGCTTGACTAGGGATCCCCTGCAAAGATATCCATATCCAAGCAGGGTTGGCAATCCCCTGCCTAGAATTCCCTGCCCCTGCCTTTTAACATGGCTGCTCCAAACTTTGTTACACACTTGACCCTTCATTTCAGATGTAGGTTTGAGAAATGAGTAAGAGAAAGAAGATTATCTACCTTTTTCTGCCTACCCTCTGGGCTGCTATAAACTCACTTTGACAGCCAACCCAATTCCAGTGAGTAATAATTGGCAGAGAGAAAACACACATGGCTTGGTCTACCTTCACAGGCAGCAGCTTGGGAACAATAGCAATTGAAGCCACAATTCCCAGTATGTGAATTCTCTTTTACCACTCTTGGGCAAGAAATAAATCATCATGCAACCAACAAGATGCATCATCAGTGGGTTTAAGGGGTTGAGCTGAGCACATGGAACCACTGTTGTTGTTTCTATGGATGTAAAGGAGTGAGGTTAAAGGTAAATGAAACGCAAATAGAAAAAGGAAAAGACAGTGATGATTTCCTAAATGCAATACCAATCACAACAAGACTCCTATGGGTAAGGCAGAAAACTCAGCATCCCACAACCTGTCAGGATTCCTAACCAAAAACCAAAATGAAAAAAATCCTAGCAGCCAGTCAGCCAAGGTCACAGAAATCCCCATGCAGCACAACCTGACCCGGGGGCTGCAATTAGTGCAGAATGCTGTGGTACAATTGCTGACATGAGTGAGACCCTATCAGCACATAATGCCATGGCTCTGAAATCTGCACTGGTTGTTGATTTATTACCAGACCAAGTTCAAAGTGTGCTTTCCATGTTACAGGTGTCACATAGTACTTGTTCTGCTTTTGTAAGAACTCAGTCCTTTAGTGTGGCAGCACCTACACTTTGGAACTCCCTACTTATTGACATTAGGCAGACACCTTCATTGTACTCTTTTCGGCACCTGCTAAAAACATTTTTGTGTAGGCAAGCCTACCCAGGCATGTAGAAGTTACTATATTTTTAAACCTGTTTTTAACTCTTTATTGGTTTTATTATTTTGAATGTTTTTAAATACCTGACTTTAATTCTTTTTATTTATTTATTTATTGCATTTGTATACCGCCCCATAGCCGAAGCTCTCTGGGCGGTTTACAGCAATCAAAAACATTAAAACAAACATACAACTTAAAACACATACCCTAAAAACAATTTAAAACACAATTTTAAAATTTAAAACAATATAAAAACAATTTAAAACACATGCTAAAATGTATTTTGCCAATAATTTTATTGTTTTAATTCCGCTTTGAGGCTTTTTACAATAAAGCAGTATAAATGTTGTAAATAAAATACATAAACAAATTTTGGAGTCAGTGTGGCCCTTAGGTCTCTTTCCACTTTTAGGAACAAAAGAATCTGCCTTATACCAGCTCAGGCCATTTGGTACTATCTAGCTCAGTACTGATGACATGGGCTAGCATTGGCCCTCCAGGATGTCAGGCAATAGTCTTTTCCAGAGATTGAATTTTGGACCTTTGCATACAAAGGGGGTGCCCTACCATTGAGCTAAAGCCTGTTTAAAAAAGTATCTTTTTACATTGTTATTTTCAATTCACTAATGAATGCACAGCGTATCTAGGGTAGACCCACACCATGCATTTAAAGCACATTCAACACACATTTGAAGTGCATGAATCCCACCACAGAATCATGGGAACTGTAGTTTGTTAAGGGTGGTGGGAACTGTAACTGTGAGGGAGAAATTACACTTCTCAGGATTCTTTGGGGGAAGTCATGCATTTGAAATGTGGGTTAGATGTGCTTTAAATGTATTGTGTAGATCTACTTCATAAACTTTGTGTGCATGTAAATTGTTTTAATTATTATTTTTTAAATGGAAATGAGCTATAAAGTTTGCTAGGTGACCATGGGCTACTCACCATCTCTTAGCCTCATCTGCCCCTCAGGATGAAAACAACAGAGGGGAACCATGACCACCCCAAGGAAGAAGGGCACACTTGAAATGTAGAGGAAATAATATACAGCCATAGTGTGAAATCAGATACTCACTGGGACATAGTATGAAGAAATATTTATATAAGTATGACTCTCAAAGATGTTTATTATTTACACAATGTGTAAAGATATTTATAGTGCAATCCTATGCATGTTTACTCAGAAGCAAGTCCCAATGTTTTCAATGGGGCTTACTCAAATAGGGAAGCGTGCACAGAACTGCAACCTCAAGTGGTAAGGAACTTCACTCACCCAACCCAAAATTCAGAATCATTTCATTTTAAGATGTTTTGCAACTGTTTTATACTTGCTTCATGGCTATTGGATTTTAAAGGGATTTGTTTCTTTTTGTGAGCTGCCTTGGCTTTCATTCAACAACCCTATCTCACAGGGACATTGGAAAGACTCTATATACACACACATTGGAGATGTTACATACACCTAGGGTTGCCAGGTTCAGGGCCTGAGTCTGATCTTGTATTTTTAGGAGAAGAGAAAGTCAGCCAAGTGCAGGTGTTCTTGCAATTCTCCCTTCCCCCTGCACAACTTTTAAAGATACAGAAAACCTCTTGGTTGCCAGGCCTGGCCTCCAAAAGGTCTTCTGTATCTTTAAAAGTTGTGCAGGGGGGAGGGAGAATTGCAAGAACACCTGCACTTGGCTGACTTTCTCTTCTCCTAAAGATACAGGATCAAGATCAGGCCCTGAATCTGGCAACCCTACATACACCCCATACAATAGTTTTTTTGTCAAAACCAATTAGTCATTGCAGAACATTTTTTTAAAAAATCAGTATTAATTTCCTGCAAAATAAAACAGTGACACCTAAGTAAGCCCTGCCTTGCTGCTTTAAAAATAAGATTGGAGAGGGAGAGAAAGATTTACAACACAAACACAATCCTTTGCTATTTCATTCAAAAGTCTCATTAATTTACAACACAATCCTAACCATGTCTACTTAAAAGTAAGTCCTACTGAATTCAATGGAGTTTATTCCCAGTATGTGGGATTAGCATTGCAGCTTTACTCCCAAAAAAGCAAGTATAAGAATAAAGCTTAATATTGGGAAGGTTTTCAAAACACTGCCCTCTTCAGCAGCACAGGAAAATGTAAATTTGTTTGACTTCTCATAATTAGAAAAGAGTAACACCTTGTGAGAGCATTTAGATCTCCTGCACACACAGAGAAAAAGACTTTTGCTACTGCTGAGAGCTATAAACTTACTCAATTTATGAGATTTTCATACAAGCAGGAAAAAACAACACGTTTCTGGACTTGCAATGGGTTCTAGCTATTGCCTGGAGGTCAACAAATCCCTTGCCAATTGTAACCCTGACTTCACTTATTGGCTACAAGCCTGAAAGGGCAGGCATTAGAGCAACCAGCTATGAGCTCATTTAACAGATGTTGCAGGAGGCGGCTGATGTTCTGGGTTATCTCTCTTGAACCAGACCACCTAGAAACTTTTTTTAAAAATGAAAGCTGAAACTCCAGAGATTGAGGTGACTCACCCAGAGAGGACCCCAAAAATCGGAAGTCTCCAGGCAAAAACTGGAGACCTGGAAACCTTATCACCCACCCATTGACAGCATTGATAAATAAAAAGTCCCCCCCTCGGCATCTAAAAGATGTCAAATAAAGTGTCTGGCAACCATTTCTAGTAAAGGCATTCCATAGACAGGCCTCCAGGCCTGGTTCCAGTAGATCCTGCTCCCTAATGTCTCCAGGAGAAAGTATATGGAACAGGGCTTCAGAAGATGCCCTTAATAATAAAAAGTCAGGTTCACACAGGAGAACTGGATTGGGCTGATGGGAGTTGTAGTTCAAAAAAGTAACTTTTCCAAGCTCTGAGAAGGCCCCAGGCTAGTTTTATATTTATTATATTTATGAGACACCTGGTAAAATCAATACTCTCTAGGTACTGCACAAATAAAAGGGGAATGAAAATATAACAATACTGCAATATAACCATGCTACAATATAACCTCAGTAAACTAAAGCAAGAGCCAACATAAAAACCCAAATGCAAAGCTAGCAGAGTAAAACACTATGTACGACACAGAACTGAAATGGCCATCAAACACCTACGTTAGAAGCACCAGCCATACCACACTGACTTAAAACTAGATCTTAAAAGGCCTGGGAGAAGAGAAAAATCCTAAACTGCCACCAGAAAGCCAGCAATGCAGGTGCCAGGTGGGCTTCTCTAGGGACAGTATTCCGTAGCTATGAGACCACTAGAAACAAAGCTGCCTCTTTTGTGGCTACCCTCCAAGCTTCAGACTGAGAAGGCACATGGAGTCCTATAGATGACCTCCATGGGTAGGTACAATGGAGGCTGGTCCATTTGGGCAGATGGGGCATTGCCCCACCAACCTTGGTCTGCCATTAGTCAACCCCCACCTTCCTTCCTGCCTTCTTATTCACAACCAGACCAGGGGATGTCACTGTAAGTGTTGCCCCTTGTAGAACTCAGCAGGGAGGAAAATGAAGACAAAACACAGATTAGTTTGCTCCACCTCTCATTGGTCCTGGTTCCACTTATTATTGGGCTCCCTCCCTTCCGCCCTACCAGTTCAAATGGGCAATAGCCACCACTGAGTGATGACGGCAGGTAATTAGACACTATTCGGAAGGAGCCGTTTCATTCCATGCTGAGGTGTAGTGCTTTATCGGTCAGCACCACCACCTTGAATCGGGCCTGAAATGAACTGGAAGCCAATGCAGGTGAAAAAAGGACAGTGCAATCCCAGTTAGGGCTTTGTAGATTGAGATCATTATTTGAATTGTGCCTGGAAAGAAACTAGGATCTAGTGTAGCAAGCAAGTGTGGTATTCCTTCTTACACTGCACTGCCTCTGCCTCTTTCCTTAGCTTCATATCCAACCGAGTGTACACTGTCCCTCATTAATGAAGGGTGACTGGATTTCCAAAGAAGCAGGCATTCCGACTTCACTCTTGCTGGCATAAGCAAAGAGAGAGGGGTCAGGAAAGGAAAGAGAGAGCAAGTTTATAACCTTATTTCCTTCCTCACAGCAGAGCAAGGCTTAATCGTTTGAACAAGGCCTTGGGATTGATTGCATTGTGCTCTTTAATTTGCAGTGACACCACTCCTTGCAAGTACAAAAGCCATGCATAGGCGAGGCCAAGCACTGCTGTGAAAAAGGAAATGGTTTATGAAAGAGAAAACACATTTCCATACATATATTTCATTCTATTTTCACTAGGCAAGACCATCAGGCAGCTTTGAACCAGGGCTCTGCCAAGGATTCTCTCATTTCCATCTGCACATTGGAAGCAGCATATTTGGCACAGCCAAAAAATAGCAGGGCAGGGGAGGGGAGGGAGTGGAAACACTCCATTTGCTCAAAGTGTGCTTTGTTTCAATGCCTTCCTTTTACCTGACATCTTCCATCCTTGTCCCTCCCCTGTCATTACAATAGGGACCCCCTAATTCATAGGCAAACTGAGGTCACATCCACAGATACATGTAAAGCACTCTTATAGCACTTTAATAATCATGGCTTCCCCCAAAGAATCCTGGGAACTGTCTTATGTTAAGTGTGCAGACAGTTGTCAGGAGACCGGTACTCCCCTCACAGAGCTACGGTTGCCAGAGTTCCCTGGGAAGAGAAACTGATTTGTAGACCACTCTAGGGATTGTAGCTCTGTGAACAAAACAGGGGTCTCCTAACAACTCTCAATACCCTTAAGAAATTACAGTTCCCAGAAATCTTTAGGGAAAACCATGATTATTATTATAGTGGCGTAAGAGTGCTTAATATGTAAGGTGTGGATGTGGCCTGACATTCCCACCACATATGGAAAAGATTCACATTTGCCACTGAACACTGAGCCAGGGAGCGATCCAATGAGCAAACAGTCAGTGGAATCTGCTGTACCTCCTTCTCACCACCATTCTCTGGGTGAGAGTGAGAAGCAGCTGAACCAGCAGGTTGCTGTGATGAAGAGGAGGAACAGGCAAGGAGACTCTTGCCAGCTGGCCCCCAGCCAGGGTGTGGGCACTCAGCAGATGCCCAACCATGCCAATCCTTAACACTGGTCCCAGTATGTAAGGAGGCTCTGCAGGTGCAAAATAGATATATAAGCTTGTAAGGTCCTGCTAGGAAGGACCATTACTGGGAACAACCATAACTGACTGGTAGAGCATCTGACGTGCATGCAGGAGGTCCCAGGTTCTATCCCCAGCATCTCCAGGTAGGCCTGGGAATGTGGCCTGCCTGGAACCCTGGAGAGCCACTGCCAGTCAGTGTAGGCAATACTGAACTAGATGGACTTAGCGTCTGACTCAGTAGAAGGCAGCTTCCTATGTTCCTAGCTGATCACCATTTTCTAAGACGCTCATCTCAAAATACATTTGCATATTGTGAATTAGGTCAGTTTCACATTGCAGTCTAGATATTGTTAGACCTCATTGCCATCACCACTTTTAGCTCATCAGTGAACACACTTAGCAATCTCTTTTAGGAATTGTATAAAAGGACTGAGTCAATTCATCAGCTGCACCACTCTGTCTTACCATGTTCATTACTGTTAAGATGTACGTCGTCACATTCTCCTTGCTGTGTTTCTCTAGCATTTTCCTGTCTGCCACAACTAGAGTTTCAACATTCAAACTTCCAGTATTCTGACTTTTAATGGGAGATCTTTTCAACCTTGCCGAGCTCCCATATTCATCAGACAGGATGAATGTGTCCTCTGTGGGTGGCTTCGGTGTGTCTAAAAGGAAACAGAGCAGAGATTTGGAAAAGGCTCAGAAATGTCTTTTCTTTTTTTTATGAGCAGTTGGGTTCAATCCTAAAGTGTCGAGGGACTAGAACCCTGAATGAATCTACGATACTGCAACAGATGCCAAATGCTGATTAAAATGGGCTGTTAGATGGAGAGCCCTTTTCAAGACATTATCAAGTCCTGATTCATCCTTCTTTGCTAAACTTTTAAAAAAACACTTAATACAATAAGTCACAGACAGGAAAACATTCACTTTAAAAAGAATGTGTTTCACATGGTTACCTGGGAAATGTTTATAACTTCTGCCTAATTATTTTTTCAGTCCCCATGCACACACCCACCTTTTTCTGCAATACCTAGGGACAATTTCAAATTCAAATGACTATAATGTGTGTGGCCAACTGATGATCCCTCCCCCGGCTGGATCGCACACCAATTTTCAGATGAGCAGCACCCTCAGAAGTGCAAGCACAAATCAAACTGCAGCAAATGTCCCATTCCTGGGCAAGGTCATGGAACGAGTGGTTGCTGGCCAGCTCCAGACACTCTTGGGTGAAACCGATTATCTAGATCCATTTCAGTCGGATTTCAGGCCAGGTTTTGGCACAGAGACAGCCTTGGTCGCCCTGTATGATGACCTTTGTCAGGAGAGAGACAGGGGGAGTGTGACTCTGTTGATTCTCCTTGATCTCTCAGCGGCTTTTTATACCATCGACCATGGTATCCTTTTGAGGAGACTCGCTGATTTGGGAGTTGGCGGTACTGCTTGGCAGTGGTTCTGCTCCTACTTGGCGGGCCGTCTCCAGAAGGTAGTGCTTGGGGAACATTGCTCGGCACCCTGGGCTCTCCAATATGGGGTTCCACAGGGGTCAGTTCTGTCCCCCATGCTTTTTAATAACTATATGAAGCCGCTGGGTGTGGTCATCAGGAGTTTTGGGGTGCGCTGCCATCAATATGCTGATGACACGCAACTCTACTTCTCCTTTTCATCTTTCTCAGGTGAGGCTGTCGATATGCTGAACCGATGCCTGACTGTGACAATGGACTGGATGAGAGCTAATAAACTGAGGCTCAATCCAGACAAGACTGAGGTGCTGTTAGTGGGTGCTTCTCCTGACCGGATGGTGGATGTTCAACCTGTTCTGGATGGGGTTGCACTCCCCCTGAAGGAGCAGGTTCGTAGCTTGGGAGTTCTTTTAGAACCATCCCTGTCAGTTGAGGCTCAGGTAGCCTCGGTGGCACGGAATGCTTTTTACCAGCTTCGGTTGGTGGCCCAGCTACGCTCCTATCTGGATAGAGAGAATCTCGCTTCGGTTGTCCATGCTCTGGTAACCTCAAAGTTAGATTACTGCAATGCGCTCTACGTGGGGCTGCCTTTGAAGATGGTCTGGAAACTGCAGCTTGTACAAAATGCAGCGGCCAGATTGATAACAGGGACTAGGCGTTCTGATCATATAACACCGATCCTGGCTCGCTTGCATTGGCTGCCTATATGTTTCCGGGCCAGGTTCAAAGTGCTGGTTTTAACCTATAAAGCCTTATATGGTGCGGGACCACAATACCTGGTGGAACGCCTCCCCCGATATGAACCCACCCGTACACTATGCTCTACATCGAAGACCCTCCTCCGGGTACCTACCCATAGGGAAGCTCGGAGGGTGACAACAAGGAAAAGGGCCTTCTCAGTGGTGGCCCCCGAATTATGGAACAATCTCCCTGATGAGGTAAGCCTGGCGCCAACATTATTATCGTTTTGGCGCCAGGTTAAAACTTTCTTCTTTTCCCAGGCATTTTAGCATTTTAGTATGTGTTGAAAACTGTCTTGATTCTTCTGGGTATTTTATAATTTTAAAGTTTTTTAAAAAGTTTTTAAATTTGTTTATATGTGACCTATTGTATTTTTATGTTTGACTGTTGTGCACCGCCCAGAGAGCTTTGGCTATGGGGCGGTATAGAAATTTAATAAAATAAATAAATAAATAAATAAACAAACTGTTAGGACTGTTGAAATGGACTGTTGAAAATTATGGTCACTGCTTTGGAAGAAAGTTACAGGAAGCCTGTTTTCTGTAAGCATGATGCCATCTGGGCCAAATGAAAATAGATCAATTCATGCAAATTGATCCTAATATTCAACAGACTGACGTTCAGTTCCTCCATCAAGGATTCCAAATGAGTGTTTTAAAACACACACACATACTGGGGAGGGGGGGAAATAAAAGAAATCTCCTCAAGACTTGGTGCTTTTAAGAGAGTTGAAAGTGGAATGACCAATGAGCCATTATTTCCATGATGCATTCTGTGCACCCATGTCTTTGTCACACTGGCACCTGTAAGCACATGAGTTTTTGAAAGACTGCAGGAACCTGCAAAATCTGCTTAGTTCCCTTTCACAATGTCTTTTCAGGAATGGGTGAATCTGTTGATTCAGTTATGGTTTCTCCCATTTTCTCAATCTTAACTTCAGTTCTCTACATTTCCACATCTGTTTGCATTTTTTTTAAGTTCTCATAAAAAGTCATTGGTATTTTCATGTGAAGTTTTTCTTACATGCACATTTGTGCATGCAATTTTCCCTATTACAGATACATTTGCAACTCATTTTCCTTAATATTATGCATTTTTGCATGTTTTTATTACTAATATGTTCATTTTTTGTGCACACTTTACCTTAACTTATGCATTTTTGGACACATTACTTGGCTGGCAAACTCCACTGCAAAATTTAGAGAAGTGCAATTTTTTAAGGATGGCTGTGTTTCAATTTTCATATTGTTTTAGAAAGTGCAATGTGAACTGAATTGAATTTTCCCCATCCCTAAATACACCTTATTTGTTGTAACTGTGCACCTAAAAATGTTCACTGTGCATGCTTGCACGTTTGCAAATGCAGCTATTGTGCAAGAAGACTCACTAGGAACCATGACTGGCTGCAGTTCCTTGCTTTTGCATAATATGAGAAATGACCAACAGTGGAATTTCTATGTACACTATGGGAAGCAATGCCTCTTTTGTAACACTGTCAACTTTTCAGAATGTTCTCACCCCAGACAACATACATTCTGCATACATTCCTTATAGATATTAATCCTACTTATAATTGCATATTAATCCTACTTATAATTGCATAATTATTTATTATAAGGGCAGGAGGAAAATCATTGTTGCAGCTAAGATAAGAAATACATGTATAACATAGTTATACTATCTTGTCTAAATCTATTTTTTTTTTCAATAATTTTTATTCAGATTTTCATAAAACATACAAGACGAAATCATAAAACATTCAAAGACAAAAAACAAAATCAAAAATAGTTAAACAAAAAGAAAAAAAGAAAAAAAAAACAAAAATAAAAAATAAAGAGTAAAATATTGACTTCCCATTTGTCAAAGATCAAATCAGTTATAAGTCTATAATATATAACAATCCTGTCTCTTAAGTCATATTATAAAATCACTTTCCTCCAGTAGTTATCTTACTTAATCATCAAATCTCATAAACATTACTTTATTCTTTCCACAAAAAGTCAAAGAGAGGTTTCAATTCTTTAAGAAATATATCTATCAATTTTTTTTTCCAGATAAGCATATCGATTAATCCATCTCATTACTAATTATGATAATCTTATTGTCATAACCATAGTCAAAATAAACATTTCAATTAATCCATCACATCAGAATCTGTTAGGTTCAGTAATTTCAGTAGCCATTGTTCTATTATCCCTATTAGTTCCATTTTCCATCTTCCATCTTCAGTAGTCTTGTTAAGTCCAGTAATTTCAGTATCCAATCTTCCATTATCAGTATTCCATAATAATCTTGCTGTCAAAGCCATAGTCATATAGTAAGAGTCTGATGGGAATTACCTCTATCCCAAATATTTTCTTGCCATCCATTCTGAATAGGTTGCTGAAATACTGCTGTAAAATCATATCTCTGTTCTTTTTTTCAAAATACACTGGGTCATCTCTTGAAAGTTTTTCCATTGTCACATGGCTGCAGTTAATTCCATAGATTTTCTCTATATTGGGCTCCATCACATCATTCCAGTCCAGAAGATTATCCATGCCATTGATAACTTTATCTCTAGAATCTTCATTAATTTCTTCAGAGATAACATTGAGTTCCAAACAATTGATTTTATTTCTAAAGTCCATAGACTCCAAATCTTGTTCCTGTTCCACGTTTGTTCCAATCTCCGGGATCTCCTCTCTCACAGGGACCCCTGTTCCAGTCTCCAGGGTCTCCTCTCTCACAGGGACCCCTGTTCCAGTCTCCAGGGTCTCCTCTCTCACAAGGACCCCTATGTCTTTAATCTCCTGTGTCTCCAAACAATAGATTTTGTTTCTAAAGTCCATAGACTCCAAATCTTTTTCCTGTTCCACGTTTGTTCCAATCTCCGGGGTCTCCTCTCTCACAGGGACCCCTTCCAGGGTCACCTCTCTCACAGGGACCCCTATATCTTTAATCTCCTGCTTCATTTTACTCAATTCAATTTTCAGCTCCTTACAACCCTGTCGCAGGTTTTGTTTCGTTATCTCAATCTCATCCATTATTTTCTGAAACATAGTTATTTCCAGATTCTCAGCCACTTTCTTAATTGCCATTTTAAAAGAAAAATATAGGAAAACCACTTCTTATTTCAGCAACAATTGGGTTAATACTCCAAACTTGGTGACATCACAGTATAAACAGAGCAGACAGCCTTATCTCTCCATAGTTAAGTAAACAAAATGCAGTTCCCAGGATCGAAACAATTAATGGCAGTCGTCAGAAAACAGATTCGTCAAAATAAAATAGACCAAAAAGAGAGTAGTCTCAGACAATATAATATTCTTCAAAATAAAAATCTGGAATAGAAATCCCTCTTCTGTGTATATCTTTAGAATGCAAATCCAGGACAGCTTTTTGCAACAAAAACAGAGATAAGCTATTAATTAGTGCGTAGCAGAGAGAAGTTATGGCTCCCCAGTGAGATGTCAAAAACCGATCAATCTGGCAAATCTCTTTTAAACAGCAACAATTTAAGTCAAGTAAAAGAAAAATATAGAAAGAAGGGTGCTTGCCTGTTAGTGCGTTCTCTCTTAGAAGATAAGGTGAACGTTCGCTTTATCAGATAGAGCTTGCTGTTGAAAATCCGTCCCACCTTCGTCGGCTGGACCTCGTCCCATAAATTAATGAGATCTGGTCGCCCCAACAAAAATAGGCTTAGAGGTTAATCTCTTCGTTTCTCCCTACCCGGGAGAAGTTTAATCAGTCAAAAAAAAAGAAAAAACTGACTGATATATCTGAATAAGCTTCTTTTGAGGCAGGAGCCCGTCTCAAAAGCAGGCACAGGCTAAGTCACCCTTCCCGGAAGTGCTATCTTGTCTAAATCTAGACATCCCATCATATATCAGGGTTGAATCCAACTAGGTTCTACAGTAGACATGTTAAAATTAATGGACCTCATAAAATGCAAAAGAACAAACAAAACCAAGGGGATTGTAGTCAATGTTAACCCTACTCAGAGGAGACTCAATAAAATGAATGAACATGAGTAACTTAGGTCCATCAATTTCAATGGGTATACTCTGAGTAGAATTTAGTTGGATACAACCCAAGGATACTAAATAAACACCATGTATTTATATAACATAGTTATGAAAAGTTTTAAAGACTGTACAGTGAATAATTCCATGGCCTATGCCCAATAGAATATACAGTAATAACCAAACATTCTTATGGGGCTTCACAACGCTGAAATGCAGACACGGGGTATAATATCACATGAATGTGTTTTAAAATATCCATCAGTATTCTAAAATATATCTTTCAAATGCTGACTGCACCACAGCAATGAAACACAAAGATACAGTCGCCCAAACTCTTGTTATCTTGAATGTGAAGACTGTTCACAGCAGTGTGTTTCAGAAAACATTTCAGATGTGTTTCGACTTATAAAGTCTTCTTCAGTGGCATATACTCTAGTGGGGAAAGGGCATCTCCTTCTGCATGGGCTCAAAGGGAAAATTATTTTATATAAAAGAATGTTTATAATAATAATAATAATAAAATTTTATTTGTGAGTCGCCTATCTGGCCGAATAAACGGCCAGTCTAGGCAACGTACAATATCATGATAAAATACAATATAACCAGAAATATAATAATTAAAATTAAACAGCACTAAACAACATTAAAAACTGACCTATCCCCGGAGATCCCATAGGCCTGCCTGAATAGCCAGGTCTTTAAGGCCCTGCGGAAACCTGTCAGGGAGGGGGCGTGACGGAGATTGTAAGGAAGGGAGTTCCAGAGGGTGGGGGCCACAATCGAAAATGCCCTCTCAATAACATAGTTCATGTATCATTGTGATGTGATGGTTAGGGTGATAGACTATGACCTGGGAGACCAGGGTTTGAATCTCCACTCAGCCATGAAGCTCACAGGCCAGTCAGTGTCTCTCAGCCTACTACCTCAAAGGGTTGTTGTGGGGATAAAATGGGAAGGGGAGACACATGTACACCACCTTGAGCTACTTACAGGAAAGGTGGGATATAAATGTAAGAAATAATAATATTTAAAAACTAATAAATCTCAGTAATTCAAGTTAGTCATAGCAATCAGTTTCAACGGGTCTAGTCTGAGTAGGCTATCATTAAGTACAACCCTTTGTCTTTTCTATTTGAACAATATTACTGTTTCCCCTTCTGTATAACTTATCCCTGTTGCTGGAGTCATCTAATGCTATCTGCTCAGCAGACTGACGCTATCAGTGGCTCCTGTTCTCTGCTTGTAGCACCCTGGCGCCTGAATTGTGTGGATGATGATGCCAGCTTGATGGCCTTTGATTTTGCTTCCTTCAGACCTTGGGTTCTGAGTAATCTATAAGCCCTTAGACATCTCTCTTACTGTGTCTGTGCAGTGCCTTGTAGAATGGAACCAGTCTTGATCAGAGTAGAAACTTCCATGCGCTACATTGATACAAATGAACAATTACGGCAATGTACATGCAGCTTATACAAGAACTTCAGCTACCCTTCCAGTTTCTTCTGCAGAACTCCAACAAAATGGGCTCTCAATGGAATTTGGCAAAGCCAAATGTTTAGGGTTAAAGCTTCTGACTTTTTCTCCTTTGCTCACAGCCCTTATTTGTATATAAAGTGAACTTCATTGGGTGTTTACTATGAGGCCAGTTCCACTGTGCTCCATGAGATTTTCTCCATGTAAGTTATATATAGCATGTGTGGGGCATCAGGACCTTCACGATATTTCTGTCCTACAACTCCCATCACCCCAGGCCACTGGCCATCCTGGCTGAGACTGATGAGAATTGGAACATATTCTATTAAGTCTTCCTGCAACATGCAATTAAAATGGCATAAAGGAAGGTGATGTCTCAAGACTCAAGTACCTACTTATAGATCAGTGGCTTCTTCCTTCCAGAACATACGCAGCTGAATATAAAGCATAGGAAACTGCTTTACATTGAGTTGGACCAGTGGTCTATTTAGATAGACCACTAGTCTACTAGTGGCTCTCCAGGGTTAAACGAAAGTCTTTCCCAGCCTTTCCTGGATATGCCTTTTTCATACAAAGCATCTTATGTCACTGAGCTGTAGCCACTTCCCAAGAAAATAACAAGCCTGCACACATAAATTAATACATCTAATTTATGAGTGGGAGAAGAGTTGACAATGTATTTATCTCTGAAGTCACTGGGACTTAAATATGTTTCATGTTCATTATACATGTTCATATAGTCTTCTACTGCAGGAAACCATAGCCGGAAAATGCTTGTGCCTTTGAGACTTACAAAGCCATTCTGTGCTAAACTGACATGATCTCCAGGACTGTATCTTGTTTCATTCTTCTTCAGAATACAAATGGAGAATCCTGCATAGACAGCGCCCATAAATCCCCTTTAGTGCCTCAAATCCTGGAGGTGTCATCAGTTCATCATTTGTACTGTTTGGAGAACTTCTTTGTTTGTAAATAGTGGCTATTGCTTTGAGAATTTGTATTTGCATTTTGTAATTTTGCATTTTTCTACATATCTGCACATATATATTTCATTTGGGTTCCTGTGACTTTGTCTTTTATTACTTAGATTTGCAGACCCCTCCATTGTTGTTGTTTGCTGTACATCCTCCTTAGTCAGCCCACAATGAATGCTGTTGTGGCAAAAAGGGATGGTCAGCCATGGTCTCGGCTTCTAGTTTATTGCATCACTGGAAACAAAATAAGTTTGTACTATCAACAGTATAACAGGTTGTAGTCCTCTGATACCCAGTTTATTACTTTAAAAACAATCTCTCCTTGAAAAAGTCACAATAAATTGAAAAAACGTTGATTCACATTGTTCAGTTCAAGCTGAACAAGGTCCTCTCAATGTGCACCATGAAATCCATCACATGGAGACTTCCTACCCAATCCTCTCACCTAGTAGGGAGATGCATTTCCACCTAGGGATGGGAGAGGAATGTGCCAAACTCAGATTCCAAAGTGGATTCACCTGATTTGATCTGGGTGGATCATGACCCAGATTAGATAATGAGTCCACTTCAGAATCTGCAACCCTGTGGGTTCCTTTATGAGGCAGTCTAAGGGCTGCAACCCTGCTTCATTTCCTCTATTTTTAGCAGTTCCTAAAGAAGTTAACATGTGGGGCTCTTGTTGCCACACATTATGAATGCAATACAGCAGGGGTGGGGAATTTTTGCAGTTTGGTGGGCTGGATCCTCACCTGCCCCAACCCCGGGGGTCATGTTGACAGACAGAAAATGCCATTGATCTGGCAAACTCCTGGCATCCTTATGACATCAAGTGACAACTTCACAGGGGCTTGCTGTCGCTGTCAGAGAACCCTGCTTTGACCATTTTGTTCATTTGCAGGCATGGATTGAATGCAACTCACCACTGCAAACATACATTTTCCCTCTGCAGATCAGCAAATCTGTCTGCAAACAGGAAAACTGCCCATTTTCAGATGTGGTTTGAATGCAAACCACGCCTGCAAACAGACAACTTCAAAGGAACTCACCTGATCAGCACTGATTGTGAGCCCACTTGCCAAGGAACA
Organism: Rhineura floridana; assembly: GCF_030035675.1. Lineage (NCBI taxonomy): Eukaryota > Metazoa > Chordata > Lepidosauria > Squamata > Rhineuridae > Rhineura > Rhineura floridana. The sequence continues at coordinate 15,390,430 of NC_084492.1, read as the reverse complement.
ATCAGGAACGTATTTTAAGCTCTTGCTTGTTCCTTTGCAGCCGAATCTTTACCTACCGCACACTTGAAGTTACATATGGGGCAGGTGGGTGTGGTTTGGGCGGCAATGGCCTCATGGGTCAAAATAGATCCCCTGACAGGCCTAATTGGGGCCACAGGCTGCAGGTTTCCCACTACTGCAATACAAGACCCCCTGGGAGTGTCAGGACTTGATGAAGTTCAGTTGCTCTCGGGAGGAATTCTATGGGGAGGGGAAAGATCTGTCCCCATGAGGGCTGGTTTGAGGGAGCCCTTGGATAGATGCCCTCCTGGGACCCTCCATCCCTGCACTACTTTATCTGACATGCTCTCCTTTCTTTTACTCCATTTACCAGGTGGCTGGAAGGGAACAAATGGATCCTCCAAACAACAAAAAAGACCCATTTGTCTCTTTCTCCTGCTGTCCTCCCTCTTACCAGGTGACAAAGGTGCCAGTGGTCATGACATGTTTGAAAGACAAAGCACTCTAGGAAATGGAGACTGCAGGCATGACTAACTGGAGATTCACTCCATAGCAATGCACCCACACTATCAAAAATAAATAAAATAAAAAGAACAATAGAGGACTGATGTGGCACTCCTCTTTCGGGACCCCAGACTGTAAGGCCCCAGTCCCAAGCCCCATTGTCTGGACCTCATGGTGCCACTGGCCCTCAAAGAGGTTTTGAAGAGGGCACAGGGAGCAACAGAGGGAGGGAAAGATTTCCTGTGTGAGCGATATTCCGCTCGCACAAGCTTTCAATCCATCCCCTTGCCTTTTGAAGTCAAGCAACAAAGCACATGGCTTAATTTGTTTAGCTGGGACGATGGAATTACACGGTCTTCACAAAATATATAGGTTTAGTGCATGCAGCCAGTAGCTTTTCCAGGCCCCCTTGCTTTGAGATGAGTCTTGTCTTCACTGCTGCTATTAAGAAGAAGAAAGTTATTAAAAAGTAGGGGGGGGAGTATTACTAAAGCGTGACTTGCTAAACATGATCCACTTGGCATGCCTTGCTCTGTAATTATGTACCTTGGGATGAATGGCTTAGAAAGGTTGCTGACTAATGCTGATTGTGTAATAATAAAAGCTACATATTGAGTGTAATTATAAAAGAAAGTTAGATGGGGTAAATATTACGCATATGTCCTAAATGTTTAGCTGTGTTGACATTTTTTTTCCCAGTAAAACCAAAAACAGTTGATCTAATTCTGGTATGAGTTTAATTAATCTCTCTTTTAATAAAACTAGAACAAGGTCATCTTTCAAACTGAATCAAACTGAAAACCAAATAAATAAATAAATAAATAGCATAGCTAGGTCTCTGCTGAGGAACACTACCATCCAGGAAGATATGAAATTTCAGATGAAGCTGCAACAATCAATTCTGCATTGTAACCCAGGTTTGCTTTCCTAATCATGTCCCTAGAGGCATTCAGGTTTGGTGTTCACATAATGGCAACAAACAAACAAACTAGCTACCCTGAAGCAGTCCTGAACATGGATTCATCTGGGGGAAATGAACTTTGTGGTTATTATCATGCCTCTTGTCCCTTGACCTCCACATGCTCAAGGACCCCATGTGACCAGAACCTGTGTACATAAATCCATGCATGGATATGATCCTATACTCATGATCAATACCCCTAAATTTATCCAGAGTTATAGATTGTGCACATGAGAAACTATGCAAATAGGCCAGTCTTTGACAACCTGGGGACCCCCAGACATTTTGGACTACAGAGTTGTAATCCAAACACATTTGGAGGGCATCAGGTCGGCAAAGGCTGGCATAGGCTTTCTGCCAGGGATGGGGAAACCTGTAGTTTAACTACAGCTCCCATCATCACTGACCACTGGCCATGCTAGGTAGAGCTCATGGGAACAAGAGTCCAATGAAGTTTCCCTATCCACGCTCTGCTACACAAATGGGAGCCTTGGGCTTATTTCTAGACAAATGAATGTGTGAACAAGGCTTGTTTATCAGAACTCTTAGGAGCCTGCAACACCAGTTAGGGCCATTGCATAAGTGATCATTGGGGAGGCTGTTGCACCCCATTCCCATAGCAACCATCTCCACACAGTACATGCTGGCTTGTTACTGATTTTCTCTATGCCATTGGAAATCTCCTCCAGAAAAGGTTTCCAGAAGCTTGGAGACAGAACATCAAAAAGAAACCGTGTATAATTCAATGTCAGCTTTTGTGAGAGAAGCCACACTCAAAACTCTCTCATTGATGATACAAGACCTAGGTCCAGCTTTCATGCATTAATTATGGTCTTTCTCCAGAATGTTGGAGAGGCTGTGGTGGGGATGTTTCCACATAAAACTTCTGGACTGAGGTTTTCGAAGAAATATCTATAATTATTCGTACTCCCATTCAGATGTTACCTCAGTTGGTCCCGCTTTCGATTGTTGATGATTGTAACTCTGATATTTTATGTAAAGATCTTGTATAAGCTTCTTGTCTTTCAATTGCTCAAACAAGGACAACTTTGTATAATTTGAACATTTCCCTTTGGTATAAGAATATCTGGAACCAGGGCCAGCAACAGGCATGACTGGGCCCTTGGGCACCAGCCTGCCCTGGGCCTTCAGCGCCGTAGCCCAACACCCTCCCATAAAGACAGTGCAGGGCTAATAAGCCTGCCTGTGTGCCCCATCTACCTCTCATGTCATCTGAATGACGTGCATGCATAGTGTGCACTTTTGCCACCGACCAAGATGGCAGCAGGGACACCAGTCTCTTAGGGATGCCCCTGCCACCATCTTGGCTGATGACAGGCATATGCCCACGGCATTCACACTGATGGGAGAGATAGGTCGGGCATGCAGGCAGGCTTATTGAAGTCCATGCTGTCTTGTATTGGGGGGTGCCTGGAAACTGACTCTCCGTGATCTGTGGCAGGGTCAGGTTGCAGGACCAGATGCTGTCACAAATCATGGAACAAGAGCGCCACCCTCCCAACCTGAAGGGGGGCCCTCCAGTGGCCCTTCTGGGCTGCAGAGGCCCTTGGCAAGGGCCCAACCTGGCCACCCTCTGGCGCCAGCCCTGTCTGGAACATTATCATTTTTGGGGGAAAATACACTTCCTTGATGATCAATTCAAGGCAGAGCTAAACCGGATGCATTTCATGTGGTACAGTGGGACTTTATTCTGTGTACCTCTAAACAACAAATGCAGCAGCACCTGTCATCAGTCTTTCAAGAAATCTGGGACTCATAATTTGCTTTTGGACTGTTTGTCATGTCACTTTGTCGCTATCTATCCCTGTTTTAATTCTGCTTATTTAAGAATTCTTTAAAATGAATGGAGGGGGAAGGAAACTGTGGCTCCCCACATGTTGTTAGACTACAACTCCCATCATCCCTGACCAATGGTGGCTGGTCTATTAGGGCAAATAGGGCACTACCCCACCAACCTCAATCTTCATTCCTTCAAACCCACATGCTTTCCTACTTGCAACCAGTCCATAGAGTGGGCTCTGGCTGTCTGCATCTTTCGGCTTAGCCTCAGTGTTGTAAAACTTTGTAAAAATCAGCAGGAGAATGAGGACAAAACTAGAATTTCTTGGCTCTGCCTCACATTAACTATGCTCCACCTCAGAGCTTGGAAAAGTTACTTTTTTTGAACTGCAACTCCCATCAGCCCAATCCAGTGGCCAGGCTGGCTGGGGCTGATGGGAGTTGTAGTTCAAAAAAGTAACTTTTCCAAGCTCTGCTCCACCTACTGTTGGGTTCCTTGCTTTCAGCCCACCAGTCCCAATAGGCACCAGTCACCACTCTTCCTGACCATTGGCCATGCTGGTTGGGGCTGATTGGAGTTGGCATCTAGCAACATCTGGAGGGCCACAGAGTCTCCATCCCTGATCTACATAGTAAGCTACTGCACAAACACATCACTGCTGCATGGAACATCACGGTGGGGAGATATTTCAAATATGTCCTTCAATAGCCATTTTGTATATACCAGCTCTCACTTACATGTTGCCCTTACGAAATCTTCTGAACATGTGCTGGCAGAACATACATTTATCACAACTAAAACTGCATCCACATGAAAATGGAAATGTTACCACAACCGCCACCCACATTAGTTTCCCATAAGGATTTGATGTATTTTTACTATTTTAACTTTGCATTTTGATTTTATTTCTTTTTTGTGCACCACCGTGATATTTTTGAATGGTGATGGGTGGTTTATAAATTCTTTTTAAAAAATGTTTTGGAGAGTTTTCCCTCATGTGATCACAATGTGGACATTTTCACATGAGAACAATTTCAGAGGCATACCTCGCATGTGAGACAGATGGTAAAGTCACCATCTCAGAAACACCTCTGTGAATTGGGCCTCAGTTTCCCAAGCATGTTCCCTTGAAAATACACAAAAAATACTATTACATGGGAACGCTAACTATCTGCTGAATGAGGGAATGTCTGTGTCCAAAATTCTGGGGTGATCTGAAACATGCACATATATTCACATGAGCAAAGTCTTCCCTATTTACCCCAATGTGTAGAACATTTGTGTACAAGTGGTAGAGATACAGAGCTATTACTACCAGTCAAGTGGGGCCACATTCATACCATACGTTTATTCCACTATTATTCCACTTAAAACAGTCATGGCTTCTCCAAAATAATCCTGGGATGGTAGTTTGCGAAGGGTGCTGAGAGTTGTTAGGTGACACCTATTCTCACAGAGCTACAATTGCCAAAATGGTTTAACAGTCAACCCTCTTCCCAGAGAACTCCGGGAATTGTAGCTTCACTGTTTTGGGGGAGATGGTTCTCAGCAGTACAGATTACTGGCATCCCTTTTTTGGCCGCCTACTAAGTGCTGGCACCACGGCCAATGCCAGGCATGACTGGGCCTTTGGGCAACAGCCTGCCCAGACCTGCAGCGCCATAGCCCAACACCGTTTCCTGATACAGGTGACTCAGGGCTAATAAGCCCACCCGGATCCCCCACCTACCTCCCATGTTGTGTGAATGACATGCATGCACAGCCCACACACATGCCATAAACCAAGATTGGGAGGCATTAGCCCCTCAACGAAGCCACCACCACCATCTTGGGTGATGGTAGACATGTGCACGCACCCTAATGGGAGAGGTAGCTGGAATGTGCAGGTGGGCTTATTGAAGCCCGCACTGCCTTTATGGGGGGTGCTTGGGAGGTCCCTTTCTACAATCCACTGCAGCGTCAGATTCCAGGATCCAACCCTGCCACAGATCACGGAATGGGAGTGGCACCGTCCCATCCCAAGGAGGGCCCCTTCAGGGACCCCTCTGGGCCACAGAGGCCCTCGGCCAGGGTCCAACCTGATCACCCTTTGATGCCAGGCCTGGCTGGCACCCACAGCACTGTTATCAACGTAAGAGTATTGGCACCTCTTTTTTTTTTAACCAAAAAGTACTGTGTAACTTTATGAGGGGAACAGGAGTCTCCTAACAGCTTTCAGCACCCTTCACAAACTACACTGTCCAGGATTCTTTGGGGGAGGAGCCATGACTGTTTAAAATGGAATAATAGTGGAATAAATGTATGGTGCAAATGTGGCCTAAATAAAAAAAGCCCCCAATTTTCAGATCTCCATGTACTCATACAATTTCCCTCCATATATCAGATCCCACCCCCACACCATGTACCCATTTAATCAAATTGGAACTAACAAAACCTAATATGGATCATTTTAAAATGTGCCCCATTTTATTTGGGACATTTAAAAAAAAAAAAGATATGCAGTCATCCTCACAGCAATGATTGTATCCCACTGCAAAAATAAACACCTGGTAATCTAAGAACTGCTACACCAAGAAAAGAGAGAGAAAGTTTCCTTACATACATTTCTTGCGACGTCCACAAAAATGCTGCTTTTGAAACCTTCCGTGGTGGTAACCATGGGCTTGGACGTGATACTTGTGGGCAGTGTGATTTCTGTGATGGCCGGGGGGGAAGTGATGGGGATTGGAATCTACTTTGTACCGGTGCACTTTCTCTTCAGCAGTTCGTTTGTACAATACGTGAGGGTGGTGTCCAACGGGTGGCGTGTAGTGGTGTTCCTGTGCTAGGTGTTGAGGTAATGGAGATATAAGGAAGTCATTCTCCTGTGTCCTTATCAAACCTGACTAAAGAGAGAAATATAAAGAAAAGAGAGAAGTTAAATAAATGGGTTCGCTAGGCATGAGTTTCTCAAATGCAGCCACGAGGGATGTTAAGGGTAGAACACCAATTTGTTCCATTGACTTGGATGGAGCTTTGATCATGCTATGGTGCTCCCAGGCCTTGTTGTCAACTGCTGGGAGACAGGAACCCCAACAGGATCTGCCATTACTGTTGTGTTTATGTATCCATGTGGATGGTATACATATAGCCCTTTGCACAAACCACAAAGTCACATACAGTTAAAAAGAATACATTTTTAAAAATCCATAGAACAACACAGTTCTTATCATGCACCACACAACAACTCATTACAATTCACTAAATTGTAATTTACTGAAATCAGCAGTCACAACTAATCTATTTGTCTAATCTGGTCTTTCCTCTTCCAAATGATTGCTGAAAAAGGTGTGTCTTAATCAGCATCCTAAAATTATAAAAAGATGGGGCCAGGCACACGTAAGTAGGGAGGGAATTCCACATGTGAGGAGCCACCACTGAAAAGGTCTTCTCTTGGCCTTCCCTTCCTGCTTGCTCCCCCAACCCTGGGTTTATCAAGTAGTACCAGCTCTAAGTTATAGAGGGGCATGTGGCAAAGTGCCTCCAGCCATCTATTTATTTGCTCACTTGTTCCCCCAGCCATAGACTTATCCAGAAGAGTCTGGGAAGCCAGACACCACTGTAAATGTCTCAAAATGTCCTGGAGTGTCTGACATTGCATCAACCTAGAGAACTGTGGCAAATTAAAGTGGTAGGTGGCCTCTCCAGATGTACCTGGCTACCATTAGGAATTGAAGGATTTGTCAAGTTTGGTTCCCTCAATTTCTTATTTTTTCCAAAATTAAATTCAGTTCTCCACATTTCTGCAGAAATTGGCATTTTTAGAATAAAAAAATACTCATGAAAATTCACCAACGTTAAGAGAAAATTTCTCCTAATAAACACATTTTTGCATGCAGTTTTACTAATGTACACATTTTTGCAAGCAATTTTCCTTAATATAATGCATTTTTCTGTTATTTTCACTAAGATGTTCATTTTTATGCACACTTTCCCTTAATATATGTATTTTTGTGAACATTGCTTGGTCTGAGAACTGCATCACAAAATTCAGGTAAGTGTGAGTTTCCAAGGATAACTATGTTTCCGTTTTGGAACTGTGTTTCGGAAAGTGTGGATTTGATTGATTCATCTCTTAAATGTGAACTAAATCGCACTTCTCCCCTGTCCAAAGCTACTATCCATGGCTGGGAGAACAAATGGGCAGCCCAGAGAATGAGCAAGTATGAAAGTAAGTAGGGGGAGGCACTTTGCCAAGGGGCCTCTCTAACCCAGAGTTGGCCCTTGAAGTTAGCATTCATGCTTTGTAGCTTCACCTGATAAAACCACAGCTAAAGATCAGCTTGAGAGATAATAGTGGCACCACTTTTATGAGCAGCTTTTGCAACTAAAGACTGGGGGGGGCACACCTAGCTCGGAGCTGAGCAACTTGTGGCCTAGCCTCACTCAGTTTGGGTCACAATGCCCTCTCAGCATCTCCCAAATCTATTTTTCATCAGGCATGGAAGCCTCTTTTTTCCCAACCCATCATAGAAGGAAAGTTGGATGACAGGTGACTGTGCTAATGGGGCGGGGGGATGCAAATGGAAGGAAAATGCAGGAATGTGTGGTAAGTGGGTAGATGAAGGGATGGGGAACAAAATCAATTCATTTTCTATTTAAAGCCAATCAATCAAATTAACCCTTTCCAAAATAATGTGAGAACCAAAACAGAGCTATCCTTGGAAATTCACAATTATCTGAATTTTGCAACGCAATTCTCTGACCCAAAAATGTTTTTTTAAATGCACATATTAGGGGAAAGCATGCATAGAGATGAATATATTTGTGAAAATGACATACAAAATGCATTGTATTATGAGAAATTGCTTGCAAAAATATTAATCAAAATTATATAGGAAAATGTGTTTCTTAGGAGAAATTCACACTAAAATGCCAAAGAATTTTCATGAGGATTGTTAAGGGGGGGAAATCACAAGTTGCTGCAGAAATGTGGAGAACTGAATTTCAGAGTGGAAAAATCAGAGATAGAGAGGACTGAAATTGAAAGATCCTTCCATCCCTATTTGTATGTGAATGTGTGTGTGTGTGCCTGTGTGTGTGTGTGTGTGTGTGTATGAGAGAGAGAGGGAGGGAGGGAGGGAGGGAGGGAGGGAGGGAGGGAGGGAGGGAGGGAGGGAGGGAGGGATCGACAAAGGGGAGAGAGGGAGAGAGAAAACCCTACTTTGGCTTTGACCACACCCACCACTAGTGTGCACCCAAACCACTTTTCCCTGTGGGAATGTGGCCCTCAACTCCAAGAGGCTATCCACCCTGGCCTAGACATTGCTTAGAAGACTCCATATACAGTAGCAACTATGTTTCCTGTTCAACCAAGATCATCCTCAGAACTCAGTAATAGAAGCTGGAGATTTGCTGGAGGAGGAAGATGTGGCTGAACAGGGTCAAAACTATAAGGTTCAACCAGAGATTTAGATGTCGTAATGACAAATTTGCCATAACTTAAAGATAATCCCCAGTTCTTCAATTTGATTAGATGGGATGGAAATTCTAATTGCAACAATATCTATTTTCCACCCCGTTCCACGACTGAAGTGGGACAGCTTGAAATAACTTAGTACATACCAATATATATAAATACATACTGTAACTACTGGTAAAATGTCCATTCAAGTTTACTTAATTTTCCATGGAGATCAGCGGCATTTGAGCACGCAATTAAATATCCTGATTGCAATGAAACTTTTCTTTTGTTTTGATTATGCTCCGACTGTTTTTTAGTTCAATGGGCATAGCTCTTTGCTATGGATGTTGCTATGGAGCTGGATGCACATGGCATTAGCTGAATTTGCTGAATCGCAAGCACACACACACATTCCCAGAAGCTCCATTATTCCCAAAGTCTTTAAAAGATAGAATCTTGTTCCGTGTGCTATATTAGCATTGGGATAGATGAACGAGTGAGCTAATGGCATTTTTGTTGTTGTTAAGGGCCAAAGAATGCCTATGGGTGGGATTCCTTGGGATATTGAAGCCAATATGGATAGTAAGATATCCACATGATGTGCTAGCTCAGCTGCCCACACATACATACATTTAGTTATTTATGACAAATCAAGGACTTAAAAGTTAGAAAGAGCCAGCTATCTTCCAGTTTACAAAAGCTTCCCTATGCACCAACTAGGGATAGGCTAGAAATTTGATTCAGTTAACATTTAAATGTAAACCTATGTAATTTGCACTTTTGAAACAATGCATGAACCAAAACTCAGCCATCCATGGAAATTTGCACTTCTCTGAATTTTGCATTAGAGTTCTCCAGCCAAATAATGTGTGAAAAAATGCATATCCTAGGAGAAAGTGTGCATATAAATGCATATATTAGTGGAAATCACACATCAAAATGCATTATGTTAAGGAAAATTGCTTTGCAAAAATTTCTATATTAGGGAAAATTGCATAGAAAGTCTATATTATGAGAAATTTACACTAAAATGTTGATGAATTTTCATGAGAACTTTTTTTAAAAAAAAACTGGAAACTGATGTGGAAATGTGGAGGGCTGAATTTAAACGATGAGAAAATTAGAGAAACCAAAACTGACAGATCCGGCCATCCCTATCCAGCAACCACATGCAGCTTGACATGTGAACATCTACACATCTATTTGTAAATATTTGCTGATCCTAATAGGGCCTTAAAACCTCTTGGGTATTAAACTGCATAGGAATCACAAAGCTGGAGTCATTTTGTGAATCACAAAGAATCATACATACACACACACAAACAAGAATTAGGAATGAAAAAGCAAATAACAACCCATTCTCTTACTATTACTCTTCATATAGCCTGCTTTTTGGATGACTTTAAAGGGCGAACATTAACTTTATTGAGGTCTGTGTTACTGCAAACCTTGTAACCATGTCAGCTTCTGTAGTTTATGTTTAACTGACTCATCAAAACCAGATGTACCAAGAAGTTTGGCTACTCAAAGACTATATATATTTATAAGCAGGATACCATGTTGTTATATTTTTATACTGTCTTGCAACCTGCTTTCAACATTTCACATATACAAAGTTTTTCATACACAAATGCTTTGAGGTCAAATGGTGTGCTAGAAATATGACAGAGCAATCCTATACACCTCTGTTCAGTGCTATCTTGTACGTGCAGTGTCTACTCATTTAATTCCTATATACGTCTACTTATGGAATCCAATGGGATTTACTCTTGGGTAAATTTGCAGCTATACATATAACAATGCATATACCATTTTATGCAAAAGTTTCTTCATTTGTCATTTTTTGGAATGTATTTCCTCTTTTTTGTCTATGCATATGTGACTATCCAAAGCTACCCATGGGTAACTGGGTATAGGATTGCAGCCAAAGGACTCTGCCAGATGACCCAGTTTTTGAAGATTCTTCCTGATTTGCTTGCACAGAGCTCACGTGGAGGTGTGACTATGTCCAGTCTTTACTGAGCATTCATTCTTATTTTTTTGTAAAGAGATGATACAACAATGAACATTCACCTTGTTCTGCTTATGGGGTACTTATATATCTTCTCATGAAACATTGGTTCATTCCACACTTATATCTGTCACTTTCCTAAGTACAAAAAGGCAAGTGTTTTGCTATGTTTTTAAATAGATCTGTTGAACTGGGGTGGCAGAGTGCTTTAATCCACTTTCATTTCACAAACCTACATTTCGGATATGCACTTGAATCCCTCCCACAAGCTACCGATACTGGCCACATCAACCCCATACATTTAAAGCACTGTTACACTACTTTAACAGTCATAGCTTACGCCAAAGAATCCTAGGAAATGTGGTTTGTTAAGGGTGCAGAGAATCGTTAGGAGACCCCTGTTCCTCTCACAGAGCTACAATTCCCAAATTAGTTTAATAGTCAATCCCTCTTCCCAGGGAACTCAAAGAATTGTAGCTTTACAAGAGAAGATAGTGGTCTCCTAGCAACTCTCAGCACTCTTAACAAACTACAGCTCCCAGGATTCTTTGGAGGAAGTCATGTCTGTTAATGTGGTATAAATAGTACTTGAAATGTAAGGTGCAGATGTAGCCAGTCTGGAGGTGACCTAAATCTTTTTTCCACAAATAGATGATCCTGGTTCACTTTCCTTCTTATTACTCTGATTATATCTCATGTTGCTAGTTGAGAGTTAGTTTGGAGAACAGAGACAGCATCACAGATCAATGACAAAGAACATGCTGCCTCCATAATCTATCCACATTCAATCCCAGGCATCTCCAGTTAAAGGACTTGAAACAACACGTTTAAAAATAGAAAGAAAAAGATTTCCTCAAAGATTTCCCCGGAGAGTTGCTGCCAGTCACAAAACACAGCAGTGACCGAGATGAATCAGCAGCCTCTAACTGCTAGAAGCAAGCTTGATATGTTTATAGGAATATTACACAATTGGAGATTCTTGGCCAACAGTTTCATACCCTGCTTGTGGGCTTCCAGAAAGCATTCAGCTGACCAGTGTGTGAAATAGGATGTTGGACTTTCAGTTTCGCCCAGAAGGCTCTTTTTATGTCCTTCAATGAGTGATGATGTGATAGTTGCAGTCAGAGGTGATGTTAGCATCTGGCATCCTTGGATAGCTGCCAGGGCCCGTATGCCCCAGCAGTCTCCACTGCTGATGCCTCCCCTGCCCTTCCCCACCTTTTTTTGGGGGGGGGTGGCATTCCAATATGTAACAAATGACTTGATCTAGATACCATTTTGATGTCTCACAATGCACAAGTATGTAAGAAGAGCCGTGCTGGATCAGGACAAAGGCACAGAGCATCCTCTCACGGTGTCCAACCAGAACCCTCTGGAAAGCCTGCATGCAAGACTGAGTGCAACAGCACTGTCCCCACTTGTGATGCCCAGCAACTGGGATTCTGAGGCATACTGCCTCCAACAGTGGAGGCAAAATATAGCCATCATGACTAGTAGCCATTGATAGCCTTATCCTCCGTGAATTTGTCTAATCCTCTTTGAAAGTCATCCAGCTTGGTGTCCATCATAACCTCTTGAGGGAACGAATTCCATTGTTTAACTGTGTGCTGTATAAATAAATACTTTCTATCATCTCTCCTGAATCTTCCAAAATTCATCTTCATTGGATGGCCCCAAGTACTAGCATTATGAAAGTTCCAGTATTATGACCTAGTGTCATCCTGGGGCATTTTTTGCAAACTTAAAGGGCTGCTCAGTGCCGCTTGGAGCTTTGCCATAGCAGCCAGGTAAACCTGCCAAGAGCCAGTGACAGAAGAGGCAGCTCAGTGGAGCACACTTTGCCAGGGGCCTCCTAAACCTGCAGCCAGCTTTGCCTGCAGTTTATTATGCTATGAAATACAGAGACTTCTTTTCACCAAGAGATTTCCCCCCTCCTCTTTTCAAAATAAATTAACTAACCCTGCCCCAGCCTCATCTAAAATCTTCTTTGGAGCAAAACCTTTGCTTTCAGTGAAGGTACAAGGAGAGCTCATCCTTGGCAAGGACTTAATTCATTTGCTTGCTCTGTTCAATGAGCTGGTAATCTTCAAACTGGAAAATCACACTGGGGCATGGAGAAGCAGATCCCTGCAGGGGATAGAACTGATATTTTAATCCTTATGATTTATGTCATCAGTTGTTAAGAAATGACACCATTCATATGCAGTTCTCAGTAAAGGGCAGGGGGACCTAATAATCATCTGGTACTCTGCACCAGTAACAGGGCATCTGCTAACAGATTTTACTCCCTCAGAAAGAGAGAGAGAGAGAGAGAGAGAGAGAGAGAAACTCAGTAAATCTGTTTTTTATTTCGTTATTCTAAAGGTTTCCAACATCTGAAATTATTCCTAGAGGATTCATTTCATACATGATTTGAACCATATGGAACAGAATTGTCTGTTTCCCTTTTACGAACGTGCCCGTGATGTGCACTGCATTGTAGATTCAACTATAATTGCATTATTTCACATCACAATGGTGGGCTGAGAATTCCAGATATGTACAAGGAACTTATTAGGACTGTCCGCTGATTAAAGAATGTTTAAATGATTGATCACCAACCCTCATTACAAAACTGCATATTATGAAGGCCTATTAGATATGGCTGCCTTTTTGAAACATTGAAAGAAGTTAGTTAATAAACCAAGTGAACTACATGTTGTTATTAATGTTTACTCTTTCATTACCTATTATAGTAACATGCCAAAACTACAATATACACAAACACAAAAATAGAATTGTGTCCCCAATTGTAGCTCCGCCAGTTTAAATATTCTCCCCTGATTAAAATTGGTCCCCATTGATTAATCAAAGCTTTAGTTGATTAATCAGTTGATTAAGCCAATTAAACCCTGCAGTCCAGTTCAGAGTCATAATAGGTGAACTTCTCTTTGCTTGACATTTGGGAGTGGTGGTGGTGAAGTTTTGGGACTTGAAAAAGTCCTAAACAAAAGTACAAATTCACTGCATCTTTTCATATTGCCACATCATTTTTAACAGACCTTCAAAAAGTGATCAGCTATGACCAAAGTCTACGACTTGTGCTCCAAAAAAGATTTGAACTAAAAACAGCAAAACAACATTTTTGTATGATTTGCTTAGCTCTCCTCTTTACAGAGGACAATTCTCTGTTGAAAAGATGTCAGAAGTCAGATTTTTGTTTGAAAGTATGATCTGTTTGAAGAGCTGTCTGGCTCAGGTTCAATTTAAAGAAAAAGAACCATAAGGACATAGATCAGGGGCCTTGAAGTTGCCCATCAACAGCTAGCACCTGGGCAGCAGACTGTGCAGGCACCCAGGTCCAGTGGTCACAGTCTTTTCCACTACAGTAAGATATGGTGGTATATGAATATATGATACTATAATACATATAAAATTGCAACTAGGTTTTCAAAAGGAGTTGTAAACAGTGAGTAGATCTGGAGGTGTAGACAATTTATGGGGAAAGGCCATAGCTCAGTAGTAGAAGCATCTGCTTCACATGCGGAAGGTCCCAGATTCAATCCTTCACATCTCCAGGTAGGGCTGGGAGAGAATCCTGCCTGAAACCCTGGAGAGCCGCTGCCAGTCAGTGTGGAAAATACTGAGCTAGATGGACCAGTGATCTGCTGCTAGTTTTTAAAAGGATCAATTTAAAATAATAGATTTGGAGCTGTAAAGCAGGCTTCAACAGCCTAGTAAAAAAATAAAAACACAGATTAGACTAATGCCCATTGAGGTGGGTGTGTAAAGGGAACAGTATGAACATTAACACAGAAAGGGCCTTTTCAGTGTTGGCCCCCCAGCTGTGGAATACTCTTCCCAGGGAAGCACACCTGACACCATCTTTAGGCACCAGGCAAAGACTTGCCCCTACATCCAGCCTTTGGCCCTTGATGATTTCTTTTTAGTTGGACAAGACTTGTATACCTGCTTTGTATCTGCATTGATTGTGTTTATTTTACTTTGTTTTGAGTTGTCAGTGGTGTTTTTAGGCTTTATAGATTATGTTGTTCTTAATTGGTTATGTATGTTGCTTTGGGTCGCCTAGAGAGAAAAGTGACATTTATTGTTGTTGTTGTTGTTGTTGTTATTGATTAAGATTAAGATTTATTAGTCACTTGATACCCGCAGGTCCCCAAGCAAACAAATAAAATGCACTATGGAAACATAACAATAAACAACCACAAAACAATAGCAATATCACAGACACAGACACAGGAAGATTTGGCAGCACATTAAAAACAAAAGATACAAACAAAACAAAACAAAACATAATAATAATAAACTGAAAAGCGAGTCACTACAAGTAAACAAGTACACAAGCAAGATGGCAATGATTTTTAAAGCTAAAGTAAATAAGAAACAAGTATAAATTATTTCAATATATTATAGCTAATAGCATGAGCTGAATCAATCCAATAACAAACAAATCCACACCCTCAGTAGCAATCTACTCAGAGCAAGGACTCACCAAAGTGAGGGGGGGGAACAATGGAAAAGGCTTTTTAAAAGACTCTGCAACCCTTCCTGCAACCGCTTTGAATGGAGTAATCTGTCACATTCTAGCTCTAGATTGGAAGCTAGAGCTGTCAATCAGCAAGCTCCAGTTTTTTTCTTCCACTCGCTCCACCCTGACATCACTTTCCCCATCTGAGTGTTGCCCTTGTATGGAGTGTGCATATCTTGTTTTCTTTGGAAGACAGGATTCCATGGTTGCCATAGTTTGTTTGGTTTTTCAGCCGAGGCTGTCCAAGGGCCAGGGGGGGTGCTTCTGGTCATAAGGCCTTGGGGAAGGGGCTGCCTTGCTCCAAATATACCCACCTTGACTCATTACTTGGGCTTCATTCAAAACCGTCACATACGTCTATGGGTGTATAAATGTGTTTATTCTGCTTTTTCCGACACAGTATCATACAGTGTTTTAAAAATTGTTTTTAAAGGTTAAGGAAACACACAAGGAATAGTACGCTGCTGCATCAACAACTTGAAAATGTAATCTAGCCTTTGCCCTATGGCAACTGCAAAAAGATCCCCAGATTGGTTTACCATCAGCTGGATGCTTTGTTGTTGTTGTTGTTATTTGCCTTCAAGTCGATAACGACTGATAGCAACCCTATGAATTGGCAACCTCCAACAGCATCTGTCATGAACCACCCCGTTCAGATCGTGTAAATTCAAGTCTGTGGCTTCCTTTATGGAATCAATCCATCTCTTGTTTGGCCTTCCTCTTTTTCTACTCTCTTCTGTTTTCCCCAGCATTATTATATTTTCTAGTGAATCAGGTCTTCTCATGATGTGTCCAAAGTATGATAACCCTAGTTTCATCATTTTAGCTTCTAGTGATAGTTCTGATTTAATTTGTTCTAACACCCAATTATTTGCCTTTTTCACAGTCCATGGTATGCATAAAGCTCTCCTCCAACACCCCATGATTACATAATATCAAGTCACGAGATAACTGCATCGAGTAGGCCAGCTAGACAGTGGTGTGCAACTGAACCATACATTCCATAACACAAGATAATATGATCATTGTGATAGTTATAGTGGTGCTGACGCTCGCATAGAGACCAGCCGACAGCAGATCACACTATTCTTCATTTAAAAAGTACAAGCTGTATTTCCCCTCTTCATTCTTTGCATTTCTGTGTTGGAAAAATTCAAATGTAATTGAACAATAGGTGCATCTCTACTAAGTTCTGATGGTTTGCATAGCATCTGGCTACAGAGAAGAAAAATCTGGTGGTGACAGTGATTCCTAGCCCAGCCTCCAAACAGAAAACATGAAGCTTTTTCATGATACATCTGCTAGCGGTGGTTCATACTTAGATACAGATATAAATATCACTTCATTACTCAGTACTTGATGACTCACAGCTGAAAGTGCAGACTGACTCAATTGAAAAGGATTGTGTTTGACATAATCTGAACTGATATGAAAATTCCACCTGTAGCATTTTATATCTACTGGCACATTCATCCATGCAAGGTATCCCTGCCATGCTCAACCCTTGATCATTGCAGCATCAGATGCTGAACGCATGCATGAACTCATAACAGGGCCAGCATCAGTGTTTGGCACTGTTAGGCACTTGTCATGCCCCAAAGCCATGCAGGAGGCCCACAGTTGACCTCTGGACCCTCTTCTCCATCCTCAACACATGTTCACTGCAGAAGCAGAAGTTGAATGCATGCGTGAGCACAGAGCACATCAGTGGTTGGCATTGTTAGGCAGTTATCATGGACCAGACATGAAAAGGGGCCCATTGCTATCTGGTGGACTTTGTTTATTGCTGCTACCACCTGTTTACCATCTCTCTCGTCAGCTGGAAGAGGGCAAGCAAATGGTCAGTAATGACCACAGCAAGGAGAATGTTGTGCTTTGTGCTGAGGTGAGGCAGAACTCATGATGGGTACTGGGCAAACTGAGGCAAGACTGGGTAGAGTAGGCCTCAAACTGCATTCTAGTAACACAAACTCTTATATTGCTTCACCAGGGAACAAACTGAGCCTCAGGCCTATATAGCAGCAGCACAGCTGCCTCCTAATTGTGAGACCCACCCATACTGGAAGGCTCTGCTGTGTTTAAAAGGGGACCAGCTTTCTCCAGTAGTCTCTTACTGTAGAGTGGAGGGGGGATGTATCTGGTCTCACTGAATTCTCCAGAGTCCTTCAAATCTGAGGATGGCAGTGCCCTACCTTCTGTCTGGCATGGGGAGGGGGGACATCTGCCCTGCAGGCGCATCAGGTGACAACTCTTCTGGAGTGTTCCCTGTTCTTCTATTTTGGAGTCCTCACTATCTCACCTGAACAGGACTCTGAGTCCTGGTCCCTGACAGAGAAAGTGGGTCCACTCA
The DNA here is from genome assembly GCF_030035675.1 of Rhineura floridana. NCBI lineage: Eukaryota > Metazoa > Chordata > Lepidosauria > Squamata > Rhineuridae > Rhineura > Rhineura floridana. The sequence continues at coordinate 15,372,832 of NC_084492.1, read as the reverse complement.
AAGAAGGGGGGCTGTTGACAGCATCTTGCCCAAGGGCTGTCCAAAACCTGGAGTCTGCACTAGACAACAGTCAAGGTGTACATGCACAGTGCAGCATTAATAATACCACTAACACATCTCTTAGTGATAGTAATGTCATCTGGAGTAGTTAACTACTGCTCCTGTTGCCACTGGCTACAGAACAGGATAATAAGGATGCCCCCTATGGTTTATTCAGCCATTTTAAAAGGCAGACAAATGCATATCCCTGGAGTTCTTTTTAAAAAAATGTTATTATTTTGTCTATGTTGCATGAAAATAGAGTACTAGATGAAAATGGAACATCAGAGGAAGACTAGTTTCTCCTCTCCAAATTCTGCCATATGGCTACGAGTTTCCTAGCTGCAGAAAGCCACTTGCATGAATGATAATTGAATTACAAACAACAGTTCATCACTATGCATTCTGACTTGACCAGAAATTCACAATCCAGACGCAAATGAAGAGGTATGAATTTTGCAACAACATGAAATTTCAAACTTAGGATGTAAGAGGGCAATCAAACCAGTGACCAAAGCTCTATGCTAAACAAATCAAATTAACTAGCGCAGGGTTTTCTGCAATAAATTTATCCTTAGGGTGATGACATGAGCAACCTGAGGAGGGCTGGCATGCTCTGGACAGCTATCTCCTGAACTGAATTAAATTACAAATCAAAGGAGGCCAAATTCTAAAGGCAAAACACAAGAAGTCTGTGATTGGATTTTTCTCAGTGTTTTGCTTTCTTCTTCAAAGTAGCCATGGGGAGGCCCAAAATCAATCCACAGTGTTGGGGAAACCTCCCCCTCCCATCATGGTGTGGACATACTGATTCATTTCCAATCTGTGCATGTCCTGCAAGTTCCTGATAATATCCTGTAACTTTTTATACCACAAATGTTATGGAGGGAGGGAGTTGTCCTGATTTTGTTGTGCTGTAGTGCAAGAGGGCCCCTCCATATGGCAATAATGCAGTATCACTGGGGACACATTTCAAAACAGCTAATAAACTCGAATGTTGCATGGAAGGCCCAGTATAAATCCACTTTTAATGCACTTTTATAGTGTCTCACACACACACACACAAAGCCACCAGTCTGGAAGTCCCTAGATTTAAAAATGGTGAGGAAGAAGGGTCAAACTTCCACCCCTCACTGCTGCACTCAGTGATGTGTGTAACCAGAAGAAGAAGGAGAAGGAGAAAGATGATACAGATTTGCATAAAACTTGCATCATGCACTAATTTATATGTATAGATGCAAATTTAGAAATAACAACTATAATTTAAATAGAAATACAATGGATCTAAGCATAGTGGAGAAGACTGTGAACAGCTTGCTGAGTCTGTTCTCCAGATGCTAAACTGCTGATGGCCATCTTCTGCCCTCATTACTGGATGTGGACCAAACAGTCCTTCAAAAAGAGGACTCTGAGGACTGCCTCTGTAAAGTAGAGCAAACGGCCACTCTAGCTGCTGTTCCAATACAATACAGCAGGCCCCTCCTTCACATATGCTGTTTCTTTTTCCCCTATCCCAGCGGTTCCCAAACTGGTCTGTGGACCATAAGTGGTCCATGAGCTTCATTCAGGTGGTCTAAGATTTGTGGTTGAACACAGGAGATGGTATATCTATTGCATTAACTTCACATTCTCACATCAGTTTCTTGTTTTTTTAAAAAAAATCCTCAAGAAAATTCATCAACATTTTCATTTGATTTTCTTCTTATATACACATTTTTGTTTGCAATTTTGCCTAATATACACATTATTGCACAGCAATTTCCCCACATATAATGCACCTCTATTTTCACAGATATATTCACACTTTACCCCAGGGGTGGGGAGTGTGTAGTCATGTCTCACCTTTTAGTGAGAGCGTCATTTGGAGAGGTAGCAGCAGAAGTGGGAGAGATGCTGATACCTGTACACATGTGCTTGTGTATTTGGAGAGTGGTGCTGATTGTCCCTGTTGTACTTTTGTGCTTTGATCTGCCAGCAGTTATTGTGATGACTTTGTTAGTTGCTTTAGTTTCTATTGATGTTTAAGAACATGTTTTGTATTGTTTTAACTGTGCAATTTTGTTTTTAATTGTATTTGTGATTTTTGATTATACTGTAAACTGCTTAGAGGTTTCTTTTGAAATATGAAAATTAAAATAAATACAAATTAAACAAACAAATAAATAATACATGTGTTTTGTAGGCATTATTTGGCTAGACAACTGAAGCTGGAGAGGTATGAATTTGGAAGGCTGCATTTCAGTCCACGTGGTGGTGGTTGTTTTTTTGGAAAGTGCAAATTATATCAGTTCGTCTTTAAAATCCAAACTGAATCATATTTCACCCCCAGCCCCTTCCCTCAGCTGTAGAACATACCAGATGACTTGGGGCAGTCATTCTCTCTCATCCTCAAACCTCATAGGTTTAATGTGAGGATTTGAGGGGGAGGGAGACAAATTATCTGATCACCGCATCAAAAAGAAAAGGATGTTTTAGAATGGGAAAAGGGTGAAAAAATAATCAGTAGTTTGGAGAAACTTCCTTTGAAGAAATGCTACAATGTTTGCAGCTTTTTCTCAGGTTTTTTTTGGGGGGGGCAACTAAGGAGAGACATGATGTGATGGTTAATTTTAACAGATGTTGTGCCAAATCCCTTCTGTATCCCTGTATCCCACATAGAAACTGTGGTATTCAGTGGCATATACATTATAAAAATAAACAAATAAAATTATGTATGGTCAGGGGTGTAGTCATCTGGAGTCCTGGGGGGGTTTAGACCCCTTCCTGTTTTGGAATCCAGTCACAGCAGGAGCAGGGGAGAAGTGCAGTGGTGCCGTAGTCTTCACTTCTGGAACCCACATATTTGCTCATTCACTCTAAGTCATGGTTTGGCTTAACGTTACATGTGAACCGGGCCTATGGAATTCACTGCCACAAGATGCCTTTAAAAGAAGATTGGGGAAATCCATGAAGGATAGGTCTATGAGAATAGCTATATGCAACATCTAGTTTAAATGCGGTATGCCATTTAATTTTAGCTGTTGGAGACCAGCACTGAGGGAGGGCTGTTTTCTTCATGCCCTGCTTGAGGACTTCCCAGAGAAATCTGGCTGGCCAGAGTGAGGATGTTGGGGTCGATAGTATGACGCTGAGCTAATCCAGCAAAGTTCTTGTATTTCATGCTCTTAAGTTGTCCTGCATGCCCTAGAGCAGGTATCACCTTCCAGGTGTTTCTGAACTACAACTCCCATGAGCTCTAGCAAGCATGGTCAAAGGCCAGGGATGATGGAAGCTGCAGTTCAGGAATGGCTAGAGGGCAACAGGTTCTCCACACCTGTCTTAGAGGAAAGGTAGGAGATTATTTCATAAAGCTAGAGAGAAATTTGGATCCTTAGCTAACTTAAGAAATTTCACAGAAGGAAGATTTCTAATCTGCTGTAGCTCATCCCCTGAAAAGCTTCTCCCGAGGGTCAGGGAACTCTCCTGTCGACAATGTGGGATGGAGTTCAAGGAGCTGCTGCAGCGGGAGACAAATGACCCTGGGCAATTTCCCCTCTCCTAACAGTCCCCTGAGTTCAGGAGGGGTCCCTGATGCACCGGAGAAGCTTTTCAGCGGACTGTAGGGGACAGGAGGGAAATATTTTCTTCTGTGAACATGCTTAAGTTGCAAAACATTTTATTATATGGTCACAGACTTCATAACAATTCATTAAACTAACCCGTTTTAGGAACCAAGCTATAAACAGTGTGTTGGAATTGCTTTTTAATATGTTTTTAAACCTTTTTTTAAAAAAAAAATTTAAATGTTTGTAAAAATGTTCTGCTTTAATATATCTTAAAGTATGTGTTTATGATGTTTTAAAGTGTTTTTAGTGCTTTTGTTTGCCGCCCTGGGCTCCTACTGGGAGGCAAGGCAGGATATAAACCCGATGATAGATAGATAGATAGATAGATAGATAGATAGATAGATAGATAGATAGATAGATAGATAGATAGATAGATAGATAGATAGATAGATAGATAGATAGATAGATAGATAGATAGATAGATAGATAGATACATACATACATACATACATACATACATACATACATACATACATACATACATACATACATACATACATACATACATACATACATACATACATACATACATACATAGTGGCAATTGCTAAATCACTAAGGTGGTTAAATGTGGAGAAGTCTTGGAATAAAATGGAAATATAAAGATGAAGCAAAAGAAATATTGACAAACTTTAATTGATAAATGCTTCAAAAATGCCGGGTTTCAGACTTGCTATAGAAGGGGTGTGTGCATGTATGCATTTAGCATAATGACATAGTTTTCTTGTAGACTATGTATTTTTAAGCTTCAAATGTTAAGCTGGCTTAAACTACATAGCATTTTAGTCCCCCCACAAATTAAAGGATATTCCACAAGATGAACCTTCAAACAACCATTTTGTTCTCTGGCTACAAGACCACTCAGTTCAAGTTAGTGCCACAAGAATGAGCACTATTTCTGAATGATCAGCAATGGTTAAAAATAAGGTAACAAAACTACTCTCCCTTCTAATTATTCAGATATGAACAGAGAGAGAGAGGGGGGCGAGGTTGCGCTGAATGGTGCCTTTGTACTTTGGCAGTTGACTGGATCTTTTAAAAACATCTCTGGAACATCCGTTTCCATCGTTCTGTAGCAATGCTGCAGTATTTTAATCCATTTCCTGGGCTGGGCTTTTAAGAAATCATGCATTGTTTCCTCACTGTAAGACTGCATGTAGAGTACTTCACTTATTTGTACTGAAATTCTTAGGCTCTCTCTGTAAAAGGAAATGCTGAAATATAAAATGCAGATTTCTTGCTTCCTATTTCCCTGCTGTCTGCATCTCTGAATGTCTTGTGGAACTATACTTTGTATGAAATTCTGTGCTACCTTTTTTTACATTTTAAAAAAGTGTTCACACATACACATACCACAGATGCTAAGAGGGCAATCTGAAGTGAAGGCGGACTAGAAAGTGGCTCTTCTTAACCTCCTTATGCTGGGAAAAGACTGTAGCTCAGTGGTAGAGCATCTGTCTTGCACGCAGAAGGTCCCAGATTCAATCCTCGGCATCTGCAGGTAATGCTGGCAATATTCCATCCATATCCCATGCTATTCTAAACACTTTTTCATGTGCCATGGAAGACTGCAGTGAGTAGGAGCAATCAGCTAAAATGTTTTCCACTAGTGCAAAGTGGTCACTGGATATAACCCAAAGACAGCAGTGCACTTATGCAAAATGCATTCCACTCCTTACTCTGAAGGTGATGGTGGCAGAAGCTTCTTCCATCACTTTACGTTTGGCAAGCATTCCTTCCTTTTTTGTAGTTTCTTGTATCCCAATTCCATCCTAAATCTGCATTTGCTGACTTCGAGTCACAAGATAGGCATGTTAAACACAGTGCAAAACCATACTCTGATGGATGCCAGATTATTTTTGATCCACATGCATCTCCAAAGTGCGTAAACCTACATGAAGTGAGGGAGAACAGAGATAGGAAGTGTCCTATTGCCTGACCCACCTCAGTGCAATGTGCACCAACTTTGTCCATGGGATTTTTTTTCACCCCAATTTTGAATAGGAGAGGTCTAGGACAGGAGCACCCCAAGGAAAGGGGCAAGCACTTCTTTGCTCTCCAACCACTTAATGCGCTTTGGAGGTATATGAGAAAAGGCTGTAGAACAGGGGTGAGGAACCGTGGGCCATTAGCCAGCCAGCATGGCTGATGATCAGGGATGATGGAGGCTGTATTCCAGCAACATCTAGAGTCTGTAGGTTCCTCACCCCTAAAGCATTATGTAAATGCTAAAAAGATTATTAAATCTATCCTTAAGTCTCTCCTCTTGTCCCTTTTCCCCATGGTCCTTCATAGCAAGACCTGTGGCCTTCCAGGTGTTTAGATTCCCATCAGCCCCAACCAGGATAGCCTATGGTTAGGGATGATGGGATTGCCGGGTGTGATTGGGAGAGTACCCTATCTGAAACCAAACCATGGAGGGCTGCTGCCAGTCAGTGTTAACAATACTGAGCCAGATGGAGCAATGGTCTGACTCATTATAAGGCAGTGTTTGGTGTTCTTATGTTGCAAGTCCAACAACTTCAGGAGGGCTTCAGATTCCCATCCTTGCTCTAGAACAGCAGTCCGTAAACTTTTTTCCCAGACAGGCTACTGGAAAGTTGCTGGTGGTCTTGGCAGATGATTGTCCTTCCTGTTGTAGCCATTGTAATGAATTAATAACATTCAAATACGAGAAAATGCAAGAAAATAAAAGAAGCAATAAAAATACAATTAAAAACCAATATGGATATTTAATGTGGACATACAGCAGGCCACCTGAACGACACGCGTGCACTGCAGTTTGGGAGCCTCTGCTCTAGAACACTTGAAATTGAAAGCCTATGTTCTCCTTTTAAAATAATATTTCAGAACAGTTCCGGTTAGCTGAGAGAAACAGGCCTGAGATAGGCTTGATATTATATCAAGAGGAACTGTTGAAGCAAGGCTCCAGTGAGTGCAAAATAATAAAAAAAAACCCTAGATATTCCATTAGTAGTGACATTTCCAAAATGCATTGCAAAGCAAACAGGAAGCCATTGGATTATGCTATGAATTCCCTAATGCTTCACTTGTTTTGCTGTGAAAGAAAGACAGTGCAGTATTTCTCATATGTTTGAACTGCTACTCATGCACCAACAAGAACCAATGATGAAATGCTAAAAATATAGGTGAGTGATACAGAAAAAGTTGTCACAAAGAGGACAGAGATAAATGCATCCCTGTAGCCACTGATTAAAAAATCAAAAGGCAAATCACGTAATTCAAAAAAAAAAAAAAGTAGTAAGGTTAAGTGCAAGTGCCAGAAAGCCACTTTCTAAAGCTTTAATCTTAAGTGAAATCAGGCAGTGAGTGCCAACAGAAACAGACAGGTATCCACTAGGGATGGGCAAACCTGTCAATTTTGGTTTCTCTCTATTTCTCATTTTTCCAGTTGTAAGTTCAGTTCTCCACACTTCCACATCAATTTGTGATTTAGTTACCTATTTAAGAAGGGTCCTCATGGAAATGCATTAGCATTTACATGTGAATTCTTCCCAGTTTACATATTTGCATGCAATTTCCCCTAACACACACATTTTTGCAAAGCAGTTTTCCCTAACACAATGCATGGTTGCATGTTGTTGTTATTTTCACTAGCATGTCCATTTCTATGCATGCTTTACCAGAGTATCTGCATTTATGTACATGATACTAGGCTTCAGAACTGCACTGCAAAATGCGGAGAAGTGCACATGTCGAAGGACTGCTGTGTCTCGCTTCATGTATTGTTTTGGAAAGTGCAAATTAGGTAAATTCACCTTTAAATGCCAACTGAATTCCCTACCCCTAGTATCAGCATGCTTGGGGAAAACTTGGAGGTTTGTAGAAGTTCAAAAATATCTAAAAGAAAAGCAATCTAAGATGCACTCCCCCTCCAAAAAAAGACTCAGTCCACTGAGGATTGAGCATGCCACAGAATGTTAGATCTCAGTTAAAAAGGAAAAGCAGAAAACAGGGTGGAATAGAATGGAATGACCTGCTAGAAGAGGTCATGGCTGATTGACTGGAACCCTGACCTGGATTGTAGGGATTGTGAATACATTGCAACATTCCATTGCAAGTCCCATTCTTTCACAATTCCTATCAGATTTCAATAGAACTTCATTACTTCATTTATTATATTGATCCATTCCTTTCCAGACAAAAAGCCCCCCAAGGCAACTTAAGCGGTTAATAAAATACAAGGAAACATGAAAAAATGCATTTAAAAATAATAATGAATGAATCAGAATGAAACTCATGGACCACAGTTTGGGTCTACCCTGATGGGCAGCAGCTCTCCAGGTTTTCAGGTAGGAATCCCTTGCACACTACACAGGCACTATTCTTGCTTTTGCTAGCAAACCAGGAGTGGGGAACTTTTGACAGTCTGAGGGCCACGTTCCTTTCTGGGCAACCTCCTGAGGGCCACAGGCCACCAGTGGGTGAGGCCAGAGAGAAAAGCGGGTAGCGAAACAAATGTAAATTTTACCTTTGTACAGTAAGCTAGTTTCTATACACATTCACACACCGTTCTCTCTCCTCCACCCAGACAAGCAAGAGGCATTATCAGAGTTCAAAGACACATTCCAGCCAGAGAAAAACACTCATGGAGGGTGCAAAGCAGAGCCAGTGAGGACTGTGATCTGGGCAGATGATGTGGTAGCCCTTGGAGAATGGTGGATGACATCCAAAGAGACCTGGAGGACTACACTGAACACTGAAGCGCTGGATGGCAACCCCCAATTTCATTACCCCCAGTCCACTCACATCTCTTGCAGAAAAGTCCATAAACCTAGCACAGCAACTCTGATAAAATACCAGGCATTATTACCAGAGCTTGGAAGTAACTAGTTACAAGTAACGAATTACTTGTAATTAATTACTTTTTTGAGTAACGAGTGGGTAATTCCTTTACATTTTGATTGTAATAGAACTAGGAGTAATTTTACTACTTTTGTGGAGTAATTGTAACGTTTCCAGAATTACTTTTGGGCATTACTCGGGGGGGAGCAGGGGAAGTCTTCTGCTGCTCTGATTTGTGGATGGAAATCATGTGCCTCAAACTGGGCTTCTGTACAGCGTCGCTCTTCCCTCATGCTCTGTGGATGGGTAGGAGGCAACGAGGGCGGAGGCGGAGAGTGAGATGGGGTGGAGTGGAGAAAACAATTATTTAAACAAAGGGATAGTGGTGGTGAAGAATGGAGTGGAGGGGGAAAAGATCCGGAGGTCAAGAACATGGATGAAGGAGGAGAAGGAGGCAGCAGCAGAATGGAGATAAAGAACTGTGGAGGTGAAAGATGACAACATGTTTTGGCACACAAAGTGGCCTCCACCACCCTCTCTGGCTACTGTGCTGCATTTGTAGTATTTTAACTTTTTTGCATCTCTGGGGAAAATGTTTGCTTGAGTGAGTGTCCCTTAGTTGGTGGCAGGGCAGGGTCCGGGATGTGGTTAAGTGAGAGATATTATGCTTGCTGGCTGGGGGGGGGGGTTGCAATTGGTTTGACATGCAAAGGTCTGAGTAGTGGCCTCAGCCTCCCTCCCCACCTCCCTTACCAGCTGAGAGACCACCATTGCTATCTTATGAATAAAAATAATTATTCTACTACCTCTTTATGTGTTTGTTTATTTTTAATGTTGTTTTAGGCTACTTAGATGTGCAGCAGCCAAGGCCAGCACCTTGTAGGCAGTTTTTTAAGTAACTGAAATGTAATTGTAGTGATTACTTTGGAGGAAAAGTAAAGTAATCAGTTACTTTCAAAACAATTGTAATTGTAACTGTAATTACTACTTTTTCGGCCATGTAACTCTAACTGTAATTTATTTCTTTTTAAAAGTAATCTTCCAAGCTCTGATTATTACAGACACGGTCTACAGCAACTGGTTCATACAATCAGTCTATCCCCTTTTTCTGTGCAACAGTCCTTTGTAAGGAGACAATTGAACATTTTGGACAGATGCGTCAATTGCCTGAAAGATAGCGTCAGAGACATGTAGACAAGGTTTAGTAGGCAGGGTTAAACTCCTTGTCCAAGGAATAGAGATGGATGAGGTAACTGGAAGGAGATAGTTATGCCTGTGAAGGTCGGTTCATTGAAATAACTCTCTTAGAAAAAAGCTAGGCATGCCACAACGGAGTTAATAATAATACAGACAGAAGGTGTAATTCTCTTTTTTTTGGCAGAAATCAGAAATAAATGAGAAGCTAACCAGTAGCAAGTGAGGTGTGCATAATGCACCCTGGGAAAATGCATAGTAATGTAGAATCATAGGCATACTTTGCTTAGTTTTTTTTTTCTTTGTATGCTTTTATTCAGGGTGCACTGAAATCCCACAAATTCAGCAATAAGCTTCTTTATCCACTGAAAATATTCAGAGAATGCATGGAAGGGGGACAAACTGGAATCGCCCCTGGAGCCCCTGCTCCATTCAGGATGGCAGTCCCTGCTCCAAACCTCACCCCAATTTTGCCGTAATCCAAAGGTCTGTGCAAGCTGTATGGGTGTAAGATTGCTCTGTGCAATCTGGATCTCTTCCCTGAAGCCTATGTGCATACAGTTGCACACATGCAGTCTCTGTTAACCAGTAGCTGGTAAGATGGTTTGCTCCAAGGGTAGGGAACTTCAGAACTTTGAGGGGTGGGGGCAGATGCAACCCTCCATGCCTCCCTGCCTGGCCCCGAGGCTCTCACCAGACCACATCCTTCCTTGGCTCTGCACCACCGCCCAAAGAGTTTTTGCCAGGCTAGAATGTGTCCTTGAACTCATAATGACTCTTGCTTGTCTGGATGGAGGAGAGAGAATGCAGAAACCAGACTACTGTACATAGGTTAAAAAAATCACATTCATTATTCTGCCCACTTTTGCCTCTGGCTCTGACCACCACCGGCCCTCAGAAGGTTGCTTAGAAGGGAATGTGCTCCTTGGACTGAAAAAAGTTGCCCACCTCTGACTTACTAGCAAAGGCAAGAGCAGCCACTGCATAGTAATCAAGAGCAGAGGACAATGCCTATCCATTCCTTTAAGTACCAGGAAGTGGCAGCGGAGGCAAACGGTGCTACAGCCTGCACCATGCATGTGGTTCCTGAATGAGAAGCTGGCCTTGCTGCAGGAAATGCCTGCTGATGTGAGGTGACTAGGTTGCTAGGCAGCAACTGTTCACTTATGAGCAATACGTCCTGCCTCCATCATCACTTGAAAGCTATGGATGGGAGCTCTTCATCCCTTTTGATTGAGTACACAGGAGCTGTGGCAATTGTTGCCTTACAGACCACCTCACTGGTTGCCACTGGGCTCTGTTCAGCAGTGGGGTAGTGGTAGATTTGAAGAACAGGAGCTCATCAAGATATCTCCATAGTCATGTCCCCAAGGAGAGTCCAAAATGCAGACAGCTGTGCTAAGACAGACAGATAGATAGACAGACCACCATATATATCACCCCCAAAAAACTGGTACATGGCCTAATAGCCAGTTTATTAGGATCCGCAGACAGTCACAGAATAGCGAATTGGCAAAGGGTAACACAGTGGTAAGCAAGTGTACTGGAATTTGGCTGGGGAGACCTGGATTGACATACCTGATCAGTCATGTGGCATGACTGCAATCCTAGGCATTGTTACGTGGGAGCAGAGCTTGGAAAAGTTACTTTTTTGAACTACAACTCCCATCAGCCCCAGCCAGCATGGCCACTGGATTGGGCTGAGGGGAGTTGTAGTCCAAAAAAGTAACTTTTCCAAGCTCTGCGTGGGAGTAAGCTCCACAGAACATATCAATGCTTACTTCTGACTGTGTAAGTTCAACACATTAAGCCTTAACAACAACAAAATCTTCAGCCAGCTGAAATGCAACCTTTAGTGTTTCATTAGAAATGCAAACAATCTTATTGCTACCATTTAAACTACTATCATAAGGTAGGAATTCCATCAAAGAAAATGTGTATCCAGCCTTTGCCTGGTGATTTTCCTCATTTTCTGACTTCTTCTGTGTTACTGATCTATATCGATCAGTTACCTCCTCCTTCACTTGCCAGAGCAGGGAGGGTCTGTCAATTACCCTGATGCTCTAGTCTAGAGGATGACATAATTGCTCCTGTTCCAAAAACAGTCGCAGAGCAGTGCTCCCCATGCAATTCCTTCTATACTACACTAGGGGTGTGCAGAGGATTCAGAGAAATTCTGACCTGGATTGGGCTCCTTCGGATAGGTTTGGGACTTGTCCAAATCAAAATGGGATCTCTTTAAAGCACCCTGAACTGAAGCAGGGCCCTTAAAAGCAATTTGGGGCACACTGAAATTGGGACATACATTGCAGACAATGTATCAAAAACTGATTTTTTTCCCCCAAGGTTGCCATACAAGGAAAACGGGAGCTCTTTTGTGATTAACAGGTCTAGCTTCTAATCAGAAAGAATGATTTTACTGGAGCTTTCCAATTAAAATGTTTTGGGGAAGGGATGCTGAAGTAATGCCTTACCTTGTTCTTGTCTGGTCTTTTATAATTCAGCTAGTGGTGCTTGCTTAAGAAACACTGGATGTTCACATCCTTCTGCCTCTACCAAAAGCCCACACAACCATGCCTGTCAAAACAACTTTGCACTTAGTTTCGGTGACTTTTGGTGCCAATTGAGCAGAACACGAGACTGAAGCTGCTTTTTTATTGAACTTTACTCTCTAGCCTCTACATCTGTTCTTCTGAAATGTTACATGTTCCTTTCCTAGGGGCACCACTTCAGAATAGGCCATTTTCATAATAAAATCACTGTCTGCAAAACCACAGGAAGGACATAAATCCCTTTAAATCCTCCCCCCAAATCAACTTTAAAGGTGTCCAGTACAAAACCTCTGCATCTATCCTTCCGAAATGTGGCATTTTCCCCCTACCTAAGAGAACATCTATGATCTATGCCAGTGGTTCCCAAACCTTTTCTTCCCATGGATCACTTGAAAATTGCTGATGGTCTTGGCGGATCATTTAACAGATTTTCTGTCTGTTGTAGCCATTATAATGCATTGTGCTAGATGCTGTATTATCTTTGATTGTCCAGTTATTGTTTCTTTTATTACATATACTGCATTTAATTGTAATACAAATGTATTACAAACTTCTGAGAAATTCATATTTCTTTATATTGTATTGTATTATAGTTGAATGCAAATTATAATACAATTAAATGCAATATATGAACTAAAAGCAATAAAATACAGTTAAAAATCAATATGAGTATTTAATGCAGATATGCTGCAGACCACTAGAATGAAGCCCCATGGACCACAATTTGGGAACCCCAGATCTATGCCATTTTTATACAAAGTGCCCACAAAATAATAGGGGATATTGGGATATTTAGCAAATCTTTTTTTTTAATCAGCCAAAAACTATACAACTGCCTTACAGGAAAACCACAGCAGCTATCCTCCTAAAATTTGGCAGAAATTTTAACCTTCTCAGAAGGGGCTACCACACTTGCAAATTTAATCCATTTACCAAAAATGTAAGAAGTTATAAACAGTTGCTTTAAAAAAAAAACCTTTAAATGTAGTCAGCACAAAAAAAAATTGGACCTATATTTGACTGCAATCCAATACACACTTACCTGGGTCTAAATCTTATTGAACCCAATGGAGCTTACTCCTGAGTAGACATGCACTGGACTGCAGCCTTTGTGTAATTTGGCAGGCTTTATCCACTCAGGAATGGCTACAAAACCCATAAATGTCATCCAATTGTGTCAAAAGGAAAAAAGTTAAAGTTAAAAAGTTAAAGAACTTTTAAAGAATTTCTCCACAATAGTGAAGAGGGAGAGCATGAAGTTTCCCTCCCCCCCAGAATCAGTTCATATTTGCACTTAAACCAAATTGGACAGCCTCCAAAGGGCTGAATTGGATAGTTTTCCAGAGTGCCAAAATGGGATCCAAACCAGTGATAGATAAATCTGATTTCATTTTCTCTCTGTTACTCATTTTTCCAATCTGAAATTCAGTTCTCCACATTTCTGCAGCAATTAAAAAAATATCCTCATGAAAATTCACCAGCATTTTAGTGCAAACATCTCCTAAACCATTTTTGTATGCAGTTTTGACTTAAATACGCATTTTTGCAAGCAATTTCCCCTAATACAAAGCATGTTTGTGTGTTATTTTCATGAATGCATGCACACTTTCCCTGAATAACTGTATTTTTGTACACATTGGTTGGAGAACTGAATCACAAAATGTAGAGAAGTGCAAATTTTGACGGATACCTGTGTAACAGATTGAGAAGTAATAATTGGGTAGTTTCACATTAAAATGCAAACAAAATTGAATTTCTCCACTATCCCTAGTCTGAACTGAATCTTGAGGTCAGTGCACACTCCTCCGCCCTATGGCTATCTAGATCTACAAAGAAACCCATGCAGGTCAGAAGTAAAGGTAATAGACATGATTTTGATTTTCCTATGTATACTTACTGAATGCGTGGAGGGTTTGAAAAAAAAATCCTCCTCAACCCACCCTCCTTTCCCCATTCAACTTACAATCCCAAAAGATACTAATTGTATTGAACATAATTATAATGTTCACAAGATTGCTGCCGTCATTTTTTCCCTGAATGATACAAGTTTACTTGCCTTATCTGTGGGAGGCAGCGGGGAAAGGACAGTAAATGTCCTTTCTGTTTTCCAGCAATTGCCCATACAAAAGAAAGAAACATTCTTGGCTCTTCTGAATCCCATTCTGATATTAAAGGGATTAAAGGGTGATAAAATAGTAACTTTTATTCCTGTTTGGCTTCTGTTCAAGCTGTGTTAAATCTGAATTCCAGAACAGCGAGTATTTCTGCTAAAGATCAACAGGTTTAAAAAACCCATCTCTTCATTTTCTTTCTCAAGATGTCTGTCTGTCTGTTTGTTTGTTTATTATTTAATTTGTATCCCGCCCTTCCTCCCAGCAGGAGCCCAGGGCGGCAAACAAAGCACTAAAAACACTTTAAAACATCATAAAAACAGATCCTAAAATACATTAAAACAAAACAGCGTTAAAAACATAAAAAAACCAACAACTTTAAGAACGGGTTAAAAACATTATTAAAAAACATTTTTTTCTAACACAATTCTAACACAGACACAGACTGGGATAGGTCTCAACCTAAAAGGCTTGTTGAAAGAGGAAAGTCTTCAAAAGGCGCCGAAAAGATAGCAGAGATGGCGCCTGCCTAATATTCAAAGATGTTCGGCAACAATAAGAAGCCTAGATAACAACTGTAACCTTGAGATATACAGTAAACCAGATAAACATCCCCAAACGTCCAGGTTTTAATAGCAAACAGATCCCAGAGTGCAAAGTATGCCTGTATGACTGAATCCTCATTGTGCTGTCTGTTAAAAAAATGACACATTCTTGAGCCAAAAGCCCACACTCATAAAACCAGCTTTATGATGCTCTTCTAAGCTATGGTTATCTGTTATTGCACATAGGAGTTGTGGAACAAAAGTGATTAGCAATGTATGCAGTGACACAAATTCACACGCCCAAATTCACACACCTCCCCACAACGTTGGATCATATGAAGGACCTATGCAGAGAAGGGCCGTTTGACAGTGGTGGAATGGATGTGTGGTATACAGACTGTCCCAGATCAGTTTCCTGGCATCCTTGTTAAAAAGATCAGGAAGCAGACGATGTGAAAGACCATTGCCTGCTATTATGGAAAACCACTGCTGCTCAGGATAGACAACACTGAGAGAAATGAACAAACAGCTTGGCCTGGTATTACAAGCCTTGGGGCTGAAGATGGCCCTCCAAGACTCTCTGTTCAGCCCTCAAGACTTTTCCCAGGATGCACCGCTCATTGGCCTTGCTCCATGCCCTCCTCAAGTGTTCTTCCCTGGCTGGAATGTGTTGCTGACTGCAGTATTGGGGTGTTCACAAGTTATACTCTACGAGTTCACAATCAAAATTGTTGAGCTGCACACTCGTACATTATTCATATGTAAGGTTCAACAAGAGTACGCTCTGTGTACCTGTGCACACAATAGTTGATGGCCTTATCCTCCATGAATTTGTGTGATCCTCTTTGAAAGCCATCCAAGTTGGTAGCCATCACTTCCTCTTGCAGAAGTGGATTCCATAAGAACATAAGAACATAAGAAGAGCCTGCTGGATCAGGCCAGTGGCCCATCTAGTCCAGCATCCTGTTCTCACAGTGGCCAACCAGGTGCCTGGGGGAAGCCCGCAAGCAGGACCCGAGTGCAAGAACACTCTACCCTCCTGACGCTTCCGGCAACTGTTTTTCAGAAGCATGCTGCCTCTGACTAGGGTGGCAGAGCACAGCCATCATGGCTAGTAGCCATTGATAGCCCTGTCCTCCATGAATTTGTCTAATCTTCTTTTAAAGCCATCCAAGCTGGTGGCCATTACTGCATCTTGTGGGAGCAAATTCCATAGTTTAACTATGCGCTGAGTAAAGAAGTACTTCCTTTTGTCTGTCCTGAATCTTCCAACATTCAGCTTCTTTGAATGTCCACGAGTTCTAGTATTATGAGAGAGGGAGAAGAACTTTTCTCTATCCACTTTCTCAATGCCATGCATAATTTTATACACTTCTATCATGTCTCCTCTGACCCGCCTTTTCTCTAAACTAAAAAGCCCCAAATGCTGCAACCTTTCCTCGTAAGGGAGTCGCTCCATCCCCTTGATCATTCCGGTTGCCCTCTTCTGAACCTTTTCCAACTCTATAATATCCTTTTTGAGATGAGGCGACCAGAACTGTACACAGTATTCCAAATGCGGCCGCACCATAGATTTATACAACGGCATTATGATATCGGCTGTTTTATTTTCAATACCTTTCCTAATGATCCCTAGCATGGAATTTGCCTTTTTCACAGCTGCCGCACACTGGGTCGACATTTTCATCGTGCTGTCCACTACAATCCCGAGGTCTCTCTCCTGGTCGGTCACCGCCAGTTCAGACCCCATGAGCGTATATGTGAAATTCAGATTTTTTGCTCCAATATGCATAATTTTACACTTGTTTATATTGTATTGCATTTGCCATTTTTCCGCCCATTCACTCAGTTTGGAGAGGTCTTTTTGGAGCTCTTTGCAATCCCTTTTTGTTTTAACAACCCTGAACAATTTAGTGTCATCAGCAAACTTGGCCACTTCACTGCTCACTCCTAATTCTAGGTCATTAATGAACAAGTTGAAAAGTACAGGTCCCAATACCGATCCTTGAGGGACTCCACTTTCTACAGCCCTCCATTGGGAGAACTGTCCGTTTATTCCTACTCTCTGCTTTCTGCTTCTTAACCAATTCCTTATCCACAAGAGGACCTCTCCTCTTATTCCATGACTGCTAAGCTTCCTCAGAAGCCTTTGGTGTGTGGAGAAGTACTTTCTTTTATCTGTCACAAATCTTCCAACATTCAGCTTCGTTAGATGTCCACAAGTTCTAATGTTATGCTAGTGACGGGATAGTATCCTCCACCACACCTGAGGGCAGACTAGATTGCAGGTTGTGCAGGGCAGGCCACATGCACACACAGCTCGGTGCTACAACAGTGGGGAATAGACAGATTCTCAAGAGAGATGGCTGGCAAATGGGCTGCCACTGCTGCTCCCCCCCTGAACATTTCTCAGCATCTGTCACTCATGGTGGCTGCCTCAGTCTACCCCATGGCCAGCTCGAAGTAAGTGAAAATTGGTAGCTCTGCTTGAAATGAGTAATTTAATGTAACGTTGGCTCATGTATTGCCATTTTGTAATTGAAAAATCTTCAAATAAAGTAATTTCTTTTTTAAGAAACTGGGCTAACTATAGCTATTGCTAATCAGGATAGTCTCCCCATTGTGGTTTGCAAACCCACTTCAAGATGTGGTTTAAGACAATCCTTCTTAGTGCTGATGTACTGTAGTTTGCTCAGTTCAGATACTGAAGCAAAACATGGTTACCGCAAACCATGCAAGAGAGGAGGGCATCCATCCACCAGAGGGGAGGAAGGAGCATTCCAATCTGTGTCACATTCCTCAGTCCTCAAAACCATGATCTGAAGGATCAGAACATGATGGCTGGTTGAGCCCACGTGCCACAGCATGGAATCCTGTATGCAGCTTAAAACAAACCATGTTCTGTGTAAGTCTCAAGTGGCACTCGAGAGAACGGAAATTCTTTAAATCCAGACCATGTAATCAGAAAACACCCAACCTTCCTATTTGGGCAAAGAAACAAAGACCATGTAATTGTAAGCTGCACATCAGTTGCTATGAATCAGTCAGACATGGCACAGAGGAGAATCCCAAGCTCTGAAAACCACAGTGGAAGGGATTGTGCAAAAGTCAAAATCCAAAAGGCTATCAATGGCTATTAGTCGTGATTGTGCTGTATTATCTGCAGTATTGGAGGTGGTCTGCCTCTGAATACCAGTTTCTGGGGAACAGGAGTAGAAAAGTGCATTGCACTCATGTCCTGCTTGAGGGCTTCCTGTAGGTATCTTTTTGCCACTGTGAAAATGGGATGCTCTTTGGTCTGATCCAGCAAGACTCTTCTTACATTCTTGATTTACTTTTACATTCATTCAAATGCATCCAGCTAGGTAATTATGTATCTCTTTGCAGGATTCATCCTTACAAAACTGGATTCAGACCTGATCCACACTTTTGGAAAACAGCATACTAAACCACTTGAAAGCAAGGCTCTGTCAGGTATTTAAGGAGAGGCTAGACATTTGTCTGGGATGTTGTAGTCACAGATTTTTGCACGGAACAGAGACTTGGACCAGATGGTCTTCAAGGTCTCTTTCAATTCTAACATTCTATGATTGCATAGTCATTTGTTTTTTTAAAAAAAGATCTTCCATCTCTGAATCAATAAGCCTTGCAATCATATGATCCAGAGATGAAGACCTGGAACCTGCTAGAGGGCCATTTAACCTTCTGTGGTGGGCCATTTTAACAGGTGGGTGGGGTACCCCACATGTCAATCCCATGACATCAGATGATTCAAAGTTCAAGCCACAGCTACAAAGGTAGAATCTTTGAGCAACTACAGCACAGGGCTGAGAGAATCTTTGGGGCAAATAAGACTACAACACTAAGATCAGATTTAAGCTCCTGCCTCCTCTTTGACAGTAAAAGGCAGTAGTTATTATTATTATTATTATCTAAAATTTATTCGACGCCTATCTGGCAGGAAAACCTGTCACTCTAGGCGACATACAAAGGAATAAAAATACAAAACAACATCTCAAAATATAAATCAACAGGTACATAATAAAAATACTGTTCACATAAAACCCAAAAAATCAGACCACCCCCTTAGCCACCTAACTGTAGCATTCATTCATCTGACTGTACAAAAAGCCATGTCTTCAACTGCCTCCGAAAACACAAAAGTGAAGGGGCTAAGCGAGTATCAACTGGTAAAATGTTCCATAGCGTGGGAGCTACAATGGAGAAGGCTTTAGATCTAGTACCACTTAATCTGGCCGCTCTGATAGATGGAACCACAGAGTGTAGCGGTTGAGGACCTTGTACGCCCATCTGCTCCAAGAAGAGAGAGTTTGTTCTTCAAATAGATTGGACCAGCATCAAAAAAGGACTTATAAGTTAAAGCTAGTATTTTAAACTTCACCCGCAACACTATCAGGAGCCAATGAAGTTCCCGAAGGATTGGGGTGATGTGTTCTCTCTTATGACAGCCCTTAATAAGTCGTGCCGCCGCATTCTGGACAAGTTGAAGCTTACGCAAAGTTCCCAAAGGGAGACCAGCATATAGAGCATTACAATAGTCCAGACGGGAAAGAACCAAGGCACTGACTACAGCTGGTAAAAGATGCTTTGGGAGATAGGGGCAGATTTTGCGAATGAGGGACAGGTGGTAGAGTGCAGTCCGACAAACTGCCGCTATCTGAGCCTCCATCGTCAGTTGGGAGTCCAAGATGACACCCAGACTACGGACTTGGTCACTCAAGGGAACAGAAACTTGATTGAAAG
The DNA here is from genome assembly GCF_030035675.1 of Rhineura floridana. Taxonomy (NCBI): domain Eukaryota; kingdom Metazoa; phylum Chordata; class Lepidosauria; order Squamata; family Rhineuridae; genus Rhineura; species Rhineura floridana. The sequence goes on along the minus strand of NC_084492.1, from coordinate 15,353,216 downwards.
TCACTTGAGTTATTCCTAGTTTGGACCGATCACCTACCAAGAGGATCTCAGTTTTATCAGAATTTATCAGATAGTTCTCATATCTCTGACCTTAGTGCTGTGGGACAACAGTGTTATGAAGATAAGCCTTTCCCTGCTGCCTTTTACTGTCAATGAGCAGGCAGAGACTTCTCTGTAATCTTAGTGCAAAGCACCTTTGCCTCCAGTCTTAGCGCTGCAATGCTTAGTGCTCAGATGACATATAAGAGATCCCTTATCTCCAATCTTAGTGCTTAGATCAGAGATAACAGATCTCTTTGTTTGATGTCATAGGATACCAAGTGACTGACAGGTGAGTGTTGCATTCCAAAACTGGAATCGCAGACCTAGTTTGCAGATTTAATTAGGTCCACAGGCTGGAGGTTCCAAACTGGTTCTGTGTCCCCTGGGGGCACCAGGCTTATGGGGGGGACACCTGTCATGGGCTGTCAATTCAACGATCCACTCAACAGCTGAAACAATCATGCAAGCTATTCATCTTCACTTGTAAAGCTGGCACTGTTCACCTGCGCAGCGTCAGATTCTTCTTCATCAGGTATGTCCTGCCTGAATCCGCTGAAGTCAGACGAGAATGCGAAGGTGTGCTTTTCTTTAATAGGTTCAATGGAAAATTTCAGTTCAGAGTGTTTCATGAATCATCTTACACAGGATTCAGCATCTCTACAGGGCAGAACTAGGCATGGCTACACAGCGCTAAGACATCACCGCAATTAGATATGACCCCTTACAACCTTAAAGCAAGTGTGGGAAGGCCCCTTCTATCTGCGTGAGAAAAGTGTCATACTTGGGAGCATGCACATGCACATGAGGACTCCCCCTCAGTGGGACAATGGGAACCGGTTGAGCCTGCCGGCACAGTAGCCTACATGCCCGAGGCAAGGGTGGTGGAGACACTTCAGCAAGGTCCTCCTCCTCAAGAAGAGGGGTGTGTGGTGGCAACATTGAGGCAAGCAAGGAAGGGGGATGAAGGGAAGGTGAAGAGGCTGCCTCCTGATCAGACTGCACCTCATCAGTTGTATTTGGAGCTACAGGTGCGGAGTTGTCACTGTCAACGACACTGGAGCCTTGATCCTCAATTCAATCCAGCTGCAAGTCACTAAGGGCTTTCCCCAAATCCTAGTCCATCTCCTCCTCTTCATCCTCATCACTCCGGGACCGTACCACAGGACTCATGACAGTGTGATGGAGGCAAGGACTCTGGACCTGAAGGGGAAAGGCATGCAGAAGCCTGGCTATCAGATGAATCTGTGGGGCCTGCACCACCACTCCAGCCCAAAGATGCGGCATTACCATCCTCAGATTTGGAGCACTCCACTGCAGAAGACCTAAGATGCCCTGAGGTTCCCCTGCCGTGTTGCAGCATGAGATTACTGGAGAAGGCTGGGGCCCTTTAAGTAAAGCAGCGCCTTGCAGTACAGGTGGGGCTAACAATGAAGCTGTACCTGCTGCTGCTATTGCTGTATCACTTTCAGTCTGTTGCTGGCTGGAGCAAATGTAGAACTTTGTATTCCCAAGAGCACTGCCTGACCCTTGCCTTGCATTCAGGCTGAGCACCACCTTGCCTTGCATCCAGGCTGAACTTCACTTTGTCTTGCACCCTGCTTGGGTCTTTCCTCTTTAACATTAGCTTTTCCTTTACTCATAGGAAATTTACAACATCAGTCCCCATTCATCAAACATTGTGCCTGGGTGTGATCATAAGTGACTGTGACCGAGTCCACATGCTCAAATTTAGTGTCTTATGCGACTGCAATAAATTGCCTGTGCAAATCATGCATCAAATTTATGATGAGCACAATAAAAATGATAATCTGTTGAGCAAATGGAGGCAAAGTGCTGAAGATGCTCCTTTCTGGCACACTATTTGGACTCAGGTAATCTCCTAGTACCTTGCCTCATTGTCCAGCAGTGTAGTGGCCTGAATCTCAAATCATTTCTTTTTTGTTCTTGTACAGTTACTGCTACATTCTGGCAGCAGAGTCGATGCACTCTCACAAGGAAGTGGATCTGGCAGCTGTAAACCTCCAGATGCCAGATTTGAGAGTGCATTATGTGCAACAGCTGGTCTTTTGAGCATGATGGTGGAACTTCTAGCCTACTTTCTCTGCTTAGTGACAGCTCTCAATGAAAAACAGCCAGAAGATTTATTTCATCTTACTGAGGCTGCAATCCTAAAATGGGGGAAGGGAGAGCCAAAGGCAGTTGAACCACCCCATTGAACATTTACCAGGCTTGCGCTGGCAAGGTGGAAGAGTGTTCTCATGCTCCTCTGTCCTTTTCCAGCTATATGATTATGACAACAATTCCCCTCCCACTGGAAAAACTGGGAAGGAAATAAATTATCCCAGCTCCAGAGCTGACATACTTACTTCCCAAATTTGGGGGCATTTCAGGGACTTAGGGAGGCACTGGATCCACTGGATCCTATTCCCCTGTTCTGTCTCTAGCATGACTTCAACCCATTCCAAGTATGCTGGGCCTGGCAACCAAGAGGTCTTCTGTATCTTTAAAAGTTATGCAGGGGGGAGGGAGAATTCCACCTTGTGTTTTTTTCCTATTACAGTGTTGCAAGAACACCTGCACTTGGCTGACTTTCTCTTCTCCTAAAGATACAGGATCAGGATCAGGTCATGAACCTGGCAACCCTAGTTGTAACCTGCCCTGGGACCTCAGGGTTAAGGTTGACTAATAAATTAAAATAATAAAATAAAATAATAATACATGCACAGGGAGTTCATCAGTTGTGGCATATGAAGCAATAAAGCTCTGCAGGTTACCGTGATCCTCATGTAGTCAGGCTGAGCAGTTGATTTAGAAAGTATTTGTTTCCTGCCTGAAAATCAGGGGTGGGGAACTTCTGGCCTACAGGCCAGTCTTGACCTACCAAGGTTCCAGTTTGGCCCACAAGACCATTTTTACTAAGCCATGCCCACCTGTCAATCAGATGACATCACCTGATGGGCAGGAGGGGGGTCAATCCTGCTGAGTTTGTCTGTGTGCCATAGTTCTCCACTAGTGGGGGAGTCCCTTGCAGGGAATTCCCTCACACACCAGAAGCCTGCAGAAAGCTGGATTCAACTTTCCACGCATTAGCTGATGCATGGGGAGTTCAGTCCTGCCTGCTAACGCCCACCTCCCACCCCCCAGAGCCAACTTTGGCCCCATCTGCAGTATACATTTAAAACAGTATCATGCCCCTTTATTTATTTATTTTAATTTATTTTATTAGATTTTTAAACCGCCCTATAGCTTTCTAGCTCTCAGGGCGGTGTACAAAAGGTAAAAACAGATTAAAATACAATAAACATGATAACAATACACTGTAAAATATAGAAACAAAATCAAGACAAAGACAAATTAAAATAAAATTAAATTAAATTAAAATGCCTGAGCAAAGAGGTAGGTCTTTACCTGGCGCCGAAAGGATAACAAAGAAGGCTATATCTTCCCCCCAAAGAATCCTGTGAACTATAGTTTGTTAAAGGTGCTGAGAGTTGTTAAGGGGCTGCTATTCTTCTCAAAGAGGTACAATTCCCAGAGTTCCCTCAAAAATGAGACTGATTGTTAAACCATACTGAGAGTTGTAGCTCTGTGAGGTGAACAGGGGTCTTCTAATAATTCTCAGCACCCTTAACAAGCTACAGTGCCCAGGGTTCTATGGGGGGAAGCTATGCCTGTTTAAAGTGATATGATACTGCTTTAAATGTATAGTGCAGATGGGCCTTTTACAGGTGGACGAGATCCTAAATGTCTTTAATTAGGTCCACAGGCTGGGGGTACCAAACTGGTTCTGTGTCCCCTGGGGACACCAGGCTTATGGGGGGGGACACCTGTCATGGGCTGTCTTTAGGATCTGGAACCAAGCTAGCCAGTCTCAAACATCTAAATCTCAAGCTCTAATAACACACTTTAAAAACACACACACAATGAATTATCCCTGCCTACAAATAACCTGCCACATCAACTCTTTCCGAGGAAACCCTCTCTGCATTACAGCTGCGCATATATATATATATACACGTAATTGTGATTAACAAAACAGAGGTTTTTATTGTATTAACAAAATGTTTCAGCTTCCACCTTCATCAGCTGCTAACATACAAATGCTGTTACTAAGGTGGCAGTTATAGAGCTTTGAGGATGGAATGCTCAGAGGGGCTGCATTTGCAGAAGCTGGTACTGTCCTACAAGAAACATTTTCAATTACAATATTAACTTTAAACATTTCCTGCAGTTTGGACTAGACTAATTTAAAGCATATGGGATTGATAATAACATCCTACATCCCAAGATCCTTTGAAGGGGGAAAAAATTAATGTAGAATTAGGAATGCAGTGTAGAACCTAACTTTATTTTTCCCCTATAAGTACATTCCCATGCATATGTGTCTTTTTTACTTTTTCTTATTTCAGCAGAGAGAGAGAGAGAGAGAAACAGTTCTGATTCTAACAGTATAGTTTTGATTATCTATTTGTTCTGCTGATATTCAGTTGGCTTGCCACTGGTGATACAGCTGGAACTACATCAGTGGTCCCGGTCCCCCAAAGGCCAAACAAGAGATGAGATCAGTGATCAGACTATGGAAGGGCAAGAAATTTTATTCAGTTCACATTTAATGCTGAATTTATCAAATTTGCACTTTCTGAATTAACATGAGAACCGAAACACAGTCATCCTTTGAAATTCGCCCTTTTCCAAATTTTGCAATGCAGTTCTCCAACCAAACAATGTTTATAATAATGCATATATTAGGGGGGAATGTGTATAAAAAAGCATATTTTGGGGGGGGGAACATACAAAAATGCATAATATTGGAATAACCTGCTTGCAAAAATGTGTATATTAGTCAAAACTTCATGCAAAATGTGTTTATGAAGAGAAATTTGCTCTCATAGAATCATAGAGTTGGAAGGGGCCTTGTAGGCCATTGAGTCCAACCCCCTGCTCACAGCAGGAAATCCACAGCTAGAGCATCTCCCGCAGATAGCTGTCCAGCCTCTGTCAAATGTTGATGAATTAAGGATGGCTCAAGCAAGTAGTAGTAGTAGTAGTAGTAGTAGTGGTAGTAGTAGTAATTGCCTGCCTTTCACCCAGAGGTCCCAGGGCCAGTTGTAACAATTTTAAAACACATAATTAAAACAGTTTAAAAAAACCCTAAACAACACAGAAAATAGGGTGGGTCCTAAAAATATACATCTCAGGTGTCAAAAGCCAGGGTAAAGAGATGCGTCTTTAGCAATAACGAATACTGTACAGCAAAGGTGCCAGGCACACCTCTGTAGGGAGGGAATTCCACAGCTTAGGGGCTGCCACAGAGAATGCCCTCTGATGGATACTGGGATGTGTCTTACAGCCACCATTTCTGTTACCAGCAATTTCTCCAAAGTGGAGCTGTTCCATAGCACTGGAGGGGGGAGAGAGAGAAGGAATATCTTCCCTCACAAAAAATATGGTGGCCATCAGATTGCCTCCACATTTTTGTGAGGGTAGCAATTCTTCCCCCCTCATTCCCTGGAATGAGTTCACATCGGGGGTATTGTCAGACACAAAGATGGCTGCCGTGAGTCACCTGCAGCAGCATTTTTGCTTCATTGTATTGCTTAAAACAGCCTTCACCAACTTGACACCCTCCAGCTGTTTTTCGACCACAACAGCTATCCGGCTCTGGTGGGAGCTGTAGTCCAAAACATCTGGACAGCACCAGGTTGGGTGAAGACTGTTTTAGAGAACCCAGGTAGTGGAGGGCCCTGCCAAGATGCCAGTGCCACCCAATGAAGAAGTGGATAAAATGAAGAGGTCACCATGGCTTGAGGTTCTGATGTGCAGAAGTGATGTAGAGTCAACAGGTCCTGGAAATATGAAAGTGAAATATGGAGGACAATCTCAAATCAGTGGCAGAGGGAAGTGCTGGGAAAATTTATTAATTTTGTTTAATTTATTTAGTACATTTGTATCCTAACTTCCTTCCATCGTGGAGCTCAAGGCAGCATGTGTGGAGTTCCCAGATAAGTCTCCCAGCTAGGCACTGGTCAGAATTTCCTCAGCTGATGAATTGCTGAAGCCCAATGCATTTCAAGTCTTTCTCAAGAGAACTCTCCAAATTCATATTTTTCATACAAAAAGCCCTCTGCAGGCATTAGGTCAATGCATGAAGAATGGGGGATCCAGACAGCACCCGCTGTCCCAGCTCCAGACCACTATGTACTCATTCAAGGGGGTTCCCATAAATACAGATCCCTCATCACCCAGAGAAACACTATGCGTATATGATTTGTACATGTGTAGGATCTGTTCAGACATTCAAAAAGGAATTTGGGTTCAATCCAAATCCCTTCTCCATATATTCATGGAACATCTGAACAGGGCTACTAATGCCTCCAGGGGTGTCTCTGGGAGTGGGGGGAGGGCTGATGAGAAGGACAAAATGGTGCCCCCTCCCTATTCCACCTCTAGAAACCAATTGAACTGGCAAGTTGAATCTTATTTGTGAGGTCCCTCTCCAGGTCCCCACCCAAGGGAATTTCAGAGGATAGTCACAGGGGAGCAGGCCTTTTCAGTTGTGGCTCCCTGCCTATGGAATGCTCACCCCAGCAAAGTCCACCTGGCACCCTCATTGACGTCTTTTTGGTGCCACCTAAAGACTTATCCCCCACCCCAGGTTTTTGATAGACTGAGATGATGCTGTTTTGTTATTGGTGTGCTGCCAAAGCTTCATGTGACTGTTATGGGTGTTATTCTGTTCTGTTTTTATGGCATAATATATTTAGTTATGTTTTAAAATGTGTTGGAAGTTGCTTGGAGACTTTTGGGTATCAAGCACCTAACAAGTCTAATAAATCATAATAATACTTGGATATTGATGGTGAGATAATGTCCTCCCCCACATCTGAGTAGGCAGGCCAGTTAGTGAGCTCAGAACAGATTCTGTAGAAACATAGGGGAATAGTTGGGGGGGCTCAGGATGATATTAGGGGCTAATTAGCAGGGGCTCCCACTGCTGCCCCCCCCAAGCATCTGCCACCTGAGGCAATTGCCTCGTTCTACCTAATGGTAGGCCTGCCTTTGTCTGGGGGGGTTTTCCAACTAAACTGGTCCTCTTGTCTAGGACTAAACTGCACTGGCCTTCAACAGTTCACATTAATTAACTATCTTTCAGCACCTGTTAAAAGTCTTTTTTCATAAAATAAGGAGAAAGAAGCCAAGAAGTATCTGCCCAATATCATTTCTCAATACTCACATCATCTACAAACCCATATATCAAGATTTTTTCAAGAACTGACAAGCTTCCCTATTTGAAGACAGTCATTTTTTAAAAAAAATAATAATTTCATTGTCACCAATTGCAGTTTGACATCTGCTTTTATCAGTTGTAAACTAGAATAAATTTCCCATTTGGCATGTTCCATGTTGATATGACTTCCACCTTTGTAAAACTGATTTTTTTTAAAAAAAAACACAACTGTACATAGTTTTACGTACATAGAATTCTACTCTACACCCTACTGTTTGAAACCAGAACTAATTTAGCTTTCGTCAGTCTGCAGCTAGTCAAATCTATGTCTGAGCATATCAGTGCAGAGTGCCTGCTGTGTGCTTTATATTCATCATAGACCTGCCAAAAGAGAATTTGGCAAGAAAGCGGCAAAGCCCCTTTCCCCTCTGATAAGATCAGAAAGGCAGACAGTAATGCAATGGGTGGTTTTCCTATCCAAGGAATCTACATGCAAACCATGTCTACAGGCAGGGCCGGCCCTACCATTAAGCAAAGTGAGACAGTCTTCAGGCGGAAGAGGCTGAGGGCTGTGGAGCACGGAAGGCCAGGAACAAGACTAGAAGGAGGGACTCTCAAGGAAGAGTTAACAAACACACCCTATAGTACGTATTTTCTCTCTGTTTTCCCTTAAACTTGTAGTATGGACAAATTTGTTTTTCAGGTGGAATCTAAAACTGCAATACCTAATGCAGCATCAAAGCCAAGCTCAGGAGCTCACTGTCAAAGTAGTTAAGGTCATGAGGAATCAGAACACAGGGACAAACCGTAGGTAAAAAGAAACTGTAGCTATAGGCAAAGTCAAGCTTTTGAGTCTGGTATTCCTGGGGAGCTCTCAAAAAAGGATGAGACAATTTAACAGGGTAAACTTCATTCATGTAAATTAACACATACTGGATAGAGGAGGAGTGATGGGGAAGGTCACTGCCTTTCCCTTCCCCTGACTTTGCCCTCACTTCCTCTCGACCAGTAATGGAGGGTGGATTAGCTGACACTATCCGCCTTTCCCCTCCCAAAATGTCCCATGTAGAAATGCGGCTGCCCCACCTAACAAGAAAGGCTGGCTACAAGGCTGGGTTGGGGATGTAGCAGAGTAGCTGGAATCCTGAACATCAGCATACCACACTGCAATCCTTTGTTGCAGGCCTCACTTGCATATACTAATATTCATCTAATTTCTGAATGTCAATCCTTGTGCCACCAAAATGGGTGGCCCTACCATTAGGCAGAGCAACATATGACATGTGGGGGAGGCAGTGGTTTGGGGTAAACATCCTTGCAGACCAAATGAGGGCTTTTGCTGGGCCAAATTTTGCCTATGGACTGAAGATCCTCCACCCCTGCTATAATCAGTACTGAGCAAGATGGACCAATGGTCTGACACAGGATAAGTCAGCTTTTATGTTCTTATTTCAATAAAGGGTTGTGGCTCATTGTCAGAACAACTGCTTTGCATGCAAAAGATCCCAGGTCCCATCTCCTGCAACTTCAGCTGGGAACCTCTCCCATCTGAAATCCCAGAGAGCTGCTGCCCGTCAATGTAGACAGCGCTGAGTTAGATGGACCGAAGGTCTAATGTGGTGGAAGACAGCTTCCTATTTCCCTATTCTTTGTAAAATAAATGTTCTGTCAAATACAAAGCAGAATGCCTATGTCAATCATGGAGTTCAGTGTCAACCTCAATGAAGAGCTGCTGCAGAGCAATAGATCCTCAGTCCTCATAGATCCTCAGTCCTCCCCCCCCAATTATGTTCCACAGGGAGTCTCCATAATCTTCTATGCAGGAAAAAACACCAAGCAGTCATCTGAATGGCTGTACTAAAGAATGTTTTCCCCAGTATGCACATGTGCACGCGCGCGTGCACACACACACACCAAACAAAAAACAACTGAGATCAAAGAATCCTTGTGGTCTACTGAAATATGCTTGCTTCCAAATCACATTGCGGTGTTCCAGACTTCAAAGAATGGGCCACTGTCATTTTATTGTGGAGACACTACTGCTAATGAAAGGAACAGTGGAAAGATTAGTGCTACCGACCATGTAGAAGCAACAGCACTTTCAGTTTAACTGTAGCGAACAAAGCAAACAGGAAAGAAGGGTAACCAAGTGGCATAATGCAGTTGGGGAAAGGTGTGGTGACTATCCACAAGAGACTCCCGATCACAGCACAGCATCCCAAGCATATGGTTACAGCAGGGGTAGCCGGCATGGCGTCCTCCAGAGGACCTCCTGACATCCCGGACCATCTGTCAAGCTGGCTGGGGCTGATGGGAGTTGGAGTCCAACAACATCTGGAGGGCCACCGGTTCCCCACCTTCGACCAAGAGCTTAGTTTCATGTTCCAGCATGGCCAATTATCAGGGATAATGAGAGTTAGGAGTCCAGCAACATAGGGAGAGCTACAGGATTCCCATTACTAAGATAGGTTCAACCAACTGTAGCTGCCTAAAGGAAAGGAATTGGACTCAGAAGGTAATAGGAGTGTTACCCAAGGCCTGTTTGTCCTACAGGCAAGGTTGTGGGAGCAACTCAGAGGAGGAAAGCATAATGTGGGCTACACCCCTGGATAACAGAATCTTGATCAGAAACATATGTTGACAGGAAGGTGGCCATTCACCATTATTTTATCTTTGGATCAAACCTCTAGTACCCCAGCCCCCAACCTCCATGCCCCAGGCCAACCAACCACCTCAGCCGCTCCACTGAATAGGATGCCTGTACTCATGTAGTTGGGACACACATAGATTTTTCCATGCAACTTGCAACACTGTGTAATTAAAGGCATTCCATTTAGACCTGAACATGTAAAGGCTGGGAATAGCTGACATCAGGAGCAGCCCAGCAGGTGTGGTCTCACCCCCCCATTCGGGGGCGGACGTTGGAAATAATCCTACAGAGTTAAACCATTGGTCCATCTAACCCAATATTATCCATTCAAGCCTATCCCCAATTTGATCCTTGGTTAGACTGCAGTGCCATAGCTGAGTGGTCGACCATATACTTTGTATGTAGAAAATCATAGGTTTGTTCCATGCATTGTCTCCTAAAAGAATCTCAGGCTGCAGGGCTAGAAAGGCCTTTCTGAATATTTGGAGAGCTGCTTCTAGACCTTTCTCCAGTCTGGTGCTTTCCAGATGTTTTGGACTACAACTCTGAACCCTCAGCCAGCATGGCCAATGGTCAGGCAGCTACAGGTCCCAGAGTTCCCTGGGAAGAGGGATTGATTGTAAAACCATCCTACACATTTTAAGACCCTATTAGGATGGGCAAATATTTATAAACACGTTTGTAAAAGTTCACGTTTGGGTGCCTCTGGTTGCTGGTAGGGATGGCTGAATCTGTCAATATCAGCTTCTTTTAATTTCTCATATTTCCAATCAAACATTTGGTCCTCCATATTTCCACATCAATTTGCAAAATTGTTTTCAAGTCCTCATGAAAATTCAGCAGCATTTTAGTACTGATTTTTCCAAATGTACACATATTTCCAAATAATTTAACCCCAAATAATTGTTTTTGGATGTTTCACTTATGCATTTTTATGTATGATTTGCCCTAGTATAGGCATTGTCGTACACATTACTTGGCTGAAGACCTGCATTGCAAAATTTGCAGAAGTACACATTTCAAAGGATGGTGTCTTTTGATTCACCTTTTATTTTGGAAAGAGCAAATTCACCTTTAGATATGAACTGAATCAAATTTCTCCACTATCCCTAGTTGCAGCCTATGCTAATCTTGTGCTAGCCAAGCAGGAATTAGTTGCAAATTCATAATCAAATCCCCGGAACCTAATGGCGTTTCTAATCCCCAAAACACCTGTAATTTAGCCATTAATCATCCCTGGTGAGTGAATGGTTCCCATGCAGTAAGTAAATCCTGCCGCAATTAAAATAAGTGCCTTTTTTGCATTTCCTTTGCATTCCCCTTTGGTAAAGACAAAATCAGCTTATTAAAATAAGTTTTCCCAGGGCGGAGATGCCAGTCATTGTTACTTTGCTTTAGCCCTGTGGCATGCAATTTGGTTGCTTTGATTTAGGATGACCTGTGAAAACTCATCCTCTGAGCCTTTTGTTGTGTTATGGCATTCAGGTCTAGTGTGGACCTTCGTGAAAGCCCCTTCTCAAATTCATGCAAAGGATCACTGGTACATTTTCCCTACATTTCTCTTTCATAAGTGTCTTCCTCACTGGGAAGGCACTTGTGAAGAAGCACCTAGTAAGACTGAATCCTCTTGTTCTCAGTTGGAGGGTCTTCTCCCGTCCCCCAATCACATATTTAATAAGGGTTTTGATTCAGGACCAGATCCAGGGAGGTAGTCCCCGGGTCAGATCAAGGGGCAATGCACAGCCCTAACAGAGGCACATAGAAGGTAGAGCCAGGCATGCCTGTAAGCAAAGGGTCAGGGCAGTAAAGGGATCTCCCAGAAGAATTTGGGCAGCTACATTTGCCCAATGACAGGTCATTACAGGTTCTTACAGGTAAGAAGGCTCAGGCATGAGCTGAGTTCACAGGAAGCAGAACCACACAGCACAGGGAGCTAGGGGCACTCCTCAGGCAAGAAGGATGGGGAAATCCTCTTATGCGCCCCCCCACTCCATGTTGGCTCTCTTCATGGCCTATTGTGGAACTTGCCTGTAAACAAATCAAGTAGTGGCCTAATTTCACCCAATAAATGGTGTGCACCACTTTCTTCCCAATGCAAACACGTAAGTTTCCGACTACAGGTTTCTCACATTTTGCCCACTTAGGCCCCAAGAAGTCTCAAATATGACCAGAAAAGATACAGTTTTTGGAAGTATCACTGAAAAGATGCAAATCATGTATGGGGGAAAAGATGTTTGTGGCCTTTATATGCCACCCAATCAACAATGTCCTTTAAAGGATTCACAATTTTTTTAAAAAAAATCACATTATGGATTTCACTCACTCCTAGATAAAACTGTTCATGGAAGTGGAAATATGGTCTTCTGTACAGAGTATGCCATAATTCATATGTAGCTTTCTGACACTGATCAGTGATCAAACTCCACTGATGTAAAACATTCCATCACATCAAACAATTCTCCCCTGACCTTCAGTGTGGTTCATATGAGCAAATGAGAGGAAACAGTAGAAGAATTAAGAATAACGACTATACATGCATATCCAGGAAGGGTCTTAAACCTTTCCAACTAGTTATACACACACACACTCATATATATATATATATATATATATATATATATATATATATATATATATATATATATATATATATATATACACACATATACACACACACCGTGAATACTTTGGGCAGACAAGAAATTCCCATGTATTAACATCTGCACACAATTGCCCTCAAAAGTACTTTCATGAGGCCTGTCTCTTCAGGAACCAATCTAAAGATAACCACTGGTTTAGCACAGAAAGATATCATCTGTAATTATAGCTCTCTTGCAGAATATGATTACATTGGCAAGGCAAGCAAGGGGCGGGTGGGAAGGGGTTGGAAAAAGATGTATGTGTCAAATTGAACTGAATGTTGTAGGATCATAATAACTGTGTCAAGATGAGTCCATCCCACCTGCATTCTCTGTTGAACTCTCATTATGGAATTCAAGCTCCACATAGGAGTGAGTGACTTAACTGATTTACTAACAGGGTTTGTAGATACAGTTCCCTAATGGGGTTCTTAGAACAAGCCAAGGCAATAAAGAAAAGGGGAAGGCTCCGGAAGCTGGGTTGTATTGAAGGGAGCAGTGCACACTTACCAAGCCTACACATGTAGATATGGCTACCGAAGAAGAGCTATAATTCCTTATAAATCCCTGATAGAAACACTGTTCAACTTCAAGTTCCTGAGAAGCCATGATGCCATCTTTCCCAAGCACCTGGACAGTGAAACTGTGGTCAAAAAAGGCCGAAGGCCGGAGGTCCAAGAGCAGTTCTTGTCCAAATGCTGAAAATTTATAGTGCAAGGAACTCTTGGAGCTCGGAGTCGATCGTTTCCTCCTAGCGCTGCTGCGCAAAACATTGTGCGTGATGTACGCTCCACTGGAGTCCACTTCAACGGGGGTGACAAAGATGTAATCTGGAAAAGGAAAGGGTTTGTTAGCCATCAGCCTTCATCAGCCAAGGGCATGTTTGCTTATTTGTTTAAAAAGTTAACCTCCTTAAGACGTATTGTATTTTAAAAAAAACCCAGATTTTCAGTAAGGCATGTTCATTATCAGCATTTGCAGAGTGGTACAGGGAGTCTGCAGTCTTTGTTGATATAGCCATGCATGCATAAATACTTCTAAAGCAATGTCAGGTGGCACCACGTAATCACAAGGATTATAAAACTGGACTCGTTTCCTCTCTCCCTCTGATCGTTCCCGCTAGGAGAGACGGCTTGGCATAGCTGTGAAGTTTCCCACAGTCATTTTGGTGAAGACATTTGTCATCACGGAGGTGTCTGTTTTTCTTCCCCCATCCCTTCAATTAATTGATGACAAATGGGAAAGTGATTCCCCCCCTCCCTCAAAAGTAGAGCACAGTCACAGGAGGAATTGCATACAATTTGTTCAACTGGATTAAAGGATTTCATTAAGAGCGTCTCCAAGGTCTCAGACTTTATTCCCACCGACTCCACCAGAAGCGGCTTGGCTAGGCTGGGTTCCAAAGCTGTAAGCGACCTTCCGCTGGGACAGATCACCTCATACCTGCAGACTTTTAACTCTGCTGGTGTTAATTTGTGAGCAGGGTGATTTCTTGTTCCCAGCCAAACAAACCAAGAAGTAAAAGACTCTGAGCAAGTATAACCAGAATAGAACTTCTGAACCTGGTCTGCACTTCTGATTGCTGGCATCCTAACCCAACATGAATACGATCCTATGTGCATTTATAGGTGACGGGATTTATAGGTGAAATGCTTACCTGCCCACACAGTACCGGACCCAGGCTTTGGAACTTGGGCAAGGTGCCCCATGCGCCCGCCCTGGAAGTAAACCCCCCATCCAATCCATACAACTGTATGGTCCAATCCATACAACTACCCAGAGAGAGAGAGAAAGAGTGAGCCCAAGGCAGGTGGAGGGCCCTCACTCTTGCCATTGCTTACATGCTCAAAGATAACTGGTCCACAGAGGCAGTGACAGCAAAGAGAGCAAGGCAACAGGCTAAGCAGGGGGGGGGATCTAATTTGGACTCCAACGCCATTTTTTCCAAGCCATGCACCTGCCCTACACCTGACGTCCTATACGGCATCAGGTGTGGGGCAGGTAAAGATGCAATTCCCTGAAAAATGTGGGGCTTCCAGGCACTGCCCAACAGCTGATTGGTGGCACCTGCAAAGTCTCAGGTGTTTGGCAGGTAGGCAGCTACATCCACCTGTCAATATGGCCTGTGGGGGATGGGGAAGGCCTGGAGGCCAAATGCAGCTCTAAAGAACTCTCTGTATGGTTCTTAGAACTCTAGCCAGGCCACGCCACCCTCTGCCCAGGCCACACCCCTTCACCAGCCCTGCTTTGCACCCTCCTTGACAGTTTGTGCTTGGCTGCGGTGTGTCCTTGAACTCTGATTGCTGCTCTCACTTGCCTGGACAGAAGACAGACAGCAGCATGTCGGTGTGTAAGCTAGCCTACTCTCCACAGAAAATCTTACATTCATTGATCTGCCCACTTCTGCCTCTGATTCCACCCCCACTGCCATGTGGCCCTTGGACAGTTGTCCAGAAAGGAATGCAGCCCTTTGGCTGAAAAAGGTTCCCCGCGCTTGCCGTAGGGCCTTGGTTTTATCTATTATTTATTTATTTATTACTGGCATTTGTTAGTTGCTTTTTTTCAACAGTAGAACTCAAAGCGACTTACAACAAGAAAAAACACAATAATCCAAATAACTTATTTTAGATGTAAATGATCTGAGCACATCACCAGAAATACACCCACAACACCCCAGTAGTTGCTCATTGCAGGGACATATATGCCGCAATGGATATGCTGTCGTTTAGGAAACAGTGTCAGATATTTCATTCTTCTAATTGAGGAGCCCTTGATAAAGCTTCTAGACAATCCCAGGTTTGAAAACTTAGTCTAGATCTTCAGCGATATCTGTTTCCCCGGTCATCATCACAATATGTCGGAAGGCAGAGCTGGGGTCCCAATCCCGGGGAGCTGGATCCCGGAGAGTTGGGAGAAGAGTATTTGGATGGATGGCAGAGGGAAGGGGGAGGAACTTCCCCCCTTTGGAGCGAAGATGAAACAGAGGAACTGCCAGTGATAAGGTTGCTTAGCAATGGGGAGCCTGAGCCCTCCCTGGACATTCTCACGCCTCCCCCTCTTTCAGGCTCAGAGCAAGAGGGGGAAGAGGGAGGGCTGCTCACAGCCGAAAAGCGGGGAGGCAGTTTACCATCAGCCCCTCCCCTATCCCCCATCCTGGAATCGGAAACTTCAGAAGAGGAGGGGGTGATGCTTCCCCCCTCACCGCGCACACGCAGACAGCTGAAAAGACAGGAGAGAAGGGGGGGAAGGCGGGCAGTACTTGAGGGGCAGTTAAGGAGGAGCGAACGATTGCGCGCCCGTTTGGCCCCTTCTTAAAGAACAGGCGGGAAGAAGTCCCTTGCTCTGTCAACTTTCTCCCAATGCCACAGGACCTGTATCCCTGTATTGATTCATGAGAAAACGCAGTCTTTGTTTGGACATTACCCTAATAAAACACGAATTAACTACAATCGTTGGTCTGGTTCCTGAGTCACATCCTGGGCCTGACACAATAGGTTGATACTAATTGCAGTTTAAGAACATACCTATAGCCCACAGATATTTCTATCAAACTTTAAAAAGCAGGGAAATTGGGAAGCTATTGTGAATGCACCAGGTTGGTCTTTCACAGTCCAATCCACTTCCTATGTAGCTTGGAAGAATTTGGTAACATGTGCCTCTGAGCATATGGAGAGTGGTGGCAACACCTGCAGTCGGCCCAAATAGTAGAAAGAAGACATGTGCTGTGCTGATCTTGTTTATCAGGGCAGAAGCAACATTATTAAGGCAGTTGACATAGTTCAGATAGTCACTTTAAATATGTCTGATTTACTTTGCAATTTTAGTGTAGTTTCCTATGGTAAATCATTTTCTTTTGCTTCTATTTCTGTGAATATGTGAAGTACAGCAACACTTCGCAAAATTTACACTAAAAAAACCGCATAATAATTGTGGAATAATGGCACTGACTGTTCTGCAGAATAGTCTTCAGTGGACCTCAGGTGTGTCTCAATTTGCACAAGATAAAACAATGGGAGGTGAAATATATTCTAGGAAAATTCTAGGTGTGCTCTAGGCTTTGAAATTAATCAAAATAAATTAATCAACAGGTTTCTAGGATGAATAATGAAAGAAATAAAATTTTCTATATTAGATTCTCTGTAGAAACCGTAGTCATACAGGAATGGAGCAAAGTAAGAACACCAACAAACATACAAAAATGTCATTCTCTATCTTTGGAGATGGCAGGTATTGCCACCACTCACCATATGCTCAGAGGCACATGCTACCAAATTCTTCCAAGCTACACAGGAAGTGGATTGGACTGTGCAAGACCAACCGAAATTGTGTTTGCATTTTGACAAATTTGTAGGGCAATCCAATATCTCAGAGAGGAAGTCAGGTCTCCTGCTCCCCTGGTGCATTCACTATAGCTGCCCAATTTCCCTGCTTTTTAAAGTTTGATAGAAATATCTGTGGGCTATAGGTATGTTCTTAAACAGCAAGGTTTTTTTGCCTATTAGTGAATATAACCCAATACATGTGCATAATCTTCAGGGACTGCGCATGATTCAATTCAAATACAATTCAAAAAAAGGAATTGACAGTTTGATGAGGGACAGAACAGCAGCCAATGTTCAAATTAGGGAAGCAGAGATTTTCCTCATTTTATTTATTTGTTTATTTATGTATTAAATTTATACCCCACCTTTATTTTCATGCTAGAAACCCAAGGCAGATTACATATGGTTTCCAGGCGGTTTCCTTATTATATTTCAGGTTTGCTCTGCCCCACATTCCACTCCTTTTTCCTTACAATGTAATATGGATAATTTCTATAGTCAGTTCCCAAATTGACACATGGCTCTTTGCTACATTGTTCAGTTCCTGCTAAAAGTGAAATGACTTCGAAAAGGTCAGTTACCTTAACTCAGCCATGGAGCAATAAAGGGTGGGCTTGAACAGATCACTATTTCTCAAACTAACTTGCCTAAAAATGAGATAAAATGGGAAACACAACCTTGGTTTTGAACCCTTTGGTGCAACCCCTGCTGCCAAACCTACTAACATAAAAGGGAAATGTAGCAACACAACCAATGACTTAGGTTATTAGATATTGCACATATGCAACTAAATACCTTCCCATTCCACCTCCACTTTATGTTTTAAAATATACAGTGAAAGCTCTTGATCACGTGGGGGACAGGGGACAAAGGATGTACCTGCGTTATAATTGTTCTGTATTATAATGAAAACTGCTGTACTGTACACAGTATTTTTCTTGGAGAACATTGTCACACCCATGGTGAATCCAAATCTGCAGTACAGTGAGACGCGTTATAGCAAGCCTCCACTGTACTATGATCTAGAACCATAGGAAGCTGCTGTATATGGAGTCAGTCAAGTGGACCATCTAGCACAGCAGTGGGAAGCCTGTGGCCCGCAGGACTTTCCTTAGGCTATGCCCTCTATTCAGACTGCACCCCTTTCCCCAAGCCACACCCCTCACTGGCTGTGATCCATCCCCACCTCGACAGGTTTTGCTTGGCTTGAATGCATCCTTGAACTGTGACTTGTGTGTGGCTGGAATGCAGCATTGCTCTGATCACTGTTGGTTCTTGGCCCCACCCACAACTGGCATGCAGCCCCTGAAAGGTTCCTCATGAGGGAACATAAGCCACAGGCAGAAAAATATTCCCCACCTCTGATCTAGCTCATTGGTCCATCTCACCCCCTCTCTCCTTGAGCTAAAGACAGAAGAGTCCTTGGGCCAGAGATGGAGAGAGCTTCAACAGAGTTTCGGTTCCTAATCAGTTAGCAAACCTGTGTCCAGGCTGTACCACTTCAGCTGGTGACTCAGCTGACAGTGTTTCCCTTCCAAAAAAAGTGTTGTTGTTGTTTTCATATATAGAAAACTGGCACGTTAACAGTTAGAGCCTGACCCTTTCTTTCTGACATTCAGTTTGCTATGTGAATTGTTCGTAGGGAGCAATGTTCAGTCATGTGACCCCCCACCTGCAGTCTGAAGCGGTACCACTTCTATGAGGCCTAAGGTCACATCCACACGATACATTTAAAGCACTATTATGCCTCTTTAACAGTCATAGAGAGTCCTAGGAACTGTAGTTAAGGGTGCTGACCTCACAGATTCCCACGACCCTTGACAATTCCCAGGCTTCTCTGTGACTGTCAAAGTGGTATAATAGTGCTTTAAATGTATGGAGTTGGATTCAACTAAGTCCTATACAGAGCAGACATGGTGAAATTAATGGACAAGCTGGTCATGTCCATTAACTTCAATAGGTCCATTCTGAGTAGGACTAGCATTGATACTACCCATGGTGTGGCTGTAACCTAAGTACATCTGTTTCCCCCCCCCCCATGCTTAACATGTAAGCACAATCCAAAAAGATAAAACTACATTTGTATATTCTTTTGGATAATAAGACCATCAGAAAGACTTTCAACATTCAATGAATGCTTAGTTAGAAATATCTAATGTTAGCTTGATCACATTGAATGAAATCACACAGAACTGAGAGTATGTGGGGGGAGGGAAGAAAAGCCAAATCCCTATGATTTATCTACACTTGGGGCTTCCCACATTACAGTGGGTCCATTGGTATTATACCTGTGATACCTGTAGCAAACACGTAAAAGGATGAGTGGCAGACACACATCCTTACCCCATGTGTCTGAGAGCTGTCCTTAGGCAGCAATTCTCTGTCACACCCTGTCACATACACTTTGGAAACCACCACGGTAACACTGGCATTATCTACAGCAAACATGGTTACCCTGAAAAATGTGAAGTTGGTCTCACTTTAGCGAAACTAGAAGTTGGAGTACGATTTACAAGATGCAGTGATGGCCACCATTTTGGATGACTTTAAAAAGGGAATTAGACAGTTGTTGTTGTTGATGATGATGATGATGATGATAATCAAGGCCAGCACCAAGCATGACTGGGCCCTTGGGCACAGGCTGCCCCGGGCCCACAGCACCCGCATGCACGTCCCACCTAAGTCTCCATTGCTTCATGAGAATGCCCTGTGCACTGTGTGCGCATGCCTGCCACCTACCAAGATGGGGGGGTGCTTCCTCAAGGGGCTGATGCTCCCACCACCATCTTGGTTGATGGCATGTATGTGCGTGCAGTATGCACAGCATTCGCAGCAATGGGAGAGGTAGGTGGGACGTGTGGATGTGTGTCACAGCCACACGCAGTCTGTATGGGGAGGCTGGAAGCTCCCTTTCTGCGATCTGTGGCAGGGTCGGAAGTCGACCCTGCCACAGATCGCAGAACAGGAGTACTACCCTCCCATCCTAAAGTTGGCCCCTTCAGGGATCCCTCTGGGCTGCAGAGGCCCTCAGCCAGGGCCCAACCTGGTCACTCTCTGGTGCTGTCCCTAATGTTAATGTTAATTACTTCCTTTGTCTGCCCAGGGCTGCAGACAAATGGCAAAAGACTAAAAAATCTGTCGAACATATTAAAAACAAAACATCTTTAACAACATCATAAAAACAAACTTCTTTTAATTTTTTTTTTAATGTTAAAAACAACTTAAAAACAATTCCAACACAAACACAGACTGCGATAAGGTGTCTACTTTTCAGGCTTTTTGAAAGAGTAAGGTATTTCATGGAGAATAAGGCTATCAATGGCTACTAGCCATGATGGCTATGTTCCACCTCCACTCTCAGATGCAGTATGCCCCTGAATACTACTTGCAGAGAATCACAGGTTGGTAAAGTGCTCTTGCGCTCAGGTTCTGCTTTCAAGCTTCCCATACAATCTGACTGCCTACTGTGAGAACAGGATGCTGGACTAGATGGGCCATCGACATGATCTAGTAGCGAGGCTCTTCTTATGTTCCTATGGCTACTAGCCATGGTGGCTATCTTCTGCCTGGCCTTTGGAGGCATTATGCCTCTGAATACTAGTTGCTGGAATCCCAAGTAGGGAGACTGCTATTGCACTCAGGTCCTGCCTGCAGACTTCCTGGTTGGCCACTGTGGGAACAGAATGCTAGACCAGATGGGCCTCTGGACTTATCCAGCAGGGCTCTTTGTGCTGAGGCTTTATACCCTTAGGACACTATGTTTTTAATGTAAAATGTGCCAGTGCTGTGAGGCTGGTGGGTCTCAGATTCACTCAGGGCCAAAGTGCCCTCTGGTGGGCCTCCCCGTCTATCAGCAGGCTATGGTGAGCTTCCACGGCTGTGGTGGCAGTGCTCCAAGCAACACTGGGAAGGTGGGTCTGACCACCTTTGACTTTCCCATTATGCTCCAGGATGATGCTAGCTCAGAGGCATTGTGGGAATTTTAAAGGATGGCTAATTTAGCAACCTGGCACTGCTTGGAATGGCAGGCCAGAATAAAAAATAAGGCGGACAAGGCAATCACTAGCAGTAGGCCCTTCCAAAGCCCTGGGACCCTAGCATCTGCCCAAAGAGGCCAGGTACAGGCGCCAGCCCTGGATTCACTCCATTAGTGCATCCTTCTTCAAATTTATCCCATGTGGAAGTATCCCAGAGGTCAACAAATTATACACATTCACACACAACTATTATATCAGTGTTCTTCAGCCTTGGGTCCCCGGATGTTGTAGGACTACAACTCCCATCAATCCCAGCTTGCTTACCCAATGGCCAAGGATGATGGGAGTTGTAGCCCAACAGCCTCTGGGAACCCAAGGTTAAAGGTCAGTGTATTAGACAATATGAGCACAACAATGTATATTTAAAATGATCCATTAAATATGCTACCTTTCAAATCTAGTTAACTCATGAACTCCATTTGAGAAACAGTGTCTTGATGCCTGTTGCCTTTGGCAAGCAAGCAATCTATTTTAGTCCCTTTTCTTAAAAAGAAGACCAAAAGAATGCCTGTTTTTTAAAAACAAAAAATGCAGCTGTTGCTATCTCCTCACCTTAAATAGCTTTAGTTGCATATTAGGCTGCAAAAGTCAGCAGAGATAGGTTGCCTTTGTGTTAAACAGTGGAAGCGATATATCATGGGCCTTTCACTTTCCAGCGGTGCTAATCAGTGGCAGAAGTTCAGGATGCTAAGCAGGCTGGTAGCCAAAAACGCAAGCAGCTGCAAAAGAGAAAAATTCCCCAGCGAACAGACACACACAGCACACCAGGATTTGCCTTTCCCAGTTCTGCACACACTGTACTTGTTAACACTGCTAGCTAGCAAGCACATCATACTTCGATCTTCCTGAGCTACAGAACATTCACAGCTGGACGTCCGGCCGGATTTATTTGTATACTGTATGGATATCCATGCAGAACATAATTAAGGTGGTTTTATATTCTTCATTGCAATATGTGCTGGACTGCAAAAGCATGCCATGCAGTTGTTTGAAATGTTAACCTTTCCTTGTTTTAATGTGAACTTCGTCTTCACTCTATTATCGCCTGCAATCTCTTTGAAATCATGAAATCGATGCCTGCCTGTTCACACATGTTTTAATAGACTGCTACATTACATTAGCATTTCTTTCATTCATTCTTTCTTTCTTTGGGGACAGAAAGTTGGAAAGTCCTGTGAAAGTGTAGAGATTCTTTCACCTAAGATATTTTTTTTAAAAAAGCTGTGAGATCTAATCAATTTCTTATAAATCCTTGAAAATGTAAGGTTGTATCCAGTGCTAGCTGGGCTGTAGTCATCCAAGGTCTCAGGGGGCCTTAAACCCCCTTACTTTTTTGGAGCAGGGTCCCAGCAGGGCCCCTAAGTCTCCACCATCCTATGAGCCAATCTGCACAAAAGGAGAGTATGTGAGCCACTGAGAAAAGTCTTCTAACATGTTTCCCTGTCCTTTCCTGCTGATGGAAGCCAATCGGAATAAAAGAAGATGAGCCAACCACTGAAAAGACTCTTCTCAGTAGCTAACAGTCTCACCTTTCATGCTTATTGTTCCCTAGGGACATCTGTTGATGTGGTATAAGGCATTAGTAAGGTCCTGATTCTCAACCCAGCAACAAAAAAGGAGGGGGAAGGGGGCATGGCTATGATTAACATCAAGGGACCCTGCACTTCTGAATTTGCCACTACACTTCTGAATGCTTGTACTATTCAGACTAGACCCATTCAAGGGCATGACTAACTTAGGTCACTTAATTTCAGTGGGTCTGCTCTGAGTAAAACTTAGTTGGCTACAACTCATGCTGTTTCTATTTCCTTGACTTCTTTTCTCTATTCCTAACTGGTTTCTTTTCACACTGGCGAGGAAACTGCACAAAAACAATGAGAGTAGAGACGCACTTACTGTTCTGCCGGTTCCAGTGCATCTCCACCATTCTTTGCTGAAAACGGGGGGGGGGGGGAAGACCTGGTGGGATCACCTCAGGTGCATTTTTTTTCATTCACTTTAGACACATTTCAACCCTTGGCTCCTCCAGGTGTGTGGAAACACTTTGCTGCAGGTGACGAGGGTGCTCACAGCCTGATATTCACCAGGTGCTGATCAGCAGCCATACCCATCTCTGTTTCATCTACACAGAAGCAAGCCCTACCGGATCCAGTAACATTTATTTTCAAGGGACGTCCCTTTGATGCTCAGTATTGAAACAAATGTAACTGTTCTTCCAATTAAACGGGGTCTGAGATCAGGGCGCACATTTTGTAACCCTTCTACCAATTTTCCTTAATGAGTCCCAGAGTTATTAACAGCCACTTTGCGAGAACAGACTGTAGCTCCCAGCCAGTTTCAACAGCAGCCAGCCGGATGCCCTTGGAAAACACACCATTATAATGTCATTTATTTACAGTGCCATCACTGTTAATGGCATTTCACAGGGCACAAGAAGAAAGGCTTCTGCTCCAAGCACTTTACAAAAAAGGGGAGGGGAAAGAGATTTCAGTTTAGCTTTAGCAGGCGACGAGGATTAAGGAGTTGTTCCTAATAGAAAAGCAGATCCCTTTTGCTTATCCTCTGCATCGGGGAGTTAGAGATATCCATACACTGAATATCAAAAATCCATTGAAACTTCACGGGCAACAAGCATTGACAAAGTGGTTCTCCACAAAATTGTCCAGCCCTTCTAAAAGGAAAAAAATACTCACACAATCAACCGTTACAAATGTTTTGTATTTTATCCATTATTTGCTCGCTTGTGCAAAGACAAAGCACAATACAATTTTTACACTGATCACTCTCACCACAAGCTTCAAACAGAGCCCCATTTTACAGAAGAGCCACACTGAGGCAGTCACCTGCCGGAGCCCACTCACAGTACAATCCTACACATCTCTCTACACTCAGACCGAAATCCCGTTGTTTTGAGCATGACTGACTCCCAAGAAAACATGTGTTGGATCACAGCATCAAGAGAACTCCATGACCCAATCAGGATTTGAACACAAATTTGGTCTCTGAGTCCACCAATGAATGGAACATCACTGCCTTATACCCAGTCAGACCACTGGTCCATCATCTAGCTCAATAGTGCCCACACTGACTGGCAGCAGCTCTGCAATGTTTTAGATGGGGACCATTCCTAGCCCTACCTGGGGATTGAACCTGGGACCTTCTGTACACCAAGCAGATGCTCTGTTCCTGAGCTATGGACCTTTCCCACTGAACTGTTGCAGGAAGCACATCTTCCCACAGTGGACACCCACGACACTACTCCAGAATCATACAGAACAATAAAGCCCTTAGGCTTCGCGCACACCATACATTTAAACCACGCGCGCAGACACACACACCCAAAAAGAATCCCGGGAACTGTAGTTTCTTAAGGGTGTTGGGAACTGTAGGTCCGTGAGGGGTAAACTACAGTTCCCGGGATTCTGTGACACTTTCAAGGCATGGTGTGTTCCCGTCGCACGCTCCCATTCGCCCACACACAGGCGAGAGACGTTCGTTCTTTCCCATGCAATCGAAAAAGTTACCAACCGTGGTTGAATCCGCCGATGCCGCTGCTGTCACCGGTTAAGGCGGCCGCCAAAGACACGCAACAGAGGCAGCACAGCTGCAGACTCTGCAAAAAAACAGAGAGAGAAAAGAGAGGAGTCTTGGGGGGGGTACGATTTGTCCAACACGGAGAGAGGGTAAGGAGGAACGGGGGCCGCAAGCCAATGCACACTTACCTGGGAGTAAGTCCCATTGAACCCAATGGAGCTCACTTCTGAGTAGGCATGCATTGGATGGCAGCCCTAGCCCGGATCCGTAAGCGGCTGCCAGCCCTTACCTTTGCAATGCTGCCCAGCCAGAGGATGGTGAGCGAGTGCATGGGGGTGGCGTCGCCAATCGCCACGGGCAAAGTCCACAGGAAAAGCAGGAGGCAATCCATGGATTCCTCTCGCCTCGGTGCATCTGGGTGGGATGCGTGGTGTGTGACGGGCGGGGGGGTTTACCTGCCGCCGCCTCCGCGGCTGCCGCCGCCGCCACCCGCAGCAGCAGCCGAAGACACGTGCAGCGGGAGAGCCCGTCTCCTCCGCCACATGGTCATGCAGCGCGCCGGGGCAGCCCGGCTTGGCATCCCCCGCCTGCACCGCCCACCGCGGGCACCGGCGCAGAGCAGCCCATAGAAAGAGAGCGCGACGCTGCACGGGGATCCCTCCCTGCCCGCCTCCCCCGCTGTCGCCGCGGTTGCTGCTGCCAGCGCGCAGCTCCGCCACCAAGACGCGGCCGCGGCAAGGCGCAGCAGCCCCGGCTCGCTCGCAGCGCGCTGCAGCCCCCCCGGGCGCAGGAGCCACAGGAGGGCAAAGGGAGGGAGAGCGAGCGAGCGGCGGAGCCCACCAATCAGGAGGCAGAGGGAAGAGAGGGGGGGGCGCTCTTCACGCTCCGGGCTCTTTGGCAGAAGCGCCTGCTCCAACCTCCTGGGGACGGGACGGCGGGGAGAGAAGGAATGACCTTTGGCAGGTTCCCCTTGCCCTGGGAAAGGCAAGCGGGGCCCTTGCTGGCTCCCTTTCCGTTGATCTGCCTCAGAGGTCGAGATATCATCATAAGTGGCATCGGTGGGCTGTATCCAACTAAAGCTGCTTTCCAATACATGTCTACTCAGAAGTAAGCTCCATTGGGTTCAATGGGACTTACTCCCAGGTAATACATGCTTACCTGGGAGCAAGTCGAGTAGTGCAGTGGCAAATTCAGAAGTGCAGGGTCCCTTCATAATAGTCACAGCCACACACACCCTTTTTTTTTGCACCTAGGATGAGACTGAGATCCTTGCTAGTGCCTTCTCCCACAACAACAGACATCTCCAGGAGCCAATCAGCATGAAAGGGGGGATGTTAGCTGCTGAAAAGAGTCTTCTCAGTGGCTAACTCACTGCTCCAACCAGCAGTAAAGAACAAGGAAGTATGTTAGAAGACTCTTCCCAGTGACTAATACACTCCCTTTTCATGTCGATGCATTGTCAAGACATTGGGTGCATTGTCAAGACATTGGGTGGGTGGGAAGCCCCTTTCCATTCCAAAAGCAAAACATTGTGAACAGTATCATTTTTCAGCATTTCCCCCACCTTTTTATTCTACAGCAGGCACATGTAGTCTCCCACCCAAATTTAAACCAAAGCTCTCACTGACCACATCCACACCAGAACTTTGTTCTACTTTAGGCAGTCATAAAATACACTTCCCAGGAGTCTTTGGGGGAAGTCATGACTGCCTCAAGTGAAATAAAAGTGCGGTGTGGATGTGACCCCCTGATTAGCCAAGCCAAGCAGCCGTGAGTCTGGCTTTTAGAACACTGACAGTTGGTTTTTACTAAGCATGCGCGGGCTTATCTTTGACTTCAATGTGCAATTTCTTAAATTAATTAAAAATCAACCAGGCTTTTTTTAAAAAAACTTTTAAACTGAAGATGAAGATCAGAGTATGGGGCAAGGTCAGTAATAGGATTACAGGTAGTCTGTGAACATGACTGATTTTTAATTAATTTCAACAAATTATGAGAACTCTGATAGAAAAAGATCCAACAGGGGTCTGGTTTTTTTCTCTCTTTTTACACTTTGAACTCTCGATTCTCTCTGACTGTTCTGCGTATTGCCATGAAAATTTAGAGGTTTGTTAAGCAAGCATTTCTGAGTTCAGAACTATAAGTTTTGTACAATTTTGTTTTGAAATGAGCTTATGGGAAGCATCAGAATGGCATGGGGGTATTTTCAATTTAACATTGCAGAATGCAAAAAAATCCATAGTGGCTATAGTATACAGCCACTCTTGTGGCTGTATAATTTTAAAGTCTGTTTTGATGATGTGTTAAGGTGTTTTTAATGCTTTTGTTTGCCACCCTGGGCTCCTACTGGGAGGAAGTGTGGGATATAAATCTTATAAATAAATAAATAAAATGTATAGAATCCAAATTGTAATACTATCAGATACAATATAATACAAGAAGCCATAAAATGCAATTAAAAATCAATATGAATATTTAATGTAGACATGTTGCGAACCACCTGATTAAAGCTCATGGACCACAGCTTGGGAATCCTTGGTCTACATGTTTTTGCTGCAATAGATGAACACCACTAAGCCAGAAATGGGGGCCTCTCCTGCAGAGCACAGTGATTGGTTGGGTAAATAAGGCATAAGACACTATTAGGTAACCAGGTCCCAACCTGTATGCTAGTACCAGCACCGTGAACCTAGCCCAGCGGGTAATTAGCCACCAGTGCACTTCTTTCAATAGTGGTGTTATATGACACTATTCTGCCCAGTGAGCTATCAAGCCACTGCATTCTGCACTAGCTGCAATTCTGGATCAACCTTAGAGGTAGCCCCACATAAAACACATTGTAGTAATCCAACCTGGAGGTTACCAGTGCATGTACAACAGAGGTCAGCCTATCCCAGTTCAGAGATGGCCATAGTTATCTTACCAGCTGAAGCTGGTAAAAGGCTCTGCTAGCCACTAAGGTCACCTGGGCCTCTAGTGACAGATGGAATCAGGAGCACCCCTAGCCTACAAACCTGTTCTTCAGGGGAATACAAACCAGGAAATACTCTCCCAATGCTATTATCTGAAACAGACCCCTGGAGATAGACCGGACCTGTAAAATAGTGCATCTTTTGCAGAGCTAGTTTTGGAGGATATTACTATCAGTGGTATCAAAAATCACTGAGAGATCAGGCAAGAATAACATGGTCACACTCTCCCTTTCTTCTCGATAAAGGCCATCCATCAGGGTGACCAAGGCTATTTCAGTCCCACAACCAGGCCTGAACCCATATCGGAATGGTTCACAATATTCAGTTTCATTTAGGAGTACTTGCAACTGTTGTGCTACAACTTTTTCAATCACCTCCTCCAAAAAAGGTGGTATTTACAACCAGGAAGTACTTGTCATAGACCGGCTAGTCCAGAGCAGGCTTTTTTGTAACTGTCTGCTCTGCATACTGATTTATTTACTTGCTTGTTTGTTTACAGCAGCGTTGGAAAATCTGTGGTCTTCCAGATGTCAGACTCCCACTCTCATCAGCCCAAGACAGCATGGCCAATGGTCAGGGAAGTTGGGAGTTGTTGTCCAGCAACATCTGGAGAGCCACAAATTGCCTACCCACTATTTCCCTGCACACATTTAGGGTTTCAAGGCTTGCAGAGTTAAAGTCACATAAAACAATCAGAGCAACAGAACAAATCTTTAACCAATGGCACCAGCAAAGCACAAGAACAACAGGAGCAAGCCACATCCTGGGTCAATTAAGGTTACTTTTTAGCCCAAAGGCCCAACTAAACAGCCAGGTCTTCATCACCCATTAAAATCCCTGCAAAGATCAGGCCACCAGAGCCTCCCTCTGAATGTTTCAAAAAGGGCTTGTCAAACAGCTTGGGGACTTTGGGGGTAGAAAAAGGATGGATTCAGATTGCATTTAAAGCCGAATTGATCAAATTTACACTTTTTGAAACAATATGAGAACTAAAACACAGCCATCCTTTGAAATGTGCACTTATCCAAATGTTACAATTCAGATCTCCAACCAAGTAATGTGTACAAAAATGCATATTTTAGGGGAAGTGTGCACAAAATGAATATATTGTTGAAAAGAACACACAAAAATGCATTATATTAGGGAAAATTGCTTGAACAAAATGTGTACATTTGTCAAAGCAGCATTAAAATGTATTTATTAGGAGAAAGTCGCACTAAAATGCTGAATGCTGAAGAGTTTTCATGAGGATTTTTTTTTTAAAAAAAAATTGCAAATTGCTGCAGAAATGTGTAGAACCAAACCTAAGATTAAAACAATGAGAAACTGGGAGAACCAAAATTGACAGATCATTCCTTCCCTATCTGAAACCCTAAAGTGGTGCTGCCAGTCAGTGTAGACAATACTGAGCTAGATGGACCAGTGATCTGACTTGACATAGGGCACTTTCCGGTTAAATACCATCCTCTTGCAAAACATCAGGGTGGTGTACAACAACATAACATGTAAAAGCAATACAGGGGAATCATTAGAATGACTGGCTATTCACAAAACATTTTAAAGGAATGGCAAGAAATTAGATTAAGTTCACATTTTATTTATTTATTTATTACATTTATATCACACCCTTCCTTCCAGTAGGAGCCCATTTCAAGAGGAATCTGTCAATTTCACACTTTCTGAAACAATATTAGAACAGAAACACAGCAATCATTTGAAATTAGCACTTATCTGAATTTTGCGATGCAGTTCACCAATCACATGTTTTACAAAAATGAACATATTAGAGGAAAGTGTGCACAAAAATAAATTTATGAGTGAAAATAACATATAAAAATGCATTAGATGAGGAGACATTGCTTTAAAGAAATGTGTACATTAGTTAAAACTGCCTACAAAAATGTGTGCATCAGGAGAAATTCACACTAAAACTCTGGAGGATTTTCATGAGGATTTTAAAAAGGTTGCACATTGCTGCAGAAATTTGGAGGTAGGAATTTAAGATCGGAAAAATGAGAAATGGAAAGAACTGAGATTCACAGATCTTTCCATCCCTACCTGTCAGCCACAAAAACATCAGTGTTGGGACTTTGAATGGCATCTTGCCATTCCTGGAGGGGGCACTAGTTAAACCAAGCACTGAATTTTCGCCAAGTCTTTGTTTGGGCTATGCTACGTTTGGGGCTGGCATTGTTGGAACGGTCCTCCATTAAAAAAAAAAATCCCACACAAAGATTAGCATGCCAAGGAGATGGCTAGAGAACAATCTTCATCTGGAAAGGACTCTGAGTGAATCCCTACTTTTTTTCCACCTTTCTCAAATGGCAGGAAATTTAAGTAGTGTTGTCATTGGGAGAGATATCTGAAGTGAATTGGACTGAACCAAATTGAAAGCCAAGCCATCACAGCTTTTTTGGGGGGGGGCTTTGACAAATTCCCCCCTCCCTCCATCTCTTTTTGTGGTGGCAGCTTTTGCCATTTGTGTTTTGAGGATGACATTTGAGAACAAATTAAATAACTCCCTTTTCTGAACTCTTCCAGAAGAGAGACCACTTGAAAAGGTGTGTGTGTGTGAGAGAGAGAGAGAGACAGACAGACAGACAGACAGACAGACAGACAGACAGAGAGAGAGAGAGAGAGAGAGAGAGAGCACTTTTCAAACTTCCATAGATGGCCTGGGGGTGGGGTGGGGGAGATTTTCTGGCAGCTCCAGTCTCACATAGCTGTGAACAACAATAACAACAAAACACTCCACTGAGAAGTTGACCGATGGCCTCTTACTACCAAGGTGTTTGTTTGAAATGGGATGGTGCAAACCAAGAAGAACATTTCTCTTCTCTGCAATGCTTCCTGTCAATAATCATTAACATTAAATAACTTACCTAGCCATTTGGCCCTCCAAATTTATTTCTGTTTCTCTGAATCACTTCCTTTGAAACATCTCAAAGTTATTTAACAATAAAAAACATCAACAATTAAGACAATTTCATATAGTAAAACCAAATCCAGCACAGATAGAGACTGGGGCATAAAAAGCTCC
Source organism: Rhineura floridana (assembly GCF_030035675.1). Classification (NCBI taxonomy): domain Eukaryota; kingdom Metazoa; phylum Chordata; class Lepidosauria; order Squamata; family Rhineuridae; genus Rhineura; species Rhineura floridana. The sequence continues at coordinate 15,322,752 of NC_084492.1, read as the reverse complement.
ACTAAAAGGCTTGTTGAGATGTTGTTTGTCACCCTGACCATTGGCTGTTCTAGCTGGGGCTGATGGGTGTTGGTTTCAATGGTACATTGATTTTATATTTTCATTAATTGCAAGCAATCTTGACCAAAGTGGAGAAGGAAGGTTGTAACTGTATGAATATGTTTTTAAAAGACTACAAAATGTATCCATCCAGGGCAAGATCCATCCCTTTCTGGAGGTCTTTAGGCACAGGCTAACAATGGGCTTCTTCTCCCCTGGCTTTCCTGCCTCAAACCACACTCCTCCCTTCTCTTGGCCCTACCCCTTTAAAATAAAATAAACCTTGACCAAAATGGCAACCGTCAATTGCAGGGGTTCCCAAACTGTGGTCCATGTACAACCAGTGGTCCACAAGCTTCATTCACATGGTCCACGGCACATCTGCACTAAATATTCATATTGATTTTAATCATTTCTTTTATTTCTTATATTGTATTTTATTATATTACAGTTTGAACTCTATGGAATGCAAATTGCAATACAATATAAGAAATAACAGAAGCAATAAAAAAACAATTTAAATCATACAGCATTTAGCACAATGCATTAAAATTGCTACAACTGGTAGATAAATCCTTAATCCTTAAGACCACCAGCAATTTTTAAGTGGTCCGTAGGGAAAAAGTTTGGGAACCACTGCTCTCTTGTCAAAGAAAAACAATACAACATTTTGAACCTTTGACATGAGTGCCATTTCCTCATCACTGCATGGATACAACACTCCCACACATCTAAAATCAGCCCTTACATCTCTTTCTACTATAACCTCATTTCATACATCTTTTATCTTTGGGAGATAAAAATGTTAACATTTTTGTACACACAAAGTGGACAGATAAATAATATCTTGCCAGGCAGGAATAGTATCTTTCAGCCATCAAATGCCAGGGTAAACAGGAATGCTTTAAAATTCCTCCTGAATGTTAATAATGATGGAGACAGGTGGCTGTGTCATGGGTCAACCCCAACCAATCAGCAACCACTCGCAAAACCACCAGCAGGGCCTCTTCTGCCAATTGTAGGGCCCAAGATGGTTGATAGTGGGGGGAGGTGTACTTTTAGGTAGTTTGGTCCCAACCCATTTAGGGCTTTGCATGCTAGTGCTAACCCTTTGAATTGGGCCCAGTTGCTCACTGGAAGCCAATGTAGTGCTTATAAGACTGGTGACATATGGCCCCATCAGGCTGCCCCATTCACCAGCCTTGCAGCTGCATTCTGCACTGTCTTCCAGGGCAGTCCTATATAGAGTGCATTGCAGTAATCCAGACAACTAAGGCCAGGCAATCCCGGTCCAGGATGAGCTATATTTGGCAAACCAGCCTAAGCTGGACATATGCACTCCTAGCTGCAGAAGGCACTTGGGACTCCAGTGACAGGTTGGAATCCAGGAGTACTCACAGCTTCTGAACCTGTTCCATCGGGGGAGTGCAACCCTTCCCAGATCAGGTTGTCCACCTAATTTCTACACATGGGGAACAGACTCTCCTGGTTCAGATGGAATGGAGAAATAGCACTGTGCGTCATCAGCATACAAATTGCACCATGCTCCAAATCCCCAGAAGACAGCTGGTGGTGGTTTCATATAGATGTTGAAGAGCAGAGGCAGAATGGACCATTGTGGGATCCCACAGCCCAAACCCAAGGGACTGAGCAACAGCTAATAAAATATCAGCTCCTACCCAGCTAGGGTAACATTTAAGCAGCGCACAATTCAGGCTGATTTTGTTTATGGCTAATCGTATTCTTCCCTGACACGTTCCCCTTGCCATACTGAAAACTACATTTCAGCTGACATGGAAACAGATTAGGTAATAATAAACATCTAAGGCTTGAAATGGTATTGGTCCTGCATTAATTGATATGCATTATGAGCCAGGAACACTCCTAGAATAAAATTGTAACCATTTCCCAAGTCTCTGTATTAAATTCTACAATCTGCAGAAGTCTTCAGATGTCACGTGAGAAGTGGAGTTATTTCCTCTAAAGGGCTCTAAAGCTCACAATTTCTGGAACTGACCTACAAATCCTGGCAAGCTCTAAGCAATAAAAGGCAATATCCATGGAATTGATCTTCTTCTTCTTCTTCTTCTTCTTCTTATTATTATTATTATTACTACTACTACTACTATTACTGTTATTATTGCTATATAAAGCAATAATTTCATTTTGCATAGCTTTGTAATCAGGTTAGCTGGAACAAAGGTCTTGAACTCACATTCTGTCTTACACCCCAAACTCTCAGTGAAATCAAAAGGGATCAGTGTTTACATTTCCATGGAGTGTCTCAGCTGCTCAGGTCCCGAATAGATGCTTTTGATTACAAATATTAAATAGCAATTTCTGCTTACATGAATTGCTCTGTATTGCACAGCATGGTCATCCTAATTTGATTAATCTTACACATTTATTTATGTTTGCCGGATATGTTTGCTCAAATGAGGTTCCAGCTTTCCTGCTGACACTCACGTATTGTGTTTTCCATGCTTTGCTGCCCAATCCAGATTCCGGGGAAGAACTGAGGCTGCACCTCCATGCTGAGTGCTTAAGGGCTAGCATGTAGTGCCTCCTTGGAGATCATGTTCTTGTTCAGTGATTGCTAACGGCTAATGCTTGAATTTGAAAAGCTTAACTAACTAGCTTTTCCAATGTTACCACCAGCATTTATTTAAAAAAAAGCACAGAAAGGGGATTTCCAAGCCAGGAAAGCAAAGGAGACATCCTAGAAAGAGGGCAAATACCATTCCTTTGGACAGGTTCCAAATATCACGAGTTTCTGTCTTAATGCACTGAACACTTGGATGGCTGCAAAATGAACAAGTGAAAAGCTGTGATTCGGGACATGGATCTCTCTCTCTTTCTCTCTCTCTTCACACAAAAACAGAAAAATTAAATAAAAATATCCAGCAATAAGAGGAGAAGTGTGGGGCAGGAAAAGGGGTGTCATTGTGGGTGGCTCAAATTAGATTTTTCAAGTGCTCTGTTTTAGAGGAGTTTCCTGGAAACTTGCCCAGGGTAATTAAAGAACAGGTAACTCTGAATTCGCAGAACTCTAATAAAAACAATTTTTCACTTTACAATGTCGTAAGCATGCCAAAATGCCCCCCTCCTTTTCGAACAATGGGATGGAATGGCACAGGTGATTTGCACCTTTTGACAGATGCAAGAGCATCAGTTAGAGGCCTATGTTATACATATAAACTCTCAAAGTTCTTCTGGATCCTGCCCTGCTGCTGGAATATCAGGTGGCTGTGGTAGCCAGGGGTGCTTTTGGCCATCTCAAAATGGTCTACCAGCTGCATCCGTTCCTGGAAGCAGCTGACTTGGCCACGGTGACACATGCATTGGTGACATCAAGGCTTGATTACGGTAATGCACTCTATGTGGGGCTGCCTTTGAGAATGATTCGGAAACTACAGTTGGTCCAAAATGCAGCAGCCAGAATGTTAACTGGAGCACAGCACAGGGAGCATATCACCCCTGTGCGTTATCGACTCCACTGGCTCCCAATTTGTTTCCAAGCCCAATTCAAAGTGCTGGTTTTGACCTTTAAAGCCCTAAACGTCCATGGACCAGTGTACTTAAGGGACCGCTTACGTCCATATGTTCCTACCCTGGATTTAAGATCATCTGCCTCTGGTCTCCTCTGCGTGCCTGGAATGAAAGAAGTTAGATTGACAGGCATGTGGGAGAGAACCTTTTCAGTTGTGGCTCCCAGACTTTGGAATTCCCTGCCCCAAGAAGCCCGTTTTGCTCCTTCCCTGATGGTCTTCTGGAAACTTGTAAAAACTAATTTGTTCCAGAGAGCCTTTGGTTGGGACTGATGGGTCAGCCTGACACTGTTTTAAGTGTTTTATCTTTTATTTTTATCTTTTAAGTTCTTTTATTCTCACTGTCTTATATGTGTATGCACATATATACATATATGTACGTTTGTATGTGTGTGTATGTGTATGCATAATGCATTTTATATATTTTAATAGTATTTTATGCATTTTAATTTACTGTAATGTTTTGTGTTTTTATTGTGTATTTTATTATATATGCGTGCGATTTTATTGTAGCTGCCCTGAGTACCCTGTTGTAGGGTAGAAGGGCAGGATAGAAATATTTTAAATAAATAAAATGGATAAATAAATAAATACATGTTATGAAGCCTCTCGAGTAACAATCCAATCAAATAATATTAAATATACCAAATATATTTGTAATATAAAAATATTAGAATGAAATCTTTACATAGTTTTCAGCAGTAGCGGGACCTCAAACATATAAACAAATATCTTATTCCACATCTGTTCTGAAGCTTAAGATAATTCAAATAGCAAACTTACCCAAATCAAATAGATGCAATGCTTTGGGCTGCAATCCTAACCCTACTTGGCTAGGAGTAAGTTCCATTGAATTCAATATGACTGAGTAGACATGGTTAGGATTGTGTTGTAAATCAAGTATGATTGAAAGGAAGCCAGTCTCCTGTAGCTATTTATTATTCATTTATTTTATTAAATTTCTATACCGCCCCATAGCCAAAGCTCTCTGGGCAGTGTACAAACTAAAACATTCCATCTACAATTAAAACACATATTTAAACAATTTTAAAACTACATCCAAATTTCAAAGTTGTAAACATTTTAAGACAGACAAAAACACATATTAAAATATAGCTAGTGGTCTATGGCCACAAACCTGTTGAATACTGTATAAACATTGTATTATCTTTTAAAATGTATTTCTTTGCTTAAATATCCCAGTCTGCATCTGTGCTAGAATTGCTTTTTAATATGTTTTTAACCTGTTTTAAAAAAAATGTTCAAAGCTTTTTTAGGAAATGTTTTTAAACATGTTTTGTTTTAATGTATTTTAAAGTCTGTTTTTATGATGTTTAGAGTGCTTTTGTTTGCCACCCTGGGCTCCTGTTGGGAGGAAGGGAGGGATATAAATCAAATAATAAATAAATAGCCCACAATCATCTTGTTGGTGAGATTGCATTGATATCCTCATGTAGGAGATGTTGATGTGAGAGGGAGCAGGGTTCAACTTGTGTGTATTTAAGAGGGAGGGCTTCAAAGAAGTTATCCCACTTCTAGGGATGGGCAAATCTGTCAATTTCAATTTTAGTATTTCATTTTTCAGTTTCTCATGTATCCAGTCTTAAATGCAGTTCTCTACATTTCTGCAGCAATTCACTTTGAAAAACAAAAACAAAATCCTCATGACAATTCTTCAGCGTTTTAGTGTACATTTCTCCTAATAAACACATTTTGTATGCGGTTTTAACTAATGCACTGGGTAGGGCTGCAAGGGGTTGCTGCTTGAAACATTGGAGACCTGCTGCTAGTCATTGTAGACAATACTGGGCCAGATGGGCCAAAGGTCTGACGCAGTATAAAGTAGCTTCCTATGTTCCTAGCCACCAGAGAACAAATATGGTGTAGTGGTTAGAGTGTTGGACTGGGACCTGGGAGACCAGGGTTCAAAACCCTGCTCGGCCATGAAGCTCGCTGAATGACCTTGAGCTAATCACTTTTTCCGCAGCCTAACCTACCTCACAGGGTTATCGTGAGGATAAAATATGGAGGGAGAGAACCATGTTTGTATGCCACCTTGAGCTCCTTGGAGGAGAGGCGGGGTATAAATGTAATAATAAATATCAGAGGCAGCTTGCCAGATGGGCTGGAGCCAGGGCCGCCTTATGGCTTTCGTGGGCCCTAGGCACTTTTGCCTTCGTGGGCCCCTTCCTCCGTCAGAAAATATTAAAAATTATATCTTACAACTGCGTCGGTATAAAGACGAATATAATCCAGGTTGGATTATATTCGTCTTTATACCAACGCAGTCGAAGTATGTATCTCGCTTATTGCGAGTAGTAAACTGCGCTGAGGCTAAGTGGGGCTCCGATCCGCCATCATTCAGTTGGCGCCTATGGCCGAGGCCATATTGGCCATGCAGTTTAAAGTCACTAAGCTTCTCACTATAGTACAAAATAATAGTGTATATATCAAAGTGTTCTCTGTTTTGATTACTTAAAAGGTACTCACAGTACTCTTCGACCCTAAAAGTTCATTTTTTTCTTCTGATTTTAAAAGAAATTAAAACATTTTTGTGGGCCCCTAAAAGTATCGTGGGCCCTAGGCACTGTGCCTACTGTGCCTAATGGATAAGTCGGCCCTGGCTGGAGCCACTTGCTAGCTTCCCAGGAGGGGGCTCACTATCAGAAGGGAGAAGATCAAGGCTGGCACAGTGCAAACGTACCGGCAGGATAGCCGAACTGGCGCCACTGATGCATTTATTTATTTATTGCACTTGTATACCGCCCCGTAGCCGAAGCTCTCTGGGCGGTTCACAGCAATCAAAAACATTAAAACAAATACACAATTTAAAAACATATTTTAAAAACAATTTAAAACACAATTTTAAAATTCAAAACAATATAAAAACAATTTAAAAACACATGCTAAAATGCCTGGAAGAAGAGGAAAGTCTTGACCTGGAGCCGAACAGATAACAGTGTTGGAGCCAGGTGCACCTCATCGAGGAGATCATTCCATAATTTGGGGGTCACCACTGAGAAGGCCCTCTCCCTTTTTGCCAACCTCCGAGCTTCCCTTGGAGTAGGCACCCGAAGGAGGGCCTTTGATCTTGAACGTAGTGTACGGGTGGGTTTGTATCGGGAGAGGCGTTCCATCAGGTATTGTGGTCCCAAGCCGTGTAAGGCTTTATAGGTCAAAACCAGCACCTTGAATCATGCATCATGTCTATTTCCCCGCTGCCTCATCCCTCCGTGACCTGCCTGCCTGGCTGGAAGCTAGCAAAGCAGCTCCACCCCACCCAGCATGCCACTTCTACTCTATATCAAGAAGCCGCTTACCTCAAGACCAAGTGCAGGGGATAAGCAACAAGACATGACTGTTGCCTTTGTCCTCTGCTTGTGGGCCAGAGAGGGAAGTATCTGTCCATTTGGGTTCTCTCAGTTTCTCATTTTTCTCATCTTAAATTCAGTTCTCCACATTTCTGCAGCAATTTGCTGTCGTTTTGTTTTCAGGACCTCCAAAACAGTGCACCACTGGAAGCATGCAACAGCTTAAGAGGGTAATTTCAATGGCTGAAGATTCAGCTTCTCCACTTGCTGTGGTTCAAATCAGGATCTCTCAGGGAAAGAAGGGCTATAGTGGCAGATCATCTGCTTTGTATGCAGAAGGTCCCAGGTTCAATCTCCAGGCAGAGCTGGGAATGTCCCCTGTCTGAAATCCTGGAGAGCCACTGCCAGTCAGTGTAAACAATGCTGAGCTAGATGAATCAATGGTCTGACTCAGTATAAGGCAGCTTCCTATGTTTTCCATGCCCCACAGGGTGGCTCTGTGCCCTACTTTACAGTCTTCTATTAAAAATGCCAGAAGGCAAAGTTTGAACGTTTCCTCTATTTGAAGGGCTGTCCAATATAAGTCTGGTTTAGAGATAGAGCCCTATGAAGGGACAGACGTGGACTTGAAGTTGGCTACAAATACTAGCTGGACAGCAGACTGAGCAGGCCCGGCCTGGTGCCAGTGGGTGGCCAGGTTGGGCACTGTCCAAGGACCCTGGCACTGAGAAGGGCCCCTGCTGCTAGGGCTGGATGGGTGTAGCTCCTGCTCCATGAACCGCATTGGCATTGGGTCGTGGAGTGTGGCCCCATGACCCAATGGTGGCATGGATAGTGGAGTGGCAGTCACTCTCCCAGGCAACACCCCCCCTTGGTGCGAGCTGGCCATGCAACTTCCTGTGGTGTCACGGTGCTACATCAGTGCGCTGCACACACATGCTTACCATCATCACCCAAGTTAGAAGTGGGGCATCAACATGCCCCTCATCTTTGGTGATGGAAAGCATGTGCACACAGCACGCTAATCTACTGACATGCCCAGCTCTATTGAAGCCCAGGAAACCTATTTAATCCACCGCCACTGAGGCCCCTGCAGTCTGATGCCGGCCCTGGAGCAGGTCCCTGGGTCCCCTGGTCTCAGGCTTCTCTCCTATGGTGAGATGTCTCTCTCTCTCTCTCTCTCTCTCTCTCTCTCTCTCTCTCTCTGTGTGTGTGTGTGTGTGTGTGCATATATATAATATGAATTATTTCTAAATTTGCATCTATCTATAATTATGCAAGCAGGTATCCTCTTTTTGTGTGTGATGCATTTCCTCTTTTTTGGCATGGTATTAAATGCCTACCTTACCATCCAATGTCCCTGCTCCTCCACAAAGGTATTAAATCATATTAATACTATAATGATGATGATAAAAGAACAACAAGAACAATTTTCTACACTGCTTTTCAAGACACAGCCTCCCCCAAATGGTTTACAAGCCACACATCAATCGTTCAAGTAAATACAATTTAAGACCATGAAACAGCCCTTATGTATTAATACTTATTAAATTATACTGCAGAAATCTAGTACCACATGGAGCTTGGCTCTTTTATACATATTAGATATATAAAATATATGTATTTCTTGGTATAGAATTTTGCATAGTAGTCAGGCTTTTCCCAATGTGGCCCTACCCTTTGGAATTCCCTCCCATTAAATATTAGGCAGGAACCATCTCTGTTGTCTTTTCAGTGCCTACTGAAGACCTTTCTCTTTCAAGCAAGCCTTGTAAGTAATATCGTTCCCAGTTTGCATCTGTATTGGAATTGTTTTTAGATGTTTTAATTGTTTTATTACTTGTATGTTTGCCTATGTGGGCACCTTCAGGAAGGAATAGTGTAGTAATTTATTGATATGAATCAATAAATAGAAACTAACATATGCAAATTTTATCAACTTTGTATCCCTTCGTGCTTTTTTTTTTTTTTTGGTGACACATAATTGTCTCCCCCCTTTCTTGCCCGACGGCTGCTACATCTAAAAACTGAAAAGACGAGGAGAGATGATAGTTTATAGTTTATTCAGGATCCACCTGCAGGAATGTGAAGTGGTAGAATTTTAAGGTGGTAGAATGGATTGTACCACTACAGGCAGCAGATGGAATGATGTCATTTCTAGAATGGTCCAAACATTTTGGGTTTTTTTCCCTATTAGGTTAGAACATGGGGCGAGGAGAGAGATTTGGCCCTCCAGATGTTGCTGAACTACAATACCCATCAGCCATAGCATGAATGGCCAATGGCTAGGGATGATGGGAGTTGTAGTTCAGCAGCTTCTGGAGGGCCAAAGTTTCCCTACACCCTTCTTTCTGTAGACTAGTATTTTCCATGCAAAGGTTGCTTTTTGTATGGGCAAACATTCAGTCAGGTGAGCCCTCCTTGCATTATAAACTAGTGCAGTCCAATGTACTGACTGAGGGAGAAGAGGGCAGAGTGAAGATTTCAATCCAGTTTCTTTCCAGCCACAGCCCAATGGTCCTTTTGCTACACCACACTGACTCTCTTACGTTGCCGAACAACCTGTCTTCATTTGCATGCTCCTGAGATTGGATCCTGTAACCAACATTTGGAATAGCTGTCTCCTGGTGAAACAAAGCCATTTCTGTTCCTTTCCTGTGAAGCTGGACTGTAACATATTCAGTTGTTCAGGCCCAGAGCTTTGATGAGCACTGTTGCTGGGTCACTCCTATAGAGCGTGCGTGCACACATAGAGAGAGAGCTATCAGCCTGTAGCATGAGCTGTGGCTGCCGCCATCCACCACCTTCAGTGGTGAGCCTTATGAGGGCCCTACCACATGCCCAAGGAAGCCACATGCTGGTGCCAGGACTGACCATCTTCGTTCAACAATTTACAAAGATGAAAAAGGACAACTGGGACTAGAACCAGGAACCCATTGTATTTGGGTTCTGCTGCCCTGCAAGGTGTGCCATACCTTAGAGTGTTCCCTGGCAGGGGAAAGTGTCCTTAGATCCTACAGGACTCCAACTGCCCAAACTGCTTAACAGCTCCACAGACCTGGAAAGTCTATACAAACATCCAGGGCAGGGTGGGACTATACCTGGGCAACCAGAGGGTTTCCTGGTTCGTGCCTGGTTGCTTGTGGTCCAGTTCTAAAAGCAGGCTTCAAAGCTAACTTCTGGCTGTAACAGATCCCCAATAGCAGTGACCATTTAAAACCTTGGTGGTTCATTTGTTAAGTTTAATATAAGCAGCATTAGGGCCAAGGAAGACATTGCAAGAGATGACAGAGTGGCAGGCATTCTGTATCTTCTCCTCACAGTGTCTAGTTGAACACAACACAAGATGTGATGCCCAGCACCACCTAATTGGCTGTCAACAGTGGAGGAAAGGCAACAACACATACCATAATGTCATGGCATGCACTGAGTTAAATTAGACCAACCTTCTCCAACATGGTGCCCTCCAGATGTTTTGGACTACAACTCCCATCAGCCCCAGCCACTACCCATATAAAGTCCATTATTCTCAACTTGACATATTAACTTCAAGAACCGGTGGAAGAGTTGAAATGACACTGTTATTCTGATAATGGCTTGTTCCTATAACACTGGAATCAACAGCAGTTCTCTAGCTGTATTCAATGGCAGCAGAAACAAGTTTTTTAAAACAGTTTTCAAATGGATTTTAATGTAATATATATTTTATGGAAGCGTGTGTGTGTGTGTGTGTGTGTGTGTGTGTGTGTGTGTGTGTGTGTGTGTGTGTGTGTGTGTACGTGTGTACGTGTGTACCAGGGCTGGGGAATCTTTATTTCGTCCCCCCACAACCCACATAGGCCACATTTGACAGGCGGGTGAAGCTGTCCACCTGTCAGTCACCTGACATCACAATGATATCAGGTGACCTGTTTTGCCCATGTGGTGCTAAATTAAGCCATGCAGGCAAAGACACAGCCCACAAAGTGCCAACAATCAGCTGATTGTCGAGTTTCACAAAACTCCATGTACAATGGCAACTAATAGCACAACTCTATACATGTCTACTCAGAATTAAATCCTACTCATTTCAGTAGGTCTTGCTCCTAGGTAAGTGGTCTAGGATTGTAACCTAAGTGTGTCTAATTGAGTCTGGATTCAACCTATTAATATTGGGTGGTATTCGACACTAGTCCTATTCAGAATAGATCCATTGAAGTTAATGGACATAACTAAGGTTTGTTAATTTCAGTGTTTCTGCTCTAAGTAGGACTTAGTTGAACACAAGCCATTATTCTCTATTAGACACACTAGCAAAATGTTTATTTTAAGTTTAAGGACAAGCGGAAGAGTTAGGCACATAATTTACTGTATTTCCTTTATCAATATTCTGTCCCCACTCCAACAGATTTAACTGTCATTGCTTACCCTTAAAAGTATCTTGGAAACTATAGTTTTACATGGGTGCTCAGCCTTTCTGTCCTAGAGTTTACAGCACCCTTGCAAAAAGCACAATTCTTTGGAGAAAGTCATGACAGCAAAGCTGGTTTAAGACCACTTTAAGAACATAGGAAAAACTGTTGCTGGATACGACCAAAGGTCCATCTACCAACAGATGCAGGAGTCATTTGGCCCTCCAGATGTTGCTGAACTACAACCGCCACCATCCCTGACTATTGGCCATGCTTGCCTGAGACAATGGGAGTTGAGGCAATGGGAGTTGTAGTTCAGCAACATTTCGAGGGCCAAAGGTTCCCCACACCTGACCTATCAAGGATGGGGAGCCTGTGGCCTTCCAGATTTTGTTGGGCTCCAATTCTCATCATCCTTGGCAGTTGGCCATGCTGGCTGGGGCTGATGGGAACTGGAGTCCAACAACAATCAGAGGAGCACAGGTTTCCCCTTTCCTAATCTTGTCCATCAACCTGAGCTGCCCTGAGCTCCTACTGGAAGGAAGGGCAGGATATAACTCTAATAAATAAAATAAATAAATAATAAAGAAACCTGTTACATACAGTGGCTTCTGGGAAGCCCACAAGCAGAGCATGACAGTGAGGGACTTATCCCATGGATATTATTCATAGATGAACAGCTTTTGAACACGGAGGGTACTTATGTCTATTCATATTTATTTATGAATATTTACATACTGCCTGTTCAACAGAGACCTCTGGACAGTTGTTCAAGCAATATAAAAGGACACTCGGTAGCATCAGAACATTTGTTAAAACTATACTAAGTTAACCAATATAAAAAACACAAGCATCAGAATAAAAGCGAGTCAAGATCCACATAAAACCCAACATCAAATCAATGTAAGATTGCCTAAAAACTACCACAGGGAGAAGTAATTAGTGCCAAAAGCTAAAAGTACATTTGAAGAGCAATTAAAAGAAAAATGACTAATGCCGGACTGCATTAGGTTTGGGTTGAGGGGAGGCTCAGCTTTACTTTGGCCTCCTGCTGGCGACTGGCAACAGAGTGACACAAACATCACTCCATCAGCACTGATCTCACCCTTCTGCTTGCCAGATAGGTGGGCATCCCTGCCAGTGGAGTCTAGTGGAAATCTCTGAAGCAGAGCATTCTGGGTGTGAGGAGGAGATGGGGATGAGCTGGTCTAAGATCCAGTGATCCTAAGCCAGTCTTGCTGTCGTTGGGTGATGGTATTGAGCCTCATTGTCCTACCCCCCTTTCTGCCACAGTGAGCAGCTGGGCTGCAGATGCCCACTTACTTGGGAGTAAGCCCCACTGAACTCAATGAGACTTCTTAGTAGACATATAGAGGACAAATTAATAGTCTAAAAGCTATTTTAATAAATATATTATTATTTATGTATATAATATATACATTACTATTAAATTAATGTTTACATTATTACTAATATGATACTAATAAACAAATATTATTGTTGATGTTATTAAAACAATGAAAACATAAATATTATGTGTGTGTGTATGATTCAGCTTCTTCTTATTATTTATTATTATTTGTTGAGTTTCTATACCGCCAGACTAGCATAGCTCTCTGGGCGGTGTACAACAGAGGAATATAAATATGCACAATAAAATCCAATAATTCAGTGCAAGGAACATGTATGTAGGCATCCACAAATCTAAAATCAGTTAAACATATTTAAAAGACTAAAATAGACTAAAATGCCTGAGAAAAGAGGAAGGTTTTAACTTGGCGCCGAAAAGATAGCAATGTCGGCGCCAAGCGCACCTCATCGGGAAGACTATTCAACAGTTCGGGGGCCACCACTGAGAAGGCCCTAGTTCTTGTTATCATCCTCCGAGCTTCCCTATGAGTCAGAACTCGGAGGAGGGCCTTCGATGTGGAACGTAGTGTATGGGCAGATTCATATTGAGAGAGGCGTTCCAGCAGGTATTGTGGTCCTGCGCCATATAAGGCTTTATAGGTTAAAACCAGCACTTTAAATCTGGCCCAGAAACATATTGGTAGCCAGTGCAAGCGGGCCAGAACAGGTGTTATATGTTCAGACCGCCTGGTCCTCGTTATCAGTCTGGCCATCAGATTCTGCACAAGCTTCAGCTTCCGAACTGTCTTTAAAGGCAGCCCTACGTAGACCACATGCAGTAATCCAATCGAGAGGTGAGGTCCTCCCTGTCCAGATAGGGACGTAGCTGGGCCACCAACCGAAGTTGGTAGAACGCATTCCGTGCCACCGAGGCTACTTGAGCCTCGAGTGACAGGGAAGGATCTAAAAATACTCCCAAACTACGAACCCGCTCCTTCAAGGGGAGTGTAACCCCATCCAGAACAGGGTGGACATCCACCATCTGATCAGAGAAACCTCCCACCAACAGCATCTCAGTCTTGTCTGGATTGAGCCTCAGTTTGTTAGCTCTCATCCAGTCCATTATCGCAGCCAGGCAACGGTTCAGCACATTGACAGCCTCACCTGAAGAAGATGAAAAGGAGAAGTAGAGCTGCATGTCATCAGCGTACTGATGGCTATGCACTCCAAAACTCCTGATGACTGCACCCAGTGGCTTCATGTAGATGTTAAAAAGCATGGGAGACAAAACCGACCCCTGCGGGACTCCACACTGGAGAGCCCACAGTGTCGAGTAATGTTCCCCCAGCACTACCTTCTGGAGACGACCCGCCAAGTAGGAGCGGAACCACTGCCAAGCTGTACCTCCAACTCCCAACTCCGCGAGCCTCTCCAGGAGGATACCATGGTCGATGGTATCAAAAGCCGCTGAGAGATCAAGGAGAATCAACAGAGTAACACTCCCTCCATCCCTCTCCCGACATAGGTCATCATACACGGCGACCAAGGCTGTCTTGGTGCCGAAACCGGGCCTAAAACCCGATTGAAATGGATCTAGATAATCGGTTTCATCCAATAGCGCCTGGAGCTGGCCAGCAACCACTCGCTCCAAGATCTTGCCCTTTTAAACATTTCATTGATTTTATCTGTTTTAAGTATATTTGTTTTTTAATAGTTCTATCAATTTTAGCTATGTTTTATCTACAATTTTATTATGTGCACTGCTTAGAAAGCTGTTTCATTTATATATCTTTCTAAATAAATAAAATAAAATAGCGATTCATGTCCTCCATGAGTACTGTACATTTAATCATTGGACCCAAACCAAGTTAGTTGAACGTGTCATGGACCTCACTTAAATCAATGGGACAAGTCTATTGTAACTTAAATCCCATCAATTGTAATAGCTAATATGTCTACTCAAATGCCAGTCCTGTTGATTGCAATGAGACATCCTCTCAGGTAAGTGAGTACAGGCTAACAGTCAAAGTTCAACAAATTTAGTATAGATCCAACCCATAAAGTTTAAGTTTTTAATGCTCATGGAGCCAAATAAGTGAGATGAAAAAATGTATTATTACTATGTTTAAAGTGAAATTGGACCAATTGGGGCAAGTGAGGAAGCGAGGAGTGTGTCATCGTGTAGGCTCAGGGAAGGAAAATACCTACCATCTATTACGCAATGGTCTCAGGATCTAACCAGCCTTGCAACCTTTGAGCATGTTTCTTGTTAACATCAGTTTTGTGTGGAAACCCATCAGGGCATTTGGATGGCTTCTATCAATGTATATGTTTACATTAAGTTGGATATAGGGTTGGTTACTGTATTTTAATGTGAGCTGATAGGGTTGTTGTTTTTTCCCCTTTTCTTTCTTTCTTTCTTCCTTTCTTTCTTTTTCTTTGTTCTTTTCTTTTAATTTGTTATAAAAAATCATTGAGGCTGGAAAGCAAAACAAACAAAAAACATTCAAATGAAAGAAAGAAGCACACTTAATCAAAGGTATATTTTCCTGGAGACACCTTCCCATGTTTAATCACCGAAGGAGTTTTGGGAAAACAAAATCAAAGGCTGAAATTGTTCTTCACCCTCCCTCCCCCGCTGGTGCTAGTCTAATCATCTTTAATTCTACATTTAGTTATTTATTTATTTGCCCTGAGCACTCAGCATCATGCATCATGAGCCATCGATACAGTAATCAAGTGTAAACCATACCCTTCCTAGCTAGGCTCTCCGCTGAAGTAAAAGAAAACGGCACGAAAAGTATTTCTTTTCCAGATACATTCTTCTCTCTGCACTGCCTCATCACTGTGCAGAGATGATGTGATCTGAAAGCATATTATTTTGGACGCCAGCCAGTCACCTGGGAATCCTCTGCAAGTACCTGAAATACAACGAAAGCAGGGGCATAGCAAGGTGAGCAGCTTCTCGGTCCTACCTGAAAGCTCTGTAGGTGGCCGTAGGCCACTTGACTCAAAGCCAAATCAAGCACCTGGCTCAGAGTTGGATGCCTGCCAGTTTTATATCATATTCTGTTCCTTGAATTATGGCGTCTGGGGACCCCTTTTCAGAGCTTATTGTTATATGTCTTTTTCAAACTAATTCCTCACTGAAAGATATTTGAAATCCAAAGGTTTATTCCGCCCACCTACCCCCTCCCAGCTTCCCACCATATTCAGAGTTGCTGACACTTGTCCTGCTCGGTCAAAGAAAAATCTATTTGAAGATTGCATATCACAGGGCTTTTTTTTTTGTAATTAACTCTTTGATAGCCCTCTTACGGAGAGATTTTTGCCATGTACTTTTATGCATTTTTGCAATGCAGTTCACCAAACAATGTTTACAAAAATGCATAGGGGGAAATGTGCATCAAAATGAATATAGGAGTGAAAATAATATACAAAAATACATTATATGATGAGAAATGGCTTGCAAAAATGTGTACATAAGTCAAAAATGTATTTGTTAGGAGAAATTTGCACTAAAATGCTGAAGAATTTTCATCAGGGTTTTTGTTTTAAAAAAAACAACGCAAATTGCTGCAGAAAAGCGGAGAGCCGAATTTAAGATTAGGAAAATGAGAAACAGAGAGAACTGAAATGAACAGATTGTTCCATCCCTAGTATTTATCAACAGTCACTAGCGGTCATTTTCACTGTTCAAAAGGGAGGACAATAACTGTCTGCTATTACTATTACTACTAACTAGCTGCAATCCTAACTCCACTTACTTGGGTGTAAGCTCTGTTGAATTCAGTAGGACTTACTTGTGAGTAAACATGGTTAGAATTGCACTGCATCTAACTAACTTGCTGAACTCTCCCTTTCTACGAAATTACACGAAGCTGCTTTCACAAAATGAACACAATCCAACACAAAGATCAAAGTACAACCTAAAGCTAAACTAGCAATAAAAAAAGCAGTGGATAATAAGACAGTAGTTTTCAAAACAGCAGTTTCTGTGACACAGATTGCTGTTTACGTGATTTTTGTTTTTGTTTTGCGATTAATTAATAAAAAATGGTGGTTTGCAAGTTTAAAAAAATGGCTAAACTCAATGATGAAACCAACCCACAAGGGCCAGACCAATACGTCCACTTTTGGAGTTCATTAACACTCCTCCTAAAAGATAGTGGAATAACCAGTCACTAGCAATTTAACCAAGCCAACCAGAGAAAACATTCACCAGCACAAAATGAAATAAGAGTTCTTTTAGTTTAATCCTTAAAACTACTCCCTGTACCCCATTATATGCTCACTGATCTACTTGACCTTCCGTCATTATAGGCAGACAGTGGTACTGTTTTGTTTTAAGTTTATCTTTGTGTTGTTGATATATAATACCAATGTTTTTTTTAAAAAAAATACCATTGATTAAGTGTGCTTGGTAGTCATTGCTCAAATTGCAGGAGGGCCAAAGGGACACATCTCTACGTTTTTTGCCCTCTTAGCTACTGTTTTAGAGAGGTAAGGGGGGGATGTACTGGCTACATATGAAGGAGTCGCAGAATGGGGGCTGTGGGTCTGATTGTTTTTCTTTCTCCTTCTTCCAGTGGTGGAGAACCTCAGGCCTTGGGGTCAAATGCACCCCTCCAGGTCTCCCTGCCTGGCACTCAGGACTGTCCCCAGGCCACACCCTCCCTTTAGGCCACACCCTCCCTTTAGGCCACACCCCTCATTGGCCCTTCTCAGTGCCCTCCTTGAATGCCTTTGCCTGGCTGGAGTGTGTTCCTGAACTGTCATACTGCCTCTAGCTTGCTTGAATGGAGAGTGGAAATATGGGTGTAGCAATCTCTGACTTTTCCTGAGTGACAATGTAGCCTAGCATACAGTTCCATTTGTCGCTCCACCACTTCTGTCTGTGGCCTGGCCCACCAATGGCATATGGTCTCTGTAATGTTGCCCATGATGAAATTGCAGCCCTCAGGTTGAGAAAGTTCCCCATCCCTTGGTTGAGAACTTCTTGTTTCACAAACATAAATCACCATAACATCCACAACATCCACCGTCTGTCACTGCCTTTGATACTGACTCCTCTACCTATAGACTTGAGTTTGCTGCCAATCCCTGCTATCACATGTTTTCCAGAGTGCAAATGGAACTGTGGTTTCTTAATCCACATGCCTGACAGTTTTCACATAACCCCATCATATCCCCACCACCATCTCAGCAAAGACGTTCATAGCAGATCCAGTATCAACTTACAAAGTCATCAGGGAGTTTGGATTTCTCACAGCCTTCTTGCCGGGAGCGTGAAGCCATGTTTTCTGGCTGGTGTGAACTGACACAGTGCCACAGAAGTCAGCCTAGCTAGATAGAATTTCAATTCAGTTCAGCAGACTAACAAGCTGGAGCAGGTGCAGCAACTGGCTATATAAGGGAGGGCCAAGCCTATGCAGTGGAAATGAATAGTGACCTATGCTTCAGACCAATTTGGCAGTGGAATTATGAACAAAATGGGCTTTGCCTCTTAGCAAGAAAAAAAATCATTTTGCAATGTAATTTGGTTTTGCTAATGAAGATTTTTTGTGAGATAGCTAGCTAGCTAGCTGATTACATTAAAACTTATACAGATTACATAATCAAGATCATCCTAAACCATTGTTGTTTATTTATAAAAATAACTTTCCTGTTATAATCAACAACTTACATCTTTCTTAAGAAGAGAAGTTATGAACATAAGAAGAGCCTGCTGGATCAGGCCAATGGTCCATCTAGTCCAGCCTCAAGTTCTCACAGTGGCCAACCAGAAGCCTGTGGGGAACCCCCAAGCATGGCCTGAACACAAGAGCACTCTCCCCTCCTGTGGCTCCCAGCAACTGCTATTCAGAAGCATACTGCTTCCGACAGGGTAGGCAGAGCACAGCCATCATGGCTAGCAGCCACGGACAGCCTTATCCTCCACAAATTTGTCTAATTCTCTTTTAAAGCCCTTCAAGCTGGTGGCCATCACTGCCTCTTCTGGGAGCGAATTCCATAGCTTAGCTATGCACTACATAGTTTCTCTCCCCCCCTTTCTTTCTTTCCTTCTTTCTTTCTTTCTTTCCTTCTTTCTTTCTTTCTTTCTTCTATCTGTGGTTACGGGACTGTTTTTGATTGCTGCTATTGTATTCCTCCACAACACCCCAAACTCTGAGTTGTTCCCAGTAGTGTAGTGACAAATTCGGAACTGCAGGGTCCCTTCCTAATAGTCACAGTCATGCCCCTCCCCCCGTTTTTGCTGCTGACTTGAGAATGAGATCCTTGTTTATGCCTTCTCCCACAACAAAAGACATACCTAAGAGCCAATAAGCATGAAATTGAAGAGTGTTATTTATTTATTTATTTTTATTGTATTTATTGTATTGTTAGCTACTGAAAAGAGTCATCTCAGTGGCTGACTCAGCTCCTTCCACTCTGATTGACTCTAATCAGCAGGAGAGGACAAGGAATCATGTTAGAAGACTCTTCTGGGTGGCTAACACGCTCCCCTTTCATGCTGTTTGGCTCGTAGGATGCTGCAAACATAGGGGCCCTGCTTCCAAAAAAGTAAGGAGTCTAAGACACACACCCCAAGACCCTGGATGACTACACCCCTGGTTGTTCCAGGACATTGTGTGGAGGAAATGGCAGCAGCAACATTCATTTATGATGTTTTGATGTGTTTTTAGAGCTTTTGTTTGCTGCTCTGGGCTCCAGCTGGGAGGAAAGGCGGGATATAAATCAAATAATAAATAAATAAACATAAAGTTTTTAAAAAAAGAAAACCAGTGGTCCCTTCTCTCCTGGAATGACCCAGAATGATGCAATGTCTTGGACAGCTGAAAGGAAGGGCTGACATCTACAAATAGTAACCACTACATTCAGCTCTTGCCACGGTCACCAGAGATAAGTAAGTCTATCACACACACACACAACTGGTACAAACAGCTAAATATCAGTTCAAGTGAGACTACCAAAACACATATCCACCCATTACACTGCGAACACAGGGACACAGGAATCTGCCTTCTCTGTCTGGGAGGGATCAGGTAGTCCCCTAACCTGGGTCCCATCTGCACTATACATTTAAAGCAATATTATACACAGTTATGGCTTTCCCCAGAGAATCCTGGGAACTCTACGTTAAAGGGGCCTAGAGTTGTTAGGGACTCCTATTCCCCTCACAGAGTTCCCTGGGAAGAGAGGTTGACTGTTAAACCACTCTGTGAATTGTAACTTTGTGAAGGGAGTAGGAGTTTCAAAGCAGCTTTTAGCACCCTTAACAAACTACAGTTCCCAGGATTGTTTGGGGGAAGCCTTGACTGTGTAAAGTGGTATAATGCTGTGTCAAATGTGTAGTGCAGATGGGCTCCTGGTCATGTTCAGGAGGCATTTGAAGAGGGTTTTTCTATTATTTGTCCAGGCCTTAGGAAGGGGACAAGTATTGTTAGGCACTAGAGTTTCATGACTGCCATTTAATTGTAGTATGCTGGAAACGGTTTTATTTGATTTAGTGTTGCTAACCGCCTGGCACCCTTCAGGGAGGAAAGCTGGGAAAGAAATTTACCTAACAACTAAGTAAATAAATACTATCAGATGAAACAATTGGTCCATCTAGTTCAGTACTGTTAACACTGACTGGCATCAAGGTTTCAGATATGACAGTGGTTCCCAAACGTTTTCCCCCATGGCCCACTTGAAAATTGCTGATGGTCTTGGCGGACCACTCAGTGATTTTTCTGCCTGTTCTAGCCATTGCAATGTGCTGTGCTAGGTGCTGTGCGATGTTTAAAATTGTATTCTTATTGCTTGTTTTCTTTCTTATATCGTATTTCATTGTGTTGCAATTTGCACTCCCTAGAACTGAAATTGTCGTACAATAAACTCCACTATAAGAAAGAAAAGAAGAAGAAAAATACAATTAAAAATCAATATGGATATCTAATGTGGATATGCCGCAGACTGCCTGAACGAAGCTCGTGGACCCTGGTGATCCACGGATAGGGATGGGGGAGAAATTTGATTCAATTTGCATTTCAAGCCAAATCTGTCAAATTTACGCTTTCCGCAACAGTATGAGAACCGAAACACAGTCATCCTTTGAAATTCGCACTTACTCAAATTTTGTTTTGCAGTTCACCAACCAAGGTTTACAAAAATGCATATATCGGAGGAAAGTGTGCATAAAAATGAATAAACGACTAAAAATAACATGCAAAAATGCATTGTATGATGAGAAATGGCTTGCAAAAATGTGGACATTAGTCAAAACTTCCTACAGACATGTGTTTATTAGGAGAAATTCACACTAAAATGCTGGACAATTTTTGTGAGGATTTTTTAAACAAAAATTTGCAAATTGCTGCAGAAATGTGAAGTGAATTTAATGTGAAACTGAGAGAACCAAAATTGACACATTTTTCCATCCCCATCCATGGATCACAGTTTGGGAACCTCTAAGATATGAGATATTCCCAGTTCTACTTGGAGATGTCAGGGATTGAACCTGGGACCTTCTACATGCAAAGCATGTGGCTGAGCTGTTGCTCCAGATGGACAAATCTGTCAATTTTAGTTTCTCTCTTTCTCAATCTCAAGTTTAGATTGCCAAATGTTCCCACCAGTTTGTGATTTTAAAAAAAAAACCTCATGAAGATTCATCAACATTTTATGTTGAACGTCTGCTAATATACATGTTTTAGGCAATTTTACCTAATATACACATTTCTGCAAAGCAATTTTCCTTAATAAAATGCATTTCTGTATGTTAGTTTCACTTACTTATGCATTTATATGCACACTTTCCCTTAGTATATACATTTTTTACACATTACTTGGCTGAAGCAAAGCACTGCAAAATTCAGAGAAGTGTGAATGTTGATGCATAGCCATGTGTTTTTGTTTTGTTTGCAAATTCATAAAGTGAGAATTATAAAGTGAGTTTGCCTTTACATGAAGACTGAATTGAATTTCTTCCCAATCTCTAGCTAAGGCCCTTCCTTTTCTGCATTAATCACAGGACAAATGAATATTAAACTTTTAAGACCCAATTCCAGATGGAAGTTGCACTTAGAAACAGTTGCACAAATTCCGTCCTCAAACTCAAAGGCATGATCTTTCACAAATAAACCACCGTGTGTTGTAAACAGAAAAACAGGCCCAAATAAAAGGGATTATTACACCTTTTCAGCTTCAGGTGACTCAAGCAAGAGAGCTATGAAAGAAATGAGAGGAAGAAAAACGTAGCGACAGCCAGCCTGAACTACGGGAAAATCTTGTCCTACTGAAAACTAGGATAATCAGTAATTGTCAAAACCCTTAGTTCGGAAAGACTTATCGCTGACACCCCTTCTTATCACATTTATTTAGTAATCTGTCATAAATCTATAAAAATGCTTGGTAGTACATTCCTTTAAATTTTCTTTCCTGCACACCCCTCTCCCTGCCCTTTGGAATGGGTGATCTGTAATTATTTGCTACAACTTCTGATGCTAAACTTGTAATTTAAAATTGAGAGAGCCTCAAACTGTCTGGACAAATGAGATATGTGCTTAAAAGTCTGGCAATTGTCCAAGGAAAAGAAGGTCTGTTATTATCTTTTGTTGCCTCTATTACCAGAATAACGAGGGAGCATTGCAAATCAGCATGACAAATTAGGAAAGAAAAACACATCTCCAAAGGCAGGAAGGTTTTAGCACTACTTTAAATTAAACCTTCCTGGTTAGATTTATTTTCTTAAACACACATTTGTTGCAATTAGCTACTGGGACCATGGGGGCTTAATCATATTTTTTTTAATAAATACTTTAGAACCTGTAAAGAGATGGAAAAGTTAAGGTAGTGATTATTTGGGTGTTTCTTTCCTCCTTCATTTAAGAATAAAAATGAGATATGTCACTGAATTTTTTTGAAGCCAATAGGGATAACTATGGAGCATGTGTCACCTCATTTCCCTGATCTCTGATGTCCTTAGTGAAAAATGAATTGAATACTTTTTCACACACTCAGTGACCACATGAGCTGCCCAGGCTCTCTCTTACATCCTTGTCACGCAGCACTAGAGAGGGGTAAATCTGTCAGCGGCAGTTTTTATTAGTGTCTCATTCTTCCAATCTTTTTTTAAAATCATTTTTCCAATCTTAAATTCAGTACTCCACATTTCAGTGTGATCAGCATTTTAGTGTGAATCCCTCCTAATATATACATTTTTCTATTCCATTTTGTCTAATAAACACATTTTTGCAAAGCAGTTTTCCCCAATATAATGTATGTTGTATATTATTTTCACTAACATATGCATTTTTATGCACACTTGACTCTAGCATATGCATTTTTAAACACATTACTCAGCTGGAGAAGTGTACTGAAAAATTCAGAGAACTTCAAACAGTGGTTCTGTTTCAGTTTGATTTGCTCTACTCCCCCTAATCTAGCTTGCTGCCCTCAAATGTGGGGGAGGAAAAATGTCCCATCACCAGTGTGGAACTGGGATTCAGTTGCTGCTCCAGTCGGCTTCTGTACGTCTTGTCATTTGGCTCAGGAAGCAAAATGTCTTGAGCAGTGGTGGCCGGTGCCTATTGGGACTGGTAGGGCGGAAGGCAGGAGAACCCACAATAGGTGGAACCAGAGTCGATGATTGGTGGAGCAAGGCCAATAATAGATGGTGCCAACTAATTCTAGTTTTGTCCTCATCCTCCTACCAGCTGAGTTCTGCAAAGGCAATGCTTAGAGTAAGGAGGAGGAAGCTGACAGCCAGGGCCACCCTCTGGACTGGTTGTAAGTAAGAAGGCAGGCAGCAGGGGGTAGGGTGCGGGCTGGCTGAAGACTGACTGGAGTTGGAGGGGTAATGCCCCATTTGCCCTAACAGACCAGCCCCCACTGGTCTTGAGCCAGCCCTGCTCCTCATATGACTTTCTTCCCTAATTTTGCTATTCTGTATTTGTCTGGATTGTTTCCATAGTGATACCAATGCATTACGGATCCTCCATTGGTCCTTTTTGTTATTTCCAAAACTTTCCACCGAGAATCGTTCATGAACAGTTTGACAAAGCTATCCTTCCTTCATTTTATTTGTGTCTTTCCTCCTGCTTTCCATTACTGATGCAGATGTGCAAAAAAAAGTTGCAAAAAGAAAAGAACGATATTTGGGGGGGGGTTCCTAAAAGAAAAAATTAAATATCAAAGCCCATGAAAATATAATATTTTGTGCTCAAGCAGAAGAATGTGGTGGTCTCAAAGAGCATGTTTATTTTTCAAACAAAAGAGAGACAAGCCACCAGTCAGCTTTCTTCCTTCCAATGTCTTCATTGTGGTCTAATTAATCAAGTCAAAATGAATTTTAAAAAATGGTAACCTTTTGCCAAACACATAAAAGAGATGCCTGCTGTTGACATTTAAATAAACAACTCCTCTAAAGAAAGGTTCATTTTTTAAGAAAAAATATGTAGCTTTTGCCGATTCAGAGCTTTCTACACTTTTTCCCACACGTTGTTGTCTTATGAAGACTAAATATAAATGTACCCACTCATCCATCATAATCACTGCCACCCAGGAACCCAGGAGTTTGGAGATGCTTTTGACAATGGGTATGATCCAGATCATATTAAGTCCTTTTCAGTCCCACTGATTTCAATACCATGGCTGAACACATGCATTTGGGTGAATGTCAACATTCATACCCAAATGTTGATAATCCCAGAGAAATTTGGAGCATGTCCGGAAACTCATCAGTGAATTTTGACGATTGCCTAAATGTGATTGATAGTTAACATCAGGGCTGGCCCAAGACATTTTGAGGCCTGCGGCAAAGAACAGGATGACCCCCCCAGTCCCCAATTCAATATACAGAAGCAGATGAATCTTATTTCAACACTGGCAATGGGACAGTGTTGTTCAGTAGTCTTGAGGCAGCAGGCTAGCTTAGGAAGGCTGCCCCAATGGAAGAAAATAGCTGTGGGTAAGAAAATAGCCACAGCCCCTCCCTAGTCTCCAGTATCTACTGCCTGAGGTGGCTGCCTCACACTGCCTAATGGCAAAGCCGGCCTTGGACAGCATCCACTTCTGTATGCCTATTTGCTTAGTTACCAATGTGAGCTAGTATGCCATCTGTTCCCTTGCAAGAACATAGAGACGTAGTCATTGCCATCCATAACTTGGTCATCTCAAGCTTAGACTTTGTGGCCTTAAAAATAAATAAATAATCTTTGGGATTCTATATTGAAACGGCCACAATGGCAGCTGCTTCAGAATGTTGATTTTAACCTATAAAGCCCTAATTGGTCTGAGAATGGAATATTTCAGGGAACACTTCCATCCTTGTTTATTTATTTAAGCAAGGGTGGGTGAGGAATCGGATCTAGTCAGTGGGCCAGATCCTTATCTCCCATATCCCTCACAGGCCAAATTTGACAGGTGGGTGGAGCTGTCTACCTGTCCATCACCTGATGTCACAATGATGTCAGGCAATGAGGTGCTTTGAAGTCTACTGGTGCTTTGAAGCACCACCAATCAGCTGACTGGTAGTGCTTCAAAGAGTTGCTATTTGGGGCTATTTATAGCTGACTCTTGTAGAAAAGTGGGGCTTGAACTGGCCACATACCAGCTGATAGGTGCTCAGTTCAAGCCCTGTTTTTCTGCAGGGGTTGGCTTCAAATACTGCAGCCAATCCCAGGGAGATTGAACTGAGCACCTACCATCTGGTAGACACCCAGTTCAAGCTCCGCTGTTGAGCTGCAATATTGAGTTTCCAATGGTAAAGCAATATTTGTGCACATTACTTGGATGGAGAACTGCACTGCGAAGTTCAGAGAAGTGCGTATTTTGAAGGTTGGCTGAGTTTTGGTTTGCAAATTAGGTAGGCTTGCCTTCAGATGCAAGCTGAATCAAATTTCTCTGCCGTACCTAGTACAGACCTTTCTATTTCATTCAGGTACTGGAAATCAGCCCAACTGTGTTGGCTTCCTGTTCTGCTGTTCAGTTTGTACGTTTATTTTATTTTTGATTAGATTAATTTTTAGCCTTTGATTTTGTAAACGATATTCTGCTTGACAGAAAAAGGCAACCAAAATGATCAGGAGGCTGGAGCAAGGAAAAGCTACAACATTTGGGGCTTTTTAGTTGGGAAAGAAAAGGCTAGTAAGGAAGAAGATGACAGAGGTAGTATGGCTCTGAATTCCAGTTGCTGGAGATCATAGGCAGGAGAAGCGTATTCATGTTCTGCTTGTGGGCTTCCTACAGGCATCCGGTCAGCCACTGTGGAAAGCAGAATGCTGGACTAGATGACCTTTGGTCTGATCCAGGAGGACTCTTCTTACGGTTGTTTTGAACAGCATTTTCGGAGCAGAAGCAGATGAGCAGTACAGAAACTGTGTCAACAAAACAATGAATAAATGTCCTGGAAATGGGGAAATGTGTTTTTTTTCAAGTATTCTCAAAATTAAGCTCAGATTGTCATCTCAATCCAACATGGCCATAAAGTTTGATATTTTTGGCAGTGCTAATTTTCATAAGAAGCAAAATCCAAAGTACAATAAAAATTGGGTTGCAGCTAACTAAGTTCAGCACAGTAGACCTATTGAAATGGAGGGACCTAAGTTATCCATCATGCCCATTTATTTTAGTGGTAGCACTCATGTTGGATCCAATTCATAGTATGGATTACACAAACTACGTTCACAACTTTATATACAATTGGTCAATGACAGAGGGGTAATTTATCAGAGTGGAACTGGAGTCTCTTCTCTGTGCTGCCATATTAATATTTGGAAGCTCAGAACCAATTATGTGGGTGCTTCTTAGCCAATCATCATTTGGCAACAGAGTAGTAGAGCTGAGCTGCCTCTTATAAAATCAACACTTTCTTATTTGTTATCTTAAATATACTGTATATCTGTTTTTGATCCACATCCCCTGCGGTATCTCCTGGCAGACTTGGTTACAGCAGATGCACGATGTGCTATCATTGTATCAGAGCTTGGAAGATTACTTTTAAAAAGTAATAAATTACAGTTACAATTACTTGGCCAAAAAAGTAGTAATTACAGTTACAATTACAATTGCTCTGAAAGTAACTGATTACTTTACTTTTTCTCAAAAGTAATCACTACAATTACATTTCAGTTACTTTTTTAAAAAAAATGCTTACAAGGTGCTGGCCTTGGCTGCTTCACATCTAAGTAGCCTAAAACAATATTAAAACTAAACACACACACAGGGGGTAGTAGAAGGGTCCGAATCCCCACATAGCCATGAAGCTCACTGGGTGACCTTGAGCCAGTCACTGCCTCTCATGAAAACCCTATTCACAGGGTCACCATAAGTTGGAATCAACTTGAAGGCAGTACATTTATTTTTTATTTTGAAGATGATGATTATGATAATGCAGCATTTCAAATTAATTCTGTATGACAAGCATTCCATGCCAAGCTTGGAAAACCAAGGAGGAGGTATAAAATGTAGACAAAAATACTTTTGACAAAATGCCGTTTATCTTTTATATCTATATCTATAATTAACAATACAGCTGAATGATGTATGTAAAGTATTTTTTATCTTTCCCTTTTTTATTAGTATTTTAGTACTACTGCTAAAGTTCTGATGAAAGAATAAAGCATTCATTAGCCAAATTCAAATGATTAGAACACATCACATAAATTCCACTGAAGTTGGAGTTTTTGCCATAGAAAAGCCAAAAAATACATACCCTATGATAGCCCAATAGACAATCAGAACTAATCGTAGCTTGGGAGTTCTCCTCGACTCTTCCCTGTCTCTTGAGGCTCAGGTAGCCTCAGTGGCACGGAATGCTTTTTACCATCTTCGATTGGTAGCCCAGCTACGTCCCTAGCTGGACAGTGACAACCTCGCCTCAGTCGTTCATGCTCTGGTAACTTCTAGATTGGACTACTGCAATGCGCTCTACGTTGGGCTGCCCTTGAAGATAGTTCAGAAACTACAGTTAGTCCAGAATGCAGCAGCCAGATTGTTGACGCGGACCAGAAGGTCCGCTCATATAACACCTGTTCTGGCCCATCTGCACTGGCTTCCTATTTGTTTCCGGGCTAAATTCAAAGTGCTGGTTTTGACCTATAAAGCCTTACATGGCATGGGACCGCAATACCTGGTGGAGCGCCTCTCCCAATATGAAACTACCCGTACACTGCGCTCAACATCTAAGGCCCTCCTCCGAGTTCCATCTCATTGAGAAGCTCGGAGGGTGGTGACTAGAAATAGGGCCTTTTCAGTTGTGGCTCCCGAACTATGGAATGGTCTCCCTGATGAGGTGCGCCTGGCGCCGACGCTGCTATCTTTTCGGTGCCAGGTGAAAACCTTTTTATACTCCCAGGCATTTTAAAGTGTATTACAGTATTTTAGCATTATTTTGTATTTTGACATTGTTTGGTTCTTGTATTGTTTGTCTGTTTTTGGTTTTTGATTCATTGTACTTATTGTATTTATATATTGTACTTGTTTTTATTTTATGTACACCGCCCAGAGAGCCTTCGGGCTTAGGGCGGTATATAAATTAAATTAAATTAAATTAAATAAAACCCTATTGCTTCTCATTTGCAAATGTTGCAAGATCTAAGGTAACTCTAGATCATGTGAGTTCAGGTGATGCATGTTATGTAAATTTGTATAGATATTAGCAGAGATTGTCAACAGTCTGAGATGTGTGTGTGCCAATGTGTGCGTTTACCTAAGTGGCAGGCTTTTACCCTGCACTGAGATCACTGAGACTTAAGACTTAGTAAAATAAGAAAAGCTATTTTATTTATAGAGATACATAGTAGATAGGAAAGGCATACCTAGTTCTAACTAACTTGGAGGCGCAACACTCAGGTTTGGGAGTTGCCCTCATGGCTCAGGAGGGAGAGAACAGAGACAAAGGTGTCTCCTCTCTCTTGGATTACTTTATTGCTAAACTGCATTCTGTGTTTGCCTCTGTAATTCTCACTTTTTTTTACCCACTGTTTGAATGTCTTTTGGGAATGCCTACTGATTATTTGTTATCATTTTGGGCTGATTACCTTCAGCTATTATCTCACCAAAGTTGCATACACATGACACATTTAAAGCACATTTCCACCACCACCCCAAAAAAGAATCCTGGGAACTGTAGTTTGTTACGGGTGCTGGGAATTGTAGCTCTGTGAGGAGTAAACTACAGTCCCCAAGATTCTTGGGGAAAAGCCATGTGCTTACATGTATGGTGTCTACTGGGAGACTCTTACGGATTGATTCTATACTCCCAGAAGTAAATCCTATTTACTGCTATGGGAATTACTTCCAAGTAAGTATGCTTGGAATTGCAGCTTTTAGGTCATGCTTAATAGCCACCTTGTATCAAATTGAACAGTTTCCAATCAGATTTAAATAGTAACCACTTAAACTGGTCAGAGTGTCATTCCCACTATTTCTGAAGCTCAGGCTGGAAGTGTTGTTGCTTATGTAGCCATGGTATCACCATCCATACCACACATAATAAGGAGTATTAGTGGGCAAGAGGGAACCCAAAGTGTTGCAGAATACAAAAAAGTGAGAGAGAAAACAGAAAGGGGATGACTCCCAAAACAGCCCAAATGAGTACTGAGCATGCTCTGTTATGGAATGCTCAGTGGCTGTGTGTGTGTGTGTGTGTGTGTGTGTGTGAGTGAGTGAGTGAGTGAGTGAGAGAGAGAGAGAGAGAGAGAGAGAGAGAGAGAGAGAGAGAGAGAGAGAGAGAGATGTCTCAGCTAACAGACAATTATAGAACAGTAGAGTTGGAAGGAACCTTTAAGGTCATCGAGCCCACACCCCTGCTCAATGCAGGAATCCAAGTTAAAGCACACCTGACAGGTGGCTGTCCAGCTGTCTCTTGAATGCTTCCAATGTTGGAGAGCCCACCACTTCCCTAGGTAATTGGTTCCATTGTCATACTGCTCTAATGACTGACAGTCCTTTTTTGAGTGTTGAAAGGTGTTTCAAATAAAATTCTAACTTTTATAATAGTCCAGATTTTTTTAATGTCCATATGATTGATGGGCAGGCTGGAAAGAAAAATGACTCACTAAGGCTACATCCACACCAGACATTTATTCCACTTTAAACAGTCATGATCTCAGAATCCTGGGAAGTGTAATTTGTGAAGGGTCCTGAGAGTTGTTAGGAGACCCCAATTCCCCCCACAGAACTCCAGTCACAGAATTGTCTGAGAAGAGGGGCTGACTGTTAAACCACTCTGGACATTGGAGCTCTGTTGGGAGAATAGGACTCTCCTAATAACACTCAGCACCCATCGACTTCCCAGGAGGATCGCTCCGACTGTGCTGCCTCTGGGACGGGCTCCCTTCTTGGTGGAAACTTTTTCAGTTTTAAAACCAGTCAGAAGGGCTTTTTGACTGGGGAAAATTTCTTCCGGATAAGGAAGAAATGTAGAGATTTTCCACAGAGCTTTGTTGTGTTTGTTGGAGGCTGGAATTCTGCGAAAGAAGGTCTTCCAGCAGCTCAGACGGAGCTAGGATTTCCAACCAGCTCAACTGATTAAGTGAGCCGTTTTTTTTTCTTCAAAGAAAAATGGATTAACAGGCAAGCATTCTCCTGTCTTTTCTCATTATTTTGTTATCAATACAGCTAAAGAGATTTGTCAAAGAACCAGCAATTAAGAAACACTGGGTGAGTCATAGCTTTCTCTTTTATTCACGGAGCTAAGGGGAAGAAAATAGAAATAGTTTATCTTTATTTTTATTGCAAAAAGCTGGCATGGAATTCAACATTATAAAGATTATAAACGGCTGAGGGGTTTCTAATTTAAAGAGAAAAATTTTTTTTGATTTATAAGACTTTTGAGTAATATATGTCTGGGACTATTTTTTCCGGTTTACTTTTTTTTTTTTTGACAAATCTGCTCATTCTTCCTGCTACTAATTATTTGGATGCTGTGAATTAAAGTTGTTTTGGCACTTTTGGACATACAAGAGATAAGGCAGTTCGTCTTGTCTAGAGGGTGATGTCAGCTGGCTTGAAAGATTAACTCCTTTGTAACTGGATAAAGAAATAAACTGTTCTTTGCTTGGGACATTGGAAATTGAAGGGATTGTGGTTTTTTTGGTTTTAAGAATGACAATCAAGAAGGTGGTTGAGATCATGGATGTACAAGAAGGGACTTTCTCTTTAGATATGTTTCAGAAAATAATGAATGAGATTAAGTTAACAAAACAAGAACTCAGACATAACAGACAAGTGATGATAAGTGAATTTGGCGAAATGAGACAGGAGCTGAAAGAAATTCAGGATTCTATGAGAAAGGAGAACAAAGATAAATTTGGAAAATTAAAAAAGGATGAAAGAAAAATTAAAGGGAAGGTTCAAGCCTTGGAGATTGGATTAAATATGGTCTTGGAAAAAGATTTGGATTTCCTGGCTGTGATGGATCCTGGAGATAAATATTACTGTTTGGAATTCGGCGCTGTCCCTGAAGGAATTGGTGAAGAGATTGGAGATAAAGATATCATCGGTTCAAAAAAAATTCATGGACTGGAAGGATTTGATGGAACTTGAAATGGAGAAAGTTTACAGAATTAATTCCTGTTTTGTGATAATGAAAAACCCTTCAAGAGATGTGCTAGTGCATTCTGTAAAAAAGAGGAACAGAGATGCGGTTCTGCAACAATACTTAAGAACATAAGAACATAAGAAGAGCCTGCTGGATCAGGCCAGTGGCCCATCTAGTCCAGCATCCTGTTCTCACAGTGGCCAACCAGGTGCCTGGGGGAAGCCCGCAAGCAGGACCCGAGTGCAAGAACACTCTCCCCTCCTGAGGCTTCCGGCAACTGGTTTTCAGAAGCATGCTGGCTCTGACCAGGGTGGCAGAGCACAGCCATCATGGCTAGTAGCCATTGATAGCCCTGTCCTCCATGAATTCGTCTAATCTTCTTTTAAAGCCGTCCAAGCTGGTGGCCATTACTGCATCTTGTGGGAGCAAATTCCATAGTTTAACTATGCGCTGAGTAAAGAAGTACTTCCTTTTGTCTGTCCTGAATCTTCCAACATTCAGCTTCTTTGAATGTCCACGAGTTCTAGTATTATGAGAGAGGGAGAAGAACTTTTCTCTATCCACTTTCTCAATGCCATGCATAATTTTATACACTTCTATCATGTCTCCTCTGACCCGCTTCAGTGATACGTTTGGAAATGATGGCAAGAAAATATTTGTGATGAAGGAAATCCCTATCAGACTCTTATTATATGACTATGACAGCAAGATTATTGGGTGCGTAAAGATGGAAGATGGAAGATGGAATCAACACTGATAAAGGAAGAAGAGTGACTTGAAATTACTGGATTTAATAGACTTGAAGAGTTGGATTAATTGACATGTCTATCTAGAAAAAAATTGATGGACATATATCTCAAGGATTGGAAACTTCTCTTTGACTTTTTGTAGAAGAATAAAATGATATGATGTTAATGAGATTTGATACCAACTAAGATAACTGCTGGAGGAAGGTGATTTTATAATTTATCAAGAGACAGGTTTGTTATATATTATAGACCTATAGCTGAACTACGACAAATCGGAAGTCAATAGTTTTTTTTTGTTTTTGTTTCTTTTTATTGTATTAGTTTTAATTTGTGTTTTTCTTTTTGTATTGTCTTGATTTTGAAAATTTGGATAAAAATTAATTGAAAAGAAAAAACACTCAGCACCCATCACAAACTACACTTGCCAGGATTCTTTGGGGGAAGTCATGACTGTTTAAAGTGGCATAAATGTCTGGCGTGGGTGTGGCCAGAAGGTCATCCAGTGAGTTCATGGCTGTGGTAAGATATGAACCCAGAACATCCCAGCTGCACCCAGCATGGAACTACACTTTCAGCAGCAAATACCAGAAAACCAACTAAATGTGTGCTGTCAATGTGCAAAGCATTTGCTGGGGTGCATTTGGGTAGGTGAAGCAAGAGATAGATGGAAGGGGCTGTTTTCCATGCCTGCCACTTTACCAGTGCAATGCCCCATATTTTTCCTTATTGACCTCCATCAGCTAGGGGAAAGTGGCCAGGGAAGGGGTTGCAGATAAAAAGTTTCAGCAGCAAATTACCCCCTCTCATCACTTCTCCCTAACAAAATGCCCCCCACATCAGTAGCAGACACCAGCAGGGAAGTTCTTTTTTGACCTACATGCATAGGGAGAAAGACAGTGTAAAGGGTGTGCACAATGGGGAGGGGATGACAAAGGATTTATGACTTAAAGATTTAATATTCCATGAGTAGAAAAAAATACCCTATGCAAATGTCTATATTATTGCAGAAAAGTTCAGTTCCACATGTTTGCCATCTTTTCCTCAAGCACAACTGTTTTTGAGATAACAGTCTTATTCTCTCTTGCCCTTCCCCAAAAAAGCCATGTTAGTTGTCCAGTATGTGAAATGACTGCAGCCCAAGACATTTTGCTACTTGAAGCACAAGAGCAAATGGTGCCCTGCCCCCAAGTCAAGGTCATAGTACCATAGCTTGAAAAGTTATGTTGGCATTTGAGGCAGAAAATCTCACAAGTACCTCTTCCTGACAGTAAATATACAACAACCAAAAATTAAAATAGCTAATAATTTGTTGCATGGTGCCCCAAATTAGTTGCTTGTGGTAGTCATCTCTTGCTGCCTAGTGAGAGTCGCTCTATGAGAGGCACATAACTGAAGCAAAACACACAAACAGAAGTATGAGACTGCACCTACCTCCTAGTCTCTTGCCAGTTCCCAATTTGCACCCTCTCTGGAGGGGTGCAAGGACAAGTGGAGAGGATGCAAAGAGGGTGCAAGGACAAGCGGAGGGGATGCAGAGAGGGTGCAAGGACAAGCGGAGGGGATGCAGAGAGAGTGCAAGGACAAGCGGAGGGGATGCAAAGAGGGTGCAAGGACAAGCGGAGGGGATGCAAAGAGGGTACAAGGACAAGCGGAGGGGATGCAAAGAGGGTGCAAGGACAAGCGGAGGGGATGCAGAGAGGGTGCAAGGACAAGCGGAGGGGATGCAGAGAGGGTGCAAGGACAAGTGGAGGGGATGCAAAGAGGGTGCAAGAACAAGCGGAGGGGATGCAGAGAGGGTGCAAGGACAAGCGGAGGGGATGCAGAGAGGGTGCAAGGACAAGCGGAAGGGATGCAAAGAGGGTGCAAGGACAAGAGGAGGGGGTGCAGAGAGGGTGCAAGGACAAGCGGAGGGGATGCAAAGAGGGTGCAAGGACAAGCGGAGGGGGTGCAAAGAGGGTGCAAGGACAAGCAGAGAGGATGCAAAGAGGGTGCAAGGACAAGCGGAAGGGGTGCAAGGACAAGCAGAGGAGATGCGAGGACAAGTAGGGGGTGCCAGGAAGAGCAGAGGGGGTGGGGGAGCAGGCTGAGGGAGGCAGGCCAAGCGGGGGGGCAGGGAGAGTAGGCTGGAAAGGGTAACACATACACTCACCTCCACAGCTCTTCACTTCCATTCTGCTGCTTCTGCCTTCTACTCCTCCTTGCCCTCCAGCGCTGTCTGACTCTCCACTTCCTCCCTCGTGCCTCCATAGAGCACGAGGGAAGAGCTAAACAGCGCAGAAGCCCAGTTTGAGGCACATATCTTTCCTCCACCATTTCACCAATCACAGCAGCAGATGATTTCCCCTGCTTTCCCCCCAGTAACGTCCAAATGTAAAGCAAAAAAGTTACATTTGCAGCTCAAAAGTAATGAAATTACCACTCGTTCTGTTACATACAAAATGTAACGAAGTTACCCACTCATTATGCAAAATAGTAACAAATTACAAGTAACTCGATATTTCTAACGAGTTACTTCCAAGCTCTGCATTGTATTCCTCATCCTACACAAGAGATAGCCAATAACCACATTAACCAAGAGAGCATAAAACAACAAATGAAGCACATACTTCTCAGGTAGATGGTTCCAGGTTTGATCACCAACACCCCACATCTCCACCTTAAAGGACCTTAGGTTGGGAAAGTCCTCTCTTTGTCTGAGGCCTTGAAAAGCCACAGCCTAGATGGACCAATGGTTTGCCCACTGCCAGGCAGCTTACCTTTCTTTCTTTCTTTCTTTCTTTCTTTCTTTCTTTCTTTCTTTCTTTCTTTCTTTCTTTCTTTCTTTCTTTCTTTCTTTCTTTCACTTACTTACTTACTTATTTGAAAGTGAAGATCCTGGACTTAAATTGCATTTATAGACCTATTACCAACGAGACATACAAAACTGTTTCTCATCTCTTCTCTCAAGAACTTTGTTGGGACACATTACCTTACAGCCATTTGCTACATTTATGCTTTGGAATACATTCTGATCAAAGGTACTGGGGTAGAAGCAGTACGAGACTAGCCAGTAAAAGAGGAGAGAGAGCATGCAAGCAACAAAACTCAGTATTTGTCTAGCTGGCCACCTTCTTCATATGGCCCTGCCTGAATATTAAGATCTTCAGGAGAAACCTTTCCCTGAATCCTGCTAATATCAGGGGTGCATTTGGTATAGGCTCAAGAGAAGGCCTTCTCTGTGTCTGCAGCTCTAGGCCAGCAAAGGGTAGCGAACCTCAGCCCAGGGCCAATTGCAGCTCTCTTGGCCTCTCTGTTTGGTCCTTGGGACTCTCCCCAGGTCAGTCCCCCATCACAGCCACCTCTTTTTTCCCTAGGCCATGACTCTCACTGGCCTGCCTTCACACCCTCCTTGAGGGTTTTTGTCTGGCTGGAGGTAGCATAATTTAAAAGAAAAAACATCATTAGCTGCCTTTTGGGCACACAATTGCAGAAAGGCAGAACCAAACAACTAAGTACTAAATCAGTGAGGTCATATATTTATTTAAAAACAAATAATAATTAAATGAGACCATGTCACATGTCTACTTTAGCAAAAGAGTGCCATAGATCAGCTGCCGCCACATGCTTTAAGGTGACATGTGGTTTGGGCCTTAAACAGCATGATTGTGAAGCTAATTGTCTTCATCAAGCATCGCCCGAATTTCTTGAACAGCTGGAAGGGGTAGCAAGAGTGATGAGTTTATTCAAGATGAGCTTGAGCAGTATTTCAACTCATTACAGACAACACAAGAATCCCCCCCAATGAACACTCCCGGAATTACTTCAAGTCAATAAATAATTACCAATGAGATCCCACATGGTGTCCACATTGTCCCCGCCAGGCAAGAGAAGAATGTGGCCCACATCCCACTACTCAAACCTTGGTTTGAGATGTTTAGATATTTGGGTGGGCAGCAGAAGAAGAGAAAAGGAAAATGAGCAGTGTTTCAACAAACAGAGGCTGATGGAACATAATGTGAGCAAAGGGTTTTTCCTGATCTGCGTTGCCCCTTCACCCTTGCTTGGAAGACAAACAGGCATTTCAGCACTGTCATTTCACTGCTCTTACTTTCTGAGTCCTTTTTTTTTTTTGCTTTAGGCTATTGTGGTTGACTTGCCCTTCTTAATAATATGCTGCTAGACTAGAGATGTGAAGAGCTGGGGTGGGGGTGAGGTGGAAAAAAATAAAAAAACCTTTTCCCCCCTTTTTTCCTGATTTCTTATCCTGATCTTTTCTTATTTTTTTCTGTTGCTTTTTTTGTGGCCTTCACATCTCTATGCTGGACTCCCAACTCCAATCACCCCTGACCATTGGCCATGCTCGTTGGGGGCTGATGGGAGTTGGGAGTCCAACAACAACAGGAGGACCACAGGTTTTCCTGTCCTGACTTCTCTGCTGGAATATGAAACAGAGCTCTTGGTCATGGGTGGGGAAACTGTGGCCCTCCAGATGTTCCTGGTCTCAAATTCCCATCAGCCCCCAGCCAGCATGACTGATGGTCAGAGATGGGAACTAAAGTCCCACAAAGCTGGAGGGCCACAGCATTCCCACCCCAGTTCTTGGTAATAGGGCAACAATGGCACAGAAAGGAAGAGAAGGATACAAAGCATTGCTAAATGTGAACGTCTGTGGGAAGGACTCGGACACTTCTGCTCCCATCATCGACTCCTAAATGTCATGTGGAAGGGCCAGAATTTCCAACCTCCTTCAGTTGCCCCATGGTGGTAGCGGGTGGTCCTGACTAGCAAATCACTTTGCTGGCTCCTGCTATTGATCAGGGTAGAGAGAGTTGTGTGTGTTTGAATCAAAATCAGGAATTGAATTTGACTGAACCTTTCTGAGAATGTTCCTTTCTGGCTTCCCTGAATTGTTAAAGAATTTCAGCCTACTTCCTGGAGCAGGGGTTGCCAGTGTGGTGCCCATGGACACAAATTCTATCACAGAGGCTTTCCCTGGCACCCATAGGGTCTTTCTCACACTGCCACTCCAGTTGTAGGCAATAGAATAGGTTGTGGTGTGTGTGCTGTTCATGACAGTTTCTCTGGTTGGTAATTGTGTCCATGGGCCCAAAACGGTAAGTTACCCTGGAGAATATTCATCCAAATTCTTCCCCCCCCCTTCATTTCACCACCACCAATAGGTAGATAATTTCAGTTGCAACTGTGGGTCCAGCTTTAATTATTGTTTAATATTTTTATATTACTGATGGAAGGAACTAACCAGAGAATTTTCTGAGAAATCTTCTGAGAATGTTTCTTCTCCCTGCTCACATGTTGAAGAATTTCACCTTCCCATCCTGGAAAAATATTTCACACACTCTCCTTCTAATTTCAGTGCCCACAAATAAGGCAGAGAATTTTTGAAGGCAATTTTTTGCTGAAGCCTAGATTTCATGTCACACAATCTATTTGCATAAGCTTTTATAAAATGCATTTTTAGCATGTCATATTCAAGAGGTTTTCTTGCACCAGCAATTGAAATGTTGAAAATGGAGTTTACTGGCATACAATGTCATAAAGATTGATGTTAATGTTGGTTTGTGAAGAACTGGTAGTGCCACTAAACATGCTGATGAAGTAGATGGCCTTTTGTATTCTACATCTACATGTTGTCTGCACTGTGGACTTAAAGTGTCAATCATAGTGTGCATGTGTGCCATCAATGAAGATGGTGGCGGGGATATCAGCCCCTTAGAGAAGCCTCCTCCACCATCTTGGTTGATGGCAGCAACTTCCAGCATGCAGGACATTCACAGAAAGAGAGAAGAGGTAGGTGGAGTGGTTCCTCATGGTCTTAGGGGGGCTGGGAGACGGGGGAGGCCAGCATCCAAGGGCCCAGTCACACATGGTGCTAGTCCTGGTTCTAGTGTTGCTGTTATATGATTATTTATGTTTCATAAAAATTGCAGCCTATTTAAATCTAAGCAGCGTGGCTGCCTCTTTGTTTCCATGCTTTGTTTCCATGCACTTTGTTTAAAATCATGTGCTTTTAAAGGCCCCCCCAGACCATCTTTTTTCTTCATCTTTCTCGTGTATTTTGTAGCATGTCATTGACACCATAGTAATAATGCATGCATACATAGACTGCCTTCAAGTCGATCCCGACTTATGGCGACCCTATGAATAGGGTTTTCATGGTAAGCGGTATTCAGAGGGGGTTTACCATTGCCTTCCTCTGAGGCTGAGAGGCAGTGACAGGCCCAAGGTCACCCAGTGAGCTTCATGGCTGTGTTGGGATTTGAACCCTGGTCTCCCAGGTCGTCGTCCAACACTCTAACCACTACACCACACTGGCTCTCAATAATAATGCACTAGTGGTGAAATTATACAGGGCCATCCGCACATCACTGCACTTTAGTGGTTCTTCTGCAATGCTTCTCCAGTGTTACCTCATTATTGCTGGCTGGAAGGGCACTCTTGCACTATTCTGCAACACAAGTAGGACAGCCTCATCCCCAGAACATCTATAGCATAAAAATTACAAGATTTCAGCAGGAAGCTACAGGACATGCACTGCTTGGAAACAAAGCAGTATATCCATCCCAACTTTGCAGGTGCTACCAAAGTATTGAAACTATCCAGATACCAACATGAGCACAAATAATCATGAATGCAGGATTTTAAAAGAGACATCTGGAGGGGAACATAAATCACATTCTATAAAATGTGGCTTCACACAATGCCTAATTAATTTATAGCAGGGATGGGGGACCTGTGACCCTCCAGATGTTGTTGGACTCCAACTCCCATTAGCCCCAACCAGCAAGGTCATTAGTCAGGGATGGTGAGAAATAGAGTCCAGCAACATCTGGAGGTCCACTGGTTCCTTATCCCTGATTTATGTAGTTCATTTCAAGAAGATGTGGTGGTGGTTACTCACTATGACAGCTTTTAAGGGGATTAGATGAATTCATGGAAGATAGATCTATCAACAGCTATGAGTCTCAATATAACTTCCATGTTCAGATTGCAATGAACACCAGTTGGGGGAACCACAACTAGAGAGGAATTATGGCCTTCATGCACTGCTTTAAGGCTTCTCTGAAGGCATCTGGTTGTCCCCTGGGAAAACAGAATGCAGGATAAGAATCACAAAGTTAGAAGGAGCCTCATCTGTCATCTAGACCAACCTTCTGCCAGTGCAGGAAGTCTACTGCTACAGCATTCCTGATAGGTGGACATCCAGTCTCTGCTTAAAACCCTCTAATGATAGACAGTCCACAGCCTTCTGAGGTGGCTTGTTCACTCTCAAGTAGCTCATACTATCAGGAATGTCTTCCAAATGTTGAATTGAAGTTCCCTTTCTTGTAAAAGATCTAACTCTCTGGTGTAACAAAACACAAATTTGCTCCATCATCTATGGAGTGAATAAAAATGATTTTTTTTACTTGGTGCCTAAAAACAAGCAATGATGGTGCTAAGCATGCCTGAAGGGGCAGAATAACTGAAGAAGGCTATCATATAGCAATTTAGCCAGGCTACAACTGCCCAACTTCTTCAACCTTCCCTTGTAGGACTTAAGTCTTCGGGCCTGTCATCATCTTTGTTGTCCTCCTTTTGATATTCTTCTTGGTATCCTTACACTGCAGTGTCTGATCCAAAAGGATACTTCCAACAGGTTCCAGAGTTTGATGGGAACACCAGAATGCAAAATCAGTTGTTTCTTTGTAGGGATGAGTGAATCTCTCAACTTCTGTTTCTCTCAGATTCTCATTTTTCCAATCTTAAATTCAGTTCTTTACATTTCCACATCAATTTATACAAATTAAATTAAAAGTCTTCATGAAGATTCACCAGCATTTTAGTGCAGATATTATTGTATGCAATCTTTCCCAATATTCACATTTTTCAAAGTAATTACCCATATTATAATGATTTTTGCATTATAATTTTGCTAATATATGCATTTTAATGCTCACTTTACCCTAGTATATTCATTTTTGTACACTCTACTTTGCTGGGAAACTGTATTGCAAAATTCAGAAAAGTGTGAAGTTTGAAAGATGGCTGCATTTCGGCTTATGCATTTTTCAGAAAGTGTGAATTTGGTCAGTTCACCTTTAAATGCAAACTGGATCTCATTTCTCCCCCACCCCTGGTTGTGTTTGTTTTTTGCCACCTTCACAATAAAGGTGAAAGGAGAAATGATCTGCAGTTCTGAAGCTTTCAGCCATATTCAGAAGTATCAATTTTATCATGTAAAGAATCAGAGCAAAAAAACAGAGAGGGTTTTTCATTTTTTTCATGTACGTGGCCTTACTAAAGCAACAGCCCCACAAAAGAAACTCAGTCTGCCCTACGAAGCCATGTCTCACTGTTTACATGTCCTTTCTGAACTGTAGGCGGGTTGCTTTACCCTATTATTACACAATTCACAATAGCCTAGCTAGCTCTAGGGGCCCCTAATATACTGAAACACTGGAATTTGCTTCTTAACTTATACCAGGTTTTCCTACCGGCTTTTGACTTGCATGGGCCTGCATGCTGTTGTTTTGCTTCAGTCAGGAGAAGGAGGACAGAGTTTCAGAGGGGAAATGTAAGAAGTTCTCAGGAATCTTTAGTTTCAAAGCTATAGGAGGAGGGCAGGTCTCCTGAATTTTTGGGTGGCTCCTCTCAAAGCCCTCCTGTCGTGGGCACCCTCTGGTAGGCCGTTAGCTGCTTCAGTAGACATGAGACGGCCATTTGTTTTTGTAGTATGATCCAAATAA
The DNA here is from genome assembly GCF_030035675.1 of Rhineura floridana. Lineage (NCBI taxonomy): Eukaryota > Metazoa > Chordata > Lepidosauria > Squamata > Rhineuridae > Rhineura > Rhineura floridana. Next base: position 15,282,109 of record NC_084492.1, on the reverse strand, counting down.
AGATTTTTATTAAAGAAAATAAAAGGGTAGGAACTGGGGGTCTTGTCCTCGGCACATCAGCAAACAGAAGAATCTGTTTAACTTGTACTGTGCTGAGGGAAAATCAGTACTGCACATCTTGGAAAGCTTGTATCTTCTCTTGTTTCAGGTTCAACGTCTGCCCATCCCTGTTCCAGTTAGTACTTCTATTGTTAAAGGTTGGAGGGGAGTATATGATTTCTAGTGAACAGATTATTGATGTGATAGAAACCAAAAGCTTTTTGGGGGTACGTTCTGACCATGAACCCAATAAAACCTCTCTAGGGAGAATAATGGTCTCCCAAAACTCTTGACTGGTGGAGAGAGATTCAGCGTTTGATATTGCCACCCTTGTCCTTTGGATGGGGCTAGGGGGCTGAATTAGGGTGGGCCATGATTCAGATGGGTGATGGGAGCAAGCAAGGTGGAATCTAGTGGGTCATGGGTGGATGCAGGATAGAAGATTGGTAGGTCAAGTTTCAAGAGTTCATTCTTTTTTTATTTATTTAACAAAAATTTATATGCCCCTTGATTGTAGAAAACCTCTAAGCAGTTTACAAAAAAGAGTTGGCATATTATTGAGCAGGCGTCAGCAGGTTCTACCTCCCTAAGTGCCTTGTCCACATTCTTGGGCTGCAATAACTAAAATACATCCCAGCAAATATACTACCAGATGACTTTCTGGAATATCCTCAAAAGCCATTTTTGAGGGGCAGACTGTTACTGGATGTACACCACAATGAATAATCTTTATGCTATGTTGAGATGTGGCGTCCTTTGGAAGAAAGGTTGACTCTTTAATAATTGTATCTTTAATTAATCTTTCTACCCATTGTAAAGGGATCAAAAATACTAGAATACAAATGAGTACAGACAAGGGTAGCTGGGACCTTATTTATAGAATTTAGCCTTTGCCCTTTGAGATTCTTAATTGGCTTCCTCACCATAATCATGTTATTTAAGACTGAGCTGAATATTGCATTTGGCATTTTGTTGCAGGATTTTGCAAATGGGAGATATGAAACTCACCAGTACCCACCTGACACTTCTTTTCATGTTTAAATCATTATATGCCCCAGAATGACACTACGTCACAACTGGTAGCAGGCAGAGTGGTGGGGTGCTACTGATCACCTGACCTCCATTTGGTTGCATTACTGCTACTTACAGGGGGGATTAGGGGCGAGGTGGCAGGGAGGTGGGTGCTGTGCAAATGCACTGGCAGGAGTGCTGGGCTGACTCCACCACTGCATTTGCACTGCACTGTCCTCATCGCCGCCTCACCTCTCACCCTCTGCCTCCCAGTAAAGAGCAGCAACATGACTAGCAAGAGGTGGCAGACCATCATGCCATCCACAACTGATCACCATGTATTCTGGGAGGCAGGGAGGAGCTATCAGAATGATCCTCAGAATGATGCTATGCTGTGACACAGCATCATTCTAGGACAGGTATGGGAAACCTTTGGCCCTCTAGATGTTGCTCAGCTATAGCTCCCATCATCTCAGGTCATTGTCCATGCTTGCTGTGGTGATGGGAGTTGCAGTTCCGCAACTTTGGGTGGGAGAGGTTACACACACCTTTTCTAGGAGCTTATGGATTATGGGATTTAACATGGCTAGGCATGGAGGTTTGCACCTCCGCTCTCTACATTTTCCCTTCCCCCCTGCCCCCAACCCCCCAATATGCCTCGAACTCTTTCAGCCTGCAAATAGGTCTATGAGAGAGGGGGCATTTTGCTACAGACCTAGCATTACTTATAAAGCACTTAAAATTATGATGTGCATTAAAATTGGATGGGTTTGTATTTTTAAGGAAGAAAGAAACTGACTGAGAAGAGAAGGAAAGAAAGGGCTGTGAATGGGAAAGGGGACTAATAACTCCAGCTTGAGAATAGGTTTAGATCATTTGGGCCCTAAGACCTCTCATCAGTAGCACAGGGATATAGCTCTCCAGATGTTGCTGGACTGCATCTCCCATCATCCCTAACCACTGAGCATGATAGCTGGGGCTGATGGGAGTTGAAGTCCAACAACATATGGAAGGCCATACCTTCCCCGTCCCTGGAGCAGTGGGTGCAGCCAAGACTGTGGCTACATTTTTCAAGGTACATCTCAGCCCCTGAAGTGATTTCATCTGCTCCAAGAAAGTGTGTTTCCCTGACTTGCCCTTTATCTATCTATCTATCTATCTATCTATCTATCTATCTATCTATCTATCTATCTATCTATCTATCTATCTATCTATCTATCTATCTATCTATCTGTCTATCTGTCTATCTGTCTATCTGTCTATCTGTCTATCTGTCTATCTATTCGACAATGCGGGACAATTCCAAACAAAGTTGTGCAAGCTGACCAGAACGATGGGGAAAGCTGACAGGAGAGATTTATAAGCTTCTGACAGAGCCCCACTTAGCCGCACTCTGTCTGACAATTATTCTGTCGAGACAACAAAGAGATAGTTTATAACCATGGTTCTGGAGGGTTTCTGTCTGAGAACAATGATAACTGTAACTGCGGAGCAGGCGTGATTGTCTCTGCTAAGTAAGTGTTGGCATGAGGATGAAGGCTTCCTCCGTCAGACATCTGTTAATCCAATATTTACCTCTGCACTTTGATACGGAGAGATGACTAACAAAGTCTGACGGAGCTCTAAGCAACCCTTGCACTAAAAATAAAAAAGGGAAAACCAGCACTTTATTAGTCAAAAGAAGAAAAATATTATACATAATGCATTATGATTATGTCAAGAGTTCCCATTCTAAGACATCCTTTTCCCATGGATCCTTAACATTATGAAACAGTTTTTCAGGCCAGAATTTTGGTTTTCTGTTTGTGAACCCCCTGAACATGGTGCTTATCTACCCACTTCAACAACATATTTTATCAGTTAATTAATGCAAACTACCCTTCATATTGAAATGACTTATGTGCTCATAAATGCTGATGCCAAGAGAAAATCCTGACAGCAGCGAGGCCTGGGGGTTATTCTGTATGTTATCTCAAATATAGTATATTTATTTTAGTAAAAACATAGTATGAGTCATTGTGTGTGCATTTATGTGTGAGACAAAGAGAGAGTGATGCAGTCGTCTTGGTCTCTGATGTATAGCAATTTCATGTGAAGCAGCTGGTTAGTCAGCTGACTTATATGAACCACATGTAACCTAGCTGTAAAGTCAGCTGACTGGGGAGCATCATGCAGAGAAGCTCTGGGCATGGGGGTGCGGTCTGATCATAAGGATATTGAAAAGACTAGAAATATTGCCCTGAAAATTGTTTTCGGTGATGAAAAAGTTGGACTTACACTTTCATCACACTACAAAGGCAGTCAGACTAGGAAGGCAGTAGGGTGACCATGTTTCTTACATTAAAGAAGTGAGTCCTCTATTAGGAGTCCTCTGTTTGAAGGGTTGCCTTGTCCAAGCACAGTTTAAAAATAAGGAAGAGCAGAAGCCTTGAAGTTGTCCATCAACGATTAGCATCTGGACAGCAGGCTAAGCAGGCAAAAGGATCACCTAGCCACAGCCTTGCCCACAATGATAAGATTATACTTTTATTTAAATTATGTTTAAATTATAAGCTACTGGACCAAGTTCAAGGTTCTGATTTTGGTATACAACACCCTATGCAGCTTGGGACCAGGATACCTGAAAAATCATCTTACCTCTTATATACCCAATCATAAGAACATAAGAACATAAGAAGAGCCTGCTGGATCAGGCCAGTGGCCCATCTAGTCCAGCATCCTGTTCTCACAGTGGCCAACCAGGTGCTTGGGGGAAGCCCACAAGCAGAACCCGAGTGCAAGAACACTCTCCCCTCCTGAGGCTTCCGGCAACTGGTTTTCAGTAGCATGCTGCCTCTGACTAGGGTGGCACAGCACAGCCATCACGGCTAGTAGCCATTGATAGCCCTGTCCTCCATGAATTTGTCTAATCTTCTTTTAAAGCCATCCAAGCTGGTGGCCATTACTGCATCTTGTGGGAGCAAATTCCATAGTTTAACTATGCGCTGAGTAAAGAAGTACTTCCTTTTGTCTGTCCTGAATCTTCCAACATTCAGCTTCTTTGAATGTCCACGAGTTCTAGTATTATGAGAGAGGGAGAAGAACTTTTCTCTATCCACTTTCTCAATGCCATGCATAATTTTATACACTTCTATCATGTCTCCTCTGACCCGCCTTTTCTCTAAACTAAAAAGCCCCAAATGCTGCAACCTTTCCTCGTAAGGGAGTTGCTCCATCCCCTTGATCATTCTGGTTGCCCTCTTCTGAACCTTTTCCAACTCTATAATATCCTTTTTGAGATGAGGAGACCAGAACTGTACACAGTATTCCAAATGCGGCCACACCATAGATTTATACAATGGCATTATGATATCGGCTGTTTTATTTTCAATACCTTTCCTAATTATCGCTAGCATGGAATTTGCCTTTTTCACAGCTGCCGCACACTGGGTCGACATTTTCATCGTGCTGTCCACTACAACCCCGAGGTCTCTCTCCTGGTCGGTCACCGCCAGTTCAGACCCCATGAGCGTATATGTGAAATTCAGATTTTTTGCTCCAATATGCATAATTTTACACTTGTTTATATTGAATTGCATTTGCCATTTTTCCACCCATTCACTCAGTTTGGAGAGATCTTTTTGGAGCTCTTCACAATCCCTTTTTGTTTTAACAACCCTGAACAATTTAGTGTCGTCAGCAAACTTGGCCACTTCACTGCTCACTCCTAATTCTAGGTCATTAATGAACAAGTTGAAAAGTACAGGTCCCAATACCGATCCTTGAGGGACTCCACTTTCTACAGCCCTCCATTGGGAGAACTGTCCATTTATTCCTACTCTCTGCTTTCTGCTTCTTAACCAATTCCTTATCCACAAGAGGACCTCTCCTCTTATTCCATGACTGCTAAGCTTCCTCAGAAGTCTTTGGTGAGGTACCTTGTCAAACGCTTTTTGAAAGTCTAAGTACACTATGTCCACTGGATCACCTCTATCTATATGCTTGTTGACACTCTCAAAGAATTCTAATAGGTTACTGAGACAGGACTTTCCCTTGCAGAATGCTGGCTCTGCTTCAGCAAGGCTTGTTCTTCTATGTGCTTAGTTAATCTAGCTTTAATAATACTTTCTACCAGTTTTCCAGGGATAGAAGTTAAGCTAACTGGCCTGTAATTTCCGGGATCCCCTCTGGATCCCTTTTGGAAGATTGGCGTTACATTTGCCACTTTCCAGTCCTCAGGCACGGAGGAGGACCCGAGGGACAAGTTACATATTTTAGTTAGCAGATCAGCAATTTCACATTTGAGTTCTTTGAGAACTCTCGGGTGGATGCCATCTGGGCCCGGTGATTTGTCAGTTTTTATATTGTCCATTAAGCTTAGAACTTCCTCTCTCGTTACCACTATTTGTCTCAGTTCCTCAGAATCCCTTCCTGCAAATGTTAGTTCAGGTTCAGGGATCTGCCCTATATCTTCCACTGTGAAGACAGATGCAAAGAATTCATTTAGCTTCTCTGCAATCTCCTTATCGTTCTTTAGGACACCTTTGACTCCCTTATCATCCAAGGGTCCAATTGTCTCCTTAGATGGTCTCCTGCTTTGAATGTATTTATAGAATTTTTTGTTGTTGGTTTTTATGTTCTTAGCAATGTGCTCCTCAAATTCTTTTTTAGCATCCCTTATTGTCTTCTTGCATTTCTTTTGCCAGAGTTTGTGTTCTTTTTTATTTTCTTCATTCGGACAAGACTTCCATTTTCTGAAGGAAGACTTTTTGCCTCTAAGAGCTTCCTTGACTTTGCTCGTTAACCATGCTGGCATCTTCTTGGCCCTGGCGATACCTTTTCTGATCTGCGGTATGCACTCCAGTTGAGCTTCTAATATAGTGTTTTTAAACAACTTCCAAGCATTTTTGAGTGATGTGACCCTCTGGACTTTGTTTTTCAGCTTTCTTTTTACCAATCCCCTCATTTTTGTGAAGTTTCCTCTTTTGAAGTCAAATGTGACCGTGTTGGATTTTCTTGGCAATTGGCCATTTACATGTATGTTTAATTTAATAGCACTGTGGTCACTGCTCCCAATCGGTTCAACAACACTTACATCTCGCACCAGGTCCCGGTCCCCACTGAGGATTAAGTCCAGGGTTGCCGTCCCTCTGGTCAGTTCCATGACCAACTGGTCTAGGGAATAGTCATTTAGAATATCTAGAAACTTTGCTTCTTTGTCATGACTGGAACACATATGCGGCCAGTCTATGTCCAGGTAGTTGAAGTCACCCATTACTACCACATTTCCTAGTTTGGATGCTTCCTCAATTTCATATCTCATCTCAAGGTCTCCCTGAGCATTTTGATCAGGGGGACGATAGATCGTTCCCAGTATTAAGTCCCTCCTGGGGCATGGTATCACCACCCACAACGATTCTGTGGAGGAGTCTCCCTCTTTTGGGGTTTCGAGCTTGCTGGATTCAATGCCTTCTTTCACGTATAGAGCGACTCCGCCACCAATACGTCCTTCCCTGTCCTTCCGATATAGTTTATATCCAGGGATAACCGTATCCCACTGGTTTTCTCCATTCCACCAGGTCTCCGTTATGCTCACTATATCAATGCTCTCCTCTAAGACCAAGCACTCCAGTTCTCCCATCTTGGTTCGGAGGCTCCTAGCATTAGCGTACAGGCACTTGTAAGCAGTGTCTCTCTTCAAGTGTCTTTGGCACTTGTGGTTTGGCCTGTGGTAATTTTGCTCTTCTGAATTTATATCCTGTGCCCCTGCTCTCACAATGCCTACTTCTAGGCCTACCCCTTTTAAAATTTCATCATTTCTTTGGTTTTTATCCCAGGGGGGAGGTTTATTCCGAACCGGACCTTTCTCAGCTCCTGTCGGGTTTCCCCCCTCAGTCAGTTTAAAAGCTGCTCTGCTACCTTTTTAATTTTAAGTGCCAGCAGTCTGGTTCCATTCTGGTTCAAGTGGAGCCTGTCCCTTTTGTACAGGCCCAACTTGTCCCAAAATGTTCCCCAGTGCCTAACAAATCTAAACCCTTCCACCCGACACCATCGTCTCATCCACGCATTGAGACTGCAATCAATCACTGCACTCTGCAGGTGAGGGCCTCCTGCAGATACCATCATATCAAGAGGTCTGTTCCGCACAACATAGGAAGCAGACCTTTAGTGTTGTGGCACCTACCCTCTGGAATTCCGTCCCCTTAAATATTAGCCTTCAGGCTTAGGGCGGTATATAAATTAAACTAACTAACTAACTAAATAAATAAATAGATAGATAGGCACCATCTCTGTTATATTTTCAGCGCCTACTGAAGGTCCTCCTCTTTCAACAAGCCTTTTAAGTAGAGACCTTTTCCTAGTCCGCATCTGTGTTGGAATTGCTTTTTAAGATGTTTTTAAAGTTTTTGTAAAAGATGTTTTTAAAGATGTTTTGTTTTAACATGTTTTTAAAGATGTTTTGTTTTAATATATTTTAAAGTCTGTTTTTAAGATGTTTTAGAGTGTTGAGAGTGTTTTTGTTTCCCGCCTTGGGCTCCTTTTGGGAGGAAGGGCGGGATAATAATTAAAGAAACAAGCAAGCAAGCAAGCAACAGGAATTCTTGCTAAATCTGTGTCTGTACATATAAATTAGCATATGCAGATCCAGGTTTTCTTTTTTCTTCTTCTTTTTTTGGTGATGCATAAGCAACCACCCTAGAAAGCAGTCTCAGTCTGACCAGGCTTCCATCTCTAAGGCCTTTTGCTACCACTGTGGGCTGGTTTCTATTAGCAGAACAGAAGGCAGGGAGACCAACCATAAATGAAGTCAGAGCCAATGACAATTGGAGCCAACTCATTCTAGTTTTGTCCCTATCCTCCTCCCTGTTGACTTCTACAAGGGGAACATTGAGACTAAGAAGAAAGAAGCTGACGAGTAGTGCCACTCTCTAGCCTGCTTGTAAGTAAGTAAGTAAGGCCTAGAGCACACTGTGGTTGGTGGTGCTACCCTGAAATAAGACTTTTGGACAAGGAGGCCCCTGCCCCAGCATCACAGAGAATATCCAGACACCCACGAAAGAATCCCACAGCCAATTTACACATTCCAGCTTGTTGACTTGCAAATATACACTGAACTCTTACCTTTTACAGGACTTCCAAGTATGCCAAAAGAATCTATTCATGTACAACTTAAATGAGTATTATATCCAGATCTTAGGATGAATGCACGGAAGTCAAGGACAATAGCCATGCATCTATTTTCCCCACCAAGTGTTCATTATCGACACATACCAAAAGTCTGTACATGCCTTGTATTCCTCTTACTATGGGAAAAAACTGCAAGCATTTTTTTTACCACATCTTCAATAACATTTTGCAAAGTTTCTGAGCCCCATAAAATTGCTTCATAGGCTGGATCTGGACCACAGGACAGCAGTCATCTGTGCATTAGAAGTCAATTCACTTTACTTTCTTTTCTGTGGATAGTTCAATGGCTCCTTTCTGGTTTATTTTTTAATAAAATAAAATCCAATTCTGATTTTAAATTATTTTTTAAAGTAGGGGTATGAATTTCACTCAGATTCACTCTTGTTAATTTTTCAACAAGAGTTGAGGCTAAACCTGCAAGGGTAATTCCATTTCCTTTATGTTTTAAGAGAATAAAATCAAAAGTGAAATTTATTTGGAGAAATAAACAATAGGTAGCTCTCTCTAACAAAGCAGGAGTGCTGGAATTCCAAATCAACTCCAGCATTCAGGGAAAATTCTGGTTGCCTCTGGCTGCATTTTAGAAAAGGTTTGGGTGCAGTTTGATTGCATATTACACTCTTCTATCTCTTCAGCATCCACCCACCAATTAACACATGAAACAATGTTTAACATTAAGAGGTGCTCTTTTCTTTTTAAAGAGCCAGATGGCTCTTATACCGACATAAATGTGAAAGAGAACCTTTATAGTACTGATGTGATGATGCAAGCCAAATTCACAAAATGGCCTTTGAGAGGTACATACTCCAAGAAAGGTGAACCTTTCGTTGCCAGGCAATAAACATTTTGAGAAGGATGTTTTACAGATGCCTGCATTCCAGACAAAAAGCTGCAGCTTTCATCAAAACCCTTTAGCCAATAGATTAGGGTGAACAACAGTTATTTCTGTGAGCACTACAATTATTTTGACCTTATTAATATACTGCCCATAATCTACTGCAATCCATGCATTCAGGTGGTCTTCAAGATCCTGACCAAAACAATAGCAGAAGATGCTTAAGGTCCTTCAGAGCAAGGAGGGATGAATAAGGGCCAAAGTACACAACAGCTACAGAGCTCCAATCCATGTGCTCCCAATCTAGATTATGTTTCCTAACAAAAATTACCCCTCCCCAAACTGCTATTTGCAGCAAACAGCACCTTCAGAAATAAAGAGAGTAGAGGAGATGATCCTCAGCAGGAAACCAGCATGGGATCCCAAACTGGATTAGGAGCACATGCTGGATTGAGACCCCTTGGCTGCCTTTTCTTCAAAACAAAGATGGCCAGCTGAAGCATGCAAACAGCATCCTTGTCATATACTTTTAGTTTGATCTTTTAATTCATCTCTTTCTGAATTTGAGTGTGATTGCACTGAACAAGTGGAATGCCTTCTCCTTCTTCAGTCTTCCCATCCACCAAGATTTCAAGGCTTTTTTCTGAGGGCCTCTGCTATCTGAAGTGTGGTGGGTGGTGAGCAGTGAGATAGTCTTTTTTGTGGTAGCTCCTTGTGCCTTTTCCAGACTCAACCAAGATGCCAGAGGCTGAACCTGGGCTCTTCCACATGCAAAGCATGTACTCTGCCACTGAGTTATTGATGGCGCCTTTCCTTGCTTTCCAGATTTATAATCAGAAATTCTGAATGGTACTAGGGAACAAGGGTAACTAAAAGCGCTTGCACATACAAAGCAATGTAGCAAACTAACATATCAGGGAAAGAATGTGCTGAACTCTTCACTCTTATGTGCTAATTCATGTTACATGCAAGCAGGGTTGGCCCCAGTAGTATAATGGAAAATTCAGAAGTGCAGGATCCCTTTGTAATAGTCACACATCCCCTCCTAAGAGTATACAACCTTCTAAGATTATAGAATAATCTGGCCAAGCTTGAATGCTGCTTTAGAAGACTCTTCTCAGTGGTGAACACACTCCCCTTTCATGCTGATTGGCTCATAGGAACCCTGGGCAACTACACCCCTGTCATTTGGCAGAGCAAGGCAGTTGCCTCTGGCAGCAGTGCTCAGTGTTGGAGCTCTGCTGCTGACACAAGGGGCTTCTGTGCAAGCAACAGAACTTCCCCTTCCTCACCTATCTGTTCCTGCCCCGTCCCTTCCACATGTCCTCAAAATTTTCTCTGGAAATGGAAGTCACACTGCACAAGCAGAACCCTGCTGGCACAGCACACAGGTTTCAGACCTGTGTGTGTCATATGACCCGCCCTAGGCTAGTATGTTGCCCTCAGTTATGGCAGACGAACGACAGGGAAACTGTGGTCCTCAAGATGTTGGTGGACTACATCATCTCTGACCATTGGGCATGCTGGCTGCTGCAGCTGGGAGTTGGAGTCCAGCAGCATCAGGAGGGCTACAGGTTTCCCACCTCTGTGGTAGAGAATGTTGTCCCATTGCCAGAGTGGAGTCTAGACTGGTAGCTGAACAAAGCAGGCTTAAAGACTGGAAGTTGCTCCAACAACCAGGAAATCCAGACTGAGCCTTAAATAGGATTGCAGCTTTCTCTGAGTGGAGCCTCTCACTCTTAAAGGGCCCCAGACTGTTTTAGAAGCCATTCACTCTAGCAGTGTGGAGGAGGATGGGATTCTACAGTAGCCTCTGAGCCTTTGGAGGGAATTCAACCTACTCAGGTCAGAGATGCATGTACATCATGTGCTCCTCGGGTGCTGGGACTCCTGAGGAGTCTGGGATATTAAAGGCTGGTTCTTTTGACAGACAAATCCACCTCCTGGTTTGAGATACTGCCTGAATCCATGAATCTGAGCACATTTTTGAAAGACTTTTCGCCTGATATAATGCATTTTTGTATGTTAATAGGCCCATTTTTGTGTGCACTGTGCATTTTTGTATGCACTTGGGGGGAGGATAGTTTGTGCATTGGTTCAGGAACTGTGCACATTAAAATGCCAACTGCTTTCACTCCTATCTCTTCCATGAAATGCTACCGCTTCTCATTGGCAAAACATTCTTATCATCGCTTGCTGTAGCCGGTAACCCCCATGGAATATTGGGGTCATGGGAATTCTAAGCAGGGTAGGAGAACTGAATTCAGTCCCGACCATGATGTTGAACAGTTGGTTTTGGCTGTGAGTTCCATGCAACTACAGGAAAGCTCTTTATAAAGCTTTCCCTGTTGCGGACAGGTGGCAGCTGCATTGCAAAGGCTCTCCTTGAGGTTGGGGGAGAGGAATAGGGGAACATATATTTAATGTTTTTTTAAATGTCCTCCCCCCTCCTTGTCCTTGCATGGAGGAGTCTGAAGTGAACAGCTGCTCAAATTGAGCTGCCGCATTCAAAGCGCGCAAGGTCCTTCCTATAAGAGCAGGTGCATTTTAGAACATTACAAGCGTGTTTCTCTGGGGGAATGGAATGGCTCTTCTGCTACCAAACCTCACAAATATTAATGAAAAGAAAGATGACTTGCAAATTGTGACTGCTTTGGTTGGTGTGGTGGTTTCATCCCATTCTTTCTTCCCCTTCCATCATTCTTGGCCTTATGATTGAATGAATTCATTACAAGGACATAGGATCCAGTGGTTATGTCAGCTGCAGGAGTGAAAGACACTTGGTTTTATTTAAGAATATTTATAAACCTCCAACTCATTTTAAAAAAAAAATCATGGCGGTGTACAATGGCACCATTAAAACATCATAAAAATGTGGCATCATGTTTCATTATAATAATTACAGAATTATAAGGCAGAGGAGGGCCAACAGCTACTTATTTCATAGGAACATAGGAGGCTGCCTTCTAGCAAGTCAGACAGTTGCTCTATCTAGCTCAGTAGTGTTGACAATGACTGGCAGCTACACTGATTGGTTTCAGGTAAGGAACTTTCTCTGCCCTACCTAGGATGCCGGGGATTTAACCTGGAACCTTCTACGTGCAAAGCTGAGCCTTTACCACTGAACTACAGCCCTTTCTTTGGTTGGGATGTCATAGTGACAGAGCAGAGATAGCCAACGTGGTGCCAGAATAGTCTTCCCGAGGAGGTGCGCTTGGCACCGACATTATCATCTTTTCGGCGCCAAGTTAAAACCTTTCTCTTCTCTGAGGCATTTTAATTCATTTTAATTATAAACTATTATAATCTGATTTTAGACTGTACAGTTTTTGTACAGTTTTTATATACTATGTTATACTATATTGTGTTATTTCTTATTGTATTTTTAATGTTCACCGCCCAGAGAGCTGTTGCTAGTCGGGCAGTATATAAGCTTAATTAAATAAAATAAAAAATAAATAAATAAAATGTGCTTTGCATGCAGAAGGTCCCAGGTTCAGTCCCCAACATCTCCAGGTAGGGCTGGGAGAGAATCCTGTCTGAAATCCTGGAGAGCTGCTGCCAGTCAGTGTAGACAACACTGACCTAGATGGACCAATGGTTTGACTCAGTATAAGGCAGCTTCCCATGTTCCTTTGGAACTAATTTCCCCAGCCAATGAACCTAAGGGGTTGGGTGACAAAAGCTTTGTTTCCAAGCAAGAAAAATCCAGAGACAAACTTCAAGAGGTTCTGAAGGAAACTGTTACTTATCGTACAAAGCCATTCCATTTTATTACACCTAACGTTTCAAGTACGACACTTGTTCATCAGAGGCAGTTGACACTTCTTGTCTCCTGAATGAGGAAGTTCTTTATCTGCTGGAAGAGCTCTTCAGACAAGATAAAGCAACTCCTCATCCAGGAGACAAGGCGTGACTGCTGCCTTTGACAAAGAGCTGTTATACTTGAAACACGCTAGGTGGGATAATACAAAATTGAAGTGGGCTTTTAAATCAATGACACCATTTTCTTCAGCACCTTTTGAGGTTTCTTTGATGCCTCTTCTTTCCAACAACATCCAACATACTAGAAATCACTACCCTTCATTTCAAGGAAAGGTTCATTAAATTGGAGGGGATGACCTTTTGGGCCAGATCCTTACCTGCCCCCCATAGGCCAACTTTGATAGGTGGGTGGGACTTGTCAATCACCTATCATTATGATGTTTGTGTGATTTAGGAAAATCAGCCTTGTGAGCCAAATGTGGCCTGTGGGGTGGAGGTTGCCCACCTCTGCATTAAATGAACATGAGAGGAGATGTACACACACACACACACACACACACACTAATTTGAGTGATGGCTACACATTTGGTAAAGGGGCCATAAGCATGTACCAATGTTTGCATGTATGGCCTCTTCACACAGCTGCCAAATGTGTGGCCAGCAGGGTGTGTGGTCAGTGTGCACATTAGCATGGAGGGCAGGGCTTGCAACATAGCCTTATGCCCCCCTCCCATGTGTGCATTTAATGCAGCGTTCACCAACACTTTGGGGCCAGTTGGCACATTTGGAATTTTGAGGAAAGGCCATGGATGACAATCACAAAATGGCTGCCACATCTGAAACAGCAGAAACCAAGAACAAAATGGTGGAGGGATGACCCCATAAGACATTCCCATCAATGGGGGAGAAAGGCACCTACACCAGTCACTGCTGCACTCACTCACAGAGAGAAGCTCTTTGCCCTGCTCAGAATGGGAAGGTTTGTGTCCAAGCATGACACCCAATGAAATGTGAGCACGTTTGAGGGTGTGTGTTCAATGTAGGAGAGGCTGAGCCAGTGCAAATAGAAACTCAGTAGGAAGACCAAACAATTTCTGGGGCATTGTGGATTTTGGAAGGGATATTTCCTGAGACTGAGGCCTTCCACAGGCACTGACAGGGACACTGACACCTGCAAGTGCAACACTGGTGACCCTGCCCTGATTGCACATGACAAAGAGTTTGAGAAATCCCCTTCTCACACTTTCAGGGAATAGCACATCAAAACTATGTCCACAATCCTTTGCACAATCTTACCTTCCGACCACATCTCTTTTAAAAGTTTAGTCCCTACTTTATTTTCTCTCACGACTTTGGACCTCTGAGTTTCAGTTCCACTTAGTGCTTCCATATTTTATTCTTTGAAAGTTGACCATGCCGGGCAAAGGACTAAACAGACCTGACCATTTTGTCAACTTGTCTTGGATGAGATCTCTCCTGCACTGATTTCCCAGATATTTGGGTACAGCCCTCCTTTTCATACAGTGTGGAGACTGAGGTAGTAGAATTCCTTCCCCAGCACATCTCCTTCAATGAGCTTGTATTGTTGTCAGAATCCACACTTTCTAAGGAAGAGTAGCACACATTCACAAACATTTGCTTGTGGTCCAGAAATAACACTGACACCACCCACTCTTATGATTGGTTTCCTCAGAAGGAAGGACACCCAACTGCACGCTGAACTCAAGGCTGCAGCATCTGATTCCTCACATTCATACTCTCAGATATAACTAACGGAAGTAATCCACAGAAGCCTTTACAGGACAGAATTGGAGCATGTGCCTCACATATTTTACTTATAAGTGTGATTTCATAATATGCCCACTTAGCCAAACACAAAGATGGTCTTAATGGAAAAGACTTTGCCACTCAGTATTTGGCATGATGGTGTAGAGATGGGCAATTCTGTCAATTCTGGTTTCTCTCACTTTCTCATTTTTAAGTTCAGTTCTTCACATTTCTACATCAGTTTGTGCGTTTTTTTAACGTCCTGATGCAAATCCATCAGCAAATTTCTCCTAATATACATGTTTGTATATAATTTTGCCTCATATACATATTTTAATATACATCAACCAGCCTTTTAAGTAGAGTCCTTATCCCAGTCTGTGTCTGTGTTCAAATCGCTTTTTAAGAAGTTTTAAAAGCTTTTTTAAAAAAGATGTTTTTAAATATGTTTTGTTTTAATATATTTCAAAGTCTGTTTAAGATGTTTTAGAGTATTTTTGGTTTTTTGTTTGCCATTTAATAATAATAATATTATTATTATTATTATTGTTATTGTTATTGTTATTGTTATTGTTATTGTTATTATTACAAAGCAATTTTAAATGTTATGTTCACTAACATATCTATTTTTATCGACACTTTATTATAACCATTTCTGTACACAGCATTGCAAAATTTGGAAAAGTGTGAATTTCAAAGGATGGCTATGATTTGGTTCATGCATTATTTCAGGAAGTGTGAATTAGGTAGGTTGGCCTTTAGATGTGAACTGAATCCATTCCCCCCCCCCCATCCTTATGAGGAACGACTGGTCTGACTCAATATAAAAGTTTACACATTTAATGCAGGTGTGGATAATTCTTGGCCCTCACAATAATGCTGAGCTACATACCCCATCATCCCTGGTAATTGGCCATGCTAGCCGGGGATGAGCGGAGCTAGAATCCAACAACGTCTGGATGGCTGACACATTATTTTTATTCATTTTGTTTTACTTTATTTAACCATTTTTTTTAAAAAAAACTCTAAACGGTCTACAAGAAACACCAAAATGATCAATGAAAACAGTTAAAAATAAGTAACATCTAGAAACAACAAATGTTTTAAGCAAGTGCCAGAAAGAATACAGTGAAGGCATCTGCCTGATGTGTTCATGCATGCCAGCTGTATATTTGATTTGGGGAATGACTTATGGCTTAATGGTGAAGCCCGTGTTTTGCATGCAGAAGGTCCCAGCTCCAGTTCCCAGCATCTCCAATTAAAGGTCTCAAACTGAGGTACTGGGATCAGGGAGGTCCTGTGCCTGCTATCTTGGACAGCCATTGCCCATCATCATAAACAATACTAGGCTAAAAGGATCAACTGTCTGACTCAGCATTAGTCAGCTTCATCTGCTTGTACTAGTCCAGTACATGTCTGAATTGTGCCTGAGATACAGATCTGGACATGGAGCACTGGTTTATAAAAACAGCCCCAAATGTCCTTCTGATGAAAGAGAAAATTTATCAGGAATAAGTATGCAAGCTTCCAAAGTACAAACTTCATCCGTAGAAACCTTTTAGGTACTGAAAATCCTGAGAGGGATGCTGTTCTTGCTACCACAGCATCTATAAATTGTCTGCTTCATAGGTGTCACCTCCACATTTTGGCAAAAGTGGAACTTGACATATTTGGACATTTCTTCTCAAATGAAACTCATTAGGTTTACATCCCAAATGCCTGCTATTATAACCATTTTCATGAGACCGCATACTAGCTAGCTTTCAATGCTAATGTCCAATCCCTTTGCTTAAAACAGGAGTGGGAAGAGGATGAGAGAGAGAAGGGGGTGTCAGAAAGAAGATTGGGAAAAGTGGTGACAGAAACAGAGAGAGAAGAGGTAGCAGAGACAGAAAGAGGGTGGCTCTGACCACTTTTGGCTCTGGACACCTGCACTAGTGGCTTCAGCTCCACCCTGTGGCCCTTAATAAGGAAATGTCCCCTCAAAAAAAAAGATTACTCATCCCTGGCTTGAAAGGGGGAAAAAAGGCTGATGGGCCAATGTTAATCAAACCATGTGAGCAAAAGCACAGCCTGAGTGAAGCCCTATGCAAGGGGCTTTGCAAGCCCAACAGTCAGGGGATTCTTCTGGAGCAGTATGCATAGGGCTTCTCAAGTGCCTGTGTCAAGCTTGGCAATCGGCTACTTGTTGGGCCTTCCAAAGCCCAGTACGCCTGGCTTCACAAGCGCTATAGATCAACTGATTGTTGAAGCTTGTGTACCTTAAGTACACAGGGTTTTGCAGGCAGTGCTGATGCACGGTTTCTGTAAAGCCCCTTCCAGCTCAGATGCATCTTTGCCTGGCCCACACCTGCCCCACGTTCATATAGAACATCAGATATGAGGCAGGTGGGCATGGCTTGCCTGAAACGGCCTGCAGGGCCTATTGGGGAAGTCTGGTGAGCCTAAGCAGGCCTGGAGGCTAGACGCTCCCCAGTCCAGAACCAAGATATCTATGGGTACCTCTGAGTGTTTTTACAGACTGTCATTTTAAGGATTTGTTCTGTTTTACCTGCTATTTAAAAATAATATTGGAACTATTTTTATTTTAATTGTTTGTATCCCAACCTAGGATCTTAAGCTAAAGGCTGGACTAAAGCCATTTTTATAAATACAGTAAATATATAAGGAGGGAAGATCATTCCATTTGACTTCTACCCCACATTAGACATCTTGGATTGAAGGAGAATACAGATGCTTGCATCAATAAGCTGTTTTCTCACCAGAACTTGATGAAATTGATTAGCAGTGGGTTAATGACAGACAACAGGGGCTGGTCCTACCATTAGGCAGAGTGAAGCAGCTCCCTCATGCAGCACTATCCCTGCACTCCTCATGTCATCAGGTGTGGTAGAAGCCACTGTCCCATTGCCACTGTAGAAGTAAGAGTCAACTGCCTGTCTAGTCTTCCTGTGGCATGGAGGTGCACTGTTTTGTCCCTCTCAGGCAGCAAAGGCCCCATCTGCATTACATTTTTAAAGCAGTATCATGCCACTTTAAACAGTCATGGGTTCCCCCAAAGAATCCTTGGAACTATAGTTTGTTAAGGGTGCTTGTTAGGGGATGCTTATTCCCATCACAGAACTGCAAGTTCCCTGGGAAGAGGGATTGACTGTCAAACCACTCTGAGAATTGTGCCTCTGTGAGGGGAATAGGAGTCTCCTAACAACTCTCAACACCCTCAACAAATTGCAATTCCCAGGATTCTTTGGGGGAAGCCATGACTGCTTCAAAGTGGTGTCATACTCCTTTCAACGTATAGTGCATATAGGGCCAAAATATCTTGAGCCAGCCCTAATAGCCACCCCCAAAAAAGTTCTTCATACAGTGCATACTTGACATATAGAACTTACAACTACAATATGTGATGATTGCCACTAGAAATCTATAAGAAAATAATATTAGACAATTTCATGGAAGATATGATAGCTAAACATGTTCACGTCCGGAGGCAGTAAACCACTGCGGACCATGTGATGAAATCAAACAGTGAATTATATGTTCACTATGCCCTGTTTGTAAGCTTCTGATTGGCATCATGCTGTTCTCTGTTGGAGGCAGTGTGCTTGACTAGATCAAACTTGGTTTGATTCAGCAAGCCAGTTGTTGCTGGTACCTAAAGACTGTATTTGTGACTGCATGATCTGGGTCCACTAAAAAAAGAATCTGAACCCCTCAGTTAGAGCTGAGCTGTGTAGAAGTACCTTGAGTCAGCACACCTAGAAGTTGCATTGTGCTTCACACTTTAAATCAAAACTGATCTCCTCTCCCCCCCTTCAGTTTCTGACAAAGAATTCACTGCTGCCTTTTAAGTGGATTGGGTTTCAGTTATTCCAAATAATCCTTTAGAGAGATGGCCTTTGAAAAAACAAGGAAAGCAGGTTTCAGTTTGCAGTGAAAAATCCATTATTTCAGCTAATAAAAACCACTTGTTAAAGCAAGGATGAACCCATGGTGGAAATATGATTTTCAAATTAACTGGGATAAATGTATTGTGCAATGAAATAACCTCCCAACAGAGAGGATACATTTTTACAACATATCCCTGTCATGTCTTGTTTTATAGAACGCAGCAGCATATATTCCATCACGGCACAAATGCCATTTTTCTGGCATGACTGCTACGTCAAACAGGCCCAAATGCTGATGTAGCAGGTTGGAGCTACCTTGAACTGGGAGAACAACATTCTCTCCCCACTTTGCCTGTTTCAAAACATTTATCTTGCTAGCTCAAAAAAGAAGTTGCACATGTAGGCAGTAGATTCATCACACGAAAGAAGCAGTTTTCACACTGTGTTCTATGGAACACAGCTCCTCAAACACTATTAATAATAATTAATATTATTTGGGATCCTCATACACTATGAATAGTTCAGGGGTCCATCAAGTTGTAGATCTGTAATGGTGGAGAAGTATTTCTGGAAAAGAAGTTTGACCCACCCTGAACAATCTTTCCCAGTGCAGATACAAGAGACTGTTGGTTATGTGCCAGGGTGCACTCCCAGGTCACATCCACACCATCCATTTAAAGCACTCTTATACTACTTTAATGGTCATGGCTTTCCCCCCAAAATCCTAGGAACAGTGGCGGCTGGTGGCTCCATGTCAGTGGGGCTGTGGAATCTGCTCTGGGTTTTTGTCTGAACTTTCAAGGAGCAGCCACTGCGTAGGAACTGGAGTTTTTAAGGATTTTCTAACAACTCTCAGCACCCTCATAAGAACATAAGAACATAAGAAGAGCCTGCTGGATCAGGCCAGTGGCCCATCTAGTCCAGCATCCTGTTCTCACAGTGGCCA
Organism: Rhineura floridana; assembly: GCF_030035675.1. NCBI lineage: Eukaryota > Metazoa > Chordata > Lepidosauria > Squamata > Rhineuridae > Rhineura > Rhineura floridana. The sequence continues at coordinate 15,262,689 of NC_084492.1, read as the reverse complement.
ACCAGGTGCCTGGGGGAAGCCCACAAGCAGGACCCGAGTGCAAGAACACTCTCCCCTCCTGAGGCTTCCGGCAACTGGTTTTCAGAAGCATGCTGCCTCTGACTAGGGTGGCACAGCACAGCCATCACAGCTAGTAGCCCTCAACAAACTACAGTTCCCAGGATCCTTTGGGGAAGCCATGGCTATGATACTGCTTTAAATGGATGGTGTGGATGTGACTTCAGTTCCTAGAGGACAACAAATGGTTTATTTATTCATCCAAGATATTTTTAACCCACTTTTTACAACCCACAGGTGGAACTGTTTTACAGTGGTTCCAATCCTATCTCTGGGGTTGGTTTCGGAGAATAGCATTGGGTGGTTGTCTTTCAGCCCCCTTGTACTTGTGATGTGGGGAGCCTCAGGGTACCATCTTGTTCCCAATGATAATACTGGAAATTGCCCAGCAATCAAGGCAGATCCATACTGAGAGCTATTTCGCTAAGGGCGGTATATAAATTGAAATAATAAATAAATAAATACTGCCCTTTTAATGTCTCTAGTGATTTTTAGTGCCTGCAATGAAGGCTACTTCTGCCTCCTCCCAAAACTACTTCCCCAATGAATCATCATCTGTTGATCTGGATCCTTCAGTCTCACCTTAAAGACTTCATGACCCTTGTCAAGAACATGCAGGTTTTACCATGGGCAAAGTTTGCAACCCAGCTTGTATTTACTAATACAATTGGCCTATTAGCCAATTAGCAAAATAACACACATTCCCAAAATACATCCTGGAATTATGCCTAATCTTTAGGGCTGCAGTGTTGATCAAATCATCACTTAAAATGGTCAATGAAACACATACTGATCCACTAAAAAGTTGCATGGAAATCATTTTAAGTGCACCCATCTCCACCTCCCAACTGCTGTTGTCACTCCCCATTTACCTGCCTCTCTTTCTGGCCTCACTTCCAGCAGTGATCAGGGGGTGGTGCTTACCTGACCTCCCATCACCAGTGTCACTATGACTTAATGGGATGGAAAGGGGCGAGGCAGTGGTGAGGTTGGTATGGTGAAAATGCGGTGGTGGAGCCAAAATTGTGCTCCTCTCAAGAGAACCCTGCCTGAAACCCTGGAAAGCCTCTGCCATCAGTATCGACATATGAACCAATGATCTTACTCAGGAGAAGGCAGCTTCTTATGTTTCTAAGGTAAATTTCCTATAATGTTTGAATATTCTTTGGAATGAATAACAACAACACAATATTTTCTTTATAAATATGACTTCGGCTTAAAACATGGCAATATATTTGTTGCTGATGTCTAGGCCATTAGCTTTAGCCAAAGGTTCCTGTTTTATGTTTAGGCTCTCCCCGCAATGCACACTACATCCTGAGGACACATTTCAAAGATTGAATGTTCCTTCTTTCTCAGTGAGGTCTTTTAAATTTGCATTGCTGACACCACAAACATGTAAACACTCTGGATCAAGAAATAAAAGAGTGAAACCCCATCAAGGATGAGATTTCTCCCACAAAGCCTATAAAGTGGCTTTGGGTGTTGCAATGTTAAAAGCATTCTTCTTTTCAGATTGTCGAACTTGTTCTAACAAGGACTTGAAATGCATGTTTAGTGTTTACTGTACACCATGTGCCCAGAGAAAACCACACTGTATGCACTGGACTTTTTATACACACACACACAAAGCTCTACAGAAAATGTAGATGGAATCATTCAAAGTTTAACAGCAGTGCTCACATTGCAAGGAGAGCAGAATAGAGCTGACTCCTTACCTTTTGTGATTACCCCTGTCGTGTCTAGCCCTGAGCTAGTGCCAGACACTGAGTCCTTAGAGAATGAACCAGACACTCCACAGGTCAAGGACCTTGAGGAGCAGACAGGATCTTCTGGAACCAATGCTGAGGACCCTCTGATGGGAAACCTGCAGAAAAACCCTTAGAGCTGTCAGAGGAGGAGGTGGAGCCACTCCTTTGCCCTCAAGCACGCCAGCAGCAAAAGGCCCAGGCCAAACAGCGATGACATAGTATGTGTCTATGGACTCAAAGTTGTATGGCTCATGAGGGGGCTACTTATGAGTAAGAAATCCCTGGAACTCCTTTACTTCCAGCAGCTGAGGTTAGGGTGTGGTCTAGGAGGTGGCAATATATAAGATTCCTCTCTGGAGCAGGGATGGGGAGCTGTTGGTCCTTCTGATGTTGCTGAGCTACATCGTCCATCAGTTCTGGCCATCCTGGTTGGGGCTGATGGGAGATGTAGCTTAGCAACATCTGGAAGACCAAAGGATCCCCACCCCTGCTCTTGAGCCTTCTAATTCCTGGGAACAGCACAGGTCTCTAGCTCCTTGTTTTCCCTGTTACCTTGATTTTCAACCTGACCTTGTTTCCCGATTATATTTGGACCTAGATTGATTCTCTGTGTGTCATATCATCAAGTAAGATTAACAATTAGGAGCTATATCCAACTAAGCAATACTCACTGGCAGGACCAGCCCAAAGGGCAGCCAGGTTGGGCCCTGGCTGAGGACCCCTGCAGCCCAGAGGGGCTCCTGAAGGTCCCCTTCTTAGGGTGGGACTCCCGTTCTGTGTTCCACTGCAATGTCAGGTCCTGAAACCCAACCATGCTACAGATCGCAGAGAGGGAGCTCCCAGGCATCCCCCCCCACAGAAAGTATGAGCTTCAATAAGTCCACCCACACACCCTATCCCATCAGTGTGAATGCCGTGCATGCTGTGCATGTATGCCTGCTATCTTGGTTGCTACTTCATTCACATGACACAAGAGGTAGGTGGGCTTATTAGCCCTGTGCCACCTGTAGTTGTTTTGGGCTACAGTGCCGCAGGCCCAGTGCAGACTGGTGCTGAGAGCCCAGTCATGTCTGGTGCTGGCCCTGCTCACTGGAGTAAACCCACTGGAATTAATGGGCTGAAGTTTAGCCTTGAGAAGAGAAGACTGAGAGGAGATGTGATAGCACTCTCCAAGTACTTGAAAGGTTGTCACACAGAGGAGGGCCAGGATCTCTTCCAGATCATCCCAGAGTGTAGGATGTGGAATAATAAATTCAAGTTACAGGTAGCTAGAGTTTGGCTGAACATCAAGAAAAACCTCCTAGCTGTTAGAGCAGTATGACAGTGGAACCAATTACCTAGGAAGGTATTAGGCTCTCCAACACTGGAGGCATCCAAGAGGCAGCTGGACAGCCACCAGTTGGGTATGCTTTGATTTGGATCCCTGCATTGAGCAGGGGGTTGAACTCGATGGCCTTATCGGCCCCTTCCATCTCTACTGTTCTATTATTCTAGAAGTTACTAAAATCCATGGATTTCAATGGGCCTTCTCTGGATATGATTAACAGTGGCTATGACCCTAGGTTTACGATCTTCCAGTTATGGTGTTGCCACAGTTTCCTGCCTGAAACGAGTTAAAAGAGTTCTAATAAAATGTACCTGCTGTTATTAATAGTATTTGCATTATTTACATAATTCACATTTATAAACTGCTTTTCAACATAGGTTCACAAGGTGGCATACATAATCATGAAAAATATAGTCTTACTTATGTGTAAAGTGTATATCCTAGCCCTTTGTCATAAAATGATCTCAGGGCAGGTCACAACATACAACACTATGCAATTAAATCATTGGCTTGGATCCTAATTTGTGGAAATGAAATCCTACTCATGCCACTTCCTCACCTCTCCCTTCCTTGTGCAATCTCCTGCATCCCATGAAAAACCACTCTAGAGGATTGCAGAATCTTAAGTGGAAATGCATGGAATCAAACCTAATAACATAAGAGCCTGATGAATCAGGCCATAATACCATCTACTCAGCAGCCTATTATCACAGTGGCCAACCAGGTGCCTATGGGAAACCTGCAAACAAGACCTGAGCACAATTGCACTCTCCCCTCCTGTCGTTTCTGAGCAATTGGTATTTAGAAGTATACTGCCTCTGACAATAGAGGTAGAACATACCATCAGAGTTAGTAGCCACTGATAGCCTTATTCTCCATATCTGTCTTTCAGAATGACATGGGATCTTGATTTGTGATTTAGTGCTCAAGGAGTTGTTACCAAGATTGGGTGGATCTTTGTCTACTTTTCTACCAAGGACAGCAACATCTTCCTTCTTTTTCCAACCACTGGGGGGGATGAAGGAGCCGGTAAGCTGTTCACCTGTTTCTATTTTGTGTTTCTTCCACCTGCCTCCCTTTTCAAAGGGGCTGGCCAGATTGAAGCACTGACCTGCTGTGCCCAGTTATTCCTCCACCATCTCAGTTTTTGGCGCAGGCAGGCAGAGCAGGGTGGTGCCATGCAGCTCCAATGACAACTACTAAGCACAGACAAGTTAGGCAGCAGGAGTTTAGCTCATTGGTAGAACACATGCTTTGCATGCAAAAAGTCACAGGTTAATTTTCTGACATCTCTAGAAAAGACTGGGAAGCCCTTTGTCTGAAACCCTGGAGAGAACCTGCAAATCCATGTAGACATGACTATGCTAGATATACCAAAGATCTGTCTTGGTATAAGGCGTCTTCCTGTGATCCTATACTAATGGTCCAAATTTGGGTCATGTCTGCAACATACATTTGAAGCACATTTAATGGATATTTAAATCACATGGCTTCCCCCAAAGAATCCTGGGAGTTGCAGGGTCCTGGGAACTGTAGCTCTATGAGAGGTAAAGTACAGTTCCCTGGATTCTTTGTGGGAAGCCACATGCTTTAAATGTATGGTGTGGATCCATCCTCAGTTACTGAACCTAAGGGCTGATTGGAGATTTGAATCCAGGTCACTCTGATCCTGATTCAAAATGCCATGATTCAGCAAAAATAGGAAGTCAATGACCCAGAAGCTATTTCTATCTTCTCCAAGGTACGCTGGCTCTTTGTGGTTATTGGGTGTTATGAACTGAGGTGAAATCTGATTCAGTTCACATTTAAAGCCAAATCTATCAAATTTGCACTTTCTGAAACAATATGAAAATCAAAAGCCATCTTTCAAAATTCATACTTATCTGAATTTTGTAATGCAGTTTTTGAACCAATGTTTACAAAAATGCATATATTAGGGGGAAATGTCATAAAATATGTGTTTTAAATTGTATATTTGTTTTAATGTTTTTAATTGCTGTAAACCGCCCAGAGAGCTTCGGCTATGGGGCGGTATACAAGCGCAATAAATAAATAAATAAATAAATAAAAATGAATATATTAATGAAACTTACAAAATGCATTTTATGACAAGGAATTGCTTGCACAAATGTGTACGTTAGTTAAGAGTGCCTACAAAAATGTGTTTATTAGGAGAAATTCTCACTAAAATACTGAAGAATTTTCATGAGTTTTTTCATGAATTAAAAAATCCACAATTTGCTGTAGAAATTTGGAGAACTGAATTTAAAATTGGAAAAATGAGAAACAGAGAGAACCAAAACTGACAGATCCTTCCATCCCAATTTGGTGGTGAGGAGAATCCACTCTGCACATGCTTATAGGCACAAAATTGGATCCAGATTAAGTTACTTACACTTGGTTCCTACTGAAATCAGTGTTACTTAAATTGTGACTTAATATTTCACACTGATTTTAATAGGGTTCATCCAGGTGAACCTTTGTTCAAATTAAGGCCCAAAGGGGGGTAGCCATAGTGTGGGATGAAAATTGGGGGTGGGGAAGGAGATCACATGCTCCTTTCAACTTCATATTACCCAGCTTTATCCCTACTCTGGAAGGGCATTCAATTTACAGAAACTTTTTTTAAGATCAGTGTTTGGAACGTATCATATGTATGATTTATTTTCAGTGATCTTGTTCAGAGGTTTATTTGACCTCGTAGCATCTGCTACGTGTCAAACATGAAGAAAAAAAAGAACAAAAAAACAACAACCCACAAGCCACCCAAACACTGTAATTTAAAGATGATGCTTCTTGTGGCATAATGGTAACCAATGGCACATGTCTGACATATCCATTGTGGCATGTGAGACGGACACCCCCAAGGATCAGCTGTACTTAATAGTCTCCCGTTTCCATTTTTGGGGTGGAAAATAGCCATATCTATGTGCTAGAAGCCTCCCCCTCCAAAACAAACCCTCTTCATTTGTGTGATATATTTGCCTTTTGTTCAGGCCATTGTATCCAGTGGCGGCAGCTTCTTCCGCCTCCCAATATTACTCAAATGGTTAATTCCAACCAATCAGGGATCAAGTATCAAACAGGATCTCAGTGCTACATAGTCAGATTTGACTAAATTATGATAACACTGAGGACAAATGAAAGCCACATAAATGAAAACAGAACATTTTTACAAGATAAAATTGTCAAAAAGTATTTTTCCCACTTCTAAGTGTTTTTGAAAAATGAAAAAATGGAAATGGACTGCCTTCAAGTCAATTCCGACTTATGGCGACCCTATGAATAGGGTTTTCATGGTAAGCGGTATTCAGAGGGGGTTTACCATTGCCTCCCTCTGAGGCTGAGAGGCAGTGACTGGCCCAAGGTCACCCAGTGAGCTTATTTATTTATTTATTTAATATCCCACCTTTTCTCCAAGGAGCTCAAGGTGGTGTACATGGTTCTCCCCAGAGCTTGGAAAAGTTACTTTTTTTGAACTACAACTCCCATCAGCCCAATCCAGTGGCCATGCTGGCTGGGGCTGATGGGAGTTGTAGTTCAAAAAAGTAACTTTTCCAAGCTCTGGTTCTCCCTCTCCTCATTCAATCCCCTGTGAGGTAGGTTAGGCTGAGAGGCAGTGAATGGTCCAAGGTCACCCAGTGAGCTTCATGGCTGAGTTGGGATTTGAATCCTGGTCTCCCAGGTCCTACACTAATACACCAACCACTATACCATATTGGCTGTAAAGTAGTTTTTGTTCAGCTCTATGGAAATTATGTTCCATCGTTCAGGCAGTTGAGTCCAAGCTATGAGTATAGTACTATAAGTAATTAGAGGTAGCTGCCACACCCTATCCAGAACCTCTCCAAATGTATGCTTATTGAATGGAAAGGGGGGAGCCATGTGTGGTCACTCCTTTGCAGTTTGCCACATGAACACACAAAGGTCAAAAAGGTAGGAGCCAGTGGCACATATGGCACCAGGTATAGAGTCAGCAGCATAGTGCCATTCCCCCCTTTTCCATGTGTTTAGCATGTACATGAAGAATATTCAAACCCAGCTCAAATCTGGCCCCAAGCTAGGACCAAAAGTATTTAGAGGTAAGTGAAAATCCAGCCAAGGGATAGTAACTCCCAAGCTTTAACTCAATGGTTCACAAAGTTTAAATCAATCCCTCTTAGGAAGTCCTGATTTTTAGACCCTATGCTGTAGCCTACTTAGCCTCTTGATTAATCTGTCCATCTCTCCTTTTCTCTATCTGGCTTTTATACTACAAATGATCAAAAATTGTTCAGACCATGCTGACCAGTTCCACTGTGTCTCATTGACAAGACGAAACCTGTCAAGTGCATTTTAGATTATTTACCAAGGCAATCCCCATGACACCCCTAAGTTATACTTTCCCATCAATATCAGTGACACAATTACATCCTTTCTGGCACTTACCAGGTTATCATTCCTGAAATGACTGTCATACTTTCCCACAACAAAGACAATTGACAAAGAAATCCACCACCCCCACACTCCACACACACACACAGTTCAATGAGTACTGATTCTCCTGCATCTTTTAAAGTTAACTTATCCACTAATGCTGTAATTAGTTCTTATAGAGTATTATGTTTTTCCCCATCTGATCCCAGCTTAAAGTTAAATCTAACCAATAAGGCCAGCCACATGGAAAATCCTGTACCTATTAAATGAAACAGTAACAAAATTCCACATCCTAAATGAAAATGCAGTTCAACAAATTATCCACATACTTAGACACAATAATTTTGACAGATATATTTTCTGGCTTCATATCAATTGGTGTGGCAAGTAATCTAATTACGGTGAATTCCATTTTCAGAACCAATGCCCATGTTTTATTTGGGAGCTTTACTTCTGTGTTCATTAAGCTTGTGCATTCTACCTTTCCACAAAATGGTGTGGCAAAAAAATATAAAATATATAAATACAATAAAATATAACAAAATACAATAAAACAGCACTTTAAAAAAGAAAAAAGGCACATAAGCATCAATAAAAACAACCAGTTAAAGCCACTGATGCTGGGATGAAATTTCTTTCTATTTCCACCAACATTTTCCCCCAGTGAAGTGATTTTTCTGCTGCTTTCTTGGGGGAGGGGGAAAGAGGATTTTCCTAAAATGTTTGGGAGTACAATGAATGCCTAGTGAACAATGTGGGGGTGGGGAAGAAATTTCCTTGACATTTTCACAGAGGATTGCCCCATGTCTTCCTTAACCCTATAATGTGACTGAAGGTCCCCCCTTGCTTTAACTGTAAAAAGAAAGCTGTGCTCTGCACACAGGGGTGTGAGGCTCTATGAGTGGCTTAAATCCAGCTGCATTTCTTGCAGTACCTTGGGGGCAGTAGAGACTGGTAGCTCCAATGTCAATTTGGCAGTGAATCTGCTCCGGGTTTTAGTCCAAACTTTAAACACCTTGGACAGCTCCTTGGAAGTTCAGACTAAACCCTGGAGTGAATTCCACAATGCTTTTTGCTGCACTTCCTGGCACACCTTGGGAGCAGCAAGATGTGATGTCAAGTTGCATCACTCCCAAGCAACTCCAGGAAGTGAGGTTGACAGTAAGCTGCAGTGAGCCTTGCACTACTGTATGCAGCATAGAGGCAGAGCTTGGAAAAGTTACTTTTTTGAACTACAACTCCCATCAGCCCAATCCAATGGCCATGCTGGCTGGGGCTGAGTTGTAGTTCAAAAAAGTAACTTTTCCAAGCTCTGCATAGGGGTAAAAAAAAAAACCAAGAGAGGGCAAACAAACAGGAATCTCATGGCCACATTCTAAGGTTATGGGTAAGTAGCAGACCCACTCAATGGTCAAAGAACAGCAGGTCAAAATTTTCAGCTCAGGCCTACTTGCAACGTATTTCCTACTCATCCTCTGGGAGAAAGGCCTAATGGAATTAAATGTCTTTGCCTGCTGGCAGAAGGTCATCAACACAGGGGCCCCATCTGCACTACAAATTTAAAGCACTATAATACTGTTTTAAACAGTCATGGCTTCCCCCAAAGAATCATGGGAATTGTAGTTTATTAAGGGGGCTGAGAGTTGTTAGAAGACTCTTATTCCCCTCACAGAGTTACAGTTCGTGGTTGAACAATCTATCCCTCTTCCCAGGGAACATCTACCGCTTCTGTCTCATAGTAGGGCTGGTCCTATAGAAGGGCCTCTCCAGATTATCTTAATGTTCACAGGGGAGAATGCAGTCTGTCAGATAACCTGGTCCAAAGTAGACTTTTAGAAATCATAACCAGCACTTTGAATTCTTCCCAGAAATGGGTTTATGTGTCTTCTTATCACATTTATCATCTGAGGCAGTGGAGGCTGGTCCATTGGGGCTAGTGGAGCACAGTCCTAACAACCTCAGTCTGCTCTCAGCCAGCTCGCACCTACCTGCTTTACTTATAACCAGTCAAGGAGTGACACTGGCTGTCAGCCTCCTCTTGAGTCTCAGTGTTGCCGTTTATAGAACTCAGAAGGGAGGAGGGATGGAGACCAAACCAGAATTAGTTGGCTCTGCCTGTCATTGGCTCTGGCTCCCTCTACTGTTGGCCTCCCTGCTTTTTGGCCCATCAGTCCTGATAGGCATCAGCCACCACTGAACTGACACAAGTGACTGTGTTGTCAGTGGCAGTGAGTTATTATGTGTATGCCTCATCTGTCCACCTAGGACTTGAAGGCAGCGCACATGGTTCTCCATTTCCCCAATTTTATCCTCACAATAACCCTGTGAGGTCGGTTAGGTTGAGAGGCAGTGATTGGCCCATAGACACCCAGTGAGCATGGCTGAGTGGGGATTTGAACCTTTGTCTCCCAGGTCCTAGTCTAACACTCCAACCACTACACCATACTGTAGGGCTATACAATCCAGGGCTATACTTCTAAAACCTAACCAGTGGTGCCATCAGGCAGGACTTTGGGGCAGAGCCAGTGTGAGATCCATATTTTGGAGGGTCCTTGGGCAAGACACCCCTCTCTCAATTAATCTACCTCCTTATACTTGTGGTATTGGACTCTATATAGGCTATCCAAAAAATGACAAATTAACTGCTGCTTTGTGTTAACAATGTGGGCAAGATCAAGTGAGATTCAGGCACATCCGGTGGAACTTCAAGAATGTTAGAACTTTTAAAAGTGAAAATAATTAAGAAGATCTTTGAGACTACAAATGACAAATTTGAACTAGACTGCATGGTTATCCTGTTGGAGAGATTAAGAGGGATAGTGCTTTTTCAAAGATGTCAAATACATTGGCTGCAGCAAGAATTTTAATTGCCAAATATTGGGGTAGAGAAAAACAGCAGCTACAATCTATGAAAGAGTGGGAACATGCAATTTGGCACAGGATTCTAAAGTACAAAATTAAATCTCGTAAAAAAAAATTAAAAAAAGACCTGCGGCAAAGGAACAGCTGCTGTGCAAAAAGACTAGCTGAGATCATGATATAAGTTTATTTCTTACTGGCATAGTAAAACTCAATATACAAACATTGGCAAGACTGTTTTGGATGTGATTTAATTAGATAGTCAGCTGAACTTACTAGAATCAACATGTTAAGGTATAATGTTCCATTTAAGCATAATTTATTATAATTCTGCAATACTTACAATGATTTTATGTTTATAAATACTTTTTTGCTTGCTTTTAAGATTCATTCATGTAATGATGATGGCTGATGCTTTTCGTGTATATGTTTTACTTATTTAGATTATTTAAAAAATAGTCTACCTCCTCTCAACAGCAGTCCAGTGGGATCATGTCAGTGGCCCCTCTTTGGGGTGTGGGCCCTTGACAGATTACTGACCGTGATCCTGGTCATGAGAAGAAGTCATGGTTCCACGAAATGAGCAGGCAGGTCCCCAAAATGCACCAGGGCTAGATTATGACATTCATTCTGAATTAAGTGAAGCAGTGTGCATTGCCACCTGAAGGGAGGGCACTGTAAGACCATTAGGTCCAAAATCCAAAATTAGTTCTAGTGTGGTGTAGTGATTAGTGTCAGACTGGGACCTGGGGGACCAGAGTTCAAATCCCAACACAGTCATGAAGCCTCACCTACCTTATAGGATTGTTGTGAGAATAAAATGGAGATAGGGAGAACCATCTACACCACCTTGAGTTCCTTAAAGGAAAGGTGGGATTTAAATGTAATAAATAAGTAAACAAATCAGTACACCACTGGAGCTACCAAAATTCAGCACACGCACATTTCAGAACAAACAGAACTTCACCCAAAGGAAAAAAAATCAAAAGGGATAAAAGATATTATCTTCCCCTTATTCCATCAACTGATAACACAGGGATCTATTTATAAAGAAATATTTTCCCTTCTGTAAGAGGAAAGGCTAACAACAAGAAAAAGAAAAAGAGGAAATTAAAAAGATTTACTCTCAAAACTTCTAAAGGTATAACAAGATCATCAGACATAATTTACAGAAATGACTCCACAATAGTAATAGATCTCACTGTGGGCAAAATGTCACTTAATGAAATTAGGCTTCTATCCGAAGGCCTCAACTTCTGCCTGATGCCAAGAGAGCATAATATAGCACAAATGAAGAGTGACATCAAAACATTTGAAAGGAAATGCAGATAGGCTGGATTTTTTTATGAACAGCATAGGCCCCTACAACAGAGATCCTCTGCTACAGTTTCTGCCACCTAAAACTTGGACATGGAACATTAACAGGAATCCAGTCCTAGAAACCTTTCTCTTATCAGTAAACAGAGTCATCAACAACCACACACCAACTCCTACTCATAACAACCTTTCAAAAGAAGAAAGAATAGCCCTAAGGAAACTTCAGATGAGAAGGGATGTTGTCATCAAACCTGTGGATAAGGGTGGTGCTGTTATGGTACAGAACATTTCAGACTACATAGCAGAAGGTCAAAGACAACTAAAGGATGAAACAACATACAGACGTCTTGACAAAGACATCACCACAGATCTCAATTTTCCAATCATTGCAACAATGGAAAACCTTACAAGTAGGCAACTTCTTAAACAGGAGACTGCTGATCTCCTTGTTAATCCAAATCCCACCCCTGGAAGGTTTTACATGCTGCCTAAAATCCATAAAGCCAACAATCCTGGATGCCCCATTGTCTCAGGCAACTACAGAGCTACTGAAAGGATTTCTCTGTACATTGACTTAAATTTACAAAACATGGTGCAAAACCTCCCATCATATATCAAAGGCATCAATGACTTCTTACTTAAAACTGAGTTTCTAAACAAGCAGTATCAATTCCACAACAGTACTATATTAGCTATTTTAGATGTCACAGCTCTTTACACCAATATACTGAACAATGAAGGATTCAGGTTTTAAATGAGTTCCTCAACACCAGAAAGTCTAACAATTCTCCAACAGAAACAACTTTAGCTACACTAGTCCTGACTTGCAACAACTTTACATTCAATGGAGAACACTATCTGCAACTACAAGGCACAGCTATGGGAACTCACACGGCTCTATCATATGCGAATCTATTTATGGGTAAACTGGAACAAGAGATCCTCAAAAAGGCCATTAACAAACCACTTACATGATGACAATACATTGAAGACATCTTTGTGGTCTGGACAAATGCCAAAGAGAGCTTATAACAATTTTAAAAATTACATCAACTCTATTCATCCATCTATTAAGATTACATTCAGTAGTACAAATGATAAGCCACACATTCCTTATCTTGAGTGTAAGTGTCGTTAGTGAAGGGTGCTGAGAGTTTCTAGGAGATGCCGTGTTCCCCTCACAGAGCTTCAGTCAGGTGGCTGATTGTTAAACCATTCTGGTCACTGGAGCTCTGTCAGGGGAATAGAGTCTCCTCTCAGCACTCTTCACAAACTACACTTCCCAGGATTCTCTGGGGGAAGCCATGATGGTCTAAAGTGAAATAAATGTCTGATGTGGGTGTGACCATCTGATTAGGCAAGCCAAACAGCTGTGGGTCTGACTTTAGAACACTGCCTGTTCTTACTGAGCATGCCCAACATTATTATTGAGTTCAAGCCAAAATTTCTTAAATTAATTAAAAATCAGCCAGGCACTTTTTAAAAAACTTTTAAACTGCAAATGATGAAGGTCAGAGTATGAGGCAAGGTCGGTAACAGGATTACAGGTACTCTGTGAACATGGTTGATTTTTAATTAATTTCAACAGATTATGAGAACTCTGACAGAAAAAAGTCCAACAGGGGTCTGGATTTTTTATCTTGTTTTATACTTTGAACTCTCAATTCTCTCTGAGTGTTTTATTTATCTCCATGTAAATTTAGAGGGTTGTTAAGGAAGCGTTTCTGAGTCCAGGACTATAAGTTTTATAAGGTTTTGTTTTGAAATGTGCTTATGAGAAGCAACAGAATGGCATTGGGGTATTTTCAATTTAACATTGCAGAATGTGAAAAATCCATGCTGGCATACAGCAACTCTCTTGGCTGTATAAACAGAAGTGATCATAAATCAGATAAGTGCTTTCCCCCAACAAACAAAAATCTACCACTTGGGGTTGGAAAATAATACTGAAAATGAAATCCCACCATGTAACTCTATTTCTGTGTGTGTCTTCCCCTTTTGCTCTTTTTCTTCCTTAATCATTTCCCTTTGACTTTCTTGCCTTCCCTGCTGAATGTTCTGGAAAAAAATTTTTAAAAAAATTATAAGACCCACTCTACCAACAATAAATGCTGGTTAGACACTCCCCTAAAGAAGGACTGAAGCATCTGTGATCCATTGGATTCCAAATTGCTACAATTCTGGACACAAGTAAAAAAGACCCCTCATTTTCTCTGTTCAGTTGTAGGATTTTGTAATTGTTGGATCTCCCTGTAATAAGGAAAAGAATATTAAAATAAACAACATGGGAAATAATCCTAAACTATGCCCTCTATTTTCCATGGTTTCCAGATAAACAACTGAAAGCTGAAAATGTAATTTCGGTACAATTACAGCATGGCTTCAAAGTTTTTGCAGGATTTGTGGTTACATTTCACACATTTTCAAAGGCAATATGATCAAGCATACCAGGGTGGGTAAGGTTTTTCTTGCAGTAGTTGATGATAGTATATAAAGAGAGAGAGAAATCACAGAGAAAAATCCCAGATATACTCAGTGGGGAAAAGATACATGCATTGCTTCTGTTGCAGAATGGAGAGTTAGTATTTGGGAGAGAGTCTATCTTAATGCAGTGTCAAAAGATGTTCAGAGGGTATTTGTTAAGATGGCTGCTGGAGTTACTCTAGTTGTGAGATAGCCAACATAGTGCCCTTCAGATGTTGTTGGCTTCCACTGAACTAGTTAGAGAACATAAGAAGAGCCTACTGGATGAGGCCAATGGTTCATTTAGTCCAACTTCCTGTTCACACAGTGGCCAACCAAATGCCTGTGGGAAACTCAAAAGCAAGACCTGAGTGCGACGACATTCTCCCCAATTTTGATTCCCAGCAACGCTCATCAGAGGCATACTGTCTCCAGATACTTGGACTCTGAAGTGTTATTTCTTAACCCACAAATAGAGAATCTCAGGTTCAGGGGCCAAAGATGTCCCTCCAGGCCCCTTTGTCTGGCTTTGCTTCACACCCTCCTCCAGTGTTTTTGCCTAGCTGGAATATCCTTGGACTCTGATAATGGGTGTGTGTAGAAGCTAGCCTACTGTACAAAGGTAAAATTTACATTCATTGCTCTGTCTGCTTTTGCCTCTGGTCCTACTCACCACTGGCATGTGGCTTTTGGAAGGCTGTCCAGAAAGGAATGCAGCCCTCAGGCCGAAAAAGGTTCCTGACCCCTGTCTTAAATTAATTGCTCATCTCTTTCCACATCTATGTGCATTCTGTGTGTTCCTCCAACATCTGCAGGTTCAGCAGTAGTGAGAAATGATGCCCTAACTACCTGCCTATTTTAATTAATTAATTAATTAATTAATTTACCACTTCATACCAAAATAAGGTTTTAAGAGGTTTACCAAATATAAAAATGAACTGCTCAGCATTGTTAAAATATGGAATAATGAAAAACACACCATGATCAAAAACAGAAAAATAAAACAACCCCATTAAAACATTGAACTATAAGCACCCACAGTTAAAATATGCAGTAAAACTATCTTGTTAAAATAGCACAGTGGTAAACCAACCAACTAAATACCAAGAGGAGGCCCTGGTTGGGAGATCAAGGGAATGCCTCGGGAATGCCAATACAGATGAGGCCTCTCATATTTCAGCAGGAAGAGTATTGTACCAGGCCAGTAGGAAAAGCCCACTTTTCACCACAAGCAGATGACCATCAGGCCATGGTAAGACTAAATGGGTTCCATTTGTTGGTCTTACTGGGAAAGGAAGGGAGAGTCCATCTTTCAGGTCACCTGGCCTACAGTTGTTTAGGACTTTATATATGAGCAACGAGACTTGAAAACTGGCTCAGTGGCTAACAGGCAAACAGTGCAAATCTCTTAGCACAAGCAGTCATGGTTCCTCATCAGTTCAACAGACTGTGCAAGTATACGGCCCCTTTCCCACTAGTGCCAAAAGATCAGCTGTCAAGAACCACGGCCAAAGGGAGCATCCCCACTACCGGACTGAATGTTCATGAAAAGCAAGAGATGGTTCTTTTGAAGACCCCTCGTACAAGTGGTATCCAGCCACTTTAGAAGCAAGAGAGCATCTCTAAACTCAGGGCTGTCACCAGGCATGACTGGGCCCTTGGGCATCAGACTGCCCCAGGCCAGCATTGTATGTTCCCCAACACCCTCTCCCGATGCAGGCAGCATGGGCTTAAATAGACCTGCCCACCCCACCTATCTCTTCCATCACTATGTCAGCATGATAGCATGTTGTGTACGCATGCCTGCCATCACCCAGGATAGTGGCAGGGGCATCAACCCTTAGGGACGCCCTTGCTGCCATCTTGGGTGATGGCAGGCATGCTCACACATGCTAGAATGCTGCATGCATCACTCTTAGGTGAAGGCAGCATGCTCCAGAGCTGCATGGGGGCTGTTTCTTGGAAGGATGGAACTCTCCTTCTATGATAGCATCGGGTCACTGGGCCCCATGACCCAACACTGGTGCAAATGGTGGAGCTCGAACTCCACCCTCCCAGCCCTTCTGGGCCACAGGGGCCCTCAGCCAGTCCCCAACCTGGCTGCCTGTTTGTCTAAACTAATCAGGATGACATGTGACAAAGCCCCTTCTAGGAGGAAGCCCTGACACCATATGCTATATAGGGCATTTAAAGGAAGACCTTCTCTCATACCAACCTGTTGGGATGCTATAGTCATCTTTCAAGAAATGTCAAATTAATCGGAAAATGGGATGAAACAAACACATGACTGAACACATGAACTAGAAATAGGTTGATCCATCCTTAGTTAGAGACCATTTGTTCCCATATAGACCTGCCCGGGAATTAAAACCAACATCAGGATCCTTGTTAGGATTGTGGCCCTTGAGATGAAAAAGATTCCCCACCCCTACTCTATGCCATCCTTGGGGCATTTTTGTAGAAAAGTGTTGTTGTTGTTGTTGTTGTTGTTGTTGTTGTTGTTATTGCATATGCCAAAGTTTGGTCCTTTCCATGGTGAGCATATCTGAATTTTTAAAAATCAGTGAAAATAAATTTCATTATAATTTCTTTTCTTCAGCACAAATCATAAGCAGACATTCTTTGGCTTACAACAACCCTCTCAACATACCACAATAGTGATCATGGTTATATTCCCTAAGACCAAGAGAAGTCCCTGCTGGACCCTTTGTTTCCAATTGTCTGCCCCAATTAATTACAAAGGCTGCTAATTGCATGTTGATGTTAGTTTAAAATAGTTTGGTTTTTCTATCTGGTCACGATGTCAGAATTTAAAGGGTTCTGCATAAAGGTCAAACTGAGGAGTACAACAGAGTTTCTTTTCCTAAAAAACATCCTCCCTTGCTCTCCAGTTTTTTCCATTCATTTATTCTTTCCTCCTTCCTTCCCAACTTGGGAATTCAGAGATGTTTTCAGGCTTCTGAATTAAAATGCCTTAGCCATCACACAACATACATTTACTGTGGGTTAAGCGGACTAGCCTCCAACTGCCAGTACAAATCAGTAGGAGATTTTAATGGAGGGAAAGCCAAGAAAGTGAATTTACTTGTTTGCATCCTGCACTCCCTCTGAAGAACTCAGAGTAGTGAACTTAGGGTTACACTAATTTTACCACACACACACAAGAACCCTATTATTATTATTTGATTTATTAGATTATTAGAATCCTACAAAGTAGGAGAAATGGAAAAATATTGAGTTGAACTGAGATTTCTCTAACACCACATTCACACCATGCATTTATTCCACTATTATTCCAACAGTCATGGCTTCCCCCCAAAAAAATCCTGGGAAGTGTAGTTTGTTAAGGGTACTGAGAGTTGTTCGGAGACTCCTATTCTCCTCATAGAGCTACCATTTCCAGAGTTCCCTGGGAAGAGGGATGGATTGTTAAACAACATTCTACCCATTATATCAGGGAAGGGGAACCTCAGGTCTGGGGGCCAAATGGGACCAGGTCTCTCTATCCAGCCCTCAGGGCTCTCTAAGCCACACTCCCTCTCCTCGGGCCCACCATCCCTGCTCCACACTGCAGGTGCGGGGAATTTTTGGCCCTCCAGATGTTGCTGAACAACAACTCCGATCAACCCCAGTAAGCATGGCCAAGGACCAGAGATGATGGAAGCTGTAGTTCAGCAACATCTGGAGGGCCAAAGGTTCCCTGCACCTGCTTGTGGGAAGAGTTTTTGTCCGACTGGAAGGTGCCCTTGAACTGTGATAACTTCTCTTGCTTGCCTGGCTGAAGGCTGGAGAGGTGTGGGTAGGTGGGTCAGTGCCAGTTCTAAAGGGTGGCTAGGTGGGCCACTGGCCCGAGGGGCCCTGGAGCTACAGGGCCCCTCCACTCGCCGGACAGGAGCTTCCGAGCCACCCACCATCCCCCCAGTTCAGCTACCTTTCTCTCCACTGTTTTTTGCGGTTTGCCATCAATCAAGATGGCAGCCAAGGTTTCCCTAAGGGGCTGAAACCTCTGCTGCCATCTTGGTTGATGGCACACACGCGTGCTACACACATGCATTGCTGCCATCAACCAAGATGGTGGCAGAGGCTTCAGCCCCTTAGGGAAACCTTGGCCGCCATCTTGATTGATGGCAAACCTGTGCGCGCAGTGCACGCAGCCGCAAAAAACAGCGGAGAGAAAGGTAGGTGAAGCGGGGGATGGCGGGCGGCTCGGAAGCTCCTGTCCGGTGAGCTGCAACTGCTTCCGCAGATTGCAGAAGGGGAGCGGAGGGGCCCAGGGCAGGCTGGTGTCCAAAGGCCCCAGCACGCCTGGGGCTGGCCCTGAGGTGGGTTTAGAAATCTGTAACTTGTACATGGCTGGAATGTAGCCTACTGTATATCGATTGCTCTGCCCTCTTTTGCCTCTGGCTCCTTCTGCCACTGGCATGTGGAAGCTTTCTCATGAAAGGATGTGGCCGTTGGGCTGAAAAAAGGCTCCCCACCCCTGCTTTATATGCAATAACATAGTGGCAAATTCAGAAGTGCAGGGTCCCTTCATGATAGTCACAGCAATGCCCCAGTGTTTAAAAAACATTGTCAGGTTGAACAACTGCATCACAAAATTCAGATATGTGCGAATTTTGAAGGCCATGACTGGAGTCAGAGCACACCGGGATGTTGGGGGTGGGGCAAGTGTATGCATTCCCTTCCCCAATTTAAGCCCTCACACGTTCACTCAGATGCCTGGATAGGGCTAGCATAAACAGTATTTGCATGTCGTATCCTTTGTAAGTAGGGTTGCCAGGTTCATGGCCTGAGACTGATCCTGTATCTTTAGGAGAAGAGAAAGTCAGCCAAGTGCAGGTGTAATGGGAAAAACCACAAGGTGGAATTCTCTCTTCCCCCTGCACAACTTTAAAGTTACAGAAGACCTCTTGGTTGCCTCATTACAGTGTTGCAAGAACACCTGCACTTGGCTGACTTTCTCTTCTCCTAAAGATACAGGATCAGTCTCAGGCCATGAACCTGGCAACCCTATTCGTAAGTCACAGCAGTGACAGCCTGTGCTCTACATTTATTTCAAATCTGCACTCAGAAAAACTGCAATCTAAAGAAACTACATTTCCTGTTCTTTTAAAGATCTTAGTGTAGCATTTTCTCAAACAGCACCAAGAGGATTTGCCATTTGTCCAGAGCTTGCATATTTACAAATCTTTTTCTTTTCTTTCTTTCTCTCTCTCCTGCCCATCTCTCTCCCTCTCTCTTTCTCTCCTTCTTTTTGCTCATACTTGCTGATAGGTTTTTAGTGGGTTTAAAGCAACATGCTGCCCTTAATGCAGACGTGCCCACAAGTGATGCCACTTGAGACAAGAGACTTCATTGTTCTGAAGGAAGCCACTGTTATAAAAGGATTTGGATTATGTTTCAAGCCTTACCAAGGAGCAGATAATGGAAACCTTTTCCTTAGAAGCTCCAAATCCACATCTCTCTCTCTCTAAAAAATAAATAAACACAGAGGAGGAGGAGGAGGGGTTTAAGAGGCAGGATTATAATTGATAGCTGTAGACTTCCAATACCAGGAAAGAAAGGAGAACAAAAAGCCAATGGAAATGTAACAAATGAAGAGAAGATCTGATTCAGTTCAGGCATGATGGTAAACAGACACTCTGTTCCCAAATATTGCAATACCATGACCAATAAATAATGAGATGAAATATACAATGGAGTTCAGATTTATACATACATGGGCAGAATTCTTTGTAATGGAGACGAATGATTTATTCATTGCCTGTGAAATCTCATGGAAGGAGTAGAAAAGTATTTTAGAGGGAGTGAGACAAGGGGGGGCTTCCTCTTTCAGTTCTACTCGCTCTTGCCTTCCTCATTGCTCCATGCATTTCACTCCCTCATGGAGCAATTTTTTCATCTCCTGTGGTTTCTCTTCCTGACTCCATCTCCATCCCATCCCTACCTATAATTGCTACTGCTCTCATGTCCTTCCCCTATGCTCTGTCTAGTCCAGAATAGGGATGCACAAAGATTTTGCTAAGGCCAGGCTTTTAAGTGAGCCAGTAGGCTTGTTCACACATTACACTGAACACACAGATACAATCTATCTATACATATGTACATGTGAAAGTGCGCACGCCAGTTGATTTGCAGAGTGCAGCTATCATGTGCACGGGTATACAGATTGTATGCTCACTGAATGTTCCATGTGAATAACTGTATGAGTGTACAAATCAGCTCTTTGTGTACACAGATTGTACACTTGTTAATGTAATATGTGAACACCCCTTATGTCAGTGACTCATTAGGCCTGTTCACACATTAGCCTGAACACATGTATAAAGTGTCTCTATACATGCACAAATGTTTGTTTGAAAGAGCAGAGCTTGGAAAAGTTACTTTTTTGAACTGCAACTCCCATCAGACCAATCCAGTGGCCAGGCTGGCTGGGGCTGATAGGAGCTGTAGTTTAAAAAAGTAACTTTTCCAAGCTCTGTGAAAGAGTATTCACTTGCTGATTTGTACAGCTCAACAAGACATTGCATGTGAATATCTGTACAAGTGTGCAGCCCAAGCATTTGTGTACACAGGTGCATTGATTGTATTGTTGTTGAATGTAACATGTGAATCCCCCAATCTGATTGCACTTCCTGGACTAACGTGGATCAGAATGACAGTTGTACTTTGTTTTTTGCACTTCTCCAAATTTTGCAATGCAGTGGTTGGCTCAAAAATGTACCAAAATGCTTACAAAAATGCACATTGTAGGGTAAAATGTGTACCAAAAATGTGGATCTTAGGGTAAAATGCACACATAAAAATGTAAATTGTTGTCATTGGGAAAAAATCTGCAGAATGATGTGGAAAGGGGACTTATTTATGAACACATGCAAAACCGACATGAACTGATCCATCCATCTAGTATCCTTCCAAACAGATGCCACCAGGAAGCCCATAGGCAGGGCTTGAAGGAAATGGTCTTGCATTCCTGTTGATTCTGAGCAATTAGCATTCAGTGGCAAACTGTCTTTGGATGGGACATTTCCATATAGCTCTTATGGCTATATGGTTAATAACTACCGATAGACCTGCTACCATGGATTTGCCTTGTAACACCATCCAAGCTTGTGGTAGTAATCATATTGTGTAGCAACACATTCCATAAATTTCTTATGTGTTAACATAAAGTAGTATTTTCTTATGTATACCCTAATCCGCTTGTCAATCAGTTTCATTGGGAGATCCCAAGGTTGAGTATTCTAAGAAAGGAGAAGCAGTTTCTCTCTGTCCATTTTCTCCATACCATGCATAATTTTGTCTCACTGCTCAGACTCGCTGCTTCCATCCCTCCAAAAAAGTCTCCTGTTTAGCACAAGAGAATGTGGTGCCCTTAACATGCTTTTGGACCTCAGCTCCCATCGTCCCTAGCCATTGGATGTGCTGGCAAGAGCTGATGGGAGGTTGTATCTCACAGCTTCCAGAGGACACCACATTGGCTACCCTTGGTTTAACCTTTCCTCATATGGAAGCACCTTCAGCTCTTCCACCCTGATCATTTGGCCCTTTTCCAGCTCTATGATATCCTTTTTGAGATGAGATGGCCACAAACGAACACGGTATTCCAAGTATAGCTGCACAACAGATTACATTAAAAATGTTACAGTACTGATAATTACAGGGAATTAAGCTTCTTCACAGCTGCTACACTCTGCCCCAACATTTTTATTGTGCTAACTAGTATGACCCCAAGTTTTCTTTCCTCATTTGTCATTTTTAAGTGGGCCAATAGGCTTGTTCACATGTTACACTGGACACAGAGGTACAAGCTGTCTATGCATGCCTTGCATGCAGAAGGTCCCAGGTTCAATTCCTGGAGTCTCCAGGTAAGACTGGGGGATGCTACTGCCTGAAACCCTGGAGAGACCTGCAGTTCAGTGTAGACAGTATTGAGTTAGATGGACCAATGGTCTGACTCTTTATAAGGCAGCTTCCTTTGTTACTCATTCACCGAGTGTTGGAGAGATCCTGAATACTCTGATATCATTAGCAAACCTGGCTATCTCACTCCTCACCCCAGCTCCCAATAATTTATGAAAAATTATGAGGGTTTTCAGAAAGCATAGACTGCTCTGGCTCAGCTTCTAACCACGCCATATTAATTTAACCAACATTTATTCTAAAATGCTAAATTACACTGAAAACGTGACAATAAATTAACCTGAGTGCTTATTTGCTGTTAATGCTTTTCCATATGTTCCACGAAAACCATCCAGCGAACAGCATAAATTGTTCTGGTTGGTATGATTGCATTCCTGTTTTTGACTCAGTCTGCGGTGGAAAGTCTGTTTAATTGTTTAAGTGGAATGGAGAAATCTTTGCTGACTGCTCAGGCACATTATTTTCAAAGATAATATCAGTGACTGGCATTTAGACAGGCTTTGGGGTTGGATTGATATGCCTGGTGATTAACTGAGAGACACCAAAGTGACTCAAGCTTCATTTGAGAATGCTTGTCTAGCCCTTTACGCACGTCCAAACTCGAGGCATCCTTTTCACAGTATGACAGACAAACAGACAGACACACACACACACACACATGTTGTCACCATGATCATGTCACTTGCAAATACGAACGGGTGAGCAATTTGATTCAGTTTGCATTTAAAGGTGAACCTGCCTAATTCACATTTTCCAAAACAACTCAATAACTGAAACGCAGCCATCCTTCCAAATTCACACTCCTCCAAATTTTGTGATGCAGTTCTCTAACCAAACAGTTTTTACAAAAATGCATTATATTAGAGGAAAGCATGCCTACAATGAATATATCCATGAGAACAGCACATTAAAACACATTATATATGTCCTGGATGGGGTTGCACTCCCCCTGAAGGAGCAGGTTCATAGTTTAGGGGTTCTCCTAGAACCATCTCTGTCACTTGGGGCTCAGGAAGCCTTGGTGGCACGGAGTGCCTTCTACCAGCTTTGGTTGGTGGCCCAACTACATCCCTATCTGGACAGGGATAACCTGGCTTCAGTTGTCCATGCTCTGATAACCTCCAAGTTAGATTACTGCAATGCACTCTATGTGGGGCTGCCTTTGAAGACGGTTCAGAAACTGCAACTTGTGCAAAATGCAGCGGCCAGATCGGTAACAGGGACCAGACAGTTTGAACATATAAAACCGATTCTGGCCTGCTTGCATTGGCTGCCTGTATGTTTCCCAGCTTGATTCAAAGTGCTGGTTTTAACCTATAAAGCCTTACACAGCTTGGGACCACAATACCTGATGGAACGCCTCTCCCGACACGAACCCACCCACACACTATGCTCAACATCAAAGGCCCTCCTCTGGGTGCCTACTCTGAGGGAAGCTGGGAGTCTGGCAACAAGGGAGAGGACCTTCTCAGTGATGGCCCCCAAATTATGGAATGATCTCCCTGACAAGGTGCTCCTGGAGCCAACACTGTTATCTTTTCAGCGCCAGGTCAAGACTTTCCTCTTCTTCCAGGCATTTTAGCATGTGTTTTTAATTTTTTTTAAAAAAATGTGTTTTTAAATTTGTATATTTGTTTTTAATGTTTTTAATTGTTGTAAACCGCCCAGAGAGCTTCGGCGATGGGGCGGTATATAAATGTAATAAATAATAATAATTTGGGAAATTGCTCGCAAAAATGTGCACATTAGTCAAAACTGCCTACAAAAATGTATTTATTGGGAGAAATTCACAGTAGAATGCTGATGAATTTTCGTGACAATTTTTTTTAAAAAAAATAGTAGATTGCTGCATATATTGGAGAAGTAAATCTAACATTGGAAAAAAATGAGAAAGTGAGAGAACTGAAATGGACAGATGTGCTGATCCCTACTGACAGAACTGTTGTTGGGGAGACCTTTGTTCCCAGTTGCCCTTCTTGAGACCATCTTGAAATTCTGTATGACAGAGTACATCAGACATGCTGAGTCCGTAAGGTTCCCTCCAACATCTGACAAATGAAAATATGGACATTCTTATAGCACTGTTGTTTCTATTACAAGGAGTCCTGCCTGTCACTTTCCCACCCTGCAACATACTGTGATACATTGCTGAAGGCTTTATTCTGCTTGTTGACTGTTGTATTCATTTACTGCAATCACCTCCCCACAAGTAACTAGAGAATCAAGAATATTGTTAGAGAATGGAATAGAATTTATTGAACTAGTCTGCAGACCATATCAAAAGAGGACAAATTAAAACATTAAAAGAAAAACACTGTCTTTGCTATATTAGAAAAACACAGAATTATGCCCTTTTGTATGTTATGCTTTTCAGAGGAGCCTTGCACCCTTTGCTCTCTGGCATCAACATCCTTTTGGAATTCCTGGCCTGTCTTACTGGTTCTTGGAAGATTTTTTGGGTGCTTGTAAATATGCTGATTCAGAAGCCTCTTGGTTATGACTTACAGATTCTTCTGACTTACAGATTCTCAGGGCACTTCCAGACTGTTCCTATTTTCAGTCGGGATTCAATCAAATACCGGAAATTCAGGCTGCACAAGTATAGTTGATCAGGAGGTCTTGCACAACAAACCCACTTCCCCAAAAGATCAGGCTTTTTGCGTTAAAGAAAGTGATGGGACAATGCATGGGAAAGTGTGGGGTAACACTTGCTTTGATTCAACATCATCTAACCTCCTTGCAAACAAATCAGAATGAATGTGCATTAAATAGCCAATATCATCTAATTTCTCTGCAAACTAGTCAGGATAAATGCTCAATAAAAGGCTGTCTGGGGATAGAAACACACTCACTGTTTTGCCAGTTCCAGTGTGTCTCCACCTCTCTCTTCTGAAAATGGGGGCACACAACACTAGTCAAAACCTGCTCCTTTTTACTGTAAAACCTGGTGGGAGCAGCTCCAGTGCATTTTTTAAAAAATTCAACTTCAAAGAGATATCGCAACTGATCGGCAGATCAACCCATTCCCCTCCAGGTGTGGTCAATGGAAATGCTTTGCTGTAGGCAACTATTGTGTTCACAGCCTGGAATAGTGATGGGGAATTCAATTCAGTTTGCAGTTATCCTTCAAAATTTGCAATTTTCCAAATTTTGCAATGCAGTTCTCCAACCAATGTGTACAAAAATGCATCTATTAGGGGAAAATGTGTAGACAAAATGCATATATTCATGGAAATAACATACAAAAATATATTCTATTAGGGGAAATTGCTTGCAAATATGTGCATATATTTGCAAGAAATTTGTATGCAAAATTGCTTACATGTGTATTGTAGCAGACATTCACACTAAAACATTTTTCTTGAGGACTTAAAAAAAAGAGTTTGCAAACTGATGTGGAAATGTGGAGAAATAAACTTTAAGATGGGGAAAAATGAGAGACTGAGAGAACTGAAATGGACTGATTTTTCCCATCCCCAGTCTAGAACCATCCTCAGGTTTTACTGAGCAGGCTTTGGTTTAGCTATGTTTAGGGCTACCACCTAAAGAACTACAAAATAAGAAGCTTATAGTGAGCTGACTCACATGACATGCTAACCCATACATTAGCTTAGTAAAACTGCCTGAAAATGTAGGCTCCCAGAGAGGACCTCACAACCGCTTTGCTCCCCACCTCCTAGTCTTTTTTGCTGCCATGCTAAGCTATGCTAAGCCAAGATTTGACAAGTGTGCCATCTGAAGCAGAACTCACAATTATGCTCTCTCCTCAGCAACCACAAGCTGTAGCCAAGAACAAACCTCGGGTTGTATCCAATGTTAGTTTTAGTCAGAATAGACCCATTGAAATTAGTGGGCATTTTTCATGTAGATCCATTCATTTCAATTGGCCTACTCTGAGTACAACTTAGTTTGCTACAACCCCTTGGCTACGATCATGGGTCCTAGTTTGGAGTAACCCCAGCTTAGCTAGCAGCGCACAGCAGCAAAACGAACTCCTGAGGAGCCAATCAGCAGTGAGCTCTTCTCTAGGAGCCCACACATTTGCACCAAGCCGAGGTTGAACTTAACATGTCACATGGACCAGGCTAATGAGATTGTAAGTATTTTGCCACAGCTGAAGCTGCTTCCAGGGAAGAGCTTATTGTGTGGATAATTGTTTGTGGATGGCAGTTGTACTTGTGGTGAGAGCAACTCATGTATGTACAAAGTGTGATTGGTGCCTGGGTTTTTGTTATTTTAGATTTTTATTGATTTATTGTGGATAGGCTGTGCCCATGCGGAACTGGAGAAACTGAGACAATATCCCATGTCCTTTTATACTGTACTTTCTACCAAGATATCCGCACTTGCAGCATTACTCCTATCATTCAATCGATACCTGGCCGTGACTCATTATACTATACAAGACATTTACTGCAAGATCGCCACCCTCAGATTACATACATCATTGCTAAGTTCTGCGCCACAGCAATTATAATTCATAGAACACTGCTAAATCAATATAAAGAGCATCGACACTGGTTTTAATTTGTTTTAAAAAATGGTTTTAACTGTATGATGATTTTGTATTGGCCATCGGCCGCAATAAATATATATATTGAAAGTGTATTTACTGTAATGTTACTGCATTTTCTTTTGTATTAATCTGTTCACCACCTGGAGGGCCTTGGTTAGAAAGCGGTATAGAAATGACTATGATGATAAATTTGTTAGACTTTAAGATGCCACAAGACTCTTGGCTTCTTTTTGCTGCTAGGAAATGATGTACTCTGTGTGACGGAACATTGAGCAGCGGGTTGGACTAGGTGACCACCAAGGTACTTTCCCACTCTGTAATTGGCCTCTATCATTCTGTTGACAACATTTCATTAGAATATGCCAACCTTGTAGTGTAAGCTAGTCTGTAACAAAGCTGAAATAACCACAGGTTGCTTCCATTGTTACCCCTGCCTTCAGATTCCCACCCCTTCCTTTGTTGACTCCCCTGTATCAAAGTTTAGATTGTAGGCTCCTTGCTGCAGGGACCTCTCTTCTTGGACCCTGTGAAGGGAAAGGGTCTTATACACTGATGGCATGACAACAACAGCAACAATGTGTTTAATGAAAGTTGCCCTTTTGCAATTATGGTACATCAGCTCTCTAAAAAGAGCACTGCATTTTAATAGCAATGAAGGAAGAGTTCCTTGAAATAAGCAACAGGAGGGCAAGATGAGATGTGTTTTTGGACTATTTTTCAGATTTTTCTATTGCATCCTGTGTGACACGTGTCAGCTGCCACAAATGCCTATTGTCAGTGATCCCAGTCACAATACCAGTGGAGGCTGATCCATTGGGGCAAATAGGACAGTGCCCTATCAACCTCTGCCTGCCCTTAGCTAGCCCTCCAACTGCCTGTCTTGTTACAAGCCTCCAGAGGGTGTCACTTGCTGTTAGCATCCATCTCCTCAGCCTCAGCATTGCACTTGTAGAACCCGCAGAAGGGAGGATGGGGGACCAAAATGGAACTAGTTGGCTCTGCCTATCATTGGCTCATGCCTATCTTGGCATGCCTATGCCTACTCTTGGCCTCCTGTCTTATGCCCTTGCCAGTCCCAATGGGCACCAGCCACCAATGCAGGACACAAACATGCTTCCAGAATTGGTGGATATTGTCCTGTGTGCCAGGGATGGGGAACGTCAGGCCTGAGGCCAAATGCAGCCTTCCAGGCCTCTTTATCTAGCCCTGAGGACTCTCCTTAGGCCACACCCCTCTCCAGGCCATACCCTTCACTGGCACTACTCCGTTCCCTCCTCAAGTGCTTTTGCTTGGCTGCAATGTGTCCTTGAATGGTGATAATGCCTCTTCCTTGCTTGAATGGATGGTGGAGAGGAGTGTGGGTAGGCACATAGAAGTCTTTGTCTTGTGTGCGTCTGGAATGGAGCCTGCTGGACAAAGGAAAAAGCCACATCTACTGCTCTGCACATGTTTGGCCTCTGGCCTTACCCACCACCAGCATGCAGCCCTCAAGAAGTTTCCCCACAAGGAAATGTGGCCCTTGGGTCAAAAAAATGGTTCCACAGCCCTGATCTTCACTAATGGCATTTTCTGCCTGCAGATATTGATGTAGCCTCAATGGTCCCACCCATGCCGAAGAAGGAGGTGTCAGCAGGTTCAGGGAAAGCTCAATGTATGCAGATCTTTAGAAAGAAAAAAAACCTAAAGGGGTAGCGAGGGAACCAAAAGCAGTCACTGTGGACTGCGGTGGAGGCTGGTCCATTGGGGCAAATGGGGCACTGCCCTGCCAACCTCAGCCAGTCCCCACCTGCCTACCTTCTAACTCACAACAACCAGTCCAGAGGATGGCCCTGGCTGTCAGCTTTCTCCTGTTGGTGCTGCCTTGTAGAACTCAGCTGGGAGCAGGATGGAGACAAAACTAGAATTAGCTGGCTTTGCGTATCATTGGCTCTGGCTCCACCTACTGATGAGCTCTCTGCCGTCTGCCCTACCAGTCCCAATAGGCCACAACTGGAGGACTGAGCATGGCTGGGTTGCTGCAGAATGTGTGGGTAGTAGATAAATCTGAAGGAAGAGGAATGGAATGGAATATTCTGGGAAAGGGCATCTTTAGTTGTCTCGCTAGCTGGAAACGTGAAGAATGCACTCCGCCCTGCAATATTTTGCTGCAGGTTCCGCTTAACTTCTGAAGCCAATCTCGTGTTTAACTCTCACTGTCCTTTATCTAGCTCTGAATTCTCACTCCATGTATAAGGTTGTATCCAATGCTAGTTCCACCCAGAGTAGACCCATTGAAATGAATGGACATAACTAACTTGGGGTCATTAATTTCTGAGTAGGACATATTTTACAGTGGCCAGCTATTTTGGCAAAATGGCGACCCGCTCTATAGGTTGAAAATGGATGCTTGGCTGCAAAATCTACATCCAATCTTGGCATTTGTACCAGTCTCCCTTGCTGGATCGAGGTGATGGTGCCCAGCATTCACTTTAAATGCCTGTCTGCTCTCTCCAATTAAGGCTTTCCCATGTGACTTTCTTTTTCTGCTGTCAATAAGAGCATCAGTTCCAAAGCTCATTTTAAGTGAATTTTCTCAGCCCTTTCAGATTCATCCTTTCCCCCTTTTATAATTCAGTGTGCCATGTGACAGATGCACATATAGGATGACTTAAGTCAAAAACCATTTATCCACATTTCTCTTCAACAGAACTCTTTGGGTTAGAAGAGATAAACATTGCTGTTGTCGAGATGGTTCACTTAGAAAGTTCAGCTCCTACCCTAGACATCTGCCTTACAGTTGTTGAAAATAATCGGAGAAGACAGACAGTGTTAATCACTTACTGATGCTTGTTCCCTTCTGTGGTTTTGGAAAGTGCAAAAAGACAAATTCCCATGGTTTAAGAAAGAAGGAAATATATTTTCAAAGATAAAAAGCATGTTGCTAACAGCTCAGATCCTTTATGTCCTTGTTGGCACAAATCCTATTTTGTTGGGGACAGGCTGTAGCTCAGTGGTAGCACATATAATGTGAATGAAGAAGGTCCCAGCATCTCCAGACAGGGTTGGGAAAATCTTCTGTTTGAAAGTCTGTAGAGCTGCTGTTGATCCTGTACACCAGGGGTGTAGAACTTCTGGCCCTCCAGATGTTCTTGGACTCCAACTCCCATTAGCCCCAGCTAGTGTGGCCATGATCAGGGATGATGGGAGTTGGAGTCCAGCAAAATCTGGAGGGCAGCAGGTTCTTCACTCCTGGTGAAGACAATGCTGAGCTAGACGGAGCAATGGTCTGACTCAGTACAAGGCAATGGTTATGCCTTTGAGGATCAGATAGCAAGTAACTATGCTACTGAAATTTAAAAGCTTTTTATTTAAATAAATGCTCACAACACATTGGGTGATACAAAATGTTTGAATACACAGAGTGAACTCATTGAAATCAATGGATGAAACTAACTTGCCCATTGACTTGCCTGAGGCTACCCTGAGTATGACTTAGCTGGCTATCACTGTTTGTGTTAAGTTGGAAAATAAATCTAAGACAGTGTTTGAGCATTGTGTATTTCAGATGTATCAAAAATATTGTTGGGGAGGGGGAGGAATGAGCTTTGCTTTGAAGCAAAATCCACTAACTTTCACTCTTCTGTTTATGTCCACCAACCTCTATAGATCTGAGAAATCACCTTACAGGATCTCCCCAACTGCTGGATTTTAAGCAATTGTTCTCTAGAGCTTTGGGCAAAATAGATTTTGAATTGACACTTAAAAATTCTGGACTTAAACCATTGCCATATTACCAATGATTTCTGGATATGAGAATTAAATAATTCTGTAAAAACCTGCTCACTAATGGGCTAGGAAGTTCAAAAGAATCAAACCAACAATGGAAATACTTCATGCTTTTCAGCACTTTTCACCCCAAGCTCAAAAAAACCACTTTGCTGATCATTATCTGCATTGTGCAAAATCCGGAAACAGAAATACACTGAGGTCAAGTTACTTGCCCAAGGTCATCCAGTAGGTGGCTACAACTGTCTGCATAGTCCCCATAAGGTGTGTTGATTTTCATATAATATATATGAAGGAATATGCTTGGGTATAGAGGTGCCTCCTGATTTAATTATGTAAGCTTGTGTCATTTATCCAGATGAATTAGAGATACAGCCAGGGCATAGTCCCCCCATCTCCCACCCAAAGTATTTGTTCTGCTGGGGATTGCCCAGAGGCATTTAATCTTTCCATCTGGTTCAGCTTGTGAGTGGGTTGTTTTTTTTGGTCCTCTTGCAAGCTGAGTGGATTGTTCTGAGACAATAGCAAAGGATAAATGGGAACTCATGCGAGGAACAATTAAATTTAGCATCCCAGACAGCTTCCTGTGGGCGATTAATTGACAAACTTCAAGATCAATTGGCTCAATTGCTTCTGCTGTAATGGCACAGGAATATTTGTTATTAATTGTGAGGTTCTCATAATACGCTAACGTGTTTGTGTGTGCCATGATACTCAAAACAGTTTTCTTTCAAACAAAAATTGCTTTGCTTTCGTACTTCAAGGAAAGATCTTGTTCTAAACGATTTGGAGAGTTTTAAACATGTGAACCTTACATTTCTTTCACTTTAACCCCTATTTAACAAAGTTACTCTAGTCTTCTGATAGTTGGAGGAAGCTACTTTAAAACAAAATGAAAGGGAAAATTATTTTGGCAGATCAGAGGATCAAGGCCATATCCGCAACTTAAGTTTAAACCACTATGATACCACATTAACAATCATGGCTTCCCCCAAAGAATCCTGGGAACTGGAGCTGTTAAAAAGACTCCTCTTCCCCCCACAGAGCTAGAATTCCCAAAGTGCTTTAAAAACCAATCCCTCTTTCCAGGAAATTCTGAGAATTGTAGCTCTGTGGGGGAAGAGGGGACATTAAATTTCTCCTAAAAGTTAATGATGAAGGAGATCATCACTAGGGAAGGCATTCACCAAATGGGGAACCACCACAGAAAAGGCAAATAACATGTGAAATTCACTACTGCAAGATGTAGCAGTGGCTACCAACTTGGATGGCTGTTTAAAATACATCATTAAAAACAATTCAAAACAACTTAAAATTACAACATCACAAAAATAGGTTCAATTGAAAAATATACATCTCAAGCGTCAAAGGCCAGGTAATGAGGTGCATCTGTGGGAAGGGAGTTCCACAACTTAGGGGTTGCCACAGAGAGTGCCCTCTCCTGGGCTGCCCACCCCCTAAACGTTTGAGGGCAGAGTAACTATCAAGAAGCTATCAAGGAAGACTTTAGTGCAGGGGAGGGGTGGATCCTTACCTCACCCACCCACACCTGCTGGCCAAGTTTGTCAAGTGGACAGGGCTGCCCATCTGTCCATCACCTGATATCACAATGATGTCCAGTGACCTGTTTTTGCACAAGGTCTGACAATGAGGGGATCATCAGGACTTGCAAAGCCCCATGCTTCGCAAGCCCCAATGATCAGCTCATTGTCAGCACTTGCAAAGCCTTGTGCAAGGGACTTGGTAGTTCAACTGTGATGACTGTAAACCCCCTTTCAGCCCAGCCGCATCTATACCTGCCTCACACCTGACATCACATATCACATAGCTTCCATTCTTTCATATGATATGCATCCCGTCATCCATCAGCATGCAGTTCCCATGCGGACTATTAAAAGAAAGCATTTTCCAAAGATGCATGCATTTTCCAAGAATTGGTGCATTAGAAAGGAGCATTAGGAAGCTGCCTTATACAGAGTCAAACAATTAATCCATCTGGCTCAGTGCTGTCTACACTGACTGGCAACAGCTCTCCGGTGTGTCAGGCAGGGTTCTCTCCCACCCCTACCTAGAGATGCTGGTGCTTAAACCTGGGACCTTCTGCATGAAAAGAAGTTGCTCTACCACTGAGTAGTTGCAACAGCATTTGCTTCTGCCAGAGTTAGCTTCCAGAACAGCAGCATAGCATTTGGCTGGCTGGCTTTAACAGATGCAGGCAGAAAACTATGGAGTTAAACTTGTTATGGTGAAAGGCATGCTTATTTTGGCATGTTCTACCCAGGTTGTCAGCCAAAATAAGACGTGTTTTCAGCAGCTCATGACTTTGAGTCTGTTGCACTGATTCAAAGCTGTTCAGTAGCCAAATCTTTTCTGCAATCTCTGATGTTTGTAGACATCTAACTTGATAGGATCTATTCAAATTCTTAAATGAATGTTCATATAGGTGAACTTAAAGAATCTATTTCTTTAAAATGTATTGAGCACACATCTTCAGTAGAGTTGTTTGAGTGAAACAAAGAGATACACACACAACATATATGGAAGTTTCCAATTTAAAAATATTACTATGATAAGATCTTATTATTAGGGAATGGTAAAAACATCAAGTGAAAAAACCATGAATGGCTGTCTACACTCTTATTTAAAATTATACAGTGCAAACCACATATCAGGAAACCTCATTTTCTTATTATGATGGTTTTCAATAAATGCCAGGTTGAAATTGGCATGTGCTCATTCCCATGATAAAAATACTATGCTTGAGAGCAAATAACCCCAATACTAAAAAGAATGCAGTTAACGGGAAAAAAGATTGTACTGTGATAGTGAATATGTTACTTATAAAGTTTAAAGTTTAAGTTTATATTTTTCTGCATGCCTTGTGAAAATGTTGAGAGAGCCAGTGTGGCATAGTGGTTAGAGTGCTGGACTATGATCTGGGAGACTAGGGTTTGAATCCCCACACAGCCATGAAGCTCACTGGGCGACCTTGGGCCAGTCACTGCCTCTCAGCCTCAGAGGAAAGCAATGGTAAAACCACCTCTGAATACCGCTTACCATGAAAACCCTATTCATAGGGTCGCCATAAGTCGGAATCGACTTGAAAGCAGTCTATTTCCATTTTGTGAAAATATTGACTTGTTTGTTTAAATTGCCCAGGCATAACTTGCCCAGCAATCAGATTGCTCTGTATTTGATTGCACCCTTGCAAAATGCTGACAAGCAGTTCGTTGTGTGTGAAATGTGAAAATTCTGTCCATAATATTATATGGCTCGTTCACACATGCAAGTTGCCTTCTGAAGGTGCAGTTATCTGGTGAGGAACACAAACATGTGAGCTAGGTAATGCTCACCAGAGAAGAAGTCTCTGTGTCTAATACATTTTTAGTGGCAAACTGGGTTTGACGTTGTAACCCTGTTCAGGCTCCCCTGGCCCTCATATGATTCCAGTCATGTGAGCAGGGGCACCATCCCTAACACTGCCCCTTCTGTCACATACCAGTAGTTGATCCCACACCCATCCTTGCAATGGGAAATGAACTTCAGCAGTGGGGAGCCTTTTCTACTTAAGTAGGCTCCCTACAGGATTTAAAACCCTGGAAGAACAGGGCTTTAATTCACATGGAGAACCTTTATGAGTAGAGTCACCCCCCCCACACACACACAGCATAGAGGGTAATGAAGCCAGCAACAGTGATGCATCCAAGGGAATAAGGTCATGAAATTGCATGGGGGGGACACCTGTATAGGGATTGTGTAAAGTCTGTAAGGGTGGACTTCTGGGACAATGTGGTGTATCAGGACCAGGGATGGGGAGAAGTTGGGTTCAGTTAGCATTTAAAGGCCAATATACCTAATTTGCCCTTCCTGAAACAATACATGAAGTGAAACACAGGCATCTTTCAAAATTCGCACTGCTCCGAATTTTGCAATGCAGTTCTCCAGCCAGCCCAGCATATACTAGGTAAGGAGCACACAATAATGCATATATTAGTGAAAATAACACTAGGATGCATTACATTGGAGAAAATTGCTTGCAAAATATGTATATGAGGAGAAATGTGCATTAATATGCTGATGAATTTTCATGAAGACGTAAAAGAAATTCACAAACTGAAGCAGACATGTGGAGAGCTGAATTTAAGATCGGGGGAAAACCAGAAACTGAGAGAAACTGAAATTGACAAATGCACCCCTCTCTAGTCAGGACCCATAACTCCATGCCTTCAAAATGGCCCTAAAAGACTCACTTGTTTTCTAGCTCACTCTCATCAACAGGATTTTATGTTGAATTTGTACAACGGTTTTAGTTATAATTATTAATTGTATCATAGTACTTTTACTCAGCTGGATGCTAGTTTTTATCTCTTAATTTTTAGTATGATGGTTGCATTGTTTTTGAAATTTATTGTTCTTTATGTTGAATGTTGATTGTTGTACAGGACGTTGTTGTAAAGGACCTTGTCCTAACCTACCTAAGTGGCAGATTATTTTAAAAAATAATAATACTTTTAAAAAAAAGGCAATCTACTCTTACTGGTACTTTCTGGTATGCCTCTCTGAATACAAGTTGTTGGGAATCACAACTGGGGATGGTGCTGTTGGACTCAGGTCCTGCATGCCGGCTTCCCATGGGCATTTGGCTGGCCACTGTGAGAACAGGATGCTGGACTGGATGGGCCCCTGGCATGATCCAGAAGGCTCTTCACGTGTTCGTAGAGTTGTAGCCAACAAAGTTCTACTCAGAGAAGACCCACTGAAATGAATTCACTTAAGCTAGTGATGTTCAATAATTTCAATGGGTCAATGCTGACCAAGACTAGCATTTGAAACAACCCACAGGATCTCTCTCAAGAGAAAGCCACAACATAATGCATATCTGTCAGATAACTCCATCTTTTAGTTCTCCAGACTTCGAGTGAGACAAAGAGCTGGAACAAAGTTTGTTGTTGTTGTTGTTGTTGTTGATGATGATGATGATGATATGATATGATAATAATAATAATAATAATAATAATAATAATAATAATAATAATAATAATAATAATAATAATAATAATAATAATAATAATAATAATAATAATATGTATATCTTGGCCTTCCTTATGAAGGTGACCAGGGAAGCAAACATATCAGCAAAAACAACTGAACAGCATGAAAAAGGAAAGCATTCTAAAAACAGGTAGTCATTTTAAAACACAGGAGGGATGGGTGATAACATTCAATTCAGCTTGCATTTCCACCCAGATCTATCAAATTCACTTACTCAAATTTTGCACTGCATTTCTCCAACCAAACAATGTTTACAAAAATATATATGTTAGGGGAAAGTATGCATAAAAATCAATATATGTGAAAATAACATACAAAAATGCATTATATGACAAGAAATTGCTTGCAAAAATATGTACATTAGTCAAAACTGCCTACAAAATTGTGTTTATTAGGAGAAATTTGCACTAAAATGCTGGAGAATTTTCATGAGGTTTTTAAAAAAATTCACAAATTGCTGCAGAAATATGGAGAACTAAATTTAAGATTGGGAAAAATGAGAAACTGACAGTTCTTTCAATAAAATTGACAGTTCTTTCTCCCTAAAACACAGTCACAGTAAAAAAAATAATTAAAAACACAGTTATAGTTAAAAACATTCTTTCATCAATGATCTTCAGGTTGCTAGGTACAGTCCCCTTCAACCATCAAATGCTTAGATAAACAGAAGTGTTTTCAGATTCCTCCTGAAAGTCAGTAGTGATGGAGAAAATCACACCTCATTAGGGAGGGCATTCCGCAAATGGGGAGCCACCACTGAAAAGGCCCTGTCATGGGTCAGCACCAACCAACTAGCCAATGTTGTTGAATTAAAGCAAGCCAAGAGCATGCAATACCATTGCTCTTCTTATGCTCTTCCATTTTGTGTTGTTTTAGCTGACCTTCCCTCATAGATAAGAAGAGCAGAAATAACCTGCTGGATCAGGCCACAGGTCCATCTGTTCTCACACTCTGTTATCACAGTGGCCAACCAGTGGCCCATGAGAAGCCACCTTGAATGCAAGAAAACAGGATACTTTCTTGATGCATTCCAAAAATGTTCTGTATGCTGAACCTTTCAGACACTTTTGTAAAAAATTATTATTGTTGCATCGTTTTAGGAGAGATAAATTAAAGAAAGCATCTTGACAAGGCAAAATCCCAAACCACAAAAATTTCACTGCAAAGATATATAATAAATCTCAGAAAACAAATAAATGAACCCATCTCTTCGCCCAAGTAATAGTGATCATCAGATGCTATTCATTTTTTTTTCTTTGCAGTTTTTGGCATACTCTGTATTGATGTCTCTTTACTAGCTATATTACACTTTTTAAAAGTTAAGCAGGGGGTTGTTTTAGAAAGGTGTTTCAAATTAGCACAGTGTGAGCTGTAAAATGTCTGAACCCAAATTAAGCTAACAAGTTCCTAGGGAAAGAAAAAAAAAACCCACATTTAATTCAAGTTAAATATTTCCCTGTTCTTTTTTTGTTATTATTGTGTTACATACAGTGCTTGGAAGAAAAGTACATTTTCTGTACATTGAGACATCCTAAATGGTTTAGCAAAAATGTGTACGGAAGCCGATGTGCAGATTTTTAAGGCAAGGGATCTCCAGAGGCATGTGCACTAGCAATAGTGGGAAGGCAAGATTCCAGCCCCGGACTGAAACTCTGGTAGCAATCAACGGAAAATGTTATATAATAGAAGACTGTCTGAGTAAAGGATCCCCTTGTTCCAAAAAACTATGCCATCAGGAGTCCCTTCTACACTGCACTCATAAAGAGGTGGGTAAGCTGATCCTGTTGGCATGGGCTGTTATCTCATCAGTAGGTTTCTTTTCTTTTCTTTTTAAAGAATTGGCTGCTGATGTTGTCACCTTTTTAAAAAAGCTTAGGTCAAAGAAGCTGATGTTGCCAAAATGCAAAATTCTTTGGCTTGGAGTTGCAGCCTTGGCAATTGGGTAATGCTCGCTTCTCATGTGAGGTGAACATTATGACCCCCAGAGTCATAGAGTCATGACCTTCCAGATTTATCTGTCTCTGACTGTAATTATTATTTATTTACTTACTTATATCCTGCCCTCCATCCCAACAGTAGTAATCTGAGCCTGAGTTGGCAATAAGAACATAAGAAGAGGCTACTGGATCAGGCCAATGGCCCATCTAGTCTAGCATCCTATTCTCACAGTGGCCAACAAGATGCCCATGGGAAGCCTGCAAGCAGGACCTGAGCACTACTCTCTTCTCCTGTGGTTTCCAGCAACTGGCATTCAGAAACATACTGCTCCAACCATGAAGGCAGAGCATAGCCATCATGGCTAGTAGCCACTTACCCTGCATGAATTTGTCTAACCCTCTTAAAGCCATCCAAGTTGGTGGCTACCCCTGCTTCCTGTGGGAACAAATTCCATGGTTTGACAAGATGCTGTATGAACAAGTGCTTTCTTTTGTCTTCCAACTCATATTGTAATCTGAGCCAGATAAGAGGTCCTCTTACCCTACCCATTTAACCCTTCTACCTCCTCTCCCTCATATCTTTACCTGGATGTTGGAGCTATGGGAGTAGCAAATCACCCTCTCTCTGTCCTGATATGGCAACAAACCACACATCAGGATCAATGGAGGAACCTACTACTGGGTTGGTCTTTCACAGTCCAATCCACTTCCTGTGTAGCTTGGAAGAATTCGGTAACATGTGCCTCTGGTGAGCGCTGCCAACACCTGCAATCAGCCCAAATAACAGAAACAAGACATGTGCTGTGCTGATCTTGTTTTAGCAGGGAGGAAGCAACAATATTAAGACAGTTGATAGAGTTCAGATAGTCACTTTAAATATGTTTGATTTACTTTGCAATTTTAGTGAAGTTTCCTGTAGTAAATCATTCTCTTTTGCTTCTGTTTCTGTGAATATGTGAAGTACAGCAACACTTTGCAACACTAAGAAAAAGCTCCAAAAACAATTGTGGAATAATGGCACTGACTATTCTGCACAATAGTTTCGAATGGACATGAGGAGTGTCTCAGTTTGCACAAGATAAAACAGTGGGAAGTGAAATATATTCTAGCCAAATTCTAGGTGTGCTCTATGTTTTTAATTGACCATGCCCACCTTTCCTTAAGTGGAGCAGTTTAAGCATAGCAGGCAGAAAGCATGCATCTTGGGCAGGCCAACATATTGTAATCAGTATGATTTTACATCAAGCTGCAGTTCCAGATTCAACTGTTAATGCACCCAAAATAGAAATAGAGCATAACGTCCAGTTTGACACACAAAATGCTGTCTTCGCCATCATATGACATTGACTAATGAAAAGGCTTTGAAATTAATAAAAATAAATTTGACATAGATTTCTAGGATGAATAATGAGAGAAATATAATTTTCTAGGTTAGATCTGTGTAGAAACAGTAGTAACACAGAAAATAAGCAAAGCAAGAAGGACACCAACAAACATACAAAAATGAAAAATGTAATTCTCCATCTTTGAAGATGGCAGATGTTGCCACCCCTCACCATAAGCTCAGAGGCACCTGTTACCAAATTCATCCAAGTTACACAGGAAGTGGATTGGACTGTGAAAGACCAACCCAAATTGTGTTTGCATTTTTAGAAATGTGTTGCAAATTGCAAATGTGTTGCAAAATTGCAAATTGTCACAGAAATATGGAGAACTGAATTTAATATTGGTAATATGAGAGAACCAAAACTGACAGATCCTTCCATCCCTAGCTCTGAATAAAACTTAGTTGGATACTATAATAATGATAATGATAATGATGATGATGATGATGATGATGATGATGATGATGATGATGATGATGATGATGATGATGATGATGATGATATCAAATGAAGATTTTTCTTCAGGCAAACCAATATACAGTGTGTGAAACAAAATGCCTTCCTGTGTCCTGCCAATCACAAACCTAAGATTTTGCCCAAGCTTGGTTTCTTTAAGGTGTCCTCCTTCCCAGCTCTCTCCTTTGCTCAGGCAGTTTGATTGACAGCCTGCCTGAAAAGCCATAGGCAACATCAGGTAGTGCAGGTTTACATAAATTGAAAAAGAAGCTTTAAAAAAACACCCACAGAATTCCACAAATTAGATGCAAGCCTACAGCTCCAGAAACCTTAAAGGGATTTCTTTGAGGAACTAAAAAGCCCCTTTGAGGAGATGACATGTGAGAGACTTCATCTCTATTTGCATTGCTAAATTGCTGGGATTTAGGAACCCCTGTTTCAGACAGGGGCATTCAGAGTGCTACCTGGAGAAGCCAGGGATTGAAATTGGGACCTTTTGCATGCAAAGCAAGTGCTCTACTATTGAGCCATGGCCAGATCTTGACTTTATCTTCTGTAGCCCTTCTCTGGATCTCCCTGCAGAGTCAGGTGCAATATGTAGCTAGTAGAGAGGGGGGCTTTTCAGTGGTGGCACCCTGGTTATGGAATGCCCTCCTTTGAGAAGCTTGCCTGGCATCTTCTTTGTCATCACTTCAGCACTAGGTGAAGTCTCTTGTATTTTCTCAGGCTTTTAAAAATCTTTCCAAAAACTTTAAAAAAAATAGTAATTGAAAGAGTATTTGAGATATTTTCTGAAATTTTGAAGAACTGCCTAAAAATCATTTACGTTCTTGCGAATCTTGCTGGGAACTGTGCTAAATCAATATTATTATTTGCTGCTGAGCTTTTATGCAGTCTCGTATATGTGGGCTTTATAGTAATTGATTTTGTACTTGAATATTTTATGGTTACTGTAAGCTGCTCAGAGAGTTCTGCTATCAAGTGGCACATGAATGCTGTTTATAAACAGAGAAATAAATGCCAGGATATTAAGATTAGAGTAAAATCCAGGTATCACAAAAATTACCCATACTGATTTGGACATCTCTGTAGGTCAAGGGTGGGGGACCTGTTTTTCCTCCCTCCATCTTGAACGCTACCTTCCCTCAGGGATAATCTGTCAGGGGCTGCATGCTGGCAGCAGGTGGGTCCAAAGCCAGCAGGGGGTGGAGCTAGAGTCAAAAGTAGGTGGAGCCACCCCTCTTCTCTCTCTTTCAGGCTCCTCCTTTTCTCTCTTCTCACTGCCCAGTGGGCTGCCCAGGGAGGGACAGATCACTCTTTTAAGAGGTCTGAACCAGGGTTAGCGAACCTTTGTCAGACCGCGGGCCACATTCTCATCTGGGAAGCCTTCCGGGGACCACATGCTACTGTAGATGGGGCCAGAGATAAAACTGGATGGTAGTTAATTCTGCACACACTCACACACCCCTCTCTAACCTCCATCCAGACAAGCAAGAGGCATTATGAGAGTCCAGGGACATCGGAACATAGAAAGCTGCTTTATACTGCATGAGACCATTGCTCCATCTAGCTCTGTACTGTCTACACTGACTGGCAGCAGCTCTACAGGGTTTCAGGCAGGAATCTCTCCCAGCCCTGCCTAGAGATGCCGGGGCTTGAACCTGGGACCTTCTGCGTCCAAGGCAGATGTACTACCACTGAGCTACACATTCCAGCCAGGCAAAAGGACTGACGGAGGATATGAAGTAGAGCTGGTGAAGGGTGTGGCTGGGGAAGAGGGAGTGTGGCCTGGGGAAAGTCCCAAGGGATAGACAGAACAAGCTGAAGGGCTGAGATTTCCAACCTGTGCTTGTAATGGATTGTTTACAGAGGGCTTTCCCCCCACCCTCTTTCCATCGCTCCATCTGTTTTGGCTTACACGCATACACCCACACACCATTTTTCCTCTCCTGCCCTCCTTCTCCCCCCACCTGCATGAAATGAGGCCAGCGGGCTGCAGATTGCCCACCGCTGCTGTAGAAAGTTGCACTGTAGACTTTCAAAACAGACTTCCAAAAATCTTTCTTATCCCGGACTCAGTCAGGAGTGGGAAACCGTGACACTGAATTGTAATAAGAGAAGCTGGCCATGATTCTAAAAATGGCCACCTGTCTATTTAAATATTTTAGTGTAATATACGGGGTACATTTTAATGTTTATTAAGGTGTACTCTACTGAATCTGCTTTCTGTTCCCTTCACTGCATGCTTTCCTTGCATCCAAAGAAAATTCCCCCTAGCTAGATACTTAACAAATACTTTGGCTTACTGACAAAGCCTGTGTACTATTTATTAAAAGTTAAGATTGTCAAGCTGACTTTGATACTGTTTTAATTGAACACAGCAACATGTTAACAGTGCATTCAATAGGGAGGGACTCTATGTTGTCAGAGAAACATGGGCTCCTTTTGGAGAATAAAGACTCACTTTTGAATAAATTTCAGACTTCTTGTTTGAAAAGGAAAATAATCAAGGGAGTGTATGGTTATGTCCATTTGAAAGTAATTAAAAATCCTAAATCAGGAGCAAAACAGTAGTTGACGGAAGTGGAAACAGACTGGAGATGCCCCTTGGCTGCTAATGACTTAACAAGCCAATGTATTTGATTGCCAAAATAATTGTTTTCCATGAATCTGAGAGTTTACATAAGTAAAATAAAGAGTGATACATAGGTAAAATAAAGAGTGAAAGAAACAGACATGTGTTAGGTCTAGAATTCCAGGCCATCTCTAGACCCTAATTCTCCACCTGTAGGGTTTATCCAGTGAATGCAAGCTGTGTCCTTCGGAGTGCCGTCGCAGCGGCTGGGCCGTTGCTTTTCGTCGCGGCCTGTGCTGCTGTTACCGGCGCTTGCCCGCCCGTGCGCCGCTGCGGGCTGTGTCGCCGCCCGGGGCGCCGTCGCTGCAGCTGGTGCTGTCGCCGCCGTTGTTGCGGGCCCGCCCGTGTGCGGGTGTTGTGACCGCCGCCTCTGCCGCTGCGGGCTGTGCTCTCGCCCGGGTCGTTATTGTTGTGGCTTGTGCTGCCGCCGCCATCGTCGCCCCCGCCGCCGCGGGCCATGTCGCCGCTGGAACATCATCGTAGTGGGCGGGCCCATTGCTTTTCCACTGCTGCCGGGGCCTTCATGCCGCTGTTGCTTGGACATTCTTTCGGCTGCTTCTGCCTGCTCCTTGTTGTTGTTTCATCGCTGGATCGTTGCTGCTGGGCTCCGTTGCTTCTGCCTGCTCCCATGTCTTTGTTTCGTCGTGGCTTTCTGCCTGCTTGCCGCCACTCCATTCAAGTTCGCTGCTTGGGGCGTGTTTTACCCTTTTGGCTTGCTTACTTGTTTGTTTGTTTATTGGGTCGTGGGCAGATATTTTACAACTTTATTTGCAGATATTATTTATGGATGAAGCTTGATGCGGAGGAGTATTCTTAATACCGGCTGCTAGTGTTGATGTTTGGGTGTATTTTAACTTGTTAGTTAGTTTGTTTGTTTGTGCGTGTGAATGAGATTGTGTGGATGTGTTTGTGTGCGTTTATGTGTATTTTATGTGTTGTTGTGTGAATGTGCCTGTTGTGTTTCAGTATTTTTAAATATGTGCCTGGGAGAGCATATTTTGCATTTAACGGGGAGGCTTTCAGGGGCCCCAATTAGCGTAGTGACGGGTTATGGGAGGTATGGCGCTAGGAGGAGAACGTGCCAGGTAAGGGGAACTCGCCCCAGACAAGTTGTGTCTGTGCCTTGTTCTGGTTCTCCTCAAGGCCACAGAACTGCTGGTTGTTCTATCAGCCAGCCCTTAGATCTCCAGGTGCTGCTTTTGAATGCCAGGTCGGTATATAATAAAACCTCCCTTGTCCACGACTTAATTGTGGATGAGGGTGCCAACCTGGCATGTCTAACCGAGACCTGGGTGGGTGAGCAGGGAGGAGTTGCTCTCTCTCAGCTTTGTCCACCTGGGTATACGGTGCAGCACTATGGTAGACCTGAGGGTCGGGGAGGCGGGGTCGCTGTGGTCTATAGGAGTACTTTCTCTCTCACCAGGCATCCTGTCCAGATGGCGACTGGTCTAGAGTGCCTCCACCTTGTGCTGGGTCAAGGAGACAGACTGGGAATCCTGTTGGCGTACCGCCCACCTTGCTGCCCAACAGCTTCCCTAGCTGAGCTGACAGAGATAGTCTCGGAGGTATTGCTGAGGTCCCCCAAACTTGTGGTGTTGGGGGACATCAACATTCATGCCGAGACTGTTTTATCTGGGGCGGCTCAGGACTTCATGGCCTCCATGACAACCATGGGGCTGTCTCAATTTGTTACTGGCCCAACACATGTATCGGGTCACACTCTTGATTTGATCTTCGCCACTGGTCATGGAAATGGTGATCTGGAGGTGGGGTGTTTTTCATCTACTCCATTGTCATGGACAGATCACCGCCTGCTGAGTTTTAGACTTACGACGACTCTTTCCCTCTGCAAGGGTGGGGGACCTATTAAGTTGGTCCATTCTCGGAGGCTTATGGATCCTATTGGTTTTCAGACGGCTCTGGGAGTTTTTCCAGCTGATAGTACTGGCGCTCCTGTCGAGGCCTTGGTCGAACTGTGGAATATGGAGATGGCCCGGGCTATTGACACGATTGCTCCCGCGCGCCCTCTTTGATGCAGAGCTCATATAGCTCCGTGGTATACCCCGGAGCTGAGAGTGATGAAGCAAGAGAGAAGGAGGCTGGAGTGCAGATGGAGACGAACTCCAGACGGATGCAGTTATGCTTTGGTAAGTGCCTCTACTAAGTCGTATATAAAAGCGGTAAGGGCGGCGAAGAAGTTTCACTTCGCTGCCTCTATCAGGACATCTCTCTGCCGCCCTGCAGAGCTTTTTAGGGTTGTACGAGGACTCTTACATTCTGGTCCTCGAGATACTATTGAAACATCTGAAGCTCGCTGTAACGACATCGCAGGGCACTTCCAAAATAAAATCGCATGCATCCGTAGGGACCTAGACTCCGATGTTATGACAGACGAATCCATTGAAGTGTCCAGAACATGGTCTTGTCTTTCATTATTGGATGAGTTTCAGTTGGTGCAGCTTGAGGAAGTGGACAAGGTACTTGGATTGGTGCGGGCGACCACGTCTGCTCTAGATCCTTGTCCATCTTGGCTAGTGAAGGCTAGCAGGACTACTACCACCGGCTGGGCCAAGGAAGTGATAAATGCCTCCTTGAGTGAGGGAGTAGTCCCTAGTAGCCTCAAGGAGGCAGTAGTAAGACCTCTCTTAAAGAAACCTTCCTTAGACCCAGATGACCTGAACAACTATAGACTGGTGGCGAATGTCCCCTTTTTGGGCAAGGTTCTGGAGCAGGTGGTTGCCGGTCAGCTCCAGGTGCTCTTGGATGAGACCGATTATCTGGATCCGTTTCAATCCGGTTTTGGGCCTGGTTTTGGCACTGAAACAGCCTTGGTCGCCCTGTACGATGACCTTTGTCGGGAGAGGGACAGAGGGAGTGTGACTCTGTTGATTCTCCTTGATCTCTCAGCGGCGTTTGATACCATCGACCATGGTATCCTTCTGGGGAGACTCGCGGAGTTGGGAGTTGGACGCACTGCTTGGCAGTGGTTCCACTCCTACTTGGCGGATCGTCACCAGAAGGTAGTACTTGGGGA
The DNA here is from genome assembly GCF_030035675.1 of Rhineura floridana. Classification (NCBI taxonomy): domain Eukaryota; kingdom Metazoa; phylum Chordata; class Lepidosauria; order Squamata; family Rhineuridae; genus Rhineura; species Rhineura floridana. The sequence continues at coordinate 15,217,796 of NC_084492.1, read as the reverse complement.
ACATTGCTCGACTCCTTGGACTCTCCATTGTGGAGTCCCTCAGGGGTCGGTTTTGTCCCCCATGCTTTTTAACATCTACATGCAGCCTCTGGGTGCCGTCATCAGGAGTTTTGGAGTGCGTTGCCACCAGTACGCTGATGACACGCAGCTCTATTTCTCCTTTTCATCTTCTACAGGTGAGTCTGTGGATGTGCTGAATCACTGCCTGACCGCGATAATGGACTGGATGAGAGCTAATAAACTGAGACTCAATCCAGACAAGACTGAGACACTGTTGGTGAATGCCTTCCCTGCCCAGATGGTGGATGCTTACCCTGTTCTAGATGGGGTTACACTCCCCTTGAAGGAACAGGTTCGTAGTTTTGGGGTTCTTTTTGATCCTTTCTTGTCTCTGGAGGCGCAAGTGGCCACGGTGGCAAGGAATGCATTCTACCACCTTCGGTTGGTAGCCCAGCTATGCCCCTATCTGGACAGGGATGACCTCGCCTCAGTTGTTCATGCTCTGGTAACTTCTAGGTTGGATTACTGTAATGCGCTCTACGTAGGGCTGCCCTTGAAGACAGTTCGGAAGCTTCAGCTAGTGCAAAACGCAGCAGCCAGACTGCTGACGAGGACCAGCCGGTCAGCGCATATAACACCTGTTCTGGCCCGTTTGCACTGGCTACCTATTTGCTTCCGAGCCAGATTCAAGGTGCTGGTTTTGACCTATAAAGCCTTACACGGCGTGGGACCGCAGTATCTTGTGGAACGCCTCTCCCGCTATGAACCGACCCGGTCACTTCGCTCAGCATCTAAGGCCCTCCTCCGGGTACCAACCCATCGGGAAGCCCGGAGGACAGTTACTCGATCTAGGGCCTTTTCTGTAGTGGCCCCCGAATTGTGGAATAGCCTCCCCGAAGAAATACGCCTGGCGCCGACGCTTCTATCTTTTCGGCGCCAGGTTAAGACCTGGCTATGCTCCCAGGCATTTTAATGCGTTTAATGTTACAATTTTAAATCTCTTTGTTTCAGTTTATTTATTGTGATATTTTGTATTTCTGTACTTTTAATCTTTTGTACACCGCCCAGAGAGCTATTCGCTATGGGCGGTTTAAAAATGAAATAAAATAAATAAAATAAATAAAATAAAATAAACTACTCCCCCTTCAAAGGGAGTGTCTATTTAAGTCTGGATCAGGCTCAAAAAGGGGTTCACTTCTACTCCTGCTGCTAGCTGTCAGGCCAGACAAAACTACAAATCCGAAGGTCCTGATATCAGGCCTAGCCTTGACCATTGGGTCAAGGACATAGAGCCTTCAGAGGAAGAACCTGACAGCCCAAAGACTGAAGACCTCGGACAGCATGCAGTCCCCTGGAACCAGTGCTGAGGATCCCCTTGAGGGACTTTTGGGAGGACGAGGAAGCAGAGCCACTAACCCTCCAGCCCTCAAGAATACTGGCACCAAAAGGTCCAGTTCTAGACTGAAAAGTGATGACATGGTGTGCATCTACAGACCCAGAGTCATCGTGTGACTTGAGAGTCAAGGTCTCTTCAACATTCAGGGGTCTCCTTGAGAGCAAGCAATGCACAAAACACCTTCATCACCAACAGCTGTGGTTACAGTATGATCTAGGAGGCTAAAGTAAATCAGGTCTTCCTTTGGACAGGTTACTGGAAACAACACAGGTCTCTGGCTCCCTGAAACCAAACTGAGGCTCCCTGTGCCGTGGTTGGACTCCCTTTGGTATTGGCCTTGGACTGTTAACTGACCTTGCCTCTGGATTACACTTTGGATTTGGACTGAGTCCCTGTGCTTGACCTTAGGTTGTTTTGGACACTGCTGTGCCATCACTCCAGCTCTCCTTGGTGAGAGTTTTGGATAGGATGCTTATACCTCCCGAGACTGCTGGAATGTAACACATGTGTGCGTACATGTGTGGGACTGCTGCCCCTGTGCACTTTGTGCACCAAACCCCCCACCAAACCCCAGAAACAGGAACCTCAGGTATGCACCAAACTGCCCACCCACCCGCAATCCCCAAGTGTTGCCTCACAGTGGCCACCACCACCTCCCTTGCCTCATGCCAGCCCGCTGATGCTCCTCAATTGGTCACCAGGCCTCCTCCTCTCTTCCTCTGTAGACTTTCTCCCACGAGGAGGGAAGAGAATCAAAGGAGGGAGGCAGCTGACCAAGGCGAGACATACAGGAACAGTCAGTACTGGCCAGGTCAAAGCCTTTGCAACTGTCCTGCTCTCCCACTGCTTCCCTCCTCCTCACTCTCCACCACTGAGGCTGAAACAGCATTGTTGGTGAGGTGGGGGTTGGCAGCAGGAAAGCAGAACGTCTGCTAAGGAACTGCCTCAGCCTGTCTTGACTGTTCCTCTGTGGCTCACCCAGACCGCTTTGCTCACCCATCTTGCTTGCTTGCTCGCTCGCCTTATTCCCACCCACCTCTCAAGGCCATCTGCCCACCATCCTGGCTTACTTCACTTGCCCTATCCTTGCTTACCTCACTTGCCTCATGCGTTCTGCACCTCCCCCACCCCACGGTCACTGCACTGCATGACGGCTTACAATATTATATAGCTGCATGTATATATGAAGATCCTCCGTGGCGCAGAGTGGTAAGCAGCGGTAATGCAGCCAAAAGCTCTTCTCACGGCCGGAGTTCGATTCCAACGGAAGGAGGAAGTCAAATCTCCGGTAAAAGGGGTCAAAGTCCACTCAGCCTTCCATCCATCCGTGGTCGGTAAAAATAGTACCCGGCATATGCTGGGGGGTAAACAAAGGCCGGGGAAGGAACTAGCAATCCCACATAGCACAGTATATTGTCATACAACAAATCAAGCAGAATGACTGCTTCTGTGGATTGGCATCTTCAACATTAGCCAGCCCATGACTCCATCTGTCTCTTTCTGACCCCTCCCTTTCAAAAGAAGCACCTGGAACCTGGACTGTGTCATTAACTGCAGGGAACACAGGAGACTTGCATTAACACTTCCCTGTATCCCTAATATACTGTACCTTTTTGTGAATTCTAATTCTAATTGCTTTGGGAGCCAATTGTAGGTGGAAAGTGGGGGTATAAATATGACAAATATTTTCCCTTGCTTCTGCAAAATGTAGGGAATCCAGTGCTCTTTGAGGGTTTGTCCTCAAGTAAGGCTTTTTTTTTTGTAGCCCACACACATTTTTGCAGCCATTTTTCAGATGGAACTCTTTGAAATGAGCAGAAAATGTTTCCTGCACTGCAGTACTCCAAATTACATGTGTATATGCGTCGGGGGGGGGAGGTCACACAGTGAGGAAGGGGGGATTCCTGGAAGGGCCATAGCTCAGTGGTTGAGCATCTGCTTTGCATACAGAAGGTTATCTGTTATATTTTTGGCGCCTACTGAAGACCTTCCTCTTTCAACAAGCCTTTTGGGTTGAGACCTATCCCAGTCTGCGTCTTGCTGGAATTGCTTTTTAATATGTTCTTAAACCTTTTTAAAAAAAAAAAAATTAAATCCTTTTTTAGAAGGTGGTTTGAAAGCCTTTTTTTAAAAAATGTTTTTTTAAGAAAAGGTTTAAGAACATATTAAATACATTTATTTTAATGTATTTTAAAGTCTGTTTTTATGTTTTAAAGTGTTCTTAGTGCTTTTGTTTGCCACCCTGGGCTCCTGCTGGGAGGAGGGGTGGGATATAAATAAATAAATAAATAAGGTCCCAGGTTTAATCCCAGGCATCTCCAGGTAGGACTTGGGTGAGAACCCAGTCTGGAATCCTGGAGAGCTGCTGCCAGTCAGACAATAATACTGAGCTAAATGAACCAATAGACTGACTCAGTATAAGGCGGCTTCCTATGTTCCTATTCCCTTCATGTACAAAATTAGCATTTTCAAAGAAATCACTGCTGGAATTCTTATCCTTGACATTTATGGTGCGCAGAGAGCTCATCCAAACATGTGATTCCTTCATCTGCCATCTTAAGTGGGATAATTCAGGAATGTGTTTTTCATCATATTTTATCATGAATTCCTAAGCCACTTTGAGCATCATTTTATTTATTTATTTTGTGTAAGGAAAGGTGGAGTAAAAATAAAGTGATGAAGATAATCTCACCAGCTGTTTGTGTCGACTAGGCCAGAGACAGAGAAAACAGCACAAGGAAAAAATAGTGAGCATCATTATTTAAAAACCTTTCTAGGCCACCCTTCATCCTTATGGATACCAGGGTGGTATATAGTAGCCATGAATAAAAATAAACATGCCACAAAAGTGCAATACAATAAAATGGATAAAACAAACAAACATAAGTTAAAAAATAGAGGCAACTAAAAACAACAAAAGGAGACTAAAAGAATATGACTACAGAAAAAGATAAGTTTTGACCTGGCCCTAAAACAATGATGAAATCAGTAGATCTTTCCAAATGGAGGAAGCCACCTAAAAGAAGGCTGTGCTTGCAGTGCTTTGTTTTCTGCCCTTTTTCTCTTAGTCATTTTAATATTATAATTTAATTAGGGAACCAGAGTTTATTGTCAGTTAAGTAAAATTTGCTCCTGAAGAAACCCTCTTTGGACCCAGATAACCTGAACAACTATAGACCTGTGGCGAATGTTCCGTTCTTGGGCAAGGTGCTGGAATGGGTGGTTGCCGGCCAGCTCCAGGGGCTCTTGGATGACACTGATTATCTTGATCCATTTCAATCCGGTTTTAGGCCTGGTTTTGGCACTGAAACAGCCTTGGTCGCCCTGTATGATGACCTTTGTCGGGAGAGGGACAGGGGGAGTGTGACTGTTGATTTTCCTTGATCTCTCAGCTGCTTTTGATACCATCGACCATGGTATCCTTCTGGGAAGACTCACGGAGTTGGGAGTTGGGGGTACTGCTTGGCAGTGGCTCCGCTCCTACTTGGTGGGTCGCCACCAGAAGGTAGTGCTTGGGGAACATTGCTCGATACCCTGGACTCTCCATTGTGGAGTCCCGCAGGGATCGGTACTGTCTCCCATGCTTTTAATATCTACATGAAGCCGCTGGGTGCGCTCATCAGGAGTTTTGGGGTGCATTGTCATCAGTACGCTGATGACACGCAGCTCTATTTCTCCTTTTCATCCTCTTCAGGTGGGCTGTTAACGTGCTAAACCGTTGCCTGGCTGCGATAATGGACTGGATGGGAGCTAACAGACTGAAGCTCAATCCAGACAAGACTGAGACGCTGTTGGTGAGTGCCTTCTCTGCCCAGATGGAGGATGTTCATCCTGTTCTTGATGGGGTTACACTCCCCTTGAAGGAACAGGTTCGTAGCTTGGGAGTTCTTTTTGATCCTTCCTTGTCTCTTGAGGCCCAGGTGGCCTCGGTGGCACGGAATGCTTTTTACCATCTGCGCTTGGTAGCCCAGCCACGTCCCTATCTGGACAGTGACGACCTCGCCTCAGTTGTTCATGCTCTGGTAACTTCTAGATTGGACTACTGCAATGCGCTCTACGTTGGGCTGCCCTTGAAGACTGTTCGGAAACTACAGCTAGTTCAGAATGCAGTGGCCAGATTGCTGACGCGGACCAGAAGGTCTGCTCATATAACACCTGTTCTGGCCCGTCTGCACTGGCTTCCTATTTGTTTCCGGGCTAGATTCAAAGTGCTGGTTTTGACCTATAAAGCCCTACACGGCATGGGACCGCAATACCTGGTGGAACGCCTCTCCCAATATGAACCTACCCGTACACTACGCTCAACATCTAAGGCCCTCCTCCGAGTACCATCCCATCGAGAAGCTCGGAGGGTGGTGACTAGAACTAGGGCCTTTTCAGTGGTGGCCCCCGAACTGTGGAACAGTCTTCCCGATGAGGTGCGCCTGGCGCTGATGCTACTATCTTTTCGGCGCCAGGTGAAAACCTTTTTATACTCCCAGGCATTTTAAAGTGTATTTTAACAGTATTTCACTATTATCTTGTATTTTGGACGTTGTTTGGTTTTTTTATTGTTTGTTTGTTTTTCGTTCTTGATTTATTGTATTTATTGTACTTATACACTGTGCTTGTTTTATCTTTTATGTACACCGCCCAGAGAGCCTTCGGGCTTAGGGCGGTATATAAATTAAATTAAATAATAAATAATAAATAATAATAAACGTCGCAAGACGTCACCCTAAGAGTCAGAAACGACTCGCACTACAAGTGCGGGGACACTACCTTTTTGCATGTATATACATGCACTAAGCATATAAAATTCCTTCATATAACAGTGTCAGCCAGAGTCAAGCCAGTTCAATCGAGAAAAACCTGATTAAAGTCATCAGTGGGCATCTGATATGGAAAAGAGAAGGGGCCTGTCCATAGGACAGTGTTCCACAAAGCCAGTGGAATCATGCTGAAGTCCCTGCTGCTGATCATTTTATGCCTAACATGTGACACCACCTGTAAGGACTCATCTGCTGAATGTCAAAATTAGGCAGGGGTATGGGGAGAGCAAATGGGGTACCCCTTCACAAGGGTAAGGGCAACCAACAAGAAAAGGGGGCCTATAGAAGCCACAAACATTCCTTTCCAGATGATCAGAGGAAGCTGTCTTATACAGACTCAGACCTTTGGTCCACCTAGTTCAGTATTGTCGACACTGACTGGCAGGGTTTCAGACAGGAGTCTCTCCCAGCCCTACCTGGAGATGTCGGAGATTGAACCTAGGACCTTCTGCACGCAAAGCAGATGCTCTCTCAGTGAACTACAGCCCTTCCCCAAGCTATGCTGGGGGGAGAGGACTGTTGCACATTACTAACTGAGAGACTTCAACAACCTGCTTTGTAGTTCCAGGCAGTCAGGTTTCATCAAGCCCTTTGTGGGATACAAAGCACGGCTTGGCAGGCTATGCTTGGCTTTGTGGCTCACAAGATGTTCTTTAGGGCCCCTTTCCATGTGTACACTTCCTGGAATGGTTCTTGCTGCCTTCACATTTGATGATTCTGCCCACAAACCATGGAAGTGAGACCCAGCCCCTTAAGGCAGGTCCATTCATTCTGTGGCTTGCAAACCTGCTGAACCACATGGGTGGAAGTAAATACATGTACCTGGCTTGGCAACAGAGCAGCTGCAGAGGTGACTGAGACCTTGTTCAAAAGGTGCATTCTGCAGGCCTTAATTTTTAAGGCAATAGTACGTTCTCTTGTGAATATACAATGCAGAGAGGTAGCCTTGCTGTGAGGGAAATAGCCCTACTGTGAAGTTCCCCCTCCTTTCCCAAAAGGCCAGACGGTGTGATTCAAGTGTAAGTAAACCGCTTGGAGATCTGTTGGAATATTTATTTATTTACTGCATTTATATCTCACCTTTCCTCCAAGGAGCTCAAGGTGGCATACAAACATGGTTCTCCTCCTCCCCATTTTATCCTCACAACAACCCTGTGAGGTAGGTTAAGCGGAGAGACAGTGAGTGACCCAAGGTCACCTAGGGAGCTTCATGGCCAAGCAGGATTTGAACACTGGTCACCCAGGTCCCAGTCTGACACTACACTGCACCACACTGCCTATATAAAGCAGTATGCACATTAAACAAAAGTGCATAAAAGGCTAAACCTGCAAAAGCCCCTTGTCAATTTCCCACAGCTAAAATATCTTATAAATATATTGGGTTACTTCCAGATGATGATAGTTGTACTACAGCCCCACTGAACTTAAATCATGACTTGCGTCTCATTGATTTCAAAGAGAACTAAATACAACTAGCTTAGTCTGGATCCCCAATTTATTGTTATTGCAGCTGGCTGATCATCCCTTTGTTAGGGAAGAAGCTTGAATGCAAGCCTCTGGTCAGGCATAGGCGCCAATGAACACTGGTGTTATTGGGTGTGCTGATCATGTAGCTCCAATCCCCAGTAATCGTGTGGTGCCCTCTTTGCATGAGTAACGTGTCAAGGAGTTTGTTGCATTGCTATTGTCTAATTGTATTATTTTAAACTGAGTTTGAATTATTTTAACTGTATATATGAATGGTTTTAATACTGTAAATTGTTTAATTTGATTTTAATCTAGACTTTTGTATGTTTTTAATTATATGTGTTCTTTTATCTGGAAGCCGCCGTGAGTTCCAGTTTTGGAAAAAGGGCGGGGTAAAAATAATGATAATAAATAAATATAAAATAAATATACTTTCCTCTTTCAACAAGCCTGTTAAGTTGAGACCTACCTATCCCAGTCTGCGTCTGTGTTAGAATTGCTTTTAATAAGTTTTCTTTAATAATATGTTTTAACCCTTTTTTAAAAAGATGTTTTTAAAGCTTTTTCAAAAACGTTTTTAACATGGTTTTGTTTTAATGTATTTTAAGGTCTTTTTATGATGTTTTAAAGTGCTTTTAGCATTTCTGTTTGCCGCTCTGGGCTCCTGCTGGGAGGAAGGGCGGGATATATATCAAATAATAAATAAATAAATAAAATATGGATCTGGCCCTCAGTGTCTCACTGGGACTTTTGTTAATTAGTGTGACCACTTAATGCATCACCAAAAAGAGGAAATGAATTGCCCAAAAGGGCAAATGATGGCACAGATTTGCATAAAATTTGCATATGCTATATACATGCAAATTTAGAAATAGTTACTATAATATAAATAGATACATACATCTCACCATAATGGAGAACACTGTGAGAAGATCACCTGTGTGCCTGTTCAGTCTGCTGTCCAAGTGTTAGCTGTTGATGGACAACTTCAAAGCCCCTTACACTTCTCCATTCTTAAGGTTCTTTATCTTTAAACCAGGCTCGGATCAGACCACCCTTCAAACCATGACAGGTTCTATAATTAGGCAGAGTTGTCTCGGTCTCAGATGCTGGGAGTCGGCGTAACTGTTGGTGAGGTGTTGGAGGACAGACCTGGATGAGTCACGTAGTCTACCTAACATTCTAGGATTCTAAGCTAGCTTGCTGTCCTCAGGTGTGATGGAGAATTATGTCTCATTACCAGTGATAAAATAAGATTCAGTAGCCAGTTCAGTTGGCGTCTGTATGTGTGTGTGGGGAGAGGGGCATCTAGTCCTACACCTTAGGCTGCATAGTGTCTTGGGCCAGCCTTGCTTCAGACAAGGACAGTTCTCTTTAAAGTAGGCACATGGCCACCCTATGGCTGAAGGGGACTGCTCCTGGCAACTCAAAGATCACTGATGAAAGACTGTTTTTAACTGTAATTATGATTTAGAATGTTTCAAACTGTTTTTAGAATGCTTTTATTTCTTTTTTTCAAGTTGTTTTATTGATACATTTGCTGCCCTGGACTCCTTCAGGAGGTATGATGAGATATAATATAATAAAAGGAAGGAAGGAAGGAAAAATAATTTTAGGGGGTTGGATTTAATGGCCTTATAGGACCCTTCTACCTCTACTATTTTATAATAGTAATAATAATAATGTTTGCATCTACATCCAGTGTGGTGTAGTGGTTAAGATGTTGGACCACGACCTGGAAGACTAGGGTTCGAATCCCTACACAGCCATGAAGCTCACTGGGTGACCTTGGGCCAGTCACTGCCTCTCAGCCTCAGAGGAAGGCAATGGTAAACCCACTCTGAATACTGCTTACCATGAAAACCCTATTCATAGGTTGCCATAAGTCGGGATCGACTCGAAGGCAGTCCATTTCCTTTTATTTTCCATTTTGCATCTGCAACAGCCTTTTGGTACTGCCTTCCATATGGCAAGGTATGTAGGAATCTGCCTTATACTAACCATTTGTCCATCTTGATCAATAATCTCTACAATGACTGCCAGTGGCTTCTTGAGTGTTTCAGACTGGGACATTCCTAGCCCCATCTGGAAGTGCCAGGAAATGCACCTGGGATGACTTACTACTGAGCTATGGCCCTTTCAGTGAGTTTTAGGTTGGACAACAAAAGACTGAACAGAGCTTTAGCAAGTAGCAACTACCCAGGACTGGAACTTTCCTCCTCCAAAGCTCTCACATGCCCAAACCTCAGTACCTTCTAGAATCAATCAAGGCATTTTTTTAGTGTGGTAAACACTTGTGGTGAGGGATGAGTATGGCATTCTTTAATGGGTTTTGGCAGGCCTAAACCAGGCCTACTCACAGCTGCTAGTTCTCATTTTCATCTTTCTCAAAAATGCTGAGAGCTGTGTCTGCCTCACAGAGCTACAATTTCCAGAGTTCCCTGGGAAGAGGGATTGATTGTTACATCACTCTGGGACCTGTAGCTCTGTGAGGGGAATAGGGGTGTCCTAACAACGTCCAGCACTCTTAACAAACTACAGTTTCCAGGATTCTTTGAGGGATGCCATGACTGTTAAAGTGGTATAACACTGCTTTAAATGTATGGTGCAGATGTAGCCTATGATGACTTCAGTTGTGGGACAGCTCTAGTCATTAACACCTGCCACCTGTTTTTTTTAAAAAAAATTGCATTAACTTTCAAAATATTGTTCTGAGTATTATTCTGCGTACGTGTGCATAAAACAAGTAGCAATTTCTGAGGCATAAATGAGGGGCTACATCCTGCGTTTATTGTGCCATGGTCAGTTATGCTGACACAGACATAGTAATCATGGAAGGGAATATGGCAAGGATTGTCATTTGTAGGATATAGCATTTTTAAATTGTTAGATTGCTAGGAAAAAGGATACCCCATCAGAGAGGGGAAAACCAGAAGGGTTTGGATTCTGAAGCCAGGTTACAGGAAAATAATACCTTAGTCCCAATGCACAATACATGACAAATAAGTCCCCCTGATTTTAAATGGAACATGCTTCCAAGTCTGCAGACTTATACACACTTACCTGGGTGTAAGTTCAATTGTGTTTGACTACTGCAATGTGCCATACATGGTGCTGCCCTTGGAAGAATGTTCAGGAATGTGCCATGTTCTGATTATATAGGTTATTAATTGGGATCTGTGGAGCCAATGACTTTACACCAATTCATAAATATTTTCACTGGTTATCAGTTTGCATCCAAGTGAAATTTGAAGTACCATTCCTACATGAACAGGAACTGCTCCCAAATGAATCTGTCAGTGTGTTAAGATCTTCTGTTTTGAGTACATCTCAGGTATAAGGTGGGTAGCTTCTGGGGATGGTCTTTACTGTGGTGGCATGCAGACCACTGCTATGCTGGAAATTTTCTCCTGAGTCTTTCTCAACCATTTCCCATCTATTCTTAAGAGGAGAAAAAGCTTTTTAAAATTATCAAAGGCAAGAGAGAATCTGGGTGAAATTTTAATGGGTGGGGTGCAGGGTTTATGATGTGCTTCCATTACCTTTGAGGTGACCCAAAGAATATTTATGAGTGTCCTTTCTTTCATTCTTCAAATCATTTTACCAGTAGTTTTCATTCAGCAGCCTTCTCGGGTACCTGTGCTTCAGTCAAATCCCAGGAGAAGACATCATGGGATAAACCCTTCCCATTGTGCTTCTTCAGATCAGGCGACACATACAGCCAGGGAGGTTGCAGAGTGCTAGAGATACACTCACCGGAAAGAAAACACACACTTACCTCAGCATGAGGTTCAAAACAGAAATTCTCAACTGTCTGGAAAATGAGGCAGAAAATTGCAAGGTTCTTTTTGCAGAGGAGGAAAACTTTCAAGAAACTGGAGGACAGATTTCAGCACAGCACTATCCAGGCTACAGTATGCCTTCAACGGCAGAGCATCTGATTTGCATGCAGAAGGTCCCAGGTTCAATCTCTGGCCTCTCCAGATAGGACTGGGAGAGACCCCTGCCTGCTAACCCTGGAGATCTGCTGCCAGTTGGTGTAGGCCAGGTATGGGAAACTTTGGATGTCCAGATATTGCTGAACTACTACTCCCATCATCCCTGGCCATTGGCCATGCTTGCTAGGGCTGATGGGAGTTGAAGTTCAGCAACATCTGGAGGGCCAAAGGTCCCCCATACCTGATGTAGAAAATACTAACCAAGATCAGCCAAGGCAGCTTCCTATGTTCCTATGGATGTTCCTCCATATGCACTTTGACAAGTACCCACTGACCAAATGACATGTATCATTAAATGTACCTTGATCATCCAGCATCTCAGGACCTAAGAAGGTCTATGGTAGCATGAAGACAGCAGTGCTGGTTGGCCACAGATGGCAGTGGCATAGGTGTGACCCCACGGACCCTTTGCATTGCATGATGTCCCTTCACACAAATAATGTGCGATGACCTGGATGTTTGAATGAACCATCGCAGATCAAACACTATGGGTGGAAGAACTTTCTTATTGCTTTTTGGGTGCCACACCCCTTTTAAGTGTCCTCTACCCCAGCACAGCTTCTCTTGAAAGTCTTGGGGAAGGGCTATAGTTCACTGACAGAGCATCTGCTTTGCATGCAGAAGGTCCCAGGTTCAATCCCTGACATCTCCAAGTAGGGCTGGAAGCAATCAGCCCAAATAACAGAAACAAGACATGTACTGTGCTGATCTTGTTTTAGCAGGGAGGAAGCAACATTATTAAGACAGTTGATATAGTTCAGATAGTCACTTTAAATATGTCTGATTTCCTTTGCAATTTTAGTGACGTTTCCTATAGGAAATCATTTTCTTTTGCTTCTATTTCTGTGAATATGTGAAGTACAGCAACACTTTGCAAAATTTACACTAACAAAACCTCCAAAAATAATTGTGGAATAATGGCACTGACTATTCTGCACAATAGTCTCCAGTGGACATCAGGAGTGTCTCAGTTTCCACAAGATAAAACAGTGGGAGGTGAAATATATTCTAGAACAATTATAGGTGTGCTCTGTGTTTTTAATTGACTATGCCCACCTTGCCTTAAATGAAGTGGTATAAACATAGCAGGCTGAAAACATGCATCTTGGGCAGGCTGTTTGTTTTCTCCAACAGCTAGAGTCATTCCTGAAGTAGCAACTATTGTAATCAGTCTGATTTTACATCAAACTGCAGTTTCAGATTCAACTGTTAATGCACCCAAAATAGAAATAGAACATAACCTTCAATTTGAAACACAAAGTGCTGTCTTCACCATCATATGACACTGACCAATAAAAAGGCTTTGAAATTAATAAAAATAAATTTGACACAGGTTTCTAGGATGAATAATGAGAGAAATAAAATTTTCTAGATTGGATTCTCTGTAGAAACAATAGTAACACAGGAATGAAGCAAAGTAAGAAGGACACCAACAAACATACAAAAATGAAAAATGTAATTCTCTATCTTTGGAGATGGCAGATGTTGCCACCCCTCACCATAAGCTCAGAGGCACATGTTACCAAATTCTTCCAAGCTACACAGGAAGTGGACTGGACTGTGAAAGACCAAGCCAAATTGTGTTTGCATTTTGACAAATTTGTAGGGCAGTACAATATCTCAGAGAGGAGGTCAGGTCTCCTGCTCCCCTGGTGCATTCACTATAGCTGCCCAATTTCCCTGCTTTTTCAAGTTTGATAGAAATATCAGTGGGCTACATTCTTAAACCGCAAGGTCTTTTTGCCTATTTGTCAATTCTATAGTTTGGTTTGAACTGGGGTGGACTCATCGTTAGGAGTCACAGGGAAGGAAGCAATGTGTGAGAATCTGTGAACCAGCCCAAGAGGCATTCTTAGCATCACTTGTGATGGAGGTCAAAAGAGGGCACTAGGCAGGTGTCATTTGAGGCAACAGCAAACAGAAGGGTGTGGAGAAGAAAGAACACATGATCCAGGTAATTTTATACTCTGGACTTAATGCTTGGAGTGGGGATAGGGCTCTTTAGATGGTAATGTGTATTACTTCACTTACTTAAAAAGTGGTACATCAGACCTGATGCAATGGGGGGGCTTCTGGTCATTTTATTGAGGGGTGCACTGGATTTTTGCCCCAAAGGGCACTTCTGGCCAAAGGAAATGCTATAGCTCAGTGGTGGAGCATCTGCTTTGCCTGAAGAAGGTCCCAGCCTCAATCCCCGGCATCTCCTGGTAGAGCTGGGAATGGCTCCTATCTGAAACCCTACAGAGCGGCTGCTAGTCAGTGTGAACAATTCTGAGGTAGATGGGCCAATGGTCTGATTCAGTATAATGCAGCTTCCCAAGTTTCTGTATTCCTAAGCCCTTATGCAGGATTTTGGAGATGAGTCTCTGTCCTTCCCTTATGTCCTTATGTCAAAAAAAAGGAGACTTTTTTTTAAAAAAAAATGCCCATGTGCTCTGATCTGCACTTCTCCATCTAGTGCAAACGCACCACTGCTCAGTGCCATGTAAAAGGAAAACATCACAGTGCTGGCTTATAAGTTGTGTTGACTTGGTGCTATATTTTTCAACCCGTGCAACTGGCACATAACATCTGGGTAGGAACAGCACTTGCACAGATGTGCAAAAATGACATGGTAAAAGGGAAAGCAAATTAGAAACATTGTCGGGACCTCAACATTATCGGATCCACTCCCATTGCCAACATATCTAACAGTACAGCTACAAGGCAATGCTCTCACACAAATCTACAGATGTTCAGTAAAGAATGTTGAAATTAAACATAACTGCAGCAACACCCCCCACCCCGTTAATCATCTTCTTTTTTGCATAGCTACAGGCATGTCTTTCCTCAGGCTTGCTTGACTGATAGGCAAGACGATTCATAACTTTTCCATACCCACAAAATGCTAACTTGGTTATCTGTTTCATATATCCTGAGTGGCCATTTCATTAATCTCCCAGGGACACTCTCTCCCCACAAATCAAATGCATCTTGACAAAAATAGGGAGAGTGATAAGTGGTCGAGTGCAAATGCAGCATACCGTCTATAGTGCACATGTCGAACATCGTCTATCCAACACAACAAATCTGATTCAAGGCTGCAGTCCAATGTGCACTTACTCATGATGGGCAAATCAGCCAATTTTGGCTTCTCTCAGTTTCCCATGCTTTAAATTCAGTTTGCCGTATTTCCATTTTTCTACATCAATCTGCAGGGGTGTTTTTTTTTTTAAAAAAAAGTCCTCATGAAAATTCATCAGCATTTTAATGTTCATTTCTACTAATATTATGCATTTGTGTATGCAGTTTTGCCTAATATAACCAGTTTTGCAAGTACTTTTCTCTGTTATAATGCTGCCCTGAAGTAGTCTATTTTGGTCTAGATCAGGGGTGGGGAACCACTTTCACCTCCAAGGGCTGCATTCCCTTCTGGGCATTCCCTTCTGGAGGCCACATCCTATTGACGGGTGTGGGCAGAGGCAAAAGTGGCTAGAGAGACAAATGTGAATTTTTCCTTTGTTCAGAAGGCTAGTTTCTACACACCCCTCTCTATCCTCCATCCAGGCAAGGAAGGAGCATGATCAGAGTTCAAGAACACATTCCAGCCAGGCACAGACTCTCAAGCAGGGTGCAAAGGGTGTGGCCTGGTTAGAGTCCCAAGGGCCAGATAGAGAAGCCTGGAGGGCCGCATTTGACCCCCATCTTCCGCCCCCGAGGTTCCTCATCCCTGGAGTGCATGGACAAATAACCTGACCTGGTATAAAGTCAGCTTCCTAAGTACTGTCAGAGTTTCCTTTTGATTCCAGCCTCATGCCATTTTACTATCGAATTCACACACCCATCATTGTGGCTTCCCGAGGGCAGGGTGTGTGGCTGGGACAGAACGTCACAGGGGTGGAGAAGCCCAAAGATGTCGAAAGAGGTCAAAGCTGGTGGAAACAATCAACGTGATTGCAAGCCCCAAATTTATTTGTCATGGTTTGCTTCCCTCCGAGTCCATTCCAATCAGGAGCCCAGTGGAGCAGAGGTTGCAGCCCCGACCTCCTATTGACAAAGAGAACTCCTCACAAAGGGGAAAGCAGTTAATTTGAAATGAAACAGGATATGAACACACAAATTAAGTGGCTCACTAGGGGAAATTACAGTTCATAGTGCCATATCATTTCAGCGATCAAAGCAGATACTACCCACTTTGTTTAGAGCTATGAGATATATAATATCCTGTGGAATAATTTCCAGGCTGATACATGCACTTCCCCTTTCTGAAAACCCTATTGTCAAATTAACCAGATATACTTTTACATCCATTCATTTTTATTAGATTACAGCTCATTTCGTCCCAGCCATATTGATACCTATCAGGTCAGCCAACAAGCAGCCCCGATTGGTTGCCTCGAGCTCCTGCAATTGGCCTTATCGCAGTTTTTATGGCAGCTCAATCTGACAGCAAGTATGTCGGGCCAAATGGAATACGGAATGCAGGCTTACTGATGCCAGTGGCAACAATCCCACAGATCTCCACCAGACCCAAATTTGTCTTCCGGCATTTTATCTGTTTGATCTGTATAACTGCAAATGTCCTTGGCAGATTACTTTTATCTGGATTTTCCTTAAAAAATAATTAAAAAGCTCTAGGTTTGTCTGCATGCATGCTTCAATGATTTTCAGCATTCCGATGCTACAGATATTCGTCCCAGTCTGATGGCTTCAGAGCACACAGAGGTGTTCAGATGCTTGCAAGGAATGCCACATAAGCCTGTTGGATCAGGCCAGTGGCCCATCTAATCCAGCGTCCTGTTCTTACAGTGGCCAACCAGATGCCTGTGGGAAGTCCACAAGCTGGCCCTGAACACAACAACACTCCTTCCCCTTTTGTGGCTTTCAACAACTGCTATTTAGGAGCACACTGCCTCTGATCATGGAGAGAAAGCAACAACTCAGTCCTCCTATTTCTGGTGTTCAGACTGTCAGTACTGTTGGTTAGTTAGCCTAAACAGCATCATCCACACATGAGGAAGGTGTTAACAGACTGGTGGGAAGTACAAGGGGCAGAAGTACAATCGGGGGGGGCATCTTAAGGAGGGAGGAAATCAAAAACAATCTACTTTATTTGCTAAAAAGCATTGGTCATCACAGATACAAACAGTTAAGTTAAAGTACGTTTCAGCATAAGTGATCCCAGCACACTTGTCCGCAACTGTGCAATGATGTTTTGGCCCCATCTGCACTACACATTTAAAGCACTATCATACCACTTTAAACCATCATAGCTTCCCCCACAGAATCCTGGGAACTGTCGTTTGTTAAGGGTGCTGAGTGTCATTAGGAGACCCCTCTTCCCCTCACAGAGCTACAGAGTGGTTTAACACTCAATCCCTCTTCCCAGGGAACTCTGGGATTTACAGCTTTGTGAGGGGAATATGGGTCTCCCAACAATTCTCAGCACCCTTAACAAACGACAGTTCAGAGGATTCTTTGGGGGAAGCCATGAGTGTTTAAAGTGGTATCATAGTGCTTTAAATGTACAGTGTAGATGGGACCTCAGCCCAGCAGGAAAATGGTACAGGGTTGGTGGAGAAACTGCTAAAGGGTCATTGAATGCTGAGTAAAACACATGATTTGCATGCAGGAAGTCCCAGGCTCATCTCTGGCAACTCGGGTTAAAAGATGGGAAAGATTTCAGTCGCTAAAGAGAAACTGTAGGCATCTATTGTGTTTGGAACAAGGAGGACACCTGCTGGCCAGTTCAATGTGTGACCATTCTCTTTCAGTGCCGAAGGTTAGGTTGAAATGCGTTTGCTCAGGAGTTTCTGTCCTCTGTGCTCAGGACAGAATGGGTGTGAGAAAGTTCTAACTGCAGTGTATGTGCTTCCCTGCCACTTGTTTCATTCAGCTGGGATTGACTTGCATCACACATCAACCACTGCTCTACCTTACTTGCCGCACGTGCAGCAGAATGCCAAATGGCAATCAGAGTTGCCATGGCTGGAACATTGCCTAGCCTGGATTCTTGCAAGCAACGTGTGTTAAAGTAGCTACAAGAATAGGCCCCTGAATGTATCACTCCTGTTGTTGGTTTTTTGCTGGTAGATAGGTGTGGACTGATTGACGAAATCTTGACACATCGTATTTCACTGGTCTTCAGTCCCAAATGTAGGCTATGTCCCAAGGAAATGTAGGGGGTTAAGAATATAAGAAGAACCCTGCTAAATCAGGCCAAAGATCCGTCTGGTCTAGCATCCTGTTCTCACAGTGGCCAACCAGATTTATTATTCATTATATTTGTTAGTTGTTTTTCTCGCAGTTAAAACAAACACAATCAGTAAAATGATAAAAAAATCAATATGTTAACATCAGTTAAAAACAACACAGTCAATCAATAAAAATCTAAAAAAAAACACATCAATACAAATAAAGGGCAGGTCTACAGGTCCCATCCCACTAACAGAGGCCACCAATAGCTGAGGCTCCACACATTACAGGCCAAAAGTCTGGGTAAAAAGTCTTTGCCTGGCATCTAAAAATAGACAAAGATGGTGCCAGATGGGCCTCCCTGGGGAGAACATTCCTCAGGTGAGGAGCCAAATGCCTATGGGAACCCCACAAGCAGGACCTGAGCACCACTTGTGATTACCAGCAACTGGGGTCCAGAGGCATAACGCCTCCAGAAGTGGAGGTAGAACAAAAGAGTTGTTTGTTTGTTTTGTTGCCAGATTTTTTTGTTCATGAAGCATGGTAAGGATGGAAGAGAAATTCAATTTAATGTGCATTTAAAGGCAAACTTTACTAATTCACACCTTCCTAAACAATTCTAAGGGTTCCTTTAGACAGCTAGCACATTGGTGGCTGGTGCCCACTGGGACTGGTAGGGCAGAACTCAGGGAGCCCAGCAGTAGGCGGAGCCAGAGCCAATGACAGGTGGAGCCCTAGTTTTGTCCCCCTCCCCCTCCATGCTGAGGCCTACAAGAAGCTACACTGAGACAAAAGAAAAAGCTGACAGTCAGTGCCAAATAAATGACTCCAAAGATCAGCAAAACACTAATAGACAGGGAGATAACCCACAGGGACACATGGGGTGCTGCAACACAAGAAAGCCCTCTTATGTGTTGCCTCAGAAGGCGATAGCACATGAAAGAGGGCAGAAGCAACAAATCGTAAAGGATGGGCACAGTCTTCCAAGTAGCTTGATCTAGGCAAGGGTAGGGGAGCTCGGGGGCCAAATGCAGCCCTCCAGGCCTCTGTATCTGTGCATGGGACTCTCCCCAGCCACACCCCTTCTCCCAGCCACACCCCTTCTCCCCAGGCCACAACCCTCACCAGCCTTGCTTGGCAACCTTCTTGAGTGTTTTCCCTGGCTAGAATGTGTCCTTGAGCTCAAATAGTGCTTCTTGCTTGCCTGGATGGAGGATAAGAGAGGGATGTGTGAGTGCATTAACATTTGTTGCTCCACCCACCTTTGCTTGTGGCCCTGTCCCCAACTGGCACGTGGCCCCTGGAAGGTTGCCTAGAAGGCAATGCGGCCCTCAGGCTGAAAAAAAGTTCACCACTCCTGGCCTAGAGCTCTATATCTAACTACCAGCACTTTGAATTGACTCAAAAACAAACTGGCAGCCTGTGCAGCTCATGCAATAAAGGGGTCACAGGAGCCCATCGCTTTGCCCCAGTCAAGATTTCAGTGGCAGCATTTAGTGGCAATCAACATTCAGTGGCACCAGTTGAATTGTCTGGGTAGTTTTCAAGGGCAATGGGGTATAACAGGCTGAAACAGCTCCTTGTTCAATAAAAATAAACATCAGCCTGACAGACTTAAGATTGGGAGGGGGTTAATGATATTCTTGGGGGATCTCCATTCCATACGAGATTATGCATGTGTGGAATCATAGATGAAAAGCCTTGCTACCAGCAAAGGCATTGCGTGCATTCATGCTACAGTGAACACGTTTATGCTCCAACTGAGGTATTCCTACTGAAAGGGTCCAGAATGTCTTGCTTTGCTGTATCTTGACCCACACAATTGGTGATGAAGGGGTTACACATGCAGGGGTGTGCATGTACACCTGTGCATGACTGAATTCAACCCTCAGTGGAACTTGCACCATTGCTGAATCTGGTCCAGAGACCTTTGTAAAGGTACTAGCATCTGTTCACTTCAGGCTGTGTTTCACAGTCTCCCCATATGTGGATTTTGCTGGAGCATTAATCTGTTATCAACCTTTCTCCCTTTGAAGTGAAATTTCCAAATGAGCCCTTTTTCTGGGGTTCTGCATGAACTTGCCAAACAAGAAATTCTTGAACAGCAAAGAGTGTAAACATTTCACATAGGCATGCCTGAAAAGACACTAATTACAATAAACTCTGCCCCAGGTGTGTGTTCAGCTAAGGGGATTAGAGAAATGTTTTCAATAAAAGGAATCTGTAATAGTGATGATAACTTGCATAATGGAGTAGAACGAAATTTAGGGCTTCGAGATTACATTAGAAAGATCAAATAAAGGGTAAGTCCTTTATCTGGGAAGTGATATAGCTTGCGCAGGGCTTACCAGCTGCACACTTAGCAATAGCTAGTTATTATGGGCTGTCCTTCAGCCACTGAATACCTGTTTGCCTGGAGGTTCACCAGAGTCCAAGCCCACGGGCTATGAGGGTAGTCATAACCAAACTAGAGGAGCTGCCTGTGGTATCCCTTCGGACCTTTGCACAACAGCTATGGAACCCAAGGTGGCATGATGTACTACCAGGAATGGCCAGTGGGATGGGGTGGCAGCATGGAGTCAGGCTTCCAGCAGCAGTGTCATTTCACCTTACCAGTAGCAACTTGTTAAGTGGACATTAGAATATTCTTAGGAATCAGGGCCTTTTCTGCCAAGTGACCCTTATGCTTGGCATTTGCATATTGTCTGAAAACCACATATTTCCCAAAGAAAAATCAGTCCAGTGAATGATGTTTTTTTAAAAATGTCCTGCCTGTTTTATGACATTACCATGTGTCATTTGTAGCTTCGAAATTATAGTGTTGAGGATGAACACAGGCACATCATTTAAATTCATGTTTTGATTGGTTCATGCACTTGCAAAATAAGGTGGCAGACCACAGCCAGTTGATGATGACACCTGGCCAGTTAGAGCCTTGAGCAAAATGAAATCTACTATCGGCAAGTCTTTGATGCAAGAGCAGTTGGGAAAGGGCCATAGCTCAGTGGAAAAGCATCTGCTCTGCATGCCGATGATCCCAGGTTCAGTGTCTGGTATCTCCAGGTAGGGCTGGGAATATCTGTCATCTGAAACTCTGAAGAGTGGCTGCCAGACAGTATGCAGTGTTTCCCAACCTCTTTTTATTTTTTTGTTGCTGGACTACAACTCCCATCAGCCCCAGCCAGCATGGCCAATGCTCAGGAATCATGGGAACAAAAAAATAGAAAAGGTTGGGAAACACAGAGCTAGATGGACCAGAGGTCTGAGTCAGTATAAGGCAGCTTCCAACTTTCCTTCTGAGATAACCAATTCTAGGAAAATATACACATCCCTGGAAAATGCTTTTTTTAAAAAAATAGCTTGCATGGGAACGGCATGTTAATGGATGAAAGGATGGACCAACATGTACAGGAGAGAGACTAGAGCTGTTTGTGCATAGCTTTCAATTCCTTCAGTCCCTGCAGTTCCTGCATGTCTTGTTGGCTATCACTGCCTCTTGGGGGATCCATGTGATTGCATGAGGATGGCTTTTTTGTGGTGTTTCTTTCAATCCATGCAACAAACATCAATAACTGGAGGGAAGGGGAAACAGAAAGAGAAGAAACGGAAAGGTAGGGCAGCAGTGCATGCTCCAGGTCTGGAACTGATTTGAGAAATTATTTCAGGTAAACTAGAATTCAGAGTTGAAACCATAGGGCAGAGTGAACAACAGGAACTGTAGCATAGTGGCAAATGCAGAAGTGCAAGGGGCTTTTCATGATAGTCACAGCCATGCGCCCTTCTAAGATTATACAACCTTCTAATCTGGCCAGGCTTGGCCATGGATATGTGACATCTGGTTGGTCACTGTGAGAACAGGATGTTGGACTAGATGGGCCATTGGCCTGATCCAGCAGGCTCTTATGTTCTTATGGCATCCTGAAGAATATTCACCTGTGGTCTGAAGCACCAGTTACAGGTGGGTGAAATCCAGCCCCTCAATTTCACAACCAAGTTCATCTCAGAATTGAGGAATATTTTGTTGATTTTCAGCAGGAATGTTCAGACAACAGGCAAATGTACCAAAGCTCTTCAAAGCTCTGGCTGGCAGCCCACCATTATGGATTGCTCAACATACCATACTTTACAGGGTATTTTGAGGGGGGAAATGGCAGTTGCCATATTCACCACAGAATGCCTCTCAGAATGGGACATTTGGGGAAATCTAAAATACCAGCCATCAAAATCAGACTCTTGGCTCCCCCAAAAAATGTTAAAAGGTGGGAGGCAGTTTCACTCCTTCTTTCTCCCCTCCAAAATTTGGGTCAAACTTTCAGCGTTTTTAAAGTTCAGGCTAAAATTTCAGAGTATGACTCCTGATCTCCACAAATGTCACCCCTGTGGGAATAAACCAGCCTCCAATATGCTTTGTTCAAAAACGTGTGGGTCCCTTCAGCCTTAAGAAATTGTCTGTCACTGAAATTGGTGATCCATTCAATTCCTTTTAGCTCTGACATTCCGCTCTGTGTTGCTGGGCCAGAGTGGCTCTCCCAATCTGAAAACATTTGCAAGGCTGTATGATAAAGAATTACTATTGCCAGAGTTCCCACATGGAGAACATATGTACCATGATTCTGGTTCACTCTGCTTCACCCTGGGGTCTCTATCACCCTCTGACATTGCATTAGCAAGTTGGTGTCCAGTTCTACTGTTGTATTTGCCTGTGCCTTTGTGAAAAACTGCATTACGGGCAAAAGTGGTGAAATGATAGCACCTTCTTGCCTTTCTTTTGGAAATATCATAAGAAATCAAGCCCCTTGTAGCTGCCAGATCTTGTGGCATCTCTTGTATTTATTCTGGGGGGGGGAGGAATAATGGCCGCAAACTGTTATTTTTGAAATTCTTCTTGTGGGAACAAAACTGCTGTCAACAAGTTATCAAGCTGTTGTGTTTGTTTACGGGCCCCTCTGGACTTATGTTTCCCCCCCCCAGGTGTATTCTGCAACATGCCATTGATAAAGGCTGCTTTCACACACAGGGCCTATTGAGTCAGTTTTGCAGATTAAAATGGTAGCGCTTCTGTCCTGATTTCTAAAATTCCTTTCACACTACAGTACCTATTGTGTTAAGGAACTATGGCTTGTTTAGCCAATACAGCAGCATTTCACGCAAGTGTCTTTCACACTGCTGCAATGAACAATGTCTCGTTTTCACCCATTATGCACATGCCCACTGTAGTTCCACCATAATTCACTGTGTGAGTCAGTGTCTGGACATGGGGAGGCGGGAAAAGGAGGAAGGATACGCTGCTACCTGTGCCTATGCCAGAATACTGGTACAATTTTCGTTGGGTAAAAAAAAATTGAAGCACACCTAAAGAGTGGGAACGCATTGCATGCCAGAATGCCTGTCACGTGAACGGCTGCAGCTAGCACAAAACTCCCACAATTTTCTGGGTTCCCAAGCTTGCAAGCTGATTATTTCTGGAATCATTTATCACAAAAATGAATGCTAAACTTTCATTATATTCCTATAGGTTTCTGGAACTAGCTGTTATATCATGTGAAATATCCAATAAAATGCACAAATTACCAGGTGAGAAATCATTGGAATAATGGAATAAACTGCAATGTGAAAGCAGACAAAATAATAATAGCACATTAGTGGTGGATTTATACTGAACCATCCACACATCTTTCTGCTTTGTTAATTGTTCTCCGATGCTTTTCTCAATGTTAATAGATTACTGCCATCTGGAGGGGCACTCTTGCACGTTAGCAAACTCTTTCAAGCTACACAGGAAGTGGATTGGACTGTGAAAGACCAACCCAAATTGTCTTTGCATTTTGACAACTTTGTAGGACAGTACAATATCTCAGAGAGGAGGTCAGGTCTCCTGCTCCCCTGGTACATTCACTATAGCTGCCCAATTTTCCTGCTTTTTAAAGTTTGATAGAAATATCTGTGGGCTATAGGTACATTCTCAAACAGGAAGGGGTTTTTTTGCCTATTAGCGAATACTATTTAAACTTCAGGTAATATTTGCTGCCAGAGCAAAGCAGCTAGTGGCCCTCTATGGGGATCTCCAAGGACATCTTGTCCCACCTGCCCAACATCTAAGTTATATAGTGCTTTCTTAGAGTGAGGCATTATAGGGTAGGAGCCTATTGACTTGCCTGTGTTGCTGTAACAAAAACTCAAGGATGGAAATGGAGGAGGAGAAAGCAGAGATGTGGCAGCGGGTGGCATTTCCTGGACCACTTCAGGCAGTCAGATGTCTATGATTGGTCCTTGTGCAAAATCAGTACAATTCTGAATATAAGGGGGCAAATAACATAGTTTAACATTGTTAAAATTTCTCCTGCTATACACATTTTATATGCAATTTGGCCTAATGTGCACATTTTGGTGAAGCATTTTTTCCTAATGTAACACATTTTTGTGTGTTGTGTTCACTAATATAGGCATTGATATGCACATTGTACCATAGTACGTGTGTTTTTGTACACATTACTTTGCTGGAGAAGTGCATTGCATAATGCAGATAGGTGCAACCTTTGAAGGGTGGCTGTGTTTAAGTTCACATATTGTTTCGGAAAGGTAAGTTCACCTTTAAGTGTGAACTGAATCAAGTTTCTCCCCAACCCCTCAACTGGACAGGTTCATGTGAGCGGAAATGTCCTGATGCATCTGGCCACCTCAGCAGAGTCCAGATGAGCATCATGATGCAGATGGGGATAGGCATAGAGATGCAGTATTTCATCTGCATGAGCTGTGTTCATAAATGCTTCTGCCATCGATTAATCTCCTGTGCTATTGTTTGACAAGGCTCAAACAATACAGGGTTCCATGCCAGGGTTGTAGAAAGAAAGAAAGAAAGAAAGAAAGAAAGAAAGAAAGAAAGAAAGAAAGAAAGAAAGAAAGAAAGAAAGAAAAAGAATTTTAATCCCCAGAATGAAGCAAGAGATTTCTACTTGTCCTCTGCAAAGCTCATGAGAACACTCTCTTTGCTTAAATATTCAGCACCAAAGGATATCAAGGATTTGGCTCTTTGACGGACATGAAAAAATTCAAAATGCCTGATCAATCCACTTGCTTTCTATTTCTCCAAGGAAGTGTTGTGAGTTTTGCATGATTTCTTTCAATTGCACCATCTGGTGGACCTGAGACATAAAGGCAAGAGAATTCAATTCACCGTGTTTTACTTAGGAGAGGGCCAACTAGTCCCCTGTCCAGTAGGAACACGGCTCCATGAAGCATTCAGCACATGAAGAGAGTGGATCTGCTTTGTGGCAGAACTGCCTTGCTCATGGTGGAAGTCACTTTTTCTACTTTTGCATTTGGCGATTCCCTGTGCATAGTAAATATGGCATGTATCCAAAGTAGTGCTAAGTCTCTCATTCTGTTAGAAAAAAGATTTATGTTTGCACAATGAAACTCCCCCCTCTCCTCCCCTCCCCCACATTGTAAATCTGTTTTGGGAGTTCCTGCAAACACTCTGGAGCTCATTTGAGGAGGGTCAGGGGGCGCTCACTGGGGGAGGAGAGGGAGGAAGTTCCATTGCACAAGCATACATTCTTGTGCTAATGGAATGAGGTCATCAGATGCTGCCCTGTTGCCTGGGTGACCAACTCCAGATCTTCATCCAGGAACTTATGGCCCCAAAGTCTGACAAAGTCTAGAGACCTACCTGGAACTTCATGTCCAAAAACCTCAGGGTCCTTTACAAATGCAGATGGAAATAGGGGTGTCTGGCATTAGCCACTGCAACTGGCAATTTCCATTTTGCTCTAATTTTATATATGGTCAAATTGACATTTAAGGACCCAGCGTCCTTTACAAATGCAGATGAAAATAAGGGTGTCTAGCATTAGCCATTGCAATTGGTAGTCTGTATGAAACCCACAGATGGGTCAGGTCAACATTTCCATTTTATATATGGCTCTCGATTTTATATATGGTCAAATTGACATTTAAGGATCCATGGAGCCATTCTTCCAGTGGATAGGTTGGACTAGCTAAGGTAGATATGCCAGAAATAGTAGACAGTATAGACATGAAAGCTAGACAAGGCTGAGTGTTAAGGGGTTAGGTACCTGGGTGGTTGAGGATGGCGGCCTCTTGGGATTTTGAGCGTTGGGGATGGGAACACAGAAATCTGCCTTATACAGAGTCAGATCCATTGGTTCATGTATCTCATCATTGTCTACACTGATTGACAGCAGCTCTCCAGGATTTCAGACATGGTTTTCTCCTGCTCCTGTGTCTTACACGAAGTTAGGGTATGTGGTCATTACAATTACAATTTATACAGGATTTTAAAAGGTTTTTTAATACAAACAATAGCAAACATTAATACATACATATGAAATTTTTTAAAAAACAGAATTGTCTCCTGAATCAAAAGTGCCTAAGTATTTAGTCCATACTAATGAATGAATACACACTTCTACTATAGGGCTTTTGTAAAAGCTGCTGGTTATCTTGCTTGTAGATTTTAAATCTGTGCCTCAATGGAGCAAGATGCATCTTAGGCACTTTTGATTCAGGAGACAATTCTGTTTGTATTAAAAAAAAACCTTTAAAAATCTTGTATAAATTGTAATTGTAATGACCACATACCCTAACTTTGTGTAAGACACATTTGCATCTGTTACAGTTGATTTTGAACTTTAGATCTTAACATTTTTTCTCCTGCTCCTACCTGGAGATGCCAAGGACTGAAAATGGGACCTTCTGCATACAAAGTAAGGAGATGATTAAAGACATAACTATAATCACATTAAAGCTGAGGTAATCAAATAACTTATTTCTGAGGCCCACTTGAAAGAACTAATGGAAGGTGGCACATCAGAATACCTCCTTTCCCAGACTTAGGTGTCAGAAGCACTCAGAGGCTGTGCATGCCCTCTTGTTCTGAGTTATCTGGGAAGAGTAGATTTAGTCCTTGAACTTCTAGTTGCTGATCCCAGCATAATGCCTCATTTCAGGGAGGGGCCACAGTTCAGAATGAGAGCATATGCTTCGCATGCAGAAGGCCCCTAGTTCAATCCCTGGCATTTCTGGTTAAAAGGATTAGGAAGCAGATGATGGGAAGGACCTCTGCCTAATATCCTGGAGAGCCGCAGGCAATCAGAAAGCACAATCCTGAGCTACAAATAGTGTAACCTGGCATAGTACAGCTTCTTTACATTCCAGCATTTCCCAAAAATGCCCATAAAGATGATTTTCTTTCCACTGAAGTTGCTCTACGGCTGTGAACTTTTTGTGGAAGAATCCTCCATGGAGTGATTATGGGTTTTAATCTATTTTTCTGATGGATCACATGAAACCCAACACATGCCTTAACATGTGTTGGATTTCCTTACTGCAGAAGATATGTACAGATTGCCTACAGCTGTACACTAACCACATAAAAAAGATTCAACATTCACCCATCACCATGTTTCACAGAACATTCATTCGATGAGCATTATATGCTAGACGACAACATCTATTACAATGAAAAACTTGGCTTTCTCCCCGCACACCCCTCCAGGATGTCCTGAACTTTCATTCTTGAGAACAACATCATTCTTGTTACAGACTACAATGAAGGAAAAGCACATGTTCTGTTCCCATGGGCATTATTAACCCACAGTCATTTTAAAAATCAAAATACAAGTACAGATGCAAGCTGTTTGATAAGTCTCCTTTCAGATATTCTTTGCTCTCAACTTAAAAAATGGGTGTAGCACTCACCCCTGAAGTCAACTTTCATTCCACACTTGTGGCATTCAAATATCTGCAGGCAACTGCTGGGGCTAAGACAGGAGTGGCTAACCTTTTGTGAGCAGAGAGCCACATTGACCCACAGCCAACCCTCCACGGACCACATGGTAAAGTGGGTGTGGCCACTAACAGTGCACTCCAAACCCAAGATCTGCTGGGAAGAGTGAGTGTGGAATCAGCAAAGCTTGGGCCATCCTGGATGAGCCAGCACTCAGCCAGGGCTCACCCAACATAACTCCCTCATCATGGCTCAGCCAGAGATATGCTGGCGTAACCCCTTCAATATGGCTGAGCCAGGGCAAGGCTGCCTCAGCTGGGGCTAAGTTGGTGGAACTTGCACTAGCTTAAGTCCTCAGAAATGGGCATTCTAGGACTATGATGGGGACAGGACAGAGCAAGGAGAGACTTCCACCTATTCAAAACCTCTTTCAGTTCACTCATGTGATCCACCAGAATTTACACCAGCAAAAAGGGTGGTGAACTTACACCAGAAAAAAGGATGATGTAAGTAAAACTCTACTTTAAAGGCTTGTTTTCCCTCTGCCAGGCTTGGGTTAGCCCATTCCCATGAAGGGAGTTTGGAATAGGGGTAACATATGCTGTCTCTGCCCAAGAACCAAGAACCAATGCATCCATGTAATGCTACCCCATATGGTGAGCCACTGGATCTACAGATCAGAAAATTGGGTGGTGAAGTATTCTTAGGCTCTAGAGTGACTGTCATTGGCTCTCCCTGGTCTGCTCCTTCTGATCTGAAAGATCTATAAAGTCTTACATGTCAAGAGGAAACTGACCAGGAGGAGCTGTCACTGTCAAAAGTACTGAAGCCAACTGCCTCAGCACTTCCTGATTGCAAGTTGCTCAGACCCTCCCCCAGGTCCCACTCTGTCTCTTCATCCTCTTCTTCTTCATAACTCCAGGACTGCTCCGCAGGGCACATAACAGCTGGGTGGGCCTGATCTAACGCAGCTGTGCTCACCTTGGTGCAACACCAGGCCAGATTAGAGAATTGAAAGAGTGTGTCACCATTGTCACCACAGGAGCTCCATCTCCTTTCCAAGAAAACCTCTTGATCTTGAGGCAGGCTTAGAGGGTTTGCTCCTGGTGCTGGACCAGAGAAACAGAGAGGGATGCTGCTGGTATACCAACCATCTTGCAGCCCAACATCCTCAACCAAGCTGGCCCGAGTAGTCTCTAGGAGGGTGTTGAAGGATCCCAGTGATCTTGGGTGGCTTTAATATCCATGTGGCAGCTGCTAATGTGCCTGGTCAGCTGTGTCAATCTGTTGAACTTGCACTCTTTCAAGCACCATGCAATGTTCACTCCACATCTGCAAGGAATCAAGCTTTCACTGTGACAGCATCTGTACCCTAGAACTCCCTGCCTATGAACATTAGGCAGGCACCCTTGTTGTGCTGGTTTAGACCCCTGTTAACGTTTTTGTTTTGGCAAGCCTATCCAGACATGTCATCAAGTTGGGGGGTAATTCTTTTGTTGTTTTTGTTGTATATTGATCATTGTTTTCAGTTGTTTCATGTACACCACTTAGGGATTCTTTGGTTAAGTGGTTTATCAAGTCTTCTGAATAAACAAACAAACATTCACCTGTAGATTATACTAGGGCCTCCATTTCTGCAGATTTTACATCCCCACATTATGCACCTCAGATGTTATCCTCCACATTTTATCCCTGCCGCTTCCTGAATTATTCCTGATCTGCAGGCATGTGATACAGTTCTACTGTTAAAGCTAAGCAGGTCTAGACCTATAAACTATGTGGAAGAGAGATCATCTGGGACCCATATGTAAACCACTCTGAGAAATTTGGAGGAAGAGCAAAGTTTTAATTGTGATGAGTTATTATGATTTTTAAATCCATGTGTTTATTGAGAGATACTCTGTAAATTCTCTGGCTTAGGAATTAATCACAAATGCATGTTCATCACATGATGACTGCAATATTGATGACTTCACATATGAATGAGTGGCCACAGATCAAATACTTAAGATGTAAAAATAAAAAAAGGAATCTAGCATGCACGTGTATTATGCAGATATTCTAATCAGGGAGTCAGGATTGGCTCTTACTTCATATGTAGGAGAAACAAGGTGACAAAACTTGGGTTACCACATAATGTCTAAAACACCTTTCAGAAGGAAGTATGCATGGACTTTTGTCAAGATCTTGGAAATGATGCAAGATTTAGTTTTCATATATTAAATCCAACCTTTCCAACATAAAAAGACTTGCATCTTCAGTCAATGGCCACCTTCATTTGATTTATTTGCTATTTTTGACATTTTAGATCATTAAGATCAACATGGTGCAGAGTAAATAGGAATATTTAAGGCCACAGAATAAAAACAAAAAACAGTAGAAAAAGTCTACCAGCTGGCAAAAAAGGTGCAAATTGCAGTCTTTCTGGAAGTCAAGGCTGGAAGTGCACCTCCACACCTCAGAGCAGGGGATGAGGAGATTGTTCTACAGCCTTTGGTAGTGGTGTAATGAAGGGAAATGCAAGAAAGCATAGCTCCATGACTCTTTTTCAGAGCAAAAGCAATGGCATTATGTGCCAGAGTGATAGGAAAATGTATGGCCTCTCCATGCTCTGGCAAGCAAATGAGATGATAATGAGCCTTTCAATTTTATTTGTGACAGATTTGCACAGAGAAAGACAATGAGGAAAATACTCAAGGAGAGGCTGGATACTTATTTCTTTTTCTTTGACTGGGTTCCTACTTCATGCTAGCAATTTAAACAGTAACACTTCTTTGCAAGATTATTTCGCTGTGGGGCTGTTA
Organism: Rhineura floridana; assembly: GCF_030035675.1. Lineage (NCBI taxonomy): Eukaryota > Metazoa > Chordata > Lepidosauria > Squamata > Rhineuridae > Rhineura > Rhineura floridana. The sequence continues at coordinate 15,187,398 of NC_084492.1, read as the reverse complement.
TGATGAGCTTCTGCACTAGCTGACCAAGGGGTGGGTGAATGAGACTATTTCCACTCCATTTCACTTTTGCATGTGTTGGCCCATAAATCTGTGCCATCTCCTCATTAATCTACATTTTTTTAAAAAAAAATCTGCATGAACACTTTCATTTAAATACTAATAGAATCTCAAAATACATAGTTCTGCTTTCTCTCCAGATATGTATTTCGAACTATATATTGGATTTTCTTTTAAGCTAAGCACTACATTAGAACATTTGGAAAGTACAAAAGCCAGCGGATAACTAAGTTTTAGTCCTCACATTATTCTCAGAGGTGTTGATCAGGTCAGCTCATTACAGAGTCTACAAAAATGGAATTCTCAGTGACTGCTAACCTAAACCCAAGTGAAGGAGCACTAGGAAAGAAAAGATTCCATAAATATAATGGTAAGAGACTGACCTGTGCAACATATTCTCAGAAGAAAACAACGGATTCCAGGCCACATTCAATGTGGTGTCATGATTCATGTTTTGGACTCGGACTTGGGAGGCCAGCGTTCACATCCTCACTGGATGATCTTGGGGGAGTCATTGTCTCTCAGCCTAACCTACCTTGGAAAGGCCAATGCAAGACACTTTGCTGCCTGAGGCGGAGCCATCACCAATTCCTTGCGTGCTGCCCACACACACTGACCTCCTATTTCTGCTAACGTGCAGGTATATCAGGGCTCTCCAGAGCCTTTGTTGACAATGCCCTGTTCTGAAGAATGACTATAGGGAACGTAGGGTCCTTTCAGAACAAGGCGTTATGGACGGAGTGGCTACAAAAGGCATCTGTGCCATGGCAGCTTTGCCAATACTAAAGCGTCAGAGTAGCAAACTGTTAGGCTTTTCAAGTGTAAGAGTTTACTGCTGTTAAACCTTATACAGTATTTCCTGCATCAAAACAGTGGCAGCACAGGTGATCTCCGAGGCCACCTTGCCTAGAACGGCTCACTCTGAGGAAGGACCCGTCCTCGGAGCCAGCCATTCTGGCATGGGTGCCACTAGAGAGTGCTGCAGCCAGCAGAATGGTAGTGATGCTCCCAGAGTAGAAACAGCAGTGGGTGGGTAGGCAAAGTCACAGAAATCCCTTCTCATCGTGTCATCTGAGACAAAACCTCCGTGTGCCTGCCAAGTGGCAGGCTGGCTCTGCTCACCAGGTTGTTGTGGAGGGAGACCTGTATACACTATCTTGAGCTCCTTGGAGGAAAAGGTGGGGTATCAATAAAGCAAGTCTCTGGCAGAAATGTAAGCAAGCAAAGAAATATAGGGTGTCAGAAGGAGTGCTGAGAGCCAAACTGCCTTTTGTCTCTGTTGCGGAAAACCTCCTTTGACCTTGCTGAATTAAAACAAGCAGGATGAGCCTGAAAATGATAATTCAGTAATTGTAATGACAACAGGCACTAGCTCTTGGTCCGTATTCTTCCAGTTATACACAAAGCACTTCTATACCCTTTGAAGTAGGCTGCCTTCGAAACAATCATCAACAGCAGGGGAAAACATACTGTAACAATCAAGGGAAAAAAGAGGACCGCACTTGGATCCACGACAAAAAAACCCCACAAATGGAAAGCATCAATCTGGAGTTTCAGAAATGTTTGTTTCTTTCTAATCGCTCAGAGTGTGATGTGAGGCCAGCATAAATACATGGTGTGTGAGAAATGGGATAGGATATATAATTATTTGGTGAGGTTTCCGGTAAGGGTTTTTCAAGACCCTAGTTAATTCCCAGATGTACCAGAGGTATGTTGTGTGAGAATGTTTCGAGGATATTGTTTTGGGACAGCATTGCTGAACTCTGCTTCTCTTTCATAAAAAAAAATGTCAAGGATCATTGGGTGAGGCAGGCCTCAAGGCAGTCAGGTTTCTTTATCTGAGTGCACCACAGGGGCCAGAAGGCAGAAACACAGTCCAGTGCAGGCAAGGGACCCATATTAGAAGGTTCCAGAGGTAGGCAGCATAATCCATGGTGGGTAGGAGGTAAACGTGAGCCAGTGTGGTGTAGAGTGTCCCAACCTGGGAGACCAGGGTTCACATCCCTACTCAGACATGAAGCTCACTGGGTGACCTTGGGCAAGCCACTGTCTCTCAGCCTAACCTACCTCACAGGATTGTTGTGAGGATAAAACCAGGAGGGGGAGAGCCATGTTTGTATGCCACTTGAGCTCTTGGAGGAAAGGTGGGATAGAAATGCCTGGGATCCTGGATACTTTCAGTCAGAACAGGCAATACTGTCATAGGTGGACCAATGATATCTCTCTATAGAAGGCAATTTTGGAGGAAGGGACACAGCTCAACGATAGTGCAGAAGCTTTCTTGCATGCAAAAAGTCCCAGGTTCAGTCCTTGGCAAGTCCAGACAGCAGAACTAGGAAAGACCCCTCCCTACCTGAAAGCAAGACCCTGGGAAACCTCTGCTGGTCAGTGTAGACCAGCCTTCCCCAGCCTGGTGTCCTCCAGATGTTGTTGGACTGCAACTCCCATCATTTCTGTCCCTTGGCAATGGTAGCTGGGGCTGAAACGAGTCGCAGTCCAACAACATCTGGAGGGCACCAGGTGGAGAAAGTTGGTATAGACAATACTGGGTTAGATGAATTAGCCATCTGGTTCAGTCTAAGAAAGCTTCTTCATGACAGCTGTGTGCGTGCATGGTGTATGCATGTGCATATGGGTGCATTCCTCTCAAATATCCATCACATTTTTAATTCTTCCCTCCAAATTTATTTATTTATTCATTCATTCATTTTATTTTATTTATATCCCGCCCTTCCTCCCAGCAGGAGCCCAGGGTGACAAATAGATTTAATATACAAAAATGGGTGGCTAACTGATCTGTTGGGTATGCTTCAACTTAGATTTCTGCATTGAGCAGGGGGCTGGACTCAATGGCCTTATAGGCCCCTTCCAACTCTACTATTCTATGATGTTATATTTCCAGAAATGTTGGTTCAAAAGGACTGAAAATCCATGGTTGTAGTCAACAAAGTCTTACTCAGGGTAAACCACTTGAAATTAATGAACCTAAGTTTATCTTGTCAGTGGGTCTACTCTGAGAGAGACTGGTACTGGATTGAACCCACAATTTGTAGTCATGATCACTGGGTTTCCCGCCACCAAAGATCACATTTCAACACTGGAGAGACCTGATGGTCCCATGAATGAGAGAACTGGTTCCATTGCTGGAGGCAGTATGTTTCTGAATACCACTCACAGGAGGTATTCCCACAGGAGGGAAGCATGATGCTGCACTCAGGTTCTGCTTGAGGGCTTCCCATGGACATGTGGTTGGCCACTGTGAGAACAGGATGCTGGACTAGGTGGGCCTCTGGCCTGATCCAGCAGGCTCTTGTGTTTTTATGGTAAAATGATCATTCTCTTCAGTAGCAAGATACCCAACAGCTTCTCAGTATTTGATTCTTCACTTCATATTATAAACTCTATGATTACACTTAACAATAGCAGCTAAACATGATGAGATTTCAAAATGAGTTGTGCAGTTCAGAGAAAATGGAAAGATGCCTAAGTTTTCTTGAGATTTTCTGATTTTCATTATTTACTCTTGCATGTTGCATTCTTTTGTAGTGAGCCATGATCAAACTGAGAGGAGCAAGAAAATCAGCTCTAGGCCAAGTTCAACTCAAAGTGAATGCAGGGAACATTCCCCTTGTGACAACACGTGAGACGTAGAATGTTTAATTGCCTATTTTACCTGCAAGAGCTGTCAAAAGAAGCAGGTGGTAAAATAAAAACCACCCAGAAAAGGACAGTACCAATAGAAATGATATTTATGATCATTAAACGTAACACTTTTATAGGATGGGACACAGGAATACCTAAGATGCTGCCAAACGACTTTTTTTATAAAAACAAAACAAAACACAAAACAGCATTATTGATGTAGGATTCCTCAAGAGGGAAAACACTTCAACTTTAGAACAGGATGGTTGGGATTCTGATATCACATTTCTGCTTCTCTTAGGCAAGTTCTGTCCCCTACTCCCCAGGTATTTAGATAACACTAGGTTATTTGCTGACTAGGAAATATAACATCTCCCATGAAGGAAGTGTGCTTGCCTGACTTTATTGTGGGTTTGGACATGTTTAAAAACATATTTAAGGAAAGACTTGAGAAAAGGTATTTATAAAAAAATATTGATTTCAAAATATCACACAATAGTTAAATAACAAGATATGGTCTGAAGGCACATGAGGCCAGCTCCCTGCTGAAGCTAAGCAGGGTCAGGTCTGGTCAGTGCCTGGATGGGAGACCTCCTGGGGACCATATGTAAGCCGCATTGGGTTTCCATCATGAAAAGAAAGGTGGGGTATAAATGTAATAAATAAATAAAAATAAATAAATATGGTATGAGAGCATGGAACATATATAAAAATTTCAGTTGTCAGAGTTGTAATAAGCACAAGCTCATTTCTAAAGCTTTCTAAGAAACCCTACAGAACTAGAGCTAACGTTTCATTCAAAGTCTTAGCCATATGATCTCTCTGTCCTAATGGAGAAGAGAAAGAAGAGAAGAAGCCATGATGATGTGAGGGGCTAAGGCAGGGGTGGGGGAGCTCAGGCCTGAGGGCCAAATGTGGCCCTCCAAGCCTCTCTATCTGGCCCTTAGAACAGCGGAGGGCAGTGGCTCGGATGTTAGTGGAGCAATGAATCTGCTCTAGATTTTAGTCTGAACTTCCAAGGAGCTGTCCAAGGTGCTGAACCAATTTTGGAAGTTGGTTTCAGAACCTTAGGAAGCTCCTTGAAAACCTGGAGCAGATTCACTGCCCAACTGACATTGGAGCCACCAGTCTCCACAGCTTCAGAACTCCCCCGGGCTATAACCCCATTCCCCAGGCCACACTGCTCACTGGCCTTGCTTTGTGCCTGTCTCAAGTGCTTTTGCCTGCCTGGAATATGCCCTTGGATTGTGATAACTCATCCTGCTTGTTTGGATGGGGACCTGAGAGATTTGTGTACTGGAAGAAAACTGAATGTGGAATGTAGCCTGCTTTACAAAGGAAAGAGTCACGTGGATTCCTCTGTCCACCTTTGCTTCTGGGCTTCACCCACCATTGGTATGAGGTCTCCGAAAGGTTGGCCACGAGGAAATGCAGCCTACAGTGGCAGCTGATGGCTTCATGTCAGTGGAGCAGTGGAATCCACTCCAGGGTTTAGTCCAAACTTTCAAGGAGCTGTCCAAGGCGGATTCCACTGCCCTACTGACATGGAGCCACCAGCCGCCACTGGGGGGCTGTGAGCTGAAAAGGCCCCACCCCCACCCCTGAGCCAAGGTGATCAAAAGCTTCCTGAATTGGACTGTAATATTTATGCCCTCAAATTCATGAGCTTAGCCAATAATGTCTAACTTGAAAAGGATCTTTGATAAACACTATTTTAACAGTGGAATTATTTAAGTTTCTGGTTAGAAGTTTAAAGCAACATTTGCTTCATTTTCATGTCTCATCCTTGAATATATTCACCTGTTTTGACTTCATAAATCTCCCTTTTTTATCTCTTGAAGTAACTCTTAAACAATAGATGCTTTGAGGTCTGGTTTACCAGTACATAATGAAGTTCCACAAACAAGACACTTCAGTTTAGGTCAAGAATGAGTTTCTTATCTGTGGCGCTCACTGTGACTTATTGTATTATGTCAGCAAGCAATGTCAACCATGGTTCAAGAGTCCCTTCCTCTGAAGCCTCTTAAAGGCCTTTCTTTACTCTTCTGAAGACAGGTGAAGTAAATATCTGATCATGGGATAAAGCAGGTGTACAAATATCTAATCATATTGGCAGATTGGTGATAAGAAAACACTGAGCTGAGTTCCCTCAAGACACTTCACAGGTGATATTGCACCCGGGTGCACTTAGTAAGGATACAAGGAGAGGACTCTGAAGTCTGTGTGATTTGAAAGGATCATATTTTTATCTACGGTTGGAATGCCCTGTGGCTGAAATGTACTGGGAAGATGTAATTGCTGAAATCAGCCTGATAATTTACGATCCAGTGGTGAAGGATCCACAACTCTGTCCCCTTACATTGTTTTCATGAAAAAAAATAGTCTCCATCTAAGGACTTAATATGATAATGCTGGTGGCAGCATGCCTTGTAATCACCCAGCATTGGAAAGATGCAGCTGTAACCAGCCAACTCTGGTGCAAAAAGCTATGAAACCTCAACATTATGGAGAAATTAACATGCTATTTAAGAACTTTAAGAGACCATAAAGCCACAGACTCATTTAACAGGGCCGGCAACAGGGGATGGCCAGATTGGGCATGGGCTTAGAGCCCCTGTGGCTCAGAAAGGCCCCTCCTAAATCTATAGGTTGGAGTTGGTAGGGTGGAGCTCCCGTTCAGCGATCCATGCCAACATCAGGTCGCGGGGTGTGATTTGTGGCCTGGGATAAAGATGTCACTCCCACTGCCATCTTGGGTGATGGCAGACGTGTGCACACAGCATTCTAGTGTGCTGATGTGGCAACACATGAGGCCTATTTAAGCCCATGCTGGCTGCACTGGGGAGGGGTCTTGGGGGCATCACAACCCTGTACCAAGGGCCTCCTGAAGTCTGGTGCCTAAGGGCCCGCTCATGCCTGGTGCCAGCCCTGTCATTTAATAAAACTTGGCAAGCATTAATTTGCTTTATTGCCAATGATGATACCAATTCATAATTGCCAGACCAATACGCCCGCTTCTGAAGTTCATCAATATTCCTCGTAGGAGATAGTAGAGTAATTAGTCACTAGCAATTCAACCAGGCCAAGCAGAGAAAACGTTCACCAGCAACAAAATAAAACAAGAGTTATTTTAGTTTAATCCCTAAAACTACCTCCCTGTGCCCCAAAACATACCCATTTATCTATTTAACATTTTGTCATTGTATGCAGGTGGTTGTACTGTTGCTGCCTCATTGCTTGATTTTATGTTTGTGTTGTTGATATGTAATAAAAGTGATTTTTAAAAAAAGAAAGAAATGAGTTCAGATAGTACTCTTAGAAAAATTAACCAATACATCGAAATTGGCGAAGGGTCAGAAAAATAATTTATTTTCTATGAATTCACATTGATTTATTGAATATACAAGTGATGACCATAATAACAGAGGAGTGCAACCGTTATATAAATTGATATGGTTAGTTTAGGTTGACTGAAAGTTGTATTATGGTGGTCAATGCTGGATTTTAAGGTGTGTTCAACGGATACATTTTAGAATATTGTAATTAATTTGGCAATACCATGGCTGTAATATTTGGGTTAAGAGGGGAAGGAACAGGAAATCTTCTTTGCATTCTTTATTATGTTAAAAACTTTAATTAAATATATATTTAAAGAAAGAAAAGCGTTCAGAAGCAAAGAAAAGTACAGTGGGTTTCTAGATGAGACGTTAGCTATATCAAGCTTAATTTGAGAGTGAATATCAATCATATTTTCATTCTTTCATAGCATTTCTACAAGATCATATGCAACAATTCAATAATGAAGCAAAAATTAATTTAAAAAAACTATTTAAGCAACCAGAACTTATGTGGTTCATTTAAACTAAGTGAAATGTTATATTGATACTAGAGCAGAGATTTCTGGGATCACAGTATCAACCTATTTTTTTTTCTAATATCCATGATACTGAAGCTTCTGTGGGGAGAAAAGTTTAATGTGCTCCACTAAGAAAGAACTGCAAAGATAGCAGCTCAGTGAGAGGTTATTGATTGTTTCCAACTATATTTAACTCAAAATAGACCCTAAGTTAGACGTGTTCATTAATTTCAGTGAGTCTACTCTGCATAGGGTTAGCATTGGCTTCAGTCCTATATAATGAATACATATTGGTTACAACAGTATCATGACTATAAAAGAAAGTATAATTTGGTTGTAACATCCTGCAATAGCCTCTTGTCTGTGCTGGAGACAGCTTTAGGATGGTTTTTTATTCTTGCTGAGAAGACCAGAATAGTCTTTTTCCCCCACTTCCCAGAAAGAAAAAAGATTTAGCGGTAGATGGATAACAATATGTAAAATCAGATGTCCTGAAATCAATATAGTCCAGTGCAACACATTTTACCATTCTGTGTATATTCTATCCACAGTCGAATGTCAGCTGGACCCTAGGACCCCCTTCCAACCATCAGTTATTCAGGGAGGAAAGAGCTTTGACATTGTGCATTCTGGTCTCCTCTCGCCTAGACTACTGTAATGCGCTCTATGTGGGGCTACCCTTGAAAACGGTCCGGAAGTTGTAACTGGTACAGAATGCGGCGGCGTGCCTGATTAAAGGCAGCCAACGATGAGATCATATCACTCCAGTGCTAAAAGAATTACACTTGTTACCAGTTGCTTACCGGGCCCAATTCAAGGTGTTGGTTTTGACCTTTAAATCCCTACACGGTTTCGGCCCATTCTATCTGAAGGAGCGCCTCCATCATCATGAGCTATGCCACCCAACAAGATCAGCCTCAAAAGACCTTCTCTCCATCCCACCAGTTAAAACAGCCGGACTGGTGAGGACTAGGGAGAGGGCTTTTTCAATTGTGGCCCCCACCCTGTGGAACTCCCTCCCAAATGATCTCTGCCATGCCCCTTCTATGATGAGTTTCCACTGAGCCTTGAAGACCTGGCTCTTTAGGCAGGCTTTTGGGGTGGGCTAGGTTTTACTATTATTGCTTCAGATTTTTAATGTTTAATGTATTTGTACGTTTTATTTTGTACATCGCCCAGAGTGGCTGGACAACCAGCCAGATGGGCGACTAATAAATGTAATAATAAATAAATAAATAGCCATGGCTTGTCATTCAGATGTGAATAGACTATCTGCATTCTTCTACTGGGAATACTGAGTTATTTTTGCCTTTTCCACAGACAGGACAGATAAAGGGTGTTGGGAGAACTTTTGTTTACAATCATTCACCAGGCTGAAGCCGGTGCACACAGACTGAAAGAGATTTTTTTCCCCAACTCACCTCTGAAAAGTGTGGCCATAAATATGGAGTGGGTGTTTTGCCTGAAACCAAAAATGAACAAGACTTGGCTCTTAACACAGCTTTTACAAGGTGATTTTGTTTCGAGAGAAAGAGAAGAGAGAAAACCATTCATTTCAAAACTGTGGTGGTTTTATGACTTAGACAGAGATGTAATTAAGTGAATAAAGCAGAACTGATACATGTCAGACAACAACAACAACAACGGCTTGAGGCCTCAATGCAACATTTCAGTCAGTGTAACTTGTAATCATTAAAGGCCAATCATACCCCAGGTGTTTCTGCCACAGGGAATAGAAAAAAAAGCAGATGCAAAGGTCCTTCGACTCTAGGACTTTTGCCAACTCAAGGAAGATTCCAGAAGGTAGACCTTGGAATAGAAACAGAGAGTGGAGGCTGGTGGCTCCAATGTCAGTGGTGCTCTGGTTTTTAATCCGAACTTTCAAGGAGCAAGTAGGGATGTCAGAGAATTCTGACAAAAATGGAAAAGGAAGCAGAAATTGCTGTAGTTCATGTGTTTGTCTATGATCAGAAATGGAAATCAGTCAAGCAAATCCTGTTTGTATTTGTTCACATTGTTGTTGTTTTTAAGTCTGCAAACAATGTGTTATTAATGACTTTCTACAGTTCCTTTACATTCAAGTTAATGTTATGTAAATAGTTAATTACATAACGTGTTAAATAGTGGACAGTGAGATGAATAAAGTAGTGTTTGGTGGAAACCAAACTGCAGCAGCACAGAAACGGCACTGGTCGGAATGGAAATCACTGCCTTCTTACATCTCTATATGCAAGTCTCTTTTTTTTGGAAGGGCCTTATGGCCAATTCTCAGTTTGTATCTATGGGATAGAGTGATTCCTGGAGGTAGGTGAGCATATGGGTCATTCAGTCAACTTAGTCACATACACAGGGCCAGCTTCAGATTTGAAGAGACCCTTAGGATGGGCTTACATGGTAGCAGTAACAGCAGGTGGTCATTTGAATTTAGGACAATGCCCCAAATGTCATGTTGCTCCAGTGGTGCAGGTTCTGAAGGTGGGATCAGCCACTGGAATGTCCTATAACACTTCAGAGCGATACGCATCAAGGGCATTGTGGTGAATCAAAATAACTACCCACCACTGCTACCACCAGAGATTGATGGGAAAGAAATTTGTTTCGGTTCTCATTTAAAGAAGAAATTTAAATTTGCACTTTCCAAAACCATACGAGAACCAAAACACAGCCAAAATTTGCACTTCTCCAAATTTTGCAGTGCAAATCTTCAACCCAGTAATGTGTAAAAAAAAATGCATATACTAGCAGAAAGTGTGAATAAAAATGCATATTTGTGAAAATAATACAAAAATGCATTACATTTAGGTAAACTGCTCTGCAAGAATGTGTATATTATTATTATTATTATTATTATTATTATTATTATTATTATTATTCACCAGCAGGTCCCTGGGTAGATTACAACAATTCAAAATTCCATATTAAAACAGTCAAAACAAATTACAGTCACAGGAACATGGTAGGTCCTGAAAGCACACATCTCAGGTGTCAAAGGGCAGGATAATGAGGTGCGTCTTCAGCATATGGCTGAACCTATATAATGAAGGTGCTGGACATTGAGGGAATTCCACAACTTAGGAACCACAACAGAAAATGACCTCTCCCAGGCCATTCCCCCACCAAACCTCTGAGGGCAGTGTAACTACCAAGAGGGTTCCTTCTGCTAATCTTAACACCCAAGAGGATCTGTAGGGAAGGAGGTGGTCTTTTAGGTATTAAACAAACAAACAAATCACAAACTGATGTGGAAAAAATGAGAAAGTGAAATGGGCTCTTCTCCCACCCCTACCACCACGTAAACCCTCAGTGCACACAGGCATCCTCCTCCAACATGTGAATGGAGTGGCCAGTGGGTAAGTGCACATGTTAGTCTCATGGAGAAAGGCTTCCATTGATCCTCCACACTTCCAAAAACTCCTTGTGGGAATTACCAGGAAGTATTTCCTGTATGATTTGAAAAGACTTCTGTGTGATCTTATAAATATTTCACTAGAATAAATAATACTTCCTTTGCCCTTTCAGTTCCAAATATCCATTTACACTATACACAAACATTATTGCATAAAAGTACCACAGGTGGGAGCTATTTGTGGTTCACATTGGGGTTGATTTTACGCATGACTTGGCTTGCTATATTTCTTTCTTTTCCCTTTTTTTTAAGGCAAAGCATAACTCTCCTGCATCTCAGATCCCCCACTGACCCTCTCAGCTAAAAAGCACAGCTTGAGATCCTGATTTTTTAAAATACACTTAAAATACACAACAACATATGAATTCAAGGCACAATTAATGTATTGCAGGACCATTGACACAGCTGTGTAAGACTGTTGTTGCACAGTCTTCACTTGCCAAAATTTGTGTCTGCGTGCATCCTTTTTAGTAAGTAAGTGCCAGTTCAGGCATATTCTATAACTCCCTGAAGCTGTCAGCGATATGTTCTGAGCAAAGGAAGCTGCCCTGCCGGGTCAAACTGTTTGGCTCTCTAGCCCAGTGTTGCCTACTCTGACTGGCAGCAGCTCTCTAGGGTTTCAAGCAGTCTTTCCCAACATCGCTACTTGAACCTTTTCACTGGAGACCTCATTACTGATCTTGACATTTAGGAACCGCTAAGGATAAAAGGGGTTGCCGAATCACCAGTGGAGAACCACAGATGTTATTAATTAACTGTAGATGAGCTCTTTTTTTAAAAAAAGAATGTGCAATTAATAATCCTACACACAGTTATCATGCATGCAACTGAATGCAGTGCAAAAGTCCACCTGCCAGTGGATAATTGTCCATTATGGTAAATAGTGCACTGTCCCACCAACCTCAGCCAGCACCTCCCCCGCCCTGCCTTTTTACTTACAACCAGTAAAGAGGGTGGCCCTGCCTGTCAGCTTCCTCCTCCTTAGTCTCAGTGTTGCCTTTGTACAACTCAGCAGGGAGGAGGATGGGGCCAAAACTAGAATTAGTTAGTTCTGCATGTTATTGGCTCTGGCTCCACCTACTGTTGGCCACCCTGCCATCCGCCCTACCAGTCCCAAAGGGCACCAGCCACCAACACCACCTGGATATACCTGAGTGTGTGTAGCTTCCTTGTATATGATCTGTACACTGCAAAAATTGGGGTTAATTGATTGCATGCAGGCTCCTTTGCAAACGTATAGAGGCTAGGTTGGATCAGTGGAATGACACACTTCCCCCAAGTTCATTTGTATACCCAGTGAACATCACAAAGGGCTGATATGCTTATCTACTTAAAACTCTTTCTGACCATGACACACGCACACACCACCCCCACTTTCATTAGATCCTTTAGAATTGGAATTCACAGATCTAGAAATCACCAGTATATTGGATTGCTTGCCCTTCTTGATTTCATTTTTCCAGTGTCAGATTTCCTGAATAGCCATGGTATTCTGCTGTTCATTTACTTTTTTTAAGAGCTGAGGCTAGACCAAGTCATCATTATCCAGTTTCTGATTCCAAAGGCTGCTATTCCAGTGTCTCCAGCCATTTACTCGTTAACTGCCTTCAGCAACGTCCTCACTTTTTTCATGAGTTATGTCAAGGACCTTTGTGAACATAATTTAACTAAGGAAATTTCAAAAAGAACGTTCTCACAATTATAGAAGATCATTGTGAACACCCCCCCCCGTTTCACTTGTCGTTAAGGACAATCTAAAGAGCAAAATAAATATGTCACCCTTTGGCTGACTTAGCTGTTAGTATTATTAGCCATGACTCACCATTGTTGGTGGGCCGTAACAATTTGCACATGGCTGAACTTTATTAGAAGGCTTGCTATTTGATATATAATTTTTCTCTTATTTTAGTACAGTAATGGTGCTGGCTTCTCCCCATTTCTTTTGAGCATAGATCGCCAACATCTGTCTTCTCAGGAGCCATTCAGTTCTCTGGAAGCTCTGGGTTGACTGGACTCTGGCTTCACACAGGTACCAGGAAGTAAGAGTCTGCTCTCCAAAATACCCCTATCAGTGAGAAAGTCCTCTCCATTGACTTCTTTTGCATTTTTTTCCTTAGACCAACCTTTTTCCCGGTGTAACTTTTGCTTGGATTGCGATCTGCAGGAGTGCTCCGAACATGAGTTGGGTGTGGCCTAAGTCCCCTCACCTCCCCACCTCCCCTGACACACCCCTGATATGCCTCCTTTTCAGGCCTTATGCTGGCCTATGCGGGCTCCACTTGCTCCAGTCTTGGCTAAGCCAGCTGGATCCCGGCTCAGCTTGGCTGGGCTGGCTGAGGTGAGGGGTGAGGGACTTACACCGGCTGAGCCAGGATCCAGCCAGCTCACCTGGAGATCTGCCACATCCAACTCCCCTCAGCCTGATGTAAATGCAAGTTGGATTGGGCCCCAAGTGAGATGCACAGAGATGTGAAGGCCTGCAGGGAAAAACCCAGAAAAATTGTGGGAGGAAAGTTTTTTCCCCTTCCCCCCCCGCCTGAATTTTTCTAGTTTTTTCCCCAGAAAGTTTGAAAGAAGAAGGTGGGGGGAGGAAACCGGGGGGGGGGAACCCATAATATGTTTGGTTGGAAACACTACATCGCGAAAATGTCCAGATTTCAGAGGATAGCTGTATCTTGGTTTGAGTACTTGGTTCAAGAATTGAAAATTAGGGTCTCTCTCATTGAAATGCCAACAAAATCACAGGGGATGTAGCTCTTGAGCTGAAAAGGCCCCCTTTCCTACAACTTTTGCAAGTACTCTTGGATGAAACAGATTATCTTGACCCATCCCAGTCTGGGTTCAGGCCTGGTTATGGGACTGAATCGGCCTTGGTTGCCCTGATAGATGACCTTTATCGGGAGGACAGGGGGAGTGCGATCCTGTTGTTCTTACTTGATCTCTCAGCGGCTTTTGATACCATTGACCATGGTATCCTGCTGGGCCAACTTGGTGAGATGGGTGTTGGAGGAACTGTTTTACAGTGGTTCCGATCCCATCTCCAAGGTCGCTCTCAGAGAATAGCATTGGGTGATTGTCTTTCGGCCCAGTTGTGCTGTGGGGTGCCGCAGCATACCATCTTGTCCCCATGCTGTTTAAAATCTATATGAAGCCCTTGGGAGCAGTCATCAGGAGATTTGGGGCGAGGTGTCAGCAGTATGCTGACGATACCCAGCTCTATTTCTCCATAACATCTGAATTGGGAGAGGCCGTGCAAGCCCTGGACTGGTGCCTGGACTCGGTGGTGGGCTGGATGAGGGCCAATAAACTGAGTCTGAATCCTAGCAAGACGGAAGCACTGTGGGTTGGTGGTTCCCGAGTTCGGATAATTGGTCAGTTGCCTGCTTTGGATGGGGTTGTACTCCCTCTGAAAGAGCAGGTCTATAGCCTGGGGGTGCTCCTGGATCCATCTTTGTCGCTAGAGGCCCAGGTGACCTCAGTGGCTAGGAGTGCCTTTTTCCAGCTTCGGCTGATAAGACAGCTGTGGCCGTTTCTGCACCGGGATAGCCTGACCACTGTTGTCCACGCACTGGTAACCTCTAGGATGGATTACTGTAATGCGCTCTATGTGGGGCTGCCCTTGAGATTGGTCCGGAAGCTGCAGCTAGTGCAAAATGCAGCAGCGAGACTGCTCACTGGGGCAGAATATTGCCAACATGTCACCCCACTGCAGAAAGAACTGCACTGGCTGCCCATTTGCTACCGGGCCAAGTTCAAGGTTCTAGTTTTGGTGTACAAAGCCCTATAGAGCTTGGGACCAGGATACCTAAAAGACCGTCTTACCCCTTATATACCCAGACGATCGCTGCTCTCTGCAGGTGAGGGCCTCCTGCAGATACCATCTTATCAGGAGGTTTGTTCTGTACAATATAGGAAACAGAGCTTTAGTGTGGCGGCACCTACCCTGTGGAATTCCCTCCCCTTAAATATTAGGCAGGCACCATCTCTGCTATCTTTTTGGTGCCTTTTGAAGACTTTCCTCTTCCAACAAGCCTTTTAAGTTGAGACCTATCCCAGCCTGCATCTGTGTTAGAATTGCTTTTAATATGTTTTAACCCTTTTTTTAAAAAAGATGTTTTTAAAGGTTTTTTTTTATGTTTTTAACATTGTTTTGTTTTAATGTATTTTAAGGTCTTTTTATGATGTTTTAAAGTGTTTTTAGTGTTTCTGTTTGCCGCCCTGGGCTCCTGCTGGAAGGAAGGATGGGGTATAAATAAAATAATAAATAAATAAATAAACTTTGACAATAACTTGGTGTGTGTATATATATGTATCCCCCCTTATTTGGGGAAGGGGAGAGAAGGCCTCCTATCGGAACTGGAAACATATTGGTTTGTAGGGTTATGGCTCTTTTTAAAGAGGCTTAATGAAAAAATGAAATTATTTTATTAATATTGAAGCACTTAGTTGAAAGTAATCCAAGTTTAAATGCAAAGAGCCTCCGGCAAAATATCTCTTCCAACTTTCTGTCTTGATTCAATAGTAGCTGTCAAGAGTAATGAATAATCTGCATGATGTGGGGTTTTTTGGGTTTGTTTGTTTTTTGAGATGGCAAAAAATAAATAAACTAAGACAATGTTTGTTTTGGGACACAGATCAGAGGACACAAAAGAATAAATTATTCTGGATTACAACAGATGTACAAAATTAGGAGATATTGATTCTGTTCTCATGTGTCCAAAAGGACTAGCTCTTTCAAGGGTCCCCTTTTTCAAAAAGTTAAACCAAGCTTGGGATACTTGCTTGATGTTATACGTTATAGATACCTGAAGGCGTTCAAAGCTATATTTATTTTGGGATATTGCATGTTTGTGAACTTAATCAAATTGCCCTTGAAGACAACATCTGTAGTCTTTTCACGAAACATAAGTAATGGGGCAGAATAGACCTAAAAGCCTTGAAATACCTTGGTTTGTTGCAGGGCAGGCCCTATCGTTAGGCAGAGTGAGGCAACCCACTAAAGCAGCAGATGTTGGGGGGACAATGGTGACAGCCCACCAACCATTTTTCTGACCCCTCTGAGCATTCCCTCTGTTACAGGAACATAAGCTGTCTTATACTGAGATGGATCCATCTAGCTCTGTGTTTTCTCCACTGACTGGCAGCAGCTGTCAAGGATTTCAGGCAGGGAACTTCCCCAGCACTAGCTGGAGATGCCAGGGAATGAACCTGGGATGTTCTGTATGCAAAGCAGATGCCCTACCACTGAGCTATTTACTATTTATTAAAACTATTTCTGTCCCACCCTTCTACCCTAAAATAGGTCACTCAGGGCAACTCGCAATAAAATCATACACAATAAAAACACAAAAAAACATATACAGTTAAGAAATCTAGGGAAGTGATATTAAAAGGGGACCAAAGAGGTAAAACTAAAAAAAAGGAGGGGGGGATAAAATCACTTTCAGGCTCAGCCTTCAGTCCCTCTTAAAGGCTCTCTGGAACAATATCATTTTCAGAAGTCTCTGAAACGCCATCAGAGAGAAAGCAGAGAAGGCTTCTTGGGGTAGGGTATTCCAGAGCTTGGAGGCCACAGATGAAAAGGCTCTCTCCTGTGTGCCTGCCAGTCTAACATGCAGAGGAGACCTGAGGCAGCTGATCTTAAATCAAGAGGAAGGTGTATACTGGTGTAAGTGGTCTATCAGGCACATTGGTCCAAGGCCGTTTAGGGCTTTCAAGGTCAAAAACAAATTGGGAGCCAGTTGAGTCAATGATATGATATGATCTCCACACCACAATCCAGTTAACATTTTGAATGAACTGCAATTTCTGAAGCATTTTCAAAGGCAGCCCCATGAAGAGTGTGCTACAGTAATCAAGCCTCAGTGTCACCAATGCATGCAGCACTGTGGCCAAGTCAACTGCTTCCAGGAAAGGGCACGGCTGGCAGACAAGTCTGAGTTGAACAAAAGAACTCTTGGCTACCATACCCACTTGATATTCAAGCAGCAGGGCAGGATCCAGGAGTACTCCCAAACTGTGGACCTGTTCCTTCAAGGGGAATGAGACCCCATCCAGAACAGGTTGCAGCCCTATCCCTGGTGGAGCTTTCCCCTTGAGCAACATTTCCGTCTTGTCTGGCTTAAGTTTCAATTTGTTAGCACACATTCAGCCCTTCACAGCCTCCAGGCACTGGCTTAGGATGAGCACTCCCTCCCTGCGATCAGGTGGTAGGCAAAGATAGAATTGTGTGTCATCAGCATATTGATGACGTTATACTCCAAATCTCCAGGTGACAAGCTATGGCCCTTCCTTTTATTGATCAGAGCTGTGAGTCCCAGACATGTCCTGGACACCCATAATTATCATGCTGCTAACAGGTTGCACTGGAGGACATTAAACCTTTGCTAGTGTTGAAGTAAGAATTCACCTTCTGTGCATGGAATGGGGAGTACAGTAGTGTAGTGGCAAATTCAGAAGTGCAGGGTCCCTTCATGATAGTCATGCCATGCCCCTCATAGCCATGCTCCCTTCTACGACTAACAATCAAATGAACTTTCAGTCTCATACGTTGTTTAGAGTTCTGTTAAGCAATGAATACAGGATAAAGGTATTTCTTTTTTAGATTCAGCAGAAGACCATTATAGCTTCCAGAATACTCTTTTCAATGGTTAACATGCTCTCCTTTCATGCTGATTGGCTCGTAGGATGCTGGAGATATAGGGACTCTGCTGGGATCCTACTCCCAAACAAGTAAGGGGTCTAAGACCACCACCACCACCCTGGGCAACTACACCCCTAGTGGGATGCCATCTTGTTCTTTGACTCAGGCAGAAAAATGTCATGGGTTGCTCCTGGTTGTTGCTAGGTTTGTTGAAATGCTAACATGAAAAACATTGATTATACTCATTATTAGAATTTCCCAATTTAAAAATTATGAAATGGGAATGAGAACTATGGCCCCATCTGCACTATACAACTAGAATAGTATTACACTATTTTAAACAGTCATGGCTTTCCCCAGAGTATCCTGGCAACTGTTGTTTGTTAAGGAAGCTGAGAGGAGACCCACCCCCTTCCCCTCACAGAGCTGCAATTCTCAGAGGGATTAAACAATCAATCCCTCTTCCCAGGGAATTCTGGGAATTGTAGTTCTGTGAGGGGGAATAGGGGCCTTCTAACAACAATAGACAAAATAACTAGCCACTTAAATATTCTTGCCCTATTTTGAACGCCTGCAGTTTTTGATGAGTGCTTGTTTGTGCTAGCCACAAGACTGGGTCTATGGACAAAAAAATATGAATCAGATGACATCAATCAGAAATTGTCATGCTTCTTCAGAATGTGCTGGTGCTAATAGTGATACCACCTGGCTATTTCCATCTTGTTTTGGTCATTTCCCTCCCTAGTTAGTGTATTGCTTGAGCCAGAGAGCAGCAAGGCTTTGTCTGCTTTGAAAAACTAGGGATTGATTGGTGTCCATTAGCATCAGACAATACAGCTGAAGAAAGAAAAGTGACTTAATGAAGTTTGCAATTTAATCGAAATGGTTATATAATTGGCCTGCCAAAAGCAAACCAATCAACCATGTAGTATCTGAAATTTTATTGTATACCAGATGCCTTTGCTAGGATTCTTCTGCTATAACTATGATGCTGTAAATGGTTATGTAAATGGTTTGTTCACATTTGAATTTTAAAAAAGAAACCCTTCTCAGGAGTCGAAAATCCATAATTATGCAATGGTGGGTGTGGTGGCACACTCCACCCCCATCCTTGTGTCCATGCAGAGGGACTTCATGAAGAAAGTTCTCTCAATGCTAGGGATGGAAGTCAGTTTTGGTTCTCTCCATTTCTAATTTTTCCAGTCTTCAGTTCTCCATATTTCTGCAGCAATTTGCATTTTCAAAACAAAATCCTCATGAAAATTCTCCAGCATTTTAGGGCGAACTTCTCCTACTAGACTAATTTTTGTTGGGAGTTTTGATTAATGTGCACATTTCTTGCAGGCCACTTCTCATTATATAATGCATTTTTGCATGTTGCTTTCACTCATATATTTATTTTTATGCACGCTGAACTGCATCTAAAAATTCACATAAGTGCAAATTTTGAAAGATGGCTGTGTTTCGATCCTCATATTGTTTTAGAAAGTGCAAATTTGATAAATTCAATTTGAGATGCAAACTGAATCAATTTTTCCCCCTACTCCACACTATCAGGAACCTTACTAAGGGAGCAATCCCCTATGCTCCCCTAGAAACCGTGCAGTCTAAATTTCTTAGGAGCATTGTTGGTACTCCCCCATGTGTTTCTAATGTGAAGCTCCGTTTAGAGGCTGGCCTCCCTTCTATTGAGGCTCATATCTGGATACTTAAATTCAGGTACTGGTTTAAATTGGTTTATGCTCCAGTAGGATTGCCCCCCCCTTGTGCTGCTGGATTCTCACCAATCAAAATGGAAGAAATCTCTATTTTATAAACTGGCACACCTAGGTTTCCCCCCCCCCCATCTATCCTAGCCTCAGGTCCAACAAAGGCCATGACGGATATCAAGCAGAGAATCCTTGATACGGAATTCCAACAGCATTTATCTCTTGCTGATAATAATTCTGTTTGCACTTTAAGTTTAAAGCCTTTCTCCTTAGCGCAGTAGTTAATCTCTCTCCAATATCCAAGATTGAGAAAGGCATTTACACAGGCTAAATACAATGTTCTTCCATCTTCCCTTTTGGAGGGTAGATATCGTAAAATCCCACGATCTGATCATTATTGCCCTTGTGACTCTGGTGCCATTGAGACGGCAACGCATGTATTGTTAGACTGCATATTCTACAATGAGCTTCGCAGTCGCTTTATTTCCCCTTTGCTTCAGAAATTGCCAGGTAGGGATGTAACTTCCTATATGCATTTTTTATTTGCAGACTTAGATCCTTCTATCACATACAGAGTCGCACAATTTTTTGCCACTGCTATGGATCAGCGTAAAATATTTGTAAACTAGGGATGGTCACATTTTATGATATTTGTTAAATCATTTTGTATTTGCCCCTTTTAAATATTGTCTGTATAGCCAATTATAGATTTTAGATATGTAATATACATGTTACTTTTATGTTTTTTTTCTTCTGGTCATTGACCGTAATAAACCATTGTGGTGTGTGTGAAAGGGAGCAATCCAAACCCAAGATCCGCCAGAATGAGCAGAGTTTGGAATAGGTGGATCTCCAGCTGAGCCTAGGCTTCACCAGCTGTTCTTCATCACAGTTCAGCCAGAGATACACTGGCATAAGTCCTTCATCCAAGCTCAGCTAACTCAGCTAGTCAGCTGAGCTGAGACCAGGATAAGTCCTGGGAAAGGGGTATTCCAGGGGAGTGGTGGGGATGGGACAGGGGGGACTTACCCCTAATCCAAACTCTGTTCAGCTCAGTCATATGACCTAGCAACCTAATAAAAGTTACATTGGCAAAAAGGGTTGTGCAACTCTATTTTAAAGGCTCGTTTCCTCTCTGCTCAACTTGGGCTACCTCAGCCAGCAATAGCCTGCTTCTGAATGAGGTTTATTATAGGGGTAGGTTTCACCGGCATAATTTACCCTGGTGTAAATTATGTTGGCTTCCTATAGTATGGATTGCTCTGCCTGGCATGAAGGCTTCTACACATTTTTCTAATGAATGGATGCAGACCACCAATGGAATGAGTTTCCACCAACAGAAGGAATATCTGCTTCCCATTGGAGGAAGCCGGTTCCATCAGATGAAATGCCTTCCAGAGTCAGAAATAATAGCCTCAAAAACTACAGCATGTCCTGAACACACAGCTCCACCAATTAAAATTGATCTCCCCAATTAAAATTGCCACCCACTGGTAAGCCAGCTAAAGCTTTTGTCGGTTAATCTACCAATTAACGGTTCCAAGCCTTGTGTATGGTAGCATTCATTTCGCTTTCCATGGCTATATGGCTGTTCCGGAAGAGTGGACACTGAGGGCAATAGAGCTGGAACTGTATGAAATATAATCAGGTTCTTAGATGTTTTGCTTGACATGCTTATTTATATGTCTCACAGCTGAATATTAGCCCTCTGCAGGCAATTTGAAAGAGAAATAGACATCTACATTATAAGTGAGTTGCTCTCCTACTCGTCCTTCCCCCAACTCCTTTGCAATTCACAAAGAATTCTTTCATGACAATGGATAGAAAAAGACTTCGTGAAAATAAATAGCCAAGGAGCAATATGGATTTAATTGCCTGTGCTGCTGCATTGCTAAAATAAAACAGCTGTGATCACATACTGAGATAAAACCATTGTTCAATAAATAAGTCTTATTAAACATTGCTGCAGTGATGATGAGTTCAGCTGTCCAATGACAAAGTGGGCCTGCTTCCTGGACCACCCATTGCTCCGAGGGTGTAAAGATGTGACCGGCCTCTATGTGAGTCTCTCTCGCTGTGTGGAATGTTCATTACTGTATTAGGGGACGTAATGGATCCCGTAGTTCACAAACGGGTTACACTGTGGTAACTTGGTTTATTTACGGATTGAACAAAGTATTGCTTGGCTTACTCATTGACTATCATACAGAGTGCTCCTTTCCAAAGGCTACCAAAACAAGGATCCTTTTTTTATTCTTTTTTGCAGTTTATTTTTTTTATTTTTAAAAAATAGAAATTTCTAACAGTTCACTATTTTAAAAAAGCACAATAGAATAAAATTATACACATTACAATTACACCATAAATATATAACAAAACAACAATGATCTGTTTATTTATAATCAATTTACCACCAATACTTTGAAATGGCTGTTTCTTCATTTATGGCACCTATCTTGCTGCAGCTCATAGGGTTGTATATTACGATGATGACGGTGATTACATTTATATATTGCTTAATGCCAAAATAAGCATCTAAAAACCTATGACATAAAGATAGAAAGATAAACATCCATAATTAAAATACACAATAAAACAGTCCCATTAAAACGTTAAAATAAACACCCATAATTAAAATATGCAATACTAGGGGGCTCTGCCCCCCTTGCTTCACTCATCAACCCCCACCCCCAAATACACACATCCCAGGGTTCCCTAAACACACACACACCCCAGGCACTCCCAAGCACACATCATACACATACACACACAGGGACTTCAAAACACTCACAAGTGCACCCCCAGATGCTCGCAAATGAACCCCCAGGCACCCCACTCACCTCACCAACTCCCCTCACGATTCCCCTAGTGCAGCTAGGCGTTGCTGTACACTGACCATCATGAACCCGCTAATGCTCCTTGCCTGTTCCTGCCCTGCATCGCTGCCCTGCACCACTGCTTCCCCCTTGACAAATGGCACCGCTGCGCAGCTCTGTGCATCATGTTTAGGCTACCTCCTCACCTAGGGCATTTACGTGCCTCCTGCCCAGGCTGCCACTGCCTCCACCACCACTTCCCCCCAGCTGCTCCCCCTCCCCCTGGTTGCTTACACTGGCCCACTCACCTCAATCGCTCACCTGCCCTACCGCTGCCCACTTGCTTCACTTACCCTACACCCGGCTGCCTTGCTTGCTCAGTCACCCACCCCCACACCAGCCATTGTGCCCTGCCCCCACATGATGCTGCATGATGGCATGACAGCTTAGGAAAATATTATATGGTTAGATTAGATACAACCCTGAGCTTTCATATTGCAAAGCATAACTGATAAACTCTGTTTGTTTCACAAATGCATTTGGTTGTATCTAGCTAAGTTCTACTTAGAGTAGACCCATTTAAATTAATAGAGCTAAGATACTCATATCCATTAACTTCAATGCATCTACTCTAAGACTAGCACTGGATACTACCCATAATTCATGATTTTGCAATGAAAAGGGCTAGAGTCAAAATGTCTGGTCCAAATCCAGTTAAAGATAAAGAACCATAAGGAAGGAGAGCATCAAGAGCCTTGAACTTGATCATCAACACCTGGTAGCACCTGGACAGCAGACTGAGCAGGTATAGGGATGGGGAGGGTTAAATTCAGTTTGCATTTAATGGCGAGCCTGCCTAACTTGCACTTTCCAATTCAATAGACAGACGAAAGCACAGCCATTGTGCAAAATTCACAGTTCTCCAAATTTTGCAGTGGAGTTCTGTAGCCAAGTACCATGTACAAAAATGCATATACTAGGGGGAAATGTGCATAAGAATGCATACATGAGTGAAAACAGCATTAAATATGAATTACATTAAGGAAACTGCTTTGTACAAATGTGTATCTAAGACAAAATGTGTATATTAGGAGAATTTCAAACTAAAACGCTGGTGAATTTTCATGAGGACTCTGGAAAGGAAAAAGAAAATTGCAAACTGACATGGAAGTGTGGAGACCTGAACTTAAGATCGGAAACTGAGAGAAACCAAAATTGACAGAACTGGCCATCCCAATCAGGTACAACAGGTCACCTGGTCACAGTCTTCCACAGTACGGTGAGATGTACTGTATTCTATTTAAATTATAGTAATGATTTCTAAATTTACATCTGCACATAAATTAGCACATGCAAATTTTAAACAAGTCTGTTTCCTCTGTTTTAGCAGTGCATTGAATGGACACCCTCCTCTTGCAGGACTCATTACAATATGGCCTCTAGGCACCTTGAGCAGCTGCAGGTTTTGTATGCCGAGTCAATCAGGGCCACACCTTCCCAGGTCAGGTGGAAATGAGCCAGCCAAAGCACAGGGACCAGGTCTTGCAGGTTTGTAATATAAAAGAAAAGGTTATTTAGCACAAACAGCACTCATAACCATAACAAGAAGAAATATAACAACAGCAATTAACTCCCAAGTCAGTACATAGCAGACAGGCAAATACTGAAATATAAATGTTTTCTACAGAGGAAAATCAAAAAGAGCCTAATAACAACAAAAAATATCATAATGTGGTCAGTGCATTGATCAACCAACACAAAGCAAACTGTGTTTCAATGGCAAACTCCCATAAATGCCTGTGATTGACACATACCCAAACCAAACAATCTTTGATGGGGCCATTTTTTCATTGCAAATATGCTCCAAACGTTAGCCAAGTGGTTTCCTTTTTAAAAAGTAAATGGATACACTCTAGTTGACAGCATATCCTAATTCCAAACCAGATCAATATATATTGCTTATGGCATTTTATTTCGTAAGAATTTTACATCCTGCAATTATACCATACAATTGGAGGCACAGGTTCTGGGTGCAGAACTGAAATTTCTAATGTCAGCTATTTAAATTTAAAAGCCAGCTTCTAGCAATCTGAGCATAAGGGAGAGCCAAGCATAATTTCTAGGGGTTGTGACTAATGAAATAAAAAATGTGCCAAATAAGGCAAATATATACTTTTCTTTGTGCAAAATGTTTATTTTAGGATGTATGATATACTGATATTACTGCCGAGTTGGAATCAAATAGGTATATTGCATCTAATATATATTTAAATAACAGTAAGGATGCTTTCCCATTACATTAAACTTTTTCATTATTAGAGTATTTCCTCAAACAAACATGCTTCCCTCTTAGAATTAAGAAAAAATGCTGTACAAATAATACAGTATGAAACAGAATCCTTTAGACTCTTCAGAAGTATGTGATCTGATAGGATGAAGGCTCCCCTCTAGTGGATATATGCAGTATTAACGGTATTTAAAACCCATTTAATTACTGGATTAAATTCTCCCTGTAGATTAGAATGCTTGTTATGTGAAGAAGGAAGACTTTCCTCTTTCAGCAAGGCTTTTAAGTCGGCATCTGTATTAGAATTGTTGTTGTTTTTAAGATTTTTTAAAGATATTTTGTTTTTAAGATGTTTTTCGTTTAGTATCATTTGGTTGCCACCATGGGCTGCAATATAAGGGAGGAAGGGAGGGATATAAATTGATGATGATGATGAAGAAGTATTGGTGGTGGGAGTCTCTATATATTATGAAACCAGAGATGTACTAATTTAGTTAAAACCTGTTTTTGCAAGAGTGTGTGATTTGAACATTTGCTTTATTTAATTTATTTATTATTTGATTTATATCCCGCCCTTCCTCCCGGCAGGAGCCCAACAATGCCTGCAAAAACAGATAACTACACTCAAAACTTTCATGTCTCTCTAAGCAACCCACCCCAATCCAGCTCCCTAGCATCCATGCAGACTTGTGGGGCTCTTTTGGACCCCAGGGCACTTTTCATTGTGTAATATACAAAGCAGACCTACAGGGATGCCCTTCTAGGACATTGTCACAAATGCTAATCTGTACATCATCACCAAATTTCAGCCAGTTGCCACTTATGTTTTTTTTTCTGGGAAAAAAATTCACTGGGGTCCAAAAATACCCTAGCAAAAAGCCCTGGGGAAACATTTCTGCCTGTTATTGTGTAATTTACACATGAGTAGACCTACAGAGTTGTCCTCCTAGGACATTGTCACAAAGTGTCACTCATACACCATTCCCAAATTTGAGCCAGTTCCCACATACTGTTTTCCTTCTGGAAACAATAAAACTACTGCAGTCCAAAAATATCAATTTACTCGATATGCAGGGAGAAGGAGCCAACATATACTGTAGTGCTCAGAAAATTCTACTTTCCACAAAAAGGGCATATTTCTGCCACACTGGGGGGAATTGGATACAGCAGACCCCGAGCTGAGCTGACAGGCTCCCAGCACTGCTGGACTCTACCAGCAGAAGCCTCTGATGTGGCTGACCCACAGCACCACAGGGACCTTGCTATTGCCACTGGGGTCCGCCAGGGACGGTCAGCCTAGCGGATGGAGAGCTGGCAGAAGCTGTCAGTAGCCCTGAAAACAGGGCATTCTAGGGGCAGGGCAGGGGAGGAGCTGTGTGTGGGGCTTATGCAAGAAACTCCTTGCGTTTGGAGCCCTCCCCCAGGTACTGATCCAGCCAAAATCTCTGCTGGGCAAAAGGCCAGCAGAGTAAAAAAATTGTAATGGGCACCTATGGGGAGCGCTTACTCCCTGTGGGCCGATACGTGGGAGCTGGCTTCTTCCATCTCACTCATGCACACAGGTCCCAACGGCGCTCAGGTGGGCTGGTGGCTTCCAAGCAGGAAGTGGATGTGACGGAGCTTTCCACTAGCTCTTCCTCCTCTAGTCCCCCCTCCACCAGCTTCTCACCATGTGGATTGCTCTGTAAGTGGTTTTTGGCTCAAGGTGCTTTGGTAGTGTCAAGCACACTTGTGGTGACCAAAAGCAAAGCAAAACAAAACAAAAAGTGTCTGGGGTACAAAGTGATGCCATCCTTCTATTGGAAATATCATTGGGATCCAAATATACCCCAAAGTCAGCCAGTGTGATTTTCTTTTCTTTTTTTTGCCAGGTCTGCTTGAGGGCTAGATAAGCTCCAAATTGCTTTGTGGGAAGTTCACAAGTAGGACATGAGCACATGAGTTCTCTTCCCACGTGTGATTCTCATGTGTAACGTCTCCATCACTAGTAGCCTTATCCTCCGTGAATTTGTCTAATCCTTTTTAAAGCCATCTATATTGGTGGCCGTCGCTACATCTTGTAGGAGTAAATTCCATGCATGCACTCACATTCTACTTTTAAGCTTCCTATCAGTATCTGGTTGGCCACTGTGAGAACAGGATGCTGGACTAGATGGGCTTTGGACTGATCCAGTAGGGCTCTCCTAATCTTCTTATGCAAAGGAGGGGTACGCTCATAAATGCACTATAGGAGGTGGATTGGTGGGCCAGATCCAGTTCCCTACACCTGTTCTAGTGTATTTAAGTAATATTTGTTATTGGTCTGAATATTTTTAGGGATGTGAATTTTTGCCTCGCTTATTTCTGCTTTAATTTCTTTTGTTAGTTTATATTCTTTTTTGTTCTCATTTGGGCAAGACTTCCATTTTCTTAGGGAGGGGGTAGGTCTTCTTGCCTCTAATAGCTTCCTTGATTCTGCTTGTGAACTATGCTGGACTCCTCTTGACCTTGATGCCTTTCTTGAGATCTATGGTATACATACTAGATGAGTTTCTATTAATGTGGTTTTGAATAACCCCCAAGCATTGCGAACGGAGTTGATCCTCTTGACTTCCCTTTCATCTCCCTTTTTACCAATCCCCTCTTTTGAAGTCAAACATGATTGTGTTGGACTTCCTTGGAAACATTCCACTTAAGTATGTATTGGATTTGATAGCACTGTGGTCACTGTTTCTAGCCAGTTCACCACTTACATCTTGTACCAGGTCCTGGTCACCACTTAAGATTAAGTCCATGTCAATGTCTCATTATTGAGTGTTTGGACTTACAAACTTCCATCAGTTCTAACTTATTTTTAAAGATACAGATCAATATTTGGACATTCAGCAAAAGGCTCTTAACAACTCAAGTTTTGTTACACTCATATGTGGGGTTAGGTATGGGATCCATTGGGCAGTGCTGATTCAAAAGCATTTCGTTGACCTAACAGGCTGCTATTGATTTGAGTTCTTATTTTGTCAGCTAGCGGCAGCTTTTACCAATCCTTTTTCCCCTTTTTTTATGTACAAAAATATTAACATCAATATTTTGAAAGGAAATATAGATAAAATAATCATTCTTAATATTTCAGAGGCAGATTTTTTAAAAATAATAATCCATTTTCAAAAATAGCTGCAGAAAATTGCTATATAAAAATCTGACCTGCAACGATAGAGAATAAGTGAATTAATGGAAAATTTGGTACCAAATCAGAATTGGGCAGAGTGCTAGCACATCTCTAGTGGAGATTCATAGTATCTGTCATGGCCCCGTCAGAGGACTCCTCAGATGAGGATGACTCGGGAGTAACAGCAGCGGACCCAGGAGCAGCAGACTCAGAAGGAGACATGGAGGAGCCTCCTGAGAATCTAGCTCCTTCTCCCCCTCAGCTGCAGAGCACCCCAGATACAGCAGAGTCCCTGCAGCCAGACACAGACAGTGAACAGGATACTCCCCCCTCACCTGCAGAACGTAGACAGCAGAAGGTCAGGCAGAAGAGAGGCAGGTCTGTCTCCTTAAGGCCCAAACGCTGAGGACTCACACCTGCTGTCAACCTTGCTCTTTATAAGGCACACCTTGGCTGCAGCTTGTTGCTGACTGCAACATCAGGCGTGGCTTGTGTGTTCCTAGTTTCCTAGCACCCTCTTTTGGACTGACCCCTTGGCACTTGATCCTGGACCTCTACTGACCTCGCTTCTGGACTCCTGACTCGGCAAGTACGCTTCGGACAAGCCTGGCCCTTATCAGATTCCCTCCTCCTAAGACCTGGCAGATTTATGGCTAGACTGCCGGCTAAGGACTTTGCTTCCCTGCCAACCACCCAGGAATTTCCAGCCCCCACTGGCACTGCTGACGCAGTGTAGAGCTGACAGTATCTAATGTCCTGAGTATTCAAGGTTTAGGCCATCTGGCCATAACTAGAGTGTTCAGGCCCAAAATATCATCTTCACTGTTCTGACTTGTGATGGGGTCCAAGATAATGCTGCACTGCGTGAAACATGAAAAGAACTCAACACGAAGATGAAGAGAGATCTCATTCCATATTTAGAATTTTCCACATTATTATGCTGCAGCATACCTTCCTGTTCAGCTGGGGTCTTTCTCCATAATTTGCTTTACATTATGGTTAATCCAGCCCTCAGTACCTTTTTTTTCTTTACTGCTGGGGCTTTTGAAAAGGACACATCAATGGAATGTGCAAAAACATGTGTACATGGGCTCCGAAACTGACATGCACAGTTACAGTGACTGTGCGGATGGTAAGATTTGCAAGTATGGAAGCTTGGCTGATATTTGCACAAACTCCCACTGCTTCTTCATAATTTGATTAGTGTACTTCCTATTTGCATCTGCCTTTTCTCTGATGCTCAGCCATGCCGATTGGTTGCAGCTGTGCCAATGCCAATTTTCTTGGTGGCTAACCTGATTAGGTAATAGCATGGCATTGTGATGTCAATAAACCACAGATGGGGAAGTGATGCCTTTTGCAAAGAGAAAGGACTGACCTGTGGGAGGCATGTCACAAGCTTAAAATAGAGCAAGGCAGATTGCATCTGCAGAGGCAAGTCTCTCAGTCATCACAGGTTAGACCAAGGCTATGACTTCTAGTGGACTGCAGGTAAAAGGCTCTTAGTTGCCAAGATGAGCATAATTTTTAACTTAATTAATAAATAAATAAATATTGTTTTAAAATATTTTAAGTATGTGTTCTTTTTATTTTTTAAATTGTTTTATCTCCTTAAGGAGACTTTTGTGCTTGCTGCCCTGGACTCTGGGTGGGATATAAATTTAATTAATAAATAAAATGAAAAAATAGAGATGTGGTGGGGAGGACTCTCAAGGAGGCTTTCAAAAAAGTGACAAACTGAATTTTGATTCTGAATTTAGAGTTTCATAACAATTAATGTTTGTATCATTAGGGAATGACTATGTAAAAGAACTTAAATCTGTACCAGATCTTTTTAAAAAAAATAGCATAGATCAGGGGATCCCAAACTGTGGTGCATGAACCACCGGTGGTCTGCAAGTTTCATTCAGGTCATCTATGGCATGTCCATATTAAATATTCATATTGATTTTGAATGATGTTTTAATTGATTCTTTTATATTGAAGTTATTGTGTTATCACTTGAATTATGTGAAATGCAAATTGTAATACAATAAAAAAGAATATAAGAAATACGAGGGGCTCTGCCTCTGCATGCTTTGCATGGCAACCCTTCTCCCAGATCACCAAGACACCTCAGCCCTCCTCAGCCCTTTCTCCCATATTGCCAAGGCATTTCCTCCCTCCCTCTTCCCCAGGTCGACAAGGTACCTCCCCACCCCATGGCCTTGAGCGTGGCCTTGAGCACAGATTGACCATGGCTCAGTCACCACACTGCAGTTCACAGTGCCACGTCTGTGGCAAAAGGAACGGCAGCATGAGGGTTAGAGGCTCCCAAAAATATAGAGGAAGAAAAGTGCAATAAAAATACAGTTAAAAATCATACAGCACCCTGCACAGTGCATTACAATTGCTACAAGAGGCCGCCCTGGGCTCCTACTGGGAGGAAGGGTGGGATATAGATGTAATAAACAAACAAACATTAAGTGGTCTGCCTGGACCCTTAGCAATTCTCAAGTGGTCCATGCAGAAAAAAAGTTTGGGAACCACTGGCACAAATTAAAAAACAGATTTCTTTCTATATTGTATGCATATTTCATTCTGTTAAGAAAATCTTAACACTCTACTATGCTGTTAGCAGCAGATGTTGGATCTGATTATTTTGAATTAACAAAGTAACTCTCAGAGTTGCCAGCTTGTGATTTAAAATATTTAATAGTTTTCTGTGCTGGCAATTGAGTAAGTTGTTTTGTTATAATAGGTTGCTGCACTGTTTATCATTAACCATCCTGCAAATGCTTTTGCAAGAGGCTAGACTTGCAGCATGTTGCTATGGAGACTTGACCCAAAAAACTGAAACATACTTCCTATAGGCTCTGCTTTTGTGTTTCCAGGCAGTTGAAAAGATTCTCACCTGGAAAAGAGGTTGGAAAGGGGGAGCTTAAGTGCTATTTTCCATCTACATTTCGCACTTACTCGATTTAAACTAGAGGTGGGTCACTACAGGCACAGGGGCCAAATGTGGCCCTCTAGACAAGTGCTTCCTAAATTTTGTTTACCCATGGACCACTTGGGAATTGCTGAGGGTCTTGGCAGGCCGCTTCAAGGTTTTTTTTCTATGCCAGGTGCTGTATTATTTTTTTATCTGTATTTTTATTGCACCTTTATGTCTTATATTGCATTATATTACAATTTGAATTCTACAGAATTCAAATTGTAAGTGTTCTTCGGAGCCACACAGTGGACTGGTGGTCTGCAAACCATAGTTTGGGAACCCCTGCTCTGGGCCTTTACCTGGGGCCACCTCCCAGAACTTTCTGGCACTTTCCCTAGGCCACACCCCTTACTGACCCTGCTCTATTAACTCCTTGAGTCATTTTGCCTGAATGGAATGTGTCCTTGAACTGCGATAATACTTCTTGCTTGCCTGGATGGAGAGGTGCATATGTAGAAACCTCTGGCCTTTGCAAGGCTGGAATGTAGCCTGCTTTTGTCTCATGATCCACCCACTTTTGGCTGGGGCCGTGGCACTGGTGGTTGCATGTCAGTGGGGCACTGGAATCCGCTCTGGGTTTTAGTCCAAACTTTCAAGGAGCTGTTGAAGGTGCTGAAGGTCATACTAAAACCTGAAACAGATTCCACTGCCCCACTAACATGGAG
This sequence comes from Rhineura floridana, assembly GCF_030035675.1. Classification (NCBI taxonomy): domain Eukaryota; kingdom Metazoa; phylum Chordata; class Lepidosauria; order Squamata; family Rhineuridae; genus Rhineura; species Rhineura floridana. The sequence goes on along the minus strand of NC_084492.1, from coordinate 15,156,198 downwards.
CCACCTGCTGCTACTGGGCTGGTGGGAATTGTAGTCCAAAACATCTGGAGGGCACCAGGTTGGGGAAGGCTGTGCTAGACTTAGTCAATAAATACTGCCAACCAGATGCAGAGTCTTCAAAAAGGGAATGGCTATTTACAGGGAAGGGACTAATGAAGTTGTAGCTCAATCAGATGCATGTTTACTCAGAAGAAAGTCACAGGGGGACTCCCAAGTGTCCACAGGACTACAGCCTTGGCAGAATTAAGTAGTCATATGGCACAAATCTATGCATGCTTGTTCAGAAGTAAGCCCCACTAAGTGCCATGGAACTTACTCACAAGTAAATGGGTGTGGGTTTATGCAGGAGGGGATGTGTCTCAGTGGAAGAGCACATGACACCTGCACTGCTAGGTAGGGCCCCACTGGAGAGCCACTGGCAGTCAGTGTGCATGGTATGGTATAGTTTATTTACATACTATGTTTTAGCCCAATGACCCTCAAAGCAGTGAACAGAATATTGTAAGACATATCGCAAAAGAACATATTACACAAGAAATATACAGTAGAAATGCAATGCATACAATAATGTAAATGTACTGCCTTCAAGTCGATTCCGACTTATGGCGACCCTTTGAATAGGGTTTCCATGAGGCTGAGAGGCAGTGACTGGCCCAAGGTCACCCGTAAATAGATCAAAAACATATTTTAAAAATAGCATGGAAATTCAATTGGGAACACCAATTATGTAATAAAAGTTAGTGTAATAACAGCAATAGTGTAACAAAATGTAGTAAGATCTAGCAATCAATAGGTACAGACCATCAGAGGTGGCAGAAATCTGCCATTCAACTTGGTTTCTTTGCAGAAGGAAGGAAATCATCAGAACTACTTCACTGGCTTTCTTCTTACACAGCATGTTACATGATGGGCTGTCCAAAGGCTGTCCCCAGATCATCTGGCACCCCCTTGTCCATACTCAAAATGCAGCGCCAAGTGGCTCACTTTGCACGATGCAGAGGCGTGCATATAGCTGCTGCCTCTGTCTGCCATGCCCTAAATATGTTCAGAGAACAGAAAGGCTTGAAAGGCAGGCTGAGGAATGATCAGCATGCAAACAGGCTCTCCAGCAGGGCCAGCAGCAGAAGGCAGCCAGGTCGGGTCCTGGCCAAGGGCCCCTCCTTAGGGTGGGAGGGTAGCGCTCCCATTCCGTGATCTGCAGCAGTGGCTGCTCCCAACTGTGCCACAGATCAAGGAGAGGGAACTCCCAGGCACTCACCCGATACAGACAGTGTGGGCTTCAATAAGTCCGCACACATGCCCCACCTCCCTCTTCTATCACGGTGAATGTCATGTGTGCTGTGCGTACATGCCTCCCATCAACTAAGATGGCAGCAGGGGCTTCCCAAAGGAGCTGGCACCCCCGTTGCCATCTTGGTTGAAGGTAGGCATATGTGCGCAGTGCGCACAGCATTCACGGCAATGGGAGAGGTAGGAGGGACGGGCAGGCGGGTGCTGGCCCTTTTGTCCAATCCACACAATTCTCCCACACCCATGTGACTGAACCTGCGTTCGATAGTCTGACCTAGGGTAAGGCAGCTTCCTGCATTCCTGGGATTGAAGCCTTACATTTTGCACTAAGTACCTAATCACGGCAAACAGACTGAGTCTGCAATCTAATAGACCTGGGAACAAGTCCCGCTGAACCCAATGCCTCTTACTTCTCAGTAGACATCTGTTGGATTGCAGCCTGAGAAACGTACATATGCACTGGGCCTAAAGCAATATGGCTGGCCATTATCTCAAGAAAACGCTTTTGTTTCTGTTGTTTTGGAGCCAGGAGCTAAGGGCCAAACTAGCCATGATGCCATTCACGCATTTAGCAGTTGCTACATGGTTTTCTTTATCAGGCATGGAGGCTATTGGGATGAAAACCCTGACAAGCGGGAGTTGGGATGCTTTAACCCAAAGACGGGGAACCTGTGGCTCTCCAGACATTGTTGGACTCCAACTCCATGCCTGGGTCCTGATTTCCAGGGTTCTTTGGGGAAAGCCATGCGCCTTAAAGGTAGGGTGCATGCGCAGCCTTCTGAAAACTCATAAATAAATAAATCACTCCTTTTCTAATTTTGTGAATGTCATGGAAAAAAACCCAACACCATTATGAACTTTGTGGGTGGCATCACATCCAGTTTGGTCCTAAACGAGCTCCTGAAGTAACAGCTTTCCCTAGCACCAACCTCATTTGTTTGCATAGCATTCCCTGTCTGATTTATTTCCAGGCAGCTTGACAGACAGCACCATTTCTCGGTTGGCAGAGGCACTCTCCAAGAACAGACAGATTAACAAGTTAAGCTGCCTTGGAATTCCTTGATGATTAATGATCCTGGGCTGCCAAACTTTTATTTTAATGACCCCCGTTGCTAACTACAGCACAGGACAAGTGGAAGCCATTACTAAAGAAAAATAATTTTCAGTTCAACAAATTGAATTTAACATCCAAAACTATGAAAGGTTCATTAATCAACTGCTTTTTGTGCCGTCTTGACTATTGGCCATGATATAAAATATAAGTAACAGTGACTTTGGAAACCGTGAGAATTTCTTTCTAAGCTGGTATTTGGAGGAAGATTTTAAATTGTATTATGAAATCACAAAGGTATGAAAGAACACCAAATCACTTCTAGTTCATCCTTCTCCAATGTGGCGCCCTCCACAGGAATTTTGTTGTGGTTGGTATGTTATTGCATTTAGGAAATCATCACTGTCTTTTGTTTTTCTTTTCTATTTGCATTTCATTTACCTTTAACCTCACTCCCTTACATCTATAAAAGCAACAGTGGTTCCATGCGCTCATTTCCATCCCCTTAAACCCACTGATGATGCACCTTCTTGGTTGCATTACGGTTTGTTTCTTGCTCAATAGTGGTAAAAGAGAATTCACATACTGAGAAGTGTGGCTGCAATTGTTGTTGTTCCCAAGCTGCTGTCTGTGAAGGTAGATCAAACCATGTGTGTTTTCTCTGTCAATTATTATTCACTGGAATTGGGTTGGCTGTCAAAATGAGTTTATAGCAGCCCACAACATAGACAGAAAAGGGTAGAGAGTCATCTTACTCTTACTCATTTCTCAAACCTCTTTCTGAAGTGAAGGGTCAAGTCTGAAAAGAAGTTTGGAGCAACCATGTTAAAAGGTACAGGCAGGGCATTCCAAGCAGGGGGTTGCCAACCCTGCTTGGATATGGGTATCTTTACAGAGGATTCCTAGTCAAGCTTTACGAATCCAAACCATATCTACTCAGAAGTAAGTCCTATTGAGTTCTATGGGGCTTAATAAGTGTTTAGAATTGTAGCCTAGGCTCCTTTCTTCCTGCAATGGCCTTCTGGTGACTGGTCTGGCCTGAGGGCACTTAAACGCTTTTTGCCAGAAGCATGTTGGGTAGATTAAAGAAAGGGGATCCCAGGGAATGCAAGGAAGAGGTACCAGAGATCGTATCGCAAAACATATGTTGGATAATGGAATGGACCAAGGAATTTCAGAAGAAAATCACCCTGTGCTTTATAGATTACAGCAAAGCCTTTGATTGTATAGATCATGAAAAACTATGGAATGCTTTAAAAGAAATAGGGGTGCCACTGCATCTGATTGTCCTGATGCGCAACCTATACTCTGGACAAGAGGCTACTGTAAGGACAGAATATGGAGAAACCGATTGGTTCCCCATTGGAAAGGGTGTGAGACAGGGGTGTATTTTATCACCCTATTTGTTTAATCTATATGCAGAACATATCATACAGAAAGTGGGATTGGACCAAGATGAAGGAGGTGTGAAAATTGGAAGGAGAAATATTAATAATTTAAGATATGTAGATAACACCATACTACTAGCAGAAACCAGTAATGATTTGAAATGAACACTGTTGAAAATTAAAGAGGAAAGCACAAAAGCAGGACTACAGCAGAATGTCAAAAAGACTAAAGTAATGACAACAGAACAGTTATGTAACTTTAAAGTTGATAACGAGGACATTGAACTTGTCAAGGATTATCAATACCTTGGCACAGTCATTAACCAAAATGGAGACAATAGTCCAGAAATCAGAAGAAGGCTAGGACTGGGGAGGGTCGCTATGAGAGAACTAGAAAAGGTCCTCAAATCCAAAGATGTATCACTGAACACTAAAGTCAGGATCATTCAGACCATGATATTCCTGATCTCTATGTATGGATGTGTATCATGCTTAATGACATCACTCGGGCCTGCCCCTGTGACATCACTCAGGCCCGCCCCTGTGACATCACTTGGGCCTGCCTGATGTCATCACTGTCAGGGTTTGGGATGCTTCCGACCTGGCAAGCCTGGTTCAGAGGAGGGCAACGAGGATGATCAGGGGGCTGGAAACAAAGCTCTGTGAGGATAGATTGAAAGAACAGAGCATGTTTAGCCTTGAGAAGAGAAGACTAACGGGAGATATGATAGCACTTTTCAAGTACTTGAAAAGTTGTCACACAGAGGAGGGCCAGGATCTCTTCCCAAGCATACCAGAGTGCAGGATATAGAATAATGGGCTTAAGTTACAAGAAGCCAGATTTTGACTGAACATCAGGAAAAACCTCCTAACAATGGAACCAGTGACTTAGGGAGGTGGTGGGCTCTCCAACACTGGAGGCATTCAAGAGGCAGCTGGACAGCCACCTGACAGGTATGCTTTAATTTGGATTCCTGCATTGAGCAGGGGGTTGGACTCAATGGCCTTATAGGCCCGTTACAACTCTACAATTCTATGATTCTACATTTAAATCAATATCATACCATTTTAAAGAAGCCAGAGTTCCCTGGGGAGAAGGATTGACTGTTAAACCACTCTGAGAAGTGTAGCTCTGTGAGGACAATAGGGGTCTCCTAACCATTCTCAACACCCTTAACAAGCTACAGTTCCCAGGATTCTTTCTGGGAGGCCATGACTGTTTAAAGTTGTATGATACTGATTTAAATGTATAATACAAATGGGGCCACTGACTGGCCCAAGTCCAACAAGTAGGCTTCACGGCCAAATGGGGATTTGAAGATGGGTCTCCCCAGTCCTAGTACAACACTGTACCCCAGAGGTAGCAATGTGGTGCCCTCCAAATGTTGTGGACTACAATCCCCATCTTCCCTGACCATTGGCCATGCTGGCTGGCTGGGAACTGTAATCCAAAACATCTGGAGAGCACCATTCTGGCTATCTCTGATCTAACCACTGAACCCCACTGGCTGTTAAAACAGAAAGGCGTGCTGGTGAGGTTGATTCTTTACCAGCAATAAACCTTAAAGATGCAAATATGATGTTTTTTTTAAAAAAGAGGTTTTGAAAACACTCCATGTTTGGGTTCTTAGGCTGCAGTCCAATGCACACTTACCTGGGAGTAAGTCCCATTGAAACCAGTGGTGCTTACTTCTGAGTAGACATGTATTGGATTGCAGCCTTAATGTGCTTTCTTTAAACCAGTCCTACCAACATATTCTGGGATCCACAAGCTGCTTCAAACCTCAGTGCTCACAGGGGGAACCTTTGGTCCAAATGTTACTGGACTACAACTCCCATCATTCATGACCACTGGCCATGCTGCTGGGGGCTGCTGGGAGCTGGAGTCCAATGACATCTGGAGGGCCACAGGTTCCCGAGCCCTGGGCTACATCATCTGAATGGACTGCACCTTGCCTTAAAGTAAGACTCTGCATAGCATGCTGTCACTTTTAACCCTCTGATTTTTCCCTCCCACTCACAGATACAAGGTGAAGACAATGGCTACAATAAAAATTTATCCCGTCCCCCTCAACATTTTGAGGATGATCTAGAAAGAGTCTTTATACCCCATGGGCTCATCCTTGACAGATACAAAGATGGTCAGGACAGGAGCTACTCTAGCTGCTGATTCACATTCTACACCTTTTCATGTACACCGAAGAATGTACACCTAAGAGTGCTAAAATGCAATGTGTGAATTTATTTAATTTAATTTATATACTGCCCTAAGCCCGAAGGCTCTCTGGGCGGTGTACATAAAAGATAAAACAAGCACAGTGTATAAGTACAATAAATACAATAAATCAAGAACCACAAACAAACAAACAATAAAAGAACCAAACAACGTCCAAAATACAAGATAATAGTGAAATACTGTTAAAATACACTTTAAAATGCCTGGGAGTATAAAAAGGTTTTCACCTGGCGCCGAAAAGATAGTAGCGTCAGCGCCAGGCGTACCTCATCAGGGACACTGTTCCACAGTGTAACAAATGTGTTTGGAAACACATGGATCATACAGGTAGACTCATCAGAGAGCCAGGATTTTTCTCCTGAATGCCTCTTGGAACTATTCTGCATCATGACTTAGTAGTATTGCTGCAGGGCATTCTGAGGAATTAAAAATAATAGCTGACAACAGCAAGGAGAAGGAGAGAGCTGGTGAATTTTGCCCCTACCCTCAACATTCACCACTCACCGAAAAACATGAAAAGAGAAAGGTGGTTTCATCCCCTCTTTTGTGGCCAAATTCCCTCACACACACACACACACACAAAAGTCTGCATCAGTTTGTCATGTGGATCTGCCATTTGCATCAGACCACCATGTGACAAGGGGCGAGTATTGGAATATGGTACAGATTTAATAGACAAAGAGGACCGAGAGCCAGTTCCAACAGTCACAACCAACCTATATTAAAAAAAGAATATAAAAGAATACTTATTTCCCTTTTTTTGAGACTAACTGAACTTTTGGCTAGAGACATCATGCAAGATATGGGGTACATATTTGCCCCAGAGCCTGGAAAAGTTACTTTTTTTGAACTACAACTCCCATCAGCCCAATCCAGTGGCCATGCTGGCTGGGGCTGATGGGAGTTGTAGTTCAAAAAAGTAACTTTTCCAAGCTCTGATTTGCCCTCTGCGTACTTAAAGGAGGGTATAAATTCTTTGCAGATTTGATGGATCACATAAAAGCACTGAACCAGAACACTGATCAGTCGGTCCCTATCACTGTGGATTTTGTGAGATTAAAAAGCAATTGTGTAAGTATACTCCCCACTCCCCTCAAATCAACTTTGATTTCCAGTTTGGCTTCCAAAAATCACATGGTATTATATTATCGAATGGAGTTATGATAGTGAGAGACTACGTAGCAGTATCTAGAGGCAATTAAATACAGTTTGGAGACCATGGGTTATAGCCAACTAAGTTCTACTCTGAGTAGACCCACTGAAATTAATTGACCTAAGTTAGTCATGTCTATTGATTTCAGTGCATCTCCCTCTGAGTAGAACTAACAGTGGATACAACCCATAGTGCTGATCTGTGCCATGAGTACAATCCAAATATGATAACATTCCAACCTTGGAATAGAGCCTCCATGTTTAGAGGCAGTATGCCACTAAATGTCATTGGCTAGGGAGGAATAACCTGCTTGTGGGTTTCTGGAAGCATCTGACTGGCCACCGTGAGAACCAGGATGTTTAATTTGATCAGAGCTTGGAAAAGTTACATTTTTGAACTACAACTCCCATCAGCCCCAGACAGCATGGCCACTGGATTAGGCTGATGGGAGTTGTAGTTCAAAAAAGTAACTTTGCCAAGCTCTGAATGTGATAAACCTTTGGTCTAATCCAGCAGGGCTCTTTTTATGTTCTTACACTGGTGCAAAAGATTGACTTTTGTGCAAATACAGTGGAGCGCTTGGTTCTCAATACCTTCCATTCAGTTCTATGGGACAGAGTAAATAGGCTGCAGCCAGCTGAGAGGAGGGGGTACAATATGTTATCATGAAGGGTATGAAAGGACAGCAAGGTTCCTTGAGTTGCCCATCAACAGCACTTGAACAGCGGATGGAGCAAGCACACAGGTCACCTTGTCACAGTCTTCCCCACTATGGTGAGATGTATTGTATTTCTATATCCCGCTATGCATCACATATACTGTAATTTAATTTTTGAATTTGCACCAATCCATATAAATTAGCTTCTATACATTTTATGCAAATCTGTGTAATCCTTTGTCCTTTGGGGGGGGTAATGCATTTCCCCCTTTTTGGTGATGCATCCGTGGCTACCTTGGCTCTAATTGTGTTCCTGAGTGCAACTTTTTACTTTCTCCTATAAAGCAGGATAGCAGCCAATAACTCATATGGGGTGTGGGGATTAAAAAACATCTAAGTGGAAAATTTTTACAGTGCCAACCAATAGATGGCCCAGCCTCTATTCATAGGGACACCACAGCAAGTGTGCAATAGTCTCTGCACAGAGAAATTCAGGCACATACGCAAAGGTCATTCCTTCTGATATCTGTTCCCATCCTATAACTGGAAATTTGCTGGTTTTATTTCATCCTACTGCTGTTTTAGATTTTTAAGAGTCTGTTGATGTGTTATTTGCTGTTGGCTTTGTATTTGGCAATCAATTGTATTTGGCATTGGGATCATCTTGCATAATGAAGAGCAGGATAGAAATATTTTAATTAACCATGAAGAGCAAAATAAAAGTATATTTAATTAATTAATTCATAGCTATTTTACAGTGTCAGAGCTGAGCTGTAGTAACCACCAAACCAGAAGCCAGCAAATATTATGACAGAAACAAAATCCCACCCTAAACAGACAGTCTTACCCTCCAGGTGAGAGACAGGAGCCAGCCTGAATAGGAGCCCAGAAACCTTCTACTGTTCAGAGATTTCCGCAATAAATGATACCAGAAATAATCTGTTAGCAAGGCTGGGAACTCGGAAGATTGCGGGAGTGTTTCGCTAGCTGCTGCCGCTCACGTGACAGGCATCCCAGCATGCAGTGCGTTCCCACCCTTTAGTCGCACAGGTTGTTGGGTTTTTTTTGCCTGACCAACGTTGTACCGGTATTCCGGCATCAACGCAGATAGCAGCAGCATTTCCCCCACACACCCATCTTGATACAACTAAAACAATTTAAAAAGTCAGATCCTAAAGGGAGAGGGCTTGCATGGCGACGGGACAAGGTCTTAGACCTCCTATACAGTGGGGAACAGTGTTCATGGGTGGGGGACAAAAACAAGCTGTGTGAAAGACAGTTGCATGAAATGCTGCTATATCTGCTGAAAAGGTACTGTTCCTTATCGCAAGAGGTACTGCAGCATGAAAGGGATTTTAGAAATCGGGACAGAAGCGCTACCTTTTTTATCCATTAAACTAGCGCTATTAACCCCATGTGTGAAAGCAGCCTGGGAAGCCCCAGTAGGGACAGCAGCAACCAGATCCAGATCAAATTTAGAGATCCAGATTTAAAGATTCCTATCTCTCAGCATGAAGGAAGGTCACAATTCTTGGTAACCCCGTGTTATCAATGTTATTCTGTGCCCACTTACATGGAGTATGCCTCGTTCAATTACCTGGAGGAAGTCTCGTTCAAATCAGTGGCACTTCTTCCTGACTAGGCATATATAGGACTGCACTGGTGATATATTAAAGCAGGCTCTGCAATATGTTCTTAATCTCTTCCCAGAATGATTCATCGACAGAAAATGTCAATAGCGTTGGAGAAGAGTTGTCTTCCTTTAAAGGAAAGGTGTGAATCCACTTCTTTGGTGTTAAAAGGAAAAAAAAGGTTTCCTTTCTCGTATTAATTCAAGATAACATACAGCCCAATTTTAAGGGCCCTTCCAGATATCCTTTTTATTGTGCATTCATGGTAATTTGTGCTCTTGATGGTATTGGGGAACTTATTTGTGTTTCAATACTGTTTGCACCTGCCTGCAAAAGTTCCAGAAGAGACATACTACTTTGTTTATAATTGGTGCATGTCCTGTAGCTTCCTTCTGAAAACCCGTAAAGGTCCATAGTCTGGGGGTGCTCCTGGATCTTTGTCACTAGAGGCCCAGGAGACTTCAGTGGCTAGGAGTGCCTTTTACTAGCTTCAGCTAGTAAGACAGCTACAGCCGTTTCTGGACAGGGATAGCCTGGCCACTATTGTCCACGCACTGGTAACCTCCAGCAACCCAGCAACCAGTAAAAAAAATCCAATTGCTTTCCACAATTAGTTTCCAATTGCTTACTTTGTCCTTTACATAGCATCCAGTTAAAAAAATGTCCCTTGATTGTCCAGCAAGAAGGAAAATCTACAGGCCAGGAGCAAGATACCCTATAGCATTTATTTTCTCTCTGCTTTTCCCTAAACTTGTAGTACGGACAAGATTGTTTTTCAGGTGGAATCTAAAACTGAGATACCTAACGTAGCATCAAAGCCAAGCTCATGAGCTCACTGCCTTTGCCAAAGTACTTTAGTTCATGAAAAATCAGAACATAGGGACAGACCATAGGTGAAAAAGGACTGTAGCTATAGGCAAACTCAAACTTTTGAGTCTGGTATTCCTGGGGATCTCTCAACAAAGGGTGAGACAATTCAACAGATAAAGTTCATTCATGTAAGTTAACACAATCTCTGGATGAAGGAGGAGTGAGGGGAAAGGTCACTGCCTTTCCCTTCCCGGGGCCTGGCCCTCACAGTCTCTCCACCAGTGTGTGTGTGGGGGGGGGATTAGCTGGCACTATGCACCTCCTCTCCCCCCCCAACACTCCACCTAGAAATGTGTCTGCCCCACCTAACAAGGAAGGCTGGCTACAGGGCTGTAGAGAAGGGTGTGTGTGTAGAAATCCTACTGTACAAAGGTAGCATTTACATTTGTTCCTCTACCATTTTTGCCTCTGGCCCCACCTACCACTGACATGTGGCTCCCAGGTTGCCCAGAAGGGAATGCGGCCCTCGGGCTAAAAAAAATTCCCCATCCTTGTCCTAATGCATTGTTATGCAGCATACCAGGGTGCCGATGATGGGGGAGTAAGATCATAGTACCACCACTGGCTTTGGAGTTGGCAACCTGGCTGGGTAAGTCAAGTTGAAAGGGAGGGTTGGGAAATTAAGAGAGCTAGATGCCTGGGAAGGCGGCTTGGCTCAGGGAAAAAAAGATGTTTCCAGTTTGCCCACCCATGCAATTGTGTTTTTAAATGTTCTTGTCTGTACTAAAAGTGAAAATCATGGTTTCCCTTAGGCATGCTGACTGGTGCATCCAGCCCAAACATTTTCAGTAAGACACCCTTGGACAGTGATTTATTTAATGTCAAGGAACGTGTGCACAGCTTATTACTGGTCAAAAACTTATTATAGAATTGTATTTTTTTTCCTTCTTGAAGTATATCTGTGTAGATATCACGACACAGTGAGACACGGTGAGACCAGAGTTCAATTTCGGAGCCCCCCTCGTAATTCTGGTCTCCGCTTTTATTTTACCTCCGCCTGGAGGCGTGGATTATTTTCTCTCCATAAACAGCCTATGACCTTTAACTATTGTATAACATCACGTACATACATAGTACAACAGCATTATCTACGTGGCAATATGCAGGCAGTTATTTAACCACTACAGATGTCAGTATCGTTTACAGCCATAAAGTTAACCACATCCTGTTTTTCCACTGGTCAGATCGAAATGTCTTGAGAGATAGTGTACTGAGAACAGCAGCGTGGTTTGCCAACGTATGCTGTTCATTCAGTCCACCCCACATCTCCCCCTTTTTTATTTTTTAGCAAAAAGTAATTACTACGTAATGGTCGCGGAGCAACAGGTGTACACGTCTGGAAAAGGTATTGTAAGAAACAGCATAAGCCTATACTTAAAATGAGTAAAAGAATAGCATATCTAAGAATCTGACTTAGCCATCCAGTGGGCAGCCAACTCCAAAGCCACTGCCACCAAGTTGTAGGGGCGTCCTGCAAAATGTTATTAGCTAGATCCTTCAAGTTTTTTACCTGTGTTCTGATTTCAAAACTGTTGTCAGTTAAATTAAAACAGCACATATTCTTTATAGTTTCGCACCCCAACTGATGTTGTAATAGCAGGTAATCTATAGCTGCACGATTATCCAAGATAGCTTGTCTTAATATACCCTGCTCTTCATTTAACAAAGCAATGGCTCGAGAGGTGGCATTTATCATCTTAACATAATTACAGGCTAATTTATGTAATTGATTGCTGTTACTTACTGCCAATGCAGGAAGTCCAACAAGGGAGATGGCTAGTGATACACTTTCTGCTTTATTAAGCAATTCCACCTTGTCATTACAATCAGCCGGCATGGCAACAGCTTCTCTTTTCCTACGTTGAGCTAGCAACTCCCTTTTATGAAGGAAAATGGGAACCAGTCGACTCAGGCAACAGATGGTATCAGAAATATTAGCGGGAACATAATTAAAAGTGGTTTCTCCACATGTCCAAAACCATCCACCTGGTAAAGGAATGTGTCCGTACATACTGGATATGTTAATGTGCTGTGTACAATTCCATGTGGGTCTCCCAACCTTTAGACATCCCTTCTGTACCTTATGTCGACTACAATTAACCATCCGAGCACACGTATTATTAATGGAATTTGCAACATGTGATGTAAATAATTGAAAAGCATTAACAGGCAGCTGGAAGGTTGGAGTTCCCCAATTCGAAACAGTATGATATTTAATCTCTGAAGTATTCATGAACCGCCCAAGTCCTGTAATGTTCCCAATATCCCCAGGTGCTTTGCATACGGGTATTAAACATGTTCCCAACATACCCATTTCCTGTACATGTTCAGTCATGCAAAAGTCACTCACATTTGTCATTCTTGCTAACTGAACCCAGATATTGTGTTGAAACCGCATCCCCAACTCCTGCCCCAACCTGTCAGCCCCGGCGCTTCCTAAAATCCAACAAATGCAAAGTACAAAAATAGAATTTGTATTTAAAGACGCAATTAAAGCAAGAATGGTATTCTCAGTTGTCTTGTCCACCCCGGCTTGTTCCATTGCTTTTTCTGCTTGTGTTGCTAAGTTCTTTATTTGGCCCCAAGTCACGGGAGGTTGCGGAACATTCCGACCACGCTTCCTGGAAGACATCCCAGTATCCTGAAGTTGCAGAGAAAAATTAGGGATGGGATTCTTAAGATTATCGTGCCAGGACATCGTCTTTCCAGGGCCGGATACACCTAGCAGGTACCCACACAGGACCGTCAGGCGTAGACACAGCCGCGTAACCTCGACCCCACGTTATAAGCGGAACTGGGCCTTTCCACTCTGGATTTGGTAGTTGCCGAAACTGCACCCGCGGGGCAGGTAGAGACTCCGACTGCTGAAAATGCCGCTGCGCTCGAGTAGAAAAGGAAAAATGAGTATTGGGAGATTGAGACAAATTTAAATGATTAATGGTAAACAACACTTGTGCCAGCCACTCCTCTTTGGTGGCCAATCCCAGTGGTACTCCTCCTTTTTGTTTTTGTTTAAGCAAATGCTCTTTAAGGGTACGATTGGTACGTTCGACGACAGCTTGACCTGTAGAATTATAAGGAATACCAAACAAATGTGTAATGGACCACTTAGTGCAAAACTGTGCAAATTGCTGTGAAACATATGCAGGGCCATTATCAGTTTTTATCGTCTGAGGTTGGCCCATGATGGCAATAGAACGAATGACATGATTAATAACATTCTTAGTTTTTTCCCCTTTCTGAGGAGTTACCCATATGTATCCGGAATATGTATCTACTGTAACATGCAAATACTTCCATGGGGAGAAAGTAGGAAAATGTGTAACATCCATTTGCCACAACTGGTTAACTATGAGACCTCGTGGGTTCACTCCTGGTTCTGGGGATAGAGTTAACTGTGTGCATTGGGGACATTGTTGAATAATGGCAGAGGCTTCCTGGGCAGTAAGATGGAATTAAATTTGGATTAGGCGTCCCACATTGTAGCGGACCCATGGGCACAATTAATTTATTTATTTCTCGTAAATCATGTAAGAGCCTCCACTTTCCAGATTTCTTTTTAATCACAAACACTGGGGTGTTATAAGGGCTATTACTTTCTGCTATATGATCAGCTTCCAGTTGCTCCTTTACCAGTTGGTGCAGAGCTTCTAATTTTTCTTTGGGTAAGGGCCATTGTTCTACCCAAATGGGTATGTCTGTCTTCCATTGTAAAGGAAGAGCTGCCTTTTGTTGGCTAATCATTAATAACAATGGTGGTCTGGAATTGCTCCAGTAAATCCCTTCCCCACAGATTTACTGAAATGTCCAAAATACAAGGGCGAATGTGGGCTATACGATCACCATCAAGAGCAACAACTTGTATCCAATCCTTACTCCGTTTTGAATCCTGAGCTCCGCCCACTCCCCACACAGAAGGGGCCACTTCTACTGGCCAAGAGGATGGCCAGTTATGTTCAGCAATTACTGTGACATCTGCCCCAGAATCTATAATACCTTCAAAAATAACATTGTTTAAACAATACTTACGAACCGGTTTCTCCCTGGTCACTTCTGCCAGTACTGCAGCTACCTGTGGATGGAAAGGATTACCTGAAATACTCACACTCGGCGATTTCGTCCTTGTAGATCCGAATCCACCAGTACGTTTTTGGGAGGAAGTGTTCGATGTGAAAAGACGATATGGCAATAACAATAGTTGCGCAAAAGAATCTCCCTTCTTCAACTGAAGGGGAAGGTGACTCCAATACTGAATATAAATAATTCCCTGATAATCAGAATCAATAACACCAGGTACCACCATTATATTATTCTTGGAAGCAGAGGATCGCGGTAGTACAAGGCCTACGGTGCCTTCTGGTAAAGGGCCAGTGAGTGTGGTAGGCATTAAAAGAACTGCTCCAGGCAAAGGAACATCTTTTGACTCTGCATGTATTAAATCAATTCCAGCGCTTCCTTGAGTAGCAGGGGTGGGTACACTTCCTTGAGATTCGGGGCTGGAAGCCTGCCCCAAGTTCAGTTTCCCTCAATAGGACGGGAAGACACATTGGTATTGGTAGTGGGAGCTGAACGACACTGATTAGCCCAATGATAACCCTTTTTACATTTCGGACAGATCTTCTTTGGCCGGTTTGTAACAGTGCCCCCACCTTTAAATGCTCCTCCGCCAGGAGCCCGACATTCCCTTCTGAAATGACCAGGCTTTTGACAATTAAAACAATTGCCTGTAGGTTTGTTACCCTGTCTTAATGCCCCAGCTAACAATGTCATGGCATGAACATGTGTACCTACCTCTGCACAAGCTTGAATCATGTCTCCCAATTCATATTGCGGTCTATGAATAATGTTTTTCAAAATCTTTTTACAGTCTGTGTTAGAATTCTCGTAAGCTAATTTTAACAATAATTCCCCTTGTGCCTGAGGGTTATCAACCTGCCGTGTCAGAGCCTCTTTCAAACGGTCAACAAACTGAAAATAGGGCTCTGTTGCTTGCTGCCGTACATTCGTAAAAGAACGTAAGGGTTCTTTCCCAGCAGGCACCTTTTTAAATGCTTTCTGTATACACTCAGCAGTTCGATGAAATGCGGCTTCAGGCAATACCCCTTGTTGTGCTATGGTAGCAAAATTACCTGACCCATAAATTTGCTCGGGAATGATATTAGCATCCCCAGCTGCTATAGCAGCATGTCTAAATTCTTGGTCCCAAACTACATATTGCGAAGGAGTCAAAATCATCCTAAAGAGATCCTTCCAATCTTGAGGGATCATGTTATATCCAGTAGCTACTCCTTCCAACATCCCTTGTACATAATTAGCCGTAATCCCATATTCTCTTACTGCCTTATTTATTTCTCTAATAACAGAAAACGGAAGAGCTGTCCAAGTTGCTATGCGATTATTAGCATTATTAGGATCTGGCTGATATGTAACGGGAAAAGCTGAAATTGTACCCTCCCAGTCTCCCATTTCTTCCATAGATAATAATCCTGAGGCTGCAGCCTGAGCTATGGCTGCTTTAACCTTCCCAGTAACCTGTTCTTGTTGGACTGGAGGGCTATATGGAGGAGCATTTACAAATTTCTCAATATCCTTTTCAGGTGTAGGTAAAGAAAGTTGGGGATAAAGAGGAGTTTGCTGGTCAGAATTGGCAAACAGCGATGTCTCTTTTATCCCTAAATGACTAATGGCCTCAGCACACTTTTGCCATAATAAGAGATGGTGAATAGGTGCTCTTGGTTCTTCATGTAATTTTCTCCCTATCTTTATCCAATCTGACTGACGTAGTGATCCTTGCTCTGGATACCATGGACATTGACATTGAATTGTTTTTAACAATGATTCAATGTGAGAACGACTTATAAAAGCTGAGGTATCCTGTTTTAAAATTTTTTGTAGCTCTTGTGCATGAACCTTCTGCTGAGCTGACAATTCCCCCCCCATACTCACGAATGGGAGCTGTACGCTGAGGTGCACCGTTGGCTGATCCTGCCAGTGGGTACGAGGGTGTTTGTTCTGAATCACGTCGAGGTCACCAGATGTAGATATCACGACACAGTGAGACACGGTGAGACCAGAGTTCAATTTCGGAGCCCCCCTCGTAATTCTGGTCTCCGCTTTTATTTTACCTCCGCCTGGAGGCGTGGATTATTTTCTCTCCATAAACAGCCTATGACCTTTAACTATTGTATAACATCACGTACATACATAGTACAACAGCATTATCTACGTGGCAATATGCAGGCAGTTATTTAACCACTACAGATGTCAGTATCGTTTACAGCCATAAAGTTAACCACATCCTGTTTTTCCACTGGTCAGATCGAAATGTCTTGAGAGATAGTGTACTGAGAACAGCAGCGTGGTTTGCCAACGTATGCTGTTCATTCAGTCCACCCCACATATCTGCATTCTGAATGAGAAAGCCAAGGAGAAATATAAAGTCTGATTATGTCATTAACTGGAATAATGGACCGGGACAAGATGCAGCCTGTAAATGGACAGAAACAGAAACGTAAAACTGCAGAAGACATAACAATTTTGAAAAATATGAAGATGCATTTTCAGTTTATTTTCCTTAAAATAAATAGTGAAAAGTATGTTTTCCATAAAGTCCCAACATGCCTGCCATCTAGCAAATTAAATTCTCTTTCAAACTCTGTTGAATTAAATGTACATTTCATGGAAAGCACCCTTATGTAGCTGCAACAGGAAAAAAATGGCATTTAATTCAGCTGACCTCTTGAAATTCTATAGCAACATTCCTTGGTTGTAAACCAGAATGCCATGTTGTTGAACAACCTATTTGCTGAACGATTTTCAGTGTTATAGGTTAATTAAATCCATTTTGCAAAACTGTACACATTACACAAAAGCCAGCTTGTTTTGTGGAATCAACAGGGTTATAAAATAAATCTGCAGCTAATTGGAAAGCCATATCAGTACAAAAGTGGTCACAGCATGCTTCCCCATAGTCTCTGTGTACATTATTGCTTGTGTTGCAAATATCACTTTTTAATTGTTATTGGCAATTGGGCCTGCTTGATGAGCCATTGTAGCAAGATTACAGACCAGTGAACTTTATATTGTTCTTACAATCATTTTAGCACTATTAGCGTACATGGTGTTTTACAAGTAACATAAGCACGAAGAAAGACAGGTGTCTCCTCCCCCCCCAGGTCACAACCAACATTTTGACTGTAGAGCAGACAATAGGGGAGAAAATCTATGGGAGAGAGGAACAAAGGATTGATACAAACAAATATGTTTTTTTCCAGAATGGCATCACACTTCACACAGCAATCATGTTGTTGAAATTTCATGTTTAGTCATCAGCTTATGTTACTGGGGGACTGACATCACTCACATCTGGATGGTGGATATAGAGGGATGTGTGAATGTTGTGTACCTGCTAGCCTACCAAACAAAGATACAATTTACAGGTGTTGCTCCACCCACTTTTGCCTCTGGCCCTGCCCACCACTAGCATATGGCCCTTGAAAGATTGCCCAGAAGGGACTGTGGCCCTTGGGCTGACTTAGATCATTGGTGAGGGCCCTTCTGCACTTCCTTTCACCTTGAGTTGAGGCTGCTGAGAAGACTTGCAGGGCATTCTCCACATGGCAGTGGCCAATATACAGAACTCCCTGCCTCAGGAGATCTTCTTTGATTGTATTTAGACACCACTTGTCAATTCTGCTGTGGGATGTAAATGTCTAAAATGAACAAAGAAACAGGCTTTTGGCTTTGAGGGCTGGTGCTATTTTTATTTTATTTATGATTACATTTATATTTATATTTTCCTCCAAGGAGCTTAAAGGTGGCATACCATTGTTCTTCCCCCTCCCAATTTTATCCTGACAACAACCCTGTGTGGTAGAGTAGGGTGAGAGACAGTTACTGGCCCAAGGTTACCCAGTGAGCTTCATAGCTGAGTGGAGGTTTGAACCCTGGTCTCCCAGGTTAAAAAGGTGAGATAAAAAGGTGAGATGTAAATGTCTAAACTGAGGAAATAAACAATTATGATTTCTTTTAAGTACCCAGACTGTAGTGATCAGGAACCCCAGGCAGGTAGCACATGCCTGATCCCCTTCTCTTTTACCATACCACCTGATATAACTTTTCTAGTGGTCTTGTCAATTTGGACTTTTCTTGCAAATTTTGAGCTGCTGGACCCATACCCTTTTTTATGGATCACAGCAGCAAAGTGTGTAGTTTGTAGGAAGAGCTGGTTCTGACTTCAGCTGCTTTCCAGCAGGAGTCAATATTGGCATTGTTGGATAGAGACTATATCTTGCTTCACCAGTGAGGCCCATGCAGATCTAAATGCAGGTGTAGGTGACAATTTGATGTAATTTATTTATTAATTATTGCATTCCTATCCCACCTTTCCTCCAAGGAACTCAAGGTGGCGTACATGGTTCTCCTCTTCATTTTATCCTCACAACAATAATGAAGTCCCCACATGGGTTCAAGAGGGATTACTCTCAGGCAAGCATAGATAGGATTGCAGCCTTAATTGTTCTTAATTCTGGCAAGATCATGCCTAATAGTTTCTTGTGTGCTCTTTATTTATCTTGTAAACCTCTGTCTTATCTTCTGGTGCCTTTGTTCACATCTCAAATGAAAAAAAGGTGCAGCACTGTAGCTGACCCTTTAAACAGCTATTTGATCTGTGGCAATTTAACAGCATTTGGTTCCATTGCATGAAAAAGCTTCTCTTGGCTGATTTTTGCACTGCTTAAAGAGACAAGAGCAGGCCAGGCTGATTCACCCACATCAAGGTAGTAAGTAACCTTATTTCCTCCTAGGAAGTGTGTCCAGTAATGCAGTGGCAAAGTCAGAAGTGCAGGGTCCCTTCATGTTAGTCACAACCACAACCCTCCTCCCTTTTTTTGTTGCAGGGTTGAAAATGAGATCTTTGTTAATGCCTTCTTCCACAAGAACTGACATCCCTAGGAGTCAATAAGCATGAAACAGGAGAGTGTTAACTACTGAGAAGATTCTTCTCAGTGGCTGACTCAACTCCTTTCACTTTGATTGGCTCCAACCAGCAGGAAAGGACAAGGAAGCATGTTAGAAGACTCTTCTCAGTGGTTCACACACTCATTTTTCATGCTGATTGGCTCGTAGGATGCTGGCGATATAGGTACCCTGCTCTCAAAAGAGTCCCAGGTTGTGGTCTGAAGGCACATAAGGCCAGCTCCCTCCTGAAGCTAAGCAGGGTCAGGTCTGGTCAGTGCCTGGATGGGAGACAGCCTGGGAACCATATGTAAGCCGCCTTGGGTTTCATGAAAAGAAAGGCGGGGTACAAATGTAATAAATAAATAAAAGAGTAAGGGTTCTAAGACCCCATGAGACCATGGATGATTACAATCCTGAGTATGTCCTAACCCTTTGTTCATGTAAGTTAAAACAACAACACCTTAGCTGTATTAGCTAGTGTTGCCAACTGGCCAGCGAAAAGAAAATCCCTAGCCTGTCCTGCTCTTGTGTATTTAGCAGAGATCTGATCTGTGGAGGTCAGCAGAAATCAGCAAATGAAATTTTCCATAATATGTGGTGAAGCATCATCGCCTGCTATTGCTGCTGTCCACAATGCTATTAGAGCAGCTGAGGTGTAGTTTTTAAATTTGGGAATGCCATAAAACTCAGCCATGAAACTCTCTGAATGATCTTGAACCAATTGCTATCTCTCAGTCTAACCTACCTCACAGGGTTGTTTTGAGATAAGATAGAGGTGAAACCGTGTACTCAACCCTATACTCCTTGTTGTACATTCTGAATTCCTGTTGGTTAAAGTGGGTTAAAAATGTCATAAATAAAACCACAAAAAGCTATCTCCATGGACCAGTTCAAAATTTGGTGAACTTAGCACTATAGCAGCTGTGCAAGTAAGAGGTCTGTGTATTCAGTGGAGGCTGGAGACAGTACTGAGTACTGTAACTACTGGATTTTATATTGTAGAATTCCCTCCCATTAGAGATGTCTTTTTGTCTCCAACACAAGACATATCTCTTCCGCCCGACCTAGTGAGATAACTGCACCATAACTGCATGATTATGTTCTGCACTGTTGCTAGTTATTTAGAGTGATCGCAATCACTGTGGTTTTTATGCTTTTATTGACAATGTTTTTGTTCTGTGTTTTGTTGCAAATTGCTCACTGCCCTGGGAACTCTTGTTAAAGAGTTTAATTTAATTATTTTTATTGTCGTATTCTTGTCAATTCAGTTGTTATACGGCATTAGAACATGGATAGACAACAAGGTGTCCTCCAGATGTTGTTGGACTCCCACTCCCATCACCCACAACCATTGGCCATTCCAGTCGAAACTAATGGGAGGTGCATCACGTTGGCTACTCCTGACCTAGAAAATGGCTAAGTGAATAGGCAATTTTATGTGTTGCTGTTTTTCTTTTTAATGTAAATAAATGACTAACACGATTTTTGTAAGGCAAGAAATTATGTCTTAACGTCAGTGTTTTTAGTCATTCAAAGCAGAGACTGCGACACGACTTTTTTGTGCAAAAAGCTCCACATTTAACAATGGGGCTTTTCCTTTTATATTTCAGCCTAACACCCTTGCCTTCCGCCCCGCCTCCCTCTCACAAAATTTTCCAAGGCTAAGGACAAACCTATCCTTGACTTTTTAATACATTCCTTTGCCGCGCCCCATTTTTTTCAGAGGGGGTGGGAGTAAAAACATGGAGGAGGGTAGGCTCAACCCCTTACACAGCCCATCACACCCTCCAATAATTTCCGTTTCCTCAAGAGCCAATAACAAAGCCGCTTCCTTCAGACTGTCGTCGCAGCCGCCTCTCATCCAATCCACGCGCCTCCCATTCTTACTCCCTCCCTTTCTGACTCCGCTTTTCACTAAAGTAGGCAATACCATCTCGGCATCAGGGCTGGCCTCTCCCTGTTTTGTGCAACGAGGACGGTGAGCTGTCAATCAGCGACAAAGAGCCAATGGCGTCGTTGTAAAAGAAGGCGTCAACAAGCCAGAGAAAGCTACAGCAGTTTGCAATGGAAGATGATTTTGGCTCTTTTTCCAAAATGGTGGATATACAGGGCGCTGATGACGACAAGCAGGGAAGGTAACATAAACGTAACGTTCCCCCCCACACACACACACTCAGGACGGGTGATTGACATGTTACCCCTCCCATCTGCGCTAGAATAAAGGCGGGAAAGAATCGCAAATAGAGGGGGAGGGAGATGTGGGGCGTCTTCGCTCTTTTTCGTCATTCTATTTTAAGAAGATTAGTTTATGATAGAACTTTCCTTATTTATTGAGGGCAGGGCATGTGATTTTATTTTTCTTTAGAAAGCGTGAGGACTGTCTGTTGGTTTTCTTTTGGATATATATAAACACACACAACGCTTAGTTGTTGGTTTAGGTACTTAATACATAATATTTTTATTCATTCTCATGGAATGTTTTTTATTTTGAAATACAACTTAAAACATAACAATGCAACAACACAGAACAATGAAATAAAGAAACCAGCAATCTTTAGTATCTTATGTTTGTGGAATAATTAGGCTGCTATGTATGTCATGCTTGTGGTTTATATGACATGCACAGCGAGGCTTTATGTATTACTTTAAAGTGTTTTTAGGCTTCCCTCCCAAGGTACCATGCAGACCAGACAGTTTTGCTACTTGCTGTGCTAAATCACTGTCCCTGTTTAGGTGTCATGACCAGACTTATTTTGCTTTATTGCTTTATTGCAAACATTTATATGCTGCTTTTTAAGATGCAGGCAAGCTCTGAAAGCACTTTACTATACGGTTTTAAAAAAAAAAAGTTGCCATAGCTAGCAATGTGACCCTACACAATGGGCTCTGAAGAAAGGCCTCTTTAGTTCAATAGGACTTAGAGCTTATCCAAACGGAGCAGGATAATCCACGGTTTCCATATTCGGTTGTCATCTGATAGTCCTCACTTTGCCTTTTAGTTTGCTCTTTCCCAATTAAAAAAACATGCTTTTTTGCACCCGCAGCGGTAAGACCCCTATATTCTTTTCACTTTTTCCAAGCTCTGCCTCTAAAACCTCTCCCTATCAACCAATTGGTCAGCAAAAAAATGACATATGCTCCTCTGCTCCTCTCCTCCTTTGCAAGGAAGCACAATATGGCTGTAAAAGAGTTCTGGCAGGGGAAGGAAAGGGAGAAGGAGGGGGGTAGTCAGTTTCAGCCTGCCTCCCTAAAGCTTTGTCAATTTCATTCTACTTGCTGGGTTTTTTGCTTCAAATCATTTTGCCGGGGAAGGAAAGGGAGAAGGAGGGGTGTGTGGCACTTTTCTTGCTTTTTTGGAGAAATAAGTGCAATTGCCAGCATGTGTATCTCCTTAAATATCCATAAAGGCAGAAAAACATACATTCGTTTAAGAGTAATATCGCAAATACAAACAAGAAAGGGGCTGCTGGTCAGTTTCATGCCTGCCTGGAAAGATTTGTCAATTTCATTCTACTAGCTGGGGTTTTTGTTTCAAATCATTTCGCCAAGGAAAGGAAAGGGAGAAGGAGGGGGGGTGACACGTTTCTTGCTCTATGGTTCTCCAGTCTCTATGGTTCTGGGCGGCGGGGACGCTGTAGCAAACCACTCATATGCAGGGCAGGGAATGCCCATTACTTTCAAAGGGTAGAACTGGGGGCAGAAAAGCCCATGCATCTCAATGGGTAAACCTGGCGTCACAACAGCCAATGCGTTTCAATGAGTAGATCTGGCATTTCAATGGGTAGACCTGGCGTCCGGAGAGTCTATGCATTTCAATGGGTAGACCAGGCCACCAGGTCTACCCATTTGAAGCCTGCTTGCTTTCTTGTTTGTATATGCGATATTATGCTTATGTATGCTTTTCTGCCTTTATGGAATGTATGCTTTTCTGCCTTATGGATATTTAAGGAGATACACATGCTGGCAATTGCACTTATTTCTCCAAAAAAGCAAGAAATGTGTCACACAACCCTCCTTCTCCCTTTCCTTCCCACGGCAAAATGATTTGAAACAAAAACCCCAGCGAGAATGAAATTGACAAGGCTTTCCAGAGGCAGGCATGAAACCGACCAGCAGCCCCTTTCTCGCTTGCTGTGTATTGCAGATCTCACCCAGAGCGGCCACCCAGTTTGCAGGCTGGCAAAAAATAAAATGCATCTGTGCAGTAGTTGCAGACCACAACACCCCACCATTGCGATGATTGGTTCAATTTTCCCGGGTTTATTCTCGCACATGTGCAAAAGTGCAGATACGTGATTGGAATGAGGAGAAGGGGCAAGGGGAAACACCCAAGAACCACCCATCAGCTGTAAAGTCTGCGGTATTGCATCCTACCTCCTGAAGGCACAGTGGATGATTCCCGATTTTAAACAGCAAATCGCATTTTTGCCAGTATTGCAAGGAGCGGATTTAACCCACGAAAATGCGTAACAGCACGAGATGTCATTTGGACGACCGAAAAATAATGAACACACATAGCGGGCATGTCACACATTTTGCAGTCGTCTGGATGAGCCCTTAGATAAATGGATTGCAGCCTGAAGAACTGAACCTATCAAGGGCTTCCCAGCCTTCCTTAACTATGAAAACCTTTTTTTAATGCAGAGAGTTGGAATGGTTATTTTTCAGGTTTCTGACCCCTCTGAAAGTTTATTTAGTTCTAAAATTTTGATTGTGCACTCTCAGTGCCGAATAGTGTTCCCAGGATAGTTGATTATGATGATAAAATAATAGTAAAGTAAAATTTCTTGTAGCACAATTCAGTGCATCGTAACTCAAGACACCCCACTGCGTGCATTCACTTGTATTCAACTAAGTCCTATTCAGTGTAAACCCATTGAAATTAATGAATTTAAGTTAGTTATGCCCATTAACTTCAATACATCTACTCTGAGCAGGACTAGCACTGAATACCATCAAGGTTTCATTCCTATGCATGTTTACCTATTATTACTCTTAATGCCCGCCCTCCACCATTAAGTCCCAGGATGTGTCACAACAACACAAATACACCATTAAAAACAATTTAAAACAAACCTTGGGACTTGCTACTGAGTAAACCTGCATTAAGACTGGGCTATGGATCTGCACTCCTGTGCAGCTTTGAACTCTTCAGACTTGAAGAATGCATAAAATCCCAAGTTACCCAGCGACTTTTTCTTTTGTAAATTTATGTACTGACCTTAAACATTTCCAAGGTGGCTGACAAAAAGGACAAAACATTAAAAGTATAAATGCATGGTGAAATAATAATAAAGATGTTTTCTAATATGTTTTGTTTTAAGATGTTTTCAAGTGCTTTGAGTGTTTTCAAGTGCTTTGAGTGTTTTCTGGGAGGAAGGGCGGGATATATAAATAAATAATAAGCAGCAGAATAAAAGAGCATTCAAACAACTGTGTAAAGTATTAAAAGCCCTGGACTGAGGTGTGGGAGGGTCTGAAAAATGTCAAAGTAGGGCTATTTCCAGCGTTAGCCCTACTCAGAGTAGACTGTTGAAATTTATAGACATGACTAAGTTGGGACCCATTAATTTCAGTAGGTCTACTCTGAATAGGACTAATGTTGGATACAGTTCAAAGGCTGTAAGTAAGTCTTCTTGGGGAGAGCATTCCAAAGATGAGGTGATAAGACTTGTAATACTTAAGCAAAGCATTGGCAATATTTAGGGGACCCTGGGTACATCTAAAGTTTTGAGAGAGAGCCATGGACACCACCCCCTTTGGTCACTTTGTTCCCTACTCTCTGCATGACCTTCCCTCTCCAAGCCCAGAGAAAGCACATATGCATTGCATTTTTAATGTGGTCAGGGTAAAAGTTGGATCTAGTAGAATTAGAGTCTCCCTGAAAAAATGCCATCAAATTAAAGCTTGGTAAACTGCATAGTAAAAATCACAAATCCTGTGCTTCTGTTAGCACAAAAACTGATTTACACAGAATGACAACAAAACCACCAAGTCACCAAATGGCTCTGTGGATGTTGATGTGATGCATGACATCATGGTAATTTTGAGGTATTCCTTGTAAAAAGTGTGAAGATCCATAAAGATCTGTGCCTTAGATGCATGTGTTTGCGCCATGACAGTGCTGGAAAGGAGCTTATACAGTACAGTATGTGATTCAGTGGAGATTGAGATGATCCTGATTTGATGGGGAATGACTCATGAAAAAGGATAGGTCATGTAATGCCAAACCAAGCAAAATAATCCTCTATTTCTATGACTGTCTTTGTGTCTACTTCCTGAAGGTGGGGACGCTGGAAGACGGACAGCATGAAGGGCAGGCAACATGACTATAAAATAATGTACCTCTCCTCTTTTTCCCACAATCTATATGGAACCAGTGCTGGCAGTAACATAATTCACGATAAAACATGGACTAAATGGTGTGCGTTGGTTTTTTTAGTGTATATGCCTAGTAGTGGGACTGCAAAAATATTTTATTATTAAATGGATGCTATTGTGTGCAGCTTAGGATTTATTATTTAGTTATTATTTATTTTATTTATTGCACTTGTATACTGCCTCATAGCCGAAGCTCTCTGGGCGGTTTACAGCAATCAAAAACATTAAAACAAATATACAATTTAAAACACAATTTTAAAATTTAAAACAATATTATTTGCTGTGAAGTGTAAGAAATTATTCTCTTTCAAAACAAATACAACAGCCCACACTGCTGATAATCATCCTGTTGTTCTTCATATTGCTTTTTGTACAATGCTCGCAGCATGACTAAACAAAGTTTTATTAGATACCATCAATATTTGTGTTGTAAATAGAGTGTTCTAGTTCTGTTTGCCTCCAGGTGACGATATAGTTATTGTGGGCCTATAGAGACTTGGATTAGTACAATATTTATTTTGTTGCATCTGCAAGAACATGAACAGATTTATTTGAAAGCCTACATGTTTCAGATTCCTCTTATGCAAATGAACAATAACCCTGCAGTGAAAATTCCATTTTTATGAAACATTTTTTTCTTTTTACTTGTTCTAGAATGAATGTAAAAGATAAAGCTAAACTGAGGTTAAAGAAACTTGATGTTGGAAACAGATTTTCCAATTTACCACTTCCAAAAGCCTCTGTTCTTATACCATTGATGGTTAAATACGGGAAACTGTATGTTCTCTTCACTGTCAGATCAATGAAGGTATGTAAATTTGAAAAAAAAAAATCCTAACTTCTTCGGTTTTCTGAGAAATGGTTGTGTGATGGAAATGTGTGAGAAAAGGGAATGCAAGTATTATATTGATACGAGCTGTCAGATCTCTCCATTTTACACCTGGGTAACTAGGACTAGGACTAGGTAACTAGGACTCCTAATGAGGAACTTCTGTTTAAATTTCCCCCTGCCTGTGCCTGAATCCCTTTTGCCAGCACCCTGAAGAGCCCTGCCTCTTCTGGAGAGGAGAAAGGGGCTGTTGTACAATGACCCTTCCTGTCCCTGGGCAGCAGTGTTAGAAACAAAGGTTCTTTAAGAGACTCACACAACAGAACCACTTGTGAAGCAGCAATTAAAGTTTATTACACGTTCTTGCAAGAGCGGGTGTCCACAAGGTAGGCACACCCAAGTGACATTGGTACAGTTCTTTTATCCTATAGCCCGTTGCTTCGTTCCCTCCCCTGTTTTCTCATTGGTCAAGTACTTCAGGGTTTACAGCCTATCCGTGCCGCCTATTCATGTCACAGGAAGTCCCGCCTCTGTTTACATCTCCCACTACTCATATTTTAGCTCCCCCATACTCATATTTATTATTACCCATATTTGGTATATCTTCCTCCTCCCCTGTCAACAGATAGAGCAGAACCTAACCACAAACTGTCTTTGTCGCACCTGTTTCCTGGTATTTGTGTCTATTTTAGCTTGTTTTCCTTGCTTCACTAACTACATCTTTACCCCTCCCAAACAACAACCAGCATTTACACAAAGTCACACATCTACACAATTTGAGCACCCTGCAAAAGCAACACACTTTATACATATCACAGCAGCACCTAGTTCTTTTCCCCCTAACTTCCCAATTGTATTCATTTATTGGACTCCCAGTGATTCACATTCTCTGGATATCATACAAAAAACACAAAACAGATTAAAAAGATAATTTCTAAGGTCAACTCAAATCTCAATATTTTGCAGAAGGGATTCAGTCACATACTGGAAATTTAGGTTTGTGTAGTTAAAGTGCTGCCAAACAAATCCCCTTTGTCGTATGACCTCCCTGCAAACAAATTGAAACAAATGCTCAATAAAGAGCTTGCATTGTATAACCTCCTAAGCATTGTGCAACTAAATCAAGGTGAATGCTCAATAAAGAGGTAATCTGGAGCTCTAAAATGCAATATGATTATTGCAGTGGAACAATTAAAAATGAGTTAAAATTCAAACCAGGCAGCAGTACTACAGCCTTAAAAAATCCTTAAACATGCACAGCATGGCAGATAAGCCAAGGTTTGACTAGCATGTTATCCATACCTCAGTCATGGTCAAATTGTCTCCTCCTTATCCATGATTTGTGGCTGAGATCTTTTTTTATTTCAAAAATTGGAAACCCCACAGACAGCTGCTTTGAACATTCCCCTCCATGTCTGCAATTTCATATTTTAAAACTTAATCTTTCATGGATATCAGTGTGTAGTGTAACAACTGCAGAAGTTCACCAATCAAATATGTGTGCCAAATATCAGCTGCCCAATTGGTTTACATGTTGTATAGAGGGAAACACTCAAAAGTGCACATTATTGCAGACAAAGGTTTTCATGCGCAGAGATTAAGATCCATATAGAGGACTATGACATACTATAGAAACTTTAACTTGCTACATCAAAAATGGAAATCATTGATGTGGGAACCACCATTCCCTACGATTTAATGTTAACTGGTCAAAATAATTATTTAACAATGGTGTTCTTCCAAATCCTAGTTGAGAAGATCACCAGGAGAAGTGTGCTTTCCGGGAGGTAGAAGTGACCCAACAGACAGAGATGAGATAGCAACAGCTCTCCGGGAAGCCAAGGAAGAAGTGGGGCTCCATCCTGAACAGGCCGACGTTGTCTGTAGTCTTGTACCTGCAATAGACAAAGTAAGGTGCATTTTGTAGGGGAAACAGTTGTGAGATATTTTATAATGTGGCCCCAACATTCTCCCAACAGGGATCTTACCACTCTGTTTAGTGTGCATATTTGCTGTTAATTGGAGTTCTTCCCACTATCTAAATCAAGCAGTGATAGATCAGAGAAGTTCAAATTATTTTGAAGTTTTGTTAAGGAAACAACATGTACAAACCTAATGGCTTTATGTGTAATGATCTCTTAGCCTGCGAGCACAAGTGACCAATCGCCTCTGAGCCTGGGTCCAGTTCTTCTTCCTTCACTTACATAGTTACTCTCTAGTTTTTTCCTCTAAGCTCTTCTTCTCCTACTCATCCAGACCAATACCTTTTGCTATCTCCATCCATCTTGGGGTGTCTCTTTCTGTCCTTTTTATATATTAATCTTTATTAAATTTTGAGTTTCAGATTTACATATACAAAAAGTTGAAGAAAAAAGAAAAAAGCTAATTCCCATAAACTCTTCCTCTCCCTCAGTAAATAGCCTTCCCACTACAACAAGAACTTCATAACTCACATACAGTTTAATGTAAATATGGGTTTTATACAAAAATAAAAAGGATGTCTCTTTCTGATTGGCTTCGTAGATCTTTATCTCCCCATCAAGGAATGTTATCCTTGCCCTATGAAGATAAGCAATATTGTTCTCCCATCCCCATGCAAATGTACTTAATTTGATTCCTCATTTTCTTTAATCTAGTTGTTCATCAGATTGTTCCTACCAAAACTCTCATAAGCACATTCAGGTTGAAATTTTAAAAAATCCTAGCATTATCTCCAGTGCTGCTCCTCCTACTCAGAGCAGACTCACTGAAATCAAGAAACATGACTGACTTAGGACCATTAACTTCAGTGAGTCTACTCTAAGTAGAATTTAGGTCGATACCACCCATTGGTTCTTTTAATTCTCCCTGCCCCCCAAAAAATATAAATGACATGAATGTTAGCTATATTAATCATACCTAACCATATGTATCTCTGTGGTTACATATGGTTAGGAATAACTATTAATATGTGGTTATTAATAGTCTTTTCTAGCTTTGGATTCAGCTAAGTCCTACTCAGAGCACATCCATTGAAATTAACAAATCAGTTAGTCATATCCAACTTCAGTGAGTCTACTCTGAATAGGACTAGCGTTGAATATCACCCCTTTTATTATCTTAATTCCTTTTTATTTCATAGATAATACTGGAAGACGCAGAGGTGTCAATCAAGAGCAAGACCTATACCATGTTTATATATATTGGCTGGCAGGGCCAGTTCTAAAGGGCGGCCAGGTTGGGCACTGACCCGATGGCCCCTAGAGCTACAGGAGGCCCCTCAGCCGCCCCTCCACTCCCCTTCTGTGATCCGTGGGCCCCCCACATCTCCCCACTTACCTGTCTGCTGTCTTTTACCATTGCCTTTAACAAAGATGGCGGCCGCGGTTTCCCTAAAGTACTGAAGCCCCTGCCGCCATCTTAGTTGATGGCAGAGAGCGCGCATGTAACACGCATGCGTGCCATCAACAAAGATGGAGGCGGAGGCTTCATCCCCTTAGGGAAACCGCGTCCACCATCTTGGTTATTGGCAATAGTAAAAGACAGGAGACAGGTAGGTGGGGGTAGGGTGGGGTGCGCGCACGAGCGAATGCGAACGCATGCGCACACACGCCAGGGCCCAGGGCAAGCTGATGCCCAAGGGCACCGGCATTCCTGGAGCCGGCCCTGTTGGCTGGAGTAGTGAAATGACTGCTTTGTATTCAAGCAGTTTGAGATAGATGCAAGGCATAATAGCTCTAGGCAGTCCTGGTAGGCTATAGTCCCTCCCCAACACAGATTGACTACCCCATGATAGACTCTAATGGTGGATCAGTTCTGTTAATTGGCCTGCTCTCTATTTGGGTATAAGAGAGAGGTTCTGAATCTGAGGTGGCATCTTGTACCCCGGAGGTATCCAATATTGTGCCCTCCATGTGTTGTCCCATCAGTCACAGCAAGCATGGCCAGTGTTTATTTAAAAATGAAATAAGTTTTAATTTTTAAAGTTGATAGGAGCTGTAGAACAACATCTGAAGATGCATTGGCAACCCCTGACTTCGCTCTTGTTCCCACTGATATTTGCACTCTTTTGCTATGTTCAGATTCTTTAAAGAGCCCAACACCTTGTTTTCTTTCCAGACTAATTCTTTAGTAACTCCGGTTGTAGCCTTCATAGAAGACACATTTCATGCCTGTCCTAATCCAGAAGAAGTCAGTGATGTATTCTCAGTGCCACTGGAGTATTTCATTAGTCCATCAAAGTACACAAGCATGCCTTTTCAAAGGATGGGAGAGGTTCCATTTTTGATGCATTCCTTCGAATATGATGACCCAGAGCAAAAGACCTCGTTTCGAATATGGGGACTCACTGCACACTTTGTGGTATTCCTTGCCCTTGCAGTTTTCAGACAGAAACCAACATTTCAAGTTCAGTATGATCTTGATAATTTGATTTCTTCAGCTGAGAAAAATTTAATGGAGTTATACAATGTGGCGAAAAGCAAACTTTGACATGTGGAATTGTTCATTTCTCCCAACAAAACTTATCCTGTTTATAGGTTGGCCATACATATTAATTTAAAATATTCCCTTAAATTATATTTGTAAACTATAGTGAAGTATACAATTTTATGGATGCAATATAAATATCTTGATAGGATTATATGAAATAAAATGCATTGATCGGTATGTGCACCACAGACTCTAATGATCTATTCTGTATCATGTATCAAAGGGAGAAATATTAAATTCACATCAGTTTCTCAGGCTGCTATCCTATATACACTTGTCTGGGAGTAAGTGCCATTGAGTTCAATTACACTTATGAGTAGACATGCTTCTGACTTTGCACTGAAGTGACACCTTTTACAGCCACATAAGTAAGAAATGCATTGTACTATGAGTTAAGCATGCATGTGTCTGTATATTGAAACATTCCCTCTTTAAATTACATGGAAGTGGCAACTATCAGAGAATTATACCCTTCTGTGTATTTAAAAGGAGAAAGTAGTGACTAGCACACAAGCACTCTCTGTGACTGGAATGGCCCTTTTTTAACTTGAGTGTCAGTACTTTTATAAGATGAAGAGAAGCTGGGTCCCAAATAATGTACAGGGAGATTGGCCCTAGGTATTTAATCTTGAATGAGCTGCTCACTTTCTCTGTGTCTCAATTCCAACTTCCAAAATAAATATGAGAAGTCTTACTTACGACCATTGGGTTAGGATGTAGAAGAATCTTTGTTGAGACTTGTCTAATTCTCAGCCTCACAAGCTTTGAAGATAAAAACTCCCATGTACAATATGCTCTTTGAAGGAAGGGTAAAGCACAGATATGACAAATAAACTACATTTGCTACTTAAGTATAGCATCAGACACACCTGGTCTTGCAGTTGTGCTTGATGCCTCTTGGTGGGGCTGTTAGATATTTAACATATACAATAATTTGTACGGCCAGGATTAAGTGTCATAGGATGGGTGACTACATTATGATCTTATTATTTTAAATTATCTGCTGTTCTTAAACGTACGTTTTATAGTTTTTAATTTTTCTCATAGTTTAATTCTATTTTTAATTGTATACATTTTTATGTTTTAATGGTGTGTTATCTTTTAGCTGTAAGCCGCTCTGAGTCCTACTGGAAAAAGGGCGGGATAGAAATAAAGTTTATTATTATTATTATTATTATTATTATTACTTTTAACCACTTAAGTAGGGGGTTTAAAGTTCTGTTGCTTATTATTGCCAGTACACGTATTGATGTTACTTGAAATTAACAATAAATTAGTTCATGCTAAGTAGGCATGGGAATGAATTCTTTAGTGACCTGACTTCATCAGTCACACTTCAGAATTACATGTATGTTCACCCATTTGTGTCGTATCTACCCAAAAGAAGTGCGTCTCTGGATTCAGTACTGTCGCATTTTAATCTGGGTAGCATTAGAATTTGCAAACTAACTAACAAACTAATTATTGATGATTTTGTGGTTAGAAAAGTAACAAGATAATTGCATTAGATAGTGTTGGATAACAGCCACATTGTGTATAAAGAAAAAAATCAACGTGTGTGTGTGTTTTAATCCCTTCTGTTTTAAAAAGAGATGAGATTTAGCAATCTGTGGGAAGCCTACAAGCAGGACCTTAGTGCAACATCACTCTCCCCACCTGCAATTCCTGGCAACTGGTATTCAGAGGCATACTGCCTCCAGCAGCAAAGACAGAACATCGCCATCATGGTTAGTAGCCACTGATCCTCCATGAAGTTGTCTCATCCTCTTTTAAAGCCTTTTAAAGTGCCCCATTCTATGGAATAGCATCTCTTTTGAGATACAGGCGCCCACGTTTTTGTTCCAAGAAGCTTTCCCATCTGTATGAATAGATGTCTTGTATTCTTTTTTTCTCCTTTACTTCATTTGCTGTTATTTTTTGTGCTGTTTTTAGCTGTTTTTATTACACTGTGAACATCAGTTTGAGACAATATGTGGAAGGTGATATGATTATAAGAATATTAATATCTAAGTTGATGGCCATCACGACATCTTTTGGGAGCGAATTCCATAGTTTAACTATGCACTATGTGAAGAAGTTGTTGAACTGCTGAGTTTTGAAGGTGGAGTTACATGCCTCCAATACTTATAGGTATATCTGCATAGTTGTTAAATTTATAGAGCCACGCACACACTGCATTCATTTCAAAGTGTTGCTTTCATTCTTGGAATATTTGTGCCCCTCCCATATTGTAACATTGTTTGCAGCTAAGCTTTTTAATCTTTAATGAAGGGAAATGCTTTGTTCTGATGATTATATAGCTTTGATATCAGTACCTTTCAGAGAAAGCAAAAGGCAGGAAGTTTCTGACATCAATTAAATTCAGAAATAATAGCAAGCTTTACAAAATAGTACAAAAATATGTATAGTGGTTGTGATCTATTAGTTGCAGAGCAGGAAGAACCCGCAGGATAATACAAACAGCAACCTTTGTGCTGGATATAATATGTTACAAGATGGTTATCATTTGCCTGGAAAAGCAAAACGGAGCTGCATTTTGCCAGCTGTATTCTCTAGAGCAGTGTTTCCCAAAGTGTGGTACGCATACCCCTGGTGGTACATGAAAGGGTTTCAAGGGGTACGTGGCCAAATTTTTTTTGTTTTGTACTTTATCATTGGGGTTTAGCGGCAAAAAACATGTCGTGTGTTCTTTTAAGAGAAAATACAGTTCTTGTGATTTCTCCAGTTTCTCACACAATCGTGTGAGGGAAGATCAATATAATAACAGTGTCCCAATGTTATTCAATGCGTAGTCTCTTTCGCTCTCAGTGAGTTCCTTGTCTTTTCGTGCACTCCTCCAGTTTCTCATAAGACTCGGACTCTCGACTTTGGCCACCAAAAAACGCTTCTACAAACAGACAGATGGTGCCACAAAGATATTTATGCGTATGCTTGACTACAAAAATGTTCACACCGGGAAGCGGGGTTTTTTCTCGATCTTCAGCCCTGCAGCGGTCATTTTGCCAGCCACTTCCCTCTTGGGGGAATCTCCCGCTCTTCGGCTGCAGAGCAGTTTCTTCCCCCATCCTGCCTGGCCTGCCCGCTCATCAGCTGTGAATTTTAGGCGGGAGGTATGAATCCCCTGACTGCTCTTGGGTTGCGTGCCTGAGTGGCTTCCCAGGCAGGATGGGGGAAAAACCACTCTGCAGCCAAAGAGCGGGAGATTCAAACCTCCAGCCCAGGCAAGCGCTGCCTCTGTAAACCCGCTGCATGCTGCATGATTTTCGGCTGGAGTTTCCAGTTTTGGGGGGTCCCCTCCGGGTCTTTATTTCCAGAATGGTGTTTTTTTGTATATGAATTATTTCTATATTTTTGAATATATATTTTTGTTATATAAATATTATTTCTATTATTAAAATGTTTATTACTTACTTTGTATTTATTTTTTTACAAACATTTCATATAAAAGTATAGGAATTACAAATGTGTTATAATACCTTACCCCTCTCCCAATTATTTTTGTGAAAGTTGGGTATGCCGGTAAAATTAATGTCTCAAAAGGGGTACGCGCATGTTGAAAGTTTGGGAAACACTGCTCTAGAGTGTTTTATTTCAACTATCCTAGAGTAATTGGTGTGGAGGTTCTGGTCAAAGAACATCATTGAAATAAATCTCTTAAAGTTTGGGCATTAAAATATTAATCAGATTTTTTTCCAGGTACTCCTGCCTGCAGACAGAGCCTATTCTGTGGTTGCACCCGATTGATTGATTTTAGTAAAACATTTATAGACCACCTTTCATATAAAATAACAAGGCAGTTTACAGAATTCAACACTAAAGACAATAAAATACTTTTGAAAATTCCATATTTAACATATATCCTAAATTTCTAATAGAACCAATACTAAAAACCTCACCTCTCTCCATGTGCCCCAAAAATATATTCCAGAGGGTCCCCCAACCTCTGAAGCAAATTTTGAGGGTGTGCGGGAGGCTGGAAAGAAGGGGAAGTTCCATTGCACAAGCAGAAGACCGTTGCACAAGGAGAACAGCAACTTTGAATACAACCCAATGATTGGGAATGCGCTTCCAAAGAGGTATGTTTTAAAGAGCTGGCAGAACGCTTATCTCTAGGGAAAGGTTATTCCACAGTATGAGGACCACTGCAGAGAAGGCCCTTCCTCTAGTCTCCACTAGATAATCTTTGTCTGCCGCCAAATGGCTGGAAGACTCTCCTCCAACCATCTCAGCGAATGAGCTGAATTGTACAGAAGAAGGTGTTCTCTCAAATACCTATGGAATACCCTTCCCAGGGCCAGTTCCGAGTATGAGGGACCCTTCAGCAAAATATCTCTGATGGACCCCCTCCTACTTAAGTGTCCCTACCCCAGGTGGGTTTACCTGTGGATAGTGTTAATGGAGGACAGCAGAGCTACTATCTGTACCTGGTAGCTGAGAGGTGACCCCCCATTTTAATTTTCAACAATGCCTCCAATGCATTGTCACTTTCCAGCATTGTGGGAAATCAAAATGACTGCCCCCAGTGGTGAAACGCTTTAGTTTCCCACATTTCCTAAGTAACATTTTGTCAAGGGCATTGTGGGGCATTAAATAGCAGGTCAGCTGCTCAAGAATGAAGGGTGCTCTTGACACCAGACCCAGGCTACTGTTCAGTTTATAGTGCCAGGTTAAGACTTTTTTATTTGCCAAAGCATATAATGAAGTTATTTTGATTGGATTAGATCTGAAAGTGCAGTAGTCTGATGTTTTACTTGCTGATTTAAATTATTATTACTACTACTACTAGCTGTTGCTTTTAATTCTTTTTCTGCTGCTGGTGATTTGAGCTTATTATCTGTTGCATTTGAAATGTAGTTATGTTTTGATGACTTTTGCTGTATGTTGCAGGATATACAATTTTGAAATAACAAAACTACTTGAATCATCAGCCTTGCTCAGTTGCATAAAATACATAGTTGGTTTATAGCGTCTGTAAGTTTACAAGTGGAGGACTGTGCCAATAAATTGCTGGTACAGACATGAAATTATATGGAGCGCATGTTGTCTCCTCTAAGTGAAAGATATTCTCTCTGTCTACTGGCATTCTTTATGTTCTGTCACAAAATGATGTTGGAGAATCCCTCCTGTTCAGCAACAAAGGAGACTTTAAGTGAAACAGTGCAATCCTAACCATGCAGCAGACTTTAAGTGAAACAGTGCAATCCTAACCATTGCTACTCAGTAAATCCTGTTAAACTCAATGTGATTTACTCTCAGGTAAGTGGGCTAGGATTGCAGCTTAATTCTGTTATTCTTTTTTGAGAATCCTTTAACTTACTATTTCCTTACGTTGGACACATCATGAGAAGACATGATCCACTAGAAAAGACAATAATGCTGGGAAAAACAGAAGGGAGTAGAAAAAGAGGAAGGCCAAACAAGAGATGGATTGATTCGATAAAGGAAGCCACAGACCTGAAGTTACAAGATCTGAACAGGGTGGTTCGTGACAGATGCTCTTGGAGGTCGCTGATTCATAGGGTCGCCATAAGTTGCATCGACTTGGAGGCACATAACAACAACAACAACAGCTGTTGAGACTGAACTTTGAACTGTAAAACCAAGGTAGAGCAAGAAGATAAGGCTACCAGCAGCTACAAGCCACAATGGCTATGTTCTACCTCTACTGTTGGAGGCAATATGCCTCTGAATACTAGTTGCTGGGAATCACAGCTGGGGAGAGTGCTGTTGTGTTCAGGTCCTGCTTTCCGTAGGCATCTGGTTGGTCAGTGTGAGAACAAGATGCTGAACTGAATGGGCCATTGACCCAATCCATCAGGCTCTTCCTATGTTCTTACATGCTTTTTTCCAAATGTAAAGTGTTAGTTTTAATTTCTAAAGCCCTTAAATTATTGTTCCCATGTGAAGCTGCCCATGTGAACCTATGACTCTCCAGATGTTATGTTATTTAGTATTACATTTATATCCCACCTTCCCTTCCAAGATGCTCAAGGCAGCATACATAGTTGTACCCCTTTCCATTTAATCGTCACAACAATCCTGTGAGGTAGGTTAGGCTGAGAGAGAATGACTGGGCCAAGGTAACCCAGTGAGCTTCATGGCTGAGTGGGAACTTGAACTCTGTTCTTCCACATCCTAGTGCAATATTCTAACTGCTGCGCCATCCTGGCCCTCATGTTGTTGGACCCCAACACCCATCAGCCCCAGCCACTTGCCCAGTGGCCAAAGATGATGGAATTTAGATCAAAGTCTCTAGATCAAAGTCTCCACTAGATTAAGGACATCTTCCATTCATAGAAGGCCACAACAATAAAACCCAGGGTGGTGGTGATGTTTTAAAAGTATGTTTACACTTAAATGTGACTTTATATGGTTTTTAATATGACATCTACCTTGGAGACTTTTTTTAGTTGAAGGGTGAGTTGCAAATATTGTTAATGAACAAATAAATCCCCTTTCCCCTCCAGCCATTTTCCCTTTGAACATGTGATTTATTGAAAGTACTTTTTAAAAACTCCACTCTTCATTTGAAAAGGCTCCCAGAATAGCTTAGAAAAGATACATATACTGATACCGTATCACACACACATTGAAAAACTCCTTGCACACAGCTAACACATCAAGGAGAAATCTAGATGCGTATCTTTCTTAATATCTATATATACATAAAACAAGGATGTACGCTTCAGGCTGTGCAGTTTGCCATACTGGGCTCAAGGCCAGGGAAGGTAGGACAGGGAAAAAATGTGAGTGAGCATGTGCACTGGCCCCACTGCACTAGGCTCAAGGCCAGTGTGGGGGAAACAAACGGGAAGGAATGAGAGGCTGTGTGCTGTGGGGATCATGAAGGACACACAACACCGTGTGCATAGCAGGCACAGGGCAGGGAGGTGCTTTGGCGCGGGGAAGTGCCTTGGCAACCTGAAGCGGGGGGGCTTGGCCACCTGGGACGGAGAGGAAGGAAAATACCTTGACGATCTAGGGGAGGGGTTGTCATGCAAAGCCCCTTGCACAGAGAGAGAGATTAAAAATGAAGGTGATCTCTGCAGGGTATTTTTTCAAAAATTGGCAGCAGCAGACTTGGGATGTAGTGGTATCAGAAGAAATTAAATCTTTCTGCTTAGGGAAGTGTATCACTGCATCATTTAGAAGTAGTAGACTCATAAATATCATTGCTGTCCAAAAGAAATGGTACCGTTTTATTTTCCATATAAATCTAGTCTGAGTTCCTTGGGCTCAGGTGGAGAGATCATGTGCAGGATGATGGTCTGATACTGCTCACAGTTATGTTGATTTCATTAATGAAGTTGTCATGACAACCGCTTCACCTAAACCACCACAGTGCTGTCCAGTAACATCAGCAGTGTGCATCCAGTGGTTTTACATCTCTGTTTTAACACATTTTCCAAAATATAATCTGTGGCCTAGCAGTAGAGACGTTTAGTGATGGGGTTAATCTCTTTAATGTCAAAGAGATTTAAATACTCAGGGCTTTTTTGCCCATGTGTTCCACATTAGGTTGCTGTTTCTTCAAAATAGCTTTTTAAAAATAATTTGTGTGTTTAAATGTGCTTTTTTAAAAATATGTATTGTTTATTTGCCTTTTTTTAGTCAAATGGCAGGTTACAAATATTTTAATAAATAACTCTTTATCAGTGGTTATCATACTTGACAGCCAAAAACTTCCATATTCTGAAACTGTATACCTCTGATTAAGTTATTGTTTCCTTCATGCTCATCTTTGGGTACTTCATGTGGATATTCGTCTAGCTATTGTATGAAACAGTACTCAAAGGAAGCAACCTTGGACCAAGTGAGACTATTTGTCCATATGGGCTAGTCTCTCACATCACCTTCTACCACCTGATCCTCCTCTTTAAAAAAAAAATGGAGGTGCCAGGGATTGAACCTGGGACCTCATGAAGGATAAGGTTATCAATGGCTACTAGCCACGATGGTTATGTTCTGCCTCCACTGCTGGAGGCAGTATGCCTCTGAATACCATTTGCTGGGAATCACAAGTGGGGGAGCACAGCTGCGCTCAAATCCTGGTTCCGGGCTGTTGGAAGTGGGGCAAGAGCAACTCCTGTTTTGTTCTTTTGTTTATGCTCCAGAAGGAAGATAAAGCTAGGGTCCTCCAGATGGATAGGCTTTGTTTACCTTTTAACCTGTGATGCTCTGACTGACTTCCTTCTGTCGCAAGACTGTGACGTCTTTAGGGAAGCTTACCTGCCCCTCCTCCTTCTGCCCTTTCCACTCCTTTCTTCTCTGGCTGTCCAAAAGAGAGGAGACATCCCTTTGTCTCTGCTTTCTCTCTGAGCATGGGGCTAACTCCTACACCTGGGCATTAAGCCTCCAACTTAGCTAGTTAGTTAGAGCTAGGTATGCCTTTTCTATCTGCTATGTATTTCTATAAATAAAGTAGCTTTTCTTATTTTACTAAGTCTCCAGTCTCAGTGATGCTGATGCAGGGTAAACGCCTGCTTTCTTAGGCAAATGCATGCACACGCTGGCACACTCGCATTTCAACATCTGCTGTTACTCTCTGCTGCTGTGGTGCTGCTTTTACACGAAATTAAGCAACGCAGCTACATGCAGGGCAACACGGCCTTCCTGTAGGCATCGGACTGGCCACTGTAAGAACAGAACACTGAACTAGATGAACCTTTGGCATGATCCAGCAGGGCTTTTCTTATGCTCTTACCTTTGTCTGCAACACATGTGCTTTACCACTGAGCTCTGATGCCTCATTGCGCTAGTTCAGTGGTTCCCAAACTTTTATTCCCCCTGGACCACTTAAAAATTGCTGAGGGTTTTGATGGACCACTTAATGATTCTTCCGCCTGTTGTAGAAATTGTAATGTGTTATGCTAGATGCTGTGTGATTTTTAATTGCATTTTTATTGCTTCATTTAATTCTTTTGGATTGTATCCAACTAAGTCCTACTCAGAGTAAATCCATTTAAACTGATAAAACTAAGTTAGTCATGACCATTAATTTCAATGGGTCTGCTCTGAACAGAGCTAGCATTCAATATTTATTTATTTATTAAATTTATTAGTCGCCCATCTGGCTGGTTGTCCAGCCACTCTGGGCGACGTACAAGATAAAAAACAATACATTAAAATGTTAAAATTTAAAACCATAACAGTAAAAACCTAACCCACCCCAAAAGCCTGCCTGAAGAGCCAGGTCTTCAAGGCCCGGCGGAAGCTCAT
Source organism: Rhineura floridana (assembly GCF_030035675.1). Classification (NCBI taxonomy): domain Eukaryota; kingdom Metazoa; phylum Chordata; class Lepidosauria; order Squamata; family Rhineuridae; genus Rhineura; species Rhineura floridana. The sequence goes on along the minus strand of NC_084492.1, from coordinate 15,116,061 downwards.
CATAGAAGGGGCATGGCGGAGATCATTTGGGAGAGAGTTCCACAGGGTGGGGGCCACTATTGAAAAAGCCCTGTCTCTAGTCCTCACCAGTCTAGCTGTTTTAACCGGTGGGATCGAGAGAAGGTCTTCTGAGGCTGATCTTGTTGAGCGGCATCCCTGACGATGCTGGAGGCGCTCCTTCAGATAGACTGGGCTAAAACCGTGTAGGGTTTTAAAGGTCAAAACCAACACCTTGAATTGGGCCCGGTAAACAACCGGTAGCCAGTGCAACTCCTTCAGCACTGGAGTGATGTGATCTTGCCGGCGGCTGCCTTTAATCAGACGAGCCGCCGCATTCTGTACCAGTTGCAGCTTCCGGACCGTTTTCAAGGGTAACCCCACGTAGAGCGCATTACAGTAGTCTAGGCGAGAGGTGACCAGGGCATGTACCACCGGTGGGAGCAGATGGTTGGGAAGGTAAGGGCGCAGCCTCCGTATCAGATGGAGTTGATACAGTGCTGCCTGGCTCACAGCCGAGACTTGAGCCTCCATGGACAGCTGGGAGTCAAGAATGACCCCCAGGCTGCGGACCTGGTCTTTCAGGGGCAATCGTACCCCATTGAGCACCAGGTCCACATCCCCCAGCCTTCCCTTGTCTCCCACAAACAGTACCTCGGTTTTGTCAGGGTTCAGCTTCAGCTTATTCCTTCTATTGTATTTTATTGTATTACTGGGAAGGCTTTGCCCTCCGGCTCACTCCGCTTACCAACCCAACTCCCCCTGCCATCCCCCAGGCAACCCCATGTCCATCGCCAACCCACTTCCCTCACCTGTTCCTCTGCCACTGCTGCTGCCTCCACAAACAGTGCAGCTAGACTACAAACAGGCCTCCCACCCAGGCTGCCTTTGCCGCCACCACCTCCCCTGGACAAATTCCACCATGCAGTGTGCCAGCCACCCCCAGCCAAGCTGCCGCTGCTGCCTTACCTGCTACATTTTTCTTTAGATAGACAACTTGAATTTGAAAGAATTCAAATTGTAATACAATAAAATACATTATAAGAAATAAGCAATAAAATACAATTAAAATTAACATGAATATTTAATGCAATGGATGTGCTATCTCCTATTTCCAACCACAAATCCACAGACATACTGTAGACCGCCTACATGAAGCTCATAGCGCACTGGCAGTCCATGGACCACAGTTTGGGAAGCCCAGTTCTAGAACATATGCAAACAAATGCACAGCCATAGAGATGAAGGCATGAAGACCTTTGGGTAACAGGCAAGTAACAAATCTAATAAATGACGATGATAGTGATGATGCATGCAGCCTGCCGTATCACATGCTGCAGTTGTCAAGGTTTATTCTTTGGAAATGTTAACAGCACGTGTACAACAATCATGTTCGTCTAACATATCTTTATCCTAAGGAAGAAACCATCTACTTGGCTTTTAAACCTGTGAAGGACAAGCTACTACAGAGTAAAGCAATACAACTGGCAAAGTAGAGCCCTTAAGCAATCTCTAATAGGTTGGTGATGGTGCTTGAGCAGTGATCTTTGGAATGAGAATCAGGACCTTAGGAACCCGCACCTATTCTCCTCTGTGAAAAGCTGGGAGCATGGGTATATAGCTATTAGTAAAACAGATAAAGTCATAGTGAGAAGATGCAATAAAGAAATGGCAATATAGTGCATGTAGCTTGAAACATCAAACTCTTCTCTCAATACCAGCTTTTCCCAACCTTTGGGTCCCCAGATGTTGCTGGACTACAGTTCCCATCATTCCTGACCATTGGCCATGCTGGCTGGGACTGTTAGGAGCTGGAGTCCAGCAACATCTGGAAACCCAAAGGTTGGGAGAGCCTGCTGTATGTAACTGTCTTCTGTTTCCATAAGAAGAGCCCTGTTGCATCAAGCCAAAGATCTGCCTGAGCATCCTGTTCTCACAGCAGCCAATATGTTGACAGTGGAAACGGCTGTGGAGTCAGTACGCCAGACCTTAGACTCCGACTCCTCTATTTTTCTAATATCCGACTCCGACTCCTTCATAAATGGCAAATGTATATTAACTAGTAATAACACATTTACTGTAGTAAAATGGTAGCACAAGGCATTTCATCACCACCACGTGACTCCAGAGCTTGGAAAAGTTACTTTTTTGAACTACAACTCCCACAAGCCCAATCCCTGGGGCTGATGGGAGTTGTAGTTTAAAAAAGTAACTTTTCCAAGCTCTGGATTCACATGGTGGTGATGAAATGCCTTGTGCTACCATTTTACTACAGTAAATTTGTTATTACTAGTTAATATACATTTGCCATTTATGAAGGAGTCAGAGTCGGTACATTTCTACCGACTCCGACTCCACCCAAAATTGGTCCCGACTCCGACTCCACAGCCCTAAGTGGAAAGCCTACAACCTGAGTGCAATTGCAATCTCACCTCCTGTGGTTTCCAGCAACTGCTATTCAGAGCCATACTAACAATGAACATAGCCTTCAGGGCTAGTAGCCATTGATAGCCTTATCCTTGAGGAACCATGCTGTTACACCCAACAACTGTTGCTCAACAATCACCCACCACATCACCCTTATAGCCCTACAATGGCCCAATGAAGCAGGGCTGATGGAAACCTCTGCATCGCTGCCAGGCCTCTCTGTCCCAGAGGCAGAAACATAATGAGCAGCTGGGCCTTCTGCAGTAGGTCAACTGGAGAAGAAGATAGCGCAAATGGATAAGCAAGCAGGATTGGGGATTGTAATCTGAGTTAGCCATGGTGAAAATTAGTTAATCCAGAACCCTTTAATCTCTGGCTCCATCTATCATTAGCTTTGGCTCCACCCACTGCAAGCAGGTGTTTCCACAGAGAGAGAGAGAGAGATTTTCCCCTTAGGGAATGCAGCCCTCAAGTGAAAAGGTTGCCTTCTTCTGGTCTAGAGTATTGCACAACCCTTGCCCCCCTATGTTGAGTGGGAAGATGTATATTCTAAAGGTTACAGTCAAAACACTGACCTTATAACTAATGGGGCTTTGTAAGTCGACGGAATCTAGACCTGCTCCCACATGAAATATTTTTAAGGACATCATTATTATTGGATATAAAATGCATTAAGGTGGAGGGAGAATAATAAAAGCTTCTGCAGCTACAGGCCAAATCCAGGCCAGCCATACATTTATATATAGGGTTCCCATATTCAAGTCCCACAAATTGGGGCAGGCTAATGTGCATATTATGCAAATTATTTGCTAATTATGCAAATTAAGCATATTAATGGTTGCATTGCCCAGTTATATTATTTTTTTGCCTAGTAATTACCACCAAAAACTGGAGGAAGATGTGAGGAATCTTTTTTTTAAAAAAACTTACATTTTCAGCCTTAAATACCTAGATTCTAGTTTCCAACACTTTGGATTATTTATTTATTTATTTAGAGGATTTATATCCTGCCCTCAGGACAGCTTACATAAACAAGAAAAAAACACAGTCAATTAAAAACAATATTGTGACCGAGAGGTTGTCTTAGCAACAATTAGGAAATGTGAAATGAACGCTACAACCTGTAACGCAGATAGAAATTCAAGATATTATCAGCTCAGTTAATTATCTAATTAGCTTCAAAGCAAGCACTGCTGTCCAGAGTTTGGAAAAGTTACTTTTTTGAACTACAGCTCCCATCAGCCCAATCCAGTGGCCATGCTGGCTGGGGCTGAAGGGAGTTGTAGTTCAAAATAGTAACTTTTCCAAGCTCTGCTGCTGTCATAGAATCCTTTCCAACATCAGACTATACTGCATAAGTTTGAAGTACCTAAAGACATTCAAGCTTATGCTGATACTGAGCAGTAAACTGAAGATCAGCAAGTTAATAGGAATAATGTATTCTATCTTTAGAGTATTTAATATGCCACTAGAAAGAACAGATCCTTAGTGTGCAGCAAGGTTTGTCTGAACTTCAGAATATTTTAAGTATATAATGTATATGGAATCCTGCCAAAAATAGTAGTAGTAGTAAAATATATATACTGCTTTTCAACAAAACGTTCCCAAAGCAGTTTATAGTAAAATATATAATGTTTGAAATTTGGCTGTATAAAAGATAGCTACAAATCAATCATTTTCATTTCAAATTGTAAATAAAGGAAATTCTCCCCAGTCCTTGCGCAAACAAGAATTGGGCTTTGAATATGTGACATAGTAATGAAGAAAATGGATCTCTAAATATGTGCTGTGCATTCTACAGCACTAAATTCTAAGCTTGCCTCTATTAATTTGGCATGAGGAATCAGGGATTTCAGCCACTGCCAGGGGGCATGTAGCATCAAAAGCTAAATGTACCACATAGTAAGCAAATAACTCTTCCCAAGCTAGTGAGTGTGGGGTGGATTGTTTAATTCCTATTGGTCTTAAAGGGGGTGCAAAGGTTGCTTTCCCCACTGCACTGAACATATATAGTGTTTGTGTGTGTATATATACACACACACACAATCATCCATCCCAGGGGAGGAAATGAGGTAGGGTGATCTTTGGTGGGGAGATGCCTGCCAGTCATTTTGAAGAAGGAAATGTATTAAAATAATACTTTTTTAGCCTTTTCTGAACTGCTGAACAGAGACTCTGCCAGGCAACAGGATGAACAAGGCTGCATTCCAACACAACTTTACTTGGGAGTAAGCACCAATTGTCAGGGTGGAGGCAGGGCTCAAAAATGCAGATATTAATACCGCAGCCTTTTCTACAGAGAGGCTTACTTTTATATTTGTATTTGTTTGGGGGGAGAGCATTTGGTGGATTCAAACTTCTTTATTCCATCCTCAATGATGGCAGGCAGACCCACCCATTGCATTCACCACTTTAAGGCACATACCCTGACACACAGAGGCAATTGATTCTTGCTGATTCAACCAGAAAGCCTATGGGTAAGGGGTGGAGCTTCATGTGTTGATCAAGTGAGCATATGCAGTTTTCTAAACTGCTGGATTCTGCATATGCAGTAGGCAGGCAGGTTAAAATTCTTAATTTTCCCAGGACAGCTGTGGTGTCCCTCACTGTCTAACAACAACGGAAAGCGGGAATAGACCAATTCCTCACAATATGGGCAGAAAACTGCCTCCACATTTTGCCTTGTATCTCTGGATCCATGAGGGCTAGATACTTCCCTTTTAAAAAACAAAAACAAATGAAAGCTGGGAATCCAGGCCACCTAATGGGCTAAGTGGGCAGCAGGTAGCATGGCTAGAATCCGGGTAAAACTCGGGTAACTGCCCAATATGGCAACCCTATTTATATGTCATTTATTTAAAATGTTTGTATCCTGCCCTTCGTGAAATCAGAGCAACTTCCAATATATTAAAATAGTAGACATCCAAGCATAAAAAGCCCAATTAAAATCTAAGAATGGTAAAAACTCTGTAACAGAGTGAGCTGGACATCTAAAATAAAAATAAAAAGCTTGCTTCAGTAAAAAGCAGATCTCAAGCATAACTGCAGTACAGGAAAGGGATTGATCTTTGAGGACACTTCCCTGCCATCCATACCACACACAATCTGGTTGATGTATGTGATTTAAGAGACAGAGAATAAGCATACATTTAAGGCACATACATTTATACCACTTTAACAGTCATGGTCTCCCCCAAGGTATTCTGGGAATTATAGGTACTGTTCTCACAGAGCTACAATTCCCAGTACCCTTAATAAATTACAGCTTCCAGGATTCCCAAGAGGAAGCCATGTGGATGTGATTTTAACATCCTTCCCTGTAAGCCCTGAGGAGGAAGCCAAAATGCTGAAGGTCAACCCTAAGGGAAACTAGGAGGTTTAGGCATACCCAGGATGGCTTCTCCTATATGATCTCAATAAGCAGGAGAGCTCGTGAAAGGAGAGGTGAACTTGATTTAAGACCCAGACTGTTTAAAGCTAAACCAGCACCTCAAATTGTACCTAGAAGCTTACTGGCAGAATAGGTTTACTGTGTTCACAGCCTTTCAAGCTAATTGAAACATTACATAATGTGGCACAGAGACTTTCCTCATGATCTGGCTGATGTACGTGAATTTTTTTTAAAAAAGAGAGAATAAAATTGGGAAGGCACCAAAAAAAAAAAAAACAGGAGAGAAAATGTGGGAAGGAATCCTCCAAATGCATAGAGATGAGTTGATTGGGCCCGCTGTGCTTAGAACATCTTCAGTGGCACTCTTAGGTTCAACCTCAAAGTTTGCAATAAAGAGCTTTTACAAGTGTTATGAGCCCCCTGATAGAGCTGACCTCTACCCCAAAAAACCTATTTATCAGCTTCCTCCACAGGGGGCTTTAGCGTTGTAATTGGTCCTTCCTGAACACTCAGTGAGGAAAGAAAGAGAAGAGAAAGGGATGCCTTTGCAGGCATTCCAAGTGAACACTCACAAGGGGGCTTTCTAGACATCTTTTCTCATTTTTCCAATCTTAAATTCAGTTCTCCACATTTCTGCAGCAATTTGTGTGTTGTTTTTTTAAAAAATCCTCATGAAAATTCTCTACAATTTTAGTGCAAATTTCTCCAAATAAACACATTTTTGTAATTTACCCATCTTTGAAAGCAATTTCTCCTAATATAATGCATTTTTGTATGTTATTTTCACTCATATATTCGTTTTTATGCACACTGTCCCCTAATATATTGCCTTTTTGTAAACATTGGTTGGTGAACTGCATTGCAAAATTAGAATAAGTGCAAATTTCAAAGGATGACTGTGTTGTGGTTCTCATATTGTTTTAGAAAGTGCAAATTTGACAGGTTCAGCTTGAAATGCGAACTGAATTTCCCACCTATCCCTAATTAAGATACAGCTTACCATAGGTGGTCCCAAGCACAAGGAACCCAAAGTTGCAAAATGAAATTTTCTCTGATCCACACATTTAAAGCACCTTGCCCCCAAAAGAAACTGGGAACTGTAGTTTACTCTTTACAGAACTACAATTCCCATCATCCTTTACAAACTACAGCTCCCAGGATTATTGGGCAGGTTGTAAATCACTCTGAGACAAAAAAGTTGTAGTAAGCAACAAATATATATAATAAATAATAATGAATGTGCTTTGAATGTGTCTTAAATGTATGGTGTGTTATCTACACAGCCTTCATATGTAATGTGCTTGTTTTGTTTGCTTTTGTGGGTGTATTTTGCAACATGTCATTGACGCAGTAACACTGATGCAATGCATCTATATTGGATCATGCACACATCATTCTGCCTTATTCGTTGTTCTGGCAATGCTGCCTCGTTGTTTCTTGTTGCTGTCCAAAGGGGCATTCGTGCTATAGTGACATGTTGCAAAATATACCTGCCCCCCCCCAAAAAAAAACAGCCTGGGGAAGTCTAATGATACATGCTTTTTGCTGGAGTTCAGTGGGAATGCTTGCAAAAGGCTCTGGGGCACTTGCAAAGCATGCACCACCTCCCCTACCCCAAGGATCTAGGCTTGTATCCAATTAAATTGTACTCAGAGTCAACCCACTGAAATTCATGGACCTAAGTTAGTCATGACAATTAAGAACATAACATAAGAAGAACCTGCTGTATCAGGCTACTGGCCCATCTAGACCAGCATCGTGTAACTTCTCACAGTGGCCAACCACATGCCTATGGAAAGCCCACAATACAAGACCATTAATGTCAATGAATCTATGCTCTAACATTGGATACAACCCCCAGACTCTTACCTTGGGACAAGGCATGAGATAGTGTTGGTGGGTGCTCCCTTGGTCCCATAGGAACATAGGAAGTTGCCTTATACTGCGGTAAGCCATTTGTCCATCCAGCTCAGTATAGTCTACACTGACTGTCAGAGGCTCGCCAAGGACAATTCCCAGCCCTGCCTGCTAAGTGTTGAACCTGGGACCTTCTGCATGCAAACCAGATGCTCTACCACTGAGCTACAGTCCTTCTGTGGTAGACAATCTTTTCCTGATGGGACTGGGCCTACCTGATCTAGAATCCTCTGCAGGAAATGGATGCTGTTCTCATAATTTCCACGGGCAGAAGTCTCTCTGAGAGAAAAGACACTCTACTTTGGCCTGAGAATGGCCTCGAGCTCCTTAGAATAGAAGAATTGGAAGGGGCCTATATGGCCATTGAGTCCAACCTCCTGCTCAATGCAGGAATCCAACTTAAAACATACCCGAAAGGTGCCTGTCCAGCAGTCTCTTGAATACCTCCAGTGTTAGAGAGCCCACCACCTTCCTAGGCCATTGGTTCCATTGTTGCACTGCTCTAAAAGTTAAAACAGTTTTTCCTGATGTTCAGCCAAAATCTGGCTTCCTGTAACTTGAGCCCATTATTCCATGTCCTTCACTCTGGTATTACTGAGAAGTGATCCTGGCCCTCCTCTGTGTGTCCCAGCCCAACTTACGTTTTTTGGACCCATGGGATATGGGAAGGTGGAGCTGAGAACAGATCACAGGACTGCTGCTCACAAGCATTCAAGCAGAAGCATTCATTTTTCCGGTGCCCCCTAGCCAAAGGCTAGCAATACTAGTAGCTAGTGTAGTGTCTATGAACAAAGGTCCTAGGCTGAGGTCTGCTTCACACATCCATTTCATTTTTCAGTTTCTCATTTTTCTAGTCTTAAGTTCAGTTCACCACATTTCCACATCAGTTTGCAATTTTTTTAAAAAAAGAAAAGTCCTCATGGAAATTTACCAACTGTTTAGTGCATGTTTCTCCTAATATACACATTTCTGCATGCAATTATGCACAATATACACATTTTTGGCAAGCCATTTTCTTTAATATAATACATATATATATTATTTCATTAACATATGCACACTTTCCCATAACATATGCATTATTGCACACATTTTTATGAAGAACAGCAGCCAATAAGTTTAATAAATAATAATAATAATAATAATAAAGTTCACATCTCCTCAAATGCAGAACTTCTAACTGGCATCAGTAAGCACATTCAGGTATTCTCCATCAAACGTATTCTCCATCGTATTCTCCATCAAACGTACAGAAGTGTAGAGAAATCTAGTCATGCCCATGCATGCATGAACCAGATTTACACTCCAACTTTGTCATTGTTGACAACACTATTCCCACTCCGCTTGTGCATGCTGGATATCAAGATTGTAAAAGTGTAGGGACTTGCAGCAAGTTCTGGTCTCCCAGGAAGGCCTTTTTTTTTTTTTTTAAATCTTTTCTCAAAAATTCTGTTCTCTCTGTCTCCTTTTCTGCTATGTTATGATGGCACGCTTCAAGCAGGATGTGCTATGCCATTTCATCCAGACAAGTTGACACTTCATCTTAGTCTACCACATAGCAAGCTCTGTGCAGACTGATAGGTCAGGAATCTGTTTCAGTCAACAGATGTACTCGTGCGGAAATCTAGTGGCACAGCAGCGTTATTTAGGACCGGTAGCTTGAGGCAAAGGAAGGTGCCTTCAAATGCTATAATTCATTTGTCTGGTTATTTTTTCTGGTTCACAGGAGGAGGTGGGGAATTGAGCTGGATCATTCTGCTTATACAATGGAAGTCTCTGGATTTGCTCCACCTCTTCACCATTGCAAGGACTCTTTCACACTTTACATGGCAGAAATGTTTCCATCATGTTCACCATATGTCTCAAGGTTAGCTAGGGTGACATTTGAAGGTGAGATACGTATCTTCAACATGAGACTCATGTATTATTATTGTTATTATGCTTTCCTTGCATAGCAACCCAAAGTGACATAAAACGATAAAATTAAAACCAATTATAACAAACAAGCCCATTGAAACAACAAACAGAACACAACCTAAAAACAGATCACTACAAATAAAGACAGGTTTTGCAAGACCTGCCACATTAAAAGAGGCCATTAATACCTAAAGCCCTTCAAATCAAGGGCCAAAAGCCCAAGTAAAAAGGAAGCCTGACACCTAAAAATAGATAATGATGGTGCCAGGCGTACTTCCCTAGGGAGAGCATTCCACAAGCAGGGAGCCATCACTGAAAAGGCCCGTTATTGTGTTGTCACCCTCTGCACCTCCTCACCTTGGAGCTATAACTGATCTGCGCTGGAACTGTAATGTGCATGCCCCTTGAACTAAACTTTCAGACAGTTCCACACTAAAGGGGTAAGAGGTGCTTTACACGTTACATTATATGGTGGCAGCAAAACTGGGGTTGCTATAACTGTTAACTTGATAGGTTCCTGAGCTTTCTGAAGACCGTATTTGTCTGATGTTTCTAAATATATGAGGATAAGAGGCAAGATGGCAACGGGAGCAGCAGTCTTTACCGCAAGTTCTGTGGTTTGTCTTAACGTTTTAACCTTTTAATTGTTTCTTAAATAGTTTTAACTCCTCAATTACCTTGTCTGTTGTCCAAGTTTTGAACTTGAAGTCTGAACTAGATATTTTGTTTCTTTTCATTTTGCAATTTAAAAGATTCCAAGGTCTAATCTATCCAAGCTGCTGTCAGCTGTGTGGGAAATACAGTTTAGAAGGCATTTGACAGCTTTTGATGGGCTTTTGCACACAAGCTGATGATTTTACATGAGCTTTCCTCTTACTGCCTCTGTTGATCCTTGTCAGTTTACCATCTGAGAAGAAGTCTCTTGATATAAAGTTACCAAGAGGAAGACATTACTGGACTATCTTGACTATATGAGGAGAAATCCCAAAAGCATGGTTCTGTCACACTCCCCTCAGCGTCTTTTATTTCACAGTATCTCTTACTTCATGCCCCAGATTCTTCATGCCCCAGATTGGGGAACTTTGGGATATTTGTTGAAGAAGGAAAAGGAGTTTTAATCTGAAGCTACTGGCAGTGTGCTGTAGTGGTTAAGGTGTTGGACTATGACCCGGGAGACCAGGGTTCAAATCCCCACACAGCCATGAAGCTCACTGGGTGACCTTGGGCCAGTGACTACCTCTCAGCCTTAGAGGAAGGCAATGGTAAACCACCTCTGAATACAACTTACCATGAAAACCCTATTCGCAGAGTTGCCATAAGTCGGAATCGACTTGAAGGCGGTCCATTTCAATTTTCACTTCTCAGAGGAATCCAAAAGGAGAAGTTTATGTGTGGATATATGAAGGAGATATTGTGGAGCCAAGTTGGAAAGAGAGATTCACTGTTATTTGAGAGTTATTATTTGAGAGCTAGTGGAATAACTTCTCTTTCTAGTTCTCCCCTCCTCTGTATCTTTGAATTTTAAATTTTGACTCTTTTCAAGCTGTTTTGAAGGTCCAGCCAAAGGTGGAGCAAAAATTCACTATTAAGAAGACTGATTTTTAAGCATCTGAAGATAGTTTTTCATCACTGAATTTATCATTTAGGAGTACTTTGTCCAGAATAATAAACTGAGGCTATTATTACACTAGAAATAATTCTGGTGTTTATGATAAACAACTAGGACATGGTTTGGCAGAGGGAAATAGTTTTATGGATCTAAAGTTTTAGTGTTTCATTGTTTTTATTGATTATATTGTTTCCCTCTTATATCTTAATTTGAGTATTATCTTCCTCTAGTGTTTTACTGTTTTTAATAATTTATTGTTTTACTATTTTAATTGTATTTACACATTTTTGCTTGTGATTTTTTGTTTTTGTTTTGAGAGTGTAGCTTACCCACTTATATTAAATAAGACGAGCAAAGCTCAGCATGTGGCTAGTCCAGAGGGCAGTTTCCTAAACATAAACAATCAATGATTGATAGATTCTATCTTCCTAAGGAGTCTTCTGCCTTCTGTTTTGCCCATTAGCAATTGATTTGAGGCTTTAATTTTATATATATATATATATATGGTGCATATCCATGATGTACACATAACAAATTTAGGTGTACAGAACTTTATAAAAGGTTTCCAGATGGATAGCCATGATTTCAGCAAAATCAAGCAAAGAGACTTGTGGCAGCTTAAAGAATAAGGCTGCAATCCAACACACACTTACTGGGAGTAAGTCCCATTGAACCTAATGGAGCTTACTTCTGAGTAGACTATATTGGATTGACGCCTTACACGTGTATTATGGCATAAACTGCCATGAACTTAAGCTTACTCTGACTGAGTGTGAATTCACAAATGCTTATGCCACAATAAATTGGAGAAGGGCCATAGCTCAGCAGTAGACCATCATGCAGAAGGTCCCAGGCTCAATCCCCAGCGTCTCCAGTTCCCTGCCTGAAACCCTGGAGATAATAATAATAAATCACATGTCAACTATCAAATACTGTCAAATATCTACTCAAAATATAGGATGTCAACACAGATATCAAATACTTGGCATCAAACTTTGCAGAGGAGTATCTGGCCAAGCAAATTAGCATTGGTCTCTTACCGATTTTTTGCTTCATTAAGAAGCGTCAAAGGATGTGTAACATAGAATCATGGACTTGAAAGTGCATCCCTCTCTCCCCAGCCCCACTTCAGAGCTGTCTTAGGGTAGCTTATACTAAGGGCCTTTCTTATCATCCATTTTATTGTGCATTCATGCTGATTTGTGCTCACGATGACATTGGGACAGTAATATGCAAGCACACTTTCAATACTGTTTGCATCTGAAAAGGTCTGGCGGCAGACATACGGCTTCATTTCCAATCAGTGCATGTCCCATAACTTCCTGCTGAGTTTCTATAACTTTTTTATACCTCAAATCTTTGCTGTATGTGAGCCCTGTGTATGTTGTGTATGGCACAAGAGTGTCCCTCCAGATGGCTATAATGCAAAATCATTGGGGAAGCATCGCAGAACAAAAGCGTAATTATGTGTGAATGGTCCAGTATAAGCCCACCACTAATGCACTATTGTTGCGTCAATGACATTGGCAGAATACACCCACACACCCACAAAAAATGCACCAGTCTGGGGTAGCTTGAGGTCCAAAATTGTGAGAAGTTATTATGTCCATAGGGAAGTACATGTATTGCACTCTATATGGTGTTTTTGCCAGCACAGAGAGAAAAATGTGAAATCAGACCATTAGATGCGCCCAGTGGCAGCACTTCAAAGCAGAGACCAACAAGATCAAATAATTGCTTTGAAACTTGGCAGTTTAAGTAATAGGATTCAGTTTGTTATGAGCAGAATTCTGCTGATAAAGACAGAACACTAAACATAATGGCCAGTCTCTGGACTTCATGCGAGTCATTGCAAGTCATTCTGTCACGCTGTATAGCACTTTGTAATGGTCCTAATGGTCACTAGCAATTGCATCCTTTGGGTATAGAATACTTCTTCTTCTGCAGGATTAATGGGTCTGAACTTTACCAATTATATACAAGACAAGTAATACCAGTGTCACAGTTTCACAGATGGAATTGATCTGAAATGTTAAGTGTTGGTTTTAAGTGCCCTGGGCACTAAATTTATACACACACAGATGGATTGAATAATTTACTCCCGATAAAACTTGCCTGGATGTTAAAGATCAGGATGAATGGTTTCATGTCTCCATGTACTTAAAGAATACTAAGCAACCCAAGAAATAGCAGAAGCGTAAGAGCCTCAGGACAAAGAATAATCCAGCCTTTTCCAAGCCTTTTGCTAAGTATTCCCCTTTGAGTGAAGCCATTTCTCTACAATCTTTCACTGAGCAGCAATACCTTCCTCATCTTCTTGGGTTTGTTGTCAAATCATTTACAAGCAGACCAATAACCTGCTTACAGTTTTGGGTGAGAATATTTTGGGTAAGTTTTAATTTCCCCTGAGAATGGAATTTAGAATTAAACAAGCGAGACCTGCAACAAAATGTTTTAATGTAGAACAGAGTGCTCCTGTTCACTGTTGCAGGCAGGCAACCATGCCTCCTTCCAGAGCTTGGAAGATTACTTTTAAAAAGGAATAAATTACAATTACTGTGACATGGTCCCAAGAAGGAATAAATTACCGTTACAATTACAATTGTTCTGAAAGGAATTCATTACTTTACTGTTGCTCAAAAGAAATCACTACAATTAGTTTGTTGTTATGTGCCTTCAAGTCCATTATGACTTATGGCGACGCTATGAATCAGCAACCTCCAGCAGCATCTCTTGTAAACCACCCTGTGTAGATCTTGTAAGTTCAGGTCTGTGGCTTCCTTTATAGAATCAATCCGTCTCTTGTTTGGTCTTCCTCTTTTTCTAGAGGAACTCAGAGGAAGGCAATGGTAAACCACCTCTGAATACCTCTTACCATGAAAACCCTATGGACAATTACAGTTAAGTTACTTTTAGAAAACCAGAATGCCTACAAGGTGCTGGCCTTGGCTGCTGCACACCTAAGTACCCTAAAACAACATTAAAAATAAACACACACAGAGAGAAGGCAGTAGATTTTTTTTTTATCCATAAGATAGCAGTGGTGGTCTCTCCACTAGTAAGGGAGGCCGGGAAGGAGCCAGAGGCCACTCAGAGCGTTGCATGCCAAACCAAGTGCAAAAAAGCCACACACACATATACACACTGTGTACCAGCAAGCATTGTCTCTCTCATTCATCCACCTCCCAGACCCTACCCTGCCACCAGCTAAGGCATACCTGCCCTAGCAAACATTTTCCCCTGGAGTGCAAAACAGTTTAAACACTGCAAATGCAGCAAAGTAGCCAGGGAAGGCCACTTTGTGCAACAGGTGCAAACACAATATTCACATACACACACACACACACACACACACACGTCATGTCTCACCTCCACAGTTCTTCATGTCCATTCTGGTGCTGCCTCCTTCTCCTCCTTCATACACGTCCTTGCCCTCTCGCTCCTTTCTCCCTCCACTCCCACTCCATTATTCTTCAACACTGTCCATTTTTAAAACATTTTTTTCTCTCCACTCCATCCCTGTCTCGCTCTCCACCTCCTCTCTCGTCGCCTCCTAAACACCCACAGAGCACAAAGGAAGATGCTGAGCAGAAGCCCAATTTGAGGCACATGATTTTCATCCATGAATCAGAGGAGCAAGACGTCCCCCTGCTCCCTCCCCCCAGTAATGCCCGAAAGTAATGCTGGAAACATTACAATTATTCCTCAAAAGTAATAAAATTGCTCCTCATTCTATTACAGTTAAAATGTAAAGAAATTACCCACTCATTCCTCAAAAAAGTAATAAATTACAAGCAATTCATTTTTCCTAATGAATTACTTCCAAGCTCTGCCTCCTTCACAATATTCCATTCTCCCTCCCAGTCAGTTTTCGATTTCTACTTCTCTTCCAAATAATCAATCAGCATTAAAAGGTCACTGAACACACTCAGTCCTCATTGAGGTGTGTGGGGAAGGAGGGGGGCTTGAGGGGGTTCCGAACGTGTTTTTTGTCCTCCTACAAACCTTGAGATTCACCTAATATTATTGATACCTCCTTCTTGTGCATGTATGGTGCCATTTTAGCTACATAAGGATTGGCACTTGCCTCTGAATTTCGTAAATAGAGAGAATTATTGTGATTATCAAGTTGAAATCTGGTACAGTCATGGAAGGTTGTAAACAAGGTGTTTTTTCTATACCTCAGATACTTGATCACCACGTGTTGAATCATTGAGAGACTGCTGTATTTATATGGTATCCCTGCCATTGGTAGTGACCTGGCTGGGACTCTAGACGATTCACATGCAATGAAATTACTACTGGAGCACTATGAAATTTAAGCACTATGAAATCTGAAAGCACTATTATTGTTTATCTTCATCTCTTGAATTAACAACCGTTATTTCGCAACAGAGATTTTTTTATTTAACAAAATTCATATACCGCTCAACTGTAATAAAACCTCTAAGCGGTTTACAAAAATATTAAAATTATCAACAAAAACAGTTAAAAGGAAGTAATTAAAAGCATATAAAAGATAATTACAATTAAGAGTAAGCTAAAAAAGAGATTAAAGCATGTCATCATCTACATGTCTGTATAGGCTTACCTAAACAAAATTGTTTTTAGCAGACTCCAAAAAGAGTACAATGAAGGCATCTGCCTGACTTCAGTAGTTCCAAAATGTAGGTGCTACCACACTAAAAAAAATCCATTTCTTATGTACCAGACAATGGTAGTTCTGTGAGAAGGGAGTTTTGGCACTTTTGCAAAAGTGAAATTCCCAGGATTCTTTGGGGAAGCCATAATAGTTAGTGATATAAATCTGGTCTTATATAAGGCTGTTTTCTAGATAGGCTCAGTGTTTTATTCAACCACTCCTATTCTTCCACAGTTAACCTCAGTCAAGAGACAGAAGCGTACCTCATCATGAATTCTGATGATTGACTAGGAAAAAAACAAGCGTTGCAATCCTTTTTTTTTCTGACCAAAGTTCACGCTTCACAGGTGCAGTGTCAGGCAGCAGTTCAACAGATATACCTTCCACATCACTGCATGGTGGAAGTTACTGAACTGCCTGTGATACTTTCATTAACCTGGTGCAGAGTAGGGAACCTCAATTCTGGGATTCAAATGTGGCCTTCCAGGCCTCTCTGTGTCACCTTTGACCTTTCCCCAAGCCACACACCCCTCTGCCCAGGTCACACCCCTTACTGGCCCTGCTTCCCACCCGAGTCTTTTTGCTAGAATGGAAAGTGTCCTTGCACTCTGACAATGCCACTTGATTGCCTAGATGGAGGATAGAGAGGGGTGTGTGTGTGTGTGTTTGTGTGTAAATTAGCCTACTATACAAAGGTAAAATTTACATTTATTGATCCACCCACTTTTAACCCTGGCCTCTCCCACCGCTGGCATGTGGCCCCTGGAAGGTTGTCCAGAAAGGAATGCGGCCCTTGGACAGAAATAGGCTCCCCACCCCTGTTCTGGTGCATTATGATAATACAGAATGAAAAGAAAAATATCCAAGATGACTTTACTGTCTAACAATGCTTTGTAGCCTTGGCTTATTAAATCTTAAGTTGTCCCTCTACCTACGAAAAATATAGCTATACTGAAATGCTGATGACATGCAAAATCATTTAATTGCAATTGACTAATTCAGCATTTAAAAGGCTGATGATTAATCCACTGAAGATGCTTTAATTTGCATATATTTTTCAGTTCGGTAAGATTCAGCACACCTAGCTTTCTGGTAACTACTCCCATTTCCTGTTGGAAGCAAGCAATCTTTAAAAATATTTTTCAAAGTACACTGCACTTGCCGACACCTATACACATATAAATAATGCATAAACACCTTTCGCCGAACCTGCACAAACATTTTATGCAAGCTCTGCATTATCACAGTTTTATCACACACATACAGGCCTGAGGCGACAGAAAGAGAGGAAAGATGTCTTGGTAAGATAAGGGCTCCCGTATGTTTTGAAATGTGTATCACAAAGATGCTTGCAAACCAAACACTTCACAGGAGATGAGATTCTTTTCTCTTCCCTGTCCCCCATGCATTGAGTTTGCAGGAGAATATTGTGATTCAAATCCCACAAGTCAAAAACAAAGCCCATCCACGTTTTTTAACATATTTATCTACAAGTTCATGTCCCAGAGTACAGTCTGATGTAGGGATGAGGGAGAAATTTGAGTCAGCTTGCATTTAAAGGAGAAACAACCTAATTCACGCTTTCCGAAACAATACATGAACCAAAATGCTGCCATCCTCAAAATGTGCATTTCTCCGAATTTTGCAATCCAGTTCTCCAGCCAACCAATGTGTACAACAATGCATAAAACAGGATCAACTGTGCATAACAATGCATATAGTTGCTAAAACTAACGTATAAAAATGCATTATAGTAGGGGAAATTACTTTGCAAAAAAGTGTCTATTAGGCAAAAGTGCATACAAAAATGTGTATTTCAGGACAGATTCACACTAAAATGCTGATGAATTTTCATGAGGTCTTTTTTTTAAAAAATTCCAAACTGATGTGGAATGCAGAAAACTGAACTTCATAATTGAAAAACAGGAAACTGAGAGAACCAGAAATAGACCAATTCACCCACCCCTAATCTGAAGGCAGATGGGGCAACTACCTTGCTGAAATTAAACAGATCTGGTTCTGGTCAGTGCATGGAGGGGAGATTGCCTGGGAACCACATGCACGTACACTGCCTTGGGTTCTATGACAGAAGAAAGGTAGGATATAAATTTTAAAGAATAATAAATAGGGTTGTATCCAACTTAGTCATAAGATGTACAGGGTAGCATTTGGTGCTAGTCCTACTCAAACTAAACCCACTGAAGTTGATGGACATGACTAACTTAGGTTCATTAATTTCAGTGGGTCTGCTCTGAGTACGACTTAGTTGTATACAACCCATAGAAATTAATAGACATGACTATTAATTTCAGTGGGTCTACTCTGAGTATGGCTAAGTTGGATACAATTCATACGTTCTTTTTTTTTTAATCTGGAGTAGTTTTCTTCCGTTATACCAGTCTTTTTCCAGAACTGCCAGTTTTATGTCCCAACCTTTCTTTCATAGTAATCCAGAGTGGCTAGCAAAGTCTATATAATATAATCAATATAAAAACAATAATTAAAATGCTATAGAAATATAATGCAGCAGACATTATATTTAACTTGCATTGAGCAGGGGGTTGGACTTGATGGCCTTATAGGCCCCTTCCAACTCTACTATTCTATGATTCTATGAACTACTGAGCTGTTATATTCCAAAAACCCAAACAAACAAAAGCATTAAAAGTGATCGCCTAAATTATAGCAACGTGGCGGATAATCAAATCTGCACAGGGAGGGAATTACACAGTCAGGGAGCCACCACTGAAAAGGCCCTGTCTCATGTTACAGCCCCACAGGCCATATTTGTAAGAAGAACCAAAGACAGATCATCCCCTGCTGAACTCAGACCATGGGTGGCTTAATTTAATCAGTGGTAAAACACTCGCATCTGTTGTGCCAGGGATCATTGCTGGAATGGGTGAAGAGAGTGAAGCAAAGCATCACTGCTTTCCTTGCTTGTCACTTATCCGAGTGCCTGTGCATTCATTGGCTAGAAGACTGGAAGGTAGGAGCATGTTTACTGCTTACTAATCAGTTTTTTAGAATACAACCTGCATGAGTTTCGTATATCTCCAAAATGAACAAGTTGGGAAATCCTACATTTTGAAAGCGAAAAATTCATAGGTAACAGGTTTTCTTCAGATTGTAAGATCCCAGTTTAACCAGTAGGTTAAAAATGAATTATTTTTGAAACCTTGTCCCTCCAAATATCCAGACAGAATTACTACAGAAGGTCCAAAGGTAAAGTAACTCTACATTTGTTTGTTTTTTAAAAATCTTCCGTTATTTGAGCCCAAACTTTCTTGGCCACCACACATGTATGAAATTTGCTCCATCAAGGCTATCTCTACACCAATTGCCATGCCTTAAACCAAGGGTCGCCACCTTTTTTGGACCAGCAGGCACATTTTTTATTTTGAGAAAGCGTTGTGGGTGCCAGTAACCAAATGGCTACCACTAGGGTATGGCATAACACAAAATTAGAGAGAGTAGAGTCATTGCTGTTCTCTCCCCCCTCCCAACCTCCTCATGCTTGCCGTGGGAAGTCCCCTCCCTCCAGCTGATCCTGATATTGGAAATCACACAATCTTGATATCCCACATGCAGAGCTTGGAAAAGTTACTTTTTTTTTAACTACAACTCCCATCAGCCCCAGCAAGCATGGCCACTGGATTGGGCTGATGGGAGTTGTAGTTCAAAAAAGTAACTTTTCCAAGCTCTGCCCACATACACACAAATGATGCTATTGCTGTCCAATAATAACAGGGAGCATTCCCCAGTACCAGGAAAAAATACACAAGGTGGCCACCTCTCACCTCACACCCAGAGAGAGGACACACATGTATCTCCCACACATGCCTCACATATACACATGTATTATCTCCCTCTTTCTGCACAAGTGCATATCTCCTTCTCTCACAGACCATACACATAAACAGACCACACACATAGTTACCTCTCTCCCCTCACACACCATATACAGCTCTCCCTCTCCCACACACCACACATACATGCATGACCCCATTCCTTTCCTCCTCCCTCCCTCCCTCTTATGTGCACATACACACAGATCACACGTACATCTCTCCCTCTCTCACACCCAAGTGCATCTCTCTCAATCACATGCACAAATAGAGCATCACAGAGAGATAGAGAAAGGGAGCACACTAGGGATGGGTGAGAAATTCGATTCAATTTGCTTTTAAAGCCAAATTTATCAAATCCACACTTTCCAAAACAACACAGGAACCAAAACGCAGCAGTCCTTCAAAATCTACACATCCACATTGTTTGTAATGCAGTTCGCCAGCCAAACAATGTTTGCAAAAGGGCATATATTGGGGTAAAGTGTGCATAAAAATAATTAGCAAAAGTAACGTACAAAAATGCATTATAGTATTATTATTATTATTATTATTATTATTATTATTATTATTATTATTTATTACATTTGTATACCTTCCCATAGCGAAAGCACTCTGGGCGGTTTACAACAATTAAAAACATTAAAAACAAATATACAAATACACAAATTTAAAAACACTTTAAAAAAAAAGCAATTTAAAAACACATGCTAAAATGCCTGGGAGAAGAGGAAAGTCTTGGCCTGGCGCCGAAAAGATAACAGTGTTGACGCCAGGTGCACCTCGTCAGGGAGATCATTCCATAGTAGGGGAAATTGCTTTGCAAACAATGTGTCTATAAGGCAAAATTGCATACAAAAATGTGTATATGGGGAGAGATTCACAATAAAATGCTGATGAATTTTCATGAGGACTTTTTTTTAATTGCCACAGAAATGCAGAGAGCCAAATTTAAGATTGGAAAAATGAGATCCATCCATAGAGTGCACATACACACGTTTCAGAAAAGCCCCTCCATAGGTATATAAAGGGCTGGCCATTGAAAACAAACTACATACTGGTGACGGACAGCAGGATGATAATCCCTGCTTTAAATTATACATCTTAGTTTTCAATTGAATTGTCCTCCATTTATCCCCTATCAGGAATGACATAATAGGGAGATGTAAGACACTTCTCATTAGTCTGAGTGAATATTTTTCCAGATGAATGTTTGAACAATTGAATTATATTAAATTTATTTCCTTGGTTTGTTCTGCAGTAGAAATGTCTGTTGTTAATGATTGGTTTCATTATTTATTTTGTATTAATATTTTTATATGTACAGCAGTTTTTTTTAAAAAAAACCCTATAGTCTTAAATAAAATTCATTGCTCAGAACAAAGTTATGTAACCTAGTTTGCACACACATTGTTTTTCATATGTTGCTCTGGGGCATGCTTAATTTTTCTGGGAATTGTTGCTCTATATGGGGAACAAGGGTTTCCTAACAACTCTCAGCACCCTTCACAAACTTCCCAGGATTCTTTGGGAAAAGCCATGACTGTTTAAAGTGGAATAATAGTGGAATAAATGGTGTGACTGTGGCCTAAACATTTATACATTATTGGCAATGTCATGAGGCTGAATCAAATCAGGATCAATATTTCTTGTCTGGCATTCCCGGTTGGGATTGTCCTACTGCAACTTTGAATAAATGGAGACCATTGTTTCATATAACTTGTCTTCCCGTTCCCAAAGGAATTCAGAAATATTTTATACATTATCATTTTCCTGATTCTACCTTTCCAAAGATGGCAATTGATCTTCCTTTACTTGGAAACAGCTCCTCTTTGTCAAATGGTAGATGGAAGGTATCATTGTTATGTTTAAATAAATATTGCCAGGGATATTTTCCCTGATGAAGACAATAGCCTGGTTCTTCATATGTAAAGCTATCCCACACAAGTTGTCCCACAGACAATCAAACAAATCATGGTTGGTTTCTCCAAATCGTGGTTTGTTTTCGAGCTGCTCTTGCCCCTTCCCTTTGTAGTTTGCTCAGCATGTGGGGTGGGGTCAAACAAACCATGGTTAAGGAAGGGTGCTGGGTTCACAAACCATTCCAAGCCATAGTTTAAACAAGCCATGACTTCAAACCATGGTTTCTTGGCAGTACACAAAGCATAATTAAGCTGCTTGGCAGTGTACATATAATACTAAGCCATGGTTTAATACACTAAGTTTAAGAAACCATGGTTTAGATGATGTGCAAACCAGGCTAATGTCAATTCCCAGCGTTCACTGAAAAGAAGGACTGATTATTAAACTACTCTGCAGCTGTAGCTCTGTGAGGGGACTAGGTGGTCTCCTAACACTTCTCAACACCCTTGACAAACTACAGTGTCCAGGATTATTTGGGGGAAGCCATGAATATTTAAAGTGGTATGATACTGCTTTAAATGTATAGTGCAAATGGGGCCTCAGTGATTGCACGTCTGAGTAGATATAATGCATAGGATTGCATTATATTTTTGCCATGCCCAGAAAGTGAATGCATTAGATTTCTCTTCTTCCATTTTCATTGTTCCAAATGATTCCAAAGCATATTGATATGTTTTTTTCTCAGCTGAAGGGGAAAATGCAGCTCTTAGTAGCAGCTCTAAACAGCAAATTGCTTCGTTACATCTATGATTCATATCGACTTCTGCAGATAAGGCAGCGAGGGGAGGATGAGCCTCCAGTGAAGTTGAGGGAAGTAAAAAAATAAAACAATTATCTCAGATTGTGAATGTGCTTTGTGAATTACAAGATTTCTTGATATAGAGACATGCCAGTTAAAGATTTTCTTCCCTTTTGCAGACCCACTGTCCATAATGAGGACAAACAATCACTGAAGCTGATCTCCCTAACAATAACTGTGATGGACAATGGATTATAATAACAGACAAAAAATAGCTCCCCTAGATAGAGACTTTGGCACATGCTACGCCATAAATTAAATACATTTTTCATCCGTTAGCAAGAGATTTTTATAGGACCAGAAAGAGGGAAGAGCTAGCAATGTAATAAGCAGGATGTGCTAGAAGAATCAAGAAAACTTTTTTTCTGATTTATTTCTAAACATTGAGTGGATCCATTTTAGTCAAAATGACCCACACTTTTTGAGCCTTTCTCCACCTCTGTTCGTTTACATTGCCCTCCCTTGCTCTCAACTGCCATCAGTGATGGTCATCATGTAACCAAACCTGATTAGCCACAGAGCATTATGATGTCATTCCATTCACTATGTGATCTCTGATTGCATAGAATCACTGGTGTGACTAATCCAGGAAAGAGAAAGAAGAAACCCAGGAGGAAAATAACTCTGAAGCAGCAACACCCTGGGACAAAACAATGCCCGATGCAAATGGAACATGGTGAATTTAAACATTATCATAGGTGGTAAGAATGTCTAACTCACTGAAATTGCTAATTTTGACTCATAAACACAAAACTAGCTAATAGTCACTGCAGTCTTTATTAAGGTTAGATTGACAACCATATCATACATGCATGAAAAATATATAGCCTTGAGTTTAGCCAGTAATACTGCTCTATAAAAAGCCAATTGATTCATGCAGGGCTTAACGTCCTATATGTCTCTTCATTTGATATGGTCAGCTGCAAATTATCTATTCATGAGATATCATGTGATATAGGCACACGTATAAAACGGCTCAGTTTCATAACTATATCTGCGGAAGAATGGGGCTCCAATCCTCAGCACACTTATCTGGGTGTAAGTCCATTGAACATATTGTGCTGTATCCAACTAAGTTCTACTTTGAGTGGAGTACTCTGAAATTAATGAAGCTAAATTAGTCCATTAATTTCAGTGGGGTCTACTCTGAGTAGAACTAGTACTGGATACAGTGCCTTGGGATTTACTTCCAAGTAAACAGGTGAATGTTTTCCAAGCAAGGAGACACAGGTCTTTAAAAAGGACACCTGCTTAATCTCTGGAGCTGTTGCAGTTTTTGGTTTTGTTTATAAAGCGTCAAAAGGGAGCATTCTGTTCCATTTGGAATGGTGTTACATGTTTTCCAATTGTAAAGGTTTTATCTGGTTTTGAGAATTGTATCTTCTAATGTTGTAACCCACCCTGGGACCTTATGGTAAAGAGCAGGTAAGAAATCGTATAAATGAATGAATAAAGTGGAACGGAGTTTCCTTACCAGTTGGCTAGGATTGCTTTTCACTTCATTTTTCAGGGGGGAAAAGAATGCCTCTAAGCAAATGCAGAGTGCCACAACCATGGAGAAGGGCTGTAGCTCAGCAGCAGAGCCCCTGCTCTGCATGTAGGCGGCCCCAGGTGCAATCTCTGGCATTTCCAGGTAGGGCTGGGAATGTTCCTTACCTGAAACCCTGGAGAGCCACTGCCAGTCAGTGAAGACAAAACTGAATTTGATAGACCAATGGCCTGACTTGATATAAAGTAGCTTCTTAGGTTCTACAAACTTTCCTACCCACCTGAGGCCCCATTGGCATTAAATAAATAAATAAATAATATACCACTTTAAATGTATAGTGCAGATGGGGCCTGAGTGGCATCTAGGATTTGGGGAGCTTCCTAGCATTTCCTATTTTACGTGTGTGTGTTTTTCTTTTTTACAAACTAAGCACTGCTGAATTAGAAAATATTCCTCTTGTTCTGGAAAGGGGTTTTTGTGTGCTCTGGTTGGTTAGCACCAACTCCTTTATTTCTTCCTGCAGGCGAAGGTACCTATTAGGCCGGAGATGGAATGGATGCTACAGAAGGCTTACAGACCACCAAATCCCGACCTAAATGGTTTGACGCTCTGGGACAATGGAATCTGTCAACCCGCCTGAAGCAAAATGCCCCCAAAGAAAAAGAGCCGACAGAACAAATCAGCTAAAATTTCAGGAGTGCTTTTCTTCCACTAAACAGCCCTCGTTTCAAAAGCATAATTTCAGATAAGTAGATCCACAGGTGTGTAATTTCAGGTTTTTAGTCAGGTAGCCACAGTCAAGGGAAGGGACTGTGGCAAGGGTCTTTTGATTTCTCCACCTGTGCTGAGTGGAATACAGCTTATATAAAGATGGCTTAATCTGAGAAAGCCCTTTAAATATATATATGTGTGTGTATATATATATGTGTGTGTGTGTGTGTGTGTGTTCTCTGTTTCTGGTTGTTATTCCCCATGATCCATCACTGAGCCTTCATATATACATACATACATATGAAGGCTCAGTGATAGATCATGGGGAATAACAACCAGAAACAGAGAATGTCTCTTCACATTTTATTTATTATTACATTAATATCCCCACCTTCCTCCAAAGAGTTCAAGGTGGCATACATAGTTCTCTTCCTTCTCCATGTGCAGAGTGCCCTTTTTGAAGCCACCGCAGCTCCATTTGGCCAGGCACACCTTTACTTCTGAGATGATTTCCCTGTAATTAGTAACATTTGTGAGCTAAGGGATGATTTCCAGAAGTGCCACATGTTCATACAGTGCAGTAGGGTGTAGTAGTTAGAGTGTTGGTCTAGGACTGGGGAGTCCTAGGTACAAATCCAACTTCAGCGATGAAGCTCACAAGATGACCTTGGGGCCCAAATCAGCTGAGGAAGGGGGGTGAGTGCCTGTGTGTGCGGCTGGGGTGGTGCAACAGGCTCCAGGTTTTAGTACTTCAGTTCATACTAAAACCCGGAGCCGATTCCACTGATGTGGAGCCACCAGCCACCATTGGTGTGTGCACATGCACTTGTGTGTGTGTGTGTGTGTTCCTGTGTGTGCAAGAGCATGCACATGAGAGTGTGGGGTGGCCACACCTACTTTTGGTCATCTATTGCTAACAGCTGTGAACCTAGAGCAGGTGCAGGGAAACTGACATTACTGAACTACAACTCCCATCAGCCCCAGCAAGCATGTACGATGGCCAAGAACGATGGGGGCTGTAGTTCAGCAACATCCGGAGGGTCAAAAGTTCTCCACACCAGCCTTAGAAAGTTGGCCAAAGATGAATGCAGCCCTAGTGCAAAAAAAAAAAAAAAATTACCTACCCCTAGATTTCCCAACTTCTCTTTTCATGTATTTTGAACCAGCTGCTTCACATTCGACATTCTAGAGCTGATGTGAGAAACCTT
This sequence comes from Rhineura floridana, assembly GCF_030035675.1. Classification (NCBI taxonomy): domain Eukaryota; kingdom Metazoa; phylum Chordata; class Lepidosauria; order Squamata; family Rhineuridae; genus Rhineura; species Rhineura floridana. The sequence continues at coordinate 15,090,183 of NC_084492.1, read as the reverse complement.
TGCCCCTCCAGATGTTGCTGAGCTACAAGCCCCATTATCCCTACCTATTAGCCATGCTTGCTAGGACTGAAGGGAGCTGTAGTTCAGCAACATCTGGAGGGCAAAGGGTTCCCCACCTGTTTTACCAATATAAAAGATTTCTAACCTGCCTTGCAGGGTACAAGCCCTCACAAACATTTCACAAATATTTAAAACGCACATCATCATCCTCACAGTCAACAACAACAGTGAAATGCCCTCATCAACGGCACTAATTCATAAACAGCAGCAATAAAATGTTTTAAAAGCATTAATTAACCAAATGGGGTAGACTGGGGTAAAAAGGGAAAGGGCCATAGCATAAGCAGAGCATCTGCTTAGCACGCAGTAGATCTCAAGTTCCATCCCCAGGTACGGCTGGGAACGTCTCCAGTCTAAAACCCGGAGAGCCACTACCAGTCAGTGGGAGTGTCCCATCACACCCAGGACTTGCTTCTGAATAAATGTGCAGAGGCTTGGCTTGCATCAGCTCAAACTTGTAGCTATACAGCAGGCATGGGAAACCTCTGGCATGTGGGCCACAATTGGCCTGTTGAGCCTTTCCATTTGGACTGCTAGGCCATTTTGAGGAAACCACGGCCACCCGCCCTACACCTGATGTCATAAGGGCAGGGCTTCCAAGGAATAATCGCAAACTACAACAGCACTCCTGATCGCTCCTTTGCTGGAACAAGGCACACTCCCGGCTCATGGGCACTAGGAGAGCACTTTGCTCAAGGAGAGGGAACTGGTTTCCATTCAATGGAAGCTGCTTCTCCTTCCCAGCCCTGCTCTTTGAACCCTAAAACCCAAAGATTCGAAAAGCAGCATGGGACTATTTGAAAGCACTTTTCCAAACAGCTCTGCTCTCTTTAAACCTCTGATTTTCAGAGGTTTGAGGAACACAATGGGACATCACAGAGTACTGTGGGACTGTAATCTTATGTGGGAACTCTCTCTGGAGGATTTTGGCAGAGGCAGCTTGTCTTTCAGAGGACAGAGAATCCACATCTGTTCAAATTCCCTTTTCTGGATATCTCTAAAAGGTGCTGAAGCCCTGACACAAGTGGCATAATAGGAAGCTACACAGCTGGAAACCAGTGGACCAAATTTTTGTCACCCATTTTACAAACATATTCCTTACCATCTCTGGGAGAACTTAGTATGTGGAACAGAGAAAATATTAGAGACTGGCTTTTTGAAAAGGATGCTAATAAAGACACAATGGCGATACAATCATCCAAATTTTCAACTTGGTACTATCATTATAAAAAACACAGAAGTCTTTCTCAATATCTGGTTAACATAACCAATGCGCCACTGAGAAGGGCTTTAACATCCCTTCGCCTGCAGACCATGCCCTCTGCATATCTTGAAGGGAGGTTTCCTAAGCTCCCTGTCGAACAACGCCTATGTCCTTGTGGTGTTGGTCAAGTGGAGGATGTTATCCATTATGTCCTCCACTGCCCAATTTACGATGTGATCAGGCCCAAATTACTAATGGTGGATGAACTTAAGGGTTCTGATGTCAAAAAACTGAACTATCTTCTTGCAGACGTGTTTCCGACTGTTAGCAACCAAGTCGCTACTTTTGCCCTGCTCTCACTTAAACTTAGAAAGAAATACTTAAGTTCTTAGTTGTAGCACTGGTTTTAGCTTGTTGTAATCCTTTTCTACTATATTTAATGTTTTTTCATTATCTTATTGTATAATTTTATTTTGTTGCTTGAATGTTGTTGTATTTCATAGTATGTTATTGTATGTTTATGTTATGTCTTGTGGTTACAACATTAAACTTTACTTACTTATAATAGGAAGCTGAGTCAGCTTATTGGCCCATCACAGCTCAAGACAGTCCACTGACTGGTATCAGCTCCAGACAAGCTTGTCTGCCCAGAGAGTCTCCTACCTGGAGATGCTGAGCTGTTAAGGGATTTTATGCATGCAAAGCATGTGCTCTCTTACAGAGTAATGGGGCTCTTGCTGTTATAAACGTCTCCTCCTCTTTTGCGTGTCTTTAAAACACTTAATAACTACTTTTCCAAAACTCAAAATGGCTTACAAAATATTTTTTAATTTTTTTAAAAAACAAACTAACAAAAAGCACAAACAGTACAGAAATGTTTAAAAATAAATACCAAGAGCTCTAAAATAAATAAAAGCAAATGGAAAATGGAAAGTCGATCCTGACTTATGGTGACCCTATGAATAGGGTTTTCATGGCAAGTGGTATTCAGAGGGGGTTGACCATTGCCTCCCTCTGAGGCTAGTCCTCCACAGCTGGCTAGGGCCTGCTCAGCTTGCCACAGCTGCACAAGCCAGCCCCTTCCTTGTCCGCAACTGCCAGCTGGGGGGCAACTGGGCTCCTTAGGACTCTGCAGCTTGCCCACGGCTGCACAGGTGGCAGGGGAGCCACTCACTGTGGGGGTTAGCTGGCCCTTCACACCCAAGAGACACGAGCAGGGATTTGAACCCACAGACTCTGGACTCCCAGCCAGGCTCTCCTCCCCACTGAGAGTGATTAAAACAATGTCTGCTTGTAATAATAGCTGTTAACCACAATAACAATAATAGTTTACCAAAGTCTGCTTGCAATAATAATGGCTTTTAATAACAATGTAATATTAATATTGAACATAATGATGATAATAACTTGTCTGCCCAAATCCACTTGTAATAATAACAGTTGTTGTAATGTAAATGTACTGCCTTCGATTCCGACTTATGGCGACCCTATGAATAAAGTTTTCATGAGGCTGAGAGGCAGTGACTGGCCCAAGGTCACCCAGTGAGCTTGACCTTCATGGCTGTGCAGGGATTCGAACCCTGGTCTCCCAGGTCGTAGTCCAACACCTTAGCTGTTACTACTCATAATATGATGACAATCAACTTGTAATAATACAAGTTGTTATTAAAAACAAGAACAATAATTTGTCTGCCCAAATCCACTTGTAACAACAACAAGATGATGATGATGATATAACACAATCATTATGCATGGTTCCTGTACAGCATAACAAAAAAAAGACAACTCCCTGCCCCAGGAAGCTTACAGACTTACTCTTTCATCACCTTTACACTGATTCACGGGGACAACATTGCAAGGACGAGGGGAAGTTGTTTTGTTATTGTTTTGGTTTGGGTTATTATTATTGTTGTTGTTGTTGTTGTTGCTGCTGCTGCTGCTGCTGCGCCTCTACTCCGTTGCTTATGGTAAAGGTGGCAGCAGGACCCGAGCCCTCATTCCGCCGGCTGCAGCCATTGCCCCCCACATCTCGGAGCATCCCCTCGCGCGCGCAGACGCACGCACGCATAGCACACACTCACATTCAACAGGAGAGGGAAAAGGCTGGGCGAGCGAGAAGGGGAGAGGAAGATCGCCACTTTGCAGCTCGCCCGCCTTCTTCCCAGCCTCTTCTCCAAGCAGCGCCATGGCCAAGGAAGGCGCCGAGAAAGCGGAGGAGACGGAGCAGATGATCGAGAAGGAGGCAGCCGAAGGCGGCGGCGGCGGCAGCGGCAGCAGCAACAACAGCGTCGGCGGCGGCAGCCAGAGGGCTGCGGATGCCAAAGAGATGCGAGCCGTGGTGCTCTCCGCCTTCGGGGGACTGAACAAGCTGCGCGTGTCCAAAAAAGTCATGCCGGAGCCTCAGGAAGGAGAACTCAAGATCAGAGTCAAAGCCTGGTCCAGTATTGAGATTATTAATCATTATTATTGTTGTCATCGCCATCAGCTTTCCCAGCCAACCCCCTCTAGAGGCATATTCTTGAGCACCTCGGGAGCTGAGCCAGACCACCGGTCCATCTAGCTCAGTATTGTCCACACTGACTGGCACCACCTCTCCAGGGTTTCAGGCAGGAGTCTCTCCTAGCCCTACCTGGAGATGCTGGGGCTTGAACCTGGGACCTTCCGCATGCAAGGCAGATGCTCTGCCACTGAGCTAGGGCCCTTCCCTTCTTTTCCTGCCTCTCCCCCATCCCTAGCCCCAAACCCCTGCCCGAGATTTAGCAAGGGCATCCTTTTGTCTTTTGCTGGAAGATTTTTTTTTTAATTACATTGGTGGCCAGAAAGCCTGTAAGGATTTATTTATGTATTTATTTTTTATTAAATGTATTTCCTGCCTTTTCTCCAAAAGGCTGCATGTCAGTTTCAGAGAGAGGGAGATTTTTCTTGCCCCTGTAAATGAATGGATGGGATAAGGGGATATTTTCTGCCCACCCAACCCCTCCCAGCCACTTTTGCAAAGTTACAGCCCTATCCTAGGCATGTTTCCCCAGAACTAAGTCCCACTCAGTATGACATGGCTTACTCCCATGTAAGGATGCATCAGATTGCCCGCTTACAGCACAACCCAATGCGCCATTGACTCTGATGTCACTTTGCTTAATGGGGCTTGCTTCCAGAGAAATGTGCCTAGGCTTGCCATTTTAATTGACCGCTATTAAGACGTTGTTCTTGTCATTAGGCTTCTTCTTTTAGTATGGCTCTCTTAAAGCAAGGCTTGGCAGCAGAGCCTCTGAGGAGCTGACCCTGGATGCATTCTAGAGCTGAGTGCCAGCCGTTCAGACTCTCCCGCTCTTATAACTTCAGCCTTTTGAATGGGTTTGCTGGGGAGGGGAGGGCGGACAGCACGTTGGCCTTCTGTGGTTCTTCACTCTTCTCCCATGTTTGTGACTCTGCAGTTTAGTAGTAGACTGGCTGATTTCCAAAACGCTACTGGCCCAGTCATCCTTTTAGGTTTCATGCAGGGCGTTAACTTTTTCCCCCTTTTCTGTCACAAACGGATTGATTGCCTTTGGTTGCTTTGACCCAGCACTGCCGTAGCTCAGAATGATTCCCCTTTTCCCCCAGCTGAGATTTTTCTCATCTTCATATTTTCCTCCCGTTGCCTCCTAAACCTAACGACACATCCTTTCATGGGAAATGCCACAGCGTTTGACATTGTTGTTGGTTTTCTGCATGGTATACATCTGGCAAGAGGCGGTCTAACGGGTGGGCAGAGTGATGGTCAAAGATTGGTCTTGTAAGTTCTGTGGGTTCCTGTCCCTGAGGTACTGTCGCATCTCTGAAGCTAAGCAGGTGTAGATCTGGTCACTGCCTGGATGGGAGACTGCTAGGAAGTACATGTATGCTGCCTTGGATGGGAGAAAGAGGGAAATGAATGCAATCAAATAAATACAAAATAAAACGACATCTGAAAATAAGTTTGATGTAACAGGCAAGCTATCCTTGGCATTGCAGGGAGGGGGCAGGGGGTCAAAGCCCCTCCCATTTCTGGACCTCTTTGATGGCGTAAAGGCATTGTAAATAACCTGAGGCTGCAATGTTTAAGCATGCTTACTTGAAAGTCAACGCCATCGAAATCCTTCTGAGAGGGGAAAAAATCTTCGTTTCTTTAAGATATTTCTCTACCACTTTTCAGGCCAACTTCACAAATGCATAAAAATATTTAACGATCAGCATCCATCAAAACAATCTGATGAGGCAGAGAAGGTGAGCTAGAAGAGGGGGAAACAGCTTTGTGAAAGCTAGATCTCTCCTCCCCTCAGGGCATGATTATTCTTGAGTAGCCCGGGGGTGGTGGAGGGAGCGGCCACCTCACCTGGGATGCTGGGAGCTAGAAGGCAGCTAAACATGTTTAGGAGGCGAAATATACTATTGCTTCTCTTTCCGAAAACTTAGCATGTGGGAAGGGCTGTGGCTCAGTGATTATCTGGAGAGCCGCTGCCAGTCAGTGTAGGCTAGGGGAAACTTTTACAACCCAAGGGCCATATTCCCTTCTGGGTAAGCTTGCAAGGGCCACATGCTAGTGATGGATGGGGGCAAAGGCAACAGTGGGTGGACCAGCAAATGTCAAATTTAGTTTTGTACAGCAGGCTAGTTTCTACACATGTATGTCCCTCTCTATCCTCCATCCAGACAAGCAAAAGGCATTGTCAGAGTTCAAGGGCACATTACAGCCAGACAAACGCACTCGGGTTGTGAAGCAGGGCCAGTGTGGAGTGTGGCTTCGGGAAAGTCCCAAGGGACAGATAGAAAGGCCTGGGGCTAGAGGGCTACATTTGACTTCTAGGCCTGAGGATCTCTACCCCTGTGGTGTATGCAGTACTGACCTAGATGGACCAATGGTCTGACTCAGTATAAGCTAGCTTCCTATGTTCCTATATTGGGACAACATAGCAGGGCCTGTGAGATGACCTCTTCTCGATCATCCCAGAGTGCAGGACACGGAATAATGGGCTCAAGTTACAAGATGCCAGATTGCAGTTGAACATCAGGGAAAAAATCCTTATTGTTAGAGCAGTATGACAATGGAATCAATGACCTAGGGAGGTGATGGGCTCGCCAACACTGGAGGCATTCAAGAGGCAGCTGGACAGCCACTTGTTGGGGATGCTTTAAGCTGGATTCCTGCACTGAACAGGGAGTTGGACTTGATGGCCTTATAGGCCCCTTCCAACTCTACCATTGTATGACAAAGCGCACTGCTCCCTCTGAAATTCACTTTGCTCCTTCTGTGCCCCCACATTTTTTCTGGTGTGTGTGTGTGTGTGATTTATAACAAAATAAGCAATGGTAATTCATTAACTAAAAAAAAATCCATTGCAATATACATATTAGCAAGCAAAAAAGGCAATAATGCAAGAAATAAAAATAGCACATCATTATCCCCCCCCACACACAAAATAGCATAATGGGGGGAAACCCCTGTGTCTTCCTATAATCATTCTCAAATATAGGATGATTCAAATTGCTTCATCAAATTTTAACAATATTTTATTATTATTAAATATTTGATATTATTAAAATGACAACATTATTACTGATAACGGAATATAACCCCTTCAGTCTATACCCAACAGTCCTATGCTGGAGAACAGTAACAGTCACTTTCAGAAATTCCAGTAAATGCAGGGTCAAAATTATCTGGGAGGTTTTGTTTCCAGGTGGGGTATTGGAGGAGGTACATATTGGCATTAAGTGTGATTGTCAGAATTATGGGGTTTTGGAAAAGATGGGTGTTGTAATTACACAAACTTCATTTTTGTTTTTCCTGTTGTCTTCTCCCTATAGGTGGCTTTAATTCACTATGTTCAGAGCTGTTGGGTGGGACTGAGATGGGCAATTCACTGCATTCCCAGAGACAAAGTGTGACTTGAGCAGTCCCTAACAGCACAATCATGTACAGATCTACTCAGCAGTAACTCCCATCAGTGAGGCTTGCTCCCAGGCAAGTATGAATAGGATTGCAGCCTAAGACTTACTAATGCAGTAATCCTGTACACACTTACTTGGGAGTAAGCCCCATTGAACTCAGTGGGAGTAACTCCTGAGTTAACATGCTGAGGATTGCAGTGTTCCTATTATGCATGTTTATTGATCCATACATGAGAAAGTAAACTGAATTTTAAGTGCATTCATTTTTCTTGTGATTTAAAGGCATGGAACCAACCACCCTTGCCTTTGTGCAAGTAGATAAAAAAATGAGGTTTGAGTGAAGCAGGGACTGAGAGACACGGAGAGAAAAATTGTGGTTTTAAACAATGTCAAAGGTTTGAGTGAAGCAGGGGTTAAGCAACACTGAGAGAAAAAATTGTGGTTTTAAACAACAAGAGATTTAAGCAAGAATTGAGGGACACTGAGGAAAACAGTGGTTTTAAACAATGTCAGAGGTTTGAGTACAGTGAGAAGGGAGTTGGGAAAGACTGTTGTGTTAGCTTCTGTGTTAGTATCTCTGCTATTTCTCCTTGTTAAAACCTTTTTTAAAAAAGCCTTCAATGTCCCTCCCTTCCCAATTTATTCAAATCTCTCTCATTGTTTTAAACCATCACTTTCCCCCCTGCCGTCACCCCCATGCCACGGCCACTGCTGTTGTGCAACCTGCTTTATTTTTTGCTCCCCTACCCCACCCTGACTTCATGCAAATCCAGGATTGTGATGAGGCACTACAAATCCTCCAATGGGTGCTGCTTGATGACACTTTTATTTTTTATTTTTTATTACATATAAAACATGCATCTTGAATTCCTTGGAAGAACCACAGGCTATGAATGTAATAAATGCATAAACTGAGGTTGCTGTTTAGTTAGCCTTAAACAAGAGGTTGCCAAGGGGGACTGACTGTTAAACCACTCTGGCGATTGTAACTCTGTGAAGAGAATAGAAGTCTCCTAACAACTTTTAGTACCCTTAACATATTACCCTTCACCGGATTCTTTGAGGGAAGCCATGACTGTTTAAAGGGGAATAATAGTGGAATAAATGCATGGTGTGAATGTGGCCCTTTACCCAAAACCCTTTATAGCCCTTTCTGTCCTGAAGGGACTTAGGAAGCTGCCTTATACAAAACTGAACCATCTAGCTCAGTATTGTCTACGCTGACTGGCAGCTGCTCTCTAAGGTTTCAGCAAAAACCAGGAGGGAGTCCCCAAATATAAATAACAAAACACAAAGACACGGGAACTGGAGTGACAATGGAATGATATCAAAAACTATGATATTTAAACATGCATGAAAAAGCATATGTGTACAAAATGCAAAATTATAAAATACAAATTCTCCAACTTCTTACTATATGAGGCGTGGGAAGCTTTTGGCACTCCATATGTTGCTGAGCTACAGCTCTCATCATCCATGCTTGCTAGGGCTGATGGGAGTTGTAGTTCAGCAACATCTGGAGGGCCAAAGGTTCCCCACATCTGCACAATGTGAAAAACAACAAACTTCTCCAAACAACGCAGAGAATAATTGACGAGATCTCCAGGATTATGTCTTTTTTCTTGCTTCTTCAGAATCAAATTGGAGAATTACTTACGGATGGCAGTAAAGGACAGGGGAGAAATTCAATTCAGTTTGCATTTAAAGCTGAATCCAGGGCTGAGCGAGTCACCTGGGCACCGAGCTGAGCTCAGTCACTATGTTTTTTTTAATGTACTGAATGAAGTGAGCTAGGGCAGCAAGAAACAAGCGTCTGTAATTTTTTTCCAAGGGTCTGCAGGTTGTTTGGGTACTAACTACAAAAATGATCTTCCTTTTCATCAGGTTTAAAATATGTTTATTTTTCAGTTTCCACACTGATGTCATTTGTGCTAGGTAAAAATCAGTGGTACACAGCACACAGCTACCGAGCTTTTAGCACTTCAGATACTATAAACACTATATAAATAATAATAAAACAAAGCCATAAGATATAAGTGGTCAGGCGGATATCTTTTTTATTTAAAACTTTTCTTTATTATTTTAAAAGATAAAAATAATAGATATTGTAACATAAAGAACACTTACCAAAAGATAGGAAATGCTACTAAACAAAACAAGGTATTAAAAGTAAAACCTGTGATAGTTCTGATATGTTGCATAGTGCATTGCCACTGCTCAGAATGTTGCTTTTTGAGCTTTGGAAGGTCCAGCACCAGCGGTCAGTCAGGTCGGGCACTCGTTGAGGGCCTTGCAGTAGCCAAGGGCCCCTGCGGCTGGGAGGGTGGAGCTCCCACTCCACAGTCCCTGCCAGCATTGAGTCATGGGGCGCAACTGGATGGTGGAATGGATCATGGTGTGGGAGCTCCACTCTCCAGAGGAGACCAGAGAAGGCCTTGCTGTAGGCTGGGCAGAGACAGCGATTGGCCCAACACTTTGCTGTGGGCGGTCCTGAAAGGTCTGAAATCAGCAGCAGAGAAGGGAGATGTGTCCAGCCATCGGCAAACGTCCTTTAAACCAAAGCCAGAGAAAACGGTCTGGTTGCTTTTGAAGCATCTACAGTGTCTGCAGCCCTTGTCTCCATCTCCTGATGAAGAGGGAGGAGCCAGCTCCTGCTCTCTGGCAGGCTATTGGCTAAAGTGACATTCCAGTGGGTGAGAGAGCTCACGCCACCTTCTTGACTTCTCAAGCAAATATTCACTGGCAGTGTGAGGGCAGCACAAGCTTGCATCCTTCAGTCCATGCAATGTGACAGGGGAGGCTTTTCTGCCCTTTCCCCTCACGTTTGATTCCGAGCGTGTCTCTATGAGGAACAGTCACACGTTCCTAATAGATGAAGCACCAGCCTCTCTTTTTTTGTATTATTATGTATTTTTCTTATCCAAAAAATCAGTACAGAATACTATTCCTCAAGTTATTTGCACACAAAATCTCTGTTAGAAATCAATGGAAGTTAGGACCCTCTGGGCAGACGTGTCAGGAAAGGAGAGTTTTGCCATCAAAGAGCTGTGCTCTGCTCTCGCTACGCAAATGCCCTGGCATTTTGTGGGAAGGAAATGTCAAGGTGAATGCGAAGATGCTTATTTTAGAATCAGTTGACATTGGAGAATGACGTAATCTGGGGGTGAGTCGGTTTGTTTTGCCAAGGATCAGATGCAGAGCAGGATCCAGTGGGGTCCTGCTTTCTCGCTCAAAAACCTGCTCAGCTCTGTTGTGTTTGCAAAATTCAAACATATCTGATCCTAGATTGTCGTAGCGGAGTGGTTTCATTGCATTTCACAAATTACTGTCAGCTGGCCAACTGCTAGTGAGGCGTTGTGACAACTTTACAGAGGAGAGTCCTCTATTTGAAGGGCTGTCAAAGGAAAGCACTCTTCTAGAATGAGTCCTCTTTTTGAATGGCTGTCTAGTCCAGGAATGGTTGAAAAATAAAGAATCCTAAGATAGGAGAGCAGTGACCTTGAGGATGCCCTTTGACTGCTAGCAACTGGACAATGGACTCAGCAGGCACACAGGCCGCCTGGGAAGGGCTGCACTGGTAGAGCATCTGCTTTGCACGCAGAAGGTCCCAGTTTCAACCCCTGGCATCTCCAGGCACATCTGGGAATGTTGCCTTGCCTGAAATCCTGGAGAGCCCCTGCCAGTCAGTGGAGACAATACTGAACTAGATGGAGCAATGTTCTGACTCTGTATAAGGCAGGTTCCTGTGTACCTGGTCATAGTGTTTCCCACTAGGGTGAAGTGTACTGTATTTCTATTATAGCAATTAATTATATCATACACGTGCATTCTTTCTTGCTTTCTTTTTGGATGATACATAAAAGGCTATCCTACATTTCCTGGGTCCTCTGAGAAGAGATAATGATGATTAAACAAACTAGTGTAAGTTTAGTGTTAAAATCAGCAGAGGGGGGCCTCTTGGTAGTTCTGCTGCCCTCAGAGGTTCAAGGGGTCGTGGCCTGGGAGAGGGCGTTTCCTGTGGCGGCTCCTAGGTTGTGGAATTCCCTCCCCACAGAGGTGTGTCTGGTACCTCCATTATATAGTTTCCACTGTAAGCTGAAGACACACCACTTTACCCTGCCCTTTGACACCTGAGATGTGTGCTTTCAGGACCCACCATGTTCCTGTGACTGTAAATTGTTTTAACTGTTCTTAATATAGAATTTTAAATTGTTGTAACCTGTCCTGGGACCTATTGGTGAAGGGCAAGTAATAAAAGAAAATTATTATTGTTGTTCTGTAATATGAATGTACTCTCAGTGATTCAGCAATGCTAACTCTCAGATCCAAACTACTAACAACTGAGGCCTCTTGACATGGTAGAATGGACTGTACTACTGGAGATGGGATTGCTGTTTCCAATGCTCATTTGTAGGCGGGGGGGGGAACCAACCTCTCTTCCAAAATAAAAATTGCCTTGCAGACAGAAAGATTAGAACCAGCCCTCCACCTGATTGGCTGCTTTTCTCCTTGTATGTTGGTTTGTTTGACATAATAGAACATTTTAAAAAAAACATCCCTCTCCACCAACACCAACACCCCATGCCATCATATCATCCTTTCTAGAGTATATAACTGTTGTATAGTGATTTTCTGTGATGTGCCTGTTCTTAGCTTGTGACATGATTTCATTGGACTTGTGAAGAGATGGGTATGTAGTTATTCTTTACTGTAGGAAACTGGACCCGGTTATTTTTAGCTCTTTTCAACCTCTGTGATTCTGTTGAATCAAAGTTCTATCACATGCATCACCCTTTTACCTCCTTACCCTTTTCTGAGCAACTAACATCGATTCTGGCAAGTCCATTCGGTGTGAACCTATGCATGTTTGCTTGCAAATAAGCTCCTCTTACTCCATCGGGCTAACTCCCTCATAGAAATGCAGACCCTACTTTTTGACGTATTGGACATAGCCATGATGTTATAGGAGATAACACAAAAGCAATGTTGTTGCTGGATAAATCAAAAGTCAGTACTATCTCTTGGTCGCTCTGCAGTGTGACCAAGAAACAGTATATAGAGGGGTTGTGCAAATGAAAGACTGGGCTATGCAGGTAGGTTTTATTCCTTATTTGTTAATTCATTCCATTTATATGTGAAATGGAATGACTTCAGAAGAGAGTAATGAAGATGGCAGGGATATGTAAAACAAATAGTAGGTGTGGGGAACCTGAAGGTGTGGCCAGGGATGATGTGGGTTGTTCAGAAATATCTGGACAGCCAAAAGTTCCCCACACCTTATAGGAAAAAGTTAACTGTATGTGTTTAGCCTTGCTTATATTCTTAAATGATCGCTTTTTTTCATCCCGGAGGTGATTCATTCCCCCCACCCCCAATTACAACATGGTGAAATGTACGCAGGGTATGGCAGAGTCACTGTCAGAACTAATATGTCTCATTCCTCTGGGAAAAAAAAATCCTTCCAATATGTTGCTCAATATATTACAGCAGAAAAAAATATGTAGTACAGACTCATTTGAAAGTCTGTTTTACAGTGTGAGATCATGATGCCTCCAGAAATAATAATAATTATTACTAATAGTTAAGAGTTTTTAACGGATTAATCATCTGCTTCGACACTGATACTTGGATATCAGCATGATCTCAGTGTAGGAGCCTTTTTGAGATCATGACTGTGTTCATATAATCATACATTGGCTCAATAAGCTGAGATATGAACAAGACTTTTCCCAGTGCAAGCAGCCCCTTCACTCCTCCCTTTGCACAAGTCGGCAAACAAACCAGAGTCTTCCATTAACCATTGTTTACCTTTTGCACAAACCAGGAAACTGTAGGTGGTATTTATTGCTAAACCTGTTCAGAGTAGACTCATTACGTTAATTGACATAACTAACTTGGGGTCATTAATTTCAAGGGATCTACCCTGAGTAGGACTTAGTGGTTACAACTCTGTGGTTAACAGCTTCAGAACAAGCCAAGATTGAAAACCATGGTTTGAAATTCATGTAATAGCCTGGCTTTTTCTGAAGCTGTTAACCATAGTTTCCCAGTTCAAATGAAATGGGAAACTATAGCTAACTGGAGACTTCCCCATTTGATTGTTCATATTACAAAGGAAGGAGCAACGGTGTGTGCATGGGCAAATGTCTTGTTCAGTACATTAAGCTGAGATATGATCATCCAAACTCTTCCTTCAGTGGAAAGTGTAAAATAAACTAATAACCAAAAGCTATCAGTATTTATTAGAAGGAAAGCATACCAGAACCAAAATATCCTCCTCAAAAATTAGGCAACTTGCAGCCTTCCCAGTTGCCATTACTCATCAATTACAAAGCACTTAGCTGATTAATCCTCCATTTAATCAAATTTAGAACTTGCAGTCCTAATAAAATTTGGTGCCACCAATGTGCACTGCAGTAGACAGAGTGATGTTATTTGGCTTTAGGGCTTTATTGGGGCTTTAATTGGAGCTTGTATACAGCCTTTCGCATATTAAAAGGCAGAACAGAAACATTTCAAAAAATAAATAAGTAAAACTGAAAGATCATAGATCTGACAGATGCTGAATTGGAGGCTGGGCCAGAGATCTAATCAGTGGTCAACTTGCAATCAGGAAAATTATTAAATTAGATACTCATTTCCATTGATGCTCCCAGTGACCTAGATCTTCTCATGAATGTTGTCTTGTATTCGTCCAGCTTCTCATTCAGTTTTTTCTGGGTCAAGCCCTTTCCCCTTTCTGTCTTTAATGTCCATATTAGCTTCCACTTAGGCATCCCAGTCTTGATGTTCCCGAAATGCTGTTTTGCATGAAAGGTGGAATTCCTCATAGATAAACCTATACCCCACATAAAAGAAGCTGTAGAATTGAAGAATATGATAATATAGAAGCCAGCATGGTGTAGTTCAACCTTTCCCAACCTCAAGCCCTCCAGATGTTTTGGACTGTAATTCCCATCAGCCTTTGCCAGTGGTTAGGGATTATGGAGGTTGTAGTCCAGCAACATCTCATGGGCGACAGGTTTTCTATCCCTAGTTTAGAGCATCACGCTGCATCTAGGTAGATTCAGAGTGTAATCCCCACTCTGCCATGAAGCTTGCTGGGTGACTTTGTGTCACTGGGTCTTGGGTGAAGTATTACCTTGGAAAATCCACCCAAGTGATTCTTTACTGGCCAGAGCTGTTAGACAGTGATAAGCAGTAGTGTAGTGGCAAATTCAGAAGTGCAGGGTCCTTTTATAATAGTCACAGCGATGCCCCCTCACAGCAATGTCCCCTTTCCACTTTCCTCATCTCCCTTGCTCTCTGTCATCTCTGAGTCCACACTCCACTACAACAGGTGTCCCTAGGAGCCAATCAAGCATGAAAGGGGAGTCTGTGTGTTAGCTACTGAGAAGAGTCTTCTCAGTGGCTGATGCCTTCTTTCACTCTGATTGACTCCAATCAGCACGAAAGGATGACGACTGACATGCTCCCCTTTCATGCTGATTGCCTTGTACATAGGGACCTGGCTTGGTCCCTGCTCCCAAAACATTAAGGGGTCTCTGATCCACCGCAACCTCAGATGACTACAACCCTGGAGAGAAAACTTGGAAGTGCTTTCGGAGTTGAGGATGCTAGCTACTGCTGATTTAAAAAAAACAAAACACTAGAATTTTTCCTATTCTAAAACTAGCTTTCATTCTTTAAATAAGAGCCAGTGTGGCGAAGAGTATCAGACTAGGGCTGGTGTTCAAATTGGCACTTAGATGTGAAGCTCACTAGGTGTCCTTGAGCCAGTCACAGTTTCTCAGCCTAACCTACCTCATAGGGTTGTTGTTTGTGAGGATAAAATGAGGGATGGGGAACCAAACCATATATGTTTTCCTGAGCGACTTGGAGGAAGGGTATGGTATACATGTAATAAATATATGCCCATATAGTTTTATTTATTTGTCTGAGTAATTCCATTGACTGATTTCACTCAAACCAGGCAGAGAGGGAACCAGCAGACATGCACAGGTGCTAACAAGGGATATCAAGCACCCTTCACAAACTACACTTCTCAGGATTCTCTGGGGGAAGTCCATGACTGTTTAAAGTGGAATAAATGTCTGGTGTGGATGTATCGAAGTCTGAAAATGGAACATTTTGAGACCTCACATGCCCTGTTCACACAGCAAATCCATGTTCAACGAATGTGTGAGTGGTGATTGTGCCCATCTGTGTGCATGTCGTCTCTGTTCACAGGTGCAGCTGAGGCTGCAGGCACGGACAGTGGGTGCGATTCCGCTTCTTCGCTTCTCTCTCTCCCCCCAATCAGTGAATGTAGAATGTTTGTGAGTATAGGACTATTGTCTAAACCTGGATCATGAAGGTAACAACAACATGTCATGGCACAAAATAGAGAGCAAGTGTTGCAATGTATCCCCAGTCTTCCTTACTGAAGTGCCCCTGTTCAGGATTCCAGCCTGCAGTTGCATCCAAGCAAGGCATTCCAGTTCCCACCCCCTCCATCGTTTCTGGGTCTTTGGAATGGTTTGGGATGGAGATTGATCTAGGAGTTCTGTACATCTGCAGATTTTAGGGTTACCCCGAGCATGCCAATCCCTAGCCCTCATTGCTTAGATGCCTAGTTTTGGCTATATAGTTGTTGGCACTAACCACCTGAGTTCACTATTGGAGGGTATTATGTTAAGCGGTGGAAGTTCTGTGACTCTCTTCCACACTTGAATCAGACTTAGACTGGCTGGGATGTGTATAATATAGTAGTAACCAAAGAAGTATTTCATTCTACTAGCACATTATTTTCGCATGTTTGGTTTTGACCAGGAACTGTTTTCTGAGATCATATCCAAGTCTGTTAGGAGGCTTCAAAGGCAACGTAGTGGTTAGATTCTCTGGCATCTCTACAGAGAGACAATGTGTAAACAGGGCTCTATCTTTAAACAGCATTAATTATTTTTGTGATATTCAGAGGGGACACAAAGAGAAGGAAACAACATGTCTCAGAGGGTTTTTCTTACAAGATTGGGAATACAATGAAAGACTTTTCATACCAGTATAAATCAGAGCCTGGAAAAGTTACTTTTTTGAACTACAACTCCCATCAGCCCTAGGCAACATGGCCACTGGATTAGGCTGATGGGAGCTGTAGTTCAAAAAAGTAACTTTTCCAAGCTCTGGTATGAATGCTCTGCTGTGTAAATTTTCTCATAGCAGAGTCTGCCTATAGCAGAGCCAGTAATGGAAAGAGTGTTTTTAAAAATAAAAATAAAAAAATCAGTCCCATTTTGCATTATTTACGCTGCAATACTAGCTATACTTACTTGGAAGTAAGTCTCATTGAAGCCAATGGGGCTTACTTCTGAGCAGACATGTATAGGATTACACTGTTAGTCATGTTTCCTAGACATGCAATGAGGGCCTTTTGAGGTTGAGAGGAAAAGCTGTAGAAAAACCCTAAGAAGTTTCCCCTCCCTTTAAAAAGCCCAATGGCAAAGGAAAACCAGGGGGATGGAATGGAGTGGCTTGAATCCTGAATAGCAGCCCTTCAGGCTGCAACATTTTGTTGCAGTTCCCACTTGTATTTCTCTGAATAGCTAACATAAGTGTAACTTTGTTCCTTTCTGCTGGTTTCTTGGCTCTGGAGTGGTGAGGATTCCCATTCCAAGGAAATGGATGTTTTTCTTGAGTCCCAAGAAATACTTTGGTCATCTTAGAGGGATTCTCTTTTTTCCAGTCTGTTCTGTTGCCTTCTGGGAGCCATTGCTTACAAGGAGACTATGGGCCCTTCAAGTCTTTGAGAGACCAAGAGGAAATGTGCAGGAATGTATGGCATGAAAAAATAATTATTTGACTAGGGCAGGTGAAGCCAACATGGTGCCCTCCAGACATTGTTGAACTACAGCTCCCATCATCCTTGACTATTGGTCATGCTGGCTGGTGCTGATGGGAGTTGAAGTCCAACAGCATCTGGAGGGTACAACATTGACTACCCCTGGGCTAAGAGATCATAAAGATCAACTCTGCTCTCATCTTTGCTGTGTATACCATTCAGACTTTGACTTTGCCAATGAGAAGGATGAATTGGGCCCCATGGGTCTGTAAGGAGCTGTTTTCTTTCTCCTGTATTTTTGTAGAATCTCCTTCCGAACTGCTCATCCTCCTAGCCAAGCACATCTTTTGTTTGACTGATTCCATTCATTTGTTTAGCACAGGAGTGGGGAACCTCCAGCCCATGGGCCAAACTGGGCCTGCCAGGGATCCCAATTTGGCCAATGAGGCTGTTTTCCACAAAACATGTGCACCCCAGGAGATTTTCAAGAGAAATCCAGCACATATCAAGATCTGAGCTGTTCTTTCCAAAAAATAAAATCATTTAATCCTACAGCCTTTTGCTGTAAATGCTCAGTTCCGTTCTAATTTCCATTCTGTGTCTAGCTCAGTATTTGGAGAAGAGAGGGCTTTTGTGTAGGTCACTGTGGTTGCTGGAATTACATAAGGTGGTCTTTCCCCTTCCAAAATGTATCTTTCAAATGTGGATTGTGTACGGTCTCTTAATACAGGTCTGAAAGACTTCTCAAATGCAAACAACGAAGTACAAATAATTCATAAGAAGACATGTCAAAATTGCTGCATAGATTTTTCTTGACAAGCAAATACCCATCTGGATTAGATATGTTATAATCTTCTAATATGCTCAGTATATCCTGTATAATCTACTTGTAGATGACAATATTAAATATATAAAGAGCATTGTGTCACTTGTTTGAAGGTTTCCAGTGAATGGTTGGTGTAAAATACAATGAGCCATGGAAGGAGGCAGCTATGGTACTGACGATGAAACCAGGAAAGGACATCTCTAAACTCCATTTCATACATTGTGCTTTTGAATCTACTTGGATCCTTAGGTCTTCTTTGGTGGCCCTTTTACCATTTCCCCCTCCGAGGGAGCCTTGGAGGGTAGTGACAAGGGAGAGGGCCTCTTCAGTTGTGGCTCCCCATCTGTGGAATGCTCTCCCCAGTGAGGTCCACCGGGTGCCTTCACTGATATTTTTCTACAATAGACTGAGATGTTGTTTTTTTGCTAGTGTGCTGCCAAAGCTTCCTGTGGCAGTTATGGGGGTTGTTTTAGTTTTTGTGGGATAACATACATAAATGTTTTAAAATGTGTTCTAAGTTGCCAAGAGACCTAATAAATCAGATGTTCATGTGCAACTCATGCATGTTGGGGCAAGGAAGCTGCAGGACAATTGAGATGGGGCCACTTCTGTGGCCTCACAACCCCTTGTATTCATGGAGACCCCCTTCATGCAGTTAGGGAGCTAGAGTTCAACAGGAAACAGGAAGCACTAGAACCAATGTGTGGAAATTGCACAGGGAAGCAGGTTGTAGCTAAACATTAGGAGAAGGGTGTGGAACCTATGGTCCTCCAGATGTTGCCAGACCACCAGCTCCTCTCATTCCTGACTGTTGGCCATGCTGGCTGGGGCTGATGAGAGCTGGGGTCCAACAACACCTGGAGGGCACAGGCTCCCCACATCTGATTTACAGGAACAGTATGTCATAATTCTTTGATCTATTTGATTGCAGCATTGATGGAAAAGTTATCTGGACAGTTTACAGCACAGACTAAAATTATTTTAAAGAGATGAATATAAAATAAAGACTTAGCACGCACACACAAATGAGGTCTCAATTCCCAGAAGAGTTAAAGCAAAATTCAGCATAGGAAAAACTTTGTCACATTCTGGGATTGTAAATAGCCATAAAGGAGTCTCATAGGAATCCGATTCATCTATACTAGGCTTCCCCAATGTGGTGACCTGGTTGTGCTGTGCTGGGATTGATGGGAGTTGTAGTCCAAAACCTCTGGAGGGCACCAGACTGGGGAAGGCTGATCTATATTTTGCTCTTCTTTGTCCACTGTACTGTCATACGCATCCTCATTTCTTTCTTTTATTTTATCCACAGTGGATTGAATTTTATTGACCTGATGGTTCGGCAGGGGAACATTGACAACCCACCCAAAACCCCACTTGTACCTGGCTTTGAATGCTCTGGAATTGTAGAAGCTCTGGGTGACAATGTGAAAGGCTATGAGGTAATGTAATGTAATGTGCAGCAATATCTGCTTGGGAAGAAGACAATGTATTTCATGCATGGGGTTCTTTTACTTGAGTAGTCTGAATCAGTACTTCTCCAAGGTTAATACAGTTGATCCTAGAGCCAGGAACAGACCAGTCAGGCATTAGTTGCTTTGAGGGTTGTGATGGGTAGCTCAATGAAACTTTAACTCAGTGTGCTGCAAAGTGAAAAAGTTACATTCAGTTATGGGGTTGAATCCAGTGTTGGTCCTACTCAGAGAAGACCCACTGAAATTGATGGACACGACTAACTTAGGACCATTCATTCCAATGGTTCCGCTCTGAACAGGACCAAAATTGGATAAAACCCATTAAAAATAAAAGTGGCCAGTATGACAACATCATTTCCTCTATTTCCAATGTTGAGGTGTGAGCGCCATGCTTATGTAGCCAATATGGCATCACCCATGTACAAGAGGGAAATGTCATATTTAAGGGGGGGGACCAAACATAGCCCAGTGGCCATAGAATGCTAACTTCTTGTAAACCGCCCAGAGAGCTTCGGCTATGGGGCGGTATACAAATGCAATAAATAAATAAAATAAATAAATAAACTATTTGGTGTTGGTGGGGAGCAAACTGGTGGGATGAAGTTTCCTGGAGGAGGGGGGATGAACAGGAACAGTACACACTGCAACATTTTGTTGCAGATCCCACTTGTTCCTTCTATTTCCAGTGTGCAGGCTGTGAGTGCTGTTGCTTATATAGCCAAAATGGCACCACCCACGTACAAGAAGGAAGTATCAGCGGGCTCAGGGGAGCTTTAAGGCTTGCAGAGGTTTGTTTCTTTGTTTGTTTTAGAAAAAAACGCTTTAGGAAAAAGTGAGGGTGTCATAAAATAGCACAGTGAAGACTGAACATGCTCAATGGCCATGGAATGGTGACCGAGGCTGCATACACACCATACATCTCAAGCACATGACTTCTTCCAAAGAATCCTGGGAACTGTAGTTTAAGGTCACTCAGTGGAAATGACTGGCAAAGCCCAATTAATATGTATAGTTTACCGCCAGAAAATGTGATGGTGACTGCAGGCTTCAACCCATTTCAGGTGTTCATCCAAACATGAATGGCAAAAAAGTGTGGAGTGGGCTGTGGATGCAGGCATTGCCCCAGACCCCCAAATCTCCCTGAGTGTGCACATTTTACACCCTGAAAATCTGAAGAGGGCTTCTAAGCATAATAGTCTGCATGTGCTCAGAAGCCTGCACATGATCAGGTTCCAGATCAAAATGCAGGCTTCCTGATCGGGTTCCAGGTCATGTTCCAACCAATGGGCAGGTTCCTGATTGGGTTGCCAGTCATGGAAAGGCTTCTAACTGTGATCAGCCAGTAGTGCTAACAAGCCCCCCTCGTATCTTTGCACAGGGAGGTCAGGAATGGAAAGGGCTGGCACAGATGGGCACATTGTGGGCAGGACCAGCACGTTTGCCCCTGGTCTGCTACACACTTTTTGTCCTCGTGTGATCAGGCTGAACTCCTGAAATGGAATTTCAATGGCTTCAAATTTAAAAAGAAATCCTACCTTTTATTTATGGGGAGGATAATTTAGTGAAATTGGAATGGCAGGTATATTTCAGCAACTTTATCCAGTCAGACATCACCCTTTCAGAGCTGTCAGCAGGCTTTATAAATTTGTAATCTTTTCAGTATCCCAAGGCAATTGAAACTAAAGTAGCATGAGATGCTATAAATGTTTCCACGCTATAAACATACCTCCCCAAAGTATCCTTTTATCGAACACTGCTGTACTGCAAAATGGTGCGATATAATTTGATCAAGAATGAAATATGGTATTGCCAAAAAGAGCTGTGCAAGCTCCATATCCCCAGCAAGCTCTCTCCTTTGTTCTTTTTGCAACAACGATATCCACGCCACATGTTGGGAATGGTACTTGGAGAACATGTTGGGAGATATGATCATAGACAGGCCATTTAGGGAAAGGAGCCATTACTCCATAATAGAGCATGCCATTTTCAGTCTCTGGAAAAACCAAGTTGCCGGTGAGGGGAAAGATCTCTACCGGAGACCCTGCAAAGCTGCAGCCTGTCAGAGGAAGAGCTGCAGCTCAATGGCAGAGCACCGGCTTTGCATCAGAAGTCCCCAAAGACTTCGACAGGTAGGGCTGGGAGAATTCCCTTCCTGAAACCCTGAAGAGCTGCTGCTAGTCAGTGCAGACAATACAGCTCTGAGCTAGATGGACCAATGGTCTGACTCTGTATAAGTCAGTTGCTCAATGTTCTTAGAGAAGACAATGCTAGATAGACAAATAATCTGACCTGGTATAAAAGTGGCTTCCTACGTCCCATTCATACAAAAAAGCAGTCATGGCCAACTGGAAGGGCTGTAGAGCAACCGATTTGCCTGCAGAAAGTCCCAGGTTCAATCCCCAGCATCTTCAGGTTGGGCTGGGAAAACCCCTGAAGGGTTGCTGCCAGTCGGTGCAGACAATCCTGAGCTAGATGAGCCAATGGTCCCTGTGGCCATGGCAAACGGTGGTTAATCTAGAACAGAGGCAGCAGCTTCTAAACTCCTGTTCATGGTCACACCTCAGTAAGAAGGGGGAGTGCTCAAGCCCAACACGGGAGAGAGTGCTCAAGCCCAACAGCATCCTCCTCTTACTAAAGCGTGGTCTAGTGTTACGTCTGAACCAACTCATAGGGAATGGTTACACTTGTTTTAATGAAAAGGTTCTTGGAAGGAAAAACTGTACAATGAGTCCTACTCATGCATCTACCCAAAAATCTTATTGCAAATGAGTTCACATTCATAGCAGGAGACTTGGCTTTCTAGATCAAAAGCCTTCCTAGTCTTGTCTCCAACAGTGACTAGCTAGTGGCCCCCGAGAATGTCATAACAGGGTGTTTTGTTTCGTTTTCACATACATAGGAATAAGCCCCATTGAACTCAGTAGGACTTACTTCTAAACACACATGTATACTATATTGTTATGAGCATGGGGGTTGGAGTGGATGATCCCTGTGGGTCCCCTTTCCAGCCTCTGATTTGGAATCCTGTGCCTTGGGGCTGGCTCTGCTAGCCGGATGAATTTCTTTTGTTAAACAGAGTGGCCAGGTAGTTAATGGGCCTATTAGGTGCCCAGCATCTGATGAATGAGTCAGGAAGATCCTTTTGTCATTGAAACTCTTCAGGAGAGCCTCCCTCCCCCCTCCCCATCCTGGAGCCTAGGAGAGGTTTCTGTTTTTTGTTGTGTCTAGAGAAAGGCTGGTGACTGAAGGCAGGCAGAGAGTCTGGCTCTCTGCACCATGGCATTTGGGGTGCCCCTGCAACCCAGATGGAAAAGCTGGATATTGGACTGCTGATGCCTTGAACCCCCTCCATCTTAAGCTCAGGTTGGAATGTGTGTAAATAAACAAACCATATTTCATAAAGACACCACAGTCTCCGCTGACCTTCTTCCCCAAAGGAAACCAAACCCTGGATGAGCACAGGGACCCCAGACATCTCACAGCTCGGAGATTGGGGAGGTGCGCAACAATATTATAGGAGTGTGTATCCTGCTTTTCCTCATGGGGCTCAGTGCCACATATCTAGGATTATCCCATTTTATCCTAACAATGATCCTCTGAGGTGGGTTAGACTGAGAGTTTAGCGACTTAACAAAAGCCACTAAAGTGAAGGCCAAACCAAATGAGATGATAGAAATCCATGATCAGATCTCCTGTTGATTTATATTTTTGCACAAAGGGGAGGCAATTCAGACCAGAACCATTGTGCCAGTGAAAGACCTGCACAATTTTTCTGATGAAGATCCCTCACCCAGGCTGCTATTTTTCTCCAAATTGAAGTTTCCTGGGGTGGGGATTTTAATCAGGAAAACAATGCAGGGAGAAAAGGTTAAATCTCTTCTTCCCCAGCTCTGCAGTCCCAATCTGAATCCTGCTCTCACCACATGGCTGCTACCAGAAATCTGACCACGGATTTTTATCATCCAGTTCACCACTCTACTATCCTGTTCCTGCTATTTGCCCCAACATCTGATAAGATGGCAGGCAGACTGCTTCTGAACATGAAGATGCTGTTCAGGGGTGTAGTCATTTGGGGTCACAGGGGGTTGCAGGCCCTTTACTTTTTTAGAAGCAGGGTCCCAGCCAAGTCTCTACTCACTGCCCCCTTGGTCATGAGGTGGTGAGAATGGTTACTTTTTTCTCCCTTGAAAAGTACACAGAGCTGAAGGAAGAAAATAGAAGAGGGACACTCATTCCCACTTCCTTTTTCAGCTGTATGTGCTTTTTGAGGCTCAGGGTAATTCTACTGGATCTGACTTTTGGGGAAATGAACTGTGCTCTTGCTCACTTGCTCATGGTGGTGGTGGTTGTGGTGGTGTACTGATCCAGGAGATATAAGTGACCAGAAGGGGATGCTGCCCACAGCATTTGTTCAAAAATGCAAATGTATCTCTGGACCCAAAAAGGTTTGTAAACCCTGACATATGACAGTAACTTTACAAAACATTCAGGTGTTGTGAAGGCATACTTTAAGGTCAAGTGTTTTCAGAAAGAATAAATCTATTCCATTTGCTTCCCCTCACATCATTAATCATGTTTAAAACCCCTTTCATGTTCTACTTAGTAAGCTACAAAGCCCAACTCTTCCGCCTTTTCTTGTAGGAAAGATGCTCCAATCCTTTGATCATTGTCTGTCTCTGTGATACTCTTTTTTTTTTGTCCAAACAGGGCATCTAGAACTGCATGTTCCTCTTGAAAAATACCTGATTGCCAATATGGAAATTCTCTATATCAAAACCTGCAGAGAACATTGCTGAATAAATTATCTTTATTTTTACAGACTACTGTAGCACAACTGAACATGATGTATGGACTAATACTCTCAATTTTAAAAAAACTGATCTCTACTGCATCATGTTTGAAATAAGCCCCTCTCTACCCCCACCCTTTCCCCCCCTGGTATAGTATCTCTTTGGTCATAATTGAATTTCCTATTTTAAAATCTGTCAAAAGGAGATGATAAAGTTGGGTATAGGTATGAGAATGCAATGATGTCTAGTTTGCAGTCAAAATCCAATCTGTACTTCTTAAAAAAAAAAAGGATGATCATTCTAACACGTTGATGTAGCTTATAACAGAATTTAATCCAGATTAAAAATGTTGTTTTTGCAGTCACTGAGAATTTGCAGTTTGCTGAGGTTCATAGGATAATCTGCTCCTCTTTCCCCAGTACAACTTTTCTAAACTTTAGGGACTGGCTTCATTTTAAGATAATCCATTGCCTGCCAAGAAACTATGTAATTCCTATTTGCCGGTCCTAAATGATGAGGAAGCTCCCTGACCTGACTGAATAAGAGCTATGGGGAAGACAAGTCAGGCACATGGTTAGATTTCCTGACATGTATATTTTTGCTCAGTGGCTCTAATTTGACTGAAAAGGCAGTGCTGGTGTTTAACACTATCCCCTATGTGAGGGGTCACCAACCTTTTGGGCCTGTGGACACATTTGCAAAGCAAATAAACTTTTGTGGGCACACCAAGCACACACTGCAACCTATTCTACTAGCTATAGTAGCATCCTTCTTTTAAGACTTCTTGCTATTTTCAGTGGAGGAAGGGGTGAGCACTAGGGAAGGCCTCTGTGGGCACATATGCGACCACAGGTGCCACATTGGTGACCTCTGCCCTATGCTGTTCTCCTGATCAAAATCTACAACCCAACAACCATCAAGCTACAGATTGAAATCTAAGCCAGACAATAATTTGGCTGCTCTAACGCTTGCCTCATATATGCTTAAGACTCCCAAGTTACATTTCTGAGCCGAGAACACTACACTGGCAACATGTATGTCACTTGTATGCCAGACATAGACCTCATGACCGGCAGATGAATGAGTGAACTGCATCCCATTGGGAGCAACTGTGCCTGTGGTGTTATAGCCCATTCATATATAGAAATCATCACTTTATGTTGCAGTCATTGAATGATAAACATGCATATGTACCAGCAGTCTGTCAAACTGTCTGTTTCTCTGTAGGTGTCCTGTCACAAGGACATCCTGCATGCTGTAATCTGAATGTGATTCTTTCAAATGCCTTTAGATTGGAGACAGAGTCATGGCCTTCGTCAACTACAATGCCTGGGCAGAAGTTGTGTGCACACCTCTAGAATTTGTGTACAAAATCCCCGATGATATGAGCTTTTCCGAAGCTGCCGCTTTTCCTATGAACTTTGTAACTGCGTACATGATGCTCTTTGAAGTCGCCAACTTGCGGGAAGGCATGTCAGTACTGGTGCATTCCGCAGGGGGTGGAGTGGTAAGTTGGCTTATATAACTTGACTTGTGTGTCAAATTTCAGTGCAACCTCAGCTATCAAAATCTCACCTTAACCTTCCTACACATCAAGGCGGTTAGGTGTTGACTTGCATCCTCTCTGCACAACCATAAGCACAAATGTGTAGAAGTGTTGATTAAGTGGCAGCTCTCAGTAACTGGTTCTCATGATGTGATCTTTTTTTCAAAGTGGGGGAGATCAGATTTCAAAGCACAAACATTATTTAAGGAACAGGCATCCCTCTGTTTTTAGAACCATGCTCCATATCTGATCCATATCCAAAGTTATCTGAAGCAATCACTGTGTTTATTTTTAGAACCCTAGTCCAGTGGTTCCCAACCCTTTTTGTCCATGCAACATTTTGAAAATTGTCAAGGATCTTGGAGGGGCCAGTTAATGATGTTTCAGCCTGTTGTAGCAACTGTAATATACTGTGCTAGATGCTGTGTGATTTTTGAATTACAAGGCGAAGTCCGCGAATTCACGTTGCAATAAACATGCTGCCTTATGCCAAGTCAAAGCTGTCCATCTAGCTCAGTATTGTCTACACAAACTGGCAATGGCTCTCCAAGGTTTCAGATAGGAGTCTCTCCCAGCCCTTACCTGGAGAAGTGGGATTGAACCTGTGACCTTTTGCTTGCAAGGCAGATGCTCCACCACTGGGCTACAGCCCTTCCCCCATACAATGTGTTTCTGGCTCCTTGTCATCCCTTCCAAGTTGCTTCCTCCTTCCTCCTGCCATCCCTTTCAAGTTGTCACTTCCGGTCCATCCCGGAGCAGCAGTTTGGGAACCCCTGCCCTAGCCCATATCTGAAGTGTCCAGATATTAGACTTCTGAGTAAACATGTGTAAGACTGTGCTGTAAAGGTTGCTGCAGAAACCCTGTTGTTGGTGAGCTTGCTCCAGAAAGTCTCAAGAGGGCTTTAATGTATAGTGCTGCTATAGCAGGAACGTGGGGATTCTATTCACCATGTAAATACGAGAGTTCCAATATAGGTGTCAAGAGCTTCCTGGGCTAGAACCAGGAACATACAGCAGCGGCGTCACTAGCGGAAGTGCGTGGGGGTGCGGACCTCCGGTGTTCGCCCTCCCAGGGGCATGGACGAGGTGGCTGGCCTTGCGCATGCATGTGCGCGCACGCACTCGAGGCCAACCACCCCATCCATGCCCCTGGGAGGGCGCACACCAGAGGAGCACCCAGCCCTCGCCCTGCCGATGCTGCTCCCGGTCTCACCCACCTGCCCACCTCTGAGGAGTTGGAGCAGCCTTGCCGGGCAACGGCGCGGGGCAGGGCGGCTCTGGGTGTCACCCCCCTCATGGTGTCACCCGGGTGTGGGCCGCACCTCCACACCCCAGTAGTGACGCCCCTGACATACAGATTTGTAGGGTGCTTGCCTGTATGGTGAGACAGCAGCTCTGACTATCAGAGCGTTGCCTGGGCAGTAAAGGGTTCCTGGCCTCCAGAGTAACGTTTCCTGCCTAGACTGCTTGTCGGCTTCCCCTGAGCAGGGGAAGGGTATAGCTCAGCGGGAGAGCACTGCTTTGCACATAGATGGTTGCAGGTGCAATCCCTGGCATCTCCAGGGAGGACTGAGAGAGACCCCTGTCAGAAATCATGGAGAGCTGTTGCCAGCCAAGTGTAGATAATACTGTGCTACATGGACCAAGGCATAAGGCAGCTTCCTATGTTTTATGAAGGCTTCCTGTTCAGGCTGGGGCCTTGCCTGGGCAACATTAGCATCCAATGGCTTGCGATTTATGGCTCTTGCTTAGTACCTACCTGTGGTTAAGGATGGGTAAATCTGCCCTTTTCCATTTGTCTCCGTTTCTCATTTTTCCCCATCTTAACTGCAGTTCTCCTCATTTCTGCAGCAGTTTGCGGAATTGTGGTTTTTTTAAAAAGAAAAAGAAAGTGCTCATGAAAATTCATCAGTATTTTGTCACATTTCTCCTAATATACATATTTTTGTAGGCAATGTTGCCTAATACACACATTTTTGCAAAGCAGTTTTCTCTCGTATAATGTATTTTGTGCATATTGTTTTCACTAATACATACGTTTTTATGCACACCTTACCCTAGTGTATGCATTTCAGTACTCATTGCTTGCCCAGAGAACTGCACTGCACAATTTGAAAAGTGCAAATGTTGAAGGATGGCTCTGTTTTGGTTTTTGTATTGTTCCAGAAAGTGCAAATCAGGTAGGTTCACTTTTAAGTGTAAACTGAATCAAAAATTTCCCCTATCCCTACTTGTGGCCGAGCTCTAACAATAGGGTAGCATGTGAAGAGGTAAGGTGGAGCTACAAGGGGTGGAGAAAGTGAGAACAACTACCAAAACTGATGCTGACCTTGACCTCGGTCCAGATGCAAGGAGCCCAAACTGCAGGGCTCTTGAATGGATCCGTCAGGGTTGTAAGCAGGATCCCCTAAAGCAAATTCATAAGGCTAGGCTCTCAGGCTCAGCTCGCCAGCCAAAAAAAAAAAAAGGTTTGCCTCTTCTGTACCTAACAGCCCCCCCCAAAAAACCAACTTGGAAGGTTTGGGGGGAGAAGGTCTAGGGGGCCATCATTGCAGTCTGCCAAAATCCAGACCATGCAGGCTACAACTGGCCTAACAAGGATGAAAATCATCTTAGCGCAAAATCTCTTTAGCCCCAAATAATCGTGTTTAAGATGAATGACCCCTCCTGGGCTATAGCACTAAAGAACTGGAATTTATAATCTGATTACAGCTCAGTACAGTACAGAGGAGCTCTGTTTTATGCTTGCTGAAAAAAATCTGAAGTGTGGAGTTCGCAAATAACACGGAGCTTTGAAAAATAAGATTGGGCTGAGAGACTCCGCAGGAGAATTGTTGTTAATGTTCACGTGTCCTTTACCATTTAAATCAGGGTTTCCCAAACTGTGGACCATGGCCCACCAGTGGTCCACGAGGTGGTCTGTGGCATATCTACGTTAAACATTCATACTGATTTTTAATTGTGTTTGCATTGCTTCTTGGATTTCTTATGTTATAATTTATAGTCCTGCCATTTGAATTCTATGGAATGCAATGACCATCAGAAAAGGTCTTTTCAAGTGGTCCATGGGGGAAAAAGTTTCGGAGCCACTGACTTGAATACATGATGCTTCACAGATCAGCACCAGAGAAAAAGTCAGATCTCTGCTCCAGTGAAATCACTAATGAAACTTCAACAATGAGGCATTAAGAAAGGAAAAGAGACAGATCCTTTGGAACACTCTGTATGGTGCTCATTGCCAATCTAAAGAAGAAGAAATTATATCATAAGGCTAGAAAAGGTGAAAAATAGGGGCAATCAAAATGATATAAAGACTTGAGCACCTTCCTTTTAAGGGATGGTATTCAGTGCTGGTCCTACTCAGAGTAGACCCATTGAAGTTAATGGACATGATGAACTTAGGTCCATTAATTTCAGTGGGTCTATTCTGAGTAGGACTTAGTTGAATGCCACCCAAGGACCTTTCACATCCCAGTTCTATGCATATTTACCTGGATGTAAGCCCCACTATGTTCAAAGTGACTAACTCCCAAGAAAGTTTGGATAAGATGATAGCCAGTCTTTAGGAGAAAAGGTAACTGGAGGAAGAGGCATAGGGCAGCAGAAGTTTATAAAAATTACACATATTGTACGGAAAGTGGCTAGAGAGAACTTCCCCTCCCATAACACTAGATCTTAGGGTCACTTAATGAATGGGTGCCAAGCAGAACTCGCACTATAAGAACATAAGAAGAGCCTGCTGGATCAGGCCAGTGGTCCATCTAGTCCAGCTTCCTGTGGTCACGGTGGCCAAACAGATGGCCATGGGAAGCCCACAAGCAGGAGCTCAGTGCAAGAGCACTGTCCCCTCCTGCAACTTCCCGCAACTGGTTTTTAGAAGCATACTGCCTCTGACTATGGTGGCAGAGCATAGCTGTCATGGCTAGTAGCCTTCGATAGCCTTATCCTCCATGAATCTGTCCAACCCTCTTTTAAAGCCATCCAGAGTGGTGGCCATCACTGCCTCTTAGGGGAGCAAATTCCATAGTTTATGTGCTGTGTGAATTAGAAAACATGGTGGTGATGGGGATAGGAGTGTCTGGTTTTAATCACGGCTAAATCAAGGCGAAAGGGTTAAAGCAAGGGTGGGGAACCTCAGACCTGGGGGCCAAATGTGGCCCTCTCTCTCTGGCGCTTGAGTCTCACCTCCAAGCCACACAGCCTGTTTAGCCGTGGTCTATTTCCCTAGGCCACGCCCCTCACCAGCTTTGCTTTGTGCCTGGCTGGAATGTGCCCTTGAACTCTGACAAATGACTCTTGCTTGCCTGAAAGGAGGGATGGTAGAGGGGAGTGTGTGAGCAAGTGAAGAAAATAGTTTGCTGTACAAAAGTAAGAGTCACATTCATAACTCTGCCCACTTTTGCATGAGGCCCCCAGAAGGTTGCCCTTGGCTGAATAAAGCTCCCCATCATTGGGTTTGAAGCCTCTCTCCTCCCGCACTGTGGGCTTGATCCCTTTTTCTTCTCCTTCCTCAACTCCACCCTGCACACTGGCTATTTCAGACATGGGGAACCTCAGGCCCTGGGGGGCAAATGTGGCTCCCCAGTCCTCTGTTTCACCTTTGGAATTCTCCCCAGGCCATACCCCAAGTGCTTTTGCCTAGCTGGAATGTGGTCTTCAACTCTGATAATGCCCTTTGCTTGTCTGGATGGAGGACGGAGAGGGTGTGTGAGTGTGTGTAGAAGCTAGCCTACTGTACAGAAGTAATGCTTACATTTGTTGGTCCACTTATGTTTGCCTCCAGAGCTGCCCACCACTGGCCCTTGAAGGATCCCCAGAAGGGAATGAAATCAGTTCCCCACGCCTGGGCTATTTAGTGTTAAAAATCAGCTATTCAGTGCAAAGCTACATTACATGTATCACCCTGTCTGACAGTAGATTCCAAAGAATGTACGCATTTTATGCATCATGAAAGAGGAGGAAATAGACTGAAGAAGAGGATGCCAATTTACATAACATGTGCATATGCTGATTTTATGTGTGTAGATGCAAATGTAGAGTTGCATTCAACTAAGTCTTACTCAAAGCAGACCCACTGAAATCAATGAACCTAGGTTAGTCAGGTCCATTCACTTCAGTGGGTCCACTCTGAGTAGAACTAGTGTTGAATACAGTATAATTACTAAAATTTACAGTGCATCTCATCACAGTGGGAAAGACTTTGAGCAGGTGACCTGTGCGCCTACCCACTGTACTCTACTCTCCAGGTGCTACTGCTATCATTATCATTACATCACTTTTTCCAAAATGTCTCTAAGTGACTTACAAAATATTAAAATACAGAACTTACCAAATATTTAAAATCCGTAACAAAGAATAAAATGTAAGAATCATAAAAGTGTTCATCTGTCAACAAGAATAAAAATGACAAATACTGTCCCTCTAAAATGTGAACCCTGAACTAGGACAGAATTATACCACATTGTTGGTTGGTTGGTTGGTTGGTTGGTTGGTTGGTTGGTTGGTTGGTTGGTTGGTTGGTTGGTTGGTTGGTTGGTTGGTTGGTTGGTTGGTTTATTAAATTTATATCCTGCCCTTCCTCCCAGAAGGAGCCCAAGGCAGCAATTGCTATTGCTAAGACCCAAAAGCCTGGGTAAATAGGAACTGTGGATGGGCAACTTCAAGACTCCTGCTCTCCATTCTTCAGAATTCTTTATCTTTCAACGGAACTTGGACCGGACAGCTGTTCAAGCAGAGGATTGTTCTCTGTAAAGTAGGATACTAGGTGGATCCTCATTCTCATCCAGGAGGGCTGGTCATGTTCTTAATTGCAGACCTGGATGGGTTAAAAGCTAGTTAAAAAAAAATCTTTCAACTCTTAAATACACTCTGCCATACTTCTAAATCTAAACAATAAAGAAGTTATTTTGGGGGTGTTGGCATCCAACTAGGCATTAGAGAGAATCAGCTTGCAAAGTCACAAGAATGTTAGGCTGGAGGCTCCCACACTAATTCTCCACATATTAATCCACTGCAAGAACTTTAGCTGCACATAAGGTTTGTTATGAATAATGCAGGAAAACAAGACTTGAGAATGGCTTCTGATGAGACGTTGCTGGACTTCCCCTGATAATAGATTCAAGGGCCATGGATGCCTGGGGGAGGAGAGGAAAAGTGTACCCACTGTGTCCCCAAATGTCATGGACATTCCTGACCCGTCCAGAGAAACAATGGGGCCCCTATGGCATGTTGTGCTTGTTTCATTCCCATTAGTGCAAAATCAGGTTGCACTCTTTAAAGTATTTTAGGCATCTGACTGCACATTTGCTTTCTGAAAAATCTGAAATCTGGGAAGCCACAGCCAAGGCCTTTTCTGGGTTTCATGAAGTCCTGAGCAAAAGTGTATCAGTAGAGCCCCCCGTTATTGTTTCCTTCCTGCAGCAGTACAAGAAAATGAGAGAAAGGGTTTAAAAAAAAAAAGTTCTCTGATGTTGAGAAAACAGGTATAGTGTAATCAAAGAACTGGACTTGGGAAGCCTAGGTCCAGATGCCTTTGAAGACATAAAGGTTACTTGGCGTTCTTGGGTCAGGCATGTTCTACCTAACAGGGTTGTTCTGAGGATAAAACAGCGGGGGGTACCATATAGGTCAACCTGAGCTCTTTGGAAGAAAGATGGCATATGAAGATAATTAATAAGACAACACTCCTCTACCTTGCCATTTTGAGCATGCGCATCTTTCTGGACTCAGGACCAAGGCCTGAATGCCCATTCTCTGGTCCCAGCCATGCCTTCTTTGAATAGGGAAGTGCATTCCTTCTCTCCGGCAGGATATTCCCAATGGTACATCTAGTCATGGTGGCTGCTTGGTTGTTGTTGTCTTTAAGGCAGAGGTGACGAACCTGTGGCCCTCCAGTTACTGCTGAACTTCAACTCTCATGAGCCTCCAGCCAGTATGGCCAGTTGTGAGGAATGATAGGTGTTGCAGATGGTGTTAACCATCTGGAGGGTCACAAATTCCCCATCCCTGCTGTTGGAGAGGGGGGTTCTGACAGAAAAGCTCCAGCACTTTTCCTCCTCCATCAGCAGCACACAGTTTCTACTGCAAGCCTGGCTGGCTGAACTATGTGTTCCAATGGCACTGTGGCATGTTGGCCCTCGTAGCTTGCCATGGCAGGGAGTGCCCAGCTCAGCTCTCGGGTATTGTGCTTTCAGAGTTCAGTCCTCTATTGTCAGCAATAGTCTGCTCCATAGCATTTTCTCTTGTTGTTAAAGTTCTAGTTGGTGATGCACCCTCTTTGAGGCCTTCATGATATTTAATACTGGCAATGAGGGTGGGATTTGGACACCCATGCACAGAAAACACAATGGGTTGTATCCAGCTAAGTTCTCCTCAGAGGAGACCCATTGAAATTAATGGACCTAAGTCCGTTATGTCTATTAGTTTCAATAGATCTGTTCTGAGTATGACTATTGTTGGCTAGTAACCCAATGAATTAGCAAGTCCTACTGGTGTTAGGAGGGCCTGAGCTAAGTCAAAGGTGCCAGCCCCACAGACTCTGATAAGCTGGTTATGTGTCCTGTTTTACAGTCACCTGTTAGAAGGATTGCCTGGTCCAAATGCAGTTTAAAAATAAAGAATGCCAAGAAGGAATAGCAGGGTGCCCATCAACAGTTAGCATCTGGATAGCAACCTGAGGAGCAACACAAGTCACTTGGTCACACTCCTCTCAACTACAGTGTGATGTATTTCTATTTAAATGATAGTAATAAATTTAAAATGTACATCTATGCATATAAATTTGCATATGCAAATTGGTGTCCTCCTCTTGGTAATGCATTTCTTTTTCTGCATTCCTAAGTGGCCATCAAAGTCACTGAATGATACACGGCACTTTGGGGTTTGTAATGCCTACGTGTTGCCAAATAAAACTCCAGTCTTGCTACGTAACTTCCCCACTTGCTGGGGCATGCAGAGTTAAATGCTTCAATATGGCCGTGGGAAGCCATGTTCCACACAGCACGCACAGTGGCCTGGGATTAAGGAGCCACTCTGTGTGCCTCAGGGGATCCCATCCTCATTGTGTGTCACACAGTTTGTGCATCATCAAGATGCTGAGTGACACAAGACTCACCGAAGAAATGGCCATGCAACTGACTACTGTTGGCAATATAGAACTAAAACGGAAAGCACAGGGCCAACTCAGTAGCTTCCTGGTACGGCAAGCCAGGAGGACCAACACCAACATGCAGAGCAGCCCACCTGACCTTTATGTCAGTTTACCCACATTTGATTGGATGGCAGGACTGGACACCCACCCTCCCTTCTGTTCTGAACAAAGGAGAGATGCAGAAAGCTTCCCTCTGTGAGTGAATGTGGTGGCAGATGATGCAAGTGCCTTTTTCTGCAAATGGGGGGAGGTGACTGGGACTTGCCGATGCCATTTTGTGGTCCTGTCTCTTCTTTTTTAGATGTGGCAGCTATTTTGTGTTATGCCACGCCTCCCACAATAGCTATTTTGTTACTCTTTCTCTTAGTTCTAGTACCCACTTACCTGAAAAGGTTGGCGACCCCTGAGCTGGGCTCCAGAAGTAAAACTGCTGGAAATTCTTCCAAACAGAATTGAGGTGGGCGCAGCCTGCTGTGAGGTGACCTAAGTTAGTCATGTCCATTAATTTCAATGAATCTTCTCAATCATAGTAGAACTACCATTAGATGCAACTTAGTATCCTTTTGTGTCAGAGATCATGGGTTTGAATGTCAAGTCCCATGATCATGGGGGAGAAAGTGGCATGGCAAATATAACTTCTCTTGAGTTGGAGAAGAAGGACAAATCTCATTTCTGAAAGAGTTGCTTGCTGCCTGCACTCCTTCCCTGTCCCCATAGTGAGGTTCCCCCATGCACACACTTCTTTGGGAACAGGATTTGAACACACACACACTCCAAACCTTGGTTTTGAGTGTTGATAACAAATGCTTGAAAGGGCCAATTGATTTTTTGGGTGAGCATGCACTAGCCTTACTCATCCATCTTCTAGCCAGGAGAACCTTGAAAGGCCTGTGTGTTCTTTCATTCTAATTTATTGCTTTGTCTGAAAAGAGGAAATCAATGCAAATCACAGTACACCGCATTGATTATACTACTTGGCCTTTGAGATGCTTTATTTTGTGTTTGGGGCCTTGATTGGCACACCACTTATGGGAGCTCTTAAGCATTGTGTGAGCTAATTGGAAACACTTGGTTAACCTCCACTTCCGTCACCTGAGTTTGCCCTTATCACTGACCATGCAGGATGAGCATTGGTGTGATCAGGGCTGGATTAAGACATACTGAGGCCCTAAGCCATGTCAAGGTTCAGAGGCCCCATACCATAAAAATAGAGGGGGAAAGTGGTGGGAAAGTGGCAAGGAGGGGATTAGTGGAAATTATGCCTAGTGTAGAATGGGACTTTAGAATGTGTTGGTAGGCAAGCTCCCATTGTCTGCTCTTGAGGTCTGAGATGAGGCTGGGCAACCTGTGGATGATGCAAGCAGTCCAGTAGCCCTGGACGGAAGTTGATGGGACTCGGTGTGGATTGGGATGGGGAGGTCAGGGGTCAGAATTTTGGTGGTGGATTTTATCTGGAAGGTTATTTAAGCCAAAGCGATTTCAATTAGAATAAAACTTCATAGTTATCTCCATTGTATTTAGAGGCCCCTCATAATGTGAGGCCCTACACAATGGCTTGTTCCTAAATCCAGCATTGGGAGTGTTGCTCCTTTGTCGCTGTGGCTGAAGCTTATAGGGCAACTGATTGCAGAAGAAGGAAGAGTACATAGGGCTTTTTCACTGGCTCCATGAATACACAAAGGGACTAGGGTTCTAGCCTACTGTTATGAGTCCCAACCTCCACACCTTCACCTAAAGGTCTGAACAGAACCCATGTATGTGCAATCAGGAAATCTGCTCAGACCTAGGATCAGCAATAAATCTTGTGACAGTAATAATTTATTTACCCATACATGTTCCAAGAGCAATAACGTTTAGGAACATGAGAAGCTACTTTATACGAGATCAGCCTATTGGTCCGTGTAGCTCAGCACTGCTTACATGGATTGGCAACAGCTCCCCATGTCATGTGTCCTACTTTCCAGAGGACAGTTCTTTCCCTGAAGTGCAAAGTGCAGTCTTCTATTTGAAAGAGTCCCTTATTTGAAGGGCTGCCTGGTCCATCAGGTTTAAAGATAAAGGACCCTAAAAAGGGAGAGGAAGAGGAGGGACCTTGAAGTTGCCCCATCAACAGTTGCCACCTGGATAGCAGACAGAGCAGATTATCACAGTTTCCCTCACTATGGTGAGGTCAGTGGCAGCTTCAGTACCTTGGACAGCTTCTTGAAAGTTTAGACTAAAACCCAGAGCGGATTTCACTGCACCACTGACTTGGAGCCATCAGCCACCACTGGGTATTGCATTTCTATTTAAATTATAGTAGTTATTTCTAGATTTGCATTTAGGCATATAAATTAGCATATGCAGATTATATGCAAATTGTCCTCTTTTGTCATTTCCCCCAGGCATTTCCTCTTTTTTGATAATGCGGAAATGGCCACACTATGGTCCATTTAGATCAGTATTACTGGACAGATATTAGCTCTCCAAGGAGATGCCAGGGACTTAAGTCTGGGACCTTTTGCATGCAAAGCATATGCTCTACCATTCTCATATGGGAAACCTTTTTCATTTTCTTCTGGGCAGCATTTCAAGGGCCACATGCCAGTGGTGGAGAGTGGGTAAAGCAATGGATATAAATTTTACCATTGTACAGTAGGCTGGTCTATGACCATACTACCCTGAACATGCCCAGTCTCATCTGATCATGGAAGCTAAGCAAGGGCAGGCTGGTTAGTACTTGGATGGGAGACTACCTGGGAATACCAAGTGCCGTAGGCTTAAAGGAAGGCAATGGTAAGCCACCTCTGAATACTTCTTACCATGGAAACCCTATGAATATATAAGGTCACCGTAAGTTCTAATCGACTTGAAGGCATATAACAACAACAACAACAACAACAGTAGGGTAGTTTCTATACACATTTTCACACCATTCTCTATCTTCCATTCAGACAAGCAATAGACATTATCAGCATTCAAGAATGCATTCCAGACAAGCAAAAACACTCAAGCGAGATGTGAAGCAAGGCTGGTGCCTGGTATGGCCTGGGAAAAGAGGGTGTGGCTGGGGAAGGGTGTGTGGCCTGGGGAGAGTCCTAAGGGCTAGGGGCTGAGGTTCCCCACCCCTGATTTAGTGCAACATCCAAATGTGGAGAAGAGCTGGTCCTGCAAACGTTGGCGGGGATATTTGGCCCAGTCTTAATTTGGCCACTTAAATTACAGATCCCAGGTACTTAATTCAACCCAGATGTCAATGAAGGGTTGAATGCTTGATCTTAAGTCACTTTAATTCTGCAGAATTCATTGAGGACTAGCAGCACAATCCCAACCATCTCTCCTCAGAAGAAAGTCCTACTGAATTCATGGGAGCTTACTCCCATGTAACGGGGGTTAGGATTGCAGCCTAAGGGCCAACTTATCAGGAAGTCTGTTCCGCACAATATAGGAAGTGGACCTTTAGTGTAGTGGCACCTACCCTTCGGAATTCTCTCCCCTTAAATATCAGACAGGGGCCATCACTGTTGTCTTTTTGGTGCCTCCTGAAGACCTTCCTCTTTCAACAAGCCTTTTAAATAGAGACCTTATCCGAGTCTGTGTCTGTGTTGGAAATGCTTCTTAGGGTGTTTTTAAACTTTTTTTTTAATGTTTTTAAAGATGTTTTGTTTTAAGATTTTTTTAAGATGTTTTGTTATAATATATTTTAAAGTCTGTTTTTAAGACGTTTTAGAGTGTTTTTAGTGTTTTTGTTTGCCATCCTGGGTTCCTACTGCAGGAAGCGTGGGATATAAATTTAATAAATAAATAAATAAACAAATTATAAGGGCCAAATCAGATGTTTAATGTTAATTGCATGAATACAATTAATGTGTACTTTGATTGATTTAAATATAAATAGTGGTTGCATGGGAGACAAGCAGCCAGGGGTTTTCAGAATAACCATTGACCTTTCTTTAAATGGGAATGTCATCTCCCCCAGGAGCTAAAATCAAAAAGAGATTCATGCAGAAGCATCGATTGCTACCTTATAGCTGTAATTTGACCTCCAGTTTCGATACAATACTTTCTTTCTCTTGCCTTTTTCTTGCTTAGGTTAGGTGTTGCCATTTATTATTTTGCACTGACATATCGCTGACCATGCTTGCGATTATACAATTATAATGACGTGCCCATAGTCCTATTGTTACAGTCAACACAAAGGTCACCCTTCAAAAACTCGATCCCATTTTTCCATGATATAGAAGAATGGTTGATCTAGGCTGCGTATACACTATACATTGAAAGCACATTGAAAGTGCATTATTTCCCCCAAAGAATCCTGGGAAATGCAGTTTGTTAAGGGTGCTGGGAATTGCAGCTCTGAGTGGTAAACTACACTTCCCAGGATTCTTTGTAGGAAATAATGTGTTTTCAATGTATGGTGTATATGCAGCCCTAGTTAAGTAGGCCCCATTCAGCCCAAGGTGTGACTGTGAGTATTTCCATTAAAACAAGCAGAATTCCTCATTGGAGTGTCTCTATCCATTAGTTCATGTTTTTACCTTATGATGCATTACAGATGCCAGTTGTAGCTGTGAATATTATAATTGTCAGCTATCCGTCCAGAGGCATAATTTAAAGATGATTAAGAATGGGAAAGAGATGCGGCTCCAACATGGCATTTGGAAGCATTGCACAAGTGCTGCATGCTGAGTCAGGTGGGCTGCATATAACAGGAATTGGTAGCCTCAGATCTGGGGGCTGAAAGCAGCCCTCCAGCTCTCTATTGAGCTCTGTCCAGCCCTTGGGACTCTCCCAGGTCATGCCTCCTCACCGTTGCTGGTAGCCATAAGCAGGCGTCTCAATTCCCTGGAGCTCATATGTGCAAGGAGATGCTTGCACACATTAATATTTCTCTGCAGACAACCATGTGCAACATGCCTTCATTGCAGGAAGAAGACCCGACAGTGGGGAGGGGGCTATATGTGTGACCCCACTCAGCTGTCCACAGATATGCCCTACTCACAGGTAACCTGTGAATACGGCTCTGGGCAATTGGGAATTCCTTGCAGATGAGTGTGTGGGCTGGGGGTAGAGAAATGGAGACATTTCTCCGTTCCTCTTCCTCCATGGTTCCAGTGCTGGTTGCAGAGAAAAGGAAACCTGTCCCTGAGCTCTCTCTTCTCCACCAGACTGTTTGGTAGCAAGCAAGAGTTTTTTATTAGTCTAGTTGGGCAAGGCCTGTAGCTCAGTGGTAGAACATCTGCCTTACATGCAGAAGGTCCCAGGTCCAAGCCCTAGCATTTCCAGGTAGGGTTAGCAGAGGTTCCTGCTTGTAACCCTGAAGATTTATGTAACTTTAAACTTGACAACGAGGACATTGAACTTGTCAAGGATTCTCAATACCTTGGCACAGTCATTAGCCAAAATGGAGACAATAGTCAAGAAATGAGAAGAAGGCTAGGACTAGGTAGGGCAGCTGTGAGAGAACTAGAAAAGGTCCTCAAATGCAAAGATGTATAATAATAATAATAATATAATATTTAATTTGTGTGTCGCCTATCTGGCAGATAGCCACTCTAGGCGACTGTGAGGCGTCCTTCCCTGGCTCTCCCTGTCAGGTTCCTACCTGCTCGTGGTTACTGCCTGTCTCTAGGCACCACCAGGGACTCCACCAGTCCGGACCGCTCTCTCTTATGATTTCTCTCCCCGCTCTAGCACAGATCTCAACAGATCCCCCTGCTAGGCAACCCCCAGTAACGTCCCAATATTAGTATTCCCAGAGACTCTGAATACTGGTATTGTTATTCTCTTCACCGCTGCCACCATTTGTTACAGTTCCCCTTCAGCCTTGGTCGTTACCTTACCCTCCCTTCTGGTCTGTGAAACCCCAGCCAAGGATCAGGCCTTTGGTAAACCAAATTAAGTATTTATTACAGATAACAAAGCTAACAAGATTAACAAGATTTCTTCTTAAGGCACATAAGCATATGGTTTTACTCAATACTAATCCGAACTCCACCTCCCTCCTGGTAAACAACTCTCTAAACCCCACCAAGCAATCCACTCTTTCTCTTCTCCCCCCAGATTCCACAATTCACCACCTCACATTCCCCCAGATTTACCTGTCATCCTTTCATTTATACTGTCAGCCATTTTAAACATTCAGCCAATCATCAAGCATTCTATTGCCCATTCACTCCCCCTCCTCTTTCACTACTTACCATGTATACTCTAAACAACCAGCACTTACCATATATACACTAATATATAGGAACATCACAGCGACATACATTAAAATGGGATAAAATACAATAGTATCAAATGCAGTCACATTAATCTCAATAAATAAAATACTGGACAGTCATCAGTACATTTATAAAAACATTTACATATACAGCATATAATAGATGACAAAATCATGGAGATTAACCCATCCCAAAGGCCTGTTCAAATAGCCACGTCTTCAGGGCCTTGCGGAATACATCCAGGGAAGGGGCATGTCGGAGATCAAATGGGACGGAGTTCCAGAGAGTGGGGGCCACCACAGAAAAAGCCCTCTCCCTAGTACCCACCAACCTAGCTGTTTTGCTTGGTGGGATTGAGAGAAGGCCTTGCGTGGCTGATCTGGTCGGGCGGCATAATTGGTGGCGGTGGAGGTGCTCTTTCAGGTAAACTGGGCCAAAACCGTACAGGGTTTTAAAGGCTAATACCAACACCTTGAATCGGGCCCGGAAAACAACCGGCAGCCAGTGTAGATCAAATAACACCGGCGTAATGTGATCATGGCGGCGGCTGTTGGTAAGTAAGCGCACCGCTGCATTCTGTATAAGTTGCAATTTCCGGGTCGTTTTCAAGGGTAACCCGACGTAGAGCGCATTACAGTAGTCCAATCGAGAGGTGACCAGGGCATGTATTACGAGTATCACTGAGCACTAAACTCAGGATCGTTCAGACCATAGTATTCCTGATCTCTATGTATGGATGTGAAAGCTGGACAGTGAAAAAAGATATGAGAAAAATCAACTCATTTGAAATGTGGTGTTGGATGAGAGCTATGCAGATACCATGGACTGCAAAAAAGACAAACAACTGGGTGTTAGAACAAATTAAACCAGAACTATCACTAGAAGCTAAAATGATGAAACTGAGGTTATCATACTTTGGACACATAATGAGAAGACATGATTCACTAGAAATAATGCTGGGAAAAACAAAAGGGAATAGAAAAAGAGAAAGACCAAACACAAGATGGATTGATTCCATAAAGGAAGCCACAGACCTGAACTTACAAGATCCGAACAGGGTGGTTTATAACAGATGCTACCGGAGGTCGCTGATTTATAGGGTCGCCATAAGTTGTAATCGACTTGAAGGCATATAACAACAACAACCCTGAAGAGCTGTTGTCAGTCAGTGTAGACAACAGTGAAGTCAATAGACCAATGGTCTGACTCAGTATAAGGAAGCTTCCTATGTTCCTATGCTAGCATCCTGTGTTTCAGTGTTGGCCATGGGGCCAGTGGGGTGGAGCTGTTGTCTCAATACCCACACAACTGAAACTTGCCTGTTGTGTTGGGGCAGGGGAGGGTGGCCATAACATCAAGGCTGTGCAGACTCACATACAGAGCCAATCCAATGCTTCTGTAGTTACATCTGCACAGCCCCAAACTCACTGCCACCCAATACTATCCAGGTTTGCTGCAGCGATTATGGTGTTGGCGGCTCCTCCACATGGCACCAGACACTACTGGGTGTTGGTGGCTCCAGCACAACAGTCGCTACTGACTTCTCCTCTTCTACAACCATCATGGAAATGTAAGCTATTAGCCTCTGAGGATGCTAGTAAAATCAAAACAAGAATTGTGGGCTACTAACTTTTGTGAGCTTATTTACAAGGCTGGCTTTTTCTAATCCTGCGTGGCAAAAAGGGG
Source organism: Rhineura floridana (assembly GCF_030035675.1). Taxonomy (NCBI): domain Eukaryota; kingdom Metazoa; phylum Chordata; class Lepidosauria; order Squamata; family Rhineuridae; genus Rhineura; species Rhineura floridana. Next base: position 15,048,514 of record NC_084492.1, on the reverse strand, counting down.
TACGTCCTGTCTGGTTCCTTAAAATAAGGATGAATAAACAGAAAAATCAAATGTTAGACTTAATTTGTCAGAATGGCTAATACAGTGATGCATTTGCAGGGACAAGCTGTTGCTCAGCTCTGCTCAACAGTCCCCAACATTACCGTGTTTGGAACAGCTTCCTCCTTCAAGCATGAGGCAATCAAAGATTCGGTAACCCACCTCTTTGACCGAAATGCAGATTACGTCCAAGAAGTGAAAAAGTAAGCGGATTTGTTTTATTTTGTGTCTTGACTATAAAAAGCAGCACGGTGCTGACAAAAATGTTTGTAGATGGTGCTGTTTTGACTACATAAGGATCTGCACTCCAAGAATAAGTACACCAGTAGTATATAGGATGCCCAAATCCTTCAATTTAGGGGTAGTGTACACAAGAAGTTATTTCTCAATGCGAGCAGTCCCAGCCTAACTTGGATCTACATTTGCTTGGAGCAACACAATACATGAATTGGTAGATCACTGCAGCAAATCCCAGGATGATGGCATCAGCTGTTCCAGCTTCCATGATGGCCACAGAATAACTGCTAACTATCTTTCAGCTCCCGCAGTTTTCCATGCTAAGAGCGCGATGCACTGGCACTGTGGATGCAGTTCCCATGTATGAAGGATGCCAGTAGAGACCTGCTTTCCCCCTTTCTCAACTTATGTATATGAATTGACAGGCACTCAAGCAGGCTGAGCAACAAGAGACTACAGCAGGGGTGGGGAACCTATGACCTGTGAGCCAATCTTGGCCCATCAGAGGGTCCTAAGTTGGACAGCAAGGCTATTTTCCCCAAACCACACCCATCTGTCCATCAGTTGAAATCACCGGATGACATCAGCTGATAGGCAGAGGGTTCAACCCTGCTGGGTGCTGCTTTGCCAGCACATTCCCTGCAGGGAGTGTGCTGACAAAACAGAGCCCTGCAGCCAACAGAATTGAACCCCTCACTCATTAGCTGTTGAGCGGAGAGTTCAGTCCTGCTGGGTGCTGCTTCACCACCACGTTCCTTGCGCTAGTGATGCATACTCTACATCCCATCCCCATGGGTCAACTTTGACAGGTGGGCAGGATCATCCACCTATCAGTCACCTGACATCATTACGACTTCAGATGATTGACAGGTGGGTGTCCAACCATCTGTCAAAGTTTACCTGTGGGGGCGGGAGGGAGATAAAGACCTGGCCCACTGGACCAAAAAGGTTTCCCACCACTGGAGTAGAGAATGGACTATCTGTGTGCCCCTTCCATATCCCCATGTAGCCTTCTGAGTTTGTGCCTTGCAAATAACTCATGCTCCAAGAATGAGTCCCTTGCGTTAGGTAGCAAAGAAGGTCTGTGTCAAGAGTGGATTGTGCCCCATGTTTCTTACATAAGCTTCAGGGCTGCTCTTAAAGATGACAAATGTATTGTGCAAACTGGCTCTAAAGAGGATTATGTCTACACTAAAAGTTATTTTGTGCTTTGCTCAGTTTCTGAAAGGAAAGGCTAGTCATCACTCTTTTACAAGAGAAACCTCATCAAAAGAGGATATTATTAGCTTACATTTCTTAGTAATTGCTCCAGGCAATTCTATGCAGGCAAAAAAATAAAAGTTAAAAAGGATTATGTCTTTCAATAAGGTTGTTTCAGCAGAGCAAGATGAAAAGGGTTGGGAAATCCAATTGACACCTGTTTAAATGCAAGCAAGTACCTCCATTGAGCTAAATGGCCAGGAATGCTGGTTTCTCCCTATGGCATTCTCAGCCTAACCAGAAAGATGTGATGTTATTTCTTGACGGAACATTTGAAATCTCCAGAGCCAAAGTAAGAGGAATTTTTCTTCTTTTTCTCATGATTTGCAAACTTTGCATTGCAAATTTGGGATATTCACTCTTGATACTGTGGTCCCATTTCTCCTGCTGTCAAGTGGTCCATATTGAGCAACGATATTTAGTGTAATGACCCACAACCTGGGTACTTTACAGTACATGATGGAAGACACTGATGTGGATGAAGTTCAGCTCATTTCCTCAGGGGAAGACCACAGGCATCTAATTCAGAACCCTCCCGGCTAGAGGACACAGTCTTGCCACCATCCTCTGACTCAGAAGATGAGTCTCTTATCTGCCCAGCCCCAGAGAAATCAAAGACCACAAAATAATGTGAGAGCACTTTAACCAGCCAGCCAGCTCCTCCATAGAGGCACAGCATACCATACTTCAGGTGTGGTCAGCCTTCAAAAGGCTTCAGATGGGTGTAGCTCCACACAGAGACAACACCTCCAAAGGTGCCTTAGTAGGCACACTCAGAGCTGTCCAAGGTCCTGGTCCTGTCTGCCTTTTGACTTGGCTTGACTCTAAGCGAACACTGCCAGAACTGGGCAGGTTGTCTGCTTTATATGATGATGAGATGCCACAGGACATATAATAGTAAAGAGTTTGGTGATGCCATTGCATAAAAACATGAATCTACTGTAGACTACAGTAATCAGAAAAGGCCCTCTTGCATGTCCTTCCATCTTGTGGGGTGCAAAGGACAGAGACTCAGAACCAGTTTCGCTTCATGTCATTACTTATACTATGGAACTCACTGCCCATAGAAGTCTAGCAATCTTCTTCATTCTGTGTGTTTAGATCCAAGATGGGGAACCTACAGCCCTCCATATGTTGTTGAATGCCAGATACATAAGCCCCAGCCAGAATGGTTAATGGTGTGCATGTTTTTTTTTAATGCTGTTTCTAGCCTCTGGTTATGATTTGCTTTTGGAATATTTTCTGCCTTTTCAACATTTTGTTTTCCATTGCTGTTGACTCCCCCCCCCCAATTTCATGGGTTGGTGGGATGGTTAATAAAAACCCCCATAATTCTATTTATTGAATTATAATGTGAGTTGATATTTTAGACATATTTTTTAGCCACTCTGAGATAGGGATGGACAAATCAGCCAATTTCCATTCTGTGTCAGTTTCACATATGCTCATAAGTTTGGCCTGTCCTTTGTGTGTGTGTATTGTTAAAAATTGTATTTAAATTGTACTCATTTTTTCCTAAAGTACCTGTTTTGTATGCAATCATCCCCTGAAATATGAGTTTTGTATGCTTCCCAATGCATCTCCCTAAAATGTGCATTTTTTGTGCTTGCTGTTTGAACCAAAACTACACTGCAAAATCCGGAGAAATGCATAATCCAATTGAAAGTCACATTCTGATCTGCTTCTAAGTCAGGATAAGTAATTAGGTTGGTTCACTTTAAAAAGCAGACTGAATCAATTTTCTCATCCATCCCTATTTCTAGGGTCCCTTTTAGGCCGAAAATGCAGAATATAAATACATTTTATAAACAGTGCATCATAATTTATCATTGTCGTATCACATCTTAGTAATACTACAGAATTTTCTCATTGTAATATTCCATATTTACCTGTATCATGCCACTAGTGCTACCTACTCTTCTGGTTTCTGGAAGAGAAAAGGAAAAATAATGTATCCTTCAGGTCACAAAGTTTAGCCTGTGCTGTGGCTATAGGTGGTTTTAGCCAATTTCAGGCAGTATCTTACTGTCTGAAATACATGCTTCTTGCATGGATTAAAAAATGTTTATTACACCTTATGCCTTTCAGTGTCCCGAGGGTACAATTATCCATAACAACTGCACCAATGGTTTTCATAATTCTTTAATTAAAATGAGCTATTTAAAAAATTATTTCTTTTATAACTGCTATGGTCAGTGACGCAAGTATGGTTTATAATTGCAGAGTGCAGTCAAAATTGGCCTCATGCCAGGGTTTCACCAGTTTGGTTAGTACTGAGAATCACAAAATCAGAAATAGTTATTTAGGAACCCTGCCTTTCTCCCCTTTAAGGCAGATTTGGGGAACCTTTTCCAGACTGAGGACCACATTCCTTTCCTACCAGTGGTAGGCAGAGCCAGAGTAAAAAGTGGGTATGGCAACAAATGTAAATGCTACCTTTATATAGTAGGCTGGTTTCTACACACAAACACTATCCTCCATCCAGACAAGCAAGAAGCATTGTTGTTGTTCAAGGACACCAACTAGCCATGGGAATAAACTCAAGGAGGGTGCAAAGGGCTGATGAGGGATGTGACTTGGGAAGAGAATATGGCCTACGGGGAATCCTAATGGCTAGACAAGAGAGGCTTGGAGGGCTATGTGTGGGCCCCTGAACTGAAGTTCCCCATCTCTTGAGGGTCTCCAAGGAAGCTCTATTGATGATGATGATGATGACAACAACAACTACAAAAAGCCAGCTCAGACATTTACTAAGCCAGCAAGAGTTTTCATATGGTGGGAAAAGCATTCAGGTAGCATTGTGGTGTGATGTGGATGTACCAGATAGTTGCCCACTCATGTAGATCCCAACCTTTGCACACATTTACTGTTATATCTATGACCTGACTTTCCTCAATGCAGTGTACATGTTCCTCCTTCCCACCTGTTTATCCTCACAACAACTTTGTGAGGTAGGTAAGATTGATAGAGAGTGACTGGAACAAGGTTAACTAGTGAGCTTCATAGACAAGTGGTGATTAGAACCTGGGTCTCCCCACTCCTCATTAATAGCTTTTAGAGTGGGTGTGGGGTTGGTCACAAAGACCTTTTGGCATCACTTTGACCCATGTGAATGTGCTTGTGAGTATCTATATCTATTAAATCGTTAAATGGTGGGGGCACAAAAATATTTTAGCATCATAGTAGGGGACCTTGTGGAACCACAAAACCCTTTTGTCAGCATGGCATCATAGCAGGAGCCCATAGGCATAACAAAATGTGGTTTTAATATATATGTGTGTATGTATTCCATATATTGATAGGTTTTGGGGGGTATTGGGGGGCACAAAAAACTTTTGGAGGCTATCTGTTGCCCACAAGCTGTAGGTTAGCCAACCCTGCCCTAACCACGACATCACACAGGCTCACCTCCCTCATAGGAAGGGGATCATGCAAATCAGGTGTCTAAGAGTCCATTTAATCAGTTGTTACTAACATGCTGTTACAGTCACTTATTAATTTAAAATGCACACAATCCCTGTTTTTGTTGTTTTCACATACTGCCTTAAACAGGGCCTTCATTGATCTTTACTTCTGTAATGATGACCTCTGCTCACATCCTGCCATGTAAAATTGTAATAACAATAAATAATGACTTTATATCTCCCTGCTTCCTCTGTAGTCTGCAGCAGAGGTTAACAATGTGGAGTTTCAGCCTTCCTGTTTGTTTTTCTTAATTGCCAGTTATAGTCTCATCACCTAAATTGGCCTGATATATCTAGACTGCAGGACTTGGAGAAAAGGAGCTATCTTCCAGATATGTTGGATTTGGCCTGATTGACTTGTAATACAGGCCACAGGGAAGCCATTTATCTGCATAAGCATTCTTGTGGCTCCTTAAATGCTTGCATCATGTGCGCAGGTTTACTTGTACATATAATTTCATTTTTGTATGTAACAACAAACAAAAACAATAGCATTCAGAGGATTTGTTCCATGTCACATTATGTAAAGAAAATGAGTTAATTTGCCAGTCCAGTAAGATCAGTAAAGAGAAACTGTCCTGCTTAGATCCTAAGATAATTTAACGTAGACCGGAGAACAGGAGTCTCCTAGCAACTCTTAGCACTCTTCACAAACTACACTTCTCAGGATTCTTTGGGGGAAGCCATGATTGTCTAAAATGGGACAATAGTGGAATAAATGGATGGTGTGAATGTGGCCTTAAAGAAGTTCATGGAAGGACAAATTCTGGTCCTGTCCAGTCACCTGAGCCTCTCCAGAAGGTTGGGAGCCCTCCTCATTGAAGGAGGTTCAATGAAGAAAACTTTTCTTCATTGAACCTCCTTCATTTATCTGAAGATCCATGCCAATGTAATCACATATGTGGTGTCTGAGCCATAGATTCCAGACAATGCATATGTATAAGGCCAATGCATGTAAATGAAGCAAAAGCCATGTGGAATGTCCCCATAGGCAAGTGCTGCATCTGTGGCCCTCAGCACATTCATGTGTCTGTCCCTTAGGAATAGGCTGTGGTGGGAGTATTTGAACCATTGATTCCTTCTTGTAGTCCATGTATTTGAATCCACCTAACTGCTATTCGGGGTAGTCCCATTGAAATCAATTACACCCATTTATTTCAGTGGGTCTCCTGTGAGCATGACTTAGCTGTGTGCAACCCCTTTCCCCCCCCTCCAATCATTTGTTTGTCTACTTTCTCCTGTGAAAATGTTCTGGAGTCCACAGGGTTAAAGACAGCAAGCCTCATCCTACAAAAAGTTTCTCTCTCTTGCTTTTTTAGAATCTCTGCAGATGGTGTAGACATCGTCCTGGATTGCCTTTGTGGGGAAAATACAGGCAAAGGTCTCAGTCTTCTCAAACCACTTGGGACTTACATTTTGTATGGTGAGTGAAAGTCAATTTGTGGCAAATAGATTCTGATCTGCTCAAGCGATTGCCACTCTATGGTAGCCAACTCCAGTTAGGTGGCCAATGGTATTGGTCTGTGGTGTCACACCTTGTGAAAATGGATGACAGCACCTCAGAACTTTGCTATAATGGAGTATGCATAGACAATCATGGTAGTCTGTCTACTCAGAGGACAAATGCTTATTGTTGTTGTTGCTGTTGCTAATAATGATAACAACAACAACAACAACAACAATAATAATATCCCAAATTTCCTTCAAGGAGCTCAAGGAGGTTCTATGCCTCTTCTGAGCCATTTTGCAAAGACTTTATCCCCTTACAAAATGGTTATTGTGAAAGGATAGTGCAGTAAACAAGGGCGGTAGATTTATTTTGCTTTATTAGTTAATCTACAGTGCTTCTCCAGTTCTTCCACAAAATATGCTGTCTGGAGGAGCTATAGCACAACAAAAGCAGGACAAAAAAAAAAAAGAGCCAGAACATTTGTGGTATGAAAAGTTTTGGGATTCCAGCAGGAAGTTACAGGAAATGCACTGATTGGAAATGAAGTCGTTTGACAGCCCCAAAACTTTTGCAGGTGCAAAAAGCATTGGAAACAGGATTGAATATGACTGCTCCAATAGCATCATGAACACAGATCTTTGTGAATGTGCAATAAAAAGGATGTCTGGAGGGGTCCAGAGATGATGATGATGATGATGAATTGAATTTCTATCCTATCCTTCCTCCCCAAAGGAGCCCAGATTATGGAATTTGAACAAGAAGCCTCATCAGCTGAGGAACCAGGATCTTTGTAAGAAGTGTTGATTTAGACCAGTGAACTATTACTTAGACTGTGATGGTACAGTTAGATAATCTTAGTCTTTGGACTTAACCGTCTATGTTCTACCTCCACTGCTGGAGGCAGTATGCCTCTGAATACCAGTTACTGGGAATCACAAGTGGAGCTGAGGCTATTGCACTCACGTCCTGCTAACAGCTTCCCATGGGCATCTGGTTGGCCACTATGAGAACAGGATGCTGGACCAGATGGGACACTGGCCTGATCCTTCAAGGCTCTTCTTATGTTCTTTCTTATGGGGGGTCCCATCTTTAGACGGTAATGTGTATTACTTCGTTTACTTCAGAATAAGATAGGCCAGTCCTACTGTGTTTGGGGGCCTGCCTGCTCATTCTTCTGAGTAGGGCCAATGATACTTTCATTTGTTTATTTACTATTACTACATAGTTGGAGGAGGTATGCTTCCGAATACCAATTGCTGGAAACTGCAGGAGGGGAGACTGCTCTTATGTTCAGGTCCTGCATGCAGGCTTTCCATAGGCATCTAGTTGGCCACTGTGAGAACAAGATGCTGAACTAGATGCAGGCCAATAGCCTGGTCTAGAGGGGCTCTTCTTATGTTCTTCTGTACTTACTTAAACCATAATTCAAAAATATTAAGGCGGTTTGCAACAATGAAATACAAAGTCATGAGTGATGGGAATTGTAGTCCGAAGTACCAGCTTGGGGAAGGCTGCCTTTGGGGATTGAGAGTTCCTGTGAATTAGTAGGCACTATGAAGCTTTTGAATTGGCCAGGATTGGCATAAATATCGACTGGCATGTCTTCTTTTTGCTCCAGTTCAGGATCCATCTCAAGGCACACTTCTGGCAGCAACTCCAGATTTGATTCAGTTCACATTTTAAGCTGAATGTATCAAATTCTCACTTTCTGAAACAATATGAGCACTGAGACACACCTTCAAAATTTGAATGTATCCAAATTTTGCAACATAGTTCAACCAATGTTTACAAAAATGCATATATTAGGGGGAAATATTGATATATTGGTGAAAATAACATAAAATTGCATTATGTTAGGAGAAATTGCTTACAATAATGTGTATGTTAGGTCAAAATTGCATATAAGCATGTGTATATTTGGAGAGATTCGCACTAAAATGCTGAAGAATTTCCATGAGGATTTTTGTCTTAAAAAATTGCAGATTGCTGCAGAAATGAGAACTGAATTTAAGATTTAAAAAATGAGAAATTGACAGAAGCAAAATGGACAGATTGTTCCATCCCTAATTGGGAGACACTGATCTATATTTGAATGCAGCCACCAATCACTCCGGATCAGTACCCTGACGACTGAGCCATGGAGGAAGATGAGGAGAAGATTGTTGAGAGAGGGCAGAAAGACAGGGGCAGAAAGGTAGCAAAGCTTGGCAGAAGGGAAACAAAGGCCCTGTGAAGGGTACCAAAAGGGTTAGCAGAAGCCCTGATTGTCGCATTGTTTGTTCCCATCCCCCCCCCAAAAAAAGAACACCACATAATGCCGCCCTGGGCTCCTGCCGGAAGAAGGACAGGATATAAACAAACAAACAAACAAACTCCCAAGGATTTCACTTCTCTGCCTCACAAAGGATCCTTTTGGCAGTGAAGGGAAAGCACCTTTCCCTGCTAAGAGAATTAATGATTCTGGGCTCTGAGACCAATTTCCCCTTATAAACAAAGGATGCTCTTGGTAGCAAAGCAGAAGACCCCCTCTATCTCTGAAAGAATCCTTCAGAAGGAAACTTGGCTTTGAAGATATATGCCAGAGAGTACACACATGGAGTTCAATTCTCATTTGCATTTGACAATGACAACACCACCACCCTTTGCTGCTGTTGGGTGTCCAGACAGCTGCCAATTCCTGTGAATGGTGGGTGAAAGGCCCATGACGAGATTGGCATTGCATCCGGTGGGAGGCTGTCTGGATACCAGGATAGCCTCCCCAGAATCATCAGGCCTAGCCTAGCAAGCATGTTGGCTTACTTCCCATCTTCCAACACAATTGGAACATACAACACACACACACACACATAACTGTTTCATATTACTAGATTTTACTGGTTTTCCCTAATTATTGATACATGCAAGATAACTCATTTATCTGGGATCCTGACAGTATCTTTACACCCTTCAGATGTTTTGCACTACAACTCCATCATACCAGACCGCTGTCCATGCTGCCCGAGGCTGATGGGAGTTGTGATCCGAAACATCTAGAGAGTGCCAAATCAACGAAGGCTAGACTATGCCATATGTTTCACTGCATATTTGTACAGACATCACTTTTCAGAGGTTTGTTCGAAAACAGCAGACAGGATGTGCCCTTCCCTCTCGGTGCTGCTTTCATAAGATTTTTGTGGACAATGGGAATGTTATATCAAAATTTTGACTGAAGATCTCAAGATTACTAGGCATGGTCCTCATGGCACATAATGAGCAGGGTTTTTTCATGAATTCTCTTTCTTCCCCACCCTGCCCCTTATTTTTTTAGGCTCATCAAACATGGTTACCGGGGAAACAAAAAGTTTCTTCAGTTTTGCAAAATCCGTAAGTACAGGGATCTTGTGGCTTTTCTAGATGGTGCTTATTTATATGTCACTGAATCATAAATTTTGAAAGGAGCTCAAAGCTCGTCTAGTTCAACCCCTCACCAATGCACAGGGCACTCTTTTTTTTAAAAAGATAACAGAATAGCTAACCTTTTGCAGGCTTGTAACCAAGTTAGACATTACACAGAAGACATGAGAGATTAATCCTGATTTTTAAAAAAGAAAAGAAAAGAAATACTGCCATTTCTGGAGGTTGCCAGTTTAAACTGAGCAACAGCAGCCGAGAAGGTTCGCTATTGAGCACCTGAGGCCAGTGCAGTCACAAGCTGCATACATACCATACAAGTTTAAAAAACCATTGGGTTGTATTTAACTAAGTTCTACTCAGAGTGGGCACATTGAAATTAATGAAACTAAGTTAGTCATGTCAATGAACTTCAGTGGGCCTACTCTGAGTAGGACTAGCATTGAATATTACACATTATTTCCCCAAAGAACCCTGGGAACTGTAGGTTACCCCTTACAGCTCTACAGTTCCCAGCACACTTAGTAAACTTCAGTTCCCAGGATTCTTTAGGGGATATAATGTCTTTTTGTGTATGGTGTGTACACAGCCATTGTGAGCAGAAAAAAAACCATTCACCCATTCAAACTCTGAGCATCCAAATGCTTCTGTCACAACCAAGAGATCAGAAGGGAAAGTGCCATAGCTCAGTGATAGAACATCTGCTTTGCATGCAGAAGGTCCTAGGTTCAATCCCGGCATCTCCAGGTAGGGCTGGGAATGTAAACAGTCTGGAATCCTGGAGAGCCAATATGAATCAGAGTAACTATGGTTTAATGTGATGTGCAAACCAGGCTACTGTGATGTAATGAGTTGATTAATCATTTATGGAGGCTTGTCTACCTTCTTTAGTTAAGAGTTACGCCCTGGTAGGGTGGCCTACAAAAATAAATAGTTTTTAAAAGCATCTTTTAAATAAATAAATTCTGTAGGGCAGCACTCTGAGGGTGAATCATGATTTGCCTATAAATGCCAAATAAGTCTGTGGCTGAGGTAAGATTTGAACCAAGGTCTTGGGCAAACCCTCAAAATAATAATCGCTCCAATGGCAAGAAGTGAATGTATTCTATCAGGAAGCAGTGGGACTAGATCTCAAGGCCTGGTCTAATAATGAAAAGCTGATCTTTGTGAATATCTTTTCTTTACTTTGTGAAGAATGTGTTTCCATTCCTTAAAGTATGTCACATTATGAATAGCAGTACAGAATTGGCAGAGGCCTCAAAGAACATGCCAGGTGGTCCTCAAATTATAGAAAAAGAAAAGTCTGTTGTGAGGCTTGAGTGTACTGGCCAATTTAGAATGTAATGGAAGAATAAACTTGTTTACCAAAGGATGTGTGGGCCAAATTTAAGTTTGAATTGGCCATGTCTGCAAAATGATGTTCAAATTTGGTATTTACTAACAAATAGTATTCAGAGTAAGAAAATAACTAGGTACTTCATTTTAAATACATATATTACTATTATTTTTATTCCTTTTCCAAAAAGTAAACTCAAAGCTTTTTATAACAAAGTATATAAACAATAAAACCAACAACACAAGATGCATTGGAAAATACTAGCGTAATTAAAAACCAACAGCACTAGCTATGCTCTGGTATTTGTGAATGCATATGGCAGGAAAGTTTTGTGTGTATTGGGGAAAAATGGTTGGTGGTTGTTCTGGATTATTTACTAGTGAAATACAGGCTGTATGTTTCATTCTGTCCAGATGATGAAACCTAAACTGGTTAGTTTGCTTTGCTGCTTCATATGCCCGCCCAGCCCCAAACGTTCAGAAGATGGTCTGAGTGTTTTTGTGCTGCCTCAAAAATTGGTGTGTAACAGAAGAAAGCAAATCAAAGCTCTCTTTCAGTTGGGAAAACCATCCCCTTGAACTGTTTCTCTAGGAATTAGGGTTTGTAAAACCTGGTGTCCTAGAACATCACACATGAAACAATAAACAGTGCCTGAAGGTAGTGGAGACGAGATATGACACGCTATGTTCCTTTACTAAATATATGGTAGGAAGTGTGTTGTAATTTTCCAAGGTTTTGTTTTGTTTTAGTTCCGCCAAAACAAGAAGAGAGAGGGAGTCTTCAAGTTGCTCTAAATCAGTGGTTCCCAAGCTTTTCCCCCTACAGACCACCTGAAAGTTGCTGAGGATCTTGGTGGATCACTTAATGATTTTTCTGCCTGTTGTAGCAATTGTAATGTGCCAGATGCTGTTTGGCTTTTAATTGCATCTTATTGCTGCTTTTATTTCTTGTATTTTGTTGTATGATACTTTGCACTCCATAAAATTCAATTGTCATGCAATAAAATAACAATATAAGAAATAAAAGAAGCAATAAAATACAATTAAAAATCAATATGAATTTTTAATGTGGATATGCCACGGACCACCTGGATGAAGTTCTTGGACCGCTCCATGGGCTGCAGTTTGGGAACCTCTAAATGAATCCACCTGAGCTGATCCTTTAGAATTAGGGGATAGGTATGAAATTATTTGGGGGGAAATTATTTTGGCATGTATTCTTGGGAGAGGGCCGTCTCAGTGGTGGCCCCCAAATTATGGAATGATCTCCTTGACAAGGTGCACCTGGCACCAACACTGTTATCTTTTCGACACCAGGTCAAGACTTTCCTCTTCTCCCAGGCATTTTAGCATGTGTTTTTAAATTGCTTTTTAAAAATGTATTTTTAAATTTGTATATTTGTTTTTAATGTTTTTAATTGTTGTAAACCGCCCAGAGAGCTTCGGCTATGGGGCAGTATACAAATGCAATAAATAAATAAATAAACAATACTGAGCTGGGTGGGTCAACCGTCTGACTCAGTATAAGGCAGCTTCCTAAGCCGGGAGTGGAACTGACAAGCAGGAACATAGGTTAAAGTCAGACTGAGGGTCATGGCAGAAGGTCAGATGTCAATCCCAATACGATACACCAGCAGTGGGGCACCTCAGGCCCACGGGCCTGATTAGGCCCGGCGGAGGTCCTAATTTGGCCCACAAGGCTGTTTTCTTGAAGTCCTGCCCTACACCTGATTGCATATGTAGCATCAGTTGTATGGGAGGTAAAAATTTGGTTGCAAAGGAACAATTGGGAGTCTTAGGTCACATCCATACCATACAGTTAAAGCACTCTCGTACCACTGTAATTGTCATGGAGAATCCTGAGAGCTGTAGTTTGTTAAGGATGCTGGGAAGTGTAGCTCTGTGAGGTCAGCACCCTTAACAAACTACAATTCCCAGGATTCTCCATGATAGTTAATGTGATATAATAATTCTTTAAATGTATGGTATGGATGTGACCTTGAAATGCACTCCCAATTGTTCATTCTCACGTGAGGCTTGTATTTGTATTTGGCACCTTTTAAATTTGGTGCCAAATGCAAGCCCTGCTGGAATTTGTTTCACTCAGAAGTTCCCAAATGTAGCTGATCCCTTCTGAAGCAGCGACTGGCCGATTGGTGGTGTCTGCAAACTTTGCTTTTCGCAGGGATCTCCCTTTGCAGCCTGGCTTGAGTGCAAAGGAAGAAAGGAAAGAATCAGGAGTGCACTTAGAGTGTCTTAGAGTTTCTAGTTCTTTCCTTTGAAGTTGAATCAGCTGATGTCATGGTGACATCTGGTGATGGCTCCTCCTACCTGTCAAAGTAGCTCACGGTGGTGGAGGAACTCAGGATCTGGCCTGCCAGCCAAATTTTGTTCCCTGCCCCTTTTATAACATAATCCAAATTTCACAAGCCAGAAGTTAGGATCAAAGAGGGAAAGGCAAGATGGCTGTCTCCCTTTAAGGCAGCTGCCCTCGTCATCAAATTCACACCAATGGAAGCTTCTCTTTCAGTCATGTGGGGCCCAGTAGAGATTGGGGCTGCAGCAAGGAGCAGGGTCCTAATCCAGATCAGGGCTCTGCACTTACTACTTGCTTTTTAAAAACTATTCAAACATAACTGCATGAATGCAGTTGTCTGTCTTGGCCCAGTCTGTTTTGGCCCCGTGTTGATTTTTCCATTAAGTTCCATTAAGACCAAGTTCTCTTTCGGAGTTAATCATCCTGATTCAGATGCCCATCAAAGGATATGTGAAGTTACGGTTTTAATGGTTGTATCTAGTGTCAGTCCTACTCAAAGAAGACCTATTGAATGTGATGAACATGACTTACTTAGGTACATTAATTTCAATAAGTCTATTCTAAGTAGACTTAGATGGATACAGCCATATGTATGTGCAGGTGTACATTTGCCCCAGATTTCATCACTTTATACATATGTAACTCACCCTCTGTCTAATCTGGTTTGCATTAAAAAACGAGATGTATCTTAGTTCTACTCAGAACAGACCAATTAATGTGCCTATATTAGCCATGTCTATTAATTTAAATGAATGGTATGCAATGCTAATCCTACTCAGAGTGGACCCATTGAAATTAATGGACCTGACCAATTTAGGCTCCTTAATTTCAATCGGTCTACTCTGAGTATGACTTAGTTGAATGCCACCCTTTTTACTTACCTACATAACTTACCATGGTTCTAAACTTGTTGCTATTTGTTTGTCTCCAGTGGTGGCAAGTGGAGAAAGTGAACCCGATCAAGCTATATGAAGAAAACAAAATAATGGCTGGATTTTCTCTCTTAAACCTGCTATTCAAACAAGGCCGAAGTGGCCTGATTCATAATGTAATGGACAAACTCATAAAACTGTACAACAAGAAGAGGATCAAACCTCTGGTTGATTCACTGTGGGCTCTGGAAGAGGTAAGATACATCATCTCTCTCTCTCTCTCTCTCTTTCATCTCACCGTGACATGTTTTTTCTCTGAACTATAAGGATGAGCACATACCATACATTTAAAGCACATTGAACGCACATCAGTTCCCCCAAAGAATCCTAAGAACTGTAGTTTGTTAAGGGTGCTGGGAATTGTAGCTCTGCGAAGGGTAAACTATGGTTCCCAGGATGCTTTGGGGGAAGCCATTGCTTTCAACATGCTTTAAATGTATGGTGTGTACATAGTATCTCTTAGGCTGCAATCTTACACCATTTATATGGTGGTATGCCCCATTGAACATAGTGAGATTTACTTCTGATTAGACATGTAGAGGATTGCATTGTTAAATTTTTATCAGGAAATATGACATCTGTGAACATAATTTTGATTGTTCCAAATGATATAGTCATTATGTATGCTGACATTTTGTATGCTTGCATTTATAATAAATACATGAATTTTTGGATGGAGATGACTAGATAAAGGAATTCTATTTCCTGATTTTGAACCCCGACTTCTCTAAAAATGCTGCTGCTGATTTGAGCTTTGACAGATTCTGGTTGATTTTCATTTCATTCAATGTTATCGCATGTCCTTAATTTTGTTCAGTATTATTCCATGTGTTGGATGCTTTTACTCATTATGAGCATTACTCTCAGTTGTGCTGCATCATGGGTTCTGTAGCTTCATGGACAATTAGTTGGCCTTGTGCATACATGCTTCTCTCGGAAAAGTGGTCTGGTGTGAAAACCTTGAAATACTGCAGGACAACAGATGGTGTGGAAATATGAAATGCTGCAATAAAAGCTTATTATTTTATTATGCTGGCACCCTATACACAGAGTAACTTGAGTGAAACAGACTAGTTCCTTGCCTCAAAGATCTTACAATCCAATTTTGATGGAATCTCAGTCCCGAGGGCCAAATGCAACTCTCCAAGCCTCTCTATCTGGTCCTTGGGACTTTCACTGGGCCGCTCTCTTCTCTGGCCCAAATCCGTTACTGGCCCTGCTCTGGGCCCTCTTTGATTGTTTTTGCCTAGATGCAATGTGTCTTTCAATTGTGATGATGCCAGTTGCTTGCCTAGATGGTGGACAGATTAAGATCGTCCACCCCTGGACACTAATGGAATTCACTGGATTCCTGAATGCCCTTGGGGAGTTCTCAGTAGATAGAGCAGGTGATCCTGTTGAAGCCTTTGTCATGCTGTGGAACAACAAGGTGCATTGGGCTGTTAACACAGTTGCCCCGAGTGCCCTCTCCAGCATTGTGGAACCCGGTTTGCATTTTGGTACACCAGTGAACTAAGGGCAATGAAACAGGCTGTACAACAGCTAGAGCACAAGTAGCGAAAGACGTGCTGTGAGGTTGATCAGGCATGAGTAAAACATCATAATTATGCCTACTGTGTGGCGGTGAGGGCAGCAAAGAAGGCCAACATTGCATTCTCAAGTAGCTATCCAGTGGAGCTTTTCTATATTGTCAGGGGTCTGTTGACATCAACTCCAGGAAATGGAGTTTTAGACCCTTCAGAGGCCCACTGTGAATTGTTTGCAAGGCACTTTGAAAGTAAAGCTGCTAGCCTCCATAGCAATCTTGATGCCCCATCCACATCTACTGTATTCCCCAGTGGAGTGTCCAGTGCAACATCTGCTATAACGTCTTCGGATTGGTTTCAGCTGATGCGGCCTGATGATGTGGACAAGGTGCTTGTGACGATGCAGGCAGCAATGTGTCCTCTCGACCCTTGCCCTTCTTGGCTTCTTAAAGCTTGCTGAGCGGGATTCACCAAGTGGCTCCAGGGTGTGGTCAATGCATTGTTGCAGGAGGGAGTGATCTGAGCTGCCCTGAAAGAGGTGGTGATCCGACCACATCTGAAAAAGCCCACCCATAACCCATTGGTTTGTGACTACTACTGCCCAGTCGCAAATACCCCTTTTTGGGGAAAGTGATTAAGAGGGTTGTGGCACAGCTATTGCAAGTACTCTTGGATGAAACAGATTATCTTGACCCATTCCAATCTGGGTTCAGGCCTGGTTTATGAGCCTGAATCAGGGTTGGTCACCCTGATGGTTGGCCTTTATCGGGAGGACAGGGCAAGTGTGACCCTGTTATTCTTACTTGATATCTCAGCAGCTTTTGATACCATTGACCATGGTATCCTTCTGGGCCGATTTGGTGAAATGGGTATTGGAGGCACTGTTTTACAGTGGTTCCAACCCTATCTCCAGGGTCATTTTCAGATAATAGCATTGGGCGATTGTCTTCCAGCCCTCTGGCAGTTGTGCTGTGGGGTGCCGCAGGGAACCATCTTGTCTCCCATGCTGTTTAACAGGAGATTTGAGGTGAGGTGTCAACAGTATGCTGATGATACCCAGCTCTATTTCTCTGCAACATCTGAATCGGGAGAGGCTGTGCAAGCCCTGGACCGGTGCCTGGACTCAATGGGATGGACTCGATGGGCAGCCCTCAATGAGCTGGAAAAGGGCAAATAAACTGAATAAACGGAGCCACCAGCTGCCTCTGCTTGTCCCCCAAATAGTCAGTCAGTACTCTGACCACTGAGCACGCTCAGTTCTCATTGTATTCTTTTTGCTTCCCCTGCCTAGGGTTCCCCCCATTTTTGTTTGTGCTTCTGCAAACTTTAAGGGTACCCCAAGCCTGCTGATCCCTCCCTCTTATATCTTGATGGCTCTATGTAAGGGGAAGGGCCATAGCTCAGTGGTACAGCCTCTGCCTTGCATGCAGAAGGTCCCAAGTTCAATCCATGGCATCTCCAGGTAGGGTTTAGAGAGACTCCTGCAGAAAACCCTGGAGAGTCACTGCCAGTCAATGCAGACAGTACTGAGGTAGATGGACCAGTGGTCTGGCTCAGTGGAAGGCAGCTTCCTATGGTCCTGTGATTAACAAATTGAATTCACAATTGGTACATATGACACCTAAAATTGTTGGTGCTGCACTGAAATGAAATGAGAAATCACAGGATCACGCCCCAGGTTTACAGTCTGAAAGTAAACTCCCCATTAGGGAGAAGAGTAAAATAGGAAGAGAATCAATTGGGAAAAGCCAGGGTGAATATCTGTCGCACTTATTTTGGGGATGACTGCTTCACGCTCTCTTGCAATGATTGAGGATAAGCCTTGGAATAGGATCTATTTGCACTGCAAAGCTGTCAACTCTGGATATGGCATTTACTTTGGCCATAATGACAGAAATGAGATGCTAAATTAAAGAAGACTTAGATTCAGATTGTTTATTGTCAATTTACACTTTCCCCAACCACCGAATTCAACAAAAGTATCAATTAAATATAAAGGTCAATCCAAGTGACAGTCTTTGAAACCTCTGCAAGCTATCTTCTGCAAAAGCTTTTCCTAGCCCTTACTGATATTTATTGATATTGTTTTGATTATAGTTTTTATAAACTATAATCTACCCAACTTCGGGCAGCTTCTGGAGACAGAGACAGATATGCATACAATTTACCTATCAATCTATTTATTTCTGGGAAGACTGTTTTTCTAGCAAATATTTGAAGCATATAAATGAAAATTTGAATTGAATGCAAATGACATACAACAAATCCATCTGAAACCATTATATTCTTGTTGATGATTCCAAACTGGTACCTGCTTTATGAATTCCCTGCTAGTTTGTGAACAGTAAGTAGGCTTGATAAATGAGGTAGGCTACAGTCTGGAACAGATTGTGTTTATATACTTCTCAGGCTAGTGTCAAAATGACAAGATAGAATGCTGCCAAATGTTAAATGAAATGTTGCCAAACAAATGAGGGAGCTGGGGGGAGGTGCGGGGAGTGTTGCCATATAAAGATACTGACATAGCTTCTCCTAGCACTATTTACATATTTAAAAGGAGATTGTGGTCCTGCCCTGAAACCCTGAACTGGACACCATTGTTGCCGTCACTGAGCCAATCGGTTACATCCAACATTAGTCCTAATCAGAGTAGACCCATTGTAATTAATGGACATGTCTAATTCAGGTCTGTTACTTTTAATGGGGCTACTCTGAGTAAAACTTAGTTGGATACAACTCAACGCTGGTGTACAGTATTTATAATATGTATTTTTTTTAACATTAATTCCACATCTCCATCATAAATTTTATGTCCCAGACTTCTTCCATCATGGTCCCAGGCACTAGAGCAGTTTAGCTTTATGCGTCTTCAGAGCAGGGATGCAGACCCTTTGGTCCTTCAGATGTTGTTGTAGGGAAGGACCATAGCTCAGTGGAAGAGCATCTGTTTTGCCATGCAGAAGGTCCCAGGTTCAATCCCCAGCCTCTCCGGGCAAGGCTGAAATTGTCCCCAGTCTGAAACCCTGGAAAGGTACTACCAGTCAGCATAGACAATACTAAGCTAGATGGACCAATGATCTGATTCAGTATAAGACAGCTTCCCATATTCCTATGACTCCAACTCTCATCAGCCCCAACCAGCATGGCCAATGGTCAGGGATAGCGAGAACTGTTGTCCAACAACATCTATTATGTCACAGGTACCCCCTCCCTGCCTTAGACCATGACCTGAGATAACTGTTATTAAAGTCAACAGTCATGAAAAAATAATCATACTGGGGCTATTAGTCTTTAGTTAACTTTGACCCTATCTACACTACACAGTTAAAGCAGTATTATATCACTTTAAACAGCCATCGCTTCCCCCAAAGAATCCTAGAATCTGTAGTTTGTGAAGGGTGCTAAGAATTGTTAGGAGACCCCATAGAAATCCACTTCCCAGAGCGGTTTAACAGTCAATCCCTCTTCCCAGGGAACTCTGGGAGTTGCGGCTCTGTGAGGGGAATAGGGGGATCCTACCAACTCTCAGCACTCTTAACAAATTACAGTTTTCTGGATTTTCTGACTGTTTAAAGTAGCTCAATTGTGCTTTAAATGTATGGTGCAGATGTGGCCTAAGAATGCACATGCAGTATCATTAGAAACAGGGCTGGATTAGAGGACTGGTTGAATCAGGAGCGGTAGGTATGGTACAAAAAGGCAATGGAAAATCTACATCTGACTAAAGCTGGAAGGATAATGAACACAGTATGGGTCGATTTTCTCATGCGGATGGATTTTCTCATGCTCAAATTAGATGGAAGGTTTGCACACTGAAGGTAATTTAAAATGCTTCTATCCAAAATGACTTTAGGTTCTTTCATTAGAGTTGCCATTGGTATTTGAAAATAAACAACCTTGAGTCCAGGTCCAGTGGGTTGGGATTATTCTTGAAAACTATGATATGTGTTGCATTGGCCTGCACTGGAAGGGGAGAATCTCTCAAAATCAGATGGACACACCTTGCTCAAGAAGAGAGCTCTTTGTGCAATGTCAATCCACCTGATTTTGGGCAATTTCCCTTTCCTCAGCATCCCTGTTCTGCAATCCACACTGTTGAAACAGACCTTCCAGAGAAACCTTTCAGTGGTACAGTGGGATTGAGGAGGGAGAAAGTATCTTTCCACACCCTTTCTTCTCTTTGCCCTGACTATGACAAAATTCATAGTGGTTACTGAATAGAACTCTTGGTTTCATTAGCTAACCAACCAGGAGGAAATAGTTGCTGTTGAGTCTGCCTCATGCAATGGTGCCTTTCAACACTCAGTTGAATTACAGCTGCTGTGACCTACATAAACTCTGATGGCACCCAAGAGACCCTGTGTTGCTAGGCTGAATTGGAAGGCTGGACTAGAATACCAATGAATCTGTTTCTTGTTGAGTGATAAGGCCATCTCTAGGTCTCTGACTAATTATGATGCCTTTAATTTTGATTCAGCCAATGACTATTTTTTTATCTGTGTTCAATCAGTTGGCAATAACTATATGAATCAGTATTGTGCAAACCTTTGCAACTGCAGCACTAAGCACACTTACTTATAAGACCCATTGAAACAAAACTTCTGAGTAGACATGTGTAGGATTGCACTTTGAGAAACCTTCAGGAGATTTCGGGTGAGGTGTCAGCAGTATGCTGATGATACCCAGCTCTATTTCTCTGTAACATCTGAATCGGGAAAGGCTGTGAAGGCCCTGGACCGGTGCCTGGACTCAGTGGTAGGATGGATGAGGGCCAATAAACTGAGTCTGAATTCTAACAAGATGGATGAGCTGTAGTTTGGTGGTTCCCGAGTTCAGATAATTGGTCAATTGCCTGCTTTGGATGGGTCATACCCTCTCTGAAAGAGCAGGTTCCTAGTCTAGAGGTGCTCCTGGATTCATCTTTGTTGCTAGAGGCCCAGGTGATCTCA
Organism: Rhineura floridana; assembly: GCF_030035675.1. Classification (NCBI taxonomy): domain Eukaryota; kingdom Metazoa; phylum Chordata; class Lepidosauria; order Squamata; family Rhineuridae; genus Rhineura; species Rhineura floridana. The sequence continues at coordinate 15,027,615 of NC_084492.1, read as the reverse complement.
GTGGCTAAGAGTGCCTTTTATCAGGTTCGGCTGGTAAGACATCTGTGGCCATTTCTGGACACTGACCACTGTTGTACATGCATTGGTAACCTCCAGGGTGGATTACTGTAATGCACTCTATGTGGGGCTGCCCTTGAAATTGGTCTGGAAGCTGCATTTTGCAGCGTGCAAAATGTGGTGGTGCATCTGCTCATTGGGGCAGGGTTTTGCCAATATGTTACCCCACTGCCTACCCATTAGCTACCATGCCAAGTTCAAGGTCTGAGTTTTGGGGTACAAAGCCATACACAGCTTGAGACCAGGATACCTGAAAGATTGTCTTTGATCACTGCACTCTCCACTCTCCTGCAAATACCATCTTAGGAGATCCATTCTGCACAACATAGGGAGCAGACCTTTAGTATTGTGGCACCTACCCTTTGGAATTCCCTCCCCTTTTTAAAGTAGAGATCTTATCCCAGTCTGCATCTGTGCTGGAATTACTTTTTTAGATTTTTTTTAAAAAAATTAAACATGTTTTTAAAGATGTTTTGTTTAAATATGTTTTTAAAGATGTTCTGTTTTAATATGTTTTGAAGTCTTTTGTTTTTAAGATGTTTTAGAATATTTTTAGTGTTTGTGTTTGCTGTTTGTGTTCTGGGAGGAAGGGCAGAATATAAACTAGAAAGAAAGAAAGAAAGAAAGAAAGAAAGAAAGAAAGAAAGAAAGAAAGAAAGAAAGAAAGAAAGAAAGAAAGAAAGAAAGAAAGAAAGAAAGAAAGAAAGAAAGAAAGAAAGAAAGAAAGAAAGAAAGAACTCTAGCTGATCAGATAGAGCTAATGGCAAAACTGCCAAGGGAAATATGGACTTCATCTTACAGTTTGTTTTGGCTTTCTGTCGAAAACATAGAAAAATTAGTATGGATTGACTGAGAACAGGAGTGCCCAAACTTTGTCTGTGGAACACCAGTGGTCCATGAGCTTTATTCAGGTGGTCTGCAGCATGTCTGTACAAAATACAATTAAAATCATGCAGCATCTAGCACAGTGCATTACAGTAGTTGCAAGAGGCAGAAATGCCGTTAAGTGGTCTGCCAAGACTCCCAGCAATTTTCGAGTGGTCCATGGGGAAAGTAGTTTGGGAACGAGTAGCCTAGAATATGATTTTCCAAAACGTACACTGTGCATACGTTACAAATGACCTGAGGAAAGTGGGACCTGCAACAAAATGTCTCAATGTGTTTTCACATCCTACTAGGAATATTCCTGTTCAGGGTTCCAGCCAAGCCTTTCTTTAGCATCCACAACACCAGTAGTAGTGCATGGAGTGGGGCAGAGCCGTCCTCTGACACCGTCATCACTGCTGCTTATGTGGATGTGGCTGGGGCAGGTGTTAAGGTTAGGGTTGCATCAGTGCACCAGCTGGAAAGCCAGATTGGCAGCAGCAATCCTGCTGGTGCGCCCATGCAGCCCACTGCTCCACTTGAACCCAGCCCCATCCTGGTAAGCAACAGCTTTGCCAGTCTCAGGAGGGTGGCTTCACCCCACCACACGCGTTGCTGCTGTCCCACTCCCAGTTTTCTGTTTTTTTTTCTTTTTCCAACTGACAGATAACATTCTGTGGCTACTGAACATGCTGAGTTGGCATTATACTTTTTTTGGGGGGGGAGGGAAATGCCCTGTTAATTTTTTTAAAAAAATCTGCAAAATTGTGGGTTCCTCCAAGCATACTGATACCTCCCTCAGTTCTCCCTCAGTTCTCAGTCACCACATTTTAGTGATAATCCTGTTGGCACTCAACACCAGAGTTCACTGCTAGAAGGAGTTACCTTCAGAAAACTGTAAGATCGCAAGGAGCACCTGGATGTAATTGTCATCCCTGGTTGTTTGGCACCAGCATCTCTGAGACTCACAGATATACAGCCTCTGAAAACAAACCCTGTTTAGCTGTCACTGATCAGCAGTTTTTCATAAGTCTGTGCTATAAGAATTTGTAAAAAGCCATCTAAGTCAATAGTCTTGTGATAGGGAATTGCACAAATTAATTATCTCATGCGAATAAATGCTTTCTTTTAGCTGACTTAAACCTTTTGCCAATCTACGTCACCAAGTGACTCTGAAATTTAATCTTATGACAGATAATTCTTAATATATAAATTGTATTGTCACTACTTAACTGTTCTTTTTTTCTAAACTAAAAAGCCCTGTCCCCTTTATCCTCTCCTCAAAATGATGCATCTCTAACCACTTGAATAGGTTAGGTTGCAATCCTTAATGCAATTACTAGGGGGTAAGACCCATTTGTGTCAAGGGTGTTACTTCTGAGTAAATATGCATTTTTCAAGCTTTGTTACATCCTTATAGAGGCATGGAGACTCAGACAGTATGAAGTCCTTTCATGGCCCTCCTGCCGTTGTTAAAGCAACATTAAGAGCCTCTGCAGCTTCCTCATCCTCCATCACTATCATTGTTACAATTACTGCTATGGAGACCTTCTTCTAGTAACCATCATCTGCCCTGCTTTGCAAGAAACACACAGTTGACCTCCTTACAGACTTTAAAAGTGTAAATTCCTTAGATGTCAACTGCCCATTTCCTGGCTTCTTCAACATGTGCAGAGTGAAGGATGCCGTTGGATTGTGCCTCTGTCCCAACCAATTGATCTCCTTGCATAGACCTCTAAAGGTCTGAAAAGGGGCACCTGCACACCTACAGCTGTATGCCCCATGCTATTGGAAACCCCACTCACATAGGGCCTAAGCAGTAGAGCTTCCTGCAGGAAAATAAGCCTCAGTGCTTCTCTCGATAACTTTGTGCTTCTGCCAGGACCAGCTTAATCATTAAGCTAAGTAATCACAGGAAATACTGACTCTCCTCCAACCTTCAGGCCAATGCATGGAGGTTGGGAATAGGAGCAGATTCCTCTACATGTCCTGATTATCCACTGATACAAAAAGTCTGAATGGGAATGCTGATGTGGGGAATGTGTCGTTTATGGGTCAGATGTCTGATTCCTAGGATACAAGTTAGCACATTCACACTGCGGTCTGTGGACCATTGCTGGTCTGCCAGCTCCATTCAGATGCTCCATGGAAAGTTGGAGAACAGTTGAGAATATATGTACTTGGCCCTGCATTTTATGTACTTTGTAGTATAGATTGAAGCTCCTTTGACCAGGGCTGGCCTAGGGTCCATGCTTTCCATAATAATGGTTTTCTCCTAAAATGCACTAGTTAAAGGTGCCCTACCATGCCTGGAATTGGTTTTGAAGGGAGGAGTGTATGAAGTGGTCTGCTGAGAAACCCCCCCCCAAATTTTCAATCAGTCCAGAGGAGGGGGATGGAAAGTTTGAGAACTGCTTAACAAACACTCCTATAACCATACATTTGGCCTAGCTCGGTTCCAAAGTCCCTCCTCTGGGACTCCACGTTGCCTCTCACCCACTAACATTTCTCCCCAGACCAGTTGCTGCTATCACTGCCCGATATTGTCTGTTCTCTCCCTGCCTGGCTTCCGTTAGCTATATCCATCGCTAGTATGTTTCTGGTGGGAATGAACTTTGGATTTACACTTGCCACCTGACATAGGGAAGGAGAATGTTTAATAGTCAGTGATTCCTGTCATGTCCTATGGAAGTGGAGCCCATGGGAGGCAGATGGCACAGTCAGAAATCCTAAACTGGGGAGCTGAGCAGGGAACAGGCAGAGTCAGGGCCAGTGACAGAGGGCAGCCAGTTTGAGTCCTGACCCAGGGTCCCTATGGCCCAAAGGGGCCCTTTAGGGTGGGAAGGTGGCACTCCCATTCTGTGATCCGTGACAGCATTGGGTCCCGCAACCTGATCACAGAGAGGGGGCTCCCAGGCACACACACACCAGTACAAATGGTGTGGGCTTCATTAAGCCCACAGACACACCACACCTACTTCTCCTGTCAGTGTGAATGCTGTGCGCACTGTGCGCAAATGCCTGCCATTACCCAAGATGGCAGCAGAGGCTTTCCTAAAGAGTAACACCCCTACTGCCATCTTAGCTGATGGCAGCCATGAACACTATGCACACACATCATTCACGTGACACAAAAAGTAGATGGGATGTGTGTGCAGGCTTATTAGCCCTGTGTCACCTGTATGGGGGGGAGTGTTGGGCTACAGTACCACAAGCCCGGGGCAGGCTGGTACCCAAGTGCCCAGTCATGCCTAGTGCTGGCCCTGGGCAGAGTCCAGTTTCCAGAGCACAAATGCAGAAAAAGACACAGGCATGATGGCTAAAATATAGACCATTAGCAAGGATGGTCAGATACAGAGCTTTCAGGACCCTGGACAGATCACTGGGAGCTGATCACTTCAGCCAAGCTCATCTCTGCTCCAGAGATAAACAGTATGTTATCCTCTAAACATTTTGGATTACAACTCCCATCATCCCTGGCTATTGGCCACTCTGGCTGGGCCTAGTGGGACTTGTAGTAAAAACATCTGCTGGGTACCACATTAGTGACCCTGCAAACTGAGCCCTTTATATGTCCTGGCCCTGACAACCCCACCTGGGCTCTGCCCATCCCAGATGTGGAGTGGAAAGTCCAGCCCTTGGGCTGGAGCTAAGCACCCCATTACCTATCCATATTAGGTAATACTTCCAATTAGTGCCCTGCTTCTATTGGTGAGGAGAACCGAGGGAGCATGATGTTTCTAATGAGGAAGGGGCTGGTTCCTCTGTTGAGTCCAGCTCAGGAAGGGTTGGGGGTTTTGTGGGGGGATGCCTTGATTTAGGGGCTTTGGGTTTCAGGAATTCCTGGTTGTCAAGTTCAGGCTTACTTACAGGGTTTGAGTCCAATGCCTCTATTGCTGGTGCTGGCTGCTTCCCATCTGCATCCGAGTGTTAGCTGCTGCTCAAGGTCCAGGTCATAACAGTTCCACTGCTGCAAGCTGGTAGCTGGACATCTTCATGCTGGCAACATGGACAGATATCACATCTGTGAAATGGCAGGGAACAATCTAGTTCCATCAGTGTGGGGGTAGCAGGTTACTAATAATTATATCCATGTGTATTGCCTAGTAGAATGCCTAGTAGTTAACTCATTACATTGGTTGCATCATCCTGACAAAAAATTCAGACTATCAATGTTAAAAATAGAAAAGCAATTTCATTAATTGGACTGTTTCTTTTTCAAGGTGAACCCCATCTAGAGCTGAATTAATGAAATGTGCTCTTCTGTCACTCCCAATATTCCCATGACAGCATTTCCTTTGTCATGCAAATAAATTTATCGATGGAAAAATGCCAGAGACAGTGGCATGCTGGTATCCTGTTTTGCCATTTACCTCTTAATACTTTATGTTCTGCTTGTCCTGATTCCTCTATTAAGTAAGTGTCTGATGCTCAAAGTCTACTAATTTGTTTAGATGGTAGATCAGTACTGTCTCTCTCTCTCTCGCTGTGCAAAATTGTTGTAATAAATTATGGCTTATTCAGAGGTCAACAAAGCTAACAGAAGGATGGCAACTGAACTAGCCTACCAGTTTAGTATGTTGTGGTGTTTTGTTTTCTTTTAAAAGCAGAACTTTGATGAGAGAAAAAATAGGAGGACTAAACGAAGAAGACTTGGAGCCTGGGAGCAAACCAACAAGAAATCAGACACAGAGATAAATCTTAGCATCTCCACGAAGAGCAAATTGTCTGCTAGATTCCAAGAAAGAGAGAAATACCACCATGCATTTGGCTCCAAGCATCAGTAGCAATTAACGATAATGAGATTCAGTTCTAAATAAATTAGAACAGACTTGGAGGAACTGGAAGATGGTCGTAACTAAATGGTCTGGCAATGGCTGTGTTCCCTAAATATCTTTAGCCAAAGTGACACATTCCAATTTGTCAGTAGACAGATTTAAGAAAGATCCACTTTGAGAAGAGACTAAGGCAGGGATGGAGAACCTGTGGCCCATCAGATGTTGCTGGATCCCAACTCCCATCAGCCTCAGCAAGCACAGCCAATGGTTAGGAATGATGGGAGTTGTAGTCCCACAACATCTGAAAGATCACCGGTTCCCCACCACTGTAAAAAGGGCATATGGGCCAAACCCCTAACATCCATTTCTGCAAATGGCCTGTTGCAAAGTACCTTTTCTGTGGTCAGTGCTCATGCATGCCTTTCATTTGCCTATGCAGTCAACAACTGGGAAGGTTTGATGACACTCCCAAGGGTCAAGCTGTGTACAGAGGTCACTAGCTGCTAACTACTAATTTACACACAGCACCAGAGGACTTACTCCCAGGTAAATGAGGAAAAGAACTGTGGTCACATCCATTTAAAGCACCCTATGCCACTTTTAACAGTCATGGCTTCCCCCACAGATTTTTGGGAACTGTAGCTTGTTAAGGGTGCTGGGAATTGTAGCTCTGTTAGGGTTCTCCTAACAACTCTCAGCACCCTTAACAAACCACAGTCCCCGGGATTCTTTGGGAGAAGCCATGACTGTTTAAAGTGCTATAATTAAATGTATGGTGTGGATGTAAGCTCTGTGGTAGGAGCAGCCCAGTCCTCTTGGCCTGGACATTGCTGTCTGTTTTTGCTTTTGACACCAGGTTCTTTGCCCCTCCTACCTTGGTAGAGGCAAAAGCTTCTGCCCAACAGAAGCCAGAAAAGCCCCCAACTGCCCACCACCAACATTTCCTGCAGGAAAGAGACAGGAAGCATGTTGGCTTTCTCCAGGGGAGGAGAACCTGGGACCCTACAGATGGTGATTAGGGTGACAGAGATTATTAGATTGTTTGTTCACCCATGAAGTTCCAAGGCAGGTTACAGCAATTTAAACATACAACAATTAATACCAGTTAAACAAAGTTATGTTCAAGAGACTAGCATGGGTCCTAAAAATATACATCTCAGGTGTCAGCCAGGGTAAAGAAGTGTGTCTTCAGTGGATGTTGCTGGACCCCCAACTCTCATCAATCCCAGCCAGCATGGTCAGTGGTCAAGAATGGTCAGTGATCAGCTGGAAGGCCACAGGTTCTCACCTCTGGCTTTGACCAAGGACCAGTGATGGGGCTTGGGGCATTTTCACAGAAACATAGAAGAATAGTAGAGTTGGAAGGGACCTATAAGGCCAACCCTCTCTCAATGCAGGAATCAAAGCATTTTCACTGGCCAGCAGTTGAAGAATCCCCCTCTGCTTCTCTGTGGGAGGCCATCTTCATCTACTACTCTGGAGTAGCATTTCCACCAAAGAAAGCCCAACGTTTTTCCACCACAGCAAGAAAGTTTGGCAGGGTCCTTGCTAGCATCTCCCTGCAAGTTGTGCATGGCCAAAGAGGTCCAGGTGCCTGGGCCATGCAGCCGCCAAACAGTCTCCAGCTTTCCTCCTACCTTGGAACTGGGGAAAGGGACAATGATCTCCATGGAGCTGCTGGGCCAATCCCCATCTACCTCTGAAGGTAGGCAGGGAAGGATTCCACACATGAGACAATATGGAACAAGGATATTTTACAGCAGGGCTGTTCATTTGCCTGGCTTCCAGAGTTGACTTCAGCCACGATTACACAAAAACAGCACTAGCATTCCTTCTACATGCACACACACACATCCTCTATGGTCTTCATTAATCATTTCCTTTCTGCTGTTTTTAAACTGTATCTTTTGCCAGATAGCTGGTGCAAGAATCCTCCTAGGATGTTCTTGCGTCGTTATTTTCTTATGTAAAAATTATGACAGCAAATGCCAGCCCATCTCTGCCAAAGGATTAGCTCCAAATGATAAAACAACAGAGCTTGTTTGTATCCTCAGCCAACGTTTTGGGGTTCATAGGAATTCAAATATACATTAGGACTGTTCACTCACGCCTATGCAGCTGATTTCCACACACCATTGCCAGTCTCTCTCTGAGCCACTCTAGATGTTACATTTGCTTGTGAGAGACAGAACAGTCAAGTGTGGAATATATCTTACAATTAGAAAAGCATCTCATTTTTTAAAAATGATCATTGGTGTAGTGAAGGGGGACTGAAGGAGAGTGCCGTTCTGGACCTTCTTTCACAGCAAGAGTGATTACTACAGCACCATTGCTCCTTGCTCTGGTAAATGGATCAGGTGATAATAAGGCTTTCAAGTTTGTTTGTGATAGATTAGCATAGAGGAAATCAGGAAAACAATGAAGCAGGAAAACAATGAAGCAGAGGCTGAATATATACTTCTTTCCTTTCCTTACATGGGGTTCCTGTTTTGCACTCACAGTTTAAATGCTAGCAGTTTTTTACAAGATTGCATTTCTAATTACAAGTTAAAGGTTGTTAATGTGCAATGTTTTACAAGCTGAATCGATGCAGTTTCATGGAGATTGTCATGATGAACCCCTACATGTCAGAATTTACCACAACACCACCTATTATATATTTGGGGAAATTATTCGCTATGCATTTGGGCACCACTGTTCCTAAAGAATCCTGGGAACTGTAATTTGTTAAGGGTACTGAGACTTGTGAGGAAACCGCAATTCCTCTCAAAGAACTGTCATTCCCAAGTGGTTTAACAGATGATCCCTTTTCCTGGGGAATTCTGGGGATTGTAGTTCTGTGAGGGGAATTGTTGTTTCATTACAACTCTGAGCACCCTTAACTTCAGTTCCCAGGATCATTTGGGGGTAAACCATGACTCTTAAAGTGGTATAATAGTGCTTAAAAGGTATGGTGTGGGTGTGGCCACAGTTAAAGTAAGACACATACACCCCACTCCCATCCTCTTCCTTTATATTTGAACAGGGCAGCTGATGACTTAGGAGAATGGACCAGCTCACACAGGAGAAGGTGGTCTGTAAGCTACTCTGGTCCCAGGCTGTTTAGCACAGGGATGGAGAACCTGTGGCCCTCCAGATGCTGTTGGGATTCCCATCAGCCTGAGCCTGAATGGCCAATAATCAAGGATTATGAGAGCTGTGGTCGAACAATAACCTAAGAACCATAGGTTTCTCATCCTTGGCTTAAGGCTTTAAATGTTAAATTTTCGTTTGGTTTGCTTGCTTGTTTGGGTGTCACATAAACACGATCCTGGATGTATTGTAATGCCATAGCCTTCACCCTCTTCAGACCTAGGGCACTTGCCATCCTTCTGCCACCCCCAGCCCTAAATTCCAACATGGGCCCCACTTCAAATGTTTCACCATACATTAGTCTCCATTGACTTAATGCAGGTGTGGGAAACCTGTGACACTCCAGATGTTGCTGAAATACAACTCCCATTAGCCCTAGCCATTGGCCATGTTTGCTGGGGCTGACAGGAGTTGCAGTTCAAAGGTTTCCCAGACCTGACTTAATGCAAAAGAAGACTCCTGTTCTCCCCTCTCCCCTTCCCCCACCCAATCCTGCCAGAGAAGATGGAAAGTCTGCAAGTGCAGCTCCTTCTGCCAGGATGAAAATGTTGCACCTTGCAAAATGTCTTCTTCTATACGCCTGATTTCTCTTTCTCTCTCTCTGCCTCCCTCCTCTTCTTTCAAAGGAAACCCAAATTTAAAAAGAAGAAGAAGAAAATGAAAGACAGGTGGTCCCAAGAGTGCAAATCACCTTAGATCAAAGTTCGGTGCACTCATGGGCCTTGACCCACCAGTTGAAGACTAACAGTTGTAACTGAAAGAAATGTAAAGCAAAACAGTGTCAGGAACTAAGCGTTTATGTGTGTTCGGATTAATAGGGAAAGCTGAGAATTTGCATTCTGGTATTAGGGGATTCTGTAGCTTCTTTTAAAGAACTAAAATTGGTCCCAGAGAGTCCACGTTTGCCTTCTTGGTCCTTTAAGGAAAATTCTTCGCTTCGGGCCTGTTTTTAGCTTGGTTACCATGGCAACAGAGCATTCAGGGGGAAAGGTCTTCCTCTGCACTGAAAGAGAAAGGAAGGGAAAGTGTAGCTGCTAGAGGAAATACTGGAGGCATTTGCTGTGCGGGCACAAACCGAAGACTTTTTTCCTGCCTGAGACAAAGATGGCATCTGCCAGGTGCAACCACCAACCAGGTTGGCAGTTGAATCTTATTACCGATAGGACAGTGGCTGCATACACCCCATACATTTAAAGCACATTGAAAGTACATGATTTCCCACAAATAATTCTGGGAAATGTAGTTTATTAAGGGTGCTGAGAATTGTAGCTCTATAAGGAGTAAACAAAGAATCATAGAATAGTAGAGTTGGAAGGGGCCTATAAGGCCATCAAGTCCAACCCTCTGCTCAATGCAGCAATACAAATGAAAGCATAATGATAGTTCCCAGGTTTCTTTGGGGGAAGCCATGTGCTTTAAATATATAGAGTGTACACAGCCAGTTTCTCCTCCACTGCCCCTGACGGTAGCAGCCAAGTTTAGGAGGAGGCAGGTGAAACTGCATGGCACACACACAGCTCTGTCCTAAACCTCACCGCTGCTCCTTACCCGTCAGTATCTGCTGCTTGAGGCAACCACCTCACCCTGCCTAATGGTAGAGTCGGCCCTGTTGCTTTGGCAAAGTATGAAGGGGTGGAGCTGAAAATGAACAAAGTTCATTGTGCAGGTTTAAAGTGTCAAGGTTGTGTTCGTAACCCCTCCTGGTTTGGTATGCAAAGTATCATCTACTTCAACAGTTCCTAATTGGGGGAACGACATGCAAACCATGGAGGAGGCTAGATTCATTCATACTACAACTCCCATCATCCCTGACCTTTGGCCATGCGGGCTGCGGCTAATGGGAGGTGGAGCCAGCACCACTGGAGGATGCCACATTGGCTTTCCAGCAATACACCATGTTTTAGTGCAGGAATGGGGAATGCTTCACAGCCTGAGGGTCACAATCCCTTCTGGGAAAGTTTCCAGGGGCCACATGCCAGTGGTGGTGGAGGGAAGAAGCGCAAGAGAGTTTAGAGCAATGTATGCTATTTTTACCTTTACATAGTAGGCTAGTTTCTACACACACACACACATCCCTCCCACTCTAGATACAGGCATTATCAGAGTTCAAGGACACAAGGCAGGTTGTGGCCTGGGAAAAGAGGGTGTGGGGGTGGAGTGGGTGTGGCTGGGGAGAGTCCTAAGGGCTAAGCTAGAGAGGCCCACTGCACTGCATTTAACCTTCAGGCCTGAGGTACTCACCTGTTTTAGCACGACATCCCGCCTGGTCCTTGGCTCTAGTCTGCATATGTATAAATGCATGCACATGAACAGTAAGGTGCCATTCAGTACACATACTACAGCAGCTGACATACATTTTGCATTTTTGATAGCCTATTGTAAGACAACTCCCCTTCTGGCTTTTAAATCAATGGAAAACACAGGACAACACCGAATTACAAATGAATACAGCATGCAAAAAGTTGGAGTAGAGTCTTTAGCAGACGGTGATAGTGTGTGGAGAGGGGCCTTTGGACAGTGATCCATCAGTATGGAATTTGGGATGTTGCAAATACACCCCTCTTTTCACGTGTGAAATGTTGGAGAGTATGTTTGAAAAGCTGGTTTGTCAGGAAGAAAGGCTCCCTGCCCTTCTGTTATTCCCTGCATCCATTTCTTTTGTATTCCCATCTAAGGATATAAGAAAAGCCTTGCTGGACCAGACCAAAGGCCCGTCTAGTCCAACACTCTGTTCTCCCAGGTGCTTATGGGAAGCCCACAAGCAGGACCTAAGTGCAACAGCACTCTTCCCACTTGTGACTTTCCCCCCCCCCCAGCAGCTGGTATTCAGAGGCATGCTGCCCCCGACAGGGAGGTAGAACATAGTCATCCTTGCTAGTTACCATTGATAGCCTTATCCTCTTCTAAAGCCATCTAAGCTTGTGAATTTCATTACATCTCGTGGGAGCAAATTCCATTGTTTACTATGCATGGTGTGAAGAAGTACTTCCTTTTGTCTATCCTGAATCGTCCAACATTCAAGTTTTAGTATTAAGAGGATGGAGAAAAGGCCTATCGATTTATGTTCTCCACACCACACATAATTCCATAGAGCTCTGTTATGTCATTGTCCCCACCCCACCCTAATACTCAGCCTTTTTTCTAAACTAAAAGTCCCCAGTCGTAACCTCATCTGGGAGTTGCTGCACCCCCTTGATCATTTTGGTTGCCCCTTTCTGCACCTCTCCCAGCTCTACAATATCCTTTTTGAGATGCAGCAACTTCCCTTCCTTCTCTCTCTCTCTTGCTTTTAGGTTGTAATCCTGCAGCAGGGCCCTTTGCCTTTTAAAAGATTTTATGCAATGTCTTATGGCTTCAGGTGTTCATGATTTATTCATTTTAAACTCTAGACCAGCATGTTTCTCAACTGAGCCGAGGAATGCCCTAAGCAGGGCCAGCACCAGAAGGCAGCCAGGTTGGGCCCTGGCTGAGGGCCCCTCTTTAGGGAGGGTGGGTGGGTAGCATTCCCGTTCCATGGCAGCATTGGCTCCCAACCCTGCCGCGGATCATAGAGAGGGAGCTCCCAGGCACACACACACCACGACCACGCAGGCCTGTGATGCCTGCCTGCATACCCCACCTACCTCTCTCATTGCGGTGAATGCTGGCTGCACTGCACATGCAACGCAGCTAGCATTTACTGTAGCGGGAGAGGTAGGTGGCACATGCGGGCAGGCTCCATGGGCCCAGAGCAGGCTGGTGCCCAAGGGCCCAGTCATGCCTGACGCCTGCCCTGGCCCTTAGCACCTATATTTTACTAAGGTAACATCACAGCTCCAATAAACCAGAAAAAGCAACACTGATCATAAAAACCATTAGAACTGATGGCACTACTGGAAGAGTTATTAAACATGTTGCTTAAGGGCTAACTATGCTAAAATAGTTATCTGCATGGTGCTGCCTGGCTTTTTATGTTTCTTAGCTCTTCTGTACAACGCTTATAGCCACATGTTCAGTTTCAGTTTAAAAGGTACAGAAACATATACTAATTGACCACCTGGGTCTTCTTCACCTGGAGGAACATTACATGCTCACAACCATACAGAGCCCCCTCATTTACCCGTGGAATACAGGAAGCTGTTTTATACTGAGTCAGACCACTGGTCCATCTATCTCGGTAATGTCTACACTGACTGGCATCAGCTCTCTAGTGTTTCAGGTGGGAGACTCTCCCAGCCCTACCTGCAAATGCCGGGGATTCAACTTGGGACCTTCTGCATGCAAGGCAGATGCCCTGCCACTGAGCTATGGCCCTTCTGACACCAAGGGGAAGAAGGGCATAGTGGCTAGTGAGTCCACTCTCCTTAACATATTCAATGAATGCATAAGAGGTGTTGTGTAAATGCTCCCCATGTTGTCTGATATTGCACCTCTGGACACAGAACAGACAAGTTTATGTACGGATTTATCCTTTCATAAATCTGTGCAAGATCTGGATCAGTTACCTCTGCCGCTTGTGTTGCCAAAGTAACCCTGATGCTAAAAGCTTGTATTTGTAGACCACATGACCTGTAACCATGGAGATCTTATCCCTACGATTTGTAGCAATGTGATTTATCTACTTGTTCCTTAGCAGCACTGGGGCAAGGCATATGGGGAGAGGAATTAGAGGTAGGAAATTTATATTTTCTCAGTTTAACTGACCAATGTTGACTACACAGGCTTAAACTTGTCAATCAAAGATACTCAACTTGTGTTAGTAGAAAAGGCTACCCACAATCCATCAAGGTTCCATAACAGTGTCAACATTAGACAGTGAAGGGTGGAAGCTAGTGCGAATATCCAATCAGTGTGTGTATAATTTATCAGGGCATGCCTTTGACTAAAGATGGATGAGAAATTAAATTCAGTTCACATCTAAAGGTGAACTTACCTAAATCACAATTTCCAAAACAAGATGTGAACCGAAAAACAACCGTCCTTCAAAATTTGCACTTCTCTGCGATGAAGTTCTCCAGCCAAGTAATGAGTATAAAAATGCATATACTAGTGCAAAGGGTCCATATATGTGCATTTATTAGTGAAAATAAATCATACTAGGGATAATTGCTCACAAAAATGTGTACTATTAGTCAAATATGCATACAAAAATGTGTTTATTAGGAGAAATTCACACTACAATGCTCGTGAATTGTCATTATATTTTTTTAAAAAAATGCAAATTGCTGCAGAAATGTGAAGAACTGAATTTAAGACTGGGAAAATGAGAAAAGTAGAGAACTCTCTGCATTTTTGAAGCAGGCAGATAAAGGAATCCAGCAGAAGCAAAATATACATTGATTATTATGTAGCTGTTCATTAAGAGTGGAAGAATTCAATATAATGTGAATTTCTTAGATCTAGCAGAGAGAGAAAATGTGGTCTGTATCTCCACCTAAAGATGGAGACAATTCTAATACAATTCTGTATCTCTCACCTAAAGATGGAGACAATTCTAAACAGTAGAGTACATAATGTTGCCGTCAGTGCAGGAGTCAGTTCTGATTTAGTTGCAGAGACACAAACACAACCAGTGTTATTGGAACAGAGCCCAGTGACCAGATGTTACATTATATGTGAGACTACCATGTTATCCGTTAGTGTGGGTGAAGTGCTTCTTTCTTCCCCTTCATATGATATGTTGCCATAACGATTCATTCTGTGTTATGGCTGTGTTTTCTGCTACGTTTGGCTACAACCTTCTTTCCACATTCCTCTGAAGGCCAAGTGAGTCATGACACTGTAGATGCATGGATGTTTTTGTTTAGTTTTTCCTAAAAGCAGCCACAGGTGGAGGGAGTTATTTGAGCTGGGGGGGGCGCATTAAGGACATAAGAAGAACCTGCTAGATCAGACCAATGGTCCAGCATCCTGTTCTCACAGTGGCCAACCACCAGAGGCCTGTGGGAGACCTGCAAGCAGGACCTGAGGCAAGAGCATTCTCCCCTCTTGAGGTATCCAGCAATTGGTATTCAGAAACATAGGGCCTCCAACAGTGGAGGTAGAAAACAAACATCATGGCTAGTAGCCACTGATAGCCTTATCCTCCTTGAATTTGTCTAATCCTTTTCTAAAGGCATCCAGGTTGGTGGCCATCACTCTTTCCTGTGGGAGCAAATTCCACAGCTTAACTATGCGCTGCATGAAGAAGTACTTTCTTTTGTCTGTCCTGAATCTTCCAACATTCAGCTTCATTGGATGTCTGTGTATTCTAGTGTAATGAGAGAGGGAGAAAAGGTTTTCTCTATCCACTTTCTCCACACCATGCGTAATTTGATACACCTCTATCACGTCTTCCGTTACTTGCATTTTCTCTAAATTGAAAAGCTGCAAATGATGTAACCTTTTCTCATAGGAGAGTTGCTCCATCACCTTGATAATTTTGGCTGCCCTTTTCTGAACATTTTCCAGCTTTACAATATCCTTTTTAAGGTGAGGCAACCAGAACTACAGACAGTATTTCAAATATGACTGTGCCATAAATTTGCATAATGACATTATGGTATTGGTAGTTCTATTTTCAAATTATTTTCCTAATGATCCCTAGCATAGAATTTGCCTTTTTCACAGCTGCCACACATCTGTCAACATATTCATTAAGCCATCCATTATGACCCAAGGCCTCATTCCTCATCAGACACTGCCAGTTCAGACCCCATGAGCGTATATTAAGCACATAAGAAGAGCCTGTTGGATCAGGCCAGCGGCCCATCTAGGCTAGCATCCTCTTCTCACAGTGGCCAACCAGAAACCTATAGGAAGCCCAAAAGCAGGACCTGAGCACAACAGCACTCACCCCTCCTGTGGTTTCCAGAAACTGGCATTCAAAAACAAAAGTGGAGGTAGAATATAGCCGTCAGGGTTAGCCAACATTGATCGCCTGATCCTCCATGAATTTGTCCTTTAAAGCCACCAAGTTGATCGCCATCACTGCCTTTTTATGGGAGCAGGTATAATAATAAACTAAATATTATTGATTGCAGTTCCTCTCCCCATGAGCTACAATTAGCTGCAAAGCAGAAAGCATGCAGGAACAATATGGGTGCTTGTGGGTTTTTCCCTCTGTGGTTAGTAGCAGAGAGAAGATGAGTTTAGGTTGGGGACCGTGAAAAACATTGGAAAAAAACATCCTTTCCAGGTCTGTCTCAAGGCCCTATCCCATGGTGTCAGAATCCTGCCTGACCAGATCCAGAAAGACCTCTGTTGACCAAGATGCATGGAACCCCACAGGTAATCCCCATACAACTGGGACCTAGAAGACTCCATTATACTCCTTAGGCATCTGAAGTATCTAGGAACCTAGGAAGCTGCCCTATCCTGAGTAAGACCATTGGTCCATCTAGCTCAGTGCTATCTACACCAGATGTTGTAGGACTGCACTTCCCATCATCCTTGACCACTGACATGCTGCCTGGAGCTGATGGGAATTGTAGGGTAACTGCATCTGGAAGACCACATGTTCCCCATCTCTTGTCTACAGTGACTGGGAGCAACTCCCCAGGTTTCAGACAGGACATTCCCAGCCCTACCTGGAGATGCTGGGGATTGAACACTGCCCACATGGGCAGATCCACATCCTCAGCACAACAATATTAGGGACAGAAATGACACAAACTGGTTTTCCTTTTCCCAATTCCATATGCAATATATAAACTGGCTCTTAAGAAATACAGGTAATGCCTCCAGTCATGACATGGCATATGAACTGTTCCTGAGAGAGCTGTACTTTCTAAACTGGGAAATTGAATACAGGAGAGAATTAGCAGTATTGTTTCCTGCCTGAGCTCTTGAAACATTTACTCTGTGTATATGAGGGCTGACAAATTGCTTCAGTTAGGCACTAACGACTGCATGCCTTTCGAGAAATTCCAAATGAAAATGAGAATTAGAAATGGCTGATGGGAGTCTCGGCAGTCTTTATTTAGCTAAGCAATAGAGGTGCATGATCAGGAGCCCCACAGAAAGAGAATCCCTGGTAGTATAAGGCAAAACCCTACCTAAATACAATTTGTGACATGAGTAGGTGCTGCTTGCCCATATATTTGCCAGGGCTTTCCCTTGCCCATAAGATTGGACCTGTTTTTTCGTCTGAACCTTCTGAACTCCTGTTTTATTCATTTTTATATGCTTTTATGTGTCTTTATATTGCTGTTTGACTGGGTTTCGGATGCATTTTTGTAGCAATCTTTTAATGATATATTGTTTGTTTTTCTAGACTGTACACCATTTAGAGAGTTATGAAATATTAGGTGATATATACATGTATTTATATAATAAATTCATAAATAATATTTGTCAGCAGTGGGTTGCTGCCACGATTCACCTACATGTGTACATACACACAAATGCACACAGACATATATATATATATATTCAGTTGCCAAGCATTTGTTGGAGTTAGCTAGAAATATGAGTTCTCTTGTAGAAAATTCATAAATGGCCTGATATAGAGAGGGACAATAACATGCACACACCCAAACTGGTTCTTATATGAGTGCCTTCCGAGAAATGGCACATGTCTACTATTAAATTCTGGACAAAAATTCAATTGTTAATAGCTTTGGCCATTTAAAGCAGTATAACTAGAAAATGCATTGTTCCCTTTTTAGATAGCATCTTAAGAAGCCAGTAAGGAATCAATTCAGGGTATTAATTTATTGAAAAATGTCTTTTAAGATTATGACCAAATGATATCTGACCCCATGATGGACTGAAAGAATGATGGTTTTGCAGATGAATTTATTGTTTCAACTTTGTATCTTGTACAGTAGGGCCCTGCTTTATGGTGTTCCGCTTTACGGCGTTCCGCTGATGCGGCGGCTTTCGTTTTTAATTTAAAAGCTATTTTTTTCTCTTTTGCGACGTTTTGCGCCATTTTCGCATCATTTTTGCGCAACGCAGCCCGTTAAAGTCAATGGGGTTCCACTTTATGGCGTTTTCCGCTTTACAGCGGGGGTCTGGAACGGAACTCGCCGTATAAGCGGGTCTCTACTGTATTTTGTTTTTCTTTGTTTGTATACACTGCCAAAATATTTTGAAAAGGTGGGTGGTTTGTCAATTATTTAAATAATATGTTACAGAATCAAGAGCAAGGACCCCACAGGACAGGTGGCAATGATGCTTTGCACCAATTGTTTCCTTGCCTTGTCTCTATTTTTATTCTGTGAAATGCTGATGAAAACACTGCTAGTTGCTAAGGGTGAAGAAGAAGGAGACACCATGGTGTCCTCCTGCTGTTGTTGCACTATGCCTCTGATCATCACTGCACCTTGGCCATTGGCCATGCTGGCTGGGACTGATGGGAGTTGTAGCTCAAGAACAACTTTAGGACACCATGTTGGCTCCCACTGGAGTAAAGTAAGCACAATGAACACTTTTAGATTACAATACTTAGAGACAAAGAGAGAGACCATTGAATATATCCATAAGTGTGTATCGTGAACCTGGCCTGCACCAGGGATTATCTCTCCTGACACCCCACGCTTGGTTCAGGAAATCCCCACCCGGCAGGACACTTGCCTCAGCCTGGGTCAGATATGCTCTCTGCACCACAAGCTTCAGCCCTTCTACCTTTTGTCACACTCAAAAGTGATCGCTGGTGTGCCCTGTTAGCACAATAGGATGTAGATACGGGAACTGGATAGGACCCTAATACGGTAGCACACATAACCAGGCAGACACGCAGGAATTTAAATGGACCAAATAACTTTATTAAAATACAAGATGTTAAGTAGTATATTGATGTGTAGTCCCTGTCTTCCCTACCTGTCCTGCCCCCCTCTAGCTAATATGTAATTCATCCCTTTCCACCCAGCTCATTCCCACAACACAACCTCCCTCCTTCCACTCCATCCCAATAATAAAAACAAAACTCCCCACAGTCAAAACCAACTGTCTTTTTATTCAGACCTCCCTTAGAACTCTCACTCACATACTCCCTCCCACCTGGCAGTCTGACATCACGCATACTCCCAGGCATTGCATTAATGCCTTCAAACCCATAACACATTTAATAACAGTTCCCAACAAGTGGTTTCATTACAGTGGGTCTTTGCCTTTGCTAATTCCCTTGCTCCTCTCTGCAACAAAATTTCTGTTCCCGAAAAATCTTAAACAGCACCTATTCATATAAATTCTTTTTATATTTTTCCTAAGCACCTCCATCTGCATTCTATATGTAGAATAGCTTTACACACACACACACACACACACACAGAGAGAGAGAGAGAGAGAGAGAGAGAGAGAGAGAGAGAGAATTGTATTATTTTCTTTCCCAGCATCTGCTGTTCAAATTATGGGGATTTTGCCCATAGCCACATCTTGAGCTTTTCTCAAGAGGGTTAAATCTGATACTGTGCATGAGAGAAAAATGCAAGGGAAGCTTATTTCCCCTCAGTGAGCGTGAGATGTGGGAAAGCAGCAACTACTTTAATCACAATTTTTTGGCTGCCAGCCCAAAATTGCATATTTGTGAGTGGTCCGTTGCTCCCCCCCCCCTTTTGCAAAGAAATACTTCCAAGATTTGGGTGATAAGTTTCAGCTAGTAGTACAGCATGTTTGCTGATTCTTTCACATTCTGCACTCATGCGTTATTTATAGATTGCGAAGAAATCTTAAATAGCTACATTTGCTGTCAAACAGCTTTCATAATAAGTGATTGCTTTCCCTCCAAGGATCCTCTTGTTAACGTGATAGTGGCCCACTTCGGATATCACACTGAAGTTTAGCAGTTAAGCCATAGTTCAGTGTGATGAGAACAATCCACAGTGAGAATCGAACTCATGCACTCCCCCCTCCATATTTAATGTAGCTGCAGGAAGGAGTTTGAAATCTTTCTCTATCAGTTTCCATTCACCATTTTGCTGCCCATTCACCCAGTTTTGGGGAGACCCTATTGGAGCTCTTTGCAATCCTTTAAAAGAAAAAGAAACACCTTGAAGAATTTTGTGTCATCAGCAAATTTGGCTCTTCACTGCTCACCCCTAACTCTAAATCATTTATGAACAAATTTAAAAGCACAAGTCCCAATACTGATCCTTCGAACTCCACTTTCTACATCCCATCATTGGGAGAACTGTCCCTTTATTCTTACTTCCTGCTTCTTCTTTCTTAACCAGTTAATTCATAAGAAGACACATCCTTGTACTCTATGACTGGTAAGCTTACTTAGTAGTCTTTGGTGAGGTATTTTATCAAAAGCTTTTTGCCAATTTAAGTACACAATGTCAACAGGATCACATCAATCTATATGCTTGTTGACACTTTCAAAGTATTCTAAAAGGTTAGTGAGACCTCAGGACTTACCTTGCATAAGCCATGCTGGTTCTGCTTCAGCAAGACTTGTTCTTCTATATGCTTCAAAATTCTGTCTTTAATCTTGTTTTCCACCAGATATTCCCAGAAGATATATTAAGCTAACCAGCTTGTAATATCCCGGATCCGCTCTAGACCCCCTTTTTAAAATTGGTTTTATATTGGACATTTGTTAGTCCTCAGGGACAAAGACGGATCTTAGGGACAAGTTACTATTTTTGTTAGAAATTTCACATCTGAGAATTGCAGTTTTAATATCCTTATTCTCTTGTAGCACCTGATTGAATGTGCTCATTTTTATTATCACTAATGTATTTCACACCTTTCTCAACCAATATTCAGTACTTCGGCATGTTCTCATTTGGATAAAGATGAGTTCATATCTGCCTTGTGAAATATGCTTGCATTCAGAGGTGAAATGTAATTTATTTATTTGCATCACAAAGAGGATGTAACTTGAGCAATTCTTATCTTTTAGGTGAAGGAAGCAATGCAAAGAATCCATGACAGAGGCAATATAGGAAAATTAATTCTGGATGTGGAAAAAACACCAACTCCATTGGTGAGTAGAAAGGAGAAAACTCTTTAAAGGTTTTAAGCAGGGGAAGCTAACATTTTGTTTCTTTTGGTTTTGCCTGAGGGCCATATTCACTCTCGAGGAACCCTCAGCAGAGTCACATGCCAGCAGTGGATGTAACCACAAGGGGCTGTAGCCAGCAGAGACTGGTGGCTCCAACGTCGGTGGGCAGTAAATCTGCTCTGGACTTTCAAGGAGCTATGTTTCTTTCAAGGAACCTATTCCCAATATAGGTTCAGCACCTTGGACAGCTCCTTGAAAATTCAAACTAAAACCTGGAGTGGATTCACTGTCCCACTGACATCGGAGCCACCAGCCTCCACTATGTGCAGCCAGTCCACACTCTCTATCACACACACAAGTATATACACAGAGAGAGAGAGAGGCTCCCAGGCTCCCTGCCAGGTAACTGTGCAGATCAGCTGCAGAGGAGAGTTATCACCCCCTAGATGCTCACCAAATGATTAATCTGGTGACCAGGGAGTGGGGTATTTGCACCCCCATCAAGACACTAGGCTTGGTGGGAAAGTGTGAACCTCCATGCTCACCTCAGCACTGTATCTACTTCATTTTTGTTTTCTTTTTGCTGCCACCGCCAAAATCAGTGGGGTCTCAGGTGAGGTGTCAAAAATTGGCTTAGGAGGCCTGATCTGGCCCCTGGGGCCTAGGGATAAGTACCCCTGGTTCAAAATTTTAAAGCCTAGGATCTACATACCCAAGAGACCACCTCTCCCTAAATCAGCCCATGTTCCAGCTGCAATCAGAAAATCAGGCCTGGCCCACTGGACTGGAAGCATATCTTTCACTGCTGTAGCCTATAGGCTCTGGAATAGTTTGCCTGTTGAGATCAATAGGTGCTTGTCTATTTATTTTTTGCAAGGAATATGCCATTCCCTCCCCCCCAGAAACTGGTATTCAGAAGCATGCTGTCTCCGACAGTGGAGGTGGAACACAGCCATCGTGGTTAGTAGCCATTGATAGCCTTATCCTCCATGAATTCCATAGTTATCTACATGCTGTGTGAAGTCCTTTCCTTTGCCTGTCCTAAATCTTCCAGTATTAAGCTCCATTGGATGTCCATGAGTTCTAGTGTTATGAGAGAGGGAGAAAAGCTTTTCTCTATCCACTTTTTTCACACCATGCAGAATTTTATCCACCTGTCTCATGTCTCCTCTGACTCTTCTTTTCTCTTGCATTTCTCCATCCCATCCTTTTCTCTGAGTAGAACTGACACTGGCTACAATACTGAATATTTTCCCCCACGTCCTTATGGGCCAACACGGCTACCCTATAACTTCTGTTTTAACTCATTTACTCAGAATTCCTCAGCCTTTTGGTTTGTTCTCACAGATGGCCAATGACAGTACAGAAACCAGTGAAGCTGGCGAAGAGGAAGAAGACCATGAGGGGGACAATGAGAATAAAGAGCGTATACCATTCATCCAGCAATAGCTATGACCGGTGGGAATGGAAGTGAGAAGAATTGATAGAGTAGAAGAAGGGAAAGATGACTGGGAGATCTGTTGTGTTCACCAGTGAACAAATGCTCTAGTACAGTGTGTGTTGTTCTTTCTTTGTCTGCAGTCAGCTGAGCTATAAGCTGTTGATCATTGATGTTTTGAAACTCAAGTGCCATTCCCACCCACCTGGTACAGTATTATAACATTACACCGCTTGACACCCAGTTTGCCTGTTGAGTTCCTGTCTTAAGCCTGTCTGCAGTAATCTGAGGCATGGACCTCTTCTTGTGTGGTTTCAAAAAGGCACATTTTCAAGCTGGCTTAGAAGGGTGAGTTATGGGTGGCTTGCTTTTTTTAGGGCCACATTCACATAATACATTTAGACCACTATTATCCCAATTGAAACAGCCATGGTTTCCCCCAAAGAATCCTGGGAAGAGTAGTTTGTGAAGTTCCCCTCATACAGCTACAATTCCCACAGCTCTCTTGGAAGAGGGACTGATTGTTAAACCACTCTAACAATTGTAGCTCTGTGAGGAGAATAGGGGTCTCCTAACAACTCTTGGCACCCTTCACAAACTACTCTTCCCAGGATTCTTTGGGGGAAACCATGGCTGTTTCAATTGGGATAATAGTGGTCTAAATGTATTATGTGAATGTGGCCTAAGTCTCTGCTATTCTGCTGGCTAGCCCTGTAAAATGATTATAAAAAATGAGGTTTTCAAATTCGTAACCCATTTATATTAGTTGGTGAGCAGACACACTCACCTGCCCAAAGATCATTCTGTGGTGGAGAAAACAGATATGCATACTCCTTTCAGCATTGCACATTAGGCCTTGGGTGATCAGGGCACATAGACACAGGCATGCGTAGGCTTGATTCACATGAGCATTATTTTCCTTTAAAAAGAGAAGGAAAGTCTTGTGAATTGGGCCTTCATGCAAATAGGCCTACACTAGGGATGGGGGAGAAATTCTGTTCAGTTTGCAGTTAAAACTGAATCTCTTACATTCGCACTTTCCAAAACAATAAGAGAACCGAATCCTTTGAAATTTGCACTTCTACAAATTTTGTGATGCAGTTCTCTAACCAATGTTTACAAAAATATGATAGGGGAAAGTGTACATAAAGATGAATATATTAGTGAAGCAACATACAAACATGCATTAGATTAGGAGAAATTGCTTGTAAAAGTGGGTACATTGGTCAAAACCGCAGACAAAAATGTGTTTATTAGGAGAAATTTGCACTAAAATGCTGATGAATTTTCATGAGGATTTTTTAAAAAAAACACAAATTGGTGTGGAAATGTGGATCACTGAATTTAAGATTGGAAAAATTAGAAATTGAGAGAACCAAAATTGACAGCTCCTTCCATCCCTAGCCTACGTTGCCTTATACTTCCCATGATGGGGAGAAGCACCCATTCCTCCACTCCAAATTTCAATCTTTAACTGAGTGATGGTGTGAGCCGGCCCAAGATCGAGGATATCTCCATATTCACAAAGAAGCAGGCCTACAACACAGAAGTCAGTTAGGATTTTCACCTGCACAGTAATCCCACGCGTTTCTTGAATGCTCCTAACTATGAAAGGAGCTGCTAGATGGGAGTGAGAATGCTCCTTTTGAACTACTGACAAAGGCTGCTTACAGGACAGTTCTCCATGCATCCCTTCCCCTAATGATACTTCATCTCCTAAACAAACAAGTCCTTCTTAATTTCTCAAGAAAAGAAAATACCTCATTTGTACTCTGTTTGGTGTACAAGGAAATAGACTAGAATGACACTGAGATGCACTGATTGGCCAGAACCCACTAATTAATTGAAAACTGTTTCAATCAATTTGCTGACAAATATGTTTACAGTAGGCCCATCTAAGTTTTGTTGCCTTATGAAGAAAAGCGTAAAAGATAGGTTTTTCCCCAAGTCCTAAAAAACTCTTTTACCACAAAGAACTACAGAACTTCCTGACTAATTTGAAAGCAAAGTGCACTCTTCATATGGTTTCAAGGTTGGCCAATGGCATCCCTCTCTGTTCAATAGATATGGGGAAATGTTAGTTTGTTATTCCTTCATCCAAGGCACCAAAAACAGTGCTGACCCACTTTAGGTAATTATTCTCTCAGTTTGAAGCTCTTTGCTAAACACTGATTTAAATAAGAACTGTGTCAGAGCCCGAGACAGGCCTGTAGACGTCAGAGCCCTGCCCTTCCACACTGGCACAGCACATCCACACCCGTGTAATCCTATCTTTGTACGTTTTACTAATTAAAGAAAACATCTTACCTAAATGTGTAGTTGAACTGTTAAAGGACAGCAAAGAAAAATCAGTTGCTCACATTTTACTCACAGTGACGAGGATGGATGGGTTTGAATTGAATGGATGGGTATGTCATTTTAACAATTCCTGTTCTGTTCTTTTGCTAATTTTCCTGCATTATGTTCAGTGTATGGCTGTCTTCTTTGTTCGCATGAAAATTGGATTTGGGTGGTAAATCATTATATATTGAGACTACCAGAATTTAGCTTGACTCTAAATTAACAAAGCTACAGATACAAACAAATTGGTTTTAGGATGAGTAATCCTAAAAAAGGGAGCAGTGGAAGTAGCATGGTCAAAGTATTAGAAGAAAGAATCAGATTTGCATGCACTATTTAGCATAATTCCATCATCTCTCTTTATCCTATGGCCGTATCAGGCCATACCTTGCAGTTGGTGAGCAGTTAAAGTGAAGTCAGTCAGAATGTCACAGCCATTGATACTGTGGCTCCAGCCTTTAAAAGAAACAGCCATTCAATTTTAATTAAATAGTAAAGTAGAAGGGAAGAGAGAGAGAACAACATTTAACCAGAGCTTGGAAACGTTACTATTTTGAACTACAACTCTCATCAGCCCCAGCCACCATGGCCACTGGATTGGGCTGATGGGAGTTGTAGTTCAAAAAAGTAACTTTTCCAAGCTCTACATTTAACTTAGAGAAAAATCCTATGCACATTTACTCAGAAGCAAGTCCTACCCTATTCAATGGAGGATACTCCCAGGTACAGTAAGTATATTTAGGATTGCAATTTAAAATGTGGCTGCCATCTACAATCCAGCAGAGTTGGATTGTGTAAGCACATTGACATCAGTGGGGCTTAAGCATGCCTGAGTTAGAATGTGGTCTATAAGTTTAGATTGAAAAACTAAGGGATGTGATGTGAGGAATCTCATTAACCTTATGAAAACTCTTTCAACTTCCCCAGAAATTATTTCATGTGTCTCCTAAGGAAGAATTTTCTAATTTTCTTCTAGTTTTGCTTTTGATAAAATTCAGTTATAACCTAGAGAGTGGGAGGTGGTGTTGGGGGCTGGGGGTAGCCCTGGGGAAAAAAGCTGGACTTATCAAAAATCTTCTGGCT
Organism: Rhineura floridana; assembly: GCF_030035675.1. Classification (NCBI taxonomy): domain Eukaryota; kingdom Metazoa; phylum Chordata; class Lepidosauria; order Squamata; family Rhineuridae; genus Rhineura; species Rhineura floridana. The sequence goes on along the minus strand of NC_084492.1, from coordinate 15,002,012 downwards.
TTTCCTGACCAAAATCCCCTCTAAATCCAACTAAAATTTCATATTGTAATATTGTAAATTAAAATTAAGTGGAAACTCCACCCCAAATCCACTGTGAGCAGTATTGCAAGCAAAGTGTCTCTCACACTTGGCAACTCGCCCAGGAAGCCATGGTTATCAAGTACCAGGTGTTCCACATGCATTTGGATCAATACAACTTCCTGACTGTGTTTTCCACATTCTGTGGGTTAGCCGTGAAAACCATAAAAGGTGACAGATATAGCCCTCTATACTTTAATTTAGGGGCCACAATCCATTGATTTCAACAGGCTTAAGCATGCTTAGCTCTGTGTTGAAATGAGTTGAGCCAGGATGTGTAATTTCTTTTGCAGATGAACCAAACAGAGAAAAATAAAATACAAGAGCATGGGAAATTTCATACTATCTTTTTAACATACCAAAATAAGTCCAAGTTGACATTTCAAGCTGATTTCATGAAGAACTGATCTTCTGAAAGCTGCAAAGTTGGTCTAGTTATGACATACCCAATCCTGACACAATCAACTTTTGAAAAGAGTTGCACTCCTATATTTTTTTCCAACTGGCAGACTCATAATCTATGGAGCTGTTGGAGCATTCACAAGGTGAGGTCAACATGCCAAAACTCATTCCGGTATTGTTGATTTAATCAGAAGTGACTGGGTTACTCACCCCTATGCATGCTTCTCAGGAAAAAGCCCTAATATGTCCAGTGGGGCTTACTCCCAAGTAAGTGTGCATAGGACTGTAATACTGCAAAACAAAATTAACTCAAGGTTCAAATCTTGGTGTGCAACTGAAAGGGTTCTCATTGCAGCAAATTGGGGGATGTAACAGAGTTGAGAAGTTAGCAGTGGTGCAGTTAGGTAATTGTAGCCTCTGAACTTAGTGGTCTTTCCAGGAGGAAGTGGGGTCTCTCTAAACAGTAATGTGTCTTTCTTCACTCATTTTGAAATGTGGCAAGCCAGTTGTGGTGTAAGTGATCCTCCTGCTCATTCTTCTGAGTGGGGCCCTGGGCTTCCAAGTCTTGCCCTGGCAGCACCACTGGAAGTCAGAAGCAGCTTGCTAGGTGCATCACTGTTGCTTCAAGGGAGGGAGAGTTGGACGGGCAAGGCAGCGAGGGAGTCAGCGTGGTGCAAACACACTGGTGGAACCAATCCAATGCTCCTGCTGGTGCATTTGCACTATGCCAAACTCCCCGCCAGTTCACTCCTCCCCCTCCCAGTAAGCAATGATGACCTACCTGCTGGGAAGCTAGCAAGGTGACTCTCTCCCACCTGGCTTAATGCTGGAAGTTAGCCACATAAAAGCATTTGTTAACTCTTTAGGAAGCCTGTCTTCTACAGTGGCCAGCCAGGCATTTTGGGGAATCCCACAGGCAGCCTCTGAAGGCAACAGTCTTCTACTGTTGTTGCCCCCCTCCTAAGTTTATTACCTCTAAGCAGGGATGTCCGATGTAGCCGCAATGACTAATAGCCATTGTCAGACCTCTCTTTCCCCGTGACTTTGTTGAGAGCCAGTGTGGCGTAGTGGTTAAGGTGTTGGACTATGACCTGGGAGACCAGGGTTTGAATTCCCACACAGCCATGAAGCTCACTGGGTGACCTTAGGCCAGTCACTGCCTCTCAGCCTCAGAGGAAGGCAATGGTAAACCACTTCTGAATACTGCTTACCCTGAAAACCCTATTCATAGGGTCGCCCATAAGTCGGAATCGACTTGAAGGAAGTCCATTTCCATTGTTTTATTTGGTCTTCAAGGTATCTAATCTAGTGCCATTTCCAAGGCCTATGGCCTTTTGAAGTAAATCACAATGGCATCAAAAACGCCACACACACTCCCAAAACCCAGAGGGGAACCTTAACTAAGTGCCAAATGAGTTAAACAGTTATTAAATTGCCCAGCATCTTCTCAATATGTGTCTCGATAAGGGTCAACAGTTGCAAATTCTCACTAACAGGATCAACAATGGCAAGTTCTCCACAATCAAAGATTGCTTCTGAATAATTTTAGCCTATGCCTTCATTCCAGTACCTGATCTAGAGTTTGAGGGGAGACCCTCGGGCACGATACCTTCTAAGTGAACTCTCCCTTTTCCTAAATGGGCTCACCTCCCTGCTGCCACCACTATCCATTCACTTGTTTTGGCCCAATCCACTTGTCTACTCTTTCTTGCTGCTGTCAATGCACATTCATTCAGAGAGGGCAAGTGAACCAGCAGCCACCACTAAGATGAGAAGCAGCGGGTCCAGGAAGCTCCAAATGTTGTCAATAGGTGCCCTGTTTCAGGTATGAGCCTTGACATTCAATCCATTAAATAAAACTCTGTGGAATCACATTTTTATACAGGCAAATTTGTAACTGCTGCCCCAATGAAGAAGTTTACACCCTCTTTTTTGGTGTGTGTGTTTTTCCTGAAAAGACCAACAAGTTCCAGAATGGATTTCTTGAGAGGTAGTGGGGAGGCAGGGTTCCAGTGTATTATGGGCTATACATATTGTAGATTCTACAGTGTAGAAAATAATGCTCAGCTCCAAAAATCTCTGTAGACATATGTCCTCCTTCCCAGACCAGTGCACACGAATCATGCAGAATGCCATGGAGAGGACTTTGGATTATGGCTCTTTGCAGCACAGCCCTGCCATTTTACCGAGCTACCTCTGCCCAATTTGCAGAAAGAGGGCTTTGTGATGATGTGTGATCATGTCATCCTGCATTGAAAAAGCTGGAAATGCCTGTGCAGTAAAGCAATCCCACACTGCGCAAGACCTCATTGCAATCATATGGACATTGGTCCTTGCTTTGCATTGCAGAAAGGAAGACTTACTGCTTCCTACTTGTCCCTGTGCAAATGTTCATTTTCTTTTGAACTAGGTAGGGCACATATATCCAAAAAGAACACACACACAAGCCCTGTTCAGGCATTTAGCCTGATAATTCAAGGGCAAAAACTGTATAGCAGACTGGGCGTGCACATGCACACTGGCACCACCTCAATATCTCCATACATGCCAGTCCCACCCCATCCACTCCTGACCTTTACATGCTCAGCATTGAAGGTCTGAAGGGTTTTTAACCCTACCCTCAGTCCATCACACCCTTTTTGCCCTTACATGTTCCAGGCTGAACACCTGAACAAGGCTATATATATCAGACAGCTGAAATAAGCAACGTACAACCTTTCTTCTCAATGTGATTCTCCTCAGAATATTTCCACCAGTCGAGACTGAAGATTAAACACTTCCTGAGTATAATTTAAAGAGGGAAAATAACCCCTCAGCACCAGATCTGGGTTCTTGCTTTGCTTTAGAGATGCCTCAGTACGGTTTAACTTTCACTTACTCAATATGCAGCATTCCCAGGGATCTGTTTTTGCTGATGAGGGTCTTGGATTCAACCAACCGAACTGAATTGAGAATGGACCAATTGCATCATAGGAGATTACAGATACCAGCTGCTTCCAGGAGTGAATCTTGCAACTAGATAAACACATACACACAATTGTGTTGTGTTAATGAGTCACACAGAAAGTTTGATCTCATTCTCAGTTTTGTAGTGTTATGCTTTAATGTGTCATCAGGGCGCAAGATGTGGGTTTAACTCATTTCTATTGAGATCTGGTTGTGGGAATCACTCCAGGAGGCCTCCCATTCCTGGGAAACAATACTTTGGAAGAGTTAAAACTCCCATTGCACCAAAAGAACACTTTGCTGTCAAGCTGAATCTGTTCAGAGTGTTAATTCATGCAACTTGACTATGCCATCTTGTTTTGTGAACATCTACATCTAATCACAAGTTTAACTTTGGTTTGGGTGGGACTACTCTTAAAGATATGGCCCAATATCTTGAAGGATGAAGGGTGGAATCATCTCTCATCAGGGTAGTGGAAGAAACTGTAAAAAAAGATTAGCATTTACTCAATGTTATTACTGTTAAGGGGGGAATGGACTCATTCTTTAACTCCAATCTGTAAAACTGCTGCTGAACCACTGTCAATTTCTCTCTAATTAATTGGTTATTTTCTCCCAGCAAAAGCAAATTATTTCTCAATTTGGATTATGGAACTGTAAAGGCCTCTCTTTACCATCAGCCTGAACGAAGTGAACTGGAACATTTGTTTTAATTGTTATTTGTTGCTTTAGAGCTTTTGTTATATTGTGCCTACCAAGCAAATGATGTTTACATGAAAATATAAATAAAATATTAAGCATAGCATTAACTTTGGCTGATGTTGTTTAATGAAGAGCATAGCTCCTGACTAGAGGAGAGCTCTGGGCTGGACCATACCTCAGGGACAGGATGTGTACATTGTGTGCAGAAACTCCCAGATTCAGTCCCAAGAGCCTCTGCTTAAAAGGTTCTCAAGCAGGAAAGACCTCAGTCTGAGTCTTTGGAGAGCCCATACTAGGCTCCATCTGCACTAGATATTGAAAGCAGTACCATACCACTTTAAGTAGCCATGGCTTCCCCTGAAGAATTCTGGAAACTTTTGATAAGGGTGCTGAGAGTTGTTAGGAGAGCTCTAGTCGTCTCACAGAGTTGCAGTTCTCAAAGTGATATAACAAACAGTCCTTTTTCCTGGGGAACGACATCTAGAGGACCATGGTTTATCCATTTTTACTCTACCTCCTGAGAACTCTATCACCTCACTGGGCTGGTGTGGCATGTATAAACCATGTGTAAGACTGAGTCTGACTTGGGAACCAGGCTAAGTTCAGGGTTCTGGTTTTGGTTTACAAAGCCCAATACAGCTTGGGCCCAGGATACCTGAAAGATCGTCTTACCCTTTATATACCCAGTCAATCGCTACGCTCTGCAGGTGAGGGCCTCCTGCAGATGCCATCTGATCTGAAGGTCCATTCCTCACAACTTGAGAAGTGAACCTTTAGTGTAGTGCCACCTACACTTTGCAATTCCCTCCCCTTAAATATTAGACAGGCAACATCTCTGTTACCTTTTTGGTGCCTACTGAAGGCCTTCCTCTTTCAACAAGCCTTTTAAGTAGAGACCTTTATTCCAGTCTGTGTCTGTGCTGGAACTGCTTTTTAAGATTTTTTAAAGCTATTTTAAAAAGATGTTTTTAAAGATGTTTTGTTTTAGTTTATTTTAAAGTCTGTTTGTATTATGTTTTAGAGTGTTTTTAGTGTTTTCGTTTGCTACCCTGGGCTCCTACTGGGAGGAAGGGCAGGATAGAAATTTAATTATTAATTCATCATCATCATCATCATCGCAATATTTTAAGTTCAAATTTTGCCTCTCCCTTGCACTCACTTGATGGCAGGCAAGCATTTGTCTTTCAGCCATCCTTCTGTAATATGGGGCTAATAATCCTGAAATACCTCAAAGAGCTCTTGTAAGAATCACTGGTATATATAACTGCTATTTGTTGCTGGTTTTGTTATTAGATCCAGACTAAATTAGTCAGTTCCCATTGAAATCAATGGGTTTTCAGTTAGTTATGTGCATGACTAACAAGTCCTTTTGATTTCACTGCCAACAAAGTGCAACTAATTGTGTAGTCCTATACATGACTCCTCATATATATGCCTCCATTGAGATTAATGGGACAGAGCGCTTTCAGTCTACCTGTTTATTGAGTATTTATCCCGATTTGTTTGCAAGGAGATTAGACAATGTTGGCTATTGAATGAGCATTCATTTTGATTTGTTTGCTGGGAAGTTAGATGAGTTATGTCAAAGCAGGTGTCATTCCACACTTTCAGGTGCATTTTCTCATCACTTTCCTTACCACCAAAAGACAGATCTTTTGGGAAAGTGGGTTTGTTGCACAATCCACTATAATTGTGCAACTTGAATCCCACCTGAAAATAGTGATAGTCTGGAAGCACCCTTACTCTCAGGTAACTGTATATAGGGCTGTACCTTAGTCTAGACAGAATGCAAGAATTTTGTGAGGTCCCACAGAGTTTATATGAAATGATTAAGCAAGTGCTTAACTTTCACACTATAGTAATCACCAGTCTGTAATGAAGGCTGCATTATACACCATACGTTTAAGCACATGTCCCCAAAGAATCCTGGGAAATGTGGTTTGCCCCTCATAGAACTACAGCTCCCATCCCCTTTAAAACTTCAGTTCCCAGGAACCTTTGGGAGAAATTTTGTACTTTAAATGTGCTTTAAATATATGGTGTGTATACAGCCACAGTCTGTGCCGCACTGCTGTTGAAGGCTTCAACAAATACAAAATGTAGAGCTTCCTTGCCAACAGAAGAAAGCCAATGTATGCATATCACATAAAACCCATATTCTCACCACTGAGTCAGGCGTTTTTCTTGCACAACTTACAATGTGATATAAAAACCAATTTAACTGTTTTTCTGTCTCAGACATTGAAGATTGCATTTGGAAATAACGTTTTACATGCTATTATCAGAACCTTTTCTTTTTCTCCCCAAACAGTTGCAAGTTTTATAGCAACGATTTAATTACCTTTTCAGAATCCCAGTTAGGAAGCAGAACTATAATTGCAATATGAATCAGAATAGGTTCAGAATAGGCAGGATGTGGAACAATCTAGGAGTGAAAAGGGAAAGCAACATCAATCGCGTAGAAAAACTGGGAATCTTGAGAATTCTTTTTCCATCTCTGAAACTTACATTGGACAAGATTTCTCTCCTTTGTTTTCTCTGTAATTTCTTTAATATATGAGATACTATAGCCTTAGGCAAACAGATGCTGTGCCACTGAGCTACATCCCTTCCTTGGGCAGTGGCTGGGTCCTTGGGCAGCTGCACCCCTTTTCTAAACACTCTGAGGGATGCCACATCTAGCCATTGTAAAAAATAAAAATGGTCATCTCCAGCCCTGTGGTTACCTGCTTGACAGCTGCTGCTGTGATCAGAGGACCAGCACCACTACTGTCCTCCTGCTACCACTGAAGAACTAGGCTGCTGTAGGCCCACTACTGTCTGGTAATCTCAAAAGCACTGAAGTGCCTGCAAGGAGACTCATGCCTGGAGCTGGTGGTGCAGGAGGAGCACACCAGGGTGGTATTTGGGGGGAGCTGCCAGGGCCCCTTACTCAGGGTGCCTTCCAACCTTCCACTTGTCCATTCTAAAGCATAGAGATGCATGCACGTGGATATTACATTCCAGTGCATGACTTTCTTTCTGTTCCCCCTCCGAATAGTTGAATGTGTTTGAATTACATCTATTCTCCAACATAGGGATGGGGGAACCTGCAGTCCTCCAGATGTTGTTGGATTCAAAGGCCCATCATCTGTGGCTATTGGCCATGCTGGCTGGGGCTGATGGGAATTGAACTGGAGTGCCACAGCTTTTCATCCCTGAGAGTCAAGTACAACCAGGTTGACTGAGTGATTGATCCTGAACACACTTACTAGTAGGGACTAAGCCTGCAATCCTAACCCCACTTTTCTTGGAGAAAGTTCCACTGAATTCAGTAAAACTTACTTTTGAGTAGACATAGTAAGGATTGTGCTGAAAGCCCCACTGAACTCAATGGGTCTTACTTCCAAGTAAACATACATAAGCTTGCCCTGCAGAAATCCTTACAGATTGGTGGTTGTTTGTAAGGAAACCATTGTGATCAATTTGCTAACACATAATAAATAATAATAATAATTTAATTTGTGGGTCGCCTATCTGGCCAATGGCCACTCTAGGCGACGTACAATTTAACAACAATACATTACATCATAATAAAAAACACTCTGCTTCAGAAGCAAACCAAGCAATTACAGAATGAATTAACACAGCAGAATAAATGCAACAGAGCCAATGAATGGCCCTTGGCATGTGAAGGAGGAAGGGGCTAGTTTCATCTGTAAACTGTTGGAGGGATGCCTTAGGCTGCAATTGTATGCACACTTACCTGGCAGCAAGTCCTACTTAGCTCAATAAGGGTTACTTCTGGGTAGATATACATTGGATTGCACTGTTAATCATCTTTTTCCCCCTAGACAACCCCCCCAATGTTTAGCCTTTCCCTATAGGGAAAAATGCACACTGCAACCCCTCAGTCAGGTAAAGCAGGTACCACCCACTCCATGCATAAGCATATATGGAAAGAATGGTTGCTAATTCTAACCACGAAGTGTTGCTGCCTTGCAAACTGTTCCCCAGCCCTACATACCCTTGAGTCTGGGTTCATTCATGCACCAGAGACACTCGGATTGCTTGCAAAGACACTGCGTTAGAAGGCTCATTAGACAAGCTAAAGTCAGATCCGGGGAGTGAAGGAGAAATATTTAATCAGGAAATTTGCCAGCAGACACACACAATGATCAGGGCAAAAATCAGACATCTTTCCTCCCTTCCCTTCAAAGATAATGTTAATCAATCCATAAGGTAGCCTCAGGGTAACACACTCCCTTTCCTCTTTTGCAAATGTCCATGTAAAGCACAGTGCAATTAAAGGCTTATCCCAGGACTCTGAGAAATATGGCTTTATTCATAAGCAGGATGATAATGCTTGCAGCATCTCTGTCCATTGATTCCATATATGGGCATGTGCGCCTTGTCTGCCTCTGTGATAAATTGGCTTTTTTGTCCTTCAAAAAATAAAACCCAAGAGATGATAAACTTCTTAAAGTACCTTTTCTCTACACAAAACTTTTGTTTATTGTTAGGGATGGTTCTCCCAAGTTTGTTTGTCAACCAGTTGTAGCGAGGGATAGCAGGTACACTCCCAATTTTTTTCTGATATCTCATTCACTCATAATCTAGCTTTATGTGCACAACATTAATGTATAAACTGCTCCCCTCTCCTCCTCTGGTTCAACTCTGGGAAGGAGATCAGCAGGATCCATTTCTGTTTTGAACTACCTGTGGTATATTGTTATGTTAAAACCAGGAACTTTGGTTAGGGTTAACTATAGTTTATCCAAACAAATCAGGATCATTAATCATAGTTTGAAGTTGGCTTATTCAGAGAAAGCACCCAATTCAGACTTAACAACAAGCCATGGTTAGTGGGAAATGAAAATAAATGCTTCCAATCTCTTCCTTGCAGCTGTACCAGAGGAGAGGGAGGGGGGCACATGTAAACCTGAGGTTCATGCACGAAATGTTGAACTATGGTTTAGACAAAAAAATTTCAGCAGTTCATTTCAGCAGCTGTAACGTGTGATATGGCACTCTGCATGGCACCTTAGAGCAGCCCTTCCCAACTAGTGGGCCACCAGATGTTGCTGGACCACAATTCCCATCTTTCCTAACCATTGGCAATGCTGGCTGAGGCTGATGGGAGTTGTGGTCCAGCAACACCTGGTGGCCAACTAGTTGGGAAAGGCTGCCTTAGAGCCAAATGACACTGGATGTTAATCATGTAATTTGTCCTTACATGCTTGATTTGTCTTTACCAAACAGCCTCCATTGAATTGCCTTCAAACCCCACTTGTGAATTGGTAGGAAGCATCTGTGTAGCCACCATGAGAAACAGGTTACTGAGGTAGATGGCCCTGTGCTCTGATCCAGCAGGGCTTTTCTTATGTTATTTTGTTCTTCATTGCAGTGAAACTACTTTAACGGCTGCAGCACAAGCCTCTGGTTCCAGTGCATCAGCAAAAGCAAGGGAGAAAGGGCATAGAGTAATCAGAGGCTTGGAAAATCGGCCATCAGTAAACTGTCTATGGGTTTTCAGACTAGGGCCGCTTCCAGACTATGTTATTTTCAAGTGGAATTCAATCACATACTAGTCAATTCAGGTTAGCCAATTAAAGTAGATTTGGCCCTCTTGCGCAACAGACCTGTTTCCCAAAAAGGAAGAAAATGACAGGACAATGGGTGGTATTCAATGCTACTCCTATTCAGAGTAGATCCAATGAAGTTAATAAATATGACTGACTGAGTTTCATTAATTTCAGTGGGTTTACTCTGAGTAGGACTTAGGTGAATGCAGTCCAATGCACTAGAATGTATCAGATAACAACTGCCTGATGCGACATTGTATAATCTCCCTACAAGTAAATGCTCAATGAACAGCTGATGTCATATAACTAGGGATGAGGGGAGAAACTGAAAAGTTCACACTGAAAAGTGAACCTACCTAGTTTGTTCTTTCCAACACAACACATGGACCGTATGACAGCTTTCCTTCAAAATTTGCGCATCTCCAAATTTTGAAGTGCAGTTCTCCAGCCAAGCAATGTGTACCAAAATGCATATACTGGGGTAAAGTGTGCATGAAAATGCATCTGTTTGTGAAAATAACATACAAAGGTGCATTATATCATGGGAAATTGCTTTGCTAAAATGTGTGTATCAGGCAAAATTGCATACAAAACTGTATATTATGAGAGATTTGCACTAAAATGCTGATGAATTTTCACGAGGACTTCTTTTTAAAAAAGCAAACTGATGTGGAAATGTGGAGAGCTGAAGTTACGATTGGAAAAATGAGGGATGGAGAGAACTCTAAAATGACAAGATTTGCCGACCCTACATACAACTTTTCCTCAAACCTTGTGCAAACAAATCCGGATGAATCCTCAATAAGCAAGTCATCTGTAAATGGTCCTCATCAGCTACCCTTTATATGCACCACAAAGAGCACTGCATCTAGACATGTGCTCCATCCAGAGGAGGAAGAGGAGTCAGGGAAGGATCCAATCAAGAAATAGTTTTTTCCATATAAAGTGTGAGCTTAAGGCTGGGAGGTGGGTGAATCACCAGCTGACCTCCTTTCTTGTCCTGCTCATCCCTTTTCAGAGCACTTCCCTGTTCTAACAGATATAACTTTTTTTTTCCATTTCCAGAAGATCACACTGAGCTGTGCTCAATCAACCCTAAACCTCCTACAACCCTCTGAAAAACAGTTCGGCTACATTAGAAAATGCATTACCTTTTGTACCATTCTCAGTGTCATGTCCTTGCCAAATAGTATGTGCAACCCAGGTTCTTACTCTCCACATTGCCTCTCCACGGTGGTTTGTTTATATTCCTTTTATTCTCACTCTGTTCCCCCTCCACCACTAGGGATGTGCTAGAATTCTGCCCAATTCTGATTTGGTGCTGAATTTTCAATTAATTTGTTTATTCTTAGTCACTGAGGATCGGATTTTAATATAGTGAATTTCCGCAGCTACATTTAAAAATGAATGCGCCTCTAAAACATTGATTGTAAGAATTATAATTTATTGATATTTCCTTTTAAAATAGTGGGGGGAAATCCACCTCTAAAACATTGATTGTAAGAATGATAATGTATCGCTATTTCCTTTTAAAATATCAATATTTCCTTCTAAAATATTGATATTAATACTGATACTTTTTTCAAGCTGAAAACAACAACAGGGATTGTTTAAAAACATCAGCTAGCAGATGCAGAAGGAACTCAAATCGAAGCCAGCCAGTTAGGTCAATTGAATGCTTTCAAATTGGCATCGGCCATCAGATCCCATCCCTATCCACCATCTTTAAAATTTAAAAAAGTCAGGGTAGGGCTGGAGCTACAGTACCTATTGGCTTCCAGCAAGACATACCAACCATAGAGCTTTGGACAGTGGTTTTCCAGAAAATGAGATTTCCCAATTACAGAGTTGTCCAGGACTGAGGCCCCAAAGAGTCCTTGGGAGAAAAATAACTTAATGGAAAGAGCTCCCAAGGCCAAAACCAGATTTGTGTGCTGTTGCTCCATTGGTGAGCCACTAAGGTTCACTAGATCAGTGTGTTTTCTAGGTAGTGAAGTATTCCTATGCTCCAGAGTGCCTCTGCCCACCTAGCCTGGTCATTGGTTCACCTTGACCTGGAAGTACCACAGAGGATTTTCTGTTAGGCTGAGGCATTGTTTGGACATTCACAGTGCCTGTGACCTAGTGCTTAACTCCACCATGGCCCTGGCATTGAAGGGCAGTGTTATATATAAGATAGCCACTGACACATCGCTAAAAAAGAGGAAATGCATCAAGAAAAAACAGAGGACCAAAGGGGATGCAGCTTTACATATAATTTGCACTTGTTAATTTATATGTCTAGACGCACGTAAGTGCTATAATTCAAATAGAGATATAGTACATCTCACCATAGCAAGGGAAGATTGTAACCAGGTGACCTCTGTGCTTCCCATCATCCTTGCCCATTGGCCATGCTAGCTGGGCTGAGGGCACCAGGTAAAGGAAGCCTAGTCTAGCCAAATTTCAAGTGCACCTCTCTATGTGTCTACTCAGAAGTAGACATCCCAGGTAAATGTGTATAAAGTTGCAGCCCTGAGCATTTTTAAGGCTGCAATTTTACTGTATATACACATACTAGGGATGATACCCTAGTTGTACACAGTGTGTTTATTTCTGAGTAAGCATGCATAAGCCTGCACTGTGCATATTGATTATAGTGGTTGATTTTAAGCATGGGCTTAGTTTACTATTTGTTTAATGCAGGTACCTTTACACCACCCTTCAGTTTTTTTAAAAAAATCCCTAGAAAAGTGCTTAACCTTGGCCAGATCTTGCCAAGACTTTAAACTCTTTTTATATCAACCACACAAAATTGTAAAATCTACGACCAATACTAATGCAATGCTATCTATTTTTGCTCGATCTATGATGACCGATGTGAACCATGTTTTTATGGAATCACTGAAGCAACTTGCAAAACGAATGAGGTATGAAATGGAAAATTCTTACACTGTGGGGGGGAAAGAAGTCTAAAGATGTTGCATTTCACCCCTTGGCTATACTGGTGCCTCCTTCTCATCAGGATCTGTGGCCCGAATGGCACAGTTATGCATTCAAAGTAAGCTCGGCAATAATAATATGAAAGGCTACTGACCTTACAAAATCAGGCAATATGTCCTTCTCTGATAGAGCCAATATTCAAGATCTGCAAAGGCCAGAGTTCACATATGAAACATGGAATGTGACACTTAACAGATGCCTACATAACGCAAAAGGTGTAACACAACCAGTTCTACGTTTTCTTTCAAATGCTGCCACCTTGAGGTGGCCTATATGAATTTACACTAAAGCCTGGCAAACAACTTGATTTCTCACACAAGGTGATATTGTTGTGGGATTGGCAGGGAGGGGGGTTAGTCTGGGGAGGGTTAATGGAGCAGGGAGTTAACAGTCGGTGCCTTAACACTCCTCGCAAAGTTGCCAAGAACCTTCCTGTTGTTAGGGAATTAACAGGTAAATCATCGAATGGCAAGACACTTGTCGGGAATGTGAAAGTCAGTTTGGCAAAAATAAATAGATAAATAAATAAAATGAGCATGTCTTACACACACGTGTTCCTTTGGGGAAAGGTTCTAGGTCACTGGTAATGCATCTGCTTTGCATGCAGAAGGTCCCAGGTTCAATCAGTAGGACTGGGAAAATCCCCTGCCTGAAAAATCTGGAGAGTTGCTGCCAGCCAGTGTAGACAATGCTCAGCTAGATGGACCAATGGTCTGATTCAATATAAGGCAGCTTCCTATGTTCCTAACTTCACATACTCCTGATGACAGGCAGGGCCGGCGCCAGTGTTAAGAATGGACCTTGGACTTCCTCATGAGCATAGCTCAGTAGAAATGCAAGTTCCCCTATTGCGAGTGCAGCTGGAGTTACCCGCACGTCACCCTTAAAGTGTGTATAAATCTACCCTTAGCCCAATGACACACACACAGAAAGTAAAATAAAGTGTGGTCTTATTAAGAGAAGAAACAAGGAAAAATACTGCAGTGTACAATTACAATTAATATTTAAACAGTATCTATTACTCATTCATGTGTTTTGTAGTGCTAGACAGACTAAAGCAAAGAGACTAAACTTACGCACACTTTCACATCAAGCTCACTCATACAGAGAGAAAAGGAAATTAAGAGACGCAGAAGTTGTGTATATCTTTCCTGGAGAGTTGCTAAGAGAGAGATTTTTGTATCTAGCCCAATGAGCCAAGGCTCCTCCCTCATGTAACCAGTGCTATATTTGGAAGATCTCACCCAAACCCTTAGCTCTGAAGTTCTGCAACTGTCCCAAAGATGCTGGGGAGCATTGATAAATAAGGCAGCCATTGGAGCCCCCCAGAAGAGGAACTGCTGACCCCTTCAAACCCCTCGTGTTTTATACCTTTTCTAACTGAACTGACCCCAATGTAAACCTGACCAGGAAGATGTGGACATGACAGATAAGAACAACAAAAGAGTTTAGGAGTACTGGTCAAGGAATCTGTTTTTTCCAGAACCCATTTCCTAATAAGTTCCCAGATAATAACTCTGTTAATTCCTGATGTTTCAGATAATCATTATCCTGTCTCCTCCTAAAGGTTAAGATTATCATAAACCTTATGCAAACTGTTTCTTTGTTTGAAAGGAGCACCTGATTCTTACTGGGCAACATCCCCCAAATTTTCAAAGGAGTCAGGAAGTCTATACCCTCAGGCTTTCAAGATATCTAGCTACTCAGAGGTCACAGAGAGGCTGTTTCCCAGGAATCTTTGCTGTTGCAGATTTTCCAAACTCTGGTTCACTGAGGTGAAACAAAGATTAGAAATCCCCAGTATTTGATTCCTCATTACACCAGGCATGACTGAGCCCTTGGGCACCAGCCTGCCTTGGGCCTGCAGCGTGTACAAGCAATACCGTCTCCCCATACAGGCTGTGAGGTGCATAAACAGGCCTGGCCACCCCACCTACCTGTTGCATCAGTGTGCACGCCACACAGACTGCAAGCACATGCTTGCCATCAACCAAGATGCCCCCACTGCCATCTTTGGTGATGGCAGGAGGCATGCACAGCACACAGGGCATGAGCACTGACATGCTAACCCAATAGGTAGGTGGGCCTGTGTTGCCTGTATTTTGTGTGTGCATGCACGAACGCGTGTGCTAAGAAGCTCCTGCTCAATGATCGCAGCAGTGCCATCCTCCCACCTTAAGGAGGGCCCCCTCAGGGCCCCTCAGCCAGGCCTGGTGACAGGGCCGGCCCTAGACTTCTTGCTGCCCTAGGCAAAAGAAAAAATGGTGCCCCCTCTTATTCCATATACTAAAGCCAACTGGACTGGCAGTTGAATCTTAACTTCAGCACTGATGGTGGAACGGCATCCTCTGCCACACTTGAAGCCAGCAGGTTAGTTTAGCAGCCGCAGAGCAGGATATGTAGCACACACAGCTCCATCCTCCAGCTTCTCAGCGCTGCTGTTCACACCCAGCATCTGCCACCTGAGGTCCCTGCCTCACACTGCCTAATGTCAGGACTAGCCCTGCCTGGTGAGGATGATGTGATGTAGATGACTGCAGAAAAATACTACAGTTTGAGCAAAACAGAGACTGAGAAAAATAGAGAGAGATGAATATAGGTTCATTAAAAATGTCTTAGGTTGCTAGACGTCTTCCTAGAGTTCTAACAGTACGTGTGATATAGGGACACTTTCAAAGCTGTGTATCAGGGATGTGGAACCTGCAGCTTTCCAGGTGTTGTTGGACTCCAATTTCCATCAGCCCCAGCCAGCATAGCCATTGGTCAGGAATGATAGGAGTTGTAGTCCAACAACATCAGGCCATGGATTCCCCATCCTTGCTGTATATGGTCCTTTTTTCACATTTGTGCTTGTGTGTGTGTGTGTGTACACGTGTATCCTACACCATTCTTGACAAGTCTGAGTTTTTCCCTTCAGAATGAATGCTATAGGCTGATGATCACAAGTTCAAGCAAAAACTATAGATTAGCTGTGAGAGACTTCCGGCCCACAGGCCTAATTAGGTCCACTAAGCCTCCCCATTTGGCTTGTGAGGCCATTTTGGCCAAGCCAGGTCCACATTTGTATGTCAGACATGGGGCAAGTAAAGAGGTGGTCCAAAAAGGGATTTTCAGACATCACTGATCAGCTGATCAGTGGCACCTGTAAAATGGTGTGCAAAGTCCAGGGCATGCCTAGAGCCATGCACAGCACTTGGCAGCCCGATAATCAGCCAATCATCTGTGCTCGCATAAAGTCCTGCATGGTGCTTTGAAGCCCCCATTAACTGTAAAATAAAACTTACGTTGCTCATAGAAGCCATTTTTTTTCTTCCAAGAGCCAAAGGTGTGTCCTTCAGTAACAATGAGACCTGAGAGATATGACTGCAAGTTTGTTTATTGCTTTGTCATGGACTGCAACCTTGTTTGCTTGGGAGGGGAAATTTGAATCCAGGGCTCTTCGTTGATCTGTTCCTGACCATTTTTCTATAAAAAAAAACCCCATGGGGTGTTTTACTACCCCAACCCACTAACATTGTCTGGGGTTTAAATCACCCCAATGGCAAAATTTAATGCATTTCTGGAACATTTTCTACCCTGGATGGTTTTATGTTTCCAGAAGGAAAGTAAGCGGTAACTGGCTGAAATTTGGGGATTATTGTATGTGTGACAGTTTGTGACAATGTCCTAGGACGAATATCCTGTAGGTCTACGTGTGTAAATTGCACAGTGAAAACTGCTTCCAGGGTGGGTTTTTATCCGACAAAATTGGATGAAGTACAAAACGAATGTGAACCATTTCAGTTAGAAGTGAGATCTGAATGGATCAAGGCAGCTTCCTCTGTTGGGCAACTGATGCCATTATAACCTTTGTAGGCAGTATATTTCTGTTCTCAGACTAAGTCTGGTGCTTACTTAGGAAGCCTGGCGTGCTCTTTCAAGTAACCACCAGTCTCTCTGGGGACTTCTTAAGGCAGCATAAGGAATGCTTTGTGGCTGAACCATCAGGAGTCATTCCCCTGTACAGGATGCAATATTCACTGCTGTTTACTTCATTCCAAAGATGTAAACATAACAAAGACTTATTTCTTCACTGAAAACTGCTGTGCTTTCCAATTCATGTCCATCATTAGAGCTGACTTCAATATAACTGCAGCAGGCACTGTCTGTCAAAAGAGTTACCCAGTTACCCAGTGACAAACAGCAAGGTGTGGACCTGCTTAAAAAGTTCTTTTTTTTAGCAACTCATAAATTATGTATTTATTTATTTTAGAGATTTCTCTCCCACCCTTCTAGGCCTAGGCACCGCTACCTAGGGCAGCTTACAACCATTTAAAGTCACAATATTATGCAATGCAACTATATAGTAAAGATACATGAAAGGGATGGACTACTAATAAAACATGGGCTTTGCAACAGATACTTAGCAGGCAAAAGCCTGCTGGAATAAACATGTCTTTAAACCGTTCAGCAAAGTCAACCAGAGAGGGGCTGTTTAACCTAGAAAGTAATATAAAGGGTAGAATTATGTACTGGGTAGATATAGCAATATAAAGGGTAGAATTATGTACTTCACTAATTTGATGCCTTTCAGATGTTTTGGACTACATCTCCCAGCTGGGGCTGATGGGAATTGTAGTCCAAAACATCTAAAAGGCACCAAGTTGGCAAAGACTAATGTGTTGTCTTTCTCTGCCCAACCACCCCGCATTTGCTTAGGAACACAGAAATGTGCCTTATACTGTGTCAGACAATTACTTATCTAGCTCAGGAGTGTCTACTCTACACTGACTGGCAATGGCTCTCCAGAGTTTCAGAGAAAGGTCTCTCTTCCAGACCTACCTGGGATTGAACCTGCAATCTTCTGCATGCAACACACATGTTCTACCAGTGGGCTACAGCTCTTCTTCCCTTCTTCTTCCACGTTTAGGCAGTTCACAACAATGAGAGCACTAGCCTTTATGCAGCAATAGCCTGACAATTTCAAATGTAATTTTGGTAGAAGGAGGAAATGATTCATTCTAGGTGAGGCAAAGCTCCCGGCACCCATCCATTGTAATTACCACTTCCCCATGTGCTATATAGAAGTCAACAGAATGATGAAACTGACAAGAGTGATTGCTCCTTAGGAGAGTCTAGTACAGGGGCTCCCAAACTGTGGTCCATAGACCACCAGTGGTCTGAGACCTTCATTCAGATGGTTCACGGCATGCCCACATTGCTTCTTTTACTTCTTTTGTTATATTACACTTTGAATTCTATGGCACACAAATTGTAATATAGTAGTTTAAAATACAACATATGAAATACAACCATAAAGTATCTAGCACAGTGTATTGCAAGCGCAGCAACAAGATGAAAAATCATTAAGTGGTCTGCCAAGAAGACCCTGAGCAATTTTCAAGTGGTCCATGGGGAAAACAGTTTGGGAACCACTAGTTTATTAGTCAGTTTTATCAGTCTAAAGTGGGACTGAAAAAGGGTTGTATTCAATGAAGTGCTGCTCAGAGGAGACCTACTGAAATTAATGAACTTGAGTGTCATTTCTATCAACTTTAATGGGTCTATGCTGAGTAGGACTAGCACTGAATGCCGCCCAATATGTCCTGTTATGTGGTTGACAGTAACAGCCAGTGTGGTGTAGTGGTTAGGGTGTTGGGCTATGACTGGGGAGGCCCAAATTCAAATCAACACTCAGCCATGGAACCCATTGTGGTTGGACCAATGTCACCCACTTTCTCAGCCTAACCCACCTCACAGGGATGGTGTGAGGGCAAACTAGCATGGAAAACCATGAAGAGCGGCTTGAGGTCCTGAGAGGAAAGGGAAGATATAAACATAAGAATAATATTATCTGGACAGAAAGTTTGAAGAGTGCGTTCATCAGCTGTTCATAATATTGAGAACAACTGATGTAGGGCAGGTTCAAATATTTCAATAAATAAAAATACACAGAATAATAATTTATCTGCTGTCACTGGATAATAAGTAATCAAAGGTATTGGTTTTATTTTCACATACACCTGAGGAGATCAAGTACAGCTACATTGTCAATGGAGGACATTAGGATACTTTTTTAAAAAAAAATTAAGTGTTAACACTGCACTTTTACCCTGATCAGGATAATGGGTATTCTGCCGGTGGGTTTAATCTAATGCTAGACCTATTGAAATGAATGGATATGACTAATGTAGGTTTATTGATTTTTCCAAGTAAACTTAGTTGGATCCAGCCCTATTTGTTTTCAGCATATCATTATAATGCTACTCCAGGGAAATTTCATTTACCTGGAAAAATCCATAGCCTGATCCTAACTTACAAAGCAGGGATGGGCAACCTTTGCCCGGCAGATGCTCCTGGACTACATCTCCCATGATCTCTAACCTTTGGCCACGATGACTGGGGCCAAGGGTAGTTAAGAGTCCAGCACCATCTGGAGGGCCACAGATTCCCTGTTACAAAGACTGCATGCGTTTAGAAGTCATCATCACCCATGCCTTGCAGAATTTCTTGAGCACCACAGTCTGCAACTAGCATTAGGAGGCAGAACGATTCTGAAAGCCCTTTTGAGGATGAGGGCACTTTTTCAGGGTGAAGGTGACAGGGAAGCTGTGTTGCTGGGCTACAGTTCCCATCGTCCTTTGACCAAGGGCCATGCTGGCTAGGGCCAGTGAGTGTTAAAGTTCAGCAAGATCCAGAGAACCAAGGTCCCCCATCCCCGTTATAATGGCTGCTATCCTAAGCTTGCTGACCAGCACTGAACTCTGCAGGCGTTACTTTTGAGTAAACATGTTTAGCATTGGATTGCAAGCTTGGTCATTTCGAATAGGTCAGAAACTGACAGGAAGTACAAGTCTGGGGGGGAAGACGCTTGAGAACAAGAGGGCACCTTATGCTGAAGGCTGCTGAGGTATTTTGCTCATTTCGTAAACAAGGAGCACAGCCAGTTCTGTCACCACACTTTAATAAAGCCTAATGCAGTCAGTTCTAGAGGGCTGTAGCTCTCTGAACTGCTAAGGAGCTGCTGTTGACAAAGCTTGCTCACGCTCTGGAAACCAACATGGCACAAACAGGATTTCTGATTTTCCTCCTTGTTACCATCCTTTTGCTGGATCAGACATCTGGCCAGTCTTCCCCCTCCAAAGCCAGACAACACAGCAAACGGAGGGTTAAAGGTAAGCAGAATTTAATGGGATGCCGAGAATGAAGCTTATGATAGCTACATTATTTGATTGGTACCTTGGCAAATTTATTTATGACACACATTTGTTTTGGGGCTATGTAGGGTTGTCTGATTAGAATAATTTTATTTATGTATTTATGAATTACGTTTTGTGTCCCAGCCTTCTTCCATCATGTGCCAGGCACAGATCAAACCTAGACTTGTTTAGCTTCATGTGTCTTCAGAGCAGGGATGGGGAGCCTTTGGTCCTTCAGATGTTGCTGTACGGAAGGACTATAGTTCAGTAGTAGAGCATCTGCTTTGCATGCAGAAGGTCCCTGGCATCTCCAGGCAGGGCTGAAATTGTCCCCAGTCTGAAACCCTGGAAAGGTACTACCAGTCAGCATAGACAATACTAAGCTAGATGGACCAATGATCTGATTAAGTATAAGACAGCTTCCTATATTCCTATGACTCCAACTCTCATCAGCCCCAACCAGCATGGCCGATGGTCAGGGATGGCGAGAACTGTTGTCCAACAACATCTGTTATGTCACAGGTACCCCCTCCCTGCCTTAGACCATGACCCGAGATAACTGCTTTCAAAGTCAACAAATAATCATGAAAAAATAATCATATGGGGGCTATTATTCTTAAATTAACTTTGACCCTGTCTGCACTATACATTTAAAGCAGTATTATACCACTTTAAACAGTCATGGCTTCTCCTAAAGATTCTTGAGAAATGTAGTTTAGTTTAGTTAAGGGTGCTAAGAGACTCCTATTCCCCTCACAGACCTACAATTCCCAGAGTGGTTTAATAAGCAATCCCACTTCCCAGGGGACTCTGGGAATTGTACTCTGTGAGGGGAATAGGGGTCTCTTAATAACTCTCAGCAGCCTTAACAAGCTACAGTTCCCAACATTCTTTTGGGGGAGCCATGACTGTTTAAAGTGGTACAATGCTGCTTTAAATGTATAGTGCAGATGGGGCTATTGTGGCATGGTAGTCACTTCTGCGTAATCTGTTCCCACATTCTACCAGTAACTTTCAACGTGGGCAATTCATGTGGCATGGGTGGATGGCATGATTACTTTCTACACCGCTACTGTTCTCTGACACATCACCTGCCCAACCTATGTGGCCTCTTTGTGTCAAATGATACTTTGTGTCAAAATTATGTGACACAAGGATTTGGACTCCCAGAACTGTTAATCACTAAAGTAAAAATTACACACACATCCATGTAGTGTCTAGCAGGGGAATAATGAAGGCTGCCTGCAACCCAAAGTACCATGGGCACTCTGAGTAACAGGCAGCTCCCAGCCCCTGCAAAGGAAAGCCTGCAAAGATTCAGTGGGGCTTACTCCCAGGTAAGTGGGGTTAGGATTGCAGCCTTAGTGTTTGCACTCTCTCTGTTGTACTCCACAGCTTAATGTAAATATATAATGTGTGTATATATGCTAATGTATGCCAATATTTTCTTATTTAAGAGAAAGAGGGTGACCTAAAGAGTCAAATTAACAAACTTTGGCAAGAAGTAAACTCTCTGAAAGAAATGCAAGCACTACAGACAGGTAAGGTTGCTTTTTATTACCCTGCAGCAGATGCAGGTAACTCTTGGCCCTCCTGATGATATTGGACTACAGCTCCCATCATCCCTGACGATTGACCAGTGCTGGCTGGAGCTGCTGGGAGTTAGAGTCCAACGACACCTAGAGAACCATTTTGAAAGCTCAGTTGGGTGGCGAGATTCTGTGGCCAGAACTTTTAATGGGTTTAGATGGTTAGAGTTTCACAGACCTGGGCAAAGTGAAAAATGTCTGAAAGACACCTATATGAGCCAAAGATCAGGAAAAAGCGGAAGGTGGGAAACCCGTATACTGAATGAGCTTGATAGAACTGCCAGGAGTGAAGTCAGGCCTGAATACCAAATAGCATTCAGTTTGAGGAGGGGCTGTAGCTCACTGGCAGACAACAAGCCTTGTATGAAGAAGATCCCAGGTTCAGTCCTCAGCATCTCCAGGTAGGATTGGAAAACCCTGGCAAGCCACTGCCAGTTAGTGGTGCTGAGCTAAGCCAAGGTTTGGCGTAATGTGTGTTATCCAAACCAGGACTTGTGGTTACGTGTCACTGACCATGAGCTGTAACCGAAAACAAAGATGGGCTACAGCTCATGGTTAGTGAGGAGAGCTTAACCATGAGTCATGGTTCAGATGGCAGCACTGCACCAAAAAGGACCACAGAGGAACTAAACATCTGTAAACTCCTCTCTGGATAAATAGTATTTTGGTCATAGACCAGCACAATCTATCCATCTGTTGTGTTTCCCACACCCAGACAGGTTTTTTTTCAGTTTTAAATCACTTTAAATCTGAGTTTTGAAACTGGGGTGGAGGTGAAATAGATGGTAAATGTTATTCCATTTGTTGCTAGCGGTTACACCACTGGAATTGTTTAACAAATTGTCAAAGAGATATAAGGATGAAGTGCATGGAATACTCAGGATGTCTGATGCAGACATTAAGAGCAGCATTTTAGGATACCTTGTCCTGCTTTTATTTGCTAAGCAAAGTTGACCTCATGCACAGCTAGCTTTATTTTGGCACTTTGTCGCCCCAAGTAATGAAAAGGCCTTCAGATCCCTGCCTTTGGTGCAAAGCCAAGCATACACCTATTTCCTGATAGTTCAGCCCATTCTGATGTCAACACAAATGCCAATTTTTTCTTGCAGTGTGCCATGAAACCAAAGCGGTGAGGCGGATGAGACTGTTTTTCCGACATAAATAGTACAAATAACAGTCCCAAGCCATTTTCAGTTGACCCTCCCCTCCGCCCCTTCCTGCACCTCCAAAACAGCTCAAAGAATTATTGACAAAATGGAATAGCTGGAGATATTAGACTCAGAGTGGGAGGGACCGTGGAGTCAATGTGGAACACATGCTTTGAGTGCAGAAGGTCCCAGCCAGTCAAAGTAGACAATACTGAGCTAGCTTAGGGAGGGGGAATCTCCGGTCTGGGGGCCAAACCTGGCCCTCAAGGCCACTCTGTTGGGCTTTTAGGACTCTCGCCAGGCCACACATGCCCTCCCCAGCCACACACCCTACTCTGTCCCCAAGCCACATCCCTCCCCAGGCCTGCTTCGCATCCTCCTGGGTTGTTTTTGCCTGACTGGACTGTATCCTTGAACTCTGACAATGCTTCTTGCTTGCCTGGATGAAGGATAGAGAAGGGGGTGCAGAGTGTGTGCAGAAATTAGTCTACTGTGCAAAGGTAAAAATCACATTTGTTGCTCTGCCCACTTTTGCCTCTGATCAAGTGCCTGCCCACTTTCTCCATGCCATGCATAATTTTATACACTTCTTACCTCTTACTTAAATTTTTTATTTAAAAATTTGCCAATCCAATACACACCCCTAGAAACTAACATACAAATATGTATTACATTAGGAGAAATTGCTTGCAGAAGTGCGTACATTGTCAAAACAGCTTACAAAAATGTGTTTATTAGGAGAAATAAACACTAAAATGCTGGTGAATTTTCATGAGGTTAAAAAAAAAATCACAAATTGCCGCAAAAATGTGGAGAATTGAATTTAAGATTGGGAAAATGAGATACTGAGAAAGCCAACACTGACAGTTAGTGCTTACCCAGCCAATTCCTGCCCAATGCATCAATGTGAATTGGACCCTCTAATCAAGGTTCGATTTTTCTCATTAGCAACAATCCTGGCAATTGGGGCT
This sequence comes from Rhineura floridana, assembly GCF_030035675.1. Classification (NCBI taxonomy): domain Eukaryota; kingdom Metazoa; phylum Chordata; class Lepidosauria; order Squamata; family Rhineuridae; genus Rhineura; species Rhineura floridana. The sequence continues at coordinate 14,978,452 of NC_084492.1, read as the reverse complement.
ACTGCTGGAAGAATGACACACAGTGTGATCAAAAGGCTAAAGAAGCCACTACCTTCAGCAAATGTCTGAAAATCAGTAGAGCAGCCATCATCTTTGTCACTGGTGATGCTTGACTCCCGGTTTCATTGGGTTGCTAATGAACTAATCTGAACCCTGATTAGAGGACCCAATTAACACTGGTCTGCTTCTGTGATTCAGCAGCAAACAGAAGGGTATTATGAAAAGGTGCTTTGTTATCTCATGAAATCACAAATGATGTCATGCAAGGGCTGATGTTGTGCCTGAAGAAATGATGTTTATGGCGAAGCAACACTGCAAGCTGCTAGTGGTTAAGGTCCAAAATTAGAGTTGTAAAGACTCAGCCTTGTCAAGAGTAAAGTCCTCAGGGCCAAGGCAGATGTCCACCCATCCTGAATCCTGCCAAGAGAAAAAACAAATCCAAGGAAAGTTTGGATAATAATATTTATTTATTTTAAGCATTTATTTCTTACATTTATATCCCACCTTTCTTTCAAGGAGCTCAAGGTGGTGTACATTGTTTTTCCCTCTTCATTTTATCCTCACAACAACCCTGTGAGGTACGTTGGGCTGAGAGACAGTGACTGGCCCCAGGTCATCCAGTCAGCTTCATGGCTCAGTGAGGATTCAAACCCTTAACCATTATACCACACTGACTCTCCAGTATAACCAATAACCAGAGAAGCATCGGTTAGGGGCACTTAAAATGGATTCTTTAATTACTGTGTCCATCACTTTCCATTCACAGTCTGTCTTCGTGGAACAAAGATCCATAAGAAATGCTACTTGGCTTCCGAGGGTGCCAAACATTTCCATGAAGCAAATGAAGATTGCATAGCCAAGGGAGGGACTCTTGCTATCCCCAGAGATGGTGATGAAACCAATGTTCTCCGAGAGTACAGCAAGAAGAGCTTGCCAAGTGTGGCAGATTTTTGGCTGGGGGTCAGTGATATGGTAAATGAAGGGAAATTTGTGGATGTCAATGGAATGGTCCTCAACTACTTCAATTGGGACCGGTCACAACCCAATGGAGGAAAGCGGGAAAATTGTGTCGTGTTTTCTCAATCAGCCCAAGGAAAGTGGGTGGATGAAGTCTGTCGTACTGTCAAACGATATATTTGTGAATTCCTGATCCCTTAATCACAGCTAGGCCTGCTGCCTACTTGACCTTTTAAGAGACATGTATGCTAGGGATGCCAATTTGCAATCATCACTAACCCTTCACAACAAATCTATTAAAATGCTGGGCATAGGGTTCCCAGACACATAGAAGGCCAGCCGCCAGGAACTAGGGATGGCAGAACAATCATCCAAACAAACAACCACAGGTAGACTTGCAATTTGAGGAGCAATGCTGGAACTCTGCTCTTTCAGCGACTATATCTCTTTGGAAAACCGTTGACCTCCAAGGGCCCAAGTAGATTTGCCAGTCCTTTGTTTTAATTCACCTCTCTGAGCTCTAATTGGTTACTGCCTCCCCTGTCCTTATATAACAGGTTTGTACAACTTGTACAAGCTGAACATATCCCTAGTACCATATGTTGCAGACTGTCAGCAGTGTGGCAGCCCCACTCCCAGGTAGACAGCAAAACCAGGAGATTTCTCAAGACCCAGATAAGCCACCCCCATGGAATTAGTGGATCAGAAGTTGTACCAGATCTGATAGAGAACTTCCTCTTCAGGTTAGCAGACTTCTGCATTAAAACACTTCCCAAGTTCAGCTCTCAGATACTGCTCCTCCCTCTGCCCTATTTCTTAATAAGAACATAGGGGGCTGCCTTATACTGAGTCAGACCATTGGTCCATCTAGCTCAATATTATCTAAACTGTCTGGCAGCAACTCTACAGTATTTCAGGCAGAAGCATCTCCCAGACCCACTTGGAGATGCTAGGGACTAAACCTAGGACCTTCTGCATGCAAAGCAGATGCTCATCCACTGAGCTATGGCCCTTCATCTAACTTTTTCCTAGATCCTTGGTCCCTCCTGTAACACTCCCTGAACCTTTGTCCAGTCCACCTTGCCTGACTGGATTACCTTTTAGTAGGTAATCGCTTGGTTGTCCTACATACAATATGGCCTCACCCCTTGGCCAAACATCTCTGCTCAATTAGCTCATTGAAAAAAGGCCCAACAAAGCAGAGATTCAGAGTTCTCCATTGTCCTTCTGAGAGTCAGAACCCTTCCAAAACATGATAGGGATATAGTTCTATAAGAATGGAAGACAGGAAGTTTTAACCTCTTGTTTGCCTTCTACCTTGGCTGAACGATTGGCAGTCCAGTCCTATTCACGCTCATACAAATGTAAGTCTCACTGGGTTGTATCCAGACTTGTTGGTTATACTTAATTCCCACTGGAGTCAATGGGACTCTACTTAGTCATGGTAAAGGTGGGGGAGAAATTTGTTTCAGTTCACATATAAAGGTGAGCTACCTGATTTGAAATTCCTAAAACAATATGCAAACTGAAACACAGCTATCCTTCGAAATTCATACTTATCCAAATTTTGCCATGCAATTCTCCAACCAAGCAACGTGTACAAAAATGCAAGTACTATGTGCCCAAAAAGTGTGCACAACAATTCATGTATTAGTGAAAATAACATACAAAACTTCATTATGTTAGGGGGAAATTGCTCCCAAACGTGTATATTAGGCAAAATTGCATTCAAAAATGTGTATATTAGGAGAAATTCACACTACAGTGCAGATTAATTAATTAAAAAGTCACAAACTGATGTGGAAATGTGGAGAACTGAGCAAGATTTGAAAAATGAGAAACTGAGAAAAACCAAAATGGTCAGATTCACTCATCCCCAGTCACATCTAACTGGTCTTGTTGATTTAAGTTGGACCTAAATTCATCTAACATAGCCTGCATCCAACTCACTATGTTCACTTTACCAGGACTTACTTTCTCCCAAGTAGTACATAGGATAGAAGCCTTTTTCTGCTTTTAGACTCAGTTCCACAGAAGCCAGGACCTGGTAATGCATCTTTCTAAAACAAACAAGTAGAATCATTCTGGGATCAAATGCTCATACATTTTAATACATGGGTCCAACTTCTAAGGGCCCCTTGATAGCTTTTCATAAAATCAAAGAGCTGGAGGAAGCCATGTAGACTATCTAGTCTAGCCTTCCTGAGCCTAGTGCCCTCCAGATGTTGTTGGACTACAACTCTCATCATCCCTCACCCCTGGCCCTGTGACTGGGGCTGATGGGAGTTACAGTCCATAACATCCGAAGGGCATTGGGTTAGCAGAGGCTGAGCTAGTCCAACTGATCTAGAGATCATTTCCCCCACAGATGGCTATCCAGCCTCTGCTTGAAGACCTCCAGCAAGGAAGAGTCCACCCCCTTTCCAGATAATTAGTTTTGTATGGAGCAGTCAAAATAAATTTTAATCATGATAGATTATTGAATTCAAGGGCATACCTCTTGATAATCCTTCCTGTTTACTAAAACTGCACACCTGTATTTTAAAGCAGATACCTCCTCTATTAATTTATTTCCCATTCAGTTGCAATTCCCTCTGTGTTCCATTGCTGCAAGAAAAAAACACAATGTTCTGTTTTGAGCAGTGCTAACGTCATTGACAGAGATGGTAGAACAGCTAACATGGAATTGATTATGGTGTTAGTGGTAAATCCACTGTTTTTATCCTAGCCAGCATTGCAGGGTGAATTATAGGGTAGTCACATCCCAGGATTTATAATGGACTGCAGGACAGAGTGTCTTGCTTTATACATGGGTTAAATTCTACAGTCTGGTTTCCAAAGTATCAGGCCTCTTATTTCCAAGGCTCCAAAGGCATCAGGACAGAGGCAACCATTTGTAAGACCCCTGTTATCTATCACCACTAAAGTGTCTATCCAGATCCCTTTGATATATTGGACCATTTCAGTGGTGTCATTAGGGCAGGATTTTAGGGCAGAGGTCCAGCAGCAGAAGGCCCTCAAAGGCCTGCATCAGTGTTGGCTTACCTCATTTTGAAGTGAAGTAATACAGAGCTTGGAAAAGTTACTTTTTTGAACTATAGCTCCCATCAGCCCAATCCAGTGACCATAGTGGCTAGGGCTGATGGGAGTTGTAGCTCAAAAAAGTAACTTTTCCAAGCTCTGAATACACACTACCATCTAAAGCAAGGGTAAAGAACCTCTGGCCCACAACCCAATTTTTGCCCACCAGGGAACCTAATATGGCCCTAGAGGCTATTCCCCCCCAAACCACACCCACCAGTCAATCAGCTGACATCACTGGATGACATCAGTTAATGGGCAGGAGTGGGATTAAATCCTGTTGCGTACTGTGCCCCTGCAGGGAATGTGCTGGCAAAGCTACACCAAGCAGGATTGAAGCCTCCGCTCACCAGGTGATGAGTGGAGACTTCAATCCTGGTCTCTGGTCTGTTTGCCAGCCTGTTCCCAATGCGCTGGCAAACCAGCAGCACTCAGCAGAACTGAAGCAGACCCCCCTCACCACACTGGTCAACTTTGATAGGTGGGCAGGACTGCCCACCTATGTCACCTGACATCATCATGGTGTCACATGATGCCCCCGCCCACCTGTTAAAGTTGGCCTAAGGGGTGGGAGGAAATCAAGATCTGACCCACTGGAGCAAAAAAACCCTGATCTAAAGAGTTGCAGAGGAAGACTAAGACCATTCTTAAACCCAGAATCTTAATCCTTACTTTACCTTAAAAGAAAGGTCAGGAAACTTTTCCAGCCCCAGGGCCAGTGGTAGCTGGTGTCACTATGTCAGTGGGGTAGTGGAATCCGCTCCGGGTTTTAGTCTGAGCTTCAGCACCTTGGACAGCTCCTTAAAAATTCAGACTAAAACCCAGAAGGGATTCCACTGCCCCACTGACATGGAAACACCAGCCGCCACTGCCCAGGGCCACATTCTCTTGTGGACAACCTTCTGGACGAACACATGACAGTGGTGGGAGCAAACATAGTTGTGGCCAGAGACAAAAGTGGGCAGAGCAACAAAGGTGAATCTCATCTTTTGTACAGCTGGTAACTTTCCAGCCATGTAAAAGTGAAAGATTTCCACACACACACACAGCTCTCCATCTTCCATCCAGCCAAGCAAATGACATTATCATCAGAGTTTGAGGACACAGTCAAGCTAGGCAAAAGCACTCAAGGAGGTCACTGAGCTGGGCTGGTGAGGGGTGTGTCTTGTGTAGAGTCTTGAGGGCCCTACAGAGAGGCCTGGAGGGCCACATTGATCCTTTGAGCCTGAGGTTCCCCACATGTACCATAGAAATTTGTCTCAATACTTTTTATCATTCACTAGCTCTTTATGTTCTTAACTCAGTTTGAACTAGGGAAGGATTTTTAGGAGGTCAGTATGCCTTCAGCCATGGAGATGAGGGATTTTTTTTAACAGTGTTTAAATTTTTTACATTGTTCAATAATAGCAACAAACTACTCTTGCTATATAGAATTTAGTACTTCTCTCCCTGCTGTCAAGAAATACATAGCAGGGGAGAAAACAGTCTCTGAAATGTAACTTCCTACTGTGCTTTATATCTAACATATTTCAATATCTTCTCTGTTGGCTTATTTTACATATTTTAATAAAGTTATTTTTTAAAAGCACAATTGTAAGGCTGGATATTGCAGTAGCAATCTGGTGTTTCAGTGCATGGATGTGTGTGGGAACTGAGGAAGCTAAGGCTGCAGTCCTATGCACACTTACTTGGTAATGGGTGCCACTGAACTCGGTGGGACTTGCTTCTAAGGTTATTGTCCCTTTAAACACCATGCAATCCTAACCCCCAAAGAATTCAAGGGGACTTACTCCCAGGTAAGTGCGTACAGGATCACAGCCTAAATAGATGAATCATTTGAGTTTTACTTGATTAATCGATTAACCTATCACATTGATTTCACACAACGTATATATCGCTTGATTGTAACAAAAACCCCACAACTCTAAGCAGTTAACAAGAAACATTAAAACTATCAATAAAAACAGTTAAAAACAAGCAAAACATCTTAAAAATGATTAAAACAGCAGTAAAGTAAGAAGATATTAAAACTCCTCAAATCTATGTCTTGGATAGGATAGGATAGGATAGGATAGGATATATGGGCTCCTTCTGGGAGGAAGGCTGGGATATAGATTAGATTAGATTAGATTAGATTAGATTAGATTAGATTAGATTAGATTAGATTAGATTAGATTAGACAGACAATCTACATTATAGGTGAGCCTGGTGCCATCACTGTTATTTTTTTGGTGCAAGGTCAAGACTTTCCTCTTCTCCCAGGCATTTTAGCGTGTGTTTTTAAACTGTTTTAATTTTTTTAAATTGTGTTTTAAATTGTTTTTAAAAGATGTGTTTTAAATTTGCATATTTGCTTTTAATGTTTTTAGTTACTGTAAACCGCCCAGAGAGCTTCGGTTATGGGACGGTATACAAATACAATAAATAAATAAATATAGATACAAAATCTGCTGCTCAGATTTTTTAAAAAAATCATTCTAATTGATTGAATGTTGCCAAACTACTTACTTCTGAGTAAATATTCATAGGATTGGCCTGTAATTCTTATTAGGGGGAATGCAGTAAGGTTTGTCCATCTAACCTAGTATTGTCTACTCTGACTGGCAGCAGCTCTGCAGGATCTCTAGCAGAGAGGTTTTTTGGTTTTTTCCACATCACCCTCTACCAGCTCCTTTTTAATTGAAGATGCCAGGGATTGAACCCAGGACCTTCTGCATGCAAAACAAGTATCTTGGTCCCTCCCCGTGAGAGTGACTGGGTACATAGTCCTTGTTCCAGACTGTTTAATCCAGATTTGATTTGATATTTAAATAACTCCTTAGCCCTAAATGGCAGCGAACACACAACTTTTGAAAGAGTGCTTTCCTTTGCTCTTTAAAAGCACGCTTTCAAAATCAGGCCTATGATTACCTAGCCACGTGTCCCATTGGCCCTGATCTTCTATCAGGAATCCGAAGCAGGTGGCACGCTATTCTTTTCCCCCATCAGGGCCATGGAGACGGGATGAGGCGCATGGACGCCGGCGGCTGAGAGAGCTGTTGCTGCCGTCCGCTTGCCTCTGAGCGGCAGCAACAGCTCTGAGTTTAAGGCGCTGCCGGAAAGCCGGCCGGGGTTGCGCATAGCCCAGCCGCAGGAGCAAGAGCAGCAGCAGCAGCATGGAGAAGGCAGGTGCGCCGCCGCCGCCTTCCTTGCAAGTCCAGTACGAGAGCTTAGCCCTGGAGGCAGCCCTGAGCACGCTCCTTGCCGTGGCGCTGTACTCGGCGCTGAAGATGAGCGTCGACGGCATCCGCCACTGGAGGGCGAGGGTCTCCGTGCTGGTGGTGGGCGCCGGCCCGGTGGGACTGACGGCCGCGCTGGTCGCTGTCCGCTCGGGCAAGGTGCTGAAACTGACGCTGCTGGACGAGCGCTCCCGCGCCGCGCTCCTCTGCAGGGCCCAGCAGATCGCGCTGGATCCTCGCAGCGTCCGCTTCCTGCTGGGGCTCGGGGTGGACTTCGACAACATGGAAGGCTGTTGGGAGCAGGAGCACTTCTTCACCAAGATCGGGGTCTTCCAGGAGCACCTGCTCAGCATCCTGGAGCAGCACAAGAGGCGCCTGGCCGTCCACATCTTACTGGGCACTAAGGTGGGTGAGGAAGAGTTGGCCAGGGCGTTCTCCTGAGCAAGCCAGAGCACAGTCCAGGCGTCTTTCTGTCCAGAGAGCACCTGGAGTGATTAGTGGGGAAGAAAGTGCCCCCAGGCACGTGAAGAGCACCCTCCCCACAACAGCAGTGTGGCATTTGGAAGAAAGGCAGTGTTACAATGACATAGGGTGCAGAACAGGCTCCTCTGATCCCCGTTATATTTTGTGATGACCACTTTGGCTATTCTTAGGAGAATGTAGAAAGGTGCCTTATAGGGAACCCATCTAGCTCAGTATTGCCTACACCAGTACCCACAGGATGCTTTCCGGATGTATTGGACTACCCCTCCCTTATCCCTGGCCATTGGCTGTGCTGGCTGGGACTGATGGAAACTGTAGTCCACAACATATGGAGGGCACCACATTGGGCTGTCTCTGGTCTTCACTGACTGGCAGCAGCTCTGCAGAGTCTCCAACAGGAGTATTTCCCACACCTACCTAGAGATGCTAGCAACTGAGCCTGGGACCCTGGGAGGCAATTGGACCCTTGGATGATAAGGGAGTCAAAGGTGTACTAAAGAACGATATGGAGATTGCAGAGAAGCTAAATGAATTCTTTGCATCTGTCTTCGCAGTGGAAGATATAGGGCTGATCCCTGAACCTGAACTAACATTTGCAGGAAGGGATTCTGAGGAACTGAGACAAATAGTGGTAACGAGAGAAGAAGTTCTAGGCTTAATGGGCAATATAAAAACTGACAAATCACCAGGCCCGGATGGCATCCACCCGAGAATTCTCAAAGAACTCAAATGTGAAATTGCTGATCTGCTAACTAAAATATGTAACTTGTCCCTCGGGTCCTCCTGCATGCCTGAGGACTAGAAAGGGGCAAATGTAACGCCAATCTTCAAAAAGGGATCCAGGAGGGATCCTGGAAATTACAGGCCAGTTAGCTTAACTTCTGTCCCTGGAAAACGGGTAGGAAGTATTATTAAAGCTAGATTAACAAAACACATAGAAGAACAAGCCTTGCTGAAGCACAGCCAGCATGGCTTCTGCAAGAGAAGGTCCTGTCTCAGTAACCTATTAGAATTCTTTGAGAGTGTCAACAAGCATATAGATAGAGGTGATCCAGTGAACATAGTGTACTTAGACTTTCAAAAAGCATTTGACAAGGTACCTCACTAAAAACTTCTGAGGAAGCTTAGCAGTCATGGAATAAGAGCAGAGGTCCTCTTGTGGATAAGGAATTGGTTAAGAAGCAGAAAGCAGAGAGTAGGAATAAACAGTTCTCCCAATGGAGGGCTGTAGAAAGTGGAGTCCCTCAAGGATCGGTATTGGGACCTGTACTTTTCAACTTGTTCATTAATGACCTAGAATTAGGAGTGAGCAGTGAAGTGGCCAAGTTTGCTGATGACACTAAATTGTTCAGGGTTGTTAAAACAAAAAGGGATTGCAAAGAGCTCCAAAAAGACCTCTCCAAACTGAGTGAATGGGTGGGAAAATGGCAAATGCAATTCAATATAAACAAGTGTAAAATTATGCATATTGGAGCAAAAAATCTGAATTTCACATATATGCTCATGGGGTCTGAACTGGTGGTGACCGACCAGGAGAGAGACCTTGGGGTTGTAGTGGACAGCATGATGAAAACGTCGACCCAGTGTGTGGCAGCTGTGAAAAAGGCAAATTCCATGCTAGGGATAATTAGGAAAGGTATTGAAAATAAAACAGCCGATATCATAATGCCGTTGTATATACCTATGGTGCGGCCGCATTTGGAATACTGTGTACAGTTCTGGTCGCCTCATCTCAAAAAGGATATTCTAGAGTTGGAAAAGGTTCAGAAGAGGGCAACCAGAATGATCAAGGGGATGGAGCGACTCCCTTACAAGGAAAGGTTGCAGCATTTGGGGCTTTTTAGTTTAGAGAAAAGGCGGGTCAGAGGAGACATGATAGAAGTGTATAAAATTATGCATGGCATTGAGAAAGTGGATAGAGAAAAGTTTTTCTCCCTCTCTCATAATACTAGAACTCGTGGATATTCAAAGAAGCTGAATGTTGGAAGATTCAGGACAGACAAAAGGAAGTACTTCTTTACTCAGCGCATAGTTAAACTATGGAATTTGCTCCCACAAGATGCAGGAATGGCCACCAGCTTGGATGCCTTTAAAAGAAGATTAGACAAATTCATGGAGGACAGGGCTATCAATGGCTACTAGCCATGATGGCTGTGCTCTGCCACCCTAGTCAGAGGCAGCATGCTTCTGAAAACCAGTTGCCGGAAGCCTCAGGAGGGGAGAGTGTTCTTGCACTCGGGTCCTGCTTGCGGGCTTCCCCTAGGCACCTGGTTGGCCACTGTGAGAACAGGATGCTGGACTAGAAGGGCCACTGGCCTGATCCAGCAGGCTCTTCTTATGTTCTTATGACTTTCCGCATGTAAAGTACCTGCTCTGTCGCTGAGACATGGCCTCGCTATTGGTGGGCATGAATTTTCTCAAACTGGAGGAGTCTGGGATAGGGTTTGTGGATTTCATTAGGAGCCCCCTACATTTCTCCCATTATTTGAGCAGTGAATAAGTGATTTCTAGGAGAGGGGAGGCTTAGGTTCAAATCCACTCTGTCATGAAACTCACTGGGTGACAGTCACTATCTCTCAGTCTAACCTACATCACATTATTTCTGTGAGGACAAAATTGGGGTGGGGTGAGGACCCACATATGATACCTTGAGCTCTTATATTAAATAAATAAATAAATTTGAGATGAAATGGAGGTAGCCATAAGGACATAAGCAGTGCCCTGTTGGATCAGGCCAAAGGTCCATCTAGTCCAGCATCCTATCCTCACAGTAGCCAACCAGATGGCTCTCGGAAGCCCACAGGCAGGGCTTGAGAGCAGCAGCATTCTCTCCACTTGTGACTCCCAGCAGCTGGTATTCAAAAGCATACTGCATCCAACAGTGGAGGTAGAATGAAGCTGTCATGGCTAATAGCCACTGATGGCCACTGGTAATAGCCTTAACCTCCATGAATTTGTCTAATCTTCCTTAAAAGCCATCCAGGTTGGTGGTCATGTTAATGTGCTACAGCAACTAAAATTAAAAAGAGTATTGTGGCACTGTGAAGACTGTGGCATGAACTTCGAGCACACCAGAACCCACTTCATCAGATGCTAGATAGATTTTCACTCCCTAAAGCTAGAACCAGTGTATTCCATGGAGACTCATGAAGTGGGCTGTAAGCCATGCATGCTTATACTACAAAAAACTGTTAGTGTTTAAGATACCACAAGACTCTCTTCTTAACTCCCCCCTCCACTTTGCAGGTTAAAGGGAGTAGTTTCCATGCAGACATAAAGACTGGAGCGTCTTAGCCCAGTGGTTTCCTAGCCCCCCCTCCAAAAAGGTTACTTATTAGGCTTGGATCTAAAGGGATTATAATCGAGGGGTTATGAGCAACAATGTGCCTACCGCTCAACTTCTCCGCACTGTATTGCTATCTTCTCCTGTAACTCCTTCTCCTTCAGTCCTAAAGAAAGAAATCCAACTGGTGCGAATGAGATAAACTTGAAACTGAACCTGCAATCATAAACCCTCTTAGTAGAGAGTAAGTTGCATTGAACTGAATGGGGCTTTCTTTGGGTAGCATAGGATCCCTCTGCAGTTCAAGCCTATGCTTGTTGACTAAGATGTAAATCCCACTGAGGTCAATGGGGCTTATCCCAAGTAAGCATATGTTTGGGCTTGGTCTGCCAGTCCTTATTTAGTACTAAAACTGTGCCGTGTGTGGAACAGAAAGGACACAGAGGCCCTGAAGTCTACATGATGCTATATCCTACATGGATGCAATGCTCATGGTGCACCATATGCCATGCATTTCTCTCTGTAAGTCTCTGCTGGATGATAAAATGAAGAGGGTTTACTGCAAGAAGCATGAATGCAGTGCCAATTGAACATCTGGATAGGCAGTTTTGAGCACAGGGGAGGAGAGGCATTGTGGAGGCATTCATTGGAGTCATTTCACCCGCTACCGGTTGTGTGTTACAACTGGCATGTAGTTCGATAAATTGTGGCAGAAAACCCCTAGAGAGTGCATGCACCTTTTCCATATGGTCTTTAGGAGCACAGCTCAGAAAATGAGTAGGTTAAAAGAGCAACCCATGTGGCACTTCAAAAGTTGCCTCTTGCGCTCTCTAGCTGGTTCACATCCTGATGCAATCTCTAGCCACATCCACTCTGTACACTGAAAGCCCATTTCTTCCCCCCTCTCCCAAGAATCCTGAGCACTGTAAATTGTTAAGGGTGCTGGGAATTGTAGTTTTGTGAGGGGTAAACTGTAGGATTCTTTGAGGAAGCCATGTGCTTTAAATGTGCTTTAAATGTATGGTGTGGATATGGAATCCATATGGAGAATGAGGGAAGCTGTATCTTTAGAAAGTCAGGCTCCCAAGGCAATATGCCACTGCAAATCAGTTGCCGGGGAGCACCAGCTGGGCTTCCCTTGAGGTATTTGGCTGGTCATATTCAGAAGGAAGGTGGTGAATTAGGCGGACCTTTGGCCTGATCCAGCAGGGCTGATTTTATGTCCAATCCTCATTAGGAGCTGGTGCAAGTGAAAGAGGTGGTGCTTAATCCTTTCCCTGCCATCTTTTCTGCGCTCCAAATCCCACCTCCCATGGCTCCCCACCAAGAGTTCCAAATGCATGGCTCTGAGTCCGAGGGTGGGGAGGATATTCTTAGGGGAAGGACTGTAGTTCAGGGGTAGAGGAAATGCTTTGCATGCAAAAGGTCCCAGGTTCAATCCCCAGCATGTCTAGGTAGGACTGGGAAAGGTTCAGTGCCTGCAACCCTGGAAAGGTGCCACATGTCAGCATTGACAATACTGAGCTAGTTGGACCAGCAGGTCTGATTCAGTATAAGGCATCTCCCTATGTTCTCTGTGAGATTAGAGGGTGGACTGGAGAAGGTTAATAGGTTAACAGAACCACAGAGTGTCTTAATAATTTGGACAAAGTTTCCCAGCCCTTTTCCTTTGTTAGGGAGATTAGCTGATTACTCACAATAGCTGGCCCACAATTACTAGAAGATAGTTAAAGCCATTGCGGGGAGGCTCACCACCACCCAAGGTGTCCCTGTGTGAAAAGAACAACAAACTGCAGTGTAAGGCAGACTAAGAACAAATTTGGCCACACCATACACTTAAAGCACATTCAATACATATTTAAACCACATGACTTCTCCCAAAGAATCATGGGGATCATGTAGCTTGTCAAGGGTGCTGGGAAGTTGCAGCTCTGCAAGGGGGAAACTACAGTTCCCAGGATTCTTTGGGTGAAGTTATGTGCATTAAATGTGTGTTGGCTGTGATTTAAATGTATGGCGTGCATCTGTATAGGCTGCTGGCTGTCTCCCTAGAGATCTGATGTAAGAGTAGCAGATTGTGGTTATCTCTTAGAGTGTTTATGACATATACCTCCACCTATGCTCAGTCTGTATATTTATAAATAAACTAAACATTATGAAGCACCAATAAGCCTCAACTGACCTCTTTCCAAAAGAAACCAATCATACGCAAGCATTGAGTCCTTCAAATATACACATATACATATATATGGAAATAGCTGCTGTATTTTAAAGGGCCAGTGATGGGTTCCTGGTAGCCTTGAACAAATTTACACTTAAAAGTACAGTGTGGGGTGGGGGAATAGGCTTAACTTTATTAAACAATTTTTTTATTTTTGCAAACGATAATCAAATTCCATGCTGTCTTTAGATTCAAGTAAGCACATAGTCTTGATTCCTGTCTAATGAGTTAACTAGCTTTAGTTCAAAGGTACATCAGCTCCGATATCACTGTTTGTTTACTTTCACATGCATGAAATTATGGGGCTAGTGTACTTCCATAATTTCTGTGGGCAATAATGAGTTAGTACTAAAGCAATCTATAAATCAGGGCAGCTAAACTAATTACCTTTGTACATATTTAGTCAGGCAACTGGCTTGATAAACCAAAACAAACAAAATGCAATAAGCTAAGATTAAAGGGACTAAAGAACCCGTAGCTGGCCTCTAATTAAATGACAAGAACCATGAAAGGGAATATCAGGAAGCGTTTCCCAATGAATGTAATAAAGAAAGTTGAACGATTGAGGGGAAAGGAATGGTTAGGTTTAAATTCATAATAATAATAATAATAAATTTTATTTTTCAGCCGCCTATCTGTCCGGGTTAGGGACACTCTAGGCGACGAACAACAAGAATAAAAACAATACATATAGATCAACATAATCAAATTTTAAGCTAAAAAACCATTCATTAATTCAATTGTAACATAAGTTAATCTGTCCCAATCTTGTAGGCCTGCCTGAACAGCCAGGTCTTCAAGGCTCGGCGATAACTGGACAGGGAGGGAGCATGTCTGAAATCGAAAGGGAGAGAGTTCCAGAGGGTGGGGGCCACAACAGAGAATGCCCTCTCTCTGGTCCGTACCAGCCTAGCTGTTCTCACCGGTGGGACCGAGAGAAGGTCTTGCGAGGCTGATCTCATCAGGCAGCACAATCGGTGATTCTGGAGGCGTTCCTTCAGATATACTGGGCCGAAACCGTAAATTCACTATATCTTATGGCCAAATCCAGTGTACTAATACATAGGAATATTGGAAGGTGTTTTATACGGAGTCAGACCATTGCTCCATCTAGTTCAGAACTGTCCACACTGACTGGCAGTGGCTCTCCAGGGTTTCAGACATGGCCCTGCAGGGCTTTTTTAAGACACTGAGAGGCCCCAGGACAAAACGTTCATGTGAGGCCCCTCCTCACCACCTCAATTATTTCATTTTTCCCCATTAGGTTTATTCATATGTTAGGCCTGGGGCAATTGCCCCCTGCGCCCCTCCTCAAACAGGCCCACACAAGACATTCCCAGCACTATTTGGAGATGCTGCGGATTGAGTCTGGAGTCTCCTGCATGCAAAGCAGCTGCTCCACCACTGAGGCAGACATGACAGAGTTTTGTGCAATTGGTGGTGCCTGAAGCTTGCATTCTGCAAGCATAGATTTATGTTCCTTGTTGAAACTGGACATGCCCCATCCACATGTCTGATGTGACAACAGAACCCCCACACCCCAACATTCTGCCCCATGTCTGCTTTGGCATGCTTTCTGCTGCAAGGCAGACCTCTAAAGTAAGCTTCATAACCCAGGTTTGAACAGGTAGGTATAAACATTTTACACTTTCAGATGTTAGTAATAATTTCTGCATTTTAGGCTATGTGTCCACCAGCATTCAATTTTGGGGGCGGCCTGGAAATACCTTCACAGTTTGGGCATACATCTCTTGTTCTCTATAGTTATGGAGAGAATGACAAATATAGCCTTGTCTCTGATGTGCTCATATTCTACATATGGGAAGGGTGTGTGTGTGTGTATGTGTTAATGTGAAGAGTATTCAAACATGCATTACCTATAGGCTAAAATAGTATAGTCCTTGCAACTCTATACAGCATGATTTCTCTGCATCTACAGAGAATCTACAGTCCCTGGAACTCTGTACCACATGGTATCTGTAGAATTTATTTGCACATGCAAATAAAATATGTAGTGCAGAATTCCAGGAATTGTACTATTTCAGGCTGTAGGCAAGGGAATGCATGTTTGAATACTCTCCCCATTAAAAAAAAAACCCACCAAAACTATCTACATGTAAAAAAAAACTAGGGCATCAGGTGGAAGACTAAAGCTGAGTATAAGGCAGCTGTTTATACAGCCAGTAGTGTAGTGGCAAATTCAGAAGTGCAGGGTCCCTTCATGATGTTAACACCACACCTCTTCATAGCCAAGCTCCCAAGATTCACCTTCTTTTCTGCAATTACAGAATTATAGAACCAGAACAAAACTGCATAGGCTTCCCAACCCCCAATATGTCTCTCTGGGGCATAAACATTGCCAGAAATGTTTTGATTTTAAGAATTCTGAAGTGAAGCTAAGTATGGGACTAGGATTTGGAACACCATGGTACTTTGCCAAGAAGGTCTGTTCTCACCTTAGGAACTCATCAGCATGAAAGGAGGGGGTGTATGCTACGTACTGGGAAGAGTATTTTCAGTGACTGCCTCACCTCCTTTCATTCTGACTGGCTCCAATCAGCATGAACAGACATGTTGTTAGCTATGTGAGAAGACTCTTCTCAAAGACTAACACTCTCCCTTTTCTTGCTGATTGGCTTATTAATAGGAACCATGCTCGCCAAAATGTAAGGGGTCTTTGTCCACGACCCTGGACAACTACACCCCTGTGTACAGCTCACACCATGCCTCACTGCCTGACTTTTGAAAGTACTCCTTGGTCCCTCTAAAGCAGTGATGGGGAACCTACAGGCCCCCAAATGTTGCTGGTCTCCATCATCCCTAGCCAGCACGGACAATGATGAAGGTTGATGGGAGCTGTAGTCTGAAAAAATGTGGATGACCACAAGGTTTCCCACCCCACTCTAAAGCTTCTGTGACCTCATAGTTTCAAGCTTATTTTCAATATTAAAAGAGCCTTTAAAAAAAAAAATAGAAAGCAGCATTTGTCCCCACAGACCCCTCTCCAGTTCAGGCTGTGAGTATAATTCATTATGTAGCCAAAATGGCACAACACACACACACACACACACACACACACACACACACACACACACACACACACACACACACACACACACACAAGAAGGCTTAGGGGAACCCCAAGGTTTGTAGGAGTACAAAACAAATCTTGTGAAGAACAATCCTGAAGAGGGAAGGCCCCAAACAGCCCAATGATGACTCAGGTGACTGACTATTGGGGGGTAGAAATCTAGGGGAGAAGGGGGTATGGTGTGGAGTGGCTCAAATCCTGAACAACAGCAGATCATACTGACACTCAAGACCAGCCTGCTGGGTCAGGCTAGTGGCCCATCTAATCCAGCATCCTGCTCTCTCAGTGGCAAATCAGACGCTTATGGGAAGCCCACAAGCAGGACCTGTGCACAACAGCAGGCTCTCCCCATTTGTGATTCTCAGCAGCGTTGGTATTCAGAGACATACTACCTTTGACAGAGCAGGTAGAGCACAGCCATCAGGGTTAATGGCCCTTGAAAACTTTGTCCTCCATTTTGCTACAGGGCCACACTTGTATTTCAGTCAAAAGATCTCTCCCTAAATAAACCCAAATGTGCACCTTCTCAAAACATTGAACATGTGTTACTCTTCTCGCCCAGATTAGCCCAGAGCACCCTTTGCATTCTGATCTGCCTTGAGGTGAAGAGAACGGAAAATGGGGGTCTTCTTATGGCTGGTTTCTTTCTTCTGCTACCATCTCAGAGCACAAGCATATTTCAAAGCCAGAAATAGAGCGAATCTTACTGTAGAATTCACAAGTCAACCTCCCTTCCTCCCTCCCTCCTTCCATCTCTTTATTAGTTTTCAGATGATTTTCTAAAAAAGAATCTAGTCTCCAACTGGCCAGAGATCATTGTCTTAGCTGATGGATCCCGTGGAGAGTCAAGTGCAGTTCTTGGAATCAGCCCAGAATACATTGTGGAATCTTGTAACGCTTATGGAGCCAATGCTGTCATCGAGAGACCAGACCAACGACAGGTAATCACTGAGAAGTAAATAGTGACTGCCATATACTGTATTCTTTCTTTGGTTCCTTACCAACCACATAGGAAATGTCTGGGGCCCTGTTTGCACTATACATTTAATGCAGCATTAGACCATTTTAAACAGCCATGGCTTCCCTCAAAGAATCCTAGGAGCTGTAGTTTGTTAAGGGTGATGAGAGTTGTTAGGAGACCCCCTATTTCCCTCCCAGAGCAACAATTTCCAGAGTGGTTTAACAACCAATCCTACTTCCAAGGGAATTCAGGGAATTGTCGTTCTGCGAGGGGGAGAGGGGTCTCCTAAAAACTCTCAGCACTCTTTACAAATTTACCATTCCTAGTATCCTTTGGGAGAAACCATGATAAAGTGGTTCAATAGTGTCTTAAATGTATAATGCAGAAGAGGCCTCAGTTGCTTGAGCCATCCAAATTGTTTATTCAGTTCAAAATTCTAGACCTTGAACTGGGCCAGACGCATCTCTGGCAGAGACTTGCTTGTAACTTGCTAAAATAGTGGTTTAATTGCTTATTTTAAAAGTTGATGTACTGCCTTTAGACCATTTGGTCCTTGTCAGGATCCCACCTCTGACCACCACCTGTCAGGTCCCTCCAGTCAGGATCCTGGTTTTTATTTGTTCTCTCACCAGCTCTAGCACAGATCTCGCAAGATCCCACTGCTAGGCAGCACCACCAGCCACTCCCTGTTTCACAATATTGCCTTAGGACTTTGCCTTAGTCCCCTTCTGGCTTATTGTTACTTTGTGTCTGGGTGCACTTGCAGGCCACAACCCCCCTGTATCTTTGTGCCTGGGTTGCCCTGGGTACTTGATGATACACTATCTCTTCACCGCTGCCACCATTTGGTACTGTTTCTCCACCTTGGTAAATACCCTGCCCACCCTTCTGGTCTGTGCAAGTCCCAGCCAAGGATCAGGCTTTTGGTAAACCAAGAAAATATTTATTTTTAAACACCAGGAAAAAACAAAATTACTAATGGTATATTTAACAAGCATATGGTTTCATATAGTGTCACTCTTTATGTTTCCAGTCATATATAATCTGCCTTAATACCAGCCAAATAAAATCCAACCTACAACCAACTCCAACTCACAACAACCCACCAACCGACTCAACCAACAGAACCCTTTCTCAACTGTCATCCTCTCATTTATACCTTCAGCCACTCAAACGCTCAGCCAATCATCATACAGCATTCTCCAGCATTCTAGCTCATGTACTCCCCCTCTCACTCTGCCTACTTACCTCATTTACTCTAATAAACCCACACTTACCATTTTTACAGTAATATCTATATACAGGGACATCACAGTCCTCAAAACAGCTTGCAACAATTACTAAAAAGAAAAGAAAAGATAGTGCTATAAAACAATTTAAAATACTCATCACACCAAATCACAGAAATAACACACTGTTTCTAGTTTTGCTATGCTAATTTAGCGCCTGGAGAGGGAGAGGAAACCTAGGTCCTGCAAACAGATTATAACTTCCTGATAATTTTTTGTCTGCCAGTTTTGTGCTGGAGTCTCTCTTTGACATTGTTTTATTGAACAGTGGCAATTTTCAGATTATCAGCAGAATCTCCCAGGGGACTGAAATATTCACCCACTGCTTTCGGAATGTTGCTATTCAGGTGAACAGTATGGTACTCGTACTCTGGTAAGTGTGGAATACATGAGTTCAAGCTGTGATTATCACTACTAGTTGAAATGGATTTTTAAAAATGGTTAGACACATGCATGGGTAAAAGACCTATCAGCAGCTGTAAGATATAAGCAATCATCACTTCCCCATGCTGACAGAAACAGAGCCACAGTGAGACGACGAAGAAAAAGGATGCAACATGCGCAGTGGAAACCTCAAGGGGCAAACTCTCCTAAAAGCTGCCCAGTGAAGACAAATATTATATAGTACAGAAACCACAAAATGTGAGTGCCAGTTAAAAACAAAATGGAACAAAAATTGGGGGAGGGGGACTGAATTGGCTGGCTTGAATCGCATAGATGAGTGGTTCTCAAGATGTGATCCACAAGCTTCATTCAGGTGGTCCACAGTGTGTCTGTGAAGAACACAATTTTAATTCAATGGAATTCTAATTGTACTACAATAAAACAGAATATAAGAAATACAAGCAGCAATAAAAATATATTTAAGAGTCAATCAGTGTCTAACATTGTGCATTGCTACAGCAGGCAGAAAAATCATTAGGTGGTTCACCAAGACCCTTAGCAATTTTCAAGTGGTTTTGGGAGAAGTATGGGAACCACTGCCATAGATAGGATCCAGCACATGGCTGTCTAGAACCTGAACAGAAGCAGTCATGTTAGTGAGTTACAATTGTTGTTGTTATGTGCCTTCAAGTCGATTACGACTGATGGCGACCCTACAAATCAGTGACCTCCAATAGCATCTGTTATAAACCACCCTGTTCAGATCTTGTAAGTTCAGGTCTGTGGCTTCCTTTATTGAATCAATCCATCTTTTGTTTGGCCTTCCTCTTTTTCTACTCCCTTCTGTTTTCCCCAACATTATTATCTTTCCTAGTGAATCATGTCTTCTTATTATGTGTCCAAAGTATGATAACTTAAGTTTCATCATTTATACATGATAATTAATATATATCTAAATTACCGGATAGTCTCTTCCTGTGTGTTCTTCAGCCGAGCTGATTTTAAAATATAACACAAAGCAATCACAAGAAACTGGAATTCAGTCAGTTAATGTAATTCTTCTACCTTAACTTCCATAACAGAAGATTGAACAGCATGAGAGATTGCCTCTCATTAACATTGTTTGAGTCCTTCATTCACCCCTCCCAGATCACCAGCAGCCATTCAGCTAGAGCATTGTTCTTCATCCTTGGGCCTCCAGGTGTTGATGGACTACAACTCCCATCATCCCTATTGACCATGCTGTTTGGGGAAGATGGAAATTGTAGTCCAACAACATCTAGGGACCCAAATTTGAAGGACAATGGGCTAAACAGGGATGGGAAGTCTACGGTCCTCCAGTAGGATAGCCAAGGGCAAACAGAGACAGGCCTCCTTGCTAAACATATACATGTTAGGTATGTTTTTATGGTGTATGTAGTCATGTATGTACTCATTTATGGTCTTATATATATATATAAGAGGCCTTTGACTCCTCCAGTCACATTTCCAAGGAGAGACTCATATATTTTTCTTTATAATCTTCCTTTACAGTACATGTTGACAATATTGTATTGTTAGTTTTTTCAAAGTATTTGATGTCCTTAATTTAATATTAAATTGTTGTGAATGGTGTCAATGAATGTTTAGCTTATAAAAGAACACTCTGCTACCAGAAAAGAAGCAACAGGCAATGTTTGCTTCATTACAAAGTTGGTATGCAAAACAAAACTGGCCAAAGATGCACATCAAACCCTGAGATGCCTCTTCTCCCTCAAACTACAAGGAGCGGCATCCAGCCAGGCCCCTGAAAATGTGACCTCAGTCTGGAAGAATAGCACTAATGTCTCTCTGACTATTTGCAGACAGCCCACGGTCAAAAGATAACAAGGAGTATGGAATAGGGAGACTTGAGCAGGTATCATGCCTACCCTGACCTGGTACCAGACATAGGGCTCATCTACATTTACTGTGTGTTTGGTGCTGCTTACCTCTCCTTTAAATTTATTTATTATTTGATTTATATGCTGCCCTTCCTCCCAGCCAGGAGCCCAGGGCGGCAAACAAAAGCTCTGAAAACACTTTAAAACACCATAAAAACAGACTTCAAAATACATTAAAACAAAACATATTTAAAAACATTTTTTAAAAGCTTTCAAAACATCTTTTAAAAAAAGGTTAAAATCATATTGTTTTTTTAAAAAGCTTTAAAAATATATTAAAAGGCAATCCCAACACAGACGCAGACTGGGATAAGGTCTCAACTTAAAAGGCTTGTTGAAAGAGGAAGGTCTTCAATAGGCACCAAAAAGTTAGTGGAGAGAGAGACGCCTGTCGGTAAGACATGCTATACATCGCTCCTGGCTAAGCTAAATTTTATTACTGTTTTATTACTGTTTTCGTTACTTTTTATTACTCATTTACTACTAAAACCAATCTACTTCAAACTGAAAGACCAACTGTTATTATACTTGGAATGTGAGATAAGATTTAAAGCCAAAACATTTCACGGAGGCTCCTAATTAACATCTGGTTGATGCTGAAGACTCTCATAACATAAAGCTATTTCCACATAAATTCTACACTCCTAAAAGCCTTTATCATCGCTTTTAACAGACGTTGTGGGGAAAGTTCCTCTAATTAATTCCAGAGGATATAAATTTAAGAACTTTATACTCCTGATAAAGCAAGAAAGTTTATTTATTTAAATTGTACCTTCGGAATAACATGGCGCTTATTAAGAAACACTATCAGTTATTGGACACTAATACCAAAAATGAAAACTATAATAGACTTGGTAACAGTCAAACAAAAATAAAGAACTTTTTTTTAACCTCTCAATGACTCTGCAAAAAGTATACCGCAGCCATTATCCATTTCCTGTTTTAACACACTCTCGGAAACTCCACACGACTGGTCGATAGATAGGCCTTCACAACTTCATTCTCTCACTGTGCCCCCTTCTGGCAGAAACCTGGCTGAGGAATTAGAAGATGCAGGTTTTAACTGTTCATTGAATCAGGACAAGTCTACTTTTTCAACAGAAAAGGACTGTTCCATGGAACTAATTACAGTTGATTCGTACCAAAACTCTCAGGGACGTCCTCCCCATCTATTAAATCATACAGATGTTGAAACTCATAGGAATAAAAATGATTCAACTACTTCAGAAGCTGAATGTCAGAATTGGAAGGAATTGATATTTAAAGAATTGAGTTCAGTCAAAAATTATTTAACTGAAACCAACGAGCTGCTTAACACTCTGGTAACACTCCACCGCTATAATAAAGAACAACAGACAGCGGTAGCCCTGACAGCTGAAAATGAGCAAAGTAAAGCACCCCCAGTGGTTGCGAATAGACGTAAAAATAAGTCTAAGAAACAACAACATCGACATCCTCAACAGAAAAAAAACAAAGAATATTAAGAATACAAAACAAAAGTCGATAAGGAAAATGAATTATGAACCGCTGTTCAAACTACTTGAGATCCCTAATAAAGAAGCTCAACGTGTTGTAGAATCTGAAGGTGGTTCTACTTCCAATACAATTATAAATCATAGAACTACAAATTTGTCCTTCTCCACTAGCTTATCTGATGAGCTAATGAATGAAAATTCTTTTCAACAACCATGCTCAAGAGACAAATTATTATTTCCCTCTGCCAAAACTCTACTTAATCCAGATAAATGGAAACTCGTATTACAGCCGGATAAGTTAGTTGTTACCTATCGCAGCAGGTCTACAGCTCATCAGGCCCCCTTCCCAAATGTCTCATTCTTAGACTTCTGCTTTGGATCACTATTCAATCAAGCTCATCGTTCTAATTACATAAAACGTATGACAAATTTATCTTCCAAACCAGAGATATGGAAATTGATTGTTACCTTTCACTCTTCGGCCATTGCTAACAGGATTTTTCATGCCAGGGAGAGGTTAAGGAATCGAGGCTTGACAATACAACGATATTATATTAATATCTCATCTCCGCCCTCATTGATTAAACAACAATCCAAAGTTTTACAAATATCGGGGAGACGTGGCAAGACACCTACTTCGACTGCAAAACAACTGATCTCAGCTCCGATATATTCAACGAAATCAACCTGTCCACCTCTTGCGGAAAGTCCTATGTTCACGACCCTAAGAAAAGAACTGGAACCGGAGGAATTACAACTTACCGAGATATACTCTCAATTACCTGGACCTGGAAAACTACTAATTGTCGATAAATTATATCATCTCATTCACCGATTGGAAACTACAGCTTCAAATGCGACCCAACAAGACTTCCGGGAAGGGTGACTTAGCCTGTGCCTGCTTTTGAGACGGGCTCCTGCCTCAAAAGAAGCTTATTCAGATATATCAGTCAGTTTTTTCTTTTTTTTTTTGACTGATTAAACTTCTCCCGGGTAGGGAGAAACGAAGAGATTAACCTCAAAGCCTATTTTTGTTGGGACGACCAGATCTCATTAATTTATGGGACGAGGTCCAGCCGACGAAGGTGGGACGGATTTTCAACAGCAAGCTCTATCTGTTAAAGCGAACGTTCATCTTATCTTCTAAGAGAGAACGCACTAACAGGCAAGCACCCTTCTTTCTATATTTTTCTTTTACTTGACTTAAATTGTTGCTGTTTAAAAGAGATTTGCCAGATTGATCAGTTTTTGACATCTCACTGGGGAGCCATAACTTCTCTCTGCTACGCACTAATTAATAGCTTATCTCTGTTTTTGTTGCAAAAAGCTGTCCTGGATTTGCATTCTAAAGATATACACAGAAGAGGGATTTCTATTCCAGATTTTTATTTTGAAAAATATTATACTGTTTTGAGACTACTCTCTTTTTGGTCTATTTTATTTTGACGAATCTGTTTCTTGACGATTGCCATTAATTGTTTCGATCCTGGGAACTGCATTTTGTTTACTTAACTATTGGAGAGATAAGGCTGTCTGCACTGTTTATACTGTGATGTCACCAAGTTTGGAGTATTAACCCAATTGTTGCTGAAATAAGAAGTGGTTTTCCTATATTTTTCTTTTAAAATGGCAATTAAGAAAGTGGCTGAAAATCTGGAAATAACTATGTTTCAGAAAATAATGGATGAGATTGAGATAACGAAAATTGAATTGAGTAAAATGAAGCAGGAGATTAAAGATATAAGGGTCCCTGTGAGAGAGGTGACCCTGGAAGGGGTCCCTGTGAGAGAGGAGACCCCGGAGATTGGAACAGGGGTTCCTGTGAGAGAGGAGACCCTGGAGACTGGAATAGGGGTCCCTGTGAGAGAGGAGATCCCGGAGATTGGAACCAACGTGGAACAGGAACAAGATTTGGAGTCTATGGACTTTAGAAATAAAATCTATTGTTTGGAACTCAATGTTATCTCTGAAGAAATGAATGAAGATTCTAGAGATAAAGTTATCAATGGCATGGATAATCTTCTGGACTGGAATGATGTGATGGAGCCCAATATAGAGAAAATCTATGGAATTAACTGCAGCCATGTGACAATGGAAAAACTTTTAAGAGATGACCCAGTGCATTTTGAAAAAAAGAACAGAGATATGATTTTACAGCAGTATTTCAGCAACCTATTCAGAATGGATGGCAAGAAAATATTTGGGATAGAGGTAATTCCCATCAGACTCTTACTATATGACTATGGCTTTGACAGCAAGATTATTATGGAATACTGATAATGGAAGATTGGATATTGAAATTACTGGACTTAACAAGACTACTGAAGATGGAAGATGGAAAATGGAACTAATAGAGATAATAGAACAATGGCTACTGAAATTATTGAACCTAACAGATTCTGATGTGATGGATTAATTGAAATGTTTATTTTGACTATGGTTATGACAATAAGATTATCATAATTAGTAATGAGATGGATTAATCGATATGCTTATCTGGAAAAAAAAATTGATAGATATATTTCTTAAAGAATTGAAACCTCTCTTTGACTTTTTGTGGAAAGAATAAAGTAATGTTTATGAGATTTGATGATTAAGTAAGATAACTACTGGAGGAAAGTGATTTTATAATATGACTTAAGAGACAGGATTGTTATATATTATAGACTTATAACTGATTTGATCTTTGACAAATGGGAAGTCAATATTTTACTCTTTATTTTTTATTTTTGTTTTTTTTTTCTTTTTTTCTTTTTGTTTAACTATTTTTGATTTTGTTTTTTGTCTTTGAATGTTTTATGATTTTGTCTTGTATGTTTTATGAAAATCTGAATAAAAATTATTGAAAAAAAAAAAAAAAATGCGACCCAACAAGAACTTTCCTCAAACAATGTCCCCAATGAAACGGACCTTGATTTCTCAAGTTTGCCTGACCCTTTTATGGCTCATATGGCACCTTCTATGACCAACCGAAACTGGGTCAATGCCCCGTTACAGGATGGAGCAACAAGCTTAAATATAAATCCTCTGGATTATGGAGAAAAGAACTCTTTAACATGTCATCTAACTGATACCCATACTCCAATCTCTCCGAAACATAAAGTGAAATCAGGTGCCGTTTTTATAGACTCCATGGGAGTTTTGGATCAGATTATGGAACTAAACTGATATGACCAACAATCAAACCCACTTTGTCCTGAATTTTCACCAACTTTCCAGATATCTTACCCAGCGATAACTGGGGAAGAATTCTCTACTTGAAATCATGGAATACACCTCCTTTCCTGGAATATCGCTGGTTGGTCTGCAAAACAATCATCTCCTGACTTCATCACATATTTGAGCGAATTCGATATAATTTTTTTCCAGGAAACTTGGGCTGTACAAAACTTGATAGCAGATGGATTTTCAATTGCACATCTACCTGCGACACCACCTTTACCAAAAATGAAAGGTCGCCCGAAAGGAGGCTTGGCAATACTTATAGCCACATCAACATCAGCATGTATTACAAACTTGAATTCTTGTAAAAATATTGCCATGGGAGTCCTTTTGTCTTATAATACATGTGCCTTCCTCCTGATTAATGTATATATCCCCCCTAACCTTACAAAAGCTCAAACAGATCAAGTGTGGGATGATTTAGATAGATATATCACTACACAGGAGGCATTATTCCCTAAAGCTTTTCCTATAATTATGGGTGATGTTAATGCCAGGATTGGCTCAGATAATGATAAATTGTTTGCCTCAAAATTATGGGGAGGAGAATCTATTGACTATAATAACTTTATTTTAGATAGATCCTCTAAGGATACTAAGATTAATTATGGAGGTATATGCCTAACAAGATTTATTGATAGTAGAAATCTCACTATGTTAAACGATTTAAGCTGGCTTGATAGATGTGCGGAATATATGTATATTTCCGGATCAGGAAGTAGCGTCATAGACTATGCCCTAATTCCCCAATATCTATTGAAATACATTCTAAACTTTAACATCGGTAATAGACAAGATAGTGATCATCTACCAGTAACCTTCTCAATCTGCCTACCAGAAAAGGGACGTCTGCTAAACTCGCATACCCAAATGTCATATTCACCACATCCTACCCATAAAAGAATCATTTGGTCCCCACAAATAGCTTTAAATGTGGCCACATTCCTCTCCTCTGATTTGGCTCTGACAATAAGGGGAAGAATTATGAACGCTACAAATCCCTGTTTGGCTATAAATACTTATGCTTCTTTGATTTCAAGTTTAAAAACTTTAGCCTCCCCATCTACCACCCACAGGACAACCACTTATATGAGCTGCCCAAGATGGTTTGACAAAGATTGTCTGGATGCCAAGAAACAACTTAGGCAGATATATCTTTAATACCGCCAATCAAATACAAATATACTTCCGCCTGAGTACTACAATGCTAAAAAGAACTATAAACAAATAATAGCTAACAAAAAAAGACATGTGATACATAAGAGTTGGGATTCGCTAATACATGCTTCAAGAACCAAAAATTCCAAAAAATTTTGGGAGATTGTTAATGGATCTTTTGGACTCGCAAATATTGTACCATGCTGTATCCATTCTCACATATGGGAACAATACTTCAATGACATTCAGATTAATACAACCTTGCGCCCTTTCTCCCAAAGCATGACAAATATTCAGGATTGGCCGCCAGTTTCTCAATCAGAAATAACTGACTTGATTGCTAAGATGAAAACAGGGAAAGCCCCTGGTTTTGATAATATTACGCTGGAAATACTGAAAGAACATTCAATTTGGTGGTCACCGATACTGGCAAATCTTTTTACATTGATAAATGCCTCCGGATGTATACCTGAATCTTGGCGGGAAGCCATAGTTGTCCCTATCTTTAAGAAAGGGAACAGAGAGGAGCCAGCAAATTATAGACCTATAAGCCTCCTCTCTGTTATTGGCAAACTATACGCCAGTTACCTGAATAAGAGACTCTCAGAGTGGATAGAGGAAGAAAATATTCTTGGATGGGAGCAGGCCGGCTTTAGAAAGGGCAGGTCTACAATTGACCATTGCATTATCCTAAACCACCTGGCGGAAAAATACAAAAAACGCTGTGGGAATGGCCTTTTTGCCGCTTTTGTTGATCTAAGATCAGCATTTGATTCTGTACCTAGGGAACTACTTTGGGCAAAACTTGATAAAACTACGATTGATAAAAGACTCCTTTTCTTAATAACTCAGTTGTATCAACAGACTTCCTTTCGAGTTAAATGTGGTCAGGGAGGGGGTCTTACAAATTCAATTAAAACAAACACCGGAGTTAGGCAAGGATGTATATTATCTCCTCTCCTATTTAATCTTTTCTTAAATGATCTGTCATCTAAATGCCAGTCACTGACCTTTCATTCTCCCAAATTAGCAGATAAACGATGTCCACTGCTTTTATATGCAGATGATGCCGTACTCCTATCTCTATCTAAAGTAGGACTAAAACGGCTATTTCGAGGTTTTCTGCATTATTGTCAGGACAACAAATTGGCCATAAATTTCACCAAAACTAAAATTTTAGTATTTGCTAACCACTTTCGGCCCTCAGTGTGGAATATAAATGGTCAGAAAATTGTACAGGTAAACAAATTTAAATATCTGGGTATCCTATTTCACGCATCACTATCTTGGACATCCCATATTCAGGCGGCCATTGTAACTGCAAGAAATTCTGTCAAAGGTATTTTAAGGTTCTTTTATACTAAAGGAGGCCAATTTATCCCAGCTGCTCTGAAAGTTTTCAGTTCTAAAATAATCCTTCAATTGTTATACGGAGTCCCGCTTTGGATCAGTGCATATAACTCATCTGTAGAGGCAGTTTTGTCATCCCTTCTCAGACAAATTTATGGTCTACCCAAATGTGCCCCATCAGCGGCCCTTAGATTAGAATCTGGCTTAATTTCGCTACAATCACATGCATGGTCTATTGCTTTCAACTACTGGTGTAAAGTGTCATATGAAAACACCCCTAGTTATTCTTTTTTATGGGAAGACACATATAATTCACACTGGGCAAAAAAATTTAGCTCCCATCTTACAAGCATAGGTTTATCCCCTGAATATTTAACATCTCAAGAGCCAAATTCAATAAAACATCTTATTCGAACTCGGCTTAGAGATATAGACTATCAACTTGCAATCTCTTCAGCCTCCTCCACCTGTTCTCCGATTTATTTTGACCTACATTATGATCTGCTGAGTTACTCCCCCTATTTGGATTTTCTCACCATCCCAAAATATCGTACAGTTTATACTAAGGCTAGATTTAATTGTCTAGCCTCGGCTCTATTGGATGGAAGATTTCTGGGGATCCCTTTTGCTAACCGGATTTGCCCATGTAAAGCTGATGCGATTGAAACCCTTTTTCATGTTATTTTTGATTGTGTTCTATATAGAGAGGAACGTATAAAATTTATTACCCCGATAATAAACAAATTTCCTCATAAATCAGATAACAGGTTACTTACCTTTTTGCTATCTGGCTTTAACAGAGATATTACTTTGTCTGTAGCTAAATTCCTTTTTATTGCTCAACGAATTCGTAGGGGTTGTTCTCCCCCTGATGTTTAGGACATTTGAAGTATTTTATCTTTTATTGTAATGTAGACTACAATAGTCTGATGTTTTATCCTTTTGATTCTCCTTGTATCCCTGTTTTAATATATGAAATACTTGTCTTATGTATATGGGTCTATGACCGTAATAAAATGGATTGATTGATTGATTGATTGACCAAAAAGTTAACAGAGATGGCGCCTGCCTAAAATTTAAGGGGAGGGAATTCCACAGGGTAAGTGCCACCACACGAAAGTTCCGTTTCCTATGTTGTGTGGAACAGACTTCCTGATAAGATGATATCAGCAGGAGGCCCTCACCTGCAGAGCACAGTGATTGACTGGGTATATAAGAGATAAGATGGTCTTTCAGGTATCCTGGTCCCAAGCTCTATAGGGCTTTGTACACCAAAACTAGAACCTTGCACTTGGCCCGGTGGCAAATGGATAGCCAGTGCAATTCTTTCAGCAGCAGGGTAACATGTTGGAAAAACCCTGCCCCAGTGAGCAGTCTCACTTCCGCATTTTGCACCAGCTGTAGCTTCTGAACCAACCTCAAGGGCAGCCCCATATAGAGCACATTACAGTAATCCAGCCTGGAGGTTACCAGTGTGTGGATAACAGCGGTCAGGCTATCCCGGTCCAGAAACAGCCACAGCTGTCTTACCAGCCAAAGCTGGTAAAAGGCACTCCTAGCCACTGAGGTCACATGGGCCTCTAGTGACAAAGATGGATCCAGGAGCACCCCCAAACTACAGACCTGCTCTTTCAGAGGGAGTACGACCCCATCCAAAGCAGGCAATTGACCAATTATCTGAACTCAAGAATCACCAACCCACAGTGCCTCCGTCTTGCTAGGATTCAGAGTCAGTTTATTGGTCCTCATTCAGCCCACCTCCGAGTCCAGGCAGCTGTCCAGGGCTTGCACTGCCTCTCCCAATTCAGATGTCACAGAGAAATAGAGCTGGGTATCATCAGCGTACTGCTGACACCTCATCCCAAATCTCCTGATGACCGCTCTCAAGAACTTCATATAGATGTTAAACATCATGGGGGGAAAGATGGTACCCTGAGGCACCCCACAGCACCACTGCCATGGGGCCAAAAGGCAATCACCCAATGGCCTCCCCCTGTCTCCCAGTATAGGGCGTTTATCTATCTGCACAGGCAATCTAACAATTGATCTGCTGGTAGCTCATAAATCTGTCAATTTCAGTTTCTTTCAATTTTTCATTTCTCTCCAATTTTAAATTCAGTTCCCCACATTTTCAGATCACTTTGTGATTTTTTTTAGGTCTTCATGAAAATTCATCAGCATTTTAGTGTGAATTTCTTCTAATGCACATTTTTGTATGCAATTTTGCAGAATATACGTATTTTTGCAAGGCAGTTTTCCCCAATATAATTTTATTTATTTATTTATTTATTTCGATATATATACCGCCCACAGCCCGAAGGCTCTCAGGGCGGTGCACAGCATGGATAAAATACAATAGAACAATAAAATCACGAAAGAGTAAAAACATACATATTGAACAGTTCAACAACCTGCTATATATTAAAAGCTAAAAGATAGATTAAAATGCTTGGGAGAATAAAAAGGTTGTAACCTGGCGCCGAAAAGAAAAAAGTGTAGGCGCCAGGCACACCTCATCAGGGAGACTGTTCCATAATTTGGGGGCAACCACCGAAAAGGCCCTAGATCTTGTTACAGCCCTCTGAGCTTCTCTGTGAGTCGGAGCTCGGAGGAGGGCCTTAGATGTTGAACGCAGTTAACGGGTGGGTTCATACTGGGAGAGGCGTTCCGCTAGGTATTGTGGTCCCTCACCGTGTAAGGCTTTATAAGTCAAAACTAGCACTTTGAATTTGGCCCGGAAACAAATAGGTAGCCAGTGCAAACGAGCCAGAACAGGTGTTATATGCGTGGACCGTCTGGTCCTCGTCAACATTCTAGCTGCTGCATTTTGCACTAGCTGTAGTTTCCAAACTGTCTTCAAAGGCAGCCCCACGTAGAGCGCATTGCAGTAATCCAATCTCGAGGTTACCAGAGCATGTACAACTGAGGCAAGGTCGTCGCTTCCCAGATAGGGACGTAGCTGGGCTACCATCCGAAGGTGGTAGAACGCATTCCATGCCACCGAGGCCACCTGCGCCTCGAGAGACAGGAATGGATCGAAAAGAACCCCCAGGCTACGAACCTGTTCCTTCAGGGGGAGTGTAACCCCATCTAGAACAGGTTGAACATCCACCATCTGACCAGAGAAGGCACTCACCAACAGCGTCTCAGTCTTGTCAGGATTGAGCCTCAGTTTATTAGCTCTCATCCAGTCCATTATCGCGGTCAGGCAACGGTTCAGTACATTAACAGCCTCACCTGAAGAAGATGAAAAGGAGAAGTAGAGTTGCGTGTCATCAGCATACTGGTGACAACGCACTCCAAAACTCCTGATGACCGCACCCAGCGGCTTCATGTAGATGTTAAAAAGCATGGGGGACAGAACCGATCCCTGCGGGACTCCACAATGGAGAGTCCAGGGTATCGAACAATGTTCCCCAAGCCCTAGTCTCTGGAGCCGATCCATCAAGTAGGAGCGGAGCCACTGCCAAGCAGTACCTCCGACTCCCAACTCCATGAGTCTCTCCAGAAGGATACCATGGTCGATGGTATCAAAAGCAGCTGAGAGATCAAGGAGAATCAACAGAGTAACACTCCCTCTGTCCCTCTCCCGACATAGGTCATCATACAGGGTGACCAAGGCTGTTTCAGTGCCAAAACCGGGCCTAAAACCGGATTGAAACGGATCTAGATAATCGGTTTCATCCAAGAGCACCTGGAGCTGGTTGGCGACCACCCGTTCCAAGACTTTGCCCAGGAATGGAACATTCGCTACTGGTCTATAGTTAAGGTTATCTGGGTCCAGGGAAGGTTTCTTCAGGAGTGGTCTCACTACCGCCTCTTTTAAACAACTAGGAACCACTCCATCTCTCAAGGAGGCATTTATCACTTCCCTGGCCCAGCCAGCTGTTCCATCCCTGCCAGCTTTCACTAGCCAAGAGGGGCAAGGATCCAGCATCGAGGTGGTCGCACGTACCAGTCCAAGCACCTTGTCAATGTCCTCGAGCTGTACCAACTGAAACTCATCCAATAAATGACGACAAGACCGTGTTCTGGATACCTCATTAGGTTCAACTGCCATAATACTGGAGTCTAAGTCCCGACGGATGCATAAGGTTTTATCTTGGAAGTGCCCAGCGAACTCGTTACAGCGGGTTTCTGAAGGTTCTATAATATCCTGAGGACTATGGTGTAGAAGCCCTCGGACAACTTTAAAAAGCTCCGCTGGACGGTTGAGAGATGATTTAATGGTGGCAGCGAAATATCGCTTTTTCGCTGCCCTCACCACTGCTGTATACAGCTTAGTGGAGGCACTTACCAAGGCATAACTGCATCCGTCAGGAGTACACCTCCATCTGCACTCAAGCCTTCTCCTCTCTTGCTTCATCGCTCTCAGCTCCGGGGTATACCACGGGGCTGCAAGAGCTCTGCATGGGATAGGGCGCGCAGGAGCGATTGTGTCAACGGCCTGGGTCATTTCCGTATTCCACAGTTCGACCAGGGCTTCGACAGGGGCGCCTGTCTTATCAGCCGGAAAATCCCCCAGAGCCCTTTGGAAACCCTGAGGATCCATTAGTCTCTGAGGTCGGACCAACTTAGTGGGTCCTCCACCCTTGCAGAGGGAAAGGGTGGCTGTAAGCCTAAACTTCAGCAAGCGGTGATCTATCCATGACAATGGGGTTGATGAGAAATTCCCCACCTCCAGATCACCATCTCCATGTCCAGTGGCAAAGATTAAATCAAGGGTATGCCCCGACACGTGTGTTGGGCCAGTGTCAAATTGAGACAGCCCCATGGTTGCCATGGAGGCCATGAAGTCCTGAGCCGCCCCAGATAAAGCAGCCTCAGCATGAATGTTGAAGTCCCCCAGTACCAATAGTCTGGGGGACTTCAACAGTACCTCCGAGACTACCTCTGACAGCTCAGCTAGGGAAGCCGTTGCGCAGCAGGGTGGACGGTACACCAACAAGATTCCCAGTCTGTCTCCTTGACCCAACACAAGGTGGAGGCATTCCAAGCCAGACATCACCTGGACAGGGTGCTTGATGAGCAAGAGAGAACTCCTATAGGCCACAGCCACCCCACCTCCCTGACCCTCGGATCTACCACAGTGCTGAACCATATACCCAGGTGGGCAGAGCTGGGAAAGAGTAACTCCTCCCTGATCACCCACCCAGGTCTCCGTTACGCATGCCAGGTCGGCACCCTCATCAACAATTAAGTCATAGACGAGGGAGCTCTTATTATGTACCAACCTGGCATTTAGGAGCAGCACTTGGAGATCCGAGGGCTGGCTGATAGGACAACCAACAGTCCTGCGGGTGTGAGAAGGACCGGAACAAGATACAGACACAACTTGTCTGGGACGCGTTCCCCTAGTCTGGCATGTTCTTCTCACAACGCCATACCTCCCGTCACCCGTCACTACGTTAATTGGGGCCCCCGAAAGTCCCCCCAGTCGGAGCAAAGCTCTCTCTCCCAAGCACATGATAAAATAGACGTAAATTCACACTCATATACTCAAATAGACACTCAATCTCATTCAATCCAAACACAATCTACAAATTAACTACACAGGGATTCAAACTAATACATTCATATAAAAACTCAAATTCATTCATACTAAGCACAATCCACACATTAAAACAGTAACAGCAGACGTTAAACATTCAACACACAAGCAAGCGGGACAGTAGTGGCCAGCATGACCAAGATGGTAATAAGGTCAAGATAGTGGCAGCAGCCGGGAGCTATAGCAATAGGGCAGCAGCACCTGCGTTCAAAATGTCAATAGTAATAACCTGTCCCGAACGAGATGACAAAAGCAGCTAAGAGCCACAGCAACAGCGACAGTGGTACAACCCCCGAGAGGGAACTACAGCAGCAGCCCCACCCAAGCAGCGGCGATGGCGGTAACGGCGGCGGTGTCCACACTCAAACAGCAGCAGATGAAAGCAGCGGCAGTGGGACAAACCTCGTAAGAAACAGTCCCGCCGATCCAAACAGCGACAGGATTGAAAATGCCCCCCTTTCCATTCTAATGCGAGCCTGCAAATTACTTTGTTCTTTCCCCTTCCTTTTTACACATTTTAGGTACCAACCCCAGAGATCCGTGCTCATAGTTTGTACTTCGACCTCTCTGCTTATGGCATGGATATGTCTGCTATGAGAAAAGAATCTCCAAAGCCTGGATTCCATCTTAAAATCTATGGGACGTTCCGCAACCGTTACCTGGCTTTGGCATGCCCTGCTTCTGATTCCAAAATGGTGAGGTTCTTACGCCATACACTCAATTCTTCAGTGAGTATCCAGAGCTACCATTTTGTGCTGTATTCAAATGAGAAGTGTGATTTTGGTTGCGATTAATGTGATAACCCGCTTCAAAATTCAGCAATCATTAAACAAGGCATAAGAACAGCCTGCTGGATCAGGCCAATGGCCTATCTAGTCCAGTATCCTGTTCTCACTCTGGCCAACCAGATGCCAATGGGAAGCTCACAAGCAGAACCTAAGCACAAGAGCGATCTCCACTCCTGCTGTTTCTAGCAACTAGTATTCAGAAGCATACTGCCTCCAACTACGGAAGAGTGCTGTTGGTTAATCTATACCTGCCTTATTTATTTTTACTCAAGAATAAGGAATTGCTTTTGTGCACATGTGTATCCTCTGAGAGATACAACCTCATTCAAATGAGCAGGCATTCAAAAATCACAGCCAATTCACTCCTTCTTGCTCCTGCTGCCTCCCTGCTACTGTGAACTAAGTCATGCTTCGGCTTAGTGTTAGGTCTGAACCTGGGCTCATGGTCCCTCCCCCCAATAAACCACAAGCAGTAAACCAAGAACAGACCTTGGTTCCAGCTCGTGGATTCTTTGGAGTAAGACAAACCACGAGGCCAGATTTGGACATAACCCTAACTGAAACCATGGGTTAGTTCCTGGCACCACTGCAGCAGCCGGACTGGGGAAGGAGTGAAGCAGCTGCAGTTTTCTTCCTGTGCATGATTGCTCATTCGTGCTAAGCCATAGTTTGACTTAGCATTATGTGCAGACCACTGAATCCGTAATTGGAGATATATGGGGGAGTCATCTTGAAAAACAGCCCTGTGCCTGGTTGCTAGCCTACTTGTTCAAGAAAATGTAGATGTGGTTACTATTTAAGAGGCAGCTATGATCTCTTGCATGAAATGAATCTTAAAAGGTTCTCCTGCAAAGAAGCTTATTACAGGTATCGGCACTGCTACAGGGAAGGTTCTTATCTGGAAGTAAATTGAACAAAGCTTCTCCACTCTACCACATATTAGGGCCAAATGACACATCTTTGCTTGTAACCTGCAAGTTTTTTAACAATGGAAATTACATATAACCTGCAGTGTTGTTGTTTTTTTAAATGACTCTTTGTATTGCAGCTTGTCCTGGCCAGCTCCATTGGATTCAGACTCAGACTCGCTGGTGTGTTTTGTTCCATTATGTTTAATGTGGAATTTCAGCTTAAGCATTTCATAGATCATCTTATAGATTACACAAGATTCTGCATCTCAGCACAACGTAACTAGGCATTACTACTTGAAATCAAGACATTGTGACAGCAAGTAGACACATCCCTTGGGATCCTTAAAATAGGTCCAGGTCAGGCACTTTCTACTTGCAGGGAAAGGTTTCACTGAATGGGCCTGTGTGAGCATGCAAGCACTCCGCTTAGTTGGAAAAGCTGGGGCTGCCTCTGCACACCTGCACAGCTGTCTGTGCACCCTGGACAACGGCAGCGGCACTTCCAAGAGATCCATCTCAGACACTAACTCAGATGGCTCTCTTTATTCCTTCCCTTTTAGAGGAGGCAGCAGAGGCGAAGACGGGGTGGAGGGAAGGAGAAGGGGCTGGCTCATGGTCAGACAGTGTTTGTTGTAACTGGAGCTAAAGGGGTGGAGCTGTCATTGTCAAAAGTGCTGAAACCATCTGCTTCAGTACCTCCCTGTTGCAAGCCAGATAGCCCCTCTCTTGGGTTGCATTCTATCTCTCCCCCCCCCCCGGCTCACTCCAGGAATGCTCCACAGGACTCATGACATGGGGTGATATTTCATGGGATCATGGCAGGTATGAAGATGGAATTTCACCCTTTGCTCCATCGTAGACCCCTGCTGTGGTCCTGAAGGAAAATCAATCTTCTGAAGCTGGTACTATTTGCTTTGGAAGAAAATGCCCCATCCTGAAAAATAACATATTTCATATGTCCACTTCTCCCCTCCATGGGGACCTTTACATTTCTGCTCCTCCCCCTTACAGGTGGGCTCCACCCCAGCCTCGGATTGTCTTTCAAGAATGGGCAACCATGTGACCGGTGAAGGCTGATTTGTTAGGGCAAATGGAGCACTGCTCCACCAACCTTATTCTGCGCTCAACCAGTGCCCACCTGCCTACTTCCTACTTATAACCAGGCCAGGGGTGGCACTTCCTGACACCATCGTCCTCCTTAGTCTCACTGTTGCCCTTGTGGGACTCAGCAGGTAGGAGGATGGGGAGAAAACTAGAATTAGTTGGCTCTGCCTCTCATTGGTTCTGGCTCCGCCTACTGTTTGGGCTCCCTGCCTTCTGCAATGGGCACCAGACACCACTGCATGTGACATCACCAGGCCCTGGCTTGTGACATCATTAGGCTTTAGCTTGAGACGTCACCAGCCCCCACCTTGTGAGTCTCAGTCTTGGACAATATTGATAGTAACTGGTGTTGTGCTCAGTCTCAGACAGTGTTGATGGCTACCGGTATTGTGCTGGTGCTTCTCTTTTGTTTAGCACTGAATAAGGACCTCGGCATTTCACCCTGTTTTCAGCCTGCCTTCAAGTAAACTGCTCAGATGTATTACGGGATATATCTCTAGTATCTTTAACCGTTGTGCAGAAGAGAACATACTGGCAAGTGCAGCTGTTCTCTGCTATTCCTATTCTAAACAACTGGGTTCTGTCTGTAATTAGAACTTCACTGACATCCTGTACTTATACACTCAGAAGTAAGCCCTATTGAATTCAATGGGATTTACTCCCAGATAAAATTATATATAGGATTGCAACCTAGTTCTTTTTAGTTATGGGATTTGTTGTTGTTGTTATGTGCCTTCAAGTTGATTACAACTTATGGTGACCCTATGAATCAGTGGCCTCCAAGAGCATCTGTCATAAACTACCCTGTTAAGATCATGTAAGTTCAGGTCTGTGGCTTCCTTTATGGAATCAATCAATCTCTTCTTTGGCCTTCCTCTTTTTCTACTCCCTCCTGTTTCTCCCAGCATGATTGTCTTTTCTAGTGAATCATGTCTTCTCATGATGTGTCCAAAGTATGATAACCTCAGTTTCATCATTTTAGCTTGTAGTGACAGTTCTGGTTTAATTTGTTCTAACAGCCAATTATTGGTCTTTTACACAGTCCATGGTATGCGCAAAGCTCTCCTCCAACACCACATTTCAAATGAGTGGATTTTTCTCTTACCCACTTTTTTCACTGTCCAACTTTCACATACATACATAGAGATCGGGAACACCATGGTCTGAATGATACTTACTTTAGCGTTCAGTGATACATCTTTGCATTTGAGGACCTTTTCTAGTTCTCTCATAGCTGCCCTCCCCAGTCCTAGCCTTCTTCTGATTTCTTGACTGTTGTCTCCATTTTGACTAATGACTGTGCCAAGGTATTGATAATCCTTGACAAGTTCAATGTCCTCATTGTCAACTTTAAAGTTACATAAATCTTCTGTTGTCATTACTTTAGTTTTCTTGACGTTCAGTGGTAGTCCTGCTTTGTGCTTTCCTCTTTAACTTTCATCAGCATTCGTTTCAAGGTTATGGGATATGGACATTTATATTATAGGTTCTTGATATTTATTTATCTAAAGATCAAATAAATGGAACCAGAGCATTTAATTTCAACTGTATTGTATTTCTATTATGACAATTTGTAATGGATACACACACATACAGATTCCAGTAGGTATTTGGTATGGTCCCAGAGATGTAGAAAAGAGAGCTGTAGGGTTTTCTATTGTTCATCCATAGTGAAGCTAACATTTGGATTAATTTACAAAATATGGGACAGACATATTGAACTGTTGCCTAAGCCTGAGCCTTGTCAGTTTCCAAATGCAGGAAGTTTTTGGCATGGTGAGGGAGAACTATTAAATCAAGAGATCCACCACCTGCAGATGAAGTGACTGTGCATGCTTCTTCTGAATATGTAGATCAGAACCCAATGAATTGTTTTCCTCTTATCTACTGTTAAAATGATATATTGGGTGTTCCTTACCTTTCAATCATAAATTAAGCTTATGCTGTATGGGAAATGAGGCATATAGGAAAAAAGTAGGCTTGATAGAAACTATATTGTAACTGCCTGCATATTTATGCTCCTTTAACCTTTCTACTGCTGTTAGAAAATAATTAACAAGGATTGCCTACCAAGTGGTTTTAATGTTATTTTTTTTCTGCTGTGTTAGCCTGCAAGAACAAACATTGTACATCAAGAGCAAACATTGTACATCAAAAGCATAAGGGCTTCAAGAACGGTTTCTATCACTGACTATTTATATCAGACTTTTGATTTGCAAAGTCATACTGAGGCCATAGCTCAGTGGTAGATCATCTGTTTTGCATGCAGAACGCCCCAGGTTCATTCCTCGGCATGTTCTGGTAGGGATGGAGAAGTCTTCTGCCTGAAACCTTGGACAGCCACTGTCAGTCAGGGTAAACAATAGTGAGTTAGATGGACCAACGGACTGACTTGATATAAGGTTCCTATGTAAAGTGCTTTTGAACAGCTAATTCTCCCTCCTTAACAAGGCAGGAAGAAAAATGCATGCATCCATACATAGCCTTAGTACAAACTACCTGTTTCATGTGTTACATTATGTGTGTGGACACATATCATCTGTGCTGATCAACACAAAAAGGTTCACCAGCTAGCTTAAGTGCCCTTTAAAGGGGGATTAGGCAAATTCATGGAAGAGTGATTTATCCAGAGCTATTGGTCAAAACAGGTATATTGAATCTCTATGTTCAAATGGAATATACCACTGAATAGCTGCTGGGTAGCTACAGTGAGGGAGGGCTCTTGCTTTCTGGCTCTCTTTGACAGCTGGTATAGCACAGTGGGGAGGAGAGCCTGGCTGGGAGTCCAGAGTCTGTGAGTTCAAATTCCCACTTGTGTCTTCTGGGTGTCAAGGGCCAGCTAAAGATCACCCCCACAGTGAGTGGCTCAGGGGTTACGTGCCCTGCCACCTGTGCAGCCGTGGGCAAGCTGCATAGTCCCAAGGAGCCCAGTTGCCCCCCAGCTGGCAGTTGCAGACAAGGAAGGGTCTGGCTTGTGCAGCTGTGGCAAGCTGAGCAGGCCCTAGCCAGCTGGGGAGGACTAGCCTCAGAGGGTGGCAATGGTAAACCCCCTCTGAATACCGCTTACCAT
This sequence comes from Rhineura floridana, assembly GCF_030035675.1. NCBI lineage: Eukaryota > Metazoa > Chordata > Lepidosauria > Squamata > Rhineuridae > Rhineura > Rhineura floridana. The sequence goes on along the minus strand of NC_084492.1, from coordinate 14,938,933 downwards.
GAAATCCCTTTTCATAGGGTAGCCATAAGTCAGGATCGACTTGAAGGCAGTCCATTTCCATTGTGGGCTTCGTGGATGCATCAGCTTTCCCAATGGGAAATACACAAGCAGGGCATTGAAGGCAATAGCTCTCTCCCACTACTGTTCCCTAGGAACTAGGGATAGGGGAGAAATTAGATTCAGTTCACATTTAAAGCTTAATCTATCAAATCCACACTTTCCAAAACAATATGAGAACTGAAAAGCCAGCAATCCTTCTAAATCTGCACTTCTCAGAATTTTGTGATGCACTCTCTCTCATCTGGTCCCAATAGTGACCTGCCAGATGCAAACCAGGTTATCCGTGTAGACAGCAAACAGAGTCTGTCCATCAGCCGACCAGGCCAATGAGGTGCACTGGGATGGCTCTGCCTTGCTGCTGGTGCTGATCACTTCCTGCTTGAGCTCATCCACAATGATCTTGCCTTCCAGGTCCCATATCTTGATGCTGGGCCCAGTGGCAGCACACAGCCAGTAGCGGTTAGGGCTGAAGCATAAGGCATTGATGATGTCCCCACCATCCAGTGTGTACAGGTGCTTGCCTTCGTTCAAGTCCCACAACATGGCCTGGCCATCCTTGCCACCTGAAGCACACAGGGAACCGTCAGGTGAGACTGTCACCGTGTTCGGGTAGCCAGTGTGCCCAATGTGGTTGGTCTTCAGCTTGCAGTTAGCCAAGTTCCACACCTTCACTAGCTTGTCCCAGCCACAGGAGACAATGATGGGGTTGCTGCTGTTGGGGGGAAAGCGCACGCAGGACACCCACTCCAAGTGGCTTTCATACTGCACAGTGTACTTGCAGACACCGAGGGTGTTCCAGAGCTTGATGGTTTTGTCCCTGGAACCAGAGACAATCCGGCGGTTGTCAGAAGAGAAAGCCACGCTCAGCACGTCCTTGGTGTGGCCTACAAAGCGCCGGGTGGTGGTGCCTGTGGTAAGGTCCCAGAGGCGCAGAGTGCCATCCCATGAGCCAGAAAGAGCAAACTGCCCATCTGAGGAGATAACCACACCACTGACAAAATGAGAGTGGCCCCGCAGGGCTCGCTGGGGGATCCCATAGTTGGTTTCATCCCGGGTCAGCTTCCACATGATGATGGTCTTGTCGCACGAGGCGGAGAGGATCATATCTGGAAACTGCGGGGTGGTGGCGATCTGGGTCACCCAGCCGTTATGGCCCTTCAGGGTGCCACGCAGGGTCATCTGCTCCGTCATGGCGGCGGCTGAGAAGGCTCGCGCTCCCGCGGCAGACGGAGGATGGGCACAGATTCATCGACGGCCCTTAGCCCGGACCTGCCAGCTCGCTCAGGCCCAGAGAGAGAAAGGAAGCGGCAGCCAATTTTGTGATGCAGTTCTTCAACTAAAGAATGTTTACAAAAATGCTTGTATTTGGGAAATGTGTGCATAAAAATGAATATATTAGTGAAAATAACATACAGAAAGGCATTGTATTATGAGAAATTGCTTGCAAAATATGTACATTAGTCAAAAGTGGAGACAAGATTGTGTTTATTAGGAGAAACATGCGTTAAAATGCTGATGGACTTTTATGAGGTGTTTTCAAAAGAAAATTTGCAAATTGTTGCAGAAATGTGGAGAACTGAATTTAAGACTGGAAAAATAAGAAACTGAGAGAACTGAAACTGACAGATCCTTACATCCCTACTAGGAACTAGTATTCAGTGACATGCTTTCTCTGAGTTCCATATAGTCATTATGGCCAGTAGCCTTTGATGGACTTATCCTCCATGTATTTGGCCAGTCCCTTTTTAATGCTGTCTAAACCAGCCATCTTTTTCTTAATTAATGCAAAAATGGGCTTCTAAACTGTTTTCAAGCATAAAAACCAGTTACATATGCATCAAAATAAACATCCATAATAACAAGACCTTAAACTGGCTCAGCACTGTTCTTAATCACATTGTGGCAAACCTGGCCCTACCTTTAAGCCGAATGAGATGGTTGCCTCTGGCACAGATGCTGGATGATAGGCAATAGTGGTGAGGTGCTGGAAACCTGAGCTGGGTGTGCCATGTGGACTGCCCTGCACCCCCTAAACTAGCCTCATATGCAGTGGGAGACATTGTCTTGTCATCATTGTTGAATTCAACTATCATCTGGTTGGCTCTTGTTTGTGGAATAGGGATGGGGGTTCCATCTTGTCCTTTCCATTAGCCAGCAGAATGTCTTCTGCCAACCCTGATCTCATGACATTCAGTTCCATAAATCAGTTTTGCCTTTTGTATTTGCTGCTAATTTCATTGTGCCGATTCACTAGCCACAATGGTTGTTATGTTCTACCTTCACTGTCAGAGGCAATGTGCCTCTGAATTCTAGGTGCTGGAAATTACAGGTGGGGAGAGTACTCTTGTAGGTCCTGCTTGCAGGCTTCCCATAGGTATCTGGTTGGCCATTATGAGAATAGAATGCTGGACCCTTGGCCTGATGCAGCAGGGCTCCTCTTATGTCCTTGTTGTGTCATTGCCCAACACAGATGCACTGGCCACTGTTGTGCTCCTACGTGCAATCATTTTGACACAATCAATCTATATGATCTGAATGCTCATGTTTTTGAACAATGTTTCTGTTGCCTGCAGATAATGAAGAACGTATTCCACCAGTCTTTCAATGCCTACAAGATGGATATTGAGCCCAGAGTAAATGAGCTGACTCTCCATCATATCCAGTGCAGTGCTCGACTGTTTGAAATCATGTTGTCCCATCGGCGAGTAACTGCAGCTTTCATTGATGGGGACAATGTTGTTGTCACTGTAGAAGGAGAAGCAGCAAGGGTGCTGAATTTTGACACTGGTCAGTTTTGTGATTTAAAACTAATCATTATTTTAATATTGTACATAAAGGGAAGTGAACAAGTGAAGGCGAATGAGAAACATCTGCATGCAGAATAATGAAGTTCAAGTATCTCTATTACTTGAATTTGAAGTCTGCCCATTCTAGAGAATTAGAGGAGGCAACAATACAGTCTTAATGAGACTAGACCTCAGTGTGCAGAACCTGTGCACTTGCCCGAGATATAGGTATTCCTGAGAAATTATCGTATCAATAATTTTTATTCAAAATTTCAAAAAAACAAAACAGAACAAAACAAAAAACAACAACAACAAAACACAAATTAATAACTAATACAATAAAATAAAATGTTGACTTCCGATTTGTCGCAGATCAGTTATAGATCTATAATATATAACAAACCTGTCTCTTAATATATTACAAAATCACTTTCCTCCAGTAGTTATCTTAATTAATCATCAAATCTCATTAACATTACTTTATTCTTTCCGCAAAAAGTCAAAGAGAGGCTTCCACTCCTTGAGAAATATATCCATCGATTTTTCTCCAAATAAACATGTCAATTAATCCATCTCATCAAGTCTGCTAGGTCCAGTAGTTTCAATAGCCATTCTCAGTGTTAATTCCATCTTCCATCTCCATCCTTGCACCCATAATAATCTTGCTGTCATAGTCATAGTCATATAATAAAAGTCTGATAGGAATTTCTTTCATCATAAATATTTCCTTGCCATCAATTCCGAATGTACCACTGAAATGTTGTTGTAAAGCTGCATCTCTGCTCCTCCTTTCCACAGAATGCACCATCACATCTCCCGAGAGTTTTTCCATTGTCACACATCTGGTGTATTCCTGAGAAATTATCATGAATAACCTGAAATACAAGGGAGGAATTTCTCCCACCCTTCCTAAATGCCACCCTGTTTTACTTGAAATTCAGCTTTACGGGAAAGCAAGTGGCACCTGAGAGCCAGCATGGTGATGTGGTTAGAGTGTTGAACTAGGACCTAAAAGAACAGATTTTAATTCCCAACTAAGCCATAAAGCTCACTGTGTGACCTTGGGCCTGTCACTATCTCTCAGCCTAGCCTACCTCACAGGCTTTTTGTGAGGATAAAATGGAGACAGGGAGAACTATGTATGCCACTTTGATCTCCTTGGAGGAAAGGTGGGATATAAACATAATGATTAAATAAAATAAATAAGCAAAATGTTGCAAGGTGGAAGAACTCCTGCTCATAGAGCCAGCCAGCCATGTACTTAACCAGGATACTCCATCCCATTCCCCCCTCCCTGTAGGTTTTTTATTTCTCCCCAACAATCAGCCGGCGTTCCATGGTCACTGAGCATGCTCCATCCCCACTGGGCTGTTCTTTGGGGGATTCAATATTTTGGGCTTGTTTTCTAAAGGATTTTTTTATACTTCTGCAAACCTTGGGGTGCCTCTTGTGCACAGATGGTGTTGTTTTTGCTACATAAGGATCCACGCATGGAGAATGGAGATCATCATTAGTATATAGGATTGAAGGACAGGTAAGGCGGTTTCATGTTTAGGCAGCACAAAGACACCTTCCCATTTCCAGTGGCTCCCTCTCTTCACCCACATTGGTCTAAGAGCACTCCAAGACCATATAGGTAGAGAGTGAGGGAAATAAGAGGGGTAGGAGTAATGGGCAAAGCGGAGGAGAGAGAGGAATGGGAGAGACTCTCTCTTCCCCACCCCTATTAAATTGACTCACCACTACCTAACAGACTCTGGCCTAACCTGATATCCTCCAGGTGTCATTGGACTACAAGTTCCATGACTCCTTTCCATTGAGCTATGCTGGCTGGGGCTGATGGGAATTGTAATCCAATAACATCTGGAGGGCACCAGGTTGGGGAAGGCTGAGCTAGTACACAAAAGCAGCACAGAGTGTGAATCAAATAGGTTAAAAGCATGGGGGGGAAGGGCTGCAGCTCAGTGGTGAAGCACCTGCTTTGCCTGCAGAAGGTTCCAGGTTCAGTTCCTGACATCTCCAGGTAAAATGGACTGCCTGCAAGTTGATCCTGACTTATGGCAACCCTATGAATAGGGATTTCATGGTAAGCAGTATTCAGAAGGGGTTGACCATTGCCTCCCTCTGAGGCTAGTCCTCCCCAGCTGGCTAGGGCCTGCTCAGCTTGCCACAGCTGCACAAGCCAGCCCCTTCTTTGTCCGCAACTGCCAGCTGGGGGGCAACTGGGCTCCTTGGGACTATGCAGCTTGCCCACGGCTCCACAGGTGTCAGGGCACGTAACCCCTGGGGGTGATCTTTAGCTGGCTCTTGACGCTCAGGAGACACAAGCAGGGACTTGAACTCACAGACTCTGGACTCCCAGCCAGGCTGTCCTCCCCTCTGTGCTATACCATCTTACATCTCCAGGTAGGGTTGAGAAAATGCCCTGCTTGAAAACCTGGACAGCCGCTGCCAGTCAGTGCAGAGTCTACACTGCAGACAGTACTGAGCTAAATGAATCAATGGCCTGATTTAGTATTTGTTGTAAGGCACCTTCCTATTGTCCTATAACAGATGCTAAACCTACCAGTGTTTTTGGATCAAGAGCCAATCAATAGATTCGGGGGGGGGAAGCTAAATGGTACAGCCACTCATCCTGGGATTAGACCATTCGTAGTTGGAGACTTTGGGCTCTTTAGCATGGTTGGATGAAATCAGGGCTTTAAGTCCCCCTCCAGGTGTTATAAAATGGTCCCTGTATCTTTTTCTTTCTTTCTTTCTTGGTCAGGTATTTGTTGTGCAAAGAATAGTTACAAGCAAAATAAACAAGCCATTTTACTTGACAGACTGTTTGGAGTTTAGCTGGTCCCTGAAAATAACAATCTTTTTTTTCCCCTTGAAACACCCTCTGGCAGGCTGTGGAGTTAATCTTGGGCTGATAGGTTTGGAGTCGACAGAAGAATTAATCTATAAAGTGGCCACGGCTATGGATCAACATGATATTTTTGAGGCACTGGCAGCTAAAATCCGGCATTCAAAGCAAGTGGTGGAAGATTTCAAGCAGAATGGATTATTTACTACCATGTTTGAATGATACAATGTGGAAAAAAAACCCTCACTCGAGAACCATGATTCTTATTGCACACAAACAAAATGGAATATAGTTTTTTTTTCCTTTGAAGGAAAAAAAACCCAAATATTACTTGAAGGTCCATTTGAGAGAACTGTCCATTCAGGGCATGAGAGGTGTGACCCCAATGTATCAGCACCTTTACTCTCAAAGTTGTGTTGTGGATTTGCAGACACACCTCCCAGACCAACTCAGACACTCTGCAGAGTGCAGACAGACCATTCTTGACAGCCCTCAGGGTGATATACACTCCATTTCCCTTAAATAAGCTCTGTTGCTGATGCAGCAGCCATAGCAACTTTGGCCTTCACCTCACCAACGGTTACTCCTTCCTCCAACTTTACCCTTCTAAGACTTAATCAGGCCAAGGAATCAGAATATGATTCTAGATGGCCTGTCTGTCATGTAGTTTTCACTAATGTCAACATCACTTATGCCAACTTGACATGACTATAGGCCTAATGGTCCCTAGTTCTGCAATACTATAGCATCTCTTCTCGATCATCCCAGAGTGCAGGATATGGAATAATGGCTCAAGCTGCAGGAAGCTAGATTTCAGCTACACATCAAGAAAAACTTTCTGTTAGAATGGTACCAAAATGGAACCAATTACCGAAGGAGGTTGTGGCCTCTCCAACACTGGAGGCATTTAAGAGGCAGCTGGACAGCCACCTGTTAGGTATGTGTTAAGTTGGATTCCTGCATTGAGCAGGGGGTTGGACTCGATAACCTTATAGGCCCCTTCCAACTCTACTATTCTATTATTCTAATGGCTATTAAATTTCTGATGTTCTTAATTCCCTTACATACTGAATCACTAACTTTAAATATAATTAACATTTCATTGACAGGACAATGCCAAACCACACATAATGGCAGCTGCTTCATACCTTCAAATGCAAATCTACCCTAATCCTGTCTGAAGTCACATGGCTTCAAGGGGCTGCCTTTAAAAATAGTTTGGAAGTTACAGTTGCTCTAGAATGTGGCTGCGAGATTATTGTCTGGTTCCTGAAGAGAAAAGCATGTAACTCAGATTTTGTTTTGGCTCCTCTGACTACCTATTTGTTTTTGTGCTCAACGTAACAGTGCTGATTTTGGCCTTCAAAATAGTGGCAGGGAACCTGTGGCCTACCAGATGTTGTTGAATTCCAGCTTCCATCAGCTCCAGCCAAGCAGTAGTCAGGGATGATGAGAGTTGGGTTCAGCAACAACTGGAGGGCTGCAGGTGCTTTCAACTTTAATGTTTCCCCCCTGAACCTTCCCAGGTTTTAAAATCAGTGTCAGAACCCTGTTCTCTGTCCAGCCATCACATGATATCAGATGTACAGGCATAGAAGATTGTGCCTTGTCAGTGGTGGTGCCAAGAGTTTGGAATGCCCTGCTGATAGAGATGCGCCAGGCTATATTTCATTTTGCATTTGGGGGACATTCACTACACACTCCTGAAATGAGGTTTTAATGCAGGCAGTTGCCAACTTTTTTGGGCTAGTGGGCACATTTGGAATTTTGAAAAGTGCTATGGGCTATGTAAACTGCTGAGAGGCTTTTATGATTAAGTGGTATATATATTCTGTTAAATAAAAATAAAATAAATGGAAGCAAATCGCAACATGATTTTTTTTTTAATTTAAAAGTTTGATGTGTTGCCCTTCAGTGGCACTCATAGGTTGGTTTAGGAACATAAAACAAAAATACAACATACGTTTTTGTTTTAAATACACATTACGGAGACCTGGCTGGATGAAGCCTCAGCTCCTATTCTTGAGGCTATGTGTCCACCAGGCTTCTGTTACGCACAGCAGCCGAGGGTCGGAAGGCGGGGAGGGGAAGTGGCAGTTATTTATGTAGAGTCGTTGCTCTTTGCCAGACCTCCCCTTCGTGGGACTAGCTTTGTTGATTGTATGTACTGGAGGTTGGGCTCAAAGGGCAGTTTAGGGATCCTGCTCGTGTACCGTCTGCCCCGCTGCACGGCAGACTCCCTGGCCGAGGTGCTCAAGGTGATCTCAGATGTGCGAATGTTGTCCCCGGAGCTGTTAGTTCTGGATGACTTTAACATACACGCTGAGACCACTCTCACTGGAGCTCCTCGGGATTTCCTGGAAACCATGGCTTCCTGGGAACTGCGCCTTAGTAATAATGAGCCCACCCATGTAGCCGGTCATACTCTTGACCTTGTATTTGTCCCGGGGGGGGAGGGTAGTGTGCTGAAGTTAGGGGCAAATTCTTTTACCCCTGTGTCATGGTCAGACCACTATCTGGTAAAGATGGATCTCTCAATGCCACATGCCCTCGTCAGGGGTAAAGGTCCTATTAGAATGGTCCGCCCCAGGCGCCTGATGGATCCAGACGGTTTCCTGACGGCGCTAGGGGAATTGGAACCTGCTGAAGGTCGTCCGGTCGAAGCCGTGGTGACGGAGTGGAATGAGAGGATCGCCGGGGCGTTAGACCGAGTGGCTCCGAAACGTCCTCTCCCCCTGAACAGAACAGAACTCAAGTAGCACCATGGTACACACCACGTACTTTGAGACAGGTTGCGTACTTTGAGACAGGAGGTGAGATGACTAGAGCGCCGGTGGTGGAAGTCGCGCTCTGAAGATGTTCGGACACAGGTTAGAGCAGCAATAGCTGCCTACCAAGTGGCGGTAAGGGCAGCAAAGAGGGAATTCTTTGCTGCTTCTATTGCATCAGCTGAGTGCTGTCCCAGGAGGTTGTTCCAGGTGGTCCGAAGCCTGGTCGGTCCAGTTGCTCAGGAACCCTTGGAGCAGTCTAAGGCCTCCTGTGACAAATTGGCAAAGCACTTTGCTGATAAAATCGAACACCTGAGGAGCTTGATTCCATGCGCCGTGGATACAGTGAGTGAACTAGAGTTAACCAGTTGCAAACCGGTCAAATGGGATCGATTTCGGCCTCTTCCTGCTGAGGATGTGGACAAGGTGCTCTCATCTGTAAGGCCTACCACCTGTCTAAATGACCCTTGTCCATCGTGGCTCCTTATGAGCTGCAAAGAGAGATTGGGTGAGGGGATCAAGGCAATGGTTAATGCATCCTTGCAAGAGGGTGTTATGCCACTAGCCCTCAAGGAGGCTATTATTAAACCCATCTTAAAGAAGTCCTCCTTGGATCCCCAGATCTTAAACAACTTCCGCCCAATTTCGAACTTACCATTCTTGGGCAAGGTCATTGAGAGAGTGGTGGCAAATCAGTTGCAGACACACTTGGATGAAACGGATTATCTAGATCCATACCAGTCGGGTTTCAGGACTGGACATGGAACTGAAACAGCCTTGGTCGCTCTGGTGGATGATATGAGGAGGGCACTGGATAGGGGAGAATTCACCTTCCTTGTCCTCCTTGATCTCTCAGCGGCTTTTGATACCGCCGACCACGGTATCCTTTTAGATGCCTGGAGAGCTTGGGATTGGGAGGCACGGTTTTACGGTGGTTCCAGTCCTTTCTCTCTGATAGGCGCCAACAGGTAGCATTGGGTGATGAGGTTTCAGACCCTTGGCCTCTCAATTGTGGTGTGCCACAGGGTTCTATCCTCTCTCCCATGCTATTTAACATCTATGTAAAGCCGCTGGGAGAGATCATCAGGAGATTTGGGCTGCAGTGTCACCAATATGCGGATGACACTCAGCTCTATCTCTCATTTAAATCTTCACCGGAGAGGGCTGTGGAGACCATGTCCAAGTGCCTGGAATCCGTGAGTGGATGGATGGGCAGGAACAGGTTGAAGTTGAACCCTGATAAGACCGAGGTACTACTTGTGGGAGACAAGGGAGGGTTAGGAGAAGTTGACCTGGTGTTTGGTGGGGTGAAGTTGCCCCTACAGGGCCAGGTCCGCAGCCTCGGGGTTGTTCTTGATTCCAAGCTGTCCATGGAGGCTCAGATTTCGGCTGTGAGCCGGGCAGCTTGGTATCAATTACACCTTATACGTAGGCTGCAACCCTACCTCCCTGTTCAACAGCTCCCGCTCGTGGTGCATGCCCTGGTCACCTCTCGATTGGACTACTGTAATGCGCTCTGCGTGGGGTTACCCTTGAAAACGACCCAGAAACTACAACTTATACAGAATGCAGCGGCGTGCTTGCTTACCAACAGCCGCCGACGGGACCACATCACGCCAGTGTTATTTGATCTACACTGGCTGCCGGTTGTTTTCCGGGCCCGATTCAAGGTGTTGGTTTTAACCTTTAAAACCCTGTACGGTTTCGGCCCAGCTTACCTGAAAGAGCGCCTCCACCGCCACCAATTATGCCGCCCAACTAGATCAGCCACACAAGGCCTTCTCTCAATCCCGCCAACCAAAACAGCTAGGTTGGTGGGTACTAGGGAGAGAGCCTTTTCTGTGGTGGCCCCCACTCTCTGGAACTCCCTCCCATGTGATCTTCGACATGCCCCTTCCCTAGATGTATTCCGCAAGGCCCTGAAGACGTGGCTATTCCAACAAGCCTTTGAGGTCCTTGGGATGGGTAAATCGTCATGAGTCTGTCATCTATCGTATGTTGTTAATATAATTGCTTTTATATGTATTGATGACTGTCCAGTATTTCTATCTATTGTTATTAATGTGATTGCATCTGATATTATTGTATTTTATCTTTTTTAATGTATGTCGCCTAGAGTGGCTAATTGCCAGATAGGCGACAAACAAATTAAATATTATTATTATTATTATTATTATTATTATTATTAAAATACATTTTATCATTAATTTTTATTCAAATTTTTCAAAGACAAAAAACAAAACAAAACAAAAATAATTAAACAATAAAATAAAATGTTGACTTCCGATTTGTCGCAGATCAGTTATAGGTCTACAATATATAACAATCCTGTCTCTTAAATTATATTATAAAATCACTTTCCTCCAGTAGTTATCTTAATTAATCATCAAATCTCATAAACATTACTTTATTCTTTCCACAAAAAGTCAAAGAGAGGTTTCAATTCCTTGAGAGATATATCTTTCAATTTTTCTCCAAATAAACATGTCGATTAATCCATCTCATTCAAATCTGTTAGGTCCAATAATTTCAATAGCCATTCTTCCATTATCAATATTAATTCCAGCTTCCAGCTTCAATAATCCTATTAAGTCCAGTAATTTCAGTAGCCATTCTTCCATTATCAGTATCCCATAATAATCTTGTTGTCATAGCCATAGTCCAAATAAACATATTGATTAATCCATCTCATCAAATCTGTTAGGTCCAATAATTTCAATAACCATTCTTCCATTATCAATATTAGTTCCATCTTCCATCTTCAATAGTCCTGTTAAGTCCAATAGTTTCAGTATCCATTCTTCCATTATCAGTATCCCATGATAATCTTGCTATCATAGCCATAGTCATATAATAGGAGTCTGATGGGGATTTCCTTTATCAGAAATATTTCCTTGCCATCAATTCTGAATATGTTGCTGAAATATTGTTGTAAAGTCATATCTCTGTTCTTCTTTTTTACAAAATGCACTGGCTCATCTCTTGAGAATTTTTCCATTGTCACATATCTGTAGTTAATTCCATAGATTTTTTCTATGTCAAGCTCCATCACATCATTCCAGTCCAGAAAGTTATCCAAGACATTGATAACTTTATCATTAATATCTTCATTAATTTCTTCAGAGACAACGTTGAGTTCCAAACAGTAAACTTTATTTCTAATATCCATAAACTCCAGATCTTTTTCCAATTCCACATTTGTTCCAATCTCCAAGGCTTGTATCTTCCCTTTAATTTTTCTTTTCTGATCTCTAATCTCAACAATCTCCTCTCTCACAGAATCCCCTATTTCTTTAAGCTCCTGCGTCATTTTGCTAAGTTCAATTTTCATCTCCTGTCTACCCTGTCTCAGGGTTTGTTTCGTTATCACAATCTCATCCATTATTTTCTGAAACATAATTTCTTCCATGGTCTCAGTCACTTTCCTGGTTGCCATTCTTTAAACCACAAAAACAAAAATTATTTCAGCCACAATTGGGTTAATATTCCAGGCTTGCTGACATCAGAATGTAAACTGTGCAGCCTGCTTTATCTCTTATATGCTCAGGAATACAAAACAAGTTTAGTTCCCAGCATCAAAACAGTTAGTGGCGTCATGAACAAGCAGATTCGTCAAAATGAAATAGACCAAAAAGAAAATAGTCACGGACATATAATACTCCAAAGTTCATAAATCAAATTTATTTGTTTTTTTCCCCTCCTCGAAATAGAAATCCCTCTTCCGTTGATATCTTTAGAATGCACTTCCAGGACAGCTTTTTGCAATAAAAACAAAGATAAGCTTTTTCAATTTCTTTCCTCCTTAATTTCGTAAATAGAAGAGAAGAGTTATAACTCACCAGAAATTCTTTATAGCTGATTCATTGACAAATCTCTTTTTGCTGTAACAATTTAAACCAAGTGAAGAAAAAATAGAAAGAAGGATGCTTGCCTGTTAAAGTCCGTTTTTCTTTGTAGAAAAGATAAACGTGTCTCTTAGACAGTTAGAGCTTGTTGGAATGTCCGGCATTGTTGGCTGAACCTTCTCTCATAAATTAATTATGAAATCCAGTCCTCCCAACAGAAACAGGCTTTGTGGTTAATCTCTACGTTTCTCCCTGCCCGGGAGAAAATCTTTACCAGTCAAAAAGAACGTTCTGACTTATTTTAGAACTGAAAAAGCTTCTTCTGAGACGAGAGCTTGTCTCAAAAAGCAGGCACAGGCGAAGTCATCCTTCCCGGAAATCTTATTAAAATACATTTAAAACCCTTGGGTGAACTTGCACTGAAGGGTGAACGGAATGTAAGTTGCACAATACAAAATGAACTAGTGCAATTTATGTGCAGTTCACAGGGATGAACATGAACAGGAATCAGTTCCTTTTTATACATGTTGAACTTGAAGTAGTTCCCTTTGAAAATGAACTTTCCCAGCTCTGGGTCTCATTGTTGTGTAGTTTGGGCAAAAACCACTTTAATGTTAGTTGTAATTTATTTATTTTATAAATAAACCCACCTTTCCTCCGAGGAGCTCAGGCAAAGTCCTGTGCCCATCTCAGTTTTATCCTCTTAACACCCATGTAAGGAAGGTTAGAGACAAAGTGACTGGCCCAAGGTTACCTAGTGAAAGCTTCATGGCTGATTGGAGACTTGAACCTAGTCTCCTTAGTCTTAATCTGACACTCTAACCACTGAGTGTGGTTTACTAGTAGTTCTAATCTGCTATCGTCACATGTAATTTGGAAGTTTGTTTCATTTATTTAGGAGAGTAAACAGTTTCCTATTTTATAATTGTTTTTCTTCAAAGTACTTTGTAAGCTCTGCAAGACTTGAGAGCTGAAATCTAATCTAAGGGACCCCAGTTTGTCCTCCACATTTAGATGCTTGCTCTTGAACTCACAGGAAAAGAACCCTGTTTATATCCCACAATATGCTCAGGGCAGATATTTTCCCCCATTTTATCCTTACAACAATCATGGGAGATAGGCTAGGCTGAGCCATAATGACTGGCCCATGAGTACCTTTGTGAGCTTTATGGCTGAGCAAGGATTTGAACCAGGGTCTTCCTGGCCTAAGTCCATCACTTTCTCCACTATAACACATACTGGCTGTGTACACACACTATACATTCAAAGCAATTGACGTCCCCCAAAGAATCCTGGGAACAGCCATTTGTTAAGCATGCTGGGAATTGTAGTTCTGTGAGGAGTAAACTACAGTTCCCAGGGTTCTTGGGGGGGATTCCTGCACTGTAAATGTATGGTGCTGTGTGCCCAGCCTGGGTCTTTTGACTTGCAATGGTTGAAGACATGTCCACTGTTGCTGTGCTATGCTGACAAGCTGATTGCTGCACCCTCAGGGAAGGTAATTAAAGACATGCCTTTTGATTCCAGCATTACATAAATGCTGACATTGTAATGCAGGGTAGTGTAGGTTAAAGTAATATTCCTTTTAGACTGAATGGAGATGGGGGCTGGGTCTTGATCTGAACTGGGAGTGAACAGACTCAAACATTGACCAGTTGCATAGAGCCCTAGTAATGTTTTGCAATAAACAGTATCTGGGGTTTATGCTTGGAGGGGAGAAAGGGAAGAGATTACATGAAGCACGGAATGTTAGGATAAACTGGGGGGGGGGAGAACTGGAGATAGCATGGAGTGATAGTGAATACTGTGAGTTGACATAACTTGGATGGGAATGAATTTAGGAGATTACTAGTTCTAATCGCATTCATCTTGGACTTTTTTGCTGTGAATTTGCTTTCATCATTCCTCAAACAAATCCTCTGTCTGTTGTTAATCCTGACCTGTCAGTGAAGCCCAGTGGTTAAAGCAGGGGTGGGAAACCTCGCATGCAGGGGCCAATTGTGCCTCTCCAGTCTTTCTACACTAGCAATAAGGAACTTGTCCCCCCCTAGATGTTGTTAGACTCCAACTCCCATCAGCCCTTGCCAGCAGGGCCAATGGTCAGGGATTATGGGAGCTGCGGGCCAGCAATATCTGGGGAGCCACATGTTCCCTATCTCCTTGCTATGCTCTCTCTCCCCTGGCCACACATCTCACTGACCTTGCTCCTTGCCCTCTTCAAGTGCTTTTGCCTGGCTGGCATGCATCCTTGAACTGTGATAATGCCTTTTGCTTGCCCAGGTGGAGACAGGCATCTGTATAAAAACCTCAGACTCTTGCGGGGGTGGAATGAAGCCTACTGTACCAAAGTAAGAGTCCACTTTTGCCTCTCTTGGTTCCACCCACCAATGGCATGTGGCTTCCCTTGAAGGTCATCCACAAGGAAACATGGCTCACACACTAAAAAAAAGGTCCCACTCGTGGCTTAAATGGCTTGAACACCTACTCTGATATGTACACTTACACAAAGTGCTGTTAGCACAGTAACACTGTGGCAGTCTATGCAGGGGAATCGTGTGCACTGGCCAAATGACAACATAGTTCAGTCCCATAGCAGTGTTGATTCTCCTTGGGAATTGACAAGGGGTGAACCACAGAGGCTGCATACACTCCATAGTTTTAAACACCGTTCTCCACACCAAAGAATCCTGACAACTGTAGTTTACCATTCACAGAGCTACAATTCCCAGCACCCTTAACAAACTACAGTTCCCAAGATTCTTGGGGGGAAGCCATGTGCTTTAAATGCATGGTGTGTACACAGCCAGATAATAATAAGGGACATGGGTGAAAGGTACTCAGTGAAGTGCCTACAAATCCCCTTGCCAAGGGAGAGTGCCTGGCCAAGAAAGAATGCCCAGCCCCACAGGGCCTCTGTCATATGCTATCACATGGGTGTGTGTGTTAGTGTGTATGATAAGAATAAGGAGTCTTCTCCCTTTCTCATCTTCTCCATATCTCAGTGCAAGGGAGAGAAATCCATGCCTCAAACGCAAGCCTGCTGTGTGTTTCAGAGCCGGTGGGCTTGGAGAGGGGTAAGTCTTATCTCATTTGTGCCGAAATGTGGGGAAAATAAGAAACACAGCACAAGAAGACTCTGCTGTTCTTACTTTCTCTGTGTTCCACCACAAATGAGAGAAAAATCAGCCTCTCTCCCAAGCTGTCTGCACATGCCAGAAGATTGGAGCAGGGACAGGGGGTTGAATGGTTGGCTGGTGACAAGCACAGTAATCTGGCGAATAAGACACTTATCAGTATTTGTGGACTCATGAACTCAATGTATCCACCAAAATGTGGTGGATGTATACACACTTATCACAGAACTTGCAAAGTACCAGCAAGCACAATTTGAAGAAGATGCAGCACATGGTGTGGAGAAACTGGATAGAGAGACGTTTTCCTTCCTCTTCCTCTCTCACCATACTAGAACTGGTAGCATGAGGAGATTCAGGGCAGACAAAAGGAACTGCTTCTTCACACAGCACATCGTTAAATTATGGTATGTGCTATTTCAAGATGTATTGATGGTCACTACCTTGGATAGCTTTAAAAGGGGATTAAATACATTTATGGAAGATAAGATAATCAATGGCTATTAGTCATGATTATTATATATCACCTCCCCTGTCTGAGGCAGTATGCTTCTGAATACCAGTTACAGGGGATCACAAGTGGGAGAGTACTTTGCACTCATGTCCTGCTTCTTGGCTTCCCACAGGAATCTAGTCACTCAGTGTGGGAACAGAATGTTTGGCTAGATAGGTCTTTGGTCTGATCCAGCAGGCTTCTTACGTACAGTAGTTGCCTAATGTGGAAGCCTACACAATCACATGTCTGAGCTCAATAGTACACATTCCATAATACTGGGGCAACAGCAAATGAAAATTATGTTGGTGCCACAGTTAAAAAGGTCCTGCCTCTTCTACTAAGCCATGACATCTCAACTGAGAAGTAAACTCAGAACAGAACCTCAGCTGCCAATCAGAATGCATGAGAAGGAACATATAGGAGAAAGCAGCCCTTATGGTACCCAAGTCCACAGCTATTTATTTATTCATTCAACAAAATTTGTTCTACTAGAACAAAAGAACTCAAAGTGGTTTACAACAGTGGTTTACAATACTGCTTTAAAGGTAAAAAAACTACTTGCTACAACTAAGGTGGATCCATCCAGTGAACATTAGGTCTACATTAGAGGCTAAGGAATGCAAGGTGGATCCACTGTACTTGTAGCAAGGAAGTGGTACATGAAGCGTGTGATTGCATTTCAGACACATGAGGGTTTTTTGGGTTAAATAGCATCTGTGTGTGTGTGTGATCAGGTGTGGTACTTTGATGTGCAGTGAGGGGATGTTTAACCCTTTCTTCCTTATTACCATCCTGATGACAATCCCCCAAAGCTGCGATTTGTGAAGGGGGAGCACCTATTGCCCTCACCCTGGCTGCTATTTAACAACCTCCAACAAATCAGAAACATTTTTTAAAAAACGTCTTTATTATAGAAAAGGGAAAACAATTTTTTTTCAAAACTGTAAGTTAGAGCACACACAAAAACCCCATTATCTTATTGTATTCTAATACATTATAAATAGCTATTTCCCCTAAATCTTACAATCCACATTCCTAACCAACACGTTAACATTATCTACAAACTTAAAACAGCAAACAGGGAAGGTCTGAAAACAGCACCTTCTAACACATATTAACAAAAGGCATATTACTATTCCTCTCTCTCTCTTTTTATAGGGAAACAAAGATAAAAGACCACCAGGTGTTCCAGCTACTACCATATTTCACCATGACTGTTTTAATACTATTATCATTACTTACAAACAAGATGCAATCACACATTTTACACATTATTTAGTTTTGCCTAGATGCATGTACAACATGCCCAGAATTTTTGTTTTTTTAGAAAAATTGTGTTGCTAGGAGGCTGGAATATTCTGTTATATTACTTTGTCTATTGTGCCATCTGGTGCCATCTTCAGTTATTACACTTACCATGCAATATTTTCATGATACCTTCTGCTACTGGTGGGCTAGACATGCACATAAGGCAAATATTTTAAATGGCCAACCCAGTCCCCAAGGCAGTTCATAAGACTTGTGCAGCATTCTGAGGCTGAAGTCTGATCTAACACCATTGATGGGTAGAGCAATGTAAGTCATGGCAAGCCGGCGGGAGGGAGGGCCGGTGGAGGAGGAGCCAGTGGAAAGTTCCGTGGCATCCACTTGTTGTTTGGGGGCTGCCGGGACAGCTGAATGCTGGCTCAGTCGGGAGCAGTGTACACAAATGGAAAAGCAAAAGCTGGCTCTGATGAAAACCCCTACCAACGAGTAAGTGCTTCCCATTGAGCATCACTGTAATTATTTTCCTATGCCAATCTTTTTGCTGGTGGAAAGATTGCCCGGATTGGGTCCTGCGGGAGTGCCCCAAATGTGAATAGGATGTTGCGTAAGTTCCCCCCCCCCCATTCCTCCTCCATCATGCCCCCAGAACATCCTGTTTTCAGGCCTTTTGCTGGCTCTCCATACACTGGACTGACCACTCCTGGCTCCTCCGGGATGAGGGGCTTCTGCCAGTGGAGCCCGGTGGTGCCAGAAGCCTTCTGGCTCAGCTGGGGGTCTACCACATCCAACTCCCCCCCCCCAACCTGATGCAAATACAAGTTGGATTGCACCCTAAAAGAGAGAACTTCTGGATATACTCCCTGGACACATTGGCATCACTTGGTTTTAACCTGAAGGACAGTACCAGCATCACTTAGCTTCTGGAAATGAAGCCCCTCTGAGCATTCCATCCTCAAAGCTCTATAACTGCCACCTTGGTAACAGCATTTGTATGTTAGCAGCTGATCAAGGCGGAAGCCAAAACGTTTTGCTAGTAAAATAAAAACCTATGTTTTGTTAATCACAATTGTGTGTTTATATGCTTAGGTGATTAATGGAATCCTTATAGGGAGTGCTTCATGTACTTTATCTTGATTCAGCCTTTACACCAACAATGGGGTTTTGCCTCTCAATCTTGTTTTTATTTCAAGGATATTGTGCTGTTTTTATATTGTATTTTTATTATTGGACACTGCACTGGAAGCCACTAGACAAAAAGTGGTCTAGAAGATTTAAAAATAAAATAAAACAGCTTAATCCATAGAAAGCTGTAACAACCAACATTAAGAGGAACAATGTGCATTGTTGACCAGAATGCTGAAGTAACAGTGACACACTCTGCTTTGTGACATGTTCTCACACTGGATGACTTATAGGGAACTTTGGCAAGTGCACGTTTTTGAGGGGGGGTAGGCAAGGGAGACAGAGGGAGCAAGAGTGAGTGAGTGAGTGAGTGAGTGAGTGAGTGAGAGAGAGAGAGAGAGAGAGAGAGAGATGGCACTGAGAGGGAATGGGGAGGGGGAGGAGGAAGAGGAGAGAGTTAGATATTGTTCTTGTATTACTTACGGAGCCATTTTATTTGATAGAAGGTATAGTGTTAGCTAGGGGGCTACAGAGTATTAAAGAGTGTTGTTTTATTAGTTGGGGAGCTTTTTGAATTTTTATCATAGTGTCATGAAATTACTGTGAAAGAGGAAATCATTTTAAAAAAATGTAAGTAAAATTTCTTAGTAATTGTCATTTTCAGGTTCTATCACTAGCCATCAAGATTTAGAACCCCAGGGGACCATCCCTCCTCAGTCATGGCAGGATTATTCTCTAAAGATTATGCTCAGGACCAGTTTAAATGCTTCAAATAAAGTGGCTTGCCTTTTTCCTTTGTGGGTATAATTACAAGAAGACCATCTCCGAGCTTCGGAGGGTCTTTTGACAAGATTTTTCATTGGGTCCTTCTCATGTCCACAAGATGCTCATGACAGCAAATTCATGTCAGGCCTGGAGGTGTCACGTGCCTCAAGTTCAGGCCAGATATTTCAATTGAGTTTCTCACCTTCTCCCCATTCTACATTGAAAAGGCTTTGCAAACTCTGCCAAACTTACTGTAGATGGCCCAAAGTCCATCCCCCGGTCAGCAAGAAGGAAACAGAAATCTGAGCAATCCATGGGAGGTCTGATGACCAGGCGATGGACACTACAGGTTCTCTTCCAAAAGAAAAGTATTGTGAGGCTAGTGTGAATCTGACTAATTAGGTCAGAAGGAGGGAGGTCTCTGATTCAAGAAGACTTTGAAGGCATCCGTTTGGAAGAAGGGAGATTCATTTATTTGATTTATATCCTGCCCTTTCTCCCAGCAGGAGCCCAGGGCAGCAAACAAAAACACTGAAAACACTAAGATGGTATCTGCAGGAGGCCCTCACCTGCAAAGCGCAGTGATCAACTGGGTATATGAGGAATAAGACGGTCTTTCAGGTATCCTGGTCCCAAGCTGTATAGGGCTTTGTACACCAAAACTAGAACCTTGCACTTAGCCCGGTAGCTAATAGGTAGCCAGTGCTATTCTTTCAGTAGCAGAGTGACATGTTGGCAATAACCTCCTCCAATGAGCAGTCTACCTGCCACATTTTGCACCAGCTGCAACTTCTGGACCTACCTCAAGGATAGCCCCACATAGAGCACATTACAGTAATCCAGCCTGGAGGTTACCAGTGCATGGACAAGTGGTGAGGCTATCCCTATCCAGAAATGGCTACAGCTGTCTTACCAGCCAGAGCTGGTAAAAGGCACTCCTACCACTGAGAACACCTGGACCTCTAGTGACAAAGATGGATCCAGGAGCACCCCCAGACTATGAACCTGCTCTTTCAGAGGGAGTACAACCTCATCCAAAGCAAGCAACTGACCAATTATTTGAACTTGTGAACCACCAATCCACAACGCCTCCATCTTGCTAGGATTCAGAGTGAGTTTATTGGCCCTCATCCAGCCCACCACAGAGTTCAGGGCTTGCACGGCCTTTCCTGATTCAGATGTTATAGAGAAATAGAGCTGAGTATCATCAGCATACTGCTGACATCTTGCCCCAAATCTGTTGACTGCTCCCAAGGGGTTTGTATAGATGTTAAACAGCATGGGGGACAAGATGGTACCTTGTGGCAGCCCACAGCACAACTGCCAGGGGGCCAAAATACAATCGCCCAATGCAATTCTCTGAAAATGACCCTGGAGATAGGATAGGAACCACTGAAAACAGTGCCTCTGTCAGGCTCGCACCTGCTTTCACCACTTTGTCAGGCCCCTACCCGTCAGGATCCCACTTCAGGCCACCACCTGTGGCTACCGCCTTGTCACGGTCCCACCTGAGGGTCCTGCTCTCAAAATGGTTCTCTCACTGGCTCTAGCAAAGATCTCTCAAGATCCCACTGCTAGGCAGCACCACCAGACCTTCCTGTAAAACAATATTGCCTTGAGACTGTGCCTTAGCCTCCTCTTGGCTTATTGCTACTTTGTGTCTGGGTGCACTTGCAGGCCACAATCCCCCTGTATCTTTGTGCCTATAAAGAATACAGCCCTGGGTTGCTCTGGATACTTGATGATGTTACTCTATCTCTTCACCGCTGACACCATTAATACTGTTTCCCCACCTTGGTATATGCCCTGCCCACCCTTCTGGTCTGTGTAACCCAGCCAAGGATCAGACGTTAGTTAAACCAAGAAATATTTATTTATATATACAGGAATAAGATTAATTAAAGGTATAGTTTAACAAGCATATGGTTTCATCAGATGCGTTACTCTTTATGTTACTAGCAGTCAATAACCTGCCTCACTACCTGTCTAAATCCAATCCAACCCACAAAACCAACTCCAGCCTCCCTCATCAACCAACAGAACTCCCTCTCAACTGTCATCCTCTCATTTATACCTTCAGACACTCATACGCTCAGCCAATCATAATACAACATTCTCCAGCATTCCAGCCCATGTACTCCCCCCTCTCACACAGTCTACTTACCATATATACTCTAATAAACACACACTTACCATATTTACAGTATTATAAATACAGGGGCATCACAGCCTCCAATACCCATTTCACCAAATCGGCCCAGAAGGATACCATGGTCAACGGTATCAAAAGTCGCTGAGAGATCAAGTAAGAATAACAGGGTCACACTCCCCCATCCTTCTACCAATAAAGGTCATTCATCAGGGCAACCAAGGCCAATTCAGTCCCATAATCAGGCCTTGGGCAGTTCCTGTCTCTTAGCCTAACCTATCTCACAGGGTTGTTGTGAGGATAACATAGGCAGGGGTAGAAACAGGTATGCCATCTTGGGCCCCTTGGAGAATAAGTGGGATATAGACATAATAATAAATACAACTAATTAAGTATTGCTTCTTTTCTCTGCCACCCAGATGATCTCATAGTAGAGGATTTAGAGATGTCTGAAGTACCCCATGATGGGAAAGTCAACATTCACATGAGGAGTGTCAAAAGTGATGGACTCTGCTTTGGATTTTTATGCAACATGGTCTAGGCTTCTACCATACACCAATTGGCACCAGCTGGACTTGGAATTATCTCCAGCCCTTCTGAGGCTTTGGAAATGGGACCGATAAGGAATTCACATCTTCCGTGTGGCTGAACTTTGGTAGGAGTGGGCAGGAGCCCCAGAGTGAGCAATGGACTTGATATTTCAATTGGGACTGTGACTACAGAGACTGGACAGCAGAGACTGAGCTCATAAGTAGATGCCTTTTCTGGGAGATGTGCACATTAAGCTCTCTGTGTGTTTGGTACTTGGGAGGTTATTACATTACACACCTTTTTGTAGCTTATTGAACCAAATTGGAAATAAATAATATTTCCCCAGCTTATATTTGTTTTCACAGAGGGGCGGGTTGTTGAGCAATGGAAAGCATGGTTGGATAAAGTCAAGATTAGGGGTAGCACTGGACCAGAGCTGCCGACAGGGGGGTATAAGGAATACACATGAACTAGGCCCCAAGCCAACAGGGCCCCCCAGACTCTTAGCTTTTATTTTTTTAAAGTCAGTTGGACCTCTACAAAGAAACTTAGAAAGCAAAAAATGGAAGAATCCTTCTAAGGTTTTGGCAAGGAGCTAAGCCATTAGAGGAAGGAATGCTGACTACCCTCACCTGGAACTTGGGAAGCAGTAAACAACAGCAACAAACAACAACAGGAGCCATGCTGTGTTGTTGCTGCTAGCCTGATGGCAGAGGCTGATAGTCTGGGATATGTTTATTTAAGCACCTTTGTCCATATACACATTATTTCACCAGCCATCTCAGTGTGCAGCCTTTTGCAGTATAATACACAATTGGCTGGCTTTGGTATATTTTACTTGGAAATAACATCCTTGAAATAAATAAAGCTTCCTTCCTACTAAGAGAAAAATGTGATATTGCAATGCTCCCCCTTGCCACTACTGGTCTGCTTGTCATCGCTGGGTGGCTATTTATTAATATAGTAACCTTGGAACAAAAATGTAACACACAAAATGAATTAGCAAATAGAAGCATGACATCATAAAACACCTTCAGCGAGTGAAAATACCAATAGACTGCACTTTGACACAAGGATACTTTTGTTTTGCTGAGAGTTGTGAAACAGTACGTGCTTAGAGTATTTGTTGTATATGCATACGTTGTTTTTCCCTCTCCCCTTTTAATCTTCACAACAGTCCCGTGAGGTTAGCTAGGCTGAGAGTTGGTAGTTCAGACACCAAAGTTGTGAAATAGCACATCCTAGAGAATTTTGTTATTGTTATTTATCAGGATCAACAAACTTTTTTGTTTTGGAACTTTGTGGTAAATATCAGGACTATGAAACGTTGCAGTTAAAAGCACAGGGAGCTACTTTTCTGGCTTTGCACATGTTTATTTTTCTTTGCATGATCTGTGAATGACATCATATATTTGTATCTTGCTTTTCCTCCCAGGAGCTCAAGGTTATATACACTATCGTCCCCTCCCCCTTTTTATCTTTGCAACAACCCAATGAAGTAGGCTAGGCTAAACTAACATATATCCATAAGTAGCATCTCTTATCAATAGATTGTAGGGGTGGGGGTTCAAACGGCCCACTTCCCACACAGCATTCCCAGGGCCAGGAAATACTGTTGGCATCCTGATTGTGCCATCCTATGCATAAAGCAAACACTGTTTTCAATGGGAGTCGCTTCCAAATAAACATACATATGTGCATCCCCATGTTAAATGGGATTTATTCCCATGCCTGCATAAGACTGCAGCCACAGTACAGGTATAATAACAGCCACAGCTGAATATGAAATTCATTTGCATACCGCTATTTCATTAAAAACATCAAAGCAGTTTACAACACATTAAAAACAACAACCACAAAATAAAAACATTAACAATACAATAAAAACAAAGGTCAACTGCTGTGGCAAAAAAGCATCTTCTGAATTGCCTGCATAACCCTGGCAGAAGGCACCTGCTGAATGTCTGTTCGCAAAGCATTCCAGAGGCTTGGGCCGATGACACTGAGGGCTCCATTCCATAGCCATGTGAAATGAGCCTCGCTGGGATATAAGGGTTCAGGGAATCCCTAAAATACCCTGGACCTAATTTGTTCAGGGCTTTGTAAATTAATTAATTGCTGAAATTGGGCTGCTGCTTGCTGGAGAATTTCCCCTTTATTATTTTCTTCTTATTAGTAGAAGCGGCATTTGCAGACAGCAGTCCTCTTTTCCCGCACCTTTCTATCGGAAAGAGCGAATCGTTTTCCTCACACTCCCGACGCAGTCCAACTTGGCCGCTGCTACAACCAACTGCGCGCAGGTGCACCCTACTACCTTTCTCCTTCCGCGAAAAGCAACGTTGCCACGTGCTTTCCCCTTCCCGGGGACTACATTTCCCAGGGTGCGTTTTGCTCCCTGCGCGCTGGGATTGGCTCAGGAGCACCGGAAGGGGCTGTCTTCCCCTCCCCAACCTATTTGGAAGAAGAAGTCCGGCGAGCTACCGCTCTGTTAGGGAGGGTCGAGCGTTGCGCGGAGGTGAGAGCGCAGGTGCGGGTTTGATGAGAAGCTTTTTCGGTTTGTTTATAAGAGACCCGGCGAGCGGCGGCGCGTGTCGGGCGGCGCGGGCATGGCGGCGCTGAAGTACGCGGGGCTGGACGACACCGACAGCGAGGAGGAGCTACCGCCTGGCTGGGAGGAAAGGACCACTAAAGACGGCTGGGTCTATTATGCCAAGTGAGTGAGGGACCCTGGCTATCGTCTGTAAGGTGAAGTTTGGGGGGCCTGTGCCCCGGATTATGAGGGTAGAATGTAGGAACAGCCTCATTTCTTTACTGGTTTTATGGGACAGGGTGGGGTTCAGAAAGCCTCTTTCCCTTTCGGTAGTTCATGAGGCTGGGGCAGAAAACTGCCTTCCTTAGAAGTTTAAGACGGGTTCCCAAGCTGTGGTCCGTGGGCCACCAGTGGTCTGCAAGCTTCATGCAGGCGGTCTACGGCGTGTCTGCATTAAGTTTTCATACTGACTTTTAATTGCGCTTTTATTTCTTACGTTGTGTTTCATGGTGTCAGGATTTGAAGTCCATGGAATGGCAACGGCAATGCCGTAACATTCAATATAGGAAACAGAAGAAGCAAGGAGATACAATTTTAAGAAAGACAGTGTCTAGCACAGCCCCTTAAAATTGCCAAAGCAAGCAGCAGAATCGTGGAGCGGTTCACCAAGACCATCCACAATTTTCAAGTGGTCTGTGGAGATTAAGACTTTGGGGACCACTGGTTTAAGGAGATTGAGGGTGTGATATTTATTTATTTATTTTATTTTAAATATTTCTATGCTGCCCTTCCACCCTACAATAGGGCACTCAGGGCAGCTACAATAAAACAGAACACGTATAGTAAAATACACAATAAAAACACAAGCATTGCAGTAAATTAAAATGCATAAAATACAATTAAAATACAAAAATGCATTATACATACACATGCATATACATACAAACATACATACATGTATATATGTGCATACACATATAAGAGAGTGAGAATAAAAGAACTTAAAAGATAAAAAACTTTAAACAGTGTCAGGCTGACACGTCAGTCCCAACCAAAGACTCTCTGGAACAAAATAGCTTTTACAAGTTTCCGGAAGACTATCAGGGAGGGAGCAAAGCGGGCTTCTTGGGGCAGGGAATTCCGAAGTCTGGGAGCCACAACTGAAAAGGCTCTCTCCCTTGTGCCTGTCAGTCTAACTTCTTTCATTCCAGGCACGCAGAAGAGACCAGAGGCAGATGATCTTAAATCCAGGGTAGGAACCTATAGACATGACTTCCGGGAAAGATGGCTACCGCAAACGCAGCATGAGCGAGCTCTCTCCCGTAAGATTTAAAATATCTCGTCTCTAAGTAGGACTTAGAATGCCTCTGAAATTAGCAATCTAATTCCTTTTTACTACTTGACATTTTTATGGACTGATAAAACTGTTAAACCTGAAATTTATAGCCTATGCCCCTGCCTCTGTATCCTGCTTTCGACAAACTCGTCTGCTGCTGTAACAACAAACAGACCTAGTCATAACAGACGAGTCGACAATTAATCTTCATTTAAACCTATGCGAATCATTTCTTAAAATGGTGCTAACAAGACAGAGATGCAAAGAGCTAGCAGAAAACCAATTACCTATGCCCATAGCTCAAGACTCAGGACAATCAAAAATTACTGCCTTTTTTCATCAAGATGCAAAAACAAAGCAACAGAACAAGGATGATAATATGACCGCAGCACAATCGCCATTGATTCATGACTGGTCCCTAGATCAAATAAACGATTGCGCCTCTTTGAGACCTGATCTGCTTTCTATTCCACTCAACGTCGAGCTGGCTGAAGCTGAATTATCAGCCAAAGGAAAACTGCCTGAAGACTATTCGCTGGGATTATCCGCCCCTCCCTCTTCATCTTCCACTGTGACTCCTGACTGCGAGGGGAGTGTGGAAAATGAGGAAGATGACGCAATTGCTCTTTCTACACCGACAGCTAATCTTATGGGCACTCTCTTTGGTAGTACTTGATGAATTAAATCTAATCAGGTCGTTCCTCGCAGAATGCAATGAGCTTTTAAAGACGCTGACTCAAGCAGCTAAAGCTCTTTCGCCCAGAGAGCCAGCATGTTTGAAACTTCCCAAGAAAAACAAAACTGAGAAAGAACAGGTAAAGGGGAAGGAATTACCGCCCCAGGTGGCCCCACAACAGATGTCCAAGAAACGAAAGAAAAAAGTGAAGCAATTTAAGAAGCCTAAAAACATCAAAAACTTTAAACAACTGTTTTACAGGAGATTAAATTACAAACCTCTGTTTGCGATCCTGAAAGCAGCCGAAGCAGTAACATCTCACTTAGGAAACAAGCCAGCATCGGCAAAGACTCTTGCCACAGCCTCAAAGGACTCTCAGAAATATGCTCACAGAGACATATCCTCCGCTTCACATATGAAATCTCATACTCCTCCTCCTTTTCTTGCATCTGAGGAAGGCATGCACTCAACAAGCAATTCCTACGACAGTTTGAGAATAATATCCACGGATCAAAAAACTATAAAGACTGATCTGGCCCTGATACAAATGGACTTAGTTATTGAACAAAACAAAGTAGTGCTGCTTAACTACCCTAACTTTCCCAGAAACAGTAATCACCATCCAAACAAACTTCAATTCTTTGAATACCTAAGCTCATTCTTACCAATACAATTCGCCATGTCTGACATAACAGGTATTATGTTCCTCTATAATCATACCACAAGAGTAATAATAACTTTCATAAACTCGGAATCAGCAAGAAAATTTTATTCTTTAAAGTCACACCTGGCATTTCAAGGTTTATTTATAACTCACTGCTTCAGGAATGTGGCTCCTCCTGCTCCTCTGCTGACTAGACCAACGCCAGTAAGAACTATTATTACAACGCCTAACAACAAGTCTTACCACAATAACGCCTCGACTGAACCAAAGGAGGTACCCAATTCTCCAACTTCACCACACCTCTGCTCATTAAAGAATTCAAACGATGACTCACGCGAATCTGAAGATCTACAATTGATTGCAGTCTTTCCGGATCTTCCACCAGACGAACAAGCTAATATAATTATGAGACTGGATCATTTGAGGACGGACCTTTTGCATCAACAACATTTGGCGTCCTCAATTAACAGACCTTCTTCAAACATCAAGGCTCCTGGTATCTCACAACAGACAACTGAACCAACCCCCCCCAGCCCAACATGGATGGAAAGACAATACCTCCAACCTGATGAGCTTGGCTCCCCGGCGCAACATGTACAATTCCCCCCCTCCTGTCAGCAAAAGGGGAACCTATATATTTCTAATGTCAGTGTGATACGCCCCGAGCTTGAGCAAATTTGCCCACTCTCTGACCCGGAGAACTAGCCCTGTATGTGTCATGACAAACCATCACAAGATCAGATAATTCACTCCAACTCCCCATCACCGCCTCTTATACCTACCCTTAACATCGTATTTTGGAATATTGCGGGTTGGAATAACAAGGCTTTAGATACAGATTTTCTCTCTTTCCTCCAATCTTTTGACATTATATGTCTTCAAGAGACTTGGCTAACGGATGAAAATAAGCCCCTCTTAGATGGATTTAAATGCTGGGCTAAACCTGCCCATCGTGTAGCTAAAAAAGGATGTGCTAGTGGCGGGCTAGCTTTCTTAATATCCACTAAGATCCATGTGTCAGTGACAGAAATAACAGGGCCACTTCCATCTACATGTTATGCGCTAAAAATAACTACCAACCCCCCGCTCCACTCCTTTATCTGTGTTAATGCTTATTTTTCACCCCTTACCCCAAGACTGAGGGTCCAAGCCTGGCATGATTTTGATGATTTTATTGAATTAATTTATCAAAAACACCCCAACCACAACTTAATAATCGGGGGTGACTTTAACGCCAGAATAGGCACAAATTCCCCATATGTTCATGCTCATGACCCACAGAATTTCTTTGATTCTGATCTGGCCTTATTTCATCGTAAGTCTCGAGATAATTTAACCAACAAAATTGGTCAGGCGTTTGTCAAGAGCATGATTTCGGCAAACCTTTTTTGCCTAAATGGCTCGAACTTTGATAGATCCAATGGCTTTTTCACTTGTATTACCAAAAGAGGGGCCAGCGTGGTGGATTATGTACTGGTCTCCCCGCAAATTCTAGATCATATAAATGAACTTTCTATTGGAGATAGATCAGAAAGTGACCACTTACCATTGATCTTGAAATTATACATGTCAATTACACAGACAACTCACCAGAATATGAGTTGTAAAATAGATTCTTTTCAACGCCCTGGCCGCTGAAGATGGTCGCCTACACTGATGATGGAAGTTAACCAAACACTAGAGTCCCCAAGTATGATGGACTTGCGTCACAAAGCCTCTCTTCCATCAAGCGACATCGGAGGGGTATTTGAACAGATCAATGCTCGACTCCAATTGATGGTCACTAAATCAATATCTAATAAACCTAGTACCCATCCGGACTTTAAACCATGGTTTGATAAAACTTGTCTAGCAAAAAAGAAACAAATTTGTTTCCAAACTCTGTTTACTAGACTACATTTTTCCGAGGTAGCCATTTCCAAGCTATACAAACTTAAAAGAGAATATAATAATCTCCTAAAACAAAAAAAATTGTCATATATTACCTCAATGTGGAAACAGCTTAATATGGCGGCCATGCAAGGAAATCAGAGAATTCTGGAATTTAATCCATGGCAATTTATTTAATAGACCACCGATGACAATTCCCCCAATACTTCCAGAAACGTGGATAACCCACTTCCAATCCATTTTTGAAGACCTATCCTCCTCCCAGGATACTAGGGTCACCCCTCCCACTGACTGCCCACTTTGGCCCGATGTGACAGGAGTGGAAATTGACAACTTAATAGCGTCACTTAGACCGGGGAAAGCCCCCGGTCTAGACATGATCCCTCCTGATCTTTACAAATCCTTTTCACTGTGGTGGCGCCCGATTCTTGCGGCCCTGTTTTCCAAAATAAATGAATGCGGTTGCATTCCTTCCGGTTGGAGAACAGGCATAGTACTCCCCATTTTTAAAAAGGGGGACCCTACAATACCTACAAATTACAGACCGATCACTTTACTAGATGTGGCTGCAAAATTATATGGACGCTACCTTTTAAACAAGCTATTAGAATGGGAAAGAGAAGAATCTATCATAGCCGAGGCTCAGGCGGGATTTAGAGAAGGATCTAGCACAATTGACCAAGTATATATCTTGCAACAACTCATTGGGAAAGTCAAAAAAGGGCCGCTCATGTCGCTTTATTTAGCGTTTATTGATTTCGCGGCAGCTTTTGACTCGATAGATCGTTCCCTTCTTTGGAAAAAACTAGACAAAGCTGGTATAGATAAGAGATTGCTTTGGCTTATCCAGTTGCTTCATCAAGATACCTTTATAAAAATTTGCATCGGTCTAAATGGCTCACTGTCTCAAAAGATCCCGGTCTCGAGAGGAGTCAAACAAGGATGCATTTTGGCGCCCTTCCTCTTTAATTTTTTCATTAATGACATCGTGTCTATTATGACCTCACCAGCTTTTTTCCCGCCATGAATTAAAGATAGGAAAATTCCAGCTCTCTTATATGCTGATGACCTTGTTTTGATATCTCAAAACAAGATTGGAATTAAACGCATGTTGCTCGCTCTTTTAGAATTTAGCAACCAACACAGACTGCATATTAACTACGCTAAATCAAAAATAATGATATGTGGGCAAAACAGCGGAGCCAAACATGCCTGGTACCTAAATGGTTACCATTTAGAACAGGTAAATACTTTTAAATACCTAGGTATCCATATCAACAATAACCTGAATTGGTCTCATCAATTAACACATATAAAAACTCTGGCAACTAAGATAATAGGCCAATTGAAAAAAAAATTCCATTCTAGGGGAGGGCAATTAATAAGACCCTTCCTTAAACTTTATGCTACAAAATTCATTTTGTCAATTTTATATGGTGCTGAAATTTGGGGCCCAGCCTTACGTCATGCCCTAGAACAGATTCAAAATTCTTTATTTAAGCAAATACTAGGGTTACCTAAGGCCACCCCTGCAGCCCATATCAGAGAAGAACTTAGTGCCCCTTCTCTAAAGGCTAGATCAGACCTGGTATTTCTCAGGTATCAAAAGAAACTTATTACATTCAACTCCCGATCCATGATTGGACTCTGTCGGGAGGAACAGTTGCAAAACGGACCCTGGGAGAAGAAATTTTCAAGCGTAGTGAAAACTTATGATTTAACGGAAAATTTCCTTAGAAACCTGGATCCAAGAGCATTGAGCAATCATATTTTTGGACATGAGGCGCAACGTGACAAAGCAGTTATTTCTATAGCCCCATTCTCCCTATGGTTTCCTCGTATTAAATCCTGCCATGAATGGCCACCCTATTTAGACATTCTAACTAAAGCCACTCTCCGCAGAGCATTTATTGAATTAAGATTTCAGGTCATGCCCTCTGCCTACCTAAGTGGAAGATACCTCGGTATTCCTTATGCAGAACGACTATGTCCCGCAGGGTGTAAGGCTCCCGAGGACCTAATCCACTACATGTTAGCTTGTCCCCTATTTGATCGCCCTAGGAAAATTTTTTTGGTTCCACTGATTCCAAAGAAGAAAGATTTAAATGAAGCTCAGATAATAGTATTTTTGCTATCCTCAGATCAGCCCCACATAATGATGTCTACCGCCAATTTTGCTCTGGCGGCAAAGAATCTCAGAGCAAGGCATGTTAAAGCCTGTAATTAATATAGATGCTTGTATTGCAGAATCCTTTAAACTAAACACGGATGTACAGTCTCACTAAATGTTTACATTGCATTTTATCCTATTTTATTGATGTGTTTTAATGATTATGCCTCTTCTGTAACAGCCAATGGCTATACACAGATTTAAATAAACTTAAACTTAAACTATAGACATAAGTGGTCCCTTAAGTACACTGGTCCAAGGCTGTTTAGGGCTTTAAAGGTCAAAACCTTTAAGAGATATAAGAAGTATCTCTTCACTGCCCAGTAGTTTCTGAGAGTGGGATATAGGACATCACCTTTTTTAGCAGGTTATGGGATTGGGGTCTTATGAGGGAGGGATATAGACAGTCTCTCTCTCCCTTTGCCCTTAATAGTTCATGAGGGTGGGCTACACAATCACCTTTTTGTGGTTTGTGGGATTGGGGTTGGATAAAGAAAGTTCCTCCCCTGTAGTTTATGAGGGCGGGATACAAAAACTCACCTGTCTGAGTTGTTTTTGAGGTTTTTGGGAAGGGGATTATGAGAGTGGGAGGTGATGCAGAATGTCACTTACGTTAGTGGACTTGCTGAGAAGTCACCTGTGTTTGGTGTCTTCTGGAGATTGGGGGGGATTATGAGGGTAGGGCACAGAAAATCACACCCCCTTAGTGGTTTCTGAAGTTGGTGTGAAGGGGGATACGAGCCATTGCCTCTGCTTCTGCAGGTTTGGTAGGGTGGCCAGGGAATAGTTGTGCAGAAGAGTTCCCTCTCTTTAAAACAAACAAAGAAGTACAGCATAGCACACAAGTCTTCTGGTATCTTTCAAGGTTAACAGATATACAACATATTAACTCAGAAGTAAATGCTTCTGGTCAGGTAAACAATAAAACTGTGTTGGGATTATGTAGATAAATACCAGCAGTATGCATACTGTATACCACCAAGTATTCTAATGCCGGGAAAACAGCAAAGGAGATGAGATGCACTCTCCACCTTGGCTACAATGACCTCAGTTTTGGGAAGGGGAACCAAAAGAGTATAGCCATATGTCTGTACCTTAGTGAAGTATAGGTGTGCTTATGCACTTAATTAGTGACCTTATCATGGCTTCCTCGTTAGTGGCAGGTTAACCAGCTGTCCTTATATTGTTTTGTGTTTGATATTTTTGCCTCTAGTCTTACTCAGTTTGCAGGCAGGGCACCAATACACAACTCACCTGTGTCACCAAGATATAAGTGCAAATGAAACATAAGAAGCCATAATTACTAATAGACATACGACACTGAAAACTGTTTTGAGGGAATACAAGTGCATAAGAATGCCTTGTGCTAAAAGATGAAAGCTTCCGGAGATGCGACGGAAGATGGCTGCTGGCAGGCAGGTCCACTAGCGAGCTCTGGAGCTCATACCCACCTCGCCTCTTTTTTTGCTATCTTTAGAGATATTCTTTGGAAATTTTTATTCTGGAACCTAACAGCATCAACAACACCTATTTTTTGAAGGCTATGGAACCATTTTATCAGCAAGAAAACAGACTCTCTATCAGCCGGTGAGTCACAACTCTGCTTCGCATTACTAACTCAAGGAATATAATTTACCATAACAAAATCTAAGGATTCCTAAGATAAAACTACTTAGCCTTGGAGTCGACAATTTATAATTATACCTCCGTTCATCTTAGAGTTTAAAAGGCAAACCTTATAGTTTTTAAAATGGTTCAAACAAGGAAAAGATGTTATGAACATGACCATAAATCAGACCAGGTTTTGGAAGAATCTGGGAATGGGGATCAACAGCTTAAACTTACAAACTTCTTTTTACCAACCAAAGCGGATAAGACAAAGAGAAATGCGTCACGATCTACTGAGAAAACCCCTTCCCAAATCGAAACAGAACAATTCTGTTCCTGCTTGAGTGAGGAATTCCAGGCAAGGGATGACCCAGAAATTATACAAAGCCTGGTGTATGGAACATCCACAGATCCCCTTTTTGGGCAGACGCATACACCTAGTCTGATCAACTCTCTGCTGCAGGTATCTGAAAGCAAGGAGACGCCATCTTCCTCTCTGTACAAGGACACTGACTTACATTCCCCCTTAGACATTCTGTCTACTGTGCATGCTACAGACATCGACAGCCAGACTCCCATTTTTACTCAGTCACAGCCATCTTCTGCCTGCTCTACAGAAGTTACTGAAACCACGGAACTGGCACAAATTGGCCAAAAACTACTTCTAACTGGCCAAAAATGTCTGCAGTTACAATTAGCCATTGTGGCAAAAGAGACTGAAAACATCAAAGCTTTTTTGGAAGAAACAAACAACCTTCTAAAATCATTTATGGAAGAACTATCCAAACTATATTTGAGCCTAAACTACACTCTTCCCCCCCACAAAACAACAACAAACATATGTGCAAACATAAAGAAACCTCGTATTGCACCTAAGGAGAAAAAATCCAAAAACATAAAAAATTACAAACCGCCAAGGAGTAAGAAGATGAACTTTCAGAAACTTTTTAAAGTACTTAAAGCTCAACAGCAAACAGCTTCGCAAACAAAGAATTTATCTGCTTCATCTACAGCGAGAACACCCCCTAGATCTTATTGCAAAGCCTTACCAGAAAGCAAAAAAAGTCCAAATCTCCCAGAGCTACTTACTCACCCCAACCCGAGGTCCTATAGCGGAATATGCTCTACCAATAACAAGATTTCACGACGGGAGAATACAAATGGGAATTGGCTTCTTAAATATAATTCAAACAAACTTGCACTGCTGAATCTTCCTCTTCTTAACATCAAAGAAAAAGTAAACATCAGGAAGCAAAGAGTGTGTTACGCCCTCCAGTCGTTAGGTGTAATGGATTTATGGCCTGACGATATCTCGTATGTGGAATTCCTTTACAACCCCTCAACAAAAACGTCTGCTTTACTTACCTTTAAATCGGCTGAGACAACAGCACGGATAATTGCAAATAAATCCCTTCTCAGCTACCATGGAATATCCGTTCAGAGACATTTCACAAACCTGGCCAGTCCAATTTCCTTGTTCACAAAGAGAACTCCAACAACAAACCTTATCTCTTCACATGAGAGGAGGAAGTTTTCCTTGAACAGCAGCAAAAATATATCAAACTCTGGAAACTTGGATCCATTCCTGGAACAGCTTCCTCTTAAAAGCACATTAAACATGAACTGCTCTTCTCTATCATTAGGACCAACTATGCTGGAAAAGAATTTATCCCCTTTGACTCCCCCAGCACAAGAAACATTAAACTTTGAAACACTTAACTCCATAAACTCTGATCTTATTATTTTGGATGAAGTAAGCTCCTCCCCACCACCAGCTCCCATTTTCGTTCCGTTACAGTCACCTCCTTCTCTGGTAAACAGTAAGGAAAATCAAGATCTTGCATTTGACTTTGCTTGTGAGGGAGAGGAGGAACTATTAAATAGTTTCCATACATTCACTGAGATTGAACAAAGTGAGGTCATAAACAAAATGCAGAATCTGTTAAACAATCTAAGGGCAAAAAGGACATGTTCCAGATACTTGGAGGACTATGAACTGAACTCACCATCCAGCATTCAAGTTTCTCCTCTGAAAGTTCCCTTAAAGGTACTGCCACATTGTTACTCAAATGTTTGTAGACCTAGCACAATATGTGATGTGATAGTACATGAGGTTCCTGAACTGACTTGACAACCCTTATTAAATTCTAAAAACCCGATTCTGTCCTGTGAATCTCCTGAAAAAATGGTAAACCCTCATTTCAGGACACCACAGCACTCACTCTGCAAATCTTATACAGCAAAGGAAATTTCTCATCCTACGAATCCAATTATTAATGCATGCCAGGTTTCTGTTCTCTCACCTAATTTTACATTCGACCTTCTCTCCTGGAACATTGCAGGGTGGAATGCCAAACAAAAAATTCCTGACTTTATTACTTTTCTGAACAAATTTGACTTAATTTTCTTACAGGAGACGTGGTGTACCCTTAAATTAATAGTGGATGGTTTCTCTTGTTCATGTTTACCAGCGACCTATTCCCAACCCAGTTCCAAAGGCAGACCCAAAGGAGGCCTAGCCATACTCATTTCTACTTCTGTAACAGCTCGCTCTATAAATTTAACCCCTTGTAAAAACATTGCACAGGCTGTTTTATTATCTTTTAGCACATTTTCTCTTCTGTTAGTAAATGTTTATATTCCCCCTCATGCCTCTCGGGCACAAATTGACTGTGACTGGGACGTTCTTACCAATTATCTAACATCACTCGAGGCTAAATTCCCCAAAGCGCCTCTCATTGTTATGGGTGATTTCAACGCCAGGTCTGGCCGCCACAATGATGCGCTATTTGCTTCAAACCTCTGGGGGGGCGAGGACACCGCCCCATACCTCCCAGGCTATGCTAGGACTTCCAAGGACCCCAAGATAAATTATGGTGGAATATGTTTATACCGATTCCTTGCTAGACACAGCCTAATAATGTTGAATGGTCATAAGCAGATAGATTCATGTGCGGAATTTACCTACATCTCTGGCCTCAGGTGCAGTGTCATCGATTACGCCTTGATCTCGCATTCCCTGTTCAGGTTTATTTTGGACTTTTCTGTCGGCTCCAGACAGGATAGTGATCACCTTCCCCTTACCTTTTCCTTTTATCTACCAGAACGCGGTCACTTGCTCCTTACCCATAAACCAATGGCAAATCTAATCCACCCTACCCATAAAAGGACATTTTGGACTCCCACAGTAGCCTCTAATGTGGCCTTATTTCTCACTTCCCCCTCTGCCCTGTCCTTACAGAGGGAGATCATGCATGCTTCTGATTCATATTTAGCGTCAATAGCGTATAACTCCTTAATTACCAAACTTAAAGCCTCTATTATCCCACCATCTTCTTCCTTCAGGGCTCCTCCTACCACTGGTTTTCCCAGATGGTTTGATAAGGACTGTCTTGATGCTAAGAAACAGCTGAGACGGCTATACCTTCAATATCGACACCAAAATTTAACCACCCTCCCCCCTGAGTATTTTATTATCAAAAAATACTACAAGCATATGATAGTCATCAAAAAAAGGCAGGTGATGCATGAAGATTGGGAAGCCTTAATTCAAGTCTCCAGATCAAATAATTCGAAGTGTTTTTGGGAGCTGATTTCTGGTTCTATGAGCCCACTAAATCCGGCCCCTTGCCACATTTCCCCATACCTCTGGGAGAAATATTTTTCTGCAAACAACGAGACTGTAAATGCTGTTTCCTTTATTGATAATTTAACAAATCTTCCCACTTGGCCACCTGTAACCCAAAAAGAAATTATTGATTTGATTGCTAGCTTGAAATCCGGCAAAGCTCCTGGACCTGATAACATACTTTCTGAAATGTTGAAGGTGCACCAAGCTTGGTGGGCCCCTCTTCTAGCAAATTTCTTTACTCTGATCAATAATTCCGGATGCTTCCCTGAGTCTTGGCTTGAATCCATAGTTATCCCTATATTTAAAAAAGGGAACAAAGAGGACCCAGCAAATTACCGCCCAATTAGCCTCCTTTCCATTATTGGCAAACTATATGCCTGCTACTTAAAAGAGAGACTCTCATTTTGGTTGGAGGAGGATAATATCCTTGGGAGGGAGCAGGCAGCTTTCCGGAAAGGTAGGTCTGGGATAGAACACTGTGTGATTTTAAATCACTTAGCTGAAAAATACAAGAACCGCTGGGGTAACGGCCTGTTTGTTGCCTTTGTCGACTTGAAATCGGCTTTTGATTCCATCCCTAGGGAGATACTATGGGCGAAACTCGCAAAATCTACGATCGACAAGAGACTCCTCTTCTTAATTAGCCGTCTGCACCACCACACATCCTTTCGTGTTAGATGTAGTCGTGAAGGTCATCTCACAAACCCCATTACTACAACAAAAGGAGTTAGACAAGGCTGCATACTAGCCCCACTTTTATTTAATTTTTTCATGAATGATCTGTCCCTTTATTGTCAATCCCCGGACTTCCACCCCCCTAAGTTAGCAAACCTGCATTGTCCCTTGTTATTGTATGCAGATGACGCTGTTCTCCTTTCTGTTTCTAAAGTAGGACTCAAACGCCTAACTAAAGCTTTTATGAGTTTCTGTCATGATAACAAACTATCTATAAACTTTTCCAAAACTAAGATCTTAGCTTTTGCCAAGCACTCTCCTGCTCACGCATGGACAATTAATACCCATAAAATAGAACAGGTTTCTCATTTCAAATACCTTGGTATACTTTTTCATTCCTCTCTGTCCTGGAATCCCCATATCCGAGGGGCTATTTCTACTGCTCGCAACTTAGCCAGTGGTATTCGAAGGTTCTTCTTCACTAAAGGAGGACAATACATTCCGGCAGCCCTAAAGGTTTTTAGATCCAAAACTATTTCTCAACTTCTCTACGGGGTACCTTTATGGATTGGCGCCTTCAACTCTTCTGCGGAGGCAGTTCTCTCCTTGTTTCTCAGACAAATTTTTGGCGTTCCCAGGTGCGTTCCTGCGGCGGTCCTTAGGTTAGAATCTGGCCTAGTCTCACTTGAGTCTCAAGCGTGGTTGGCCGCCCTAAATTTCTGGTTTAAAATGTCTTATGAAAAATCTACTGGCTATCTCCCTTTACTCTGGGAAGACTCTTTTACCTCGAAATGGGCCCGTACGTTTACAAATTACCTTGCAAGTATTGGCCTCTCAATTGAACATCTGATGTCCCTTGCTCCAGAGACAGTTAAACATTCTATCCGGACTCGTATCAACGATATGGACTTCCAACGCTCCATAACTGCAGCCACCTCGACCTGCTGTCCTATTCACTTTGGTGTGAGCTTTGTGCCTATGCTCAGTGCCCCTTATCTGGAAACTCTTACGATCCCCAAATATCGTCTAGCCTTTACAAAGGCTAGATTTAACTGTCTTATCTCTGCCTTACTTGAAGGGAGATTTAAACGTATCCCGTATGCAAACCGATTATGCCTTTGTGGTGTCAGCGCCATAGAAACTCTCTCTCATGTCATCTTTGAGTGCGCCCTATATGACGATATTCGCTCCAAATTCATAACCCCCATCATAAATAAATACCCCTACAAACCGCTTAACTGTTTACTTTTACATCTTTTGTCAGCAGCTAATAAGGATACTATCTTGTCAGTTGCTAAATTTATTTTTGCGGCTCAATCAATTCGGAAGGCATCTATCCTTTCAGAAGCTTCCGCCACCCAACTGTAACTGTTTTCCTTGTTGTTTTATTGTTTTACTGTTTTAACATGACTGCAACTTTGTAACCTTTTATTATAAATGTATGTAGTTTTATTTATAAATGTCTTTTGGTCTATGACCGTATCAATAAAGATTGATTGATTGAAAGCTTCCTTATCAGACCTTCTGGTTGAGTCTTTCTACTTCGAAGCAATACTTTTCAGCCATTTGCATTTTCTTGTTTGTTTTTAAATTGTCATAGCTAAAACAAAGGTGTTTGGCATTTTTTGAAACAAAACGTTATTTATTTATGTATGTATTATTTGATTTATATCCTGCCATTCCTCCCAGCAGGAGCGCAGGGTGGCAAACAAAAGCACTAAAAAACTTTAAAACATCATACCAATAGACTTTAAAATACATTAAAACAAAAATCATTAAAAACATTTTTTTGAAAGGTTAAAACATTTTTTAAAAAAGGTTTAAAAACATATTAAAAAGCAATTCCAACACAGACGCAGACTGATAAGGTCTCAACATAAAAGGCTTGTTGAAAGAGGAAGGTCTTCAATAGGTGCCCAAAAGATAACAGAGATGGCGCCTGTCTAATATTGAAGGGGAGGGAATTCCACAGGGTAGGTGCTGCCACACTAAAGGTCCGTTTCCTATATGTGCAGAACGGACCTCCTGATAAGTTGGTATCTGTAGGAGGCCCTTGTGAGGCGTCCTTCCCTGGCTCTCCCTGTGAGGTTCCTACCTGCGCGTGGCTACTGCCTGTCACTAGGCACCACCAGGGACTCCACCAGTCCGGACTGTCCTTTATTTTATTTTTTCTCTCCCCGCTCTAGCACAGATCTCAACAGATCCCCCTGCTAGGCAACCACCAGTCACGTCCTAATACTAGTATTCCCAGAGACTCTGAATACTGGTATTGTTATTCTCTTCACCGCTGCCACCATTTGTTACAGTTTCCCTTCAGCCTTGGTCATTACCTTACCCTCCCTTCTGGTCTGTGAAACCCCAGCCAAGGATCAGGCCTTTGGTAAACCAAATTAAGTATTTATTAAAGATAACAAAGCTAACAAGATTAACAAGATTTCTTCTTAAGGCACATAAGCATATGGTTTTACTCAGTACTAATCCGAACTCCACCCCCCTCCTTCTCCACTCTCTCCTGGCAAACAACTCTCTCAAACCCCACCAAGCAACCCACTCTTTCTCTTCTCCCCCCTGATTCCACTCTCACTCTTCCTTTTATACGTTCAGCCATTTTAAACACTCAGCCAATCATCTCGCATTCTACTGCCCATTCACTCCCCCTCCTCTTTCACTCCACTTACCATGTATCTTCTAAACAACCAACACTTACCATATATACATTAATATAGCAACATCACAGCCCTCACCTGCAGAGCGCAGTGATCGACTGGGTATATAAGGGGTAAGACGGTCTTTCAGGTATCCTCGTCCCAAGCTCTATAGGGCTTTGTACACCAAAACTAGAACCTTGCACTTGGCCCGGTGGCAAATGGATAGCCAGTGCAATTCTTTCAGCAGCAGGGTAACATGTTGGCAATACCCTGCCCCAGTGAGCAGTCTCGCCTCTGCATTTTGCACCAGTTGTAGCTTCCGAACCAACCTCAAGGGCAGCCCCATATAGAGCACATTACAGTAATCCAGCCTGGAGGTTACCAGTGTGTGGATAACAGTGGTCAGGCTATCCCTGTGCAGAAACGGCCACAGCTGTCTTATCAGCTGAAGCTGGTGAAAGGCACTCGTAGCCACTGAGGTCACCTGGGTCTCTAGTGACAAAGATGGATCCAGGAGCACCCCTATCCAAAGCAACCCCATCCAAAGCAGGCAACTGACCAATTATCTGAACTCGGGAACCACCAACCCACACCTTGCCCCAAATCTCCTGATTACCTCTCCCAAGGACTTCATATAGACATTAAACAGCATGGGGGATAAGATGGTACCTTGTGGCAGCCCACAGCACAACTGCCAGGGGGCCGAAAGACAATCACCCAATGCTATTCTCTGAAAATGACCTTGGAGATAGTAGTGGAACCACTGTAAAACAGTGCCTCCGATACCCATTTCTTCAAGTTGGCCCAGAAGGATGCCATGGTCAA
The DNA here is from genome assembly GCF_030035675.1 of Rhineura floridana. Lineage (NCBI taxonomy): Eukaryota > Metazoa > Chordata > Lepidosauria > Squamata > Rhineuridae > Rhineura > Rhineura floridana. Next base: position 14,898,510 of record NC_084492.1, on the reverse strand, counting down.
TGGTATCAAAAGCCACTGAGAGATCAAGTCAGAGTAACAGGGTCGCACTCCCCCTGTCCTTCTCCCGATAAAGGTCATCCATCAGGGCAACCAAGGCTGATTCAGTCCCATAACCAGGCCTGAACCTAGACTGGAATGGGTAAAGATAATCTGTTTCATCCAAGATAACTACAATGATACTGATTTTAAAAGGAATGTTGCTTAACTGACAATTTGTGTAGACTGTTTATGGTATAAAGCTCACATTGTCAAATGTCCTCTGAACATAGGGTTGAATCCAGTGGCGTTGCTCAGCTGCAACCCCCTGTAACTCCCTTAAATCTGCTCTGGAGGGTCTCCCAACTCTTTAGAGCAGATTTAAGTGGTGTGTGCAGCTGTCAGGGGCAGAGGGAATTGCTGAAAATTGTTTGTCTCCATATTCTGCTGACAGAAGCCTTAACATTAGCCAAGCAGTGACATTTGTCACCCTGGGCTCCTGCTGGGAGGAAGGGTGGTATATAAATCAAATAAATTTATTTATTTATTTATTTAAATATTTCTAAGCTACATTTTTCATAAAAATATATCAAGGCAGTATTACAAAACATGAAAACATGATAAAATTAAAACTAATATAAACATCATTAAAAACAACAATAAAAGCATCCATAAATACATGGTTGAATACAACTCATTAAGCTTTAAGTATATCTTTTCTTACAAATGAAGGTTTATAGAGGTGGGGTTGAGCTGTAAAAGGATACTTCTAGCATGTAACAAACTTCTTGATAACTTTCTTTTGGGTGCTTGAGGATTCCTTGTTTTGCTGTAGTTTATTAACCATTCTCTTAAGGAACACGGGGGGGATGCTAATTCTGTTCCTTAATAATCCTCTGGAGAGGTTGTTTTTTTTGTCTGGTTTGTAAGCAGTGCTTTAGTATGAATTAATCAGTCACCCACATTCTCTCACTTAAGTGCTGTAGAAATTATTGGTACCCAAAAGCAGCTAGAAGCCATTGGTAGAGAGAGTATGTTGCTTTACTCCAAAAGTTTTTGGACGAGGAAGATTGGCTAGACAGTGTTAATATACTAGTTATACCATTGAGATTTCACTTTGTGAAAAATATTTCTTCATGATGCTTTAAAATTCTTCTTTTCAGTCATCTGGAAGAGAGAACTCAGTGGGATCATCCTAAATCTGGGAAACGAAAACGAGTTGCAGGAGGTTTGTGTCTAGTTTTTGCAGACTAATACTAGTAAATCAGTCTATCACTTTATCAGTATATTATTTTTCCAAGTAAAATCTTCAGGAAAAATAATGGAAGACCTTATTTTTTAAAATGCTAACAATTAATGCACTTAAAGAACATGTATAGCATTAACAAAAATGTTCATACCTGAGCTATCAGTTTGGTAACTTGTAATCAGAAAATGAATGCAGATAACTGTCTTCGTTGCTGGGGAAACATGATCTGAATACTTGTTTCACAGGAGGACCCCGATCCTTGTCTTTAAACCATTAATCTGGAATCATAGAATAGTAGAGTTAGAAGGGGCCTATAAGGCCATCAAGTCCAACCCCCTGCTCAATGCAGGAATCCAAATCAAAGCGTTCCTGACAGATGGCTGTCCAGCTGCCTCTTGAATGCCTCCAGTGTCGGAGAGCCCACTACCTCTCTAGGTAATTGGTTCCATTGTAGTATGGCTCTAACAGTTAGGAAGTTTTTCCTGATGTCCAGTCAAAATCTGGCTTCCTGCAACTTGATCCCATTATTCTGTGTCCTGCAGTCTGGGATGATTGAGAAGAACTGTCCCTGAGGCTTCTTCTGCAGTGGAAGGAAATTACTGTAGCTATTCTCTCATTGTTTTCCCCTTATAAAATCTGGTTCCAGAAGAACTAATTGACCTGCATGAATTGGGGGTGGTGGGAATGTTGTGTAATGAAAGCTAAACATTGGCTTGTGCCCAACATGAAATGCCAGTGGCTGTGGTCATGACCCTCCTATTTCAGATGCATGCCCACAGGTATCCTTGCTGTGGATACAATGGTTTCCCCTCTTTATTTTCTTACTTTAGTAATTGTAGATCTTCTCTTATATGTGGTGTTATGGATAAACCTTCAGAGGAAGATGGGTGATAACAAACTGTATCTCTTATGGGCCGCTGACTACTAAGCAGGTGTTCTGCCAGTTTTTCAGCCTGATCCAGTACCTGTTTGTGTGGACGTAAATGCCATGGAATTCAATGTGTACTTAGTCTAAAGTGAGTGCACATAGGATTATAGCATTAAAAACATCTGCAGGGTTAATTTGTTAATTTCCTTCCTTTTTTAATGTCTTATTCTCTTTCCTGAGTTTTCCTGGTTTGCCAGTGTCCCATATGTCTTGTCTTTGCCACTCTTTTCAACTGAAGATGAGGTCCTGCTGAGGATATATAGCTAAACAATTTGAGCTGAAAGACTTAAATCACTTTTAAAATTCCACTGAATTTATTCTGTTTTTTTTAGATTTGCCATATGGGTGGGAGCAAGAAACTGATGAAAATGGACAAGTCTACTTTGTTGAGTAAGTGAGAGAACTGTTGTATATGATTCCGGGGTGGGAGGGTGGGGGATGATTCTGTCACAAGTGACAGTTAAATTATTACGATGGCCACTAGTTTCCAAAACCTCCTTCCTTACACTTCTCAGAGTAAGTATACAGTTGCCACCCTAACAGTGCACTTCAAGAGTGGTCCCAACTATTTTTTAAAAAAAGCTTTTAGATAATAAAAAGGGAGACATAAACAAGTTTTCAACCTAGTACGACTGAGGCCTGCATACCAATAGGCATTCGGCTACCAATAGGTCCCCAAAATGTTGCAAAATAACAGCACAGACAAAAAGAAAACACTACATCACACACCGTATAGTTAACCTATGGAATTTACTCCAACAAAAGGTAATGATAGCCAGCAAACTGGATGGCTTTAAAAGAGGATTAGAAAAAATAATGGAGAATAACGGCTGTTGATAGCTACTAGCCACGATTGCTAGGTTCTACCTACACTGTCAGAGACAGTACACCTCCGAATCTAGTAAACCCATTGGGAAGTGCTATTACACTCAAGTCCTGCTTTAGGACTTCCCATAGCCATCTGGTTGGCCACTCGAGAACAGGATGCTGGACTAGAAGGGCCATTGGCCTGATCCAGTAGGGCTCTTTATGTTGTTAGATTTGATTCCTCTGCCTGAGAGCCATTGTCGGAATGAACCAAACTGGGTTTGATAGTCTGACTCTGTTTAAAGGAGCTTCATATAGTCAGATGTCATGAGACTCCAGCTTGTAGCTATTTTTCTGCAACCTTTCAACACACAGAACTGAAAACTTAAGCCAGTAATATCTCAATTGGCCTTCAGTTGTAACCTATTCAGGTTTCTTAATTGTCATGGCTAAATAGTACTTCATTTTTACTCGAAGACAGCTAATCTGTACTGAAGTAACTGATAACTAGTCTTCATGGACTTTCAGCCTCTTGTGCAACAGGGGCAAAACAATAATGGAATACTCAAATAAGAGAAGCCATGCCTTCATATTTGTCTGTAGGTTTAAGATTGCCACAGCTGTTATAGATTTCTGCTGTTTCTAGCAATAAATCCCTGCTTTTTAAATATCATTTTTATGCATTTAAATCATGGATAGTTGCTTCTTATGTCTCTTAGAGATTTCTGAAATCTTTAGTGAGAAATGCATTGCAAACAGGACCATGATTTAATCCAGTACAACTTGTATATATTTATAATATTGCTTAAAAGGATGAGCAGGTCCTTCAAATTGCAGAAATACTTACAGGTGAAAGCTGAACATATACTAAAAATGCAAAATATCTCTCTCTTGACTGACTCCCTGAATAATCCTGTTGCTGGTAGAGCCTGTGAGATTGCTGTGCAGGATTTTGTGGTTTGTAGATTTGGAAATAATTGCATTCCTAAAAGACCGTAAGCACCTCCTTGAAATTGTGTGTGATAAAACCATATAAATGCAGTTCAAAAACCCTAATTTATTAAAAATGTGTATAATTGCCATTCATCCAAAGGTTCCAAGGCAGAGATACATAGACAACAAAATTGCTGTTAAAACAATGTAGTGCTAAGCTCCACCATAAAACTGGAGAGCTATAAAACAAAACAGCAGCGACCAACAGTCATCCTGATTTTCCTAATATACCTAATTTACACAAAAAGGTTAGGCTTTACCTGCCAATGAAACGAGAACAATGATGTGAGAGATACATCACAAGAGAGGTCATTCCATAGGCTGCCTCTGCAGCATGCCTTTCTGCAGATCTCTCACTCCCACAAACCCTGTTGGGTGCGGGAACCACAGATCTTCCCATGTAGATCTTACTGCTTGTGCAGGTCAGTATGGGAGAAGTTCTTTCAGACACTGTCACTGTTATTTAGGACTTCAAACGTTATAAGCGCCTTAAATCAGGCTGGGAAGGCAGTTGGCAACCAGTGCAGTTCTTTTAGGATTGTTGTTATATGCAAATAGTCAGAGGCACCCATGAGTACCCTGTCGGCTGCATTTTACAGCAGTTGCAACTTCTGGACCATCGTGTGGGTTACAAAGCTTTAGTTAGGATCCATGGCAAGTGACCTAGCAGTATAGGTTTGCTAACTAATGCAGGGCAAAATGCACACACATCCGAGCAAACATGGCATGAAGTGAAGCTATTTCACAAAACGTGGCAACTGCAAATAAAGCATTAAGGCATTGTGGGGAGGACTACATAAACATGAAAAAACCAAAGTGAGATGATTCTTGTATGAAGTACACAATTGTAAAAGGCATTTCAAGGTAGAAGTCATTGGCATGCAAGGCTGGCTTGATTACAGAACAAAGTTTTCCTTGCTTGTTTCAAAAATGTAACAGTTTTGAGGCACAATGTCTTATGCAGTTTTTGTACTTGCAATATTGGGCAGCAGAGACTTGATTCTCTGTTCAGAGATGAGAATCAAGTGCTTAATGCTGTCTGAATGTGTAGTAATAGTAACTCTGTATTAAGAATGTTACATGATCATGCTTGGAGAGATGCAAAGAACTTCATCTCTGCATATGCATTCTGAAATTACACCTTTTTCACATGAGGATTTGAGTTTTCAAAGTTAGGAATATCCTGAGTGTTAAATGACAAGCATAGAATTTAAAGCAGTGACTCCTCTCCCTTCTCCACCTGTCCTCTAGACGAATAAGGTTCTGTTGCCAAGTTTTGGTTCAACTTTATTAAACGTAGGAAGCTGCATTATACCAGGTTAGATTATTTGTCTATCTGACCCAGCATTGTCTACTCTAAGAACATGGAGTAGCTGCCTTATACTGTGTCTGACTATTGGTAAATCTATTTCAGTATTGTCTACACTGACTTGCAGTGGATCTCCATGATTTCAGGCAGGGAACTCTCCCAGCCCTACTTGGAGATGCCACAGATTGAATTTGGGACCTTCTGCATTTAAGGCAGATGCTGTACCACTGGGCTGTGGCCCTTCCCCATTGGTATAGGCTACAGCAGCTCCGAACTCTTGAGCTCAAGCAGTCTGTCGGCCTCAGCCTCTGGATTAGCTGAATTGCAGGCACATCCCACCACGCCCAGCTGAATGTCTTCAATTAGTGTCTTCTGTTAAGCAGCAATGAATGTGCTGAAAAACCTTGTTTTGTAATAAGACACGGATTCTGTGCCAGAAATGCAGAAATATTTCCATATCGTCTTGGAAAAGTATAGGGTCTCCGCACAGAAATGGTAAATAGCAAGTGGAATCTTCCCTTCTTGGAAGCAGCCTCTCTAGCTTTTGCTATACTTAAAGCAAGATCATGCTGAGATGGGTTCCTCCAGAATGGGATACTTGGCCTGGGGGAGAGAGTGGGGAGGAACACGAAAAGGAGGTGGGCAATGGAAGTGAGTTGGAGGAAAGTATTGCTGACTAGCCTGTTGAACATGAGAACTCTGATAGAAAAGATATGATAGGACAAACTAGTACTGTGAAAAAGTGGGAGAGGAAGATTGACTCATTTTAAGTGAGTAGATCACAAAGGAAACTTACTGCCTTATGCCAAGTGACAATTGGCCCATCTAGCTCAGTATTGTCCACACTGACTGGATGCTTTGCAGGGTTTCACACAGGGAACAGAACATTCCTAGCACTATTTGGAGATGCCAGGGATTGAACAATGAACTATGCTTCTTTCCCCAGGAAAGTAGGGGTGAGGTGCTAACCTGAAGGCATATGGCATAGTTCATTTCTGTATTTCTGTCTTGCAGATCAGAAGACAGTTAATCTTCTCTCAGGTATATTTGACAAAAACTGGAAATCTATGATATGAGGCACTAAAATGCAATTTTCCATTTCTCCAGGATTGTGAAATTAGCGGGGTAGCAAGTATCAATTCTGTTTGTATGTATTGTAACACAGATGAAACTGAGAATATTGACATAACAGTGTTTTGATTTAAAGTATTTCGCAGTGTTTGCATTGTTACAGAAGCAAGATAACTTAGCATGTCAATTACGTCTTATTTCCCTTAAGCCACATAAACAAAAGGACAACATACCTTGACCCAAGACTGGCATTTACAGTGGAAGATAATCCAATGAAACCAAATGCCAAGCGGAAGTATGATGGAAACACCACTGCAATGGAAATACTTCAAGGCCGTGATATGAGTGGAAAAGTGGTCATAATCACTGGAGCAAATTCAGGAATAGGTAGGTCAATTCAGAATTGTAGCAAAGACTCAAACTGGATCAATGAGTTTGTGTGTGTTAAATGCATGCAGTTGTTTTCAGAACTCTTCTTTACAAAATATTAGGTTTACCAGTGCTGTATATTGTATACTTCTGTATAAAAACTGATATTTCATTAAGTTCAGTTACTTGGATGCAAGTCCCACTGACATCTTATTTTCATGTAAGGGTTCATCTCTGCAGGAACTTGTCCCGCTTCTGATTTGGGCTTTAGCACCAAATGTAGAAATACAGTCTTTCACTAAGAGAAGGTAGGAGAAGGCTTGGGATTACTCCATGCTCAGAAATGATGCATTACACAACTTGTCTTGCATGTAAATAATACTCTATAGAGTTTTAGGACATAGGTAACTTCTTGGCAGTTGTTCTTCTAGATAGCTTTGGTACAAAGTAGTTGCCTCATTATTTAGTCCAAAGCAGTAGCTCATAATACCAATGAAGCAAATAACTGTGTTAAGTAAAAAGGAGTTAAGTTTGTTATTTATACCACTAGTATGCATGTGCCGGTTAATGCTGTCTCCTATGGTGATTTAAACACTGTTTTCAAAAAGAATAGGCATTAATTATCACATCAAACTATGAAGCTCCAAAATTAATTAGGAAGGAAGCATACTTGCAGTTTAAAAATATCAAGCTACCATGAAGAAAAAAGATCTTTGACAGTTAAGTTGTTGGTTTCTAGTCCCTCTAAAACGAGAGTGAAATTTTTTTCAAGAGGCTTGAAAGGGTGGATTTTTCTCTCTCCGAGTACACCACAGTTTCAGCAACTTCTAGAAATGCATTTTTTAAAATTTAGTTGCTGGGCTGAGTTCTTGTGCCCTACTCACTTGCAACTGAAGGTGTTGCCAACTTAGTCGTCTGCATTTTTGTGGTGCACAAAAACAATTCACTGACTGTCTTTAAATACATATGGTCATAATTGCCAGCTAATCTCTTTTCCTGTATTTCTAAGAAAGAAGTGCAATTTAGTTACAGGTTTTGAAAATTCACAATATCCAAATTCAATTTAAAATATATAATGTTACACGTTCATATGCCTAATCAGGCATGCTTTGGAGGGTCTGTTTCTGTTAACTGGTAAAGTTATTGTATGTTTCTGTTTTGTGCACTTGGTGGAGAATGATGTATATTTTGGTTGTGGCTTTAACATTATTGGATTTTTACTTCTCTTAGCTCCTCCAATGTATTGTAAAGCAGAAATGTAAGATAAACATATGTAAAAATAATGTGTGTTTGGCTGCTATGTCTTGTGTTCCTTGCCTGTGAGTGGAGTAAGTTAGCAGTCGTTTATCTTTTTCCACTAGAGGGCTCTATTGTTCTTTAGAAAAAGAAGCAAAAAAGAAGAACATATCAAAAGCCCTTTGAAGTTTATGAAAACAAAAATTAGTTTTAGCTTGAGCTGCTTTATTTTTTAATTGCTGGTGCTAAAGTTCAGTTATGGAAGAACATATGAACTAATCTCTGCAAGTAATTGACTTCCACTGTATTGGGAAACACATCTGACAAATTTAAACACCAGTGTTAGTAATAGCCCAGGGTTTTTAACTTAAGGTGAAGATAAATGTGGATATCAAAACACCAGACTTTGTCTTTTAAGGTTTATCTGAAGCTTTCTTGTATGTCCTTGAAATCTCGTGTAGACTGGCTTTGTGCATGTAGTATTCGCTTGGATCTAATCTCTTGTAGGCAGCACAAGAATTCTGAAACATGATGCAAGAATACTTGTGAAACTATAGAAATTCTTTAAAGGAACACTTTCTTTATTTCTGGGGTCTCTAGCAAAGCTCCCTAAATTCCAGACTGTTCAAACTCTCTAGTGAGGAAAAGCAATAATGTATCTACTGCTGTACAGTAGTAGGTTTGGCCATGATTGCCATATACATGCATGCCATGAGTCTCTTCTGACAAAACCTCTTGCTGTTTGAATTTCAAAGTAATTGGAAAACTGAGCGTGCATGTGTATTGATGGTAAGCCCCTGAGTTTGAGTGTATATATTGGAGACTAGAGAGTGAGATGGAAACGAAACAATTCAATTAACTTCATCTTGTCAGTTTCAGCTGGCGTGCCAGGCATTCTTGCTCCATGGCTTCACATACACTCTCTTTCTCTCTGAAAGAAAATATATATACAGTGGCCAGGGTCCCAAAAATAGCACAGCTAGATCACACACTCAAGGGGGAGCTTTAGACTTCCCATGCTCAAACATTAGGTCTACCTTCCCTGTGACGAGCAGTTCTAAAAAACTGACAAGAGTTACAAAATCACTTTGTGGCTTGTGGGCACAAAGTCAAAAGAAGAAAAAGTTAAATTGTACTTGTTGCAGACAAGCCCTCGAGTAACTCTTTGGCCATGATCCAATATCCATGCACCTGCCTTCTCTGACATTTGTACAAGTTTGTAACTATTTTGGGCTGCTCCCTTTGCCTTTGAGTCCTGCATAGTTGATTGTGCATTAATTTGAACTTGTCTCTGCCTCAGACATGATGAAATTGATATTTGATATCATGATTGGCAAATAACCCTTTTGTACTCCTTTGTTATAGCTGCACTACAAAACCTGAAGGAGTGATAAGAAATGCCGTTTTTAGCTAGTTTTGCAAACCTGCTTCCCTCTGTGCCCTCCTTGTGTATGTTTGGCCTCATGGGCTGAAGACTTCTTTGTAATGTTTGATGCTTGAAATGGAAAAGCAAACTCTAACTGCGTATGAGGCATGCAAAACTATCTTAGTGTAACATTTGTCTTAAGTTTTATTTTAGACTTGTCAAAATGAAAAGTGAAAATGAATTGGAATTCATTCATTGGAACCATAGTGGCAGATGTGATCAAATATATTTGGATTAAGGGGAAAACTGTAAAACCATAGTGTTGGGACAGATTATTAAAATTGTGAGTAAGATTGAATTATGAATATTTTCCTCCCATACTCTACAATAATTTCTGTTGGCAGATCTTAAAACTAGGGCAGATGTAATATGAACAGGAACTTTGTTAGTTTTAAATTCTTTTCACCTTATCAGGAGGGAGTAGCCTAAACTTGTCCTTGGACTATGAAAGTCCATTTTAGATAGTGATGAAGAGTTTGTTCATGTCCTACTTTCTGCCTGGATCATATAGCAGGATACATTCTTTAAAATATTTTCAGTTGATATTCTTGCTACCAAAGTGGCCAAAAACCCCACTCTGCACCTCATACACTGGTCAGAAAGTACAGAGTTTTGTTAGAATTTGATGTTTTGAACTTGTTGTAGTAGGCAGAGACTTTGGGGAATACAAACGGAAAGTTGTCTTTAATCTCCCACAGAACAGATGTCAGACACTGTGTTTTTTCAAGACATGCAAGCTAATTCTAAAGGATATGAAGATGACAAAACATTGGTGAAGGATGTCAAATAGTTGGACTTGCTGTTGTGTTTAATATTGCTGCTGCTTTGGTATCAGAAAATAATTGCTGCATACAAGTAAAAGCTACAGGGGCACAGAATAACACTCTTCATTTGATGCAGGGACTTTTGGTAGCGGCCAACAAGTGGCTCTTGAGGGTTTTCTTTGAAATCTATAGGTCTTGGGAGCCTTAGCCTTTGCTTGTGTTTTAAAAATAAAGTGAAAACTAGGGTTGTATTCAGCACTCATCCTACACAGAACAGATCCATTGAAATTAATAAACCTACGTTGGTTATGCCCATTAACACCAGTGGGTCTACTCTGAGTAGGACTAACATTGAGTGCCATCCCTGGCTCTTACAATGGTAGAAACACATTTTGAAAATGTGATTGAAAATGTGAAGTAGTTCTTAAAGCTGTCCATCCCTAATGGCATTTCTTCAGTGCCTGCCTAGCAATACAACTGTACGGAAAACTGTATGTACTTCATTTCTGTCATACTTTAGGAGTGTTGCATTGAACTTGTCTGCAGTTAGTGCTGCATAGAGAACAGAACTGCTCAAGCTTAATTATATCTCATTCCTAAAAAGTATGCTGCAAACGTTCTACACTGTTGCAGAAGAATCCTGTAATCAAGTATATATGTAGTTTTTCTTCACTATGATTGAAGCTCAAATAGCATCCTATTTACAATTAGTGTTGTCATCCTTTATTCTTCTTGCTTTTACATCATACATATTATGCTCTTTACCCTCTAAATAACAGGATTACACACTTAATAATGTTTGTGTTGAAATCTAATTCTGCTTTGCGTTAGTCCTGGAAATGGTATCTGTTTCTTGTATCGCCTTATGTCTGCTTTGAGAAATCTATTACTTGGGTAATGAGGAGTATACATGGATGGTTAGTCAAGTTATTGAACTCTGTCAACTTTGGCTCAAATTCACAATGAAAGCCAACTTGTAATACTTGAAATTACATTAAGATCAAAAGGTTCAATACGTACACTTGTAATGAAATATCTTTGCAAAAGGATGAGATTCAGTTACAGTACTTTTATGTAAAAACTCACTGAATAACAGGCACATTTTAGGATTCATATTAATTACCTGTTTATGAAAATGTATCCCAAATACCATTGAACTGTGTTTATGGTGGCTTTAAAAGTCTTGAAGTAGTTTGGAACTGGGTATTGAGTCAGTAATGATATGTGGCAATAAAATACTGGATCATTTGCTCCATCTCTGCCAGTGAAGGAATTACCACTTAAAGTGTCTGTCCAGGTTGTGAAAGGTTATTGAACTAGCCAAGTTAATGTTTATGTGACCTTGACTGTAGAACTTGTTTACTAGTGTTTGGATTTCCCTCCCTCTTCCTTACTCAGGATACAGTCCAGCCACCACTTAAGTGTGAAACCAAAGCTTCAATTAAGCCAGGGCTCAGTCTTGGAGCATATGTCTTAGAGGGGGCTTTCAAAATGTGCAGAATGCCTTAGCATATCCACACTTCTGAGTAACCAGAGCTGAACTCCAGTATATCTTGAACTACACCGTTGCAAGTAAGTCCAGGAGGGTTACTACCCTATATATATCTCAAAAGTCATCTGTGGAACACTAATGGCCTAAAAGGAGAACAACCATTCTTCTTTGGTTTATGAAGATGCTTGGCTACTTACTTGGATTTGACTTTTACTCACCAGAAGTGACCAGGTGAGTGACTGCAAATCAGGCTTTTTTGCAGGGCTTTGCAGAGTATGGTTTCTAGATATGGTTGAATCTTAAAAAATCAATCAAAACATCATTATAATAACATTTGGTTCTCAAATACTTTGCTCAAGACTAGCCTGATACCTGGGAATATTTAAGCTGCTGATAGGAGGGGATGACTGTACAGAGGTACTTTGTCCTGTTTCAGTATATGTATGTTGACTTAGCTCTGTTTGTCTTTAAAGCAAGAACTTGGAAAGATCTGCTTCAGTTGTTCTTGCATTCATTTTATTTATTTATTTAATTTAATTTATATACCGCCCTAAGCCCGAAGTGGATTGTTCTTGCTAGATAACTTGTTAACATTCTTTATCTTTTGTTACAGAACAACTCTGTCTGCCACCTCACTCTATATATTGGAATCTCATGGATCACTTAAGTAATGCAACAGCTTCTCTTTTCTCTTGCTCCATGACTAAAGCCCTTGTGGCAGGTTTAGACTGTAGGATGGGTGGAGGCTCAATTCATGTGAAAAGTTGCCATTACTGCTTTTATGTATGCTTCCCCATTTTCCCATTAGCCTCTTTGCTGCATTGTTTATTTTTGGCACTTCTTGAACTCTGCCTTAAGCAAACATAATGGGCATTAATGCCTGCAGTACTTGATGGAGATGCTGCATAAGATTTGCTTTTGGGGTATATCTGTACTAGCAAAGCAAACTTGTGTGTCTCTCTGCCCATTGGAGTAATTGTTAGGCTTTCTCTGAAGCACTCTGGGAGAAGCAAGATGAGTTATATCCATAAACCAAAGAGAAGCCTAAGGCATCATCCTAAACCAGCAGTACTGAACTAAGAGCTGCCATTTAGGTGGTGGTACCATGACGTAGTTGCTCTGCCCTGTATCTTTGGCATAATCCTCATCTTCCTGGTATCTTGGCATCATGCTGGTTTTGGGATTCAGTTTGAAAAAGGAAATTGTATATTATGTTGAGACTTTGACCCCTTGTGGAAGGCATCCTACTCTCCATACGGAACTGCATTTCTGGGGTTTCTTTGGAAGGAAGCTAAGACAAAAAGAATGAAGGCTATAGTGTAGATGAGCCTTTGCATTTTTCTCCTCTTCCTTAAAAAAAAAAAAAGCACCTGCCAGCAACTTTATATGCTTGTTCAGGGGGAAGCTGGCTTTTGTTAATCAAGTCTTTATATCCATTTGATTGTTGTAATGTGTATAAATAAAACAATAAACAGAAAATGATCTTAAACTGTTGTTGGCTCCATTTTGTCTAGAAGTCACACTTCTTTTCCCAACTCTGAGAAAATGTATTGGTTTAATGCTTGAAAAGATCCAGCACACTTTAGCTGACAAAACAGTCCTCTAATTTTATCTGAGATGAAATATGCCTTTTTAATTTTATGAAACTGCTTGTATTAATACTGCACTATTGTACTTGCCAAAAGGAGATTTAAAACATGCAACTAATTTTGTTTTTCCTTAATGCTTAATTAGTACTCTGTTCTGCAGTAGCTTGCTCACAGAGGAGCTGCACAGTAATTTTCACATCCAAAGAAGCTGTTGAGTAGCAAATATCCCCTCCTGCTCTATTTTGCTTTGGGCATGAAAAATGTACTTCTCTTAAACTTCATTCTTACAAAATGCATTTTCCCCCTAGAAGATGAATTTGCTTTGTCTTCTGAAAAAAAAATTGGAAGAAGATTTAGAGCAATTGTGAAGTATAAAGCTATGAGTTGTAGATTGTCACAAGAAACAAATCTGCTGGGTAGATAATGAAAAAGAAGAGGGTAATGAGATCTTAGTAACTTAAACAAAAAGTAAAATTGCAGGAATTGTTTGAGTTGATGAAGACTAACGTAATGGCATGCAGATGAAGGCTGAGATTCCCAGTTGAAGGGAAAGCAGTGGGACATCTGTCCTGTACTACATAAAATTCTCAAAGGCTGATGCTGCTGTTTGTGATATGCCAGATGGAAGGAAGTTGACTTGTAGATATGGTCCAGTGCATAAAACTAAGCTTTCATTAGGATTTCACATTGCTTTTGTTCTCTAATATTGGCTGGGATCCAAAGTGGTACTTCAGACTCGAGCATGCCCAGTGCATTTCTTAACTTTTGAATAGCAGACCCCCATGCTGTATCGCTAAGTAAAGTTGAAAAACTGCTTACTTTGAAAAGAGAGCTGCCATGTGTCAGGATATCCAAGAAACAAACATCTGAAGTCCTCTGAGGTACATGAAATTGGTTGTGTGGGATGTAGGTCATTATGTTTAACCTGGGCAAAGACCAAGTGGATGACGGTCTTTTAGCTTCAGGAGGAAAATGCTGACATTGGGTTGACTCCCAAGCCCCTGCTTGAAAGAGATGGGAGTTTAAGGGCGAGTGGGTTGAGTCCGGGTGTTTTCTGCCCACATGATAGCATGTTGATATTGTAAGGACTTTACCTCACTAGGACATGGGTACTGAGACGGTACACCTTTAGAACAGCATAGTGTGAAAGGAAGTTGAGTTGACAGTGCTCTCAGGATTGCAAGTGTGTGTGTATAACTAGTTTTGAGTTCAAGTATAGACTACATTACACTGAATTCAATGTAACATATCTACTAAATATGTTTATTCCACTTTTTCTTTAATACTCAAGTTGGCATATACCATAACAAAAAGAATTAAAAACATAAACTTAATACACAGAACAGTACCAGATAAAGACATTCAAAACTAGTATGTTGAGAAATTAAAGCTAACAAATGCCTTCTCAAAAAGAGTGGAAGGTCATATGGGGGAATGGGGGACCCTCACTAGGCAGCCAATTCCAGAGAATAGGTGCAGCTACAAAACGATCCTCTCCCACATCCTAAGGCTGCAATCCAATGCACACGTACCTGGGAGTAAGTCCCATTGAACCCAATGGAGCTTACTTCTGAGTAGGCATGTATTGGATTACAGCTTAAGCATGGCTTAGATATTGGTGGGACACTGAAATAAATCTTAGTGAGTAGGCCAGTTGCTATGGGAGAAGGTAGTCCATTTGGGTATCCTGGTCCCTAGCTGTCGAATAGGACCTAACTAGCATTTTGAATTGGGCCCCGCCTCAGACCAGAATCCTATAGAACTGTTTTAATACAGGTATTATTCTCCCGTTAACTGACAGCAGCCAATAGCAGCCTATAATGTCCAGGCTGGATTATTGTAATGTGCTCTGTGTGGGCCTACCATTGAGGTTGGTCCGGAAGCTGCATCTGGTGCAAAATACAGTGGCGAGACTGCTCACTGGGGCAGGATATCGCCAACATGTCACCCTGCTGCTGAAAGAATTGCACTGGCTACCTTTTAGCTACCAGGCTAAGTTCAAGGTTCTAGTTTTGATGTACGAACCCCTATACAGCTAAGTACCAGAATACCTGAAAGACCATCTTATCCCTTATATACCTAGTTGATCACTGCGCTCTGCAGGTGAGGGCCTCTTGCAGATACCATCTTATCAGGAGGTCTATTCTGCACAACATAGGAAACGGACCTTCAGTGTGGCAGCACCTACTCTTTGAAATTCCCTCCCCTTAAATATTAGATATCTCTGTTACCTTTTCAGTGCCTACTGAAGACCTTCCTCTTTCAACAGGCTTTTTAAGTAGAGACCTTATCCCAGTCTGTGGGAATTGCTTTTTAATGTGTTATTAAACCTTTTTTTAAAAATAGATGTTTTCAAAGCTTTTAAAATGTTTTTAATTATGTTTTGTTTTAATATATTTTAAAGTCTGTTTTTATGACTTTTTATAGTGTTTTCGGTGCTTTTGTTTGCCACCCTGGGCTCCTTCTGGGAGAAAGGACAGGATATAAATAAATAAATATTGCATTCTGGATCCTCAGAAGTTTCTGGACACATCTCAAAGGTAACCTGCTGTAGAATGATATACAGTATTGAGACACACCTTTTGAGATCAGTGAGGGACCTGGCCCTCCACCTCAACTTTTCTTCCACTAGGTAACCACCTAGAATTGTTAATGAAGCTCTGAAAATGCTTCTTTGTGAACATTTCTTGTGCTGATGCTTTCAGCTCTACACTCCCTAACCTTCCATAGGAAAAGTAGGTAGTTTAATATTTGATGTTCTGCTTCATCTAAAAAAAAAAAGTTATTTGAAGAGGCTGGTATTACCATTGCATTAAACATTTGGTCTTATACCTCTGGTTGTATACATCAAAATATTACCTTGCCTTGTTCTAGCTAGTTAATATAAACAAATGTTAACATCTATCATATGGCTCTTATTTTAATGGGTGAGAAGGAAGGTAGAATTGATAAATTAGGCAATATCTTTTGTTTGCATTCTCTGTCTTTATTCTCTTATCAGATGCACACCGTAGATTCACTTAGCTGCATATTCAAGCAAAGGAGTGTGATGTATCTTAAATTTTTCATCAAATGTTACACTACACTTAAAGTACACTGTTGGTAAAATGAAGACTTAAATAGGTGTAATGTGGAATGCTTTCTTAATCCTGTTCTTGAAAATGGCACTCCATGCTCACCAAACCTTCTGAAGTATTTGCTTACATCGTTAAAGTCTGTTTCACATGCTATAGACTACAGCACGGGTTCCCAAACTGATCCGTGAGCTTCATTCAGGTGGTTTGTGGCATGTCTGCATTAAGTATTCATGTTGATTCTAATTGTTTTTTAATTGCTGCTTGTATTTCTTCTATTGCATTACAATTTGAATTCTATGGAATGCTGCTTGCAATATAATAAAACACAAGAAATAAAAAGCAATAAAAATACAGTTAAAAATCAGACAGCATCTAGCACACTACATTACAATTTCTACAACAGGCAGAAGAATTATTAAGTGGTCCACCAAGACCATCAACAATTTTCAAGTGAGCCATGGGGGAAAGGTTTGGGAACCACAGGGCTTGAGCAACAAACCTGGGTTTGCTATAGTGTGTGTTCAAGAAGTAACACCAGCCAATTACTCTTATGAGCATGCCTGTATGATATTCATGTTTTGTAAATACTGGGTTGTATCCAGTTAAGTTTATTTAGAGCAGTGGTTCTTAACCTTTTCCACTGCCAGCACCCCTTGGATTTCCAAAATATGCTCTT
Source organism: Rhineura floridana (assembly GCF_030035675.1). Lineage (NCBI taxonomy): Eukaryota > Metazoa > Chordata > Lepidosauria > Squamata > Rhineuridae > Rhineura > Rhineura floridana. The sequence goes on along the minus strand of NC_084492.1, from coordinate 14,881,548 downwards.
GCGCCTCCTGAAAAAATACCATTCATTTTTATTATTTCCTCTTCTCCCAAGGCATTTTAGCATGTGTTTTAAATTGTGTTTAAAAGATGTGTTTTTAAATTGGTATATTTGTTTTTAGTGTTTTTAGTTATTGTAAGCCGCCCAGAGAGCTTCAGCTACGGGGCGGGATATAAATACAATAACTAACTAAATAAATAAAATGTTAATGTGTGTTTTAGCCTAACTTAGTTAAGATAAACGACAGTTTTCCAAAATCTTTGGTTGTATAGTTAATTTTCTGCTTCTATTTAAATGAATTTTTAAAATCTCTTGAACAACGCCTCTCACCCCTAGAAAAAGTGTCTCGCACCCCCGGGGATGCGTGCACCCCAGGTTAAGAACCACTGATTTAGAGTAAACCTGTTAAAATTAATGGATCTAAATTAGTCATGTACATTAATTTCAATGGGTTTACTCTTCCTATGACTAACTTTGGATACAGTCAAACAGGAACCTGCAGAGGACTTCCTGATCTGGGAGGGTTTTTACTGATTTGCCCTGTGTTGCTCCCCCCCCCCCCCCGTTTGCTTTAGAGTATTAGGAGCCCTTAAGAATAGCATGGGAGGTAAGACAATGGGCTGCAGGAGAAATTAGAAAAGGCAAAGACAATCTTCTACTCTTCCCTTAACAGAAGCCTGTTTTGTGTCAGATAGCCTTCAGTGATTGGTTGGACACATCTGTATACAACCATTTGCACTTCATGATTTTATATGCACGCACTTACATTTTTAGGTGTATATCTTATGTTGAATGTACAGCTTACAAATATGTGTTGAGGCAATGACAAATAAATCAGGGCAGAAAACATTTTGACCCTGTTCATGAAATAGTGTGACAAAAATACATCTTCCTTGATATAGCTGTTGATTGAAGCCAATTAGAAGCAAAAGAAATCAGGCCTCTGTAGATAAGATACAAAAGCAGTAGGGATGTAGAGTAGGCCCTAAGCAGGCTTTCTGTTATCACTTACAGAGCCAGTTCAAATATTGCTCGCAAGGGAGAAATCAAAAGCTGGTAAGAACTTCAAGCATATTCCCTGGCACTCCATAGGCAGGAAAGTACATCAGATTTAGGATATGCTTTATCTGAACATGGTTCTCAATGATGCTGACCAATGTTTTGTAGGGGACAGTGGAGACATTGCAGTGAAATGTAGTAAAGTTTGATTGTGGTATTTGGTCTTTGTGGTTAAGGAGGAGTGTGCAGGAGTTTAAAACTCTTAATGTCTGTCGGTGGATAGGTTTGACTATTACAAACTGGTACCTTGATGCTTTTTTTAAAAAAGTGGAGAAGCAGGATGTTTTGATAAACAAAAAAGCATTTTGTTCTGCATATTGTACACCAGCATAGAAATTTTATTCATCTAACATGAAATGTTATAAAATGTTAAAGGGTTGGGAGTGAGTGGACAACCAAAGAAAGGCAGAGTATTGGATTTGGGGCTTTTAAAAAAGCTCTGTGAAACTTTACTACCCGTGCAACTTTTGTTTGTTAGCAAGCAATTAGGTCAGCCTTTGACTAATGAGAGTGAACGCCTAATTCTTGTCGTCTTACTGCTGTTAAACAGAATTGTCACTAGAGGGTCAGATTAGAGTTCATTCAACCGGAGGAATGGCAGGAAGAATAGCCAGCCTCGGGTCAGTCCTGCCTCACGAGGGCAGTCATTTTAGCATTTATAGCACACTGAACGTTATCGCCTCAACCCTGCATTTCTATGGACGTTTTAAATACAGGCTGGTTGTATTTTGAAGACAGTTCTGTTCCAAGTCTCCTTGTTATACTTTTTAATGTATTTATTTACACAGTAGTTAAAACAAAAAATCCGGCTAGTGCATGAGATTCTTGCAAAAATATTTCATTTCTGGCTCCAGCACCATATAGATTAAATTATGCACATGGAAATTTGTAAGTCACCTGAGAGATGCATACTTTCAAACAGCCCAGGAAAAGGACCACATGCAGTGGTAGACCACATGGGTTGCATGCAAAAGGTCCTAGGTTCATTGTCTGGCTTCTTTAAGTAGGTCTGGGAAAGATTCCTCTCTGAAACAGTCAATATAGACAGTATTGCAATAGATCAATCAGTAGGCTGATTTTGGTATAAGACAGCTTTGTAACAGTTGTTTTCCTATTGCACACAGTTTTGGACAAGCATGTAGCATGTAATGCACACCTGCCTCTGCTTGGGAGTTTTACATCAAAATGACCTGCTGGAGAACAACTTGGGATTTCTATCTACTACTACTGTCATGTTTTAAACACAGAGAGCTGAAAGATCTCGTTTTCATTTTATGGAATTTCTTGTAGTTCTTTTATTTCAGGAGACCTATTTGAAAACTTTCGGGGAGATTTGGGAAGGGAAGATTTTCTGGGAGAGATTTGTTAGAACAGTTTCTGAGTAAAAAAAAAAAGAAATTGCAACTAAGGCAAGGTGTTCTCTTTCCTCCAGCTCTTGACTGCTGTGGAGGTCGTTCAGTTGATTGTTCATATTTCTAGCTAGTTGGACTGGTCATCAGTTGTGACTTGTTGGTATTATAGTATGGAACTAATTTTAAAACAAATACAGATGTCTATTAAATATCAATACTTTTTAATTTTGTTGAAACAGTTAAGCATATGGCCAGCTAAAATAATGGAATAGAACTGCTGAGCACCTGTGTTGTTTGCAACTTTAAAGTTTCCTTGCTGCATTTGCTCAGAATTGAATTAAAAAGGGGAAACATATTTTGCATATGTTGAAACTGGATTCATCTGCATGCAATGAATTGCCCAGATAATTAAAGTTGCTTGGTACAATAAATGGCTTTAAAAAGGCAGGCAGGAAAATTGCTAAGACTTAAATACTGTAAGCATGTAATTGCAGAGAATGGTATAAATTTATGTGGTGTCTGTTGATTCTATAATCTAAGTTATACCCTGTGTTGTAAACTAAATTTCTCTTGCCCCAGGGTGTTTCTGAAAGTGAAGCAGCCTGTGTTTAATAGCTTTTTTCCTGGGTAAACAACATTTAAAAGGATGCTGCAGCATGCCTAAAATAAAAATAGAACCAATAGTCACCACTTTCTGTTAATTTTCTAGTATGGATATACTTAAATTATTGTCCTATTAAGCATTCATGTGCTAATTCAAATGTTTCCAGTTGAAAGTCATTAAGTTGTAATATGGTGAGAACTTGGAAGGAAATTTTCTATTTGTTCTACCAAAAATAGACACACACCAAAACCTCCTTCCAGTGCCTGCTGCTATATATCAAATCACTTGTCACAGGTGGAAATGATATTTATGGAAATGGATGATGATCTGTATTTCTTGACTTGTAGCCTTAAGAAAATATGGGAAGGAATTTAATAAAGACAATTGGGCATTGGTCTGTGTGTGCTTCCGTATGTTAATCCTGGAAGACCAGGGTTCGAATTCCCACACAGCCATGAATTTCACTGGGTGACCTTGGGCCAGTCACTGCCTCTCAGCCTCAGAGGAAGGCAATGGTAAACCCCCTCTGAATATTACTTACCATGAAAACCCTATTCATAGGGTTGCTATAAGTTGGGATCGACTTGAAGGCAGTCCATTTCCATTTCAAAGCTATACCTGAGAGCCACGCTAAACTATTTTTAAATCGTTGAGGGGGTTAGCCCCCTTCCTCCTGTGGGGCAGTCCTAATGAACACCTCCCCAGAAGCTGATGTTAGTCCTGGGATATTGTTTTTATTAATATCTTGAATCTACTATGCATTTTGGGAAAGATTTTGTGCACTACGCATTTGGACATCTCTTAATATATCATAACCAAATTTTACATAATGCTTTGGGTGGGGAAACTGGTGTTATGTGTGGGACATTTCTGAGATTTGCTTGGGACATCTTTTTTAAGTTTTCCTAATCCCTGCCTCAGGAATCTCAGAAAACTCTTGGGCCAATCTGGGCCTCCGAGAGTTTGCTGATCTCTAGAAGCTACTACATTTATCACTGTTCTGTCTTGTTAAATAAATGCTTTATTTACAAATATATAAGTAGAAAGTAACTTGGCCACCTGTGTGCCACATAGCTTCTCCCGTGCATGTAAGATGATCTCAGGTTGGAATTGAGCTCCACCTTGTTGTCAAAGGCAGAATAACCAGCACTTGATTTGCAGACTGCTATAGCCCTCCCTTGCATAGAGAGGACAGTTCTTATTCTGCCTTTTACCAATGTGGTTATATCTGCACTCTCTCTGATTGCTAGGGTTAAGGCCTATATTATTTTTTGTGTTTCTACGTCTTTCATGTTTTCTGTGAGTTCCTGTCCTCTTCTTAGTTGTCTTATCTGTTTCTTCAAAAAAAAAAAAAGCCGCTCGCCACTTCTCTGTTTTCCCTCTGCTGCTTCTCAGCATGTCTTGATACAGCCTACCTCGTTCCTTTGTCTTCAGTCTTCCTGTTCACCTCAGCCTTTCCAATCCATACCTCCGACATCTGTGTTCTTGGCTGATCCTCCAGCTCTGCTGCCTTTCCACCTCTGTTCCTATGTAAAAAAAAAAGCGAGAAAAAAGTGCACCTTTGCCTAGAAGCCCCCATAAGCCCCACCAGTTTCTAGAGCCCTGCTAGGCTTCTTGTAAGCCCGCCTGAGTCCAGGGCAATGGGGAAAGCTAAGGGCAAAATGGCAGTTCCCACCAAAAAACACGTGTTTATCTGCAGCTCCAGTTTCAGAGGCTTCTTCAAGAGATCATCTAAGTCCACATAGAGAGGCAGTGGCCAACCCCCCTCCACTGTGGCAGGGGGTGCTTTGGCAGTTAATGACATGGTGGGCAAGGTGGCCATGCCCATGTTAGGGTCCTTTGATCCTCAGGGCCTATGCGCTTGAGGCGAACCCAGCCATGGGGCTATGAGGTTCATACTGCCTAATGAAAGGAGACTGGGGAAGGAGGTTCAGGGTATGAGGCATCTATCGGCTTCAGAAGTGGCATCTGATGAAAAGGGACGATGCTGTTGCATAGAACTTAGAACTATTTTTTGACTCGGTCATCACTTGAGGACTTTAGAGGTTTCCAAGAGGTCTCCAGGCACAGCCCTTCTGTTATCACGCCCATTCTGCTCCCCGTATTCATGGAACTGGGAATGGTTCACCCTCTACTGCTCATACTGCTTTCCCTTCGGCTCAATTTTATTTGGCGCCACCTCCACCAGTGCAACTGCGGTTACCTGATCTCATGGTACAGCAGTTAAAGACACCATTTTGACAGCCCTCTGTAAGGACTCAAAATTGGTCAGCCTTAGCCCGTATGACAGAATGCACTGCAATTTGGGTTTGGGGCAACACAGCAACTTGCCACCACGTTAGATGGGACAGCAGCAGACTTCAGTACCACTATCCCAGTTCCCTGCGGTTCCCACTCAAGCCATGTGTACTGCACTCCATTCAACAGCAGACCTATGGGCTCTGGCACCACGTGCTCAGGAGGCACTGTAAGTGGATCTTGTTAGGCAGATAAGACGTGTTTCTCCCAATCCACACAATGTCCCAAGAGGGTGAACCATGGGAACTAGAGTTCAATGCCCAGCTAAGGAGCCCATACCTGACTGGGAAGAGCCTGACTCTGAGTCTGACCTCATCATATTGGATGAGGAAGAATAGAGATGGACTTCAGAATTAGAGGTCTCCACACAGCTGTTCCAAGAGACTCATTTTCTCACTTTATTGTGTAAGACTGGAGCCTTTGGACCTAACATCTAAGAATGACCCACCAGCTCCATCTACCATGAGGGTGGTGGCAGTATGCCCGGATCCTCAGCCTAAGTCCAAGGTGGTGAAGCTAACCCCATCCATACCTAAGATCATCCAAGATGAGTTTTCTAGTCCCCTGTAATGTAAAAAATCTGTATCAACAGCGAATACATTTTATGTGTTGGAGGAGACACTGCTATTTCTGGTCTTGTGAATCCTTCTCTGAATCCCAAAGATGCAGATGATCAGCTCAAGGACGCTCTAGACTGAAAAATGGACTTGGGATGTCCATGACACCTGTGCAATAGCTTGAGGGCTCCAACCTGTTTTTCTGCTTTCACACGGGCAACTTTGCTGTACTGGAGAATCTATTGGATGATTCCCTCCAGGACTTCACTCACTTCCGCTAGTGTGTCCTTAAATATCTAGGGGGGTGGCTTTCATGGCAGATGTGGGTATGGATGCAACACAGTTCTTGGCAAGAGCCTAGACAGCAGGAGTCTTCACCAGGAGGTCTCTTTGGCTACATGCATGGGAAGCAGATACCGCTGTATGCAACAATCTGGCCTCAGTCCTACATTGGGGGCAAGCTCTTCGGAGATGTAGCACTAAGGACAAAAAAAGTGTTACCTTCTTCTAAGAGGAAGAAAGATAAGCAGCCTTTTCACCCTAACTTGTGTAAGCAATCCTTTTGGGGCTCCAGACCTGTGGGAAGGGGCTGGGATTTTCAGTCCTCCCATCCCTTCTGGAATAGACCACCTGCCTTTGGCAGAGGACAGCAACACTTTGCCAACAAGTTCAGCTCAGCCATCCAGGCAAAGGGCAACAAGCACCAATTCTGATGGCGCCCCCCCCACTAGTTCGGGGTGGACTGCAGGACTTTACTGATGCATGGACTCGCATTACCTCAGACCACTGCGTACTGTAGACACTGAAGTTAGACCTCCACTTGGTTTTTCTGTCAGCCCCTCCACAGAAGTTCATTCCTTCCCCTCTTTCTTCCAAACCAGCCAAGAGGACCAGGGTACAGGATGCCATCCAACATCTTAGCGATAGAGCCGGTTTCAACAGAGGAGAGGTTCTTGGAGTGTACTCAATCTTTTTAAGAGTCCCTAAGACAGATGGATCATTCTGGACTGTACTGGATTTGAAACATTTGAACTGCTTCATCCATTATCACAGGTTCAGGATGGAGATGCTCCTCTCTATCAAAGAGGCCCTAAGAAAAGGGGCTTCTTGTCTTCCATTGACCTCAAAGAGGCTTCCCTACCTTTACACATCCCCATCTTTTGTCCTCACAGGTGTTACCTGTGATTTGCAGTTGGTGATCAACATCAGTACAGAGCCATGTCCTTTGGCCTGTCTTTGGCCTCAGGGTGTTCATGAAAATCATGGTCACTCTGGTGGTTCACCTCAGGTTACAAGGGATCCATATTTTCCCCTGTCTAGATGACCTACTACTTTGGTCACCTTTGCTCACAAAGGCTTGGGAGGATCTATATGTCACACTGGCCTACCTGAAGGATTTCGGTTTCCTCATCAATCAGAAAAAAAGTCATATACGTTCTTGATGAAGACCCCAGCAGCTAGAAGTTGTCTTGGACATGGTCGAGGGGCACGTTGTGCTATCCCCAGAATGGATTGCCAAGATTAAGAAGGCAATTCACTTCATCATGTCTTCCCCCATGGTGGACCTAATGTCTCTAGTAACAGCCCTAGGCCTAATGGTCTCTGCTTTTCAAATAACTCCATGGGCAAGGTATCATGCTTGTGCCTTGCAATGGGCACTACTCCCCTTCCAGCATGACACTGCAGCGAGACATCACCTATGAGTAGCTATCTCCAGTTCCATCCACCATTCCCTGCATTGGTGCTTGCAGGAGGGAAACCTGTGTAAAGGGGTGACATGACAAGATCCATCTCTAGTGATCTTCACCATCGATGCCAGTCTTTCAGGCTGGGGAGCAGTCTGTGATGGACAGATGGCACGGGGGATATGATCCCCAGAAGAAACACTACTTCCTATCAGTCTTCTAGAGCTTTGGGCAATACTCTTAGCACTGCAACACTTTCTCCCCATGATTCATTGTTGGGCAGTACAGATTAGAACAGATGATGTGACTGTGAAAGCTCATGTCAACCATCAAGGGGGCACACAATCGGCAGCCCTTCAGGGGGAGTCCTCCATACCCATGGAGTGAGCAAAACTTCATCTGGTATCCCTGGGCGCAGAATATCTGAAGGGGGAGGACAACATCCAGGTGTACTGGCTCAGCTGCTAGCATCTCCAACAAGAGGAATTGAAGTTGCACCCAGAAGTGTTCAGGGCCATCAATTCTCACTTCAGGAAGGTCTGGGTAGACCTATTCACATCCCACCAGAACCATCAGTTGAAGAGCTTCTTCTCAAGGTACACACACCCAGCTGTGGAGGCAGTGGACACCCTTACCACCAAGTGGTCACAGGACTTCTGTACGCATTTCCCCCAATTCCACTTCTTCAGAAGATCTGAGATGAGAAGGTGAAGGTCCTGCTGGTGGCTCCCCACTGGCCACACAGACCGTGGTTTTCAGAGATCCTCAATGTAGCAGCAGGTTCACTGTGGAAGTTGCCTCACAGGATGGATCTTCTCACATGGGGTGGCTGCCTCATCGAGACCCAGTGAGGTTGGAACTTCATGTCTGGCTATTGATAGGAAAAGGTTGCTAAATGAAGGTGTCTCTCTTTCAGTCGTTTCTACTATGCTGGCTTCACGACGACCTTTGATGCTCTGCATATATGAATGCACTTGGAGAGTATTCTCAGTGTGGTATGCTCACAGGCATATCAGCCCATTGAAAGCAGGCATTAAGGATGTCGTGGCTTCTCTCCAAAAAGGCATTGACTTGGGACTTGGGCCAAATACTTTAAAGTGTCAGGCTTCAGCCTTGTCATTGATTCTCTCCAAGGCTACGAAAATATCCTTGGGATTGCACTCATTCTTGAAATGTTTTCTCAAAGGAGCCACATTATATGCCTACCTGATTCAACACAGGTGGAGGGTGCTGGTGGTTGGAGACTTGTTGCTCAGGGGGGTAGAGGCACTGGTATGCCAGCCGGACAAAATGAATCGAGAAGTCTGTTGTCTCCCTGGGGCACGCATCCGGGACGTCGCTGACAACCTGCCGAGGCTCATTGGGAAACAAGATAGGTACCCCTTTCTCCTCATCCATGTGGGCATGAATGACACGGCCAGAAACACCTTGGAACAGATCACCTCGGACTATGAGGCTCTGGGTAGGAAGGTCAAGCATTTGGGGGCGCAGGTGGTCTTCTTGTCAATTCTTCCCGTGAAGGATAGAGGACTACAAAGGGAAAGGAAGATACTGCAGGTCAATGACTGGTTACGCAGATGGTGTCGACGGAAGAGGTTTGGATTCTGGGACCATGGTCTAAGCTTCTTGGAGGGGGGACTGTTGGCAAGAGATGGTCTGCACCTCATGAGCACTGGGAAGAATCTCCTTGGCAGAAGTATGGCAAAACTCATCAAGAGGGCTTTAAACTAAAGCCTCTGGGGGATGGAGATGATAGCTTAGAGACCGATCCAAAGACAGCGGGTTGTAAACGCAGCGATTTGAAGGGTACAGGAGACACTGGGAGAGAGAAAGGGATGCACGGCAAAGCTCACGGTATATTAACGGAGGAATCCAATCGGGACAAAAGAGACTTCTGGTGTCTATATACCAACGCGCGGAGCTTGAAGTCTTAGTGCATCAAGGCAAATATGACTTCATAGGGATAACAGAAACTTGGTGGGATGACTCCCATGATTGGAATATAGCCATTCAAGGATATAAACTCTACAGAAAGAATAGAAGCAACAGAAAAGGAGGGGGAGTAGCGTTATATGTCAAAGACAAATATACCTCTATGGAAATCCAAGAGAGCGAACAAAGTGGTCCGATAGAAACCATTTGGGTAAAAATAAATGGAGAAACAAATAAAACCGACATGGTAGTAGGTGTCTACTACAGACCCCCTGGCCAAGAAGAGGTGGTAGACGAGGCCTTTCTCAAATAAATCTCTGAAATCTCAAGGAGGCAAGAAGTAGTAGTGATGGGGGACTTCAACTACCCAGATATCTGCTGGGAGACAAACTCTGCGAAGCACAAAGCCTCCAACAAATTCCTGATGGGCCTTGCTGATAATTTCCTCTTTCAAAAAGTAGAAGAAGGAACAAGGGGATCGGCAATCCTGGATCTGATCTTAACTAACACGGACGAATTGGTCACGGGAATTAAAGCGGTCGGTACCTTGGGGGAAAGTGACCACGTAATGCTGGAATTCGTGATTCTGGGGAAAGCCAAAGAAGAATATAGTCAAACATGGACCTTGGATTTCAGGAAAGCCGATTTTAGCAAGCTCAGGGAAATGATGGGTACGATCCCGTGGCTAGATAGACTAAAGAAAAAAGGAGCCCAAGAAGCGTGGGAGTTCATGAAGAACGTATTACAAAAAGTGCAATCGCAAACAATTCCAAAGAGGAAGAAAAATGGAAGACATCGGAAAAAGCCAATGTGGCTACACGGAAGACTGGTGGAGGAGGTAAAAGTAAAAAAGAGCATGTATAAAGAATGGAAGGAAGGACGCCTCACCAAGGAAGAGTACCGACGAGCGGCTCGGGCTTGCAGGAATACTGTACGGAAAGCTAAAACCCAGAATGAGCTGAGGCTGGCGAGGGAAGCGAGGAACAACAAAAAGGGGTTTTTCAGATATGTTCGAAGCAAGAGAAAGACCAAGGAAAAGGTGGGACTGCTGCTCAATGAGGATGGCAAAATGTTGACAGATAATGAGGAAAAAGCAGAACTGCTCAACACCTATTTTGCCTCTGTTTCCTCCCAAAAAGGGAACAGTGTGCAACCTTGCATCGGTAGCAATCTCAGTAAGGGGTCGGGACTGCAGTTCGAGATTGATAAGGAGATAGTCAGGAAATACCTAGTTAACCTAAATGAGTTCAAATCTCCAGGGCCTGATGAACTGCATCCCAGAGTATTGAAGGAACTAGCAGATGTACTCTCGGAACCTCTTGCCATCATCTTTGAGAAATCCTGGAGAACGGGAGAGGTGCCGGAGGATTGGAGACGGGCAAACGTCGTCCCGCTCTTTAAAAAGGGTAAAAAACAAGATCTGGGGAATTACAGGCCGGTCATTCTGACGTCAATACCGGGAAAGGTATTAGAATGGATAATAAAAGAGTCCATTGGCAACTATCTAGATGACAATGCTGTGATTAGAAGGAGCCAGCATGGGTTTGTCAAGAAAAAATCCTGTCAAACTAATCTCATCTCTTTTTTTGATCGGGTCACTAGCTTAGTAGATGGTGGAAATGCTGTAGATGTCATCTATCTAGATTTCAGCAAGGCGTTTGACAAAGTCCCCCACGACCTTTTGATTAGCAAACTAGTCAAATGCGGACTACATGGAAATACTGTCAGGTGGATTCACAACTGGTTGGAAAAGAGTGGTCGTCGGTGGCTCTGCTTCGGACTGGAAGGAGGTCTCGAGTGGAGTGCCACAGGGTTCTGTCTTGGGGCCGATACTCTTCAACATTTTTATCAATGACTTAGACGATGGGGTGGAGGGAAGCCTTATGAAGTTTGCGGATGATACGAAACTGGGAGGGATAGCTAACACAATGGAAGACAGGAATAAAATCCAAAGGGACCTGGATAGACTAGAAAATTGGGCTGAAATTAATAAAATGACATTCAATAAAGACAAATGCAGGATTCTGCATTTAGGCCACAAAAACAAAATGCACAGGTACAGGATGGGAAATACCCGGCTTAGCAGTAGTGCGTGTGAGAAGGACCTTGGAATTGTAGTGGATTGCAAGTTGAACATGACCCAGCAGTGTGATGCTGGGGCAAAAAAGGCAAACGCGGTTTTGGGCTGCATAAACAGAGCTATAGTTTCCAGGTCGAGGGAAGTAATAGTCCCACTATATTCTGCATTAGTCAGGCCTCATTTGGAATACTGCGTTCAGTTCTGGGCGCCTCATTTTAAGAAAGATATAGACAAGTTAGAGCGGGTTCAGAAGAGGGCGATGAGAATGGTAGCCGGTATGGAGAACAAGTCTTATGAGGAAAGGTTGAAGGAACTTGGCATGTTCAGTCTGGTGAAGAGAAGGCTGAGGGGTGATATGATTGCACTCTTTAAGTAGCTGAAGGGCTGTCACATAGAGGAGCGTACAGATTTGTTCTCTGCTGCCCCAGAGGGTAGGACTAGGTCTAATGGTTTTAAGTTGCAGGAGCATAGATTCAGATTGGACATTACAAGGAACTTCTTGACAGTAAGGGCAGTTCGGCAATGGAACCGACTGCCTAGGGAGGTGGTGGGATCCCCTTCACTGGATGTCTTCAAGCAGAGGCTGGACAGCTATCTGCGGGAGATGCTCTAGCTGTGGATTTCCTGCTGTGAGCAGGGGGTTGGACTCGATGGCCTACAAGGCCCTTTCCAACTCTATGGTTCTATGATTCTATGATTTACACAAGGTGCTAATGGCATTGCAACAACTTCCATTTGAGCCACTTAGATCAGTCTCCTTTAGAATCCTGTCATTCAAGGTTCTGTTCCTCATCGCAGTCACTTTGGCCCAGAGGGTATCAGAACTCAGTACCCTATTGGTGGACAAATCATTCTGTACCTTCCATAAAGTCAAAGTGGCACTTCACACAATTCCTTCCTTTCGACCTAAATATTCCTTTCCACTGTCAGCAGGAACTTGTCCTTCTGTCCCTTTCCTGTCCATCCTTCAGAAAAGATCTTGCATATTCAGGCATGTGAAGGGTATTAAAGGTCTATATTACAAGGACCAAACCTTTTTGCTGGTTGGGTGCCATGTGTGTGCCATTCCACCCAATTGCCTTAGGGAAGGTTTCCCCATCCACCTTATTGAGGTGGATCAAAGCCTGCATAGCCTTGGCTTACGATTTCTTACATATCTCACCTCCATTCAAACTTTTGGCTCACTCCACCAGGTCAGCAGTTACCACTGAGGCTTTTTCCTTCAATGCCTCCCTGGAGGAAGTATATAAGGCAGCTACTTGGGCCAGACATATATCTTCATTAAAAATTATAGGATCAATACTTATGCATCAGTTGATGCCGCATTTGGAAGGAGAATACTACAGCATGTTCTTCCAACACAGTAGCAGCTCAGGTTATAGTGTTTATTCCCACCCTATTTGGATCAGCTCTGGTATGTCCCACCTGAGATCATCTTATATGCGTGGGAGAAGAGACCTTTGGTCTTACTGTGAAATGGTCTTCTACCTGCATGTAAAGATGATCTCAGGGCCACTCTGTGTCTGAGTTGTCAGGATGTGAGTGTCTTTCAGGATTTGAGTGATAGCAGAGAGTGCAACTTTAGTGTGTGTGTGTGTTTGTTGGTTCTACTGTTATTTCTTGTCTGTCTCTTTGGCTTGGCAAGGCAGAACTGACTTCTCTAAATAAGGGAGGGCTAGAGCAGTCTGCAAATTAAGTACTGCTTATTCTGTCTCTGACCACAAGATGGAGCTCAAGTCCCACCTGAGATCATCTTTACATGCACATAGAAGACCGTTTCACGGTAAAATGAAAGGTCTCTTCTACTCATCTATTTCTGCTGGTGTGGAGCAAGGGCTCTATGACATTGCCATTGAAACACATTTCTTTAAAAGTTTTTATTGTGCTCTTCAACCAAAAATGTGCCTACAGCACCTTACAAATATCAGTTAAAAGCAGAAATTGACTAATCTCTCAATTTTGGGTTCTAATTTTCCCAATCATTTTTAATGCATTATTTGGTTGGAGAACTGTAATCACAAAATTTGGAAAAATGAAAAATTTTAAAAGATAGATGTGTTTTATTTTGCGTATTTTTTTCATTTGTTGGTCTTTGACCAAAATAAAAATTACTACTTAATAAATTAATATTTTTTTCTAAAGTGCAAATTGGGGAGTTTTGTGTTAAAATGTGACCTGAACCAAATTTCTCCCCCATTCCTAATGAAAGGACAGCCCCTGCTTTCAGGCTAACAATTTACTAGTGACTCTCCTGGTGAGGTTAATTGGAGGGACAGATAGAAACTTTTTTGAGGCCTAAATCTGGGCTTGTTGCCACCGGTTAGTGCTCTCTTTTAAGTAAACATTTCTCCTATATTTGTGAGCCATAATATGGGCTGCCCTCTCTACTGGTCAGGCTGTTGTGTGCTCGTCTTCCTTTTTTCTGATTCTGTGAAGAAACTTTAATAAACTTTGTGAAGAAACTTTAAGTTAAAAATGTAACTTTTTTACATTTTTATTTATTTTACAGAATGTATACCACTTAATTGTATAGGAACCCATTTAATTGTAAATAAAACTCCTATGCTGTTTACAAAGAATATGAAATATACATTAAAATTGTCCATTAAAGAACATTAAAAACAAGTGGAAAAATCAGAATATAAATAAAGTCAACAGTTTAAAATATACATTATAAGCTAAAATTATAGATGAAAATATACATGAACTTTACAGTTAACTTTTAGTTAAGGCTGGAAGTAGCTTTTTAAATTTCATCTTGTTTTTCTGCTTGTCATTAAGTAGTCCTTCAGAAAGCAAAGAGGAAAGTGGGCAAAGATGCAAATCTTTTTATTGTCAGTATACTCAACATAAGTCTGTAAAATTTAATTGCCAGTGCACCTTGAAGCTAGCATTACAGTTGTGTTGGTCACTTTTGTGTCAGCCTAGTTTTAATATTAAAAGGTACACATCTTCAGCTGTTTTCCTCCATCTAAACTTCCTTTCTGTGTGGGAGCCCACTTAATAGCCTATGTAGTAATGGCAAACTTCTCTGACTGGATCCTTATGTAGCCAAAATGGTGTGAACAATTTGGTGCCACCCATGCACTAGAGGCTCAAGGGAACTCAATGGATTGCTTTTCTACAAAACGTTGTAGGAAAAAAAAGCTAGGTATAAATGGCCTTAGGAATGAGAATGCTCACTGACTACGGGATGCTTGTTAGTGTGGGGAGGGGGTAAGGAAGAGGGAAATATAGGAAATGGAATGCCGTATCCTGAAAACTGGTATGGCTGGCTGGAACTTTGAAGAGGAGCACCTCGCGCTGCAATGTTTTGTTTCACAAACCAAGTGCCTTTTCAGTTTGTTAATCCGATTCCTCTGTCTTAATTGAGTTTTGTGCTTTTTAATGCATTTGTAATTGCATTTTAATGTGTGTCTGTTATGTAAGCTACATTGAAGGCCTCTAGAGGGCTGAAGAGTGGCGTGCGAATCTTAATAACAAATCATGTGAGCATGTCTCCTAGTCACTCCCTTGGGATAAGTAACATTTACTTTTAGCAAGTTGTTTCTTGGATGTACTGTTCAACTCCCTCTGCAATGTGTTAGTGTGGATGGTGGTTGATAGATGATAAATAGAGAAAAGACATTGTTTCATTGCATGCATGCTTGGTACTGGCATGGTACAAAAGTGACTTGAATAGTGCCACTGTATAAATTTACTTTAGTCCCAAGCTATTTAGATAGTTTGAGACTCTGCCTTCTTCTTGATGTTCCATATGCTGAGCTGATATACTGGGGCTTTGCTCCAGGTGACTCCATCTTTGGAGGTCAGGTGCATAGCTATCTGCATTAGGCTAATCTCTTGTGATACTTCAACTATGAAATGCTCTCCTAAACATTTATTTCTGGCACCAACTTTGATTTCACTTAGATACTTGGTAAAATTGTATTTCCTAAATACTTTGATAGCTTTTAATTGTTGAACGACTGTTGAAACATTTATACACTGCTTAATCATTTGCATTTCTCAGCAGTGTACATAAAAACAAGCCATATATAAAATCATCATTAGAATAATAAAAGATCAAACATTTTTCATTTATTTTCATTGTTCATATCCTGATTTGTACATATACACTCAAGATGGCTAAAATATGTAATTTTTGTAATAAAAATATGGAAAATAAAACGACAATTGAAAAATCACAAGCAAAAGGGGGGAAATCAAAGCAGAGGGTGATATTCAATGCTAGTTCTACTCTGAGTATATCCATTGAAGTTAATAGACATGACCAACTTATGTTCATTAATTTCAATGGTGTACTTGAGTAGGACTTAGTTGAATATAACTCATTCAATATCAGCAGTTAAAAATCAAATTAATACAGCCATACCTCAGAAAGAGAAAAGGGTTTGCTGCTTGCCAAAAGTAATGTTGCTATTTTGAATTCATATCTGTAGTTGGAATTTGGATTTATTTTTAGTTCTTATATTGGTTTTCAGTTTCTGTTAAACTGCCTTGAACTTGAATGGAAAAGCATTGTAAAAAAACTTCTAAATAAGTAATAAATATATTGTTAATATGGGGATAAAATCCAACAATTTCCAGTCCTGTGGTTGTTAGGTTATATTCCCTGCCTACCTTTAGATTGTGTTTCTTACTGTATGTTCTCAATATGTATTTTGTTACAGGCTTTGAAACTGCAAAGTCTTTTGCACTCCATGGAGCGCATGTCATCCTTGCCTGCCGAAATGTGTTAAGAGCTAATGAGGCCATCCAACGCATCTTGAAAGAATGGGTAAGTGAAGGTGTTTCTTGGCACCAATAAATCTTGAACAATGGTCAAATGCTGTTGAAAAAGCATAGTGTTTTCTTTGTAATGGACAAATTTCTTGCCATGGTTAATGCTAACCATAGTCGATTGCTTTTAACCCTGAGTCACATTCCAAATGCACAGTGATAGCAAGGTTTAGATGCCTGAGTTACACCCTGGCACTGAACAGTGTAAATTGGGAGATGCTTGTTAACTTTCAAACATGCCCTAGAAAGCTAGTTACTACCTGAACCATGGCCGTTTCCATATTACTTGATTACTTAACTTGAGAGAGGCCTTTTCTGGTTGTGGCCCTCTGCCTGTGAAATGCTCTCCCAAGTGAGGGCTGCTTGGTGCTGACACTGGCATCTTTTCCACATCAGGTTAAGACTTTCCTCTTCACCTGGGCATTTGATGTAGCTGACTTGAGGCTTTATGTTAGTGCTACTCCAGGTTGCTGGCTACCCCTGCCCCTCGGCACTTGAAGCTGGTGTTTTATGTTTTATGTATTGATTTGAGGGTTTAAATTATGACAACCGTTTTGTATGTTTTCAAAATGGATTGTAAGTTGCCTAGTTAGGCAACTATCAAATAAAAATAAGTAATACTTTGAGTAAAGAAGAAGATGTATGTTGTTGATATAGATCCATTGGTATGTATGGTACAGAGTCATAAAGACAGTTACTGTCTTAAGAAGATTGCAAGCTAAAATTCGACATGGGGGTGGGGGACAATGAAGATGGAAGAGAAGGTGAACAGGGGGAAAATACACAATAATTACCTGTTATATTTTTGTGTGGAATATCTGAAATTTTTGGCATAACCATATTTGGAACTAAAATAAGTAAGGATTTCAAACTGCTGATGTGTTCAGTTTTCGGTATAGAACGGACACTGATTTTGTCGCTGTTGATTAATGTACTGCTCATAATATGGGTGAAATACGTTGTTCAGCAATTCTCTAAAACCTACAACTTAAAATTTAGCTGGTCTTTGGGAAAATGTTTGCACCATTGTGAACTGTTCATGTGCATATCTTCATTTGGTTCACTTGAGGACCCGAAATTATATTATACAATAGTGTTGTAAAGCCCACAAAAGTTACTAGCCTGTCAAAGATACTAGAGTGCATTTCCATGCTTGTCGCAGAGAAAAAGGCTTTTCTTCCTCCACAGCTAGCATGAAAATGAACTGAGGAGGGGTAGAGTTATCTGTTAGCCTGCTTACTCATCTGTATAGAGTTCCAAGTACTTGCCTGCATGGAATTCCTAGTTGCTTATGGTGACTGGCTGTGTTGTTAAACTTAAAACGCTATGTTGAGTTAGCTGCTTCACATTTAACATAGCAATTGTGTTTGTTGCACCAATAAGCATATAAAGTGTAAAATGTTTGGGAGCAAGAACTTGAATTCACAGTTGGCTGCAGTTCCCTTATGTGTGGCTATCTCCCTTTCTTGCTTAATGTGAAGCTGTCCTTAGTGACGACCATGATTGAGTTTAATGTGCCTATGTAATCAACACGTGAGTGAATGCAGCATTTCTGGAAATGAATTGAAGAATTACTGTCTTTGCATTGTTTCAAATTACTTCAGAAACATTGCATTGTATTTATTAACCATTCCCTACTCCTAGTTGTACAATCTCATCTGTAAAGTGGGTAGCCGGAGCACCTTCAATGCATCTTTGTAATGGCTTTGTTGTTGTTTATTGAGAGGGACTAATTAACTTTGATTATTGCACTAATATTATGGCACTTTGACAGTCCCTCAGATTTATGACTCTGGGAAAATAAACAAATGAAATGCAGGTGCTGGAGCAGAAAGAATAAGTTATTACTGAACTTTAATTACTTGAAATGTGTAACTAGGAGAGAATTAGTTGATGAATTACAGGATGCTTAAAATTTACATCAAAATGTAAGTGTTCTTGGGTAGGAGATAAAAGACAACAGCTATTTACATTACGTTAAGAAGAAAAGCACATTTACAAAAATGTATTTAATTCTAATAGATTGGTACTGCTTTTAAAATGCTGAAGCCTGTTATCGTGTAAATATATATGTTCATGAATGCTCTGTAGTAAGGGGCAGTGATCTCTTTGCTTGCAATACTCTAAATGCCATTGGCTGACTTGCTCTGATAATTCAATGGGGCATTATTGCCAAGCCTTCTAGTTACCATGGCCTTAACTGCTCTGATGTCATAGAAGCAGCTGAAGAGACAGGACAGACTTTAGAACCCCAATTCTGAGACTGTAACAGAAGTAAAAACCATATTCAAAACAAAATAACCTGGTTGCTGATGACATGGAATCCTTTGATGCCAACATTAATTATTATAATATTCTGATTGGAATAGATCAATATAATAATCTGCTGGTCTTTCCTTCAGGTTGATAAGAGATTGTGTTCTGAGAGTTCCATGTAATTCCTATTTTATATGTGGATTTGATGCAAATATTTACCTCTTCTTAGAGATAGTGCCACAAAAATAGGACTTTGGATGGAAAATTTTATACCCTCCAGTTCCAGCATAAAAATGAGATATGCAAAAAAAGCCCCAGTGCAATCCTGATAAAGCTGACTTTCAGGATGATGTCATCATCCTTACAATACAATGTGCCACATTAGCTGTACTGTAAAAATTGAGGATGGCTAAACTGCATTTCTGAAAAAACTTGTGTGCCCACAAATTCTGTCATCAGTAGCAAAACAAGCAAATTTATGTGAAAAAAATGCCATTTAAGAACTTGCCAATGTTGTCTCTGTTACACTGACAGACTGGGATGCCAAGGCCAGGTGGTGAGGAATGCATAACTTGGAAAGGAAAATATTTGAACCAATATGAGATCCAGAACTGCTGTATCTTAACTAGACTTCTTAAATATCCAACTCTGTCTTGAATCCACCAAGTTTTATTTTAATCCCACAGTTTCCTTGTCAACCTAATTCTGTTTAGATTATTGCAGTGGGTTCTTTGTGGTGCTGCCCTTGAAGAGTGTTCAGAAGCTATGGCCGGTACGAACTGCTGCAGCCAGATGTCTTTCTGATGTGTGTTTTACAGACTGTATTACACTGGTCTCATATCACAGATTGGCTTCCAATTTGTTTCCAAGTCCAGTTAAAGGTACTGGTGCTTACTTATAAAGCCCTAAGTAATTTAAGGCTAGAATATCAGAAATACCACCTCCTCCCTAAGGAACCTGACCATAGATTATTTTTTTTTCTAAGATCATGTTGTATGCCCCACCAATTAAAGAGGTGAAGTTAGGCCTTCCTTTCTGTCTGTCTGACTGACTGACCCTTCCCTTATCTGTCTCTCCTCCTTTTCCTCCCTCACCCCCAGTGGGCTTCCAGCAGAGGAGCAGATCTCTCTTACCAGACATCTGAATTGATCGTTTGCTGAGGACTTTTGAAACTAGGCCGAGGGCTGCTTTCAGTCCTAGGGTAGTCTGGCAAGGAAACCTGGATTCAAATCCCTCCTCACCCCTGAAGCTTGCTGAGTGACCATGGCCCAAACTCTCTCTTAGCCTAATCTTACAGGGTTATTGCGAGGTTGAAAGATGGAGACGGGTGCTTTCACACTGCACTTTATTCCGTTACTCTGACTATTTCTTACCTGGTAATTTGCACATTATATTGAGCTTTCACACGACATACTGGATAGCTCCGGAATTCTGGTGGAATGTAGTGCAAGTATAGCACTAATTTCTGCAATAAATGATACCAGAAATAATCCGTTAGCAGGGCTGGGAACCTGGAAGATCACAGGAGTTTTTCACTAGCTGCTGCCACTCATGTAACAGGCATCCCAGCATGCAGTGCGTTCCCACCCTTTAGTCACACTGGTGTTCTTTTTGCCTGACGAACGTTGTACTGGTATTCTGCATCTGCACAGGTAGCAGCAGCATTTCCCACACACACCCGTCTTGATACAGCTAAAACAATTTAAAAAGTCAGATCCTAAAGGGAGAGGGCTTGCATGGCGACGGGACAAGGTCTTAGACCTCCTATACAGTGGCGAACAGTGTTCATGGGTGGGGGACAAAAACAAGCGGTGTGAAAGACAGTTGTGTGAAATGCTGCTATATCGGCTGAAAAAGTACTGTTCCTTATCGTAAGAGGTACTGCAGTGTGAAAGGGATTTTAAAAATCGGGACAGAAGCACAGTGTGAAAGCCTACTACTGTACTACTGTGAATTCCTTTAAGGAAGAGTGGAATAAAAAATGCTTGTGTGGTGTTTTCCACAATTCTTATACTTGGGGGTTTGGTTTTATGTTTGACTTTCATATTGTCATGAGGTTGACATGGCATGTTGGAGATTGACATCAGTTTAGAATTGTCTGATAATTTCTTACACTGAAAAAAATAGCATTTTGGAGCTATGATTCATTTTAATCAGAAAGAAATTGTCAAGCATAAATCTCTTCCTGAGTAGTGGAAAAGGCCCTGAAGCAGGCAGGAAAAAAATATCAATACTTTGCAAAGGAGGAATGATTGTTCCAATTCAAAGCTTAATTGACTTTAAGGCTTAATGAAAAACACTCTGGTACAG
This sequence comes from Rhineura floridana, assembly GCF_030035675.1. Lineage (NCBI taxonomy): Eukaryota > Metazoa > Chordata > Lepidosauria > Squamata > Rhineuridae > Rhineura > Rhineura floridana. The sequence goes on along the minus strand of NC_084492.1, from coordinate 14,860,636 downwards.
TTTGTAAACACATTTGCTCAGGAGAATGCTGAAATCCTATGCCGTGAGCTGAAGAACTCAGGGGCTTATTTCATATTATATTATTGACATCATTGAATGATGGAGTAATGATTAAGTAGGGTTTCACAGCTCCCGACTGTGTCCATCTCCTTAAGAAATAGTTCAGAATATACACAAACAAAATTATAGAGTTGGATCCAAAGGATCATGAGCAGAAAGAAAATATCCACTAGCACTATTTTGCAAAAGAGTCCACACAAGCATTATAATGGGAAAACTTTATTGTAGTTTCCTGCTTATATTGGAGCAAGGATAGGGCCCACTTGAGACCACTGGAAATTTCTGAGGTCCATCAGTCATAAAATAAAGGTGCTGGGGCAGAACCAGTGTCAAAATGCTGGCCGATGGAGGCAGAGTTGGACATGTTCACCTGAAAATGACAGATAACATTTTCTACTAATACCTAATCCATTTTTGGAAATGGCTAAATTCTTTTCCACAACATATTCCTTGTGGCAAGGAGTTCAGTAGTTCAGTTTTCCTCAAGCTACGTACAGATATTTGCTCTGGAGGTATGATGAAAGCCTCCTCACTTTAGGCAGAATTTGCTCATCCAGAGGCTCTAAGTGGAAAAAGCTTTTTCTTTTATATTTTTCCATTATCACCCTCACATGTGTCTCAATGTATTTAGCCATCTCTTATGATTTCCTCAGTTTCTTTTAAGTTTGCTTGTCCCTTATCCCCTTCACCCCAAACTGCCACTTTCCTTCCTGGTTCTTTTATATTCACTTATTCCTCCTATATTAGGTTCCTTCACTTATCACTTTCATTTCTGTTTTCAGGTTATTTTTATTGTTGTTATTAATAATAAATATTAACCTTTTATCTCACTTTCTAATTTTGCTCAACACTGCCTCTGGCCCTTTCACTTTAGAGGAGGGAGATCTTTCTTCCCTCTCCCCCCATCTAAATGGCCGTTTCTCCCAGCAACCTTTACTCAACATGCAAGGAGCAATTGGTGCTGGCATTGGTCCAACCAAATGGCTGTGGCAAGACTAGGGGGCAGGGCAGGCGAATGAAGCACTAGGCAGGGTGTGGCACCAAGGCCCATCTAAAAGTGACCCAAGGCACACTGGTGGGTCCTAGCCCCACTGTATGAGAAACATCGTGGAAACAGTGTCATATTTAACAGTGCAAGTTACTTAACCTTGCAGTTATCCAGTGATCTAGTTCAGCATGGGAACCAACCTTGTGAAACAGAAGGTTCATTAGAAATGTTTAGACATTTCTAGTAAATTGAACATTATGCTACTATTTATATACATAAAAATGTAACCCTCAGAATATTATGCTACATTATATATATATATATATATATATATATAAAGGTATGTTGGCAGCTGATGAAGGTGGAAGCTGAAACGTTTTGTTAATATAATAAAAACCTCTGTTTGGTTAATCACAATTACGTTCATATGTATGTGTGCATGTATGCATGCATGCCTCACAGTGTCATGCTGCAGTTCACTTGGGCACAGATAGGTGGTGCTGAAAATTGCAGTGTGACAACCTGGGTGGTGGAGAGCGAGTAAGTGAGGGAGCACTTGTGGACAGCCATCACGTGACGGACTGGGGCAGCTTTCAGAGGCCTTGACATTGCTACTGCAAGGCCTGGATGCAAAAAAACTTGTGTACCTGAGAAGGGGGAGGAGAGGAGTGGCAACCCATGGGTGGGGGATGAGGCTTGGTGATTGGGGAGGAAGAAGAATAGAAGGCTTGGCAATGGCATTAGGAGAGTGAGGTGGCGGCAGCTGCCATACAGCCCTGGATACTGGTGGGGGGTTGTGACAGGGTGGGAGATACCTGGGGTTCCCATTCCTGGGGTGAACATATACAGTTTTCTTATGTATATGTTCACCAGGCTAATAGTTTTTACATCTGAACAGGGCATCTGACATAGATCTTTAGGTGGGGTTGGTGCGCAACTGCAAAAATGTTTAAATAAGAAGTAAAATAAATACATTCTTACTCTAATCTCTCTTCCTCCAAATGTGGTAAGTACCTGTTCTTGCGATGTGAGGGTGCAAGCATACAGCAAATTCATAATGAAAATATGAATGTGATCAACTTGTGACTTCTGCTAGTTTTTTTTTTCTGGGGCTTTTCTTACAAGGATATTTTGTAGGCAGAAAAAGTATACACACATGTATACCATTATGATTTTATTTCATTTATTTTAAAAGCTTCTATACTGTCTTTTGCGAGAGCCAGTGTGGTGTAGTGGTTAGAATGTTGGACTATGACCTGGAAGATCAGGGTTCAAATCCCCACACAGCCATGAAGCTCACTGGGTGACCTTGGGGCAGTCACTGCCTCTCAGCCTCAGAGGAAGGCAATAGTAAACCCTCTCTGAATACCACTTACCCTGAAAACCCTATTCATAGAGTCACCATAAGTCGGGATTGACTTGAAGGCAGTCCATACTGTATTTTAGGCCAGACTGCCTCTTGGAATAGTTTATAATGAATAAACATATAAAGTAAAACATTATAACCATTATATCCTTAAACAAAATAGAAAAATAGCATAAAAAGTAACCCCCGAAGGTCATGGTAAAAAAGTGTGAATTTAAGTCTTGTTTAAAAGAATTCAGATACAGGGCCTGCTTAACATCACTCAGAATAGCATTTCATAACTGGGGATAAGTCTCTGTTGTATATGTTCACCTGCCTAATAGTTTTTACATCTGAACAGGGCATCTGGCATAGATTTTCACATATGGATATGTTGCTATAGGTGCAGGCAGTCCTGAAGATAACCCACTCCTGAACCATTTAGGAATGTAAAGATCAACACCCATAGGCTGAGGCTGGAAATGCACTGGTGATGAGTGCAACTGCTGAACCATTAGTGTAATAATATGATCGCTTAGCCCCAACCAGTAGCCACGAGGCTGCATTCTGCAGCAGCTGAAACAGCATATAAGACTATTACCTGAAGGGCACCCCTGAACAATCTGTGTGCGCATGGTGTTTTGGATTCCTTCCATAATGTAACACATCAAAAAATAAATGAAAAATGGGGTTTAATATCCTTCACTATATTCAGCAGCCTGATCAAGTTTTGAAAGTGGCCCAAGACTTTTTTTCTGATGGCATTGCTACTTTGGCCTGAAATGGTGCGGAAAGGGGGAAGGGATTAACACCTGTTTTCTCTTGACTTATGTGATATAATGCCCACATTAAATAGCTATTCAGTTCATGTTCTGAGAATGAGATGGAACGAAAAATTTAAATGGGCACTGATTTTTTATAAGCAATTGAAAAACACATGGAATTCAGAGTACAAATGAAGCTGCTTTAGACTATAAATTAGCCTGCTTTGCCCTTCTGAAGCCATTAATTGTAGTTCCGGATACCATCGTTTGTAATTCTGCAGCATCATGTTAGACAGGTGTTGAGAACCTTTGACCCTCTAGATGTTGCTGATCTGGAACTCCCAGAATCTCTGGCCATTGGCCATGTTAGGTGGGGCTGATGAGAGTTGTAGTTCACCATTATCTGGAGGGCCAAAGATTCCCCACACCTGATGTAAAACACAACTTTCCACAGTACGTATATCTCAGCCAGCCACAACAATGATCCTTGTTATTGCTGAAAATCTGATGACCTTATCCATATTCTTACCAGTCACATCTCATCCTCCCCTCCCCCCTTTTTACACATCCCATTCAGAATGAGGGCAATGAGAATGCTCTGTTTCCCTTCCCATCATCACGTAGATAAATGTTTGGCACGGTGAGCTCATTCTGTTCACTTTGTTATCCCTGATTGGCTGGGGTCATACAAGAAAATAAGCCTTTCCAAGTTTTTTTAAAAATAGCACAGAATTAGTGGCAGATCAAGGACACAGCGGCTGCAATCAGGTACAACAATGCCCCAAATAGTAAGCCACTGGGGTTTACTGTGAACCCTTTTGTGATACCTCCCATTGGTAACATTCCTATTAACAAAAGAATCTCAAACATTTCGCAAGTTTTTTAATAACCTGTAAGTAAATTTATGTGTTAAAAAACAAATGGGTGGATTAAAGCATTTTAACAGCTTCACAAATAACTGCATGGATGAACTGTTGAGATATACTTTTTCCCCTTGTACTATAAACATATGGCATGAATTTGCTTCTCTCATTACAGATGCTGAGAGAAGGGAAAGACAAATATTTATAGTACGTTCATGTTTTACAGTAAAAACACTGTTCAGTTTGTTTATACAGTTCCACTGTTACAGTTTTTATGGTTGGTAATGAAACCACAGTAAAATAGGGTCTGAATTATATAGCAGATGTGTTGAGCCCTTTGCACTCCAAAAGGCTGGCCCACTGTTGAATTGTGGATATCATTTATACTGAATCAATGTCCTGAGGACAGCCGAATTGTTTCAGACCTTTGTCTGTATGTATCGCTAGACTTGCACCATCAGTGTAATAAAAATGTGATTTTTATGATCCAAATAAATGCACCAATTTTCTTAGAAGTAATTAGATTTTGAAATACAAAAGCATTATTTCTGGTTCATGTGGGTAAACAGAAAATGCTTTAAAAGATGTGACAGGCGTTTTTCAGGAGGCTCTTATGGATGTGTTCAAAACATTAAGTGATGGGATGTTGCTACTTGAATTTCTCTGTTATGTTTTGGTGACATACAAGGAAGTGTATGCATTAAGTCTATGACCAAGTAGACATTGAGGCTTCATGCATAGGAGTGTTGCCTGTTTGTTTTGTTTGTGTGTGTGTGAGTGCGACCTTATGTCCAATAAGGGATCTAGAAATTTCATTCACTACAGAATAGAAAGCAATGGTGTGTACCTCTATTGGAGTACTTTGATCATTACCTTAGTGCGTCTTCTTTCTATTGAAACCCCATGAATAAGAATCAAAACATATTTATGAAAAGTTTGACGAATGATGTTAATGTGTGATGAAACCCATTTATTATTACTTGATGAAATTGAAAATGGAATCTTTAAAATTTGGCACACAAAATCTGACTCACAAAAGTTGCAGCACAGATGTGTTGGGATGCTGTGTCAGAGTTCAAGCCACCCCCAAACTGGAGGAGGGAGGAATGTGTGTGTATGCTTGCAGAATGCTGCTATATTAGGGTTGTGTGGAAGCATGTTTGCATGTAAACAAATGCACACATTCCAAATTGATTCTTTCATAAATTAAGGTCTGCTCATAATTTAAATTTTGAAGAAGTTCCAGTTGCCAGCTGTAAATTTCTTAAGCCTCTCTACTATAGAACTAGCAATATAAGCATGTTATATATTCCATTAATGAAGAAGGCAAGCTTAGCTTATGGTAAATACACTACTAAGTGTTTATAGTACATTTCATACTTTATATGATTCCCTTTCTAATTCTGCTTATCTTTTCATTCTAATTCCCTAAAGGACATATAAAATAACCCCTAAAGAGAGTAATTACCGCTCTACTTCTTAACCAAGGCTCCTTCTGCAAAGAGAAATCTGAGCTGCTTTTTAACGAAGGCAGTTTTAAATAAAAATGCAAATAAGCTGCTTTGTAACCACATTATTTACCCACCTAGCCTCTTATTACTGTGTTTGTATTGTTGGCAAACACTATTTACAGTCGTGTAGAAATTAACATTACTGGTCCTGAGGAAAGATTGTTGAGGGTAGGCTGTGCTTTGGAACCAATTAGGGTGAACCTTGTCTCCATTGTGACTCATGGGAGAAAGCATAGCCTTGCAATGTCAAGTAATAACATTAACTCAGACTAGCAGCTTACCACCATAATTATATTATTGGCCCTATTTTGCTTCTGCAGTGATTTTCATTGCCTGCAGAACAATTTCTGGGGAGTGGCTAATACATGCAGTGATTATTTTCGATGGAAAGATCTGAGAAAACAAGCCCAGTCCATTTTTGACCAATTGAATTTTGTTCGAGTCTTTAAAACTCTGCTAACAGATATCCTAGATATATAATTACTTTGCCTATTGGAAAAAAAATACCTGATGTGGGTTATGAGAATGGTACTTATAAAGCAGGATTTTTTACAGAGTGAAAACAAGCTGCTTACTATCCTGCTATACAGAAAAAAAAAATCTTAAGAATCTGAGATACAGCACATTTATAGGTTGCATAATCTACAACATGGTATTAAGGGGCTGAGACAGAGCTGTTGAAATTGATGAAAGCTTTTCCTTTAAAATTGGTGAGGGCAGAAGATAGATCATAGTCCACCAGAGGACCAATTGGAATTCTTGCAAATAATTCTGGACTAGATAGATCTTGGTTTGATTAATCAAAGCACTTCTGCTCTTAATCAGGAGTGCGCACTCTGGATTGCTTAACTGTTGACAGATCCTGAGTGATGCTGCTTCAAAGTCTCTGCTTTTCTTGGCTGCTGGTGAGGTCTATGAAATTTGAGGGGTATTGGGGCTTTTTTTGATGGGTCAGCGCACATGATTTTTTGCGGGAGAAGTTGGGCGAGGAACTTAAGCAGAATGCCCTTGCTTGCATAAGTTTTGTGCCTCTCCCAAAATACCAAAGCAGTCCCCAATTTTACCACTTAAAACCCTGCCCCCACAAATTTTGGCTGAGTTCAAAGGTTTGGCCCAGACCAAATAAGCACTCTTGTTCTTTAGATTTAAAACATAATGGTGGATCACATGGATTTTAGGGTTTTTTTGGAACTATGTAAGATTGAAGTCAGTCCACCCTTGTTATAAATAATAGGTGTCAATTTTAAAAGAATGTTTTGCTGTGTTCCCAGGACCTCATTGTGGTCCAGTCGTTGATAAACCCTGGACCTCAAGACATGTGTTGAAATTCCAGCTAGCTTTGGGTGAGTCTTTCTGTCTCATATCAGTTTCCCATTTGTAAACTGGGAGTAATAGCAGACTATTCCACAGGATTGTTGTGAGAATAAATGAGATGAGAAAATGTGGCTTTTCTGAGGCCTGAGGGATTGCTCAGGTAATAAATCTAAATTGAAAATCACATCTTGTGACTGGTTTAGAAAGATGGTGCAAGAGGAAGTCAGGAGCAATTTTTTTTTGTTGGGTTTGTTTTGTATGTTCTGGCACTGTATTAAGTAGGGCTAGATTGATGTTATTTGTGTGGTGGGAGTACACCCAAGATATAACTGTCCATTCATTACGAAGTGAGGTAATGTAAAAATCTTTACATTCCTCTTTTCTGTTTTATGTGCTGGAAGGAAGCATTTCACACATGTGCATTCCTGATTGTGCTAGAGGGGAAAAAAAGTATTGCTTGTGAATGCAGACCCATGCTATTAAATTTATTCTGGCTTCAGTTGTGACTTGCCATGTGAGCACTATGGACTAGGAAGGATTGTTTGCAAGTAGGAGGTTTACGTGAAAAGGTGAAACATTTAGAAGAAGCACAATAAACAATGATTATTGTTGCTTTCACAATCTTTTATTCTCAAGACATATTTGTAAGGGGAATTAGATTGGAAATATAATCTAAATTTTTCAATTTTTGTGCAAAACCTCTGTTAATCTAGTCCAATGAAAGATTCTCGGTGCATCATTTTTGTGGGAACAGTTTTATTACTTGGTATATAACTCTATAAGGAGGTGGTAAAATAGGTTATAGTATGCTGAATATGTTCAGAGTTGTTTTTTCTTGTCCCTATTTCACTTGAGATAGCTGAGATAAGCCTCACTATTAAATATCTAGCTCAAAAGGCAGTATAAGATATGACGGTATATGTGTATGCTGAATGTTAAATCAATTTTCTCCCAATTCCCAATTTTGGATATTAATTTCTAAAGTAAAAAAGTTCTGTTATAAAGATTATGTCATTGGTAAAACCAAATCTAAGTGTGAGAAAATTGGTTTGGAAACTATTGGTTGTATTCAACTAAGACCTAGTCACACACTGAAATGAATGAACCTATTATGTCTATTAACTTAAATGGGTGTGCTGTGAGTAGGATTAGCACTGAATGCCACCCTATATTTTCAGATTCTGGTTTGCTGGCCAATCTCAGGTCATGCTGTTGATTTGCACATAATACCAAGCCACTGTTAAGCTTTGCAAACCATAATCTGATGTTATATCAGAACCCCAAGCCAGTGTTGTGTCCATCTCATTTTTGCTGTTTTGGATATGTGTAAATGGGAAGCTTAATATGTATCAGAAATATGAATATCACACACATCCACTTTTGGGCACCTCCTATTATGTGCAAAGCCACTCAGATACAGCAGAACTTCCATTTTTGACAAGCAAGTTCATTTCATGTAGCCTTATCCCATGAGGCATGTTTTATAAATATGTTATAGGCTAAAGCATTACTACTTTTTTGCTTTGTTTCTGCAGGAAACTAGGAGAGACACAAAAATGAAAACTGTACTTTCAAAAATAGTGACAAAATGACTTCCGGGAAGGGTGACTTAGCCTGTGCCTGCTTTTGAGACGGGCTCCTGCCTCAAAAGAAGCTTATTCAGATATATCAGTCAGTTTTTTCTTTTTTTTTTTGACTGATTAAACTTCTCCCGGGTAGGGAGAAACGAAGAGATTAACCTCAAAGCCTATTTTTGTTGGGACGACCAGATCTCATTAATTTATGGGACGAGGTCCAGCCGACGAAGGTGGGACGGATTTTCAACAGCAAGCTCTATCTGATAAAGCGAACGTTCACCTTATCTTCTAAGAGAGAACGCACTAACAGGCAAGCACCCTTCTTTCTATATTTTTCTTTTACTTGACTTAAATTGTTGCTGTTTAAAAGAGATTTGCCAGATTGATCGGTTTTTGACATCTCACTGGGGAGCCATAACTTCTCTCTGCTACGCACTAATTAATAGCTTATCTCTGTTTTTGTTGCAAAAAGCTGTCCTGGATTTGCATTCTAAAGATATACACAGAAGAGGGATTTCTATTCCAGATTTTTATTTTGAAAAATATTATACTGTTTTGAGACTACTCTCTTTTTGGTCTATTTTATTTTGACGAATCTGTTTCTTGACGATTGCCATTAATTGTTTCGATCCTGGGAACTGCATTTTGTTTACTTAACTATTGGAGAGATAAGGCTGTCTGCTCTGTTTATACTGTGATGTCACCAAGTTTGGAGTATTAACCCAATTGTTGCTGAAATAAGAAGTGGTTTTCCTATATTTTTCTTTTAAAATGGCAATTAAGAAAGTGGCTGAAAATCTGGAAATAACTATGTTTCAGAAAATAATGGATGAGATTGAGATAATGAAAATTGAATTGAGTAAAATGAAGCAGGAGATTAAAGATATAAGGGTCCCTGTGAGAGAGGTGACCCTGGAAGGGGTCCCTGTGAGAGAGGAGACCCCGGAGATTGGAACAGGGGTCCCTGTGAGAGAGGAGACCCTGGAGACTGGAATAGGGGTCCCTGTGAGAGAGGAGATCCCGGAGATTGGAACCAACGTGGAACAGGAACAAGATTTGGAGTCTATGGACTTTAGAAATAAAATCTATTGTTTGGAACTCAATGTTATCTCTGAAGAAATGAATGAAGATTCTAGAGATAAAGTTATCAATGGCATGGATAATCTTCTGGACTGGAATGATGTGATGGAGCCCAATATAGAGAAAATCTATGGAATTAACTGCAGCCATGTGACAATGGAAAAACTTTTAAGAGATGACCCAGTGCATTTTGAAAAAAAGAACAGAGATATGATTTTACAGCAGTATTTCAGCAACCTATTCAGAATGGATGGCAAGAAAATATTTGGGATAGAGGTAATTCCCATCAGACTCTTACTATATGACTATGGCTTTGACAGCAAGATTATTATGGAATACTGATAATGGAAGATTGGATATTGAAATTACTGGACTTAACAAGACTACTGAAGATGGAAGATGGAAAATGGAACTAATAGAGATAATAGAACAATGGCTACTGAAATTATTGAACCTAACAGATTCTGATGTGATGGATTAATTGAAATGTTTATTTTGACTATGGTTATGACAATAAGATTATCATAATTAGTAATGAGATGGATTAATCGATATGCTTATCTGGAAAAAAAAATTGATAGATATATTTCTTAAAGAATTGAAACCTCTCTTTGACTTTTTGTGGAAAGAATAAAGTAATGTTTATGAGATTTGATGATTAAGTAAGATAACTACTGGAGGAAAGTGATTTTATAATATGACTTAAGAGACAGGATTGTTATATATTATAGACTTATAACTGATTTGATCTTTGACAAATGGGAAGTCAATATTTTACTTTTTATTTTTTATTTTTGTTTTTTCTTTTCTTTTTTTCTTTTTGTTTAACTATTTTTGATTTTGTTTTTTGTCTTTGAATGTTTTATGATTTTGTCTTGTATGTTTTATGAAAATCTGAATAAAAAATTATTGAAAAAAACAAAAAACAAAAATAGTGACAAAATAATCAACTGTGCATTCATGTACACTTTTTACAGGCGTATTCCTACATGAATATTTTCTCCGTTAAAATTATGATACCTGAAGCAACACTTAAGAGTGCATAAACACAGTACAACTAGTACTCTCTTTTCTCGGACTATCAGCTTAAAGAGTATGCCCACATCATCATCTGCAGTAATTTTATTTTGTTACATCTGCAGATATTGATCATGGAATGTTTCTAGGACAAGGATGGGTAGACAATCCTCCTTGTCTCGGTACCTTTCTGTGCTGCTGTTTGGAAGTGTTCAGTGCAGACGCAAAAACAGCATCACAGGACTTTCAAGAAAGTAAGCACCCCAAACATGCTGTTTGAAACAGCAGGCTAGGCTACCTGTTTGCAGGTCTACTTTTTTAACCATTGGCCTTGTCTGTCTCAGGTAACAGCTTTTAGTAGAAGTTTGTTGCTTATTTACTTTTAACATTTATACCCTACACCCCTGCCCAGTCAGACTGATACAAGAGAAGGTGGTTGAACAGATACTAAGGCTTTAAAGATAAGCACCAGCACTTTGAATTGAACCCGAAAGTGGACAGCATGTGTAATATGCTCTTGCCTCCCAGTGCCTGTGTGGACAATCTAGTAGCAGCTGTATTACATACTAGTTGCAGTTTTCAAATTGTCTTCAAAGGCAGTCCCACATAGAGCTCATTACAGTAATCCAGCCTGGAATCTGTTGGAGATGGATAGCTGAGGCTGGACTGTCTCTGGCCTGTGGGTCTGTTGTCATTGTTTGCATAGTGCTTTACAGAGTAGCTTAAGAAACAAATACAGTTCTCTCCCATAAAGGGTTGGCACTCAATGCATACACGGAACAGGAAGGGAGACAACAGAGAGAGGTGTTATATCATGTATTAGGTTTGTTTCAGGGCTATGTGCCACACAAAAAAATGTGGGTTTTGAACTGGGTTTTTATGGGCGAGAGTGAGGTTGTACCTTTTAGATTTTCTTGGGAGAAAGTTCATGCATAAGGGGTATTTTGGTGACTGAGAACGTAGGGATAAACGTAGGGATAAACGTAGGGATAAACCAGATTATAAAGTTATGGGGAGCAGGGCAAAAAATATTCCAGGGAGCATCCAGCCAAGATCTCAGGGAAAATAGTACACCTTTAATGAGGCACCGACTTCCTACAGCAAAGGGTGGAACATCATGAAGATTGTACAAGCTTTCCTTGGGATATATGCCAGAGAATCAGCTGATGCAGTCACGTGTTAGACTACTGGGTGTTTTTGTATACTGGAAGAAAATTCTGAACTGAATAGATTACTGATCAAAAACTTTGCTGAGGTATTTCCTGCATTATTTCTTTTTAATTGCTTATGCATGGTATGGATGTGACGCCCTTCCCTGGCTCTCCCTGTCAGGTTCCTACCTGCTCGTGGCTACTGCCTGTCACTAGGCACCACCAGGGACTCCACCAGTCCGGACTGTCCTTTTTTATTGTTTCTCTCCCCGCTCTAGCACAGATCTCAACAGATCCCCCTGCTAGGCAACCACCAGTCACGTCCTAATACTAGTATTCCCAGAGACTCTGAATACTGGTATTGTTATTCTCTTCACCGCTGCCACCATTTGTTATAGTTCCCCTTCAGCCTTGGTCATTACCTTACCCTCCCTTCTGGTCTGTGAAACCCCAGCCAAGGATCAGGCCTTTCGTAAACCAAATTAATATTTATTAAAGATAACAAAGCTAACAAGATTAACAAGATTTCTTCTTAAGGCACATAAGCATATGGTTTTACTCAATACTAATCCGAACTCCACCCCCCTCCTTCTCCACTCTCTCCTGGCAAACAACTTTCTAAACCCCACCAAGCAACCCACTCAGTTCACCTCATCCACCACCACCACCTCCCAGATTCCACTGTCTCTCTTTCTTTTATACGTTCAGCCATTTTAAACACTCAGCCAATCATCTAGCATTCTACTGCCCATTCACTCCCCCTCCTCTTTCACTCCACTTACCATGTATCTTCTAAACAACCAACACTTACCATATATACATTAATATAGGAACATCACAATGGACATTTTTTCTCCCTCTCTCGTGAAATTAGAACTTTGAGGCATCCAGTGAAGCTGAATACTGGAAGATTCAGGACAGGCAGAAGAAAGTAATACTTCATACAGTGTTAAACAATAGTTAAAGTATGGAATTTGCTCCCACTAGATGTAATGATGGTCACCAACTTGGATTACTTTAAAAGAGGATTAGGAAAAGGCTGTGTTCTGTCTCCATTACCAAAGGTAGTATGCCTTCGAATACCAGTGTCTGGGAATCAGTTGTGGCTGACCCATAAGGGCAAATGCGGCACTGTCCCACCAACTTCAGTCTGCCCTCAGCCAGCCCTCCCCCTCCCCCCATTTGCCTTTTTACTTGAAACCAGTCAGGGACAGCTCCACTTACCATTGGCTCTGTCTCTGCCTGTCATTGGCTCTGGCTCCACCTACTGTTGGACTCTCTTTCTTTCCAACCTACTAGGCCCAATAGGCACCAGCCACCACTGCTGGGGATCGCAAGTGGGGAAGAGCACTGTTGCATTCATGTCCTGCGTTTTCGCTTTCCATAGGTGTCTTGGTTGACCACTGTGAGAACAGGGTGCTGAACTAGACGTGTCTTTGGCCTGATCCAGTAGGGCTGCTCTTATGTTCTTTCTTGTTCCAGTTATATCCTCTTATGTGTACCATAAATGGCAATAGGTGAGTATATGTAGGAATATTATGCCCCCTTGTCATGCAATGAGTTAGATGAAGTCCAGTTGCTCCAGAACTGATTTCATAATATTAATATTTATGATTGTTGGATCTGCTCATTAACTTTGTCATGTTTAATATTCTGTGGTTATAAACAAAAGCATAAATGTATGCACTCATTTCTAATTAATTTGTGTAATTATGTTTTATAATCTAGGTGCTTGAAAAGCCAGAACTTAGTACACCCCATTACTGTGTTGCAGCTAATAAAAAAAGATTGAAAAAAATATTCAAACTAGCTTTAATTGCAAGTATAGATTAGCGGTAAATTATATCTTTGTGATGTTTATTTTTAAATCAGCAGATTAGCAAAAAGTACAAATTAGTGTCGTTATTCTAAATCTTGAATTATATACTGTAAATGTTAAATGCTATTTCTTCGACAATTAAAATCACAGTGCTAAGATTGAAAAAGAGGAGCCAGAAATAAAAGCAAAGATGAAACTAGGTGATAACAGTAAAGCTGACCTCAAACTTTTTCTGCAGAAGTCCAATTTAGGTCAACTAGAAAATAATGCACCCCAAATGATTTGATAGGAATTCAACCACTCTAGATAATCTGACAATTCAGATTTTTAAAGCAATGCATGCTTGTTTAGAATTCAGTGTCTTCACATGTATTCAGTATTTTTAATTAAAGTAAACTACAGAATATTTTAAGATGGACTAAACTGTTATGGTGATGACTAGCTAAATAATATACAAAGTCCATAGTTAAATGGAACTGCAGTGTACAATGGCAAGGTCATGTGTTGGAGACAGAGGGGAATGCATATCCTATCATGTCCTTATGAGCTTGCAGAGGCATCTGACTGACCCCAGTATTGAAGACAGAACGCCAGAGTAGAGGAATCCTGCTGTTAAGGCACCAGAGGTCTCAAACTGGGGATGCTGACAGCTTGGCTCAGGCACTTTACCCCTTCCATTACTATAACAGCTAGCAAGCTATTGATATAATCTCAGTTTTGCTGCAATGCCACCACTACAGATGGATAAGAATTGTTCTCTAGCGTCAATCCCTGGAGAGGAAAGCTGTGGTGGAGGCATTTGCTTTGTGAACCCCTTGGTTTTTGAATTAGTTACTCTCAGGATGCCTGCTACCAGTGCCACTTTCCTTTCTCCTGCTTCTAAGAAAAGTGGCAGCAGTGGTGGCTCACAGGATGACTGTGAGCACAGCCTTGCTTGAAGTAAACTGTACTAACCTTGACCCTGCTCACAAGCATTTGAAGCTCACTTTTGTAAGCACTTCTGCTCAGATGCTTACAGTGTTCCTACTATGTAGCACTCCAGAATAGGTGCAATAGGTACTCTAACAAGGGATGTGGGATTGCATTTCCCCATAATAAAAAGATTGTGGTTTGAGTCCTGGGAAGTACAACACTCCTTCAATTAGTGCTGTTTTGGGAGGCTAGATTCCTGCCAGCAGCAAGCACAGGGCAGTGGCTAGGAAATTTAAGGTTTGAATGTTGGAGCCTTGGTTTTAAACCTCCACGAGATTGTAATTTCACAAGTTTGCCTTGAGCAAGGTGATCTTTCTTGGCCTGATCTTACCTAGTAAAGTATAGCCAAATATGCAGAACAGGAAGTGTGCATGACTTGCACTTCCGGTTCTTCCACAATCAATGTCCTGGGGTTCTCTCAGCTGAATAAACTAAACTACTTTGTAACAGTGGCAACTTTTTTGCTTAGTAAGAAGTATTTGGGAAGTTTCTTAGACAACCTTATCAGTATTGCTCCTCTTGTACTGAAGGCAAGGAGTATTGTCACTGTTTTATTTTAAAATGTATTTTAAGAGCAAAATGTGTCTGGTTCAAAGTGGAATTCATACCACTCAGTGGAGAAATGCTGAATGTTGCCATTTTGAGAACATTATAACATTATCTGAGAAATGGGCTGGTTTCTGATGCTTCCTCACTCACAGTTTAAGTGGTTGTTAATAGCATCTTTCAGAGATACATCACTGTAACATTTAAATGCAATGCTTTGTGTCTTATGGCTCAGAGCAAATAGTTACATTTGCTTTGATTAAATAGGTAGGCTTCTAAGAATCCTGAATCACCATGTGCTATTCGTAACACTGTCTACAGAAAACTTGCTATGGATTGCACTTGAAAAAATACACCTTTATTGTACCCAAACCATTTACACTTGTTGGCAGGAGAAGGTAAAACAGACTATGCAGTTGGACTATGTGCAAGGGCGTTATTTTTGTTCACTGTTTCTTTGAAGTTTTCAGTAAAGATGTTATTGAAATGAAATGTAAGAGTCCTGTGGTTCCTGAAAGATTAATGCATTTGTAGCATGAACTTGTGTAGGCAAGAGCCTATTTGTCAGATGCATGTGGAGGTGGCCTCCTGTCCATGAAAGCTCTTACCTAAATAAAGGTGGTAGTCTTTAAAGTGTACCACAAGGCTCCTTGCAGTGGTTTTCATTTTATCTTACAACAGACTAACATTGCTATTAGAATGAATATATTAAAAAAACCTTATGGCATTAACTTATACTTTATTTGTTCCCTAATCCATTGCGTTTTAATGCTACTGAAAGAAAGTCAGTGGAGGAAGAGAGCTTGGAAGTGTTGGGTTTGCCCAGATATATTAAAAGCCATGAGCTGCAGTGCATATTTTCCAGTAGACGAGCCTAGCTTCTTTCCACATTTTGGCATACCTATTATATAAATACTAATCAGCAAGTAAACTCTAATTGAGTCCATTATTTTTCCCTCTCCCCATGCTTTAGACTTCAGTCTTCAAAAAAGTTAAAGTGGAATATATACATGTTCATTCAGTTGAATGCTTGCTCCTGGCTTTAAAAAAGCAAAAACACCTTTCCTGCTCCAGAATGCACCCCTCTGAGTTCATCATCTTGAATGGAATGCTATCATTTCCTAGATCAACTTTTATTAATATTATTTTGGCCCAGTCTTCGTGCTGTGTTTCCTGGAATGAATTAAAACATGAATTAATCTCTGCCTTCGTCTGAATGCAAGCAACTGCAGGTCTGTGTTCATTCTCTCTAGTGGATAGAACTTCATGTTCTGAAGTTGTCTTCTGCCTCTTCATGTGAACGAATTAATAAGTATATCAACTGAAAGACAATGGCACAAAAGGCAGCTGAAAATGAATGCACTGCATTCTAGAAGTTCATTGACACAGTTGTGCAAAATGACACAATTAAAAAAAACTAACATGAATTAAAACTAAGCTGAATGTAATGTAGATTGTATCAAGATTGTGGAAAAAATATTTTTTTCTTTTACTCTCGTGCCATAAAACCTGAGTCCATATTTGCAAAGGACAGGGGCCTCATCCCCCTGACACTCTGTTGCCCATAAATTTCAATTCCTGGGGTAAAAACTGCTGGAGAGGAATAAGGAAGTGGATTGTGCTTTCATAGGGAGCCATCCAGTCAGTGTTAAGCACAGCTGGCTTCAGGTACAAATGAGAAATAAAGTCTTCCCCTGAGCTCTATACTTAAGAGAAGATGGTGCATCTGAATAAAACATGTTCAAATTATGTAGCATCTGGATGCACACCCCACATTCACGAGCACTGAAGTGGCAGCTTTCTTGTCCTTTTTCTGAAGAATGGTTGAGAATCCAAGAGACCACATTTTCACAAGAAGCAGGTCTTATTTCAGGATATTATTTTAAGGGAGCCACACTATACGGAGCTGGTGGCTTTGTTGGAGCAAATGACACCAACATCTTGGGAGACAGGCATCCTCCATTCACCCGTTCTGTCAAGTTACGATATAAATAATTACTAGCTTGATGGGTTTATTTATAAAGTGCTTTGAATATTGAAGCAAGCGATCTATTTCAACATTCCTCATTTCAATCTGGGCTGTGGATCAAGATGAAAGAAAAATTAAATTGTGTATTGAAGAGCTGTTAATTGAACTGTACTGTATTTAGCTAAGGGAGCCTGAGCTCTAGGCAGTCAATACTACAGAGAATTTTTAAAGCAGTGTATCACTAGGTTGTCAGTTTGTATTGGCAAATGCAAACAGCCTACTTGCATTGTGAGTGGCGATGATAAAGGCTTGAGAAACTTATTGAGTTGTTAGGAAAGAATGTGATCATCGTTTCTGGTGGTGTGTTCTGACCAAGTTCCTTAAAGAACTGGCTTATCTTAAAATAAATTTATATGATTTTACATGAGTGTTTTTTTAAGAAAAGATGAAGAGTTATGGATTGCATGCTCTTTTCACAGAAAAGGTTTTGCAAATTACAATTTTCTGTGCAGTCTTAGGAATTCCAGATCATGAATTTCCTCACTAGCTTTGACAGTCTCATTTTAAAATATTAGTACACTGTGATATAACTCTAAAACCAGCATATCAAAAAGCTTGGGAAAATGTTATCTCTTTTTTCCTAAGGCAGTGTTAATTTCACTTTGTAGCTAATCTATTGTAATGTTAAAATGTTAGCACATTTATAGTTGAAGATTTCTTTGAACAGCTAAATTATTTAAGGATGGCTTCTGGAACAAAAAAGTAGTGTACTTTTCCTGCTGATAATAAAAATGAAGGGACCAGCGACATTGCTAGAACCTGAGCAGATTTAGGGCAACGTATTAAAAGATATTCCATGCCTAGTTATTGCTGCTCCACTTTAGGATAAGATGGCTTATTTACAATATTCTTCAAATGTGCAAAAGTTAATTTATTGCTTAACATAATTTGTATGGTCTCATATCTGAAGAGAGCTTAGGTAGCTAGCATTCTAGTAGTGAGTTCAGTTTGAAATTGCCTTTACATCCCTGTTTTCAAGGTTCATGTACGCCAAAATATTCTTAGGAATATAGGAAACCAACTTATACCAAGTCAGATCCATTGGGCCATCTAGCTCAGTAATGTATACATTGACTTGCAGTGGCTCTCTTGGATTTAAGGCATGATTCTCTCCAATCTCACCTGGAGATGCTGGGGATTGAACCTAGGACCTTCTGCATGCAAGGCAGCTCTCCCACTGAGCTATGGCCATTCCCTTAATCTTAAGGGCTTCCCTTCCTTTAAAGGCTTTTCTCTTAAGGGCTAAGGCTATGAATACTGCTGAATGGTTGGTATAAATCTCTGGTTTAAGCCTAAGGAGCTATCCTCTGCCCAGGTATGCACTTCTGTCACCATTCTTTCTGCCTTGCTTTTGATATTGACATGGTTTTGATATTGGCACATTGATACTTGATATTGACATAGGTTTGGTTTCCTTTTTTAACCTTATGAATGATGGAAGTCTGGAAGGGGAAAAGTTGAGTTGAGATAAACAGTGGAAGGGGAAGAAAGTTATCGGCAAGTGATCATATCATACCTCTGATAAGAGCAATCTATGTCTCCTTCTCCTGCTGGTGGGGGGAGTGGCAGAAAGAGGGAGAAAGAGAAGGACTGACTGTTCTAGCCCTGACCATAACTGTTATGCAGCCCCTGATGGGTAACCCTTGAGGGAATGTGGCTCTTGACAGATAAAATTGTTTCCCACCCCTACTTGGATGAGTGGATACCAGGAATAGTGATAGTAGGGGGCATAAGACCACTTGGCAGCCAGCAGTAGTGAACACACCCTGCCAGACCAAATCCTTGAATTCCAGATGCCTGAATGCAGAGACCTCTGTATATACTTGCTTGTCCCCAGGGCTGTTCTCTGCTTAATAGGGTGTGCTTATCTGGTTTATGTATTTATTATTGTTGTTAGTAGTAGTTACAATAATAATTCTGAAGGAAAAAGTGTGCTTTTGTTTTTTAGATAAAGCTTAGGTGTGTTTTAACAAGTCCCATAGTTGATGTAGCAGACGTCATAGCAGGCATCATCTTAGAAGAGGCATGTTCTGTTTGAGCAAGGAGAAGAGATGCCTCTTTTAAGATTATGATCACCAACTGCAATTTTTGTAAACACTTGTATTCAAAATAATGTGTGTTACTGGAGAGTCTGGAAATGAAACTGGAGAGGTTAGTTTCATTTGGTTCCTTTTTTTTCTTTTTTTTTTGCTGTGGCTGATAATTTATGCTTGTCCTGGGAAGCCTGAACTGGTTGGCCAATAAGTTTTCCTCTGGGTAGCAAATTAATTTATGAGGAACCTTCATGGGGCCTTGTCCACCTGGATTGTGTGTATTTATTAATTTGCAGCATTTACAGGCTGCACTATAGTAACAGCAACAATAATATTGGGGTGACTTACAACAAAACAAAGTTAAAATTCAATTATCAGAAGCAATAAAAGTAACAATTGAAAAACGGTGCAGCGTTCTGATGCTATTGGATGAGACAGAACTCTAGGTGTTGTCACACAGCCATTCTAAAGTGTGCGGTAAGTAGTTTCAGCACACCTTTGCTGCACTCCGAGGCCTTCATTTTGGGGGCAGATAATGTGTGTACTACCACTTCCACATTTGTGAATTTGTCTTCATTCACCCTTTCTGATCCTGACTACTGAAGCCAACCTAAGATTTCTTTGGTTCTAGAGTTGTCTGTACCCTCAGAAGATCCTTTCCTCCTCTCAGAGCCCATTTTTTTGGTGAAGCCTTTGATACAATGTCCTAGTTCCTATGCTTACTGTAACACCTCCTGTAACAGCCTGGAAATGGACTGCCTTCAAGTCGATTCCGACTTATGGCTACCCTATGAATAGGGTTTTCATGGTAAGCGGTATTCAGAGGTGGTTTACCATTGTCTTCCTCTGAGGCTGAGAGGCAGTGACTGGCTCAAGGTCGCCCAGTGAGCTTCATGGCTGTGTGGGGATTCAAACCCTGGTCTCCCATAACGTAGTCCAGCACCTTAACCACTACACCACACTGGCTCTCATAACAGCCTAATGATGTGCAATTTAAATAATCACCAGTGCGCTTTCCTGTTTACCCCAGCCTTCACTTCCCTCCCTTTCTTGTTTCTCTTGTGCCAGGTTTTAGATGGTACACTCCTCAGGGCAGGGGCATGTCCTATTGCACTTAGTAAAGTTTCAGGCACACTGGTGCCATTATAGAAGCAAACATCTTTCTTCAGTTGGCAGAGCTAACTGCTGCTGGTGGTGAAGGACCTATACTTGATCAAGTTGCTGGTGCTCAGGTTCAAATTGTGGTTTTATTATTAGCAGGGTTTTTTTTTAAGTAAAGAGGTACAGAGCTTTCTGGTTCCATTGTTTTCATAGCACTTTTGGTTTATGTGCTTTAGGAACAATGAAGTAATATTTCAGACTTGTTTCGAAATATTCATTCATTGGCGATCACTTGTGGCCGAGTAAGATTGTCTTCCAAGATAAGGGCTTTGCTTGGAAGACGTCTGTGCGTGAATTTGTTTTATGCGGGGAGGTTGACGATCAACACACAATCTTGGCAGAAAAAGGCTTTGATCCAATGACATGGATACCACGACAATTGGAAGTCTTTTATCTGCTGCAGCCTTCATCCGCCTTCACAGCCGTTGTAACGTACACATTGTTATCCTCCGCCTGTTCTGCCATTGAGGACTTGGATTGTTCTTTGTCTGGTTCTTCTTCCTTGACCTTACCGCCATGGGTGACCCTGCTGGGAGTACATGACTCCCGACTGCATCGCTCACAGAGTTCATTGGAACATGCAAGCCCACTCACCACTACAAGGTGACAATCCAGCGAGGGGTTCTAAATATTAATGGAAGTATGTAAGCAATATAGTGCTATGCTTATTGTGATTGGGGGATTGGCCACACCCTAAGAGAAAAAGCCGAGCTATTTAGGGCTTGCTGTATAGGCTCCAGAGTGCCTGTATTGTTAAGCCAGATGGGTCAAACTGCATTATATCTGAACTTTCTAAAGGTTAGTAAAATGTAGATGGTTTGTCCAAAGTGTGTAAAATTATGATTTGGTGTATCTGTATTGGCTATGAGCCATCTTTTTCATCCCAAGGGCCACATTCCCATCTAGGCTACCTTCTGGGGCCACATGCCAGTGATGGGTGGAGCCAGAAGCAAAAGAGGGTAGAGCAGAAAATGTTAATTTACTCACATATCCATCTCTATTCTCTATCCAGGGAGGAAAGAACTATTCTCAGAAGTTGTATTAATTTACAAAGCTCTGAACAACTTAGGTCCAGGGCACTTTAAGGACTATCTGAACCTTTATATCCCAGCTTGATCACTAAGATCATCTGCCGGAACATGATTGGTCATCCCCCGAGACGACAAGGCTCATCTGACAACAAGAAATTGAGCCTTTAGTGTCATTGGCCCAGTCCTGTGAGATGCCCTGGCAAGAGAGATTCAGCAGGCACCTTCTGTTCTGATTTTTAAACGCCTGTTGAAACTTTTCTGTGTCACCAGGCTTATGCAGGCAATTGAGGCAATATCATTCTGCAATAGTTATTTGATTTCTGATTTTAAATTCTTATTTGGTTTTATTCTGTAAACCACTTTGATACTGTTTTTAATGAATAGTGTTAGATACATATTTTTATAAATAAATGTGAATTGCTTTGTGAGGTCTGCCTGAAAAGCAGTATATTAAATGCCTCAAACAGATAAATACATCCCAGACAGGCAAAATCACTTAAGGATGGTCTAGAGCAAACCCAAGCTGGTGGGTGATTTGTCTGGGGAGAGTGTGTGGCCTGGTGAGAGCCCCAGTAGCTAAGTAGAGAAGCCTGGAGGACTGCATTCAGCCCCAGGGCCTGTGGTTCACCACCCGTGATCTACATGTTGAGCACCATAGACTGGGCAAACTTCAGAATAATCAACTGAGAAACGGCCAAGGCACTCCCTCCCTCTCTCTTGCAAATCCTATATAGCCTGTTAGTAATAACCAATGTCATTCTCTCTTACCTTCATGAATCTATAAAAGGAAAGCAGAAAGCTAGTGGACAGCTAGGTGGCCACTGCTCCCTAGTGTCTTGAATTTAGTGCCCCCCCACCTGCAGAGAAAGAGTATTGCAGCTTAGAAGACCAAGGCTAAGTTATAATTGAGCTCAGTGTGAGTGTCTGATGTGTTTACTACTTACATACTGCCAGGGCTGTGGAGTCGTGGAGTTGGAGTAGGAAGCAATTTTGGGTGGAGTCAGAGTCGGTAGAAATGTACCGACTCCGGCTTCAAAATAAATTTTGATTGACAATTTTTAAAAAATATAAATTCAAAATGTCAAAGAAGCTTCCCATGAAGTCAGCTGTAGTTGAGCATTTCACCATAACTCAAGATGGAAAACATTTTGTGTGTCAGTGTATGACACAGGACCCAGATGAAGACAAATGCTGTGATGCCAAGATCAGCGCATATTCAGGCAGCGATAAAAATGCTCCTATGAGAGCTTCCAATTTAAAAAGACATTTACAGCCCTTTCCAGGGCTGTGGAGTTGGAAGCAATTTTGGGTGGAGTCGGAGTCGGACAGTAGAAAAATAGAGGAGTCGAAGGTTTGGCGTACTGACTCCACAGCCCTGCATACTGCAGAGGTTATGCATGCATTCCTTAACTTGAAATTTCCATGCCTTTTGGCTCATGAGTGAATTTCTAACCAAGTTGTCTCTCTTTTTTCAAAACTGGAGGTTTTTCAAAATTAGACTGTTCATCATATTCCTTTGTGACATTGCAATGGAAGTTTAAATACATCTGTAATAATTTTAGTATTTGTGAGAAGATTGTTGATGGCTAGATACTCAGTGACTCCCCTGCATTTGCAAGGCATTTTTCATTACGATTGCTCTCAAATATTTGAAAAGTTGTTAAAATAATAACATGAAAATTGCTGTGATTTAGGAAGATTGCCTGAGGTGCTAAACTGGGATAAATCAGAGTTCTGTAAGAAGCTACAGCACTCTACACACTTTCTTATATGCAAGCTATGCAGCTTGGAGTAACACAGATGCCACTGCAGTCAATAATGAAATCTCCCATGACTTCATGGGAGTCAATATTATTTGTTGCCCTCACTTCTCTGTTGGCAGCTGAAGAACGTTCTTCAGGTGAGATTCTGATCCTGTTTCATGTAAGATGTCCTGAATCTAATAAGATGTTGGTGATACTCTCTGAATAATTTCAGAAGGCAACATTTTAGAAATGGTGCTATCAGATGCCATTCAGTAAACAACAGACATAAACAGCAGATACAACAGACCTGATGAACCCAGACAGGATAATGGAGAAATCACAACAGCATAAAGGGAGAACATCAGGGTGGGGTGAGAGGAAGCCTGGAATGGTATTACCTCACACACTCTCCAGTTACAGTGCTTGGAAAGGGTGAAGTCTTGAAATGCAGATATCTTTTGTAAGTTCTTAGAAATGTTTGGTGGGGTTGGTTGGCATTTATTCAGCTTGTGTATGTTTTCTGTTCTTTCCAAATTAATCCATCCATATTTACATATTTTTTAAAAAAATGTTTGTGTTTTTTAAATTTTTACTTTATTTGCTTCTGATTGCTAAGAATTATTTTACCCTTTGGGCATATTTAGACATAGCTTTCTGAATTCATTGATGATGATGATGATGATGATGATTCATTTTCTAACCACATTGAATATTAATATTAAATAGTTTTTTAAAAAAAATTTCCCTCACTCACTGCTGCTGTGGACAACCTGTCCCCTGCATGACAGGGTCTTTAAAAAATCTTTTTTGGAAAAAGCTAATTTTAAAGGTTAGTAGCATGAAAACCTCAGGGGCTACTCACCTGCAATTTGTCAGGGTTAATTTCCTCTATAGGAGCTACCATGTCCCCAAATTTTATTGTATTGGTTTTGTGCAAATCTTTGCACAATGCTGTGCTCGTATTGGCTCCTGATGAAGAGCTCAGTGGTCGTGTTTGGGTTCAGATTTGTTGTTTGGATTAATAAATCTAACTTCTCCCCATTTGTTTCAGTTTTGAGGTACTGCTCTTTCTGTTTGCAATGATTTTTGAACACTTAGAATGAATGGGTATCATGGTAATTTTGAAGTAAATATAGCCATTACGCAGAAACATCCACTAAGAAAATCATAAAGTGGATGTTTCTGCGTATGCTTTCCAAAACAGGCCAAGTGGAAGTACAGGATGATACTCCTGTGTAAGAGGGGGACCCCCAAGTATGCAGAAAGACCTTGTTTATTTCTGGCTAAGGAGGACGGCTGCCCCTTCCTGATTCTAAAAGGAGGTATGCAAGTGCTGTTTTTCAACCAAGTTGAAAGCAAACAAATGGGTTGGCTTCTTGCACCTTTCAGTCTGGGGAAATGACTGGGCTTAGAGGAGACACATATTTTCCTAAACTGAATAGCAACACTGAATTGCAAGAGTGGACTGTCTCCTTGGCAGTTTAAAGAATTGGGAAGGAAGGCTAGTCTTGGAATTGCCTGACTGCCTGTTCTCTCTCTCCCCAGGTGGTTTTGGGGCTGAAGGGGGACGAAGAAGGCACAATTTTCCTCTTCCTTTATCCCAGTGCTACCTGGGAAGGAGTAATGAGGTTAGGGAATGAAGGCTGCATGCTTGTGCAGCATTACTGACACAAGCACCCTGTGATGGCTTTTGGGATGGGTGTATGTCAGCAAACTCCCACCTCCTACCCTCTAACCATCATGGGGGCTGAGAGTTACCGCTGCAGAATCTCTTCTTGATCTGGGTCTTCCCAGCTGGAGTGGAGGGCTGACTGAGACAGAGGCTGGAGCCGGTTCCACGGGGACCCTTCTGCTTGAGGTAGGTGCTTCATAGTTTCAAGTAATGGTCAAAGTAGCTCCAAGGAGCCAGGCACACTGATTTAAGGTAGAGTGCCTGAGTGTGCATGATTAGTGGGTCAGGTTAGGTACCAGAAATATTTTGTACATGGCCTAGTGCACATCTGAGCATCGATATTGTCTGTTCCCACTGTGGTGCTTTTAATAAGATGCTTATTTCTATACACACATTTTGGGTATACCTCCAATTGAAAACAATGGCTGCACATTCAAATTTTCCTCTTAGTTAGTTATCCATCAGGAGAGCAAGGTAAAAGGAGAAAAAAATTCCTTCATCATGTCCTACCAACTTTCTTTCATAGAATCATAGAATGGTAGAGTTGGAAGGTGCCTATAAGGCCATCAAGTCCACCCCCTTTGATTTTTCAGGACAGGTCAGTATTTGAAAATTATTATTTTTATTAACATAGTAAAATGTAAAAATAAGATGACGTAATGTAACAATAAAACATTTGTAGTAAAATACACACACCACACAATTGTCTTATTTATCGAATTAAAAATGGAGAGGTAAGAATGGTGTGCATACATTTGTGTTTAGAATTTAGGAACTGCATTATTATTTCTTCAGGCTTTATGGTATTTAAATATAAGAACCAGCCTCTGAAGTACAAGAGGACACATTTGTGGGCAGAATTAGGAACTTCCTATTGTGCAAATGTGCCACTCAAATATATAAAGTGCAATATTTATGCACCTTTGTTTGAACAGAACCAGGCACAACATGGCATCTTGTGAGAGTGTAAGCCAAAGGTTGCTGCTAAAATAGATGCAGAGTTTGATTTAGACTCAAAACCAGTTGCACACTAGAATAGGTGAAGTGAGATAAACCATAAATGATATTTTGTGTAACTCTTAAATTAAGTGCAATGTTGTTCAGGAGAAGAAAATGCACGATGATGCAACATTGTGGTATTATATTACCCTAAGGTAGTTAGTTCATCTTAATACATTAATAGGCTTCCAGAAGAGACAAACATTTCTCTCACTCTCTTTTCCTGCCCTCTCTGAGATTTGGTTAATTTGCACAGACTCCTAGTCTCTGGGCAATTTGGTAGAAAGTCATATGTTACCGGTTTCTTTATGCACTGAGCAGCTGCATTAGGCAATATCTTTGAAATGTAAAAAAACCCCTACCAAATGCACAGTCTGTTAACAACAACAAATCTAATCCAAAGAGACAAGTGGGAGACTTTCCCAGACATTTTTCTTTTTAATGTAACATGACTTTAAATTGATGCAGCCCCACAGTGATTGAATAACTTTCAGAGCTTGTCTCCCGTGATTACATTTCTGATCTGTACAACTTAATTTTTTAACTCAGTGAATTTCAACTTTGCGAATGAGCCTTTTATTTATTTATTTGAGACTGGCAGAAGCTTCACTGACGCAATGCTTCCATGTAGCATCATGGTGATTTTGCGTGGGCAGCGCATGTACCTTTTTTTAGATTGTTGTCTCTGTACAGAAATTATTGGTTGAACAACTAAGTGGTCCTTTTAGGCTTTTAATGAATGATCTGTTTTAAATGCCTCATGCTATCAGCCCTGAGCTCCTACTAGGAGGAAGGGCAGGATATAAATAAATAAATAAAAATATGCCTTCCCACACGTTAACATCTGGCACTGAAACAATTTGGGTGGTTCCATCATCTATTAGGACAGCATCCACTACAAGGCTACCTCTTTCAAGTTACGACCTTTTAGTTGTGGAACCAGCTCTTTGTTATTACAAGATAGACCTGGGAGATTACCTCTTTTAAGCAAGCAGTTGTTGTTTAGGTCAACTTTTTATGACTAGCTGCAGATTCAAAACACAGTAGGTACAAATTCTCTCATCAGTAAGAATTAAATGTAGTACTCCTAATCTTTGTCCATCTTCCACTAGCATAATGTAGCAATAGCATTGTACCATAGGCAAGATTAATGGCGAATACTTTTGAGGTTTAGGAGGCATCCACCTTCGTTGACTGAACATGCCATAAACTATTCTTAAATCACCCAATGACTGACTTTTGCTTTAATATTATTTAGATGTCCTCCAGTATACTATTATAACCTACTTGGCTAATAAACTAACTGCACAATGTATTGATTGCCTCTAGTGTTTCAAAAGAAAGGAACAGGATGAGTGTTGGTGATTCCATGCACTTACATATGGTATTATCTTTCAGATCGTCTCCTCCCTTCTAACACACTCTTCCTTAAAACATGTCTAAAAGATAGTGATGGTGCCCTCTTTCAGTGTGGGTAGAAGATCTTTTAACTAATGAACTCCTTGTTTGCAGGAACCACAAACAAGGATTACTAGAATGACTAACAAATTGTTCATTATTGCCCAATATTGGCAGAATCCTAAAAGTGTATAACTGGATCAGTTTTCAAAGGGTACTTCCTCCCCTCAAATTTCTCCTTGTACCTGATGATAAGATCTCTGGTTCCTCTGGTTGGCAGTGCATGCACTCTTTTTTTAGATCATCTCTGTACAGAAATTATGTATGACATATGACTTTTTAAAAGTGTGATCCTTTTGTACTTCAGTTCAGGATAGAGATTAAAATTACAACCAATAGCATCCAGCGGGTCTGTGTGGATGGGCTGCTCTGGCTTCCCAACATTATACACCTCTGCCAGTTACCAAGAGAAAGAGAGGGAGGGGCAAGGGAGCAGAAAGCTTGGTGCAGTGCAGAAAGAGTGGATTGAGTGCACTGTACCATGCCAAGCTCCTGGTGCCTTGCCCCGCCGCCTCTTAGTCCAGCAAAGACACCCATGATTGAGGGTATTAAAAAAACCACCTCGAGATCCAGGAGAATCAGCAGGAACTGTCCCTATCTCTGTCCCAGCAAAGGTATCAGTTCAGAGCATGAAGTCAAACTGAAATGGAATCTGCTTCCTTCAAGTTTTCCTGGAACTGTCAGGTTGCCATTTTCTTGAGAACCTTGCCCCAAAGGAGATATTTGTGTCTAGGTAGTAGTAATTGCAAGCTTTGGGTCCAGAGAGGGCTCTTCCACAAATGGATGTACCGCAGCTTCTTTCAAGGCTATGGATGACACTCTGTCCCTCAAAGAGGCATTAATCACTCCCTGGAACCAGTGCTTCACCAGATCTGCAACAACAGCAACATTATGTTTTGCATGGGTGCATATGACTTTGTCCTTATTCCCAAGCTGTCATCCTGTTGCTTCATCGCATATAGCTCCTCTGATACCAGGGGGCTGACTGGAGTCTCCATTGCAGGAGATGACCCTTTGGAGTGATCATGTCAAATAACCTTTTGCATCTTGGTATGGCTTTACCAGTAGTAGCAGCCAGAAACTCCCCTACAGCATTCAGGCTTCCATTAGTCTTGATTGAGGCAGGGCATCTTAGTTGGTCCCTCCTACAGAAGTAAAAAGTCACAGTGAGTCCAAAGCTTACTTGGAAATGGTCTGACAATGACAATGGAACCTTCAGTTCCAGGCTCTCCTGTCCCTGCCTGGTAGCAAAGAGGAGATTCAAAATATCCACAAAATGTTTTGGGCCAGAGATATATTAAAATATCCCTTTGGTGGTTATGGTAGCTGTGATATCCTGAGCTGGACCTCCTAAGGTAGCCTTGGCATGAAGGCTGAAGTTCTCCAGTATCAAAGCTTGTGGGGTCTGCAACAGACACCATCTTAGGTAGGGTAGCTGCTCGCCAGTGATGCAGGTGGTACATCAGCCCCCATCCAATTTGATCTCTCTGATCCATCACCAGGTCCAGTGCCTCCAATTTGATGCCTGAGTGGAAAGTCCTCACAACAAGGTCTATGCACTCTGTATGCGCAGCCCCCCCTGCCCCAGCCCGCAAATTTGTGCTGATGCTACACTGGTTATCTAGGTGGACATAGCTGTGTCAGATTGTTACAATGCAGCTCCTTTACTTAGGTCTCAGTGAATAAATATGCAATATAGCTATTGAGCACAATCCATCCAAAATTAAAAACTTTGAAGTCCCATTGATCACAATGACAGTCCTATTGAACTCTGGCAGGAATATGTTTAAACTCATTTTGATAGTTGGAGAAATAAGTGTTGTTTGGAACACTCCCTAAACTAGGAGTAACCAGGACTGCACCAGTAGACTGGTCTGATTGGAGTGAGTGCATCCTGTCATATCTGGTGGTGATGCTTTGGCATTGATGAGGTAGTGGTAGAATGCACAGCAAGGTGAGTTACCTACAGGTATAAAGCAGGCACCTTGCCTGGCTTCACTTCTCATACATGTTCTGTTTGTTCTTAAATAAATGTAAAACAAACCTGCGGGATTTCACCTACCCTGGAAATTATCGCCTGTACAATACAGCAGTATTTTCTTTCAGCATCCCTCCAGTTCCCTTAATTCCATGCCCTCTGCATCTGACGTTACTGCAGCGTTACAACAGCACTTCTGCTGTAGAAATCTTTTCTCTTTAATTCCATAGAAACCAGAAACAGATATAAAAGAAATGTCTATTATTATAGACTGTGTGATTGAAGAATTATTAAATATCTATTATACTTGTCTCCTTGAGTTTTTCCTTAGAGGCCAACAAGGAAAAATAATATGCTAAGAGGATGCATGACCCACCTGCAATCCTTGGTTCCAAATTTAATTGTCAGGAAAAAAGCCCTCACATTCATTAGTCTCTTCAGCCCACAGGCATTTGGGAACAGCTTGCTCTTATGAGTTGTACCACCCTGTTCTGAGGGTGATAGGGGTGGTGCGGATTTGCCCATCTACTGGAACCTTTTGGGTTTTTTACTACTTTTTCAATTCATACAGTTTGTTAAATAGTAGTTCTAGTTGCCACACACTCTGCCCTCAGGAAGTTGGTTGATGGACTTTGGGTTTCTTCTTATAAAACAGAATCTCATGCTAAAGTGTTGAATAGCAGCAAGTTAAATGAGCCCAGGTATTATCTTATTTGTTCTTGCCTTTCTGTTAGAGAAGGCAAAATGTAGTGATAGCTGACATTTTCGCTGTTCTTGAAGCATAAAAAATAGTAATACAGTTTTTGCATTCTTTTTTTATTCCAATAAACGTGAATAGTGTTTCTGTGCATGGTATTCTTGAGATTGCATCGTAGAGCTGGTTATACATTAATGCACATCACTTGATCTGTTGTCATTTAATTACTCAGCATTTGATAACTTTCAGTGGAATGTATGAACTGTCTTAGTTAGAAAGAATGTTTAAGTTGACACCGGGTGATTTTTAAAGGTGTATTTTTTTGTGATCTTTAGTAGCTCATTCATACATACATAGATACTTTAAAAGCTTTAAATTGCAGATTGGTCAACATGTACCAGTAAGAGCCACACACAGGCTGAATTCCAGTCAGATGTCCTGTTGAGTCTGAGCCTCAGGGAACACATGCGCGCACGCATGTTGGTGTGGAGTCTGGCTTGAAGTTTTTGCAAGAGCATACCTTATCATATGCATAGATACTTACCATGTTCTGTGTCCATTTCTTGCAGTCAGGGAAGGGTAGACTATTGCAAAATGAAAGATCATGCAAAATAATCTAGTTAGTCATTAAAATACCACAGCAGTTTGTGTAGATTCTTTTATGAATCTAGAATGTTTTCCTTTAGATTAGCCCAATGAGCCAGTGTGGTATAGCGGATAGAGTTTTGAAACATAAATCGGGGAGATCAGAATTCAAATGACCGTTCAGTAATAAAGGGGACGTGTTAAATCCTGGTTCTCTGAGAATGCCATCTATACGATGTATTTCTAAACACATTTGTCACATTATGTTTATGTGTGAAAAGTCATGTATAAAGTATACCTCTGACTTTGGTACAAGCATGGATATGTAGAATTGCAAACATATTCTGCTTGCGTTGCCACTTCCAAGAGTCAGCAAGTTAGTTTGGAATTTGTGCTTGGAAAAAAGATTCTGAATTTTATGTTAACTTTCTGTTGATGGGTGCAGAAGTCATGTCAACAGGAACTAATAAAGTTTTCCAGAAGGCCTTGTAAGTCTTTCTCTCCACCCCCCTCCACCCCCACACTGTTCAGTGTTTTTATTTAAATATGCACTTGATGAAGGGCTATAAATGGAAATTAGTTTGAAAGCTTCAATCTCTGATGATGTAGAACACAGATTATTTAAAACATTCTAGCCTGAGGAATCGCACAGTGCAAATTATAACCCTAATATCTTAAGAGCAGAGAACCTGCATAGGCTGCTAAATAAACTTCAGTAATTACTTCAGGGGGTTTTCCTGTGCAGGGCTGTAATTTTTTCTAGTTTACATTTTTCTCAGGTTGCTGACCACAGTGACAGTTTTGCTGGTCTTGTATAAAATAACTAACACATGTACGCACCTGGCCCTTCATTATTGTTACTCTGCATTTTATAAAGAGAGAGCAAGATATGAAACTCTCTCGCAGGTTCTGCTGATAGCAACACTTACCAAGGTTTTATACGCCTTGAAAGAAAAGACATGGCACTATCCATTAAACACTGTTTCAAAGCATACCTTTGCAAAACAGTCAGATAGTTGTAACTATCATTTTACCACATTACAAAGACATCACTTAAAATTGTTTTCTTCCTGACTTAAATGTGAGTATTCCTGTTTCCTAAATAAATGACGCACACTTAACACTTTCTAAGTATTCTCCTTACTCAAAAGAAATAGTTCTGAAATTGCATTTGTATATTTTCATTTAATGATGATGAAAATAAATGTGCCTGTAGTACTTCCTCCAAACTCCTTTAAATGGTGAATATTTTTTGCTCCCCCTCGATCAAGATGCCTCTGGAGTTAGGTGATTTATTTATTATTATGCATTTATTACATTTATATCCTGCCCTTCTTCCCAGAAATAAATGTGAAAGTTGATAAACTCTCTTCTATCTGTGCTAGCTGAATTTAGCCTACTTGTTTCCAGGATGAATATTGATGAACTATTCCTTAGTTCCACGTGTATTTTTTTTCCTTAATTTGACTGTTACCCTTGTTACTAGTTTAATTTTATACAGGTCTCACTGTGTTAGAGATTCTATTGTTGGGAGTATTTCTGATACCTAGATTGCTAAAGGACTTGCTTAGGAGTCAAAAAGTGTTGTTATCAAATAATACAGTAGTTGATTAAATTAGCAGAGGAACAAATTATCTGTGAAATTGCCAAAAAATTCTCTACATGGAAAGAAAGTGGAGGTCTTACTTTCAACTGTATTGCATATCTCAAGCAAGTATCAAGCAAAGGTAGTGTCCCAAGGAAGATCATTCATAAACTGATTTTTTTATTGCTTTGCCACAAGATGGCCCTGTTATGTCACATAAATTTAGCAAATGACACTTTTTTTTGGAAAGCAGAAAAGCCCTTAAAACTAGCTAAACCTAAGAAATAAAAAAAGAACTACAGTCATCTGTACTGTTCATAACTGGTAAAATACTGTTAAAAATAAGAGTGCCCAACAGAAACGAACATTTAAAACTTTGTCAGAGATTTCCATTGACATTTTTCAGTATACTCTTCTTAATAATTACATAATTGGTTGTATTCAACTAAGTTCTACTTAGAATAAACCCATGTTCATTAACTTCAATAGATCTACTCTTGAGTAGGACTAGCATTGAATCCCACACAATATTCTTACTTGGCAGGGACTTTATATAGATAAAATGTGAATAAGGTCTTGACCACAGGTTTACAGTTCAGTTTATTCAGATAATTCAGTGTATTCAGTGAACACATGTTTCTATAGTTTTACATTTTATAACTTATCTTTTTATTAAGATCAGGGCAGCTTTGGATTTGATGGATTCAAGGCCTCATCATTTCCCCAGGTGTGCCCCTAGAATGGGGGGAAAACTGCACCAGCTATGGAGCTAGTGTAGTTATTTTCCTTCCAATTGAATCTTTCTGCCTCCCTCTGCCTCCCTCTCTCTGTGGAACAGGACTGCTACTTAATGCCCATTGTCCTCTACCAGTGATCTCCCATACCACAGCTCACAGGGAGGCTCACTTTATACAACAGGATGTCATGGCTCTTAACACCATATTAGTAATGTTGAAGCATTTTGTGGTTCACCTTTTCAGGGGACACTCACCAGGGTTGCTTCCATATAAGAATAGCAAATTCATTTCAACAAATGTTTCAGAGGAGAGTGGGGGAGGGACCGTAATTCAGTGGTACAGCACCTGCTTTGCATGCAGAAGGCCCCAGGTTTTATCCTTGCCATTTACGAGGACCAGATAGCAACTGATGTGGAAGAACTCTGCCCAAGACCTTGGAGAGCTACTGACACAATGTGTAATACTGGACTAGATGGACAAAGAATTTAAACTAAATCAGCTCCCTAAGTTTCTAAATTTAAGATACTTTGTGTTTTTTGTGTGATTTTGATTGATGATGGCAATGTTTCTATGCATAGTTCCATTAAAAGAAAATGTATGTTCTATGATGTGTAACAAGTTTCATGAGCACCTGCACTATATGTGCTGGGAGAGTGCATCATGCAGCACCTTCCAGACACATGGTACTGCGGCAGAATAGATACACTGTCACATATGCTGATATATGCAGATGTACTCACATTGTCCTGCGCTGATGTTACCTCCCTGTAGGAAAGATATCACAGTTGAAGCAATCCTTCATCTGTTGGCTTATATCTAAACACCACTTTGCACTTAGCAAATTTGGCAGCTCCCACATGTCCGTTACATGAACCTGTAGTATACCTCAAAAGTTTTAAGTGGGTATACATTTTCTTTCTTTCATTGACATTAAGCCTTGGGCAGCAGTTCATATACATGTATGGGGGTCATGCAATGTCTGTGCTTACTGGGATGAGTTTAATTATTTCAGGTGGTACAGAATTAACATAGAGCCATAAGGTATACTCTCCATGTACCTGTTATGTTAGTAACACTTTTATGTTACTGACTTTAGCAGTGTTAAGGTTTTGATAGTTGGAATTAGGGAATTTTAACATTAGGTTAACTAATGCACAATTACATTGGGTTGCATCAAGGCCTTACTCTCATTGGCAGAGGAGAGGAGGTGACTTTTGGTGATATCCCCTTCCCCTGCTGTTCCCATCACCACTTCCCACGCTATAACAGAAGGAGGTGCTTGTTGTGTTTATAAGTGTGTGGGTTGGTAAAAGCTGCTTCCCCCTCTGCTGGATCAAAAGCATTCAGGGGACAGAGGGAGAGGTTGTATCTGTGGAAGGTGGTCTGGGTCAAGCATTTTTATGGAATAGATGAACATTATCTCATAGATCAACATCCTTCACATCCTTCATTCTCCATTCTAATATTATTCACCTTCCCTACTGGTTGAGATGTGTGCGCGCGTTCTATTCTTTCCAAGTTTTAAATAAAATCTGCAAAGCTGCATTCATTTGATCTAACTATAAATATAATTGACCTTTTTAGTAAGATCTTCAAATACACAATGACTCTGCCCTTCTGCATATTAAATATTTCTGTGTACTCTCTGCTATCTTTTGTTTTAAATGGTCCGGGTGGTAGCTGTGGGAACTTGATGGCAAAACAGTGTCGGCTCAGAGCTTCGGATGCATCTGACTAAAGCTGATATGTAATTGATGCATTGGCACATGAAGAAATAGTTACTCTTGAAATGCATAGTGCCTTCTCAATTTAAAAACATCAGCTGCAAAATATATTCTTTTGCATACCCACATTTGAGGTTTTAGATCAGGTTCATTATTGTATCAAACACCTCAACAACCTATAAATAAAAAAAAACATAAAAACTGGATAGAAGTGATGTCCTGAGTTTATAATTCAAAAGCTAATAATCGTAGTTCCTATTTTAAGTCTGCTACTTGGGAATTACTCAGCTCCAGCTCCAGCTTAAGGTTAGTGCAACTGTGTTTTTAAAATAAATGTTTGGAGCTTTCAGAATTTCCCTCTACAACTGTAAGTACATGCCTTGATTGCAAAAGGTCCCTGGTTCAATCCCCGGCATGTCTAGATAAGGACTGGAAGAGTCTGCTGCCTGAAACCCTGCAGAGATGCTGCCTGTTAACAGTAGAGAGGACTGTGCTAAATGGACTAATGGTCTGAAAAGATATAAGGCACTTCCTATGTCTAACTGTCCCCTGGGTCTTTTTCCTGTTCTGTAATTATATTGTCACAGTTGTACCAATCCATTGATCATTGTGATGAACTGCTAAAACATAAAAAGGCTTAATGATATTAAGTGTTAAATATTGTCTTGACAACATTCAGCCTCTGGTAGATATGAACTGCTTGAACACTTTTGTACAGATTTGTGACCATCTTTGCATTTTCTCTCATTTTGTGAAGAATATAGTGAGAATTAAGTTTTGTCAGTAATGCTGTACTAGATATGCCTTTGGTATGATCCAGCAGGATGGATTTATGTTCTTATTATAGTGTTATGCTATGCAGGACCAAAAGCATGTATTTTGCATAAAAAGAGTGGATTCTCTCTCTCGGCCAAATGTATATGGTTGGGATCCTGGAGATCACAATTGAAGGAAACACATGAAAGGGGCTTTCCCATCCCTTCATTCCCACTACAGCCTCTTGCAACCCAGAACAGCCTCTTTAAAGGGTTGGGGGACCCTCCTGAACAACACTGGAGCTTGTAGAGTGTGGGGAGCTGATTTGGAAAGATTTCCTCCCACTGCAGCCCCCTCATACCCCATCTTAATAAAAATTTCATGCATGTTTTTTGCAAGGCAAAGTAAGTGTTTTATCAGAAATCACAATAATATGCTAATTATAATAGCAGTAGCCAAATAGCATATCAAATAATGGTTTCCCTTAAAAGTATTTAAATTTTCAGTAGTTAATACGTTCTTGTACAGTTAGTTTATACACTTTTTTCTTTCCATGATTATAAGAGTGCCTTTTTTTCTCCATTAAAAATTATTCTTTTTGTCATTTAAGCTGTAGAATTAAAGTAACCTACCAGAAAAAATGATACTGGATTTATAGCCCTGTCTGCATGTAATAAACAATTTATTATAAATTGGAATAGTTGAAATTTGCAGTTTGCTCTTTTTATAAGTAGGATCTATTCTATAAATATGGATGTTTTGATTTTGAAACGCTTGGTGACCTCCTGTGCCACGCCTTTCACCTGGATTATTTATGAAGGAGATTTCAGAAATCCAGTTCAAATCCCTGTAATACTGAAATTGTTCTCTCAGTAAATGAGCAGGCTTGGCACACCAGGTGTCCCTTTATAGTCCACATTTACTGCAGTGGATAAACTGACGTGTAATACAAAAATAATTTGATGCAATATACCAGTCATTTAGAATTCTGTTTATAATTTCTATGACAAGGTTTATGTCATTTAAATGTAAAGTGATGAATTAGCAAGCTTCCTGCAACAGACAAGGAGGACAGAGAATATATATTCATTTTCAGTCAAGATACAGTTGAACAAAGTTGAACTTTCTTCATAATGCCTTGGTAGAAAGAGTGACAAATTCCAGACTTTCCATGGAACATTTTATGTTGGTCTCTTGCAGAAAAAAACAGTCAAAGACCAAGTGTATTAATTATGGCAGAATCTTTTGTGGAATAGATCCCACTTGGGGAGATGATCAGATACAAATCTGGTGGGCTTTGGTCCATGAAAGCTTCTGACACAGCCTTAAATTTCCCACAAAACTCCTTTCTTTTTCAGTAAAAAGATGACTTGACTGAGCATCTTGGTGAGGACACCAATGCCACTAATTAAGTGTCTGCACATGTAGTTAATTTTTGAATACTATTGAAATACTCAGGTTATTCATCCTATTAGATTGTGAGGAGTTATTCCATGACTAATAACCTTTGGAACAACTGCTTGTTTCTTTATCATGTAAACAAGTCTTTTTGTGGGCTGAGTCTGCTTAGCTAACAGGAAGGGGTATTTATGGAAATTAATCTCTAGCTGAGGACCACATGCAATGCTGGGTCAATCACTGTTGCGCTCACATTGGGAGATATGGAGGTGGGGTCAAAATATTTAGAACCAATATACAATTGACTTTTATACTAGGGCTCAGTGTTGTTAACTACAATTCCCAAGAATCTGGCAGCGTAAGGTGAGGGGCAAACAGGAGATGGAGAGAAGCAGGCGAAAGCCACCTCACAATCTGCTCCAGGTGGACTCGCCCCATCCTCCCACATTGTCTTTTATCACCAGCTCCAATTTCGATAGGGTTCCACAAGAGTAGGAGAGGACCATTTTAGTGCCTGCTCTGAAAAATGGAAATGGACTGCCTTCAAGTCGATTCCAACTTATTGCGACCCTTTGAATAGGGTTTTCATGGTAATCAATATTCAGGGGTGGTTTACCATTGCCTTCCTCTGAGGCTGAGAGGCAGTGACTGGCCCAAGGTCACCAAGTGAGCTTCATGGCTGTGTGGGGATCCGAACCCCAATCTCCCAGGTCGTAGTCCAACACTCTAACCACTACACCACAGTATCTCAGTGCCTGCTGTAGCTAGATGAAACGTCCTCAAATAGGTCCTCCTTCCGCCAACTGCATTGTGGGAAGGATCCTATGGTTTATGTTGTTATTTTGTTGTGATATTTATTTTGCTACTGTTATAAATAAGCAGCCTTACAATAAAACATGGGTAGCCAATGCATGTGTGGAAATATGGTCCATGTAATATATACAAATCAGTGTATATATACGTATATAAATATAAAAACCTGTGTTGATGTGACTGGCCTTTGATTATGGCCCCTGTCAGCGACTAAGCACCAGCAGCAATTGTGACATATGAAACTATGAATAAGATGCAGAATGAAAACTAGAATCAAATGATAGCTTGTTAATGAGGAAACAAAATCCCCAGACACCCAGCGACTAAGTAGGAAAATCAGTAAACATTCCTTTCCTGGTCCCATCAACCTGCTACTATATAGGATCTACAGCATAGGAAAGAGACTGTTTTGTATCACTTAGATGAATTCATCCCTAAAAAAACACCGCTTCCATCTTTTTCTGTTGTACTTTTCTCTCTGTAGTACCTTTATTATTATTATTATTATTATTATTATTATTATTATTATTATTATTATTATTTGATTTATATCCCACCCTTCCTCCCAGCAAGAGCCTAGGGCAGCAAACAGAAATGCTAAAAACACATCATAAAAAGACCTTAAAATACATTAAACAAAACGTTAAAAACATTTTTTAAACAAGCTTGAAAACATCATTTTTTAAAAAAGGATTAAACACATTATTAAAGAAAACGTATTAAAAGCAATTTTAACACAGACGCAGATTGGGATAGGTCTCAACTTAAAAGGCTTGTTGAAAGAGGAAAGTCTTCAAAAGGCGCCAAAAAGATAGCAGAGATGGCAATCTATCCTACTCTTAAATTTATCTTAAATCTATCTTAAATCTATCCTACTCTTAGGCTAACTGATACACTATTTAGCTCTATTTTTGTTGTTCTCTCAAAAAGAGCAAAGTTTGCTCTTTTTCTTCTGGTTTCCCTCATGCTTTGCTACATGCCTACCTT
Source organism: Rhineura floridana (assembly GCF_030035675.1). Taxonomy (NCBI): domain Eukaryota; kingdom Metazoa; phylum Chordata; class Lepidosauria; order Squamata; family Rhineuridae; genus Rhineura; species Rhineura floridana. Next base: position 14,822,241 of record NC_084492.1, on the reverse strand, counting down.
TTTTTTTTTGTTAAGAGCTTCAGACTGCAAGCAGGGATATCTGATAGCCTCCCCATTTTTTGTACAGCACCTAGTGCATGTAAGGCATTTTGACTTAAGTCCATTAACATAAAATACCAAAGACAGTCAGGACCCACAGATTCCAAAGCTCAGCCTTGAGGAGTAGAGCTATCACTCGCTGGCAAGAATTTCAGTGAATTTGGGGATAGGAGGTTCCCTCAATTAAAGAAGAATCTTGGGTTTTATACCATGGGCCGTTCCCCTCTTAGATTGGACTGTTAACAGTACTGTATCTATGCAATATAAACTTAGCATTCATTTTTGCTGTAGGTAGAAACTAATTACTAGAAGGTCTAATTTAATTTAATTAGCTGCTGTACCAAGTGACCTTAACATATCTACAGTTTCAGAGTTTATGAAGTATAATTTTTGTGTACTGTTTCCCGCAGCCTTTTAAATTAAAAGCTGACAAGGTCTTAGCCGTGTAATTTAAAACGTTTTCATATTATTGTAAAACTCATTTGAAAGCTGATACGCTGCCTTTTTGACCTAGTTACTGTATAAGAGTACATTCTTTGGCAAATGTTAACTATCACTTTGTGTGTGGCTGAAATAAATTTTTCTAGTAAGAGCAATTGAGCTTTGGCTTGGATAAAGGGATCTTTTTTCACACAATATTTTAGATTATAATAGGCATTTTTATTTGTGGTTTTACAAAACATTGCAAAGTTCCAGTAAAAACAATCTATATCCACTTCCAAGCAAGCCATTAAGTGTGAAAAGGGGGCTTATTAACTCTAGATTTTGTTCATGTAACCGTGCAGCACAACTTTCTGACCTAGTCTAAATATGGAATATCACTGCAAGGTTTTTGAACAATGCATTATGTAATTTTTCAGAGGTATTGTCTAGAGGAAACCATCTTGATTTACACTATCAGTCAAGAACAGTATCTTTTGCAGGTACAATGCCAGGAAGATTTCTGTGGTGAGCATGCTGTTTTTCATAAACTACATTTTAATTCCCAGGGTCACTGCTTGGATCAGGAGTTGCAACTCTGCTGACCAGCGACTTTAGGTTTATGGTACTGCAGAATATAATAATTCTATGCGAGTCTCTGTTGCAGGGGCTCAATGCTACTGGTGGAGTCACAACTATTTTTCCCTCTAAAGGTGACTTTTTCAGCCATGCCACAGTAGAGATCCAGTTGTATTTATTGTGTGAAGTGTACAGAATCTGGTTTCATCTTGGGCCAGCACAATTTGTCACAGGTATACCAGCAGTGGTCTTAGTTTTTTCCAAACACTGTGGGGTGGCAATAATAATTCTAATCCTTCTTGTAGTTGTGATGAGATAGGGAAGAACAAATTCAAAGTTATCCTTTGGAAAATGTTAGTTCTCAAGGTATAGCATTCCTGAACTTGTTGAATGTTGTGGACATAATCAGAATCAATGTCATATAAATGGTATAAACAACCTGACACTCGTTTTAATGTGTAAATAAAATATGGTACCTTATTTATTTTATATGCAACATTTAGTATAAATGTTTTATTTTAAATTATTTATGTATGGATTTTCAAAATTAATTTGCAAAGCAATTTATAGTATAAAAGCAACAGCTCAAACTAATAAAATAAAATAGTAAAATGAATGACTTAAACTTGAATCAATCAAATAACAATTTATCAAACAGTAGCTGCAAAGAATAGATGAAACAGATGAGCTTTATTCAGTTTTGCAAAATCACTAGTGATGAAGCTAAGAGCTCCTCCTGGAAAGTCTAGTCCAATTATTGGGGTTACTGCTGAGAAGGCTTTGCTCTTAACAGGTGCATATCTTGCATTACGTAAAGACAGAATCCTGAGGAGATTGCACAAATGCCAGAGGAAGAGACTTTCCCCTGTGAACTATTTCAGACTTAAGACTATTTAAGGCAGGGGTATGGAATCTGTGACCCTCAAGATATTGCTGCATTGCAGTTCCCATCATCCATGACCATTCACTAGATTAGCTGAGGCTGATTGGATCTGGAGTCCCAATGATATCTGGTAGGCCAAAACATCCCCATTCTTTCATAGGTGAAAATCAGTTTTTTTGGGTCAGGTCTGGAAACATATTTGGCAACCAATGCAGTTTGTGTACAGCATCAACAATGCAGTTGCAAAAAAGGTGTAATATGATGTTCTTGGCTTGTCTCAACCAAAAGACAGGTACCACTATTTTGAACTAGTTGAACCTTCTTGACAGTCTTAGTATAGGATTTACACAGGGGGAAAGCAACTTTTCTGCTAATTACTTCATGCAATTTAGAAAAAAAAGGATAAAATATAACAAATCACATGTAAAATTGATGGGTAATAGATAGCTATAGAAGTGCTAGTTTAAAATCCCTTTTCATTCTTAAAAGGATAGCCAAAATCCCCATGTGGAAGTAACTAATAATCATTTTTTACTCTAGAACAGTCTTGATTTCTATGTACAGAATAGAACAGAAAGTTTGTCAATTTGTTTTCAAAATGAGAACTCCATAATACATTCTTAAGCATGTTCTTTACTTGATTCGTGCCTGACCTGTTCTGGACCTGTAAATAATTGTATACATTTGGAGTTATCAAGCCATTAAATGTACTTCAGAATGTCGTCATGGCATGTGTCATGGACCATGCTTATAGAAGTTGAGTTTTATTGTATTTATGAAATGTAAATCACCAGAAGAGAAACCATCTTCCTGGGTCCTCATTCCTTGCATCATGCACCTTTTTTGCTTCATAAATGAATTATGAGTACATTACAATAATATTAGCAGTGAATACAGCTTTAAAGGATTTCATATGTATCCAACTCAACATCATCTTTCAGTGTTTTACCAGTGTGATATGGTGAGATACTTGTCTAGCACTTTAGATATTGCAGATATTCACCAATTGGCAAAAAAACTTGTGGTTTAAGAACGTACCTATAGCCAACAGATATTTCTATCAAACTTTAAAAAGCAGAGAAATTGGGCAGCTATAGTGAATGCACCAGGGGAGCAGGAGACCTGACCTCCTTTCTGAGATACTGTGCTGCCCTACAAATTTGTCAAAATGCAAACACAATTTGGGTTGGTCTTTCACAGTCCAATCCACTTGCTGTGTAGCTTGTGGGGGGGAGGAGAGGGAGGGAGGGAGGGATGGTTGGAGTGGGCAGGGGAGAAGGAAGAAGAAAGAAAAGGAGAAAGGGAGAGGTGAGGGGAAGGAGGGGAAAGATAGGGTTGATCATTTGCATGCTTATTGAGTTCAGTGGGATTTACTCCCATGCAATCATGGCTAGGATAGGTAAAACTGACCATGGTGGAGGAGAAGAGGGAGGGGAGAGAAGAGGGAAAGAGAGGAGAGGGGAGCAGAAGGAGGGGGTTGGAAGGGGAGGGGGAGGGATGAAGGAAGGGGGAGGGAAGGGGCAAAAGGGAGGCGACGGGAGGGAGGTGGAGAGGAGGGCAGGTTTGATAATTTGCATACTTACTGAGTTTAATGGGATTTACTCCTGTGCAATCATGCTTGAAAATGAAATGGATTGCCTTCAAGTCAATTCTGACTTATGGCGAGGCTATGAATAGGATTTTCATGGTAAGCGATATTCAGAGGTGGTTTACCATTGTCTTTCTCTGAGGCTGAGAGGCAGTGACTGGCCCAAGGTCATTCAGTGAGCTTCATGGCTGTGTGGGCATTTGAACCCTGGTCTCCCAGGTCGTAGTCCTAGGATAGGTAAAACTGACCATGGGGGAGAAGGAGGGGGGAGGGGAAGGAGGTGATGGGAGGAAGGGAGGGTTATACCTTTGCTGTTCCTGGCCACATCCACACCAGATCTTTTTTCCCCTATAGATAGTCATGGCTTCTCCCACAGAATCCTGGGAAGTGTAGTTAGTGAAGAATGCTGAGAGTTGCTAGGAGATGCCCTGTTCCCCCCACAGAGCTTCAGTCAGAGCGGCTGACTGTTAAACCACTCTGGCCATTGGAGCTCTCTCAGGGAAATAGGAGTCTCCTGTCAGCACCCTTCACAATCTACACTTCCCAGGATTCTTTGGGGGAGCCAGGACTGTCTCAAGTGAAATCAAAGTCTGGTGTGGCCCTCTGACTAGCCAAGCCAAGCAGCTGTGAGTCTGGCTTTTAGAACAGTGACAGTTGGTTCTTACAGAGCATGCCCGACATTATCATTCAGTTCCATGTAAAATTTCTTAAAGTAATTAAAAATCAGCCAGGCATTTTTTTTCGCTTTTAAACTGCAGAAGATGAACATCAGAGTGTGGGAAAGGTCAGTAATAGGATTACAGGTACTCTATGAACATGGCTGATTTTTAACTAATTTCAACAGATTATGAGAACTCTGACAAAGTCCAAAAGGGGTCTGTTTTTTTCTGTCTCTTTTTACACTTTGAACTCTCTATTCTCTCTGTTTTGTGTATCGCCATGAAAATTTAGAGGGTTGTTAAGCATTTCTGAGTTCAGGACTAGAAGTTTTGTAAGGTTTGGTTTTGGAATGAGCTTATGGAAAGCATCAGAATGGCATGGGGGGTATTTTCGATTTATCACTGAGGAATGCAAAAAATCCATGCTGACTATAGTATTCAACCACTCTCATGGCTGCATAATTATTGAATTTGAGATGGGCAGCCTTGTGGCCAGTGTTCCTTGTTAGGTGGGGCAGCCACATTTCTAGGTGGGGCATTTTGGGGGGGACATATAGCTCTAGCCAATCCCCCCACCACTGGTGGAGAGGATGGGAGGGCAAGGCCAGGGGAAGAGGAAGGCTGTGATCAACCTCTCACTTTTCCTTCATACAGACAGTGTGTTAACTTACGTAATAAGCTACGTACAGGTCATGTTAACAAAATTTAGCATGAACACCAGGAATTAAATGTCTGGCTTTTTTTTTCATAAGAAACAGAGAACGTTAAGGATACAGTGATCAAGGAGATACTAAAATGTATAAACTCCTTGAGGGTCCTTCCTTCGAGTTTTGTCCCAGACAGTTAGATTTTCCTTCCTATTTGACAATAAAGGAAAAACTTGTAAATTGGTTGCTATTTAAAGAACTAACTAAGCAATTGGAAACTAATTGTGGAAAGCAATAGGATTTTTTTTTACTGGTTGCTGAGTTGATTTTTCTGCCTAAAAGCCCTGAAAAGGCCTCTTGCTGAACTGCACACATTGAGAAAATCAGAAGTTAGGTCCAAGTTACAACCTACATGGCCAGCAAACTAATTGTAGTGTGCACTGCAGTTTTTCTGTTCCTCTAGGGTTATTTTCATCCTTTGCCATCAAGTACTAAAAAGAAGATAAAGTAGCCAATATGATTGTGAGTATAGTCCCTTAATTTCAGCAGCTGTGATTTTGCCTCAGCCGCAGTGGTGGCAGTTTGCCTTTCTCAAGCTTTCCCCCCCCACCGTCCTATATTCCAATTTCCTCTTTCTGTTCCCTGTTTATGTGCTTATTAGTTTTGGTTGCTTCTTCTGTTTCTGCCTCAATCCTCTCATCTATTTCTTTAAAAAAATCATTCTAAGTACCTTTCAGTGCAGTTTTCATTATAACATGGAAATCCTATTATGCAGGCGCATCCTTTGTTCCCTGACCCTCATGTTATAACAAGCTTTCACTGTACCTTCTCTTAGTATAGAATAAGTAAAGGTGTCCCCGCACTTGTAGTGCGAGTCGTTTCCGACTCTTAGGGTGATGTCTTGCGACGTTTACTAGGCAGACCGTATATATGGGGTGGGATTGCCAGTACCTTCCTCGGCCTTTCTTTACCCCCCAGCATATGCCGGGTACTCATTTTACCGACCACGGATGGAAGGCTGAGTGGAGCTCAACCCCTTTTACTGGAGATTCGACTTCCTCCTTCCGTTGGAATCGAACTCAGGCCATGAGCAGAGCTTCGGCTGCATTACCACTGCTTACCACTCTGTGCCACGGAGGGTCTTTTAGTATAGAATAAAGTGCTACAAAAGAAAACATTGGTGGTATTCAATACTAGTCCTACTCAGAGTAGACCCACTGAAGTTAATAGACAAGACTTGCGTAGGTTTATTAATTTCAGTGGGTCTGCTGAGTAGGACTAGGTTGAATACAAACTTAAGGATTTTATATATTGGTTCTTCATAAGAGATTTCTTAATCTCATTACTAATTTGTTTAGAACTTCATGTTCTTATTGTTCTTCAGTTAACATATTATGTGGTGTTTCTTTTTTCTTTAATAGCGTCAAAGAATGTAACTTAGTTCTTTTCACCTGCTTTTTATGATACTCTTGATTTTGTTAGTATGGTTTCTGTTTGTAAAAACATTATTGGTGGATCTTTGGTATCTCAATTGACAGTGAGTGATAGGACACATGTAAGAATCTTTTTCAGTGATAGAAGAAGAGATTGAATGACGGCAGACTTTTATAGCATCTTTGAACAGTACAAATTACTAGCATCCTCTTGTTCCTATAAGGCATGCCTGCTGAAGGCCCAGCAGAGCTAAAAATGTTGTTTACTCGTGACTCTTGCAATATAACAATAAAAAAGTGATTAAAATTTAAGTAGTCATGAGAGATTTTTCTGTATATCCAATTTCTTGACTGTTGGTGTGCATTAAAAGTGGATCATTTCATAATACCGTTATGTTGAGGATCACTGTGCAAGCTTTTTTAGCAGCTAAGTGAAATAAGGACAGTAATAATGTTTATAAGTATCATAGAAGTGGATGCACTCAGTTTAATGGTTATTTATGAATTATGGTTTTGCTAGTGTTTCTTCTGCTAACTTACTGGTCCCAGTTGTATACATAGCAAGAGTACTGGCAAGAGCCAGTGTAGAGTTTAGAGTGTTGAACTAGGATCCGGGGGCAGTCCAGGGCTCAACTTTGCACTCAGCCATGAAGCTCACTGGGTGAGCTTGAGCCAGTCTCCAGCTCTTGGGTAATTTAAGAAATCCTGGATTCCTCATTTCACTTACTACAGTACAAATTGACAAAGCAGTAGTGTAGTAACTCCTATTTTGATATCCCTCACTTCTTGTAGTATCAAAACCAAAGATCCAGACAACATGCTCAGAAACATTACATGGTGCAGCCTGTCTTGGATGGTATCATTTCAGACTTGTTTGAGTGGCACTGAATGTATTGAATGCTCTGACACATTTAAAAAAACTTCCTGCACATTAAAAACTAGCAGGTATTACAAGGGCCAATGATGCTAAATATATCAGTTGAAGAGATACAGATCCCCTTCTTTCCTTTTGGCTGTGTTGAAAAAAGATAGATAGAAAATGACATTTTCTATATCCTTCCTAGTTGTTTTTTGTTTTTACTGATTAGTATTTCTTTATGTTCTCTTTTTCAATCAGTAAACATTTTTTTTAAACTACCATGTTAAGGAGAAGGTCTGACAAGAACCACTCCCCATGACATACTAGATTTCTTCTAGTGTGTTGGTTTAATATGGAGAAGCATTTAGGCATCCAATTAGCCCTGTTCCCTGCAAGTCACTTTACTGATTATTTTGTACCATTTTTAATAGTTTTATGTAGGGATGGCGAAGAAATTTGATTCATTTTGCATTTAAAGCCAAATTTATCAAATTGCACTTCCTGAGACAATATTAGCGCTGAAACGCAGCCATCCTTCAAAATCTGCACTTCTCTGAATTTTTTGATGCAGTTCTCCAACAAAACAATATTTACAAAAATACATGTATTAGGGGAAATGTGCATTAAAATGAATATACTAGTAAAAATAAGATACAATATGCATTAGGATAAATGGCTTGCAGAAATGTGTGCATTCATCAAAACTGCATACAAAAATGTGTTTATCAGGAGAAATACACACTAAAATGCTGAGAACTTCATGAGGATTTGTTTTTTAAAAAAATACAAATTGCTTCAGCAATGTGGAGAATGGAATTTCAGACTGGAAAATGAGAAAACTGAAATTGACAGATCCTTCAATCCCTAGTTTTGTTTTATTGTAGTATACCACGCTGATGTTTTATGAAATGAAAGTATATAAATACTTTTATAAATAAATAAAATAAGCCTGAAGCTACAATCCTGCAAAGGCAAAACTAAATAATAACTTTGAATATATAATTTGGTGCAGCCCTTGTTGTGTATACTTTTTTGATTTAATTTACAATGGTTCCAAATGATGTAAGTTTCTTAGAGATGTGTACTTTTTTTGTACTTATTGTTTATTTATGATTTGATTTATATCCCACCCTTCCTCCCATCAGGAGCCCATTTTATTCATTTTTATCCATCCAGAGTCCAGAAGCCATGGGACTAGTTCCTATGAGCCCATGGAAGCCTTAGACTTGCTTCCTAAACCACATAAAAAACTGCTTTTGGAATGGGAGTTTAAAAAACAGTTAATAATGTAGCAATAATGAGCCTACTGTCCTTAAGACAAAAATCTATTCCTGGTGCATGCATGCATGCATGCACCCCCAACGTTCTTTGTTCCAAAAGTCTAATTTAGTTGTGGAGACAGAGCTTTTTTGTTTTATTGTTGCAGAGTTAAGAGTCAGAACCTTTTCCCAATTTACTGTAAATAATCTGGAGAACTACCAGTAGATGATCTGAATCTATCCTGACCACCCTATTCTGTAGCTATCTGCTTTCTCACTAGGGTTAGAGGTTCATGCATCAGGAGCTTGGGCTTTTTCATGGCTTGAGAAATTGAATTTTTCCAACTTGGAAATGCGGCTGACCAGTAATTTTTAAACCATACTTGGATTGTGTACTACAGTTCTGGTCTGCTTGCTCTGTGCAGGGTGCCAAATTTTCTTACCCCGTGGCCATCATGTGGGAGGCTGTTTGAAAGGCTTTTAAATTTGTTACATGTTTATTCCACTCTTCCTCCAGTGAGCACAGGGTGGCATGCAAGGCTCTTTTTTCCTTCTGCCACCCTGTGAGCTGCATGACTAAGCAAGCATTTGATTGGAAGAAAAAGTGAGGGGCATAGAATGGCCTGGAACAGCAGGTGGCCACACGGAAGAGTGTAAGAGAAGGTGAAGAGTTCTTAGATAGAATGCTGAAACAAACAACAACAGCAAAGAGAAATGCAGGAGGTGGAAAAACAGCAGCATGTTGCAGCAGAAGAGGAGACTGTTGCAGAGAGCAGCAATGAAGTGGAGGAAACTCCATGTAAAAGAGTGACAGTTAGGAGCAGAAGAGCTACACAACACCCTTCACGGTTGGAACTACGAAACCACTTGCAGGCACTTGAGGATGAGACTTGAGGACAGACTGCAGGGGAAGAATTACAAGAGACCCCACATGATAGCGAGCAAGAGGCTGAAGCTCAGTCAAGCAGAGGCAATGAAACCATGCCCCACAACAAGTAGTAGTGATGGGAGACTCCCTACTGCGTGGGATTGAAACATAAGTATGCCAAGAAGATCCATGGACTCGCCAGGTGTGCTGCCTCCCTGGAGGATGGAGTAGAGATGTGACAGAAGGGTTGCCATCACTCATAAAGCCTGCTGACAGATACCCCCTTCTCACCCATGTGGCAACAAATGATACTGCCAAGCGGAGCTACAAAGAAATCATGTCAGACTTTGAAGCTCTAGGAAGGAAGCTCAAGGGCTTGGGGGCCCGGATAGTTTTCTTGTCCGTCCTTCTGGTACTTTGGAGTGGAAAGAGAAAGAAAATACTCTGGGTGAATGACTGGCTACAAAGATGGTGCTGATGTGAGATACTGGGATTCTGGGACCACAGGCTACACTTCCTGGTAGATGGACTGCTGGCAAGTGATGGGTTGCACCTCACAAGGACTGGAAAGAATGTGTTTGGCCACAGCATGGAGAAATTCATAAGGGGAAGGGAGATGTAAACTTGACGGTAACAACTAACAAAGGATTGTGCACAGTAAGAGGAACTGAGGGAACGGCTCTAATGGGACACAGTAATAGTCTTCATAAAAATGTAGGAAGGAAGCCAGGCTGTAAATCTCATGTTCTTCGATATCTGTATACTTAATACCCAGGGTATGGGAAACAAAAGGATGGACTAGAACTCTTAATACAGGAGAGTAAATACAACTTGAGAGGTATAACTGAAACTTGGTGGAATGAGTTCCATGACTGGAATACGTCAATTCACGGATGTAACTTGTTTAAAAAGAACAGAAAGAATAGAAAGGGAGGTGGAGTCACACTATATATTAAAAATATATATCCCTGCACAGAAATACAGGAGGATGAGCTTGGGAGCTCCATCGAGAGTATCTGGATTAAAATTAATGGGGCAAGGGATAAAAGGAATATGATAGTTGGAGTCTGCTACCAACCATCCAATCAGGGAGAAAATGAGGATGAAACTTTTGCAAAGCAAATTTCCAGTGTGTCGAGGAGGCATGATGTGGTAGTAATGGGAGACTTCAATTACCCTGATATCTGTTGGGAGACAAATTCTGCGAAGCACGGCCCCTCCAAAAAAATCCTGATTTGCGTTGGAGATAACTTTCTCCTGCAGAAAGTGGAGGAAGCAACTAGAGGATCAGTTATCCTTGAATTGATTATAACCAATAGAGATGACATGGTGGATGAAGTGGCAGTTACAGGAACTCTGGGGTGAAGTGACCATGCCATACTTGAGCTGTTGATTTCAAAGGAAGCAAAAGCTGAGAGTTAGCCATACTCGTATCTGGGACTTCAGGAAAGCTGATTTTAAAAACTCAGAACAATGGTACGTAAGGTTCTGTGGCAAGCAACCCTAATAAGAAAAGGAGTCGAAGGTAGGTGGAAGTTTCTAAATGGGGAAATTCTAAAGGCACAATGGCAAACAATTCCATCAAGGAAAAGGGAAGAAGATAGCAGAAGAAGCCAATGTGGCTTCACAGAAAGCTTAGACATGACCTGAAAACAAAAAAGAACACATACAGAAAGTGGAAGGAAGGCCAGGCCACAAAGGAAAAATACAGACAGGTAGCATGGAATTGCAGGAATTTCGTTAAGAAGGCTGAAGCTGAGAATGAGCTGAGGTTAGCGAGAGATGCCAAAAGCAAAGAAAACCCCTTTCTTTAGGTGCACCCGTAGTAAGACAGGGAAAAGAAATGGTGGAACAGCTACTCAGTGAGGATGGCAGAAAGATAACAGATGACAAAAAAAAGGCAGAGGTGCTCAATTCCTACTTTGGCTCAGTCTTCTCCCAAAAAAGGGTCTGTGACCCTCCGGGGACACGTGAAGTCGAACGGACAGGATTGCAGCTTGAGATCGACAGATAAATGCTAAAGGAATAGCTAATCACTGTGAACAAGTTAAAATTTCCAGGACCCGATGAATTGCATCCTAGAGTATTGAAGGAACTGGCTGAAGAACTCTTGGAACCACTGTCTATTATGTTTGTGAAATCGTGGAGGATGGCTAAAGTGCTGGATGACTGGAAGATGGCTAATGTTGTCCCTATCTTCAAAAAGGGCAAAAAGGAGGAACCTGGGAACTATAGACTGACATAGATCCCTAAGAAAATTCTGGAGCAGGTTATAAAGCAGTCAGTCTGTAGCTGATATAGAACAGTGGGGAGGAAAGCCTGGCTGGGCATCCGGAGTCTGTGAGTTCAAATCCCCACTCGTGTCTCCTGGGTGTCAAGGGCCAGCTAAAGATCACCCCCACAGTGGCTCAGGGGTTACGTGCCCTGCCACCTGTGCAGCCATGGGCAAGCTGCATAGTCCCAAGGAGCCCACTTGCCCCCAGCTGGCAGTTGCGGACAAGAAAGGGACTGACTTGTGCAGCTGTGGCAAGCTGAGCAGGCTCTAGCCAGCTGGAGAGGACTAGCCTCAGAGGGAGGCAATAGTAACCCCCCTCTGAATACTGCTTACCATGAAATCCCTATTCATAGGGTCGCCATAAGTCAGGATCGACTTGAAGGCAGCCCATTTCCATTTCATTTTTCTGTAAGCACCTTGAAAACAATGCAGTGATTACTAGAAGCCAGCATGGATTTATCAAGAACAAATCCTGCCAGACTAATCTTATCTCATTTTTTGATCGGGTAACCTCCCTGGTAGACTGTGGGAATGCTGTGGACATAATATATCTTGACTTCAGCAAAGCTTTTGACAAAGTGCCCCGTTAGTTCTGATTAGCAAGCTAGCGAAATGTGGACTGGATGGAACAACTATCAGGTGGATTTACAGTTGACTACAGAATCATACTCAAAGAGTGGCTATCAATGGTTCCTTCTCAAAGTGGGAGGAGGTAATGGGTGGGGTATTGCAGAGCTTAGTCCTGGGTCCAGTGCTCTTCAACATTATTATTAATGACTTGAATGAGGAGGTGCAGGGAATGCTTATCAGATTTGCAGATGATACAAAATTGCGAGGGATAGCTAATACCTTGGAAGACAGAACTTGAATTGAAACTGATCATGATAGGCTGGAGCATTGGGCTGAAAACAACAGAATGAAATTTAACAGGGATAACTGCAAAGTTCTACACTTAGGAAAAAGAAACCAAATGCACAGTTATAAGATGGGGGATACTTGGCTCAGCAATACTACATGTGAGAAGGATCTTGGAATTGTTGTTGATCACAAGCTGAATATGAGCCAACAGTGTGATGTGTCTACAAAAAAGGCAAATGCTGTTTTAGACTTTGTTAACAGAAGTATAGTTTTCAAATTGTGTGAAGTATTTGTTCCCCTCTGTTCGGCACTGGTTAGGCCTCATCTTGTATACTGCATTCAGTTCTGGACACTACACTTTAAGAAAAATGCAGGCAAACTGGAACGGGTTCAGAGGAGGGCAACAAGGATGATCAGGGGACTAGAAATAAAGCCCTATGAGGAGAAACTGAAAGAACTGGGCATGTTTAGCATTGAGAAGAGAAAACTGAGAGGAGATATGATAGCGCTGTTCAAGTACTTGAAAAGTTGGCATTCAGAGGAGGGCCAGGATCGCTTTTTTATTGCCCCAGAGTGCAGGACACTTAATAATGAGCTCACTGGAACCAATTACCTAGGAAGGTGGTGGACTCTCCAACACTGGAGGCATTCAAGAGACAGCCACCTGTCAAGTATGCTTTAATTTGTATTCCTGCATTGAGCAGGGGATTGGACGTGATGGCCTTATAGGCCCCTTGCAACTCTATGATTCTTTGATTCTATGGTTTGAACTTGGGTCACAACACTCGAATGCAGCATTTTTTGACTTTGGTTCCCAGATGTTGTTGAATTTCAGCTCCTCATAATCCCCAGCCAGCATAGCCAATGGTCAGGAACAATGGTATTCCAGCAACCTCTGGGACCCAAGATTGAAAGGGTTACACCACAAAGAAATTCTGAATATTAAATAGTATAGTAATACCTGAAATAAATAAAGTCTACTTTAACCACCACACCACCACGATTAAACTCCTCCTGAAGTTCAGTGCAGCTATACTAGATCCTAAGCAAGCAAAAGAATTAACGTGTAGGATGACAAGCAAGGGAACAGCTGGGGCTGGGTAGAGCCAAGCTTGTCTTCACTGGAGTGTTGTGAGGGGTCATTCGGGCCTGATTTTTTACATTCAAGGCAACACCTTCAGCATTTTCTGCTATTATTTTTGGTGTGATCTCATGGACCACATGCAAATAGAGCACAGACATAGCACAAGAATAGTACTTAGTATCTTAAGTGTATGTTTCATGGTTTTAATGTCGCGAATAGTATAATTCTATTTTAATTGTATATTTTTGTATGGTTTTTTTACCTATGTGTAGTTTTTATTTGTAAGCCGCCCTGAGTTCCAGTTTTGGAAAAAGGGCGGGGTAAAAATGAAGATTCATTCATTCATTCAAGAATAATTGCACTAGAGGTGAATAGCTCCATATGGTGTAGGATGAATTGTGCCATCAAACCAGCAAGCTTTGTATCCTGCCTGCCTGCTTGCACTGAAAATTGTGTAGGGATATTCCTTAATGCACAGAGAATTTCTTAATAACTAAGCTCGCATCTCTACCCTTGTTAATTAGGAACTGCCATTTGTAATTATCTTGCTGTAGTTGCTGCCGCACTGAGCTGTGGAATGATTGCAAGATAACTTTTGTTTCACTTGCTGCATCCTTTTAAAGCAAAACTTCTCCTTAGATTATACAGTCCATGTAACTCTATTGTGGAAGGCTGCTATATTCTAGGAGCATATAATTCATGGAATTCTCTTGATGTAAATGAAATAACTATTTTGGAAGCACTTGACATACGAATTCCTAAATTTTTATCAGTCCTCCATTTATCCTAGGAATACTGCTTTGCACCAGGTCAGAGTATTTATCCATCCAGCCCAGTACTGTCTACTCTGACAGCTGCTCTCTAGAGTATCAAGCATCAACTTTCCAATCAACTGTTACTTGATCTTTTTAAGTGGAGATGCTAGGATTGAATCTAAGACTTTATCCATGCGAAGTATGTTCTCTGCCACCGAGCTATGGTCTCTCTTACATAGTCATTGTGCAGGATGTAAAGAAATATGGTGTCAGAGGGGATTTCTCCCAAAGCAAATACTAGTTCCAGAAAAGAGAATTCCCTCAGGGTCATAGCAGGGGAGGAAAGGGTTACATTTCCTGTTCATGCCTGCTCTGATCCCATTAATTCTTTCTCTCTGTCTCACTCACTCACTCACACACACACACACACACACACACTCACTCACTCACTCACTCACTCACACATACACTGTCACACACAAACACAAACTTGATGCTATTTACAGTTTTTAAAAAACCTGCAGGTGTAATGCAAAGTGGCATTTAATGGCACCTATCACACAGCTGGTATAGCACAGTGGGGAGGACAGCCTGGCTGGGATTCCAGAGTCTGTGAGTTCAAATCCCTGCTCGTGTCTCCTGGGTGTCAAGGGCCAGCTAAAGATCACCTCACAGTGAGTGGCTCAGGGGTTACGTGCCCTGCCACCTGTTCAGCCGTGGGCAAGCTTCATAGTCCCAAGGATCTCAGTTGCCCCCCAGCCGGCAGTTGCAGACAAGGAAGGGGCTGGCTTGTGCAGCTGTGGCAAGCTGAGCAGGCCCTAGGCAGCTGGGGAGAACTAGCCTCAGAGGGAAGCAATGGTAACCCCCCTCTGAATACCGCTTACCATGAAAACCCTATTCATAGGGTAGTCATAAGTCGGGATCGACTTGAAGGCAGTCCATGTCCATTTCCATAAGGTTGTATCCAACTAAGTTCTACTCAGAGTAGACCATTGAAATTAATGGACCTAAGTTATACATGGCCATTAATTTCAATTGGTCTATTTTCAGTAGAACTTTTAGATACATTTCATAGTCCTTACATGGGAGAACCTGCTTTGTTAATTTTGATGTATTTTTCTGTCACCACCCTGAGTTGGTTGGCTTTTGTTAAGTATATTATTGGATAAGGCTGCAATCTTTTACCATCTTACCCTACTGAACTTCCTCCTGAGTGAGCATGTATAGGTTTGTGCTCTTAGGTTTTGTTAGTTTTGGTTGATACTAGGTTTCTGAACTACTGATTTAGATGTATTAGTTGGTTTGTCATTCTGAGTTTGGTATGGTATTGTACTTCTTATTAATTGAATAGATATGTATTTTATAGTGTTTATGGTGATTGAGATTTTGATATTTTTGCATTGATTGTGTGATACTTACTGTCAGCTGCTTTGTGCTTCCTTGCAGAATGAGAAGTGGGTACAAATACTAGAGAAGTGAAGAAGAGAAAATTAATGAAATGTTATTTTATCTGCTTGTTCTATCAATATTTGTCTTTTATCTGGCGTTATAAGAAAAGTGAAGATAGGTACATTTTCACACAATAACATGCGGTTTAAACTTCACACCAAGTGTATCCCTAGAAATT
This sequence comes from Rhineura floridana, assembly GCF_030035675.1. Classification (NCBI taxonomy): domain Eukaryota; kingdom Metazoa; phylum Chordata; class Lepidosauria; order Squamata; family Rhineuridae; genus Rhineura; species Rhineura floridana. The sequence continues at coordinate 14,806,408 of NC_084492.1, read as the reverse complement.
GCTGATTTCTTCCATTCTGGGTAGAAAGCAGAAATGCAACTCCACCACTTGATGCTAAGATGATGTCTTTCCATTATGCCTGAAAAGAAATTAAAAGCATACACAAAGACATATTTCAAATGTTAAATGTGATCTCTTCTGCTGAGTATTTACATCACAAATGGGCCTAATTACTCTTGATTGTTGAAATGTCAAGCATAATTAAGACACTACTGTGTTGTAAAATGGTCTGAATAACATTTCTTGAAAACTTTTTCCTTGGCATTATAAAATAAAACCACAAGAAAGCACTGGTGTCTGTGTGGGAAGACAGACTCTTCAGAAGTGACAAATGTATTTTGATGATAAACAGCAGTATGATATGACAACGTTCTTTTTCCTTATTGCTCTTTTAACGCCTTGAGATTCAGTCATTTAGTTGTTAGTTACTGATTTACAGGTGTGTGTCATGAAGATGTGTCAACTTTTGAAGTGACTTTGATTTTCAGATAAAAAATGTAAATGTACTGCCTTCAAGTTGATTCCGACTTATAGCGACCCTATGAATAGGGTTTTCATGAGGCTGAGAGGTAGTGACTGGCCCAAGGTCACCCAGTAAGTTTCAAGGCTATGTGGGGATTCGAACTGTGGTCTCTCAGGTCATAGTCCAACACCTTAACCACTCCGCCACACTGGGTCTCTGATTTTCAGATAGGATAGCTTTATTTAAAATTGATTAGCAGCCAGTCACAAAAGCTTGCCAAATTACTAATGGAAGCCATTTGAATTGGTTCTCCAATATAATTTAACACTGTTTGGCTGCTATGAGTTTAAACAGGGAAGAGTAGCAACTTGCAGTCAGTAAAATTAATTATTCGTTCCATAAATATTTTTTCCTTGGTTCCCATCATCTTTTCCTTCCCTTCTCAAAACACCTGACGTGCGTCTACAATAAATGTTAGGTTCAGTTAGAGGTGCTTCAAAAAGCTAATTTGAAAAATGTCGCATTATTAGTTCCTGCTTGTGTGTGTCAAAAGGTTTTGTATCTACGCTTCAGTTTATCCACTGCCTGATAAGTATTTTTTGTGGAGTGTGCATTTAACACTAAATTACAAATTGGATTCTGCTGTTAATGAAGGGCCCTATTCAGCAGAAATTAGCTGCAGTTTTGCACAGAAGGTCACAAATTGTACTCGCACACCCAGCTAAGTAATGCTGTAAGGGAACTCCTCCTGTCTGTCAACCATTTTTTTAAAAAAATTTTTTTTAGCAGTTATCTGCATCGACTTCCCAACAAATGATTACTTGTAGAAGTTTTCTTGCAGTAACTTTCTGCTCATCTTGCAGAACTCTGATGGTGTAATCTTATACATACTCAGAAGTAAACTGCGCTGAGTTCAGTGGGACTTATTCTCCAATTAGTGTGGACAGGATTGCAGCCTAAGTAAAGGATATCTCCCAACTGTAATGAATTGGAGCTATGTAGCGAGGGAGATTTTGTTTCAAAATGAAATTCTGCTGAACGGATGAAGCAGGAGGATGTCTTTAACACTGTGTGACTAGAAGTTTGCAGAGCTGTCTTATATGTTGATATTTTAATACAGCAGTTGGCTAACACAGATAAGCTGTAGGGAAGTCCTCCTGGCTTGCTTTAGTTGCCAACAGAAAAGGGATTCAAGGTGGGCACAGGGTTGATGATTCGATTTTGTACAAAGTGTACAGGTCCCTTATTCCTGACTTACAGCTGCTTCCAAGTGTGGCTGAGTCCAAGGCAATTTATGAAAGCAGTCAGTGGTGACTTGCATTCAAGTTAATAATTTGTCAGTGTATGAAAAAGGACTAGATGTTTAATGATCTCGAACCACCTATCTTCTGTTGTAAGAAAATGTTACCGATTAGCATTGCCAATACATAGCGAATGCTGGATTGATTAGAGCAGTGTTTCCAAAACTTTTTTATTTTTTTTGTTGCTGGACTACAACTCCCATCAGCCCCAGCCGGCATGGCCAATGGTCAGGAATTATGGGAACTGTAGTCCAGCAACAAAAAAATAAAAAAGTTTGGGAAACACTGGTTAGAGAATTGCAACGGAGTTTGCTCACTAAGAGCCATGGCAGGCCTAATAAGCTCATGATGCATTCCCTTTAAGGATGGGCAGGGTCTTACTCTTGACTTGCATATAGATCCTAAAAAGTATGCTTTTCTTTTGCTGAAGTTCCTAACAGTTGTTCTGGCAGAGGTAAGTTTGAAGATGAGAAGGCTAAATGTCATGATAAGGAGGGCAGAATGAGAAACACACCTGTCTTGGGAAAGACCCTCCCCACCACTGAAGACAGATGTTACGCTGATCCCCAAAGATGGAAAATTCACATATAAGTATTGAATACATTGCATTAAATTGCTTTATGATAATAAGAATGGACTCCCATCTCCCTCTATGAGTTTCAAGACCAATCATATGTAGGAACTAACTCATTTATCACTGTGCTGCTTTACCTATGAATGGGAAGGTGCAGTCTTCTGTATTGGTTCTTTGCACGAGCGCTGTTGAGGTTAAGTATGGGCATGGTATACTGCTTTCATATAGTGTGGTGAAGTTTTCCTGATAAGGAGCATGATGTCATAACTGAGTACATATGTAAGTTCAGTCCTCTAGCTTATAACATTCTGCTGTGTCTCTTAATGTTTTACAATTGACCTCTCACAATTTTAAAGAAAACAGGGAAAAGTGAAGTCAGTGGAAGAGCACAGCAATAGCAAAGGGTTAATTCATCTTGTGTAGAAGGCGGGGCCAAAACTGAAACAACTTTCTACCCTTCTGGGAGAGGAGTGAACCTTCCAGTTCTTAATTTGATCACTGCACTCTGCAGGTGAAGGCCTCCTGGAGATACAATCTTATCAGAAGGTCCATTCCACACAACATAGAAAATGGACCTTTAGGGTAGTGGCACCTACCCTTTGGAACTCCCTCCCCTTAAATATTAGACAGGTGCCATCTCTGCTACCTTTTTGGCGCTGCTGAAGGCGTCCCTCTTTCAACAAGCCTTTTAAGTAGAGAGCTTATCCCAGTCTGCATCTGTGTTGGAATTGCTTTTAGTGATTTTATTCTCCTACTGGGAGAAAGGGTGGTATATAAATAAAATAAAAATAATAATTTTATCACATAACATTTACTGAAACCAACAAACAAAATCTCTCTGACAACCATGGAATGCCACAAAACATAGAAGCAACCTAGAGGCACAGGAAGGAATGGTTCCAATAAGGTCTCTACCAGGGATTAGCTGCTATCACATCAACACCTTTGTATTCTCTGGTACAGCCTTTGGTCAAAGTGTCCTCTACAAGTTATGTCTACCACAGACAGAGTATAGTCACCCACCTGGGGGTGGGGGGTGAGCTCTTTCCTACATCTCAAAAATAAACACTACCCCTCATCGTCTGCTTTCTACAGAAGAGGAACTAACCCTTTGTGTGCTCCATTACTGGATGTCCAACTTTCTGTTTTCTGGGGGTGGACCAGATGTATTGGACCCATGCCCCCAGTTAGGAAGCAAACCCCAAATGCTTGCCTCTTATTATGCTAAAGTCATCAATTATCCTGTTTGTTTGTTTTAAAAAAAGATTCTTCTGTTGCAGAAAACCCAAACAAAATTCATCTCAGATCTTTTGGGTACAAGCAGCACAGAAGGCATGAACTGATGCATAACTAAGGGCCAGATGAAGAGCAAAAACTGCAGTCCTAGATATCAAATCATTTTGTTTGTATAAAAGACTTTTGGTTTTTGTTTTGTGAAAAAATGCAAGTATATTCCAGCTTTCTTGTTAAAAACATATTGCATTTTCTGTTTCACACAGAAGGCTTGATCTGGGGAAAACAAGTCTTGAGTTGGTAATTCTGTTATAAAGTTGTTTCTTGCAGGATTAGGTCCTGTTGATTGAGCTGATGAGAAATGCAAGTAAGCAAAGCTTGGAGGAAACCCCCTCACATAAATTGGCTAGAAGCATGTCAGACAAAAGAAGGTCTCCTTCATTGATCCTGAATGTGAGCCAAAGGAATTAGATACATGCTATCCTAAAGTAGCTGAGCTAGGTGATATTTCTTCTGGCAAAAGAACTCCAAAGCTATGTAAAACCGCAAATGTGTGGTGACATTGGATGTCCCCTGATACGTGCCAAGGGAAGACCTTGGGAGAATCTTATGAAATAGCAGCTACAGAACTGAAAAATGCTTGGCTGTGTCCAGCAATTCCACCCCCACCCCCCGCACCAGCTAATTCAGTACATTTTTAGCATTTATCTCATATTCTCTCTAAATGGATGTGGTTACAGAAAATATTTTTAAAGTAGTATCTTTAAGTGGCCAGAAAATTAGTACAAATTAGGTACTCCACACCCATGCCCTAGAACTCCCTTTCCACGGAAGTCTACTTCATCACTTCCGCCATGGTCTTCTACTGCAGTAGCAAAGACCTACATATACTACTTTGATTTTCATGAAAGTATGTAACAAATAATAAATGCAATCGCACACAGGGCTGTGGAGTCATAGTCGTGGAGTCGGAGTCAGAGTCAGGAGCAATTTTGGGTGGAGTCGGAGTCGGTAGAAATGTACCCCAGGGATTGGGCTCGTGGTACTTGTAGTTCAAAAAAGTAATTTTTCCAAGCTCTGGATACACGTGGTGGTGATAAAATGCCTTGTGCTACCATTTTACTACAGTAAATTTGTTATTACTAGTTAATATACATTTGCCATTTATGAAGGAGTCGGAGTTGGACAGTAGAAAAATAGAGGAGTCGGAGTCGAAGGTCTGGTGTACCGACTCCACAGCCCTGATTGCACAGTAAGGGTACCAAGAAGGAGCAACTAGTGCCAAAGAGGGACTCCGTGTTTCACGTGATCTTGCATAATATACAGAAGGAATGCGGAGTAGTACCCATCACCACATCTCAAAAGATGGGAAGGTTTAGAAGGACTTTAAAGTGCTCTGGCATGGCTTATAATGGGGCTGTCATTTGAGTGAATTTTAGCTAGCCCACCCTGTGTGTGTGTGTGTAAAATTTATTGGTTGCTTGTAGGGTTTGCACCTGGAAAGGTGGATATATTATATGCAGTGGAGATCTTTGATTTTATTCCTTTTCTGAACCTGGAGGAGAAGCAGGATCATTATGTCTGCAAGTGTCCATGTGAACAACTGTGCATAGAAGCTTCTCTCCATACAATCAGTTATTCCTCACATTCAACTAATATCTGAATAGGGTGTTTGATACCAAGTGATGATTGCTAGAATCTTATTCAGAAGTCTTACAAGAGTCAATCATAGAGTCACAATTCAACAGTTACATTGGGGCTTGCAACAAAATGTTGTTAATATGGAGTACATGTTAGTGTGGAGTGTTCCTTTGAGATTTCCAGCCAGCCATGCACTTTTCTAGAATCCTTCATTCTATCTCCCCCGAGTTTTCCATTCCTTGCTCCTCCCATGCCCATATTCAGTTAGCATTCCATGTATAGTGAGCATGCTGAGTTCCCCTTGGGCTTTAACTGGATTCTCTCCCCCATCCCAATTTAGGTTTTATTGAAAAATCGTTTTCTACTTTTGCAGACCTTGGGGTTCTCCCATGTGGGCTGAAACACTCTAACATGTAGGTGTGTGGTGCTGTTTTGGCTATATAAAAACCAACACTTGGAAAATGAGTTGGCTATAATATAGCTGAATTAGCAGAGCAGATGTGAACAGAATCAATTGGAGATGGTGCTATTGACTGTCATTATCAGAACAGACTTGGGCTTTATGAGAGAAAATATTAGACTGAAGGTGCTAAAGTGATTGAGAGGGATAAATTGTTGTGGAAGAAAGTAATTGTGCTTGAACATGCATGCCTTGTTTTCTTTTTGTTTGCATAGCATTTTGTGATCTCATGTGGATTATGGATGTCAATCACATAGGATAATGGCTAAGCTTGCTTTCACAAATGACTAATGCAATATTTATTTATTACTTGTGAATATAATTGATAATAGTACTGTTCTGCTATTTGAATACTCTTTCTCTGTGGTTTTTTTCTGATTGAGTTGCCAAACCTTACTAGAACCTGTGATACTCATTTATTGATCAAAGTTTATTTGTTTAATGTATTTTTAAAAACATGTTTACACTGCTTCTCAGCCAAAAGGGCTCCCAGAATGTCTTACAAAGATTAACAGTAAGAGTCCCTGCACTCAGGTTTACAATCCAAAATACTTCTTGTGAAAAAAGCGGCTAATAAACACTACTGTTGTTGTTGTTAACCCGGCTTTCATCTTAGGATCCCAGGACAGTCACAATTTAAAATACATCATTAAAAATAGTTTTTTAAAAAAATTACAATAACAGGAATAGGGTGGATTCTGAAAATATATCTGAAGTGTCAAAGGCCAGGTTGAAGAGATGCATCTTCAGCATACAATGGAAACTATATCATGAAGATGCCAGTTGCACCCCTGAGGGGAAGAAGTTCTACAACCTAGAAGCTGTCACAGAGAATGCCCTCTCCCAAGTTGCGCCCCCCAAACTTCTGAGGGTGAATGAACACAATGAAAATCTGACAGTGAGGGAGGAAGAAAAAAGCAACCTCAGGCACCAGTTCCTATATCTACAGTGGTATATCAAGGCAGTGCCTGCTTGAAACTGGCTCTTTTGGGGCTATACCCATATCATATTAATATATTTTCTGCTGTGGGAAAAATAACTGTTTCAGGGAAAAGAGAAGGGATTTAAATCAGGAAAGCAGCATTGAGGGTGGTGGTGGGAAAGGATTCAACCTCTCTCCCTCAATGCTGTAGCTCTGGCTGCTTTTAAATACGTAAGGATCATCAATAATAAAAGTGGGATCCTCCTGATAGATCTCCCATGCCACATCCCCTAGTAATGTGTCACATTGGAAATCCAAGATTATATTTATAGTGTGGTATTAATTCTTGTATTGTTGTAATATTTGCTATTTGTTTTTTATTATTATTATGGTTGTATTATTTTGTTTGCAATTGTTTTGCAATTGTTTGCTCTTGTTATAAGTTATTTCAATTATTGTGTTTTTTCTTGGAAGTTGCTTTGAGTTCTACTTTTGAAAAAAAGCGACTAACGAATGCCACAAATAAATAAATAAGATACTTGTATCACCTCCTTTCTCTAATTTTGTTCCTAAAGCAAAGTAAATCTATGAATAAAAGCAGTTCGATTCTGTGAACTTTTGTCGTAGTACATAACCATTCCTAGAGGTTTTATTGTCTCAAAGAAGGAAGCATTAAACAGTTTGCCCAAAGAACCACACACTTAATCTTGAATGCCCAGTAGGATGGCCCCTTGAGAATCACCAAAAAAAAAGAAGACAAGAGGGCACAGATTTGCATAAAATTTGTATATGCTAATTTATACACATAGGTGCAAATTTAGAAATAATAACAGTAGTTTAAATCCAGTGCCATTGTTGGGAAGACTATGACCAGATGGCCTGTGTGCCTGTTTAGTCTGCTATTCAACAACTGTGTTGTTTTTAACTTGTAAACCGCTTTGATGTTTTTAATGAAATAGTGGTATACAATATATTGATAAATAAACTGTTGATGGGTAACTTCAGGGCCCCTGGTCTCCCTTCTTAGGGTTCTTAATCTTTAAATCAGACTTGGACCAGACAACCCTTCAAATAGAGAATGTTTTCAATCAGAAAACTGTCCTCTGTAAATTAGGACATATGGCCACCATAGTAGTCCAGGAAGCTTTAGGCATCAGGCTCTTGAGCTATGGTTCCTCATGCCATCTGGCAAATACTGCTTAAAACAGAGGGCAATTTCTAGAGCTGTTTGTAATACAAAATGATGCTCTGCTGCTCAAAGGGGGTGGGGCGGGGAGTCAAATCTGACAGGACATGCACAAGGCTTTGGGATTGCCTGTCTAACCTGTCCTTTTCCTTCTTCCAATATCTGAAGTAACGACTTTGTTTTTGAAATGTATATTCTATTGGATCTACTGTGGGATTCCATTTTGCAGAGTATAAAGAGGCTCTTGAGTGCACAGAAGGCACTTTCACTCAAGAAAAGTTATCTGTAGCCGGAACCCTCCCTTCAAGATCCCATTGCAGAAAGGGAGTATTTTTTGGGGGGGGGGTGTCGAAGAGGCTGCAGCAGAAAGAAGGAGATGGGAAAGCCCTTGTGCAAGCAAAATTCAGCCAGATCTCAGCCATTGTATCTAAGTTGTTTTAATGTTGCATCTCCTCTTATTTTCTCAAATTTCTTTTTTCCTTTCACACTGATAGGTAAATTTTATTTTACAATTATACTTTGGATTCATGCATGTTTCTAAAATCTGCAGGTGTACATTATATACACTCACACACACACAATATTTACAGTTGTTGAATCACTGAAGAATTTTATATTTCCAGTAACCATATTTTTCCTTGGTGTCTCAGAACTCTCATTAATTTTTCACAGGCTTGTGATGGATAGTTTTTATTTATTCACGTCTGAGATTCTGTTGCTTGAAAAGGGCTCATTTTATAACATTACATATTCATGGCTTGGGATAGATGGGGAAAGGAACTTATTATTAATATGTCACAGTGGGAAAGTTACTCCAGGTTCATTTGAGAACCTTGTTAAATTTGGTGCGGTCAGCAGGCACTGCTGAAATTTTTCAATACATTTTATTGTAGAAGGCAAAAAAGGTCAGCGATTGTTTCCTTGTCTAAACAAAAAGTCTGATAGTTTCTTAATGCATTTTCAGTGTTGTGGCAAGAAGAGGAGGGAGGAGTGTCAGGGGAAGAAAGCTATTTAGTATGACATACGTCGAAGGTTGCCACCTAGCTGTTGTAATGTTGCTACAGATACTATGCAATTAGCAAAACCTTTTCTGCTAGGGAACAGATCAAGCAATAGCTTTGCCCACCTGTTGGAGATTGCCACAGGTACTTTTATGTCCCTCGGACAAGATATGAAAACTTGAGCAAAATCACTGAGAGTTTTTAGGTTTACTTTTATAAAGTTATATTTCCTTTGTAGCTGTGTGTGTGTGTGTGTATGCCTACCAACTTAGAGTATCACTTCAGCATGCCCGTTATGAAGGTCTGTCTGGCCTACAAACATTTGTGCTTTCATATTGTTGCATGCTTTTTGCTCTCCCAGATAGTGAGAAGTTCTAAGACCGGTGCTATCTCTTTAGGATGATCGATGGCGGAAGACTTAAGACAAGCATTTGCTTTTTGACTGGTGGCACCAGTGTTGTGGAATGCACTTCCTTGCTGAAATATAAGAGGCCCCATCTGTATTGGCATTCAACCACCTCTTGAAGAAAACCTCTTTACTCAGACATTCCCTTGATCTCTTGATCTGAGTCTCCTGTTTTAATTGTAGTGTTACGGGAATGGAACATTGGAACACAGGCAGCAGCCTCATATGAAGTCAGACCCACTGGTCCACTAGCTCAGTATTGTCTACACTGACTGGCAGTGGCTCTCCAGGGTTTCAGGCTTGTGTTATTGTATATTGTATATTGTTTAGAATTAAGCTGTATTTAAATTAGATGATAAGAAACATTATGTAAGTATTGTGTCAGAAGCATTGGGTTGTATCTAATGCAGACGTTCTGCTCGTTGAAGAACTTCTGCTTGTGCTACACAATTTCCTCTCCTCTCCCTGTGCACTTCCCCAAATCTGCTCTGGTGGGTTGGGGGGCTCCCCAGAATGGATATGGGGGGGCTGGTGGGAAGAGAGGGAAGAATTGTTCCTTTGCACAAATAGAAGCCCTAACATGAGTGGGACTGTTTTGTTGGATACAACCCATTACTACAAGGCAGAAGATCCACTGCCTCATATCAGATCTATACAGAGAAGCTCTGCACTTCCAAGTTGTATTCAACAAACTTACAGCTGTCTTTTTTTTACTCCTTCAAGCTTCACAACTGTTGCTTCTCTCTCTCTCACTTCTCCTTACATCAGTTCCCTCTGCTCAGCTGTAGGGGTATCACTGTCCACAAGCTCCTATGAGTATCTCATTCAAACACTGAAAATTCCAAATGAGGTCTGTTCAGGCATATGCCTAACAAAGAGATGCTCAGTTGGCTGCATCATATCATATTGGTGGTTCACAAAACTCTTGGTCCTCACTGCGAACTCTAGAAGAAATTGACACAGAAGCTGAGTATTCATTTGCAGTAGAATTTTTCTAATGTGAATTGAGATGCTGTTTGTTGCAAGCTGCTTTTGAGTCTCTCTCTGACAAAGTCAATATAATTCTCAATATCTGGGCAGGTAGAGGTGGACAAGGCATGCACAATGCAGCAATGCAGGAGTGGGCATTTGGTAGGCTGAGGGGTTCATAGGGCCCTTGGCTTAATTTTATGTTGCCAGGGTGAGCCTGGAGGGTGAGTATGGAAAAAAACAAGGGGCAGGAAAGGCCAAAAAAGAAACTGGGCAGCAAGGAAGTGTGTTTGTGTGTGTGGGGGTGCTTACTTTTAGCTCTGGCCCCACTGTAAGCTGGCTCCAGACCCACCCTCTGCTGGGCTGCGGTTGCTAACAGACTATCCTGAGGGCATACAGACCTCACCATAAAAAAGATCCCCCCCCAATAGTCAGGGAACTATAGTCTAGTGGGCATGCTAGTGGGATGCCATTGACAATAGTATCTGTCTATCAGGGTAAAGAGCAGAGGTTTTTTTAATAGTCACATCTGCCCTGTGGAGCTCCCTCTTTAGAGAGATCAGTTTATTCCCAGTGCTACATGACTTCCACTGCTAGCTGAAAACTTTTTTTTCTTTGTCGACCTAGGCTTTTAAATGCCAAAGTTCAAAGTGATGGTTTTGACCTAAAAAGGCCTAAACAGTCTGGGACCAGGATATCTGAAGCCCCCCTTCTACCCTGCAAATCTTCAGATTTACTGATATCATCTCTTGAGGCCCTCTTCTGGATGTCCCCACATTTGGAATTCTGGCTACTAGGGATAGGGCTTCCTTACTCTTGGCATTCCAGGTGTGCAAGATCCTCCCCAAACATGCTATCTCAGCCAGAAATGGGTGAAGAAGTGTTGGCTGCTGATATGGTTCCCAGGGCTGGCAGACTGCCCTAGGCCCTTGTTGTCATGCTCCCCAACACCCCCTCCTGATGCAGGCGGCATGGGATTAAATAGGGCCGCCTGCCCCACCTACCTCCCATGTTGCCGTGTCAGCTCACTAGCATGCTGCACGCGCTTGCCTGCCATTACCCAAGATGGCAGTGAGGGCATCAACCCTTTAGGACACCCCCACCACTATCTTGGGTGATGGCAGGCATGTGCCTGCACCATGCTAGTGTGTTGAAGCAGGAGGTAGATCATTTAAGCCCATGCTGCCTACATGGGGATGTTTCTTGAGAGAGTGGAGCTCCCACTCTGCAATCTGCAGCAGCATTGTGTCGCTGGGCCCACAACTCAATGCTGGCGCAGATTGCAGAGTGGAAGCTCCACTCCCAACTCTAAGGATAGGTTCCCCAGGGACCCTTCTGGGGCACGGGGGTCCTTAACCAGTGCCTGACCTGGCCACTTGCTGACGCTGGGCCTGATAGTTCCTTAGTAGGAATCACTGGCATAGAGAAGAGGGGAACTCCACAGAGCAGGTTAACCTACTACCACGTGATACACATGCTAAGACTATAAAAATACTTAGATAAAGAGGTAAGACTGTGTTTGGTGCTGAAATGATAAAAGTGCTTGTGTCAAGCACACTTCTAAAGAGAGTATTTTCCAAAGGGAGGGGAAGGTCATATAAGGAGTGAAGAAGGCACTTTCTTGTGTAACTGTATAACACTAGTCCCTCTCCCCAAATGTGGTATGTGGAGAAGAGCTTCATCTGAAGATCTTAAGGTACGGGCAAGATGCTATATGGTATCTTTCACCAGCCTGGCACTTTTCAGCTGCTTTTGGATGACAACACCCATCAGGATGAGTTTGTATAAAACAGGATGTTTGAAAAAATATTTTGAAATGCATAGCAATTACAAACCAGGCTTGCCAACTGTGAATTATAGCAGTACAAATATATTGGGAATTCCACACAGAGATGGTGTTCCCTCTGTGTCTGTAGTGCTGTACAGGAAAATAAATGATACACAGTACAGTATATAAATACTGTGTTGCTCAGAACATTTGTAAATGAAGTGCTTGGTGTTTGAATATGTGATTAATTGGTCAACCAGTATTTTTTCTGTGCTACAATACATCTGGGTATTATCATTTATACAGTTTTAATATATTTTATAGCAGAAAGCTTTGCAGCATAAAGATTACAATCTAACTGAGAAACAAAGTTGAACAATCCATACTACAATTGCCTTTTGCACATGACTTCTTGTTGTATGTATAATGATGATTTGAAGAAAAAAGGGATCTAACTATTGGTTTAGTTATTTTATGATGCTATTTATTTATTATAAAAGAACTGGGCAGTGAGAAAACTGTGGTCCATTAAGAGTTTATGAGTGTGTGCATGTGTATACAGTGAAATAATATCCAGTGTAATATGAAGTGACAGTCAAAATTACAGCTTCTCTCTTGCCGCAAGGGTACTTCTGTGCCAAGTATAGTAATATTGTTGTAGCAGTGTTCAAGGTTGTCAGCAGTTCTGGGTTACTCTGCAGAGAGCCATAACAATGTGTGGAAGCAAGGAACTTCCTGTCAAGGGAAATACTATAATTTTGATATATATTTGTTGGTGCCAAGCTGCAATTAAACAGGAGGCATTGGGAAAAAAAACTTATTTACCCAACTAGAATGTGTTGAATAATTAGTAAAATCTATTTTTGTTAAGTTACAGCAAACTTGGCAGGTTATTAATTCACACATATTGTTCAGTGCAATTATATTTAGACCTTATTAATTTTTGCACTGTGTTAATGATGTATCTTATTTCTATTGATGCGTGGATGTCATGTACAAAGCCTTTAGAGTTTGTTGAGCTCTGAGTTATTATTTGGGCTCTGGTGTTCTAAATTTAGCACCTTGATAATACAGTCACACTTCTTAGTATGTTTCTAAGGGAAAAAAAGTCTGACCTGAAAAGCGTTTTGTCAGAAGTTTGCTGCATTTTCAAGATGTTTAAAAAATTGTCAGCTTCAAGACGTCTTTCCACAAAGGAGACATTGTGTCTGGTGGAATGTTCCTGGACATATATATGGGTAGACACCTGAGTTCAGATCCCTGCTCAGACTTGAAAACACTCTTGGATTAATGTAAAGCAGGGGTGGGGAACCTGTCGTCCTTCAGATGCTGAACTACAGTTGGTGGCTGGGGCTGAGGGGAGTTGGAGTCCAACAATATCTAGAGGATTTGGATAAAGTGTAGAATGCACTGTCAATACCTTTTCGGTGCCTGTTGAATAAAGAGGAAAGAGTTTTGTGGAAGTCTTTTTATGCCAGCTGGTATCTGTGTTGGATTTGAAAATGTTTTTATATACCCATTTTTTAAGCTAATAATTGAACAAAAATTATTTTTGTTAGTGCTGGTTTTGTCACGCTAGTCTGGATGCATTTTACTGGAATGAGCATGCAACTTTGCTTTCCAGCATCTTCATTTATTTTTCAGTAATAACCTTTAAAAAGGTGGGGGAAGGGAGCAGGGATAGTCCCACTGTTGTAACAGTACTAAAAGGATATGAGGATACACCTTAAAATGGCACTTTATGGTAGATTCTTTTGGCTCATTATGCTAAGAACATTGGGTTTAATTCAGCTAAGTCCTACTTAGAGTAGACCTACTGAAGTTAATAACACATTACTAATTTAGGTTCATCCGCTTCAGTGGCCTACTCTGCGTAGGACTAGCGTTGAATACCACCCATTTTTCTAACACTTTTTTAGATTACAACATGCAATATGGTTTACATGACATGTGATGCGGAAAACAGCTTCTGTAGACCTTAAGATGCTGCAATTAGATTGTTCTGATAGACCCACTGTGATGTTCCATATTCCTATGTAAATAATTGTTGTGGATGTACTTCGATGTTTATTGTAAATGCGATTTTATTAGGTTGAGTATGGTAAGTAGTGAGAGTTGGGAGGGGTGAATGAGAGTATGGAATGTTGGTGAGTGCTGTGTGTGATTGCTGGGTGAATGTGAAATGACTGATTGATATTTGGAAGAGTTGACAGTTTCCTCGTAGATAGGGTTTGATATTGGCTGGGATAAAGAGGACTGGAGAGTGTGCAGGTGTGAGGAGGTTGTACAGGCTTATAGGCAGGTTAATATGAACTGGGTATATAGTAAAGACTTGAAACTATAAAGAACGTATCTAGAAGCCACATGCTTGAGAACTTGAAATGTAACCAATCTTGCTTAACATCTGTTAAATAAATAAATGTGTTTGTACCTTAAAAACATGCCTGGTGCTTGGCCAGCTATTACAAGAGTAAAAGGCGGCAACAGTATCAGTGGTGGCAGGAAAGTACCTGAGAAAGTAATGGTATCAGGTTATAGAAGACTGTTACCTTTGAGAATAATAAAGATACACAGGAGAGTTGAAGCTTGACCGGGGAACCTAAACAATTATAACAACGACTGAGGGAAATAGGCAGAGTCCCAAGTAGCAGCTTCATTACAGGGAGAGGAGGAATAAAAATAAACCCCTGTCCCCCTCTGCTAAAGGTGGAGTGTTGACAGGGAGGGGACATGATGACTACATTTTCCTATTTTTGTGAAGTGGAAAAAGAAAGAAGAGATGCCTTCTAGAGGAATAGCTGTGTTAGTCTGTTAACAGCAAAACCAAGAATCCTGTAGCACTGTAAAGACTATACAAATTTTATTATGGCACAAATAAGTGTTCATGGACTAGAATCCACTAATCAAATGTATGAAATGTTATCTCAGACAATGGTTCCCTGAAGCACTCTGTTAAATTTATTTTTTAAAAAATGTTTTCCCACTGCCTTTCTTATGTAATGTACTGCCTTCAGGTTGATTCCGACTTATGGCGACCCTGTGGATAGGGTTTTCATGGTAAGCGGTATTCTGAGGGGGTTTACCATTGCTTTCCTCTGAACTGCCTCTCTAAAATCCACCAAATCAAAACAGAAAAACATTAAAGCATTAGAATTTGATTAACACGTTACAAATAGTAATGCTACTTAAACATGGGAAAGACTATTTTTTAAAAAAATGTCTTGTCATCTTTTCTAAAAGAGATTTTAGCAGTGCTAAGATGACTGTGCCACTAAATACGCTGATTCATAGGGTTGCCATAAGTCATAATCGACTTGAAGGCACATAACAACAACACAACTTCAAATGAATTGTCACAGACCACGACCATCTACATTACATGACATCTGATCCCGCTGTTTACTTCTCCCCCTTCTCCTTCTTGAGCCAGGGGTATCTCTATTTGCCAACTGGATATAACATTTCATACAGTTGATATTCGTTCCCAAATGAATAGAATCGTTCCCAAATGAATAGAATCAAATGTCCTCAGCCTAGTGAGAAAGATGAGGTAGTGGTGGTTATTGGCCACTGATTACCATGGAGAAAAGAGCATCTGATCTCTTTCGTCCTTGGAGCATGACGCCAGAATATGGCAGGGATTGTCTTTATGGCAGCGCAAATGTCTGACTTTTTTTTGAAGGCTATTCAAACTGTCTGGATGTTCAGATATAATACATTTAATATTTTTAAGTTACATTCTTAAAAATAGATATTCTCACATGTCTATTTCATCACACTTTCTAATTTAAGAATGGACCAGATATGGAAAGGAGCTCTTGTTGGTGCTACCTTTTTCTAATCTCTCTGGGGCTGCATTGTAACAAACTAAGTTACCAAATAAAAGGTCTTTCAGAATACTCTGTTAATGTGTTTTTGTTTAATTGAATAAATATGTTACACAGCAGGGCAGGTTATTTTCTTCATGGCCTTACTGTTTCAATTTGAAAAAAACAGAAACAGTTTTCTTTATTCATGAAGAATGCAGCATCTGTTCCTGGTTTCCTGCCGTTTTCAGACTTCAGACAATATATTTAGACCCCCGTTTTTCAAGGCCTTATTTTAAGAGACCAGAACTTAATATTTTTACCCTCTCCTTGAAAACAGTGGTATTCTTCTGACAACAGTGGGCTGAGCTAAATTCAGCTATGTCAAGGAAGAGCTATAAAAGTAGATAGATAGCCCTCTAAGCTTCACTTTATTGGATATTGTAATTGACATATAGTTGTCATTTATAATCATCTGTCCATTCCTGTGAGTTGGGAGCAGTAAAGTTAATTGTGGCTGCTCATTTGCATTAATCTCACCTCTGAAGGGTACCGTAAGTCATTAATATCATGTCATGATGAATTATCACAAATAACATTGAACATATTGATTAATGATCTCTGAGGTTTGTATCTTGTTAAACATTTTGTTATCTCTTTAAAATTTCAGCAAACATCCAATGTATGAGAGAGAGGTATAGGGATTGCTCAAAAAGTGATAGGAAGTGTGTACTATATATTTTGAAATGCTCATAAAAACTTCTTGACACTTTTTTGTTACAAGTATAATCAAGTGCCATTTATTGGAAATGCAAGATCTCTGATGAAACAAACCATTCACCATGTCCAACTGTTAAAAACCATGAAAAATGAAGCCTACTTATTGATCCTCTTAATATTAGCATTACTATTATTGAGCAATTACTTGGAGTGTCTTATGTTTCTTTATTTAAAGTGTTTATACCCCACCCTCCTTTATAAATCATGATGGCTTCTTACATTTAAAACATAGAATCAATACAGTATTAATGTGCCATGTTTTGTGTATGTGTGTCTGCTGTTACTATTTGTTATGCAAGTCTCCTTCATTACTGGAATTAACGTAGTTACTTGACTAAATAGGAACAGACATATATTTATTTTTACCTACTTGACAACTTCCCACTTAAATTGTAAAAATTCCAACTTATGTTCTGGTATCTGTTTTTAAGTCATGATTGCAATTACACAACTTATGAAATTGAGAGTTTGTGGAAAGAGGTTGACACATTTATTTTTGAAATAATAGTTAAATATTACCAAACAACATAGGGTGTACAACAACAATAAAATACAACAAATAAAAACAGACAAAAACAGTCTTCCAAAGAGTAATCTGATATTACCCGTGAGTCAACTCACCCTTCTGGATGGAGAAATAGGAGAGTTTTTAGAATCCAAGAAAACTCTGTCTTAACTTAAGTGGGCAACATGTTCTACAAGGTAGGTGCTACTGCACTGAAGGACCTAGTTTGAGCCTCTGTGGAATGAACATGTGGCACCACAAGGAGGGCCCCTGTAGGTGACTGCAGTGAACAGGCAGGTATATAGTGCGGTAAGGTGATACCTCAGATTTCATGGTTCCAGGTTGTTTAGGGCTCTGTAACACTAACAGTAAGACATTAATTTTGGCCTGGTGGCATATTGGCAGCCAGTGCCATTCTCAGAACTGGTGTTATGTGTTGACAACCACAAGCTGTGCCATCAAATTCTGCACTAGCTGCAGCTTCTGGACCAAATATAAGGCAACCACACATAGAGCCCATTGCAGTAATCCAGAGCAGTAGCCAAAGCTAGTAAAAAGCACTCCTAGCCACCAAGGCTACTGGAACTGCTAGTGACAATGATGGATCAAGGAGTACTCCCAACACCTGTACCTGTTCCTTCAAGGGGAGTGCAACCCCATCCAGAACAGGTAGCTGACAAATTTTCCAGACAGTGGAACCACTCACCTGCAGGGCCTCTGTTTTATCAGGATTCAACCTCATCATCATCATCATCATCATTCTTTATTGCAGTCAACGACCCAACAAATGGATAAAATTTACAAAGAATGCATCAATTAAAATAAAATTTACACTCAAATACTAGAGTGGCACTAAATCAACTACAATAGAGGTTAAGAGTAAATGACGGTCGTTTGCTCTGAGCTGCATTAAAATATTTAGCCACAGCAATCAAATGGGGACTATCATTGCCGGCTAGCAACCATGTCATCCACTGCTCTAGGGATCTGTGAGGGTGCTTTTGTATGAGGGGAGTAATATATTGGTCCCTTTCCTCAGCGTATAACGGGCAATCAAAGAGAACATGAGCAAGTGTTTCTACATGTCCTTCTTTACACAGACAAAGGCGTTGTGCTAGTGGAATCCCCTTAAATCTGCCCTCCAGTAGGACTGACTCTAGGCAGTTGAAACGGGCCTTAGAGAAGGCTGCTCTGTATTTAGGATTCGTTAAGATGTCTAAATAGGGAGCATGTTTTGGAAAGTTAACATTCAGATTGTGTTGGAGGGGGGAGCAGACTTTAGCTGCAGCTTGCATTGTGGATTGACTGTCGATGTCCTTAAGCCGGGACCTGATAATCTGCCTAGCCTTACTGGGATCTTGGGAGGCAAGAAATTCTATGGATAGTCCTAGATAAGGAAGCTTTTCTAGAAAGCATTTCATCCAGGTGGAGAGGTACCGATCTTCCCCAAGGAGCGACAGGAAGCCTGATGGATGTACAAAAGTAATTTGGATCCAGAGATTGAAGGCAAGGGACCAAGCTCGGCATTCAACCGAGCTGGATCCCGCCTCTACTCTCAAAACAGCATTTGGCACACAATTAGGGACTCCAAAGATCCGTCGGAGAAAGTAAGACAATACTGATTCAACCGAAGGATTGAAAGCATGTACCCAAAGTTGGACACCATACAGTAATTGGGGTAGTATTTTAGCTCTAAACACCTGGATGGCTGCCGGTATGTATTGTCCCCCGTTTTTATAGAAGTAGCATATAATACTCTTCATCGCTGTCCGTGCCCTCGCAACTGACGCACGTATGTGTGGCACCCAGGAAAGGGAGGAATGAAATGATTCAACCTCAGTTTAGGCTCTCACCCAGCCCACTCCACCCCTGCATCCAGATATGATGCTTTATCATCAGTATGACACTTTGCCCCAAATCTTGTAATGTTGCATCCAATAGCTTAATACAGATGTTAAAAAGCATAGGAAACATGAGGGTACCTTGGGGGACTCAATAGCATAGTTGCCAGGGGGCCCACAGGCAGTCTTCTAATGCTACTCTGAAACCAACCCAGCAGGATGCTGAAGAACATTGTCCCCAATTCACATCTATCAGAGCTGATCCAGGAGGAAATCATAGTTGAATGTATAAAAACCCACAGAGAAACTAAGAGTAACAGAGTTGTCATCCTCGTATCTCTTTCTTGATAAAAGTCATCCATCAAGATGGCCAGAGCCAAAAGCGTGTTTGGAACTGAGACTGGAATGGAATAGGTAATCAGTATCCTCCCAGAATGCCTGCAGTTGTGTTGCAGTGACCCTCTCAAGTACCTTGTTCAAAAAGGGGGTATGAGTATTAATGACTCCTAATAGTTTTCTAAACCATTTGGCCAAGGATGTTTTTTCCCCAGAAGTGGTAGTACTACTGTCTCCTTAACGGCAGCAGGCACCGCTATCTGCATAAAGATACATTCAGTTCATCCTAAACCCATATAATCAACTGTTTCCCTCCTCCTGGCCAATTTTAATCAGCCAAGAAGGACAAGGGTCCAGAGGGTATATTCTGCATTGCTGCAAGCACTTTGTCCACATCAGGCCACATCAACTGAAACTGATCCCACAGAGTAGAACCAGATGTATCATTGGACACCTCATTTGGGTTTGCACTCAAAATAGCATCAAGGTCTTTATGAAGACATGGGTCTAAAGTAAGTGTCCATATTTGTATATCCCCTGAACGTCATCCAGGTTGATTTGGAGTGCAGAGAATCTTATTCTTAATCAGGATCTTTTTATTGCAGGGAATTGTTTATAGGAGGCAGGCCTACAGAATTTAAGGTGTTTACAGGAGCTCCAAGCTAACATGAAAAGTGATGCGTCTCTTTGTCTCTTGGCTACTATTTGTTTTTTCTCTAAATGGCTTATTGTAGTGAGTACCATAGAGCAAGAAGGTGAGGAGCATACAAACCTTGCTACTTTCCAAATAGTTCTCATCAGATGAAACATAAGTCTCATCAGATCAAACATAGAGGATAGTCAACAACTTCACTAGAAGCACGGTTACTGGAATCAGAATTTTTAAAAATCAGGCGCCTCTGCAGAGCTTCTAGGGCAGAGATTGGCAGCCTTCAAGATTGTGGGATCTCGTTTGTTTTTTCCTAGAACTTCAAGATCAACCAGTTGGATCCAAGTGCAAGCTAACTTCAAAAGGAGAGGAAGTGAAATTACATTCAGAGATGCCCTATTCTTTAAGACGTGTATCTAAGCCCAGAAATTTGTTTTCAGAACCAGAACGGAGATCACAGTCCTTATACACAAAAATGCTTCAGCAGTCTAATTGAGTCAGAAATCTTTGGTGATTTATTGCAAACCACCCAAATTTCTACTAGTAGATCCCTATCTAATTTTTGCAAATCCCTGTTGTAGGGCATCCCATTTGGCAATAACTAGAAACTGTAACATTTGATTTGACAGCCAGTGTGGTTTAGTGGACTGATGGATTGGAATGTGGGAAACTCAGATGTGTTAATTTTTTTAAGTGCTTTTACCTCATTTTCCCATAGACAGCGTTCAGACGTTACACATCTTTAAAACATGACAAAGAATAAAATTAATCACACGACTTAGCAGTTTGGCAGCATGTATTTAAAAATAAACAGTATAACAAACAACTTAGCAGGCTTGAGTTAATAACATAGCTTTCATGGTGCCTAAACGATGACTAAATTGATGCCAAATGGACATGTCTGGGAGGGCATTTTAATTCTAAAGGCATGGCACCCACAGTGAAAAGACTCCACCTAGTCAATACCAGCCTAGTTAGTGTTGGGATCTGGAGCAGCATCCCCGAAGGATCACCTAAGTGAATGGGCAGAATAGTATGGGAGAAAGAAGTAGCGTGTCCACCTATGAATCATCAAAAAAGGAAATGCTTCATTTAAAAAAAAGACAAGAAAAAGAAAACAGGATGAAAGAGTACACAGATGTGCCCAAATGTTGCATAGGCTAATTTATATAGAGAGAGACAAGTTTAGAAAAAAAATGACATAATTTAAATATAATTTTATTAGAAATACAAGGTACCTCACCCTAGTGGAGAAGACAGTGGTCTGCTGTCAAGGTACTGTTGATGGGCAAATTCAAGGCTCCTGCTCTCCCTCCTTATAGTTCTTTTCCTTTAAACTGAACTTGGGGTGGACAGGCTTTCAAATTAAGAGGACTGTCTTATGTTGTCCTTATTACTACATGGGCATTATAGAAAGTAGATTCACTGGACTTAAGCCATGTAGTGTTTTGGAAGTCAAAGACAGCACTTTGAATTGTATCTCAGAGTAGATCCATTGAATGGACATGACTAAGTTAGGTTCATTAATTTCATTGGGTCAACTGAGTAGGACTTAGTTGAATACCACCCAAATTGGGGAAGAAATTAGATCTTCTAATTAGAACACACACACACACTTTTTTTTTTGAGGGGATCTGGTTATAAAGTCAGATCCAGTAGAATTAATCTGAACCTTGAAAAACGTTGAGCTGAAAGAGGAAGTGAGAAAACATATCTTCCAGCTTCAGTTCTGTACTTTTTTCCCTCCCTTGAAAAGTAACCACCCTATGTCCAAGGACACAATGAAAGGTGGGGGGGGGAGACTCTCATGGATGGTATGCTGGGGACCCTTAAGAACATAAGAAGAGCCTGCTGGATCAGGCCAGTGGCCCATCTAGTCCAGCATCCTGTTCTCACAGTGGCCAACCAGGTGCCTGGGGGAAGCCCGCAAGCAGGACCCGAGTGCAAGAACACTCTCCCCTCCTGAGTCTTCCGGCAACTGGTTTTCAGAAGCATGCTGCCTCTGACTAGGGTGGCAGAGCACAGCCATCATGGCTAGTAGCCATTGATAGCCCTGTCCTCCATGAATTTGTCTAATCTTCTTTTAAAGCCATCCAAGCTGGTGGCCATTACTGCATCTTGTGGGAGCAAATTCCATAGTTTAACTATGCGCTGAGTAAAGAAGTACTTCCTTTTGTCTGTCCTGAATCTTCCAACATTCAGCTTCTTTGAATGTCCACGAGTTCTAGTATTATGAGAGAGGGAGAAGAATTTTTCTCTATCCACTTTCTCAATGCCATGCATCATTTTATACACTTCTATCATGTCTCCTCTGACCCGTCTTTTCTCTAAACTAAAAAGCCCCAAATGCTGCAACCTTTCCTCGTAAGGGAGTCGCTCCATCCCCTTGATCATTCTGGTTGCCCTCTTCTGAACCTTTTCCAACTCTATAATATCCTTTTTGAGATGAGGCGACCAGAACTGTACACAGTATTCCAAATGCGGCCGCACCATAGATTTATACAACGGCATTATGATATCGGCTGTTTTATTTTCAATACCTTTCCTAATTATTGCTAGCATGGAATTTGCCTTTTTCACAGCTGCCGCACACTGGGTCGACATTTTCATCGTGCTGTCCACTTCAGACCCCATGAGCGTATATGTGAAATTCAGATATTTTGCTCCAATATGCATAATTTTACACTTGTTTATATTGAATTGCATTTGCCATTTTTCCGCCCATTCACTCAGTTTGGAGAGGTCTTTTTGGAGCTCTTCGCAATCCCTTTTTGTTTTAACAACCCTGAACAATTTAGTGTCGTCAGCAAACTTGGCCACTTCACTGCTCACTCCTAATTCTAGGTCATTAATGAACAAGTTGAAAAGTACAGGTCCCAATACCGATCCTTGAGGGACTCCACTTTCTATAGCCCTCCATTGGGAGAACTGTCCATTTATTCCTACTCTCTGCTTTCTGCTTCTTAACCAATTCCTTATCCACAAGAGGACCTCTCCTCTTATTCCATGACTGCTAAGCTTCCTCAGAAGCCTTTGGTGAGGTACCTTGTCAAACGCTTTTTGAAAGTCTAAGTACACTATGTCCACTGGATCACCTCTATCTATATGCTTGTTGACACTCTCAAAGAATTCTAATAGGTTACTGAGACAGGAGTTTCCCTTGCAGAAGCCATGCTGGCTCTGCTTCAGCAAGGCTTGTTCTTCTATGTGCTTAGTTAATCTAGCTTTAATAATACTTTCTACCAGTTTTCCAGGGACAGAAGTTAAGCTAACTGGCCTGTAATTTCCGGGATCCCCTCTGGATCCCTTTTGGAAGATTGGCGTTACATTTGCCACTTTCCAGTCCTCAGGCACGGAGGAGGACCCGAGGGACAAGTTACATATTTTAGTTAGCAGATCAGCAATTTCACCTTTGAGTTCTTTGAGAACTCTCGGGTGGATGCCATCTGGGCCCGGTTATTTGTCAGTTTTTATATTGTCCATTAAGCTTAGAACTTCCTCTCTCGTTACCACTATTTGTCTTAGTTCCTCAGAATCCCTTCCTGCAAATGTTAGTTCAGGTTCAGGGATCTGCCCTATATCTTCCACTGTGAAGACAGATGCAAAGAATTCATTTAGCTTCTCTGCAATCTCCTTATCGTTCTTTAGTACACCTTTGACTCCCTTATCATCCAAGGGTCCAATTGTCTCCCTAGATGGTCTCCTGCTTTGAATGTATTTATAGAATTTTTTGTTGTTGGTTTTTATGTTCTTAGCAATGTGCTCCTCAAATTCTTTTTTAGCATCCCTTATTGTCTTCTTGCATTACTTTTGCCAGAGTTTGTGTTTTTTTATTTTCTTCATTCGGACAAGACTTCCATTTTCTGAAGGAAGACTTTTTGCCTCTAAGAGCTTCCTTGACTTTGCTCGTTAACCATGCTGGCATCTTCTTGGCCCTGGCGGTACCTTTTCTGATCTGCGGTATGCACTCCAGTTGAGCTTCTAATATAGTGTTTTTAAACAACTTCCAAGCATTTTCGAGTGATGTGACCCTCTGGACTTTGTTTTTCAGCTTTCTTTTTACCAATCCCCTCATTTTTGTGAAGTTTCCTCTTTTGAAGTCAAATGTGACCGTGTTGGATTTTCTTGGCAATTGGCCAGTTACATGTATGTTTAATTTAATAGCACTGTGGTCACTGCTCCCAATCGGTTCAACAACACTTACATCTCGCACCAGGTCCCGGTCCCCACTGAGGATTAAGTCCAGGGTTGCCGTCCCTCTGGTCGGTTCCATGACCAACTGATCTAGGGAATAGTCATTTAGAATATCTAGAAACTTTGCTTCTTTGTCATGACTGGAACACATATGCAGCCAGTCTATGTCCGGGTAGTTGAAGTCACCCATTACTACTACATTTCCTAGTTTGGATGCTTCCTCAATTTCATATCTCATCTCAAGGTCTCCCTGAGCATTTTGATCAGGGGGACGATAGATCGTTCCCAGTATTAAGTCCCTCCTGGGGCACGGTATCACCACCCACAACGATTCTGTGGAGGAGTCTGCCTCTTTTGGGGTTTCGAGCTTGCTGGATTCAATGCCTTCTTTCACGTATAGAGCGACTCCGCCACCAATACGTCCTTCCCTGTCCTTCCGATATAGTTTATATCCAGGGATAACCGTATCCCACTGGTTTTCTCCATTCCACCAGGTCTCGGTTATGCTCACTATATCAATGCTCTTCTGTAAGACCAAGCACTCCAGTTCTCCCATCTTGGTTCGGAGGCTCCTAGCATTAGCGTACAGGCACTTGTAAGCAGTGTCTCTCTTCAAGTGTCTTTGGCACTTGTGGTTAGGCCTGTGGCAATTTTGCTCTTCTGAATTTATATCCTGTGCCCCTGCTCTCACAATGCCTACTTCTAGGCCTACCCCTTTTAAAATTTCATCATTTCTTTGGTTTTTATATATAATCTATATAGTGACTTGTTACACACCTATACCTTTCTTTTAAATAGTGGAACAGACCAGTATATTAGCATTTTTATATACCACTTAATGCATTCAGAGAATGTACAACTAACTATAAATTGTTGCTTTTATGTTATTGTTAGTTTTTATTGTTAGTCTCTTAATGTTTTGATGTTTACATGTTCTGCTTTGTACGTCGCTTAGAGTGGCTGACACTTCAGCCAGATAAGCGACTAATAAGTCGAATAAATAAATAAATAAATAAATCTTTCATCACAGGCTAGATATGTTCAAGGTATGGGCAGCTGAGGGTAGTGATGTTTGACCTTCTCAGTTATGTCCAACAGGTTACTTGGTGGTTCTGCAGGACAGGTCCAGTGGGTGGGAAGTGAAGGTGCCATTGCCTATTGTGATACCAGTTCTTTGCCAGGCATCCTGTCCAAAAATACACTGGGTTTGAATTCCTGCATGTGATAATGGTTGAGACAAGATAGGACTTATTTTGGTGTACCACCCACTGTCTAACAGTCTGCTGCCTAACTTTCTCCTTACCTGAGTTGGCAAGGTGGTCTCCATAGTGGCATTAGGGTCCCTGAGCCTTGTTGGCTTGGGTCACTTCAGAGTGTGTATAGAGTCTGCCTTGATTGGAGTGGCTCAGGACTTCATGGTCTCCATGACAACCATGGGCTTGACCCAAATGGTATCTGGGCCATTTGCTGGCCTGGTGGTTTGTTCTAGGCATGGCAATGTTAATCTGAGTGATTTGGTTTACTGAGGAGCTAGAGGCAATAAAATGTGTAGGCAGATAATGTATGTACCGAGGCAGCAAGCTTCTGAATACCAGTTGCTGGAAACTGCAGGTGAGAGACTGCTGTTGTGCTCGGATCCTGCTTATGGGTTTCCCACAGGCATCTGGTTGGCCACTGTCAGAACATGATGCTGGACTAGATGGGCCATTGATCTGATCCATAGGCTGCTCTTACGCTCTTACGAAATGGCTAGAGTGATGGTGGAGGAAAACTTGGACCAATTCTGAACAGTCTTCAGCCCAGACAATGCATTCCTCATCTGAGGACCTTCTCCATGTGCCTTCTCTGAGGGACGTGCAGAGGGTGGCATCACAAGAATGGGCCTTTGCAGTGATGGCTCTCCCCAGGGAGGCATGCCTGGCTCCATCGTTGTCTGTCTGACCACAGGCAAAAACATTTTTATTTACTCAGGCTTTTGGTTCTTATTTAGGAGAGTAACCAGTAATGTCTGTGACATCTTTTTGTGCATATAGAGAGAGAGGGGGGGGAGGGAGAGGGGTGTGTGTGAGTGAGTGTGTGAGTGAGTGTGTTTGGATCAACACTCTAGGCCAGGGGTGGCCCCTGTTCTAGGCCTTGCTTTATTGCTGGACTTAGATTCCAGTGTTATAGCAGGTGAATCAAGCGAGGTATCCAGAGCACAGCCTTGTCCTGATTTCTTGGATGAGTTTCAGTTGGTACAGCTTGAGGACATTGACAAGGTGCTTGGACAGGTTCGTGCAACCATTTCTGTGCTGGATCCTTGGCCTTCTTGGCTAATAAAAGCTAGCAGGGATGGAACAGCCGGCTGGGCCAGGGAAGTGATTAATGCCTTTCTGTGAGAGGGGGTGGTCCCTGGCTGCCTGAAAGAGGCGGTAGTGAGACCACTCCTGAAGAGACCCTCCCTGGACCCAGAAAATCTTAATAATTATAGACCAGTGGCAAATGTTCCATTCCTGGGCAAGGTCCTTGAACGAGTGGTGGCATGCCAGCTCCAGACACTCTTGGGTGAGACCAATTATCTGGATCCATTTCAGTCGGGTTTCAGGCCTGATTTTGGCACAGAAACAGACTTGGTCACCCTGTATGATGACCTCTGTCGGGAGAGAGACAGGAGGAGTGTGACTCTGTTGATTCTACTTGATCTCTCAGCGGCTTTTGATACCATCGACCATGGTATCATTCTGGGACGACTGGCTGAGTTGGGAGTGGGAAGTACTGCATGGCAGTGGTTCCGCTCCTACTTGGTGGGTCGCCTCCAGAAGGTGGTGCTTGGGGAGCATTGCTCGGCACCTTGGACTCTCCAGTATGGGGTTCTGCAAGGGTCAGTTCTGTCCCCCATTCTGTTCAACATCTACATGAAACCGTTGGGTGTGGTCATCCAGAGCTTTGGAGTGTGGTGCCATCAGTATGCTGATGACATGCAGCTCTATTTCTCCTTTTCATCTTCTTCAGGTGAGGCTGTCAATGTGCTGAACCAGTGCCTGGCTGCGAGCTAATAAACTCTGGGGCTCAATCCAGACAAGACTGAGATGTTGCTAGTGGGTGGTTCTTCTGACTGGATGGTGGATGTTCAACCTGTCCTGGATGGGGTTGCACTCCCTCTGAAGGAGCAGGTTCGTAGCTTGGGGGTTCTCCTAGAACCATCTCTGTCACTTGAGGCTCAGGTAGCCTCGATGGCACGGAGTGCCTTCTTTGGTTGGTGGCCCAGCTATGCCCATATCTGGACAGGGATAACCTGGCTTCAGTTGCCCATGCTCTGGTAACCTCCAAGTTAGATTACTGCAATGCACTCTACGTGTGGCTGTCTTTGAAGATGGTTTGGAAACTGCAGCTTGCGCAAAATGCAGGGGCTAGATTGGTAACAGGGACCAGAAAGTTTGAACATATAAAACCGATTCTGGCCCACTTGCATTGGCTGCCTGTATGTTTCTGAGCTTGATTCAAAGTGCTGGTTTTAGCCTATAAAGCCTTACAAGGCTTGGGACCGCAATACCTCCCAACACGAGCCCAACATCTACGCTCAACATCCAAGACCCTCCTCTGGGTGCCTACTCAAGAGGGAAGCTTGGAGGATGGCAACAAGGGAGAAGGCCTTCTCAGTGGTGCCCCCCCAAATTATGGAATGATTTGGCCGACGAGATGTGCCTGGCGCCAACACTGTTATCTTTTCGGCGCCAGGTCAAGAGTTTCCTCTTCTCCCAGGCATTTTAGCATGTGTTTTTATATTGTTGTTTTTTTAAGTGTTTTTAAATTTGTATATTTGTACATTTGTTTTCAATGTTTTTAATTGTTGTAAACCGTCCAGAGAGGTTCGGCTGTGGGGCAGTATACAAATGTAATAAATAACAATGATAATAATTGCTGTTTTCATATTTCGTTTTAATGTTTTCTATTTTTTCTGTAAGTTGCTTTGAGACACTTTGGTGTAAAAAAGTGACAATAAATAATATCACACCAATTAAGGCTGAGGGGAATCTTCTATAAAATCAATGCAAGTTGAAAGCATCTCTAACAAGAGGGCTCCACATCGTTAACTTTGTGATAGCTGTCCAAATTCCAGCGTTTCAACCTCTTGGAAGATGCCCAGGTTTGGGCCAGTTTACACGTTATAGCAAAAGACAGCAGTATGCCTTTTCACTGTTTGCCATCCATCCTGAAAAAGCAATGGAACACACGGGTAGAAGCTGAATCATGCTAGCCCCCTTTAGTTCAATGTTGTGTTTCTCATGGTGGCCAACAAGATGTTCCCACGAGCCATAGCCCTGGCCTGCTATTGTCTTCCAACCTAGGTATGAAGGGGGGTGGGGTCAACTATTTTTATTTGCCATATTTACTTTAAACCTTTTTGGTGAATAAGGGTATGTGTGATGTTGGGGTGGGGGTTTATAAAACAACCTGTGTGGAACTCTAGCTGCAGCTTTGTTTCTTATCCATCGTATTAATCCTGATTCATTTTAAAAATCTGCTAACGGAAATATTTCCATTCAGCTCATTAATCAATTGTGATTTTCATTCCCTTGTTTTGTAAAAGCTGTTGCAATAAATACTTTCTTCACAAAGCGAAATCCAAGAGATGGATGCAGCAAGCGTAATTAATAGCACCCAGTTACAGGAGATCAGCAAGTTTGTGAGATTCACATGCTGCTTTACCATATGGCTGCCCAGTAGGCGAAAAATTTGATTAATGTTTTGAAGTAGATTTTTTTCAACAAATAATACGGCCCTAGACAAGGAATTTTTACTTTCTACTACCGTTGGACTTAACTATAACAACATATCCTTTGATTTAAAGCAAAATAATATTTTGATCTAGTCAAACTTTACATGTAAAAAAACCCACTCCAGTTCTGATGTTTGAAAAAATATCATTTCTTTATAACTCTCTCCACAAATGCTTAAGCTATCAGCGTTTAATTTTCTTTTAAAAAACAGTAACAGATTGGTTTGAAATGCCTGTTTAAGAATACAGTTCCGTATCAAATAATTCAATAATAATTTGAATAATTTAATGCCCTTCTTGCTTTCTTTAAAAGTTCAGTTGTTTATCGAGAAATATTCAATAAGTACAATTGATTATGGCAATATTGTAATCAATTAGTGAAACAAACACCATATTTTTATTTAGTGTACTAATCTTAAAAAGAGGGGAGGGAGAGCTATTGGGACAACACTACTATGAATATTTAATTATTCAAAGCTGTCCATTTTGTATTTTTTTTAAAAAAAAAACTAATTAAATACACTTAAACGACAGAAGCATCTTAAGAATATACCGAGTTGATGCAGGGTTTTCTCATGTGAAGCTAATGTTGAGAAAGCATTCTTTTTTCACAAATTGTCATTTTCTGTACCAGGAGCAGCAAGAGAAATAGAAATCAAGATGCTGAGCTGAAATGGAATGGTGGATAACTCTGAGTGGAATCTTTGCTGAGCTTTCAGGGTAAAGCTTTAGCTTAGTAACCTGTAAAATTGTGTACTAGTTTGGGCAATATTGAATATCACGGTCTTCTGATATGCAAAGTTTATAGAATTTCTAAATTTAATAAGCAGAAGTGTGAACTGGGGGTTTAACAGTGTCTTCATCATTATTTGTTTGATTCCAGCTTTTCTGAGTCCTCCACTCCTATCAAGCTTAACAATGCATTTAATATAAACTTAAGCCCTGAGAGGGATAGATAAATAAATTGAAATGATATCAGTGGAAATGGGCATTGTGGGTTTAATCTGTAGAAACTTCTCAAGTTTGGAAATTCTATATCTGATTTGTGGCAAAAGACAGCATGCTGTGTTGTATATTAGATTTTAGTATGCATGACATATACAAAACAAAAAAGTTTAGTTTATACTGTTAAGTGTCATGTTTTAAAATGGTATATTTGCCAATCGCAATGTCAGTACCTTGCAGGTTGTAAATTTTGCAAGCAACTAAAACAACATTTTCAAAAAGCAATGCTCTTAAGCAATCTGGCTGAAGGTTTTTCTTCTTTGGAAATGGGACAATTAATTAAATTTATATCAGTTGTGCAGAATTGCATTATTTGAAGCCTGGCTTTAATATTTTTTTGTTTTGTTTTACATTATCAAATGTATTTAGGCTTATATCTGAACATTATTACTAAAATCTTTTTTGCTTCCTATGCGAATAGATCAACACCATCACCATCACTTAGATAGAGTTCAAATGTGGGCCTGACCCATTTTACTTGCCTATTCATTGTCAGTATGTTATGCAACTCTAAAATGAGGTGGACAACATGCTCAAGTAATTTTTTTTATAGTTTCAGAGAAATCAATGAATTTTCTGTTTAATTTCAGTTTTAAGGTTTGTAATAGGAATATATTTTTAAATGGCTGCACTGGTGAGATCTTTAACTCTTAGGATACAATTTACAACCTTGAACACTCTTTTAAGTTAATGGAAATTGTGCATGATGGTTTGCATTTTCTTTTCTTTTAAGGTTAAATTATTGAATTTCTTGTGCAGCAATGCTTTCCTGTTAAGGTGTTATGGTTTTAACTCTTTCTGAGATGTTGATAAGGAATGGAGAGGGGGGCAGAGAGAGGGGGGAGAGAGAGAGAGACTGTAGAGTGCTCAGCCTAAAAAGCTCCTTAGTGTAGTACTTAGAATTTTAAATTGGACACATAATTCAAACATAATGTAACTTGCAGTGTTGGACTTCAGTCCATTCAGTTAAATGGAGAAAAATGACTGACGTAAGGAATGAGTTATTGATTTGTTGTGGGAAAATGACTTGTGTAATATAGGAAGTATGGTAAAAGGAACAACTTAATTATTTAGGGGGCATATCTGGAAAAAGCCTTTTACAGCAGTGTAAATTGTATAGGTTAGAGTTGTCAGACTGAATTTTTTTATTTTCATTTCTTTAAAAAAGAGTTCTTAAAAGGCAAATCATTTGGGCAATAATTTCACTAACAAAACTCCTTTTACTTTTGATACTGCATAGTAGAACAGTTATAAAAAGAGCTAGGAAATTTAATTTAATTTAAAAAATGACAGATACACAAAAGCTGCTGTATTTAAATGAGCATATGCATTTTTAAAGAGGGAATTATCAAATTAATACATGGGAAATTGATATTAACACTAATGACTTCTTAAAAAATGTGGTATCTGAAACCTTAGATAAAATAAGGTATTTTTAGCCCTTCTCTTGATTAGTTCTCTTTTCTTTTGGTTTAGGGCCACAAAGTCATGTTGTTCTTAACTGCTGCTCACAAATTTTGGCAGCATTTCAGCAGAGTAGCATATTTGTGGTTAATTTGTTAAGCACAGCCAATGGTTACAACTATATCAAGAAATCATTAAATCATCTTGAATGTTTACCTACAATACTTCTTTCCCTGGAACTTGCTCAGAGCTAGTATTGTGAGAGAACACCTCTATAAGGAAATTTGAAGAGCTAATTGTAACAAAACAGTGGCTTTCCAACATTCTACATTAAGGGAATCCTTTCCACAGTCACTCACCTGTGGAAGAATTCTTGCTTGGCTGCCACAGAACTCCCAGTACATTTCAGAAGATATCAGGTCATATTAAGAATATAGAAACAATTCATTATGGTCATTGGACATGCCATCTAGAATGCATCCAATGCTCTCCTGTGGCTGTGTATTTAAGAAGAAGATGACTAATAGAGGGCAAGTTGTGTTTCAGAGATACTTGTTTTACTGTTAATAATGTTCTAATTGGCAACCCCTTGTTAAGCTTCTAAGAAACTTTGTAGGGGAATCGGGCAATAAGGATTTTTGGTCACTTTTTCCTAATTCTTGGAAAAAGTTTGGAGGCGAGCTGTTTATGAGCAAAGAAAGTTTAATTTATGTTTAATTTTAGTGTGGGCTGATTTAAATGTTGCAGTGCCCTGTGAAACTGTCAGAAAGTGCTTACCTGTGTTTGTACTCTACAGAGCAAGGAAATCATTTAAAAAACTTTTAACCAATGTGCTTGCTAATGTTTATGCAGTGTATGTGCATCAACATGGCTTCTATCTACAAAACTGTGTGCAAATACTGTGCTCAGAAAAGGTTTAAGAACTTTTTAATGGTACAATTCTATATCTATCTACTCCAGAATAAGTCACACTGAGTTCATTGTGTATACCCAGGAAACTGATTATAAAAGTGCAGCCTTAAGCATTACATTCTAAATCATGGTGATCAAGATATCTGAACTCAGCCTTAGACCTGTATTCCATATTCTTGGCTATGGCCCTTGAAACTGGCTTACAATACACTCATCATACCAAAGTAGAGCAGTAAAATTCACATCTAAAGTTCTATATCTAAAGATCCAAATGTCATTAACCATACAATCTCAAACCCCTACAATCCAGTTTATTCCAGGGTGCATCCAAAAAAGTTATTCAAATAACTTCTTGGAAGGCTCATTACATGAAAATTCACACAAACATGACTAGTAATAATTTCAAATAACAGATAGGGATAATAATACCCAGCTTGTAAGTTGCTACCTCTTTAAATGGAATCTCACTGTGGATGAGAGCCCCAATGATTTTCTCATGTATGTTTTTTTGATTCCTGAAATAAAAGCCTAACGTTGTCTTATTATTTTAATCTTAGCTTTTCTTTCTGTGTATGGATCATTTATTTGTGAACTGGTTATATCAGTGAAGGCTCAAAGGTAATTTCATGGTTTATAGCATTTATATTTGAAGCTTTAATGACTAAAACATATTATTTTCTAATACATGGAATAACGAATCTTCCATTTTATTTTTATTTTCATTTCCAAATATCTGTGAAGTTCAGAGCAGTGAATACATCCAAGTAAAGAAATTATATCTTTTTCTACACATGGGAAATATGAGTGTTCGCAACTCAAAAATCAGCATTCATAGACTGATGAGACTGTTTTATTTTTAATGAACTTAAATGATACCAATGAACTAAGCATTGTTTGTGAAACGTGGTTGCAGGGCACATTTGAAAATACAATAATAGTATATTACTTTACTGTGATTTAGTTCAGGAATTTATGCACTCAAATGAATGTAAGAGCCTTGGGTACAATTCAAGCAGTATATTGCCTCTGTGTGTAAACATTTTAAGATTCATCTGGGAGTTCATATGGTCAGATAGATTAAAATTTGTCCAGCCCCTATTTTTTATGTTCATTAAACTTTATAATCTCTTTGGAAAGTTTGCATCTTAAGTTCTATGTTTTGGGCTTGCCTTAAGGATATTGAGAAGGGAATTAATGATCAGAAAAAGACAATACTTGTGATTCTTTTAAAATACTATTGCATCTTATTTTTACAGTAGCTTCTAGGATAACAGATCATGGTGAGATATAGAATACTAATTATCAAATTTTGTTGGTGACCTAGCTATATTCATATGTTATGTTCCTGGATGAAATTCAATTTATCCATTAAAGAATCAACAGTGCCCTTTCATCTCCAACCATTATCTCCTATCTAGAATTTGTTTGTTGTGTAGCATATGCCTTCGATCTACAGTAGCATATGCTATCAAGTGCTTTCAGTGAAACCTTTGATGTTTTGATGGAGCTCTGCTCCATTCAAGATTACCTTGTGTCTGACTTCTTATTTCTCCCATAATCTACACAACCTTCAGACTCTGCTAATTATTCCAGAATGGAGAAATTCTCACAGCTCTTTGCTTATCTCTCAGTACCAAGGCTTTTACAGAGCATATGGCTGATTCTGGGTTGATAGAGGCTATTTTACAAGAACTCTTAAAAGTGTTACTGTGGGTAATAACTGATCTTTATTCCCATTGGTGGGAGCTTTGAAATTATTGGTGCCTCAAATAAAAAAAGAGTTTGCAGTCTGGGTCCAACAGTTTGAACTACATCACACTGAAGCTTACATACCTTACTACTCCCAGAGAGATTGTTTTCTTTTATTACATTTTTATCCTATCCTTCCTTTAAGGAACACAGTGTGACTTACATGGTTCTCCTCCCCCTTTATCTTAACAACCCTATGACATATAGGTTTGGGTGAGAGGTCAGATCTATTCAGGCCTCTAAAGAAACATATAGGAGACTAAAGTGTGGAGTTGTTGCAGGTGTCAGCCTTGCTCCATCCCCAACAACTACCCATGTTGAGTGGAAAAGTTCTGAAGGACTATTACATGTTTGTTTGACTGAACAATTTAAAACTTCGATTGCACTGAGTTCCCTCTCAGAGAGAGGATTTTAAATGTATTCAGCTGAATGCATGACAAAATCCCCCTTCAGACCTTTGCCTTAATGCGTGACAGTCAGGGGTTGAGCTGGTAGATGTGGACATTGGAAATCAACAACACATATGGCCCCACACTCCCTCTATTCTTTACCCTGCTACACTTTATGAATAAGGATCTAGGGACTAGCCCAAGGCCAGTCAGTGAGCTTGATATCTGGATCAGGATTTGAACCCAGATCTTCTTGACTCTAGCCTGAGAGTCTAAAGTACGCCACAGTAGTGCTTGCTCCAGCTTTTTGAGCAGATTTTGCCAACGTGGTGCTCTCCAGATTTTATTGGGCTGCAACTCCCATAATCCTTGGCCATTATCCATGGTGTTGATGGGAGTTGGAGTGCAACCACCACCAGAAGGTACCATTTTGGCTATCCCAGTTTTAGGGTGAATGGCTACTCCCAGAGACCCTCTCTAGGTTTGTATGAAAATGGGGGTGTCTCCACTCATTCTAACAGTCTTTACGCTGAGTTAAAACTTAAAGTAAAATTTGCTTCATATGTCAAGTGTTCTCCTCAGAAACCTAGTCTCAAATAAAAAATACATGTGAAAAGCATCATTTATTAGTAGTCTACACATCTATGAATTGTGAATGATTGGCAAAATGTACATTATATTGGCAGAGACCTAATCCTTAGTGGCCTGCTACATGCATGTGTTTTGTGTTGAAACTTCATAAAAGTTGGTGTTTTGTGTCCATTTTGTCCTTTAGGGATCAGGTTCCAAAGGGTGAAAGTGCCTCAGTGTGTGGTGAGATTTTTCTGATATGCACAAAGTGGCTTTCTAGGAACAGTTAGTACTTAATTTTAATTTCACTTAAACAAATTGCACTAGCTCATAAAGATTTGATAGCTGATTTTGCTCTCTGTAATCAGCCAGGCTGTGCTAGGTCAATGGACTGCATTGGAATTTGTTTGCTATTTGTCATTTATGAAGCAGTCTTGGCTGAAAAATATTTTATGATCCGTGTATGTGTGTTCGGGACAATGTTGTGTGGGGCAGGGTCAGTATTCCCATTTTTCAGGTTGGAAATTAGGGTTGAAGGAGCCTAGCTAACACAGTGCCATGTAATTCATCCAGGGCACAAAAATCTAGGAAATTACCTTATGTTTTTCTGACCATTGGTCCATCCTGTTCATTTTCCTCCACGCTGATTTCAGAGTTTCAGATAGGGGTCTTTCACAGCCCTACTTGGAAATGCCAAGGATTGAAAGCATACGCTCTGCCACAGAATTATGGCCGTTTGCTAAAGGCAGGATTTAAAACCAATTTAATTTACATCCCCATGGATGTAATATGTTATAATGATATTTTATCTTTTGATATTTGTGAGCTACCTTGGGAGGGTTAACCCTGAAATATATTCAGTGAAACTCCATATGGTGTAATGGAGAGCGACATTAATTTGTCATGATAAGCTTTACTGTGAACAAACAGTATCCTGCTGCACTCTGCCTGGTGTCTTCAACTTCATCCCTTCCCTAGTGCAAGCAGGAGACACAAACCAGAAAGCCACAGTTAAGCTTTGCTTCTCAATATCTCCAATCTTGGGATTGTGGTTTGTTGCTCTCTAACAAGTAATCATATATGAGCTAGCAGTGAACTATGGTTTATGACTCACTAGCAATTGTGGCTTGCTAGGAAGGAGCAAACCACAAACCTTGGTTCAGACATAACAATACATTTGGTAGAATCCTATATGTTTACTATATGACATTTCCCGACCTTTTGCTGTGTTCTGGCTTGACCTTGCATGGATTTTATGCAGATAAAGAGGTGGGGCTATGCCCACAAAACATGCTCTGAAAGCATATTTATGCAGTGATCTTGTTGAAGTTCAGCAGATCTGGATCTGATCAGCACCTGGATAGGGCAGTTGGAAACGTTATGCTACCACATTGAGCTTTATGATGGGAGAAAGGTAGGATATAAATGTAATAAATGCATACTATGTAGATTGAAGCAGGCGTGATCCTCAGTGTCTGGAGTCACCAGGAGCAGGTAACTGGTTTGCTCCTCTACCTGAATGGAATCCCCAAGTGCACCTCTTCCGCTAGTATGGCAGCCCTTGACTATTATGGAGGAAAAGTTGCATGCCGATCTCGGGGGCACTTACGGTAAGGACTGAGCTACCCTTCATACCTGGTACTGGATGCCCCAGGAATCATTCAAGGGGAGTGGAGTGTGGATCACGTCTCCTAAGGGGCCTTGTAGTGTAATGCCCACAGTCCATATACACCCCAACTATCATAACATCATGCATTTTCCTGGTATGTCATAATAGGCTGTACTAATCAGGGGTTTTCATTAAGTCACTACTGATCACATTATTAATAATAATAAAGAAGCTAACACATTCAAAATTGACTAATTTATTTATCAGTTCAATGAAATTAGCCTGACAGCAGACTTGCTTGCTTATTTATTTCATAGGATAGAATTGTCTGACCTTATAACAGAATGTATACTGAAGCTTAAGGCATCCTGGTTAAAGAAAGTCTCAGTTTTGCCACAATAGCTCGGTTCATTGTTAATAAACTTG
The DNA here is from genome assembly GCF_030035675.1 of Rhineura floridana. NCBI lineage: Eukaryota > Metazoa > Chordata > Lepidosauria > Squamata > Rhineuridae > Rhineura > Rhineura floridana. The sequence continues at coordinate 14,769,550 of NC_084492.1, read as the reverse complement.
ATGTGTAATCATTGGGCGTGCATACCCCCTTCTTAATTTTTTATACATTAATTACAATATTTCCAACATTTCTTAAACCAGAATTCCCAATATTTCTGAATGAGGAGACTGTGGTTTAATCTCTGACTATAATCGTGATTTGCAAACCAGGATTGAATCATTGCAGTCTTGGTTTGGAGCTTAAGCCACAGCTTCTCAATTCAGATGAAACAATGAACTGTGGTTTAAGAAAACTTCAGAACTGTGGTTTAAGGAAACTTCAGAAGGTGCATGAGAGATGGGAAGGTTATAGGCAAAATGTCCTAACGGTTTACCATACAGAGATCATTAAGTCTGTCCCAGGCCAATGTTTTAATGTACAGGAACAATACATTAGTCAAAAATGTTGAGACAGAAAGAGTATTTAACAAAACTTTCTGACTGTCAACCTTATCCCTTAGCATCGTTGTAATAAAGATGCACAACCAACAAATTCTCATAGTTTGGGGGAGGATTTTTTTTATTGAGGTTTCACATTCAAACCAGCAGTTCATCCTGCAACCTGCACATCTTTCCCTACTCTAGAAAGCCACATCTGCTATTTTCCTCTGCTCATTTTGCCCTCAGGCCAACATCCATTTCCATCTTGTACAGCATTCCAAGTTTCACATATTTCTCATCAATGTGAGGAAAATTAATTTTCCCTCTCACTGGAGTATTATGGATGGGATCTGTCCACCATGAATTCACTGCTACTTACCCCCATCCCTTCCCCCTACCAACAAAGAGAAGCAGAAGGCAGGAGATGAGCCCCCCCCCCCTGGCTGAACAATACAGCAGAAGCCTCATAGATTCCTAGAATAGCAGAGTTGGAAGGGGCCTATAAGGCCATCGAGTCCCAACACCTACTCTATGCAAGGAATCTAACTTAAAGTGTACCCTGTCCAGCTGCCTCTTGAATGCCTCCAGTGTTGGAGAGCCCACCACCTCCCTAGGTCATTGGTATGATTGTAGTACCGCTCTAACAATTAGGGCATTTTTCCTGATGTTCAGCCGAAATCTGGCTTCTTGTAACTGAGCCTATTATTCCGTGTCCTGCATTCTGGGACAATCGGGAAGAGATCTGCCCTCCTGTGTGTGACAGCCTTTCAAGTACTTGAAGAATACATCTCCCCTCAGATTTCTCTTCTCAATGCTAAACATGCCGAGGTTTCAGTCTTTTCTCATAGGGCATTATTTTTAGTCCCCTGATCATCCTTGTTGCCCTCCTCTGAACCTTTTCCAGTTTATCTGCATCTTTCTTAAAGTGTGATGTCCAGAACTGGACGCTGTACTCAAGATGAGGCCTAGCCAGTGCTGAATAAAGGGGAACCAATACTTCACGCAAATTGGAAACTATACTTCTGTTACTGCAGCCTAAAATAGCATTTGCCTTTTTTTGCAGTGACACCACACTGTTAGCCCATATTCAGCTTGTGATCAACAACAATTCCAAGATCCTTCTCACATGTAGCATTGCTGAGCCAAGTATTCTCCATCTTATAACTGTGCATTTGGTTTCTTTTTCCTAGGTGTAGAACTTTGCACTTACCCCTGTTAAATTTCCGTCTGTTGTTTTTAGCCCATTACTCCAGCCTAACAAGATCACCTTGAATTTTGTTTCTGTCTTTAAGGTTTTAGCTACCTCTCCCAATTTTGTATCATCTGCAGATTTAATCAGCATTCCTTGCACTTCGTCCTCTGAGTCATTAATAAAAATGTTGAAGAGCATTGAGCCCAGGACTCAGCCCTGTGGTACCCCACCCTGGAGATTTGAACTCATTCAAAGTACAGTAATTGAGTATTCCTTGACCATTTGTCTCTCAATCTCAAGATGCAATCCTGCCCCTTCAATGTGTACTACTTGTTTGCCAGGAGGGTCATAGACCGTCTTTTGGAAGAAGACTGAGCCAAAGTAGGAATTGAGCACTTCTGCCTTTTCTTTGTCATCTGTTATCATTTTGCCATCCTCATTGAGCACCACCATTTATTTTCTGTCTTTTACTATGCATATACTTTTTTGTTGCTTTTAGCATCCCTTGCTAACCTCAACCTATTCTCAGTGTTAGCTTTCCTGACACCACCCCTGCAATTCTGTGCTACCTGTGTGTACTCTTCCTTTATTGCCTGGCCTTCCTTCCACTTCCTATATGTGTTCAGGTCATCTTTAAGCTTTTTGTGAAGCCCATTTGCTTCTTCTGCTGTCTTCCCCCTTTTTTCCTTGTTGGGATTATTTGCCATTGTGCCTTTAGAATTTCCTTGACTCCTTTTCTCATTGGGGTCACTTGCCATGAAACCTTACTTAATTATTTTCTGAGTTTATTAAAAACAATGTTGCTAAAGCTCAGGGTACGCATACAAGGTAGGCCTCTGCAATGGCCTCCTTGAGCAGGGCCAGGCCGTGGAGGAGGAACAGGAAGATTGGGCGCCACACTGCAGGGAAAGCAACAGGTTGGGATGGGTAAATACCACTTAATTCTGACTCCCCATGGTCGGAATTAAGTGGGTAGTTGCCCAGTGCAGCCTGCAGCCCATCATTTTTCCTACAGTGTGGTGCCTTGTCGTCCTGTCCTCTTCTTCCTCCATGATCTGGCCCTGCTGGGGAGGCTCTTGTCAAGGCCTCTGCTGTATCATTCAGCCTGGGCCCCCCTCTTCTCCTGCCTTCTCCTTCTCTGTTTTGATAGGGGGTGGTGGCAAATTTGTGGATCCCATCTCTAATGCCAATATCTCACATGTCTTAGCCATTTTTCAAATTTTGTGTTATCCCATGACTGCTTGTACTGTTGGAAATTTTTATGAATCTAACTGAAATTAGTAGGACTCCCACTAATTTAGTACCTTTTGGATGATTTGCCACAGAAACTAGCTGGAAATTTTGCCATTGATATTAATAGGCTATGACTTGTACCTGTTGTGAATGAGATTGCAAAGAATTGTACATGTTGTCATGTTTCATTATTACTTTGGTATGATTAAATATTGAAACTATTGCTTTTCTGGTTGTCCAACTGGAGTATTTAATGAGTTCAATTAAATGGAAAAATTGCCTTTTTAACTGATGATAGTCTTAGTATCTTTTCAGAAAAGGATAGAAATGAATTATTAGAATGACAAATGAGTCAGAGTTACCACAGTGATGGAAAGGTGTGATTCCCCTCCACATAATCTTCAATTAGTGATCTTTGTAAGAGGATGTTTTTCAAAAGGGTAATAGAGAAGTAATGAGATCATAAGGAGGTCAAACCCAGCCTTCTTTGTTTGACAGTTTGATTAATTTATTTCTCTCTTGCAGATTGCTGTAAGGGGCTTTTGTCACCCAGTACTTTTTCATGGGACTCTAATCCAACTGACTGCTTGTATTAGTCTTTCATGTACCAAACCATGTTCATACTTGGAATGAAAGATTCTTAAAAAAAAAAAAGCTGGGATTCCAATACTGCGACCACTTGAGAATTTGAAAAAAGTAGCTTTAGCATTTGTGCAGACTTGTGGGGTACTTTTCAACCCAGGTGCACTTTTCATATATAATTTACACATACGTAGACCTACACAGGCGTTCTTGTAGGATATTTTCACAAATTTTAATCTGTAGATCTCCTCAGATTTCAGCCAGTTATCACTTACCATTTTCCTGCTTGAAACAAAAAAACACATGGAGTCAAAATCTACCCCAGCAAAAGGCCCTGGGGGCATATTTCTGCCTTTTTTGTGTAGATTACACATGAGTAGATCTACAGGGTTGTCCTCCTAGGTCATTGTCACAAACTGTCACCTGTACAACATCCCCAAATTGCAGCCAGTTACCACTTACTGTTTTCTTTCTGGAAACAAACAAAAACCACTGGGGTCCAAAAATACTCCAGCTTACTCAATGCACACAGGGAAGGAGCCGACTTATACAGCATTGCTCATAAAAATTCTTCCTCCTCTGCATAAGTGCTATTTGGCTCAAGGTGCTTTTGTAGTGTCAAGCACTGTTGTGACCCAAAATGGTCTCTGGGTACAAAGTGACTCCATCTTTTCATTGAACATTTCATTTGGGTCCAAATATACCCCAAAGGTAACCAGTGTGATTTATTTTGCTGGTTCTGCATGAGAAGACATGATTGTGATGTTCCTGTATTAATGTAAATATGGTAAATGCTGTTTGTATAGAAGATACATGGTAAGTGGAATGAAAGAGGAGGGGGGAGTAGATGAGCAGTAGAATGCTGGATGATTGGCTGAGCATTTGAATGGCTGAGAGTATAAATGGAAGAATGACAGTTGAATCTGGGAGGTGTTTGTGGGTTGTTTTGGTGGTGTTTGGAGGTGGGTGTTAGGTGGTGGATGTCAGGAGAGTGTGGAGAAAGAGGGAGTGGGAGTTCTAGTTAATGATAAGTCAAGTATCACAGGAATAGATGAAACCATATGCTTAAGTACCATTAGAAAAGTAATCTTGTTGGACTTCCGGGAAGGATGACTTCGCTTGTGCCTGCTTTTTGAGACGAGCTCTCGTCTCAGAAGAAACTTTTTCAGTATAAATCAGTCAGAACGTTCTTTTTTGACTGGTGATGATTTTTTTCCGGGCAGGGAAAAATGTAGAGATTAACCATTAAAGCCTGCTTTTGTTTGGGAGGACTGGATCTCATTAATTTATGAGAGAAGGTTCAGCCAGCAATGCCGGAGGACGTCCATCAAGCTCTAACTGACTAAGTGACACGTTTATCTTTTCTTCAAAGAAAACGAACTTAAACAAGCAAGCATCCTTCTTTCTATATTTTTTTTTCATTTGGTTTAAATCGTTGCAGCAAAAAAGAGATTTGTCAATGAATCGGCTATATAAGAACTGCTGGGTGAGTTAAAAATTTTCTCTGTTATTCACGAAACTAAGGAGGAAAGAAACTGAAAAAGCCTATCTTAGTTTTTATTGCAAAAAGCTGGCCGGGAAGTGCATTCTAAAGATATAAACGGAAGAGGGATTTCTATTTCAAGGAGGGAAAAGAAATAAATAAATTTCATTTATGAACTTTGGAGCATTATACGTCTGGGACTATTTTTTTTTGGTCTATTTCATTTTGACGAATCTGCTTGTTCACGATGCTACTAACTCTTTTGAAGCTGGGAACTAAATTTGTTTTGTATTCCTGAATATAAGAGATAAGGCAGGCTGTACTGTCTACACTGTGACTTCATCAAGCGTGGAATATTAACCCAATTGTGACTGAAATAATTTTTGTTTTTGTGGTTTTAAGAATGGCAATCAGGAAAGTGGCTGAGACCATGGAAGAAATTATGTTTCAGAAAATAATGGATGAGATTGAGATAACGAAACAAACCCTGAGACAGGGTAGACAGGAGATGAAAAAAGAATTTAGTAAAATGACGCAGGAGTTTAAAGAAATAGTTGATGAGATTAGAGATGAAAAAAGAAAAACTAAAGGGAAGATGCAAGCTCTGGAGATTGGAACAAATGTGAAATTGGAAAAAGATCTGGAGTTTATGGATACTAGAAATAAAGTTTACTGTTTGGAAATCAACGTTGTCTTTGTAGAAATTAATGAAGATAATAGAGATAAAGTTATTAATGTCTTGGATAATTTTTTGGACTGGAATGATGTGATGGAGCTTGACATAGAAAAAATCTATGGAATGGACTACAGATATGTGACAATGGAAAAATTCTTAAGAGATGAGCCAGTGCATTTTGTAAAAAAGAACAGAGATAAGACTTTACAACAATATTTTAGCAACATATTCAGAATTGATGGCAAGAAAATATTTGTGATAAAGGAAATTCCCATCAGACTCTTACTATATGACTATGGCTATGACAGCAAGATTAATATGGGATACTGATAATGGAAGAATGGATACTGAAATTACTGGACTGAACAGGACTATTGAAGACGGAAGATGGAATTAATATTGACAATGGAAGAATGGCTATTGAAATTATTGGCTCAAACAGGTTTGGCGAGACGGATTAATCTATATATTTATTTGGATTATGACTATGACAACAAGATTATTATGGGATACTGATAATGGAAGAATGGCTACTGAAATTATTGGATTCAATAGGATTATTGATAATGGAAGAATGGTTACTGAAATTATTGGACTTAATAGGATTATTGAAGATAGAAGATGGAATTAACATTGATAATGAGAATGGCTATTGAAATTATTGGACCTAACAGATTTGAATGAGATGGATTAATCGACATGTTTATTTGGAGAAAAATTGAAAGATATATCTCTCAAGGAACTGAAACCTCTCTTTGACTTTTTGTGGGAAGAATAAAGTAATGTTTATGAGATTTGATGATTAATTAAGATAACTACTGGAGGAAAGTGATTTTATAATATAATTTAGGAGATAGGATTGTTATATATTGTAGACTTATAACTGATCTGCGACAAATCGGAAGTCAACATTTTATTTTATTGTTTAATTTTTGTTTTGTGGGTTTTTTTTGTCTTTGAAAATTTGAATAAAAATTAATAATAAAAAAAGAAAAGAAAAGTAATCTTGTTATTTCTGTTATTTAATAAATACTATTTTGGTTTACCGAAGGCCTGATCCTTGGCTGGGGTTTCACAGACCAGAAGGGAGGGTAAGGTAATTACCAAGGCTGAAGGGCAACAGTAACAAATGGTGGCAGTGGTGAAGAGGAGAATAATAACATTACAAGTATCCAGAGCAACCCCGAGTTATATGAGTTATCTACATTGATACAAGGGGATTGGGAACAGCATAAGCACGCAGTCACAAATGTAACTGGATAGAGAGAGACTCAGGCAAGGTCTCTGGGAACATTGGTTATAGAACATGACTGGTGGTGCTGCCTAGCAGGGGGATCTAGTGAGATCTGTGCTAGAACGGAGAGAGAAACCATAAAAAAGGACAGTCCGGACTGGTGGAGTCCCTGGTGGTGCCTAGTGAAAGGCAGTAGCCACAAGCAGGTAGGAACCAGACAGGGAGAGCCAGGGAAGGGCGTCACAATGATCACTAGAAAAGACAATAATGCTGGGAAAACAGAAGGAAGTAGAAAAAAAGGAAGACCAAACAAGAGATGGATTGATTTCATAAAGGAAGCCACAGACCTGGACTTACAAGATCTGAACAGAGTAGTTTATAACAGATGCTATTGGAGGTTGCTGATTCATAGGGTCGCCATAAGTCATAATTGACTTGAAGGCTCATAACAACAAGCATGAGAGTTGAAAAACATTTTCTATTACATTTCAAAACTATATGCTTCAAAATATTATGTGACGCATCTCTTTGGTTCACTTCTGCTACAATGAATTGGTACACCTGTTGGACGTTATTTGGCTAAGTTTGCATAAGCTAAAACCTAGTTGACTTTATTTTAAGGTTTAATTCTAGCACAAAAAGCTGTCTTCGTATCTCTTTCATCATCTCTATTTCTTCCTACAATAATAGAAATATGGTGGTTTAATTTGGCAGGGTTTTTTTTGCATATGAATGTGGACGTTTTGGAAGTGGGATTGACCTTTGGGAAATTAAAAATTCTATTTTGCTATATCCATCACCCAAAAGACTCTGCATAGCTACATTTCTTTTAATGTGCCAGTGCAGTGTTAAAGCATGTGCATTACGCTCATAATTTCAAAGTGCATCATATCATCTACATCTTTGAAACAGACTTCAAGTTACTTCTGTTACTTGAAGATGGTAACATCTTCAGTCATGTTTAACCCTTAGGTTTGCTAGGCTTATTTGCCACTTTTTGGATCGATTTGCTTCTCCTCCCCCCCCCAAAAAAGCCTCCCCTTAAAACAAACATACTTGCAAAAGCCAGGCATTTTTGGACAATATGACATTAGTGGATCAGTGTGTATGTCTATTCACACCTGCATATGAACCCGTATTTTACATACAAGTTCACAAAAGGATAACTTTGGGGATCATTAATCTGGAGACAATTGCGCAGCAGTGATTATTGCACTAGGTTACTACCAATTTGGAAATGCCAATACTATCTTGTTACTTGCGGGAATGAGCAAGAATCAACAAATGTCAATATAGATGAATATAAAAATTTTATTTACACAAAATGGCAAACATGGAGTAAATTGGTTTTGTGGATTGAAGTGCCGGTACTGAAAAAAAAAAAAAAGCAATATATTTATTATTTATTTTTTAAAAAACATTGTATACCGCTATTTTGTTTAAAAAATCAGAATTAAGAACATCAGAAATACAATAAAAACAAAGGCCAGTTGTTGCAAAAAAACCCCCATGTTCTTAATTGTCTGCATAAGCCTGGCAGAACAGAAAGGTTTTCAGCAGGCGCTTAAAAGTTAAAACAGAAGGTGCCTGCAGAAACTCTGTTGGCAGAGCATTCCAGAGAACCAGGCTGATGACACTGAAGGCTCAATTTCATGTTGATGTTAAATACACTTAGTTGTTACAAGTTATGCAGACTATCTGAACTCACATTGCTTCGACCATAAGCTTAAACAATACCTATTGTAGAGGTAAATGAAAGCAAAGAGTTTACCTTATATGGAAATCTCTGGGGAACCCGGCAAGTTATAGTGAAAGCCCAAGCATACTATGAGGGAAATGTCGAATGCAAATTACTGGGGTTTGGACTAATAGAAGGCTTGAAAGGTGGTGAGATTAGGGAAATGAGGAAAATAACGGATAGCAGGGGAAAGAAGATGCTAATAATGACCTGTCTTGAGGAAAGGAGCACAAGGATAAGCAGTTGCCTGAGTTTTACCACAACCTGTGATGGCATGATTATAGCTGTATATGGATTCCTAGTAGCAATTCAATAAGAAAGTGGTCAAGCAAACACAGAGAGCCAACCAGTAAGTCAGCACTTTCTCACTGAGAGGCCAAAAGGCTCAGACATGGATTGGATGGCTGATAAGATGGTCTTCAAACCAAGACCAACGCTCACCTTCGGTTTCTTAGAAACATTCTGATAACATTCCAAAAACGGAAAAAAGCTTTCATTTCAGGGTAATACTGCTTTGTACTTCCTGAAAAGGACTTAATTAATCTGAAGAAAGAACAAACGTGTCTGAGAGGCAAGTGTTTCTGGCGTAAAGGGGCCATAGCTGGTGAACCAGCTGGAGCTGGAAAAAAGGTACTCCTAGCTACCAAGGCTAACTGAGCCTCCAGTGAACACCCTCAGGGAACACTCTCAGGCTGTGGACCTGCTCCTTCCAGGCTGTCTCCCTACCTCCTGGACATGAGAATTCAGGACACATTGCACCTCTATCTTTTCAGGATTTAGGCTCATTTTATTGGTCCACATCCAGCCCATCACTGCCTCCAAGCATTCGTCTAATACCTCAACCACTTCAACCGCCTCTTCCAATTCAGATGGAACAGATAGAGCTGGGATCTGTATATTAAGGACATCTGTCACGAACCCACTCTGCACCAGGGATTATCCCTCCTGACACCCCTCACTTGGTTCAGGAAATCTCCACCCGGCAGAACACTTGCCTCAGCCTGGGTCAGATATGCTCTCTGCACCACAAGCTTCAGTCCTTCCATCTTTTGCCCCATCCAAAGGGTGACCACTGGTGTGCCCTGTTAGCACAATAGGATGTAGATACGGGAACTGAATAGGACCCTGATATGGTAGTGCATGTGACCAGGCAAACATGCAGGAATTTAAATGAACCAAATAACTTTATTAAAATACAAGTTGTTAAATAGTATATTGATGTATAGTCCCTATCTTCCCCACCTGTCCTATCCCCCCTAGCTAATATATAATTCACCCCTTTCCACCCAGCTCACTCCAACACAACCTCCCTCCTTACACTCCAAATCCCAACAACAAAAACAAAACTCCCAACTGTCAAAACCAACTTATTCAAACCTCCCTTAGAACTCTCACTCACACACACCCTCCCACCTGGCAGTCTTACATCACTCATACTCCCAGGCATTCCATTAACTATTTCAAACCCATAACATATTTAATAACAGTTCCCAACAACACCTCCAAATCTTCTGATGACAGCTCGCAGCAGCTTCATATAGATGTTAAATAGCATTCGGGACAAGATGCAACCCTGTGGAACACCACAGGACAACTCCCATGGTGCCAAACAGTAGGCTCCTATAACTACTTTCTGGAAGCGGCTCTGGAAGTAAGAGTGGAACCACTGATGCACAGTGACCCCAACCACCCTGAGATGCTCCAGAAGTATACTGTGGTCAATAATACTGAAACCCGCCAAGAGTTCAAGGAGACTGAGCAGGGTTGCACTCCCCCTATCTCTCTCTTGACAAATGCTGGTGACCGAGATAGTTTCAGTACCATGGCTAGGCCTGAAGCAGACTGGAATAGTAATCAGTTTCCTCCAAGTATGCCTCAAGCAGTAACTAATCAGTTTCCACGAAGCATGATGGGAAAAGGCCAGTGAATGTGGCCCCTGCTCTTCTTCTCACTTGATGAATACTGTGTTGAATTATGAACACCTGAAGAGGACAAATACTAAGAGTAAATAAGGGTAATGATTACTTTATTAATTTCTGCTATTTTGGGACTTGTTCCCAAACAAGATGGAATTGCTGGGATTAATTAATATGATATTCATAAAAGTGTTGTGATGGCAGTGGCAATCCATCAGTGTTGGGAAGACCAGATTTCTTGACATGTTACATAGAACATACATACATATACTTTAGAAACACACACACACTCGTATACAATGTGCTAATCAAGCTTCTTCCTGTAAATACAGGAAATATTTTGGTGGAATGTGGCTCACATCCTGTTCTTTTTAGCTTTATTCAATATCTTCTTCTTCCTGTTTAATTCAGACAAGTTGGAGTCCCTTCCAAAGATTGGTATTAAATTGAGGAAACCGCTCATGTAGTAAATAAGTTAATTTGTTTCCACCCCTAAAGATTAAACTATAGATTTTCTTTAACTGTTGTATTTCAACCCTGCATGTCCTCCTTTAACTCAATTTTCCTGATCATATTTTAAAACAGTTTGAAAAATAATATGCATATGCAGAAGTTTTTCTTTTCAAATCTGCCTGAGAGTTACAGGATCAGCCCCACTGCCAGAGGTGCCATCCCTCCATCTGCCGCTAACTATTGTTGTAGTTTCTGAGCTTTCCTTCCATTTTAACCCTGTTTTAACCTATTTTAAAAAGTGTTATATTTTAAAACGAGTTAAACTATGAACCACTGGTATGAGAGCAAGCCCTCTGAGCTTGTATGTTTCCCTTCCCCTCTTCTCCTGTAGCAGAGCTGTGAGGAGAAAATGTGAAACTTCTGTTTTAGATTTACTGCAGTTTTGTGTGTCACCTGATTCCTCAATTGCGGTTAATCTTTACTGTGGCTAGTGAAAACAAATCAACTGCATCATTTATGATTTCAAGTTGGCTTGTTTCTGATAGCTGTAGTTAAGACCGGTTTGTCCAGGTTGAGGCAACATGGCAGGGTGCAGTTAATCATAACCAGAAGTGAAAGCTGAACTCCTCCTCCTTGGCCATCCCAGAGGAGAGAGCACATGAACATGGTAGGTGGGGGATAACTCGACCAATCACTTTTGAGTACACTTCTCTAGTTTGACACACGGAATCTTCCCTCCCTGCCTGATAATACCGGCCTTTACTCCAGAGTAAGGAGAAAGACCACCCATGCTACATGGACTGACAGCTCTCTTGGGAGTGATTTCTGGAGATCAGGGCTTAAGAGCCAGCTCGACACAGACTCCATCAGCACCAGAGGCTTGTTGGATGGGAAGCAGTAGCTGGAACCACTCACCTGGGCAGTTGAGCCATTTATCCAGCCCTGCCTCCACGCTGTTGCTCTCCTAGAACCCTCCCTCTCTCCTTTCCTCTCTCATAACATCAGCTTTTACACCGAGAGAGGAGAGAAAACATTTTACTTCAGGCTTGAAAACAACGCGCTTGTTGTGTCCGGCATTCGGGATTGGTATTTTTTTTTAAAAAAAACTAGTTGCCATTTATATAATTGTTGATATTTTACTATACTGAAAATGTTTTTCATGACTCACTCTGGTTCATACATTTTGATAGCTTATTTTATAATGCATTTCCAATGTTATTTACATTACCAAAATGGATTCTTTACTTGGATTATTATATTGTGGTTGAATGGACATTGGATTGTTGTAATATTATATTGATATTCATTTTTTCCTCTGTTGTGTTGTGAACGAATTGAAATAACAACAACATTTTTATTTCTAAACAAGCCGCTTGAAAACAGTGCTGGTCTCAATGGGCAGATAGCCTGGTCTTGTGCAAGTTAGCTCCCTGTATCACGTTTCTTAAGCTGCAGACCCCTATGTCTCGAGTCCCTCCCCCCAACACTAAGGAGCATCTTTTGGCAAGGGGTCAGCACAAGGTGAGGGAGACCTGTAACGTGAATGGAACTTGTTTTTCTTTTCTGGATCTATATACTGGTGTGGATACTATATAATATAAACAACCAATCAAAAATCTGTGCGTTCAGAATATATAGGTTGAAAGCGCAACAACAATATTTAATAAAATGTGTTTCAAGTGTTTGGTAAATGCCCCATAAATCTAATTATTACACCATTATTACATCAAAATTATATTGTGGGAGCCCCAGCTGACAAAGCGTCAAGGCGAGTTAAGCAGCAGAGCAAGTTCGGCAGCAGGGCGAGGAGGCCAGGGCCCCCCACTCTGCCCGTCTGTTCCCTGACCTCAACTAAACCGCAGTCTCCAACCCATTGACGTAATAAACCTTAAACAAAACTATGCAGGTAAGAAGCCAGCAGGGGTGTGGGGGCTTTCCAGTGTTTTGCATGCCTGCAGCATGTACGACTATCTGCCTGTTGGACAGAAGTCGTGGGTATGCTCTCGGTGCAATGAGCTCCTGGCTCTCCGGGAACGACTTCATTTCTTTGAGGCCAAGGTGGCTGACCTGGAAAAGCTGAGAGAGGCAGAGAGGTGTGTGGAGGAGGCCTTCAGGGACGTTATAGCTGTGTCCCACTCCAACGATGATAGGAAGAGGGAAACGATCCCTTAGAAGGGACCCATTCGTTGGGGGATGAGCAGCTATCCTCTCGTGCCGAGGATATATCTCCAGGGGGTGGAGGGATCCTTGTAGTGGGTGATTTGATCATTAGGAACATAGACAGTGGGGTGTGTGATGGGCGTGTAGACCGCAAGGTGTTTTGCCTGCCTGGTGCGAAGGTTGTGGATATCGCCCGTTGTTTAGATAGTTTGGTAGACAGTGCTGGGAAGGAGTCAGTGGTCGTGGTGCACGTTGGCACCAACGACATGGGGAAATGCAGCCGTGAGGTCCTGGAAGCAAAATTTAGGTTGCTAGGTAGGATGCTGAAAGCCAGGACCTCCAAGGTGGCTTTCTCTGAAATGCTACCGGTTCCACGCGCAGGACCAGCCAGACAGGCCCAGCTTCGCAGTCTCAATGCGTGGATGAGACGATGGTGTCGGGTGGAAGGGTTTGGATTTGTTAGGCACTGGGGAACATTTTGGGACAAGCCGGGCCTGTACAAAAGGAACGGGCTCCACTTGAACCAGAATTGAACCAGACTGCTGGCACTTAAAATTAAAAAGGTGGCAGAGCAGCTTTTAAACTGACTGAGGGGGGAAACCCGACAGGAGCTGAGAAAGGTCCGGTTCAGAATAAACCTCCCCCCTGGGATAAAAACCAAAGAAATGATGAAATTTTAAAAGGGGTAGGCCTAGAAGTAGGCATTGTGAGAGCAGGGGCACAGGATATAAATTCAGAAGAGCAAAATTACCACAGGCCTAACCACAAGTGCCAAAGACACTTGAAGAGAGACAATGCTTACAAGTGCCTGTACGCTAATGCTAGGAGCCTGCGAACCAAGATGGGAGAACTGGAGTGCTTGGTCTTAGAGGAGAGCATTGATATAGTGAGCATAACGGAGACCTGGTGGAATGGAGAAAACCAGTGGGATACGGTTATCCCTGGATATAAACTATGTCGGAAGGACAGGGAAGGACGTATTGGTGGTGGAGTCGCTCTATACGTGAAAGAAGGCATTGAATCCAGCAAGCTTGAAACCCCAAAAGAGGCAGACTCCTGCACAGAATCGTTGTGGGTGGTGATACCATGCCCCAGGAGGGACTTAATACTGGGAACGATCTATCGTCCCCCTGATCAAAATGCTCAGGGAGACCTTGAGATGAGATATGAAATTGAGGAAGCATCCAAACTAGGAAATGTGGTAGTAATGGGTGACTTCAACTACCCGGACATAGACTGGCTGCATATGTGTTCCAGCCATGACAAAGAAGCAAAGTTTCTAGATGTTCTAAATGACTATTCCCTAGACCAGTTGGTCATGGAACCGACCAGAGGGACGGTAACCCTGGACTTAATCCGGGACCTTGTGCAAGATGTAAGTGTTGTTGAACCGATTGGGAGCAGTGACCACAGTGCTATTAAATTAAACATACATGTAACTGGCCAATTGCCAAGAAAATCCAACACGGTCACATTTGACTTCAAAAGAGGAAACTTCACAAAAATGAGGGGATTGGTAAAAAGAAAGCTGAAAAACAAAGTCCAGAGGGTCACATCACTCGAAAATGCTTGGAAGTTGTTTAAAAACAATATATAAGAAGCTCAACTGGAGTGCATACCGCAGATCAGAAAAGGTACCGCCAGGGCCAAGAAGATGCCAGCATGGTTAACAAGCAAAGTCAAGGAAGCTCTTAGAGGCAAAAAGTCTTCCTTCAAAAAATGGAAGTCTTGTCCGAATGAAGAAAATAAAAAAGAACACAAACTCTGGCAAAAGAAATGCAAGAAGACAATAAGGGATGCTAAAAAAGAATTTGAGGAGCACATTGCTAAGAACATAAAAACCAACAACAAAAAATTCTATAAATACATTCAAAGCAGGAGACCATCTAAGGAGACAATTGGACCCTTGGATGATAAGGGAGTCAAAGGTGTACTAAAGAACGATAAGGAGATTGCAGAGAAGCTAAATGAATTCTTTGCATCTGTCTTCACAGTGGAAGATATAGGGCAGATCCCAGAACCTGAACTAACATTTGCAGGAAGGGATTTTGAGGAACTGAGACAAATAGTGGTAACGAGAGAGGAAGTTCTAAGCTTAATGGACAATATAAAAACTGACAAATCACCGGGCCCGGATGGCATCCACCCGAGAGTTCTCAAAGAACTCAAAGGTGAAATTGCTGATCTGCTAACTAAAATATGTAACTTGTCCCTTTGGTCCTCCTCCGTGCCTGAAGACTGGAAAGTGGCAAATGTAACGCCAATCTTCAAAAAGGGATCCAGAGGGGATCCCGGAAATTACAGGCCAGTTAGCTTAACTTCTGTCCCTGGAAAACTGGTAGAAAGTATTATTAAAGCTAGATTAACTAAGCACATAGAAGAACAAGCCTTGCTGAAGCAGAGCCAGCATGGCTTCTGCAAGGGAAACTCCTGTCTCAGTAACCTATTAGAATTCTTTGAGAGTGTCAACAAGCATATAGATAGAGGTGATCCAGTGGACATAGTGTACTTAGACTTTCAAAAAGCGTTTGACAAGGTACCTCACCAAAGGCTTCTGAGGAAGCTTAGCAGTCATGGAATAAGAGGAGAGGTCCTCTTGTGGATAAGAAATTGGTTAAGAAGCAGAAAGCAGAGAGTAGGAATCAACGGACAGTTCTCCCAATGGAGGGCTGTAGAAAGTGGAGTCCCTCAAGGATCGGTATTGGGACCTGTACTTTTCAACTTGTTCATTAATGACCTAGAATTAGGAGTGAGCAGTGAAGTGGCCAAGTTTGCTGATGACACTAAATTGTTCAGGGTTGTTAAAACAAAAAGGGATTGCGAAGAGCTCCAAAAAGACCTCTCCAAACTGAGTGAATGGGCAGAAAAATGGCAAATGCAATTCAATATAAACAAGTGTAAAATTATGCATATTGGAGCAAAAAATCTTAATTTCACATATACGCTCATGGGGTCTGAACTGGCGGTGACCAACCAGGAGAGAGACCTCGGGGTTGTAGTGGACAGCACGATGAAAATGTTGACCCAGTGTGCGGCAGCTGTGAAAAAGGCAAATTCCATGCTAGCGATAATTAGGAAAGGTATTGAAAATAAAACAGCCGATATCATAATGCCATTGTATAAATCTATGGTGTACAGTTCTGGTCGCCTCATCTCAAAAAGGATATTATAGAGTTGGAAAAGGTTCAGAAGAGGGCAACCAGAATGATCAAGGGGATGGAGCAACTCCCTTACGAGGAAAGGTTGCAGCATTTGGGGCTTTTTAGTTTAGAGAAAAGGCGGGTCAGAGGAGACATGATAGAAGTGTATAAAATTATGCATGGCATTGAGAAAGTGGATAGAGAAAAGTTCTTCTCCCTCTCTCATAATACTAGAACTCGTGGACATTCAAAGAAGCTGAATGTTGGAAGATTCAGGACAGACAAAAGGAAGTACTTCTTTACTCAGCGCATAGTTAAACTATGGAATTTGCTCCCACAAGATGCAGGAATGGCCACCAGCTTGGACGGCTTTAAAAGAAGATTAGACAAATTCATGGAGGACAGGGCTATCAATGGCTACTAGCCATGATGGCTGTGCTCTGCCACCCTAGTCAGAGGCAGCATGCTTCTGAAAACCAGTTGCCGGAAGACTCAGGAGGGGAGAGTGTTCTTGCACTCGGGTCCTGCTTGCGGGCTTCCCCCAGGCACCTGGTTGGCCACTGTGAGAACAGGATGCTGGACTAGATGGGCCACTGGCCTGATCCAGCAGGCTCTTCTTATGTTCTTATGTTCTTAAATATACATTAATTCTAATCATCTAAAGCTTCTTAATGAGTAGAGAAATGTACAATTTTACATATATTTCCTCTAAATAGGGAAATATATACCTATTTTCACTAGATAAAAGTGGGAAATTGAGATTGCTCAGGAATTTAGTTTGAGATCTTCTGGGTTTCAGCACTTTGGCCACATAGTTTATGCTAATCCTCTTGAAAAATGTTTTGAGGTCCATTAAGCAGAAAGGCTTTCTGCTATAATAAATGACCACATTCAAAATAATTCAGATAGATGTGTGGAGATTGAGTAGAATGAAAATAGAATGTGTGAAGTAGAATTTTCTTGTAGTCTATATCTGTAGTTCTGTCACTTACGTATTTTATTTTATTTTAAGATGTTGGTTATTGGGCTTTTCATATGCTATAATTTTTTTCAGAATGCATATTTCATGAGACAGCTCTTACATTCTTGTGTCAGCTCAACTTTGTTAATTTACACACCACATACCAAATTAATTCTAAAACTTTTTAAGAATTGGACTTTGCTTTCCTATGCTTCCATACCACTTTCAGGGTTGACTGACGGAAATAGTTAGAGTATGTGACTGTTAACATAACTTTCCTTTGGAAAGGCAAAAGGGTCTGTTATCTTTTTAATTTGGGGGATTATATGATTCATGTGTGGTAAATATTTCATGCACTTTACAGTAGCCTTTGTATAAAGAGGTAAATGGAAAGTAAATCGATGTGTACTTTGAGACAGTAAAAAAGCATTACTTGATGTTATGTTGCATAAATATGCAGATTTGATTCCCTTTTTCTTTTTACAGCAGGAGTAAAGTTTTGCCATACCTGGAAATGTAAATGCACTCGCCCTAACGTAATGCTAGAGAAAAATTAAGACAAATGATACTGCATCCCTGCCACAAACTGCAGCTCGTACAAAATCCACTTTAGTTATTATACTGTGGATATGTGAACGAAACCCTCCTCTGTGTATGCACAATTTATGTTGAATGCAACATGAATCATTTTAATAGACCAAGCAAAAAGTCCCCAAAGTCAATTTTCAAATTATGAACCTTGGAACTGGAATACAACAACAAGGAGTTGAGGCTGTATTCTGAACTATGGATGAACCATTAAAAGCCTTGCACTTGAAGCTTCTTCCTTGATTCTAATTCCTTTAACTGTGAAAATATGCGAGCATTTTATGTTCTTTCATTGTATAAAAGCAACTCTGACAATTGTTGAATCAAACACGTTTGGGACATGTGGAATAGTTGTGACCTTTGACACTGTTGTAGTTCAACACTGCAAGTTCAACGCCTATGTTATATTTTATTAGCCTTGTAGCTAATCTTTAGGAGACTTAATTTTACTACCAACTCGTCGTCCGATTCTAATAAGCATGGCAATTAATGACACAAATACTACTTTGCAAAGTAATAGCTCTCACTTTAGTCCTAGCTATTTTCTTTGGCTGCAAGATATTAAACTACCACTTCATTTCACCTCTGACTTGTGTGCCTTATTTCACAGATATAAAAATTAATCATTTATTTCATGTGGATGATGGGAGCTTTTTGTTCCATAAGAAAAAGTTACCTGGAGTTTAAGAAAAAAAAGATGGCTCGTATCAGATTTTTCTGGGTCTCTCTAAACCCTTTTCTATTTTCTGCAGAATAATACTCTTGTCTAGACCACCATCCAAAACACTAGATCAAGGTCAGTCTGCTACTTTCAAAGTTTTTCATTATAAGTGAGAACAGCAAAGTTGAGGATGCGGAACAGCTTTGTGGTTCCTCACAATGCATTTTTGAATTGTTTGATGACCCAAATACCCACCCACCTGATCTCTCTACTCCTAAATATTATGAGCTTGCGATGTTTAGTTATTTTCAATTTTTAATTATATTGTCACCCATGCTTTATGAGTGTGGAATGAATGGCTTTGTTGGACTATTGTCCCAGGATTACCATCATTATATACTTTCAGAAGTTTAGAGCAATAAGGTATGCACATGCACCATTTCCTTTGCTCTTGGCTTGATTCTTAGCAGCTGACTCTATGAACTGACCTAACTGAAAAGCATTGCATTAGAGGAGATAGGAAAGTGCTACCTTTGGTGTTAGATCTGAATCAGCCCCTTACCACATGCAAGTTATCATCATCTGATGAACATGTGGATGTAAACCAGTCCAAAGAGCTTGAGCAAGTTACAAATTTTTCTTTCTTTCTTTCTTTCTTTCTTTCTTTCTTTCTTTCTTTCTTTCTTTCTTTCTTTCTTTCTTTCTTTCTTTCTTTCTTTCTTTCTTTCCAGCCTATATGTGTGAGTCAGTATGCCCCTAACTGCATTGTCCTTTACAAAGAACTCACAGAAAACAGAACACTATGTTGTTGTTGAGTGTTGGTGGAGATGGGGGAGAACTTGGTCTTTGAGCTCCACCTCCATGATTTAGGTGGATTTGAATTGGAGTACTGACCACCAGATCACTGTGGAGTTTTGTTTGTGATTTGGCATGGTGTACTGCTGATGAAAAAGGCAAAAATTCCCTGGGGTGTGTCTGAAGTAGCTCTTTAGATTTTACATTCTGATCTAACATCTTTAATGTGTCACTTTGGAACACAAAGGGCTGTACCACTGAAGTCATTGCCTAAGCAGAACAACTTCCACTCATTTAATGGAACTCCCCCTCCCTCTTCTCTTCCCTCCTCCCAGCTCCTAAATCTGCTATGGGTTTTCCACCAATCCTACTGAACAGATGGGGGAGGGGTGCAAGGTGCACACAGAAAAGCAGAAGAAGAGAAAGTTCCATTGCACAAGCAGAAGTTGTTCCGCTCATGCAATGATTTTGCTGGATTCAAATGAAAAGCAGAATAATGTCTGTGGTGATTCCAAACAATTTCCGCCCCCTGCCCCTTGATCATAGTGCTTAATCCTTGTATCCCATCACACATGAAATCTACTTGTACCACTCTGATTACTTCTAAGGGTTGGTTGCTCTTGCTTAATGTTTCTTATATTTAACTTCTTCAGTATCATCTCCTGTTATTTTGGGTTTTTTTAAAACACTTTTATAAACAGCCTGTTCAGTTTTCTAGCAGCTGTTCTCTACTGGTAGGCATTCGGGCAGTGGTATATTAACACCTGCAGGTGAAAGATTCAGACATCTGTATATGCTGCTAATAGAATTTTCACACTTTGGCACATGTACATTCTTTCACAGTTCTTCATGTTTAATGCCCAGTCTTTTACAGATAGTGAATAAAGACACTGAAAAATGGAAATGGACTGCCTTCAAGTAAATTCCGACTTATGGTGACCCTGTGAATAGGATTTTCATGGTAAATGGTATTCAGAGGTGGTTTACCATTGCCTTCCTCTGAGGCTGAGAGGCAGTGACTGGCCCAAGGTCACCCAGTGAGCTTCATGGCTGTGTGGGGATTCGAACCCTGGTCTCCTGGGTTGTAGTCCAGCACCTTAACCACTACACCACACTGACTCTCAATAAAGACACTAACCTTTTATATATAACAAGTGTTAATATTGTTGCTTGGCCTATCTACAATATTTGGGAAATGAGTTACTGATTTTGGCTTTCATTCTTCACATGGTATTCTGTAGGATAGTATCTTATCTATGCAAAAGTATTTGCAGTTTTATCTTTTAAGTCTGCAAAGAGCATAGCTGAAGCATTAAAATAAATAGTAGTGCTGGTACAGCTAATTAGGGGAAAAAGCTATATTCAAAAGAAGTCTACTGGGGCAATTTGGAATTAAAAACTAATTTAGAATCTCTAATAACTTTAAGCACTGAATGCCACAATTTGGGCTAAGCATAGCAAAATGCTTTGTTTACGTGATTGTAATTGGATCATTGGCATCCGTAGAGCACAGAGTGTAATCAGCTGTGTAAAGAAGCATATCACTGAGATCCTCTCTGGCTTTCTAGGCTAGTAGGAACCTCAAATTATTCTCTAACTAGAGTAGGAGCTCCTCCTAGGGGTGAGATTCACAGTGGGTAATTTGCAGAAGATGGTGGGGTGTATGCGAGGTATTAACATTCACCTCCCCCCCATATGATTTGGATTGAAGCTCCTGCCCTAGATTTTGTAAATTTGAGGGCAGTTCATGTTCAGTCTTGTAAATAATCAAGTACATGATTTTTTCTCTGCAGATTTGGCTGCCATACTGGTTTCCTTCTCTGTCTTATCCAACAAGTTCTAGACTTTCATTTCAATTTACATCTTGGTTTGTTCTGTATAGTTATAGGTGTCTTGGATACAGAAGGGTCTGATTTAGCAGTGACATGTTCTTTGTGCAATTAAGCAATATTTGTAAGATGGAAAGGGCTTACAGCTCTGGCGATACGATTTCAGGTACAGTCTCCTCCATTTTTACTTAAGGATTTCTAATAGCAGGGCAAAAATATGCCTGCCTGAGACTTTCAGTTATAGTAGACAGTTCTAGGATAAGATAGACCTATGCTCTGACTTGGTGTAAAGCAGGTACATATGTTCACATTACTGAACTAAAATATCCTTGGTATTTTTTCCCCAAGTGTGAGGAATCCACACCCCAGTTTCAAACCCTTGAAAGTTGTACACATGGCTGTGTGTACCCTCCAGTGATGCCATCGAAGTGAAGACATTTGAACTGGGCACACATTTCAGCTAACATTTGAGAGTTCCAGCATTCTTTTTCTTTTTTAAAAGACAATTGCCAAGCCCTTAAGATGGGGAAAGTAGCCTTAAAGATGAAAATGTGGTTCTTTAATTGCCCCAGCAGGCTAGACGGTGGTGACCAGACAAGTCTCAAGAGGCTAAAATCTGTTTGGAAATATTTATTTTAAATCCCTTAACAGGAAACCAGTGAACCATATAGGATATGATCATCATAATAATATCAAACAAAACAGCCCATTATGCATAAATGAATCTTGGGTAAGGAAGAAATAAGGAACAAAATATACAAATAATGATTATATGGAAAAAACAAAATTAGAAGAGGAAGATGCAACATTTTGGCTACATAACCAATGACACTAACAACTGAACTCTAGAATAGAGGCAATGACAGATAAATGTTATCTGCCTGCTTTATGCAGGTTACAGAATTTGAGTTTCTTTAGCACTATATATATTTCATGCTCCCCAAAGAAGGAATTGTGTGTGTGGGAGAAAGCTTTTGCACTCATGTACTCATTGTGGTTTTCCCATAGATATCTCGTTGGCCAATGTCAGAACAGAATGCTGGAGCAGATAAGCCTTTGGTCTGATCCAGCAGGGATCTTCTAATGTTCTTAAGGAGAATCTTGTTCAAATACCACTTTGTCCATGGACCTTAATTTCTAATATGGAGAATACAATGACCAATTGATTGGTGAAGATGTTCACATGATACTGCAGCTATCAGAATTGGTCTTCACCTAGCTTGTTGGGCTGTGTATAGCCATGTACCTTCACCCATATGTGTGCATATGCCTGTCAAATATTGCACCCCAGGGGTCCCTTGACCTCAGCACCCCAAGGGGGTTCTTCGCTTCCAAGAACAGCCCCAATTCTCTGGTTTCCCAGGCAAACTTTTACCTTCCTAGGATTAGTTACACCCAATTACCAACCTGGAAGGGGTATGCTGCCACCACCCCTTTATTCCAGGGATCAACAAAGCTCCCAGAATTCCCTCTGGTTTCAACATTTTAGCTTGATCAACTTTAGTTCAAATTTAGTTATTCTTGACACTGTCAATCACATTTTCAGTCCAAATTCCAGCATCTGTTTAGAATTCCTTCCCCTTAAATATTAGACAGGCGCCATCTCTGTTATCTTTTCGGTGCCTACTGAAGACCTTCCTCTTTCAACAAGCCTTTTAAGTAGAGACCTTATCCCAGTCTGTGTTGGAATTGTTTTTTAATATGTTTTTAAAGCTTTTTTAAAAAAATATGTTTTTAAAAGATGTATTGTTTTAATATGTTTTTAAGGATGTTTTTTAAATATATTTTAAAGTTTGTTTTTAAGATGTTTTAGAGTGTTTTTAGTGCTTTTGTTTGCCACCCTGGGCTCCTGCTGGGCGGAAGGGTGTAAAATATTATTGTTGTTGTTGTTGTTGTTGTTATTATTATTATACCACCTGTGGCAGATCATGTTGCTGGTTAGTCTTTAAGGTGGCACAACTCTTACCTTTTTAGACTGCATGTAATAAAGTGTTTTGTAAAATCAAAAGTGCTCTGTAGGTGACAAGATGGCAATAATTTAAAAAATACTTTAAAAGCTGATGTGTCTAAAGCAATGGTTTTCAGACATCTTCAAGAGTCAGTGTGGTATAGTGGCTAGAATGTTGAACTTAGACTGGGGAGATCTGTGTTCAACTCCTGCCTCAACCACTACACAAAACTTACTGGGCATCCAGTCACCATCTCTCAGACTATGGTATCTTACAGGCTGATGCGAGGTTCAAATGGAGGGGGAAGCAAACCTCTGTTGCTCTTCTGCTCTGGAGCTCCTTGAAGGGAAGCCAGGATAAAAGTATAATAAACACTTTCTGAGTAGATTTGTCTATAATAGAGCCCTGACACATCCACTTCAGAACCCCTCTACATTTAGAGTGTACTGTTGAACACGTCAGACACTCCTCTGGTCCTGAGCTTTGTAGGGATAGCTAATAATGGTGGGCAACCTCTCTGTCCTAGAATCAGTTCAGTATTAAGGAAGGAGTCATTGACAAGCTTCTCAGAAACTCTCATTTTCCTAGGAATGCCCTTTGAAAGCTTCTGTGCTAAACTAAGACTGAGGTGATCTTTTTCCAGTATGTTGAAATTCTTGTTGCTGCTTCTCCAGAAAGTTTATTTTCCCACTTTGTCTTTTTGATGTCTTTGCTCTTAAATGATTATTAATCCAACATTTTAAAAGCCATTCAATGAACATTTTCATAATGAACGATTTCAAAATTTGATGTTGTAGAAAATTTGATGACAGGAATATTAAGCATCTGGTCTATTCACGAAGCATAGCTTTATTCTTGCCATCCTGTTAAGCTTCAAGGTATCTAACATAATTGGTGCTACCATCTTGCTGCTTGGACATGGGGTGGCAAACGTTCCTAAGCCACTGCTGTTTCCCCTTTATGCAAATTCCCTCTTTCCTGTGCTGTGTCTTATGATTTTCCTGAAACCATGACCACTAGTGGCTATTTTCTCCTTTTCCTGTAGCCATCCATTGTGTCACCTCTTAAATGACCAAACTACATATTACACAAAGCTACGTTATTCTTTCCTCCATTGTTTTATTGTTAACCCAAAGCAGTCTGGGCAGGCTGCATCTGTGCCACAGATCCATCAATATTGATTTTGTTTACTATCCATTTTCTGTTTGTCCTCTCCAGCACCATTTGCCCTTTCTTCTTCTGGCATGTGCAGGGGGTGTTGTGGGGGATGGAGAGGACTTCTATAATTTCCACTAGTTTGGAAAACTATTTCCCCAACTTTTTCCTTATGCTTTTTGACACATGTAGAGGACTTGAGTGACAGGAATTTCTATAATTTGTTCTGGAATGCTGAGGAGGAGTGGGAGAGTCTATTGCTGTTTCTTACCTTCCCCAGCCTACAAAATTACTATTTTTCTCTGATTGGGGGTTGCTTGTGGGTACCCTGTGTCTCTCCCCACCTCCATAATTTAAAAAGCAATTTGGCGAGAGCGATTTTGAGCTGAAATAAGGCTTTTGAGGCAAAAGGATTTGTGTGGTTATCCTGCTTTTTGAACTGGCTATCCATCAGGGCTCACAACATTCATAAAATATAATAGCAGGCTATGTGTAATGCAGTATTTACCTGCCTCGTGCATCTCCCGATGGTTTGGCACAGTGCAGTTAGGATGGTTAAGAGGACTTTTTGTACCTGCCCATAGCACAGAAAGAGCCATAGCTCAGTGGTAGAGTGCTCAGTTGTGGAGACCCCTGAGTCTTGAAACCCTAGAGAACAGCTGCCAGTCAGTGTACACAGTACTGAGCTAGATGAATCAATGGTCTGACTCTGTATAAGGCAGCTTCCTATGTCCCTATGCCACTCTTCTGCTCAGACTGTCAGCTTGCTCAGGCTACTTTTGGTTTTAAAAAAATGCAGAGGAAAGAACCGTGGAATACCCTTCTAATATATAATTTGACCCATTGTGTCTCTTCAATGTATTCTGAGACCACTAGAATTACATCTTTGATTACATACATAACTTAATAAGCAGTATGACAATGCTTTCTATCTTCTCCTTGCCTTAAAAAAAGAATTGAATTGATGGTATTTCATTTTGTTTCATTGCTCTTATATACCACCTTAATTTCATCACAGAACTTAAGGCTCCTTGTCCTGGCTCCTGCCCAAGGCCAAACCACAGAGGTGCTTACTTGTAAGTCAAGAAGAAAACTTTTTTTATAGCAGTCTAACAGTACAAACTCAGCAACTAGAAAAGAGCAGAATCAAGTCCAGGGGCTCTTACAAGGCAAAGGAGTAGCAACAATCCAGTCTGAGAAGACAAGGTTCAAGAGTCCAAGGTTGGTAGCATGAGTTCTCAGACTGCATGGGATCTATGAAGTTGTTCCAACAAGTCTCCCTGCCTACTTGCCAAGCTTTTAAGCAGAGGTGGAGAAAGCTCAGTTACTCACGAGAATCCCTCTTCTTGAAGGATTTCCTGGCCTTGAAGATGTGTGCTCTTCTGGAGGGGCCAGTCTCCTCTCTTCTGATGCTGTGGTACAATAGACTGGGCCCCTGAGCCCCTCTCATCCTTCACAGGCTGGGATGGGGCAGTCCCTGGGTCTCCCACCTCATCAGGCCTGGGCATGTCTGGAGCTGGGAAGAGGGTTTATCAAGCTGCTTTTCTATGTAGTCTCATCCCCCCTCCTCCCACTCCGTGTCCTTGTCCTCGGATGCCTCCCACTCCAGGTCTGAATTAGAGGGAGCCATGACAGCAGTGTACATGGAAGTGCCAAGGCAATTTCCTATGCAGGCACTGACCAGATCTAGACCCAGACCTCAGGGCTGTGTCCACATTGGGGGGTCCTGGCAAAGATTGGGCCATCCTGCATTGGGGCACTTGCACTGAGCTTTCCTGCTGCCATAAGTGTGCAGCAACATTATTTTCTGGTATTTCCTAACCTGCTTTTTACTGAGGTCCCAAAGTGGGTTGCATACACTAAAATGGAACCACAAAATGATGTACAATCCAGAAACCATAAAACAACAATAAAAACATTAAACAGATGCAACTGATAACAGCATTTACAGGGAGTACAACTGAAAAATCCATACTTTATTTCCGAAGGCCAAGGCAAACAGCTGTGTCTTAAGATATGTAAAGTGTTGGTGCCAGATATGCCTCCATGGGGAGGGCATTTTATATTTTTGGGACTGACCTTCGGTCACAGGGCTGTGGAGTTGGAGTCGGAGTTGGGAGCAATTTTGGGTGGAGTCGGAGTTGGGAGCAATTTTGGGAGGAGCCCGAGTCGGTAGAAATGTACCGACTCCAACTTCCAAATAAATTTTGATTGACAAGAAGCAATTTTGGGTGGAGTCGGAGTCGGACAGTAGAAAAATAGAGGAGTCGGAGTCGGACAGTAGAAAAATAGAGGAGTCGGAGTCAGACAGTAGAAAAATAGAGTCGGAGTCAGAGTTGAAGGTTTGGTGTACCAACTCCACAGCCCTGATCGGTCATGGAGGCTGGGGCTGATGGGGGCTGGAGTCCCACAGCATCCGGAAGTACCATATTGGCTATTCCTGCCCTGGAATGACACTATACTGGTGGCATTGCAAGTAATTTAAATTGTGGCTGGCTCACAGACTGAGCCATCTGGTGCATAGACTCTGGTTCAACATCAGCAATGGGCCTCATTGGGGCACTGGGGCCCAGGAGCTGCTTGAAGGTGCCAGATGCTGATTCTGACCTTACCAGTCCTGCCTAGATTCAGTAAGATTGTTTTTATCATGTGCCCTTGGACTCATGCCTGTGGTTTTTATAAGCAATGCTTTTAAAGCTGTGACAGAAAAGGAGAAGAGGAGCCTGTCATCAGATACCAAGTAGGGGCACCTACAAGGGAGCTTTATCTAACTTTTATAATATTTTGGTAGTAGGTAGCTGTGTGCTAAAAGGTTTTACTCCAGATATAGTTTCAGTTTTGAGCTAAGCTGTTATCACCTCTTACCCTGTTCTTCAGCCTTTTTTTTATGGGGCTTTTCATGGGGTTTTGTGCACTCTGTCATTACTCTTCTCAAATCGGGTGAGATGTATTGTCCAAAGGCCAGAAGGAGAAAGTGTATAATATTTTTTTTTTCACTGAGCTGAACAGAATACCCAGCCAGGTGTAAAGAAGAGTGGATGGTATTTATGAATGAATGCCGTTATTATGACAGGATGATGAATTAACATGCTTGGTTTTGGACAACTCAGGTGAGTGGATGTGTGGTCTGGTCAATCCTTAAGTCTTGTGGTTTGTGGTAATGTCAGACACAAATTTGACTTGTCATTCATCACAGAGATAAAGATAAACCATGAAGTTCAAGTGGATGCAGTCTGCCTTATGTTCAGTGTTCTGATAAATAAAATAAGCATTTGGCATTTAGCTTTAGCCAGTGGTTCCCTTTCCTCTCACTTTCATATCTAATGTATCTCTTGATAGTGCAAATCAGACTTCAGTGTCTAGAAACTGAGAATTTTGAAGAACTTTAATTTTTGCATTGGAGCATTATTGTTTGCCCAAGTTCAAAGGAATAGTTTATAATACTTTTGTCAGCTCTAGTAGCAAAATTGTGTTATCTAAGAATAAAAGAGATTTTGAACCTCTGTGAATAGGAATTTGGATTTTGGGTACTCTTCTGAGTGCCCTATTATCACCCTTGCTGGTTCTAGGGCAGACTGAGTTGTTAGAAAGTGGGTGGGTAGGGGGCTAGAATACAGAAGCACTGGGGTATTCCCGTAGAACTGAAATATCTACTCCTGACCAGCTTCTGATTTATTTTCTACCTCCTGCTCTCCATTGTATTCCACACAAGCTACAGTTTCTCAACAGTCTTAAACATTTTACAAGTCACTACATGAATGCAAACTATTATGACATATCTATACTCAAATGTATATCATTTTACTAATTTAGCTGTCATGGCTTTCCCTCCAAAGAATCCTGGGGAATTATAGTGTGGTGAGGGAGCGGAAAATTCTCTGTTTAGATATTCACTGTTTCAGATCATAAAATTATCTGAAGCCTCAGCGTTAAACTTATTTAACTCTGTGGCACAAAGTTATGAAAATATAAAGGCTATCAAGCCTGAATCGAAGAAAGCCTTGGCTTTCTTACTAGATGAAACTAATGAAAAGGGCTAATCTGTTGCATTTAGGACTGCCTTTCCCAACTAGTGGGCCACCAGATGTTGTTGGACCACAACTCCCATCAGCCTCAGCCAGCATTGCCAATGGTCAGGAAAGATGGGAATTGTGGTCCAACAACATCTGGTGGCCCACTAGTTGGGAAATGCTGATTTAGGAGATCCGGGTGCAATGATGTGTCTAGGAACAATCCAAAACTGGTTCAAACGTATAGGTAAAGTATGGTTTAGTATTTGGGGCATGACCTTTTCTTTTTTTTTTTCAATAATTTTTATTCAAATTTTCATAAAACATACAAAACGAAATCATAAAACATTCAAAGACAAAAAACAAAATCAAAAATAGTTAAACAAAAAAATAAAAATAAAAATAAAAATAAAAAATAAAGAGTAAAATATTGACTTCCCATTTGTCAAAGATCAGATCAGTTATAAGTCTATAATATATAACAATCCTGTCTCTTAAGTCATATTATAAAATCACTTTCCTCCAATAGTTATCTTACTTAATCATCAAATCTCATAAACATTACTTTATTCTTTCCACAAAAAGTCAAAGAGAGGTTTCAATTCTTTAAGAAATATATCTATCAATTTTTTTTTCCAGATAAGCATATCAATTAATCCATCTCATTACTAATTATGATAATCTTATTGTCATAACCATAGTCAAAATAAACATTTCAATTAATCCATCACATCAGAATCTGTTAGGTTCAATAATTTCAGTAGCCATTGTTCTATTATCCCTATTAGTTCCATTTTCCATCTTCCATCTTCAGTAGTCTTGTTAAGTCCAGTAATTTCAGTATCCAATCTTCCATTATCAGTATTCCATAATAATCTTGCTGTCAAAACCATAGTCATATAGTAAGAGTCTGATGGGAATTACCTCTATCCCAAATATTTTCTTGCCATCCATTCTGAATAGGTTGCTGAAATACTGCTGTAAAATCATATCTCTGTTCTTTTTTTCAAAATACACTGGGTCATCTCTTGAAAGTTTTTCCATTGTTACATGGCTGCAGTTAATTCCATAAATTTTCTCTATATTGGGCTCCATCACATCATTCCAGTCCAGAAGATTATCCATGCCATTGATAACTTTATCTCTAGAATCTTCATTAATTTCTTCAGAGATAACATTGAGTTCCAAACAATAGATTTTATTTCTAAAGTCCATAGACTCCAAATCTTTTTCCTGTTCCACGTTTGTTCCAATCTCCGGGGTCTCCTCTCTCACAGGGACCCCTGTTCCAGTCTCCAGGGTCTCCTCTCTCACAGGGACCCCTGTTCCAGTCTCCAGGGTCTCCTCTCTCACAAGGACCCCTATGTCTTTAATCTCCTGTGTCTCCAAACAATAGATTTTATTTCTAAAGTCCATAGACTCCAAATCTTTTTCCTGTTCCACGTTTGTTCCAATCTCCGGGGTCTCCTCTCTCACAGGGACCCCTTCCAGGGTCACCTCTCTCACAGGGACCCCTATATCTTTAATCTCCTGCGTCATTTTACTCAATTCAATTTTCAGCTCCTTACAACCCTGTCGCAGGTTTTGTTTCGTTATCTCAATCTCATCCATTATTTTCTGAAACATAGTTATTTCCAGATTCTCAGCCACTTTCTTAATTGCCATTTTAAAAGAAAAATATAGGAAAACCACTTCTTATTTCAGCAACAATTGGGTTAATACTCCAAACTTGGTGACATCACAGTATAAACAGAGCAGACAGCCTTATCTCTCCATAGTTAAGTAAACAAAATGCAGTTCCCAGGATCGAAACAATTAATGGCAGTCGTCAAGAAACAGATTCGTCAAAATAAAATAGACCAAAAAGAGAGTAGTCTCAGACAGTATAATATTCTTCAAAATAAAAATCTGGAATAGAAATCCCTCTTCTGTGTATATCTTTAGAATGCAAATCCAGGACAGCTTTTTGCAACAAAAACAGAGATAAGCTATTAATTAGTGCGTAGCAGAGAGAAGTTATGGCTCCCCAGTGAGATGTCAAAAACCGATCAATCTGGCAAATCTCTTTTAAACAGCAACAATTTAAGTCAAGTAAAAGAAAAATATAGAAAGAAGGGTGCTTGCCTGTTAGTGCGTTCTCTCTTAGAAGATAAGATGAACGTTCGCTTTAACAGATAGAGCTTGCTGTTGAAAATCCGTCCCACCTTCGTCGGCTGGACCTCGTCCCATAAATTAATGAGATCTGGTCGTCCCAACAAAAATAGGCTTTGAGGTTAATCTCTTCGTTTCTCCCTACCCGGGAGAAGTTTAATCAGTCAAAAAAAAAAAAGAAAAAACTGACTGATATATCTGAATAAGCTTCTTTTGAGGCAGGAGCCCGTCTCAAAAGCAGGCACAGGCTAAGTCACCCTTCCCGGAAGTCGGGGCATGACCTTTTCCTCTGGTGTGATCTCAAGGAGGAGATCAGAAGTCTCATTTCCATTTTCAGTTAACTAATGGTTATGCCCCAACCCTAAACTGTGGCTAATATTAACTGTGGTTAATATTAACTACAGTTTAGGGAAATACGATGATTTCATAACCCACAGTTTGATTTTGGTTTGCTTCAATAAAACCTAGTTAAGACTAAGTATGCCCAGGTTCGGCCACAAGCTATGTTTTGTTAAAGGTTCCGATTTCCTCCTTGTGGCTATGTTGAAGGAGGAGAGGGTAGAGTGGTGTGCATGAGGCTCATTAATGCATCGCTAAACCTTAGCTTAGCATTGCATCTAAAACAGGCATGTGATTGACATTAGGGTAACAACCCACCATGTTAATATAATGTTTTCACTTTCTCCAGGACTGAAGGCAACTGAAACAAAATAAAATTTATCTGAAAAGTACTCTAAAACCATCTTGCGGATTAATTTTTAAATGATACCAACATTAATTCCGTAATGGCAGAGTTCTTTTTATTTTATTTTTTTATCTGGGTAACCCAAATCTCTTGTAAGTGACTTAGAGGTGATAAAATTATAAGTAAAAATTATTACCTTACCTTTTGAGTGATGTGTGTGTGTGTGTGTGTGTACAAGTAGAAATAAGGCACAGATGTTGTGAAACCTCACATCCAACATTTTTTGGAAGACCTGGGTCTTAGTATTGTAACCAACGAAGGAAGATACTTGACCTCTTCGACTAAATCATGGTGTTTTGAAATGTCATTTGGATCCTCCCCATTTATATTTTTGTCTCTCAGGCATAGGGAAACGGTATATTGACCCTAACTAATAAGACCTTTATTTCTGACTTCAGAGCAACGATAAATTGTGCTATTGCAGCTAAAAGTGAATATATCAATAGAGTGGCAACACAAAGGCAAACAAGAAACAGAGTTAGTCTACTATAGTGTCAAGAAAAGAAAAGAAAATGTTACATAAAAGGCCTAGTTAACTACAAATGTGTCCATCTTTTTACAAAAATGATATATATATGTAGAAAACCATTAAAAAATATGAAGTCATTCAAGAACAGTCTTGTCCCAGTATGCATTCCTGCATTTTCTAAAACCACTGAATTGCATCAGCTAGTTAATGCCATTAGCATATGCAAGAAGTCTGAAAAATTTTTCTTACATTGATGTTGTTTGTCAGGGTAAAAAAGAACTTTGGGACACGTCATATCCCACAAGGAAATGCATTTCATTTTCTTGAATTACATTATGGTCTATTGATACTTTTTGGTCAGAGGTGGTTGGGGAGGGAGAATGAGAAGGAGGGAGTGCACATTACAGAGTGGAAATAGAAATTGGTAGGATATAATGCTACTTTGCTATGAGCCATGTTACCTGAATGTAGCATTTTGTAGCATCAGCAGTTTTTAGCAGCTTTAACTTTACCAATGCCCTTGATGAGGTGCAGAGTTGCCGGTATTCTCGTAAAATTTCCTCAGCGATGGCTTCTTCTGTTCTCTTTATTTCCTTAAGTGAACATCTGTCTAATTGTTCACCTCCATTGCTTTAGTGCTTTCCTCATGCTTTCTCTGTTTCCAGACAATAAACTTTATTTTCTTCATAAGAATTCAGTCTACGCAAGGGTATTAAGCAGCTTGTTTGCACCTTTTAATTTCTGGAAGTTTTCCAGGAAGACTTTTTTGCAGTAGTTCCACTGGGTTCATCACTGAATCATGCAACATAGCATGGCACTGTGTTCAGGCGTTTTTATCAGTTACCTTCTGTTTATAAACATCTGGCTGGAAAATGTTTCTGATTTCCTTAGCTTCCTTTCCTGCTTTCCTTTCTCAAATCTCTCTGTATCTGATGTGTGGGATAGGAGATATACAGGAGCTATAATTTTCATAAGGTGCAAAGATAGATACAGTTAGTGTGAAATATACAGTGGGGAAATAAAACTGCTTGCTTGTCTGAGCTGATGTTGCCTAGTAGGTAAGAGGCTGAACAACAAACCTGAATTTGACCTCTGCCATGAACTCTCTAGGTGGTCTTAGGTAAGCAACTCTCTGTCAGCATCACTTATTCCCCCTCTTCATTTCCAATTTGGTGTACAGTACTACTGACGTACCTTATAGCAGGAGTAGCCGACAGTGTGCCCTCCAGAAGTTGTTGGACTACATCGCCCATCAGCCCCAGCCAGCATGGCCAGGATGATGGGAGTTGTAGTCCAACAACATGGAGGGCATCTCATTGGCTTCCACTGCTTTATAGGGTGGTTGTAAGGATTATATCTAGCTAATGCATGTGAAGCTCTTTGAACATTTGAAATCACAAAGTATTAGTATTACTACTACTACTATTACTGTTATTATTTATTTATTTATTGCATTTATACCCCACCTTTCTTTTCCTGATAGAAACCCAAGGCGGCTTACATATGGTTCCCAGGCAGTTTCCCATCCAGGCACTAACCAGACCTGACCCTGCTTATCTTCAGCAGGGTGCTGGCCTCATGTGCTTTCAGACCATAATGAAATATGCTAGAAGCAAATTCTGATGTAGTTGAGGGGAGTTTTTTTTCTTTCTGTAGTAAAAACATGATTTAATTTTTCTGCCCAGGATATAAAAATCTTAGTCCCATCTAGTGACCTAGGGCTTATCCACATGGGAGCATTACGTCACATTAAAGATGCTGTTTTTGCACCGTCCACATTAGGGGCTCATTGCCAGTTGCAAACACAGTGTTTTCTATTCACACTGAGGGGAAGGATCAATCACATAGTTTCCTAATTACCATGCCCTCTAATTTAACATTTCCACTCCTTCTGGTTGCTTGGTGATGCATGTGATGTCCCTGTATTTTAATATCTGTAAATATGGTAAGTGCGGGTTTATTAAGCAATATATGGTAAGTGACTGAGTAAGAGGGGGGAGTACATGGGCTAGAATGCTGGAGAATGTTGGATGATGATTGGCTGAGTGTTTGAATGACTGAAGGTATAAATGAGAGGATGACAGTTGAGTCTGGGGGGGAGTTGTTGAGGAGGGCGGTTGGTTGATGAGAGGGATTTTGGAGGAGTTGGTTGGCAGAGTTCTGAGGGAGGCTTGGATTGTATTTGGCTGTTATTTAGGAAATATATATATATGACCAGAAACATAAAGAGTGACACTATATGAAACCATACGCTTGTTAAACATACCTTACATAATCTTGTTATTTCCTGGTGTTTATAAATAAATATTTTATTGGTTTACCAAAAGCCTGATCCTTGGCTGGGGCTTTCACAGACCAGAAGGGTGGGCAGGGTAATTACCAAGGTTGGGAAACAGTATCAATGGTGGCAGCGGTGAAGAGATAGTGTATCATCAAGTATCCAGGGCAACCCAGGGCTGTATGCTTTATTGGCACAAAGATATAGGGGGGTTGTGGCCTGCAAGTGCACCCAGACACACAGTAACAATAAGCCAGAAGGTAGATTAAGGCGAAGTCTCTAGCAGTATTGTTTACAGGGAGTGGGTGGTGGTGCTGCCTGGCAGTGGGATCTTGTGAGAGAAAAATAAAAACTACATTTCTCCCTGGTGGGAGGCACGGGTGGGAGCCTGACAGGTGGTGCCGGGGGAGGAACATTACAATGCAGCACCATAACAATGCAGGTTTGTTCTACCAGCTGCAGTGGGTTCCATTTTTTTTAAAAAAGAAACAACCTGGAAGTGCAATTATTTGTATTTTCACTAGTATGAAATACAAATCTTTGTTTGAGCAGTGTTATGCTTTTTGCACACAAATTAGGGGGAAAATAAAAATAACCACCATTTGTAGCAACAAAAAAGGCGAACACAATGGAGGAGAGCAGCTGGAAGTTGCTTGTCAGCCCACAGGAAATGAGAGAAGGGAGAAGGAGATAGTGGGCATGGAGAGGGGAACGACTGACACACCCATCTAAAGGCATCGAAACAAAGTGCAAGGAGCAGTGCAGTGCAGCACAGTGGAGATGGTTTTTCCTCCCATTTTTGAATTATCAGTGGCTTTGGTAGCATGGATTTACAAGGGGGAAACTGTGATAGCTTCTGTTTGCCAATAACATCATGTGAACCATGCAAATTAAAAGGAGATGAGAGTGGCATCAAATACAATAAACCACCGTGTAGATGAGCCCCTACATTATCCTCACAAATGGATGGGGAATTATTGCTCTTTCAACATTGTGCGCTCTCTCTCTCTCTCTCTCTCTCTCTCAACAAGGTTAAAACCCTAAATGCAACAATACAGCGACTGGTAGGTAGGGACAAAGAGAACTATTGGGTAGAACAAGAGCCCTATTCCGAAAGATTAGAGAAGTGAAAGGCAAATTTAAACCAAGAGTAGGGATGTTGAATAATCAACAGGGTAACATACTGACTGACTGAGATGAAAGAAAAGGAAGATGGAAGCAATACACTGAAGAATTATATAAAAGATGCAAGGATGACAGATTCATTCACGGCAGAACTATATGATGAAGATCCAGAAATTTTAAACTGTGAGGTGAAAACTTCTCTTAAAATACTTGGAAAAAACAAATCATCAGGAACAGATGGCATACCCATAGAGTTGCTGCAAGCAACTGAGACTGAATCTGTCCAAAAGTTTGACAATTTTTTTTCAAGAAATATGGAAAACTAAACAATGGCCCCCAGACTGGAAGCGTTCAAAATAGATCCTAATTCCAAAGAAAGGAGATCCCAGGGAATGCAGTAATTATTGAACTATTGCCTTAATATCCCATGCAAGTAAAGTAATGCTCAAGATTCTACAACAAAGGGTCTTACCATATATGGAGCGAGAAATGCCAGACATCCAAGCTGGATTTAGAAAGGGAAGAGGTACCAGAGATCATATCTCAAACACACATTGGATAACAGAATAGACCAAGGAATTTCAGAAGAAAATCACCCTGTGCTTTATAGATTACAGCAAACCCTTTGATTGCGTAGACCATGAAAAATTATGGAATGCCTTGAAAGAAATGGGGGTGCCACAGCATCTGATTGTCCTGATGCGCAACCTATACTGTGGACAAGAGGCTACTGTAAGGACAGAATATGGAGAAACCAATTGGTTCCCAGTCGGAAAGGGTGTGAGACAGGGGTGTATTTTATCACCCTACTTGTTTAATCTATATGCAGAACATATCATATGGAAAGCGGGATTGGACCAAGATGAAGGAGATGTGAAAATTGGAAGGAGAAATATCAATAATTTAAGATATGCAGATGATTTGAGATATGCAGATGATCCATATTCTTAGCAGAAACCAGTAATGATTTGAAATGAATGCTAATGAAAAGTTAAAGTGGAAAGTACAAAAGCAGGACTACAGCTGAATGTCAATGATAACATTTATCATTTAATTCTAGCTTATCACTATGGACCCATTATTTATTTAAGGCTGTTCTTGTATAATCTTGTGAAGAAACTCAAGAAGACTAAAATGATGACAACAGAAGATTTATGTAACTTTAAAGTTGACAATGAAGAGATTGAACTTGTCAAGGATTATCAATACCTTGGCACAGTCATTAACCAAAATGGAGACAATAGTCAAGAAATCAGAAGAAGGCTAGGACTGGGGAGGGCAGCTATGAGAAAAGGTCCTCAAATGCAAAGGTGTATCACTGAACACTAAAGTCAGGATCGTTCAGACCATGGTATTCCCAATCTCTATGTATGGATGTGAAAGTTGGACAGTGAAAAAAGCGGATAAGAGAAAAATCCACTCATTTGAAATGTGGTGTTGGAAGAGACCTTTGTGGATACCATGGACTGCGAAAAAGACAAATCATTGGGTGTTATAACCAATTAAACCAAAACTATCACTAGAAGCTGAAATGGTGAAACTGAGGTTATCATAGTTTGGACACATAATGAAAAGGCATGATTCACTAGAAAAGACAACAATGTTGGGAAAAACAGAAGGGAGTAGAAAAAGAGGAAGGCCAAATAAGAGATGGATTGATTGCATAAAGGAAGCCACAGATGTGAATTTATAAGATCTGAACAGGGTGGTTCCTGACAGATGCTATTGGAGGTTGCTGATTCATAGGGTTGCCATAGGTCGTAATCGACTTGAAGGCACATATCAAGTGCAAAGTCATTTTAAAACTTTTTACACAAGCATGCATGTGCATTTGCACATATATCTTTATGGAGCTTTGTGTAAGGAATTCTGATTTAATTAACAGGAGTACAGAACTTCCACCCTCTTAAATGGTACTAGAATTTTTCCCAGTATGATTTTCAATATAAAGCTTCATTTTATGTGTGAAACAGTTCATTTTTTTGCTTGTAAGTTATGAAGCCTTCAAGCATAATTATCAGATACTGATATGGATCCATAAATAAATAATATACTAGTAGAGCTTTATAGAGTATTTATTATGTGTGACATAGCATAGAGTTTTCTAAAAGCAATGTTGTCTTTCACTCTGAACCTAGCTTCTGGCAGGGCAGGCTGCCCAGAATATCAGTGATCTTGCAGTTATTGCTTTGAGTCATATATAATCTTGTTTTTTTCATGCAACGAATAAATCTCTGGGCCTCAATGCAAAAAGAGGAAAAAAGAAAGAAAATAAAATTGTAGTTACTGTATAATAAAAATAAACCACTTGTCATGACTGCAGCTGACATTTATCAGCCTATTTGTGGGTGAGCTCTCTCTCTCTCTCTCTCTCTCTCTCTCTGTGTGTGTGTGTGTAATATAGAACATAATTTGTCACTTTGTAAATACATTCCAGTCTAAATCCCTGCCAGCATTTGTTAGAGTTTCAAGGATTAATGTGCAGCGCAGTGCATGCCTGCGCTTTCAGGCAACAACATTGCTTATGATTATGAACCCTGGGATAAAACGATCGGGGGTCTTTTTAAATTTGGTTAAACATTCCTGTTCCTTGGCCATTAGGCTTCCCCGATCTATACTTGCCATCTGCACAAGTGGTATTCACTATTTTCACATCTGTAAAACCTCTTTGGATGTACCAGTTACAACTATGAGTTCCTCCTCTCATTGCATGCATGAAGCCTTATGCACGGGGCATTCCTGTTGAGATTTTGAACCACCTGAATCCT
The DNA here is from genome assembly GCF_030035675.1 of Rhineura floridana. NCBI lineage: Eukaryota > Metazoa > Chordata > Lepidosauria > Squamata > Rhineuridae > Rhineura > Rhineura floridana. The sequence goes on along the minus strand of NC_084492.1, from coordinate 14,731,899 downwards.
CAAAGGCTTAGAGTGGTCTGCAGCAATTTTTTTCATTCTATGTATTTCTTTTGGAGCGCACATAACAGATTAAAAACACCAATAAAATACTGCAGATTTTCCTGAGAGCGTGGGGGAGAAATCTTGGCATCTTTTCAGCTGGGTTGGCATAAGAAGTTGACAATATATCAATAAAAGCTCATGCAGTGTTGCAATAACAAGCCATAGCACTTTTTACATTCTGCTCCAAATTTCAGTCAAGAAAATTTGAGGTTGGTAGTGCACTGTGCTAAATGGCAGTGGCACAGCAATTCTTTTTTTTTAATTTACAAGATTTATAAAGAGCTTTTCAATTTAAACTCCCAAAGCAGTGTACTGTAATTAAAAAGTAAACTGTAGGTTAGTGGTTTCTGTGTCAGGGGGATTGGCCAGTTGCCTGTTGGGGATGGGGTTGCACTCCCTCTGAAATAACAGGTTTTTAGTTTGGGGGTGCTCCTATGTCCATCTTTGTTCCTGGAGGCTCAGGTAGCCTCAGTGGCTAAGAGTGCTTTTTATCATCTACAGCTGGTACACCAACTATGACGGTTCTTGGATAGGGATATTCTGGCCATGGTGATTCAAGCATTGGTAGCCTTAATATGGGATTATTGGCATTTGCCTTGTATTGTTTCTTTCACACTGCTTAGAGATTATTGTAAGTGGTTGTTGAAATAAATAAAACCTTTTTTATTAAAAAAATACGATAAAATATCTAACAATCAAAACTACAAACAGCAATAAACAATAGAAGGATCTAGTCTTTCCCAAAGTGCATAGCTTCCAGATTGCCATTAAAGAGGAATGGCTGAAGAGGGCCTTTTCATATGGATGGACTGTCCATGGAACGATGTTCCAAAGCTCTGGAGCTATAATTGGAAATAACCCATCCATAAACTACTGATTTCCTTATGAGTGTAGGGCACAAATCTGGGATACACTCTCAGCTGGGGTTGGCATATGATGATAACATCCAATAAAAAAAATCACACAGTATGGTGATGATAACAATTGGAGTGGTTATACACAATTGTTTGAACAGTGAATCCTTTTTTCTGCACATCCCTCATGGCTGTACTATTGTGAGGCCATTCCATTTTTTAAGAATAGAAGCACAGCATGTTGAGCCTGGGACAATGTAATGCTCCCCTCAAAAATGCTTGTTTTGCTGCTTGCACTTGTACTGTGGAATGTTGTTGCCCATGGACACAGGACACCTACTTACTTTTCTTTGTGGTGATGTCATTTTTAAATTATTATTATTAATTAAATTTATATCCCATTCATCCTCCCAGAAGGAGCCAGGGTGGCAAACAAAACACTAAAACACTTTAAAACATCTTAAAAACAGACTTTAAAATATATTAAAACAAAACATCATTAAAAACATATAACAAACCATCTTTTTTAAAAAAGAACTTTTAAAAACATCTTAAAAAACAATTCCAACACAGATGTAGACTCTCTGCTTAAAAGGGTTGTTGAAATAGGAAGCTCTTCAGTAGGCGCTGAAAAGATAACACAGATGTTCCTTTCTAATATTTAAGGGGAGGGAATTCCAAACGATTAGTGCCACAACACTAAAGGTCTACTTCCTATGTTGTGCAGAACAGACCTCCTGATTAGATGGTATCAGCAGGAGGCCCTTACCTGAAGAGCACAGTGATTGACTGGGTATATAAGATTATGTCCCTTCCCAGATGGATTCTCTGTGTCAGATTATACAGATAATTTTCATTTAATAATGAACAGAATGAATTTTATTGATTTTGTGCATCTATAACTATTGGAACTCATGGCATCAGATTGCACCCTAACTGGAAGTCATTTGCACTCAAATCTGAGGAAACCAGCATCCTATCAGACTGCATGTGTGTCCTATGTTTGATAACATGCCACTTAAAAAGCTGCTGCACACTTCAAAATATACTCTTGGACATGCACCTCTGTGAGGGTCATAGATACCACATGCTGGATATACCCCTATAGATGTGGACACCATTATCCAAAAACTGCACAATGTCTAAGGAGGCTTAGAGCTTCTGTTTCTCACATATCTCTCCACCCATGCTACATGGCAAACATCTTTTGAGCTTGGGAGCAGGGATCTGCTGCTCAAAGTGTATGTATATGTGTGGGAGACAATCCTGTTAAGAGTGCTTAAACCCCTGGACACACCTAAGTAGCCTCTTTAGATCCTGGCCAGAAAGTGCATGTCTAAAGCTGTCTTTAGCAACAGGTACATAAAACAGGTAATCTATTCTTATGTTTTAAGGTTTAGAGAAAGAAATGACAGCCTTCTCTCCTTTTAACACTCAGTTAACCGTGGCTTTGAAACATTGGCAGACTTCCTTCTCTCTCAGTCAAGTCCCTGTAAAGATGTTAGGAACATAATTATAAAAAAATGCCCACCAAGCTGTTGTTCTTAAGACATGCACTGCTTTCAAGTCCTAGATGCAAAATGTGAAATGTCTTTTAGGAAAACAGCTGAGGCAGAAAGAAACAGAAGAAAAATGTATGGTAAAATTATTCCATCCACTAGGGCTTCTAACGGTCCTCTGTGAGTTATCTCAAATGCTGTAAATGCTGTAAAGGAACCTATTCCAAAAACAGACAACATATCTTCAGTTGGCCTTAAGGCTTTGCACCATGTGATTCATTTACCCCATTCACCAGACTGAAAAGTAATCTCATAGCATTCAAAATACATGCGTGGCTTTATAAAGCCTGTCTAACATAAATACTCAAGTGCATGCATTAGCGGCTATAATATTTACAGCCTGAAACTGGAATAAAAGCATTTCCTTGTTTTCATCCATCTTGCATGGAGATCATCATTACCACTTATTGCTGGACATTGTTGACTGTCATAACCCATGCATCAAAACTATCATGCTAATGGCGTACTCTGGTCTGGATTTCATTTGTCCATGCTTCCTAGTCTTTGAGGCAAGTGTCAGTTCAACTTTGATTCTTACAAATTTATATATTGTAGACATGGTGGAAGATATTCTGCACATGGTTCCTTTGGGCTTCTCCATCTCCTTTGCAATCTTTTATCCTGATACACATTTTATCCCTCAGACTATAAATGCAATTTTTGTGTGTACAAACGTATGTGTTGTCCTCTCAGACTGGACTATTTCTCAAGTGGAGGTGATTGGAGTTTTCTTTATTGAACTGGAATACATTGATTTTCTTTTCAACCCTCAAAAAGTGAAATGTTGTCAGTGCTGACATGTTTTATGTGAAATACAGTTTGTGTGTTGTGTGTTTGTGTCTGTATATAGAATATCATTATATACTAGATTAGCTATGGTTCACTCTGGTGCCTTTTAAAGTACATCTTGCATTTCCCCCTTCTCACCAGCACTTATAAAAGTTATAGGGACCATAGCATATTTATTAAGAGTCTTCAGTTGTGTATAAAACTAGAACAGCTACAAGTAATGATAGTTGGTGAAGGATTCTTTATCATAGAATTTACCTTTAGTCATCTATTATTTATTCCAGCTCTTTTATATGCCATTATAATAAATATTATGACAGAGAAAGCTTTTATGCTTCAACTTATTGTAGTTCTCTTCACTTCCTTGCAATCCTTCAGGAAAATGTAACCACACTTTACCTATATTTAATGTAAATCATCACTTGCATTAGAATGAAAATTACCCTATTGGAAAAAGGCTCCTTCTTCAGTGTCGAGACGTAAATGCACAATCATGTTTACTGCCAAACTACTGTACCATGCAGTGTTCATTTTTAAACAGTTTTTAAGCTGTAAAGTGAGTACAGCACATATCATGAAATTGCTAGCTTTCTGAGTGTTTTCACTTTCTGGTTAAACTTCTGGCTTGATAAGCATTTTTCTAAGCGTGAGTGCAAAATATTGCCAATTATATTCTAAGCGGTTTTAATAGATTTGCTCTATGTAACATGGAGCATTTCCAGAATTAAATAAGAGTGTTATCTACTGCAGTTTCTTCCAAGGAGAAAACACACGCAGACACAGAGTTTTCTATCTTTGTGGGGTACTTTTGGGGGAAGGAGGGGAGATAAAGCAAGTTCTGGATATGATTGAGCATATGGTTAATATAGATCCCTCTATTTTCTATTAAATGTTTCAAGATACTTCATTGTAATTCATAACTTCTTAATAAAGAAGATTAATAACTTAATTGGATGCATCTGGAAGTGGACTATAGTCTTCAAAAGCTTTTGGTATAATAAATGTTAGTCTTTATACACAGCTGTTGGCTGTGTATTCCACATCATGCTAAAACATAGTTTAACACACTGTGAACAAACAGGAATGAATCACAGTGAGCCTTGGGCTTGTGTGTTCCCTCTGTCTCTTCCCATATGGCTAGTAAAAAGAGTTTGGAAGCTTTCAACTATACTTTTGATTAAGTACAGTTTGCTATGTTTTCTGGACCCAAAACTGTGGTCTTGACTGTGGTTAGCTTAAGACAATTTCAATAAATATGGTGTAAAGTTGGCTTGTTTGAGACCAACCATAGTTATATGTGTCCGTCCAGAGCTTGGAAAAGTTACTTTTTTGAACTACAACTTCCATCAGCCCCAGCCAGCATGGCCACTGGATTGGGCTGATGGGAGCTGTAGTTCAAAAAAGTAACTTTTCCAAGCTCTGCGTAATACAAGTTGCAAAGCTGGACTCACACCCAAAGGAGAACAATGCGAGGGCTTTTAAAAGTCCCATAACTGTCCTGACTCTCTGTTTAAGAGAGAAAGTGACATACTCAAGGCAACCTCAAGGTTCCATCTTGTCCCCCATCTCTGTGAAGCTGCTGGGAGCTATCATCAGGAGATTTAGAGTGAATTGACACTCAGCTCTATCTCTCTATGCCATCTGTATCTGGAGAGGTGGTTGAAGTGTTAGATCAGTGCTTGGAGGCAGTGATGGGCTGGATGCGAGCCAATACATTGAGGCTGAATCCTGAAAAGACAGAGGTGTTATGTGACCTGAGTTCTTGAGTCCAGGAGGTGGAGAGACAGCCTGTCCTGAGTGGGGTTCTGTACCCATGGAAGGATCAGATCGATCACCTGGGGAGCTCCTGAATTCAGCCTTGTCACTGGAGGCTCGGATGGCCCTGAGTGCCTTTTGCAGCTCCAGCTTTGGCCACTTTTAAACAGAGATGACTTGGCCATTGTATCAGAGTTTGGATGACTGGTCATTTGCCTGCTTTGGATGGTGTACAAAGCCCTGCACAGCTTGGGACCAGGATACCTGAAAGACTATCTTACCCTTATATCTTACCCTGCCCTCTGCAGGTGAGGGCCTCCTGCAGCTACCATCTCATCCGCTCAACACAGGAAGCAGACATTAATGTTGTGGCACTGACATTTTGGAATCCCCTCCCCTTAAATATTAGACAGGCGCCATCTCTGTTAACTTTTGGGTGCCTATTGAAGACCTTTCTCTTTCAACAAGCCTTTTAAGTAGAAGCCTTATCTCAGTCTGCGTCTGTGCTGGAATGGCTTTTTAAGATGTTTTTAAAGTTATTATTTTAATAAATTATAAATTAGATTTATTAGTTGCTTGACACCTGAAGGTCCTCATGTAGCTTGTATAATGGTAAAACAAAACACACTATGAAATATAACAATAAACAACAACAAAACAATAGCAATAGCACTCCCCACGGAGCCACAGGAAGGTTTAGTAGTGTATTAAAACATCATCTCAGTCTATCAAACGCCTGGGAGAAAAGGTACATCTTTACCTGGTGCCAAAAAGATGACAATCAAGGCACCAGGTGGACCTCACTGGGGAGCATATTGCAAAAATGGGGAGCCACAACTGAAAAGGCCTTTTTTAAAAAGATATTGTGTTTTAATATGTTTTAAAGCCTTTTGTTTTTAAGATGTTTTAAAGTGCTTTTAGTATTTTTATTTGCCACCCTGGGCTTCTTCTGGAAGAAGGGCAAGATATAAATTTATTAATAATAATAAAAATTAAAAATGTACTCTGTACAATGCTGTACAATGCTCTGTAAAATGCTCTGGTACCTTTCAGATTGGATTATTGCAATGTGCTCTACATGGAGCTGTCCTTAAAGATGACTCAGAAAGTTCAGCTGGTCCAACATGCAGCAGCCAGATGACTGGCTGAGGTTTCATTTAGATCTGATATAACCCCTGTTTTAAAACAGCTACATTGATTGTCAGTTTGTTTCTAGGCTCAATTCAAGATGCTCACACTTGTGTTTAAAGCCTTAAACAACGTGCGTCCCAAATACCTGGAAGACTGTCTCCTTCCCTGCAGCCTCTCTCGGGTGTTGAGCTCATCAGAAGGGACCCTCTTGGTAGTTCTGCTGCCCTCAAAAGTTCAGGTGGTGGTGATCCAGAAGAGGGCAATTTCTGTGGCAGTCTGTAAGTCATGGAATTCCCTCCCCGTAGAAGTCCTGCTTGCACTCAGGTCCAACTTGTGGGCTTCCCATGGGCATCTGGTTGGCCACTGTGAGAACTGCATGCAGGTCTAGATGGGCCACTAACCTGATCCAACAGACTCTTATGTTCTTATGCATCTGACATCTTCGCTGTACAACTATCATCGTATGCTGAAGACATACCTCTTCACCCTGGCTTTTTTACACTTGAGATGTATAAAATACTGCTGTTATGCATTTCACAACATTTGTAGCCTTTCGTCAAGATTCAAGTTAATGGCAAAATGAAGTTAAGATTTAAAACAACAGCAACAAAAACTTCCTAGTCCTCCTAGGTATGGAGAGAAGCTTGTGAATAAGAATAATGTGTTAATGGTCAAGTTAAAAATCCAGACATGATGATTTAACAACATTTTTTATGGCTTATAGATCTTGCAATGATTCCATGTGTTTCTGCCTTTATAATTCCTGTATATGACAGATGCTCTTGGAGGTCGCTGATTCATAGGGTCGCCATAAGTCATAGTCGACTTGGAGGCACACAACAACAACAATTTCTGTATGTTCAGTGCTTCTGTGGCATAATTTGTTTGGCATCTCCAGAAACGTTATTTTTGTTGACGACCTTGTAAAGACTTCCCCTTTGAGCTGCTGAAGAAATGCCTCTACTGAGTCTTACTGTTCTCAGTAACATTTGGCCTAATGAGACTAAAAAGCTGCAGAAGTACAAATGAGTTTAACTGTTGGAAATAAGGGGACATTGATTATCTTGGCATAGGTGAACGTGTTGTTATTAGACAGAAGATTTCATTTCACTGGCTGAACGGACAGAGTAGAAACCCATATTCATAGCTTGGATTTGTCATGTATACATAATAATTGTCCATTAATCATTTTTAAATATTTTTTATTCGAACCCCTCCCCCCAAGTACAGCTTTGTTATTCCAACAGATTTCTTCTGGCAACCTTCCCCCTCACATTTCTACTATTGCAGATGCGTCCTTTTTTTCGTTCTTGGAACCAGTAGCAGAGACCTGCAACCTGACACCAAGAGCAAAGGCATTACCTGAGTAATAGTGTGTGGACTTGAATCACTGTTCCCAAGAGCATAGTAACTAACAGCTTGTGGTTTAGTCTGTTGAACTACTTGATGTCTTTTGACCCCTTGCTGTCCTTGTGTTTGCAGCACTCTTTTTATTTTCCCTTTGGAGATGAGAACAGAGCATTATAGCTTTTTAAAAAATAGAGAAAAGAGAACCTCTGTTGCAAAGGAAAGCTGGCAGGGGAAAAATCCACTGGATGGTCAACGTTTTGTCTCGGGTTTTTATTTTACCCAGGAGTAGCTTCTGACTGGTGATGAGAGTCAACCCTGTGCAGCCTTTCATATCTGTACAATGCTCCCTGCTGGGGGAGATAACTCGGCCACTCTCTGAGTGGTTCATGTTCACTGCCATCTTCCCGGGCAATAGCACCAACCGAGGTGGTCTTTCTTCCACCTCTTTTAATAAGCACCATACTTTCTCTCTGTGTTAGAAATGTACCAGTCCAGAGAGTGATCAGGATTGTGCCTTCTGCCCTCTGCCATATCTATCTTCATGTGTTCAAGGTTACATATGCAGAGGTCTTCATGCATATGTATCCCTATACTCATATATTAGAAACTGACCTGCACATTCGGTTTTTGTAGAGAAGGAATGGCATGTCTGGACATGCATAGATCTTCATGCCTTATTTTAGGCATGGTTATGGGAGGCATGATGGTGATTCATCTATATGTATATCCCTACACACTCAAGAGGGTCTGCACAGGATTAGAGTCTGTTTAGAAATTAGGTAATACTTAACCACACCAGATTTATTTATTTATTTTAGTTTCTCTCTCTGTCTCTCTCTCTCTCTCTCTCTCTCTCTCTCTCTCTCTCTCTCTCTCTCTCTCTCGTTCAGTTTTGGTCTGAGAGCTGTGTCTTATTTTTTATTTATTGAAAATAGTTTTAAGAAAACTGGGATATTGAATTAGGTGGATGAGAGTTCTCTAGTTTCTTAGACTATGTAAACTATATATATGTAAAGACGTGAAATATATCATTTAATTCTAGCTTATCACTATGGACCCATTATATAGATATTTATTAAGGTTGTTCTTGTTGGGCTGGTGACCAGTAGGCATTACTGTCTCTAGTAGTTTTCCATGAAGCCTGCAAGTGTGAAGACGTAACTGTGGTTAAGGGGGAGTTATGTCTATGTCCTGTCTGGGAACGGACGGCCAGGGCCGTTGCTATGGTAGCCATCTGATAGCGACTGGGAAAGTTCTAACAGAGTCTATATGTGTTGTTTTCTTCTGAATTATGCCTCTGAGCTGAGAGGCTGTCTTTTGTGTTTATCTATGGAGAGAGATGTACCAGAAGGGGGGTGACTGAAGAATCTCTACATGTATTTACTCTTAAGCCTCTGGCCTTAATGTCTTTCAATAAAGACTCTTAACATGCTCTGAAGAAGTTTCTTGCTCAACTTAACTCCTACGTAATGTATGCTGTTTCACACAACAACGCACACATGCCAACAGTTCTTAAGCTCTGTATAATCTTATGCTGAACCTCAAGAAGACTAAAGTAATGGCAACAGAAGATTTATGTAACTTTAAAGCTGACAATGAAGAGATTGAACTTGTCAAGGATTATCAATACCTTGGCACAGTCATTAACCAAAATGGAGACAATAGTCAAGAAATCAGAAGAAGGCTAGGACTGGGGAGGGCAGCTATGAGAGAATTAGAAAAGGTCGTCAAATGCAAAGATGTATCACTGAACACTAAAGTCAGGATCATTCAGACCATGGTATTCCCGATCTCTATGTATGGATGTGAAAGCTGGACAGTGAAAAAAGCGAATAAGAGAAAAATCCACTCATTTGAAATGTGGTGTTGGAGGAGAGCTTTGTGCATACCATGGACTGCGAAAAAGACAAATCATTGGGTGTTAGAACAAATTAAACCAGAACTGTCACTAGAAGCTAAAATGGTGAAACTGAGGTTATAATACTTTGGACACATCATGAGAAGACATGATTCACTAGAAAAGACAATAATGTTGGGGAAAACAGAAGGGAGTAGAAAAAGAGGAAGGCCAAATAAGAGATGGATTGATTCCATAAAGGAAGCCACAGACGTGAATTTACAAGATCTGAACAGAGTGGTTCACGACAGATGCTCTTGGAGGTTGCTGACTCATAGGGTCGCCATAGGTCATAATCGACTTGAAGGCACATAACAACAAAATCTTATATGATTTCAAGTAGCATGGTCCATGCATAATTGCTTCTAGAGTTAATTTGTGATTTGCTTGTTATGAAAAAATAGTAATAATAAGAAATATTGTAAAACAAGTTCAGTTCTATTTATTTTATGATTAACTGGGAATAAAAAGAGTGAAGGACTCCTTAGTCATCCCACACAGACCAGTCATACTGTAACAGCACCTCAGCTCTACATATCACACAATACATCCCTATATTGCTGCCTCACAAATCAAGTTATTTCAGGAAGAGTTGCTCTGGTTGTCTGACTTCATCAACAACTTCTGAGAATATCCCTGTGTCTTTAAGAATGCTACAAATTTAGAACACAGTATTTGACACTGTATTCTGTGCTTCTCCGGGTTGATTTATGTCCATCATACGGTTCTAATCTAATTTAAACATGTAGCTGTTGTCTGGACCTGCCTGAGTTTTAGACGGTGAGGGGGACATGTGCAAGTTGGAGAGGGTTACTGCGGGAAGGGTGGGAAGCCATGATATCAAGAGGCTAGGCGGCAGATGCTGGAAAGGTGCGGGTGGCAGGCCACGCCAGCTTAGGGGAACAAGGGATAGATGCATAATATCCATCCCCTGTTCCGGGCCTGTTCATAGCCAGAAGACAGCTGGGGGATGTACGGCTCCACCCAACCTTCGACTGCTGTTGTGTAATGCCAGGTCTGTGGTACAGAAAACAACACTCATCCATGACATGATCATGGATGAGAACGCAGACCTGATGTGTATTACGGAGACCTGGCTGGATGAGGCCTCAGCCCCTGTGCTTGAGGCCATGTGTCCAGCCGGTTTCCAGTATGCACAGCAGCCGAGGGTTGGTAGGCGGGGAGTGGGAGTGGCAGTTATCTATCGGGAGTCCTTGATCTTTGCCAGACCCCCTCTCCACGAGACCAAGTTTGTTGATTGCATGTAGTGGAGGTTGGGCCCAAAGGGCAGTTTAGGGATTCTGCTTGTGTACCGCCCACCCCGCTGCACAGCAGACTCCCTGGCTGAGGTGCTCGAGATTGTCTCTGGGGTGCGGGTCCTTTCCCCCAACCTATTGATATTGGGGGATTTTAACCTGCATGCCGAGGCAGCCCTCACAGGAGCTCCTCGGGATTTCATGGAAACCATGACTTCCTGGGAACTGCACCTTAGTAATATTGAGCCCACCCATGTAGCCGGTCATGCTCTTGACTTTGTGTTTGTCTCGGGAGGAGGGGGAAATGCTCTGAAAATGAGGGCTATTTTTTCAAACCCCGTGTCATGGTCAGATCACTATCTGGTAAATGTAGACCTCTCAATGCCACACACCCTCCACAGGGGACAGGGACCTATTAGGATGGTCCGTCCCAGACGCCTGATGGAGCCTAAGGGATTCCTGAATGCGCTGGGAGAATTGGAGCTGTCTGAAGGTCGCCCGGTCGAAACCCTGGTGATGGAGTGGAATAGGGAGATCACCGGGGCAATTGACCGGGTGGCTCCGAAACGTCCTCTCCCCCTGAATAGAACTCAGATTGCACCCTGGTATACACCACGGTTGCGGGGTCTGAGGCAGGAGGTGAGACGACTAGAGCGCCGGTGGCGGAAATCTCGCTCCGAAGATGATCGGACACTGGTTAGAGCAGCAATAGCTACCTACCAAGTGGCAACAAAGGCAACAAAGAGGGATTTCTTTGCTGCCTCTATTGCGTCCGCGGAGTGTTGTCCCAGGAGGTTGTTCCAAGTGGTCCGAAGCCTGGTCGGTCCAGTTGCGCAGGAACCCATGGAACATTCTAAAGCCTCCTGTGACACATTTGCTAAACACTTTGCTGATAAAATTGAGCGTCTGAAGAGCACGATTCCGTATGCTGTGGATACAGGTAGTGAGCCAGAGTTGGCCAATTGCATTCCGGTCCGGTGGGATCGGTTTCAGCCTCTTTCCTCTGAGGAAGTGGACAAGGTGCTCTCTACTCTGAGGCCGACCACCTGTCTGTTTGATCCTTGCCCTACATGGCTCATTATGGGCTGTAAAGAGAGACTGAGCGAAGGGATCAAGGTAGTGGTGAATGCTTCCTTGGAAGAAGGTACAATGCCATCAGCTCTCAAGGAGGCGGTAATAAAGCCCATTCTAAAAAAGGCCTCCTTGGATCCCCGAGAGTTGAACAACTTTCGCCCAGTCTCTAATCTTCCATTCTTGGGCAAGGTGATTGAGTGAGTGGTGGCCAAACAGTTACAGACACACTTGGATGAAGCAGAATATTTAGATCCATTCCAATCGGGCTCCAGGGCTGGACATGGAACTGACACAGCCTTGGTCGCTCTGGTGGATGATTTCAGGAGGGCGTTGGATAGAGGAGAACATGCATTCCTCGTACTCCTGGATCTCTCAGCGGCTTTCGATACTGTCGACCACGGTATCCTTTTAGATCGCCTGGAGGGAATGGGAATAGGGGGCACTGTTTTACGGTGGTTCCGTTCCTATCTCTGACAGGCATCAACGGGTAGCATTGGGAGATGAGGTTTCAGACCCTTGGACTCTCAATTGTGGTGTGCCACAGGGATCTATCCTCTCCCCCATGCTATTTAACATCTATGTAAAGCCGCTGGGAGCCATCATCAGGAGATTTGGGTTGCAGTGTCACCAATATGCAGATGACACTCAGCTCTATCTCTCGTTTAAGTCCTTACCAGAGGTGGCTGTGGATACCATTTCCAAGTGCCTGAAGTCCGTAAGTGAATGGATGGGAGGTAATAGGCTGAAGCTGAACCCTGACAAGACTGAGGTGCTGCTCGTAGGAGACAAGAGAAGGTTAGGAGATATAGACCTGGTGTTTAATGGGATAAGATTACCCCTGAAGGACCAGGTCCGCAGCCTCGGAGTCATTCTTGACTCCCAGCTGTCCATGGAGGTTCAGGTCTTGGCAGTGAGCCGGGCAGCTTGGTATCAATTACATCTTATACAGAGGCTGCGACCCTACCTTCCTGTCCATCTCCTCCCACGGGTGGTACATGCCCTGGTCTCCTCTTGCTTAGACTACTGTAATGCGCTCTACGTTGGGTTACCCTTGAAAACGGTCTGGAAATTACAGCTGGTACAGAATGCGGCGGGACATTTGATTAAGAACTGCCGTCGCCGGGATCACATCACTCTGGTGTTAGAAGATCTACACTGGTTACCAGTTGTTTACCGGGCCCAATTCAAGGTGTTGGTACTTACCTTTAAAGCCCTAAACGGTTTTGGCCCAGTTTAACTGAAGGAGCGCCTCCAGCATCACCAAATATTCCGCCTGACGAGATCAGCCTCGCAAGACCTTCTCTCGGTCCCACCAGTTAAAACAGCTAGGCTGGTGCAGACCAGAGAGAGGGCATTTTCGATTGTGGCCCCTACCCTTTGGAATTCCCTGCCCTATGACCTTCGCCATGCCCCCTCACTGCCAAGTTTTCACCGAGCCTTAAAAACCTGGCTATTCAGGCAGGCATACAAGATTCCTGGGCTGGACTAGTTTTATTGTGATACAGTTGTGGATGGTTTTGATTAATTATACTCTGAGGTTTATGACCTATGTTGTATTTTATATGTTGTATTTTATCTTATTCTGTACCGAAGAGTGGCCGTTAATTCGGCCAGATAGGCGACTCAAAAATAAATTATTATTATTATTATTATTATTATTATTAATATTATTATTATTATTATTATTATTATTATTATTATCATCATCGTGATATTGCAGTACCAACACTTTGCTGTTTATCTTTTTTCTTCATTCTCTCTCATTTTAGCATAAAGCCAAAGTAGAAGCAATGACGTTAGACCTTTCATCTCTTCAGAGTGTACAGGAGTTTGCTGAAGCATTCAGATCCAAGAATGTGTAAGTACTCAGAGAGAGGATTCTGTATTGTGATTACTACTACATTATCATCATTAAAAATAACTGAGTACATTCATTACTGAAAAACAATAGTTATACAAAACGTTTGCATGCAAACACTATACACTTTTACTGTCACTTAGGGGTAACATAGATTACATGTGAAACGGAGCTCTAAAGTCAATATTTTACAAGAAAAGCAGCTTTGGGACAGGGATTTTTTTGTTGACAAAGGGCACCATTTCTCCATTTCGTCTTCCTTGAATAAAATTGTATTTTGAACCTGGAAGTGGAAAAACCCTCTTGCTTTTCACATTGGGAGAGTGTCGATTTGTAGTGGAGAAATGGTCAGTAAGAAAGGGTTAAGCACTGCCTCTCTGTTACCCCCAAGTCATACTTTCCATGAATGTCAGAACTTTGGACATAATGCATATGTACAGCAGCATCCAAATCCTCTGAAAGCTAAGGCCTTCCCAGACAGGAAGCCTCTCCGCTGTTCTCCTCACCTCTGGTGAGAAATGATAAGTAGGTGGTGGCTGGCGGTGGCTGGTAGAGGGGCTCCCCTTTAGGCTGGGAAGTCCTCTAATTCCCATCGTGCTGACATCAAGGTCTAAAGGGCTTTTGAGACCCAGTTTAAGTCTGTGGCTTTGTTAGAGATTTCAGTGCTGGGGCAAATATTGTGGATCGTTCAAAAGAAGCAGAGTTAATCCATGACCATTAAATCATGAAGAACAATTAGCCCTGAAATCTGTCAAAATTGAGTTCATGCAGAAATCTGAATGCCAAAGACATCTTGACACATTGCAGCATTCTATATTTAGAATATGAAAAAATGATGGAAACACTGGCATTTTTTAAAAAATCTCCTTGTTCTCATCTCAACAAGAGCAGTGCATTCTGATTTTACCTCTATTTTGCCATAAATTATACTTGCCCAAATTACAGATATAAATGGAAAGATCTTTAATTTCATTGCCCAGTTTCTTAATCTGTGCAATCTGTTTTAACCTGCAGTCCCTTGTGCAAGCCTAAGCAATTAGGCCCTGGATGTTTTTCTGAGTCATCTGAACACTGGTGTCCTCCATGTTAATTATCTTGTCTGATTTTGAATAAACCATTGGGCTGCATTTCTCAAGCCAGTTAGCAGTTGCACTGTTGAAGTCAAATGGACTGTGGCATGTCATTCTCAAAGGGCTATGTTTTGAGAAGTTACATCTTAGCAGTTGAGATATTTTCTGATAAGCTTATCTGGTTTTATATATCTCCTGTGTTTAATGTTTGTGTCTGGTATAGAAAACTCAGTATTTGTGGTATTCATAAGTCTTGTGGTGATTGCCCAGTGTCACTGCATATGAACACAAGAAGCAGTCTTATGTCAGACCATCTAGCTTAGTATTGTCTACACCAACTGGCAGCAGCTTTCCAGAGTTTTAGACAAGATCTTTTCCAGCCCTACTTGAGATGGTGGCATCTTCTGCATGCAAAGCATGTACTCTGCTACTGAACTATGGTCCTTTGGAATGCTACTGCTTTAAACTAGGAATGGTTGGACTCCAGCTCCTATCAGCTCCAGCCAGCGTGCAGTGGTCAGGGATGGTGGTAGATGTTGTCCATAATTATCTGGAAGGTCACAGGTTCCCCATCCCTGCTTTAAACTGTGGCACTGGATGTAGAAGCCCAGGCCATGCACAGCTTGGACAGTGATAATGAATCCCTTGTCTGTTTGAATAATTGGGTGAGTATGATTGGAAAGATTTTGTCAGTGGATTGGCTCACCTGTAACATAGTTCAGCTTTACTCATGAACCAACCCAGCATGTACACTGTTGGCTCATGTAAATCAAGTCATATTTGCACTGTAGAATTCCCTTCTTCCTGGAAAGCAGTGAGAGTTGTAGTTCTGTGGTTAGGGATGATTGTGGTAAGAAGGTGAAGTTCTCAGCGCCTCACCAAATATAAGTTCAATATTCTTTGGGGAAGGCATGATAGTTAAGTGATACAAAACTGATATAAGTCTTTAGCCCACCAAGGTGGTTGGATTACAACTCTCATCATCCCAGACCATTAATCAGACTGAGGCTGATGGGAACTGGAATCCAGTAGTGCCTTAGACTGTGATTGGTCAGAAAACTGTTTTTCCCAGTACTATTCATGTCATGCCAACTCCATGTTAGGTACTGTGTGGAGTTTGGAAATAGTGTAGAAGCCGTACAATCTGTATTAAGAGAGACCAAACTGGGAAAGATGACAGGGAGAAAAAAGTAATAAATGGGTAGTATTTATATATCTTCCTATGGCAGGTTACCAAAAACACACACAATAAAATGCAACATTCAAATTCTGAGATTTAAAATGACAGTAAAACAATAAGCGTTAAAATAAAAAGTAGCATATGGGTTGTAGGCAACAAAGTCATCACAGGAATGGAGCTATTTTTGTTCATACAACAGAACTTCCCTCTCCCTCTCCTCAAGCCACACACCCCTTTAGCTCTCCAAATATACTCTATGGGTTCCTCCACTCCTCCAGAACAGATGTATGTGTGTGTGTGTGTGATGCACAGAGTAAGGGGAATTTCAGTTGTATGCACAGAAGCCATTCTACTTCTGCAACAACTTGCTTGGATTCAACCCTATCATTTTTGGCTCACATTTTTGACATGGTACATGGGATGAATTAGGTGGGAGCTGACAGGCAGGATAGTTCATGGTGGTTCATGAATGCTCTGTACCCCAAAACCCTAACAGATATTTGCATTTTTGCTAATCTGTTCATGTGTTTTGTGGGGAAAATATTATTTTTATTTAGACACTTTTCTCGCGAAAGCAACTCATAGCAACTTAGAATGACAAAGACCACTAAAATCAAGTATAACAAACAACCAATAAACCTTAAAAACACAGCTGTACAAATAAAAGACCTGCTACAGTAAAAGAGGCCACCACCTAGATTTGTGTGTGGTGCAAAGAAGGCTACTGCCGACTTGCCTTAAAAGGAAAAAAAATGGCTGAATTTCAAACTGAAAAAAGGTGAAGATTGAAATTGCCATAGAAGGGTTATAATGAGCTCAGTCAGATAGTTCCATAAGTTCTAAATATGCTGCATCGATCAACCAACTGATTTATAAGAGTATGAATGTTGCAACTTGGAAGAATGACAAACTGCTCCCTTGGCTGACAGGAGCTTAACGAAGGTGCCTTAAAACACACACACACAAGTGATTCAGCAGAGAAACCAGTGAGAGGCTCCTTTGAGCATGTATAAATAACAAGTGAGTGATAATTTTCTACGATGGCTTTTTTTAAAAACAAACAAAGTGGAGCTGTATAAAATACAGTATTTTATATACTGTAGTAGCAGGCAAAACTATTTTCCCTAGTTTTATATAAAGCAAAGACCTCGAACACAATTTCCAGGCAACTTTTTAAAGATTCCGGGGTAGCTGTATTAGTGTTTCTATTGGGCTTTATTCTCCATCTTCATCCTTAAATTTGAGCTATGCTCATACTCTGTAGTGTTGTAAATATAGGAAAAGATTGACCAAATAAAGACTTTATCTTAACAAAATTGTCTTTAATTTTCCCCAGGATGTTTCTTTCCATTTTGGATGTGTAAGATGCGATATATGAATATAATGTGCTTCATATATTAAATACTTCGCAGTAGATTTTGTCGTATTATCTTGAATACATGAATATTTCAGTATATGATTCTGCTGTGGTTCCAGTATATGGAATTTAATTAATTACTTCTGTCAGTGATCTGGTTATAACATCCTTTTATGTTTTGTAAAACATTTGCATGAGATTACCTGGGCCCAGAGCTCTCTTAGTTTTTAGAGTTTTTATTGTATGTATTAATATGTTTTTTATATGCACTTTTATTTGGATTATTCATCACGTTTTAAAATCTGAAATTTCTTTCCTGTAGCAAAGCCTCCTGCATTCTTCTTCCCTCGGGTATGAAGTTTGTTACTTGTTTTACATTTATTATTATTATTATTATTGTTTATTTATACCCCGTTTTATGCCCAAAAGGCCCTCAAGGCGGCTTACAAGAAGAACACAAATATAAAAATACATCAATAAAACGATACAATTTACAAAAATTAAATAACAAATAACATTATTAAAAAACAGCGATTACAACTAATTTATCTCTTATTTGATAAGCTAATTATCAGCTTTGCCACACTTTACAAAAATTGCTTAGCTTTCAGGCCTTCTCATTGTTCATATAACCTTATTGATTGGGTAGTTGCTATTTGTAGATCATCTTCTGCTCTACTGATTTCCTTTATAAGTTCTAGTTTTTCTTAAATTCTTTGATTCATCAGAAAACTTACTATTGACATTAACTGGCATAAAAAAAGGGGGGGGAAGCTTTAGTGGTGTCCCAGAACAGTGCCTTTAGAGATATTTTGGGCATTAAAAATGCAATTAATTCTCACCTTTTCTTTGTAACGCCTATGTTCTCAACATTACATCATTTAACTTCCACTGCTTCTGTTCTTATCCCATTTATCACTTGGCCATTGTAGAGAAATAAGATTATGATCCAAGTAAGGACCTGTCTTAGTTTCCTTACATTTTAAAACACTGAATCCACTGTCTCCCCTTGAATAAAACCTATGTGGTGGCAAATAAACCAACTAGGAAAAATTACACATTTAAGATATCTACCAGATGTTTTTTACAAGAGAAAACTGTGTTGTTGAAATTGGAACTTACAACTTTTTGTGACATTTAGGCAAGTCATGGCAAGTGTGTTGTACTTGTTTTTAGATTTTTATTCTCTGTACTTTTGCTGTATGGTATTATCGGATTTTATTGTATATATTTGTATTGCTTGTTGTTCACCGCCCAGAGAGCTATACTAGTGGGGCGGTATAAAAATTTAATAAAATAATAAATAAATAAATAAATAAGTGTATAGTGATTTAGATTGTTCAGTGAGAAACACACATCTTGATGCTCCTTACAACAGCAGCCTTACCTATAGCCTTACAGCCTTACCTCCTTACAACAGTCCTTACCTATAGCCACTTTGTCTGTTTATGCAAAAAGCTAGATTCAGGCAGGGACTTTATAGTTCACTGATGCTCTGGCCATTAGCCATTCATATATGGTTTGATGTTGTGAACCGCCCAGAGAGCTTTGGCTATGGGGCGGTATAAAAATTTAATAAATAAATAAATAAGTCTAGATCTGTCACCAGCACACTGAGAAAGGGATGTTTCTTCACTACAAAGTATAAAGGATGTCTCACATGGCTCCATTGAATATTATCTTTTTTTTGAGGGGGGAATGGCTACATGTAGATGTTAAATAATATTGTGGACAACACTGAACCTTAGACACCCCATAAGACAACTGCCAAGAAGTGGCACAGAAGTTACTTAACCCTCTGGAACAATCTAGAGAGGTATGAGCAGGACTACTGCAAAGCAGAACTCTTAACTTGTTACTCCATTCATGGCTTTGAAGGATCTGATGGTCAATAACGTCAAATGCTGCTTGAAAGATCTACTATGGAGAATACGCAAGGACCTATTGCTTTTGTAGTTCTCCTGATGTAGATTGACTAGGGCAGGGTGATGAACCTATGGGCCTCCAAATGTTGTTGCCCTCCAGCAGCCATGAGCCTCTGTCAGCATGACCATTGGTAAGGAATGATGGAAGTGTTGTCATGGAATATGTTAGATCAGGGATGGGGAACCATTTTCAGCCCAAGGCCACATTCCTTTCTAGGCAGCCTTCTGAAGGCCACATGCCAGCAGTGGGTGGGGTCAGAAGCAAAAGCGGGTAGAGCAATGAATGTAAATTTTATCTGTGTGCAGTAGGCTAGTTACTACACTCACTCACACACTCCTCTCTATCCTCCATCCAGACTAGTAAGAGGCAATATTCACTAATAGGCAAAACCCCTTGTGATTTGAGAATGTACCTATAGCCAACAGATATTTCTATCAAACTTTAAAAAGCAGCGGAATTGGACAACTATAGGGAATGCACCAAGGGAGCAGGAGACCTGACCTCCTTTCTGAAATATTGTACTGCCCTCCAAATGTGTAAAAATTTGGGTTGGTCTTTCACAGTCCAATCCACTTCCTGTGTAGCTTGGAAGAATGTGGTAACATGTGCCTCTTACTCCTGTGCAATCTTGCTTAGGATAGGTGAAACTGACCATGGAGGAGGAGGGAGGGCTGGAGTGTGCAGGGGAGCAGGAAGAGAGAAGAGGGGGAGGGGAGGGGAGGGCAAGAGGGAGGTGAAAGGCAGTTTTTTGTTATTTGCATGCTTATTGAATTCAGTGGGATTTACTCCTGTGCAATCATGCTTAGGATAGGTGAAACTGAGCGTTGGGGAGGGAGGGAGGGAGGGAGAGAGGGCTGGAGTGGGGACGGAAGGAGGAAGGGGAGAGCAGAGGGGATGGGGAGTGGAGGGGATGGGGAGTGGAGGGGGAAGGAAGGGGGAGGGGAGGTGATAACAGGGAAGGAGGAGAAGGGCAGGTCAGGTTTGATCATTTGCATGCTTATTGAGTTCAATGGGATTTACTCCCGTTCAGTCATGCTTAGGATAGGTGAAACCGACCTGGGGGAGGAGCAGGGAGAAGGGGAAGAGAGAGGGAGGGAGGAGAGGAGATTGGGTAGGTGGGCACTGGGCAGAGGAAAAGCCCCTTTTGTTTCCAAAAGGAAAACATTGTTAACAGTGTCATTATTTCTCAGGGTTTCCCCCGCATTTTTATTCTACAGCAAACACATGTAGTCTCCCACCCAAATTTAAATCAAAGCTGTCCCTGGCTACATCCACACCAGACATTTATTCTACTTTATAAACAGTCACGGCTTCCCCAAAGAATCCTGGGAAGTGTAGTTTTTGAAGGGTGCTGAGAGTTGCTAGGAGACACCGTATTCTCTTCACAGAGCTACAGTCTCCAGAATTCTCTGGGAAGAGAGGCTGACTGTTAAACCACTCTGGCCATTGGAGCTCTGTCGGGAACAGGAGTCTCCTAACAACTTTCATCACCCTTCACAAACTACACTTCCCAGGATTCTTTGGGGGAAGCCATGACTGTTTATAAATGTCAGGCATGGGTGTGGGCCCCTGATTAGCAACCCAAACAGCTGTTAGTCTGGATAGTCACCTTACAGTGGTGAGTGGGCTTGAGTGTTGCTTATGCACCAACATTAGATGCTGATGAAGACATCAAAGAAAACTTTTATACCCAGCTGGACACCATCTTATCAGAGATACCTAAGGAGGATAAAATTACCCTCCTGGGCGATTTCAATGCAAGAGTTGGCTGTGATTTTGATTTATGGCCAGAAACCACTGGGAAATAAGGAGTTGGCAGTAACAACCTGAATGGAATTCTACTTCTGACTAAATGCGCAGAACATAATCTTGTTATTACAAACACACTCTTTCACCAGAAAGATAAATTTAAAACATCATGGAAGCACCCTGGGTCGAAGCACTGGCATCTCCTGGATTACGTAATTGTCCATGCCAGAGATCATCATGATGTACTCCTCACCAGGGCCATGACGAGTGCCGATGACTGCTGGACAGATCACCGATTAATTCGATCCACTATGGCCATTAATATTGTTCCTCAGCGTAGGCTCCAAGGAAGAAAACCAAGGCGTAAAATGAACATCCACGCCCTTCAAGATCCTATTAAGTGAGCCTGCTTTCAAACAACTCTCAAGAAACATCTACCTACGGAACTCCCTGAAAAGGTTGAGGAACACTGGATTAAACTGAAGACTTCCATTATTGCAGCATGTGAACAAACTATTGGATACCAAACTAAGAAACATCAGGACTGGTTTGATGAGAATGATAGTGAGATTGAAGATATCATTGACAAGAAAAGGAAAGCCTTCCAGATATGGCAAAAAGACATTAACTGTGCTGCTAAGAAAAACATCTATGCCAGTGCAAAGGCTGAGGTCCAATGAAGAACTAGAGAACTTAAGAACACCTGGTGGATAAGGAAAGCTCAAGAAATCCAGCATTTTGCAGATGCTCGTGATGCAAGGGGCTTTTTTAATGCCCCAAAGGCCATCTACGGACCAACAAATTATGGTACAAATCCCTTACGTTCAATGGATAGTACCAAACTTCTAAAGGACAAAGAGTCTATTGCACTGCATTGGAAAGAGCATTACCATGACCTCCTTAATCGTAACTCTATTGTGGCTGATGAGGTCTTCTCGCAAATCCCACAACAACAAATGAGAGGTGATCTTGCAGTATCCCCTAATTTGGATGAAGTCAGTAAAGCCATTAATCAGATGAAGAATAACAAAGCTGGTGGACATGATGGGATTCCTGCTGAAGTCTTTAAAGAAGGTGGGTCTGAACTTACACAACAACTTCATAAGCTCTTCAAAAAAAAAACTGGATGAGGGAGGGGATCCCAGAAGACTTTTGGGATGCCATAATTACCACTCTTTTCAAGAAGGGTGATAGAACAGATTGTGGGAACTACCGAGGCATTTATTTTCTAGCTACCGCAGGTAAAATCCTTGCAAGGATTCTCGCAAATCACCTCCTACCTATCTCAGAAGACATCCTCCCTGAATCCCAAAATGGTTTCCGCCTTTCCAGAGGGACAGTGGGCATGATCTTCACTGCACGACAGCTTCAAGAAAAATGCAGGGAGCAAAACCGACCTCTGTATATGGCATTTATTAATCTGACTAAGGCCTTTGATACTGTAAATCAAACTGCTCTCTGGACCATCCTTCTGAAAATTGGATGCCCTGATAAATTTGTGAATATTTTGCGACTCCTCCATGACAACATGACGGCGACAATTTTGGATAACTATGGTTCTCAAAGTGATCCATTCAAAGTGGGATCAGGCGTCAAACAGGGATGCGTTATTGCTCCGACCTTATTTGCTATTTTCATCACCATGATTCTACACCTTGTTGAGGGGAAACTTCCCACCGGCGTGGAAATCACATATCAAACAGATGGAAAGCTTTTTAATCTCAGTAGGCTGAAAGCAAAAAGTAAGGTAATTACAACCTCTGTCGTAGAACTTCAATATGCCGATGAGAATGTAGTCTCTGCACATTCAGAGGAAGATCTTCAAACTATCCTAAATGTCTTTGCAGAAGCATATGAAAAGCTTGGCCCCTCTTGCTTAACATCAAGAAAACCAAAGTGCTTCATCAGCAAGTGCGAACCAATCCATCTGTAGTGCCATCAATCCAGTTTAAAGGTGTGACGCTGGAGAATGTTGATCACTTTTCTTATCTTGGCAGCCATCTCTCTGTAAAAGCTGACATCGACGCTGAAAATCAGCATCGTCTGAGCTCTGCGAGTGCCGCATTCTCCCGAATGAAGCATAGAGTGTTTGAGGATTGGGATATTCACACGGAGACCAAAATGCTTTTTTACAAAGCCATTGTACTACTGACCTTACTGTACGCCTGTGAAACATGGACCATTTATAAACGCCTCTCCCAACTTCTTGAAAGATACCACCACCTCTGCCTCCGGAAAATTCTGCAAATTACTTGGGAAGATAGGCGGAGTAATGTTAGCATATTGGAAGAAGCAAAGACCACCAGTGTTGAAGCAATGATCGTCCAACATCAACTTTGCTGGACCAGCCATGTTGTTTGAATACCTGATCACCGTCTTCCAAAGCAGCTCCTTTACTCTCAACTTAAGGATGGAAAACGGAATATAGGTGGACAGCAAAAGAGGTTTAAAGATGTTCTCAAAGCTAATCTAAAAAAATGTAACATGAGCATCGAGGACTGGGAAGCCTTGGCTCATGAGTGTCCCAATTGGAGGTAGGCCATTATCAAAGGTGCTATGGACTTTGAAGAAGCACGAGTACAGGGTGAAAGGGACAAACAAGCTAAGTGGAAGACACGTCAAGCAAATCCTCATCGTGACCATCTTCCATCTGGAAACCTATGTCCTCACTGTGAGAGGCTGTGTGGTTCCAGAATTGGCCTCCACAGTCACTTATGGACCCACTGTTAAAGACCTTACCCAATGAAAAATGAATGAGTCTGTTGACAGTTGGTTCTTACTGAGCATGCCTGTGCTTATCGTAGACTTCAATGTTAATTTTATTAAATTAATATATGGCTGATTTTTAACTTTTTAAATTTTTAAACTGCAGAAGATGGTCAGAGTATGGGGCAAGGTCAGTAATAGAATTACAGATACTCTGTGAACGTGGCTGAGTTTTAATTAAATTCAACCAATTATGAGAACACTGACCGAAAAAAGTCCAACAGGGGTCTGGATTCCCCCCCCCCCGTTTTACACTTTGAACTCTAGATTCTCTCTGGGTGTTTTTGTTTTTTTTGTACTGCCATGAAAACTTAGAGGGTTGTTAAGCAAGTGTTTCTGAGTTCAGGACTATAAGTTTTGTAAGATTTTGTTTTGAAATGATCTTATGGGAAGCAGCAGAATGGCATGGGGGATATTTTCAAATTAACATTGTGGAATGTGAAAAATCCATGCTGGTTATAGTGTACAACCGCTCTTGTGGCTGTATAGTCAGAGTATAAGGACACATTCCTCCCAGGCAGAAACACTCTGGGTGTGAAGCAGGACCTGTAAGGGGTGAGGCCTGGGAAGAGTTCCGAGGGCCAAAAAGAGTGGCCCGGAGGGCCACATTTGGCCCCTGGGCCTGAGATTCCTCACCGCTGTGTTAGATACTTACATGAATGGAGCTTTTTTGCATTTTAATCAGCCCTGTGTAAGGACTATTTCTCACTTGAGTAATTATACCTTGTGTAACCTTCTGTTCAAATATGATATAAATATAATTCTTCAATACCAGAAGATTCCTGGCATCTGGAAAACCTGAGGATGACTTTTTTGTGCCACTGTGCATAGAAGTTCTATAGGAGATTATTATCTTACTGTACACTATAGCTGTTCATGAATATTGTACAGAAAGATTTGAATATGTTCTCTAAATGTGTCACTATAGAAATATGTTAAGGTCTTTGGCATTCATAGAAGTTTGGTAATTGAGAAATGAGGTAACTGTGGAGCCGTTAAATTACCTTTTGAGCTTAGGATAATGCTAGCATCCTTGTCATCGATGATAAAACAGAAAAGTGAACTTTCCCTTCAACAATACACAGAGGGATATAAAAAAAATAACCAGGTCAATTTTAATATACAGACAAATGCATGTTTTAGCAGCGATGGTTGCAGAGGTCTGTATGTTCAATTAAAGTAAGATCAGAGGTTGACTGCCTCTGAGACTTGTACAATAATATTAGATCTCACTGTTTTTATGAGTGGTCAGTATTGTCCTATATTGAAACTTTCCATTGACTTCAGTGGTTCTAAAAGGATGTAGTGACACAAACAAGTATCTAACCTAGCATCTTGTTGCTCCTTCACCTTTTATGTGTGGACTTTTTGGGTCCTAACTCTCTCTAGGGAGGCTCTTCTGGTGCTGAGTCTTTTGCCCTTTTGTTATCATAAGTGCAGCCCTGCTGGATCAGGCCAAAGGCCTATCTTGGCCAACATCCTGTTTCCCGCAGTGGCCACAAGTACGGCATGACTGTAACATCTGCTGCTGTTCCCTAGTGACTGGATTCAGATGAATTATGTGTCTGAACCAGGAGGCTCCGTCATGGCTAGTAGCCACTGATAGCCTTATCCTCCATGAATATTTCAAATTCCCTTTAAAGCCTGATGAGTTGATCTTTTTATTCTTTCAGACCTTTTGATTTTTAAATATTTTATTCTATGATTAGGTTTAATGCTGCTCAACCCCTTCCCTTTTTTAATACCCTGTTTGCTGTTTTTAGTTAGTGTACTAGAATTTATGCGTCTTACAATTTTGAGCTGGAACTGCTAATTAAACCACAGTGTGGGGTATTTAATGTATGAATGAAATCTGTACCATACAAATCCCACTTTCCTATCCATGGTTTATTTTAACTGTGGTGTGCTGTAGAGTAGGGCCCCACTCATATGGCGGGTTACGTTCCGGACCCCCGCCACAAAGTGAAAACTGCCGAAAAGCGGAACTCATTGAATAGAATGGCGCACAACGCCCAAAAACTGCCGTAAAAGCAGAACAAGAGCCCTATGAGTGGGGCTTTAGTCTAATTGCGTCTAATTGAGACCGCCGCATTAGCGAAGCACTGTAAAGCGAAGTGCTGTAAAGCTGGGCCCTACTATACTGCTACATCTGCAGAAGCCATAATCGTGGATAAATACCACCAGGATCGTATTTATAACCAGCATTTCAGCCAAACATTTAAAGCAGGTTTTCAAAACTTGATTTGTGCAGACATCTGGTTATGTGTAGTTTGCACTGATGAAGACATAATACTACAACATGGTTAAAGCCATGGAAAGAAGAGAAGGATTTACATGGGGAAGGAGGGATTGCACAAGTGTGCACTGTGCCTTGGTGATGAGGGAAAACTACTCTGCATGTGCTCAGATATAATCTTTTTATGAATTTACATTTTTTCAGGACTTGAACCCATGACAATATGATTATGGGGTTTAGCTTTGGCTCAAGCTATGATTCCTTGCTTCAACAATTATTTTCAGTCTATCAAGACTATCTTCACAGCTCCATCCTGAGTGTTTATTGAAAGCTATGTATTTTAAGGATGGCCATTATTTTTATATATACACACACACATTTTTGAACTTTATTTATTACAGGCAACAGCGATTACAGATCACACTGGTTCTTTTGTCTTAGATTCTGGGGGGATAGGGACTGGCCTTTATGCAGGTTTACTTGGCCTTGCAAATAGCTAGCTAGCTTATTTCCTTTTTAGCAGACCACAATGCCTTATGTAGGGGTATGTTTTGTCTCCTTTCAGCTTAATGGGAGATTGAGTGCATCATGCGGCATTAATTAAAAAAAAAAGGTTTTCAGAATTTTAGATGTTTCAACCTTGCCTCATTAACACCACTTGCACCGAACAGACAGGAGGCTGAATGAGTAGGTCATGTGTGTCTAAATATGTAGGTCTTGCCATGTACAAGTTAGCTTGTGTATGAGGGAAGGAGTGTGAGGGAGTGACCCAACTGTAGCTAACCTGAGACATTAGATGGAAAATCCAAGTGGCTACCACCCCATTCACTAATTAACATTAATAGAACTTGAGAATATATAAGAGCTGCACAAGAATTGCTATTTTTGCTGCTGTTGCTGATGTCCTGGATATCTCACTTCCATGGACCTCATTACATGGACATCTGTAGCCTCAAAGGCACTGTACACTCAGAGAACACAGGAAGTTGCCTTATACTGAGTCAGATCACAGACTGATCTAGCTCAGCATTATCTACATTGACTGGCAGCAGCTCTCCAGGGTTTCATGCAGGAAGTATCCTACCTCGAGATGCTGGGGAATCACACCTGGGACCTTCTGAATGAAAGGTAGATGCTCTGCCACTTGAGCTATAACTCTTCCATACTTGCAACTTCCTCCTGAATGAGGTGTCCAGATCCACAGTTATTGCAAATAGGCTGCTTGCGTTTAAATCCATGAAGAAATCTTCAACATATGTTTGGAATATATTTTTTCTTTGAAAAGGGAATTCTGACTGTTACTGTGAGAGGTTTGAAGTTCTCCATTTGACAATGAAAACTGTGCTGGCTTTTCTTTTTCTTTTGCGTAATTTTCTGCTGTGCCAAAGGCAAATGGCTTTGAAACCAACTTGGTAATCATGAAACCTTTGTTTAAATATCATGGGAAGACATGGTAGACATACCACGTTTATACAAGTATGTATGGAATGCTGAGCTACTGTAGATGAACCAATCCTCTGATTTGGTATGAGGAATCTTCCTATGTTTCATACCATCATCTAGTTTTTCTCCCTAACCCACACTTCATGTTATGTGGCAACTGGGCATGCTCAGTCCTCGTTGGGCTTTTTTTTAATGTGGATGCGCTTTTTTCATAATTGTATTTATGTAAACCTCAAGATTTCTGCGCACATGTTATATCTTCGTCTTGTTTCTCATTGGCCCTGTTTTGGCTCCTCTTGACACTCACCATGTGAGATCACTATTAGAAGGACTGATAGCTAAATGGGATCTACATGTTCTTCAGATATGCTGTAGTATGCTACTGAATACCAAATGCCATTGGCCAACAATTGGGGGAGGCTGTTCCTTTATGCCCTCCTTATTACCTTCCTCAAAGTACTTGGTTAGAAACAGAATGATGGACCCAATGGCTCTTTGGCCTACGATTCAGTACATCATGTGTTCATTTTTGTGTCTTTAAATTAGGATGCACAATCAGTCTTAAAAGACCTTTCAGTTAAGTCTCCTTCTCTTTTCCCAAAGGCTGGTGTGACAAAGAAAATACTCCTCAACATTTTTTAATTTGTATTTTGAAACTCCATAAAGGTGGATATAATCTGGCCTGAAAAGGGGGATGTTGTTTTCAAGAGACATTCACTCTGATGCTTTTGCACAAGGCCTAACCAGCCATGAGGGGCATGTTGAGTAGATAAGCATGTAAAATATTTATGATTTAATATGTACAGTTAAAATATCTTTTGCTGCAAATAAAGTAGTAAGCATTTTGCAGTTTTATAGCTTAATGGCTAATGAGAGAATTTTTAAAGGGTATGTGTGTACAGTATTTTAATTAAAATTTTAATTTAAAATAATAAAGCCATGAAGAATATTAAAAAGGGCAATAGCAATCGATATAATGACTTGGAATTTTAAACAAAATACATTGATTAAAAGTAGTATGCAGGAATAAATAAACATGGATGCAAATCTGATTGGTTTGACACCTTTTTTTCTTAATGGACTTGAAATAAAACTTAGTTCAATCCTGGACTTATAAACTTCATCATTAACTGCTTCCAAAGTAATTCTAAATGTTGGAATCCAACCAGTTATGCTGTATATACAATTCACATTTCCCTTTACAGAGGTTATTACAATAAGTATGCTTAAAAATGGGGGGATGCTGATAGGGTAGGGAACAAACTTGGTTTTGTTTAAAAGGGAAAGGAGATTAAAAACTAACAAGAATCCAAGGAGTTTAGAATCCCAGCTCTCACCCTTCTTCGAAACACCTTGTCATTGTGATACCTTTTAAATAGTGCAGATGTTTGTATTGGTCCATTAGAGAAAAACAGTTCAGAATAGCACTAGAATTAGAGCAGTTTCTAGGACCAAAGGGGGGGGGGAAGTTTCAAAGAGGTGAGCAAACTTTCAAGTTCGTCAAAACTTTTAAACATGCTGAATGTGGAGCATAAAAAATGAAAGGAGTGGGTGGAGTGGGTGGCTTCCATGAACTTCCTAGGGGCCTTAAGAAGCCACACTCAGCCCTTTCAAGTGCAATATTGGGGATACTAATACTGACATCTTGCAGGATTATAATGAGATAATGCACATGAAGTACTCTGAGCACTGCAAATGTTCGGTATGCTCTAAGTATTTGCGCACACACTCAATTCTCCAAGTGTGCATCCTTATGTAACCAAAAGAAGAGGGGAGATAACATCAGGCTTTGGGGAAAACTATTGGTTTGCAGCATCGTTATCACAAAAATAATGAGGGACTGTGCATGCTTGGTGGCCACATAATACTGACTACTTATTTAAGAGGGAGAAGGAGGAGGCATAAAACTGGTGAGTGTGTCTGGAATGGAGTATTCTGGAGAAGGGCGCAGCTGACAGGTTGAAACCTTGAACAGGAGTACCCAAGACCCCAACATTTTATTGCAGATTTCCTTGTTGTAAAATTTCTTAAATGACTGAGTTGCACAACCATTTTTTCCTGGCTATTTCCATTCTTTTAGTGTTGGTTGCTTAGAACATATGGAATTTTAATTTGTTTTCTTGACTATAAAGAGATCCTACCTGATCCTCTCGGATATGTCTCTTGTTTAGAAGGTCAGGCTTTCTTCATGTGTACCCTGTTGGTGTGGGGACTGCTTCCTTGCAGTACACACTGCTGCAGACACTCAGCAGTGACTATTCTAGAGAAGTAGGTGGGGCCATTTGTGTGGGCCTTTCTCCCTTAGATATGCCACCTCCTGCGCCGTAAAAGCAAAGCGCAGCAGTTAGGTGGAAAAGAACCACGTCGCTGGAATATGCACACACTACCCTATATTTTTTTTTTCAATAATTTTTATTCAAATTTTCATAAAACATACAAGACGAAATCATAAAACATTCAAAGACAAAAAACAAAATCAAAAATAATTAAACAAACAAAAAAAAAATAAAAATAAAAATAAAAATAAAAAATAAAGAGTAAAATATTGACTTCCCATTTGTCAAAGATCAGATCAGTTATAAGTCTATAATATATAACAATCCTGTCTCTTAAGTCATATTATAAAATCACTTTCCTCCAATAGTTATCTTACTTAATCATCAAATCTCATAAACATTACTTTATTCTTTCCACAAAAAGTCAAAGAGAGGTTTCAATTCTTTAAGAAATATATCTATCAATTTTTTTTTTCCAGATAAACATATCAATTAATCCATCTCATTACTAATTATGATAATCTTATTGTCATAACCATAGTCAAAATAAACATTTCCATTAATCCATCACATCAGAATCTGTTAGGTTCAGTAATTTCAGTAGCCATTGTTCTATTATCCCTATTAGTTCCATTTTCCATCTTCCATCTTCAGTAGTCTTGTTAAGTCCAGTAATTTCAGTATCCAATCTTCCATTATCAGTATTCCATAATAATCTTGCTGTCAAAGCCATAGTCATATAGTAAGAGTCTGATGGGAATTACCTCTATCCCAAATATTTTCTTGCCATCCATTCTGAATAGGTTGCTGAAATACTGCTGTAAAATCATATCTCTGTTCTTTTTTTCAAAATACACTGGGTCATCTCTTGAAAGTTTTTCCATTGTCACATGGCTGCAGTTAATTCCATAGATTTTCTCTATATTGGGCTCCATCACATCATTCCAGTCCAGAAGATTATCCATGCCATTGATAACTTTATCTCTAGAATCTTCATTAATTTCTTCAGAGATAACATTGAGTTCCAAACAATAGATTTTATTTCTAAAGTCCATAGACTCCAAATCTTGTTCCTGTTCCACGTTTGTTCCAATCTCCGGGATCTCCTCTCTCACAGGGACCCCTGTTCCAGTCTCCAGGGTCTCCTCTCTCACAGGGACCCCTGTTCCAGTCTCCAGGGTCTCCTCTCTCACAAGGACCCCTATGTCTTTAATCTCCTGTGTCTCCAAACAATAGATTTTGTTTCTAAAGTCCATAGACTCCAAATCTTTTTCCTGTTCCACGTTTGTTCCAATCTCCGGGGTCTCCTCTCTCACAGGGACCCCTATATCTTTAATCTCCTGCTTCATTTTACTCAATTCAATTTTCAGCTCCTTACAACCCTGTCGCAGGTTTTGTTTCGTTATCTCAATCTCATCCATTATTTTCTGAAACATAGTTATTTCCAGATTCTCAGCCACTTTCTTAATTGCCATTTTAAAAGAAAAATATAGGAAAACCACTTCTTATTTCAGCAACAATTGGGTTAATACTCCAAACTTGGTGACATCACAGTATAAACAGAGCAGACAGCCTTATCTCTCCATAGTTAAGTAAACAAAATGCAGTTCCCAGGATCGAAACAATTAATGGCAGTCGTCAAGAAACAGATTCGTCAAAATAAAATAGACCAAAAAGAGAGTAGTCTCAGACAGTATAATATTCTTCAAAATAAAAATCTGGAATAGAAATCCCTCTTCTGTGTATATCTTTAGAATGCAAATCCAGGACAGCTTTTTGCAACAAAAACAGAGATAAGCTATTAATTAGTGCGTAGCAGAGAGAAGTTATGGCTCCCCAGTAAGATGTCAAAAACCGATCAATCTGGCAAATCTCTTTTAAACAGCAACAATTTAAGTCAAGTAAAAGAAAAATATAGAAAGAAGGGTGCTTGCCTGTTAGTGCGTTCTCTCTTAGAAGATAAGATGAACGTTCGCTTTAACAGATAGAGCTTGCTGTTGAAAATCCGTCCCACCTTCGTCGGCTGGACCTCGTCCCATAAATTAATGAGATCTGGTCGTCCCAACAAAAATAGGCTTTGAGGTTAATCTCTTCGTTTCTCCCTACCCGGGAGAAGTTTAATCAGTCAAAAAAAAAAGAAAAAACTGACTGATATATCTGAATAAGCTTCTTTTGAGGCAGGAGCCCGTCTCAAAAGCAGGCACAGGCTAAGTCACCCTTCCCGGAAGTCCACACACTACCCTATATTGTAGGATCACACCTTGAGGAGTTTACATTGGGGGACTGGTGTGTGTTAAAGGCACAAAATGCCATGTTCTCCCAGTTAATGAATTCGGAGGGATAATGCATGGAGCTGTGATACTGTTGAGTAACAGTATATAAAGTTAATAAATAGGATCAATGTTTAGCTTTTTAAAACAAACAAATCCTTTATTTAAATGGAAAAGTAGTTAAGTACATGCTAAATTCTCCCATCCCACTCAGTGAGACTTAGAAGTGCTTAACTTGAGCCAACTTGTGCCTTAAATAAACAGGAGTGCATGTTGCCTATTTTCACTACACTGTTCACAATGGTAGTTATTAGGTGCTTACAGAAAAGACAAATGGGGGAGGTATGTAAGCACATGTGAAGGAAGCCTGCTTTGAAATAGATTTGAAAAGTCATGTTAATATTTATATTTACCTTTGCGCTTTTCATGGTGTTATCATCACATACTGCTTTTATAGGATACAGGATATTTTTCTAAAGTTTGTAACCCAGGGGTATGACAGTTTAGATTTTAATAACATGATGAAATCTAGGTCATGAAATCCTCCTTATCCACTCAAACTCCTCCAGCCATAAAGGAAAGCTTTGGTGTTATATAGGCAGCATGGATGGTTATGTATTTTCTGAATTATTTTACTGCGTAATGACATGTTTAGCAATACAGAGTATTGCATGGTAGAGATGAACTCTGCTATTGGTAACGAGAATTCTAAAACATATGATGACTGTCAAGTAAGCAGTTACACTAACAGCGCAATCCTATACATAGAATCATCGAACAGTTGAGTTGGAAGGGGCCTGTAAGGCCATCGAGTCCAACCCCCTGCCCAGTGCAGGAATCCAGCCTGAGGCATAAATAATACAAGGCGGACTGTGTCAACCCCTTCCTCTCATACAGGGTGAAGATCACATTTCCAGAGCTTCCCTTACAAACACAGGGCAATATGTAGTCAATAAAGCGAGCAGCTAGAGGCTGTAAATTGCGCACACTGGAGATGGGGGGAGAGGTTAAGAGGGGAAGTTGCCATTTATTGACAGGTATTCCTGCAAATGCAAGGAGAAAACTTTCCAGTTATAGTTCCTGTGGGGCTCGCTGTCCCTCACAATTCTCTAAGAAGCCTGTCTTTGTTTCCTCTTTCCGCTTCCTTTTTTGCTCATTTGTGGGCTTCTTTTTTAATATAATTTTATTAGTTAACTAGGCAGTGGCATGTACCGCCCCATCCCATTTTGCTCCTGTTTCTTCTAGGGATATTTGTGTGTGTGTGTGTGTGAGAGAGAGAGAGAGAGAGAGAGAGAGAGAGACAGAGAGACAGACAGACAGAGAGAGACTGACTATTGTAAAGGTGATTTCCCTTAAACTTTACTTTCAATTATTTAGTTCCATATGTCCCCTGCCAATGAGCTGTTCTGTTGTTTAAGCATTTCAGTTATTTAAGCATTGGTTTTTCTGACTGATACAGCTGGTATAGCACAGTGGGGAGGAGAGCCTGAGTGGAAGTCCACAGTCTGTGAGTTCATCTCCCTGCTTGTGTGTCCTGGGTGTCAAGGGCCAGCTAAAGATAGATCACCCCCTGAGTGGCTCAGGGGTTACATGCCCTGCCACCTGTGCAGCCATGGGCAAGTGGCATAGTCCCAAGGAGACCAGTTGCCCCCTAGCTGGCAGTTGTGGACAAGGAAGGGGCTGGTTTGTGCAGCTGTGGCAAGCTGAGCAGGCCCTAGCCAGCTGGGGAGGACTAGCCTCAGAGGGAGGCAATGGTAAATTCTCTCTGAATACCGCTTACCATGAAATCCCTATACATAGGGTCACCATATGTCAGAATCAACTTGAAGGCAGCCCTTTTCCATTTTGTTCTGGCTGATGCTATCTAACTGTGACTAGGATTGCATACCTAATTTTTAAAAACCCTCATGTGTTTTTTCAGTATAGAATCATAGAATTGTAGATGACCTGTAAGACCATCGAGTCCAGCCCCCTGCTCAATGCAGGAATCTAAATTTTAAAGGATGTCTACTCAGATGTAGGTTCTGTTGTGCTCAGTGGTACAGGTGACAATTGGTAGCAATGTCCTAGGACTACCCTGTAAGTGTAATTATGTGTTAACTGCACAATGAAAACTGCATTGGGGGTACACTTTTGTTCCACGACATAAGCACAAAGTACAAGAAGCATTACAAAAATAGCAAGAAATTGCTAATGTTTTTTTTTTTAAAAAAATTACAAATGCAAAAGATGAAACAGTCCCCAAAGTGATGGTTTATAGTTATTAAAACAATCAACCTTGTAAACAGTATGAGTCGGTGGGAACAGATCTCCCAAAGTAGGGAGTTCCACAATTTAGATATGGCTGCGGAAAAGGCCCTCTTGTGCCCCAAATGGTTTCGCATCAGCCACTGTGAGGGCCCAAAAAGGAGCCTTCCCAGCAAATCCTAGAGCAGACACGCTCCCTGAGGCAGACAAATAATAATGTCTGGGACAAAGCATTCTTATTACAGTATTAGACTAACATTCCTGCAACTCTGCATAGGACATAATATTTCCCATATAATATCACCGTAGAAAAACTACTGAATTAATAACGTTACTTTTTGGGCCCTATGCTATGAGTTAAATGACTGTTTCAACATTAAATACACTTAACATATCCATAAATCATACTGTAATTAAGAAACCTGGTAAAATGAATCTTAATTCAAAGCCCAATCAATAAATACTTTACAGTGCTAATGTATGCTTGTTGTTTTTTAAATGAAATTCATGCAATATGCTTACTATGTTTATACATAAATATGTAACATTTTACATCTTTAAAAGAATGTACTGTACACACTGTTTTAAACATTTATTGCCTATTTATTTATTTATTTATTACATTTATACCCCACCTTTATTTTCATAATAGAAACCCAAGGCGGCTTACATATAGTTCGCAGGCTGTCTCCCATCCAGGCACTGACCAGATCTGACCCTGCTTAGGTTCAGCAGTGTGCTGGCCTCATGTGCCTTCAGACCATAACCCGGGACCTAACCTAACACACAGTTCAGAAGGAGAAATTGTAACAATGGAAGGAATTTTGTTAAAAATTAGGGCAAGGAAAGAACACAATTTTTTTTTTAAAAAAAGTGTGTGTAGATTAATTGCATAAATGATAGTAAGCGAATGAAAACACAACTGGGCAATGAGCAGACAAGAACACCAAATTCTAAACAATTTCTAAAAGCCTACTGCTTTCAGTAGACCTTATTTCCAGACCTGTGGCACTGAGGTCACTGCCATGTTTTTAATGCTAATATCCCATGGGGTATTTCTTGATAACATGCTGCAGAGATGAAGCATTCCCTCAAATGGGAAGGCTGGGAAAGAGGAATTGCCCAAATGATAAGAAAGAAGTGGTTATAGGAAAGGATGTGTCCAGAGGCAGGAAGGGACAAGGAGCAGGAAGAGCGGAAGTGTGTTGCGGGTGGGTCTGGGGGAGCCATTCCCAAGGAGAGGAGGAAGGAGGGGCCTATGGGAAGAAGACAGGACAATAGGAAGCTGCCTTGTATGGAGGCAGGCCATTGCTCCATGTACCTCAGTATTGTCAGCAGCTCTGCAGGGTTTCAGGGATTGCCATGAAAAGAAAACTGGACTATTCTTTCAGACCAACATCTTTGTACTAAATGAAATAAAGTTTGGGCCATCTGAAAAGACTGACCTGACACTTGCTGTGGGAGTAGTGCCCAACATGACACTGGATCTCTTTAATTCTCTTCACACAATTGCACACTCATCATTGTAGTTAGTTATGTCATTTTTGCATGTGATTGTGGCTCTATGATAAGGATTATCTTTTCATTTTTAAAAAGGTCTCTCCAAGCGCTGATCTGCAATGCTGCTATTTTTGGTGTCCCTTGGCAATTGACTGAAGATGGTCTGGAGTCCACCTTCCAGGTGAATCATTTGGGACACTTTTATCTCATTCAGCTCCTTGAAGATGTTCTTCGTTGCTCAGCTCCTGCAAGAGTCGTGGTGGTTTCCTCAGAATCACACAGGTGAGTGTTGACTTGGAATATGTTGCATACTGCTTGCAGATTTTTAAAATATGAAGTGGCTTATAAATGCTTTCAAATAAATAAATACATGAGGTATTGCTAAAAAGCACTTAAGGTTTTCTTGGTGACCATATGGAAACTGAGTTCAGTTACAGGTAATCATGCATAAGTGCCCATATTGTGGAGGTTAAGGTTATCAATCGCTGCTAGTCCTGATGTCTGTGTTTTACCTCCACTACTTTTGTCAATTCTGCTTCTACAGCAACTGAAAAGAAGTGTGATGTGACATTTTTAATTGTGAAGGCTGCGTACGTGCAATACCTTTAAAGCACACACACCCCATTGCTGGGAATCGCAAGTGGGGAGAGTGCTGTTGCATTCAAATCCTGCTTGTGGGCTTCTCATAGGTGTCTGGTTGGCCCCTGTGAGAACAGGATGCTGGACTAGATGGGCCACTGGCCTGATCCAACAAGCTGTTCTTATGTTCATTTAAAGAAGGAAGGAAGGAAGGAAGGAATTCCTTATGTAACAATAAAAATGATGGGAGTACCCCATGAAATCAATATGTTTGAGGACTTGAAATTGCTATGGTGGAATAGGATGTTGAATTTGACCCCCAGAAATCTGGGTGCAATTTCCCATTCATCTGTTAAGTTCACTTGGTGGCTTTGGCCCAGTCACTACCTCTCAACCCTAATTACACCTCACAGGGTTGTTAGGATGAAATGGAGTAGGGAAGAACCAAGGGAAGATCTAAAGAGTCATGTCCCATTTTTTTCTCAGGTAGCATGCCATCACGTGGTAGTCATAGCGCCATCTAGCGTCCGAAGGCAAGAATATACTGGAGCGAACCCCTCCCACTCCATTTCATTCTTGCCTTTGTCCGAGGCTGTTCATCTCTCACGTAGCATAAGGCTTAGAGTAGGAATTAGTACTTCCAGTGTGTGTGTTTGTATTCTGTGTCTGTGGGAGAGTGTGGTGGGCTTCCGCTGACCCCCATCCCACTGGGCCCCCTTTTTTCCTGAGGTCTCACCCTTCCCTCTATTCCTCCTTGGTGCAGTGGTTGTTAGTTTCCCCCCTTTTTTCTCCTTCTTCCCCTTTTTTAATTTTTGGGACCACGGGGTGCGCTGAGGGCCCTCTTGCTCCTGCCTTCAGTGGCAGCGTCTCTACCCCCCCCCAGTCTTCAGGCAGGAAGAGCCCAGTGCTATTGCACCTGACTCTACCGCCTTTGTTCCCAGTCCCGCGGCACCACCACAGCTCGCCGCTATTGTGGCGTCCATTCTTTGCGGCCTGTTTTTTCGGCACTGCCTCAGCCTCCAGCACCAGTGCACGGCTTCCTCTGCCCCACTAGCTGCGGCACATTACTGCAGCCGCTTGGTGCCTCAGCCTCCGGCTGCTCCTCGACCATTCAGCTTCTGAGGCACGGCTCCCCCTCGCCACCAGGCGCTGCTCGCCGCGCTCCAACTCCGACCTCTTGGCCGTCGTGTCCTACAGCGGCTTTCAGGGGAGGCCTGCTGTTGCTGCCTCCCCTTGGCCACTAGCTTCTCAGGGGCTTGCGGGCAGCCGTGCGAGCGGTGGCACCTGGCTGGCTACACCCCCCCGGCAGCTTGAGTGCGCTCGGGTGGCAGCAAGCTCCACGACCACCATTTTGGTTTTGGATCCTTTCTATTTTGAAATCCCCTCCATTTTTGAATTTCCCACCTTTCTTCTCATTTGCTCCTTGCTGGCTGCCTCTGTTGTTTGATTGAGGAGTGGATAGTGGTTCTTCCTTTCCCATTTGATTTAATTAACAGGGACTATTTTGTGAGAATTTACTTCAACATCAGGACTAAGAGGCTATTGAATTTACAATAGGAATAGTACCACACACACCCTCACTGTGGGCGTGTACTACAACTTCTCTTTGGTATTGTGCACAGTAGCAGTACCGTACACACACACACACACACACCGTGGGCATGTACTGAGACATGTTTCTTCAGCTAGTGCACAGGACCTGTACTGCACCCCCCTCCACATGTGGACGTGTACTGAGATCCATTGGCTCATATAGTGCACAGGAGCAGTATTGTGCCTCTCTCTCTGTGGAGGCACATCTAAGCCCGTTCTCCTCAGATCCATTTCCTCATATAGTGCACAGGAGCAGTATTGTCTCTCTCTCTCTCTCTCTCTCTCTGTGGACCCGCATCTAAGCCCGTCCTCCTCAGGTTGCATCTCGACTACTGCGCCTAGCCAGCACGTGCACGCTTGCTCCTATCCACATTACCATTTGTGACAGTTCCTGTACCCCTGCCTCGCTATGTGTTTATAATGGCAGATCAGCGACCTGAGACAGACCTGCAGACAGATGCTAACCAGCATAGCAAGCCTCAGTCGCATCACAAGGCTTTAAAGCGCAAGCACTCCAAGCTCTACTCCAAGGCCGTTACCAAAGCTAAACACTTCTCTACCCATAGTGCTTCCAAGCAAGCTCGATATGTTTCAGTTGCTGCTTCGGAGGATCCTGGTCAGCAGGCATTGTCAGCTCTTTTTCACTCACCTACTGGTTCTTCAGGTGATGGGTTCAAGGGGTTCCTGAACCAACCAAATTTGGACTGCCCATTTCAGTAGATGGCGACGACGTCTCACCATCAATCAGTAGATCAACATCTGGCCCAAGAAGAGCAAACTCTACCCTTGGATCCTCAGGCGGCCGTACCTGATCCTCTCCTAGGGCTGCAACTGACCCCTGAGTTTCTTTCCCAGTTGAACGATGTACTAGGGTTCTTCTCCCAAGTGCAGTCATCTTCGCAGCAGCAAGCCCCTCAGCAACAGCCCAGCATGATGGATCATCATGTTCGCCATGATGCTGTACCACCTCCTTCTCCAGATCCTTTCAATGTTGCCAGAGACAGACTTGGAGGCGATGATGCCGGATTGGAGGCCCCTTCGTCTTTTCCTCAGGCCGAAGACGATGAGTGGAGTGAAGATTCAGAATTGGAGGACTCATCCTATCGTCTTTTTGATTCATTTGACTACCTCCCGTTGTGCCGTAGAGTTTTGGATACACTGGGACTCCAGTCTTTGCCAACCCAATCTCTCGCCCCTCCTGTGAAGGGGGCCAGGGTCCTCAAATCTCTTAGATTGGCAGACCACTTCATTCCGGTTCCAGATCCCATCGACAAGCTAGCCAAAGGGGAATGGGCTCGGCTGCTGTGTCCATGTCATTTCTCAGCCCTGGCCAAAAGACATTACGCTTTAGCTCCTGAGTCCATGAATCACCTGAACATCCCAGGAGTAGATCAGCCAATCTCTAACTTGATGTCCAGGTCTCTCCTCCTGAAAGAAGGAGACTCCCAGCTTAAGGACCCATGAGAACTGCAGCTAGACTTCACCCTGCGAAAGAACCATGAAGCCACCACCTATTCCATTCGAGCATCTGTAGTGGCCTCCATCTTTTCAAGAGCCTTGATGATGTGGCTGGACAAGCTCTTGGAAGATCCGGATCCGGCCAAAGTCAGAAGGGGTCTGGTCAAGCTGCACAAAGCGGCAGCATTTGTAGCTGACGCTACTTTGGATGCGTCACAACAAGGAGCAGGGACACTGGCTGCAGAAATAGTGGCTTGATGAACTCTCTGGCTTCGTCACTGGGACGCAGATACCACAGCCAAGGTCAATTAATCTACAGCCCCATACTCTGGGGCATTGCTATTCGGCGAAGAAGCCCTTAAAGCAGTCTTGGTAGATCCTAAAGACAACTGGAAGCCTGCTCTAGCCACGGCCAAAAAAGATGACCGTAGGCCATTTTGAAGGTTTGCTGCATACCGATCTTTTCAGCCCTTTCAAGGAGCGTGGTCTGGGGGGGGCGAGGCCATGACTCCCATTTCATAGACTTCCACTCCTCCAAGGGAACCTGGCACAAACAGCAGTTCCAGGGCAAGGCTCAGTACCAGGGATGACAAGGCCCTTCTCCTTCATCATACAGACGGGGAACGCATCAGCACAGGTAATTCTGACACCATCCCTATTGGACGCAGGCTACTCCACTATGCAGGGCTCTGGCTGGGACTAACTCAAGTTTTTTGGATCAGAGATATTTTCTCTCATGGTTGCAGCATAGAGTTTTGGCTACCCCCCCTGGACAGATTCCTTCCCTCCTCCATTCCCAAAACCCAGGAACGGCAGAGGGTCATGCAGGAAGCAATACAACATCTCCTCAACACAGCGGCAGTAGAACCAGTCCCACCAGCAGAGAGATCGCGGAGTGTTTACTCCGTCCTGTTTGGAGTTTGCAAGCGAGATCTGTCGTGGAGAGCGGTCTTGGACCTCAAGTTCGTCAACCACTTTGTGACGTATCAACGGTTCAAAATGGAGTCCCTCGCTTCAATTATACAAATTCTACAGCAGGGAAACTTTTTGGCTTCCATTGACCTAAAGGAAGCATACCTACATTGGACCTCCTCCAGTGCCGGTTCGGCAACTTCTCGGTGGACCTCTTCCCCTCGAGTCACAATTGCAAGCTGTCCTAGTACTTCTCATGATACCTGGAGCACACCGCGGAGTCGGTAGATGCA
The DNA here is from genome assembly GCF_030035675.1 of Rhineura floridana. Taxonomy (NCBI): domain Eukaryota; kingdom Metazoa; phylum Chordata; class Lepidosauria; order Squamata; family Rhineuridae; genus Rhineura; species Rhineura floridana. The sequence goes on along the minus strand of NC_084492.1, from coordinate 14,691,479 downwards.
CTGGCGACACCTTGGCCAGAGGATCTCCTGTACGCATTCCCTCCAATTCCTTACTGGGCAGGACACTGAAAAGCTGAGACGCGAAAGGGTGCAACTGGTTCTGCTGGCCCTGTACTGGCCTTGCCGCCCATGGTTCTCAGACCTGATCGCATTGTCAGTAACAGAGCCTTGGAGACTGCCAGTCAGGCCAGATCTACTGTCTCAGGGGCCGATCTGGCATCTGGATCCTGAATGGTTGAGTCCGACGGCTTGGTGTTTGAACAGCGGCAACTGATTAACTCAGGCCTATCTCAGGGGGTTGTCGATACAATTATGGCATATAGAAGGCCGTTGATGAATCACATTTACCAGAGTACGTGGCTCGCTTTCTCCAAGTGGTGTGCAGGGCAAGGCTGGCGACCTTCTCAAGCTACTGTACAACAAGTTCTGCAGTTTCTTTATAGAGGCCTGAAAATGGGACTCAAAGCTAACACCTTGCGTCGTCACACCTCTTCAATCTCGTCAATCTTGTCTGCATCCCCCTCTGACGTTTCTATGGGTTTGCACCCGCTAATCAGATATTTTCTGAAGGGAGCTGCCCTCCTTTCACCAGAAGTGTGTCATCATTTTCCTTGCTGGAGTCTACCTAAGGTCCTGCAAGCCCTTCAGCACCCTCCTTTTGAACCACTTGGGTCAGTTCCCCTGCGACTCTTATCCTTCAAGGTCCTGTTCCTGGTGGCAGTCACCTCAGCGAGAAGAGTCTCTGAACTGGGAGCATTGTCATCAGCTCATCATCTCTGCATCCAGCACAAGGACTCAGTCGTGTTGTGTCCAGATCCATCCTTTCGTCCCAAGGTCAGCTCAACTTTCCACTGTAACCAGGACATTGTTCTTCCTTCCTTTTGTCCTAAGCCCACTAGAAAAGGCCTGGCGCTCGCTAGATGTCCGAAGGGTCCTCAAGATATACCTCTCTCGAGCCCAGGACATAAGATTGATGGAGTCATTATTTGTATCCTTTCATCCAAGGACTCTGGGGAAAAAGGTCTCTAAATCTACCCTGTCTTGTTGGTTGTGCTCCTGCATTGCTCTGGCATATGAGTCACTAAAGTTGCCAGTCCCTAGTAAAATAACGGCATATTCCACCAGTTCAGCTGACACTATGGCCGCTTTTGCAACCAACACACCTCTTGCAGACATCTGTGGAGCAGCAGTATGGTCTACTCCATACTCCTTTATCAAACATTATAAGACAGACCGCTACGCATCTGCCGAGGCCTCCTTTGGGAGGCGAGTTCTGCAACAGGTTCTTTCTCATGAGTAAGCATTGAGGAAGCAGTGGATGGTCCCTCCCTTCTGGGGCTGCTTTGGTACATCCCACGTGATGGCATGCTACCTGGGGAAAACAGGCCATTGGCCTCACCTGAAGGGTGGTTTTCCCAGGTATCATGCCATCACGGCCCTCCCATTCGGAGGATTTCTGAATGTGGATGTTACCTACTACATTATATTGTTCAAGTTTATCGTTTAGGTAATAGAGTTAAGTCACAATTTCCATGTTCGATAGGAATATTTGCCCTACTAGGCCAGTTTTGTATTTTCATTGCAAGCAGGCCTGTTGGCTGTTGCCTTTTCTCAAGAAGTCTCACTCTGGAGTCGTGGCGAATGAAACTGGAGTGGGAGGGGCTCGCTCACCACAGATCTTGACTCCAGTACATTCTTGCCTTCGGATGCTAGATGGCACTATGACTACCACGTGATGGCATGATACCTGGGAAAACCACCCTTCAGGTGAGGCCAATGGCCCATTCTATGCCTACACTGTGGAATAGTCTCCTTGATGAGGTGCGCCTGGCGCCGACGCTGCTATCTTTTCGGCGCCAGGTGAAAACTTTTTTATACTCCCAGGCATTTTAAACTGTATCTTCAGGTGTATTTTATAGTGTATTTTAACAGTATTGTATTATTGTTGTATTTTGGTGTAGTTTGGTTCCTTGCTTGTTTGTTTGTTTTTTGATTCTGTTATATCTATTGTATTTATATATTGTGCTTGTTTTATTTCTGATGCACACCGCCCAGAGAGCCTTTTAGGCTTAGGGCGGTATATAAATAAAATAAAATAAATAAATAAACACACTGGGATTTTTTTATGGTGACTCTACACTCACTTTGCATTCTACACTCACTCTGTGCTCCAGCATGGGGGTGTGGGTGTGGGGGGATGCTTATTGCTTCTGCACAGAGTTTTTTTAATCGTGGTCCATGTGTGCAGTCTTGAGGCCCTTGGAGAGTGGAATACAAATGCGAATGCAGAATAAATAAATGACCACTAAGGCTGGATGTTACACTGGTATATGTCTCTCATAATATTGTAAAGCCCATTTTTTTTTGGTCAGTATGAATGCGGGTTTTCTTTGCTGTTTGAGCCATTGATTTTGTTAGGAAATGGAATAATAATTGATTTAAATCTGGATGGCATGACCTTTATTGATTTGTCATTCAGTAACTTCAGTGCCATATCAAGAGGAATGCACAGTTATTCTTACTAAAGAAACAATGCAATTAAGGACTTTTAGGTTAAATCCAATTTTGTTTTTGTTTTAAAACAACAAGAAGAAATTAAGAAACTGAATGCAGACATTAGCCATACCATTGTGAGAATGGAAGTGATGTCTCCAGAATATTTAATTTGGAAAGCTAGCCTCTTTGGTTGAGATTAGGGCTACATATGCACACCATACCCTTAAAACACAACCTCCAAATTATCCTGGGAACTGTAGTATACCCCTCACAGAGCTATGATTTTCAGCAGCTTTAACAAATTACCATTCCCACGGTTCTTTTTTTGGGTGTGGGGGGAAATGTGCTTTAAAGGTATGGTGTATACACAGCCTTCACTTAAAAATGTCACTTCACACTACTTTTCAGTTGCTTGTAGAAGCGCAAGCTATCTTTGTAGCAATTTGTTGAATGAATGATTTTTTTTTTAAACAGAGCAACAAAGTGTTCTGCTATAAAATGCTTACTGATATTCTGATAAATGATTACAAAGCTAGTGCTCCTCCCCAGCTGTAAGAATGCTTGACAGACCTTTAAAAGCTTCCTTCTGTTTTGTTAATAATAGTAATAAAAACCGACGCTAATGGCTAAGCAGGTTGGGGGTGTGGAGAGTACATAAGATGCCCCCCCACCCCCAGTATGTTTTAGTGACCTAGTACAAAGCTTAGTTTTTAAAATCATGTTTCCCTAAAATGTAACCCCTGGGACCTGGCAGAGAGAAACCAGCCAAGGGTCAGGCTGAACTCCTTTATCACTTCCCAACATAAGGGCTTATGGTTTAAATGACACACTGTAGATAGATTTACTTTAACCATTTTAAATTTATGACGGCTGAAATGAAAGGAAGCAATAGAAAATGTCCGTAATAATCCTCCCCAGTGTTAAGACATGAAACGTCTAGTAATTAGGTGGTAAAAAAATAAAATAAAAATCTTGGATGCCTTTATCTTTGCAAATCACACCAGGTTTGTGAAAGCAAGTAGCGGAGTCCCATTGCAAAGGAGGGAGGCTACTGCAGGGCAGGCAAGTTTAGCGCTAGAAATAAATCTGCCAACTCCGATCACTTGCCAGATGTGGAGGGCACAATGGGATATGTATAAATGAGCTGTTATTTAATGGGAGATTATGTTGAATTGTCAGCTGCTTGTTTCTCTGTGTATAACGCTGATCTCCAATAGTTTTTCAAATCGCATCTTTGCTTTTGAGAGGTCCCCCTCCCCAACCGTGTCCTCTTTAGCTCAAGTTCATGTCTTTATAGCTTGATTGGAAATAAAGGCCAAAATCCCCCAACAAAACATCGGAGCATTCATTGTGTAATCATGCAAGATCAGCCAGAGTTTATGGAAACTTATTCCCCAATAGGTAAATGGTGTGATTCCAGACCTAACGACTAAAGAAACTAAGTATTTTTCTATTTGTAGGGAGTTTGTCATGGATTAAATCATGCTTAAACATATAAAATAATTGTTGAAAACGGCTGCTAGTTTTACAGTGTTGAAATGCCAAAAGAGAGCTTGTTAGCAACTACATATTGTTGCATGAATGTAGTTTGCAATGTGTTTGAGAATGCCAGAGCCTGTTTCGGTTACTATTCTTGCTCCCCCTCTGCCTCCACAGATGGAGGCTTTCCACTCTTCTTAAGTAGAACAAATTCTTGAAAGGAGGGTTATGTCCTGGGAGGAGGAACTCTTCTACATTTTCTTTTTTTACGTCCCCTTCAAACGTTGTTTGAAAGAAGGCAAGGGTGGTGGTGGCAGACAGCAGGATCATGCACACTGGTCACATCCACACTATACATTTAAAGCACTTGTATACAACTGTAACTGTCATGGAGAATCCTGGGAACTATAGTTTGTTAAAGATACTGGGAATTATAGGTCTGTGAGGTCAGCACCCTTAAACTACAGTTCTCAGGATCCTTTGAGGGAAGCTATGACTGTTACAGTGGTACAAGAGTGGTTTAATGTATGATGTGGAAGTAACCACTATCCCCTATCCACACACTTATTTTAAGGTCTACATAGATTATACACGCTCATAAGCTCTCTCCATGTCATTAGGAACAAACATACGTGCACACACACATACAGAGGCAGGAGAGAGACCTATGGACTAAGCAGAACTTAAAATGAACAAGTGGGAGTTATAGGGAGGAACAATTTGTATGAACCTATTCTGTTCCCCTGCCCATGCCTTATTAGAAAGTTTTAAAGGGAATTGGGATCATAGTATTTCCTGACATTTGGTGTTCAGAGATCCTGATGTTTTACAAAAGAGGTGTCTATGTTCTACAATTAGGGATGAGTGCCATAAGTGAAAACGTTAAAAAAAATCACCTTCAAGATTAAATTTCTTAGTCTTTAAGATGCCGCAAGACTCTTTGTTTTTCTTGATGCCACTGACTAACACAGATACTTTTCTGGAAATAGCTCCTATGCACTGATAATCTGGGAGTAAGCACCATAGAACGTAATGGGACTTGCTTCTCAGTGGGCATATACAGAACTGCACTGTAAGTGTTCTCCACCCCCACTCCATTTAATCTGGAATTTTAAGCCTCAAGCTTGATTGTAAAATGAAAAGCTGATCCCTTCACTTCAGATATGATAGACAGTGTAACTTGGCTCCAAGCCAGGGCTGGACTCAGTGGTGGTGCTCCCTCAACTGAGCATGTTTGTATCTGATTAGAGTTCCTAATCACAAGCTACAGTCTACTACAGTTTTCCTGGACCAGTTGCAGTAGGTGTCATAGATGTACCTAGCCAAATTTATCAGCTAACAAGATTGGGATGCTAACTGCTCAGATAAATCAAGGACCATGAACCTGGGTGAGCAGTGCTGGGATTATGGGGACTGCTGCTTGTTTCAGGGTCCTGTCATGCCTGGAGTTGTCCAAAGCTTAGCTGGACCACAGTGAGAAAAGCAGATTCAGCACAGCTCAGAATTTAGTGGTTTGTGCCAGCAGTAGACAGGAAACAAAATTTGGAAAGCAACTTTATCATGCTTGAACATAATATTCTGTTAAACAATTTTGCAATTCCTGTTGCTATTCAGTTTAATAAACTTCCAATATAAGGTCAGAGAGATGACTGTCTAGAAAAAAATCCTTCTCTTTTTGTAGAAGTCTTCAGTTGTTTGCTACCTTGTTATTTAAAAAATAAGGAAGAAACAAACAGCTGGTGTTTAATGACTCTGTCAGACCCAATTAAAAAACATCAACTAGTTACTTTGATTTGTGCTCAGTCATGCCATGGGTATACTTAAAAACATTAGACTCTGCTAGAGCTCATGTTGGCTTTGTTCACATTTATCTTTTATACCTTTAAGGCTATTGATGGCATATTACCAATGTTACAGCCCCTTTCTAGCCATCAATTTTTAATCTAAAAAGATTCTAAGAAGCGGCAAGTCTCATGTGTAGTTACTTGGGCACTTAAACTCCAGAGTTTATGCAATACTTGTGTGCTAGAAGCAATAAGTGGAAGAAGATAAAGGATGAAGTATGTCCTGTTACTCTGCTTCAAAAAAATATTTGATCTGGAATTATTTACAATTTCTGCTTAATGCATTTTTTAAAAACGAAAACCGTTATAAGAAACGTTTTTCTTCAGGTAGTACAGAAAATTCAGTTTCTGTAGTGGAAATGCAACACTGAAAAGAAAATATTACTATGTCCACTATTCTCAAGCAATGTAACTGCAGTCAGTTGATAGCGACTTATCTGGCTGCACCTGCTCTGAGTTTTGTATACCCTCATTGGCTAGAAAGAATTGTACCAATTTCCTTCCTCCTATGCATTTTCTCCCATTGACTGTAAGATGTATGGGCACAGCATATTATGTTCACAGACATAGGCTTTATCATCTTTAGTTCCCTTCTCCCATGGTGCAGCCTTTTATAGTGTTACTTGGGATGGGAGGAGTAAAGCGAACACTGGAGTCATAGGTGGACACAGTTCTTCCCCTCAGACACACAGACGGACAGCAGCTTCTCCTCTCTTTACTTAAAAAGAGTGATCTGTGATTCCATAAAGGAGACTTCCCATCAAATGTATGATGCTTTAAGCATCATATATATGTGACGTCATGTGATCACAGTGCTGATCCTTTTGAGGAGGCACCTGGATCCAGTATTGGCACCTCCTACCACACTGCTTAACACATTAGCTGTTATTTCTGGTGGTTGTTGTTTAAGTGATCTAGCAGCCATTCTTTAAATAAATAAATAAATAAATAAATAAATAAATAAATAAATAAATAAATATGATGCGGATGAAAAACAGCCAGGCCCAGAGAGTGTGCGTTGACAGGGGAGAAGCAAATGCTTCCTGCTGTTATCAAAAGGATCAGACAAGCAAGTAGATTGAATCACAGAGATTAAATAACACCGGGGGGGGGGGGAGACAGAGGGCTTGTCTTTTATTTGGAATCCTTTCTTGTCAGGTCTTATAACATGCAGTTGGCCACTTCTGAAAATATAAATTAAGGGTTGTCATCCTGATGCCAGTAGGCTTTCGTTCAAAATGCCAAGGAACACTCTTTCCAGAAATGGTTCTATTCTTGGCCTTGGTAAGTTCAGAGTCAAGGGATTTGTACTTTGTTAATTTTGGCAATCAGATGTGTTTATACATACTGTATCTGATTTTCCTTCCAGGGTTTTTATTCTCTCTCTCTCTTCCCCTCCCCCCATGCTATGGGTTTACATTGATAATTAAATACCTGGTTTCCTAGCATGTGCTTTCCTTCAGAACCAGATTTATGTTCTGATCCAGCTATATATTTATGAGTCTTGCTCTAGGGTGTTTTGAGAAAGAGCAACATCTACCCCAAGTTTAGAGAAAGCTCATATGAATTCAGCCTTTAATATTTTTCCTGGCTTGTTAAGGCTCAATAATACAAAACTGGTTAAATCCCATTTTGTATTTCTGCATCCTTTCCATATGTGCTTTAAGATTTGTTTATTTAAAGTGCCTAAAATGCACTGTACAATAAAAATAGGCCTTTTCTACAAGTTTATAATCTAAGGGTCAATGGGGAAAAACACATTTGGATGAAAATGAAGGAAATATTTTAAAAAGAAAGAATTAAATTAGGGAAAGCTGGGGTAAACAGACGTATCTGAAGCAGCTATTTGACTATAACAACAGTTATAGGATATCAGATGGAAGGGCATTCCAGTAGTAGAGAGCTGAAAGGGAATGGATAAATCTATTCCCTCATGTTATAAGCACCTAATTTTGTAGACGTTAGCCATTTTCCATTCCTTTTTACAGAAGTTGGAAAGTAAGGTTTTAGTTTGTAATGCCCATTGGCCCAATTTAGTTCATATATACTTTATATCAGTACTATAATGGTAGTGTCTGTGGAGCAAATGCCCTTTTTAACCTAGAAAAGAATTTAGAAAGCTTAAAACTATTTGTTTATTTCTTAAAGGTTCACAGAGATTAAAGATAACTCAGGAAAGCTTGACTTCAATGCACTTTCTCCATCTAAGAAAGAATACTGGGCCATGCTGGCCTATAATAGGTCTAAGCTGTGCAATATTCTCATATCCAATGAGCTCAACCGCCGCCTTTCTCCCCACGGGGTGACATCGAATGCAGTGCATCCTGGAAATATGATGTACTCATCCATTCATCACAACTGGTGGGTGTATACCCTGCTGTTTACTTTGGCTCGTCCTTTCACCAAATCAATGGTAAGTGAATGATGTTTTATACCTATTTGGATTTCTAAGAAATGTGCTGCATTTTCAGAAATCCTGCTCTACCTATCTTATTCCAGTAACTTTTATAACTGCTAACTTTGGCAGTGGCTGATATAACCACGAAACTCCGTATGAAAGAGCCTGCGTTACTTAGATTGCTCTTTGATAGACAATTGTGCATTTTCAGGGTCATGTAGTTCTGTGCATATATGGCATGTACAATGTGAATATGAAACATTAAGGGAATCATTGCTGAGGGGTGGATCAGAAATGTGAGAGGAGAGCGAGGAGAGCTGCATAATGTATTATTCTTGGGACACACTGTCAAGATGGGGCAGACAGAAGGAAAAAGAAATGCTGGTGTCTTTTTGAAAGGAAAGCAACCACCATCCTGAAATATATGAATGATTATCTCTGTAGCATCTAATTGACTTTCTAAAATTAGGAGCCATTATTATATACTTGCCACAGTTCTGTCTTAAACAAAATGTTTGTGTTGGCAAGTAGGGAGGCAGAAAAGTTTCGCATCTTAAGGCTGCAAGAGCTTAGCAGATGTTTCAGTGAACTGAATTTTCAAATCCTTTTGCATTAAAAATAGCTAGAAATCTGAGGTGATTGGGTTACACTTCCTGTTTCAGTGTAGAGCCAACCATTGTGCTTGAGTTTTAACAGATGTGCCGTTCTTCCCTCCTCCCCTTGAATGTATGTAAATATGAAATTGCTGAAATACTGTACTGCTGTAGAGTTAGAAATTATAATTGGAAAGGTCCCTTTACCTTAGACAGATGTAGTGAAATAACTGTACCATTGAATGACATGCCTGAATAGATGTCTGTGCCTCAGTCTAGCTAAGAAGATCCATGAGAGTAAGGAGATTAAAGCATATATATTACTTGGTGGATTGGCCACTGTCAGTTGAATACACATTCAGACACACCTGAATATTTGTCTGAGTGATAAAGCCTACCTATGCTGTCCTGAACAGATACATTTTGATGTGTATTTGCCGCATAACTAGAGCTGGATCAGGACCCCAGTGTTTTTCAGAAAAGGTGAAGCTCTCTGAAAGTGGTAGATATACTGTCCTTCCCATTTTGTTTCCAAACAAACTTTTATTATCTGACTTTGCTATTAAAATATTCTGCATGGAAACTGATTGTCTCAATAAAGCTTGATTGTGTTTGAGCAGTTGCCCTGGCTGCCACAGGCTCTTGTTTTTCTGAGTTACTGAAATTCAGTTAGCCCCAGCTATTTTTCAAGGATAGTTTTGTTTATTTTAAAAATATATAAATCACCCTTCATGCAAAAAGAAAAAAAAAGTATTTCAGGATGGTATAAAAACAACTTTGAAGTTACAAATACATTATAAAACAAACTCAACAATACAATAAAATTAAGAAGAGTACAACCATTCAATCATCTAAAAATGCCATAATTTAAAATGCCTGGGCAAATAGAAGTCTTTAAACTGCGGGACAAAAGCAATACAGTATCAGTGCCAGGCATTGGGAAGACATTCCATAGTTGTGGTACCACCACAGACAAGGCCCTCTTTTCTTGTACATACATAATGTACTTCTCCTAAAGATGGAACACAGAGAAGGCCCTTCTGTAACAATCTTCAAGCACAGGCGTTTTTTATCTAGGAAGAAAACTCATAACACATTACACTTTAAAATGGAGCTTTCATGTTTGGAAACTGACCTTCAGCCACCTGTCTCTTTGATGATTGCTCAGGCATATTTTATGGTTAGTTTGCCCAGTATAGTTATGTGGTACAGGCAGCACTGACTGCAAGAACTGTCACTGTAGCTTCAAAGGCCCATGCCATATGTATTTATTCTCATATTTAATTGTCAGATGACATTTATTTATATTGTTCATTTATTTACTTTCGGGATACAAATACTTCCAAGGAAACTTTCAAGTAACACTCCAATACATTTTAAATGCCCTAGTAAACAATATCAATATATAAAAAGTCATCAGGGTCCTTCCTTAGGGCAGTTTGTGGAAGATGGTCCTGGGTAGGGGCTGGGTAGGTCACATCCCAGATAGAGCAAGCTCTGAGATCTTCACCTGCCTCTCCCACTGTGTTAGAATATGCACACAGCTTCAGAGCTTACTGTGGACCCGCAGTCAGCCTTTATTTGACAGGTATACAAACATTCAACATGAATCGAGCCTGGGAGGAAGTAGTTCCTCGCATTTCAAGGAGAGGTTGGCTGTTTAGAGTGCTGTGTGACTGGTTTCTATGCCAATCACAAAGCTATCACCTCCTTATCTTGGCATCTGACTGGCTGATGCCAATGTACTGTTTGAGTGACTGATGTTCTAATTATGAAGTTAGTGTTTCTTGCTCAGAGGTTTTGTTTTCTTTTAAGCACAGAATGATTGTCTTTAGGGGAAAGGGGCACTGAACAAACACTGAAATAGATTTTTAAAAATGCCTGGCATTGGTGGTGGTGGAGGAACACTCAAAGACCAATGAGGCATGAAGGGAAGAGGTAAAATCCATCTTGGAGTTGAAGCACATAGAAAGATTTGTGTGTGTGTGTGTGTGTGTGTGTGTGTGTATTTAGTAGAAAACCCACTGTTGGCTCCTTGAGAGGTGTATGTCTGTTGATGGGTCTTAACTAAAATTTTTGCTACTGTTTCCTTTTGTCCGTATCCATGATAGAAACTGGTTATGATATGCGTCAAATCTTAAAATCAAACCCATAACGGTCTATGAGTTTTCACACTGCAAACAGTGCAATGCTACTTTCTACTTTGCCCCTGGCTCTTATCTGTCTGGGTTTTGCAGATGACAACCCTCCAATCTGTTAATTAGTACAAGTAAGTTGACATTCTCATCCTAAACACTGTAGAAAGTCAGGGCTATATTGTATTATTTTTTGCCTCACATACTTGAGGTTTATATTATCCATAATCAAATAACTTGATGAAGTAAAATTGCTTTGCAAATGAAATAATGATAGTTTAAAGAGGATTTGAGAAGTAATCCTTTTTTAAACAACTACAAAATCCTCTATTATTTGTGATGTTTTCATTTCTAACAACATTATGGCTTTGTGTACCACCCGTGGGGTAGAAACATTGTCAGAACTGGCAGTACATTAGTATTAGTTCAGCAGTAGGCATGCAGGAGAGGCATGTATGCCATCCTATGTGAAGGATGTGGGTTTTCTTCCTGGAGTAGTGCATTTCTCTACATGTGGTGCAGTGTGGATTGCCTTTCCTGAGATCCAGATGGCAATTTGTTCTCCATCCCTTCCTCATTTAAACTGTAAAATGAACAATGAAGAGCAAAAACAAAACAAAAAAACACCTGAGATAATTGACTTGTAAGAAAAAGATCTACACCCTTAGAGAAAGTCAACTGCATATTAGCCAGTTGCTAATGGATCATGTTTAGGCTGGATTTCGGCACAAACCTCTTGACATTAAATCCTCCCTCATAGACCAACTCATCAAGCTATCTGTGGCCACATGTTATGGAGCAACTGTTTCAGATATTAAGCCTCCTACAAGGTCTGTTGCTGAGAGGCCAAACCACTTTTTAAAAAGAAACCAACCAGGATCAATCCAAACGGAGGCAGCAGTCCTGAATTCCCTTGCTCATAGAGGGCACCACTGAAGATGTTTTGAGGCTGTATTCTAGCAGTGTCCAGATACCAGCTCATACTGAAGTAATTAAAGTTCTGCATTTCAAACAATATAGCTTTTTTTATTCTAGTTAGCTTGTAGGCATCTCTTGAGTATGGAAAAGCTTGTGTTAAAGTTCAAAGTGTTAACACCAGCTCCTTTCATGGCCCAGTAAGTAATCGGAAGGAATGATAATCCATTTATTGCATGGGTGGGGAACCTGTGGCCCTTTTAACCCATCTTGATGGACTGCAGCTAACCCCAGCCTGTATGGTCAGTGGTCAGGGCTTATGGAAGTTGCATACCAGCAGCATATGGATGGCCTCAGGTTCCCAACCCCTGGTTCAATGTATAGCCTTTTCACCATATATTGGCATTTTTGATATCCTAAACATAATATTTTACCACTACTGACCAATCCTCAAAAATGCTTTAGGTAAACTAAGAAGTATGGTCAAATACTCTGGTAGAGCAATGAATAACAAATACTTTGATGAGTATCTCAGATTTGCTTGTCTTAAAATAGATTACTTACATTTAAGGCAAGGGAATCTGGTCAAATCTGCTTTGGACTGCTTATCAAAATTAGGTTCAGATATTTGGAAACACCCCATTTTATGGGTATGATGCACATCAATGCTTTACTTTTTATGTGACAGTAATGGTAATACGATAACTGCAATTGCAAACCCTAGACTGCACTGGAGCAAGAACTTGTGGGTACAGGGTAGGAATCTTCTTCCCCTTGAGGGGAAACCCAACCCCATGACTGGTTCTAGTGATGTCTAGTGCCTCTATTTCTGTTCTCATTTTGATACTCTCTGAAATGGAGAAAATACATTTTGCCCTCATAAGCATCTCTGCACTGCAAATAGATTTCAAATTCTTATGTCATACACTGTATATATGAATGTAGTTCTAACGTGATTACATGTGAAGGTATGTTGCTTATTTTACTGCACATAGTTTATATTAACATAATATTACTTAGTCAAAATAAATTGTGAAAAGACAATCAGCTGCTGAGATGGAAAGTAAAAAAACTATAAGAAAGGAGATATTACAAGTGGGAGAGTGTTTACATTTTTAATCATTACACTTCAGCATATTTATAATACATTATTTTCATTCAGTAGATTTTCTAATTTAGCTCCTAATCATTATGCTTAAGTGTAGTTGGTTGGCACTCAAATTCAGAACCTTCTTGGAGAGTAAACATTCTCAAAATGTGCTTTAATTTTGAAACTTTTCATATCTAATCAACACTTTCAGTGAAGGCAAAGAAAAAACATACACGCTATATGCCACAATTCCATTTAACTAGATGTTTTTACCTGCAAAAATTGTTCTGCCATGAGCAGCATTATATATAAAATAATTTCTACCCAATAATACAGCTGTCTATTTTGTCCCAAATTGTAATATCTGTGAAAACAATATAACATCTCAATGTTAGTGGATAGAAAAATGGAAATGTTTAGAATTTTGCGGGGGGGGGGAGAGAAAAGATACTGACTAAATCAGCCTTTCCCAATTTGGTGGCCTCCACCTCCAGCACGGGGATGATGGGTGTTGTAGTCTAAAATAACTGGAGGGTACCAGGTTGCGAAGGCTGTTATAAAATTGTAATTAGCTTTATTAGGGTTGCCAGGTCAGAAGCATTCCAAAACCTGGGATTTCAGGGTGGGGCCCTAGTGCGGTCACTCCCTCACCCACTTTCCTACCCCCTCCTCCACCCCACTGACTCTTCTAGGCCCCTTTCTACCCCCACTTCACTCACTTCGCCAGGCACCTTTCTACCCCACCGCCACTCACCATGTTCTTTTGTTGGTGCCCTGCATTGGGCACTTACAGGCCTGATCAACCTTTGGGGAGGCCTGGGCTTACTTCCTGCTGCCACTGCTGCCACCTCCCACACAACCCTGCACCTGCCCGGAGATTGGGGTGAATCCAAACCCAGAGTATCTGAGTAAAATCCAGAGAGCTGGCAATGTTAATCTTTATAGTATCTGATACAAGAATCAGTCACTGGGCACTCTGTCTCCCCTATGAAATGGCTACCTAAGAATGCCTACATGGATCAATTTTTGAGTGCCTTTCAGCATATGCCCAAAATGTGACCCTTGAAAAAAGTGTTTGTGATTCTTCATGTCATTGAACAACCTCATATTTGTTTGAGGAGGATTTGATCTTTCTTAATTTTGCTTTTATTCTCTATCTAGATGTAATACCTAATGCTTATTTGTTTTTGTTTTTTAACCAATCTGTGACCACAAATTCTTGTGGATAAAAGCCCACGTGAGTATGGGCTGTCCCATTCTCCAGAATTGCAGATGGTTTCATGGAGCATGTCCCAATATTTATTTTTGTTTGTTTATTGCATTTGTGTACCGCCCCATAGCCGAAGCTCTCTGGCCGGTTTACGACAATTAAAAACATTAAAAACAAATATACGAATTTAAAAACACAGTTTTTAAAAAGCAATTTAAAAACGTGGAAGTGAATTCAGAATTCTGCTAGTGTGGAACTTTGTGTATGCATTAGAGCAGTGGTTCCCAAACCTTTTTTCCCCATGGAACACTTTAAAGTTGCTGGTGGCCTTGGCAGATCACTTAATGATTGTTCTGCCTGTAGCAGCCATTGTAATGTTCTGTGCTAGGTGCTTCATGATCTGTAATTGTATTTTATTGCTTCTTTTCTTTCTTTTATTGTATTTTATTGTATTACATTTTGTATTCCATAGAATTCAAATACAATACAAGAAATAAAAGAAGCAGTAAAATACAATTAAAAATCAATATAAATATTTGATGCGGGCAGACCACTTGAATGAAGCTTGTGGACCACTGGTAGTCCACAGATGACAGTTTGGTAACCCTGCATTAGAAGAGCATCCCGAGATGTATCAGAGCTTCTGCAAACAGGTTTAAATAGATGTCTCACATCTTCGGCTATGGGGAGGTATACAAATGCAACAAGCAAGCAAGCAACAAGCAGCTATGCAACAATTGTGTGGACCGTTTCATTCATGTCTATATTAAAGAGGTAAAATCATTGGTACATTTATATTTCGATTCCCTGCCCCACTAGCTGTTCAACATCAAGCACCTCAATAACTTACATAACATGTTTGTCCTAATTTTTTTTTTTAATGTTCAGCTCTCAAAATGTGGATATTATTTTTACAGCCTTTGAAATTTACCAACCATGAAATGGATCGTTTGATGGTATATCGAGTACTTGATTCAGTACTAGAAGTTTAGGGTAATTTACCATAGTTAATGGGAGAGAGATTTTTCCCCATGTTCATAGCAGTCCTTGTACATTGATAAGTGAAGCCATGTTCAAGCAACACAGAGATCCATTGGAACAGCTGCAGTAATAATAATATTGATGATGATATAAAATTGTGTATGTATATATCTTCTGTTTGCCTAGATTTTTTCTGCATATTTTTCTTGCTTGTCTGAGGTGTCTGTTCCTTTTAAAAAGTAACATAATGTTACATAACTAGTTGTAGATATTTGCTCTCATGAATGACATAAGTCTTGTCCTGTCCTATCTTATAACATTGTTCATTTCTTGTTTTATTTTATTTTCAAAATGGCACTTAATGAATGGTCAGAAGCAGAAGAGATCCCAAAGTTTCATTGGGATTTTGTTTGATATAGACTTAAGGAACCTCTTTCGTACAAGGCTGGTTCATTTGCCACTTGCCCTTCCTGAAATAAATGCGACACAGAGACTTTGCAAAAAGAAGTAAATGTAGTAATGGATTGTGGATGTTAGCAGAGCAACATGCGAACAGTTAACCAGAAGTGGTAACTATGCCGCTAAGCAGAAGTGGTTTGCCCGGTGTGGTGATGCTGCAACTCTAGCTTCCTAGTAGTAACATCATTGTTGCTTACCTGGAGGGAGAGGAGTGGAGAGGGCCGATTGGGTGTGCCAGTGGAGGCAATCCAGCATTCTTATTTGTAGCTGGGAAGCTAGCATTGCAGCTCTGTCCCACTGGGAGAGAAACTTCTGCCACTACAATAGGCTTGCACAGCAGATGCAATTAGCCCACCACTCCAACCTCCAGCATTTGCCTACTGCCTGGGACTGCAAAAACAAGAGGCACCTTATAGGCCACAACACCTGAAGATAGGTTGCATTTAGCTTGGTGGGTTATAGACTTGTAGTTTCCTACATTTCTAAAATATATTTAACTGGGCCTTGCATAGGAGAAATTTCTGATGTTGTTGTTGTTATGTGCCTTCAAGTCAATTATGACTTATAGCCCTCGCATAGGAGAAATTTCTGATAGTTGACCCCTTAGGCATGATATGGTTTCACACAATTCGGTTCACAAACTACATCTGTCTATATAGCTGGAGGTCAACAGAACAATAATATGTAGAAAACTTCTTAAAGAGTGCTTTGTCTAGCGATATTGATACGCCTCGGTGACCTTTTGGGTGGCTGGGTTGCTTTACCTTATTCTGCTCTTTATTTCTGTTCATGCCATCTTTGTAAAAACGCCATACCACTTTAAACCCTTTCCCAATCAGTTTCATATGATAGGTTCTCTTTAATCATTTACATTCTGGGGAAAGTCAAATATTTCATAAGAAGCCAAAGTAATCTAGCTGAATATATAGTGTTTGTGCAGCTGGATATTTTATTTATTTGAACTATTGAGAGAAGTCTCTTCTGACTTGACAAAAAAAAAAAGGATGACAAGTAAACAGTAAGAGGGTCCAAGTAATCTGAACCTGAAAGTCCCTTCTTTTCAAGTCATAACATTTTCCATGTTCCAAAAAATAAAAAAGCCCACAAAGCTACATAATGCTCTTATAGTACTGCTGGTTTCCCCCCCTTAACTTTGAACATTCTTTAAAAGTCTCAGTATTACCAGATAGAGGTGTAATTACTGTCTATTCTACGACATTTCATTCATCATTACTTTCTCTTTCTGCTAGGCACAATAAACAGACAGCATTGCTCACATTTTTAAATGAACATTCCTTGCCTCTTTGGTGTATTTTCTTGCACTAAATGTCTGAAGATGTTTATATATCCTATCTTTTTCCAGGGAGGTTCTTGAAGCTGCTCGACATTTTAATTGTATCAGATACTTTGAACTGCTGTCCCATAATTTTTATTTATTTATTTTTTGCTAATGAACTATGCAGGGAATTTGTAGTCATAATTCTTAGATTGTGCATAGTTGTGGGCCATCCAAGAGTCAGGAGCTCTGGGTCTTGTACTGGGAACTTTTATGACCTTGGGCTCATACCTGGGAATGCTTGTCCATAGGTGTTGGAGCCACCTTCAGATACAGAATGGAACAGGAGCCTAACATATCATCCTACCCTCGTCCTAAGAGGAGCCCTTCTCTGCGTCCTGCCATGGGTGGATGTTTGGTTAGTCAGGAGGGGGCCTTTTCTGTAGCCCTGCTCTTGGTGGGGAAATCTCACTTGCAGGAAGTTCTTTCGGCCCCTCTCTTTTTGGTTTCCACCACCAGGCGAAGGCAACTTTGTTCAGGCAGTGTTTGTATTAGCATTGGTATTGTAAGCTCACAAGTAAGTTTTAATTGTCTGCCTTACTCTTTCTGGATTTTTCCCTCCTGTTCGTTTGGTTTCTAATTTTTACTTTATTTGTATTTTAAAATATTTCCCCCACTTTTTGAGGAACTTTCTCCCCAAAGCTCCCTACGGTGTCCAGTAGAAACCAACATTACCTGACAATGAAATATGCAAATACAAAATCCAATAACCTAAACAATAAGCCAAATATATTTAATTGTTTTGTTCTTTGAATGTTGTTAGTGGAAGAGCAGGATATGTATTATTGTAATAATAATGAATTCTTCCCTGTAAAAAATCATTATAATATTAAGACAGTCACCCTATAGCCATTGCCTGGTACTGAAAAAGAATAGCTTTCCAACTTCTGCAAGCAATCTCATTGCAGCACATCTCCCTCTCACTGCACATGGCTACATTGGAACACCAACATATACTGCCACCCCAAATGACCACTTGAGTTATTTGTGAAGTCAGAGTGGCCCTAATTTGTTTATTTAAACATGTAGAGACAAAGGAGTCCTTGCTAGTTGGGTTTTTTCTCCTGTGCATGGAAAGATGATCTCAGGTGAGTAGCTAGCTCCACCTAGCGACTGAAAGCAGAAAGAGTGCTGTTTGTTTGTTTGTTTGTTTGTTTGTTTATTATACTTGTATACCGCCCCATAGCGGTTCAATTTTGCAGGGACTTCCTGCTCTCCACAGCTACTTGCTACAGTTATCTTTCTGCCTTCACCAAAGATGGTGGACTCTGCACTCGTCTGCTCTTGGTTCAGGCCTGTATTCTTTGTGTTGGTGTTCTCCTTTCCTAGTGTGTTTTTCCTTCCGTATCAGGGTGTTGGTGTTTTTCCCCATTTGTCTGTGTGTGTTTTTAAAAAGCCTGTTCTGCCCACTCCCACAGAGGTAAAAACTGCGGTGTTTTTGGCTGCTGCCAAAGGAAGGCTGTCTTGCCCACCTTGGGATCCTTCCATTACTTCACCGGCTTCAATGTTGGCGGTCTTCCCCTTTCGGCCTAACTACATGCAGCGGCCTCAATTAAGCCTTGACGGCTTTCCAGTTAGCGGCCCCAGCTTCTCTCCTCCGCCAAATCCTGCGGATTTATCTGGGTGATCTGCCTCTAAGGGCTTCTTCTCCATCCTGTTGCCACCTGTACCACCTCACCTCCGGCTTCAGCGGACTCCAACAGAGCTGTTCTGGGCTCATACCTTCCATCTTCAGCACTCCCCCCCCCCATAAGCCCCACAGCATCGGCTGCTGGCTGCCATCTTTGCTGCCTGCCCCCGTATGCCCTGCAGTGCTGGTTCTTTCCAATGGGAAAGGCAACCGGTAAATCAGAGGTTCCCACCAAAAAGTCAAAACCACTCCTGCCTCCAGCTAGACCTGGCCTTGTGCCAGCACCATTGCCTTCATTGCCACCCACCCCAGGCTGCCAAGTGTCAGAGACAACTATGAGATTTAATTCTGCTACAGAGGCTGCGATAGCCCGGCCCTCCACCAGCAGGCAGGAGGTTGATGAGGTATGTGTATTAGTGGGCAGGGTAGCTTCAGAAACTTGGTATCAGAAAGAAATAGGCAGGAACGTGGCAGATGGCAGCATGTTGACAATAGTTGCGGAGCTGTATGGAAAGACTCTCATAGCCCTGTATGTAGATCACAAAGAGACCAGGAACCCCTTTCTGAGAAGGAAGGGGGGCAACCTCCCCTGTCCTTAAACTCCATTTTCTCCACAAGGTCTTCTCCTTAGGCTTTCTCAGGATTTCAAGACGCCCCCATGATTCTTCAGTCCCTGCAGGAAACGAAGGGGAGGTTGCCCAGCCCCAGCCTTCTTCAGCCACTGCAGTTACAGTTTTCAGCTCAGTTGCTGCAACAATTGAAGGAACAACTGAGAGAATCCCTTTTGGTGGACCTAGCCAGAGACCTATCTACCTCTTCAGTTCCCATGCAGCATCCTAGAAAGGACACTGGTCTGGAAGGATTATCTATCCAGGCCCCAATAAGGGCACAGTCGGAGGAGAATTCCACTCTGTCTCGCTCATCTTCAAAGACATGGCCACCACCCAACCGCACATCACTGGATTCCCATGCTGCTGCTCAAGGCAAGCACCCTCGTTCTTCGGAAGATCAGGTTGTAGACCCAGACAATGAGTTAATTGTTCTAGACGAAGAGTGGAGCAGGGACTCGGAATCCGAAGAGGTCTCTACCAACAGAATCTTTCAGGAGGCTCACTTTCTTCCCCTCTTGTTTCTTGGGCAGTAACTTTCATGGCAGATACATCAATGGATGCTATGCAATTTTCGGCAAGGTCGCTGGCGGGGTGTTTACTAGAAGGGCCCTTTGGTTGCACCACTGGGCAGCTGATCCTACGGCTCGCTCCAATTTGGCCTCTGAACCCTATGTAGGGGGCAAGTTGTTCGGCAGCAACACCCTTGCAGGGGTCCTGGAATCAAAAGAAAAGAAGTCAATGCCTTCTACCAGAAAAGAGAGGATAGAAGATCATTTCGGAGATCCTTCCACCTTTACCAAATGTCCCAGTCCTTTTGATGCTCTAGACAACTTGGAAGAACAAAGGATGGCCAGTCCAGCCGCCCCTTTTGGAATAGACAATGCAACCAGGTCAAGGGCTAGCAGCATTTCTAACAGGTCTGGTTTTGGGATCCAGTCGTGAGGGAACAAATACCAATTCTGATGCCAGCACCACTTTGGTGGGAGGTCGCCTCCAACGGTTTGCTCATTGATGCTCATTGACCATTGGGCCAATAGGTCCTACAGACCATCCAGTATCGACTTCATCTGGAATTCCCATCTCCCTACCTCCAAGGTTCGTACCATCCCCCATCTAGACGTCTCCAAACAAAAGGGAGAGGATTCAACATGCAGTTTCTCACCTGCTGCAATTTGCAGCGATAGAACCAGTTCCTTCAGGGGAAAGTTTTTGAGAAATTACTCTCTCTTCTTAACAGAAAGATGGTTCGTTCAGGGCAGTACTCGACCTGAAGAGTCTGAACGAATATGTAGCATACCTCAAGTTTTGCATGGACACCTTTATGGCAATCAAGGAGGCCCTGAGATGGGGGAACTTCCACACCTTTATTGATTTGAAGGAGGAGGAAATTATAGGGTTGGCTTGGGACAGAAGAAACAAGATATGCACAGCAATATTATCCATTCTTGCCTCTTTGTCAGTGGGTCTCATGCAACTGGCAGTAGCTCTGGGGTTAATCTCAACTTCCAAACTACTCCCTGGGCACGCCACCACTCTTGACCTCTTCAGTGGGCACTGCTACCATTCCAAAGCGATATAGAGGGCAGACGACACTGGCGGTTGACGTTATCACCTGTGGTCTGTCAGTCCCTTCTATGGTAGGTGCATGAACCCAAACTGCAAAAGGGTGTCCTGTTCCGGGATCCGCCATTAATGCTTATCACCTCAGACGCAAGCCTTACAGGCTGGGGGGCTATATGCAATGGTCAGATGCTTCAGGGGATTGGTCCGCACAGAAGTCCTGACTTCCCATCAATCTCCTGGAGCTCCACACGATTCGTCTGGCATTGAGGCACTTTGCAGGATCAAGACATTTGGGAGTAGTGCTCGTCAGAACAGACAACATGATGGCCAAAGCTCATTTGAACCATCAGGGAGGTGCACACTCAATTCAGTTCCAGCGAGAAGCTTCACATCTGTTCCAGTGGGCGGAGACACATCTAGACTCGCTCCTGGCAGAACACCTGGGAGGGGAGGACAACGGGCAAGCGGACTGGTTGAGTTGGGAACAAGTCCATCAAGGAGAATGGAAGCTTCACCCGATGGCCTTTCAGAATATCTTGGTGCACTTCAGGAGAGTCACAGTGGATCTGTTTGCCACTCATCTCATTTGCCAGGTGAAAAGTTTCTTCACCTGATATGCAACTCCAAAGATGGAGGGAATAGATGTTATGATGTCCCTGTGGCCTCCAGTACAATTATATGCCTTTCCTCCACTTCCAATCATTCTCAGAGTGATCCAGAAGATCCGAGCCGAGAAAACAACAGTTCTACTGATAGCCCTGTTTTGGCCAAGGAGACCCTGGTTCCCAGAACTCCTCAAATTATCAGTCGACCCTCCTTGGGAGATTCCTCTCAGGGAAGACCTGCTTTCGCAAGGACAGCTTCACCACCCAGACCTGGAGTGGCTGGCACTTCATGTATGGAAGTTGAGATGAGATGTCTGCTGATGAAGTGCATTCTATCTCCAGTAGTGGAGACCATGATGGTGGCCATCCACCATTCAGATTTATGAGGGTACATGGAAGGCCTTCTCTGTTTGGTCACAGAAGCAGCAGCTACTCCCTAGGATGGCGGATATCAATGACATCCTATTCTTTCTACAAGATGGTTTATCCTTGGAGCTCAGACCTAACACATTGAGGTGCCAGGCTTCAGCATTATCAGCAATTCTGTCCAGATCACCAAAGAATCCACTGGGATCCCATCCCTCTCATTGATTGATTGATTGATATACTGTTCCATAGCCGAAGCACTCTGGGTGGTTTACAACAACCGCATTATCTATGTCTGCACCACCTACAGAGCACTGCTACCTGACTTGGGACCTCCACAAAGTACTAACTGCCATTCAGAAATCTCCCTTTGAACCACTGAGTCTCTGTTTGTCTACTGTCCTTTAAAGTGTTGTTCCTTGTGGCCATTACCTCAGCTCAGAGAGTGTCTGAGCTGAATGCCCTGTCTGTAGATAAGTGTTACTGTATTTTTCATAAGAATAGGGCCGTTCTCCACACTGTCCCCTCCTTTTGTCCTAAAGTGATGTCTAGCTTTCACTGTCAACAGGAACTGGTGCTTCCTTCCTTCTGCCCGGCCCTGGCTCATCCCATAGAGCAGGCTTGGCACACACTGGATGTGCAAAGGGCCCTAAAAGTATATATCTCAAAAGCAAAACACTTCTGCCAAGTGTTTTTGTGTCCTTTCATCCAGCTTTGTTAGGGAAGAAGGTTTCCACCTCAACACTAGCCAGGTGGATTAAAGCATGTATCACTTTGGCATACACTTCCCTGAGGTTGGTCTGCCTGACCAAAATAGTGGCCCACTCTACTAGGGCAGCAGCCACATCAGCGGCATTTTCCCACAAAGCTTCTCTTCAGGAGATCTGCAGGGCGGCTACATGGGCTACTCCTAAAATGTTTATCAAGCATTACAAAATAAATACTTACGCATCCGCTGAGGCCGCAGGTGATTCCGAAGACCTGGTAGTAGGTGTGGATTATTTGAGCCTCTGGACAATCCAATTCCTTTTTGTTTCTTTTCCCTTGTTGATGGGTAAATGTATCAGGCAGAAATGGCTGGAGGGGAAAGGGTGAAGCAGCTTCTGATGGCAGCCTTCAAGTTTGTTTTTCATTACTAAATCATCTTGATGATGTCTGGAGGGAATTATTAATTAGATATTAATAATTCCCTCCAGACATCATCAAGATGATTTAGTAATGAAGTAGCAGAGAATGGCATTTCACAGAGAGTTTGGCCCTGACAGGTGTTTGAAAATGTTTGTGACATAAGAGACACTTCTTCAAAAGCCAGGATGAACTGCTGCTCTGATGATGTACATACTCTGTGGCTATCCATGGTTTGTTGCTGTGTAAAATAGTCCTTAAGTTATACAATATGTATTCCTTTTCTTAACTATCAGTCCTGACATTAAGTAAGCAAAGTTTTTGAGCTAATAATTACAAATGTGGGCTTTCCAGGTAGGGAACTAGGTGGGCTTAATTTATAGATTCTGATAGATAAATATTTGTGGCTGATATTTAAATTTTGAAACTGTTCTTTGCCTCTGTATTTCTTATATTCCTGTTTTTTAAAAAAATACCTTTCTTCTTCTGAGACATAATTTTTTCTGCCAGCTTGAATAACTGGCCGTGTTTCAGCCCCAAATGTCAAGAGTAAACAGATGAAAGTGTGTGTTATATTTTTACTTTGTTGTCAGATGCTATTGGTTTGTCATTTTCAGAGAGTTCTATTTATTGCAGTAAATGCTGTTACCTCTGCAGCTCTGCTTTCTTAGACTTCCATCAGAACTGTTCTCTTGAGGTCAGGTAAATGAATTATCAACTTTTTTTATCCCCGTTATCCATTGAATGGATTTTGTTGCTGACAGTTATGAGTAAACTGGTTATTTATTTATTTTGTTTGTTTGTTTTCTGTAGAACAAAGCCACAGCATCATAATGTCATTTTTGGAAAACAGAGGCTGATGCATTTTATGCCTAAAAGTGAGGCTAGGAAACAGTATACTGTGTGGGACTCAACAGCATACCCCACGTATTTGTGAGGTGATGTGGATGTATTAAATGATCAACTAGTCAAGGCAGAGTGAATTAAATGCTGAATTTTAAAAAATGAGATAATGGGGTGGGGAACTTGTGACCCTCTAGATGTGGTTGGACTACAACTTCCATCATTCCTGACCATTGGACCATGCAAGGTGGGGTTGATGGGACTTAGGGATGGAAGGATCTGTCAGTTTTTGTTCTTTCACTTTCTCATTTTTCCAATCTTAAATCCAGTTTTGCAGCAATTTGCATTTTTTTTAAAAAATCCTTATGAAATTTCTTCAATATTTTAGTGAAAATTTCTCCTAATAAACAGAAGAGACATTCATGCACCCCACTAAGAGAATACATTTCTAGAGACCTTGAGGTGTGATCTGAGCTATGAAGAATTATAACTCTAAGAACTCACCACTAGCAATGCTTTAGCAAGGCATTTCCCTAAGATAAAAATGAGGACAAAAGAGGGTATTTGATTTTTCAGGGTCAGAAACCAAGAAATAGAAAATGTTCCTGGGGAAATAATAACAGCTAGAAGGTGCTCTTTGATACCCTTGCATTAAAAAAGGACAGTAATAAAAATAACTAATTAAATTACTAAACTTTATTTGTTTCATTTTATTAATCGCTTACGAAGCAACTCAAAATGATTTCACAATACAATAAAAAACTTATTTAAAACAATTGCATATATAAAAACAATTTCTAAATGCTGACTTTTGTATAAGAACTTGATGCAACCTTTTCCCAATCCACTTTTAGAACATAAAATGGAAATGGACTGCCTTCAAGTCGATTCTGACTTATGGCGACCCTATGAATAGGGTTTTCATGGTAAGCGGTATTCATAGGTGATTTACCACTGCCTTCCTCTGAGGCTGAGAGGCAGTGACTGGCCCAAGGTCACCCATTGGGCTTCATGGCTGTGTGAGGATTTGAACCCTGGTCTCCCAAGTCATAGTCCAACACCTTAACCACTACACCACACTGGCTCTCCCTTAATAAACAAACATTTTTTTTCTTATGCACAGTACTTTGAGGTTGGAGGTCATGATCAAGAAGTAATTGAATCTGTGGTTAGCAAGGAGGGAGAATACCTATGGTTGGTATCTACAGATTCTCAGGTACCTGAAAGACTGAACGGACTTGGAATCTCACAAGGAAGCATGAGATTCCCCTTTCACACATTAAATAGGGCTGGGAATGTCTCCTGTCTGAAATCCTGGAGAGCCGCTGCCAGTCAGCGCACACATTGATAAGCTAGTAGATGGTTCAAGGCTCTGACTAAGTATAAAACAGATTCCTATGTTAGCACAAATTAACCTATTGCACGGTTTATTCTAAGCTTTTTTTCCTACTGCACAAGCAGCAAGTACGCTTCCTGCCCCAAAACTAGTCAAGTAATTTGTCCCATAATATACTATTAGCATGGCTTTTTTTGTGACAGTACTCACCAGTAAAGAGTACCTGCACCTCCTTTTTTGCTACCTTTGCCAGCCATTTTGCACTGGCACCCACAGTACTTTATCGATATAAGAGTACCTACACTTCATTTTTTTTACGGAAAAAGCACTGACTAGTAGTATAAGGTTATGAAGATTTGAAAAGAACCAGTGTTTATCTTCATTTGCTAATTCTTTTCTCATTTATTTCTTTTTTAGAAACTACCTGGCTCCTTATTAAATCCCATATGGTCAACTGCACAAAAACCTGTTTCACACTGCCCACTTTTTTTGACACTGCACAAAATGTGTCTAGCTACATATTAGTATAAACCTTGACCAGTTCCTTCTTTCCTCACGGTTCTCAGGAAACCCAGAGCAGAGCTCTGATTGACAAGAAGGCAGGTTCAGAAATGGTACCTTTTTCTTCTTATTTGTCATACACACATATTTATAATTACTAGACTTGCATAGGCCAGCCTACTTCCTGGTTCCTTTAGATCAGGGATGGAGAACTTGTGGCCCTCCTGATATTCCTGGATGACAACTCCCATTATCCCTGGCCATTGGCCATGCTGTCTGGAGCTGGTGGAAGATGGAGTCCAACAACATCTGAAAGACTACAGGTTCCCTATCCTTGACCCCAAGTATTGGTTAGGTCCTTACCCCCCAAGTGGACACCAGAGCTGCCCATGAGAAATTGAGGAATGTGTGGTATGGCTGGGTAACAGGAAATAGAGGAGTTTATGCTCTGCAGAGTTTCTTAAGATGTACACTGAAGATGCTTATGCTTCACAGAAGACTAAAGATACCCCAGAATCTGCTGTTTTGTATTATTGAGACCTGCAGGATGAGAAAGTGTGTTCAATAATTTCCCTTGCAAAAAAAATGGAGCTTTTCTTTTGTGAATAATAATTATTTTAAAAAGAGTTAAAAAGGATTTGACTCCAGTTGCTATAGAAGTTAAAATAAATAAATTAAAGTGATTGACTGTAAAATGTTATACTGCCTTGTTAATATTCATAGTTCCCATATTTAAAATATTTACATGTATTGTACCATGCATTTAGACTTGACAATTGTAGAAAAAATATGCTTTCCTAAAAAAGGTTTCATTTTTGTCTATATGATCTTGAATTATGAATTGTGGCAATTCTCAATTCTTTATTTTAGAGGGGTGTGAGGGTATTTTTTTTAAAAAAAATCCTCAGTTTAGCATTTATGCAGGAATAACTACTCTCAGACTCAACTGTGTTTAAGGAAATGTTGTTGTATGGCTTTTTATGTTCTGAACTTCAATCAGCCGATGCCAGCAGTATCCCAAAAGAAGGACCCTCAATAGACCATTTTCAGCATTTTGCTGCAATTAAACTCCTCTGGTTTTAGCCCTCAGGCAATTTAGTACCTTTTTACATATGCACATTATGAACTTTTGACCAGGGCCTGGTAGTCATATATTAGACAGCAGCTTTTGAGAGCAGACTTAACAAGTTCCTCTGAGTATTACATTGTGAGTCAGTTGTGGAAAAGGTAATTTAACCAACTTGCAGAGAGGCCATTCAGAATCTTACTGATGATCCTAAATATGTCTCTCTCCCCCGCCCCACTTTTCTTGTTTCCTCTGGAACCTGGTAGCAAGAGCTCTCAAAGTATGTGATTGATCTTTTATTCAGTAGCTAACGAGGGCTGTGATTCTATTAGTGCTCTACAAGGCAAGGGAACAGTGATTTAATGAAGTGTCTAGTGAGCTGGTCATAGATTTATCCTGTTGTCTCTAATTTGCAGAGCCTTTGCGAGTGGTAAAAGAAACTGCACTCACGCTGCCATTAGGCAGGTATTTCCTTAGTAAATTGTTGTAAGGTCAGGTGTAGTTACCTTAGCGGAGACAATGCCTTACCTCCTCACTGTCTCCAGATGACAGCTGCTGCACTAAGTGCTCACTGAAGTGGAAACACAGAGATCAGAGGTCCATTCCGAGTCCCCCTTAGCCAATGCTGGAGCAGATGAACTGCCAAGTACAGCTAATAGACTCATAATTGGTGATTAGAACTGGGAAGACACAATGACATCTTAATACAAACTGGTGTGTACTGTAGTTAGTGCCAGCTGTTGTTTAAGTGTGTTGGTGGTGTGGACTAATATGTGTGTTCCCTGCTTCTGTTCTAAGAAATTAGGCAGCATGTATTTAATAGTTACTGAGCAGCCAGAAAAAAAAGGAGGGTGGTAGTTGGGGGAGGAAATCCTATTCCCATCAAAATACATTGCTTTAAAGTGGCATTCATGTGCTTAGTGTACACTTAACTCAGCATATAAACTGTCAGATTTAATTTGGAAATCATGCAGTAAAACGTTGGCATGTTGCTAATAAAGAGAAGAAATCTAATAAATATGGTGTTATTTTTTTGCTTCATCAAATTGCAGAGCTTTTATTCTTCGCTGTTCCCCAGGATCGTTGAATTTTTTGTTCTATTTGTATTTTGCCAAAACGAGCTATTTGCTTCCCAAGAAATAACTATCCTGCTGCAATTCACTGTTTTACTGCATTGTTAAAGCTGACACCAGAAGCTTCTATACTTGACTTAACCTCAAATCAGCTTTGGTTAAGGACAGAGTCTTAGGTTTGGATAACTAAGGAGAACATGGAAACTGTTGAGAACATATTGACGAGAGTCGTTTGTTGCCGTAACAAAATTTTATCCAAATGGTGCTTAAGGAACAAGCATGTGAATGAGCCACTGCAACTCATTAGAGTATAGCACATAGAGTATTGGTAGTCAGACAAAGAACTGGTTAATGTACCAGAAAGTATGGTGTAATCATGCTTATTTTCACCCTTCATGATGTTAATGAAATTTAGTGTAACATGGTAGTATGCTAATCAAAAAGCCACAGTTCCAGAACACAACCGGTACTGCAGTGTAAAAGGAACACTGGAAATCGTGATAGAAGTGCTAGCATTATCACCAGTAAAAGTAACATATTAACCCCACACCTGAATGCAGCCGTAGTCCAACACTCAGCGCTACAGTAGGGCCCCACTTATATGGCGGGTTACGTTCTCGATCCCCGCCGAAAAGCAAAAACCGCTTAAAAGCGGAACTCATTGAATAGAATGGTGCACAATGCCCGAAAACTGCCATAAAACTGGAACAAGTGCTGTATGAGTGGGGCTTTAGTCTAATTGTGTCTAACTGAGACCGCCACATTAGCGAAGCGCCGTAAAGTGAAGCGCCATACTGTATATCAGGCTGGGTCTCACTTACTGGTGGTGACAGTAGCTTGCCACTTGATCTTTCTGTCTTTGATTTTAGTTTCTTATTTTTAGATTCCTTCCTAATATTTATGTTAAGTAATTGGAAGGACAGTATCCCCTGCGTGATTTTGCCTGACCATTTAGATTTTTAATGAGAGGCATCTTAATGTATGTGCTTGTACTTTTTAATTTATTACTTGCTGTTCATTGCCTTAGGATCCCTGGGTTTTGGCCCACATTATTTTTATATATGCTTTTATTGTATTGTTTTTATTGCACTGTTGTCAGCTGCCTGGAGATCCTAGAAAGTACAGGGTAAAACATTTTAATAAATACAGTACCTGTGACAAGAGCTGTCACTTCTAGATAGCTGTCCATTCTGGAAAAGGTGGGAAGAGGTGTAGGAAATAAGTGGCATGGTTTTCATGCAATTAATGGCAGAGGAAGCAGTGTGAATATTAAATAATAAGACTCCTGACCTGTATGTGTTTTTTCTGCTTTTTCCTTACGTCATCTCCTTCTGCGCTGAGTTGGTAAAATAGCACAGTATATTGTCATACAACAAATCAAGCAGAATGACTGCTTCTGTGGATTGGCATCTTCAACATTAGCCAGCCCATGACTCCATCTGTCTCTTTCTGACCCCTCCCTTTCAAAAGAAGCACCTGGAACCTGGACTGTGTCATTAACTGCAGGGAACACAGGAGACTTGCATTAACACTTCCCTGTATCCCTAATATACTGTACCTTTTTGTGAATTCTAATTCTAATTGCTTTGGGAGCCAATTGTAGGTGGAAAGTGGGGGTATAAATATGACAAATATTTTCCCTTGCTTCTGCAAAATGTAGGGAATCCAGTGGTCTTTGAGGGTTTGTCCTCAAGTAAGGCTTTTTTTTTTGTAGCCCACACACATTTTTGCAGCCATTTTTCAGATGGAACTCTTTGAAATGAGCAGAAAATGTTTCCTGCACTGCAGTACTCCAATACTTCAGTATTAGAAGCATCACTCTCTGTGTAATATATGATGCGGTAGTCTCCAACCTCAACTACTTTGGGCTTGAGGGACATATTTGAAAATCTGAGAAAATATTGTGGCCACCATCATAAAATGGCTGCCATGGACAAGAAACGTGAGTACAAGAGAGAGGATGGGTTTGAGCCCCTAATACAAAACCACATATTTATACCTCAAAGCACAACAAAATGACCTATTTTACAGAAGGAAAACCAGTGATGCTCATAGAGATGCATCCACCCCCAAAATCCAACAAAACACTAGACAAAACCTGTCTGGATTTTATGTGCCCTTTTCGGGTAGATAGAACTCACTGAGACTGCTCTCGCCACAAACTAGCAAAACACCCTCACCCTCAAAATCCAGCGGCTAGAAGCCAGCAACTCTCTTCAACCAGACCACCACTGCCCAAGGTAAAACAGGTGGAGGGGTTAAAATTGCGAGGGAAAGGGCCTTCACAGGTGGCAATGGGGGAACCATAGTGCCCTCAAGTGCCACACTGGGACCCCAGGAATATATAATAGCTTGTATATTCCCTTATATTCATGCTTGATCAGTGAGAACTTTGGGGGAGTCACTGTTAGTGGTCCCCATGTCTTGGATACACAACTCATATTCACCAGGAGCCATGTGTTCTTTATTGTAGGCTGAATGTTATGGAACTCCCTTCTAGTTGAGATCAGACAGGCCTCTCCCTGTTGAAACTCTGGGGCCTACTGAAGACCTGTTTTTATTCCAGCAGGCTTTTTAATTGAATTCTGATTTTATAGTTTGATTTGAATTAATTTTTCATTTCACTGTATTGATTCTCCTGTGTACCGTTTACAGACGACTGTAATTCAGTGGTGTATAAATTGTCAAAATAAATAAATAAATTGTATGTCAGATGAAATTGCCCATCATTCCTCCTCCTCCTCCTCCTCCTCCTCCTCCTCCTACTACTACTACTACTACTACTACTACTTTCCCTCAGTGTCTTCCCATAGGAGTCTATACAGCTCATCTTGCATTTCTAATGCTATAATGCAATCCCTCTGTGGATCCATACTGTAAGAAGTCTTCTGCTAGTTCTTATGCAAGAGTTCACAGAAAAACACTGTGGCAGTTTCTCCTTCTGTTCATGATTGTTTAGATCCAAGCCTCCCAACAGCTCTGTGCAGTTGTTCAGCATTATGAGACATTGAGGCAGAAAGGTGTGTGTGGCCTCAGTCCTCTGTCAATGATTTATGTGCAAGGACTTGCTAAACAATGACAACCTACTGACTGGGACCACAGATGTGAGGATTCTAGCCCTGAGGGTTCTTGAATGGTGAATGAATCAATCACAGATGTGTTTGTTATTGAGGTCAGCCAAGTCCAGTGAATCTGGTGCTATCCACTGACCTGCCTATTTGCCAAAAAAAAAAAAAAAAAGATTCAGGCATTGGTATACTGATTTGTTGGTTACCTATGCAACTTCGGAGTTTCTGCTTGGTTTATTATGGAGCAGTGGCATATTACTAGCATCATGAGCAGCAGTGAGTTTGGGGCGGTGAGGAGATCAGAAGTTTTGATGTTGTGATACTTATATATTATGACTTTGTACATCGCTCAGAGTGGCTCGGTTTCCAGCCAGATGGGCGATAAATAAATCGCAGAAATAAATAAAATAAATAAATATCCACTTCTGCTTATAAATTAAGCAAAGTTTCTCATTTTATTCCTTCTAAGGTTCCTTCTAGGAGGAAGAGCAGGATATAAATTTAATAAATACATAATACATTCAAACTTGGGGAAACTCTGACTAGAAACTCTGGCTTCAGAACAATCTAGGATAATAAAGCTTGGTTTTATACCGGATCAGTCAGGATTATCAACTACAGTTTGATCCTGGTTTATTGAAGAAACCATAGTTTGGCACATTACAGGGGGGAATGCATGAGCCCAAGACTGTTGCTTGTGCATCAACTTTGATAAAGGACTTATGTATTATAATCTAATACGTGTAGTTACTTCCTTCATCACCCTTTCACTACCTTTAAGTAAATCTAATGCATCTATCAGTCTTCTTGAAATAACTACTGATGCATTATAATTGGTCAAGGAGAGAGGCTAATGTTTCTTGACCAGGCCTATTGACCAGTATGTGTTTGCACATGTGGTTAATAATTTATTATTTGGAAAATCTATGTGCATTATAGTCTTTGATGTCATCATGAATTTCAAAGCCAACAATTCCATTTTCGTTTCTTTTTTTAATTTTCAAAGAGAGTAGAAAGGAAAATCATTTTAAAACTTTTTTTTTTTAAGTTGGGGAACTTCCAGCTAACACTCATCCATGCTAATAAGACTGTACATTAAGGTTTTTTTAAATCAAGGCATGCAGGTGAAAATTATTTGAATACATGACTTAATGTATCTGGTAGATTAAAAGAGAAATTAAAGACTTGAGACTGAGAAGAGATCAAAGGCTGTCTTTTCATTGTTCTTTTTATTGTTTATTGACTTCAAAAAGACTTTTTTAGTTTAAGCTGACTTTAATATCTCTTGAATGCTTTTTTAAAGTGAGTTTGAAAACTCATGGATAATGTCTTCATTAAGTGGAGAAAAATCTTAGTGAAAATATAACTGTAAGTTTGCTTTCATTATAGAAGAAAGAGATAACATTTTGCTTAATTAAGGTCTGTTTTTCCTCTATTCTAATTTTATGAAGTTTTTTTAGAATTCCTGCTGATAACAGCTTGAAATAATATCCAGATTTAAATTGTTAGTTTTCCACAGGCATATATCAATATGAGGCTTCCATCTATGTTCATTAATAAGGTTGTGGTCATAAGAATTGCTTTAGTGAATCATACTATTGGTCCAGCATTCTTTTTTAATAATGGCCAGCTAGATGTAAAAGAAAAGCCAATAAATATGTCAGGACAGCTATCATCATTAGTATTAGTATTATTATCATCATCATCATTTAAATTTCTATCCTACTGTTCCTCCCTGAAGGAGCCTCAGACAGCAAACAAGAGACAAAACAAAACATATTTAAAACATCTTTAAAAACTTTTTAATGTTATTTTTTTAAAAAAAACCTTAAAAAGCAATTCCAAAACAGATGCACACTGGGATAAGGTCTCTACTTAAAAGGCTTGTTGAAAGAGGAAGGTTTTCAGTAGGCTCTGAAAAGATAACAGAGATGGTGCCTGTCTGATGTTTAAGGGGAGGGAATTCCAAATTGTAGGTGCCAAAATACTGAAAGTCCACTTCCAGTGTGTGTGGAACAGACCTCCTGAGAAGATGGTATCTGCAGGAGGCCCTCACCTGCAGAGTGCAGTGATCGACTGGGTATATAAGGGGTAAGACAATCTTTTAGGTATCCTAGTCCCAAGCTGTATGCACCAAAACTAGTACCTTGAACTTAGCTCAGTAGCTAATTGC
Organism: Rhineura floridana; assembly: GCF_030035675.1. Classification (NCBI taxonomy): domain Eukaryota; kingdom Metazoa; phylum Chordata; class Lepidosauria; order Squamata; family Rhineuridae; genus Rhineura; species Rhineura floridana. Next base: position 14,658,583 of record NC_084492.1, on the reverse strand, counting down.
CCTCTAGGGTAATTGTTTCAGCAGCAGAGTAACATGGTGACAATATCGTGCTGCAATGAACACTTCACCACCGCATTTTGTACCAGCTTTAGCTTTTGGACCAAGCTTAAAGGCAACCCCACATAGAGCACATTTCAGTAAGCCAACCTGAAGATTACCAGTGAATGGATAACAGTAGACAGGCTATCCCGGTCCATAAACGGCCACAGCTGTCTTACCAGCAGAAACTGATAGAAGGTAGTGGCTAGGAGTACCTGGGCCTCTAGTGACAAAGATGGATCCAGCAGTACCTCCAGACCATGAGAGGTCAGAGGGAGTCAAACCCCATCCAAATCAGGCAGTTGACCAATTATCCGGACTCAGGAACTACCTACCCATAGCACCTCTATCTTGCTAGGATTCAGAGTCAGTTTATTGGCCCTCATCCACACCACCACCAAGTCCAGGCACTGGTCCAGGGCTTGCACAGTCTCTCCTGATTCAGATGTTGCAGAAAAATAGAGCTGGTTTCATCACCGTAATGCTGACACCTCACCCCAAATCTCCTGGTGACCACTCCCAGTGGCTTCATATTGGTGTTAAACAGCAATGGGAACAAGATGGTACCTTGTGGCACCCCACAACACAACTGCCAGAGGGCTGAAAAAACAATCACCCAATACTGTTCTCTGAAACTGACCCTGCAGGTAGGATTGGAACCTCTGTAAAACAGTGCCTCAGCTACCCATCTCACCAAATTGGCTGAGGAGGATACCATGTTCAATAGTATCAAAAGCACTCCCCTTGTCCTTCTCCTGATAAAGACCGTATATCAAGGCCAATCCATCAAATCTCTTATTTGTTTCCATCCCATGTTCAGAGTCACACTGCCTCTGACTATTGAGGTTATTTAACTCTCATGGGTGGGAAGCATGAATAGATCTTTCCTTTCCTATGTATTTGCATAGCACTTTTTCAAAATTTTATCACAGGTCCTTGTCCGTGTGTGTTGGGTTACTCATGTCCAGGAGGAACTTTATTTCAAAGTTTTGGTATGCACCACTGGTCAGATTACACATACTGGGGCAGATTAGCAATCAGAAAATAGGCCAAAGTTTGAAATAAAAGCACGCACAGTTAATTGCAATAATAGAGAGTGACAGCTTTTACATAGACAGCATCTTCTTTTTTTACCAATGACTCTGAGGTCAGTTCTAGGAGGAGTCAGAGATAGGAGGGATCTAATGTCAAATACAGTGTGGAATTGGTGCCAGGCAGAATGACATGTGTGAGCTGAATTGAGTTAGAGAGAGGTTAGCATGCAAATACATGTTGCTATAAAGAGAAACTAAACCTCAGGTATTACCTATTTCAAGATGAGAGGAATAGGGAGACACTGTTCTTCAGGAGATTGCAGTTAATCTGTAGATTGTCTTTAGCAGCTGGACAGCAGGGATTATTTGGCCTTTGATTGTTTGGAGTCATACATCCTTGCTCTTGTACAGCAAGGTGCTTGTTATGATCAAGAAATATCCATAGAAAGGCAAAGAAGGGAAACAGGGTAAATTGAAATTTATTGAATCCCATATGCTGCGGAAGCACATTGGAATGAAGGGAAATGTATGTTGCTTTTCCATTGAAGAGGCATCTATGGACTTGTTCTCCTTCCTGTCTCTATTCCAGTGCCATTAACAAAATGCCCTTTTAACCCCAGTTAATCACAGGCTGGTTAGAGAACTTCACCTGATTCTCTTTCCCACTTTGCTGGGTCTTTACAAAAGTCTCATTCTGAAGTTTAATGGTGAATCAAGGCCACGGAAAGGCCCTATTATTGTCCAAAAGTCTTGTCTCTGGTCAGGGACTAAATGCTTTTTTAAGTTAATTATCAACTGCTAACACACTACCTCAATTCTTCCCAAGATCTGCAGCTGGAGTCTTTGCTCTTGCTCTTTGCAAACCTTCTTAACATCTCCTTCAGTGGTTTCTTCTTTAAGAAGCTGGCTCCCTCCTCTTCATTAGTTTCCAGCCCTCACAGCATTCAGCCACTCCTACTTCCTCCCTGGACTCTAGCTGTTCCCTTGGGAGCTGTTACTTCCATGTTCAGAGTCTCTCATGCTTGTCTTTCATCTCTTAAGTCTCTTGCTCAATCTGCTCACAGTCTCTCAGAGATTGACCAATTTACTGACCCTCAACATGTGCTGAGTATGTCCTTATATTATCTGCAGCCAGAACCCTCTACCCAATCATCAGTTTCTTACTGAGTGTGGGGAACCTTTGGCCCTCCAGATGTTGCTGAACTATAACTCCCATCATCTCTGGCTGTTGACCATGCTCACTGGGGCTGAAGGGAGTTGTAGTTCAACAACCTCTGGAGGGCCAAAAGTTCTCCATCCCTGGCCTTATAATTATAGGGCAATAAATTTGAATAGAATATCCACACAAGGACCTGTTACATTCTGAATTCTTTGTATTCCACTGAATCATATAAAAGCTGTGTTCTGCGATCAACTCTTGTAACTGTAATTTGTTTTAAACTGCTTTTAATATTGTATTTTTCAACTGCCGTTACCTATCATGGGATCTTACAGTGAAGGACGTTAAGAAATGGAATAAAACGTAATAATAAACATCTCAAGTTGCATAACCCTCTTCAGCAACAGTAACTGTCTCTTGCCAGACTGCCAGATGAACCCCGTTATAATATATCTGTCTGGCTTCAGCTGGAAGTACAAGATAATTTTTTTCTCCTTCACCATTGACTATATTCTTAACTGTGTTTAAAACAGAATAACATTTGAACATTTAAATTTATCCTCGGAAATATACTTTTTCTTCACATGTTATACTATTACCACAAAGTCAATGTTATGAAGTCATTAATTGTATTAGGGAATTTATCTAGCTTAAATTTTGTACAAAAACATGCCACTCTTTCTTCTGTCATTTTGAGACAGGAATGCTTTCCATTCGGCAGTTTAACATATAGAAGTTCATTTTGTGGAGTTGTTCTTGTATGCATACATGCAAAACAAATTGTGCAATATAAACATCTTTATGGTGTGTATAGCTAGCTAGTTTGCAAACATAATCTTTGTGGGTGGTTTACAAGCTCAATTACCCCTGAAATGGAGGGGATAAATGTCCCTGCAGGCTTCTATAAAAGTTACGTGTTTTTGTGGCACTTATAGGGCTGGCCAGGTTTCTCCATCTCTTTGCAAACCTGTAAGCCTTGTATTTAGAAATAGTATGCAATCAATTGTAGATCACTTCCTTGAATGCTTCCCTGAAATTTTCCCTACAGTTTTTACAATATGCTGAAAACAGAATATTATTGGGGGGTTTTTCCCTTGGCCATAAATCACACACGGAAGTGAGATTAGATAGTGGCCATTGTCATGTGTGCTTTAGTAATCCTTAATACTGTTGTAACATTGTATCCTGAAGACATATTTAGGGGGCATGTATCTTTCAGAATATAGCACATAGCCTTTCTTTATGACTCTATTTTCATACACATTCTCACCATTTGGCTGGTGTAGTATAGTTGTCTTGCTAATTGACCATTATGCCATCATTCTAGAAACATATAAGGACATCTTTCCTTTAACATTCTAATACAGAAGTTGCAGGAAGACATTGACAGGCTATCTGATTGTCCCAAAGCAGAAAGCAGAGGGAAATACCCTTGTAGGCACTGTTGGTGAAGGTTGAATTGTGTCAACCTTTGTGAAGCACTTTCAGTTAGACTATTCAGTATCTACAGTTCTTGAGAATGCATTAGCCTTGTTCAGTTTTCTCTTCCCCCTTGTGATTGCTTTGTACGAGGGGGGGACAACAGGGATGAAGCTTTTGTCCCTGCTCTCTTGGCTGTGTCGCTGTGTATGGTTTCATTGCCTTTCATGTTTTGGGAAGGAAAGTTCTGCACAAGCAGCCTGCTGTACTTTCCTAGACTATTTAGAATCCTGATCTCTAATAAATTAAATGCAATTTAAATATTTATTAAATCAACAACCAATCCTTTTTTTAAAAAAGATCCGTCTATTGTTAATTTACCAGGCTATTGTTTTTATAGTATTTCTAATATGCTTTCTAGGGCAAAGTCCTCAGTTAGATAGAACACACACAAAATACAATGGAATATTTATATAAAACAACCATTTAAATCAACAGTCTAAAATAATTCGCAGGGCAACTTATAATTAATGAAACTTTAAACAAAAACTAGTTTAAACCCTGACGAGACAGAGGCCCTGTAGATGAGGGGTTCCCTATATTTGGGAGATAGTTCATTGACGTGTTTTGAATGGGGTTGCATTCCCTCTGAAGAAGCAGGTACAGGCATACCCCGCTTTAACGTATGCAATGGGACCGGAGAGTGTACTTTAAGTGAAAATGTACTTAAAGTGAAGCAATTATCTTCACTTGTACTGCACGCAATCACCACTAGATGGCAGTGGCGTCATGCCAATAAAGTGTCCATTATTGTGAAGAGAACGTACTTTAAGCGGGGTATGGTGGAGTATGGAGCATGTACTTTATAGCGAGGCTACTTTAAGTGAAGCTACTTTACGCGGGGTATGCCTGTACTTATCCCGAAGGTGCTCCTGGACCCATCTTTGACATGTAAAGCAGAGGCGGCCTCAATGGCTAGGAGTGCCTTCTCTCAGCTTTGGTTGGTTGGTAAGACAGTTGTCATTCCTGGGTTAAGATAGCTTGGCCACTGTGGTCTTGGCATTGGTAACCTAATGTCTGGATTACTGCAACACACTGTACATGGGGCTTCCCTTGGGCTTAATCCAGAAGCTGCTGGTGGTGCAGAATGCAGCAGCCAGGTTGTTGACTGCCCCCCTCCCTGACACCATACAACACCTGTGCTGAGGGAGCTGCACTGGCTGCCAATATGCTATCAGGCACAAGGTTTCGCATTTAGCTTTTAAAGGACAAAACAACTTAGAACTAATGTATCTAAGGGACCAGCTCAACCCATATATCCTTTCCCAGCAACTGCACTTCTCAGATGGGATGCTGCTGAAAGTACCATATGCCCCAGATGTGCATTTAGCTTGTGTCACACACCAGGCATTTAGCATTGCAGCTCAAGCTCTCTGGAATAATATACCAGCCCAAAATTAGATAGATGCCTAGTGCCATGATGTTTAGGCATCTACTAAAGTCATGTTTTGTTTAAGAAGCCTTTCCCTGAGGGGTGACCCAGTTACTTATTGAAGAATTGTATATCTGAAGACATTATTTTGTTTCTAGAGTTTGCAAAGTTTGTTTTATCGTTTTTTAGAGTTTGCTGAAATGATTTTATTGATTTTAGAACTTGGGTTTTTGTGTTGTATTCTGTTTTTATCTTGTACACCGCTTCAATGCTTTTGTGCAATAAAACAGTCTATAAATTTGTTAAATAAATAAATAAAGATCGGTTATAGATAAATTATATTAGATATTTGTGTAAGTCAACCATTTCAGTAATCTCAGAAAATATACCTATTCAGTTAGGCAAAGCTTCTGCTTATCAGGGTCTGTGCTGTACTCTTAGCTTAGCTGCATATACTACACTACAGACTCCAAATATTATCAGCTAGTGTTTACTGCCTAGTCTCTTAGGTGGGTACCGGGATATTATCTCATTATAGCTTGCCAGTGCTGTTCATCAGCATCTCACCTCTGCCTTCTGAAAGAAAAAAATATAACTATAGGTTTTCTTTTTCATGTATTTGAAATATAGAATACAGCTACTGGAACTTTTAACCTCCTCCCCCTGCCACACACACACTAGAGTCTGTGCTTAGATTAACACAGTGTCTGTTTAAATTACAATTTCATTAATTACATTTAATACAGTCTTTGGTTAAGATGCCACTTCCTTATGTTTTAATGAGGTTTGAGTACATTTGATATATTGTTACATGGAGGGAAGAAGGTTCTTGTGGGAGTTAGCTAATTTAAGGGGAGGACAGATGTCCATGGCCATTAGGAAGCACCAGTTTTTACTACCTATCAGTCAAATGGAAAAGTAAAGTATAAAGAATAACCTCTGCTTTCTGTTCCTTTTTAGATTTACTGCTTAATAAAAGAGGAACTATAATGGAGAAAGAAATAGATTTTCTGCCCCAAAGTATGGCATTGTAACATTGGTTTTATTTTTGTTACAGTAACAATCTTCATATTACAAGTATTCATAGACATCCAGGTGAAAAATTGTTATGAATTTAAATGTAAATAAATATGTAATGACAATCAAAATATATTTGAGCTTTAAGAAACTGGAGTGAAAACTCTAATAGAATCATAGACTAATAGAGTTGGAAGGAGCTTATAAGGCCATCGAGTCCAACCCCCTGTTCAATGCAGAAATCCAAATTAAAGCATACCTGACAGGTGGCTATCCAGCTGCCTCTTGAATGCCTCCAGTGTTGGAGAGCCCAACATTTCCCTAGGCAATTGGTTCCATTGTCATATTGTTCTAACAGCTATAGGACAATGTTTAACTGAAATCTGGCTTCCTGTAACTTAACCCCATTATTCCGTGTCCTATACTCTGGGACGATCAAGAAGAGATCCTGGATGTGTGAAAACCTTTCAAGTACTTGAAGAGTGCTATCATATCTCCCCTCAGTCTTCTCTTTTCAGTGCTAAATACACCCAGTTCTTTCAGTCTGTCCTCACAGGGATTTGTTTCCAGTCCCCTTATCATACTTGTTGCCCTCTTCTGAACCCGTTCCAGTTTGTCTGCATCCTTCTTAAAGTGCAGTGTCTGGAACTGGACGCAGTACTCAAGGTAAGGGCTAACAAGTGCTGAATAGAAGTAATACTTTTGCAGTTTGGAAACTATACTTCTGTTAATGCAGCCTAAAATAGCATTTGCCTTTTTTGCAGCAACATCACACTGTTGGCCCATATTCAGCTTGTGATCAACAACAATCCCAAGATCCTTCTCACGTATAATGTTGCTGAGCCAAGTATCCCCCATCTTATAACTGTGCATTTGGTTTCTTTTTCCTAGGTGTAGAACTTGGCAGTTATCCCTGTTAAATTTCATTCTGTTGTTTTCAGCCTAATGCTCCAGCCTGTCAAGATCACAATGAACTTTTTTCTGTCCTCCAGGGTATTAGCTATCTCTCCCAATTTTGTATCATCTGCAAATTTGATAAGCATTCCCTGCACCTCCTCTTCCACGTCATTAATAAAAAGGTTAAAGAGCACTGGACCCAGGACAGAGCCATGCAGTATCCTGCTCATTACCTCCTCCCAGTTTGAGAAGTAACCATTGATAAGCACTCTTTGAGTATGATTCTATAGCCATCTCTGGATCCATCTGACAGTTGTTTCATCCAGCCACATGTAGCTAGCTTGCCAATCAGAATATCATGGGACACTTTTTCAAAATCTTTGCTGAATTCAAGACATACTCTTATTTTTTCATTCATGTATTTACAGAACTTATAGAACACCCTTCATTACAAGGTAATCACAAGGCTATTTCCAACATAACATCTAAAAGCATTGTACAAATAAATCAAATCAATTCTAATAATCTAAAAGCTGCTATAGAACAATTAGATAATCAGTAGCAGATTAGAGCGACTAAGACCTTAGGCACTAGTTAAATCAAAATAACTTACCTTCAAAGGCTTGAGAAAACAGATATATTTTAACTAGGTCCTAGAAACTCAATAATGTTAGTTCTAATGTGTAGCCACTTGCACTTTGGAAAGAAGGCCCTGTCCCTTGTCACTGTATAGTGTTCTGCCTGCTGGCAGAACAACAAATAGGACCTTCTTGGCGAAGTTATTAATTTTATAAAATTGTAGACTGTTTTTTCTCTAGCCCCATGTTATCTACATTTTGCCCCTTTTCTTTTCTGCTGACACAAAAATCCATTCATCTTTTCTATCAATTGTTTTTCAGTCAAAAGTATTTTATTTAAAATTACAAGAATATTAGATGTGTCATACTACTGAGGGGGAAAAATCTGTGTAGTTTTGAAAGGTTCAGTCCGCCATCTTGATTCAAAATGGTGTTCAATTCTATCCAAACATAGACAGTAAACTGCTCCTTAATCTCAAGAACCATCATAGAAGATTCAGCTACAATATTTTAAGAAGTGTCCAAATGCATCACCAACAAAACAACTATAACTTTCCAAAACATATTAGATGACTAATATTAATTATTTATGACTAAGAAAGGTTAAATGTCTTAAATACAACTCAAGTTGCATTTTTATATACACAGTGTTTTTGCAATTTGCAACTTGGTAGTATAACAGAATGTATTTTTGGATATCTAAGGGATACCTACCTGTCTTTTTTTCTTCTTCTAAAGGTAGGGAATGCTTTTGAGGTGACAGTCTGTGCCTTTATGGCACTTTATTTCTATCCACCTGCTGCAATTAAAGACAAAATCACCAAGCAGCTAGAATGGTAGCTTTATCTACCAGTCATAATTAATGACTATGGAGTTCCTATTATTGTGTACTTTCAAGATATCAACTGGAAAGCTGTTGCCACATGTTAACTTTTTGATAAATGGCTCAGTTGGATGTAGTTTAGAATGTTTGAGAGCATATGCCTCTGTCATTAGAAATTAAGGATGCCACTTACCCTTCATGTGACTCTTCAGATCTCTCTGTTTCCTTTAGGTGTTGTTCAAAATGCAAAAGTTATAGTAAGGAAATGGTGTGTGAAATATTTGGTAGATGAGTGCTACCATTTATTACCATGTTTTAAGCAATTGAAAGAAATATTTTTAAAGATATAATGTTTTGTTTATATGTTATTTTTGTTTCTTTTTTCTTTTCTTTAGCAATACTGGTTTTAAAATATCATTGTCCAATAATTTAATAAAACAAATTCTAAAAGTACATTTTTTGAAGTAGTATAACAGCAAGAAAATGAAATGGCTGCATGAATGTGTGCTTTTCCATCATGATAATATGTATTTCTGAAGGTCGCCTTTGTCTCTTAAATCACTGGCGCAGGAGGAATTTGCATTATTTCTGGGTGCAACTGCTTTCCAGATTTGTCTAATTTTGTTAGACCTTTGGGCTAATCCAGAAGGGTTCTTCAAATGTTCTTATAAAGTATAGCTGCTGATATAATTGCTAGTTAAGTTATGTAAAAATATATATATTTCCTAAATAGCCTGGGGGGAAAAACACCCTTCTTGCCTTCAATATTTATAGGTGATATTTTATCTTGGTATATACCAGTACAGCAGAATAAAGTAAGCAAGATGTGCCAATGTGGTGCCCTTCAGATGTTGCTGGACTACAACTCCTATCGTCCCTGACTACTGACTGTGTTTGTGAGGCTGATGGGAATTGTAGTCTATTACTAGAGGGCACCATGGTAGCTATCTCTAGAATATTAGTAATATGTAATGGTGGATACGGAGGTGAGAACTGATCTGTTATGTGAGAATTAGGGTGTTACTTGCATGGTTCTATTTTCATCTGTGAAATACTTGAGGATGCACTACATGGGCAAATGACTGTACATGTTGGTACCATTAGGTGCCCTGGTGGTTGTCATTTTCTACTGCTGTGTGCCCTCTTAGTGTTTAAATAAATTATTTATCCTTTGTATAAAGCCTTTAGTTGCTGTGTGATTATCTTAGGCACTCAAAGCATAAGATCCACTTGAAAGCCAAATCCAAGCATAGATATTCCATGGCATGTCTTACAGTCTAAATATTGCTCTTAGCCTAATCGAAGCAGCAAGAGTAGTCACAGCAGTTGATGGACTATTTTTCAAATTGATTTCAAAAATGTATTTAAGGGGATGATCTTCTACTCTAGATTACCTATTGATTTTTAATATGAAAAGCTCATTATATAAGCAGTAACTGCATATAAAAACCTAGCAAACCTTTGCATAAATCCTTTAATTGAATTTCCAGAGCCTGTGGTTCTACTTTTTTTTAATTAAATCTATTTCTTTTTTTAAGTGTTACTGTGTAATTTGCATGCTGTGAAGTGGCCCTGTCCCAGATAAAGTGCCATTGATCCTTATTAAACCTCACCTCTGGGCTTGCTGAAAACTAACTGGAAAAATTAAAGTGTTCATGCTGCAATGCACTTACTGCTTGTGTGACAGGATTATGGAAAAATAATAAAACTAATTTCCAAGACAGAATTTATAATGCAAGATTTTTTTTATTTTTTTAGTGTGACAATTAATAACAAAATCATATTCTAAATATAAATCATATTTTAGCTTGCAAACTGCAGCAGTAATTTGGAAAGATAATGTATATTTGATATAAAGTCATCATGTATGTGGCTAATCTTTTTGTGTTTTGATTTTTTAAACTCTAAATTGAGCTGATGATGGCTTCAGCTAAACAGATTAAACAGATATTGGAACTAAAAGCTGTCTCTTATGGTGTACAATATCTTACATTGGTAGCAATTTACTCTCTCTCTCTCTCTTTTGTGCTAACAATTTATGGATTGCAATTACCATGAGAGAGAAAAATAAAAAAGCTGCAACTGGGTATTTCTCTCTCCCCCCCCCCTCAATTTTTATGTAATACAAAACATTTGTTATTTTAGAAGCAATAAAATCCCCTAAAGAAATATTCATAATCAATAAGAACACAAAATATGGAATATATTAACTGAGTTATAAAAATGTTTGTAGTATGGCACAAAATGAAAAACGCAAGTTATGTATGGTTTAAAGTGTAATCAATTTTGAAGTTGCAAATGAGGATATAAATGATAAACAGAAGCAGTAGCATTTTTAGTAAAGGCTGTAACAAAAATACTATATTTATGGCCTATTCCATTCTTTTTATAGCTCATTAATGTAGAAAACAAGAACTGTGTATCCATCTTCTTGGACAGATTAAAATTCCCTTAAATGATAATTTTTTAAGATGGAAACATTGTGATCATTTTTAAGCCTCTTTCTACACACAGCAGAACTGTGTGCAGAATTATGCCATATTCTTTGAAAACCATGGAAAACTTCTAAAACCATAATTTGTTAAAGGCATTGATGCGAGCGTATGTCAAGAAACCACTTGGATTGTTTTCAGATTAAAACTTCTATTAAAACTTCTATTAAAACAAGATTTAAGTTCTTTTTTATTATCAATATATTATTCACTTTTGCTTTTTTGTTTGTATCAGTACAACAAACACAACTGCCTCCTTCAGAATGAATGAGGTTCCTTACGGAGGAGCAGAGCATACTATTAGGTCCTCCCCACTTTCCTAAAGGTGAGAAGTTCTGGGCACAGCATTGACCAGAGTTTGGCTCCCTTTAAAATATCATTCTGTAATGTTGGGGTTTATTTACAAACAAACAAGTAGAGCATAAGTGGAGGCAAACAGCTTAATATCTCCGACAGGTACCTTCCAGCCTCCAGTGCCCAATTCTGCCATCTTTTACCTCTGTATTTTTGTCTCAAGCTACAATTTCTTTCTCACTGTCCTCAAAAGTGTTTCTTTTCTCTGTTCCAAAAATGCTTATCGTCTTCTGTTCACACTAGGGTGGCCATTTATGCATCACCAAAAAAGAACCAATGTATTACCAAAGAAAGGACAAAAGAGAGCACAGATTTGCATGGACTTTTCATATGCTAATTGTTATGTATAGCTACACAATATAGGCTTGGATCCTAACTAGCCCTTTACAAATGGAAGGGCTGCTTCCGTTTGTGGATGGGTCAGGGATCTTTTGGAGGTTCTCGCTAGAGTAAAGGGGTAGGGAGGAATTTTCTTGTTGACTTCCCCTTGAGCCGCCTCTCACCCAATCCTCTGGAGTAGATTTTCAAGGGGCAAAACAACCCAGGCCCTGCAGGAGAAAGAAAGCATCGCCCCAAGGGAAGGAGAGGCTGCTGCTGCTGTGCTGCTGCTGCTGCGGGACCACCACCTCCACCACCCTTCCCAGAGGGACTTCTGCCTGGCAGGACCAGGCCCCAGGTACCCAGCCAGCCAGGACTGATTCTTACCACCTGTCCCTCTTTGGAGGGATACATAAGCCGGCTGGCTGAGGTGGCCTGGGAGACCCAGGCCCTGCAGGAGAAAGAAAGCATCGCCCCAAGGGAAGGAGAGGCTGCTGCTGCTGTGCTGCTCCTTTCTTTTTCTTTTTTTTACTTTTTGTTGGTGTGTTGATGCAATTTGAGATGAATGGGTGCCTGATTATATGAATGTATGTTTGTTTATATGCTGTATATATGGCTGTATATATAGCTGTTTTTATACGTTTAATTGTTGTATATTTTAGTTGTATTATGTGCTTCAGAGAGAGTTTTATCCATCAGGCGGGGAGACTTGAGGGGGCCCCAATTGCCGTAGTGACGGGCAAAGGAAGGTATGGCGCTGTGAGAAGGACGTGCCAGGTAAGGGGAACGCGGTCCAGACATGTTGTGGCTGTGCCTTGTTCCGGTCCTTCCCACACCCGCAAGGTCGTTGGTAGTCCTATCAGCCAACTCTCAGATCTCCAGTTGCTGTTATTAAATGCCAGATCGGTATATAATAAAACCTCCCTCGTCCACGATTTGATTGTGGATGAGGCAGCCGATCTGGCATGTATAACCGAGACCTGGGTGGGTGAGCAGGGAGGAGTTGGTCTCTCTCAGCTCTGCCCACCGGGGTACCTGGTCCAGCATCATGGTAGATCTGAGGGTCGGGGAGGTGGGGTTGCTGTCGTCTATAAGAGTTCCATCTCACTCACCAAGCACCATGTTCATTCAGTTACTGGCCTGGAGTGTTTGCACCTTGTGTTGGGCCAGAGGGACAGGCTGGGAATCCTTTTGGTGTACCGCCCACCTTGCTGCCCAATGGCTTCCCTAACTGAGCTGGCGGAAGTGGTCTCGGATATATTGTTGAGGTCCCCCAGACTAATAGTACTGGGGGATTTCAACATTCATGCCGAGACCACTTTGTCTGGCGCGGCTCAGGACTTCATGGCTTCCATGACAGCCATGGGGCTGTCTCAATATGTTAGTGGTCCAACACATGTATCGGGGCACACTCTAGACCTTGTTTTTGCTACTGAGCATGGGGAAAGTGATCTGGATGTGGGGAGTTTTACAACACTCCCTTTGTCATGGACAGACCACTGCTTGCTGAAGTTTAGACTTTCAGTAACCTCTTCCCTCTGCAAGGGTGGGGGACTTATTAAAATGGTCCACCCCCGGAGACTAATGGATCCTGAAGGTTTTCAAAGGGCTCTGGGGGATTTTCCGGCTGATAGGACTGGCGCTCCTGCTGAAGCCCTGGTCGCTCTGTGGAATACGGAGATGACCCGGACTGTAAACACGATCGCTCCTGCACGCCCTCTCCTGTGTAGAGCTCATACAGCTCCATGGTATACTCCGGAGCTGAGAGCGATGAAGCAAGATAGGAGGAGGCTTGAGCGGAAATGGAGACGAACTCCCGACGGATACAATTATGCGCTGGTTAGTGCTTCGACTAAGCTCTATGTAGGAGCAGTGAAGGCAGCTAAAAAACATCATTTTGCTGCCACTATTAAATCATCTCTTTGCCGCCCAGCGGAGCTCTTTCGAGTTGTCCGGGGGCTTCTCCATTCAAACCCTCCGGACACGGTGGAATCATCGGAGGCCCGCTGTAATCAGTTTGCCGATCACTTCCAGAATAAGATCTCATGTATCCGCCGGGACCTAGACTCTCAAGTTATAGCAGTAGATCCTAGTGAGGTGTCCGGAGCACAGTCTTGTCCTGTTTTGTTGGATGAGCTTCAGTTGGTTCAACTTGAGGACGTGGACAAGGTGCTTGGACAGGTACGTGCAACCACTTCGGTACTGGATCCTTGCCCCTCCTGGCTGATAAAAACTAGCAGGAATGGAACAGGTAGCTGGGCCAAGGAAGTGATAAATGCCTCTTTACGAGAGGGAGTGGTCCCGGGCTGTCTGAAAGAGGCAGTGGTGAGACCACTCCTGAAAAAGCCTTCCTTGGACCCAGACAATTTTAACAGCTACAGGCCAGTGGCGAATGTTCCATTCCTGGGCAAGGTCTTGGAACGGGTGGTTGCTGGCCAGCTCCAGGCGCTATTGGATGAAACTGATTATCTAGATCCATTTCAATCGGGTTTTAGGCCCGGTTTTGGCACTGAGACAGCCTTGGTCGCCCTGTACGATGACCTATGTCGGGAAAGAGACAGAGGGAGTGTAACTCTGTTGATTCTCCTTGATCTCTCAGCGGCTTTTGATACCATCGACCATGGTATCCTTCTGGAGAGGCTCGCGGAGTTGGGAGTTGGAGGTACTGCTTGGCAGTGGTTCCGCTCCTACTTGGCGGGTCGTCTCCAGAAGGTAGTGCTTGGGGAACATTGCTCGACACCGCAGGCTCTCCAATATGGGGTCCCGCAGGGGTCAGTTTTGTCCCCCCTGCTTTTTAATATCTACATGAAGCCGTTGGGAGAGGTCATCAGGAGTTTTGGAGTGCGTTGTCATCAGTATGCTGATGACACGCAGCTCTACTTCTCCTTTTCATCTTCTTCAGGTGAGGCTGTCGATTTGCTGAACCGTTGCCTGGCCGCGACAATGGACTGGATGAGAGTTAACAAACTGAAGCTCAATCCAGACAAGACTGAGATGCTGTTGGTGGACGGGTTCTCTGATCGGATGGTGGATATATACCCTTTCCTGGACGGGGTTACACTCCCCCTAAAGGACCGGGTTCGTAGTCTTTTTAGACTCTTCCCTCTCACTTGAGGCTCAAGTAGCCTCGGTGGTTAGGAATGCGTTTTACCAACTTCGGTTGGTAGCCCAGCTACGTCCCTATTTGAGTAAAGAGGACCTTACATCAGTGGTACATGCTCTGGTAACCTCACGTTTGGATTACTGTAATGCGCTTTACGTAGGGCTACCTTTGAAGACAGTTCGGAAGCTACAACTAGTGCAAAATGCGGCGGCCAGATTGCTGACAAGGACCAAGCGGTCCGAGCATATAACACCTGTTCTGGCCAGCTTGCACTGGTTGCCAATATGTTTTCCGGGCTAGATTCAAAGTGTTGGTATTAACCTATAAAGCCTTATACGGTGCGGGACCACGATACCTTGCGGAACGCCTCTTCCGATATGAACCGGCCCGTGCACTACGTTCTGCTACGAAGGCCCTCCTCCAGGTTCCAACTCACAGGGAGGCCCGGAGGGTGATGACAAGATCTAGGGCCTTCTCAGTGGTGGCCCCCGAACTATGGAACAGTCTCCCTGAGGAAGTACGCCTGGCGCCGACTCTGCTCTCCTTCCGGCGCCAGGTCAAAACCTTCCTATTCTCTGAAGCATTTTAAGTTACATTGATCTAATTTTAAAAATGTTTATTGTATTGTTGATTGTATTTTAATATTATTTTGTTATTCATTGTATTTTTATACTATTTTATGTTCACCGCCCAGAGAGCTATCGCTAGTCGGGCGGTATATAAATTTAATAAATAAATAAATAAAAATAAATCCATGGAGAAACATCCTCCACTGGAACCTTATCTAGGATCTGAGCCACGGGTTGCCAACCATTTTGGACCAGCAAACACATTTCGAATTTTGAGAAAGTGCTATGAGTGCCGTTCACAAATTGGCTGCTATGGGAGCATGGTATAACACAAAATGCTGCCATGGGACAACACAACATGGCTGCTGTGGGGGTGTGGCATAAGACAAAAATGGAGAAAGTACAGTAAGCTGATGTTTGCTTCCTACCCGAGACCACTTCTTGCTTGCTATGAAAAGTCAACTATGTCCTGCTGGTCCTGATTGTGGCGATCACACAATATTGATTTCTCTCTCTCTTGCACGCACACACACATGCACTCACATACTATACATCTTTCTCTCCCTCTTTCTCTCTCTGCCCAAGTGTGTGACTGTCACATGCATACAGAGCATACTTGAGCACCCTCCCACACACTTTCAGAAAAGCTCCCCCATGGGCGAAATATGTATTCATCATTCCTCCTGCCCCCAGTCCAAAAATCATGAGATGCCAACCTGACATCTACCCAGGAAGGACTTCACAGGCTTGCTAATTACTATGATTTAAATACATCTCGCCATAGTAGGGGACAACTATTTTCATGTGACGTGCGTGTGTGCTGTCTAGCTAACTGTTGATAGGCAAGCCCCTTTAACTCCTTAAACTTTTTCTTTAAATTGAGCTTGGACCAGACTGCCCTTCAAATAGAGAACTCTTTCAATTACATGGCTGCCCTCTAATGGTAAAGTAGAACACACAGCCATCCTACCTTACACAGACTAGTTTACCCCTCCCCTTCGGAGGGCATGAGTCACTCCCCACCTCCATTGTTCTGATGGGTTTCACATTCCCCAGAGGTTCCTGTAGGCCAGTCATTGGCCTCGGGATGGTGCCTCCCTCTGGTACAACAGGCAGGATCCACTTCAGATGACCTCACCCTGAGGCGAGGGGCCATCCCACTCTCTCCAGACCATCCCTGCCTGCTGGAGTGATCAGTTGGGTCCTGCTGAGCTTGAGAGCTTCTGTTTTCACACCTCTTTTATTCTTCTTTCTTTCCTTGCTTTCCCCTCTCTACCTCTCCTGCCCACCCATCATTAGCAGAGAACGGGGGCAGCGGGTCATGTATCTTCCCCAGCAGAGGCGCAACCGCTCCCTGGACAAGTGGCTGCTGTCATGCCACCAAGCCTTCTCCCACCATTGTGCAGAGCGTGGAGAAGAGCTATTCTGCACCTGCGGAAGAGCAAGCGGTCTTTTGGGGGGGCAACCCCCACCATAGTATCTGGTGGGGTAGCAGCACACAGGGACACCATGGCAGAGAAGGATCTGGGCTGCCTCTCAGAGGAACCAGAGGCTTCAACCCATTGCCTTTTTGAAGAGGAGCATGGCCAGGTTTTGACGCCGAACTTGCACAGACCACAAATAGAGGGGGTGAGTGCTTATGTTGCCTCTCTCAGGGGAACAGGAGATTCCTAAATGTCTTCAATGGGTGAAAGGCATAGTGGCCAGGGAAATATAGGGAGTGGGATCCTTACACTCTGTGGGTTCTTCCTCTGATGTGGGCTTACTGACCAATGCCCCCCTTCACAAGGAAAGCAAAATGAGGAAAGATAAATAGAAGTGGAAAGTGGAAGCTTTCCTAGAAAAGGGCACAAGCAAAGAGGAGACAAACTAGGTCTCCTTCTCCAGCCTCCTCCTTTTCCTCCTTGTGTCATCTTCTTCCTCCTCCCATTCTCCTTCTCTTTCCTCCCAATCGTTCCTGGTGCCCAAGAGGGGCCACAGCAAAGGCCAGAAGGCAAATCGACAGGTAAGGGGAAAATGGGTAGGAAAAGGAGGCATAGTAAGGCAGTGGCAACTGCTCTGGGGTTACTGTCTGATTCGGGGGGGCATACTCCTTTGAGGACAGGGAGGAGGGGGAGCTTTCCAAGGAAGAGCTGGAGGCTCTGCCCACCAAAGGTAGAAGCTGCCCCGTTCTTATTAACTGCTTAATGTTTTAAAAATCTCTGTGTGGTGCACAGCCTATGGCCATACTACCCTCAACACACCCAATCTTGTCTGACCTCGAAAGCTAAGCATGGTCAGTCCTGGTTAGTACTTGGATGGGAGACCGCCTGGGAATACCAGGTGCCGTAGTCTTAGAGGAAGGCAATAGTAAACCACCTCTGAATACCTCTTACTATGAAAACCCTATGAATATATCAAAAAAAGTTTCATAGGGTAGCCATAAGTCGTAATCGACTTGAAAGCATATAACAACAAATGTGGCGCACAACATAGAAACAATAAACAGTATAATTAAAATAAAATTACAACAACAAAAAAACCCATAGTAAAACATATATTATAAAAACATATGAAAACAGGAATTCAAACAAATAAAAACAGATTCCGATCTTATGGGTCAGGGAAAGTCTGGGCAACAACTTCAGGTATGTATAATCAAATTGCATAGCTGTTATCTGGAATTTATATGGTCTTTCAAGGTAATTAAAAATCCACCCTTCATAATCTTGTAGTTTTCTAGAGGTTCCTATACGTTTCCCTAGGCTTAATTACTATGGAAGTTGGTGGCAAATAGGGTGGCATAGACAAGCAGAGATAAGGGTTTTCTGAAACATATGTCTTGAGATAAAGGAGTTGCATTTGATCTTAAACCATAGCTTTATAAAGGAATATTTTCTGATTGTTTGGAGTGTGGATTTGCTGTAGTCTCCTAACAGTCTTTAGTGAAGGAAGTAAATGACACTGATCTGTGAAGGTGGACAGTAAGATTTATAATGTATTTGTGCTAGCAGATTGCCAACAGAACTGGCCTTTCCCAGTGGTGCTGTACGCATACTTGGAAAATCAATAGGGATTAACCTATGACCCCCTTCACATACTTATACTGTGGTCTGCATTGCTTACCAATATTTCATCTGTTTCACTTAAATGCTGTTACTTACTCAATAATGTGTGGCTGTTCTTGCAAGCTACTAATTAATTTTTAAAATGTAGTATCGCTTGGAACTGTATAAAATGCACCCTTCGCATTGGGATGGGGCAACAAACATACTGTAGGTTTATGTCGTAAATTCAAATGAATTAGCAGTAATTAATAGTCCCACTAAGAAATAATAAAAGTTTAACATTAAGACAAAAATGGTGCCATAAATCACATATTCAGCCACATATTCAGGGGTTTTCTAGTGAAATGGTGTCAGTGCTTTGCTTATTTTTGTATATCTGAAGGCCATTGGTAGTGCTGCATTTTGCATTAGGGATTGTGCTACCCGTATATCCATGCAGGTGGGCTTTTTTTTTGGTTAGTATACACCTGTACATCTTTTGACATACAATAGTGTTTTTTTAAGAATGGAATGTGGTTGTGGGACAGTGCCTCTGGCTCCGCCTCTGATGGCAGGTGGTATCACCACCTGTCATACTTGCAGTAGATGTGGAATTCTACAGAGGAAAATCTATGCTTGTAAATTTCCCATGTGCTCTGGAACCTTGTATTCAAAGCCTACACATTCAGGCATTCCTTTGGTGGCTGGTCAGGGGCTGGGCTGATGGTGTCACATAACCTTGGGGGCAGATGGAGCCCTGCAGCTCTGTTATACATATATGATATCACTTCAAGAAATAATATAGGAAAGGGGCTGCCATATACCTGTGATGTGTATGTAATTAGGATACAACAGTGATTAGTTGCAGCCTTACTGTTATAACATTTTGGCATTAGAACCACAATCATGTGACCCACCCATTTTGGGGGGTGGGCAAACTCCAATATATTATTTAATTTTTTCTAGGATTTGAAAAGAGGAATGGGAACTTAACACTTTGGTTTTTATTTAAAGCAAACCATTGGGAGGAGATGGTTGCCAAGCAGCTAAACATAGGCACCCAACAATCCATCCCCCTTTTTAGAAAGCTCTTGTGTAAAATTTCCAAACACTTTTATCAACTGCGTGGGGAAGGAGGTTCAATTTGGGGGTGGGGGTGGTTAACAGCTTCCATAAAAATAAAGCCCCAAGAACATTAAGAAACATTCAGATCCTTGTGGATGACATCTGGGAGTTTATTCCAAGTGTCCAGGGCCGGTTCCAAAGGGCGGCCAGGTTGGGCACTGGCCCGAGGGCCCTGCAGCTCTAGGAGTCCCTGGGGGGCCCCTGAGGGGCTCTCTGCTCCCCTTCCACGATCCTACGGATCTCAAGACGAGCTTCTGAATCGCTGAGGATGGCGGGGGCTGGCGGGCGGTTCGGAAGCTCGTCTTGTGATCCACAGGATCGCGGAAGGGAAGCAGAGGGGCCCGGGGCAGGCTAATGCCCAAGGGCCCCCGCATTCCTGGAGCCGGCCCTGCAAGTGTCATTCCATTATTCCAATCAAGAGTCATAAAATGTTTATTTTCATTTGTAGTTTGCACATAGGAAGGGCACTGCCATGTGCCCCTGCATCCTAGCATGAAATAAAGATTATGGGGGCTGAACAATCCAAGAACTTTCAAATATGTACTACTTAATTGCAAAAATCTGTAAAAAAGGGGGAATAAGGTTGAAATCAGAAAACTGGTGATTTAAATGTCTAAAAACAGAAATTCAGTGATTTAAAATGTTGTGGATGCTCTCTTCCAATTGTAAACATATTTAGTTAAGAAACTGATATTTGATATCTGAATACTTAACAGCATTATAATTATTTGTCTCTTTTATTGGGCCATTTTTGAAACAAACAAAAAGCCCTAATTGTTTTTTATGTGAGGATACATATTCTCCAGAGTTTACTTGCAGTTGGATATTGATCCTGTTAGCTGGTATTTGCATCGGTCAATGTACTCCACAACAATGCACTCTGTAAGGTACCCTACCTGAACTATCAGTTTAAATAATGTATTCATAAATTGATTAATCATTACAGTAAGAGTTATTAGCTGCATTTGTTTCTGTGCACCACAGTTGAGGTAGTCTGGTAATCATGCATACTTAAGCAGAAGATCAGCTTCAAATTAAGAATATAACTAATAATTGTAGTGATAGAGTTTTGTGTTTGGGAACGGCAAATGCCTGAATGCTGTGAAAAAGTTTCATAATGTTAATAGAAGACATTAAAATGCCTGCTCAATTTGCATACAATTAGGCATTCTAAGTGCTGGCATACATTTCTGCTGGGAGTACATAAGATTTGTTGCTGAGCATTAGAAAAGAACAGAAATATTTATTATTAGAATTATTTTATGTTTAAAATTGCATTCATAACAAAAATTCTGATTTCATACAGCTTATTGCCTAGCATTCCCCTCCTTTTTTCCAGTGCTGCTTCTCATTTTACATTTTGTGTTTCAGCATGGATCCTCCAGTACATATAACTTGGATCAGTTGAGAATGTTGCACGTGTATTTAGACCACTTTTCTTAGGAGAAGACATGGAGTCTAAGAGAAGCCCAAGCCTTCCACTGTTGTTTTGCTGTGGGAAAAAATGGAGTTGAATGTACATGTACCATCCTCAGTAGTATTTGCTTTTCCGTTCTGGGATGCACAGGGCTGGTCCAAGACGCTTTACTGCCTGAGACAAAGAGCTCCTTTGCTGCTCCATGTGTGTAAGGTGACTGGGCTAGCTATTGAATCTTTCTTCAGTACTGACAATAGGGTAATGTCCTCCAGTGTACCCAAGGGCAACAGACTAGTTTAGGGCATGTGTGGCAGGCCTATTGTTGGACTAGGACCTGGGAGACCAGGGTTCGAATCCCCACAAAGCCATGAAGCTCACTGGGTGACCTTGGGCCAGTCACTGCCTCTCAGCCTCAGAGGAAGGCAATGGTAAACCCCCTCTGAATACCACTTACCATGAAAGCCCTATTCATAGGGTCACCATAAGTCGGAATCGACTTGAAGGCAATCCGTTTCCATTTTTCAGATCTCCCTGGGGGGTGCTGAATATAAAATTAGAAGCAGGCATAAAGTATGTATTTATTGAAAATAGACCAGATGATCTGGAAATATTACAGTTATGGTCCTTTACTCTGCTATCTTTTCCTTGAATAGTCTCTTCTCTTTCAATGGGTATAATGACCCTCAGACCCTTAGGAATAGAGGAAGCTACCTTATACTGAGGCAGACCTTATACTGACTGGTAGCCGTTCTCCCAGGGTTCTAAGCAGGAATCTTTCGCAGCCCTATTTGGAGATGCGGGGGATTGAACCTGGGACCTTCTGCATGCAAGGCAAGTGTTCTGTCACTGAGCTATGGCTCTTCCCCTAATTCTTAGGTGCAGTGCACATAACCATATAGGGTGCTTCTGGAATACAGAGGAAATTTGGGCGCATAAAGCCATTGTGTGATTGAGGCATTCATTGCATGCTCATCAGGTACCCTAATGGTTCACATGGCACTAGATACATGACTTCAGGAGCTATCTGGTAAAGATGTCACACTAGAAAGAGAAGATGGCCTGCCTGCTTGGACTTTCATTCCTCATGATACTCTCTGGTTGTGTTGAATCAGTTCTCAGAGATAGGGTTCTCATTGTCACTCATCCAACCAGCTGCCATGCACCTCCCCAACCCTTCCACTATTCTTCCTGAAAAAACTTCAGTCTGTTTTGCTATGTGTCGATGCTCTGCAGATCATAGAAATGTATACAGCATGAAGTGAGAGCATAAATACCAGTTTGCTTCTGTCTGTTGATTTTCCAGGCTTGATTAACCCTTTGAGTTAACTGTAGTGGAAAACAGGTGTTGGATCCTCTGGAATAAACAGTCATCTACAAATCTTGCCCTTTATAACATGACCAAAGAAATGATTTTTTTGGGGGGTGGGGAGAGATGGAACCTTTCTACATATTTACTTTGAAAACCATTTTATTTCACCACATGCTCTTTCTGCTTCATAAATTCTCCTTTAAGCATTCAACAACCTGCTAAATTAATATATACAGTGTTCTTTCTTTAATGGGCAGGGGAACTTGTCTCACAGCAGTGCATTTGTTCAGCTCTGCTTTGAAAAGGCGCTGCCTGCCATGTGAGGGACATCTGCTCACAAATGAATGATTGTGCTTTCGATTCGGAGCAGCACCTTCACTTTAAATGCTGGCTGTGGATGAAAGGAACAGATTGCTGTGGTACCATTTTTGTGAGGATTCTTCTCCCCAGCATGTGGTTTTATACATTATTGAGAGCAAATCCACTTTATGCTACCACTTCTTGCTCCACTTATTTTTGCCAGACCTTATTCTGGACGTCAGAATGGCTCAGCATTTGTACAGACGGATAGAAAGGCCAGTTAGGAGGATTGAGCAGATAAATTATTTACCGTGTTTAATTGACATTGCACAGGTTTATTAAACTTCAGGGTTACCTAGGAACCTAGGCAGCTGCTACTAAAAGGCCACTGCAGCATTATTTTTTAGAAAAATAGGGGTGAGGGGAGAAATCCTTTGATATATTTTCACTACGTTTAACGCCTAGGGTTTATTTTGACTTAACACCAAAACTCCCTTGCATTTAATATTAGAATTACCAGTTGTGAAGTTTTCCCCTCTCCGGTCTGGCTGCTCTCCTGGGCTTTTTAAAAGTAGCATATCTTACCAATTTCTTTTTTGTAGCGATCACTATGAAGCAAAGGCCTTCATGAAGGCAATATATTATATGTGATGTACAGTGGCCATCCACATTGATCATGGTGGTGATAAATGTTTCCTGAATAACAGGAACTAGTTTAGAGCTATAAAGAGTGTTATTGGTCCTAATGCCCTCACCCACCCCCAGTTAAAAACAACATCAGTGGATGGAGAGCAAACAACTGCAGAAGGCAGTAAGCAAAGTGGTCGCCCCCCCCAAAATTATCCTTTTATTTTCTTTCCCTCCTTAATGTGTGTTGACTTCACTTTTATATTGTAAACTAACAGACGGGGGCCATGCTATTTTAATTCTTGTAAAGCACCTAGCAATTTAGGCATATTTGTTATGGTTCTCATAGTTGCTAATGTCTTGCCATTTTTAATGTACCACAAATCTGATTATTTTATTTCATTTATTTGTCTTTAATATTTATATTAGCAGAATGAGTTTGAGTACTTGTTTTCTTAAGAGGCAGTTTTTAAGAGAGTGGATTTGTGGAACAAACCATGCTTTTGCCCCTTCAAGAGTAGCTAATGTGTTCTTGCTTGAGCCCATACAAACAGCTGCCTGCTTCGTCAGATGACACTCTCTCAAGAAGGTTGACTGCAAGCATCTAAATGAGTGTGTGTGTGTGTGTGTGTGTGCATTTATTTTTTTGCCTGAAACTGCAGGTGTCAGTGTGGACTTTCATCGAGGAGCTGCTTCCACTTCTCTGCATGCTGCCCAGTAATATAAACTAATGAGATCCTTTTAAGATCTGCCCATATCGTTGAGGGGGAACCACCTATTAATCTGTCATCTTTGAATATGATGAGAAAATTAAGACCACCAAGCAGTCATGAATTTGAAAATAAAGAAGGCAGTCCAACTTATTAAAGTCTGGGTAAATATTACAGCTGCAAGGAATACTTTGGTGTAACATTGCTGCTGGAAATAAAGCAGTTCCTTTTGTTGGGGGCGGGGGGAAAGCAGTGTTAGAATTAGATGTTTAGCAAAAGAGACCACAGAAGAAGCATTACTTTAAAAAGTAGCTTGCTTACACCTCATCAGTTCATGCACTTTCACTGTACTAGGTAGGGGGTGATCACATATGTACAGGGGCTCAGGGGCTATATATTTTCAGTAGCAGTTGTTGGGTCATGCAATCCCTCATGCCCGATTTCTTCTTGTTGGTATGTGGAATCTCAATAGAGCAATGGGTTGCTATCCCTTATATATTTAGTTGGCTTCTCGGGCTGGCCTTCTGTGCAGCCAATCATGTGCCATTCTCATGACAGCTGCCCACTGCATGAGTCAGTCCAGAAGCCCATGTATTGGCTACTTTGGCACCTTCATTATATGTCTCTTCCTGTCTAGTAGCATGAATAATTGCTTTGCAGGCCGCCCATTAAGATAAACACCCACAGATCAAAAGCTTTATGATAAGGAGCTTCCAGTCCCTCTCAGTTTATTCTGAGTAGACTGCCTTCAGCCACTCCCCTCTTATACATCACATGACATAATCCATTCTTATACAGAATTAACTCTTTACAGGACTCAGTTTTAAGGCTTCTACCAACTATAAAGACATATGTGGGTATTATGTACAAGCATATCATTATGCTGTTTCAGACCCTCATTTAGGCTCCAAACAGCGTATTAAAGGGATACATTACTGGATTCCACCTTTCTCAAGGAGATACAATTTTATTTGGCAATATTTTACTTATATATTTATTTATTTACTTCATTTATATCCCAACTTTCCTCCAAGTAGGAGCCCAGGGTGGCACAATACACTAGTGGGCAGTGCCTGATTCAAGGGGGCACCACAACAGGATTAAAGTAATACTCATTATTTTCTCTGTCTCTGTGTTTATTGAGATTATTAGATGTGGCACTGTGATTTAAATCCTGCTGAAATTTCATCAGAAATGGAAAGCTTTAAGCACCAGACCCTGTCAATTCTTCCAGTTCCAGAGTCACCAGCAAATTTAGACCTCCTGAAAACAATCCATGAATATTCACTGAGTCTTCTCTAAACCCGGAAATGTACTTGTTGCTATTTTTTTACATCATGAAATAAGGGGTTGGTGTAGGTGTGTAGTTTACCCCAGGTGCCACAATAGCTAGTTCCAGCCCTGCATAGTAGTACTTTATAAAATGATGCATGGTTGCATTACAGCACTTAATACCAGCTTCTTGGAGCAACAACAGGAGAGGGTTATTGCCTTTTAGGTCCCCCTTGTGTGCTTCCCACCACTGATTTGATCCAGCAGGGCTGCTCCTAGGTTCTCATGTGCTGTCAACTCCAGATGAAGGAGTTAAGTACCCTACACATTTTGAACTGGGCAGAATCAATAACATATGCTGCCTTATCAGGACAATTGTTACATTATTTAAAACAGAAATTGTACAAAAAGTATGTGAACATCAACAACCCCTCTTTAGAAGTGTTATTTAAAAGGACAGCATAGCCAAGAACACAATAGTGCAGCCTTTCCCAACTAGTGGGCCGCCAGATGTTGTTGGACCACAATTCCCATCTTTCCTGACCATTGGCAATGCTGGCTGAGGCTGATGGGAGTTGTGGTCCAACAACACCTGGTGGCCCACTAGTTGGGAAAGGCTGCAATAGTGCATCACCGATTCCTAGAGTTCCACATCTTTTAATTATATTTCACAGTTTGGCAACCTGTCATCAAGCCCACTTTGAGGTTTTTAAGATCTAGTCTTTCTCGGTTGAAACCACATTGCTTCCACCACAGAACTCTTCCAGTGGCAACTGCCGGTAGGTGCTTCCATATGTAGTAGCTGTTATCCTTTGTTTTCACTGCCAGTTCTCATGATGGTTCATGATACATTTTGCACTGTACCATCACAACCCGAGTCATCTTGTGTTTCATCCTGTTTGAGGAACACACTAGATGAAACATTAAACACATCTTCCCCCTTTTCGATTAGCCTTGGGGTGCCTTAATTTAGATAGGGATCATAGCATGGAGAGAGAAGAACTCAACTCACCCCCTATGCCATTTTTCCACCAAAAATCACCCTCTCATAGGCTATTATGTACCTCTAAAGGTGCTATATCTCACAGTGGTACCTTTGGAACCGATCGTTTAATGGGAAATTGTGCAGGGGAAAGGGTTTAATCATCCTTCGTCTGTTGCTATCCTTGATCAGAATTGGAGTCCACAACTGACATTTTAATGTGCAAAATGAGAATGGTGATGTGTTTAACATTGTATCTACTTTGACAGAGAGAGAGAGCTGTCTAAGTCCCTTACTCAAATGTCACATGAGCCATGAACTTGGGGTTGACTTCAGACAGTCACCGCTCTCTCCACTTCAGCTCCCTTTCAGTTTGAAATCTGTCTGTGTCACACAATTGTACTTGCCTACCTTTTAAGATTGTTGTAAGGATTGCTGGGCCCACATGAAGTGGCTTGAGCACTAAGGGGACATACAATTCAACTGTAAGCATTATTCTAATTGCATATTTTTATGCTGTGACTGAAATGTGTTTGTGCTGTAATTCACAAAAACAAAGTGTATTCAAGCATATTTAGTCATGGCTACTTGCCTAGTTGCAAAAATCTACCTGAAGTCATACAGTACTTTGCTTTTAGAACAGGATTTGTTCATTTCGTTAGACATTTTTTTAAAAAAAACCCTAAAATATTTCTGTTCTTCATTGAATTGGTGATGAAGTTCTTTGTCTGGTACATCTATTTCAGCTTTCAATTTATTGCATGCAGTATCCACTTACAGTAAAACACAAAAAAACTCGGTTGGTATCCCCTAGGACATTAATATATACAATGAAAATGTAAAACTTATATTTCTAAATGAAATTCCTTGTATATTTTCTTTTTATAGCAAGAGATTCTTATACTCTAGAGGGCAGATCTGAGAACTATATACTATTGACAGTACTAAAGGTTTATTTATTTATTTATTTTATTTGTATACCGCCCCATAACTGAAGCTCTCTGGTTTACAGCAACTAAAAACATCAAAAACAAACATACATATTTAAAACACATCTTTTAAAAACAATTTAAAACACAGTTTAAGAAATTTAAAACAATTTTAAAAACACATGCTAAAATGCCTGGGAGAAGAGGAAAGTCTTGACCTGGCGCCGGAAAGATAACAGTGATGGAGCCAGGTGAACCTTGTCAGGGAGATCATTCCATAATTTGGGGGCCACCACTGAGAAGGCCCTCTCCCTTGTTGCCAGACTCCGAGCTTCCCTCGTAGTAGGCACCTGGAGGAGGGCCTTAGATGTTGAACGTAAGTGTATGGGTGGGTTCGTATCAGGAGAGGCATTCCATCAAGTATTGTGGTCCCAAGCCGTGTAAGCTTTATAGGTTAAAAACAGCACATTGAATCAAGCTCGGAAACATACAGGCAGCCAATGCAAGCAGGCCAGAATTGGTTTTATATGTTCGGATCGTCTGGTCCCTATTACCAATCTGGTCGCTGCATTTTGCACAAACTGCAGTTTCCAAACCGTCTTCAAAGACAGCCCCACATAGAGTGCATTGCAGTAATCTAACTTGGAGGTTACCAGAGCATGGACAACTGAAGCCAGGTTATCCCTGTCCAGATAGGGGCACAGCTGGGCCACCAACCAAAGTTGGTAGAAGGCACTCTGTGGCACCGAGGTTACCAGAGCCTCAAGTGACGAGATGGTTCTAGGAGAACCACCAAGCTACAAACCTGCTCCTTCAGGGGGAGTGCAACCCCATCCAGGACAGGTTGGACATCCACCATCTGGTCAGAAGAACCACCCACTAGCAGCATCTCAGTCTTGTCTGGATTGAGCCTCAGTTTATTAGCCCTCATCCAGTCCATTGTTGCAGCCAGGCACCAGTTCAGCACATTGACAGCCTCACCTGAAGAAGATGAAAAGGAGAAATAGAGCTGCATGTCATCAGCATACTGATGGCACCACACTCCAAAGCTCTTGGTGACCAAACCCAACGGTTTCATGTAGATGTTGAACAGCATGGGGGACCCCATACTGGACAATCCAGGGTGCCGAACAATGTTCCCCAAGCACCACTTACTGGAGCTGACCTGCCAAGTAGGAGTGGAACCATCGCCATGCAGTCCCTCCCACTCCCAACTCAGCCAGTTGTCCCAGAAGGATACCATGGTCGATGGTATCAAAAGCTGCTGAGAGATCAAGAAGAATCAACAGCGTCACACTCCTCCTGTCTCTCTCCCTACAAAGGTCATCATACAGGGCGACCAAGGCTGTTTCCGTGCCAAAACCAGGCCTGAAACTCAACTGAAATGGATACAGATAATTGGTCTCATCCAAGAGTGTCTGGAGCTGGCCTGCCACCACTTGTACAAGGACCTTTCCCAGGAATGGAACATTTGCTACTGGCCTATAATTATTAAGATTTTCTGGGTCCAGGGAGGGTCTCTTCCGGAGTGGTCTCACTACTGCCTCTTTCAGGCAGCCAGGGACCACCCCCTCTTGCAGGGAGGCTCAGCCGGCTGTTCCATCCCTGCTAGCTTTTATTAGCCAAGAAGGGCAAGGATCCAGCACAGAAATGGTTGCACGAACCTGTCCAAGCACCTTGTCAACATCCTCAAGCTGTACCAACTTTGGCGAAGCATAGTTCACACACACGCACACACACATGTTTGTGTGTGTGTGCGTGTGCGTGCAGACATTCTCTGCATATTCAAAAGTATGAAGAAGGGATTGTATCTGTCCAAAAATACTGATCTGATCTTGCAGGTTTTCAGGGATTTAAATGTCTTCAGTGATTCTGAAGTGTTCGTATTTGCAACAGCATCATACTATTGGCAGTTATATGTTAAAATCAAGCCCATTCCAGGTGTTATAAAATGCTCATGAATAAGCATGAGGAAGGTGATATTGACATGACAACAAGAGGCTTTGCCTTACATGTGTTCATTAGAAAATCAACAGGGGTGATTTACCTGTGTTCCTCTAGATATTGCTGAACACTAACTTCCATAATCTCTGGCCACTGGCCATGCTGAGGCTGATGGGAGTTGTAGTTCTTCAACATCTGGAGGATTATAGTTTAGCCACCCTGATCTATAGAGAATACCTATGTACAGAGGCCATGTGATCAGGACCCCATCATTTGTAGTGAACTCTCTACACACACAGCGATACACAGAGAGCTCTCTAAAAATATTCTGATGAACTCTCATAGAGGAGTCTGCTGCTGTAATGTCAGCATCCAACACATGAATACTCTCTAACTACTTTTGATGCCTGGAAAAGTCTTAAATGTCTTTCCACTGGTTCATTTGCTCCAGAACACATTAAGCTATATTCATGCTCATTTCTGAGTAATCCCCACTGGTCTTTAATGGGGCTCAATTCTGAGTAAATGTGCTAGGATTGTGTCACATGTTATTGTGTGTAAATTCCCATATTACCTTGCCATTTGAAGTGGATGTTGTCTAAAGAAATATCAGTAGCAATGTGAGACAATGTCCTGTAGTTTGAGCTTTAAAAAAAGGGAGTAATATATATATGCAATATTCCAAAATTGGAAATCTGTATGTTGGTTTACACAAACAAGTGATCCCTTATATAAAATGTTTCACTTAGCTACTATGCTACAACCGCTTTCTTAGGGACTATGCTGCAGTCTCTAATCTCTAATTTGAATGTCACTCAAGTGCTCTTAAGCAAGCCTCAATCCCCCATCTGTAGTATCAGAACAATAACACTGATCTACTTTACAAGATTATTGTGAAGATTGTAACAAGATTTTTTTGGTCAGATAATATATGTGATACACTTTGAACATTCACATATGTTGTTGTTTAGTTTCTTATTTATGGGAAGGCAGCGAAATCTTGGGTATACAGAGAGCAGGACTAAAAATGTTTGTGTTTTACAGGGCAAAGTTTTTAAAAGAATTTATCCTTGAAACAAAGCAGTATTTTCATCACTAAGGGGTTACTGCTTGTTGCCAAGATCCCATCTTCTAGGTAGGACAATAGTTTATTGTAGAGTTCTCTCTCGTCCCACACACTTTTTATCATAAATAGTCATAGTTGAGGGAGGGAATAGGCATGTTAAGGATGAAGGTTTAGGCAGTGATAAAGTGTTTTTTGTCTGTGCTAAGTTTTCTGTTTCAACGAATCTACAATTTCAATGGCTGTTTGATTTCATCCATGTGGTTGCCTGTGGGGCAGACAGCTGTTTTGTATTAGAAAAACAACATGCTTTGAATGAAATAAAATGTTCCCTGGGTTTCTATATATCTGAAATCACGAAGGGATTGCTAACATGTCCTTTGAGATTGTCTGAAACTGTAGAGCAGAGAGAGGAAAGGGTGCAGGTTTGGGGTCAAGTGATTTACAACACAATCCTAAACATATCTACTTAGAAGTAGGTCCTATTACATTCAGTGGGGTTTACTGCCAGCTAAGTGGGGTTAGGATTGTAGCCATAATGGATTAAGGTGAAAATCTGAAGGTTTTCTACCTGTTAGGGATATCTTGTTCATTAACTATAATGTACAATATCTTAAATGTATGTTTGCAGGAGGAACTGCTTATTGGATTTAGCATTTCAGTATGTAACACACATCTGTACAAAAATGCTCATTTTTATTCTTCTGTCTCCCCCCCCCCTTTTTTTTCCTCTTTTTTTTTTGCAAAAGCACTTTTTTTTTGACAGGATGTTTTTATGATAGAAACAGTTAGATTTTCTCATGTCACTTATTTTTACTAACCACTAGGGGTCATTGTAGCTTGATTGTCATTCATGAAGACACCATCTCTGTCAGGAGAATACTCTTTGCAAATAGGACACTTGGGAATGTGTATAAGGGGGAATCTTATTATGAAAGGAATGTATGTAGATTACTTCACTAGTGTTTAACTTTCTTTTTTGATCAAATGTACTGAAAACATTTGTTTGGATGCTCTCTGGATCCGATAGGCATAAGATGACTTTTAACAGCTATTGATATTTTTTCTGAGCTCAAAAGTTTCAGTATTTAGTTTGATTACCCTCTTGAAATGTTAAGCAGAATTAAATGTTTGACTCTGGGGCTGATACAGGTACATTTTATTTACAAGCAAAAGTTGTATTCTGTGACTTCTTCAATCCTAGAAGGAAAAAGCAGCTTCAGAGAGAGAAAAGGTGATTTGGAGTGGAGAGTCTGGGGGTGGAGAGAGCATTAAGCACCTTCTCTCTTTCTCCACCCTCAGCCCCTGACTTCTTCTCTTCAAATTCCCATTTCCCGGAGCTGCTTTTCTTAAAAATAAGACAGTGTTGGTACTATCATAGACATCACATGCTGTTAGATCCCTAAAGTTCCTTTTTCACTTGAGCTTTCTCTTCTGCTTTTTCCCCCCTTCAGCCTGCTAAAAATGTAGACCCAAACACTAAAATTCAGACTCTTAATCCAAAATGTTCTGTTAGCAAGAAGCTTTGACGAATGGAAGCCATCTATTCCGCTTGGAATGGCGTGATTATGAAAAAGGACTCTTAAGTAATGTTGGATAACTTAAAAACTTAATAGCTGTAGAAAATGATTTAATGGCAGTAACAGTGGGTAGAGTTTGTTTTCTCATATTCAACACCAAGCTCAAACCTGATAATTGCCCCCCCCCACAAAAGTAGGTTATTCATTCAAATGAGATACTGTGAACCTTGATAGGATGGAAATGAAATAGAGATGGGTGTTGTCTGGACAATATTGTACTGGTTTTGGGAAACCCTTGGGTAACATACCCTCAGTGGGCTTCCTCCTAAGTATGGGCCCTCCCTATCATTGGGGAAAGGAGGTCCCAGTATTATTGCTCTCAAATGTTCACTCACCAGGAAGAGAGCTGGCAAAAGGAAGTGGTGGCAACTGCTGGTCCTCATTCTCTTTGTCATCACTTTTGCTCACTTGTTCATCCCCTGTGGACCAATAGATGGATGAGCAACAGGTAAGCAGGCAGCCACAGCAAAGAGGAGCAACAGCGGTATGGTCAAATAGGTCTTTGGAATGGGATTCCTGTAAGGGTGTTCTCCGCAGAAGATGCCTGACCCTGCCTACTCCTAATGCCAGCCCTGATCATAGGTAGGTGGCACTTTTGTATATCTGCTGAATTGAAGTACATGTAGCACTGAATTCAGTAACCCTCCCTGTGTGCAGTGGGCAACCAAGGATAATATATTCGACTTGAAACTGAAAAGATTTGTTCTGGATGTGAAGAAGAGCTTCTTAATTCCCAGTGAAGCACTGGAACAGATGCCAGGGTGTTGGAATCTCTGTAACAGAATACATTAAAACTAGGTTTTTACAAGCATTTGGTTGGCTTAGTTAGGTTCAGTCCCTTATATGATGCGGTTGTCCGAAACTCCTCCAGCTGTTCATGCAAGAGTATTGAAAGCCCACTAGAAATGTGGGTCCAGAGCCAACAAACAAGAATTTTAGGTAGAATTTTTGATCTGGGTAAAAAGTAGAGGTGGTGATCCATGACATCCCTTTCCACTACGTAAATTCAAAATCAATACCTGTTCTCTAAATGTCCCCCAGGCCAGATCAACATGATAATACCACATGATAATCACATATGCAAAAATTCCTAGCGCTAAATGTGTAGGGTATAATAATATTGAGTTTAACAAATAAATTTCAATTGGGGGCACAAGCACAGGTCCAATCCCATAGCAAAGTAATTATTTATATTCTATATACTAATAGCAAGCTCATTCTCTCAGTGCAGATCCTATACAGCCAAAACAGCGTCTCCCATACATAATTTGGTTTCAGCAGGCTCAGGGGAAGCCCAAAAGTTCCCATACAATGCTCAGTGAGGACTGATAATGATCAGGGGGCACAGAAGGTTGATTCATTGTTGAAGAGGGAAATGAAAAACTGGACAGAGAATGGTCATGGAATGGAGTATCATGGAAAAGGGCATGGCTGAGTGCTGGCTGGAATCTTGAACAGTAGCATTCCACACTGCAACATGCAGGGCCTACTTATACATATGTAATTTTAAAGGATGTATATTATTCCTAGCAGTGATGAAGCTAACAACGTAACAACTTTTAAAAAATGCAGAAACCAATGAATAGACAGTCCCCACCACCACCACATGCACACATACCTTTCCTTTTCAGAGACTCGGGAAATGGATGGGGACTATTCAACAATCAGCAAAGAAAGATTCCACAGTCTTTTTCCAGAGTGGGGAAGATGGTGATGAGGCAGAAGCAGTAATCATAGCACACAATCTCAGAGCCTTGAAGGAGATAGTCCAGAATAATTAGGCCATTACCTACTCTGATGACCATTTCCAGGTCCTGCCAGCATGAAAATACACATGCTTGCTATTGCTTAAGTAAAATTTATGCCAGGGTTGGCATGTTGGCATGAGTTCACTGTAACCATACTATAAACTGTCTGCTCTCACACTTCAGCTTCTTGAGCCAGAGAATTGTACGCTGCTGAAGGCAGTAGGAGAGGATCTCTTGAAGTAATTGTCTATCCACAAACCAAGTAGATGATGTGCTTGATGTGAAGGCAGTGAGGCATTAATGTTCCCTCATTAATGTGTCTGTGGGTATTGCTTATAGCTAAGAGTTGTTTAACAATGGTTGAGGGAACAGTTGAAGAACTATTTAAATATGCTACATCAACAGTGCCAAACCCTACCAGAAAAAAGCAGCAAATGGATTGAAAAGAGTGTTTGCATGGTCTTAATTGAAACATTTCTTTTTATTTTTCTAGCAGCTGCTTATTTTGGATCTTAAAATGTATAGTGTCTAGATGCCTTCCAATTGGGACAAAAGGATTCTGAAGCCATTCTATCCTAACTGTTCAAATATCCTGCTGTATTTCTTGTTATTCTACTGGAGTACCTCATTCAGACAGAGGTTGCCAATAAAGTTTATTGTAGGAGCTAAGTGTCAATATGTGTAGTACCCCCTGCCTAGGGTGCTTGTAATTAAAATGCCACAGATAGTCTGAGAGAAGCATGAAAATTTGATGGCAAATTGATTTCAGGTTCATCTTGAAATTTGTCCTCAGCTGGACTCGATACTGCTGGCAGACGTTGGATGGCTTTTGTCAAAAGGGTTTGCCGGGATGAGACAGAGATGCCTTGATCTGAATATTAAATACAACACTGCTTATGACAAAACCATTATTATTTTTTGCTTAGTACAACAATTCTCAGGTTTATTTCATATTTTGTTTTATTTATTTCATTCATATTTAATTTATTTTAAATTCAAGTCTATCTGCTTCTGAAGATTATCTGCTTTACATATGTAAATGAATTATGGGAAAGTTAATGGAACATAGAAAAAATAACATCAAACTTTAATCTCAATAGGTAAAGTCCAGGCCTCTGATCCATAAATATTACTGAAATTTACTAGGCGTACCTTTCTAGGTGTGTGTGCACATGCACATGTGGGGTGGGGAGTGTGCAGAATTATTTGTAAAGTCTGTGCAGTCAACATTTTTTTAAAGGAACATCATTTTTATTCCCTTATAAGCTCCACACATTTAAATAAAATTGGAAAAAAATACAGTGGGCATACAAGCCCTTTCTGTTTATTACGTGATGGTTTCTTGCAG
This sequence comes from Rhineura floridana, assembly GCF_030035675.1. NCBI lineage: Eukaryota > Metazoa > Chordata > Lepidosauria > Squamata > Rhineuridae > Rhineura > Rhineura floridana. Next base: position 14,623,969 of record NC_084492.1, on the reverse strand, counting down.
GTTCTGAAGTCTTATAACTTGCATTCTCAATAGAGATTTAACACTTAGCTCTGTGTTGTTCAACCATATAAGCATGTTTTCTAAAGTCTGAATGTGCATGTGTTATGTGTTTGTATAAACGGGAAAAAACAAGTTTGTTTTTGAATATATCTTGTATACAGGTTTTATTTGGTCTGAAGCTTGGAATAATTTTTGATGCTGAAAGCATAAGACCTTTATTACCATTTAAGTTCTGATATTGTGCTAGTGCATATATTGAAACAAAGCTGAATGCTGAGCCATGGGGGGCATTTTAACGTGACAGAATGTCCATTACATTTCTCATAATGACTTGAATAAGAGGGTGGGGGTGGGGAAAGTTATCTGATGGCTACAAGAAAGGGGATCACCATCATAGCAGTTCTGGGAACTGATGAAACTGATGAAAATATCACCTGCTAATTCCTTTGGTGTGGACTCATCTGCCGACATGAGTACTATAATCTAACATCTTGCCATGCAAAATACTTAAAAAAAAAATGAAATAAAATAAAAATGTAAGGATATCCCCAGTATGGAAATGTGCAGACACTAACAGGAAGAGTCTGCTAGTATGTATATTCATTCATTTCACCTCCCAGTTGATGTGGCGAGAAGTAGCTGATGTGTTTCCAGCTAGGCAAATTTCAAAATTAAGAATCATCAAGCAACCTATCTATTTTGTAATACAGCGATAAACAGGAAATACCATGGGATAAATGCCACCGCAGTGGACTGTGTGCATAAATACATTTACGCTTGGTAGGAGGGGATTGCTCATAACAAAATGTTTAATATTGTGCTGGGGTGAATGGTGAGAAACTGATTGCTAAGTGACAACTTTATCAAGCCAAGTGGTTTTATTAGCTTGATGGATTTTTAAAATGTGCATTTAAGGACTTGATTTCAGTGCCCCCCATCCACTATTTAAAGAAACACATTATTTGATTAATTATTCCTCAACAAGTTAACAAAGATGCAAAGTAGCATTGAACCAAGAGTTCTTGACTTTTTTGGGGGAAAGGGGAGATATTTGGGGGTAGTTGGGGGGTAGAATACCTAATGGGTGTGGTTGGGCTTTCCAGAACTTTCTGTTCCACCATGAAGGTTTCAACAAAATCTCAGATGGTTGGAGTTGATCTTCACCTTCCTTGCGACATATCCTCAAATATGGCAGGAGCTGAGGGCTGTGCATGGGTCTTGCTGTGAACAGACACTACCTCTCAGCCGGCCAGAACTGCCAGAAGGAACCTTTTGGTGGAAAGTGGGGTGGTCTTTGTCTTCACCACTGAAATTATCAGGGGGCAATTGGTCTTGGAGGGTGCATTCCCAGAGCACAATCCTCCGAACATTAAATAGCACCCCTTTTTCTAATACCAGTATTACTGAAGAAGTGTGCATGATTCTATCCAGTATTTTAGGGACCCGTTTGTTGGAGTTTTTAAAACCCTCAGGCTCATTTACTGGAATATAAAAAATGACTGGAAAGCCAGTCTATCTATTCTTCTTGTAGCACATGCTCTTTACTCCATGTCCAATGTTGTTTCTATGTTATGCATCCCCCTTTCTGTCCAAAACTATTATATGATCTCCAGATCTCTTCTAGATGGTTAGAATAGGGACATAGGGATATCATCACTCTGTTCCTGTTTTTGATTAATATTTCATCAGCCATGAGAAGAAATGGTATTTATTCTGTAGCAATGTAAGTAACTGTGCAGATGACATACCTCTTCTCCCTTTGGTTAAAGCTGTAAGTGGAGGTTGCTGGAGAAGAGCGTTAAATGAAAGAATAAAGTGAAGAATTTCAGAGATTAAAAAAAGTTTTATGTAATAAGGATTTGTCAGTGGAAAGGAACAAGCAATTTGCTTTTACCTAAACCATGACTTGTAAAGGCAGTAGTACTACTAATAAAGAAAGTTATTCCAGCTGTTAACCATTTATCTTGAGCTTTACTGAAATCACATGCTTTTAAAACGTTACAGGTTTCTAAGCGTAGAGATAGATGACAGTACAGAAAAGCAAAACAAGGGATTTGTCTGGAATAAAGTTGGGGTATTGTTTAGATAAAAAGATAAGATCTTTATCCAAGACCCTGCTCTATGGTCTCATGTGGAATCAGAGTCATTTGGCGAATGCCACTGAAAGGACTTTTTCTGAAATGGCATCCAGACTATGGAACCTCTCCCCGGGGAAATTTGGCAGCCCTCCTATTTCTGTACCGGGGTGGACAACCTTTTTTCTGTGAAGGTCTCTGTTCCCTTGGGGATAATCTGTTGTAGGATACATGCTTATGGTGGATGAGGCCACAGCCATTAATGGGCAAGGCCACCCCTTTTCTCTCTCTCCCCTGCAAATATATAAAATAAAATAAGGAAAAAGAGTGGCATCATTCAGTCAAATATGAACCAGTGTTGTGGGATCATCTGTGCAGAATGGCTAAATTTAACATGAAAAGAGAATTTATCTGCTTAATGCCATCTGTGAGTCCGAAGAGAGTGTGAACACAGCTTCAAAGAAGCAGGCCCCTTCTCCACTGAAAGAGGTCTTTCCCCAGTGGTTGGTTTGTTGAGAGTACATATCTGATTGCTATTTCTGCCGCCAGAGACATGCAAAACCCTTAATCCCTGCCAGTTGGGGATGGAGTTGTTTCAGCATGCTGTTATTTTTCTGCAAGGGTAGGTGGGTTAGAGGCCCTCTCCTATGGTGCCCCCTTTCTCATAGCCACTGTTTAAGCCACAGCAAGTAAGCAGAGTCCTTTGTGAATTTGAACAACACAAGTTCTTCAAAATTAAATTAGAATCTTTTTTTAAAAATCCTTTAGACTTAATTTTTTTGGAACTCTTAAAATCAGTTGTCCTTTCAGAATATGTTAGTAATCTCCATTTCAGGTTAATTTAGACTACAGTATTGACATGCATTGTTTCCTTTGGAATTTGCATGCTACGTGGCGCCAGCTGGCAGGAATTAAAAGATGCTATTCTCTAATAGAAAATAATGGCAAGTAGAAATGACATATCCCATAACCCTAATTATACTGAGAGAGCATGGATGATATGCTTATTTGTAGGAGTAGAATCCTGCAGTGGAGCAGGCCACATTATGCATCTTTCTTGTTTTATAAATTAGAGAGAGAGAGAGAGAGAGAGAGATCTATATAACGCTATCCATCTTTGCAGTGGTGGAACCGACTTACACTTTCTAATGGTGGAGGTTGGCCCATTAGGGCAAGTGGGGCACTGCCCCACCAAGTTCAGTCTGCTCCCAGCTGCCTACCTCCTTACTTATAAAAATCTGGGCTGTGGAACTGACTGTCAGGTTCCTCCTTCTATTCATGTCTACTCTGAAGTGTGGTTTTTGTAAAACTCAGCGGGGAGGAGTATGGGGACAAAAACCAGAATTAGTTGGCTTTGCATGTAATTGGCTGTGGCTCTAACCACTGTTGGCCTCCCAGTGGGCATCAGACTCATCAATATTGCCAGGTTATTTGATTTGGTAATTTTACTGATGAAAACCTGACACCACAAGATTCAACTAAGCCCCCTTCAATTGGTTGGATGCCCCCTTTGATTTGAATGAAGATGCATATAGGAAGCTGCCTTATACCAACCCACACTCAACGCATGTAGTCCAGTATTGTCTACTCCAACTCACAGCGGTTCTCCAAGCTCTCAGACTGGAAAACAGCTATTTCCCATCAACTGCTATCTCAGGTGTCACCAACCGTTTTGGATCAGTGGGCACATTTCAAATTTTGAGAGTGTGCTGTGAATGCCAGTCACAAAATGGCTGCCATGGGGGAGGCAGAGCATAACACAAAATTAGAGAGAGAACAGTCATTGACACACATCCTGGACAATCTCATGCTTGCTATGGAAAGCCAGCTGTCCTGCTGGTCCTGATTGTGGAGATACAGCTTTTAAAGGCACAAGAACCCTGTTTTTTTCAATGCCAAACCAAAGCCCAGGCTGCCATCTTGACCCCACTTACCTGGGAGTAAGCCCCATTAAGCACAAAGAGACTTCTGGGTAGACATGCGTACCACTGTCCTGTAAGTTAACTATACAGTGAAGTGCGTAACGGGGGACAAGCCTCAACTTCTTTGCAAAGTTTTCAATTTTGTGTTTGTCATTTGGGGAGGGGATTCTTTAATATCCACCCACATTTATTGTGTAATAGTATTTGCAGAAAATAAATTCTAGGTAGCACCTGATTTTAGACCAATCCACCATAGGAAATATGCATCCTGGTTGGTAGGAAAAAAGCAAGGGCAAGCGACAGAAGTTCCAAGGATTACCTGAAAATAAGTCAGAAGCAAGAAACGTCACTAAAAGGGAGGGAGAAACAGCAGCACTTTAGGACCCCAGAGATTCTTATTGCCTGGTGCCCAAACAACTCACTTTTTGAATCACAACTTCTCTTGACTTCACTCATTGGCTAAAAACATTGATAGGTGGGAGCACCAGCGCTGGCTCATTTCACAGAAATAACTTAGAAGGGTATCTGCACATTTTGCTTCATAAATTTATTTCCTAGGAGGGTTAGAGACTTATTGTTTTGTTTTTTCTTTTCATGAAAGCTTAGAGTCTGGGGGCCCTGACCAGGGGCACCAATGAAGGCCTTCGCATGCAACATGGTGCCCATGGGCACCAGATTGGCAAGCTCTGGGCTACCTGATCCTTTCAACTGGAGATGCCAGAGATTGAACCTGGAGCCTTTTGCATGCAAACTATATCCTCTGCCACTCTGTGCTTCTTGTCCTACTTTTGCATTTGGAGCTACTAGTGCAGCTTTTCCCAACCAGTGTGCCTCCAGGTGTTGTTGGACCACAATTCCCATCTTTCCTGACTATTGGCAATGCTGGCTGAGGCTGATGGGAGTTGTGGTCCAACAACATCTGGAGGCACACTGGTTGGGAAAGGCTGTACTAGTGGGTCTGAGTGACTAATTGTCCATGACTACAGCTGGATTGGGAAATTATTTTTTACATGGGAAAAGGAATTAATTCTTTTCTTTTTTTTAATGCCCCCACATTGACTTGGGAGGGGGGCTCCTATAGGATAGTTCATGTTGTGTCTGTGTTTCCTAAGCGTAAGCAGTGGAGTCCATGCTGTGCAAGAGTTGTACATTTCTGTTGCCAACACCATTGCTGTATATGTGTATTTTAATAATGGTTTTGTTTCATTCTGCACTCCAAACAGCAAAATTAACGAGTGAGTGTTGACATAGTTCGCCCACCATGCTATGACTGCAGTTTGGTAATGAAGATGAAAAGACTGTAATGATGACCTTTCTGTGCCTTTGTCTGTACGATGCCCTTCCCTTTAACTGTACACCTTTCAAATGAACACATTCTGAACTCTTGAACTGCTCATTCTGTTCACTGAGCATATTGCTCAATCTGCACTTTATCATGATGTGTCTCCAATGGCTCTGTGTTTCCTTACATTTGATGCCTACATAAGATTTTTTTTCAGAACCCTTCAGTAGTCAGAAATTGGACTATTAAGGGAGCATGATAATCTGGGCCATGAAGTCCTAAATTAGAGGCTCTTTGTAAATAGTTTTCAAACCATTCAAATGACCTTAAAACAAATTGTACAATTCAGTCTTAAATAAGCTCATTTGGTTTTGATTGAGAGGCAGGGCTGTGTCTCCAGAGTAAAGTACATGCTTTGCATGCAAAAAGTCCCAGGTTCAATTCCTGGCATCTCATCTCCTGGTAGGGCTGAGGAGGGCTGCTGTCTGAAATCCTTGAGACTGACCAGCTTCTTTTAAGCTTGGGTCCATTACCAGCTTACACAGTTGTTGCACTCTCCATGTACTTGACAGCAACTCATCTGATCTATGTAGATGCTTCAGCTGAAGTTCGAAAGGAGACATGGATTCTCCACCACCACATTGCTACTGTGGAGAAGCTGCCTCTGACCGCATCGGGCTGCCCACTGCTTATTCACTGCAAAAACTTCCGTGTCGCTCACTTTGTTATTGGGCATGAGCGGGACTGTCATGAAATCTACACTTCCCTGCTGAAACTCTCGCAGCCAGTGAAACCAGAAGAACTTTATGCATTCTCTTACAACCCCAAAATGCCCAAAGACAACCGGGAGATGGGCTGGAAGCTGATAGATGTCAAAGTAGACTACCAAAGGATGGGGTTTCCCAATAACTATTGGGAAATAACTGATGCTAACAAAGACTATGAGGTTTGCAGCACATACTCTCCGGATCTAGTCGTTCCTAAAGCAGCTACTAGGGCGATGGTGCTGGGGAGTGCAAGGTTTCGAAGCCGAGGTCGGATACCAGTGCTTTCCTACTTCTACAAAGAGAATAATGCTGCCATATGCCGTTGTAGTCAGCCCTTGTCTGGGTTCAGCGCCCGCTGCCTGGAGGATGAACAGCTGTTGCAGGCACTGAGGGAAGCAAACCCAGGAAGTCCGTTCATGTATGTTGTAGACACAAGGCCAAAGTTGAACGCCATGGCCAACCGAGCTGCTGGTAAAGGTTATGAGAACGTTGATAACTATGACAACATCCGTTTTAAATTCATTGGTATCGAAAACATACATGTAATGAGGAGCAGCCTGCAGAAGCTCTTGGAAGTGTATGAAACTAAATCTCCTTCAGTGAGCGACTTCCTTACTGGCTTAGAGAACTCTGGCTGGTTACGGCACATTAAAGCTGTAATGGATGCTGGCATCTTCCTTGCAAAGGCAGTGAAAGATGAAGGCGCCAGTGTCTTAGTGCACTGTTCTGATGGCTGGGATCGCACTGCTCAGGTCTGCTCAGTGGCCAGCCTCCTCTTGGATCCCTTTTATCGGACATTTAAGGGATTCATGGTAAGAGTAGGAGAACACCTATCTTTGTGTTTTGCTTTTAAACCAAGTAGTTTGTGAAAATGGATTCAAACTGGTCTGAAATGTACAGACTCCAGTTAAATGCATCTGATTGCTTTTGTAGAATGCTTGTGACTTGCAGAAATCCCTGACGAGATACGCCTGGTGCCTTCTTTGTTATCTTTTCGGTGCCAGGTAAAGACCTACCTCTTTGCCCAGGCATTTTAATTTTAATTTTAATTTTAAATCTAATTGTAATTGTAATTTTATTTTAATTTTTGTCTTAATCTTTGCTTTTAAAAATGTTTTTATAGTAGTATTGTACCCACTCTCACTTGTATTTTAAATGTGGTTTTTATTCTGTTGTACACCGCCTTGAGAGCTTGTTGCTATAGGGCGGTCTAAAAGTACAATAAATAAATAAATAAATAAATAAATAATAAATAAATTAGGTCATCACACAACAATGCTTGGAGGCCTCTAAGTTCCATTACAATTCCCCCTGGTTTTGCTTCCAAAATGAATCTGATTATAGTTAGGCCCTATAACTGGTGGGAAACCTTTATGGCCTTGCGGGACAGATCCTTACTGTTCCCATCTCATGAGCCAACTTTGAAAGGTGGACGTGACAACCCACCTGTCAGTCGCTTTATGTTATCAGGTAACAGGTAGGTTGTCCTGCCCATCTGTCATAGTCCTTTGCTCAGCACTTCCCAAACATCCAACAGTCAGTAGTAGCTCTTCTTAGTGCTATCATTGTTGCCAGGTTAGTTTGGATGTTGGAAAATGAGAGAGCTGATGAATCTTTTAACTTCGAACCTTGGCAGAGCTTGGGATAGGTTTGTTACCTTTTCTAAAGAACTCTTGGGCAAGATCCAGTTTTTTCAATTTATTTATAGAAAATAGTACAATTTTTGTCCCATAAAACTCCTCCCTCCCCCCCCCCCAGACATCAAACACATTACATAGAGGAGAGAAATATAATTATCCTTCACTAACATTCAAATCCCTAGAAAAGCAAATACAAATTTATAATATCGTCAAGAAAACCATAAATGGGTTAATGCCAGTGGGGGAGATCTACCATATTCAGCTAAATTTACAGACTTAATAAATTTCCACCAAGTAACTGAAAAGGTGTCCTTTATTCTGTCCACAAGCCATACGTAGCTTCTGTGTTAGTTTTTTTCCCCAGGACTGCTAATTGCCAAACCTTCTGATACCAAGAGTTAATTGTAGCTTCTGTAAAATATTTCCAAAACTAAACTATGAGTTGTCTAGGCACAGTTAGTAGATATTGGATTAAGTGCTTATAGCAGAGTTCTTTATCTGGTCCTATAACGATGTTCAGCAAAAGCAGATGTGGAGATGACAGCACCTATTGAGTGGTAATTGAGCTTATCTCACCGAAAACCTGATTCCAGAACTGTAGCAACCTGGGGCAAAACCACCACCTGTGTATATAGGTACCTATATTGTCACATCTCCTCCACCAGAGTGACAACATCCCAGGATTTATCAGAGACAACCTCCTAGAGGTCAGATACCATCTATGTATAAGTTTGTATGATGTTTCTTTTATTATTGCAGATGTTGTCTTATAAGGGTACTTTCCCCACATTCTATCCCACACATCATAATCTATTATAATCTCAAATTCTCATTCCCAAAGCACTTTTAAGAATTGCCTGTAGTTTTCTGTAGCAAGCATTGTTATGTTTTTGAAACCATGCCCTTCATCACCCTAGAATAACTGAGAAACTCTCTTTCAAAAGGGATTAACTGTCTCACTGCACCTTCCAGTACAGTTGGTGTATTCAAAAAAGAATGTAGCTTGCCCCATAAAAACAAAGGCATGTGAATAGCTTTTCCTGAATGGCTGCCTCAGTAATAACTCTTTAGGCTTTAGACACATCATAGACTTTAGACAAGGTTTGAATAAATTTAGAGTTAAATTTCATTTCTTGGAGAACCGCTAATACAGGTAAGGCCACCTTTGACAATCAAGACACTTTGAAGACATCAATAAATAAAACAACAAGAGGGGAGTTTTGAATCTTTGAATAATATACTTGGGGAGAGGGCAATAAGATGGCGGCGTAGCCAGGCATATTTTGGTTTCCTCCCACAGCTTTTGCCTTCTGCTTCTTGCTCCACAAGACGTTCTTATCAGATGAGTAGATGCGAAGGATGCAGAGGATATTTCTTTTCTCTCCTTTTTTTGGACTCCTTATCTCTTTTGACTTTACATTACATTAAGCATCAGTCAAGAGAGAATGAATCAGCAAGTTCCCATGCCTGTGATTTCCAGCAGACTGTAACACTCAGAGGTTTAGACGGGAGTTTCCAGTTATCTTGTCCCTTTACAAGCTTATTATTTGCCAAAATCTACCCTATCCTGGAGAGGAAGACTGAGGCGCGAGCCCAGAATGAGAAGGGAGGAGACATCCTTATGCTCCCACCACGTCTGTCATCAAGAGCCAAATTGCCAAGTCACCAGCCCCTCAAACCTAGGCATTTGGGGCTTGAACGACGCTATCTTTGATTGCAAGTGGGTGCCTTGCAGCTCCCACCTCATCTAATGGGCAGTTTTCCACATGACTCCAGCTTTATGCAGCTGTATGAGCTTCAAGGTGGCCGTCTCAATCTCCTCCATAAAGTGAGTGAGCGATTGAGTGGATTGCATGGAGCAGGCTGAAGCTTGGACTGTGGGCCCCCTTCGGCTGTGCCTTCTTCTTTTTTCCAGTCCTACTGCTCCTTTTCAGAGGGAATTGCTAAAACTGGAACTTGATAGATGAAAGACGAGTTTGGGTCCATCACTTGTGCATAGCTCACAGAGAGAAGTGTGGGAACCTCTGTTCTGCTGAGAATAGCAAGGGGAACAGCAGCTGTAATATAACCGTCCTTGATATTATTGTATTTAATGTGTAATTTTATTATCTGGCATTCTAGATTTAATAGTATATTCAGTACTTTAACTTATTTATTTATTTATTTACTCATTATATTTATATCTCACTTGTCCTCCAGGTAGCTCGAGCTGGCACACATGGTTCTCCCCACGTCCCATTTTATCCTTATAACAATCCTATGAGGTAGGATTCGCTGAGAGACATTGACTGGCCCAAGGTCACTCAGTGAGGTTCATGGCTGAGTGGGGATCTGTTTTAAAGCATGGGTACAGCCTAGAAAATCTTGAAGAATGGATAGTTAGCATATCAGTTAAAGAAGCTCTCCCATACACAAGCAGCTTTAACTGTAATTCAGACAGCAACTGAACCTTGGGGCTCATTCACATAGTGAATTACTGTGAGATTGGTACTACTTGCAGCCCTGTTTAATTTGCACGGTTCACATGACTTTGCCCTGGAAATGGGGCAGCCCAGAGTGCATAACAACTAACAACTTTGGCAGCTGCACACAAGTGTGCACACATGCATAACCCATGCTGATCTCTCTCTTTCTCTCACCTTCCCATCACCGGTTCTTTCCCCAGAGATCAGCAGTAACCGAAAGAGAAAAGGGAAACTTCAAAGTGGGACCCACAGTTAAGACTGCTTTCTGGGCAAGGCTGAGGGGAAAGGGGAGAGAGAGTGGGCAGAACAGGAGGAGGAGGGGAAGAATCATTGGCCTTACACAACGAAAGAGGAAGGCAAGTTCTGGCTCCACATGGAGTGACTGTCCCAAGATAATTAGAAAATAATTCTGTGCACTGTGTGAGCGATGTGACAGAAAGTGTCCATGCACACACACTCTTCCACTAAAATTGCATTTCATAAATACTTAATAAAAGTGGGTTGCTATAAATATGTCAGGAGGAAATGAAACTGACAGAAAAGGTTTTTCATGTCAGTTGCACCCCTCCTGTTCTCCTGGCTTCTGTGGTTTAGAAACAATGAAACAAAAAATCCCTCTCCTTTCCTATTAGCAATACTCTGGCAGGAGTAAACATGTAGATTTGGGGGTGGTGCCACAAGGAAACAGCAATACTAAACCTTTCCATAGTAACGGCAACAGTGTGAATGGAAAACAGCGGATTGGAAGGTAGTGTGAATGTTGCAAATCTCTCACGATGGCAAAAGCTGCGTCTGTAATCTGAAGTTCACCTCCCGTGTGAATCAGCCCTCAGTTACACTCTGCTTTTCGCGATGGTTGCTATTAGAAACTTGCCTCAGAACACCGGTTTTGTGTGTTTTGTAAAACAGTTATACAGGATATTGTTCTTTTTACAAAGGTCTTGTGAGAAATGTCTGAGTTTACTTGTAGGAAAAAAAATTGTTACACCAAGTGAGTTTGTGTGCTTTTTGCTATCAGACAAGGAAAATTATATCTCAATGTGTGTTTCCTTATTTGCATTGGCAGCCAGGAAATTAAGGCTAAATTTGAATGATCTATGTTTGTAATGGCATATTGCTAAACAAATAAAACAATTATGATACGATGCTAATAATATATCAAATTTAAAAGTTTTCAAATAGGATCCACATCTGTAGACAAGGAACGAAATCTGACTGGTCAAGGTGTACACACTTCCTGACAATCAACTTCAATCTGTTTGCTAAAAAAGTAGCAAAAATCTTATAGTCTAGGTTGAGCAACAAGATAGGAAGATATAACTCTAACATGGAGGTATCTACTCCTGGCTTTGGGATGACAATTAATCTAGAATCCCTCCAGGTTGGAGGCATAGGAGTATCCTCCATAATGTTATTGAACAACCTGACCAAGTAAGGTAGCAGTACATCTTGAACCTTCTTAAAAATGGTGCTGAAAAACTGTAAGGCCCTGGGGGCTTATGTGTTTTAAACTTCTTGATGATTGTTATTATTTCTTCTGGGGCACTTTTACCACCCAAGAGTTATGTCGTCCCTCCTCACCGAGGGGATTCCAGAAATTTCTCTGTTTCATCCTTCGATGGTTGAGAAATACAGCATGGATTCATATTCAGCAAGGCTGTCACAAATCAGAGTAGGATCATAGACCTTAATCCCTTCCTCCTGCATCAGAAAATGTACCTTATTTTCTCCTTTTGTTTCTTTAATTTGTTCACTACTAATCTAGAATTCTGCTGTCCAAATTCAAAGCACCTTTGCTTAAGATCAGATACAGTAAATTCACAGTATTATGATTTAGATTAGCTAGTTTTAATTCTCTTTTCCTCTAATAAATGAGATTTTTGGGGGAATCATATAGTGTATATTTATGAAGCAGGACCTTAATCTTGTCCTCCAAACATTTTTTTAAATTATACAATCTGTTGTGCTTAAAAATTGCCCCTTCTTTCAAACACTGATCTTTGTGGATGTAAACCTTTCATGTAGAAAACCTTTTATTGAGAATTGTCCTCTCCACAATCACCAGTCCTTTTACCTACATATATTTTCTCCACCTCTTTCTTCACTTTCTCCAGCTTACTAAGTTAGGGAGACATAAAAAGCAGCTGAAAAGTTGGCTAAAATCTAGTTCCTAATTATCTTCAATGGAAATTTCTGAACATGTTTGGAGCTTCAGTTGCTGACAGGAACTCTGGAAGCTGTAGTGTTGTTTCTCCTGGTCAGTGGTGGTAATGGCTGGATGGAATAGGCTATTCACTTGCAGCTCTGGGGTAAGGACCAGGGCCTGATGGGGGAGTGTGTGAGGGAGCGGTTTGCATTTAGAAAACACATATCAATTGACTGACCAACTGACCTAGAGATTAAAGGTTCTAGTTGGAGGTAGTGGAAACTGGCAGACTGACCTTGGGGACTTGTCCAAATTATTCTGTGTGGAATCTTCTGTCTTGTAGAAGTGCCAGTTTGCTCTGCTTCTGCTTTTGTATTATTAAGGCACCAAAAATCTCCAGTGTGCCCTAACCCATAAGAAACTCCTCTTTGTTGTAAAGCAAGAAGCACACATCAATTTGGAGTATAAGCCATAATAGAGAAACTTGGTGTTCACCGATGGTTCATGGAAATATAAAAATTATTAGGTACCTTTCAGTTAGCTATTGATATGAAATTTGGTGTGTGTAATCTGAGGCACTCTGATGACTTGAACAATCTGAATATTTGTACACCTCTCCTTGGATAGTGCCACATTATTTTGATACTTCCAGACCACCCAGAAAGCTGAAACTAGAAAAAATGTACATAGTTCAATATAGTTTGATTACTACGTACATCTGAAAGGGATGGAGAGCCCTGCTACCCAAATACCACCCAGAAGTCTGAAACATTGTATATAAATTAGCCCAAAACTCAAGAATTATAGAAAATTCTGAATGTGGAACATGAATTTTATTTTGTAATAAAGCCAAGCATTCCAGCACAAAGCAAGCCTTACACTCTCATAGGGAGGAATATTGAGGTACAGGAGTGCATGACCTCTCTAGACTTGGATCAAGAAGTTAGGACAATAACAGTCTGAAAGACAATGCAGATGAAAGCTTCATTAACTTCTAAAATACAACATTTAAAAATTTCCCATTGTCAATCAAAGACTCTTCTGATATGTCAGACCTCTTATGTAAGCAGTCTCAGGGTTTCATATTCTTTTAGTACACTTTTATGAGTTGGATGGTTGCAGAGTTGGATGTGCTATGTAAAAAATACTGTTAGACTTTTCTAGGAGTTTATTGAACAGCCGACCAATATCATTGGAACTCAGAGCAGACAATCCATTATCCGGCAAATACACCTTTCCTTGCATTGGGTGGGCGTGCTGGGGAGACTCTGTGGCTGTAGCTATTTAAGGTTCAGAAGCCATTTAGAGCTCAGGTGACAGGAGACTGGAAATTACTTTGAATGCCTGTTTAAAGACAGTATGCACTGTTGTGTTTAACTCTTTATATACAGTTTGACTTTCAGGGGACACTTTCCATAAAATTTTAACATTCCTCTTTCTTTGGTTTGAGAGAAAGCTAGAAGTGGTGCTATTAGTATCTCATACTCGTTCAGTAGTCAAAGAGGTTATTCAGCATGGGAGATGGTTAGCTGGATGAAATTCTGTGAGATTAAATGATATATCATGCCAGTGACTCTTTCTAATTTTCAAGTGTATAAAGATTATAGCATTACAATTTAGTCCTTTTCTCAAGAGGGCAAAGGTTAAAGTCTAGTATGAAAGCTATATATATATAGCTATATATATATATATATATAGTATTTTTTAATGTGTGGAAGTAAAACAAGCAGCTGGCAAATCAGTCCCCATCACTTCTTGATGATAAAACTCTGTGCAAGTGCTGCTTTTGTTTAAAGCCATATTAATTTAACTTCAGTCATACAGAAAGGTAATAGTTTCCTAGGATTTAGACTAACAACTTCCCACTGTAAAGCATAATGTGATTTATAGGCTCCATCTGCCTCCATAAAGGAACTCCTCCCCCCATCTCAGCATCTGCATCTTATTTCGCACCTGAATCATAATGAGTAAGAATTCTGAGATGAGTTTACATTCAGTAGTTCTGTTCTATTTGTATGTCGATCCTGTTTATTGTAACATAAATCCACATCCAATATTTACCGTTAACCATGCAAGAAAATTAACTTTCCTGCTTGTAGCTGTGTAGTGTTACGCACATTCTGAAAAGCAACTGGTAGTGCTTGCTAATAAAAGCATGCAGCAACCTCATTCACCTGTTGGGAGTGTGCGATTTACCTTGATTTAAAATTGCGCATGGGAGAACATGTGTTTTCCTCACACATGGTAACATATATAAACCCTTTGTGATTTTGTAATCACATATGTTAGAAGATACTAAGGAGAAGAGCTGGCAATGTGTACTCATGAAAGTTATTTTGCAAGCTCATTAACTGTCTGATTAACAAGTTGAATTTTTGGTTACATTATAGTATAAAAATATTAAGTATGCAAACCCAAAAGTTATAGAAAAGTTGTATAAATTAGCACAAAATCAAACAATGCTAAATATGTTTAAATGAATACAATATGTACAGAAGTGAAAACATTAAATATGGATATATATTATGTTAAAACAATATTCCAGTAATTAATGAAAATAATCTAGTTGCCTTTCATTGTTAAAAGAGCCTGAGCTGTACATCAGAGCAAAGTTCATTTGTAAAGTTGGATTACAAATGTATGTTACTCTAGGTTGAGGAGAGAAAGGAACAGGAAAGCCAGAGCATGAAGCCAAAAATGACGTCTTTTGAATTGCTGAACGTTGGTAGAGAAGCCACCATTTATTTCAACTTATTTCAGTGGGTCTGTGCTGAGTGTGACTAACGTACCACACCTGTTTACTGAAATAGAATCTGATTTTCATTTTAGCATTTTAAATGTCTATATATTAGAATTACATTAACTATCAGAATTTGCTGCTGTCTTCACAATGTTGTAGCTTTGGCCAAGATTCAAGAACATATGGCTAGTGATAAAACTTTACAAGAGCCAAAGAGGAAGGGGGGATGTACCACATGCAAAGAGCTAGTCCATATGAGAAGCATTATTTGAACCAAAGAGGAATGGACCTGCTGCTCATGCTGATTCCTGTATGTATATCTGGTCCAGAGCTTGGAAAAGTTACTTCTCTGAGCTACAACTCCCATCAGCCCAATCCAGTAGCCATGCTGGCTGGGGCTGATGGGAATTGTAGTTTTAAAAAGTAACTTTTCCAAGCTCTGATCTGGTCTCCCATGTTCACATCAGAACCTCAGGGCCAGTGTGTATGTCACTAGAGTTGACATCCTGAGTGAAGGAATGTTTGGGACATGATTCTTCTGGAATTTTTCCTCACCAAGTTCCATTGAAATGAATGGGGCTTGAACCTAGAACCAGATGTGTGCTCTTTCTCTGACTCCTATTCATTACAACAGAACTGTGTTTAAGAAGTTCTCAGCAATTTGTATCTTTATTGATGTAATTACACATCCATTACATTGTTCGGTTTTGAATGATAAATTTTATAGACTTTGTATGCTGCACGTGCATTCTTCCATCCTAGTGTTTTCTTTCAAGTAACGGAAGCTTATCCTTCCAAAACTTAAGGTTTGAGTTACAAGAAGGCACAGTAGACTGCACAACTTCATTTTATTTTTGACATTGTAATAAAGTTTTGATGTACTTGTTTTATGGGGATGTTCAGCATGAGATAACTTAGTTTCACAACATAATTTTGAGTTTTAATAAGCTAATTTAATAATAGCATCACAAAATACCATTATGTTCTATTAAAGGTTGTGTTTTATGTTACAATGTTCACATTCTAAGTTATTGAATCCAAATTATTTATTGCACAAAGAGTATGCTGGTAACAACAACACTGTTTGCCTTTTCAAGCAAATGCCATAACTTTTTAAGGTCTTATGTATGGTCCTAAAGTCTTGAAATGTTAAAAAAAAAACTATTTTAGGGAGAAGGAGTTTAGTGTAACACTGTGTAATGTTGTCTCTGAATAAAGTACATTGTTTTCATCCCCAAAGAAATCATTGGCAAATACCTTTCAACGTACTATTGGAGACACACCTTGGCACTTGGATATATGTTTTCAGGACCCATCCTATTCCTGTGATTGTAATTTGTTTTAATTGTTTTTAATGTTGAGTTTTAACCTGCTGTAACCTGCCCTGGGACCTGCCGTTGAAGGGCAAGTAGTGGTGGATGATGATTATGATGATGATGATGGATCAGGAGCTTTCCGGGACTTGAACCAGGACCCTTTAGGTCTCTGTGTTGTTCCCTTGTATGGAGAGCCATTGAATTGTAATTTCAGCAGCTGCCTATGCAGGCAAGTACTCACAAGCCCAAGATTGGACCTGTCTACCCAAGCAGGCCATTGGACCCACCTGACAAGAAGGACTACCTGTTTCAGTTGTCTTCCTTAAGTAGCAAGGTCTGCCAGGCCTCTGGTGTTGTTCTGTATTATTTGGTCCTGACCACTGTCTTGCTCCTAAGCTATGCCTCCTAGTTTGTCGCTTTGACTTTTTGTCCTGGTCCCAGGCTTTAATTATACACCCTCTAGTTTGTACTGCTTACAGCTGCACTCTGAAATAATCATTTAAGCACTCTTTCCTTAAGTAGTTTCCAGCAACTGGTATTCAGAAGTATGCTATCTCTGACTGTGGAGACAGAGCATAGCTATAATGGCTGGTAGCCATTTATAGCATTCTCTTCCATGTACTTGTCTAATCCTCTTTTAAATCCATCCAAGTTGTTGCCCATCATTGCTTCCTGTGAGAGCAAATTCCATAGTTTAAGAAGTAATTTCTTTTGTCTGTGCTGAATCTTCCAACAGTCAGCTTCATTGGATATCCACGAGTTTTAGTGTTATGAGAAAAATTGATCTCAATCCATTTTCTTCATGACATGCATAATTTTGTATATTTCTATGATGTTGACTCTTACTTGCCTTTTCTCTAAACTAAAGAGCCCCAAATGCTGCAACCTTTCCTCAAAGGAGAGTTGCTCCATCCATCCCCTTGATCATTTTGGTTGCCCTTTCCTGAACTTTTTTAAACTCTACAATATCTTTTTAAGGTTTACACCACACTTTGCAGGTTCAAGTTGGTTGCCATTCAACAAGTTTATCTATTTCTAAAAATATTTATAAACTGTAAACTCATTAAAAAAATCAAGGTGGCATACAATAAAATAATTAAAATGTCATAAAGCTGTGAAATCTTAAAATTCAAAACACATGACCAAAACGTAATTAAATTAATTCTCTGAAAGCACATGGCAAAACAAATATGTGTTCAGCAGGTGATGAAATAAAATTGTAGATGCCTGTCAGATTTCAATAGAAAGTGTTCTCAGTTGCTGGTGACACTACACTAAATGCCTTGGTTTGCATAGAAACTAAACAAATATGATTTTATACACTGGACTGGTCATGAGGGCTTCTGCTGATGATTGCAGTAATCTGGATGGGGTATAAGGGACAAGGCAACTTGTGTAACTCTTAAAGATCAAAATCATAAATGAGTTCCTCCTCCCCAACCTCCCCTCAAAAAAAATCCAACTGAACTGAACAAAAGCTATACATAGAGGTGGGGGG
Source organism: Rhineura floridana (assembly GCF_030035675.1). Taxonomy (NCBI): domain Eukaryota; kingdom Metazoa; phylum Chordata; class Lepidosauria; order Squamata; family Rhineuridae; genus Rhineura; species Rhineura floridana. Next base: position 14,606,118 of record NC_084492.1, on the reverse strand, counting down.
GGGGAACAGGAATCTGTTGATTCAAGTTGATATTCCTCAGTTTGTTTGTGAAACAACCAGTCAGATTACTTACTTCTCCAGATGTTGTCATGCAGTTTCAGTGCATGTGAACTGTGCATAAAATATATATTCTAAGATCAAGATTCAAGCAACATTCAATTCTATGGATTAGTTCATACAAACTGGCCATTTTGTCCATATGTAGGATAACATAGAAAGGCTGGAGTATGAACCAGGCTATGCGTATAGATTGTGTATGGCTATTTTTACTACTGGTGAAGTTGCAAAGAGTATAACTGGTTACATTAGTTGCAGGGCCACCTCTGTATGAAATCAAGTTTGCACTTTATGCAGTCTGGATCCCATGATGGTGGAGGTTAAGAAGGGAGAAACCTGCTTGTTAAGTGTGGACAATATGAAGGGACATCAAAGGGAAAGTCACAGTGGTTAGATCTGTTAATAACTTAGCCAGATATAATCTCTCTGTAATATCTTTGAATACCAAGTGTTGGAGCCAGAGGGTGAGGGCTGTTTTCTTTCAGTTTCTATACTTACCTAAAGGATCCGGGTGGTCATGATTGGGGAAAAAGAATGGTGGAGTCGATGGACCTTTTTTCAGACCCAACAGGGTGTCCTGCCCAGAGTGAGAGTCATGAAAAGGAGGCAAGGCTGGAATTAATTCCTGTTTTATTAGAGTAACATCAAAGGCAATGTGTTTCATAGACATAGTTGTGCTAACTCACTACATTCCCTAACTAAGCTACCTAGGCTTACTCTGCAGCGTGTGAAGAAAGTTGACTCAGCAACCGGGTCAGGGGGGCGCCGCCTTAAATAGGGAAGGTCTTCGCTCGCAATCTCTGACTAATCCTGGGGGTATGTGGAGGTGGTGCGCCCTCCTGGTCATCCTTCAACCGCTCTGTTGAGGCATCTGTAAGGGGAGTGAAGTCTGCTTCAGTGGGAGAACTGTCTGTGGGAACTGGCAGGCTGTCAGTTACTCCCCCTCCCTCATTGTCCTCGAAAGTCTCATCTACCTCTGATTCCTCCTTCTGCCCTATCTGAGGAGGCTGGGACTTGGCCGGCTCCCTACCCTGATTCCCCTGGGTATGCTGGGGCTCAACACAGGGCTTGTTTATTGCCTTGTTCAGAAATAAAGGGGACCCATGCTTTTATGTTACCAAAATATGCAACTGTGAGCTTCAGGCTAGTGTGTTCCCTCCCTTCCTCTTTAGTCTGTGAGAGGAGAAAGTTTAAACCTTTCATTTAGTTTGGAACAAACTACGGTTTCCCAATGAATATGGGAAACTATGGTTTGGTCAAACCACAGGTAACTAATCACAATCTGAAACCATACATGCAGTGTTTATAAATCAAGGTGATCATACTCTCCCCATTGATGAATTAGGGTTTTGTGTACTTAGATTAGCAGCCCAAATCACTTGCTTTTCAGAAGGTAGTTAACTGGATAAAAATGCTAGCAAACTAATTTTCTTGCATAGCTAATAGTAAATATTGAATGAGGATTTATGCTATAATAAATGGCCACAAAATGGTTTCCAGTTATGGCTGGACCAGACCTATTGCTAGAATGTGTGAATCTTTAAAATTCCTAAGCAGCTTGACCCTCACATAAATTATAGGCTTATTTTTCCTTCTCCTATAATGGGACATGTTTTCTTATAGAAAATAAGTGTGAATAGTAAGGGGATGAATAGTGAGGTTGCTTAGATAAGTGTTTTTAGTTGTGGAACTCTCTTCCCCTGACAAAATCCAAGCTCAGACATCTTCAGAAAGAGAACTTTTTTATTATTTTGGCTAGGTTTAGGTGCCTGAGACTACACAAATGACAGGCGGCTGAAGAGGTTTTTCAGTATCTCTAGGATTTCTATGTTGTCTGATTTTTTAAAAAATAACTATGTTGACCTATATTTTAAGTTATAATGATAAGTCTTTAGAAAAAGCTGCACTAGAAATTTAAACCAGTGGGAATTTGTTAATAGATTGCCTTTTGTGATTAACTGTGTTTGTTTTCCAAACAAACTCCACACATGTATGACATCCTGCCCCCCTTCCCTCTTTGCCTCTAAATGATACATGGGAGAAAACACTGACTGTTGAAGACTCTTTTCAGTATGCACCTATTACCATATTTGCAATATACAGCTTCAGTTTCCCTCCTGTAACTACTCGCTATGGGCCATTTTCTCTTTGGAATTACACTCTTGCTTATGAAGGACAGGAAACTGGGCTACTCAGGGTTTGTTTTGTTTTGTTTTTCAAGACATAACTGTAACACAGCGCCATGAACCAGAGGTCCAACCTAACCATGGCTATTAATCATGACCGTCCATTATTTACGGAGGATTCATTCATTGTTCCATAAAGGTATCTAGAGGGTCAATTAGAGACAACAGACAGGATTTTTCAAAGACACAAGAGGGTCAATTAAGCCTTCCTTGTAATTTTCTGCTTTAACAGCAAATGCCAACCTATCGTGCAACAGATACAGTGAAGTTTAGAAATAAACAGGATGCTTTTTTATGTTTGGGAAAGAAGAAGGGAGGGGGAAACAAGATGTCAGTTTGCTAGTAACATATGGTTCACTGTCAAGCCATGGCCAAAGCAAAAAGAGAATTTTTATCATTGCAACTGGCAAGGTGCAAAGTTCTTTTTAGGGTCAGGGCACCTTGGGTGATGAGGGAATTTCTAAGATGGAACATTCTGATTCTACTTCAGAGATGCATCATTTATCTCTGGATTCTTCTTGCCTGTGGTGGCACTTCTGCACACAACCAGACCGGGGGTTCAATACCCCAAGCACTTCTGTTGTGCAACCTCCATTTATTTTAACTAGGACCACTGAAATGAATGAAGTGCTTAGTGAGGTTTCTCCTTTTGTTCATATCTGATTAGAAACAACAGAAATCATAACAGATAGCGTGATCAAAAATCCTGCACAAAATATTTGGCAAAAGTATAGAAAATAATTCAGGAGAGCTGAATGGCTAGCAAAAAACTTGGAAGAAGATGACAAGAATACATGTTTATAGGATTTCCATTCATCATACGAAGGATGGAAATGTGGCTCCAGAGTAAACATACTGACATCAATGGGGTTACTTTGGAGTAAGCAAATTTTAGAGTAAGCATTCAGATTTCATAAGAACATAGAAAGCTGTCTTATACTAGATCAGGTTACTGGTCCATCACACTCAGTACTGACTCTACCGACTGGCAGCAGCTCTCCAAGGTTTCAGGTACGTGTCTTCCCCAATCCTACCTGAAGATGCCATGGACTGAAATTCAGACCTTCTGCATGCAAAGCAGACATGGTACTATGTAGCTACAGCCCTTAGTGAATACCCAATATTTGCATCCCTTCTGCAATATCTTAAAAATCTGCCCAGGTATTAAGATCCTCATCATAGGCTCTTCTGAGAGTCTGCAGAGTGTTTCATGGAGGGGGGGGGAGCAGAATCATTCTGTTGTGGTGCTTTACCTTTGGAATTTGCTTGCAAGGGGAGCTCAGCTGGTGCTGTCTTTATCTTTCTAGGTCCAAGTGAAGATGTTTGTTCATCCAGGCTTTTTAGAACGTTCACTGGGTTAATCTGGCTTTTAAAAAATGTTTTTCTGTTGTGATCTTCACTTGTTATACTATATTAATTTTTCTGTGGTATCTAAGAGCTATAGATAAATGCTCATGGATTTGAGGTTTCAGAGCTCTTACAGCACAGAGAGAGTTGGGTACAGAAAAGGGGCAATGTGTTAAGTTCTTATTATACTGGCGCAATAGCGCCTGTGTTTAATATAACGCAAGATTACTTATTTTGTAGGCCTGGAACGAAAGGTGGTTTATTGATGTACATATTAACACGCAACTGCATAGGAAAATGAAAGTAACTACAAGAGCGAGCTAAAGGAAGGAGTCTTGGCTCCAACCCATAATAACTGGAGACAACGTTTGACTCTATCATTACCTATTACTACGCAATGAAAGTCCTGTTTACTTGTTATGCTTTGAGGCAAACTGTCAACCAGGTTTGAGACTTGGGCTCTCACATGCATCCTTCCTCCACTGCTGCAAGCAAGCAACAAGTGGACCAGGGTGGACTGTTCTTGATCAAATTTAATTGTTTGGTGGAGTGAACACTCAATTTCTCCAAGGAAATAATATTTCTCAGTTACGTGGTCAGGAGGATTATGTTTTCATATAACTATGGCACAAACATATTGTTGCTTTCTGTGGTGAAGGTGCATATGTGTGCCCACTCCCTAAACTTGTACCAGATTGAGAGTTCTACACATATCATAATGATTGATTGCCTGCCTGAAACAGAAAAATAAAATGGGCCATAACAGCATCACTAGGCTATGTGACATTGGGCTTGTACAAAGAGTATGTTTCTCCATTGTCCCCCAAACAACTGTGTTCTGCCCCAGCAAGCTTTAGGATGAAAGTGACAGACTATTTCATTGTGTTCTTGATTCATCCACTAGCTTGCTACGTATTTGTGTGCGTGTGTGTGTGTATGTAAGGAATATTACATTCTATGTATTCTGTTAAAGTCCATTTCTCAAGGAATGAGCCAGCCAGTGTGGTATATTGGCTTGAATGTTGTGTTTTGGCCTGGACAATCTCATTCGAATCAGATTCAGACTTGCTAGTGTATTTTTCTTCAGTATGTTTAATGAAAAACGTCAGTTTAGAGCACTTCATGTATTAGCTTATAGGTTACACAAGATTTGCATCTCTACACAGCATAACTAGGCAAGAGTATTCAAAGCTAAGACATTGTTGCAGCAATTAGATGCATACTCCGTACAACCCTTAAGCAGATTCAGGCCTGCTCTTTCTATTTGTGTGAGGAAGGTGTCACAGAACGGAAATGAGCATGTATGTGATAGCTCCTGCTAGGTGGGAAAGTGAGGGGCAGCTGAGCCTCCTGTCACAATTGTCTGCGTGTCTAGGGTGATGGGGGTGGCACCTCATTGAGATCCTCCTCCTCTAGAGGAAGTATGTGTGGCAGCAGCCTCTTGGGAGAGGGTGGGATGGAAGAGAGGATAAGGGACAGGCTCCTGATCAGCCAGCAATACTTCTTTTGTAACTGGAGCTAAGGGGGAAGAGCTGTCACTGACAAAAGTACTGAAGTCTACTGTCTCAGCAATTCCTGGTTGCAACCCATTAGGGCCCTCCACTGGGTCCCGTTCTGTGTCGTCTTCTTTATCACTCCAGGACTGCTCCACGGGACTCATGACATCTTTAGAGTAGGGAGGCCTGAGTCTCCCCCACCCCCAGTAAGCCTTGGGACAGTAATTTTTGCTCAGTCTAACTTGCCTCAGAAGATTGTTGTCTCTGTGTGGCATTTATTTAGCCCTGAGCTTCTTGAAGGTAGGATGGGACTGATGATGGTGGTTCCAAAATTGTTTTGAGTAGAAGGGAAATGGGTTCTAGCATTATTTGTTTGTTCCATTACATTTGGAGCCCACTTTTCTTCCAACTCAGCTCACCTCAAGATGGTATACATGGGCTTCCCAGGTGATCTCTCGTTCAGGCACTGAGCAGTACCCAGTTTGCTCAGCTCCAGTAAAATCACGACATTATATGCCTTAACCATGCTTTGAGATCTGCAGACGTAACTTGCCCTGCCACTAGGAGAAGAGTTAATATTGCCGTGTTCACAAACAGTGGATTCTGCAGCAGTCCTCAAGCTTGTACAAGCGATTGTATAGGGTGTTGCACAACCAGAAGAGCATCTCTTCTGGGGAAGGGCTGTACTTCAGTGGTAGAGCATCTGCTTTGCATGCATAAGGTTCCAGGTTCGATCCCTGGCACCTCCAGGTGAGGCTAGGAACGATTGCCTGCTTAGAACCCTGGAGAGCCGCTGCCAGTTAAAGTAGACAGTATTGACCTAGATGGACCAATGGTCTGATTCAGTATAAGGTAGCTTCCTATATTGCTATCTTTGGATTCAGTTCCCCTTTTCTTGCACAGTCTTCTGATATGAGATGTAAAAGAGCCTCTCTGTGGGCAGATCAACACCTTTAGATTCAGCCCATTATTATGTGCTTTTCCTGGATACTAAAGATAGACAACTGTTTATAACTGGCAGTTTGCCTGATGTGTAGTTACCCTATAATTTGCAAACAATTTCAGTGTGTACATGTAAATTCTGTGCCACTATCTCTATTTTTGTTACCATTTAAAAAAGAATCAAGTGTTGTATTTTTTAAAAAGCCAAGGGGGGGGATACGTCAGACCTAACCTCTTATAAAGAAGGTTAAGCATATTTTTTGCTTTCAAAGCTTTATTCTGTTGGAATCTGGAACATAGCTTCAGCAGATTTCTGAAAACTCGTGACTACATTCAAGTTGATTTCACTGTTTAATTCTGCATATATATAGTACACTCTATGCACAGGTTTCTTTTCTGATGAGTTTGAAAACATGTTTTCAATTGCACAGTGCTGCTGCTGCTGTCGTGTTTCATTTACAAAACATTTAAATGGAAAACAATCTTTATTGTTCATCTTTCTCCCCCTTTTTAATTTTTTTTAAATTGAAGCTTTGAATTTCTGAGGATTCCTCAATGTCTCTTGTGTGAGCAGTTCTCAGAGTAAGCATCCATGGTTTGATCCTTATTGTCCTCTTATTCTCTGTAGTCTCTTATCAGAGAGTTCTAACTAATGACTTAGGGCCACACTCTGCTCTCAGATGCTGGCTTGCAACTTGCATTGATTCCTAGGAGAGTTGTGTGTGCATTCTGGAGAACAGAATTTGGCTCTTAGTGTGTGAAATAATAGCAGAAATGGACAGAAAAGCCTCCAGCACATTCATCTTACTGACCTCAAGCAAAAAAAAGGGGGGGATAATATTAATCCTATCTCTGTTTTCACATTCTTTTTAGCTTTATGTTCTATGGGAGAAGGTGTGTGTGTGTGTGGGGGGGGATTCTAGCTGTGCCATATTTTATGCCTTTGCATATACAGAGTTCCAGTATTTAAATTGTATAATGAACTTCAGTAACATTGAATACCATTAATGTTTTCAAAGCAATTTTTGAAGCAGAATCCAAGTGGGTTTATTTAGATACTTTTTCAAAATCAGCCTTCCCCATTCTGGTGCCTCGAGATGTTTTGGACCTCAACACTCATCAGTCCAAGTATGTTGGCTAATGGGAGTTGTAGCTCAAAACATCTCAAGGGCATCAGATTGGAGAAGGGTGTTCTAAAAGTTATTAGGTGCCTTATGTGTATGTGTTACATGCCTTCAAATCGATCACGACTTAAGGCGACCCTATAAATCAGTGACCTCCAGTAGCATCTGTTGTAAACCACCCTGTTCAGATCTTGCTAGGAGATGCCCTGTTCCCCTCACAGAGCTTCAATCAGAGTGGCTGACTGTTAAACCAGTCTGGCCACTGGACCTTTGTCAGGAGAATAGCAGTCTCCTCTCAGCACCCTTCACAAACTACACTTCCCAGGATTCTTTGGGGGAAGCCATGACTGTCTCAAGTGAAATCAAAGTCTGGTATGGGTGTGGCCCCCTGATTAGCCAAGCCAAGCCAAGCAGCTGGGAGTCTGGCTTTTAGAGCTCTGACAGTTGATTCTTACTGAGCATGCTCGACATTATCATTGAGTTCAATGCAAAATTTCTTAAATTAATTCAAAATCAGCCAGACATTTTTTAACTTTTAAACTGCAGAAGATGAAGGTCAGATTATGGGGCAAGGTCAGTAATAGGATTACAGGTCCTCTGTGAACATGGGTGATTTTTAATGAATTTCAACAGATGAGAACTCTTAGAGAAAAAAGTCCAAAAGGGGTCTGGGTTTTTTCTCTCTCTCTTTAGACTTTGAGCTCTCGATTCTTTCTGACTGTTTTGTTTATTGCCATGGAAATTTAGAGGGTTGTTAAGCAAGTGTTTTTGAGTTCAGGACTATAAGTTTTGTAAGGATTTGTTTTGAAATGAGCTTATGGGAAGCATGAGAATGGCGATATTTTCAATGTAACATTGAGGAATGTGAAAAATCCATGCTGGATATAGTATACAGGCACTCTCGATGCTGTATAACTATTCCTGGTGATTTGTTTCTTCCAAGTATTTTAAGAGAAGCTTTCACCTCATGTTGTAAAAGTTCTGGTTCTTCTTCATATGGTTCCTCTGTGAATAAATCTGTCATTCTTGCATCTCTTTTATAGAGTTCTTTAGTGTATTGCTTCTACCTTCCTTTAATTTTATCTTGGTCAGTCAGTGTGTTCCCCTGACTGTTCAACATCTCTAGTCTTGGTTTGAATTTCCCTTTCATTTCTCTAATCTTTTGGAATAGGGCTCATCAGGAGCACAACAGGACAGGGGTTTGAATCCCCACATAGCCATGAAGCTCACTGGGTGACATTGGGCCACTCACTGTGTCTCAACCTCATGAAAACCCTATTCTAGGGTTGCCATAAGTTGGAATCGACTTCAAGGCAGTACGTTTACATTTTTATTAATTTTAGACCCAGCAAGTGCTCTCCAAATTAATCTAATTTAATAGAGCTCTCTCCAAATTGGACCCCAGCAAAGGGGAACAATCCATCACCACTCCTGCTATGGGAGCATCGCTGAAATAGTCTTGCTCCAAATGGTTTCATTAGTAAGGCTGTAATTTCTGCCACTTTGGGCCACACTTACTCAAGCAATTCCAGAATAAGAATTTCTTGACTTTCTACCAGTGAGACAACTTTCTTATGTGGTCCCATTCATAGTGAAAAATAAAATGACAAAGCCAATGACTCAGCATAGAGAGATCCACCAGCTTATCTTGTATTTAATGAAATACAAATGAACAACATATCCACCCTCTGGCCCACTTCTGCAGATCTCCATAAAGTTTATTCATCTTGAAGTCTAAAGGGAAATAAAATTGGTATGCTCCATACAGTAGTTTGTACTCAAAAAGTTTATTAATCTTTGCCTTATTTTAATAAGTCACTGTACATTGTTTGGAGCATGCAGTAATAGATATACTTTGGGGACAGAGCAATTTTAAACTGTTGGTAGATTTCTAGAGTGCCTATTAATGCTTGTGACAAGATGGTTATGTAATAAGCCACTTGAAGTCATCATCAAACCACACTTGTGAAGAACACAAGAATTACATAATAAAACTTAGAAAATTGCTTGGCTTCTTAAGAATGGCTTCCAAATAATAGAGTGTTACTTGATAACCTGATTTGTGCTATTCCATCTCTTCTAGTGCATGTGTTTAACAACTTCTTTGTTACCCTGCAATATCCACCCTCATATACAGAACAGCAATTTATTGCATGTTGAATATACTAGCATGTTCTATGCTGTCTTTAAAACATTTGCTGTGCAGAACTATAAATGATACTACTTGAGAAAAGGTAAGGAATTGGAAGGTGGGAGTCTGTTTCTCTGCAGCAGTTTATTTATTTTTTAAAAAAACTATTAGGTAGATGTATTGAATCTTGCATGCAATAAAAATTGCCTCAGACCTGGCATTCCACTTGTGTTGAGAAGTTATGAACACCATTTGTAGACAGACAGAAAAATCACTGGTATTGCCATTATCTACATCTGAGGGATTTTTATTTCTCAGCTAAGTAGGTAAACATATGAATGACTCTAGTACAGCTGTTGGAGAGATGATCCTGGATTCATTACTTTGCACAATGAGATTTCCAAATCATGTTTACTTTTTGTGACATTATTTTTGACAGGCCATGCTCATAGTTTGGTTGCAGACTTAGGCAGCAAAGCAAACTGTATGGAATCTGCTGTAAACTATGTTCTCATGATGCTCCCAGAGGGGCATTCTTAACCTTGTGATGGCACCTCAAGACAGTGTAATTCATGGAGTTCCCAGGCAGTCCTCCATCATTGACCAGACCCAGACATGTTTTGCTTCAGCAAGGTGGCCTGTCATGTGCCCTCAAACCCATCATAACTTACAACCAATGAAAGTATCTTAGGCCTAGTGTAGGGATGGGGGACCTGTGGCCTTCCAGATGTCGGACTTCCGCTCCCATCATCTTCAACCACATGACTAATGGTCAGAGATTATGTGGGATGTATAGTTCAACAACATCTGGAAGGTCACAGGTTCCTCATCCCTGGCCTGGAGTTTTTTCTGTTGTTCAATCAGAACAGCAGGGTCTTTCCTCACTTTCATGTGTTCCAAAATTTGCATTGGATATAGCCTTCTTCATGTCAAGGGGCTGTGAGGCCTTGTATTTAGCTCTTCTTTCAAAGTTGTATGCCCACTGTCTCCATCAGCATGTTGGGCATAACTTCTGAAGCAGAAAGCCTGTTCTTTATGTGACGGCTCCATGCATGATATAGGACCCCAGGCAATTAGATTTCTAAGAGCCTTCATGTGTAGAGCAGGGGCTCCACTGCCCAAATTGTGTCCAACTTGGGTTTGAGAGCCTGCTTCTTAGGGTGGGGCTCAATGCACGACCATGCAGTCCCTTTGACACTTGCTGTCTTTACACAACTAATGCCTGAAGAGGACTTGGTGAGTGTCTTTTCACACATGTACATTGGGAGGTGGAGCTGGTTCCCACAATGCTGCATCCAATCCTGAATGTTCATTATTCGTATTACAACTGTCTCAAAATAGATAAAGAGTGATTTGGGTAATTTAGACTTTTGAGCCACAGAGTGAATAATGGGTATTCTTCTATATTGGGTTAAAATGAATGAGACTCTCTTGCGATTATATACTGCCAATTTCTTTTGTAAGTAGAATGGCTATAAAATGAAGCAATTTCAATAAACCTTTTTTTTGGCCAGATTTTGAGAATTGACACATAAAAAGGATTTGTTCTCCAAACTGCCTTTGATTAATTATAGCTATAGACTACTAGCTATTACAGTTTTGATTAAACTTCCAGTGAGCAGGAAAATTAGCACTTCCTGCAATATCTATATTATTTCATTAGTGTGAGCTTCCTTTTAAAAATGCAAAGCTCACCCTCCCCTGCCTTATGCTACTTTGAGCATCTTCAAAACTACAGAGAGAGTGGGTGAGAGAGAGCGGTGTATGAACACTTGGCTAAAACGACATCGCTGGTTTGCAAAACCGCCATCAGGATATTCTTGCCATTGATAATATTTCCATTATTATCTGAAGATTCATATTAGAGGATGATGTTGCCCTTTATTGCATATGACCACTTTATGCAGAAGAGATGCATAATAAGAAGTCTTTGTGTATAGGTCCTCGATATAAAACTTAGAGAAATGCTATGCTTGAATGAGTGAGTTGGCAAAAGAAGTGCAGTGCTCTGGGAGAGATTCTGCAGGTTATGAGGCGGTTGAGTGCCGGTAACATCTGCCACTCATTTTTACACGTATCTTTTCAGATGTGGGAGTGATTCATGCCCTATGCCCTAAGGTTTAATGTAAATAACATTTTCTTTCCTGTTGTCCAACTTCATAAGTTTCTATTCATGTTTAGCATAAAAGCTTTCATTCTTATTTCATTGTAGACCAGCTTTCCACAACCAAGTGCCCTCCAAACATTTTGGACCTCAACTTCCATCACTGCCAGCCAGCACAGCTGTGCTGTTAACTGGGCCTGATATGGACAGTAGCTGTTATAGACAATTTGAGAAAAATCACTGAGACCGATGCAGACAGTTCCAGGCCCAATTTAAGGTGGTTATGCTTGTGTATAGAGTCCTGAATGAGTCAGGCCCCAAATATTGGAGAGACCATCTCTTTCCTTACAGACCCTCTTGTGTGTTAAGATCAGCAGAGGGGGGCTTCTTGGTAGTTCCACCACCCTCAAACGTTTGGGGTGGTAGCGGTGGCGGTGGCCTGAGAGAGGACGTTTACTGTGGGAACCACTAAGATGTGGAATTTCCTCCCCACAGAGGTACACCTGGCACTTTCACTGTATAGTTTTTGGTGAGTGCTAAAGATGCACCTCTTTACCTTGGCCTTTGGCACTTGAGATGTATGTTTTCAGGACCCACCCTATTCTTGTGAATGTAATTTGTTTTAATTGTTTTTCATACTGAATTTTAGGCTGCTGTAACCCACCTTGGGACCTTCTAGAGAAGGCGGCAATAATAATAACAATAATAATAATATGGAAAAGCACTAAGGAAGTATGATATGCATTCTAATGAAGTACAGGCTTCTCACAATCAAAACCTGGTTCTGATTTGAATCTGTACTGGTATTTCCCATCAGCTTGAGCTGAACTCCGTGAACTGTACAGATTTGCCTGATATTCATATCATTGGTATGCTGATGTCTGTGTGTTCAGAAAGTCATGTTGGGTGCATATATTCAGATGGCCACTCTACCATGAGCTGGTGGAGAGTAGAGGGCCAGAAAGAGAAATATGGGTTCATTAGACCTCGGAGAATACCTGTAAGAAGGTAAGAGTTGTGTTTCAGGATCAGATCTGCTGTCCAGGTTGTAACTGTTGATGGGCAAATCCAGGGCTCCTGCTTTCCCTTCTTATGGTTCTTTTAATATGGAGCTGGACTGGACAGCCCTTCAAATAGATGACATCTTCAGATAGCAGTTTGTTGTCCGGCAGCCTTTCACACGGAAGTTTGTAACTAATACTAGTTTCACACTTAAGGCACCATAGGTTGGGGAAAAAAAAAACCCTCTTGTGCAGAAGTACGCAGAGCAGGCCTCTGATGTTTATATATGTTATCAATATTTGTTATATTGATCTTGTAATTTTATTATTGTATATGTTTCTATGTTTGCCGCCCAGAGAGCTGTTCGCTAGTCGGGCGGGATATAAGCTGAATAAAATAAATAAATAAATAAATATGTGGTGATCTTTAATATTTAGGGTTTTAATGGTTATTAATGAACTGCTCTCAATTTCAATCTCTAATGCCAAACATAATGCAAAGATTTATTTATTTATTTATTTATTTAGTAATTGCCTTGGTAAAGTGTTTACACACAACAATTTCTCAGGAGCACTTTAACATTATCCTTGATGTTTTGTTTTGTTTTGCTGTTTATATTCCTTGTAAATATTTGAACATGATTTTCATTCCATGTTTCTCCAAGAAATAATATGATCAAAAGCAATACGCTTCAGTGACCAATATGTAATATTTCCCCATTGTCAAATTAAGAGTCCCAGAGATATAATGTTACTGGGAGGTTAAAACATGTTAAAAATCAATTTTCATAAAGCTGCACCTTTTTTCTACTTTTTTTTGCTACACCCTAGTATTAAAAAGAAAGATTAAAATGCAAACACAGAATTATTTTTCTGGTCCCTTTCTCTGCACACACACGCACACACACCCCGGTGCCTGCAATGGGTTATCATTTATTTATGACGCTTTAAAAAATCTGGAATGTAGGGAAATATTGTCTTGAAGCACGATATAATATTGGATTGAGAATGTTGTCTGACAGTTTCCTTCTTATATTTTCCTAGAAAATATGCTGGTGTATGAATTTTTTAAAGGGGCTTCAATATACTATGTATTTGAAAGTAATATTGAAGTATGTTATAACCGGTTTCTGTCCTCTTTGAAGATTTCAGACAGCTTCTATCCTTCAGACAATGACTACCATTGTAAGTTTAACATGTGGGGTTGAGCACAGATAGGTATCTGCATCTGCCAGTTTATTGTTGAAGTAAAAAGGTAGACATGCAACCACTTATTCTAGCAATGGATAGACATTATTTCTTTCCCCTGGCACCCAATCTGTTTCAGAATGAATCCATTCAAAATTGATTCTTGAAGAGGTTAGGGACCAAATGTCCCAAATTAATCCATTATTAAACTGATAAATTGGGAATTAGCAAGTCTCTAGGCCACTTGAGTGTTCCTTATTATGTCAACAAGAGGACACAGGAGTCTTCAGCCTGGAAGGATCTCCCACTCTGACAACCACCCACAGAGTATTACTTAGTAAGCGCAGTGGCAGAGCTGATTCTATCTGAGCTGGGCAAAGTGCAAGATGCAAAGAGGCTCTGTACATCTGAGTATCATGGTGACTGTAGATCTTTCACCACCTACAGACATGAATTAAAGTATATTTGCTGTTTATTTCTTCCTTTCTATATGTATCAGTGCCTGAACACCTTTATGCATGCTATTTATTATTGATACTGGTATTGGAATATTTCTGTATGCCTGTGTTCTGCCCTGCATTTACTATAAATATTATTCTATCGTATTCACATTTATAATTGTATCTGTAAAGTATATATAAGAAATGCTGTTAGTATTGAACATTTCAGAAATAGGGTGTTTGAGATAAAGCCAGGAATGTTTATAACTTTCTCCACTTGGTTTGCAAAAGAAAGCACAGTGTCTGTTACATTGCTTGTATGCACTACAGAACCAGCTAGTTACCCCAAGGCCACCGATGACAAAGTGGTCTATGTTACGATAACATGTAGAGGATGTGCGAATGAATTTCTCTTTCTAGGGCTTAAGGCTGAAACTGGAAGCTTGGAGGTGCTAAAGGTTATTAAGGCGACAACAACTGGAGGGTGCCTGGAATATATCAACCATAAATAAATGTTATCATTCTAATGTAAATCTGAGTACCCTAAAAGAGATCCCATGACCAGTGCCCTTGATAGGCACCAAGCTGGTATGAGAAAGATAAGATGCAGTCCTGAGAACACAGATGTGCTAAGAGACTGACATCGCTACAAGTGCCAGCTGACTAACTGATGGATGAGATACTGCCGCTAAGTGAAGATATCAAAAGAACATCAAAACATTATCTGACTATAAAGACACCCCAGATTCACCAGAAGATTTGAGAAGTTTTTTACCACAGCCTACCACCTGAAACTGCATGAGTGCACCTCCTTCTCCAAGTCTCTTCCTAGCTACAACACTGGTTGGCCACCAGTTACTTGCATAAGTGTATGAGTATGAAACATCAGGATTATTGGCATATCTAATTTTGCATTTTACCATTCCTGCAATGGGTGATTCACAAGAGCACCTTCAGCTGTGTCAACTAACGTCTTTCTATAAATCTTTAAAACCTTTTATCTTGGTGCCCCAATGCTTCTGCTCGCTCCCTATATCTCCTGACTTGATCACTCAGGAATGGCTTTGGGTTCATTGGTAAGAACTAATTCCCCAACGCTGTGTGTCACTACTACCTCTTGAAGCAATGTGAAATAGAGAGGTGGTGGTAGACCCATTTAGGTTGATTTCTTTAGTTTATTTTTAGTTCACTTAATACGTTCTCTAGACAAAACGGAGTTACAATAAAAGGTGACAAATAAAAGCAACAGGTTTGGAGTGGTACAAGAAGTGGGATGTTTCAAGGCCATATTATACCCCTGATGTCATCAGGAACATGATGGGATGTGTCATCTTCAGTGTTTCCACAACTCTACGAAGTCATTCAGAAGTGGCACAGAGTGAGCTTTATCAGGAAGTGTATAGTAAGCTTGGACACTGGATCCCAGTACACACCAGATGATATAAGAGTGGATGTCAGCATTTAGAGGCCTTTCTGACCTTTTGCAGGGTTTTTGTTTTTTCCATGGACTCTGAAATAGAGCTAAAATAAAATAAAATAATCAAGACTTGTGTCAAAACCAGTGGGTGGACTTTTTCTCTCTTGCTGTATACCATGATGAATTTTTGTATTTATAGCCTCCCAGTATGTATGAAGATCTGGTGCATGTCTGGTGCATATCTGATGGATGTCCTTTAGATAAATTGGCTAAATATAGATGGCTGTACAAAGAATGAAAACAATTTAAACTGTAATATGGTCATCTGAACTGTTAAAACGCTACTAGGTTAATGAGGCAATTAAGGACTTTTGCCAATGGCTTTTGTATTAGTTTGGCTTTATGTCAGCATTTTCTGCAGCTGGGGAAAATTTGTCTTAGTGCAATTCAGAATTCATTTGGCTGTATGTTTTCATGTAACTAAATATAAAGACAAGGCCTTACACTGGAATCACCATGACCAAGATTGTTTTAACTGTGGTTTTAAACTACCTTCAGGCCAATACATTGTCTTCATGGTTTTAAACCATGCAGTGTTGGCAGCACTGATCTTTGATGCTTTCATCTTACAAGGCAATAATACTGATTTTTGTTTTATTCATTTTTTATTTTAGTTTGTAGTAGACATGTGGAAAATGTTCAGTAAGTGTATATACTTCACAATATGAAGCCTGACTCTCCTATTCTTTAAAAAGAATGTTTTTTGGCAACTGTCAGGAAGGAATTTGTAATACTGGTAAGTTGTCTATGTGCCTTAGCTCTTGTTTATCATGGTTATTTGTCAGAAAAAAAATATCTCATGTAATAGCAAAGCCTTATCTGCCGACAACCAAACTTAATACAGAAGCTTATCTTCTTCCAAACTATAGCATGTTGATTTTATATATTTATTTTATTTTATAGTTTATCATGTTTGTCACAGTTGATTTGAAATTAAAATATGTGGTCTTCGAATGACCCTACAGTGACTGACCCTCAAAATCTGATCAGTCCAGACTCCCATGAAAATCGACAAATATGTCAAGTGTGCCTTTCAGCATCAAAAATTGTTTTAAATATTTCATTTGAGGACCAGGCATAATTTTCCATGGAGTCCTTGTGGCTCCAAGGCCAAACAATGTTGTTTTACTGATGGCGGGGCTGTGTGCTGCTTCATGTTACCATCACAAAATCTTCCTATTTTTACATTCTAGAAAAGCATAAAATCTACAGGAATACATTATGTGCTATTGATTAGAATACACTATGCAAAGCAGTCTCAGGAAGTCAATATGTGGCAAAAAAAAGTCAGTGTAAAATGAGAGGGAAACACAGTCAGACATATAACTTTGATCTAACTCAGCACTGCTTCAAGTATAATATCAATAATTAGCATTTATATGGTGATTTAGAGAGCTGGTTTGGACATAATGACTGGCTTGAAAACTAGAAGCCACAGTTTGAATTAGTTTTCCAGTTCTAATGTACAGACAAACCATGTCTTCTCTGGTTTGGATCAACTGGGAAACCAAGGAAGGAACTGGACTGCACAAAAGGCAAGAGGGAGTCTTATGAGTCCAAGGCTCAGCATTAACAAACTATGGCTTGGCCATTGAATCTATTAGAACATAAGAAGAGCTGCTGGATCACACCAGTGGCCTATCTAGTCCAGCATCCTGTTCTCACAATGACCAGCCAGAAGCCTATAGGAAGCCCATAAGCAGGACTGGGTGCAACAGTACTCTTCCCTTCTGTATTATTTATTTATTTATTTTATTTCATTTTTAAACCGCCCATAGCGAATAGCTCTCTGGGCAGTGTACAAAAGATTAAAAATAAAGAAATACAAAATATCACAATAAATAAACTGAAACAAAGAGATTTAAAATTGTAACATGAAACACATTAAAATGCCTGGGAGCATAGCCAGGTCTTAACCTGGCGCCGAAAAGATAGAAGCGTCGGCGCCAGGCGTACTTCTTTGGGGAGGCTGTTCCACAATTCGGGGGCCACTACAGAAAAGGCCCTAGATCGAGTAACTGTCCTCCGGGCTTCCCGATGGGTTGGTACCCGGAGGAGGGCCTTAGACGCTGAGCGAAGTGACCAGGTCGGTTCATAGCGGGAGAGGCGTTCCACACGATACTGCGGTCCCACGCCGTGTAAGGCTTTATAGGTCAAAACCAGCACCTTGAATCTGGCTCGGAAGCAAATAGGTAGCCAGTGCAAACGGGCCAGAACAGGTGTTATATGCACTGACCGGCTGGTCCTCGTCAGCAGTCTGGCTGCTGCGTTTTGCACTAGCTGAAGCTTCTGAACTGTCTTCAAGGGCAGCCCTATGTAGAGCGCATTACAGTAATCCAACCTAGAAGTTACCAGAGCATGAACAACTGAGGCGAGGTCATCCCTGTCCAGATAGGGGCGTAGCTGGGCTACCAACCGAAGGTGGTAGAATGCATTCCTTGCCACCGTGGCCACTTGCGCTTCCAGAGACAAGGAAGGATCGAAAAGAACCCCAAGACTACGAACCTGTTCCTTCAAGGGGAGTGTAACCCCATCTAGAACAGGGTAAGCATCCACCATCTGGGCAGGGAAGGGATTCACCAACAGTGTCTCAGTCTTGTCTGGATTGAGTCTCAGTTTATTAGCTCTCATCCAGTCCATTATCGCGGTCAGGCAGTGATTCAGCACATCCACAGACTCACCTGTAGAAGATGAAAAGGAGAAATAGAGCTGCGTGTCATCAGCGTACTGGTGACAACCCACTCCAAAGCTCCTGATGACGGCACCCAGAGGCTGCATGTAGATGTTAAAAAGCATGGGGGACAAAACCGACCCCTGGGGGACTCCACAATGGAGAGTCCAAGGTGTCGAGCAATGTTCCCCAAGTACTACCTTCTGGTGACGATCCGCCAAGTAGGAGCGGAACCACTGCCAAGCAGTGCCTCCAACTCCCAACTCCGCGAGTCTCCCCAGAAGGATACCATGGTCGATGGTATCAAACGCCGCTGAGAGATCAAGGAGAATCAACAGAGTCACACTCCCTCTGTAGCTTCCAGCAGCTGTATATCTAAACGGTGCCATTGTGTTCAATGCTCTTTTACATACATTCTGACAGTAGCCCTTACAACAGCCTTATAGAGTGGCCCAGTATTATCTTAATGTTTATTTGGAATATGTATATCCTGCCTTATGATCAAATGGACACATTGGGGCTGAAGCACAGAGATAGCAACTTGACTAAAGTCATCTAATGACTTTGTGGCAGAGGTGAAATTTTAAACCAGGGACTTGCTGGTGTACAGCAGTGTCTTAGACTCAATGTTACAATAGCTCATATTTCATTTGAGTGGCCACTTCCACTTAATTACACACACACACACACCTGCATAGACAGAATATCTGTGCAGATAACTCTGTGTGTGCATGTGCATATGTTTTACACACACACACACCATGTCAAAAACACATGCATTTTGCTGTGATTGTGCATATTTTGGAAGTAGCAATGCCAGTTTCAAACACAAGTAATCATGGAAAAAAGAAAATATTTTTATATAGTTGTTATCTCTGCATAGTAGGGAAAATATTGTATGAAATGGCTTTTGGTTGAACGAGCTGATGAAAGTAATTGGTAAAGCAATCCAGAGATGCAACAAGTCTGTTAAGTTTACCATAAGTAAGTTTGCCTTCCTCGCCCCAAACTCCTAAAAGGTATATGTGGCAAAGTTCTTTGTTTTTTCCTAGATGTTTATTTAAGTTTCTGAGATATACATCTTTCAAAAAGACGTTGGCTACATTGACACATAATGATAACCCACATTCTTCGTTTACTAATCCATACTTTATATGAGATATTATTATTATTATTATTATTTATATCCCACCCTTCCTCCCAGCAGGAGACCATTTATGCTGGCGCACACAGTCCAATTGCTGCTGCTTAGCTCCTTCTCTGGTGCAAATGGGCGAACAAACCAGGAAGGGGGTCACGTAGTATTAGCTTGGGATGGGAAGGAACAGGCTGAAGCTCAATCCTGATAAGACCGAGGTGCTACTTGTGGGTGACAGAGGAAGGTTGGGTGTTGTTGACCTGAATCTTAATGGGGTGAGACTACCCCTGAAAGATCAGGTCCGCAGCCTCGGGGTTGTTCTTGATTCCAAGCTGTCCATGAAGGCTCAGATTTCGGCAGTGAGCCGGGCAGCTTGGTATCAACTACACCTCATACGGAGGTTGCAACCCTACCTCCCTATTCATCAACTCCCACTGGTAGTACATGCCCTGGTCACCTCTCGATTAGACTACTGCAATGCGCTCTACGTGGGGTTACCCTTGAAAACAGTCCGGAAACTACAACTGGTGCAGAATGCGGCGGCGCGGTTGCTTACAAACAGCCGCCGCCGTGATCACATCACACCGGTGTTATTTCATCTACATTGGCTTCCAGTTGTTTTCCGGGCCCAATTCAAGGTGTTGGTGTTAACCTTTAAATCCCTATACGGTCTCGGCCCAGTTTACCTGAAGGAGCACCTCCAGTACCACCAACTAAGCCACCCGACCAGATCAGCCACGCAGGGCCTTCTCTCCGTCCCACCAACGAAAACAGCTAGGTTGGTGGCGACTAGAGAGAGGGCATTTTCAGTGGCGGCCCCCACTCTCTGGAACTCCCTCCCGTTTGATCTTCGCCATGCCCCTTCCCTGGATACATTTCGCCGAGCCTTAAAAACTTGGCTCTTTGGACAGGCCTTTGGGGTCCCCGGGGTGGGCTAGTTTCTTTATGTTTGTTTTAAAAATCTGTTTATTGATGGCCCCAAATTGTTCTGTATTGCTGCTTTTTAAAATGATCATTGTTGACTGCACTGTATTTTATTATGTATTATATTGTACTGTTGAATTTTAATATGTACGTCGCCTAGAGTGGCTTCGGCCAGATAGGCGACACAAAAATTAAATTTATTTATTATTATTATTATTATTTGTTTCCCCACAATTTGTAATCTAGCAACAAGCTATGGTGGCAAGCAGTAGTGGTTTGTTAGGGCGAAATAAACCACAGTTTTATATTTGGATGAAAAGTCCTTTTAAAAAAACCACAACTACAAACAATGTTTGCATATAATGGTAGGCCAAGATTCTTGGCTTACTAAACTGTACTGTGCACACAGCCCAGTTGCTCCCATTTTACACCTCCCCTAACTGGAGTGGATAAACAAGCCAAGATGGGGATAGGTTAGCCATTAAATCCTTATTTGTTAACCTGCTCTGGTCAGGAGAGAAGCAAAGTGAGAGCAATTGAACTGTGTGCACCAGCTTGTAACTCATACACAGTATACCTTATTAAGCCAAGAACCTTGGCTTCTCATTATGTGCAAGCACAGTCAATGCCTTTTTGAAATCTCATACACAATACAGTTTAGTAAGCCAAGAACCTTAGCTTACCATTGCACGCTGACATAACCAGTATTGGTAGTTCTGTGGTGTTGTTATTTTTAGTACTTTTTCTTTCATGGTTTTTCCTTTTAAAAATGCTAGTGGATTACTTACTTTTGTTGAACTATGTCATCTAGGTGCAGGCTATCATATATGTCACAGAATATTTTCTTTCTTATTCAAGGCAACCTTGAACCATTAATAAATAGGCCACTCTTAATTTCTGGCCATTGGAATGCAGTTCAGTGTCTGACCCACCAAGGGGAGCTGCAGATTACTATGGACAGCTCTTTGCTTTCATAAACCAGAAGTAATCAAAAGGAGAGTTTTATTTTCTTCAAAATTTCTTTTCTTGCCTTTCCTACGGTGAATGTTTTAGGGTTTCCTTTATTTCTGTGGGAATGAGAAAAATCAGGACTTTTATATGTAGCCCTAGCTGTTGTGATACAGCATCAATATCTCTCTGTGTGTGATGTTAATGCCTCTGGTACTGGATAATCTGGTACAGAAGTCAATGAACTTAATGCAGTATTGGTAATCCAAAGGAGTTTGAGTTAAATGCTTTTGACATGCAGAATAAAAGTCAAGGACAAAGCAGACTTTAAATATTCTTTCTACGGAGCCTGGGATAGCTGTAATTGAATCCTCACGTGAAACATATTATTTGAAGTAAAGCTGGCTAGCATCTCATCTCCAAATACCAGGGTGTTAGGGTGTCTTCTCTACACAAATGTTCTTTTGACATTGTTGAACATCAGAACACCCAGATAATTCATAATGAGAATGCAGACATTCTGGAGTATCTATACAAGCAGGATAAGCTCCTACTATTGCTTCAGCAGCTTCTACAGGATGGTTGCAGCATTGGGGTAATTTGTTCCTTTGGTGTAGTTGTAATTCAAATGGTAGAGCTTTCGCCAGCTTCATCAGTGAACATTTTAACTTTTTGCTTTAGACCTTCTTTAAGGTTCTGTTCATATGTCAAATGTAAATGCACCTTTGAAGCCTACAGTGTAGACAGTGCATGAAAAAGGTTGCACAGAAGCATAAAACATAGGAGGTACCATCAATGTGGCTTGCCCTGGAATAGCATGATGGACTACCTGTCTGTCTGCCACTCCCATTCTAGATATGTGCCCCTCAATAGAAGCCATTTTGGCAAGCAAGCAATATGGGTCTCATGCATCATTATTCCACATGCTTAGAAGCCTACACTACCTTTCTCACAGTCTGTCATGAGCCATGAAGAGAGGGGGTGGATAGACAAGGGTAAAACAGAGAATGAGGACTTGGACTGGAAACCCAGGGATGGGGCAGACAGTGGGGTGGACTCACAGGTTGCCCAGGCCCCCATCTTTTGACAACTCAGCTCCCTCATCTCCTGACCCCCCTGTGAAAGCACCACCTGGGGCATCTGACACTCTCCAACTGGACACGCCGCAGCTGCCAGAGATTCAACCTTGCACATCAGATGTTTCCCAGCTGAGCACTGCCCAGCTTCCCACGCCTGAACTGACACTTAGCAGCCCCCCTGTGTCAGAGGGGGAAGCTGAGATCAAACCACCTTCGCTCCATGCTCGGAGGTGCTCGGAGGTTCCACAGACTGAGTTCAGGCGGAGTCTTCGTTTGCGTGCACAGTCCAAGCCTACTTAAGTGCAATCAGGGGAACCCAGTTGCTGAGTCAACATCTTAGAGTCGCAAAATCATGCATAATTAAAGCTAGAACAGAGCAGAGTTCCTAGAAAGAGTTGTTAGGTTAATGAGGGGAACTGCTTTGGATGTATTTAAATACATACTTAAATACTTGTACTTAAATAAAAAGAGAAAAAGACACAACCAAGTCTGAGTCTGAATCCCTTGACTTCGGGCAGGATACAGTCCTACTTAGATTGTTTTCTTTTCCCAGCCATATCATCCAGTTCTGCATGGTCGATGCAATTATGCATGGTTTGGAGAAAATTGATAGAATTACTTCCACCTATCCACACTTTTCTTTAACTCTAAATCTTGAGGACCCCCCAATAAAAATGGTTGACAGGAGATTCAGGACAGAATTACAAACAAATAATTCACCTCTTCCCACAATACATAATGATTGCATAGAATTCACTATTATGAGATTTGCTGATGGTCGCTAGCTTAGGAAGCTTTAAAAGGAGAAGAAAAAACACATGGAGGACAGGTCTATTGCTGGCTAATTACCCATGGTAGTTAAGTGGAACATCCAGGTTTAAAGACAGAGTCCCACTGAATACCAATGTCAGAGAATGTTATCTTCATGCTTCCTAGAAGCATGTGTAGAAAACAGGATGCTGGACGAGATGGACCTTTGATCCATCAGGGTTATTCTCATGCTGCTATGGCCCTCCCCCCCCCCAAAAAAAACCAGTTTTATCAATTTATCCTCTGAACTTCCACACTCCTTTGTTCCATGCACACACAAAAGCAATAGTATTTCATGTCATCTGCTGCTCCTACCACCTCCCATTTAAGCTGCCATTTCATTATTTGGTCACTATGAGGTGTGCTTAACCCAACAACCTTTGATTGACGTGGATGTCAATTCCATAGTTATGTGGAAAAGTATGGATTGTATTCAGCTAAGTCCTTCTCAAAGTTACATTCACTGAACCTAAGTTTGTCATGTTTATTACCTTCAGTGGGACTACTCGGAGTAGGGCTAGTATTTGAATACCACCTTGTATCCTTTAGTTGATCAGCTTGTGCAGTATCCTCATTCTCCCAAGTTTTCTCAGATCCTGCAAAGTGGCCAGAAGTGTGAACATTTTTCTCCTTATGTCATGTAACCAAACTCTTCTGTAATTTGTGATAAGTACAATTTACCTATACAACAGGCCAGTTGGGGTGGTAGAGTACAATGAATGGTGCACATAAGTGGTACAATGAAAAATAATAAGGATTGGCTGGAGGTAGAGAGTAGCTCTTTACTATGAGGATTGAAAACTGGGGTCGGGGGAATAATGAGTTATGTTTTGAATTTTGTGCTTTATCACTTCCAAGCATAGGTAAATCAAATTCAGGGAAGATTGCTCTGTGAATCAGGTAAGGACACTTTAAAAAAATAAATAAATTTGTACACTGTACTTAAGTTGTCTTTGTCATCATGACAGATCCAGGCCTGCATGTTTTGTCATTTTGCAGTCACAGCCAAGTTTGTTGCATATTTATGTTTACATCCTAGTGCCTTCGTTTTTGGCTTCTCTGAAGAGCACTTTTCTGTTAGTCACGACTTCAAGGGGTCTGTTTGCCGCATCCCACTCTCCGCTGAATGTACTGGACGCTGGATGCTGAGATCAAGAGGGGGTGTCATTTTTCGGTCTTGCAAATGGACTATCACCCACACTGGTCTTTGTGCTAGGGTGGGAAGACTCACACCAGGAGTTTCCCATCTGAAGGCACACTTTTTGGACTATACAGACGAGAAGCCTTATTGTAATTAAGTTAGTCTCTATGTTATTGTTTAGCTTTTTTGCTTAGTTTTTTTATGTTCTTGATGTTTTAGATGTTTTTGCTTTGTACGGCGCTCAGAGTGGCTGGGTAACCAGCCAGATGAGCGACTATTATTATTATTATTAGTAGTAGTAGTAGTAGCAGAGCTTGGAAAAGTTACTTTTTTGAACTACAGCTCCCATCAGCCCAATCCAGTGGCCATGCTGGCTGGGGCTGATGGGAGTTGTAGTTCAAAAAAGTAACTTTTCCAAGCTCTGAGTAGTAGTAGTAGTAGTTGTTGTTGTGTGTTTTTTAAAGCAAGTTGCTTTTGGAACAGACCTTCAGCCCCAGAATTTCACTGTAAATTTTGTTTGTTGTTTTAAGCATTCGTTCCCACCCCTCAACTAGCTGTTCCCAGCATGATTAATTATAATTAATGATTGATGGCAAACTGCAAAAAACAGCGGAGAAAAAGGCGAGTGAAGCGGGGGGATGGTGGGCGGTTTGGAAGCCCTTGTCCCACGATCTGCGGCTCCTGTCCTGCTTCCGTGGATCTGTGGCTCCAGGGGCCCTCGGGCCAGTGCCCCACCTGGCCACCCTTTAGAACCGGCCCTGCCTATACATACAGTATGCACGCCACAAACCGCGAAGATTAAAAACAGCAATCAATATTAAATATCGGCGCAGCGCGCAGGTGCAATTGAATTATGTAAGATGAAATGTTTAATGGACCGTTTTTATTTGGCTGGTGTGCATTATGTCTTTTAAGCCATCCTTTTAGAATGTTATGAATGCGATTGCAAAGTGCAAACATTTTCTTTTTTTACATAATGAAAAATCTATATCAAAATTTTTTTTAGTTTATGCACGGGCCCCCAAGAGCTCTGGGCCCCTAGGCTTCAGCCTACTAAGCCTAATGGATAATCCGGCCTTTCTCCTTCCCCTATCACAAAAATTTGTCTGTCCATCCCCTGACCCCTGCCTTGATTCCTGATATTTTCCCTTTGTCCCCTGGGCCTCAGAAGCAAAGACAGCACTGGACCCAGCGGGAAACCCACAGTTACTGTAGGAGTGTCCGTTGGGAAAGCCAGATATCCAGCATTAGCAGATGCAGACCTCCAGCAGATGGTGTGCTGGAGTAGGAAATGCAAAATAGGCTTGTGGTTGTGTCCTGTCTTTGTTAATGTTTATTAGAAAGGGGCTATAGCTCAAAGAGCACATGTTTATTATGTGTAAGGTTCCAGCTTCAGGCACCAGTATTTCAAGTTAAACTAGAATCTGGGGTTTTAGGGCTGTAAATTATCTGTACCTGAGACCTTGAAGAGCTGTTTCCAGGCAGAGATAATTGCACTGGGCTAGATGGACGGACGGATGGAATACTACTAGTCCTACTACTATATATATATATATATAGTATCACCTGTGTGTACCTCATTAAATATATATATTTAATGGAGAGTCAGTATGGTGTAGTGGCTGAAGTGTTAGATTAAGGGAGATCTGGTTCCAAATCCCCAGTCAGTCTATCTTGTGCCAGTCATCATTTGCCCTGTATGTCTACCCAAATGATCTGCTTCTCCAACAAAGTAGGCACTCCTTTTAGGTGCCTTTAAATGTCTTCTAGAAAGACACAGCAATTGTCCAGATACCTTCCAGAGCATAAAAGCATAAGATGTGCCTGCCAATCAGACAAAGCACATTTCTGTCCAATTTACAAGCTTTTGGCTTCGTCCCTCCTACAGGCACACTTGCACACTAGCAGCTAGCATTTGGGCAAATTTAACAGTCCTGTTCATCCTTGTCACAGACCATAGTACCTTAGACTTCCCTTTTTGCTAGAGGCAACGGCCATGGCTGCATTAGGTCAGAGAGACTGGAAAACAGAAAAATGCTCAAAAAATTGGGAAATCTCTCCACACACATTCTCGTCCCCACTTTTATTGATTCTCTTGTTTGTCAGCACACTGACATTGCTTGCACTTAATTGTGATTGAATTGACTATCATTTCTGCCTTGAGGTTTATTTATAAAAATATTTGTAGACTGTTACAAGGAAAATCAAAGCGCTTTACAACAATATCATAAAACCATGTAAAAATTACGATCAGAAATTATGAACTAACTATTGCAGAATGGTTGTCACTCATCATGACTTGATGGCCTTCATTCACTCAAAAGTTTTGTGAGGCTGACACTCCTGAGTTTTCATCCAACTTCCTTTCCCCCTCCTCTTAATATTGCAGTTATGTCTGCTCATGTTTCCTCTTTGCCCACTGTTAAAGTGGACCATGGAAGTCCTGTAGCAAACCCTCAGGCTCCAAAGGAGCTCCCTTTATTACAAACATTGGTCATGGCAGCCAGGAAAACCCTCTTTCAGCTGGTTGCTGTATATGTGCTTTCTGCATTTATATGCACAGCCCAAGGATAAAAAGGCAATTGGATACTAGTTAATTAGGTTACAAGGGTTGATTGAAAGGAAGATCACTTCCACCTATCTTTCAGAGGGTTCTGCAGATAATTCAGCCTCTTGTTTTGTAGTACAGTATGTGTGAAAGGGTTGCATGTCATTTCAGCAAGTAACTTTCCCTTTGTAACCAATGGAAACAGTATAAAAACTTCTGGACCTGTGGGGAGTGTTCCAGAAGAGCTGAGAAAAGACAGCTTTAGTTTCATAAAAACACAGTGGAAGACTAAAGCAGATCTCAAGACAAGCTGAGAAAAGGTAGCAGGCTGCTACGAATGAGGCCTGGTATAAACACTAGGAGCTTATTTCCTGGTCATCAGAGCAATGTGTTCTGTCGGCTGCTATGTTTTAGGCTCCAACTCCAGTAAAATACTGCACGGACTCAAGGAAAACAAGAAAAACCCTGATGATTCAGAACCAAGGTCAGTCTAGTTCAGCATCCTATTTAACATAGTGGCTAGCCAGATTATTCTAAAAAGTGCACAAGCAGAGGGATAGGACAGCAGTAGCCGCCTCTGTGAGATCTGCAGCAAAACAGTTGCAATGTGGAGTGCTCCTCTTCAAGGGTTCTAGCCAGCCAGCCACATCTTCCTCCGGGACAATAAACTGAATTTCCCTTCCATTGTTACTCCCCCTCCCAACAGTCAGTCAGCATTATTTATTTATTTATTTATTCATTCATTCATTCATTCATTCATATTCCTTAAAATAGTTTCAAATTTGCTTTTCATTTGAAGACAACCATCTCAAAGTGGTTTAGAACAATAAAATAACACAGCAGCAGTTGCATCTCAATAAAACACCACAGTAAAATATCTCATTAAAACATCAGCAATGTAATCCAGAGACAACCAAGAATGGCATCATTTTTAATTTTGTGTGTAAGCCAGTTATTGATGGATAACTATATAGATTTAATACATAGTAAGAAATAATAATGCCTAGCTTCTCTGTCCCTGACACACACCCATTTGCAATGAAATTTTTAAAATAATTATGCATATGTCTGATGATGATGATGTCACTAATGGTGTTCCATGTATGTTAACTGTGCTCACTTATCGTGCTCTGTCCTTATTGGACTGTTTTTGGAGGTTTGTCCTTCCTCTTAAGGTTGTTGTTTTCCTAAAGTTTTTTTTTATCCTTTTGCAAACCTTGGAGTTCCCTTAAGCCTGATACTGTCTCCCTCTTGTGCATGGATGATACTGTTTTGGCAACATAAGTACAGGCATTCATAGAATGAGTTCACTATTATTACATAGTGTGGTAGTGATAGTGGCAGTCATAATGATACTGCCTCTGAACAAGAAGGTTCCCTTTAGATACCGTGGCTAGTAGCCATTGATAGACTTATCCTCTGTAAATATTTCAAATACCCTCTTAAAACCTAGCCAGTAGCTGTCAACACATCTTGTGGGAGTAAATTCCATAGTTACCTATGTGAAGACAAAGCATGACCCAGTGGCTGTTGGCTGAAAGCGAGAAAAGTTTACTGTAAATACCAACACTGTAGTTTAATTATTCTTTGTGTGAAGAAGTAGTAGTAGATCCTTTTCTCTTTCCTCAACCTACTATCAATGAATTTCTTGTGTGAGTTTGAGTTCTAGGTTTACAAAAGAAGAGAGGAAGATTCTGTATGCATTTTCTCTACACGATGCATCACCTGCATTGTGCATATGAATATTTAAATTTGATTGGTAAGTTCATCATCAATCTATATTGCAGCCCACAGACCTAGACTGTTGTTAATATCATTATTATTACACACCTTTCACTAGAAGGTCCCAGGGTGGGTCAAAACAATATAAAACACAATAGTAGAAACAGTTTAATACAAATTACAATCGCAACCAGAGACTATATATCTCAATATATATATCTCAAACGTCAAAGGTTAATGAGGTGCATCTTCAGCATAGAACAAAAACAGTATAATGAAGGTATCAGATCCATTTCTGTGGGGAGGGAATTCCATAATTTAGGGGCTGTCACAGAGAATGTCCTCTCCCGGGCCACCCCCCCCAACTTCTGAGGGTGGTGGAACTATCAAGAAGGCCCCCTTTGTTGTTCTTAACACCTGAGAGGGTCTTTAGGGATGGAAGTGATCTTTCAGATATTTGGGTCCTAAGTCATTTAGGACTTTAAACACTATCATGAACACCTTGAATTCAATCTGGAAACGAACTGGCAACAAATGCAGCTAATTTACAACAGGGATTATGCTAGTCCTAAATGGAATCCCAGGAAGAAATTGGGCTGTTGAATTCTGGACCAGTTCCGAGTTGTGTTCAAGAACAGCCCCGTGTAGACCACATTGCTATAATCCAATCTAGAAGGTAACCAGATCATAGGGTACCACGGCCAAGTCATTGGTAAATAATCCTTCCAACTGAAAGATGAAATACTCTAGGGCAGATGGGGTTTGGGGAAGGGTGTTCCATGAAAGAGGATAAATGCATAGAAAGTTTCTTCTGCAACAAACAATTTTGGGCGGGGGGTTGTGTGTGTTTTCAAGTGCCATGTTTTTATAATTTCCAGCAAGGTGGAAGGTGTGATACAATAGAAGGTAAATAGTTCCCATGAATTTTGTTGTTACTGAATTGCCATCTTTATTGTTCCTTCACTTTTGGTTAACAGCTAGAAGTCTAATGGGTAATGTGTCTATAATTTAAATTTTGTGCATCAACAGAGTTGCTCACTGCTGTAGGGGAAGGCCCATAGCCCATTGGTAGAGCACAGACCTTGTGTGCAGAAGGTTCTAAGTTCAACCCTACCTTTTCCAGGTGGGGCTGGGAAAGACTCATGTCTGAAACTTGGAGAATTTACTGCCAGTCAGTGTAGACTGATTGATTGGTGGTCTTGGTCTGTAGAAGGCAGCTTTCTGTGTAGTGAGGAAAGATTCGGAAGTATAGTAAAATAGTAAATTCCTATATGTAGACACTTGGGAGCTGTAGCATCAAGTAATATTTTACTGTGTCCATAGTGTGGTTTCACAGGATATCTCCTCACATCACCCCAAATGCAATGTCTACAATACAATAGTCAAGCACAGATAAATCAAATAATGGAGAAATAAAATCTATGGGATGATTACATAGAAACAGAAAACACTGAAACACAAACAGCAAATGAGTTGGTGCCTCTTACTGCATCTTCCTCATTTACATTACTTAAGCACTTCTCATAATTCTCTCTGCCACCCAAACAACGACCCTGCAGGATGGCCATCAGATACTGCATCACTTACTGCAGACAACAGGACTGAGGCTGCTTGATAGTGGCTTACTGAAAGCCACCAAATAGGTGTTCCTGGCTAATAGTTCCTGTTCATAACCACAGACACTCCCTCTTTACTCACTTAATTTGAAAGGAATAGTGACAACACTAGCCATGGGCAGGGATGCAAACCAGGAATGGAAAAGCCAGAGGGGAACAGAAGTAATTAAACTGCAACTTAACTGTATGACAACAGTTCAGAAGCAAAGCTACTGCTACTACTAAAGCTGCCCCAATAGTAGATTTGGGTTAAGAAAAGATACTCGCTGAGAAGAGGGAAGGAATGTATGATGAGCTGGTTATAAAAAAGAAACAAAAGCTCTAGGAGCTAAAATAAATAAATTCAGGTCACTTCTGCTGCAGGTTTTATCTTCACACACGTTTATTATGGTATACAACATGATGCCATTTAGATTTTTTATGGCAACGGTTGTGTTAGCCTTGTCTGCTGTTTTTACTAGCCTTTTTTGCTGTCACATTTGCTTCAGATGCCTAATTTTATATTATTGCAATGATGTTCCACACTGTGTTCAAAGAATCAATACAAGTCCAAGAGCTGTTCCGTGGAGATCACATTATATGAGTTTAATAATGTGCAATATGGGCTTTGATGTGTTTGCCAGGGCTTTTCTTTTCCCTTTTTTTTAAATACAGAAGTTCTTTTGAGTCGTGTTTATTCTTTTTGTCAGCACAC
This sequence comes from Rhineura floridana, assembly GCF_030035675.1. Classification (NCBI taxonomy): domain Eukaryota; kingdom Metazoa; phylum Chordata; class Lepidosauria; order Squamata; family Rhineuridae; genus Rhineura; species Rhineura floridana. Next base: position 14,575,334 of record NC_084492.1, on the reverse strand, counting down.
TTCATAATATCACAACCTTTCCAGAGGAGTGTAGGACTACTGAGTTATGTTTGGGTCATGTTTTGCTATGCACCCTTTAATACTGTAGCTTTAGAAATGCAATTTTCAGCCTCTGCTTATTAGAATATGATAAAGTATTCCTGGTCTATGTCCAGCTCCACTAATCTCCAGACTACACTTCATGAATTAGGCATGAAGATTTTAGTCAATGTGCTTTCAAAGACCAATGTTTAGGGAATCATGGATTTTCTACAAGCTGAGGGAGAAATCTATAATAGGAGGAACTGATTTTCAAACATCATATTCTCTGGAAGAAATGACCACTTTCTGGCTTAGAAACAGAACACATTTATTAGAATACTAAAGAGCTGGTTTAAAAATGCACTGCATACTTTTAAGAAAGAAAAGTGGTCACATTTTTTCAAATGCTGGGTAACTACTCCACAGAGTGTGCTGCTCTCTCATAATTGTGATCAGTTCGTTCATGTATTATTTTTATTTTTTTTAAAGTTACTCACAAATTAAGTAAATTGTGGTCATGTTTAACCCTCTATACCTCTGTCCTCTGCTATGTAATTATTAGCCCTACTGCTAAGACCATAATCCTGGTCTCCCAAGGACATCTCCAGGTAAAAGAAAATTAACAGCAATCCCTTTTATAAATAAGATGGGGAATGCCTGTGAAAATGGCCCAACTTTTTGGCACAGCAGCCCCTTCCACTACAAACTGCTTTTTAAAACATCCTTAAATTTTAAAAGCCTCTCATGGCTTGGCATTATGTACACATACACATTATAGAAAGGAGCAAAATAAAATCTCATATCTAGCACATTTTTTAGAGTCATGGCTATTGTGTCTAGCGCATGTGTACAACCCACAGGCAGCATGCAAACCTGTGTGCCCTGCGTGGATGTCCAAGCTAGCTCCCCTTGCTTTCAAATTCCCTCCCCCCACCTTCTGAATTTTGTCGCTCCAACCTTCATATAGGCTGTTAGCATGACTATTTGGAACACAGTTGTGGTCAGGAAGGTGCTCAGGAATGGTCACCTCCATGCACTTTCATCCTGATTGCAGTTGCGTTCCCCTCAGCCCACCAAGCATCTGTCTAGTGGGCTGGGAGGAAACACACTGGGGAGGATGGCATGCAATGAGAGTCACCTCCCATGCACTGTACTCTCCATGCAAATTACACTCCCCCAGCCCTCCAAACAATTGTTTGATGGGCTGGAAGGAATGCAGTCATGACTGGAAGGATGGTAAATAGGGAAGGTTAACCCAACCTTCCTCTCCCCATGGGTGTGTGTGAGAGAGCTCAGACTTTGCCCAGTACTGGCTCCAGCCATACTAATTGGTGTGTGCCCCCCCACTGCCCATCCAGTGTTGCATGTGGCCTTCAGGGCAAAAATACATGGTATATAGGAATATTAATATCTCTGAGTAAAATCATGTAATAATAAAACTTAGGATTTATATATAGCATTTTAGGCTACTATCCAAGACAGAGTTCAGCACCTTAAAGCCCATTGATTCCAAATGAGATAAGACACTTTTTGTACATTATCTTAGGAATCCTTATAACAACATAGTAAAGGAGGACAGGGTTATTGGCTGGGATCCTGCAGTAATTCATTCCAGACATCCAAGCAGTCTTTTTGTGTTCATGTTTCCTAACAGCAGCACAGCTTCCCTCCTATAGCATAGCAAACTGCTTTTAAAACCCAGGAGAAGTAGTGTGTTTTTTAAAAATAAATCTCACTGGGAATGCCCAAGCCCCTGGGCATACTTACTGTATTTCTTTGGATCACATTCATTACCTTCCTCTTGGACAGGGATGTGCTACCTTAGAAAAACCAATCTAGGAAAGCTGCATAAAATCCATATGCCTGGAGACAATTCCTAGTTCCTACCCGTCTTTACTACTCTTTGCAAGACATTGTAACCCTTGAGGTTGCAGCCCAGAGTTGTATTTTGGAGAATTCTTGCCCTAACTTTGCATCTTCATGACACTGCCTGAAGTAGGCCAACTGCTTTCACAGTTAGCCTTATTATAGTTCCATACTATAATATTCTAGGAGCTGTACAGAATGCAGAGGAGATGTGGAGTCCTTTACTCAGAGGCATATACTTGGGTCTGAGTAACACAAGGCAGCTGCCACAAACATTTTGGAGCAGGTATCATTGCAGAAATCAAAGCCACAGCTTTGAACGGCCAGCCATAAGCCCAAGGCTGCCCAGTGTAAAACATCAAACAGAGAACAGGATCTTGAGTATGTAGCAGTGATGATCGAAAAGTGAGAATTAATAATATATTATTCCATTTTATCCCACCCTACCTGTAAGGATCTTAGGAAAGGGTATAGTTACCCTCCTATAGTTTTATTCTCACAACTAAACTCAGCAATTTCCAGCGGTGTAACTGTCTCAGTCTGTTGGAGCAAAAACAACAAGGAGTCTTGTGGCACCTTAAAGTTTAATGTATTATGGCATAAGCTTTTGTGGCCTAAGAGTTCACTTCATCAGATGCATGACTCATAATGCTATAGTGGCAGAAATATATACACATAGTTGGATGAGGGGAGGCAGTGGGCCGGAGGCCAGAAACTGATACGCACAAAGAACAGACAATGACAAATAAAAGCAAAACAACAAGTACCATTTACAAGGTGGTGTTGGTAATAACAAGGTGGTGTTGGTAATAACACCAATATCCGCTGGCACTGGTAAGCATTAACATATGAAGCAGAATAAAGACCTGTAATCTCAATTCAGACCACAGATTATAGGATTGGATTTTCAGTGGTTTCACACTGGAGTTTCCCTTTGATGTTTCTTTGTTTCAGAATGGGTACTTTAAGGTCACCCGCAGAATGTCCTATAAGGCTGAAATGTTCTCTTGCTGCTTTTTGAAGATTGCTGTTTCTGATGTCTGATTTGTGTCCATTTATACTTTTGCATAGAGGATGGCCAGTTTGTCCTAACTAGAAGGCAGAAGGGCATTGCTGGCAGATGATACCATATGTCACGCTTGAAGATGAACAGTTGAACGATCCTCTGATGTCAAGGCTGACTTTATTAGATAAGAGGTCAGATTTGGTTTCTGGTTTTCTTGCAGGGTCTGGTCCCTGTGTTTGTGTCTTTGTTATGTGGCCTGTTGTTGCAGGTGAAGAGCTTTTTTAGATTAGGAGACCATAAGCAAGAACAAACCTATGCCTGAGACTTACGAGGAAGTTAAGTGCCATTGTCCAGAATGGAACGTAGATAATTGTGGATCAAAGAGCCTTCTCTGCAGTAGTACCCAAACTGTGGAAGTCCCTCCCTTTGGATGTTATAAAGAAATAAACCACTGATGATAGGTTTGTGTCATTTTAACTGGGAGCTACAGGTGACAGCAAGTGACATTATCATTTTCTCTTCTCAGTCTGTCCTGTAGTAGATTTTTCCTGGATACCTGTCTGGCCTTCGCTGGTCTGCTTTTTTTCAGTTAATGGGGTGGGTTCTGTAATCTGAGAAGCGCCTGATGGTAAACCCTTATCTCAGTCTAATGAGTCTGAACGTACACTATGGTATTGTAGGATATTGTTTGAAAGCTCATTACACCACCACCTAAGTAGGTCAGGCTCTGGTCTGTGTCTGGATAGGTGATTGCCTAGGAAACCTTGGGCTCCATGACAGAAGATGGGATTTTATGTAAATAATAATAATAATAATGATAACAACAACAACAGGGATTGGCTGCAGACTAAGGATTCTGTGGTCTGTTAAGGGTAGAAACATGAAGCAAATAGGAATGTAATATGATGTTTATAAGTGCATTATATCGCTGCACAGTAGTGTCTAGAACGTAAAATGGTTGTGCACACTGATCTAGGCTCAGACTGATTGTGGATTGAAAGTTACTGAAGTCATGGTGAAATTTCTCAAGGACCTCCTGTCTATGAGGCCAGATAAAGTCATCAATGTATCTGACCTCTTCATGGTCACCCAGTGAGCTTCATGGCTGAGTATCAATTTGAACTTGGGTCGTCACAGTCCTAATCTGGCACTCTAGCCACTACTCCACATTTTGACTCTAATTAATTTACAGAGACCCTAGTTGCTCTTTCTCAGTGATTAATGGTATGCTTTTGTTCTATATGCTGGATAGGATTTGGATAATAAACAGCATTTGTGCGTGTGTGACCTTAAAGTTGCAAAGGTTAAGTTTCATTTAATATTTTAAGCAGGGGGCAGACTGTAGCCAGCAAATGACTCATAAAGACAATGGAAGTTTGCATTTTGGTATGGTGAGGGGTGGTGGTGGTAAGTGGAAGAATCTGTGTTTTCAGTTGCAGAAAGAAGTGGAGTTGAGTTTCCAGTGTCAAATTCTTCAGGGAAGGTGAAATGGTGAACCATTTATGAACCATGTCTGTGCTGAATATACTGACAGAACTAAGCAAACATGAAGTCATCCTAATTACTGATGAGCAAAGGGACATTTTTCCCACTGCATTCCTTTCCCCTTTTTATAAAAGGCAGGATGCTATTGTTGTAGCTCTGCGATCCCCCAGGCTGCTTAGAAAACAGGCAAAAAATCAATAGCCCACTTGTTGAGGATAAGTGAATTAGCTTGTGTTGAATGTAACTGAGTACCTGAACACTTCACTGAGCAGCTTTGGATTTGTGAGAAAAGAGAATTGTAAAGATTGTCTTGCTGTGGCTGGGACTGGTGCTGATTTCTGATTAATCATGCCAGATAAGGAGGAGTTGCCTATTTATCCTGGGCACTAATGTGTGGATTTTCTTCTCTTTCTCTGTCTCTGCACAGTTCAGCTCACTGAGCAGAATTATTTCTAGTCCGAACTTCATTATGAAACTCCTTGGAAAAAGAAGTTGGAGAAAGAGCCATAATATAAATTAAATTATATTGTACAATATTTAATAACAGACCAAATTCTGCAGTCTTACTTTGTTTCTCTCATTGATGAGTATATGTGGGAAGGCAACAGCTAGAATGAATGGTATGCCCTTGTTTTAGGTGTGAGTCTCAAATGTATTTCTACCCCCCTCCCTCCAGATTTCATTGTTGGCTTTATCTCAATTATGCGTTTGAGTAGGAATGAAATCCTATGCAGTGTGATTATATTAAAAGCTGTGAACATTTCAAAAGTCATTGTCCTGTTAAGAACATAAGAAGAGCCTGCTGGATCAGGCCAGTGGCCCATCTAGTCCAGCATCCTGTTCTCACAGTGGCCAACCAGGTGCCTGGGGGAAGCCCGCAAGCAGGACCCGAGTGCAAGAACACTCTCCCCTCATGAGGCTTCCGGCAACTGGTTTTCAGAAGCATGCTGCCTCTGACTAGGGTGGCACAGCACAGCCATCACGGCTAGTAGCCATTGATAGCCCTGTCCTCCATGAATTTGTCTAATCTTCTTTTAAAGCCGTCCAAGCTGGTGGCCATTACTGCATCTTGTGGGAGCAAATTCCATAGTTTAACTATGCGCTGAGTAAAGAAGTACTTCCTTTTGTCTGTCCTGAATCTTCCAACATTCAGCTTCTTTGAATGTCCACGAGTTCTAGTATTATGAGAGAGGGAGAAGACTTTTAATGGTTTGGATGGCACCCAGGGCCAAACCATTTAAATAAATAAAATTTAACACAACCTAAATTGTATTCCAGAAGATGTTCATGAATTGTAAAGGGGACTGAGAGCATGGTAATTCGTTTATACGTAGCTTTCTTCCACAGTGGAACCCAAGATGCAGTTTCCCACTGCCCCATTGACCTGTCCCTACTTATGAACACAAGAACATAAGACAAGCCATGCTGCATCATATAGTCCAGCAACTTGTTCTCACAGAGGCAAACTAGATACCTATTGGCAGCCTGCAAATGACCTGAGTGCAACAGCACTCTTCCTTTTTATGATTCCCATCAACTGGTATTCTGAGGCATGCTTCCTTTGACACTGGAGATAGAACATAGCCATCATGGCTGGTAGCTACTCATAGGCAAATGCATGGAGGATAAGGCCAATTCCTTTTTAAAACCATCCAAGTTGATAGCCTTCACTACATCATGTGGAAGCAGATTCCATAGGCTAACTAGGCACTGAGTGAAGAAATACTTTATTTTGTCTGTTCTGAATCTCCTACATTTAGCTTCATCGGTTGGCCCCTGGTTCTAGTTTTATGAGAGATGGTTAAAAACCTGTTATCCACTTTCTCCACACCATGCATAATTTTAGACAAAGATTGGTTCCCCTTTCCTGAACCTTTTCTAGCTCTATAATATATGTTTTGAGGTGAGGCAATCAGAACTGCGCACAGTATTCCAAGAGTGGTCTTGCCATTGATTTCTATAGCATATAAAAGCATCATGATACTGGCATTTTTATTTTTGATCTCTTTCCTAATGATCCCTAACATGGAATTTGCCTTCTTCACAGCTGACACACACTGGATCAACACCTTAATCAAGCTATCCACTACTACTCCAAGGTCTCGTTCTTGGTCATTCGCTGCCAGTTTAGACGCCATGAGCTTATATGTGAAATTAAGATTTATTTAGTTTTTACTCCAGTGTGCAACACTTTGCTCTTATTTATATTGTTTTGCATATGCCATTTCACTGCCCATTCACCCAGTTTAGAGAGATCCTTTTGGAGCTCTTCCCAATGTATTTTAGTTTTAACCACAGTGAACAATTAGGTATCATCATCTAACTTAGGTACCTCACTGCTCACCCTAACGTCAGAACTTTTGGCACTCAGCTTTCCTTCTAGAAGTAATAAATGGTTTTTATTTGGCAGGGTAATGTTAAGTTACCTTAGTAGTGTCTTTTATAAAAACCCACACTGTTTATTCTTACTTAGTATCTCTTGAATATTTGACCTATCCTAAAATTAGGGGATAGGGTACAGAATTTTTTTTAAAGTGGCATTCCTATACACACTTATCTGAGAACTCAACTTCTGAGTTCTCATGTATAGGTTTGCACTATTAGAAAAGTACCTTTCAAAATAGCATTGCATATTGTTTGGTTTAGAAATCCCAAGATCCACAGTTACATGCTCTGTTTGTATGTATCAACACACACACACACACACATTTCTTTGGCTTTTGTACTAAGATGTAGCATCTCAGGGGGATTATTACATGGCTGTATAAGGCAAGCAATTCAGAACTAGCTTAGATCATACAGTCTGAAGTGGTCAGTCACAGTGTCATGGTTGTGGGGTATCTTTGTAGTAGTTGGCCTCTCTTTCAAAGGAAACAACCATGACCAACACTGTGAAAATGTTTCATTTATGGCTGCTTATTTTAAAACTACTTATCATATTATTATTTTTATCTAGAATAGCTAACCTGAAGATCGAACATCACACTACAGTAGACACATGATTGCCACCAAAGACAACATCCCCGTGTGATTTGTAGTTTCTCCTATCCTGTGGATGTGACAGCATGCATTTTCTTGTCCCCACTTCAAATAATGTGTTGTCCCTAGTAGGAGCCAGGGAAACATGACATGATGATGTCATCACGTGGAGAAGTGGATTTCACTTAAATGGAAGAGGTGGGAGAAAGCAGTTCAAGGATGTTTTGTTGGCAGTCCAATGTCTGTAGTTATATTTTGACTGTATATACCACTTCCAGGGGTCGTCGTATCTGACTTCTAATAGGTTTGAATGTTAGAGTTTCTTTCCATTTTCTCCTTACTCTTTCTGTTTCAGAAAACATTCTGCTAATCCTGGTAAATTGTAGTTAAAGGAAAGATCGAGGTAAAATAATAATAGTGAAACATACAGTGTTTAGGTCCTTGGCCTCAGCTTTCCCCTTTGGATATGAGCTCGAGTAAGGCTGTTTTCTACCATCTGGGTTATTCTAAAGCATTTTCCAGAAATCTGGCTATTAGGAAATTATGTGCTGTAAATTTTGTGACTGAAAGCCCATTTAATATGTTTCTCCAGTGTATAGCGCCTCCAATTTTGTGAAACTGTGATAATGATCAATTGTGGTAGTAATTCATGGCAACATATTTCAAATGCTTGTTTGCGTGATGGCACAGTGTGATGTTTAATTTTAAAAGCAGAGC